>NC_057848.1:91683607-94183607 GCF_910594005.1 Cervus elaphus
ACCATAGCAAAAATCAACAAAGCCTAAATCTGGTTCTTTGAGAAGATAAATAAAATTGACAAAGCATTAGCCAGACTCATCAAGAAACAAAGGGAGAAAAATCAAATCAACCAAATTAGATAACAAAATGGAGCAATCACAACAGAGAACAGAGATACAAAGGCTCATAAGAGACTATTATCAGCAACTATATGCCAATAAAATGGACAACTTGAGAGATAGGACAAATTCATAGAAAAGTACAACTTTCCAAAACTGAACCAGGAAGAAATAGAAAATCTTAACAGACCTATCACAAGCACAGAAATTGAAACTGTTTGCAGACAACATGATCTGCTACATAGAAAACCCTGAAGACTCAAGCAGAAAATTACTAGAACTAATCAATGAATACAGTAAAGTTGCAGGATATAAAATTAGCACAAGAAATCCCTTGCATTACTATACACAAACAGTGAGAAAACAGAAAGAGAAATTAAGGAAACAATTCTATTCACCATTTCAACGAAAAGAATAAAATACTTAGGAATATATCTACCTAAAGAAACAAAAGACCTATATATAGAAAACTATAAAACACTGATGTAAGAAATCAAAGAGGACACAAATAGATGGAGAAATATACCATGTGCATGGATCGGAGGAATCAATATAGTGAAAATAAGTATACTATCCAAAACTTTCTATAGATTCAATGCAATCCCCATCAAGCTACTAAGGGTATTTTTCAGAGAACTAGAACAAATAATTTCACATTTTGTATGGAAATACAAAAAAACTCAAATAGCCAAAGCAATCTTGAGAAAGAAAAATGGAGCTGGAAGAATCAACCTGCCTGACTTCAGGCTATACTACAAAGCTACATTCATCAAGACAGTATGGTACTGGCACAAAAACAGAAATGTAGATCAATGGAACAAAATAGGAAGCCCAGAGATTAATCCATGAACCTAAGGACAACTTATCTTTGACAAAGGAGGCAAGAATATACAATGGAGAAAAGACAATCTCTTTAACAAGTAGTGCTGGGAAAACACATCAACCACCTGTAAAAGAATGAAACTAGAACACTTTGTAACACCATACACAAAAATAAACTCAAAGTGGATTACATATCTAAATGTAAGACCAGAAACTTTAAAACTCCTAGAGGGAAACATAGGCAAAACAGTCTCCGACATAAATCACAGCAGGATCCTTCATGAACCAACTCCCAGAGTAGTGGAAATAAAAGTAAAAATAAAAAATCAGACCTAATTAAACTTGAATGATTTTGCACAATGAAGGAAACTATAAGCAAGGTGAAAAGACAGCTTTCACAAGGGGAGAAGCTAATAGCAAATAAAGCAACTGACAAAGAATTAATCTCAAAAATATACAAGCAGCTCCTGCAGCTCAATTCCAGAAAAATAAATGACCCAATCAAAAAATGGGCCAAAGAACTAAACAGACATTTCTCCAGAAGAGACATACAGATGGCTAAAAAACACATGAAAAGATGCTCAACATCACCCATTATCAGAGAAATGCAAATCAAAACCAGAATGATGTACCATTTCACGCCAGTCAGAATGGCTGTTATCCAAAAATCTACAAACAATAAATGCTGGAGAGGGTGTGGAGAAAAGGGAACAGTCCTATACCTTTGGTGGGAATGCAAACTAGTACAGCAACTATGGAGAACAGTGTGGAGATTCCTTAAGAAAAAAAAAAAAAAAACTGGAAATAGAATTGCCATCAGACCCAGCAATCCCAATGCTGGGCATACACACTGAGGAAATCAGAATTGAAAAAGACACGTGTACCCCAATGTTCATCACAGCACTGTTTATAAAAGATGGGACATGGAAGCAACCTTAATGACCATTAGCAGACTAGTGGATAAGAAAGCTGTGATACATATCCACAATGGAATATTCAGTTCAGTTCAGTTCAGTTGCTCAGTAATGTCCGACTCTGCAACCCATGAATCCCAGCATGCCAGCCGCACTGTCCATCACCAACTCCCGGAGTTTACACAAACTCATGTCCAGCGAGTCAGTGATGCCATCCAGCAATCTCATCCTCTGTCTGCCCCTTCTCCTCTGGCCCTCAATCTTTCCAAGCATCAGGGTCTTTTCAAATGAGTCGGCTCTACGCATCAGGTGGCCAAACTATTGGAGTTTCAGCTTCAGCAATGGTCCTTCCAATGAACACTGAGGACTAATCTCCTTTAGGATGAACTGGATGGATTTCCTTTCAATCCAAGGGACTTTAAAAGTCTTCTCCAACACCACAGTTCAAAAGCATCAATTCTTCAGCACTCAGGTTGCTTCACAGTCCAACTCTCACATCCATACATGACCACTGGAAAAACCATTGCCTTCACTAGATGGACTTTTGTTGGCCAAGTAATGTCTCCGCTTTTTAATGTGCTATCTAGGTTGGTCATAACTTTCCTTCCAAGGAGTAAGCGTCTTTTAATTTCATGGCTGCAATCACCATCTGCAGTGATTTTGGAGCCCCAAGAAATAGTCATCCACTGTTTCTACTGTTTCCCCATCTATTTCCCATGAAGTGATGGGACCAGATGCCATGATCTTAGTTTCCTGAATGTTGAGTTTTAAGCCAACTTTTTCACTCTCCTCTTTCACTTTCATCAAGAAGCTTTTTAGTTCTTCTTCACTTTCTGCCATAAGGGTGGTGTCATCTGCGTATCTGAGGTCATTGATACTTCTCCCAGCAATTTTGATTCCAGCATGTGCTTCTTCCAGCCCAGCATTTCTCATGATGTACTCTGCATACAAGTTAAATAAGCAGGGTGATATTATACAGCCTTGACGTACTCCTTTTCCTATTTGGAACCAGTCTGTTGTTCCATGTCCAGTTCTAACTGTTGCTTCCTGACCTGAATATATAGGTTCCTCAAGAGGCATGTCACGTGGTCTGCTATTCCCATCTCTTTCAGAATTTTCCACAGTTTACTGTGATCCACACAGTTAAAGACTTTGGCATAGTCCATAAAGCAGAAATATATGTTTTTCTGAAGCTCTCTTGATTTTTCGATGATCCAGCGGATGTTGCCAATTTGATCTCTGGTTCCTCTGCCTTTTCTAAAACCAGCTTGAACATCTGGAAATTCACGGTTCAGGTATCACTGAAGCCTGGCTTGGAGAATTTTGAGCATTATTTTACTAGCGTATGAGATGAGTGCAATTGTGCAGTAGTTTGAGCATTCTTTGTGATTGCCTTTCTTAGGGATTGGAATGAAAACTGATCTTTTCCATTCCTGTGGCCACTGCTGAGTTTTCCAAATTTGCTGGCATATTGAGTGCAGCACTTTCACAGCTTCATCTTTCAGGATTTATAATAGCTCTGCTGGAATTCCTTAACCTCCACTAGCTTTGTTCATAGTGGTGCTTCCTAAGGTCCATTTGACTTCACATTCCAGGATGTCTGGCTCTAGGTGAGTGATCACACCATTGTGATTATCTGGGTCATGAAAATCTTTTTCATGTACAGTTCTTCTGTGTATTCTTGCCGCCTCTTCTTAAAATCTTCTGCTTCAGTTAGGTCCATATCATTTCCGTCTTTTATCAAACACATCTTTGCATGAAATGTTCCCTTGATATCTCTAATTTTCTTAAAGAGATCTCTAGTCTTTCCCATTCTGTTGTTTTCCTCTATTCTTTGGCATTGATCACTGAGGAAGGCTTTCTTATCTCTCCTGGCTATTCTTTGGAACTCTGCATTCAAATGGGAATATCTTTCCTTTTCTCCTTTGATTTTCACTTCTCTTCTTTTCACAGCTATTTGTAAGGCCTCCTCAGACAACCATTTTGTTTTTTTGCATTTCTTTTCCATGGGGATGGTTTTGATCTCTGTCTCCTGTACAATGCCATGGACCTCTATCCATAGTTCATCAGGCACTCTGTCTATCAGATCTAGTCCCTTAAATCTATTTCTCACTTCCACTGTATAGTCATAAGGGATTTGACTTAGGTCATACCTGAATGGTCTAATGGATTTCCCTACTTTCTTCAATTTAAGTCTGAGTTTGGCAATAAGGATTTCATGATCTGAGCCACAGTCAGCTCCCAGTCTTGTTTTTGCTCATGGAATATTACTCAGCCTTTAAAAAGAATACATTTGAATCAGCTCTAATGAGGTGGATGAAACTGGAGCCTATTATAAAGAGTGAAGTAAGTCAGAAAGAAAAACACCAATACAGTGTACTAACATATATGTGGAATTTAGAAAGATGGTAATGATAACCCTATATGCGAGACAGCAAAAGAGACACAGATATAGAACAGTGTTTTGGACTCTGTGTGAGAAGGTCAGGGTGGTATGATCTGAGAAAATAACTTTGAAACATGTATATTATCATGTGAAACAGATCACCAGTCCAGGTTCAATACATGAGAGAGGGTGCTCAGGGCTGGTGTACTGGGATCACCCTAAGTGATAGGTGGGCTGGGGAGGGAGGTGGGAGGAGAGTTCAGGAAGGGGAACACATGTACAACCATGGCTAATTCATGTCAATGTATGTCAAAAACCACTACAATATTGTAAAATAATTAGCTTCCAATTAAAATAAATAATTATTTTTAAAAAATTACCTAATGAGAAAGTTACCTTTTTAACAATTTATTGTTGTGTATATCAATAAAAATATTCTACCTTATAGTAGACCCATTTTTTGATATAGCATCTGCAAATGAAAGTAATATAATATTTTATCATTCTTCTGTGTCAAATAGTATCAATTTCAAGATAATGTAAGTAAAGTGTGATGCATATTAAAATTATGCTTTATAAAACGAGGGTTACTACTCATTATCTGCAGGGGAAATAATGTCTTTGGGTCATTTAAACATTTCTGTTTAATTATTTGCCATGATTTGCTAACAAATAGCTGACTAATATGTCACTTAGCAATACTACTTATGTTCCTACATAGATTTTTTAAAAGGCAATAGTATAAATCCAGACTATAAAGCTTGAAATATGTATGTTTTTATTCACAAATTATACATTTGTGAATACATGTTTATACATGTTTTTGTTCACAGGTTATACATTATTTGAAAGCTATGGTAATAGTTTTTATCAGAATGACAACACTAGAA
Source organism: Cervus elaphus (assembly GCF_910594005.1). NCBI lineage: Eukaryota > Metazoa > Chordata > Mammalia > Artiodactyla > Cervidae > Cervus > Cervus elaphus. Next base: position 91,688,719 of record NC_057848.1, read on the forward strand.
TATTGCACCCATTTTCTAAATTTAATACACTTTGTAGCTTCAAAAAGATACCAATTTTCCCTCCCTAGTCTACTTCTGTGTGACAAATAATATCACATTTGTTTCTTTTTTATTATTCAAAAAAACACTAAAGAGCAAAACAATTTTATCATAAGACATGATTCTTAAGTACTATGTGTCAATGTATAATATATAATATGGCAGATGTAACCAAGATGGTATTGTCACTCACATAGAGCCAGACACCAGGGAGAGTGAACTCAACTGGGTCTTAAAGAGCATTACTGTGAACAATGATGGGGCAGGGGAGATGGTGACAGAATTCAAGCTGAGCTATTTAAAATCTTAAAAGATCATGCTGTTAAAGTGCTAAACTCAATATGCCAGCAAATTTGGAAAACTCAGCAGTGACCACAGAACTGGAAAAGGTCAGTTTTCATTCCAATTCCAAAGAACAGCAATGCCAAAGAATGTTCAAGCTACCATACAATTGCACTTATTTCACACGCTAGCAAGGTTATGCTCAAAATTCTTCAAGGTAGGCATCAGCAGAACATGAATCAACACCTTCAAGATGCACAAGCTGGACTTAAAAAAGGCAGGGGAACCAGAGATCAAATTGCCAACACTCTTTGGATCGTGGAGAAAGCAAGGGAATTCCAGAGAAAACATTTTCTGCTTCATTGACTATGCTAAAGCTTTTCACTGTGGAAAATTCTTAAAATGATGGAAGTAACAAATCACTACCTATCTTCTGAGAAATTTGCATGAAGATCAATAAACAACAGTTAGAATTGGAGATAGAACATGACTGGTTCCAATTTGGGAAAGGTGTGCAACAAGGTTGTATATTATTTTACTTATGTAAAATAATACTTAGGTATTTACTTATGTAAAATAATATTACTTATTTTACTTATGTGCAGAATATATCATGTGAAAGGCTGAGCTGGATGAATCACAAGCTGTAATCAAGACTGCAGGAGAAATATCAACAACCTCAGATATGCAAATGAAACCACTCTAATGGCAGAAAATGAAGAGGAAGTAAAAAGGCTCTTGATGAAGATGAAAGAGGAGAGGGGGAAAGCTGGCTTGAAAGTAAATGTTCAAAAAGCCAAGATCATGGCATCCGGTCCCATCACTTCATAGCAAATAGATGGGGGAAAAGAGGAAGCAGTGACCAATTTTATTTTCTTGGATTCCAAAATCACTTTGGACAGTGACTGCAGCCATGAAATTAAAAGACACTTGTTCCTTGGAAGGAAAGCTATTACAAACTTGTGCTGTGCTGTGCTTAGTCTGTCAGTCATGTCCAACTCTTTGTAACCCCATGGACTGTAGCACGCCAGGCTCCTCTGTCCATAGGGATTCTCCAGGCAAGAATACTTGAGTGAGTTGCCATGACTTTCTCCAAGGGATCTTGCCCACCCAGGGATCAAACTCAGGTCTCCTGCATTGCAGGAGGATTCTTTACCATCTGAGCTATCAGGGAAGCACAGTGAGAAATCCAGTCAGTCAGTCAGTTCAGTCACTCAGTCATGCCTGACTCTTTGCAACCCCATGAACCACAGCATGCCAGGCCTCCCTGTCCATCACCAAATCCCAGAGTACACCCAAACCCATGTCCATTGAGTAGGTGATGCCATCCAATCATCTCATCCTCTCTCGTCCCCTTCTCCTCTGGCCCTCAATCTTTCCCAGCATCAGGGTCTTTTCTAATGAGTCAGCTCTTCACATCAGGTGGCCAAAGTATTGGAGTTTCAGCTTCAGCATCAGTCCTTCCAATGAACACCCAGGACTGATCTCCTTTAGGATGGACTGGTTGGATTTCCTTGCAGTCCAAGGGACTCTCAAGAGTCTTCTCCAACACCAGATTTCAAAAGCATCAATTCTTCAGTGCTTAGCATTCTTTATAGTCCAACTCTCACATCCATACATGACCACTGGAAAAATCATAGCCTTGACTAGACGGACCTTTGCTGACAAAGTAATGTCTCTGCTTTTCAATATGCTATCTAGGTTGGTCATAACTTTCTTTCCAAGGTGTAAGTGTCTTTTTTTTTTTTTTTTTTTTTTACAATGTTTCCTCTGACAGGTTACAAGACAAACACCCAGTTTGCCTGAGTTTTAAAAGGTTATTTCCTTTGCCCCACTTGAATGACCAATAAAGACATGTAAGTGTCTTTTAATTTCATGGCTGCAATCACCATCTGCAGTGATTTTGGAGGCCAGAAAAATAAAGTCAGCCATGGTTTCCCCATCTATTTTCCATGAAGTGAAGAGATAGAATGTCATGACCTTAGTTTTCTGAATGTTGAGCTTTAAGCCAACTTTTTCACTCTCCTCTTTCACTTTCATCAAGAAGCGTTTTAGTTCTTCACTTTCTACCATATGGTGGTAGCATCTGCATATCTGAGGCTATTGATATTTCTCCCAGCAATCTTGATTTCAGCTTGTGCTTCCTCCAGCCCAACGTTTCTCATGATGTACTCAGCATACAAGTTAAATAAGCACGGTGACATTACACAGCCTTGACGAACTCCCTTTCTTATTTGCAACCAGTCTGTTGTTCCATGTCCAGTTCTAACTGTTGCTTCCTGACCTGAATATATAGGTTCCTCAAGAGGCAGGTCACGTGGTCTGCTATTCCCATCTCTTTTAGAATTTTCCACAGTTTATTGTGATACACACATTCAAAGGCTTTGACATAGTTAATAAAGCAGAAATACATGTTTTTTCTGGAGCTCTCTTGCTTTTTTGATCATCCAGCTGATGTTGCTAATTTGATCTCTGGTTCCTCTGCCTTTTCTAAAACCAGCTTGAACATCTGGAAGTTCATGGTTCAGGTATCACTGAAGCCTGGCTTGGAGAATTTTGAGCATTATTTTACTAGCGTGTGAAATGAGTGCAATTGTGTGGCAGTTTGAGCATTCTTTGGTATTGTTTTTCTTTGGGATTGGAATGAAAACTCACATTTTCCAGTCCTGTGGCCACTGCTGAATTTTCCAAATTTGCTGCCATATTGAGTGCAGCACTTTCACAGCACCATCTTTCAGGATTTGAAACAGCACAACTCTAATTTCATCACCTCCACTAGTTTTGCTCATAGTCATGCTTCCTAAGGCCCACTTGACTTCACATTCCAGGATGTCTGGCTCTAGGTGAGTGATCACACCGTCATGATTATCTGGGTTGTGAAGATCTTTTTTTTGTACAGTTCTTCTGTGTATTCTTGCTGCCTCCTCTTAATATCTTCTGCTTCTGTTAGGCCCATACGATTTCTGTCCTTTATTGAGCCCATGTTTGCATGAAATATTCCCTTGGTATCTCTAATTTTCTTGACGAGATCTCTAGTCTTTCCCATTCTGTTGTTTTCCTCTATTTCTTTGCATTGATTGCTGAGGAATGCTTTCTTTACTCTCCTTGCTATTCTTGGGAACTCTGCATTCAAATGGGTATATCTTTCATTTTCTCCTTTGGTTTTCACTTCCCTTCATTTCACAGCTATTTGTAAGGCCTCCTCAGACAGCCATTTTGATTTTTTGTATTTCTTTTTCTAGGGAAGGTCTTAATTCCTGTCTCCTGTACAATGTCATGAACTGCTGTCCATAGTTCATCAGGCACTCTGTCTATCAGATCTAGTCCCTTAAATCTATATCTCAGTTCCACTGTATAAGGTATTTGATTTAGGCCATACCTGAGTGGTCTAGTGTTTTTCTCTTCTTTCTTCAATTTCAGTCTGAACTTGGAAATAAGGATTTCATGATCTGAGCAACATTCAGCTCCCAGTCTTGTTTTTTCTGACTTTATAGAGCTTCTCCATCTTTGGCTGCAAAGAATATAATCAGATTTCAGTGTCGACCATCTGATGATGTCCATGTGTAGAATCTTCTCTAGTGTTGTTGGAAGAGGGTGTTTGCTATGACCAGTGCATTCTCTTGGCAGAACTTTATTAGCCTTTGCCCTGCTTCATTCTGTACTCCAAAGCCAAATTTGCCTGACAAATCTAGAAAATCCATTATAAAGCAGAGACGTTACTTTACCGACAAAGGTCCATATAGTCAAAACTATGGTTTTGCCATTTGTCGTGTACAGAGGAGAGAGTTGGAACATAAAGAAGACTGAGCATTGAAGAATGGATGCTTTTGAACTGTAGTCTTCAAGAAGACTGTTGAGAATCCTTTGGAATACGAGGAAATCAATCAATACTAAAGAAAATCAAGCCTGAATATTCAGTGGAAGGACTGATGCTGAAGCTGGAGCTCCAATACTTTGGCTACCTGATGTGAAGAGCCAACTCATTGGAAAAGCCCCTGATGCTGGGAAAGATGGAAGGCAAAAGGAGAAGTGGGTGGCAGAGAATGAGATGGTTAGATGGGATCACCAACTCAGTGGACATGATTTGACCAACTCCAGGAGATAGTAGAGGACAGAGGAGCCTAGTGTGCTGCAGTCCATTGGATTGCAATGAGTTAGACATGACTTACCAATCGAACAAGAGCAATAACAACAATGGTGGAACTGGCTTGTTATACATGATCTGAAGAAGGCAATTTTAGATGGTAAAATATGCAATTGTTTCTTTAATCTTAATTCTTTTCAAGAATATTGCTCCATGACATTCTGGAATCTACTATCAGTAATTTAAAACAAAACTAACGAAATGGCATGTTGATTTATCCTTTCATTTGATAATTTAGGGAAATACCAAATTAGCATGAGGTGATTAATATTATGACCTGTGGCATAAATTTTTCATTTGGAAACTTACACATGCATTTTCATTAACTCTTGGCCATGAAAAAAAGATACCTTATGAAAAGACATCATTTTTTTTAATAATTGACAGATGAAAAACTCCATAACTATCATGCTTAAGGATGAATTATAGTTTATGCTCACAGACTCTTATTAACTAAATAGTTGGATAAATATAGGTGAGGTGATTCATTTGGCCAAGAGATAATTCATTTTCTCAGTCTGTCTTTTAAGTGTCCACCTCAAACCGGCTTTCCCACACACACTCCCATCCCTAAACAGTTTCTCCTGAATCATATTCAACATTTTAAGTCTAAAGTAATGAACTCCTAAATTACAGCTGACCCTTGAGTACTAACAATAAATATGGAAACCCAGCTCAGGAACAGATCCCTGAGAGTTATCTGAGGGTCAGAATGGTAAAAGTTATGTAATAAAACACCAAAAAATATTCCAACAATCAACTTGGATAACTGAACAAATGACTACAGGGAAACAAATCGGTTGACACTCTATTGCTCAAACCCTAGTCCTCAGTGAAAACAGAAAATATAATTGATATAGCTGAAACTCTCACTCTTACTTTAAAACATGTCCCTAAAGACAGAAAGTACACTTGCCAGCTAATTCAATGAAAGGTATTAATTTATATGTTTATTAATGTTGTCTTTTCTTAGAAGTGGGTACAAAATAATTTGCTCTCAGTGGATTGACAAGTATATATTTTCAGTTTCTTCTTTGGGGAAATTAAAGAACACCAGAATTCAATGTAATTCTCTTACTACTAAGAATTTGCATATATATATCTAATTTACTATGAGGTAAAAAGCTTATATATTTTTGTATTTAAGAAAAAAATATCAGTGTTATCCCTGGTAATCAGTCAGCCTTCAATAGAAAGTTAACTGAATGAAATAATCTTAGTTTTATAAATTTATGATTAGAGTCACAGAGGGCTATTTATTCTCATATGATAGTATAACATTTAATTACATATGCCTAAGAAATTTCATTATGTGAGTGAAATAATAGGAAGTCTACTCAAATGAGTTGATGAAGGAAAGTGGACATACAAAATATGGTATGAAAATTATCATAAAACATAACTGCAAAAGGTACTATGGTCTTTCAGTGAAGCTTGTTGGCAGGGCCAAGTTGCATTATGTCAATAGAGCACAATTTAAATTATGAGTTTAATTGTAATGATAATTACTCATTAATGTATTGATGAAGGTTCAATCATCTAAGTAGTAGTGTTTTTTACAGGTAGATTGCTTTTTTAAAAATATCAAATGAATTTCTATATTATTTAACCTTTCTTTGTTCCAGTTTCTACCTCTGCAAAAATGGATAAAATGATAGAACTTACACATAGAAGTAGTGTATTAAGATGAAACCTTGAAACCTTTTGTAGATTATTAGGGACAGTGTACAGAACTGTACACACTCAAATACTGTTTTATAAATTTATTACTATTATATTATTTTGCTGTCATGTTTCAGCATGACTTCTCATGAGGCTTAAGCATAATTATGATTACTACTTTTTTTTTTTTTTAATGAGGGAAAGAAGAAAATGAAGACTCTTGAGTTTAAATGACTTGGCCAAGTGTTTGCATCTAGTCAGGTGCAGAACTATCATTAGAACTCAAGATGTGCTGTCTCACATTCAAATGCTCTTTCTGCTGTGCCTCCGAATAGTTATGATCAAAACACCTTGACTTTACATCAAAACCACAAATACATTTTCACGATTATTATGTAAATGTAGTTGCTAAACAGTATCTATCATAGGATATCTAAAAACTAATGAGGCAGGAAGAGAAAAAAAAAAAGAAAAGTACATGCAATGCATCCACTTTCACTTGAATAACACATGTAAACGCTGAATACTCAAGACTTCCATGGGGAATAAAATATTTAGAATAAAATTCTTCAAGCTAGATGATAGTCAAAAATACATCATGGATATTACAACTAATTATATTTGGTTGGAAAAAATGTTCATTTGGGTTTTGGAAAAGCCTAAATGAATTTTTTGGCCAATCCAATATAAGTTCATGAGAACTATCCCAAAGTAACATTGAAAAAAACATTTAAAATACAAAAGAAAAAAAAATAATAATAACATGCTGTTAGTATTGATGATATTTGTTAAAATTAAAGAATAAGGGGGAGGATCTTTACATTATAATTTGAATTTTTATGATGAATTTTAAAAACATTTATTCTCTGAGTATTATTTCCACTTGGTCAAAATATCAATGGACTGTAAACTATATTTTAAAATAAAAGTGCTTGAAGTGAAATGAATTATCATCTTAAACAGTAAAATGAAACAATATAATATATCCATCCTGAATTATGAAGTACATAAAGAAATGAGTGCATATACACAGACAAAGCAAATATATTTGGAACATACAAAATATGTTTCAGCATTTAAAAATTTTATCAGCACAATAAAATTATATATATTTTAACTGATTGCTTAAACTCCATATTTAAAGATATTTGTTTTCTGTTGACTGTATCTTAAAGTAGCATAAATTCGTGTGTTTAATTTGGCAAAGAAAACGCATATTACTTACAAGCTCACAAAGACTGTTATCTTGGATTATTTTGTTAGGCAAGTATACAGCATATATGGTTTACAGATCCTTTTGAATGAAAATATAGAAAAGTGGAATTATATTGTTAATGTATCCTCAGACAAAATCCTGAATATGCTTACATTTTCAGAGGAGAAAAATGAATAATTAAATTCATAAGTTTTTGAAAGTAACTATTGTAAGTCAAATAATTGTCTATAGGGTCACGTTAACATCTAAAGGTTAATTATACACAACTTGGAAAAAGTATTCAGTGATATAAGACATACAACTGATTGAATACCTTTCCTAGATATCGTTTCACTTAAAAATACTAAAAATGTGTTTGAAGCAAACAGTTGAAATTGCAATGCTTTATGAGAAATGAAAAGGCAGAACTTCTTAAAACAAATCTGTTTTAAAATGAAATATGTACCATGATTATGATTTGTCTTGATTTTTACTGTACCTTTCTTTAGTCCAGGAATGAAAGCTAAAAAGAGAGTTTAGCAAAGTTAAATACAGATAAATACATTCTTTTATTCCCAATACATTATATTAACTAAATATAAAATTATAATATATTGCAATATATTTTCAGCTTCATTTTGCAGAGAATGTGATGACTGAAATATATAAGGTGGAATACTGATAAATCATAAAATATCTGTTTCCTGTAGTATGTTTTTCTAAAATCTGACCAAGCCTATGCTATATGCTGGCCTCTTGGGAATTAATTATTGATTCTTCCCCTAGAGGCTATGTATTGTTGAACTTAACATTTTGCAAGAACACAGTAGATTTACTAGCTTCTTTGCCTATGATAACAAAGTATAGCCCTCTATTTAAATTTCTTTTTTTTTTTTTTTCATGGAAACTCCTACAGGAAAAGTATTTACTTTTTAAGGAAAATATTGACTTCACAGGTTGCTTTTCTTCCAAATCTGATGTGGAAAATATGACGAAAAAAATAAATAAATAAACAAACACTAACATTAGATGACCCAACAGAAGTATTCATCTTGGTTAAGACACTTTTTCTATAATATAGCTATTTTCTCTACTAAAATTTCATTTATTTCTCACAGCTAGAAATGGGGAATTCAAGATCATTATATCAACACTTGTTATCCAGATAAAGTTTTATTGCATTTGTAAGTGACTTCCTTCAAAACACTGTGAGATCATGCTTGATCAAAGACAAATAGCATAGTCTATTTTTAAACAAAATAATTATATATTTACAAACACTTTGATATGTGTTGATCTGAACAAATAAATCTCAGATTTATTCTTTGTAAAATTTTAAAGCTAATAGTAAAAATGATTTTCTAATACATTCAATAACATAATCTAAAACAAAATTTTTAAACATTTTGAACTTGTTTAAAACTCAATTTTGAATAATATTTGAATATTATAAAATTAAAAATGTATGAGATAGAAGGAATATGTCAGAGACAGAAAAATAGAAGTGAAATTAATGTTTCTATGTAATAATAGGGACTAGAGAGAATTGCACATTTTAAGTGTCATTGACATATATATGACACATTTATTTTTTATCATAAGTTATTTAATCTGTAAGCAATGTAATTTAATGATAGTACAAGCTGAAACAGAAAAGAAAAAAAAATAGCAGTGTTTTCACAAGACACTTTAGTTAGGATTGATCTCCTAAATAATATCTCCCAACCCTACACCATTCAAATAATAGTTCTAGTTCAATCATAAGTCTCTCTCTCTCTCCCTCTCTTTCTCACACACACAATATTTTAATTTATTATTGGAATTAATAATCAATTCCTGTAATATATTTTTTAAAAATTCCTATAATATTTAAACGTAGAGTTTTAAATGTACGGGAGAGATAAAGAAAGGTTGCCTTAAGCAGAGAAGTAATATAGCACTTGCTTTCATTTCTAAGACTGCAATTAAAAATTTAAATGTGGTCCAGAACTTATTTATTAAAATCCTTTCCAATTTGGTAACTGAAAAGATCAGAAAAAAAGTTAATGTGATGGGTCTAGACTTAGAATTTCTAAGGATAAGGAGGTACAAATAAAAGAAGCCAAACAAGTGACATGACAACAATGAAAAAGAAAACAAACACATTTTTAAAACCTATCCCAGGAGACACTTAGCTCCCAAGATGAGAAGTGAAAATTGGTTTATAAGCCAGGAAAGTCAAATATAGATTAATTTTCCTTTAAATTCAGGACAATAAGCAGATTCTGAATAAGATTTTCAGGACCAACTCTGAAGAGATACTTTAATTCATCACACAAAAAATAGTCAAAAAAGGAAGCATTTTCTCCCTCTAAAGCAATATAAGTACTCAGATGCTAGCACAGAAATTAATAAATACATTCATTACAATTATGAAGGTTCTTACACAGAATAAAGTCCATCTCAAAATGTATCTTTAAAATTCAATTGCTTCTAAGTGTTTAAAGGTTTATCATTGATATTTTTGAAGCATTCACATTGATTGAGATTTTTGAAAGATCAAAATATAAGCAAAGTCTTATCATTTGAGATACTAGACTCAAAGTGAATCACTATGACTGAAACGAATATTTTTGTTAATCTAACCAAAGTTATATTATGAATGGTTCTATCATTTATATGTTATTTAAAATTAAATTTTACTAATAAATGAAGTGAATATATCTAACAAGTTAAATTTGCTTTCACCAAGAAAATTATTTTCAGGTTATGAAATATTCTGCAATGTATTTAATAATAAATGCATCAATTTATTAATAAATGTATTAATAAATTTAAATGCATTTTAGATATCATTATTTTTACTTACACAAATGCAATAATCACATAAAAATTTAAGGTTGTGTATGTGCTTTCTTTGAAATATACTTAAGGTTTTAATGAGAATTAAATTTCTAAATTATTACTAGAAGAAATATCTTAATTAGTAAATTAATATAAATAAATAATTAATACACAATATAAATTACTAGGATTCTTGTACTACAAAGTTCAAATTAAGGAAATATGTAGTTTATAGCAAAAACTGTGGCTCCTATTTGTCACACAAAAATTACAAAAATTTATCATGAAAACAATACCAAAACATGTTATTTATTCTATAAAATCATATTTTAATAGTTCCTTCAAAGTACTAACACAAATGTTTAAATACCCAATATGCACTAGACACATCTAGCTACATTTGAAAAAAATTACTGATAGATAGATACTGCTTGAATAGCTTAAATGTCAACAGAGCTCAACACAAAATTGATGGTGTTGGCTTAATGTTTGTTGATCAAGTATCAAGCACCAATCTATAACTGACATTTACTTCAACAAAGCAGTAGTGCTTGCAGTTGTTTTATCATGTATAATTTTTTTAAAGTCACTGAATAAAGTTACTTTATTGAAATCTTACAATCTCATCAATTTGGATGTAAATAAGGTTAGAAAACATGTTTAAGGACATTCATTTGGAGGTAATCAGATATCTTTTTTTTTCACTTATATTTATTAGTTGGAGGCTAATTACTTTATAATATTGTAGTGGTTTTTGTCATACATTGACATGAATCAGCCATGAATTTACATGTATTCCCCATCCCGTTCCCCCCTCCCACCTCCCTCTCTACCCGATCCCTCTGGGTCTTCCCAGTGCACCAGGCCCGAGCACTTGTCTCATGCATCCAACCTGGGCTGGTGATCTATTTCACCATAGATAATATACATGTTTCGATGCTGTTCTCTCGAAACATCCCACCCTCACCTCCTCCCACAGAGTCCAAAAGTCTGTTCTGTACATCTGTGTCTCTTTTTCTGTTTTGCATATAGGGTTATCATTACCATCTTTCTAAATTCCATATATATGTGTTAGTATACTGTAATGGTCTTTATCTTTCTGGCTTACTTCACTCTGTATAATGGGCTCCAGTTTCATCCATCTCATTAGGACTGATTCAAATGAATTATTTTTAATGGCTGTGCAATAATCCATGGTGTATATGTACCACAGCTTCCTTATCCTTTCATCTGCTGACGGGCATCTAGGTTGCTTCCATGTCCTGGCTATTATAAACAGTGCTGCGATGATCATTGGGGTGCACGTGTCTCTTTCAGATCTAGTTTCCTCCGTGTGTATGCCCAGGAGTGGGACTGCTCGGTCATATGGCAGTTCTAATTCCAGTTTTTTAAGAAATGTCCACACTGTTCTCTAGATTGGCTGTACTAGCTTGCATTCCCACCAACAGTGTAAGAGGGTTCCCTTTTCTCCACACCCTCTCCAGCATTTATTGCTTGTAGAATTTTGGATAGCAGCCATCCTGACTGGTGTATAATGGTACCTCCTTGTGGTTTTGATTTTCATTTCTCTGATAATGAGTGATGTTGAGCATCTTTTCATGTGTTTGTTAGCCATCTGTATGTCTTCTTTGGAGAAATGTCTGTTTAGACCTTTGGCCCATTTTTTGATTGGGTCATTTATTTTTCTGAAATTGAGCTGCAGGAGTTGCTTGTATATTTTTTAGATTAATCCTTTGTCTGTTGCTTCATTTGCTATTATTTTCTCCCAATCTGAGGGCTGTCTTTTCACCTTGTTTATAGTTTCCTTTGTTGTGCAAAAAGCTTTTCAGTTTCATTAGGTCCCATTTGTGTATTTTTGCTTTTATTTCCAATATTCTGGGAGGTGGGTCATAGAGGATCCTGCTGTGATTTATGCCGGAGAGTGTTTTGCCTATGTTCTCCTCTAGGAGTTTTATAGTTTCTGGTCTTACATTTAGATCTTTAATCCATTTTGAGTTTATTTTTGTGTATGGTGTTAGAAAGTGTTCTAGATATCTTTGCCACTATAGTCAACTGAAGGATAATGTTTTCTATAAGTGTTAAATATTTATTTATTTGATATATCACTATGTCTCAGCACATCACAGTGTTTATTATGCTCCCTAATATAGAGAAAAATCTGATATATCAAGATTCAATTCACCTAAAACCTAATATATAATATATATTCTAAGTTATTATGGACTAACATTTGCGAACAAGTTTCTCATATATTTTCTTATGCCAAGACACACGGTCATGGAATATAGTAGAATCAGTATATATAATGTACTTGAAGATTGTAATGCCAAATTAATGAGTCAATATCTAGTTTTCTTTGAATAATGTTAATTTTAAAGCATTCTACAAGATGTGCCAAAAAGATCTAATTCTTCTTGATGTATAATTCAAATCACCTCAGTGCATCTCCTGTTGATTGCAAAACTAATGGCAAAAATAATAAGCATTATTGCACTTATGTAGATTGCATAAAGTCTGAACCACACAATGGAAGCTCAAATCACATTTTCTGTTCATGTCATGTGAAACATTAAGGCTACAGATGCAAAAGCTGCAAGGTGATTAGTATAATGTGTATCTTACTTACAACAAAAGCATGGTTGCTAATATAAATTTCTCATCTCTGCATATTAAAATTGCTATCCATGTCTCTTTTGGGCAAAGAAAAAAAATCCACTGTAAATTTTGTTTTTTTAAAATTGTATAGACTACTCCCAACCTCAAAAACAAAAACAAACAAAAACTCGCAAGAAAAACTGAAACACGAACTCTGAACTTTTCAAGAAAGCAAAAGTGGGAATATAAACGATTTCATAGTTCATTGAAAGGTCCTACCAAGGCCCTAGTTTCATTACTTTGAGAAATGTATGAAGCAGCTTTGAAAATAATGCAAATGTAAATGATCTTGAGAAATTCCAAAAACAAAAGCCTGCGGGCTGGATACATTATTTTTTCATCTGGCAAAGAAAATAGAAAAAAAAAAAATCAATATTTCTGAAATGTGTCTCTAAGCTCTTCAGAATGTTTGAGACAATTGCAGCTGTCAAATATTTTACACCTTTTAACACTCAATCTGTTCTTGAGTGAATGAATTCTAAATTAAGACCATTTTAAAATAGGACTTAATGGTGTATCTGGTCTTTGGGTCCATAGAGAAATTGATTTTTAAAGCATGTCCCTTTGCTTGATTTAATGCATAGAAAATATATGCCTCCTAGGTGTAATAGTATACAATTTGTGCACTACTAGAGAATTTAATTTTTTAATCATTTCTTTGTAAAATTTAATAATGATTTGCTTTTAATCAGTTTATTCAATTTTAGAAGCTTTATGTGGCTTGTCAACAACCTATATGAGTTGTACACATAGAAAAATAAGAGATAAACCTCAATTACATCTAGAGACATGTACTAAATATAAAAAAATTTATCTTTAAAAAGTTACTCTTTAGATTAAAAAACTTTTGAAACTTTTCTCTCATATTTTCAACAACCTGTTTGTTCTATAACAAAGTAATTAAAAATTTTCTGTAGTACGAAGAAAACAGTAGGTAATTAAAAACTGCATAGCATAAGTGGACAAGATAACAGGGAATGGCTTTTATGAAAACACTTGAAATTAATATTTCATTAGTGGAAACCAATTTTGTGAATTCTACAGAGTACTTTGTCATTGTATATATACATATATGCATTGTTAAAAATATTAGGCTCTGCATACCACTTAAGGTACAGATTAAAGACAAAGATATTTCACTGGAGAAATATTTATACTATATGAACATCTATATTTATATTATAAATATATTATGGATATTTCTTATTACATATGCATAAGTAAGTAAGTAAGTAAAGTCGCTCAGTCGTGTCCAACTCTTTGTGACCCCATGGACTGTAGCCTACCAGGTTCCTCTGTTCATGGAATTTTCCAGGCAAGAGTACTGGAGTGGCTTGCCATTTCCTTCTCCAGGGGATCGTCCCAACCCAAGGATCGAATCCGGGTCTCCAGCATTGCAGACAAACGCTTTACCGTCTGAGCTACCAGGGAAGCCCACATATGCATATATATATTTAATATATGAAATAGAAAACCAGGAAAGGATATAGTTCATAAAATAACCATTTCAAAAATATCTGCTTTAATTCTATTTTGGGCAGAGATTGGTACATTTTCATACATAGAAGCATAGTTTTTAAAAATCCATAATAAATATGAACTAATTTCTATAAAATTCTACCTTTCACTATCAATAAATATTATATAGTTCTCTAAAGCAATGTTCCATTAATTTCACTTTAAAATTCTCTGCAAAATGAGAAAGACTGAACATTATTAATTGATGGTATTATTTTTCCCAGTGCATCAATTTAGAGAGATGTATCTGGATGTACTACTTAAAAAATGCCAAATAAACTGGTTACTTTATAATGTATCTCAATATTTTCATTTCACATATTTTGTGACGCACACAGACTGTAACCCACCAGACTCCTCTGTCCATGGGATTCTTCAGACAAGAATACTGGAGTGGTTTGCCATTGCCTTTTCCAGATCACATATTTAAGGCAAAAATGAAAGATAAAATATGGTATTCAAAGTGCCATCCAACTTCATGGTTCTCTTTATGAATATGTTTTCATCTTCTCATATGCTCTGTCAGCACTTAAGAAGTTGTGATTTCTTGTAATCACAGTGAATTAATACCAGTTTAATCATAGTACCAAGTTGATATTTTTAAATAATTGGAAATGTTTTGTTTATTTTCTATTTCTTTCTCTCTAATATATATTTTACTGAGACTTTTGTGATAATAGTACAGAACACAAGCTTTAGCAGAAACTTTCATTCTTGGAACTAACTGGCTATTCACATGTTGAATTTTAATGTTTGCAGAAAGGAGTTAACCTTGAAACAATAGGTCATTTCTAAAAAAGTCCTAGGGTAGTTTTATTTTTTAACTGTTTGTTACATTATACTGAAGAAAAAAAATGAAAGTAAATGTATTGTGTTGTGCTCATTCAGTTGTGTCCAACTGTTTGAACCCCATGGACTGTAGCCCTCCAGGTTCCTCTGTCCAAGGGATTCTCCCAGTAGGAATACTAGAGTGGGTTGTCATTTCCTTCTCCAGGGGATCTTCCTGATTCAGGGATCAAACTTGTATCTCCTGCATTTGCAGGTGAAATCTTTGCCACTGAGATGCCTGGGGAGCTGTAAATGTATTGGAAGACCTATATTTCCATTAGGACAGTTAAAAAAAGGAAATAAAAACCAAATTCATGTTTGTTTAATATAAAAAGAAACATTTTTTTTTAGTTTAGATATAAATCATTTTAAAATTAAGTGTTTAATGGCAATATCCACACATAATTAATATCCATAAGTTTATTTGGTTTTATATTTCAAACATCAAAGGACAAACCTGACATATGGAAATCTAGCTATAGATTTTAGGAGTAAGCAAGATATTTTCCATGTGATGAAACACTGGGTAGCTATTGTGGAGAACCAATCTTTTGAGTTGATACATTGCTAAATATTTTATGTCAACAAAGAACAAAAAGTAAAAGACAGTGCCACAAACATGAAAAGGAAATAAAAAGTTGAAGTAAGTTATTTCAAATTGAATTAAAGAAAAGGTTACATGCACAGGAAGAGGAGTATGAAGGATTTATGTTAAAAGTCTGACAGATTAACTGACTGAATAAGACATGCTAAAATGTTTTTTGAATAAACGAAATGCTATCTGCCTTAGAAATCGTCTGCACTTCATGATTATAAGGCACAGATTCAAATCAATGGCTTTTTGAATACTAAAAATATAAATATTATATTTTGGTATTTTCAAAATAAAAGCATGTCACCTAAGATTAAAATATTGCCTAAGATCTACTTTTTACATAATAAGAAAGGAAACAAATCTTCTATATAGATATACATTTGATTATGTATTTGTATGGGATGCTAAGAATTAATCTCTCCCTTTACTTAGTTAAGTTTCTTCAGACATAAAATGATGATGTTTCTGCTAGCTAGGGTAGGGAATGAATACACAAATTGTGTCAAATATGTAAATTAGTATTGCTAAGAAGCTGACTGAAATTTGGTCTAAGAGAATCTACAGCAATCAGAGTAGAAAAATAAACGGAATCCAGATAGGAAAAGAAGAAGTGAAACTCTCACTGTTTGCAGATGACATGATCCTCTACATAGAAAACCCTAAAGACTCTACCAGAAAATTACTAGAGCTAATCAATGAAAATAATAAAGTTGCAGGATATAAAATTAACACACAGAAATCCCTTGCATTCCTATACACTAACAATGAGAAAAGAGAGAAATTAAGGAAACAATACCATTCAACATTGCAACAAAAAGAATAAAATACTTAGGAGTATATCTACCTAAAGAAACAAAAGACCTATATATAGAAAACTATAAAACACTGATGAAAGAAATCAAAGAGGACACAAACAGATGGAGAAACATACCGTGTTCATGGATTGGAAGAATCAATATTGTCAAAATGACTATACTACCCAAAGCAATCTATAGATTCAGTGCAATCCCTATCAAGCTACCAACGGTATTCTTCACAGAACTAGAACAAATAATTTCACAGTTTTTATGGAAATACAAAAAACCTCGAATAGCCAAAGCAATCTTGAGGAAGAAGAATGGAACTGGAAGAATCAACCTGCCTGACTTCAGGCTCTACCACAAAGCCACAGTCATCAAGACAGTATGGTACTGGCACAAAGACAGAAATATAGATCAATGGAACAAAATAGAAAGCCCAGAGATAAATCCACATACCTATGGACAATTTATCTTTGACAAAGGAGGCAAGAATATACAATGTAAAAAAGACAACCTCTTTGACAAGTGGTGCTGGGAAAACTGATCAACTACTTGTAAAAGAACAAAACTAGAACACTTTCTAACACCATACACAAAAATAAACTCAAAATGGATTAAAGATCTAAATGTTTAAGACCAGCAACTATAAAACTCCTATAGGAGAAGATAGGCAAAACACTCTCTGACATAAATCACTGCAGGATCCTCTATGACCCACCTCCCAGAATATTGGAAATAAAAGCAAAAATAAACAAATGGGACCTAATTAAAACTAAAACCTAATTAAACCTAAAACAAGTATATTACCAAGGGTGAAACAGATCACCAGCCCAGGTTGGATGCATGAGACAAGTGCTCAGGGCTGGTGCACTGGGAAGACCCAGAGGGATGGGATGGAGAGGGAGGCGGGAAGGGGGATCAGGAAGGGGAACACATGTAAATCAATGGCTGACTCGTGTCAATGTATGGCAAAAACCACTACAATATTGTAAAGTAATTAGCCTCCAACTAATAAAAATAAATGGGAAAAAAAAGAAATATTTTGATATTATTTTGGTTTTCTCTTGGCGCGGGGTGGGGGGGGAGCATGAGCAACCAAGCCATTTATTTAAAATGTGTGCCAATCCTATTTAATCTTCTAATGCTCATTATACTCAGGTGAACCATTATGACACAGAATGTGTAAGAAGGGACATTCTACAATATTCTTTCTATCCCCTGATCCTTAAGTAGCAGTATATTCCTGTTCTGTTTCTATGCTTGTACTGGATCACGCAGAGATGTAACCAGTGTTCACTTATTTTGCACAGTTAAAACGCACTGAAAAAATTCTAAAAGTGATTCTACAGTATTTTCATTAATAAAATTAAATTAAATTTGGGTTTTTATTTCATTAAATTAAATTCAAGTTCTACAATACTTTTGTTTGTAAAAATTAAAGGGAAATTTTGTAATTAAATTAAATATCCAAACCACAATGTATGTTTCTTATAATAGAACAATCTGATCTTTTCCCTGTAATTTTAAACATTATACCTGAATTTCAAATGTGAAGAGCAATATAAACATATTTGTATTTTAAATAATAAATACTACTTGATTTAAATAAGGTCTAAGAATAGAGTGCTTTTCCTACTAAAAGTTATTTTGTTTTGATTTGTTTTGTTTTGATTTTGCAATACAGATTTTTCCTTCAGGTTGACTAAGTTAAAAGAAGAATTTGATATGTGGTTTTGAACTAAATATGTATGCATTTCTATTTATTTAAACTTTATTTCCTATAAACCCAGGTTTGCTCCCTGGTTGGGGAAGATCCCCAGAGAAGGAAATGGCAACCCACTCCAGTATTCTTGCTTGGAGAATTCCATGGACAGAGGAACCTTGTTGGGCTACAGTCCATGGGGTCACACAGAGTTGGACACAACTGAGCAGCTCACACGTACACACACACACCCATATTTTCAACATAACATCATATATGGTTATCAATAAACTCCGAAGACCTATCATAAAACTTTCATTTTGAAAAATTGGCACTTTCAAGAATGAACACAAAACATTCCCAGCTATCATTTCACTCTTTAGTTCAAATAATTTAAATGAGATACATTAGAAAGAAGATATAATTCAAAATTAACTATATAATCTAAATCGATATCTTTAGGAGTCATAAACATATAATAGAATGCAGTCCTAACACTAATAAATAAACATGGTGACATTAAACCTAAAAATATTAATAAATATGTGTAAATTCTTGACCAAAAACGTCTCAAAGAACAAATACTTTACATAAGTGAATCGATTTTCACGCCATGCATAATCAAAATCCAAACATATTCTGGGGCAAAAATATACATTTATGAGCATGTAGTAATTTATTAATAAATTCTCTCACAATACTTTTGGTCAAATTTTGTTTGTCTGTTTAAGGATAACATACTATGGTATATTTAGGAGAAGCTTACACAAAGAGTAACCTAGAATAGTGTCTGGCATGGTTAAATATTTGACAAATATTTGTCAAGTGAATGAAAACATGTTGAAACATTTGAATGTCAATATGCCACAATCACCCTGTGACACTAATTCTAGCTAAGTGAAAATTAACAAAACAAAAGGATGAAAGATAAAATTCTGTAGTATATGCTTATATCTAATCCAGTTCTCACCTTTTTCAGACAAATTTTCCAAATGGCTTTTTTGTCAGACTTTTGTATAACCTATTTCTGTTATAATGAACATCCTTCTGAGTCTCTGCTTTGGTTTGCAAAATCATGGGTACTCCTCCAATTAGAGCTTCTGGAACCTTACAAGAAAGAGCACTTTTTGCTGACTCTGTTTAGGCTGAATTCTCAAATCTAAAACACCAAATAAAACATCTCTGATATTCATTAGACCAAAAAGATCTATCATTTGTTATGTTTCAGGTCTTGCTATGTGTTAAGAATACTTTTGTTAAAAAGAAAAAAAAAGAAGAAGTAGAAGAAGAAGAAATGTTCCCAGATCACCTGGCATTTATATGCTTTTGAAAAATATGCATCTAATGGAAGGCATGCTAATACACAGGCCTCTATTCAGAACTGTTGAGCGTTTTGTCCTTCTATCATTGGTTTGCTGTCTAAATGGTTTAACCATAGTAAGTTGCTTTAAAATGAGCAAGCTAGGTGTCACTTTACTATAGTTGATTGATCCAAGTTATCTCTACAGATCATAGAAAATCAGCTCAATGGAACTACTATTGGTACTTTAAATTTTAGAATATGATAAAGCACCTAACTCGTTGTCTCCATACGTATATCTGTATCTATATAGCAAATAGGTTGTAATCATTTAAAATGTTATTACAAAGGTCACAAAACTAGAGTCCACACAAATTTCACCTGGATTATTATACTTGAAATCACTTTACAAATATTAAATTTAGAGTGTAAATATTTTAAATACTATTTCAAATGAAAGAAATGCCTTCTTTGGTTTTCAAAGAACATCTAAACTCTATATTGTTTCAGAAATAATTTATGAGACAATAGGGAAACTTCTAAAATATGCTATATGTAGTACCAAAATATAGAAAAAATTTCATTCTGTTGACTAAACCGTTGGGGTGATTCCATTTTATGATTTTTTGAATTTGATAGCATTTTTAAAATATCTAAATTTGACAACTGAGTAGAAAGATCATGGACTCAGTTTTCAAATATCTATAACTGCGCTCCTTACTTGATATGTAACTTCTACTGACAAAGACTTTTGTAAGGTCAATGCATATTTATACTTTAAACAACTGAGACAAGAGTTCACCATCTTATATTTTCATAAAGTAATGGTAATTAGGACCAAATTCAGAATAGATTTCATTACCATAATATTTTCTATCACTTCTATATACTGCATCTTGGTGGCATGCAGGAGTACAAATCAAATGTTTATTACAAAGCAAGAAAACTAAGTCATTTCTCTAGTTTTCATTGACTTAGCAATCAAGGAAGTCACTTGGCTTTTACCATTAATGTATAATCCCCATTTTAGTATTTAATAATGCATAAGATATATCATTACCGGTCACATTTTTAAGATAGATCTAAAAGAGGAACTTTTGCACCTCAAATACTATTATAAATATTGTCATCTCTATAAATATTCAACAATTATAATTCTATATGGGTCATTCTCTAAGTATGTCAGGGAGCTTGTAAAAGCGGGACAGAGATAACAACAAAAACAAGGATACAGACGTAAAAGAAGGAAGACATATAAATGCCCCAAGTAATATCTCATAATATTATCTATATTTTGCTTTGCTTTTAGGTCATCTCAGTTTTGAACCATAGTGCTCAAATAGCATTTCTATACATTCTGTCAGGATGAATTCATCTTTGTTCCCACAGGAAGTTTTTACTGTGCATGTTAAAGAACTCACAAAATGAGTGGTTAAATCTACCCAAGCTTACAAAACTGCTAATTTCTGGACTCAGACAATTTGATCCTGATGTTTATATTCTTTGTTTTGTTAAATGTTTTGTTTTGCTAAATGTGTCTATACGTGAATCAGACTGTAGTCCACTAGGCTCGTCTGTCCATAAAATTTCCCAGGCAAGAATACTGGAGTGAGTTGCCATTTCCTTCTTCAGGGGATCTTCCTGATTCAGGGATCTAACTCACATCTCCTGTATTGACAGAGAGATTCTTTACCACTGAACCAACAGGGAAGCCCATACATATCATACACAGATAATATTAATATACAATAGAATTCACATACCCATGTGTGATAAACTATAATTTTAACTGTTCTTCAGCTTTCATATCAGTTCTATGAATACTCTCAGATTCATAAAAATGTTATGATATAATTAGCAGATGAAACTCTAATACCCATTTAAATAAATACTGATTGCCTCCCTGTTTCCTTTATTTTGAAAATTTTAAAATCATTGAATTTAGCCCAAGAATTTGACATGATTAAAAGGAAAATTTTGCTTTTCATCTGTCTTGTAAAGTATTTTGTCATCCTCAAAGAAATAATGTTAAATAGATGACCATAAACAAAAGGGAAAGGCTACCCACTCCAGTATTCTGACCTGAAGAATTCTATGGATTGTATAATCTGTGGGGTCGCAAAGAGTCGTACACAACTGAGTGACTTTCACTTTCACTTCACTTTCAAACAAATTACAATGCCAGAAATTTTTGGCTCTTAATCAAATTAATTACTATTAATCAAGCTTCTTTGCTTTTCTTTTCACAAAGGCTTTTCTGTTATATTTAGCTTGACAAAGTTTTGAGAATGTGTCTCCATAGAAAATACATTTTCTTACCTCATGACAAAAAGAACTGATGGAGTCAAAGATAAAAACTTTACCTTCATTCTTGTGTGTGTGTGTGTTAGTTGCTTAGTTGTGTCCAACTGTTTGTGACCCCATGGACTGTAGCCCACCAGGATCCTCTGCCCATGGAATTCTCCATGCAAGAATAATGGAGGGGGGTAATCATGCTCTTCTCCAGGGGATTTTCCCAACCCAGGCATCTAACCTGGGTCTATTGTATTGCAGGCAGATTTCTTTTACAGCCGGAGCCATGAGGAAAGCACCTCCTTCATTCTTCAGTCAGTTTAGTTGCCCAGTCGTGTTCAACTATTTGCAACCCCATGGACTGCAGCATGCAGTCCCTGTCTTTACCAACTTGTTGTCTTTTACCAACTCCTGGGGCTTGCTCAAACTCATGTTCATTGAGTTCGTGATGCCATCCAAAATCACATTCTCTGTCATACACTTCTCCTCCTGCCTTCAGTCTTTCCCAGCATCAGTGTCTCTTCTAATGAGTCAGTTCTTCACATCAGGTGGCCAAATTATTGGAGGTTCAGCTTCAGCATTAGTCCTTCCAATGATTGGCTGGTTTGACCTATTTGCATTCCAAAGGATTCTCAAGAGTCTTCTTTAACACCACAGTTCAAAAGCATCAATTCCTGTGCACTCAAGTTTTTTGTTGTCAAACTCTCACATGCATACATTGCTACTCGAAAAACTATAGCTTTGACTATATGGACCTTTGTTGGCAAAGTTAATGTCTCTGCTTTTAAATATGCTGTCTAGATTGGTCATAACTTTTCTTCCAAGGAGTAAGCGTCTTTTAATTTCATGGCCATGGTCACCATCTGCAATAATTTTGGAGCCCAAGAAAATAAAGTGTGTCACTGTTTCCATTGTTTCCCCATCTATTTGCCATGAAGTGATGGGACCAGATGCCATAACCTTAATTTTCTGAATGTCGAGTTTTAAGCCAGCTTTTACACTCTTCTCTTTCATTTTCACCAAGAGCCTCTTCAGTTCTTCTTTGCTTTCTCCCATAAGCATGGTGTCATCTGCGTATCTGATGTTACTAATATTTCTCCCAGCAATCTTTATTCCAGCTTGTGCTTCCTCCAGCCCAGAATTTCACATGATGTACACTGCATATAACTTAAATAAGCAGGGTGACAATATACAGCCTTGATGTACTCCTTTCCCGATTTGAACCATTTGAAACAGTACCTTATTCCATGTTCTAACTGTTGCTTCTTGACCTGCATACAGATATCTCAGGAGGCAGGTAAGGTGGCCTGGTATTCCCATCTCTTGAAAAATTTTCCACAGTTTGTTGTGATGCAAACAGTCAAAGGCTTTGGCATAATCAATAAAGCAGAAGTAAATTTTTTTTTCTGGAATTATTTTGCTTTTTCTATGATGCAACAGAGGTTGGCAATTTGATCTCTGCTTCCTCTACCTTCTCTAAAACCAGCTTGAACATCTGGAAGTTCTTGGTTCATGTACTGTTGAAGCCTAGCTTGGAGAATTGTGAGCATCACTTTGCTAGCATGTGAGATGAGTGCAACTGTGTAGTAGTTTGAACTCTTTGGCATTGCCTTTCTTTGGGATTGGAATGAAAACACCTTTTCCAGTCCTGTGGCCACTGCTGAGTTTTCCAAATTTGCTGATATGTTGAGGGCAACACTTTAACAGCATCATCTTTTAGGATTTGAAATAGCTCAACTGGAATTCCATGTCCTCCACTAGCTTTCTTCATAGTGATGCTACCTGAGGCCCACTTGACTTCACACTCCAGGATGCCTGTCTCTAGATGAGTAACCACACCATCATGGTTATGTGGGTCATTATGATCTTTTTTGCATAGTTCTTCTGTGTATTCTTGCCACTTCTTCTTAATATCTTCTGCTTCTGTTATGTCTATATCATTTCTGTTCTTTTTTTTTTTATTGTGTCCTTCTATGCATGAAATGTTCCCTTACTATCTCTAATTTTCTTGAAGAGACCTCTAGTCTTTCCTATTCTACTGTTTTCCTCTGTTTCTTAGCATTGATCATTGAAGAATGCTTTCTTATCTCTCCTTGCTATTATTTGGAACACTGCATTCAGATGGCTGTATCTTTCCTTTGCTCCTTTGCCTTTCACTTCTCTTCTTTGCTCAGCTATTTGTAAGGCCTTCTCAGACAATGCTTTTGCCTTTTTGCATTTCTTTGTACTGGGGAAGGTTTTGATCACCGTCTCCTGTACAATTTCAGGAACCTCTGTCCATAGTTCTTCAGGCACTCTGTTTATGAGATCTAATCCCTTGAATCTATTTGTCACTTCCATTGTATAGTCAATCTTAAGAGATCTGATTTAGGTCATACCTGAATGGTCTAGTGGTTTTCCCTCCTTTCTTCAATTTAAGTCTGAATTTGGCAATAAGGAGTTCATGAACTGAACCACAGTCAGATCCCAGTCTTGATTTTGCAGACTGTATAGAGCTTCTCCATCTTTGGCTGCAAAGAATATAATCAATCTGATTTCAGTATTGACCATCTGGTGATGTCCATGTGTAGAATCATCACTTGTATTGTTGGAAGAGGGTGTTTTCTATAATTAATGTGTTCTCTTGGCAAAATTCTGTTAACCTTTGCCTTGTTTCATTTTGTTCTCCAAGGTCAAATTTGCCTGTTATTCCATGTATCTTTTGACTTCCTACTTTTGTATTCCAGCCCCTTATGATGTAAAGGAGCTCTTTATTTGGTGTTAGAATGTCTTGTAGGTCTTGATAGAACCATTCAACATCAGCTTCTTCAGCATTAGTGGTTGGGGCATAGACTTGGATTACTGTGATATTGAATGGTTTGCCTTGGAAATGAACAGAAATCATTCTGTAGTTTTTCAGACTGCACCCGAGGACTACATTTCAGACTCTTTTTTTGACTATGAGGGCTACTCCATTCTTCTAAGGGATTCTTAAAAAAACTCAAATGGTAAATGATTGGAAGGCATTTTTTAAGTTTCTCTGTTTAACCCCTTGTTCTCCAATTAACCTACACATTTAATCCACTTATGAATAATTTAGCAAAAATATCATTTTCAGGCTCTATTCCCAGAGTAAATGATAGCGTTGGCCTGGAGTGGTACCTGGTGTCAGTATAATTTTTTGCCTTTTTTTTTTTTTTACAGTTTTATATGAAAATACATATATATGATAATATATATATGAAAATATATGAAATATATTTAAAAAATATATATGAAAATTTACTGAAAAAGAATTTCCATTAGTAAGATCCCACAAGTGATTCATCTGCACATGGAAATTTGAGATGCATTCATTTTAACTACTCTAAAAATCATTCATATGTACTTTTTTCATTTAAAGCTTTGTATCTGTCATTAAAGTTTGGTGCAGCTGTTAGGTAGCAGTCAAGTAGCTATGATGGATATACACAAACTGCAAACAAACTTCTTTAGACATTAAAATGATGAAATGTTTTGTAATGACTTTTCATCAAAATTTCAGTTTAGATATGAAAATATAGTATTAAATTTCATTGATATTTACCATCTGATATTTGGACATCTGATTAGATGTCCTACTTTGATATAGAAAGTATGCTAACATTAATAAATTTAAAACTTTTTGACAGATCTCTGTTTAACTAGTTCATTGGTCAAAGTTCATTTTTTTGTTAAATAAATAATAAATAAATAATAAAACCTATTGAATTTTGACCTCTGTAAGCTGTATGTACCTAATTAGGATACTGCTACTTTCATTTACTTTTTTACTGCCAAAATGAGTTTTATGCTTAGGAAAAGTTAGATATGTGTTCACAGACATCCTAATATTACTACACTTGCTTTTAAATTTATTTCATTTAATTAAAATTTTATGCTAACTAATACAATATGAATATAAAATAATTGCTTCAAAGAAGATAAAATTGAACTTTTAATAAAGAATTGTAAAGGGCAACTTTCACTAAGATTTGTCAGGTAATTATGTGTAAGTAACATAAGAGCAGAAGATTCAGAAAATGTACTATAAAGTTTCATATTCATAAAACTTTTCAAGACTGCTAAATGCACATTGTATTTTATGGGATTCAAAACTGGAAGTTGCAGACTATGTATTATGGGTGTGGTTTGTGTAATAAAGATGATGCATGACTCTAACTAGCGTATAACTAACCAGTGAACATATATCTAAAGAAAAGGCAAAAGCCCTACATCAAATAATGGAAGGTAAATGTGCACTTCTTTGTTTCAACTATTTATGAATCACGTATACTTAAGGTAGGGCTTCCCAGGTGGCTCCATTGGTAAAGAATCTGCCAACCAATGCAGGAGATGCAAGAAACATGGGTTTGATCCTTGGGTCAGGAAGATCCCCTGGAGGAGGAAATGGCAGCTCACTCCCTTATTCTTGCCTGGAGAATCCTATGGACAGAGGAGTTTGAGGGCTACAGTTCATAGGATTGCAAAGAGTCAGACACAGCTGAAGCCACTTAACATGCACACACACACACACACACACACACACACATGTTCTTATAAATAAAAACCTTCTAAACAAAATTTGTTAATCTTATCAATAAAATTTAACTCTAATTTCATGTCTTTGTGGTTTAATTCTCGGTGTGTACATGAATATACGTGCATGTAGAGAAAATTTTCCCAATGATCTGAGATGGACACAATTAAATAAATTTATCTTTGCCATTTTAGAAACTCAACAATGAGTTATTTATTTATGTATTTTTAAATTTATTTTAATTGGAGGGTAATTTATTTAAAATATGTGATGGGTTTTGCCATATATTGACATGAGTCACACACGAGTGCACATGTGTCTCCTCATCCTGAACTGCCTCCCACCTCCCTCCCCACTCCCTCCCTCTAGGTTGTCCCAGAGCACGGGCTTTGAGTGCCCTGCTTCATGCATCAAACTTGCACTGGCCATCTATTTAACAAATGGTAATATACATGTTTCAATGTTATTCTCTCAAGACATCCCACACTCTCCTTCTTCCACATAGTCCAAAAGTCAGTTCCTTACATTTGTGTTTCTTTTGCTGCCTTGCATATAGGATCATCATTACCATCATTCTAAATTCCATATATATGTGTTAATATACTGTATTGATATTTCTCTTTCATGACTTATTTCACACTGTATAATAGTCTCCAGTTTTGTCCACCTCATTACAACTGACTCACATGTGTTCTTTTTTTTTTTATATAGCTGAGTAATATAGATTACTTTCTAACACCATACACAAAATTAAACTCAAAATGAATTAAAGATCTAAATGTAAGGCCACATAAATTATTTACCCAACATGAGATGAAATAGTATTTTTTATTAAATTGCACAACTATACATTTCCAATTAAAGAAAAACTACAATGAACTTCTGTTTGTTACATGTATGTGTGAAGAATGCTTTTCTTGCAGTCATTGTATTTCTTCAACAGATATCTAAATTCGTAAGTACAATTTCATTCCTATGTAATGGAAAAGAAACCTGACATTCAGATAAGATCTGAGATTCAAACAAACAGATCTGAGATTCAAACAAAGAAAGTTTCTGACTTTTGAGATCTTTGTGGGCTTAACCACTGTATGTCAATATTCCTCCAGAATGTTCCCTGAAAGAATGGGCAGAAAAAAAGGCAAGTTCTCAAGCAAGATTCAATTTTGAGACTGGTTTTTAGCCCAAGTGCACATTTGTGTAACTTTGGGCAAATAGCTTTTCCTTTAGCCCAAACTCCAGATCTGTGGAGTGCAGAGATTGTGTATATTATTTTAAATATTCACTTTAGAATTGAAAGATTTTTTTTTATATTCTCATATCAGGGACACATTTTTTAATTAACAGGTTGACCAGAGATACATTTTCTCCTTATTTTCTTGACTATTATCTCATCTTATTCTTCTAACTCACATGAGAATAACCCTCTGATAATGGTATGAAATCAAACAAAAACTTCAGTTTAACAGTTAATTGAAATTTGTGGTAGAAATGATTGAAGTTATTATATTAGAAGTTAATCATTAGTGTTTATGATTTTCAAATCTGCTCTGTCCTGGTTCTGCTTAGTTGACTATGCTTCTTGATGGTTTATACTGTCTATACCTGAAATATCTAAGTATGATACCTGGGTTATTTGCTAAGATTTTTCTTTAACAGTAAAATTCTACAGCTTACTTGTAGAGTAATGATTGTAGTTCATCATGAATGAGCAAAACACTCAGGGCATGGCTATGCTGATCTTTCTGTTCTGAACAAATTTAATTATCAGATGAATGCCAAACATTTATTTTTTTAAATTTGGCAAATACAAGTAATGCATGTTTAAACTGAAGAGGAATTTATATAAGTCCTATATGCTATATCAGGAGAAGGAACTGGCAACCCACTCCACCATTCTTGCCTGGAGAACTCCATGGGCAGAGGAGCCTAGAGGGCTAGAGTCCATGGATTTGCAAAGAGTAGGATATGACTGAGTGACTGGCACACATATGCTATATCAAGCCTATCTGAGGAATGTCAAAGTCAGATTTACTTATGTGACTCATTCTAAAATGATATGAAAATAAATTGCTATATGTTTTATTTTTATATACTCATATAAGCCTTGAATTTTAAAAAATTAATTAATTTATTTTAATTGGAGGCTAATTACTTTACAATATTGTCATGGTTTTTGCCAATATTGACATGAATCAGCCATGGGCGTACATGTGTTCCCAATCCAGAACCCCCCTCCCACCTCCCTCCCCATCCCATCCCCCAGGGTCATCCCAGTGCACCAGCCATGAGCATCCTGTTTCATCCATCAAACCTGGACTGGTGATCTGCTTCACATATGATAATATACACGTGTCAATGCTACCCTCTCAAATCATCCCACCCTCGCCTTCTCCCACAGAGTCCAAAAGACTATTCTTTACATCTGTGTCTCTTTCTCTATCATATAAGGTCATTGTTAACATCTTTCTAAATCCTATACATATGCGTTAGTATACTGTACTGGTGTTTTTGTTTCTAACTTACTTCATTCTGTATAATACCCTCCACTTTCATCTACCTCATTAGAACGGAGTCAAATGCATTCTTTTTAATAGCTGATTAATATTCCATTGTGTAAGTCTACCATAGCTTTCTTATCCATTTGTCTGCCGATGGACATTTAGGTTGCTTCCATTTCCTGGCTATTGTGAACAGTGCTACTATGATCATTGGGGTACATGTGTCTCTTACAATTCTGGATTCCTCGGTGTGTATGCCCAACAGTGGTATTGCTGGGTCATACGGCAGTTCTATTTCCAGGTTTTAAGGAATCTCCACACTGTTATCCATAGTGGCTGTACTAGTTTGAATTGCCACCAAGAGTGTAAGCAGGTTCCTTTTTCTCTGCACTTCCACTCCAGCATTTATTCTTTGTAGACTTTTTGATAGTAGCCATTCTGAATGGCATGAGGTGATACCTCACAGTGGTTTTGATTTGCATTTCTCTGATAATGAGTGATGTTGAACATTTTTTCATATGTTTCTTAGTCATCTGTATGTCTTCTTAGAGAAATGTCTGTTTAGGTCTTTGGCCCATTTTTTGATTGGGTCGCTTATTTTTCTGGAATTGAGCTGCATGAGCTGCTCATATATTTTTGAGATTAATTCTTTGCCAGTTGCTTCGTTTGCTATTATTTTCCCCATTCTGAAGGTTTTCTTTTCACCTTGCTTATAGTTTCCTTTGTTATGCATAAGCTCTCAAGTTTAGTTAGGTCCCATTTGTTTATTTTTGCTTTAATTTCCATTACTCTGGGAGGTGGATCATAGAGGATCCTGCTGTGATTTGTGTCAGAGAGTGTTTTGCCTATGTTTTCCTCGAGGAGTTTTATAGTTTCTGCTCTTAAGTTTAGATCTTTAATCCATTTTGAGTTTATTTTTTTTTGTATGGTGTTAGAAAGTGTTCTAGTTTCATTCTTTTACAAGTGGTTGACAAGTTTTCCCATCACCACTTGTTAAAGAGGTTGTCTTTTTTCCATTGTATATCCTTGCCTCCTTTGTCAAAGATAAGGTATCCCTAGGTGTGTGATTTTATCTCTGGACTTTCTATTTTGTTCCATTGATCTATATTTCTGTCTTTGTGCCAGTACCATACTGTCTTGATGAATGTAGCTTTGTAGTATAGTGTGAAGTCAGGCAGGTTGATTCCTCCAGTCCCATTCTTCTTTCTCAAGGTTGCTTTGGCTATTCGAGGGTTTTTGTATTTCCATACAAATTGTGAAGTTATTTGTTCTAGTTCTCTGAAAAATACCATTGGTAGCTTGATAGGAATTGCATTGAATTTATAAATTGCTTTGGTTAGTATACTCATTTTCACTATATTGATTCTTCCAATCAATGAATATGGTATTTTTCTCCATCTATTTGTGTCATCTTTGATTTATTTCATCAGTGTTTTATAGTTTTCTGTTTAGTTGATATTTCCATAGGTGTGAGTGGGGTATTAAAGTCTCCCATTATTATTTCCCCTTTCATACTTGTTAATATTTGCCTTACATATTGCCATACTCCTATGTTGGGTGCATATGTATTTATAATTATTATATATTCTTGGATTGACCCTTTGATCATTATGTAGTGTCCTTCTTTGTCTCTTTCAAAGCCTTTATTTCAATATCTATTTTATCTAATATGAGTATTGCTCTTCCAGGTTTCTTTTGATCTCCAATTGCATGAAATACTTTTTTCCAGCCCTTCACTTTCAGTATGTATGTTTCCCTAGGTTTGAGGTGGGTCTCTTGTAGACAACATATATAGTTTTTTTTTTTTTTTTTAATCTAGTCAGCCAGTCTTTGTCTTTTGGTTGGGGCATTCAATCCGTTTCCATTTAAGATAATTATTGATAAGTATGATCCTGTTGCCATTTACTTTGCTCTTTTGGGTTCAAGTTTATACACCTTTTTTGTGTTTCCTGTCTAGAGAAGAACCTTTATCATTTGTCAAAGAGCTGATCTGGCAGTGTTGAATTCTCTCAGCTTTTGGTTGTCTGTAAAGCTTTTGATTTCTCCTTCATACTTGAATGAGATCCTTGCTCGGTACAGTAATCTGGGTTGTAGGTTTTTCTCTTTCATCACTTTAAGTATGTCCTGCCATCCCCTTCAGGCCTGAAGAGTTTATATTTGTAAGATCAGCTGTTATCCTTATGGGAATCCCCTTGTGTGTTATTTGTTGTTTTTCCCTTGCTGCTTTTAATATTTGCTCTTTGTGTTTGATCTTTGTTAATTTGATTAATATGTGTCTTGGAGAGTTTCACCTTGGGTTTATCCTGTTTGGCACTCTCTGGGTTTCTTGGACTTGGGTGGCTATTTCCATCCCCATTTTAAGGAAGTTTTCAACTATTATCTTCTCAAGTATTCTCTCATGGCCTTTCTTTTTGTCTTCTTCTTCTGTGACTCCTATGAATCAAATGTTTGGGCATTTGACATTGTCCCAGAGGTCTCTGAAGTTGTCCTCATTTCTTTTAATTCTTTTTTTCTTTTTTCCTATCTGCTTCATTTATTTCCACAATTCTATCTTCCACCTCACTTACCCTATCTTCTGCCTCAATTATTCTACTGTTGGTTCCCTCCAGAATGCTTTTGATGTCAGTTATTGCATTATTCATTATTGATTGGCTCCTTTTTATGTCTTCTAGGTCCTTGTTAAACATTTCTTACATCTTCTCAATCCTTGGCTCCAGACTATTTATCTGTAACTCCATTTTGTTTTCAAGATTTTGGATCATTTTTACTATCATTAGTCTGAATTCTTTTTCAGGTAGACTCCCTATCTCCTCCTCTTCTGTTTGGTTTGGTGAGCATTTATCATGTTCCTTTATCTGCTGAATATGTCTCTGTCTTTTCCTCTTGTTTAGATTGCTGTGTTTGGGGTGGCCTTTCTGTAGCTTGAAGTTTGTGGTTCCTCATTATTGTGGCGACTCCTCCCTGTGGGTGGGGTTGGGCAAGTGGTTTGTCAAGGTTTCCTGATTAGGGAAGTTTGCATTGGTGCTCTGGTGGGTGGAGCTGGATCTCTTCTCTCTGGAGTGCAGTGAAGTGTTCAGTAGTGAGTTTTGAGGTGTCAATGGATTTAGTGTCACTTTGGACAGCGTGTGTATTAATGCTTGAAGCTATGTTCCTGTGTTGCTGGATAATTAGCATGGTATGGAACTTGTTGGCTCCTGGTTGGAGCCTGGTTTCAGTGTAGATACGGAGACTTTTGGATGAACTCTTGTTGATTAATGGTCCCTGGAGACAGGAGTTTTCTGCTGTTCTCAAGTTTTGGATTTAAGCTTCCTGCCTCTGATTTTCAGTCTTATTCTTACAGTTGCCTCAACACTTCTCCATCCATACCACACCAATGATAATGCATCTAGGTTAATGGTAAAAAGATTCTCCACAGTGAGGGACATGCAGAGAGGTTCACAGAGTTACATGGAGAAGAGAAGAGGGAGGAGGGAGATAGAGGTGACCATGAGGAGAAGAGGGGAAGTCAAAAAGGTAGAGAGCAATCTAGCCATTAATCAATTTCCTATGTGCTTTCCACAGTCTGGAACACACAGAGAGGTTCATAAAGTTACATAGAGAGGATAAGAGGGAGGAAGGAGATACAGGTGACCAGGAGGAGAAGAGGGGGAATCAAAAGGAGAGAGACAGATCTAGCCAGTAATCAATTCCTTAAGTGTTCTCCGCATCCCGGAATACCCAAAGAGATTTATAGAGTTGGGTAGAGAAGAGAAGGAGGAGGGATGAGATAGAGGTGACCTGGAGAAGAAAAAAGAGAGTCAAAAGGGGGAGAGGACAATCAAGCCAGTAATCACACTTCTAAGTAAAAATAGGTACTGAAGATTGGATTCTTAAAGGTACAAATTTGATAACAAATACCACAAAGAAAAGATTAAAAATCTAGAATAGAGGTTAGCCTCTCAAAAATACAATGTCAAAAAAACAAAACAAAATCACAAAAATTACATATATATATATATGAAATTTGTTTTAATAATAGGGTCTTTTTCCCCCTAAGTTTATAGTAGGTTATAAAAATGAGCATTAAAGAAGTACTAAAGGACTTAAAGATTTTTTAAATTTAAAATTGATAATAGTAAAATATATCTAGGAGTTTCTCTGGAGCTGTTGAGGGCAGTGTGGTGTCAGTTCAGTTTCAGATAGTTCCTTGTTCCAGCTTGTACTTCTTCTCGAGTTCTATAGGCCCCTTCCAATGTATTTCGTGCTAACTACAGGGCTTTAGTCTGTTGCACCTGTCACTTCCAAAGTGGTTCCCTCTGTTTATTTTGGCTTCTTCTGTTCGCAAGTCTCTTCAGCGTCTAATTTCCACCCTGACACAAGGGGGCAGAGGTGTTCATTTATTTAGGTACACTTGTTCAATTGTGCTGTGAGGAGGGAGGAATACTGCAAACAAATATCACTGCTGTGTGTGAGGAGTGCTTACAGTGTCTGGGCCACACTGGGTTTGCTCCCGCTCACGGCGTGTGTGCTTTCCTCTTCTACACTGCTCAGGCTCCAGGTTGCTGTGCAGGAGAACTGTCTAAAGTGGGCCCTGGCTTGCATGCATTCCCCAGGTCTAAGCCACTCAGGTTCAGGTTCTCGGGTACTCCACAAAGGCACAGAATTAGTTGGGCCTGCATTTTGTGCCCTTCCCAGGTCCGAGCAGCTCAGGCGACCAGGTGCTTGCTGAATGCACTCTCCCCAGATGGAGTGGTGTATCTTATCACCTCCCCCATCCCAGCTGCTAGGTTTCCTTGGTGCACAGCAGGAGTGCAGTTTCAGGTGTGTGGTGTGTCTCCTCTGGGGAGCTGATCTCTGGCTGCGACCCTCCTCATGGATGTTAACCATCCAGGATGCTGGGAAGACTTGGTTAGCAACTGGGGGCCTGTTCACAGTTTGGTGGAGGATGCCATCTCGAGGGCCAAAATTGCCCCTCTCCCTCCAGCTCTGGCTATTGCCCACCTGCCTCTGTCTCCAGTGGGTGGTGGGCTGGTCTGCAGTCAGTTAGCTCTCCTCTGGTATTGGCTCAGTCCTTTGTTCTCTGAACGGGCCTGGCAGTGCCTTAAGTTAGAGTTTTTCATGGGAAAGCTCTCTCTCTCTCTTTTTTTTTTTTCCTCTAGCTATCCCACGGTTTGTGTTGCTCTCTCATGTTAGCTTCCTCAGATTGTCCTCCGGGCATTCAGTCCCAGCCCTTACCCTAAGCAGTGCAGCCCCTGCCTCCCTGTTCTGCTCCCACTTGCTCGTGGTGGACACAAGCATCTGAGCTACTTCCCTGATGGGAGTTGCAGTTAGGCACGTAATCTGTGGATTTTATTTATTTATTTTTTCCTTCTGGTTATGTTGCCCTCTGAGATTCCAAAACTCCCCACAGAACTGCTGGTGAGGGAGTTTCCTGTTGTTTGGAAACTTCTCCTCTTTCATGACTCCCTCCCAGGGACCGGTCTCCATCCCTAACTCTTTTGTCTCCCTTTTTATCTTTTATATACTGTCCTGCCTCCTTTCAAAGACAGTGGGCTGCTTTTCTCGGTGCCTGGTGTTCTCTGTCAGAGTTCAAAAGTTGTTTTGTGGAATTTGCTGTGTTCAAATGATGTTTCAATGAATTTGTGGAGGAGAAAGTGGTCTCCCCATCCTATTCCTCCACCATCTTAGGACTGCCCCCCCGAATTGCTATATATTTTAAAATGTAATGCTTTTGCCAGCTAATGAACAATAACATTCAGGCTATAAGAAATTACTGAAAATGATTTAACTATTCCATTATTTATATAAACTGTGCACAAGATTTTCCTTTCAAAATTCTTAAATTTGGAATGGTCAAACCCTGATCCCTATCACCCAGTTTGTTTTCTCTATGGATTCATTCTCTTCAGTTCTCATTTTAAAAGATAGTGGAAATTGCATATGATCAATTCAGGACAATTTTATGTCATATTCTAGTTTGCAGTGCTCTCTTTTGTGTTTATTTAATTTGGAAAAAAAATATTTGTACACTACATCAGAAAACAGAGGCTAAAACTGATCTAGAGTCAAATATGAGGTGACATTCAGGAAGTAAAAAATATTATTGTTTTTTATTTTGTTAATTCTGCTTCATGACCCATTGAAAATGACTTTCTAAGATTAAAAATTTAGGTGCTGTTAAATAAGTATATATAATTTAAAATCTGATCAGGCTTTAGAGAAATGTTGAGCCATGACAAAAACAAATAGTATAAGATTAGATTAAGAAACCACATTGAAGCCGAAGGCATTTCATAGCATGTTTTAATCTTTTGGGATTATCAAGGAATCAAAGAGTAGGGAAAAAATGGAAAATTTCCTAACCCAGTCTGCTACCTCATTCCAACTGAATTTTAGTTATCTGTGTTACTGTTAATTATTCTCAAGAGAGATGACTCCATAATTTCTCAGAGACTATATACAATGGTTATATTACGCTAAAGAAACAATTCCTTAGCGCTAGTACAATCTCTAAATTTAATTCAAATCATTTTCCATACTTAGTGAAAAAAAAAAGAACTCTCGATCTTCAAATACTCTACTTTTACTAAATACTTAAAATACTTGAAAACAACTTTAAAATTACTTTTCAACCTTTCCTTCCCACAATTCCTTTATACTTTTCTCATGGGTTATGTTTTCTTACCATGATTTTTTTTTTTTCTCTACTCTGAATACTTTTTTTGTTGTTTTCAAACAAGCCTCATAGTTCATGGTGCCCGAAATCCTAACAGTCTCTCAGTGGTAAAGGAATGATATCAAAGTTCTTTTGTCTCAGATAGACTGTTACTTATAAGATTTATATTTTCCTAACTCAACCCAAATATGTGATCCTACTTTGTTGCAAATTTACCTTTAGACATCATTAAAATCTGTACCAAAATTTGATGATATTTAAATCATTTTACCTAAAAAATCATTCATTTTATCACACAATAAATAAAAATAGATTAATAACACATGACTAGTGAATCAGAAAATTACCTTAGCTTCTATACCTTATGTTGTGCACAAAAAACTAAACAAATAAAAATTACCCTTAATCCCATTAGATCTAAGTTCAATTTTTTTCTGAAGCTAAGTTTTCCTGAATAGTCTTTAGATTAAGGTTAACCTAAATGATAAGCACTTTGAGTAACTATATCCAAGATCTGAATATGGCACCTTTCATCTTCAAGTTCTCCAATATGCTAGTTAATGAATTTATTAACTATAAAATTGATTCCTTTAGGATGCATGTTTTCCACTTTACAAAGTGACTTTCAAACAACTCTTTCATTGATACTTCTTAACACTAAATCTCAATCTCATTTGCTATGAACTGTTGATATCTATGTTGCCATTAATTTGTATTTGTAGAATTTTTAAGCAATTCCTGGTACTTAAATATATGAAATCTCACAACTTATAAGACCAATGGAAGTATAGTTTATAAAAGAATAGTTAACATTGAACATTACTTAATAGTTTTAAAATTGAGATGGTACTTGAGAATGTAAAGGAAAAATTACCACATCATAATAAAAGTGAACAAAATTAAATTTAAAAACTAGCTATCACAGCTCTAAAATAAGTATAATTATCAATTAGAAATAATTTTAAATGTAATATTTTATACCCTATATTTTTAAAACCTAAAATTTACAATCCTCTTCTGCTTGTTGAAATAAGAAGTCTTTAGTCTTCCAAAGGTTGTGACTCTTCTGCTTGTTGAAATAAGAAGTCTTTAGTCTTCCAAAGGTTGTGAGTATAGTTATCTCTTTGAAATCATTTTGCTAGTGTGAAACAGATCGCCAGTCCAGGTTGGATGCATGAGACAAGTGCTCAGGGCTGGTGCACTGTGATGACCCAGAGGGATGGGATGGGGAAGGAGGTGGGTGGGCCGTTCAGGATGGGAAACACATGTAAATCCATGGCTGATTCATGTCAATGTATGGCAAAAACCACTACAATATTGTAAAGTAATTAGCCTCCAACTAATAAAAATAAATGAAAAAAAAATAAATATTTCTAATACATAAGCTAAAGGCAAAGGAGAAAACGGAAGATATACCCATTTGAATGCAGAGTTCCAAAGAATAGCAAGGAGAGATAAGAAAGCCTTCCTCAGTGATCAATGCAAAGAAATAGAGGAAAACAATAGAATGGGAAAGACTAGAGATCTATTCAAGAAAATTAGAGTTACCAAGGGAAAATTTCGTGCAAAGATGGGCACAGTAAAGATCAGAAAAGATACGGACCTAACAGAAGCAGAAGATATTAAGAAGAGGTGGAAAAAAATACACAGAACTATACACAAAAGATCATAATGGACCAAGTAACCACTATGGTGTGATCACTCACCTAGAGCCACACGACCTGGAGTGCGAAGTCAAGTGGGCCTTAGGAAGCATCATCAGGAACAAAGCTAGCAGAGGCAATGGAATTCCAGCTAAGTTATTTCAAATCCTAAAAGATGATGCTGTGAAAGTGATGCTCTCAATATGCCAGAAAATTTGGAAAACTCAGCAGTGGCTACAGGACTGGAAAACATCAGTTTCATTCCAATCACAAAGAAAGGCAATGACAAAAGATGTTCAGACTACCGCACAATTGCACTCATATCAACCATTAGAAAAGTAATGGTCAAAATTCTCCAGCCAGGCTTCAACAGTACATGAACTGACAATATCCATATGTTTAAGCTGGATTTCGAAAAGCCAGAGGAATCAGAGAACAAATTGCCAAAACCTATTGGATCATCGAAAAAGCAAGAGAGTTTCAGGGAAAAAAAAAATCTACTTCAGCTTTATTGACTATGCCAAAGCCTTTGACTCTGTGGATCACAAAAAACTCTGGAAAATTCTGAAAGAGATGGGAATACCAGACCACCTTACCTGCCTCCTGAGAAATCTGTGTGCACATCAAGAATCTGAATATGGAACAACATATTCAGTTAGAACTGAATATGGAACAACAGACTACTTCCAAATCAGGAATGGTGTATATAAAGGCTGTATATTGTCAACCTGCTTATTTAACTTATATGCAGAGTACTGAATGTGAAATGCCAGGCTGGATGAAGCAAAAGCTGGAATCAAGACTGCCAGGAGAAATATCAATAACCTTAGATACGCAGATGACACTACCTCTATGGCAGAAAGAGACGAAGAACTAAAGAGCCTCTTGTTAGAGGTTGTCTTTTTTCCATTGTATATCCTTGCCTCCTTTGTCAAAGATAAGGTGTCCATAGGTTCATGGATTTATCTCTGGGCTTTCTATTCTGTTCCATTGATCTATATTTCTGTCTTTGTGCCAGTACCCTATATGCAAAACAGAAAAAGAGACACAGATGTACAGAACAGACTTTTGGACTCTGTGGGAGAAGGCGAGGGTGGGATGTTTTGAGAGAACAGGATCGAAACATGTATATAGTCTATGGTGAAACAGATCACCAGCCCAGGTTGGATGCATGAGACAAGTGCTCGGGCCTGGTGCACTGGGAAGACCCAGAGGGATCGGGTAGAGAGGGAAGTGGGAGGGGGGATCTGAATGGGGAATACATGTAAATCCATGGCTGATTCATGTCAATGTATGACAAAACCCACTACAATATTGTAAAGTAATTAGCATCCAACTAATAAAAATAAATGAAAAAAATAAGTAAAAGTAGTATAACAGATGGATTATAAAAGTCACAAAATAAAAATAATGATAATAAATGAAAAAATAAAGAGCCTCTTGATGAAAATGATGGGAGAGACTCTCCCATTAGGAAGCTTCCATAAGTCTCTTATCCTTATTGGACAGAGGCCAGACAGAATGAAAACCACAATCACAGAAAACTAATCAAACTGATCATGTGGAACAGTGCCCTGTCTAACTTAATTAAACTATGAGCCATGCCGTGTAGGGTCACCCAGAACGGATAGGTCATGGTGGAGAGTTCTGGGAAAATGTGGTCCACTAGAGAAGGGAATGACAAACGACTTCAGTATTCTTGCCTTGAGAAACCCATGAACAGTATGAAAAAGCAAAAAGATACGGCTCTGAAAGAGTAACTCCCCAGATCGGTAGGTGCCCAATATACTACTGGAGAAGAGTGGGGAGATAACTCCAGAAAGAATGACAAAACAGAAGCAAAGCAAAAACAATGCCCAGTTGTGGATGTGACTGGTGATGGAAGCAAGGTCCAATGTTGTAAAGAGCAATATTGCATAGGAATCTGAAATATTAGGTCCATGAATCAAGGTAAATTTAAGTGGTAAAACAAGAGAAGGCAAGAGTGAACATTGAATTTTAAGAATCAGTGAACTAAAATGGACTGGGATGGGTGATTTTAACTCAAATGACTATTATATATACTACTGTGGGCAAGAAGACCTGAGAAGAAATGGAGTTGCGCTCATAGTCAATGAAAGAGTCCAGAATGCAGTTTTTGTGTACAATCTCAAAAATGACAGAATGATCTCTTTTCATTTCAAAGGCAAAGAATTAATGTTACAGTAATCCAAGCCTATGCCCCAAACAGTAATGCTAAAGAAGCTGAAGTTGAATGGTTCTTTGAAGACATAGAAGACCTTCTAGAAGGAAAACCCCCCAAAAATGCCCTTTTCATCATAGGGGTTCATTTCAGTTCAGTCGCTCAGTTGTGTCCAACTTTTTGTGACCCCATGAACAGGAATGCCAGGCCTCCGTGTCCATCACCAACTCCCAGAGGTTACCCTTCCATGTCCATTGAGTCGGTGATGCCCTCCAACTATATCATCCTCTGTTATCCCCTACTCCTCCAGCCCTCAGTCTTTCCCAGCATCAGAGACTTTTCAAATGAGTCAGATCTTCACAAGAGGTGGTCAAAGTATTGGAGTTTCAGCTTCAACATCAGTCCTTCCAATGAACACTCGGGACTGATCTCCTTTAGGATAGGCTGGTTGGATCTCCCTGCAGTCCAAGGGACTCTCAAGAGTCTTCTTCAACACCACAGTTCAAAAGCATAAATTCTTTGGCACTCAGCTTTCTTTACAGTCCAACTCTCACATCCATACATGACAACGGGAAAACCCATAGCCTTGACTAAGCGAACCTTTGTTGGCAAAGTTAATGTCTCTGCCAAAGCATAAGCATCTTTTAATTTCATGGCTGCAGTCACCACCTGCAGTGATTTTGGAGCCCAAAAAATAAAGTGTGTCCCTGTTTCCCCATCTATTTGCCATGAAGTAGTGGGACTGAATGTCATGATCTTAGTTTTCTGAATGTTGAGTTTTAAGCCAACTTTTTCACTTTCCTCTTTCACTTTCATCAAGAGGCTCTGTAGTTCATATTTGCTTTCTGCCATAAGGTTGGTGTCATCTGCATATCTGATTTATTGATATTTCTCCTGACAATCTTGATTCCAGCTTGTACTTCATCCAGCCCAGTGTTTCTCATGATGTACTCTGCATATAAGTTAAATAAGCAGGGTGATAACATACAGCCTTGACATACTACTTTCCCAATTTGAAACCAGTCTGTTGTTCCATGTCCAGTTCTAACTGTTGCTTCCTGATCTGCATATAGACTTCTCAAGAGGCAGATCAGGTGGTCTGGTATACCCAACACTTTCAGAATTTTCCACAGTTTATTGTGATCTACACAGTCAAAAGCTTTGGCATAGTCAATAAGGCAGAAATAGATTTTTTTTTTCTGTAACTCTCGTGCTTTTTCGATGATCCAGCAAATGTTGACAATTTGATCTCTGTTTCCTCCACCTTCTCTAAAACCAGCTTTAACATCTGGAAGTTCATGGTTCACATATTGCTGAACTCTGGCTTGGAGAATTTTGAGCATTACTTTACTAGCCTGTGATTTAAGCACAATTGTGCAGTAGTTTGAGCATTCTTTGACATTGCCTTTCTTTGGGATTGGAAAGAAAACTGAACTTTTCCAGTCCTGGAGCCATTGCTGAATTTTCCAATTTTGCCGGCATATTGAGAGCAGCACGTTCACAGCATCATCTTTTAGGATTT
Organism: Cervus elaphus; assembly: GCF_910594005.1. NCBI lineage: Eukaryota > Metazoa > Chordata > Mammalia > Artiodactyla > Cervidae > Cervus > Cervus elaphus. Next base: position 91,729,594 of record NC_057848.1, read on the forward strand.
GAAGTAGCTCAACTGGAACATCACCTCTACTAACTGGAATTATATCACCCCCACTAGTCATAGGAGACTGGAATGCAAAAATAGGAAATCAAGAGATAATATGGAGTAAAAGGCAAATTTGGCTTTGGAGTACAAAATAAAGCAGGACAAAGGCTAACAGATTTTGCCAAGAAAACACACTGGTCATAGCAACACCCTCTTCCAACAACACAAGAGAAGACTCTACACATGGACATCACCAGATGGCCAAAACCGAAATCAGATTGATTACACTCTTTGCAGCCAAATAGTGAGAAGCTCTATACAGTTAGCACAAACAAGGCTGGGAGCCAACTGTGGCTCAGATCATGAACTGCTTATTGCCAAGTTAAGACTTAAATTGAGGAAAGGAGGGAAAATCACTAGACCATTCAGGTATGACCTAAATCAAATCACTTATGATTCTATAGTGGAAGTGTCAAATAGATTTATCGGATTAGATCTGACAGACAGAGTGCATGAAGAACAGTGAATGGAGGTTCATGACATTGTAAATGCGAGAGCAATCAAGATCATCCCCAAGTAAAAGAAATACAAAAAGGCAAGATGTTTGTTGGAGGAGCCCTATAAATAGCTGAAAAAAGAAGAGAAGCTAAAGGCAAAGGAGAAAAGGAAAGATATACCCATTTGAATGCAGAGTTCCAATGAATAGTAAGGAGAGATAAAAAAAAGCCTTCCTCAATGATCAATGCAAAGAAATAGAGGAAAACAATACAATGGGAAAAACTGGAGATCTCTTCAAGAAAATTAGAGATACCAAGGGAACATTTCATGCAAAATGGGCACAGTGAAGGACAGAAATGGTATGGACCTAACAGAAACAGAAGATATTAAGAAGAGGTGGCAAGAATGCACAGAAGAACTATATATATATACTATATATATTTATACTATATTTATATTTATATTTTTATAAATATATTTATATATTTATATTTATACTATATATATAAATATATATATATATTATGCTATATACTATATATATACTATATAATATAATATATATACTATATATACTATGTATATACTATATAATACTATATATATAGTATTATAACACATTTGGGGTTATCTGGGTCAAGGATTTATATATATAGTATTATATATACTATATATATATATATATATTTTTATATAAATTTTATATAATTTTATATAAAATTATATATATAGTATTATATATAATACTATATATATATATAAATCCTTGACCCAGATAACCCCAAAGGTGTGATCACTCAACTAGAGCCAGACATCCTGGAGTCCAAAGTCAGGTGGGCCTTAGGAATCATCACTATGAACAAATCTAGTTGAGATGATGGAATCTAGCTGAACTATTTCAAGTTCCAACTTATGATACTGTGAACGTGTTGCACTCAATATGCCAGCAAATTTGGAAAACTCAGCAGTGGCCACACTACTGCAAAAGGTCAGGTTTCATTCCAATCCCAAAGAAAGGCAATGTCAAAGAATGTTCAAACTACCACACAACTGTGCTCATCTCTCATGCTAGCAAAGTAATGCTCAAAATTCTCCAAGCCAGACTTCAACCAGACTTCAAGTTTTGTGCACGAAGAACTTCCAGATGTTCAAGCTGGATTTAGAAAAGGCAGAGGAACCAGAAACCAAATTGCCAGCATCTGTTGGATCATCAAAAAAGCAAGAGTTCCAGAAAAACATCTACTTCTGCTTTATTGACTATGCTAAAACCTTTTACCTTGTGGATTACAACAAACTGGAAAATTCTCCATGAGATGGAAATACCAGACTACATTACCTTCCTCCTGAGAAATGTTTATGCAGGTCAACAAACAACAGTTAGAACTGAAGTTGGAACAACAGAATGGTTCCAAATCGGGAAAGGTACCTCAAGGCTGTATATTGTCATCCCGCTTATTTAACTTATATGCAGAGTACATCATGTGAAATGCTGGGCTGGACGAAGCACAAGCTAGAAACAAAATTTCTGGGAGAAACCTCAATAACTTCAGATATACAGATGACACAAACCTTATGGCAGAAAGTGAAGAAGAAATGAAGCGCCTCTTATTGAAAGTGAAAGAGGAGAGTGAAAATGTTGATTTAAAACTCAACATTCAGCAGTCCTAAGATGGCGGAGGGATAGGACAGGGAGACCACTTTCCCCTCCACAAATTTATCAAAACAACATTTGAGCATGGAGCAAATTCCACAGAACAACTTCTGAATCCTGGTGGAGAACATCGGGCACCCAGAAAAGCAGCCCATTGTCTTCAAAACGAGGTAGGATAAAATATAAAAGATAAAAAGAGAGGCAAAAGAGGTAGGGATGGAAATCTGTCCTGGGAAGGGAATCTTAAAAAAGAGAGAAGTTTCCAAACACCAGGAAACACTCTTTCTGGCGGGTCTGTGATGAGCCTTAGAATCTCAGAGGGCAAAATAACCAGGAGGGAAAAAAAAAAAAAATTAAAACCCACAGATTATGTGCCTAACAGCAACTCCCAGCGGTTCAACAGTCCAGATGCTTGCATCCCCCAGTAGCAAGCGGGGAGGGACAGGGAGGAGTGGGCGACATTGCTTAGGATAAGGACCGAGCCTGAATGCCCTGAGGGCAATCTGAAGGAACTAGCTTGAGATAGCAACCCAGACTGCGGGATAGCTATCCTGCAATCCCACGAAAAGCCCTAACCACCGCCAGGCACACTCACAGAACAAAAGACTGAGCAGAGCTAGCTGGCTGCAGACCGGCCCATCCCTCACCAGAGGCAAGCAGGCGAGGGCAGCCAGAGCTTGAAGGGGGCAATCACGGCCCCAGAGAGGCATCTTATACCAAACTGCAAGCAGACTTCATTGCTAACTGAGACTTTTTGGAGTTCTGGACAGTCGACATCCACTGGGAGGGTCGCAGCCAGAGATTAGCTTTCCAGAAGAAGGTGCACACATTGTGCACCTAGAAAACCGAGCGGCTGGGACGGGGGAGGGGATAAGTCACAGCCTTCAACTGGGGGCAACTACGTGTGCCAAGGACCTGGTCACCTGAGCTTCTCAGACCTAGAAAAGGCGCAAAATGCAGGCCCAACCAAGTCTGTGCCTTTGCGGAGTACCCGAGAACCTGAACCTGAGCGGCTTAGACCTGGGAAATGCATGCAAACCAGAGCGCACATCAGACAGTTCCCAGCAGAGCAACCTAGAATCTGAGCAGTGTAGACTGAGAAAGCACACACGCCATAAGCAGGGGCAAACCCAGTGTGGCTGAATCACTGTGAACACACGCCAGTGATATTTGTTTGCAGTGTTCCTCCCTCCCAAAAGCACAACTGAACAAGCAAGCTTAAAAAAAAAAAAAAAAAGTGATCACCACCTCACCCCTTGTGTCAGGGCAGAAATTAGACACTGAAGAGACCAGCAAACAGAAGAAGCTAAAATAAACAGAGGGAACCACTTTGGAAGTGACAGGTGCAATAGATTAAAACCTGGTCGTTAGCACTGTCTACATAGGAAGGGACCTATAGACCTTGAGAAGTACAAGCCAGATCAAGGAACTATCTGAAAATGAAATGACCCCATACTGTCCACAACAGCTCCAGAGAAAGCCTTAGATATATTTTTACTATTATCATTTTTTTATTTAAAAAAATAAAATAAATAAAATAATATTTTTTGGTTATTTTTAAGTCCCCATTACTCATTTAATTTTCATTTTTGTAACCTACTATTACCTTGCAAAAAAAAAAAGACCCTATTTTTAAAGCAAACTTCATATATATATAATTTCTGTGCCTTTGTGTTTTTGTTGTTGTTGTTTTGTTTTGTTTTTTGTTTTTTTTTGTTTGCTTTTTTTTTAATATTGTACTTTTGAGAATCTAAACTCTACTCAAGATTTTTAATCTTTGCTTTTTGCTATTTGTTATCAACTTTGTACCTTTAAGAACCCAATCTTCAGTACCCATTTTTCCTTGGGAGCGAGATCACTGGCCTGATGGCTCTCTCCCCATTTTGACTCTCCTTTTTCTCCACCAGGTTGCCTCTATCTCCTCCCTCCCCCTTTTCTTCTCTACCCAACTTGGTTAATCTCTTTGTGTGTTCCGGGCTGTGGAGGACACTTAGGGAACTGATTACTAGCTGGATCTGTCTCTCTCCTTTTGATTCCCCCTTTTATCCTCCAGGCCACCTCTGTCTCCTTCCTCCCTCTTCTCTTCTCTGTGTAACTCCATGATATCTCTGAGGGATCCAGACTGTGGAGAGCACATAGGGAAGTGATTACTGGCTAGCTTACTGTCTCCCTTTTTGATTCCCCCTCTCCTCCTCCTGGTCACCTCTATCTCCCTCCTCCCTCTTCTCTTCTCCATATAGCTCTGTGTACCTGTCCAGGTATCCCTCACTGTGGAGAAACTTTTCATCATTAACCTAAATGTTTTATCATGGGTGCTGTATAGATGGAGAAGTCTTGAGGCTACTGTAAGATTAAGACTGAAAACCAGAGGCAGGAGGCTTAAGTCCAAATCCCGAGAACACCAGAGAACTCCTGAATCCAGGGAACACTAATTGATAGGAGCTCGTCAAATGTCTCCATACCTACACTGAAACCAAGGACCACCCAAAGGCCAACAAGCACCAGAGCAAGACATACCATGCAAATTCTCCAGCAACACAGGAACATAACCCTGAGCCTCAATATACAGGCTGACCAAAGTCACAGCAAAGCCACTGGCATCTCAAAACTTATTACTGTACACTTCATTGCACTCCAGAGAGAAGAAATACAGCTCCACCCACCAGAAAACCGACACAAGCTTCCCTAACCAGAAAACCTTGACAAGACACCCGTCCAACTCTACCCAAAGGGAGGAACCTCCACAATAAAGAGGAACCACCAACTGCTAGAACACAGAAAGGCCACCACAAACACAGTAATATAAACAAGATGAAAAGGCAGAGAAATACCCAGCAGGTAAAGGAACAGGAAAAATGCCCATCAAACTAAACAAAACAGGAATAGATAGGGAATCTACCTGATAAAGAATTCCAAATAAAGATAGTGAAAATGATCCAAAATCTTGAAATCAAATTGGAGTTACAGATAAATAGCCTGAAGACAAGGATCGAGAAGATGCAAGAAAGGTTTAACAAGGACCTAGAAGAAATAAAAAAGAGTCAATATATAATGAATAATGCAATAAATGAGATAAAAAACACTCTGGAGGGAACCAACAGTAGAATAATGGAGGCAGAAGGTAGGATACATGAGGTAGAAGATAGAAAGGTAGAAATAAATGAAACCGACAGGAAAAAAGAAAAAAAAAAAACAAATTAAAAGAAATGAGGACAACTTCAGAGACCTCTAGGACAATGTGTTTTTTTTTTGGGGGGGGGGGGGGAGGGGACAAGGTTAAACACCACAACATTCGAATCATAGGAGTCCCAGAAGAAGAAGACAAAAAGAAACACCATGAGAAAATATTTGAGCAGATAATAGTTGAAAACTTCCCTAAATGGGGAAGGAAATAATCACCCAAGTCCAAGAAACCCAGAGAGTCCCAAACAGGATAAACTTAAGGTGAAACACCACAAGACACATATTTATCAAATTAACAAAGATCAAACACAAAGAACAAATATTAAAAGCAGCAAGGGAAAAACAACAAATAACATACAAGGGGATTCCCATAAGGATAACAGCTGATCTTACAATAGAAACTCTTCAGGCCAGAAGGGAATGGCAGGACATTCTTAAAGTGATTTAAAAAAATAAATAAATAACCTACAGTCCAGATTACTGTACCCAGCAATGATCTCATTCAAATATGAAGGAGAAATCAAAAGCTTTACAGACAAGCAAAAGCTGAGAGAATTCAGCACCACCAAATCAGCCCTTCAACAAATACTAAAGGATCATCTCTAGACAGGAAACAGAAAAGGTATATAAATTTCAACCCAAAACAACAAAGTAAATGGCAATGGAATCTTACTTATCAATAATTACCTTAAATGTAAATGGGTTGAATGCCCCAACCAGAAGACAAAGACTGACTGAATGGATACAAAAACAAGACCCCTATATCTGTTGTCTACAAGAGACCCACCTCTAAACAAGGGACACAAAGAGACTAAAAGTGAAGGGCTGGAAAAAAGATATTCCATTCAAATAGAGAACAAAAGAAAGCAGGACTAGCAATACTCATATCAGATAAAATAACTTTAAAACAAAGGCTGCAAAAAGAGACAAAGATGGACACTATATAATGACCAAAGGATCAATCCAAGAAGAAGATATAACAATCATAATATATATGCACCCAACATAGAAGCACCACAATATGTAAGACAAATACTAACAAGCATGAAATGGGAAGTTAACAATAACGCAATAATAGTGGGAGACTTTAATACCCCACTCACACACAATGGATAGATCAATTAAATAGAAAATTAACAAGGAAACACAAACCTTAAATGATACAATAGACCAGTTAGACCTAATTGATATCTATAGGACATTTCACTCTAAAGCAATGAATTTCACCTTTTTCTCAAACGCATAAGGACCTTCTCCAGGATAGATCATATCCTGGGCCATAAATCTAGCCTTGGTAAATTCAAAAAATTGAAATCATTCCAAGCATCACTTCTGACCACAATGCAGTAAGATTAGATGTCAATTACAGGAGAAAAACTATTAAAAATCCCAATATATGGAGGCTGAACTACACACTGCTGAATAACCAACAAATCACAGAAGAAATAAAAAAAAGACATCAAAATATGCATAGAAATGAATGAAAATGAAAACACAACAACCCAAAACCTATGGGACACTGTAAAAGCAGCACTAAAAGGAAGGCTCATAGAAATACAGGCTTAACTCAAGAAACAAGAAAAAAGTCAAATAAATAACTCAACTCTACACCTAAAGCAACTTGAAAAGGAAGAAATTATGAACACCAGGGTTAGTAGAAGGAAGGAAATCTTAAAAATTAGGGCAGAGATAAATGCAAAATAAACAAAAGAGACCATAGCAAAAATCTACAAACCAAAAGCTGGTTCTTTGACAAAATAAATAAAATTGACAAACCATTAGCCAGATTGATCAAGAAAAAAAGGGAGAAAAATCAAATCAACAAAATTAGAAATGAAAATGGAAAGATCACAACAGACAACACAGAAATACAAAGGATCATACGAGACTATTATCAGCAACTAATGCAAGTAAAATGGACAACTTGGAAGAGATGGACAAATTCTTAGGTAAGTATAACTTTCCAAAATTGAACCAGGAAGAAATAGAAAATCTTAACAGACCAATCACAAGAATGGAAATTGAAACTGTAATCAGGAATCTTCCAACAAACAAAACCCTAAGACCAGACAGCTTCCCAGCTGAATTCTATCAAAAATTTAGAGAAGAGCTAACACCTATCTTACTCAAACTCTTCCAGAAAATTGCAGATGAAGGTAAACTTCCAAACTCATTCTATGAGGCCACCATCACCCTAATACCAAAACCTGACAAAGATGCCACAAAAAAAGAAAACTACAGGCCAATATCACTGATGAACATAGATGCAAAAATCCTTAACAAAATTCTAGCAAACAGAATCCAACAACATACTAAAAAGATCATACATCATGACCAAGTGGGCTTTATCCCAGGGATGCAAGGATTCTTCAATATCCACAAATCAATCAATGTAATGCACCACATTAACAACTTGAAAAATAAAAATTATATGATTATCTCAATAGATGCAGAGAAAGTCTTTGACAAAATTGAACATCCATTTATGATAAAAAGCCTCCAGAAAGCAGGAATAGAAGGAACATACCTCAACATAATAAAAGCTATGTATGACAAACCCTCAGCAAACAATATCCTCAATGGTGAAAATTTGAAAGTGTTTCCCCTAAAGTCAGGAACAAGACAAGGGTGCCCACTCTCACCACTACTATTCAACATAGTTTTGGGAGTTTTGGCCACAGCAATCAGAACAGAAAAAGAAATAAAGGGAATCCAGATTGGAAAAGAAGTAAAATTTTCACTGTTTGCAGATGACATGATTCTCTACATAGAAACCCCTAAAGACTCCATCAGAAAATTACTAGGGCTAATCAATGAATATAGTAAAGTTTCAGGATATAAAATTAATACAGAGAAATCCCTTGCATCCCTATACACTTACAATGAGAAAACATAAAGAGAAATTAAGGAAACAATTCCTTTCACCATTGCAATGAAAAGAATAAAATACTTAGGAATATGTCTACCTAAACAAACAAAAGACCTATATATAGAAAACTATTAAACACTCATGAAAAAAATCAAAGAGGACACAAATAGATGGAGAAATATACCATGTTCATGGATAAGAAGAATCAATATAGTGAAAATGAGTATACTACAGAAAGCAATCTATAGATTCAATGCAATCCCTATCAAGCTACCAACGGTGTCTTTCAGAGAACTAGAACAAATAACTTCACAATTTGTATGGAAATACTAAAAACCTCGAATAGCCAAAGCAATCTTGGTAAAGAAGAATGGGACTGGAGGGATCAACCTGCCTGACTTCAGGCTCTACTACAAAGCCACAGTCATCAAGACAGTATGGTACTGGCACAAAGACAGGAATATAGATCAACGGAACAGAATAAAATACCAGAGATAAATCCATGCCCGTATGGGCACCTTATCTTTGACAAAGGAGGCAAGAATATACAATGGAGAAAGACAATCTCTTTAACAAGTGGTGCTGGGAAAACTGGTCAACAACTCATAAAAGAATGAAAGTAGAACACTTTCTAACACCATACACAAAAATAAACTCAAAATGGATTAAAGATCTAAATGTAAGACCAAAAGTTATTAAACTCCTAGAGGAAAACATAGGCAAAATATTCTCCAACATAAACCACAGCAAGATCCTCTATGACCCACCTCCCAGAATATTGGAAATAAAAGCAAAAAGAAACAAATGGGACCTAATTAAAATTAAAAGCTTCTGCACAGCAAAGGAAACTCTAAGCAAGGTGAAAAGACAGCCTTCAGAACAGGAGAAAATAATAGCAAATGAAGCAATGGACAAAGAATCAATCTCAGAAATATACGAATAACTCCTGCAGATCAATTCCAGAAAAATAAAAGACCCAATCAAAAAGTGGGCTAAAGAGCTAAACAGACAGTTCTCAAAAAGAGACATACAAATGGCTAACAAACACATGAAAAGATGCTCAACATCACTCACTATCAGAGAAATGCAAATCAAAACCACAATGAGCTGCCATTTCATGCTATCCAAAAGTCTACAAACAATAAATGCTGGAGAGGGTGTGGAGAAAAGGGAACCCTGTTATACTGTTGGTGGGAATGCAAACTAGTACAGCCACTATGGAGAACAGTGTGGAGATTCCTCAAAAAAAGAACTGCCATATGACCCAGCAATCCCACTGCTGGGCAAACACACCAAGGATACCAGAAGTGAAAGAGACACGTGTACCCCAATGTTCATCACAGCACTGTTCATAATAGCCAGGACATGGAAGCAACCTAGATGCCCATCGGCAGACGAATGGATAAGAAAGCTGTGGTACATCACAATGGAATACTACTCAGCCATTAAAAATGACTAGATTTGAATTAGTTCTAATGAGGAGGATGGAGCCTATTATATACAGTGAAGTAAGCCAGAAAAAAAAAAAAAAAAAACACCAATACAGTATACTAACGCATATATATGGAATTTAGAAAGAAGGTAACGATAACCCTGTATGCGGAACAACAAAAGAGACACAGATGTATTGAACCATCTTTTGGACTCTGTGGGAAAGGGAGAGGGTGGAATGATATGGGAGAATGGCATTGAAATATTAAAATATCATATGTGAAATGAATCACCAGCCCAGGTTTGATGCATGATACAGGGTGCTCAGGGCTAGTGTAATGAGATGACCCAGAGGGGTGGGATGGGGAGGGAGGTGGGAGGGGCGTTCAGGATGGGGAATACATGTACACTCATGGCGGATTCAAGTCAATGTATGGCAAAACCAATACAATATTGTAAAGTAAAATAAATTAATTAATTAAAAAAAAAAACTTCCACATTCAGAAAACTAAGAGCATGACATCTGGACCTATCACTTCACCGCAAGTAGATGTGGAAATAATGAGAGACTTTAGTTTTGGGGGCTCCAGAATCACTGCAGATGGTGACTGTAACCATGAAATTAAAAGATGCTTGTTCCTTTCAAGAAAAGCTATTGCCAACTTACACAGCATATTAAAAAGCAGAGACGTTACTTTCCCAACAAATGTCTGTCTAGTCAAAGCTATGGCTTTTTCCAGTAGTTGTGTATAGATAGGAGAGTTGGACTATAAAGAAAGCTGAGTGCTGAAGAATTGATGCTTTTGAACTGTGGTGTTGAAGTAGTCTCTTAAGACTCCCTTGGATATAGGGTTGTCGTTACCATCTTTCTAAATTCCATATATATGTGTTAGTATGCTGTAATGTTCTTTATCTTTCTGGCTTACTTCACTCTGTATAATGGGCGGAATCGGGTGGAGAGGGAGGTGGGAGGGGGGATCGGGATGGGGAATACGTGTAAATCTATTGCTGATTCATGTCAATGTATGACAAAACCCACTGAAAAAATAAATTAATTTAAAAAAAAGACTCCCTTGGACTGCAAGGAGATCCAACCAGTCAATTCTAAAGAAATCAGTCCTGAATATTCATTGGAAGGACCGATATTGAAGCTGAAACTCCAGTACTTTGGCCACCTGATGTGAAGAACCGACTCACTGGAAAAGACCATGATGCTGGGAAAAGCTGAAGGCAGGAGGAGAAGGGGACGACAGAGGGCGAGAAGGTTTTATAGCGTCACTGACTCAATGCAAATGAGTTTGAGCAAGCTCTGGGAGTTGATTATGGACAGGGAAACCTGGCATGCTGCAGTCCATGGGATCACAAAGAGACAGACACGACTGAGCGACTGAACTGAACTGAACTGGATGCATAAGTATATGCAAAGAAGGAGTAAGAAAGGGTAGAAGTAAAGGGAAGAGAGATATGAAATTTCTATGCTGATATATTTTTACACACCTAAACTTACACTTTCAAGAAGTTTGCAAAATGTCTGTTTAAAACGCTTCCAGCAATGATTACTTAAGTGGCATGTGTCTTTAAATGTAGATAGAAGACTCTTTTAGCAAGCTTTTCATCCTTAAACCCATCCTCTTGTAAATATTAATATTTCCTTCTAAATGATAATGGTTTTAGCACTAAGTGATTTGATCAACAGTCAATAAAAAAAGCTGCATTTTTTAAATATCATATGGAGGAAGATCCTGTGTCTCTGATTCAGTTGTAGGCTGTCTATATTCTTCCAGATTTAAGTCACGCACTGTCCTTTTAAGCTCTGTTCTCATTTCAATATACTATAAAGTGTCACAATCCAAGGTGATTGCTAGGACAACACAAGAGCTAAATTATTTTTATTATTGCAGCCCACTCTGTGCTATTTCCTTCAGACATGTGATCCTAGAGACACTCTTCTTTCCTTCTTCATTTTATGACAGTTAATAACCTCAGCTTAATTGTGCAAATGCCATTAATACACAATGGCACTTAGTTAGTCCAAATCAAATCTGAGTTATATATTTATGCACATTCTGATATTCGTTGAAAGACCGGGTTTCTCCTGTGTGTTTTGTTAACAAAAAATACAAAATAAAAAGATTCCACATACATCTACTTTCCATGATCGCATATATGCTCAAGTGCACCAGATTTCCCTCAATGAACGTTTGATCCATAAATCACTTTTTTAAATGAAATATGTCAAAATCATCAATTCCCTTAACTAATATTGCACTGAGTAAAAGCAACAGCACACAGGTAGCTTATTATTATTATTATTATTATCATTATCATTATGTGTGCCATGTTTCCTAAAGGATGTACACATACAATTTTTAACACAATGTAAAGAATCCTTCAGGTTATGAATTAACTAGTTTTGTGATTAGAATAGCATTATGGAAAGGATGGTATGTGAAATAAGTTGTTTGAATAATGTGAAGCAATATATGATCTCTAAATTTCCTTATAGGACTAAATTATTATAGATTCTAAAATATCACTGTTTGCTTATGTCTATCTTACTACCTATCAGATTATGTTCAAACCACGCAGTCTGCATTTTAGGCGGAACTCAACTTTCCGTTCAGTCTTATCTTCCATTAATCAGCAATGCTTCCCTTATTGTTTCCAGTACTCCTAATCATACGCCCATTCAACCTGTTCAGTTCAGTTCAGTCGCTCAGTTATGTCCGACTCTTTGCAACCCCATGGACTGCAGCAGGCCAGGCTTCCCTGTCCATCACCAACTCTCGGAGCTTACTCAAACTCATGTCCACCAAGCAGTGACACCATCCAACCATTTCATCCTCTGTCGTCCCCTTATCCTCCGGCCTTCAATCATTCCAGCAACAGGGTCTTTTCAAATGAGTCAATTCTTCACTTCAGGTGGCCAAATATTGGAGTTTCAGCTTCAGCTTCAGTCCTTCCAATGAATATTCAGGATTGAGTTCCTTTAGGATGGACTGGTTGGATCTCCTCACAGTCCAAGAGACTCTCAAGAGTCTTCTCCAACACCACAGTTCAAAAGCATCAGTTCTTCAGTGCTCAGCTTTCTTTGTAGTCCACTCTCACATCTATACATGAGTACTGGAAACACCATACCTTTTCGTTTTCTTTTTTTTTCTTTCTTTCTTTATTTTAATCAGAGGCTAATTACTTTATATTATTGTGGTGGTATTTGTCATATATTCACATGAATCACCCATGAGTGTACATGTGTTCCCTATCCTGAACCCCCCTTGCATCTCCCTCCCCATCCCATCCCTCAGCGTCATCCCAGTCCACCAGCCCTGAGCACCCTGTCTCATGCATCAATCCTGGACTTGCAATCTATTTCACATATGACAATATACATGTTTCAATGCTATTCTCTCAAATCATCCCACCCTCGCCTTCTCCCACAGAGTCCAACAGTCTGTTATTTACATTTGTGTCTCTTTTGCTGTCTTGCATATAGGGCCATCATTACCATCTTTCTAAATTCCATATATATGCATTAATATACTGTATTAGTGGGTTTTTTTCTGACTTAGTTCATTCTGTATAATAGGCTCCAGTTTCATCCACCTCATTAGAACTGATACAAATTCATTCTTTTTGATAGCTGAGTAATATTCCATTGTGTATATGGAACAACTTTCTTATCCACTCATCTGCTGATGGACATCAAGGTTGCTTCCATGTACTAGCTATTGTGAACAGTGCTGCGATGAACATTGGGGTACATGTGTCTCTTTCAGTTCTGGTTTCCTTAGTGTGTATGCCCAGCAGTGGGATCACTGGGTCATATGGTAGTTCTATTTCCAGTTTTTTTGAGGAATCTCCACACTGTTCTCCACAGTGGCTTTATTAGTTTGCATTCCCACCAACAGTGTAAGAGGGTTCCCTTTTCTCCACACCCTCTCGAGCATTTATTGTTCATAGACTTTTAGATTGCAGCCATTCTGATCAGCATGAGATGGTACCTCACTGTGGTTTTGATTTGCATTTCTCTGATCATGACTGATGTTGAGCACCTTTTCTTGTGTTTGTTAGCCATCTGTATGTCTCCTTTGGAGAAATGTCTGTTTAGGTCTTTGGCCCATTTTTCAATTGGGTCATTTATTTTTCTGGAATTGAGCTGCATGAGCTGCTTGTATATTTTTGAGATTAATTCTTTGTCAGTGGCTTCATTTGCTAGTATTTTCTCCCATTCTGAATGCTATCTTTTCACCTTGCTTAGAGTTTCCTTCATTGTGCAAAAGTTTTTAAGTTTTATTAGGTCCCATTTGTTTATTTTTGCTTTAATTTCCATTACTCTGGGAGGTGGGTCATAGAGGATCCTGCTGTGATTTATGTCAGAGAGTGTTTTGCCTATGTTTTCCTCGAGGAGTTTTATAGTTTCTGCTGTTATGTTTAGATCTTTAATCCATTTTGAGTTTATTTTTGTGTATGTTGTTAGAAAGTGTTCCAGTTCCATTCTTTTAAAAGTGCTTGACTAGTATTCCCAGCACCACTTGTTAAAGAGATTGTCTTTTTTCCATTGTATATTTTTGCCTCCTTTGTCAAAGATAAGGTGTCCATAGGTGTGTGAATTTATCTCTGGGCTTTCTATTTTGTTCCATTGATTGTCATTTCTGTCTTTGTGCCAGCACCATACTGTTTTAATGATTGTAGCCTTGTAGTATAGTCTGAATAGCTTTGATTAGATGGACTTTGTTGGCAAAGTAATGTCTCTGCTTTTTAATATGCTGTCTAGATTGGTCATAAGTTTTCTTCCAAGGAGCAAGCATCTTTTAACATCACGGCTGCAGTCACCATTTGAGGTGATTTTGGAGCGCCCCAAAATAAAGTCTGTCACTGTTTCCATTGTGTCCCCATCTATTTGGCATGAAGTGTTGGGACCAGATTCCATAATCTTAGTTTTCTGAATGTTGAGTTTTAAGCCATCTTTTTCGCCCTCCTCTTTCACTTTCAATAAGAGGCTCTTTATTTCTTCTTCACTTTCTGCCATAAGAGTGGTGTCTTCTGCATATCTGAGGTTATTGATATTTCTCCCAGAAATTTTTATTCCAGCTTGTGCTTCATCCAGCCTGGCATTTCGCACGATGTACTCTGCATATAAGTTAAATAAGCAGAGTGATAGTATACAGTCTTGACATACTCCTTTCCCGATTAGGAACCACTCTGTTGTTCCATGTCCAGTTCTAACTGTTTCTTCTTGACCTGCATACAGATTTCTCAGGAGGCAGTTCAGGTAGTCTGGTATTCCCATCTCTTCAGGAATTTCCCACAGTTTGTCATGATCCACACAGTCAAAGGCTTTGGCAAAGTCAGTCAAGCAGAAGTAGATATTTTTTCTGGAAATCTCTTGATTTTTCAGTCATCCACCAGATGTTGGTGATTTGATCTTTCGTTCCTCTGCCTTTTCTAAATCCAGCTTGAACATCTGGAAGTTCACAATTCACGTACTGTTGAAGCCTGGCTTGGAGCAGATTGAACGTTACTTTGCTAGCATGTGAGATGAATGCAATTGTGCAGTAGTTTGAACATTCTTTGTCATTGTCTTTATTTGAGATTGGAATGAAAACTGACCTTTTCCAGTCCTGTGGCCATTGGTGCGTTTTCCAAATTTGCTAGCATATTGAGTGCATCACTTTAACAACATCATCTTTTAGGATTTGAATTAGCTCAACTGGAATTCCATCATCTCCACTAGCTTTGTTCTTAGTGATGCTTACTAAGGCCCACTTCACTTCACATTCCAGGATGTTTGGCTGTAGGTGGGTGATCACACCATCGTGGTTATCAGGGTCATGAAGATATTTTTTGTGTAGTTCTTCTGTGTATTCTTGCCATCTCTTCTTAATAACTTCTGTTTCTGTTAAGCCTGTACCATTTCTGTCCTTTATTGTGCCCATCTTTGCATGAAATATTCCCTTGGTATCAACCTATTATCTATAATTTTATTTACTTTTCTCGTCCATCTTTCTGCAAGCTGTATTTTATCAAGGCTTATACCCAGCATCATTTTCAACCTTTGAGTTCTTTCAGACTAATTCTAGGTTACAATTGCTTTCTTACAGGAACATTGCATGTGTACCAAATTATCTATATTACATACTGCCTAAGAAAAATTGTGCACCTGTTGCAGGATTTCTGTTTCCATTTAAAACTGTGGATCATTCCATGTGAGAAATGGCTTCTGTTTCTATAAAAGCCTCAAAGGCAATAATAGTACATTGTCACAGCAAATGATATAATTAGCAAAGCCAGTGAAGTTAATTAATGAGCAGATGCTAAGTTTAAAGAAAAAATGGATGGCACACATGATCAATCAGCAAATTATTTATAGCCATATTTATATCTCTGTTTTTAAGGTCAGTTATATATTTGTTTCAAGTAAAGTTATTTCTCCTTCTTCATCAGTATTTGACTTTCCAAACTTACATTTACCTTTCAAATTTATTTGTTTTCTGGGTAGATATTCACCCAAAAGATTCACTACAAAGTTTTACCAACACTTGTATAAAAGATATGGAATTTTACCTAAATGATTATATGATTATTCATGCTTTTATTCATATTTGTTAAGTGGTACATTTCTGGGCCAATCAAATGTTAATAAAATTTTTCAAAACATTTTTAATTTATATAAAAATATGTAAAATAAATCTAGTTAATTACTAGGGTAATGCAAATTTAATTGAAGAGTTAGAAGTATTATTTTCTTTATAGTGTTTCTTTGAAGGAAAATTTAAAAAAAAATTATTTGAGATTCTAACCTTATCTAATTTTCAGAGGAGTGAAAACAGATGGATTTCTAGACATAACCTAATTAATTTCTATAAAGGTGATACAGAGTGAGATAATTAATTCATAAGCAACATGCATCTTCCCAAGTGACCAGGCTGAATCTATATTGTAAGTTGGTGATTTTTCAGGCTGAAACAGATATAGGCAGACAGGATTTGTTCTCACACAACTTAAAGATAGTGTGATTAAGATGGCTGATGCTTGAATTAATAAATACATCACACATGATAGATAACAATAGCTAGATAATAATGCTTCCTGCTTATTATCCCTCACCTGCTAAAATATATGTCTTTAAATTCTGTGAGTTTACAAATATTTTGGCTACTTGTAACTAGGTTTTTCCCCTTACCTTTTAAAGGTGTCAGTAAGCCTGCCAAAAATGGAGAATGAGTTCTCTTGTAAGTCTTCCATTTGATGAAATTCTGCCAAATCCTAAATGTTTCCCTTTAATAATAGTGCTAATTCAATGACAGTATTGTCATCTAGGGAGCAAAAATGTCCCTTTAAAGTACAGTTATCTAAAGGTTTGATATCTTTGGTGGAAAGTGCCTGTGTACAGACAAATTTTAGAAATGTATTAATTCTATTACACAAAACATCAACAAAGCATTTTCTTCACAAGTGTGGAGACTTAGAAGTATAGGTATGAAAGAAAAATGGGGAAAAGTTAGTTTTCAGTTACATTTTGAGGGGGAGTGTTAGAAATCCTATACTTTTCATTTTATTTCCAAAAAACAGTATTATTATATAAGATGATGCCAGAATGTTTACATCTTTATCTTTGAAACACAAAAGAAAGAGCATTTTCTGCAGGTTAATCTACATTCTGTAAAATCAGAAGAAGGCTAAGGACAATGGAATTCACTTTAGCTTTTAATTCTTAAGCCTTAATTTATCAGTGAAGAAATTTCAAAGTTGAGGTTTTTATAATACAAAGATATATTATCTTAATAGTCAGTACTATAAAACATATGCTATCATGCATTACAGATGGATGCAAACAGAGTTGTAAACCTGACTTGTTTTATGTACTATGTATAGTGCTGCCTTTGACTAAGGACAATTAACAACATATGACAAACTACAATTACAATAGGTTGTACTTTCAGACTGTTTCTAAGAAATATTTTAAACCAGTCTTCCACAACAAAAATAACACGTTTTTTCCTCTGATTTTTAGATATATTTTCTAACATAATTAATGAATATGGATTTAAGATTGATGGCAATGGAGGTTGCAAATTGTTTTTTAGAGAAGATATGTTGAAAATTCAACCACATAGCCAAGACAAAACAGCCACTGAGAGGACCACACTCCTTGAAATTAAGCTAGTATATGAGCCCTGGTGGCTCAGACGGTAAGGCGTCTGCCTACAATGTGGGAGACCCAGGTTCGATCGCTGGGTCGGGAAGATCCTCTGGAGAAGGAAATGGCAACCCACTCCAGTACTCTTGCCTGGAAAATCCCATGGATGGAGGAGCCTGGTAGGCTGCGGTCCACGGGGTCGCAAAGAGTCGGACACGACTGAGCAACTTCACTATGAGCAAGTTACCTCTTCCTTGGACAAATAATAAAAAAAATAAATAAAATAAAAGTCACTTGGTCTTGCCTGACTCTTCGCGATCCCATGGACTGGAGCCCTCCAGGCTCCTCTGTCCATGGAGATTCTCTAGGCAAGAATACTGTAGTGGGTAGCCGTTCCCTTCTCCAGGGCATCTTGCCAACCCAGAGATCGAACTCAGGTCTCCTGCATTTCAGGCAGATTCTTTACTCTCTGAGCCACCAGGAAAGCCCTTCCTCGAACATAATTAGTGAAAAAATGTTGAAATTATTATCACAAAAAATGAGCACTCTAAAGTAAAATGGACAAACTGCTCAGTTGACACTGGAAACAAAAAGTCTAGTCAAACAACTTTGCCAAACTACTGAATAAACATGCAATTGATTGCCATGGAAAATTAATTCTTAACAGCTATTTTTCACATTTAATATTTTTATTCTGAATCTTATTCAGCCTTATTTCCAACCTCAAATAAAAATAGAACACAAAAGTTCAAAATAGAAAAGTATTCATTTTAGGATGAACTGTCACAAATTGTGAATTTCCCCAAGAAGGCCTAATATTTGGTAAGATGTCACTTAGAGGATATTTTCACAACGGATAAAATTCTAAATATGGTCACAGTACATTGAGCTCAAGTCTATTAATTTTAACCCTGGAAAGAAGTAATTGATAACTGTTCTCTGAAGACATTAAGGCAGATGGTAAGTCTCATATTGCCATATGAAGCATAATTTGTGCCTCTGTACAGGTAGAAATGGCTAAAACTGAAAGATCCTTTCTCTTGCTTAACAATGTACTGGAAGTTAATAAGAAAACTTTATTATGGAAGAAGAAAAGCCATCAGTTACTTTTCTTCCACATTGACAAACTTGAGTGTGATATTATTTGTCATTGAAGCTCACCAGGCAGTCACTCTCACAAGGCTATTTACCTCTAGGGGCCTTATCTACTGGCTCAGGGGTAAAGAATCCACCTGCAATTCAGGAGCCACAGGAGAGGTGGGTTTGATCCCTGGGTTGGGAAGATCCCCTGAAGGAGGGAATGGCAACCCATTCCAGTATTCATGCTTGGAGAATCCCATGGACAGAGGAGCCTGTTGGGCTATAGTCCATAGGGTTGCAAAGAGTGGGACACGACTAAAGTGACTGAGCACGCACACACCTCTAGGAGATTCAGAGAATCTGGGTATTGAGGAGGTGTAATTTGAAAAAGCTCATCAGTTATCATGATCTCTATCCCCTAGAGGTGCATTACCACTCACTCATGCTTTCTGAGGTCTTCCCTGGAGCTCAAACGGTAAAGAATCTTCCTGGAATGCAGGAGACCTGGGTTTGATCTCTAGGTGGGGAAGATTTTCTGGAAAAGAGAATGGCAACCCAATCCAGTTTTCTTGCCTGGAGAATCCCATGGACAGAGGAGCCTGGCATTCCTACAGTTCATGGGATCACAAAGTGAGACACGACTAGCACTACATGCTCTCTGAAAATCATGGATCTCTCTTCCCCCATGAGGTACAGAATACCACAAACAAGGGCTTGTATATAAAAGCATGTAAAAACTCGATCTATCTCAGTTTTTCCTTAACTATGTGTGGATTATTCTTTTAAAATTTCACTAACTCCCTGACATTGACTTTCCATGGCATATTTAACTCCTGAAGGGTGTGTATGGCAGATACTATTAACAGACAATAGAGTTATCTATGACTTTCATCATCAGGCTGCTAGCTGCCACCTGTGCTTTCTGGGCAGAATGATTCTGTAGGAGGGTCTCTGTGCCTTCCTGGGTTTGAGAGACTTCTTGAGCTGTTTCTTTTTTATATTCTAGTTGTCACTTACAGGATTTATTTTGCTTCCTATGCCCCTGGGAGTTTCTTTTCAGATACTATTTTATTTTCCATTGGTCAAGGTAGTTGTTGTCACAGAGGTGAAAAGGGAAAGCCACTTAGCATTCTTTGTTATCTTCTCCTGAATAAATGCAAAAGGCTAGTTCAAGTCACTGGCTACTAAGAAGAAAATCATTTACTATTTTCTGTAGAAGCTAAGCTTTTTTTATTTTAAAATTCAGCACCAAAAAGCTCAGCATTGAGACATCTAGAATGCATTCAGCTGGACACAGACATTGTCTGGTGCAGGATATAATCAATGCAGTATCTTTGATAGATTTGTGACTGGGCTTTATGCAGTGTTATCCCCTCTTGCCTTATTGAAAGCCAGATCATATGAGTCCATCTGCTCCAGATTCACCCTGCCATATGTGTTATGAAAGCTCTCCCGCCTCAGAAGAGAGGGTGAAACTATGAATACCCAGGTGCCTTGACAGCTGTGGCACAAGCTGGATTTATTTAGTTCATGTTAATTTTGCCATCAAAGAAGCTAAAAGGCTAAATTTTCAAATGGCACAACAGTACCAGCATGATCACTGAAACAGATAAATAAGTAAATGTATGAGAGCTAAAAAAAAAGACAAGGCATTTTTATAAATATAGATGAATAAAGGCCATGATGTGTGAAGCATTCAACCACCTGTTCTATTTGGGTAGGTGGGAGGGGCTGTATCATGATATGTTATAAGAGGGCTTTACCTAAAATGTCAAAGGCAGAAAAGGAAATCAAAAGGGGCACCAGAAAAGGGAGCCTATGACAACCAATACATTTGCTTACACATGCTCCTGCCTTCCTCCATTATCTCTAGATAATAAAGTCATGAAGGAAAACGTCACTCACCTGGATGGGCTGGATGAGAAAACAAACAGCAAAGCAAACAGAAAGGAACGCACAGGAATATGTACAAAGCAATCCACCACCTCATCATTCAGCCCATTATGAACACAGATGCACAATTCAGTTCATGCTAATAATGGCTATCAGTTCCCAGAGAAAAATCATTGCCTTTTCCTTTATGGTGCACACACATGTTCTGCAAGAGTTTTATTACAGCACAGAAGGAAGCACTGCAAGAAATCTTGCTGTACCATTTGTATACGTGTATAAGAAATCACAAGGACATCAGTAATTGATCATCTGAGGCTCATAAATAAAATTCTCCATATCACTCTCAAACCCATTCAATAGAACAAACACCCTAATAACAAGCTTTATTTGATTACAATTATTAAAAGGATTGGATTTCTTAGGATGGTATATAGACATATGCCAAAATCTTAAAGCAAATTTAATACTTTATATTATGTATTTTTTATGCCTTCACTTATTTATGATGTCACTAATTGAATTTTAAGTAGACCAACTCCATAATAGTTCACAGGTTCTACTATGTCTCTTCTTTGAAACCGTGACTATGAATGTGTTCATGAGTTTTCACAAAGGTCCTTCCCATTTGAGGAGAGCTGTTTATGATAATAACATTGATAATAATAAAAATAACATGAGTATTTATACTGCATCATGCATACGGTTTAAAACTAGTAATGGAATTATAAACTAAGCATAATTATCATTTTCTAGATTAATAAACTGAAGATATGAGATAGTAAGTCATTTGCAAATTTCAAAAGAAATAACTATGAAGAGTGAAATTCAATACCATGAGTGTCTGTACTCTTAAACCAGTAAATTTTAGGTATATTTGTTAATAGTCCAGAGAAAAGAGAAACCTCAAAACATGATTGATTTGAAGTTCATGAAATAAATCTCTAGGGTTACTGTTATCTCTTTCTGTCCAAGGATATATGGGCTAGTTTGTTCTCTGAAAGACTAGAGATTGTTTTTTTTTAAAGTACAAAGAATTAAAAACATTCGAGTTCTTTATGTCTTCCAAACAGCTTTAGGTGTGTGTCTGTATGTGTAAAGAAAGAATTATAGGGGAAAGTACTAGGGTAATTCTTCTCTTTTAACCTTCTCCATTTAATTAACATGTAAGTCCTCCTTTCTTAAAGGAGAAGAAGAAGCAAAAAGTTAAAAGGGAGTAGGGAGAGAAGAAAAAGAGAAAGTCAGGTAGCGAATAGGAAGAGAAAGGAATGAAGAAAATACATTTTCCTAATATGTTTAATATTCTTCTCTTATATGATTCTGAAAAATAAAGTGGCAAGAGTACTGAAAATCATCAGATAGCAAACTTTGTCACAATTAGATCTATTATTTTGGGTGAGTCATTATATACACTGTATTTAAATGTCTACATTTATAAATACATAAACTTGGACCAGATCATCTAAAGAGTCCCTTCCAAATAAAATTACATTATTATCTCTAATATTTTCACCTTAAGTTATAAGATAAAATACTATTTTAAAAGAGTATACTAAAGATAAGCAATATACTGTTTTAGTTATTTCAACATTTTCAACTTCATAAATATAGACATATGATGGTTAATAATTTCCTAAAATAACATAACTTATGTAACAATATGTAAGCATTGATATTATGCATGATATTATTAAAATTGATCCTTTATATTATTCTTTATAATAGTTTTCAGCATTTCTGTGTACTTTCACAGAATATAGTTTGATGCAAATTTTTCATTATTTTGAAGTAGATGTCAGTCCTAAATATGTAATCTCAAAATAATGTGGGCCAAACTGTTAATACAATATTCACAAAACTGATGAGAATACACTTTTTAGTCATTTTAGGTTGCTCTTTTTCTCTAACTTGCATCACCTTTTGAAGACAGGACACTAATGTCTCAAATTGCTTACAGCAATGCCTGAAGTCTAGAACTGTTGAAATGTCCTTCTAGCTCTATAAATATTATTTATGCTCTGTTTACTAAGAATAGAATATTTTGGTCAATTCCATTATACTTTGTGGTCAATAGGTATCTACTGATTATTTAATAACTTACTGATAACAATAGAAAAATATATGCAACAGCTGAAAGAATCAACATATTAATAAAACCATAATCTTTTGTCAAAATACACTCTAGATTTCTGTTCTTTGAAAATGTTTTCCTTGAACTCATACAATTTATCTGCTTTTCTTTTAGCAAACTCTTCAAAATAATTGTCTATGTCAGTTATATCCAATGTCTCTCCTCTCATCTGTCTTGGAACCCACTTGATCCAGACTTTCACTTTCAATACTACTCTGAAAATTTTCTTACCAAGGTATGAGTAACTTTCATGGTACTAAAATCAAATAGTTAATTCTCAGATCTAATTTTACTTGACAGATCTCATTTTCTTGATTTATGTTTGATATTGTTCCCATGGCTTGGTGTCTCCCACTGACTCAATTTTTCTCTTATATCATACTGCTCTTTCTCAGTCTACTTTGTTGACTTCTTCTCAGCCTTTCCACCTCTAAAAGTTGGAATGTCCCTGGAACAAGTTCTCAGAACTTTTCTCTTCTCCATCTACACTTACTCCTTAGGTGATGTCATCTATCTTCATGGCTTTAAATTCTATCTATATACTCTAAAGATTCCAAGCCAAGGCAAATTGCCTAAAATCCAACCTGGTGTATCTAAGAACTTACTTAACATCTTAATCTGAATGTGAAAGAAACCAGTATGCCCCTCCCTCCCTTGGAAATTTCCTTTAACCCCAAACTTACTTCTTCCACACTCTTTAGCATTTCAGTTTTAAAAAAATATAAACTTAAGTTTGTATTTCCTTAGATTAAAAAATTGGACTACCATTGATTCCTCCATTATTCTTAAAATTGCATATCTCACATTTTAGGAAATTTTGTTGGCTTTATCTTTGAAATACACCTACAATCTGATCACTGTCCTCCACATATACTGCTACTATCCTGGTATAAATAATAATTCACCTGAATTATTGTAATGCTTTATAACTAACCTGTTTGTTTTTGCTCTAGTATCATGCAGTCTGTTCTCCAAAAAGTAATCAGTGATCATCCTAAATCAAACATGAGATCATGCCACTTACCTGCTCAAGATCCTCCTTTAGGAACTGCTGCTACTGCTAAGTCACTTCAGTCGTGTCCAACTCTGTGTGACCCCACCCCTGGGATTCTCCAGGCAAGAACACTGGAGTGGGTTGCCATTTCCTTCTCCAATGCATAAAAGTGAAAAGTGAAAGTGAAGTCGCTATGTCGAGTCCGACTCTTCGCGACCCCATGGACTGTAGCCTACCAGGCTCCTCCATCCATGGGATTTTCCAGGCAAGAGTACTGGAGTGGGCCTTTAGGAACTATCCTAGCCTATATTCATGCTGATAAAGACAGTTTGTCCTAGGAGACACTGCTGAAACTAGCTTGCAGTTATGTCAACACTTGAAGAAGCAGTCAACTCACACCACCTCCTCCCTGATGCCTGTACCAGTTGGTCAGCATCACCTTCTCAAAAGTCAAAGTTTCAAGCCAAAAACCTCCTTCTGTGCTCATAGACATAAGCACCAACTGAAATTCACCAATAACGTCAGAGATCACTGATCACAGATCACCATTAAAAATATAATAATAATGAAAAACTTTAAAATATTACAAAACACAAAATGTGACATAGAGATACAAAGTGAGCAAATGATATTGAAAAAGTAGTGCCAATGGACTTGCTTGATGCAGGGTTGCCACAAACCATCAATTTGTGTTAAAAGAAAATCAGTATCTCTGAAACAAAATAAAGTAAAGCACAATAAAAAGAAGTACCTCTGCAAACTACAACCTAGGCCTCAACTAACTCTTGAGGCATACTGTACTGGAGTAACCAAAACATCATAGCAATGCCTTTCAAAATTGTGATTTCTTTCTTTTTTTTTTTTTTTAACAAACTAAGAGTCAACAAATTTCTGCTAAATAAACAAATGAAAAATCAACATTATTCAGACAATTGAAGTAAGACCCAAAATCTCTATCACATAAAATTTGACATTAAAAAGACTTCAGAAAATATGGCCAATTCTAAAGACTTAGGGGGTGAGAGGGGAGATGCCAATACTGAGATGATGTAGGTACTGGAATTATCAAAGATTTTAAAGCAGTTTATGAAACTATAGAGTATCCATGACATAAATGAAAAGGTAGAATTTCTATTTCTTTCATAGAAGTAGAAGCTATAAAAATATCCAAATGAAAATTATAGGACAAAAGCCTGTTCTGTACTTCTGTGTCTCTTTTTCTGTTTTGCATATAGGGTTATCGTTACCATCTTTCTAAATTCCATATATATGTGTTAGTATGCTGTAATGTTCTTTATCTTTCTGGCTTACTTCACTCTGTATAATGGGCTCCAGTTTCATCCATCTCATTAGGACTGATTCAAATGAATTCTTTTTAACGGCTGAAGGTGAGGGTGGGATGTTTCGAAAGAACAGCATGTATGTTATCTATGGTGAAACAGATCACCAGCCCAGGTTGGATGCATGAGACAAGTGCTCGGGCCTGGTGCACTGGGAAGACCCAGAGGAATCGGGTGGAGAGGGAGGTGGGAGGGGGGTTCGGGATGGGGAATGCGTGTAACTCTATGGCTGATTCATATCAATGTATGACAAAACCCACTGAAATGTTGTGAAGTAATTAGCCTCCAACTAATAAAAATAAATAAATAAATAAATAGAAAGAAAATTATAGGACACAAAATGAAATATCTAAAATAAACAACAAACAATTCATTTAATGTGATCAATGATAGAATTGAGATGACAGAAGAGTCAATAGACTTGAAGATAAATCAATGGAAATCATCCATTCTGAAGAACAGAGAGAAAAAAAATTATAAAAGGATAAATAAAATTTCTTGCAACAATGGGACAGTCTCAAAGGTTCTAAAATATATGCCATTGGAGTCTGAAAAGAAGATGAGAAAAAGATAAATGCAGAAAAAAATATATTTTAAAACATGAGGGCCAAAAACTTCCACATTTGATGAAAGACATAAAATTACAAATTCAAGAAGCTCTGCAGAACTTTAATCAAAATAAATCAAAAGACAACAATGCCCAGGCACATCATAATCAAACTACTAAAAACAACAGACTAGAATAAGCACTTGAAAACAACTAGAGTAAAACAATGCATTACAATCAGGGGAACAATTATTTAAATTACCACTGATTTTTCATTGAAAATCATGGAAACCAGAAGACAATAGGGCAGCATCTTAAAGGGGTGAAAGAAAATAACTACTAATCCAAAATTTTATGTAAACATGGAAAATCTCTTTCAGGATAAAGGATAAGCAAAGGTATTATCAGAAAAAAAGAAAAATCAGAGAAGCCATTGCTGGTAGACCTGCTCTTTAAAAATGATAAAATAAGACTTTCAGCTAAAAGGAAATGATACAAACTTGAAGTTATTAAATCTGTCAGAAGGATAGATTTTTAAATTTATTTTTTTATTTTTTTAATTTTAATTGGAGGCTAATTACTTTGCAATACTGTGGTAGTTTTGCCATACATTCACATGAATCAGCCATGGGTGTACATGTGTTCCCCATCCTGACCCTTCCTCCCACCTCCCTCCCCATCCCATCTCTCAAGGTCATCCCAGTGCACCAGATTTTTAAAGATTATGTTTCATGATAATAAAAGGGTCTGAAGACCAGTAGAGAGTATTTTTAGGAATGAAGGAAGAGCAAGAAAAATAGTGAATATACAGGTAAATATAAAATTCTATTTTCTTTTATGCATGCTTACTGAAATCAATTTATATGGATTTAGCCCATATGACAATTGTAATGAAAAGTTTAATGGGAGAGAGTAAAAGGAACCTGTATGGTTGTAAAGCTTCTACATTTTTAATGAAGTGGTAAAATATAACTCTGAGTATACTGTGGAAGTTTAGGTATGTATATTATAGAGCCTAGAGCAAACACTAAGAAATAATACAAATGATATCAGCAAAAGTTAATAGGCAATTAAATTAGAATATGAGAGAAATACTCAAAGAACCTGAAGAAGGCAAAAAGAGGGAAAGAGGAACACAAAAGAGAAAGACAACCTGAAACTAAATAATATAATGGTAGAATAAAATACAACTCTATCAAATAAATACATCAAAATAAATAGCTGTGACAGATTTATTAAGAGATTGTCAGGTTGGGTAAAAAAAAAAAAAAAGACTCATCTATATTCTGTCAACAAGAAACCTACTTTAACCATAAGGATATAGATAATTTAAAAGTTGAAGGACAGAAAAATATGATATGCCTGCAAACAACAATCAAAAGGAAATTGGAACAACCACATTAATATCAGAAAAGTCAGATTTTAGAACTAGGAATACAACCATGGATAAAGAGAGAAACTATATAATGATAAAAGGATCAGTTCACCAAGCAGACTTAACAAGCTCACAAGTATATGCTTCATGTTACAGAACTTTGAAATACATGGAACAAAAAGAAATAGAACTACAGAGAGAAATTAAAAAAGAACAAAACTTCTAAACAATACATGGGTCAAAAAGAAAGTTTCAAGGGAAATTAGAAAAAAATTCTGTTGAATGAAAATGAAACTACAATATGCTTCAATTTGTAAGATGTAGCTAAAGCAGTGGTTACAGAAGATTACATTAAATACCTCAATTTAGAAACTAAGACAGGTCTCAGAGATGACAATATGGTAGAGGAATAGGTGGATATAGAGTACTTCTCTCTCCACAGATGCATCAAGAATACATTTTCAGATGAAGAGGATCTCACAGAGCACTAGCTGAGAGCTGGCAAGAGTCCTTGACCAAAAAAAAAAAAAAAAAAAAAAAGAGTCCTTGACCAATGGAAAGGAATATATGGATACATGCAAAACTTGGTAGGACGAAGGAAGGAAGAGAAAAAAAAGGCGGAGAGTGAGTGGGACTGGACCTGTACCTGGGGCATGGAGGAACTGAAGCAACTCCCCACATCAGAGCAATACTATGGGACAGAGGAGAGGCATTTAAAGCTGTTGAAGAATAAAGCAGCTGATCTATGATGGTCTGAATGAAATGAGAACCACACAGACATTTCATACTTCAGCCCTATGTACTTAATACAGAGACATGAGTCCTCTAGTATGCATGGTAGCCAGAGACTGGAGAATAGGGATTGAAGAGAAATCCCAGGGCAAGGACTGCTGTTGACTGAGGGAAGAGCTCACAGCAGGGAATGCCCTTGGAGAAAGCCAGGCAGCCATGGAGGCAGAGTGATACTGCTGAGTCATGCACAGGGGGTGGAACCATTATTGTAGCCTCTCTCTTTCCCCACACACTGAGGATGGGCAGCTGACCAATAGAGAAAGATTCCAGAGAGGGTGACCCTTTGAGTGCCTGACAGGCTGAGCAAGAGAGAAGGACCCCAGTCAGGGGCCCTTTGAGTGCCTGTTGTGCCAAGCTGCAAAGAAGGAACAGACAGGGAAGTCTTTTGAATGCCAGCTACAAGAGGATAGAAAAAGACTCTAATAGCATCTTATCTCTTGTGCCCATGGCCAACGGCTTCCCTGTACACCTGGTGCCAGCGGGCTCCCCACAATCCAAGCAGCCATGCCCCCTCAATCCCTGGTCCTCACTGGGGCAGAGCTGCCAGAGGCTATTAAAATAATAATAATAATAATAACCATATCTTCTGTGCCTGTGGCTGCTGGGCCCCCTGAATACCTGGTGCTGCCAGGGTCCCCACAATCCAAGCAGCTGTGCCACCTCCATACCTGACCCTCACTGGGGCAGACCCAAGTCCTCCAAGGTAGCCTCAGGAGCAAACTCTTGTGGATAACCCAGATTCAGAGGGGGGATAAAACCACAATAAAGCTCCAGGGGCAAAGTGGCTAAGGAAGAGAATCAAAAACTTTCCATGAGTTGTACAAGATGCAGATTAAATCCTCAAGATACACTAGGTATACTCTGTGTCTATGGAATATATAAAAGGACAATGAGTGTTCACACAAAAGAAAAAGCCCTAGCTCTGGCAACTGTGGATGTTGGAGGCAAGCAGATGCCTGAGTAGAGCCAGATTACAGTCTGAGCTGTCCCTGCAGCAGGTTCAGAGAATAGTCCAACATCGGAGAGCCTCCTAGGGAGGCAGAGGTGGAACTACAACTCTCTACATATATTTTTTTTTCTCTTTTTTTTTCCCTTTATCTTTTTCCTTTTTTTTTCCTGTTTTTTTTGTTTGTTTGTTTGTTTTTTTCCCCATATTGCTCTCATATCCTCAGTATGGGCATCATCAAAAAAATCTACAAACAATACATGAAAGAGTGTGTGGAGAAAAGGGAATCATCTTGCACTGTTGGTGGGAATGCAAATTGATAGAGTCACTATGGAGAACAGTATGGAGATTCCTTTAAAAACTAGAAATAAAACTATCATATGACCCAACAATTCCACTACTGGGCATATACCCTAAAGAAACTATAATTGAAAAAGACACATACACCCTAATGTTTATCACAGCACTATTTATAACAGATAGAATATAGAAGCAACCTAGATGTCCATCAACAGATGAATGGATAAAGAAGCTGTAGTACATATACACAGTGGAGTATTACTCAGCCATTAAAAGGAACACATTTGACTCAGTTATAATAAGGTGGATGAATCTAGAGCCTATCACAGAGAGTGAAGTAAGTCAGAAAGAGAAAGACAAATATCGTATAGTAATGCATATATGTGGACTCTAGAAAGATGGTACTGATGAACAAATCTGCAGGGCAGCAATGGAGATGCAGACATAGAGAACAGACTTGTGTACCTAGGAAGAGAAGGAGAAGGAGAGACAAATTGAGAAAGTAGCATTGAAATATATATATATTATGATATGTAAAATTAGATAGCCAGTGGAAATTTACTATATGTTGCAAGGAGCTCAAATCCAGTGATTTGTGATAACCTAAGGCATGGGATGGGATGAGAGGTGGGGGGGACATATGTATACTTATGGCTGATTCATGTTGAAATATGGCAGAAACCAACACAATAGCATAAATCAATTATGTTCCAATTAAAAACACATTAAATTCAAAAGAACACCTCTCAATTCCATGTTCTAAATTTTCACCTTAAGAAATGAGAAGATCAAGCCACACCTGAAGCAAACAAAAAGAAAGAAATAACAAAGAAAAGATATCAATAAAACTGAGAATAAAAATAACAGAAAAGAACAAATAAACCAAAAGTTGGTTATTTGCAAGGTCCAATGCTAATGGGGTGGGGTGGGGGAAGCAATACACGGGATATAGTAAATGTTACAATATCTTGTAGGTATACTTCTGCTTTTGGTGAAGTAAATCTATGGATAAGATGATCAGAGTTTGAGCTATATTCTGTTTTCACCTGGACAATTTGATTTCAGTCCATTCTATTTCTGTAGAAATTATGAAAATCACTATATGCTTATATAAGTCAAGTGATAGATGAGGCATCATCATGGAAACTATTGGTTTTCTAAACTTTATGTTCTAGCACTATATAGAAGATTATTAGAAACAAAATTTGAAAACTATAGTATCTCATTACATGAGATTTTTTAAAGTATCTTAAACCATATTTGGTTGGGAAAATAAGTATTAGTAGTGCTTTCCTGATATGGAGATGGAGCTCTCAGAGGCCTAATATGAGCTCATTGAAAAATTCAGATTGTGTTAAGGATAGAAGTACACAGTCTACAAGTCTATATATACTACAGTCAGATGACATTTTTGATCTTCACTTTTTTCTAAATAATAAGGTAATATGTACATAATATTCACAAATGAATTATAGATCTGAAACTGTTTAAAAATATCAGGAAAGCCATTATAAATAAATATGATTTGAGGTTGAATAAAGAGATGATAGCTGTGAAAACCCTCATCATACATGGTTTGGTGACTTAAATGATGACCAAAGTGTCCTTCTGCAACCATACTAGAATCATTCCACAAAAAGTCTCAAAAGTTAATGGAATAAAAGAATAATGTCATATATATTTCATCAGGGAAAAATGTTTTATTTACTTAGAATATTTTGTTTGTTTTGTTCTTCTCACCATTGCACTGGGTGCCTTTTCAATATAAACTTTCCTCTAAAAATGGAATTAACTCTGGATATGTCTGTGAATATTCACACGGCAATAATAGAACCCCTATTAAATGTATAAGGCTTTGTAGAAAGTTGGATGTTTGTAATGATTAGAATCTGGCTTGTTGCTCTAGGAACTCACATATATGAAAAGACATTTGTCTGTCAATTTCCCCCCAGTAAACAAATTATTAAATGAATTATGATGTAAGTGAATGTAGAGAAACAACAGTGGGAATACAAGTGGAAATCTATGAAACCCCAGCAAGACAGATCAAAAAATTTTGTCCTCTGGTGCTATTTTCTCACTATTTGAAATATGTCACATTGTACTAAAAAAAAATGAAATTTGCCTAGCTATCATTTCTGTTGAAGTCCCTTATGCTATGCAGACAGCACAAGGTAATTTGATGCCATTCTAGGTGGATAATATGAATAATTTATGACAAATCTCATGGGGACTAATCTTGTCTTATTCAAGGTTAAGAATTCCTTTCTCCCTTCCTTCCAGGTTTATTGGCCTGATTATCTAAAGGACCTTTTGATCTTACTGACTACTACAAAAATAGCAACATCTATCATTATTTCAGAAATTGCTATTAAAAAAATCAACAAAAGCCAGATCTTGTAAGCATTCTATCACTTGAATGCAAGTTGTATACTAGAAGAATTTTTCCTTTTCTGACAACACTGGTTTGCGTTATGTTCTGAAAATGCAAACAAGAAGTGAGGATAAAGTATTTTAGAATGCTCTAGATGTGCAGAAATGCTTGACAAATTCCTAAACGTTGCCTTACTTTACTAACTTTTTATTTCTGAATGAATAATTCATCATTATCAAAGGATAGGAGACAACCAAATTTTGTTATTAAAGCCCCAAGATATGGATTACCTAACATTTAAGTATCACAGCAAACCTCTAAAACAAAACATTGATAAAAAAAAATCGGTAAACTATAAGAACCTTCACCTCTAGGGGAAAAAAATCATATAATACATTTGTAATGCTTATACAATTTTGTGATTTTCTGGCCATTTTTATTTCATAAGTATCTGTCTTTATGGATAATCAAGAGTTTGCTCTATTTTGATACATTTGTCTTAGCAGGCAACAACATTTAGTAGTAATTATTCCACACTTCTAAACTAGTTGAAAGTACTAGCATAATCAAATGTGTTAAATCAGAATAATTAAAAAGAGAACAAAAAATGAAATACCAGTATGTAGGGAAGAGATCTGGGTTTGGGTGATAGAATAGTGTTGGAAGTGGTGGCAAGTTGTTCAGATATATGCAAGTATACCTCAGCAGAAGGATAGTTGAATTTTATTCAACATTATATTCAAAACATGAAAATTCATATTTAACTAGGTCAAAACGTTATTATATTAAAAATGAGTAAACAGAACACATCTCAAGTAGTAAACCAATCTGTCAAAAGTGGATTATTCAAACCTTAGTTTTCTAGTGTGTGAAAAAAGAACAAGCTTTTCATAAGAGAAGAAAGAAAGAGACAAAGAACAGAAGAAAAGAAGAAAGGAAAAGCATGTGACCAGGGCTGTAAGTCAAAGTGATTTGATGGTTTTTCAACACTAATTAAACATATTAGGCAACGAGTTAAACCGCTACAATATTCATAGTCTATAATAGATTCATAGTCTCCTTAACTAGTCATTATTGTCCTTAAATTTAGTATGAGCAAGGAGCAGAAACAAAGTTTAACAAAAATTACATGTATAGATTAGAATTCCCTAAACACTGAAATATATTTTGCAAATTCCTATTGAGTATTCCCTATGTGTCTTTGCTGAAAGAAAGTTAGATGAACATTCTATTTCAATATTGCAAGTAATAAAAGTCTGTTTGAAAGCTAGTATAGAAAATCCATAATTCATTACTGACACATTTGGGAGCCATGCCAACTGTGACCAATGTAGAGCACATATTTTTTGTTCTAATGCTGACTACATTTCTAAAAATCTAAAAGAATAATGTCAATGTGGCACCTATGTGCCTGGTATGACATTAGTTGGACAATAGAAAAAAAAAAAAAAAACACACGTAAAACCAACTTATACAAAATGCAAAAAATAATATCTACTTGCTTTTTACAATTCAACTAACCCTACTTGTTAAATTCTAGGAGTTTGTTTATTGTTACCTTTTTTTCAACAAATTATTAATTTGTCTACAGATGGCATTTATCCCATGCATAATGGACAATACACCATTACTCAGAAAAAGGCCATAACAGATAAAAATAAAATACCTCTGACTAACAGCCACCCATCTCTGTCATTGCTAAAATCAATGAGATGCATTTATGTGAAGTGAAGTAATAGTCCAGTATACTAAAGCTATAATTGTGAGATGATGCTAAATCTAAAAAAAAAAAAAAAAAAAAAGCCACTAAAGTGGTTTGGAGCCTGAAAACACAATAAATTATGTACAATGTTTATTTATATTTAACAAATATTCAGTTACCAGAAAAAATAGAGGCACCAGGCTTAATGTTCTCAAAGAGAAATATGCACTTAAAAAAAAAAAAAAAAGCAGAATCAACTTTCTACTTTCCATTCTCAATTAAGCCCAGATTTTCTTTTTAAACATATGCCTTCTTTTTCTTTTCAATTTAATATACAGGAATTTTATACACTAAATATTGATAAGTTTACTTAAGAAAACACACAAACAAAACAGCCTACCTGTGACTTTTAATTGGTTAGAAAACATGACATATATTTTGAATTCAAGTCACTTAGAAGCTTCATTATATGTACACCCAATACAGCACAGTAAAAAATAAAAACTAAGATAATGTTTACTTTCCTATGAGCACATATTAAAGCAACTATTCCAATCACACAGAGTGAAAATTAACTATGGATACTTAGTCTTCCCTAATAATATAGAGCTTTGGAAATATTTTTTACTAGTAAGTAAATTGTAGAATATCAATATTTAATTGTGGATTTTGGAATTTATGATATTTCACCTACCAGCTAAAACACATATTCAGCTTAAATTGTGTCCTATAATTAACATTTGCAAGATTGCTATTCAGGGAATTATTTAAATAAGCCAAACATACCTCTCATTGTATTTATAACACATTCTTTCTCTTTTCTAAAATTCCAGACAATTCAACTTTAAAGTCACTAAAATAGTTTCATTTGAAATGTTTTCGAATTGTTTCTACAATATTTTCTTGATTATTTTAGTGCAAATAAATGCTGATTTGTATTTTAGAATATCTCAAAAAATGTCATGTTTTTTGAGTCAGTAAAATAGAATTCTTTCTTTTCATAAAATATATTTGATATTCAGATAGGACAACTGATGCACTTGTATTTTTCATTCAAGGACTAGTAGTCATATATATATATATATATATATATATATATATATATATATATATATATATATATAGGTTTTGTTAATGAATGACATGCCTTTGTTGTTGTTTGGTCTCTCATTCATGTCTAACCCATTAAACCCCTTTGACTGCAGCATGCCAGGTTTCCCTGTCCTTCACCATCTCCCAGAGCTTGCTCAAACTCATGTCCATCGAGTTGGTGATGCCATCAAACCATCTTGTCCTCTATCATTCCCTTCTCCTGCTTTCAATCTTTCCCAGCATCAGGGTCTTTTCCAGTGAGAGATCTTCCCAACAAGTGGTCAAACTACTGGAGCTTCAACTTCAGCATCAGTCCTTCCAATGAAGATTCAGGGTTGATTTCCTTTATGATTGACTGGTTTGATCTCCTTGCAGTCCAAGGGACTCTCAAGAGTCTTCTCCAACACCACAGTTCAAAAGCATTAATTCTTTGGCATTCAGCCTTCTTTACGGTCTGATTCTCACATTCATACGTGACTTCCAGGAAAAAACAATAACATTGACTATACGGACCTTTGTTGGCAAAGTACTGTCTCTGCTTTTTAATTTGTTGTCTGGGTTTGTCATAGCATGACTCCAGTCACCGTTCACAGTGATTTTGGAACCCAAGAAAATAAAGTCTGTAACTGTTGCACTTTTTCTCCACTTATTTGCCATGAAGTGGTGGGACTGGATGCCATCATCTTAGTTTTTGAATGTTGAGTTTTAAGCCAGCTTTTTCACTCTCCTCTTTCACTTTCATCAAGAGGCTCTTTAGTTCCTCTCTGCTTTCTGCCATAAGGGTGGTGTCATCTGCATATCTGAGATTGTTGATATTTCTCCCAGCAATCTTAATTCCAGCTTGTGCTTCATCCACCCTGCATTTGGCTTGATGTACTCTGCATATAAATTAAATAAGCAGTGTGACAGTATACAGCCTTGATGTTCTTCTTTCCCAATTTTGAACCAGTAGGTTGTTCCACGTCCGGTTCTAACTTTTGCTTCTTGACCTGCATACAGGTTTCTCAGGAGACAGGTAAGATAGTCTAGTATTCCCAACTGAGTAGTCAGTGAAGCAGAAGTAGATGCTTTTTCTAGAATTATCATGTTTTTGCTATGATCCAACTGGTGTTGGCAATTTGATCTTTGGTTCCTCTGCTGTTTCTAAATCCAGCCTGCACCTCTGAAAGTTCCTGATTCACGTACTGTTGAAGATTAGCTTGGAGGAGTTTGAGCATTACTTTGCAAGCGTGTGAGATAAGTGCAATTGTGTAGTAGTTTGAACATTCTTTGGCATTGCCTTTCTTTGGGATTGAAATGAAAACTGACCTTTTCCAGTCTTGTGCCATTGATGAGTTTCCAAATTTGCTGGCATATTGAGTGCAGTACTTTCACAGCATCATCTTTTAGGATTTGAAATAGTTCAACTGGAATTTCATCACCTCCACTAGCTTTGTTCGTAGTGATGCTTCCTAAGGCCCACTTGATTTCACACTCCAGGTTGTCTGTCTTTAGGTGAGAGATCACACCATTGTGGTTATGCAGTCTAGGATCTTTTCTCAACACTGTACAACACTGTTCTGTGTACTCTTACCACCTCTTCTGAATATCTTCTGCTTCTGTTCATTCTATACCATTTCTATCCTTTATGGTGCTCATCTATGCATGAAATATCTCCTTGGTATCTCTGATTATCTTGAAGAGATCTCTAGTCATTCCTATTTTATTGTTTTCCTCTATTTCCTTACATTGTTCCCTTACTTAGGAAGGTTTTCTTATCTCTCCTTGCTATTCTTTGGAACCCTACATTCAGATGGTTATATCTTTCCTTTTCTCTTTGCCTTTTGTTTCTCTTCTTTACTTAACTCTTTGTGAGGCCTCCTCAGACAACCATTTTGCTTTGTTGCATTTCCTTTTCTTGGGGATGGTTTTGATCACTGCCTCCTGTACAACATTACAAACCTCCATCCATAGTTCTTCAGGTCCTCGATCTATCAGATCTAATCCCTTGAATATATTTTTCACTTCTACTGTATAATCGTAAATGATTTGATTTAGGCCATACCTGAATGGTCTAGTGGTTTTCCGTACTTTCTTCAATTTAAGTCTGAATTTTGCAATAAAGAGTTCATGATCTGAGCCACAGTCTGCTGACAACTATTTTTTAATTGACTGCATAGAACTTCTCCATCTTTGGCTGCAAAGAATATAATCAATCTGATTTCAGTATTGAGCATCTGGTGATGTCCATGTGTAGAGTTTTCTCTTCTGTTGTTGGAAGAGGGTGTTTGCTATGACGAGTGTGTTCTCTTGGCAAAATGCTATTGACATACAGGTACATTAATGTAATGAAGTAAAGTCCATGATCTCTTGGAAATTATTTTAAAAGGCAAAATGATAGGCACATATACGTTCCCTCATATGTGGTAAATCATCTCTTTTAGGAAGTTAAGTGGTCCTCCTGAAAGCAGTAATGTAACTCAGTGTAGAGCACTCTTCTCTAATGAAGATGCAGTGTAAATGGGTAGTTATTAGTGAGTTTCAGAAGTTTCACTCAATGCCATCTGCTTCAGAGAAAAATACAAAGGTTAAAACAGTATAGCAAAGTTCTGAAGAGTACTACATTTCATTTCAAATCCCCATGCTTATGAAGAAAACCTTTCCTCTTTAATCTAACATTATTGATCAGAACTAAGAGTTGATACTAAAATAAATGACAATAGTCTCTTCAACAAAGGAGGCAAGGATATACAATGGAAAAAAGACACCTCTTTAACAAGTGGTGCTGGGAAAACTGGTCAACCACTTGTAAAAGAATGAAGTTAGAACACCTTCTAATACCATATACAAAAATAAACTCAAAATGGATTAAAGATCTAAATGTAAGACCAGAAACTATAAAACTCCTAGAGGAGAACATAGGCAAATTACTCTCCGACATAAATCACAGCAGGATCCTCTATGACCCAACTCCAAGAATATTGGAAATAAAAGCAAAAATAAACAAATGGGACCTAATGAAACTTAAAAGCTTTTGCACTACAAAGGAAACTATAAGCAAGGTGAAAAGACTGCCCTCAGATTGGGAGAAAATAATAGCAAATGAAGAAACAGACAAAGGATTAATCTCAAAAATATACAAGCAACACCTACAGCTCAATTCCAGAAAAATAAATGACCCAATCAAAAAATGGGCCAAAGAACTATACAGACATTTCTCCAAAGAAGACATACAGATGGCTAACAAACACATGAAAAGATGCTCAACATCACTCATTATCAGAGAAATGCAAATCAAAACCACAAGGAGGTACCATTATACACCAGTCAGGATGGCTGCTATCCAAAAGTCTACAAGCAATAAATGCTGGAGAGGGTGTGGAGAAAAGGCAACCCTCTTACACTGTTGGTGGGAATGCAAACTAGTACAGCCACTATGGAGAACAGTGTGGAGATTTCTTAAAAAAAAACTGGAAATAGAACTGCCATATGACCCAGCAATCCCACTCCTGGGCATACACACCAAGGAAACCAGATCTGAAAGAGACACATGCACCCCAATGTTCATCGCAGCACTGTTTATAATAGCCAGGACATGGAAGCAACCTAGATGCCCATCAGCAGACGAATGGATAAGGAAGCTGTGGTACATATATACCATGGAATATTACTCAGCCATTAAAAAGAGTTCATTTGAATCAGTCCTAATGAGATGGATGAAACTGGAGCCCATTATACAGAGTGAAGTAAGCCAAAAAGATAAAGACCATTACAGTATACTAACATATATATATGGAATTTAGAAAGATGGTAATGATAAACCTATATGCAAAACAGAAAAAGAGACACAGAAGTACAGAACAGACTTTTGGACTCTGTGAGAGAAGGCGAGGGTGGGATGTTTCGAGAGAACAGCATCGAAACATGCATATTATCTAGGGTGAAACAGATCACCAGCCCAGGCTGGATGCATGAGACAAGTGCTGGGACCTGGTGCACTGGGAAGACCCAGAGAGATCGGGTAGAGAGGGAAGTGGGAGGGGGGAACGGGATGGGGAATACATGTAAATCCATGGCTGATTCATGTCAATGTATGACAAAAACCACTACAATATTGTAAAGTAATGAGCCTCTAACTAATAAAAATAAATGAAAATAAAATAAAATAAATGACAATAAAGTATACACTGTACCCAAAGATAAATGCTGAGAAATATAATATAATTGCTTTCTGGAAATGAATTTTTCAATTTAGATGCCACTGGATTTGACTGAGAATAAAAATTTCAGTTTGTTTGCTTATGTCATTCTTTGGAATAGAATTTCATGCTAGGACTAGGGTTATGAGGAGACACTGGTGTAGCCATGTGACTCTTGTTGGTTAATAGGGGTTGATTGCCTTAGAAAGCTGTAAACTTTTCAAATAATAAAATAATAATAATGATTCTGCAAAACATTTGGTGATATCTTCTTGCTTAACTCATAATCAATGTTTATGTGAAAATATCATGAATCTATGAACAAACATTTGTGTCAGGTCCACTTAATAGTTAATAACAAAGATATTGGAATCAAATGTATTACTGGTCCCATTATGTTCTAATGGTATAAACTGGCAACCTGTTTAACTTAGCTTTTAAATTTGAGATATTAAACTTTATCCCATATGTTTGATTCTGAGAATAAAATCTTAGTGCCTTGAACTCAGTAAACAAATTATAAAAGGCATTGATATTAATAATTAGTAGCAATATTTAAACAGTTTGTCATATTTCTAAATTTTCCACTGTTATTACCTCTTGTTCCATTCTATAATGTTATAGTAGGAGAATATGAATTGAGAGACCATAAATAACAAAGCCTGCCAGACTTACTTTGTAGTAAAACTTTCTTGGAAAAATATGTGCATCAATGGTTGATTTTTCAAAGAGAGATAGCAGTAGAATTTGTTTTGTTCTTGAGAAATGATAGATATATATAGATCCAAAGGTTGCCAAGTTCTTAATAAATTCTGGGCTGTTTATGCTGTAGGAAATAATCAAAGATTATTTATTCTAACTTTTATGAATTTCCTTCTGAAACAATAATAAGTTAACATGGGGACATGAAAAAGGATAAATAAAATTTTATTCCAAAAGCAACAAAGAACCAAGTCGGGGTAAAAAGAATGATCAAACCGAATATATGATTACTTACAACTGGCAGTTTATATTGAACACCTTTTAACTAGGTCATCTATAAATAAGAAGGACAAATGAAAATGACATTGGTTGGTTAAACTCTTGTAGGCACAAAGATTATTTTTTAAAACATTGAAATTTAGGTAGAGACTTTTGGTCAATATCCCCACATCTGTTTTAAGCTTTTCACATCATATCTATTCCAAACAAAAAAAAATGACTTATTAAATGAGAGAAGGTAACTATATTGAATACATAGTGATAGCTTAATAAAAAATTCATTTTAAAATGTTGGTCTTTGGAATTTTTATAGGAGAGAAACTATTGTTCAAAGTATGTTTAAAATTGCTGTTGTTTAGTTAGTATGACATTACTTTTCAGGAATACAAAAGTTATCCAAGAAGAAGATGGAAATAAGTAGGACAATGAATATGATAACATTTAATGTGACTGAATGTAAATTTAAAAAATGTATTTTCATTGAACTAATTATAATGCTATAAGGCAATTTCCAGTTTCAACTTTGATACGTAAAGAGCTTGGGCTTTCCAGGTAGTGCTTGTGGTAAAGAACTTGCTTATCAATGCAGGAGACGTAAAAGATGTAGGTTTGATTCCTGGGTTGGGAAGATGCCCTGGCAGAGGGCATGGCAACCCACTCTAGCATTCTTGCCTGGAGAATCCCATGGACAGAGAAGCCTGGTGAGCTACAGCCCATAGGGTCGCAAAGAGTCGGACATGACTGAAGCAACTTAGCACATATGCACGCTTGTAACGAACTTGCTCCTTTACAGGAAAAAATCTGAACAAGCTGAAAATCAATTGCTTTCCTTGGACCTATCAGAGAACTAAACTTGCAGGGCAAACTGATGGACCAAAAACTGGAGAGATAGACAAAATCAGTCATGGGTGACCTCTGCATATCTGGAACAGAAGCCTCTAGAGTCATAAACAGGTATACATGCTTAAATGGTACTTCTGATGAAATATTGGAGGCTATGGACTATGCTTAGGGTAAAAAAAAAAAAAAAAACAAAAAACTCTTGAAGATCCTCATTTCTGTAAAGGATCTCACAATTTCATGAATTTTACCACCATGAAGGTTACTAGGTTCTCATGGTAAAGATCTAGGAAGATCTGGTTCTGGCTGGGGATAAAAAGAGTTAACATTGTGAAATACTCCAGATTCTTCTCCAGAACAAAGGTTTACTCTCAAAAGGAAAAGACTATAAAAGTCTTATTTCTGATGGAGGAAGAATATTTCTTCCACTTCAATCCCCTCTACAGCCTTCCTGTCTTACCCAGGAGGTTAATGGAGAAGCTATACCACTTGAGAAACATTTGTGAAGTCACAGACCTGAGATGCAGACTCTCTAAGAGACTAAAATATAAACATAAGATTATCAAATGCTTCTACTCTCCCTTATCTTACCGCCACAACCAATAGTACTGGAACTGCTCCAGTAAAATAGTATTGGATTATAGCCAAAGAAATTGCAAGATAGACTTTCTGAAGAGGAGTACTTCTGCAAGCCCAATGTCAAGAGGGTAGGTAAAAACAAGGACAATAATGAAACTAAAAACCTTTGCAGCCTACAGATACAATAATATTAAACACAGTACAAAACTAGGCAGATTTATATAAATCCTTATGAAAGAGGCCTGTCTACATCACTTCCTATTACCCAATACAATATGTCCAACTTTAAGCAAAAAGTAAAAAGGCAAGCAAAAACAATCTATAGAGACAAGAAAATCACCAGAACTAAACTCAGATATGACACAGTTATTAAAATTATTAGGGAATTTAAAGTAACTATGGTTAATATTTTAAGGAATCTTATAGGAAAAAAGTAGACAATATGCAAAAACAAATGGGTATATAAAACATGGAGAGGCAAACTCAAAGAAAAATCAAAAGGGATTGACAGAAATCAAAAGCACTGTAACAGAAAAGAAGTATGCCTTTGATGGATTGATGAGTAACCTGGATGTAGCTGAGGAAAGAACTGGTGAAAATTTATCAGTAGAAACATCCATAACTGCAAAACACAAAGAAATAATACAGATTCTTGGAGTTTCTTTAGTGTCACAAATAAATTTGTGGCTCAAAATAACAATGATAAGTGTATTGTAAAAAGGATGCAAAAAAAAAAAAAAAGGATGCAAAAGCCACCCTGAATGAACTCCCAATATCCAAAGTTGGAATAATCTGAGCAACAAAATAAAAGTTGTATTTATTTATAACCCAAAGTATAAATTAAATATCCATGAGTTCATACTGCTGTTAGTAAAAGATTCAATATACATAAATAGAGGTGAATGAAAGAAATCTCTCATCTAGAATTCCAAATAATTTGTATAAGCACTCTGCCCTCAAGGAAGTAGAGTAGTAACTCCCCAAGCCTGAAGGGCGGGCTGTGCGACCAAGGAAAAGGAGGAAAAAAGGAGAAACTATGCTGGATAAACCTGAGGAACACCACCTCAGTCAAGTGATCAACATTAACGTCCTCAGTGATATGTCGTGTATAATGTATAATCTTGATAATGATGTGATGACAATGGTACTTCACCTCTGTTTATCTGATTAACCCTCTCTGAAATACCATATTTGATTTTCCTTTCCTATTAACTCTTAACTGTCTTGAAAAATAAGTGTAACCACATAATTTTGCCAATGTGTTCAACCTGAAGGTAAATCTATGTCTAATGTGTCTTCATAGCATTGAATTACTCAAACATTTTCTGGCAAAAATTTCTTACAATGTATTGGATTTTAAAATCTTTCTGCCTCATATTTTTGTTAGTTTTTAAAACTTAGTGATACAAAACAGCCAGGAATAAAGAAAACACTGAGGCTATTTGAACTGTAATCTGCTGATTTTATCACTTTCACAGATAATAATGAAATGTAAATGGTTTTCTTGAATTATTTTTCTTCCTGACACCACATAGATCTACACTGCTTTTTACAGTGTTTGCAGATACCTCTTTGTTACTCTCAAGGCATAGATTTCTTAATAGAAGACTAGTATCCTTTGATGTCATCAAATACTAGCTGACCCTTCTGAAGTCCCTCAAGAAAGTAGCCCTTACCACTTATTCAGATTCCCTTGTCTTATTCCCATTGTCCCTTGTAACTTTTTGGCATTGCTGAGTCAAAATATGACTTCTAAAATTGTAATGTGCCCTGCTACTTTTACAATAATGTATATTATTCTAGAGCTTCTGGATATACAGGCTATATTAAGTATTTTAAGCCAAACTGGTAAAAGTTAATGATAATCACAAGTTATATTTTCCTTTATATCTTGAAGGAATCAACTATCTCTCTTCAAAGCTATCTTTTTGTCACCCACTTTCTTATTCTCCTTTCCATTCAGATGTAGCATTAAAATTCTCTTGATACTGCAGGGGCAATTCTGCATGAAGGGTACTACTCAAGTACCAATTTCACCTTGAAAATAAAAGAACATATGTTGCTGTGCAACCAATTATCAATATTGACAGTACATTGACAAGCAAGTCACACACTATATGTACCAAGAAAATGATTCACTCTATCTCTAGTTAAACACCTGGAGGGAGGCCTACCAGCAAGCAATGGGAGAAGAGAAAATCATGCTTGGTAATCCCTAAGTGTGATTTTCCTTCCTTAATTACATTCCTTCCTACCAATTTTCCCAATAACAATGATGCAGGGTGAGGGCAATCCTGAAATGCATAAAGGATGGTTTCTTTAAAAATAAATTATACTGAGGTCACTGGAGGGAGGGAAGTCTTTATTCCCACATGGATACATCCTTCTGAATTCCTCACAAAGTAATTAAACCTATTACTACAGTCATATTTCTAGTTTAAATTCTTCTTCCAACAGTCCAATGTGTAAATGTATGTTTATTTTAAAATGTTAAAAAGATAGGCCTTTAAAGTGCTGGGGAAAGATAAATATTTCACACTTCAAGGCATAAGTCTTGAATAAGCAATTTCATGGCATTGATTTTCAGTAAGTACAAATGTTGAGTCCACTAACTGAAATAGAATAAGTACAAGCAAACTGAGGTAGAGTAAAACAATTAACTAAGAGTAATGTGAATCAAAAATACTTAAAGACCAAATCTTCACTTAGCCATTGTTATTTTTTAACCCAATTTTTAACAAAGCATAATTTCAATATCACACTATTTTGTGGATCACAGAGTTTGAATTTTTTTTTTCTATTTCAGAGCTAGGGGAGCCTAGATCTATCATTTCAGCCAAATGGCTTTCTCTCTCATTACCATCTACTTGCTACTTGCTATATCTACATTATACTTCCACTAATATACATAATTTGGATGACTCATTCACCAATGTAGAATTTATTCATAGAATGAATTAGTCATATCAATAAGACAGTACTTTATAATTTGTATACCTCTTGAACTCAAAACAATCAAGAGCAGGACAAGTTTACCATTTTGATATGTTATTTAAAAGAATGTCAAACCAAGCTCTAGCTTTTAAGTATTATGTGGTATGCTTGTGTCTATATGATAGCTAGTATTTAAAATTGTCCTCTGCTGAACTATGACAGTATTACTGGATGACACACAATTTAATTCTAAAAACAAATTTGGTATTGTAAATAGCATCTCAAATTGGTCCTGCATGATTAAAATAAGTATAGTCACTTATAATCAAAGAAAAGTCATGCTAACAAAATAAATTCTACCAAAGTACTTTAAAACTTATTTCAAATTAGCAAATGATATCTCCCTCCCTGCTGCTGCTGCTGCTGCTAAGTCACTTCAGTCGTGTCCGACTCTGTGCGACCCCATAGACGGCAGACCACCAGGCTCCCCCTCCCTGGGATTCTCCAGGCAAGAACACTGGAGTGGGTTGCCATTTCCTTCTCCTGCGCATGAAAGTGAAAAGTGAAAGTGAAGTCGCTCAGTCGTGTCCTACTCTTAGCGACTCC
This sequence comes from Cervus elaphus, assembly GCF_910594005.1. NCBI lineage: Eukaryota > Metazoa > Chordata > Mammalia > Artiodactyla > Cervidae > Cervus > Cervus elaphus. Next base: position 91,774,032 of record NC_057848.1, read on the forward strand.
ATGGACTGAAGCCTACCAGACTCCTTTGTCCATGGGATTTTCCAGGCAAGAGTACTGGAGTGGGGTGCCATTGCCTTCTCCACTTTCCTCCCCAGCCCTCAGGAAGTATATAATATACAATATGTCAATGTAATGTTAACATTTCCCAACTTAAATTGTATCATTTTAAGTGTAATTAGTCAGGTAACTTAAAAATATATATATTTTAATGCTAAACATGCTTTTATATAGATAAAATCTATATAAACTTATGTAAAGTACAATCCTGTAAAGAATAGTGACAAAAAGGCATTTCTCATAATTACATGCATTCTAGTAAACTACAGCAAACACTAACATTTTGGGTTTCATCTGCCTTCTGTATGAGTTAAACAATGCAGATTAATTTCTATGCATACAGCTTTATGTAATTGAGAAATTTGAAAATTTACTTTCAAAAAACTGCAGCAATTGACAAAAGTCCAATATGTTGCAAAGCAATAATGATAAAGGGAAATTTTTATAGCTGGAATTAATATTCTGATGAACACGTGTTCAAACATGCTAAGATGTTCTGTCTCACCCATAAGTATGGAAAATTATATACAGACATCAATGAGATACATCTTTCATATATCATTTTGGCAAAATTAAACCAATATTCAGTGTCTTTAAGAGTGTAGGTGATAGGAAAGCAAAAATAAACAAATGGGACCTAATGAAACTTAAAAGCTTTTGCACAACAAAGGAAACTATAAGCAAGGTGAAAAGACAGCCCTCAGATTGGGAGAAAATAATAGCAAATGAAGAAACAGACAAAGGATTAATCTCAAAAATATACAAGCAAATCCTGCAGCTCAATTCCAGAAAAATAAATGACCCAATCAAAAAATGGGCCAAAGAACTAAATAGACATTTCTCCAAAGAAGACATACAGATGGCTAACAAACACATGAAAAGATGCTCAACATCACTCATTATCAGAGAAATGCAAATCAAAACCACAAGGAGGTACCATTACACGCCAGTCAGGATGGCTGCTATCCAAAAGTCTACAAGCAATAAATGCTGGAGAGGGTGTGGAGAAAAGGCAACCCTCTTACACTGTTGGTGGGAATGCAAACTAGTACAGCCACTATGGAAAACAGTGTGGGGATTTCTTAAAAAACTGGAAATAGAACTGCCATATGACCCAGCAATCCCACTTCTGGGCATACACTCTGAGGAAACCAGATCTGAAAGAGACACGTGCACCCCAATGTTCATCACAGCACTGTTTATAATAGCCAGGACGTGGAAGCAACCTAGATTCCCTTCAGCAGATGAATGGATAAGGAAGCTGTGGTACATATACACCATGGAATATTACTCAGCCATTAAAAAGAATTCATTTGAATCAGTCCTAATGAGATGGATGAAACTGGAGCCCATTATACAGAGTGAAGTAAGCCAGAAAGATAAAGAACATTACAGCATACTAACACATATATATGGAATTTAGAAAGATGGTAATGATAACTGTATATGCAAAACAGAAAAAGAGACACAGAAGTACAGAACAGACTTTTGAACTCTGTGGGAGAAGGTGAGGGTGGGATGTTTTGAAGGAACAGCATGTATATTATCTATAGTGAAACAGATCACCAGCCCAGGTGGGATGCATGAGACAAGTGCTCGGGCCTGGTGCACTGGGAAGACCCAGAGAAATTGGGTGGAGAGGGAGGTGGGAGGGGGGATTGGGATGGGGAATACATGTAACTCCATGGCTGATTCATGTCAATGTATGACAAAACCCACTGAAGTGTTGTGATGTAATTAGCCTCTAACTAATATAAAAAAAAAATATAAACAAACAAACAAACAAAAAAAAAGAGTGTAGGTGATAGGGAAAGAATAAGATAGTTATGCAGGTAGTTGTAGAAGTCCCAATATGGGAGTATAGATAGAGAGGGAAAGCTAGGGAATGATACCTCAAGAAAACTACCTGAATGTCATGGAACAAAGCAGGTTTGCTTAATTACAAAGCTATAAGTAAAAGCATGAGATATGTCCCAGGTCACTGAGTAAAAGAAAAAAAATGTTACCACCCTTTCGCTAATTTGAATAAGTGCTATGACAGTCTTGGTTTGGCCTCAGAGTCAGACACTCTCCAGCCTGATACAAAGGAAGAGATAGTGATGTAAGCCTGATGTCTACTAGAAGAATGAGGAAGAAGGTGGTCTTCCCCCCTCCCCACTTTCTTTTGATTATAAAATTGTAGCACACTTAATCCTTGGGGCAGAGATCCCTCACCTGCTTGCGACTCTCACAAGTGTTCTATGTTAATAAATCTACTTTATCGTGTTTCCCATAGCTTATGTCATTTGATCCTGAAAACAATCCAGTGGTGTAGGTGTTAACATTATCCACATTAACATAATCCATTATTCCTCCTTTCCATACAAAAGAGATAACTTGATGGAGAATGACCATGTAACTTCCTCAAAGTCACAATCAAACATTATCCAATAACGTGCATCTTTATTCTTAATAATAAGTGTTTGGGCAATAACAGAAAATAGCATGCATGGAGAGTTCCTCTAACACAGCAAATAATTTGTGTCCTTTTCAGCTCAATTCAGTCGCTCAGTCATGTCCAACTCTTTGCAACCCCATGGACTGCAGCACGCCAGGCTTCCCTGTTCATCACCGACTCCTGGAGCTTGCTCAAACTCATATCCATCGATTCAGTGATGCCATCCAACCACCTAATCCTCTGTCATCCCCATCTCCTCCTGCCTTCAATGTTGCCCAGAATCAGGGTCTTTTCTAATGAGTAAGGTCTTCAAATCAGGTGGCCAAAGTATTGGATTTCAGCTTAAGCATCGGTCCTTCCAATGAATATTCAGGACTGATTTCCATTAAGATTGGGTGGTTTGATCTCCTTGCAGTCCAAGGGACTCTCAAGAGCTTTCTGCAAGATCACAGTTCAAAAGCATCAATTCTTCGGTGCTCAGCTTTCTTTATAGTCCAACTCTCACCTCCATTCATGACTATTGGAAAAGCCATAGTTTTGACTAGATGAACCTTTGTCAGCAAAGTAATGTCTCTGCTTCTTAATATGCCATCTAGGTTAGTCATAGCTTTTCTTTCAAGGAGCAAATGTCTTTTAATTGCATGACTACAGCCACCATCTGCAGTGATTTTGGAGCCCCAAAAAATAAAATTTGCAAATGTTTCTATTGTTTCCCCAACTATTTGCCACGAAGTGATGGGACCGGATGCCATGATCTTCATTTTTTTTAATGTTGAGTTTCAAGCAAGCTTTTTCACTCTCCTCTTTCACTTTCATCAAAAGGCTTTTTAGTTCTTCTTTGCTTTCTGTCCTAAGGGTTGTGTCATCTGTGTATCTGAGGTTATTGATATTTCTCCCGGCAATCTTGATTCCAGCTTATGCTTCATCCAACCTGCCATTTCACATGATGTACTCTGCATATTAGTTAAATAAGCAGGGTGACAATATACAGCCTTGACGTACTCCTTTTCCTATTTGGAACCAGTCTGTTGTTTCATGCCCAGATCTAACTGTTGCTTCCTGACCTGCATACAGATTTCTCAAGAGGCAGGTCAGGTGGTCTCGTATTCCCATGGCTTGAAGTATTTTCCACAGTTTGTTTTGATTTACACGGCCAAAGGCTTTGGTGTAATCCACAAAGCAAAAGTAGATGTTTTTCTGGTATTCTCTCGCTTTTTCAATCATCCAACAGATGTTGGCAATTTTATCGCTGGCTCCTCTGCCTTCTGGAAGTTCATGGTTCATGTAGTGTTGAAGCCTGGCTTGGAGAAGTTTGAGCATTCCTTTGCTAGCATGTGAGATGAGTGCAATGGTGCAATAGTTTAAACATTCTTTGCCATTACCTTCCTTTGGGATTGGAATGAAAACTGACATTTTTCAGTCCTGTGGCCACTACTGAGTTTTCCAAATTTGCTGGCATATTGAGTGCAGCACTTTAACAGCATCATCTTTTAGGATTGAAATAGCTCAGCTGGAATTCCATCACCTCCATTAGCTTTGTTGGTAATGATGCTTCCTAAGGCCCACTTGACTTCTCATTGCAGAATTCTTCAATTTTGTGCTTGCTTGACAGAGGCCAGAGCTGGCTATATCATATGTAATTAAGTCCATTCTCCAGTATCTGCCTGCCTCTCCCATCCACTGGATGGAGTGGTGGAATATAGTGATTAATCTTAAAGATCTACGTATGGCCTAGCCACTAACCATTCTACTTAAACTCTGGTAAAGAAATTGTTCCAAAGAAATGTAAGCAGGAAGACAAGAAGTTGTAATCCATTTGTAGCTCTGCTATTTATTTTTTTCCCTTTTCTCTTTAGAAAAGATTAAGGTTATGCCTATACCTATAATTATAAGATAAAAAATGGTATTGTATTTTGACTATAGGTATAGTGAGCCTACATTTCATACATACACACACATATATATATAAGCTATATATATATAATATTATATATATATTAATTAGCTAGGAGAATGTATACAATTGAAATTTTCATTCTACTGTTCCATGTGATCTAGCTAAGGAAAATTTATCTATCTAGATAATTTGAACATAAATGAGGGTAGAATGAAAGTCAATTCATTCACTCATTTATTTCTGAAGATATATAGCAAAATATGTGTTTTAAAATCTGCTTCAATTTTCTTTCATAACTTTGATTCCTCTGAGAGTAGAAACATAGGTTTGTTAGGATTTTGATTTAAGTAAGTTAGGTCAGTTAGAAAGTGTTCAGTATCATATGGCATTTATAAATTTATTTTTATCAAAAAGAATATGCTTTTAATATTAAACTGTGAAACTTTAGTGAAGCCTTCTTAGTTAAATTCTGCCAGTCTCTCTATTGCGAAGAATGAATTACTATTATCATGTTAAAGATAAGCTAGTGATTCAAATCAAATGAATTACTCAGTACTATTTACCATTTTTTAAAAATTATGGCTCAAACCAGGAAAATTAAATCCTACAAAAGAAAGGTGAAAATGTGAGTCACTTTGATTTTTTTTTTTTTAGATTTTATCTAAGAGACAAAGCTTTGCTTATCATCAAGTCTTCTATTTTCCTGATTGCAATCTCATTTCACTTGCCCTTGATAAGACATATGTGCAGTGACCTCCAGCTTGTTAAATATTCAGCAGAAAGTTTATGGACTTTCCCATAACCTTGATTAAAAGCCTTTTGATAAAATAAATGCTGAAACAAGAACTTTATTTGAAAAACAACTTGAGTGCTCCATGCTGATTTCAGTTTCACTAATAGTACTTATAATCAGCAGTCACTGGCATACAATGAAGACAGAGTTAAAGTATGGAAAATAAATCTTTCTCTTCTTATGAGTTACTCTAGTAGAAGACTAAATGAGGTATTTACAACATGATTTAGCAAGCAGAAGACATTTATTTTTAAACTCATGGGAGGAATGCAGGAAGTGACTTACACAGTTCCATTCTACAAAATAAAAAGCAAGCATATAGCCCACCCATATCTCTGAATGTACTCAGATAGGTACTCAAATACACACAATTCATGATGCTTTGAACTAAAATAAATAGGAGGTCTGTAGATTTTAAAGTTGAAGATCTAGATGTAAATTAATAATTCAGACTGATTTGAGTTTATATAAAATCCAGGGAAATTTCTAAGGTATGAGGAATCATCATTATCTCAAGACAGTAATCCTCTGCCTAAATGTCTAAATCATCTTTATCTTAAATTAGATAAAAATGGACTTGTTATATTTTATTAGTAATTTATGGTTTATCATTTCTTCAATGTATTATTTTGCTTTGGAATCTACTATCAGTAACTTAAAGGCATTGCAGTAAAATGTCCTGGATTTAAATGCACTATTCACCTTTAACTATAATCTGTAAAAATCTAGTACATTTAGTTTTCAACCTGATATTTTGTTTTGCTATTATATGTATAAAATAAAATCATTCATCATCATTATATCATTGCCTTCAATAAATGCTTAGATTAGAAAAAGGAATCTAGAAACTCAGAAGGAAATTAGATTTTATACAATGTTCAAAAAATAGAAGTCAATACCATAGACTTTTTTTTTTTTTTTTTGTTACACCATGGGACATGCAGGCTCTTAGTTACTAGACTGAGTATCAAACCTATGCCCCCTGCAGTGGAAGCATGGAGTCTTAACCACTGGCTCACCAGGGAAGTTCCTTGATCTTCTTAAGGAGTATTTTAGCCATGATTTGTTTTTCCTTTACTTATCCTTCCTTTTAAAAATAAGCTTCCTACCCAAGGTATCTATTGCTTACATTATTAATGAGTGATTTTTGTCAGGTAGGTTTTAATGCAAAATCTGCTGATAGTTTTTGATTGAGTTATTAAATAAACAGAAGCGAAATGAAATTTACAGACAATGACATTTAAAGCATTATTAATATTTTTTGAAAGTCATATGAAATATCACTTAGTAATCCTTACCAGTAATGATGACATTGGAAGTAAGCTATAATCTCAGAGAAAAAGTGACTTTCTTGTTTAATATTGAGTTATCAAGTGGCACTAGTGGTAAAGAATCTGCCTGGAACACAGGAGACACAAGAGACTTGGGTTCAATCCCTGGGTCAAGAAGATCCTCTGGAGCAGAGTACGGCAACCGACTCCAGTATTTTTGCCTTGAGAATCCTATGGACAGAGGGACCTCTCCCGCTACAGTCCATGGAGTTGCTAAGAGTCGAACCCAAGTGAAGTGACTGAGTACTCACAATGATAGTCCAGCTATCATTCTGCAATGCAAATTTAAAAATGGACAATATAATACCAAACTAAAATTCCTTCACAGATTTAAAGAACTTACCATTGTTTCTATAGAAAATTTCAGAGTGCCTTGGGTTTTAAACATGATAAATAGCCTAACTTGGATTAAAGTTCCAAGACTTTTAAGTACATAATTTTCACATAATCCATTAAACCAGAGTGACAACAATAGAGTGTTAGTCTTCAGATGGTAATCATTGTCGGAAATTGTGTTTAAAACTTTATCAAGAATTCACCATATCTTCATCATATTAATGATCTGAGAACAAAACACAAGTACTTTGGAACATATTACATGTATTACTTTTCTTAGAAATTGCATTTTAATGATTTTTAAGATATTTTAAGATGATTTGGCTTCAGGGTTATGTCAGATATATAAAACAAGTCTTTAATATAATATTTCCATGGGCTTTTAAGAACTTTATGAACCGATCTAGAAATAATAGAAAGTACACAACATAATTGAATATATATGTGTATATGTGTGTATATGGCTTCCCTGATAGCTCAGTTAGTAAAGAATCTGCTTGCAATGCGGGAGACCTGGGTTTGATCCCTGGGTTGGGAAGATCCCCTGGAGAAGGGAAAGGCTACCCACTCCAGTATTCTGGTATGGTGAATTCCATGCAATGTATAGCCCATGGGGTCGCAAAGAGTCAGACACAACTGAGCAACTTTCACTTTCACTTTCATATATGTATGTATGTGTGTGTGTGTGTATATTTGTAAAATTACCTAATTGCTCCCAGTGAGAGACCATGTTCACATAAGACCATGTTTACTTTCTCTTACCTGTACTATATCCTCCAACAAAACTATAATCATTAAACATTATTACTAAGCCTGTGCCCAATGATGGAGAAGGCAATGGCAGCCCACTCCAGTGTTCTTGCCTGGAGAAACCCAGGGACTGGGGAGCCTGGTGGGCTGCCTTCTATGGGGTTGCAGAGTCAGACACGACTGAAGTGACTTAGCAGCAGCAGCAGTGCCGAATGAAGCAAGTCTTTTCATAGTATATTAAAAAAGAAAGTGGGGTGTAATTAACTTTGTCTTTAACTACATACACCCTCCCTTCCCACCCAAATGAAATCTAATGAAATAATAATCTCTGTTCACCAACCCACAGGTGGGAGGTAAGGCTTATCATTAAAAAGCGTAAGCCCTCAGCAGGTTTACAGGGAGAAAAAGTATTTTTCATTCCAACATTTGTTTAGATGGTACTTTCTATAACCAATGGGAAAAAAAACAAATGATGATTGATGTCTGCATATAGTTTTGGCAAGTGTATGAAACTGTGCTGCTGCTGCCGCTAAGTCACTTCAGTCGTGTCTGACTCTGTGCTACCCCATAGATGGCAGCCCACCAGGCTCTCCCGTCCCTGGGATTCTCCAGGCAAGAACACTGGAGTGGGTTGCCATTTCCTTCTCCAATGCAGGAAAGTGAAAAGTGAAAGTGAAGTCGCTCAGTCGTGTCTGACTTTTAGTGACCCCGTGGACCGCAGCCTACCAGGCTCCTCCGTCCACGGGATTTTCCAGGCAAGAGTACTGGAGTGGGGTGCCATTGCCTTCTCCGGTATGAAACTGTAAATACATATAAAAGAAGAAATGCAGCAGAATCAGTTGAAAAGACAATGTTAATTGTTCATCTCGTATTTACCTAAGAAGCAATTGTAAAATTTGGTGTTATTAAGTGAATATCTAAGGAAAGCTATGTAGTCAAAATACACACACACACACACACATGCGCGCACCACAAAAGCCTTAGGTATTTCTGATAAGATAGTGGGCAGTGTGTGGTGAATGGTGGGAATGGTGTCCTTCATGAACCAAATCTATATGGTAGATAATAGATGTAGACTCTTCCATTTTTAAAGTAGCACCAAAAAGAGTGTCACCTATATCTGTAAATAAACCAAATAGTGCATGAAAAGTAACAGTTTTTGTTTTTTTAATTAAGTCATACTTTAAATTGCTAAAATGGGAAAATAAATATTTTTCAAGTTCTAGTGATTCTCCTTAGGCAATACTTTTTACTGCAAGCACTTTACATTTTATCAGAATTCCCTAGGAAGTTTTCTATCTCCATAAGTTATACGTGATTGATTCAGTACCTATGAATCACTTACAGTAAATCAACATGTATAGTAAAATACTTTAATGATATTTAAAAAAATATTTTCTTGCTGACTGTGATCACTGAAAATATTTCCTTTGTTTTCTCTAATATTTCCTAAAGTTATGTCATACCTATTAGTCTACTAGAATTTCCCTTAAGGCTCAATATCAGTAACATATTTTCCTCAGAATTTAGCTGGTTATTTTTTGATATTTAAGGTTTCCACCTTCATCTTGAAGTCATTTTATTTTTAGCACTGCACAGTATTTTGTTAACTAAAACAGAAAATTCAAATTCAATCCTTTAGGATGAATAACAGGTATTAGTGATAGATATTATTCAGCATTAACAAATTAAGACAATGTAACAAAAAAAAGAAGAAAATTTTTAAATTGTCATTTAAGTGTAATATAATATTATGTATGGGAAAAGTGAACCACAAACTCATGGAACCATTCGAAGCCTCTCATTTTATAAATATGTGACATGGGCCTAAATAGAATAACTGACTTCTTTAAGGACATAAAGTGTTATTGACAGAATCTAGATTATATCTCAGGTTCCCTTATCTCTAACCTTGTTCTTTCTATGTCTATATAATATAAGTAGATATGTATCTATTAATTTGATAACAAAATTATTCTTTCCTTCAAAAACAGGAAGGGGAAACTTAAAGAGGACACTAAGGATTAATTCACGTATCCATCTAAGGGCCATTTAATTTTCCATACACATGAGTATTTCTCTTAAAAGTCATTTCTATATTTCCTTAAGGATGTAGATTCAAGAAGGAGGAGAAAGAATATAAATGAGGCATCATCATTTGATCTACAGTAATTTGTCAAAACTGCAAATCATTGCTTCAAGAACTGTCATACATGCCTAACGCTGTCTTCATTAGATAATTACTTGTTATAAATCAGCACAGACTGAAGTCTGATATGGCATTCAGCATTCCAGATACATAGCAGTTTCTTTACTTATATAAAATATTTTAAAAGAAATTTCATTAATTAAAAACATATTTTGTGTTCACCTATGACTTTTTGTTTTAAGAAATAGCTTTTTGTCATGTGTTTATTTGCAATAAATCACCTTAAAATATTCCAATAAAATGGCTTGGTCTCATATATAATAAAACAGGCAATGTACAGAGCATTTAAGAAATATAATTTACAATGAAATGCTTTTGTAATGGAGCAAAAATGTAGGGTTGCCATGTTTATACAACAAAAGCATAATATTAAGGATGGTTTACGTCTCTGAAAATAGTGAGAAGTTATAAAAATGGCAAGTATTTTTTTTATTTCTTCCTGCTGAGAGTAAGTTAGCTTGCATTATCTTCAGTATGTTCAGCCTTTACCCTGGGGAGGAATATGTATTTGCACTTATGCCTACGGAGTGTGAGGGTAAGCCTGGTTTACAAATTAAAAGAAACATATTCTCAATCTACTTCTTCTAACATCCAATTCCATTCAGTTGCAAAGAAAAGTATACAGTTTGTAAATTTCAACATGAACTTTTTACTTTTGACTGTATGGTTCTTATTGCTGCTGCTGTTGCTGCTGCTACTGTTGATAGGATCCTAAACTATTCATTTCTAGGAAAAGTTCTGATAATTAACTTGAAAATTCTAAAATAATTTGAAATAACTGATATATTGTAAATGCTATAAAGGTTTAATTCAAATAAGCCAAAATGTTGAATAGAATTTGAATATCTTTGGTTCCTACCATGGAAAAGAAAAAGCCATATACCATGAGAGGTGAAAACAATTCTGCCTATAATTTCCCTCAGCATCTATATTCAGAAAGCATCATGCACACTAAAAACACAGACTTCCCTTCATTTTATGTCCATTAGACTTGAGGCATAGATGCTCCTAAAACAAATTAAGAGGGGGAGAGTATGGAGAAAGATTGCAAAGAAAATGAATGATGATAATAAAACACAGTGCAAGAACAAATAATCAGTCAATAATTCTTCACTCTTTTGAACTAAACTAGAATATATTAGTGAGCAATGAGATACAGAAAGAAATAAAACTCAAACAATCAGCAGTTACCCAATTAAAGTTCCTATCAGAAAATATATCCACATTGAATTGCTAAGCAAATATGCTTTCTCAAAACTATTAGAATTTTAATAACAGACATTTCCTTTTTATGACTCAATAGGCATACACAAAAAGTAGACCTTTCTGGACACACAATAGTCAAATAAAACAGTCCAGAACCCCACATTCAATAAGAAACTTCTCTGTCTCTTAACATTTACTTTTTGTCAATTTCTTGACTTCTTTACTCACCTCCCTCATTCTAATAATAGTTCACAGAAATCAGAATATCAACACTAGCAATGATACAGAAGGATTTTTAATCGGCTTGTGTGTAATGGGAAACTTAATAACTTCATGTGCGTATCAAGATGTTCACTGACTCAATTAGTTTACTGTGCAGCTAGGGCTCTACTTTGCTAATCCTCTCTCTGCCCTGTTGTTCTGATAAGTTTCCCAGAAATAGAGAGCTTGTATGTCGCTTCACATCTTGAATAAAAAGAGCATTTATCCTCATCTAGATGGCATGGTGACATATGCATAGAATCAGTTGTTTTTCTAACCGGAATTGTCATAAAAATAAAATGCCTGCATGCTTGTGCGTGTATGTATGTATGAAGAGACAGTAAGGAAAAAAAAATCATTTGAAGAATCCAGCTAGTATACATTAACACTTCAAAGCCATCTAGAAAGCTTTCCTACAATTTAGTGCAAGATTTATTCCAAAGTGTATACAATATAAATTCCAATACAGCAAATTTTGATATATCTTAAAATATAACATAACCTTCACTTAAGGTTTATCACAGATCATCATGAATTATTATGATTCTTTAATCATCATGGCCATTGTTTCACAGATAACCTTTATCTCTATTTTGGTCAGCTACTCAAAATATTTGTTGATGTTCAGTCACTAAGGCATGTCTGTCTCTTTGCAATCCCATGAATTGCAGCATGCCAAGCTTCCCTCTCCTTCACTATCTCCAAGAGTTTGCTCAAACTCATGTCCATTGAGTCAGTGATGCCATCCAACTATCTTATCCTATGTGGTGATTTTGGAGATTAAGAAAGTGAAATCTGACACTGTTTCCACATTTTCCCCATCTATTTGCCCTGAAGTGATGGAGCCAGATACCATGATCTTAGGTTTTTAAATTCTGAGTTTTAAGCCAGCTTTTTCACTCTCCTCTTTCACCTTCATCAAGAGGCTCTTTAGTTCCTCTTCACTTTCTGCCATTAAAGTGGTATCACCTGCATATCTGAGGTTGTTGATATGTCTCCTGTCAATCTTCATTCCCAGCTTGTGCTTCATCCAGTCTGGCATTTTGCTTGATGAACTCTGCATATAAGTAAAATAAGCAGAGTGACGGTATACAGCATTTATATACTCCTTTCTCAATTTTGAACCAGTCTGTTGTTCTAACTGTTGCTTCTTTGCCTGCATACAGGTTTCTCTGGAGGCAGATAATGTGGTCTGGTATTCCCATGTTTTTAAGAATTTTCAGTCGAAGGCTTTAGCATATTCAGTGAAGCAGAAGTAGATTTTTTTTTTGGGGGGGGGGGTTGTTGGCAATTTGATCTCTGGTTCCTCTGCCTTATTAAAATCCAGCTTGTACATCTGGAAGTTTTTGGTTCACTTACTGCTAAAGCCTAGTTTGAAGGATTTTGAGCATAATCTTGCTGGTATGTGAAGTGAGTGCAATTGTACAGTAATTTGAACATTCTTTGGCATTGCTTTTCTTTGGGACTGAAATGAAAGTTGAATTTTCCAGTCCTGTGGCCACTGCTGAGTTTTCCAAATTTGCTGGCATAATGAATGCAGCACTTTAACAGCATCATCTTTTAGGATTTGAAATAGCTTAGCTGGAATTCAACTCCACTATTTCCACTAGTGGAAATCAACTCCACTAGCTTAGTTCATAGTAATGCTTTCTAAGGCTCACTTGACTTCACAGTCCAGGATATCTGGCTCTAGGCGAGTGACCGCACCATCATGGTTATCTGGGACATTCAGAGCTTTTTTTGTACAGTCTTCTGTGTATTCTTGCCACCTTTTCTTAATCTCTTCTGCTTCTTTTAGGTCCTTGCCATTTTTGTCCATTATTATGCCTATCTTTGCATGAAATGTTCCTTTGGTACCTCTAATTTTCTTAAAAAGAATTTTGCTGGTCAAAATGTGGTTCCTAGAATAGCATGATAGCCATCACCTGAGGGCTTGTTAGAAATGCAGAAACTCAGTTTTCCACACCAGACTACTGTGTCTAGATTTTAACAAGATCTCTAGGTGGTGTGTGTACTCATAAACTTTGGAAAGTACTGTGTGAGAATATGCATTATCACAAGAAAATATCCTGTAAAATGAGGCATGGGGAGCTTAAATGTCTTGCCAATGTCATCACTAGTGAGTTGCAGGACTGAGTCCAACTAAGCAGTCTGGCCCCCTCCCATTAGAATGGTTCTCTTCATAATTAATTATTTAATCTTACATATTACAACAGCAACTAGGCTCACTTGTAGACATGAGACTAAAACAGAAATGGGAGAAGATAAAACATATCTGCACTTTATCTTAATGTATTTTTTAATCTTCTGAGAGCTAAAATTCTTCAATTTTGGGAAAAAACTAAGCCTATCTGGGAGTAGGCAAACAAAGAAAATCAATGTCTTTTAAAATCAAAGTCTCTTAAGGTCTTAGCTTGAATATGCTCCAATATTTCTTTCTTTTTGCAAAAATAGCATTGCTGAAACAGCTCAGAAAACTCAGTTTAATATGTATGATTAATTTCACCTATGCATTGGTCTTTCACACTCTGTCCTGAAAGCAAACTGCTCTTTTTCCTATATTGAGTGATAAAGTATAGACAGATTTACTTCAGACTATTGGGTATTACAGAATCCTTCTAGATGAAAGTTTGTGTGTGTGTGTGTGTGTGTGTGTGTGTATGTGTGTGTTTTACTTAGCCACAGTTTATATCCTTTGAAACCCTGAGGGGATATTTCAAAGAGTTACATGGGTATTGAATTGGGTTCACTGTATTTAAGATCTTTCCTCATGATATTTGGATTTCAGATATTATATTTTAGGAGCTAAGCTGTTCTGCAAAAAGTAATGGTTAGTTCTTTCAGAAGGGAAGTCTTATGGTAAAATATGATGGTACTTTTAATTAGAATTTTAATATTTGGACTTAATTATGGTTGAATCCCAATACTCCAATTTTATATTTGAATAAAAACAGATTTTTTTGTGAGCATATTCTTTTTTTTTCCATGTATTTTTATTAGTTGGAGGCTAATTACTTTACAATATTGTAGTGGTTTTTGTCATACATTGACATGAATCAGCCATGGATTTACATGTATTCCCAATCCCCCCTCCCACCTCCAGATATTTACATGAAGTTTTTGATATACACTGCTCTCCTGTCCAATTCAGCTCAGAATCAAAGCTGAGAGGAGAGGACAGAACATTAAAAGACATAAATATTGCAATGTTTGTAGTAGTTCTAAACATGTAAAAGTACCTTTCATAGAAAATGAACTCTAGGAAAAAAAAGAAAAAAGAAACAGCTGAATAAAAAGCATGATGATTGAACAATCAAAAAGGCCTTTGGTGCATTTATAGTTCAAAAACATCTCTGATGAATACCACGTTCTTGTGACTAGAGTCTGAATTAAGCAAAGAATCCCTGGATTTCTTGTTAATATTTAACTTAGCCTTAAATAATTTGCTACATTAAAGATTAACTTGCCACATTCTTTAAAAATACTTAGATATGTATACAGCTCTGTAAAACTTGTTACTCCTTCAAATCAAAATCAAGAAGTATTTATGCTTTATGAGGATACACATTTTGCAGATATAAGTAGGGTGTAGTTAAATAGAGCTATCAATTAGGAAAGAATTGTTTAAATCAGTTCTGGATTAATTTATATGCATAGATCTACAAGGAAGTCAATCTAATCTGATCTGAACCCAATCCTGGAAAACTTGGCCATTAAAATAAAAATGATAGTGTGCCTATGAGCCTTATACTACATCACTAATGAGACAAAGAATAGAAGTAGAATCTTCAAAAGAGCAAGTTAAATCATCGGGTTTGTTTTTTTTTTTTTGTACATGCTTAGATAACTTTGAGCTGTAAAAGCACTGCTATTTGTGAAACTAACAAGTATTTTTCTCAAACTATCTTTTTTAATTTCAACATGACTTTCTCAATCCTGAGACTTAACTTATATGTCATCAATCTAGTATAAATAAAAACAAAGACACTTCCTAGGTAAGACAAACTCCTTCACACAATTAAAAAGTTTGAGCAAAGTGGCAGCTCTTTTTAGTTCCTAAAAGTTATCCTGCTTTATCTCTAGTTCTAGTCATCACCCATAAAAGACTGTTGTGATTTCTTCAAACAATTTTACTGCATGGCACACTACTAACTCAATGGACTTGAGTCTATCAAAGTCATTTCCCTGTTAATTATAACTTCAGCATTCTGCTAGAAAATTGAAGTTGGATAGAATGACAGGAATTTCAGAATAGAGAAAGAGTTGTTTCCAGAAGAAAAGAAAAATATGCTCATATATTCATCCTGTATTTCAACCCCTTGAGATTCATTTTATGTACTTTTCACAGTGTTCAGAGGACATTAACCTTCAAAAAATCATTTTAATACAAATTTTCCCTGTAAGTAGTACACACACACATACACACATAAACACAATAAAAAAAAGTATGTATATTAGATATTCATAGTAAAGATTAGATAGCTTTTATGATATAGTAATCATTAACATTCAGCATATTTACAATTTCCCCTATGAAACTTTCACTGGTTAGCACCAATAGCAATTTTGGAAATTATCTGTCTATATTGCTCAGTCGCCTTTCAGTTGTATAAGATGCTAAATGGGTACCTTTTAAAATTTTTAATACAGGCCCTTGTCACATATGTTAAAAAATTTCCATATGGATATATTATAACATTCCCCTTGATGAATGGTAAATATTTAAATTTTATACTTGTCTATTCTCAACAAATTGCTTCATTTAAATTATAAAATATAGCTGCTTACCAACATCATTGACTATTCTAGTTTAGAACTTGATAAACATTAAATCTTGGTTTAGAACATTAAGCTATTGATCAAAAGATTTAAATCTCAGTTCTTATTTGCATAATGAGGGAGTTGGACTAAATGGTCTTAAGGTCCTTTAGAGCTCTGAAATTCAAAGACTATATAAATGGCAACATCTGAACATGTACATTTTGCTAGTTTAATAGATACAAAATTATGACCCTAGAAGAGGCATTAGAGATCAGTATAATCCTATGATTTTATAGCTAAAGAAGACACAATAAGGTTAAAAGGCCTGCCCAAGGCCACATTGCTAGTTAATTGCAGTGCCTGAATTAGAACCCTGTAGTATGCAAAATGATGGTCTAAATGAGATTATCTGCTGTGGTCTGTGGTAAAAATATTTCATTACTAGTAATTACAAAATGAAGTATTATAATAGAACTATTAGTCAACATCCAAATTTTTAAAAAGTATGATTTACATAGAATACCTCAAAGTAATATTTCAAACCATCTCTTTTCTCATGCTTCTGAGAGCTATACCCATAAGAGGAGAAGTTTCTAAGAAAAAAGAAACTTTTAAAGGCTAATTTCATATACATTACTTAGAAGAACTTTTGTATGTAACCTATAAAATTTCCCCACCCCAAATTTTTTTTTCCAATGTAAGAAAGATAAAAATAAACTGTCAGGTGATCATGAGCTTTATTTTTATTTTAGTGGAACTGAGACAATAATTACTATGATTATTCAATAAAATAGGGAAAAATTGGTTCAGCAAACACTGTCACTTCTATTCTCTATTTGGAATCTTCAGTATTCAATAAAGATGCAAATTAACAAATTGCAGAAATCATGGTAAGACAGATTGTCTATAAGCATTCATTATTTAGTGATTTCCTTGATATACCCGCTAGCTGTTGAGTGTCCTATTGACGCAATCAGTTATGACAGTTGCAATTTACTGTACAATTTAAAAGTGTCATGGGGCAAAATATACTTCTAAAATGCTTCTCATTTATTAAAATTTATAAATTGTTTTAAGACAAGATATTGGTTCGTGCCTAAAATTAAATAGTCCATGTCCCCTAAGAGTTTCATCCTGCATGACTGATTGTATTATCTTTCAAAAAACTTCAAAAAAGAACAAAATGGCATACATTCTCTTACAGGCTAAGAAAAGTGAGAAGCGAGAGATTAAGTAGAAGAAAGACAGAAGAAGGTCATGAAAAGTACTGCCTCATGGTTCATAAATAATAGAAATATAAATGTCAAATGAACTTTATTATACAGTATAGGTAGGCTAATAAAAATTTAGATGCAGAGGAAGGCTTATTGTGAAGAAAAGACCACCTATTCTCTGTCACTAAAGGCGGGTTTTCAAGGTAACTGACATCCCAGACTTTAGAGCGTTGGCTTTCAAATGGCAGCTTGTGCCAAGCTCCTAGTTCTTGTCATTTTCAAACAGAAAAGACTTGACTGCTTTACTTAGAATGGCCTGCTATTGACTGATAAGCCTCCATCTAATCCATATTAGATTTAAGATACTAACGATATACTCATCTTAGAGGCTGTTACACAAATGGAATCCTGTAAATGTCTTCAAGTTTCCAACTTTAGGATTTACTTTTCATTTTGATCCATGACTTGTGACTTTTTTTTTATTATTATTATCTCTAGTATAAATCCTTCATTGCCATTACAAAGCCTAGATACTTTAAATGAGATGTCATATTTCAACTGGCTTATAAGGTGATTGCATTTCCTGCATAGGAAAGTCGGGTATGATAGGATGGTATAGTAAGTTTTGTTTCACCCCCTTTCTTATTATGATATATATTTTAACTTTCCTAAGTTTGAATTAAAAAAAATTGGCTTTTCAAACCATGTCAGTTTAAGTGATAAAACTAATACAAATTACAGAGCATCTGACACGAGATCATTGTTTATATCTGCCTAAGCACAAGCTGGAATTAAGATTGCCGGGAGAAATATCAATAACCTTAGATATGCAGATGACACCACCCTTATGGCAGAAAGTGAAGAGGAACTAAAAAGCCTCTTGATGAAAGTGAAAGAGGAGAGTGAAAAAGTTGGCTTAAAGCTCAACATTTAGAAAACTAAGATCATGGCATCTGGTCCCATCTGGTCCCATCACCTCATGGGAAATAGATGGAGAGACAGTGGAAACAGTGTCAGACTTTATTTTTGGGGGCTCCAAAATCACTGCGGATGGTGACTGCAGCCATGAAATTAAAAGACGCTTACTTCTTGGAGGGAAAGTCATGACCAACCTAGATAGCATATTAAAAAGGAGAGACGTTACTTTGCCAACAAAGGTCCATTTAGTCAAGGCTATGGTTTTTCCAGTGGTCATTTATGGATGTGAGAGTTGGGCTGTGAAGAAAGCTGAGCGCCAAAAAATTGATGCTTTTGAACTGTGGTGTTGGAGAAGACTCTTGAGAGTCCCTTGGACTTCAAGGAGATCCAGCCAGTCGATCCTGAAGGAGATAAGTCCTGAGTATTCATTGGAAGGACTGATGCTGAAGCTGAAACTCCAATGAATTGCCCACCTCATGCGAAGAGTTGTTGACTCATTGGAAAAGACTCTGATGATTGGAGGGATTGGGGGCAGGAGAAGGGGACAACAGAGGATGAGATGGCTGGATGGCATCACCGACTTGATGGGCATGAGTTTGAGCAAACTCCGGGAGTTGGTGATGGACAGGGAGGCCTGGCGTGCTGCTGTTCATGGGGTCACAAAGAGTTGGACAGGACTGAGCGACTGAACTGAACTGAAACTCATTTAGTATACAAACTACTATCAAATATACCTTATTCTTTCCCAAGCAATAGCAGATAGCTGAACTCTTGGGTGGAACCATTTTTACTAATCTATTTCTATACACTATTATTTATATAACACACCAGGGACTAAAATAAGCTGGAAGTCACAAACAGTATTCATGACTGCAATGATTTTTCTGTAAGAATGCATAAAAATGACTTTGATATTATTGTTAGTTTAAAAAATGTTACTCTATGTGAATATTTTTTTTTTCAGTAGAAGGATAAAGCTAAAGCTGTTGTCAATTGGCAACACGATGGACATTATCAGGCATTTGTCTTTCTTTTACCTTCAGAATCCAGGAGCATTGAATTTAGTCCCTTTCTTCAAGTGGGACAAAACTAACAGAATTGATATTTGATAATGTACTCCTTAGAAATACTGATTGATTTACCTTTCAAAATCTGTGACTTCAGATTTGTTGAGCTAATTTGAATTATTTATTTATTATACATTTCCCTCCCTGGACTGACACTACTATACAGGCTAAGAATGAACACAGTTTTAGGAAACTCTTCATATACATAGCCAGCTGAGCGAGAATTCGCCTAGGTGGATACTTAACCTTCAAAAAGAGTGTAACTTTTTAAATATGTTGTTGCAAAAACCACTACAATATTGTAAAG
Source organism: Cervus elaphus (assembly GCF_910594005.1). Classification (NCBI taxonomy): domain Eukaryota; kingdom Metazoa; phylum Chordata; class Mammalia; order Artiodactyla; family Cervidae; genus Cervus; species Cervus elaphus. Next base: position 91,793,576 of record NC_057848.1, read on the forward strand.
TAATTAGCCTCCAACTAATAAAAATAAATGGAAAAAAAAATAAATGCATAATCTAAAAAAAGTAAAAAACAAAAAAGAGTGTAACTTTGCTTTCTTAGTTTGAATGCATTTCCTATTTGTTTCATGTTACAATATTAACAAATGGTGTCATTCACTTTTATTCTTGTTATGATATGGAAATTAATGTGTGGCTTTGTTAAAAAATGCATTTAAAAATATTGGAGGACTTATGAAGTCAAATTTCCTGGGTATTTGGCAACAAGAAAAAGTACCTAAGTAAAATTTGTATGAGTAATATTTGTTAAATTGTAGATTTAGATGATTTTTTCTGACATCTTTTGGAAAAGTAATGGCTACTGTCCCCTTAAATATATAAACCAGTATTGTTCTTCTTTCTATTTATAACAAACTGAATTTTTCAGATGAGTAAGTAACACAGTGTTAGTATATCAAATTTGCCTGAAAAAAAAAAATATGGATAGGTTTATTTTGCCTTTAGCTGTCTGACTCCTAATGTTCTTAATTATGAAGGGCTGAGTTTTAATGATCCATTATTAGGTGAGCTTTTTAAAGTTACCATTTTTTTTCCACCAATTTCTACATTTAGAATTAGATATTCAACTAGTCAAACATTCAATTAATAATTACTATGGTGCTATTCATGTCAACAGTATCTGCAGAACAAGACAAAATTTGGCATTTTTCTGAATAGTATTCTAGTTAATAAAATTCTTCTGTATCAATTAATTAGATTACTTGTAGAGGATCAATCAAAATGTGTTCCAGGGAATGAATAATTACTTCATTATTTTGTGAACTAACTAGTACCATGTTAAAAGTGCTAAGCATACCTGATCTAGTGAAAGAAAAATGAAAGTCAGAGAGATGTGTCAACCTGAGATATACTCTAGTAGGCAGATTTATCATTTTTTTAAATTAATGAAAAAATATATTCCTTTTTATTTTAATGTAGAATTTCTTTAGCCCTAAATGTTATTGGAATTATGTTTTTTTTCTTTTGCATAACAAGAAGGAGAAAGTAGAGCATTACAAAACACTTTTTTTTTAATTGATGAAATTTTACACATATCTTGTTATTTTAAATCCAAATTTTTGACAATAGACCAAAATTTTCAGGTAGAGAGGCTTCATTTGTGAAATGACCACATAAAATAAGAGGCTTCAAAAAATGCAGATGACATAACTTTTACAATTGAAAAATCATTAAAATGTGGAAGTCTTTTTTCCCCTTTATTTAGGAGGATTTTTTTTTTCTGAAAATGAACTGTTACAACTAGTAAACTGAAGACTGATGAATATCTTTAGTAACATTTTTTTTTCACTATTTCTTCCAAAGAAACATGGATGTTTTCTATGATCAGTTAAATTATAGCATACTAGCAGATCATTAGAAATTTGGAAGTATTGTTAATGTTTTTGTTCCAGTTCACCCATAGTGAGAGAGTAGCAAAACATCCTCTATTTAAGGGGGAGAAAACACACACACACACACACACTCACACACACACACATATGTTGGCTACATGTGTATGAACTACTCAGAAATCTCTAAAGTTTAACATGGTAGACTAATATTTCCATGTGTCTCACTAATATTTCCATGTGTCTCAGAACTTAGTCTGAATTATAATATTAGAACAATGCTTTACAAAAGAATGTCATAAAGTATTTTTAAGTCTTATCTTCATAAATTATATTTTACCTGATGCTACTTGCAAATAAATATATATTCAATGTATGAACATAAAGTGAAAATGAAAGTGTTACTTGCTCAGTCGTGTCTGATTCTTTGTGACCACATGGACTGTAGCTCACCAGGCTCCTCTGTCCACAGAATTTTCCAGGCAAGGATATTGGAATGGTTAGCCATTTCCTTCTCCAGGAGATCTTCCTGACCAAGGGATAAAATCCAGGTCTCCTGCATTGCAGGCTGATTCTTTACCATCTGAGCCACCAAGTTAACCATATGAAATAGTGAAGTGAAAGTTGCTCAGTCATGTCCAACACTTTGCAACCCCATGGACTGTCCAGTCCATGGAATTCTCCAGGCCAGAATACTGGATTGGATAGCCTTTCCCTTCTCCAGAGGATCTTCCCAACCCAGGGATTGAACCCAGGTCTCCCACATTGCAGGTAGCTGAGCCAGAAGGAAAGCCCTATGAACATAGGGCCCTATGTAATCTAGTGTGTTTAGAGTAGCCTCGAGAAGATCACACTGTCCTAAAGTCTCTTAATGCTATATCTTGACATATGCAATTCTCAGCAATACATAGTCATATTCTGTTTTCTACTACGGCCATGGTCTTTTAAGTCTCCACAAGATTCTTTGAAAATGAAAAGATATAATCTGTTACAGTATTCACAGTAACCCAGATGCAACCAATAATACTTTATATAGGCTGGATTTTTGTTTGCTTATATTTTTACTAATTAGCTAGCTTCAAAGAGCAGGGTCTATTTGAAATTATACACATAATATGATGGGGTTATGATGGGAGAAAAGCTCTGTGACATTGGCTGTCAGCCAAGGAAGAAAAAACTTCATAGAATGGTATTAAGTAACCCTCATACCAAAAGCTAAAGTCAGGAAATAGTAATTGTGAAATTTAAAAACTAAAAAAAAAACCTTCAAGTGGAATGAGACAGAATATTTTATTAAACTTGTCTCCTGAAAGAGAAATGATTGGACTGAGTCTTCTTGTTTCTACTTTATCTTAAAAAGGGAAGTTAAGGGGGCAGTCCTAAGATGACAGATGAATAGGATGGGGAGACCCCGTTCGCCCCCACAAATTCATCAAAAGATCATTTGAATGCTGAGCAACTTCCACAAAACAACTTCTGAATGCTGGCAGAGGACACCAGGCACCCAGAAAGGCAACCCATTGTCTTTGAAAGGAGGTAGGACAAAATATAAAAGACAAAAAGAGAAACAAAAGAGTTAGGGATGGAGACCCGTCCCGGGCAGGGAGTCATGGAGGAGGAGAAGTTTCCAAACACCAGGAAACCCTCTCACCAGTGGGTCTGTGGGGAATTTTGGAATCTTAGAGGGCAACATAACCAGGAAGGGGAAAAAAACAAAAACAAAAACAAAACAAAACAAACAAACAAACAACAACAACAACAAAAACACAGAATGCGTGCCTAATGGCAACTCCCAGCAGAGAAATAGCCCAGACACTTGCATCTGCCACCAGTGAGCAGGGGCTGGACAGGGAGGCATGGGTTGTATGCTTAGGGTAAAGACCAGAGGACAATCTGAGGGAGCTAAGGTGAGATAGCAACCCAAACTGTGGGGTAGCGAGAAAGAAAGAGAGAGAGAGAGAGAGAGAGAGAAAGAGAGAGAGAGAGAACTTTCCCGTGAAAAGTTCTAACCTAAAGTGCAGCCTGGCCCACACACAGAACAAAGGATTGAGTGAATATCAAAAGAGAGCTAGCGAGCTGCAGATCGGCCAATCCTCCCACTGGAGGCACAGAGGCAGGCGGGCAACAGCCAGAGCCAAAAGACAAGGGGCAATCTTGGCCCCAGAGATGGCATCCTTCACCAAACTGTGAGCAGGCTCCCAGTTGCTAGCCAAATCTTCCTGGGATCCTGGATGGTTGACATCTGCCAGGAGGGCTGTAGCCAGAGATCAGCTCCCCAGAGGAGAAGCCTGGCACACCTGAGATGGCATTCTCGTGGCATACCCATTAAACTGAGCGACTGGGACTGGGGAGGTGATTAAGATGCACAGCCCACGTGGGACAGTGCGCATGCCAAGCACTTGGTCGCCTGAGCTGCTTGGACCTAGAAAGGGCACAAAAAACACACCCAAGCTAGTCTGTGCCTTTGTGGAGTACCTGAGAACCTGAACTTGAGCAGCTTAGACCTGGGAAGTGCATGAAATGCAGGGTCTGCTTTGGACAATACCCCTGCAGATCAACCTGGAGCCTGAGGAGTGTAGACCCAGAAAGCACACGCTACTGTGAGCTGGAGCAAGCCCAGTGTGGGCCATACACTGCCAGTACTCCCCATGCACACCAGTGATATTTGTTTCCAGTGTTCTTCCCTCCACACAGCACAGCTGAACAAGTGAGCCTAAATAAATGACCCCCTTCCGCCCCTTGTGTCAGAGCAGAAATTAGACACTGAAGAGATTTACCAACAGAGGGAGCCAAAATAAACAAAGAAGAGGGAGCCACTCTGGAAGTGACAGGTACAAGAGATTAAAACCCTGTAGTTAGCATTGACTAAGCATTGGAAGGGGCCTATCGACTTTGAGAAGAAGTATAAGCTGAAACAAGCAACTGTGTTAAACTGAATTGACCCCATGTTGCCCTCAACAGCTCCAGAGAAATTCCTATATTTTTACTACTATCATTTTTAATTTTTTAAGTTATTTATTACTCATTACTCCTTTAATTATCATTTTTATAACTTATTAACTTACAAAAAATACCCTATTTTTAAAGCAAATTCCATATATATATATATATAATTTTTATAATTTTTGTGATTGATTCTGTTTTGTATTTTTAATATTGTATTTTTGAGAGTCTAAACACTAGATTTTTAATCTTTGCTTTTGGGTATTTCTTATCAATTTTGTACCTTTAAGAATCTAATCTTCAGTACCCATTTTTACTTAGGGATGTGATTTCTGGCTTGATAGCTCTCTCCCCTTTTGACTCTCTATTTTCTTCCCCAGGTCACCTCTATCTCCACCCTCACCCTTCTCTTCTCTACTTAACTCTGTGAATCTCTCTGTATTCTGGGCTGTTGAGAACGCTAAGGAAATTGATTACTGGCTAGATTTGTCTCTCCCCTTTTAACTGACCCTCTTCTCCTCCTGGTCACCTCCATTTCTCTCCTCCCTCTTCTCTTCTCTATGTAACTCCATGAACCTCTCTGGGTGCTCCAGACTGTGGAGAGCACACAGGGAATTGATTACTGGCTAGATTGCTCTCTCCCCTTTTGATAACCCCTCTTCTCATGGTCACCTCTAACTCCCCCCTCCCTCTTCCCTTCTCCTTATAACTCTGTGATACTCTCTTAGGGTCTCTCAATGTGGAGAATCTTTTCACAATTAACCTAAATGTTTTATCATCTGTGCTGTATGGATGGAGAACTCTTGAGGCTACTGTAAGAAAAAGACTGAAAGCCAGAGGCAGGAGGCTTAAATCCAAAACTTGAGAATACCAGAAAACTCCTGACTCCAGGGAACATTAACTGATAAGAGCTCATCCAAAAGCCTCCATACATACCTACACTGAAACCAAGCTCCACCCAAGAGCCAATAAGTTCCAGAGCAAGACATACCATGCTAATTCTCCAACAATGCAGGCACATAGACCTAAGCATTAAAATACAGGCGGCTCAAAGTCACACCAAACCCATAGACACCTAAAAACTCACTACTGGACACTTCATTTTACTCCAGAGAGAAGAGATCCAGCTCCACCTACTAGAACACAGACTCAAACTTTCCTAACCAGGAAACCTTGACAAGTCACTACTCCAAACTGCACCCACCCCCCACCCCCCAGCAGGGAGCAACCTCCACAATAAAGAGGAACCACAAACTTCCAGCCCACAGAAAGGCCACCCCAAACAGAGCAAGCTAAACAAAATGAAAAGGCAAAGAAATATTCAGCAGGTAAAGGAACATGATAAATGCCCACCAAACCAAACAAAAGAAGAGGAGAAAGGGAGTCTATCTGAACAATAATTCAGAATAATGATAGAAAAGATGTTACAAATTCTTGAAAACAAAACGGAGTTACAGATAAATAGACTAGAGAAAAGGATTGAGAAGATGCAAGAAATGTTTAACAAGGACCCAGAAGAAATAAGAAGGAATCAGTCAATAATGAATAATGCAATAACTGAGATCAAAAGCACTTTGGAGGGAACCAACAGTAGAATAACTGAGGCAGAAGATAGGATAAGTGAGGTGGAAGATAGAATGGTGGAAATAAAAGAAGCAGAGAGGAAAAAAGAAAAAAAAATAATAATTAAAGGAAATGAGGGCAACCTCAGAGACCTCTGGGACAATGTTAAAAGTCCCAACATTCAAACCATAGAAGTCCCAAAAGAAGACAAAAAGAAAGCCACGAGAAAATACTTGAGTAGATAATAGTTGAAAACTTCCCCAAAATGGGGAAGGAAACAGCCACCTAAGCCCAAGAACAGGATAAACCCAAGGAGAAACATCCCAAGAAACATATTAATCAAATTAATGAAGGTCAAACACAAAGAACAAATATTAAAAGCAGCAAAGGAAAAGCAACAAATAACACACAAGGGGATTCACATAAGGATAACAGTCGATCTTTCAATATTCTTCAGGCCAGAAGGGAATAGCAGCACATACTTAAAGTGATGAAAGAGAAAAACCTACAACCCAGATTACTGTACCCAGCAAGGATCTCATTCAAATATGAAGGGGAAATCAAAAGCTTTACAGACAAGCAATAGTTGAGAGAATTCAGCACCACCAAACCATCTCTTCAACAAATGCTAAAGGATATGCTCTAGACAGGAAACACAGAAAGGGTGTATAAACTTGAACCCAAAACAACAAAGTAAATGGCAATGGGATCATAATTATCAACAATTACTTTAAATGTAAATTGGTTGAATGCCCCAACTAAAATACAAACACTGGCTGAAAGTATACAAAAATAAGACCCCTATATATGCTGTCTACAAGAGACCCACCTCAAAACAAGGGATGCATACGAACTGAAGTGAAGGGCTGGAAAAAGATATTTCACACAAATGGAGACCAAAAGAAAGCAGGAGCAGCAATAATAATATCAGATAAAATAGACTTTGAAATAAAGGCCATGGAAAGAGACAAAGAAGGACACTACATAATGATCAATTGGTCAATCCAGGAAAAAAAAATCACAATTATAAATAGATATGCACCCAACATAGGAGCACCACAATATGTAAGGCAAATGCTAACAAGTATGAAAGGAGAAATTAACAATAACACAATAATAGTGAGAACTTTAATAACCCCACTCACACCTATGGATAAATAAACTAAATAGAAAATTAGCAAGGAAACACAAACTTTAAATGATACAATGGACCAGTTAGACTTAATTGATACCTATAGGACTTTTCATCCCAAAACAATGAATTTAACCTTTTTCTCAAGTGCACACGGAACATGCTCCAGGATAGATCACATCCTGAGCCATAAATCTAAGCTTGGTAAAATAAAAAAAAAAAAAAAAACTGAAATCATTCCAAACATCTTTTCTGAACACAATGTGGTAAGCTTAGATGTCAACTACAGGACTAAGCTAATAAAAATACAAACATATGGAGGCAGAACAACACACTTCTGAATAACCAACAAATCATAGAAGAAATCAAAATATGCTTAGAAACAAATGAAAATGAAAACATGACAACCCAAAACCTATGGGATTCAGTAAAAGCAGTGCTAAGGGGAAGGTTCATAGCAATACAAACTTACCTCAAGAAAGAAAAGAAAAATCCAATAATAACCTAACACCTAGAAAACTTGAAAAAGAAGAAATAAAGAAACCCAGGGTTTGTGCAAGAAAAGACATAATAAAAATTAGGGCAGAAATAAATGAAAAAGAAACAAAGGAAATTATAGCAAAAAGCAACAAAACTAAAAGCTGGTTCTTTGGGAAGATAAATAAAATTGACAAACCATTAGCCAGACTCATCAAGAAAAAAGGGAGAGAATCAAATCAACAAAATTAGAAATGAAAATGGAGAAATCACAACAGACAACATAGAAATACAAAGAATGATGAGACTACTATCAGCAACTATATGACAATAAAATGGACAACTTGGAAGAAATGGATGAAATCTTAGAAAATATAGCCTTCCAAAACTGAACCAGGAAGAAATAGAAAATCTTAACAGACCCATCACAAGCATGGACATCGAAACTGTAATAAAAGAAAAAAATAATAATTGTCTAACAAAAATAAGCTCAGGACTGGGAGACTTCACAGCTGAATTCTACCAAAAATTTAAAGAAGAGCTAACACCTATCCTACTCAAACTCTTCCCAAAAGTTTCAGAGGAAGGTAAACTCCCAAACTCATTCTATGAGGCCACCATCACCCTAATACGAAAACCAAAGATACCACAAAAAAAGAAAACAAAGACCAATATCACTGATTAACATAAATGCAAAAATCCTCAACAAAATTCCAGCAAACAGTATCCAACAACATTTTTAAAAGATCATACATCATGACCAAGTGGGATTTATCTCAGGGAGGCAAAGGTTCTTCAATATTCACAAATCAAACAATGTGATACAGCATATTAACAAATTGAAAGATAAAAACCATATGAGTATCTCAATAGATGCAGAGAAAGCCTTTAACAAAATTCAACATCCATTTATGATAAAAACCCTCCAGAAAGCAGGTGTAGAAGGGACATACTCAACATAATAGAAGCCATATGTAATAAACCCACAGCAAACATTATCCTCAATGGTGAAAGATTGAAAGCATTTCCCCTAAATTCAGGAACAAAACAAAGTGCCCACTCTCAGCACTACTATTCAACACAGTTTTGGAAGTATTAACCACAGCAATCAGAGAAGAAAAAGAAATAAGAGGAATCCAGGTTGGAAAAGGAGAATAAAAACACTCACTGTTTGGAGATGGCATAATCCTCTACATAGAAAATCCTAAAGACACCATAGAAAATTACTAGAGCTAATCATTGAATATAGTAAAGTTGCAGGATATAAAATTAACGCACAGAAATCCCTTGCATTCCTATACACTAACAATGGGAACACAGAAAGAGAAGTTAAGGAAACAATTGCATTCACCATTGCAACGAAAAGAATAAAATACTTAGGAATAAATCTACCTAAAGAAACGAAAGACCTATATATAGAAAACTATAAAATACTGATGACAGAAATCAAAGAGGACACAAATAAATGAAAAAATATACCATGTTCATGGATTGAGAGAATCAATATAGTGAAAATAAGTATACTACACAAAGCAATCTATAGATTCAATGCAATCCCTATCAAGCTACCAACAGTACTTCTCACAGAACTAGAGCAAATAATTTCACAATTTGTATAAAAATACAGGTAACTTCGAATAGCCAAAGCACTCTTGAAAAAGAAGAATGAAACTGGAAGAATCAACCTGCCTGACTTCAGACTATACTACAAAGCTATAGTCATTAAGACAGTATGGTACTTGCACAAAGACAGAAATATAGATCAATGGAACAAAATAGAAAATCCAGAGATAAATCCATTCACCTATGAACTCCTTATCTTTGACAAAGAAGGCAAAAATATACAATGGAAAAAAGACAATCTCTTTAACAAGTGGTGCTGGGAACTGGTCAACCACCTGTAAAAGAATGAAACTAGAACACTTTCTAACACCATACACAAAAATAAACTCAAAATGAATTAAAGATCTAAATGTAAGACCAGAAACTAAAAAACTGCTAGAGGAAAACATAGGCAAAACACTCTCTGACATAAATCACAGCAGGGTCCTCTATGACCCACCTCCCAGATTAATGGAAATAAAAGCAAAAATAAACAAATGGGACCTAATTAAACTTAAAAGCTTTTAAGCAAAGAAAGAAATTATCAGCAAGGTAAAAAGACAGCCTTCAGAATGGGAGAAAATAATAGCAAATGAAGCAAGTGACAATGAATTAATCTCAAAAATATACAAGTAGCTCATGCTGCTCAATTCCAGAAAAATAAATGACCTAATCAAAAAATAGGCCAAAGAACTAAACAGACATTTCTGCAAAGAAGACATACAGATGGCTAACAAATACATAAAAAGATGCTCAACATCACACATTATCAGAGAAATGCAAATCCAAACCAGCATGAGGTACCATTTCACACCAGTCAGAATGGCTGCTATCCAAAAGTCTACAAGCAATAAATGCTGGAGAGGGCGTGGAGAAAAGGGAACCCTCTTACACTGTTGGTGGGAATGTAAACTAGTACAGCCACTATGGAAAACAGTGTGGAGATTCCTTAAAAAATGGAAATAGAACTGCCATACAACCCAGAATCCCACTGCTGCGCATACACACTGAGAAAACAAGAGTAGAAAGAGACACGTGTACCGCAGTGTTCATCGCAGCACTGTGTACAATAGCTAGGACATGGAAGCAACCTAGATGTCCATCGGCAGACAAATGGATAGGAAAGCTGTAATACATGTACACCATGGAATATTACTCAGCTATTAAAAATAATGCATTTGAATCAGTTATAATGAGGTGGACAAAACTGGAGCCTATAATACAGAGTGAAGTAAGTCAGAAAGAAAAACACCAATACAGTATATTAACACATATATATGGAATTTAGAAAGATGGTAATAATGACCTCATATGTGAGACAGCAAAAGAGGCACAGATGTAAAAAGCAGACTTTTGGACTCTGTGGGAGAAGGCAAGAGTGGATGATTTGAGAGAATATCATTGAAATATGTATATTTACCATTTGTGAAATAGACGATCATTCCAAGTTTGATGCATGAAACAGGACACTCAAAGTCAGTGCCCTGGGACATCCTAGGGGGATGGGGGTGGGGAGGGAGGTGGGAGAGGAGTTCGGGCCTGGGGACACATGTGTACCAGTGGCTGATTCATGTCAGTGTATGGCAAAAATCACTGAGATATTATAAGTTAATTAGCCTCCAATTAAAATATATTGATTAATTTTGAAAATTAAATAATTAAAAAGAAAAGAATCCACCTACAATATAAGAGCCACAGGAGACATGGGTTCAGTCCCAGGGTTGGGAAGATTCCCTGGGGAAGGGCATGGCAACCTACTCTAGTATTCTTGCCTGGAGAATCCCCATGGACAGAGGAGCCTGGCATGTTACAGTCCATAGCATTGCAAAGAGTGAGACACGGCTGAAGCAACTTAGCACACATGCACAGGATGGAAGGAAAGGATGGGGGCAGAACACTGTTTTCAAGTGAAAGGCTATGCAGAATTATTCTATATAAAAATTAAAATCTACCCCTCAGGCCAGTGTGAGGAGGGAAGACCAGAGTCCCCTGCTTGTTCACGTCATCATGCTCTGCCCCTATCTACAGATACTGAGTAGTATGGATAAGGCATACTCTCTTTACATTTCAGCTCACATTTCTACCTCTTCCCTCAATCTGCCTTTCTACTAAAAAGGAAAATAAGAGTTGATACACTGAAGGGAAAACTGAAATATTAAGATAGCAACCTGAGACTTCATCATACTTCTTAATTGTTTAAGATGAAAAAAAGATAATCTGATTTTATTTTATTAATGATTGTCTGATATCTTTTGGTTAGGGAATATGTTCAAAAGTTACTTTGCCTAGATAGTGTTCTATGTGTGCACTTTTAGCTGTTGGAAATCATATTGAAATATCGCATTATGGAAATTATGTGAAATTAAGCATATCTTAAAAGGAGAATTTGAAATGAAGTCGAATGTTTTATATTTTTAATTAAAAAAAGAAATTTACTTTTAAAAAAAGATAAGTTAGTATTTTTGGCAAAAGACTCAAGAGAATGGATCACATAATTTCTTCATCTAATTAGCAGATTTTTTATCAACCTCGAAAGTATATTTTAAAATGATATTAATAAATCCCTCTTGCAAATTTTGGAGATAATCTTATTCATAAAAGTTATAATTCTATTTGTTTTTGTGAACTTACAGAGGATTTTCAGATCTATTTACTCTTTTGGGCAATTCATTAGTAGAAAAGAAAGCAGATTGAGGATGTGATGCATTTCAAAATATGAAATGAGAACTGCATAAATTAATTCTATTGCTTAAGGACAGCATTTATTTCCTCTAACAGTTTACATTCTTATTTGTAGTGCTATTGACTAACACTGCACACTTTATTGGCATCTGCTGCATATCACAAAACCCATTATTATGCACTATTTCAGAGCTATAGAGCTTCTTTTTGAAGAATTAAAGTACCTTACTATCTATATTAGCCTAAAGAGATGATTTTGCTATGGCAAATTTTGTCATCAGCTGTTTTTTTTTTTCCTTAAATCAAAGCAAAACATACATGTATATGCTAAAAATCTCACTAATATGCCATATTAAGATAATAGACTTCATTTAAAGTGAAATATGCTTCTGCACTTATATTATGGTCCTTTATTGTCGAAAATGAACAACATTCTCTTAGAACATGATTTAGAGGGAAATTTCTGTTTCATCGGTAGACTAGGTAGCTAATATGACTCAGAGCAAAAATAAATTTTAAACATTAAGACATAAATATTGTCACAATTATACAGAAATGAATATTCATTTTAATTATCTATACCCATTGTATAGTTTATTAAAATAATAAGTAGCAAAAATATATCATTTGTAGTATCATTAGTATTGCCTACAGCCATTGCAACTTTAAAATAAAGCATAATAAAGTACTTCACTAACTTGAAATTTTCCATTGCTTCATCCTATAGAGTAATTATGAACAAAATATTTAGTATTCAAAATTATTATAGTGTCAATGTGATGAAAGAAGAAAAATGTTTAGTCCCTGGTAGAAACAAGCTTTAAAAATAAAGCTCTCAAATATGTCAGTTCATAGATTTTTACTAACAGCTACACTTTTTTTTTTTTTAAGTATGGTTGATTTACAGTATCATATCAGTTTCAGGTATATACTTGCACTCTACTAATAAAATCAATTCCTGCAAAGAACTCTTCATTGAAATGTTTTTAAACAACTGCCTATTAATATGTATAATTGAGATAAATTAAGCTGTGCTTAATTTTAAATGTCTTATAATAAAGTCTAACCCATGCCAATGTGGTATGCTCCTTTAACTATCAATAATATAACATCTTAGTCTTATTCAGCTTGACAATATTTTTCAGGGTTATGTCCATACTGTGGATGCTTCCTCTGAGTTTACTCTTTAATGATTGCTATACAGTCTTCTAAGAAAAGTGTTTAGTAATGCATATAATATGCAAAAGAATCAGTTCTATTTTATAAAAATGATGCTTATTTCATCTATATACTTCTGTTACAAGGTAGTGGTAGGTCTACAATTAAAACAATAGTCTATGAAGTAATAAAGAACAGCCTTTGCTTAATGCATATTTGTTACTTATTACTATATTCTTATTAGAAATTGACTCTGAGTTCATTATAGCAGAAGATACAGTCACAGCCATGTATTTCCTCCAGAAGTCATTATGTCATGTTACACATAAGTAAATGAAAGGTAGATCAGCATTGTATATTACAGAATAATTTTTCATCCTTAGAATGAATGTTGATAAATTGTTTTAAGCATAAAATTGAATATAGAGATAGATGTTTAGTACTTTCTGAATTTTGTGTCTAAAATGTCTCTAAAATGTTCATATTAAAAACATCTTTAATAGCCAGCATGTACTTTTGTTGGGGCTCCCCTGGTGGCCCATACAGTAAACAGTCTGCCTGCAATGCAAGAGACCCGGGTTTAATCCCTGGGTCTGGAAGATCCCCTTGAGAAGGAAATGGCAACCCACTCAAGTATTCTTTCCTGGAAAATTCTATGGACGGAGGAGCCTGGTGGGCTACAGTCTACTTTTGTAGTGCAAAAAAGTTTGTTATACTGTCACTGGTTCTTAGTATGTATGTTTAGTCTTAGATTATATCCTGATGTTTAACCAATAATTTCCTTTATTTTTTTTTTTAGTTTAGAAAATACGGATTAAAACACAATGATAGGGAGACCATTTTGTTCTCAAAACTAGAGGTTTACTTAAATTATATATCCATACAATCCATAATGCTCAAAATTTTAGGAAACAGGAAGAATAAAAGTAAAAACAGACCCCAGCAAGGGCCACAAAAGAGATTTATAATTATTGATAAACAGGATGCTATAAAGCATGAGACTCTTGGGACAAGTTCAGAGGGAACAGTTCATAGTCTTGAAAACAAAATATGATCCTGGGGTCAGAAAACCAACACCAGACTGTTTCTCAACTGCCGTCTCAGAGTTACATGTTTTACATATCTGGTGGAAAATCTATAGATAAGAATATTAGTCTGAGTTATTTATTTGTTATTGATTACTGTTTCTTAGTTGCTCAGTGGTTAATGATCACTTTGTTTTTTGGCCCTGAAGGCCACATGAGTTATAGCTTAACCCCCTTCATATTCTTTCCTTCATGGCTGAAAGTATAAAAAAGCTGGCTTGGATTCGGTTTCGGCACCTTCACATTGGAGTGGTGTTGGTCCCCTGATCCTCTCTTTTCACTGAATCCTTGTGTCTTGTTTCTCATTCTCTCGCCGTATCGTGCTTTAGGAAACCCTGCTTGCTGAGCTGGTCTCGAAAAAAATGCCTTTCAAAATTTCTGTTTAATGTTAATTTATCTTATATGTTACTTGGTCTCTTTTTTCTTCTTTCTACATCACATATATGGTAAACTTTTTTGGACCTATACAACTTTATGTATATAAAACATATCTGAGGCAAAGTATAATTCTTCAAATACAAGAATCTCCTGAGATATGTATAATCTTATAAAATTTTGTATTTCCCAAAATTATGAAAATATAGGGATTTTCAAGATACATGTTCAAGATAATTTAATGAACTTCATGATCCTTTTGAAGAGTTCAACATTTCTGAACTGTGCAAAATATAGCCTTTAATGCCTTCAATCTGAAGATTAAATCTGAACATCTTTCTAAACAGCAACATGATGTAAGGTATGTGGTTTCAATACATTATTGAAAACCTCAGACCAGTTTTTCTACCTTGGAGTCAGGATCACTCATTTCCTCAAAAGAATTAATTGTCTATGGTTCTTATCATTGTTAAAAATTAAAAATTAAATCTAGAAAATACTTTATATTAATTATAAAATTATTTCTGTACACAAATAAATAAATAAAATAAACTGTCTGGTTTTGTATAGATAGATAGATAGATATAGATATATAGATATATGCATAGGTAAATAAAAAGTTCTATCTACGCCTAGACAATATGACTATTTGATTTCATAGCAAATTTCAAAGTAGATATGATCACAAATTTCAAAAATTATAAACTGCTGCATATATGCCTTCCACTTAATTTTGTATTGCTACCTTTTAAAAATGTGTTACTAACACATTTAAATTGGCCAGTGTTATTATGGTTACAGTTGTTTTACTTGCAAACACAATAAGCCCTTTAACTTCAGGACTCGGGAGGTATCAACTTACTGGATTCAGGATCCGAGTTGCCATCCCCTTCAGTGCGGTTGTTGTTTACAGCATGATCAAAGTACTCCTCCTGAGGATAGCCAAGGGGCAGGGCATGGGATGTGCTGGGAAGGCTGCCTGCATCATGGTCTCCCAGTCCACCATCACTGTTGCTTTCTTGAGAGCCTTCTGGTAGGTGAAATGTGACACGCCGCTGGGACTGAAAGGAAAACAGAAAATTATAGGGTTTCAGCTATGATCTGATTAATTGCTTAATGCATCCAATTTAGAAAATGTATTATTTCAGCTGTCTAGTGAAGTCACATTAACATTATCTTGAGTTGTGAACAATTTCAGGCTTTTGTAAACGGTTCATTCTGTGTTCAAACCAGCTTCACCTGGCAGCAGAGTTGCTTTTATTATATTTTTAAGCAGGGCACATCCAGTTACAGGATAAAAGTCAACTTGTTCTAAAGCTAGAGGCTGTCACCCATGTAGACATTCAAGCACATTGGAAATTCTGATAATCATTTGAACATGGGTTTATTCAACTATAATTTGACAAGATTTCATTTTTTGAACAATAAGCCTGAATAAATATAAAAAAAAATGTTATTGCTATATCTATAAGATTCTGTCTAGCTGAGACAATAAATAATAATACAAATTTATTCAATCATGTAGACTTACAAATTAAAGTTACAAGCCATCTTTTCCAAGAGTCTTAGGGGAAATATTTTGATTTGGAATTTATTTAAATTGATTCTATACTCTAAAAATAAAAATAATTAGATGGTATGGACAACAGGTGATAATTATAGAAGCAAACTATAGGTTTCATCTCTGATGATAAATATAGCAGAACATTAAAAACATACACATGCCAACATATAAAGGTGAAGCATTTGAAGCATTTGGTTCATGATATCCAGTAGTGTGATAACTTCACCAGATGTAGCAGTGATTTTGTTTGCAGAATTGCTATATGTAGTAGTTACTCTCCAAAATAGCCCTGACAATAAACCTCACCTCTTGGCATTCAAATCTTTATGGAGTCCTCTACCACAATGAATATGGATAAATCCTGTGTAACCAAACCTTGTAGCTTGTGCCTTGCTCCCTCAGAATACTCATTCAAGAAAATCAGCTGAATTGAAAGAAGTATGACTAATGGGAGACAGCCATACCATGAGGAAGTTCAAGCTGCCCATGTAAAAAGAAAGGTAACAAATACAATACCCAGAAAGACAAAGCTGCTCCAGCCATTCAAATTCAGGTGCCAAATATATATGTGAAGAATCCATTCTGGGCATTTAGTTTATGGCCTCATTTGAACCATCCATCCCAGCCATCTCCAGATATTTGAGTCACATGTTTAAGATATCAGTCATTGTGAAGCAGAGATAGAAGTCTCTGTTGTGTACCACCTAAATTCCTGACCTAAAAAAATGTCAAGTACAACTGGTTTTTGTTTTATGCTCCAAAGATCAGGGACAATTTGTTATGTAACAATAGATTAACCAAAAGATTTAATTACTAGTAGCATGAAAGATGCAATTTAGAGATAATTAAGAAATTTATGCATCTCAAAGGGTACATGTAATCAGGCACTAGGAATTTCCATGAAAGAATGCATATACTGTCACAAGTTCAGGCTTGATAGTCAGCCATTTCTTCAGAGGCTGATATTGCTATAGACTGTACGCTTGTGTCCTCTCAAAATTCATATGTTAAAAACTAATCCCCAGCATAATGGCACTTGGAGGTGGGATCTTTACAAAGTGCTTAGGTTACAAGGGTGAAGCCCTCATTAATGGGATTAGTGTCCTTATAAAACCAGCCCTAGATACCTCCCTCTCCCCTTCTTCCATATGAGGACACAGTGGGCTAATTTTGTCAGTCCAGCAAAGCTGCATTTGACTATTCTCTAAGAAGCCATAAGCTCATTTAGTTATAGATTAAACTTCATTTGATTCTAAAAATTATTTATAGTTGTTAACATATTTTCAGTTACTTCAAGTAAAATATTACAATTTATGCTTATGCAACTTTATACTATAGACATTTATCTACAAATAGTTATTGTATATAATTGAATGTCAAAATAATACTTAAGACACAAATTAAAAAGTCACTGTATATAAAATAAGCCAGTTTAGCATGAGACTATTTCACAGTTGGTGGTGCTAGTGGTAAAAAACCCACCTCCCAATGCAGGAGATGAAAGAAACATGGGTTTGATCCCTGGGTCAGGAAGATTCCCTGGAAGAAGGCATGGCAACCCACTCCAGTGTTCTTGCCTGGAAAATTCAATGGACTGAGGAGCTTGGTGGCGATTACAGTCCATAGGGTCTCAAAGAGTCGGACACAACTGAATCACTTAATACACATGCATCACCATAATTCATAACTGCTAAAAGAGATATTTCAATTTTCTATTAAGACCAAGCCATGTATTTCAAGTATGTCTTATATTTCAAGTTTATCATTTAACTTTTTAAAAGCATTTGACCTAGAAAATAGAATCTATAAAGGAAAATAATTACTGCTGACAAAAATAAATGAATCTAGAGTTTTTAACATGTGTTAGTTAAGCATGGAGTCATATTGTTTAGTCACTAAGTGTGTCCAATTCTTGTAAAACCAGTACTGTAGCCCACCAGGTTTCTCTGTCCATGGAATTTACAAGGCAATTATACAGAGTGGGTTGCCATTTCCTTCTCCAGGAGATCTTCCTGACCCAGGGAATGAACTCAAGTCTCCTGCATTGGTAGTTGGATTATTTACCACTGAGCCACCAGGGAAGCCCATGGAGTCATACACCCTAACAGAATTAAAAATGTGTCAGCTACAAATTGGCACTTCCCTGTCAACTAAAAGAGCATGTGTCAGAAAATGAACAACCACCACAAGGGCATTTGCCATCTGCCTAAACGGAGATTGAACCTGTGCTGCTTCAGCTGTTTACCTTCAATACCCCCTGGGGGAATTCAGGGTATAGAGTGAGGCACTCTGTGCTCCAAGGAGTCTGGTGGAACAGGTCTTTAGGTAATTACATATTTTCAGAAATTGATTTTATGATCCCAATCCATGTTGTTGTTGTTGTTGCTGTTGAGTCGTTCAGTCATGGCTGACTCTTTACAACCCCATGGACTGCAGCACGCCAGGCTTCCCTGTCCTTCAACATGTCCTGAAGCTTGCTCAAACTCATGTCCTTTGAGTTGGTGATGCCATCCAATCATCTCATCCTCTGTCATCCTTGTCTCCTCTGCCTTCAATCTTTCCCAGCATCAGGGTCTTTTCTAGTGAGTTGACTCTTTGCATCAGATGGCCAAAGTATTGGAGCTTCATCTCAGCATCAGTCCTTCCAATGAATATTCAGGACTGATTTCCTTTAGAATTGACTGATTTGATCTCTTTGCAGTCCAAGGGACTCTCAAGAGGCTTCTCCAACACCACAATGAAAAAGTATCAATTCTTCACTGCTCAGCCTTCTTTATGGTCCAACTCTCAAATCCATACATGACTCCTGGAAAAAACATAGGCTTGACTAAACGGACATTTGTCGATAAAGTAATGTGTCTGTTTTTTTTTTAATGTCTAAGTTTGTCATAGCTTTCCTTTCAAGGAGCAAGTGTCTTCTAATTTCATGGCTGCTGTCACCAGCTGCAGTGATTTTGGAGCCCAAGAAAAGGAAGCCTGTCACTGTTTCCATTGTTTCTCCATCTATTTGCCATAAAGTAATGGGACCAGATGCCAAGATCTTCATTTGTTGAATATTGAGATTTAAGCCAACTTTTTCATTCTCCTCTTTCACCTTCATTAAGAGGATTTTTAGTTCCTCTTCGCTTTCTGCCATAAGGATGGTGTCATCTGCATATCTGAGGTTATTGATATTTCTCCCAGCAATCTTGATTCCAGATTGTGCTTCATCCAGCCCACCAGTTCTCATGATGTACTCTGCATATAAGTTAAATAAGCAGAGTCACAATATACAATCTTGATGTACTCCTTTCCCAATTTTAAACCAGTAGGTTGTTCCATGTCCGGTTCTAAGTGTTGCTTCTTGACCTGCAAATAGGTTTCACAGTAGGCAGGTAAGGTGGTCTGGTTTTTCCATTACTGTAAGAATTTTCCACAGTTTTTTGTGATCCAAATAGCGAGGTCAAGAAGCAACACTTAGAAACGGACATGGAATAACAGACTGGTTCCAAATTGGGAAAGGAGAACATCAAGTCTGCATATTGTCACCCTGCTTATTTAACTTATATGCAGAGTACATCATGTGAAATGCTAGGCTGGATGAAGCACTAGCTGGAATCAAGATTGCTGGGAGAAATATCAATAACCTTGGATATGCAGATGACACCACCTTTATGGCAGAAAGTGAAGAGGAACCAAAAAGCCTCTTGATGAAGGTGAAAGAGGAGAATGAAAAAGCTGGCTTAAATCTTAACATTCAACAAATGAAGTTCATGGCAGGTAGTCCCATCACTTCATGGCAAATAGATGGGGAAACAATGGAAACAGTGACAGACTATTTTGGGGGCTCCAAAATCACTGCAGATGATGACTGCAGCCATGAAATTAAAAGATGCTTGCTCCCTGGAAGAAAAGCTATAACAAACCTAGACAGCATATTAAAAAGCAAAGACATTACTTTGCCAACAAAGGTCTGTCTAGTCAAGGCTATGGTTTTCCCAGTAGTCATGTATGGATGTGAGAGTTGGACTATAAAGAAAGCTGAGCACTGAAGAATTGATGCTTTTGAACTGTGGAGTTGGAAGAGGCTCTTGACAGTCCCTTGGCCTGAAAGAAGATCCAATTAGTCAATCCTAAAGGAAATCAGTCCTGGTATTCATTGGAAGGACTGATGCTGAAGCTGAAACTCCAACATTTTGGCCACCTGATGTGAATAACTGACTCACTAGAAAAGACCCTGATGCTGGGAAAGTTTGAAGGAGGGAGGAGAAGGGGACGACAGAGGATCAGGTTGTTGGATGGCATCACTGACTCAATGGACATGAGTTTGAGTATGGTCTGGGAGTTGGTGATGGACAGGGAAGCCTGGGGTGCTGCAGTCCATGGCGTCTCAAAGAGTCAGACACGACTGACTGACAACTCCAACTCCAACATGGTCAAAGGCTTTAGTGTAGTCAATGAAGCAGAAGTAGATGTTTTTCCCAATCCTTGCATCTCCTCAGATCTAAAAAAATCAGTAAATCCCTTCATGATGACATCAGCTCCTGGCGACTGCAGAAAAGCTTCTGTAAAGTGCTTGATTTCCTTGAACTTCCCCTTCACCAAAATATTATATATTGACCTTCCCCCTCTACTTCTTTGGAGCAGTCTCTCAGAGCTATGAGGTGTTGTCTCCTGGGCTTCAGTACTCATTTGACCCAAATAAAACTTAACTCGCCGTTCTCAGATTATGCGTCATCTTTTAGTCAATAATTGTCAGTGAATAGAAGGTAAATTTCTATCAAATGATAAAAGTAGAGGCTATATATTACTTCCTGATGTAAGAGAAATATAATTTTATTTTCTCTTACTTAACTACACAGAAAAAAAGAGAATTTAAGTCAAAAAGATATCTCATCCTATGACACCTGTAACTAGTAACAACTAAAATTCCTCACAAAGGAATGTTCTAGAGTGAATCTGTAATTACCAGTGTCACATACTGATCTCTAATGCTCTTGATGCTCATAAATTGAATCCCTCTAAGGCTATATAGTCCATGGGGTAGCAACGAGTCAGACACAGCTGAGCATCTGAGGACTGGAAGGGTAAAATCGGGGGACTAAATGGGTTGGTACGGACTCCCTTTAGTGAATGCAACTGTTTTTTGTCCCTTCCTGAATGCTCATAAAATGCAAACAGTAGCATCCTGAAATGCAGTTTTTATATGTGAAATTATTACATATACACCTTTGAGATTTCAAATAATCATGTAAATAAACTCCCTCGTCTATATTAATTTTAACAAGTATTGGAATGCCTCAAGTGGAGTCCAAGGTATGTTGTTTGGTCATTAATGGTGCCATATTATTTTAAAAATAGTCTGAAGTTCAAAGGTATATTGAGGATTTTTTTTCACAGTTACAAACTTTACAGTCTAAAACATTTTTTTTAACTTATTTCTATAATCTGTAGAAAGCAGTCAAATAGCTTTGATTAAATGTTATATTCTATTTATTTAGTGAATTCGCAAGAGGCTCTTTATCGGCACATGTGTGATTAAGTTGTCCATCTTTGTATTAAATTTCCATGAAATATTTCCTTAAGTGAAATTGTTAGAATTTAACTTTTAAGGAATTGTTTTCAAAAAGCTCCTGAAAATTTAGCTTTCAATGGGAAAAGAACAGTTACCTACTTTTTTCTAGGGTTACTTTAATGGTTTCTACTTAAGCTTGCATTTTGCAATTTGTGACACTTCTAGATAGAACTGAACACAAAATAATTATATGAATTTAGGACTTCCCTATAGCTCAAATGGTAATGAATCTGTCTGCGATGCAGGAGACTGAGGTTCGATCCCTGGGTCAGGAAGATCCTCTCGAGAAAGGAATGGCAATCCAGTACAGTACCCTTGCTTGGAGAAGTCCATGGACAGAGAAGCCTGGCGGGCTACAGTCTGTGGGATCGCAAAGAGTCGGACACGACTCAGCGACTAACACACACAAACAGCAATTTATGAACCCTTTGTATTAAATTGTGGCAACTGGGTGTAACTCATTTGCCCTTTACTTTTTAATGGATGAATCCTTAATCTCTGATGACACTTTTCTGCTTAGATTTGTAATACAGACGTGTTTAAAATACAGAGGTATTTTTTTCTTATTCAATATATTTAGTAATATTAACTATTTCATGAAAATCATCCCTTAGGTCTCTCAAGGAAAAGAATAAATAATTCCTCTTTTTCAAGTGTTGACAATGATTGCTATGCAATATAAAAGAGCTATTACATTAATGACCATGTCATAATTTGTCTCTCTGCCACCCTTCTAGGAAGCTGTGGCATTCAAATTAAAACAATCTATTGACTGGAATAGTGACTTTATGGGATGGAAATAAATCCTGGATTATTCATGAATGAATGTCTGTAATGAAAGGCTAATTATTTTATGCAAGTAAGAGAAAAATCAGAGTGCTTCTCCATCTAATCTATAATCTACATGCCTTGCTTTTAGCTCAAATCAATAAAAATTCCAGAATGTATGAAATAATACTGATGTCACCTAGATGAATCATTTACAGGCAAACTATCAAATTCCCAACATTCTTGTGTCCATTATACTTCACGAAGGCATAATTCCACATCAAACATCAGGTGAATATTGTTACATCTCCATAACATGATGTAAATGGCATTTTAGAAAAGTTAATCTGGCAGCAGAGAGGCTGCACACAGATAGGCCACCCTGTGACTCTCATTATTGAACACTTGAGTATTGTGTTCTAGAGAGCTCATTAGAATTACCTGTCAAGTTTTCAAACTAATCATGCAACCTTGCATTCCCCCTGACTCCAATTCTAATATACCATTACCTACTCTACCTTAGATTCACTGCCATCACCAGAACTCTGATTAAAAGGAGTAATCATAGATAGGGTTATTATTTTTTAAAGATTACAATATGTAGGGGTGCTTTTGATTCACTTATAAAACATTCTTGTTATCAAACTATTTAACATATTTTAAGATTCTGAGTTCCCATATTCTATAATAATCAATAGCTTAATTCTGGATGTCAGAGATGGTCTGCATTTTCCCATGGGTCCTGTCTCTTTGCAAAAGAATTTATAATTGCTCAACACATTATAAATTTAAATGTGAAAATGTCTTAGTTAGAAATTCAACTTGAAATTTTCACCAGCATTACATGGTCAGCACACATATCTCACTTGTAGCTCATAATTCTCAGTGTGAAAACACCCAGAAGACATAATTTATAGTAAACCCTTACTATTTGACCCTATACTTGTAGTCATAAACCTTCTACTTTTCCAACTCAAGTTATATTGCAGGAGAGATCAGTTCACCTGATTGTATTTACACTGTTCCATTTCATAAATTTTGAAAGCTCTGTCTCATTTCTCATTTTCCCTTTCATATTGTTTTCCTGAAATTATTACCTTACAAGACTTTTATTTTTTCAGTACTATAACTTATTACTAGCATATGAAGAAAGTTCATGATCTTCTCCAGAATCAAAACTTCTCTTGGCTCCATTTTGCCATGAATTTTTTATGGCTTTTGCTTTTTTTTTTTAATTTATTTTACTTTTTAAAAATTTGTTGGCAAATTGGCCAGACATTCATTTGATGGTTAGGAGACTACATGGTATTTCATGAGGGCATCTTTCCTTGAGTCATGATTCATTTCAGCTCAATCAAAATGAAAATAATCCATTTGTAGATAGTTACCATGAAAAGCTGTTAAATTGGCAATTGGCAGAGTTTTGTGAGTTTAAATTTACAAATGTTTGAGAAACTACAATTGTGTGACTAACAATGAAAATATCAGTGAAACACAACTGAAATCTAACATGCTTTGAAACTGTATGTGTTTAAAAATTAAAACAAGATATTAAAGTTGAAATCTGACCACTGCAATGGCGTCAAAGACAAAACCCAAGTATCAATTAAAAAAAAAAAATAGATGCAATATCTTTAATTTTTTTTTGGTGCTAAGCTCATGTAGATTTAGCAACTTACACTTAAATATAGAAATCATTATAAGGCATTCATTATCTAAAAGCTGCTCTCTGGTAACCTCAAACTACTAAAAATCCAGTCGTGCCAAGAACTAAGAAAGAAAACAAAAAGCATGTGCTGAAACATTTAACACTAAGTTACTGCTCAGAATCATATTTACTATATTCTGTTTTCATATTCAGGAGGGGCAGCCGTGAGGAGATACCCCTCGTCCAAGGTAAGGAGCAGCGGCTGCGCTTTGCTGGAGCAGCCGTGAAGAGATGCCCCACGCCCAAGGTAAGAGAAACCCAAGTAAGACGGTAGGCGTTGCGAGAGGGCATCAGAGGCCAGACACACTAAAAACATAATCACAGAAAACTAGCCAACTTGATCACAGGACCATAGTCTTGTCTAACTCAATGAAACTAAGCCATGCCATGTGGGGCCACCCAAGACGGTCAGGTCATGGTGGAGAGGTCTGACATAATGTGGTCCACTGGAGAAGGGAATGGCAAACCACTTCAGTATTCTTGCCTTGAGAACTCCATGAACAGTATGAGAAGGCAAAATGATAGGATACTGAAAGAGAAACTCCCCAGGTCGGTAGGTGCCCAATATGCTACTGGAGATCAGTGGAGAAATAATTCCAGAAAGAATGAAGGGATGGAGCCAAAGCAAAAACAATACTCAATTGTGGATGTGACTGGTGATAGAAGCAAGATCCGATGCTATCAAGAGCAATATTGCATAGGAACCTGGAATGTTAGGCCCATGAATCAAGGCAAATTGGAATTGGTCAAACAGGAGATGGCAAGAGAGAATGTTGCTGATTCTAGGAATCAGCGAACTAAAATGGACTGGAATGGGTGAGTTTAACTTAGATGACCATTATATCTACTACTGTGGGCAGGAATCCCTTAGAAAAAATGGAGTAGCCATCAGAGTCAACAAAAGAGTCCGAAATGCAGTACTTGGATGCAGTCTCAAAAATGACAGAATGATCTCTGTTTGTTTCCAAGGCAAACCATTCAATATCACAGTAATCCAAGCCTATGCCCCAACCAGTAACGCTGAAGAAGCTGAAGTTGAACAGTTCTATGAAGACCGACAAAACCTTTTAGAACTAACAACCAATAAAGATGTTCTTTTCATTATAGGGGACTGGAATGAAAAGTAGGAAGTCAAGAGACACCTGGAATAACAGGCAAATTTGTCCTTGGTGTACGGAATGAAGCAGGGCAAAGGCTAATATAGTTTTGCCAAGAGAAAGCACTGGTCATAGCAAACACCCTCTTCCAACAACACAAGAGAAGACTCTACACATGGACATCACCAGATGGTTAACATTGAAATCAGATTGATTATATTCTTTGCAGCCAAAGATGGACAAGCTCTAAACAGTCAGCAAAAACAAGACCTGGAGCTGACTGTGGCTCAGATCATGAACTCTTTATTGGCAAATTCAGACTTAAATTGAGGAGAGTAAGGATAACCACTAGACCATTCAGGTATGACCTAAATCAAATCCCTTATGAATATACAGTGGAAGTGAGAAATATATTTTAGGGACTAGATCTGATAGAGAGCCTGATGAACTATGGACAGAGGTTCATGACATTGTACAGGAGACAGGGATCAAGACCATCCGCATGGAAAAGAAATGCAAAAAAGCAAAAAGGTTGTCTGAGGAGGCCTTAAAAATAGCTGTGCAAGGAAGAGAAGCAAAAAGCAAAGGAGAAAAGGAAAGATATTCCCATTTGCATGCAGATTTCTAAAGAATAGCCTGGAGAGATAAGAAAGCCTTCCTCAGCATCAATGCAAATAAATAGAAAACAGCAGAATGGGAAAAACTAGAGATCTCTTCCAGAAAATTGGAGATACCAAGTGAACATTTCATGCAAAGATGGGTTCAATAAAGGCCAGAGATGGTATGGACCTAACAGAAGGAGAAGATATTAAGAAGAGGTGGCAAGAAAATGCAGAAATACAAAAAAGATCTTCATGACCCAGATAATCACAATGGTGTGATCACTCACCTAGAGCCAGACATCCTGGAATGTGAAGTCAGGTGGGCCTTAGAAAGCATCACTACGAACAAAGCTAGTGGATGTGATGGAATTCCAGTTAAGCTATTTCAAATCCTGAAAGATGATGCTATGAAAGTGCTGCACTCAATATGCCAGCAAATTTGGAAAACTCAGCAGTGGCCACAGGACTGGAAAAGGTCCATTTTCATTCCAGTCCCTAAGAAAGGCAATCCCAAAGAATGCTCAAACTACCGCACAATTGTACTCATCTCACCTGCTAGTAAAGTAATGTTCAAAATTCTCCAAGCCAGGCTTCAGCAATATGTGAACTGAGAACTTCCAGATATTCAAGCTGGTTTTAGAAAAGGCAGAGGAACCAGAGATCAAATTGCCAATAACTGCTGGATCATCAAAAAAGCAAGAGAGTTCCAGAAAAACATCTATTTCTGCTTTATTGACTATGCCAAAGCCTTCGACTGTGTGGATCACAATAAAATGTGGAAAATTCTGAATGAAATGGGAATACCAGACCACCTGACCTGCCTCTTGAGAAACCTGTATTCAGGTCAGGAAGCAACAGTTAGAACTGGGCATGGAACAACAGACTGGTTCCAAATAGGAAAAGAAATATGTCAAAGCTGTATATTGTCACCCTGCTTATTTAACTTATATGCAGAGTACATCATGAGAAATGCTGGGCTGGAAGATGCACAAGCTGGAATCAAGATTTCCAGGAGAAATATCAATAACCTCAGATATGCAGATGACACCACCCTTATGGCAGAAAGTGAAGAGGAACTAAAGAGCCTCTTGATGAAAGTGAAAGGGGAGGGTGAAAAAGTTGGCTTAAAGCTTAACATTCAGAAAACTAAGATCATGGCACCTGGTCCCATCACCTCATAGGAAATAGATGGGAAGACAGTGAAAACAGTGTCAGACTTTATTTTTGGGGCCTCCAAAATCACTGTAGATGGTGACTGCAGCCATGAAATTAAAAGACGCTTACTCCTTGGAAGGAAAGTTATGACCAACCTAGACAGCATATTAAAAAGCAGAGACTTTGCCAACAAAGGTCCATTTAGTCAAGGCTATTGTTTTTCCAGTGGTCATGTATAGATGTGAGAGTTGGACTGTGAAGAAAGCTGAGTGCTGAAGAATTGATGCTTTTGAACTGTGGTTTTGGAGAAGACTCTTGAGAGTCCCTTGGACTGCAAGGAGATCCAACCAGTCCATCCTGAAGGAGATAAGTCCTGGGTGTTCATTGGAAGGATTGATGCTGAAGCTGAAACTCCAATACTTTTGCCATCTCATGTGAAGGGTTGACTCATTGGAAAAGACCCTTATGCTTGGAGGGATTGGGGGCAGGAGGAGAAGGGGACGACAGAGGATGAGATGGCTGGATGGCTTCACCAACTCGATGGGCATGAGTTTGAGTAAACTCCAAGAGTTTGTGATGGACAGGGAGGCCTGGCATGCTTTGATTCATGGGGTTGCAGAGTCGGACATGACTGAGTGACTGAACTGAACTGAACTGTTTTCATATTTAACTTTAACTTCTTTGATTATTTGATTCCTCAGCTCAGAATGTAATAAAATTCTTGGTAGCTGCCAGAAATAAAAATATTGACAGAAGGAAAAATTCCCACCAATTATTACTAGATCTGTCTACCGTACATATATAGAATAAATGTAATTCATCTACATGACAAACCTTCCAGTGTTCTAAATATAGCTAAACATCATGTAGTAATACTCCTATTCCAAGCTAAATTCTCCAACTTAGTTTGGCATCTATAGAGAAGCAGAATTTGTCTCCTTGGCAAAGTAATTATTTTCAGCTGATCATTTTCTAAGAAACAGCAGACATGGGAAAAACTCTGAAAACCAAGTAGCAGTTACCCTTTTATAGGAAATATTTCCATTTGTAGGGAAAACATCCATTTGTAAGGGTGTCTCCCTCCTGTACTGGAGAAGAAAGATAACTAAATCTTTAGAAACTCTTAATAATGCAGAGTTCAATGACTGAATGAGATGGGAATACAAGACCACCTTACTTCCCTCCTAGAAACCTGTATGCAGGTCAAGAAGCAACAGTTAGAATCAGACACAGAACAACGGGTTGGTTCAAAATTGGGAAAGGAGTATATCAAGCTGTATATTGTCACCCTGTTTATTTAACTTATATGCAGAGATCATCATGCAGGCTGGATGAAGCACAAGTTGGAATAAAGATTGCCAGGAGAAATATCAATAACTTCAGATAGACAGCAAAAAGCAAAGAAGAACTAAAAGAGCCTCTTGATGAGAGTGAAAGAGAAGAGTGAAAAAGCTGGCTTACAACTCAGCATTAAAAATCAAAGATCATAGCATCTGGTTCCATCACTTCATGAAAAATAGATGAGGAAAAAGTGGAAACAGTGACAGATTTAATTTTCTTAGGCTCCAAAATCAATGTGGATGGTGACTTAGCCATGAAATTAAAAGGCACTCGCTCCTTGGAAGAAAAACTCTGACATATCTAGATAACATATTAAAAAGCAGAGACATTACTTTATTGACAAAGGTCCATATAGACAAAGCTATATTTTTTTCAGTAGTCATGTATGGATGTAAGAGTTGGACCATAGAGAAGGCTGATCACTGAAGAACTGAAGCTTTAGAAGTGTGGTGCTGGAAAAGACTCTTGAGAGTTTCTTGGACAGCAAGGAGATCAAACCAATCAATCGTAAAGGAAATCAGTCCTGAATATGCATTGGAAGGACTGATGCTGAAGCTGAAGCTCCAATATTTTGGCCACCTGATACGAAGAGCCAACTCATTGCAAAAGACCCTAATGCTGGGGAAGATTGAGGGCAAGAGGAGAAATTGGTGACAGATGATGGGATGGTTGGATGGCTTCACTGCCTCAATGGATATGAATTAGAGCAAACTCTGGGAGATAGTGAAGGACAAAGAAGACTGGCATGCTGCAGTCCATGGGGTCACAAAGAGTCAGACAGGACTTAGCCACTGAACAACAACAACTACCTCTTCAGAGGAGTCTCTCAGAACTATCTGAGATGCTGTCTCCTGGTTTACATTCGTCATTTTGCCCCAAATAAAATTTAATTTGCAACTCTCATGTTGTGAATCATTTTACTTGACAACATGTTAGCAAGTGTTTGTGTGATTTTTTTCTGTTAATCTGTCTCATAACGATTTAATTCTTAGACTACCTAGAAGAACCTAGAAGAGTAAAGGAAAATTTCTTCTTTCCTGACACATTATTTCCAAACAATTTCCCATTTTGCTAACTGTTTACCTTTTTGCCCATGGAAGTTATTTACATATTAACAAAGTCAGATTTTAAGTATTTAAGACTTTACTGTTAGTGAGTACATAGGTTTAGGAGATGATGGCTTTATAGATCACATATGATACAAGGAATCATTTTTCATAATATTAGTCTATATTTAATATTTTCAAGTGTTAAATTGTTTGAAAATGTGTTTCTAAGAAAGAAACCACAAGTCTTGTTTTGAATGGTGCTGTGTCTCTGATGTGACTTTTATATTTGCAAAATAACTCTACCATTGTCATAGTTACACAACATGTCTGCTTAATTAATACATTTTAAACAAACCAAATGTCATTCAAGCAATAGATGGTTTCTGACTTGAACTATATAGGTTGGTATCATTTTGCAGTATACAGAGAAAGGTGGAAAAACCTGGCATTGTCATTAATTGTATAAACACTTGGAGGAAAGTATTCTTTTGTTTAATGTTAGTAGAAGTCACAACAAGAAACTATGTGACTGTGATCAAATACCAGTTTAAAACTAATGATAAACTAGAAAGTTTTCCTAATAAAATTGAATCATCTAGCATGGTAAACATAATTTTTCGTGTGTTATACTGTTAAGTAGTTAGACTAGGAAAAATGAGTCCAGAATGGCGGTGGCTAAAAGACAAAGAAGGGGAAAGCCCACAAAAATAGAACAAAGGAAGGTCTGAGGATCAGAGTGAGGACCTCAGGTAAAACAAACAGCCCTCCTGGCTAGCCCAATTTACATAATGCAGACTCAGGGGGAAGGAGACAAATATATAAAAGGGGAAAGCCTGGAATGATCAAAGCCTCTCTTTTTTGCATCCTTTGGGTCAGCCCGCCCTCACTCCTTGAGGGTGTACTATCCTCTGTTTTTCCTAATAAAACTGAGCTGTAACACCAATTCATCCATCGCTTCAGATTTTTGCTGCAGTGAGATAGAACCGAGAAAATTACACACTCACCCAACAATACCAAACACTGGTAACCTGTTTGTTTTAGCCCCTTTCAAGTGTACATAAAACATGTTGAGCTTCATCTTCTTTACCTACCACTTATCAGAACACATCAAAAATAACTGCTACTCATATGAAATAGGTCACATCCTGGAAATTAACACGAGATTAAAAGACTAATATCTCCTTTGAACTCTTGTTATTTAAATATATATATATATATATCTATAATATATTATATAATTATAGAGTTCTATTATATAATTATAGAGTTCTATAATTCCCATTGGTAATCAAAGAGTAAATTGCTGCTGCTGCTAAGTCGCTTCAGTCATGTCCGGCTCTGTGCGCCCCTATAGAAGGCAGCCCACCAGCCTACACCATCCCTGGGATTCTCCAAGCAAGAATACTGGAGTGGGTTGCCATTTCCTTCTCCAAAGAGTAAACTAAAACAGCTCCATTTTCCAGCAACAATTGTCAGTGATGGAAGGCAACAATAAGCAATGTAGGGTTGAATATAATTGAGGGTAGAAAGAATTGCAAAGTATCAGTATCTATAGTACTACTACATTTTTTATTGTGCAACTCTTCATACAGATGTATTTTTCTAAAAGCAGACCTCCCTCTATTTTATACACAAACAAGAACACCCTTAATTTCATCTACCACAGTCATACACACACACACACACACACACACACACACAACTGGTATTAAAAATAACCTCAAAGTGATCTTCAAGCTAAAATGTTGGAAAAAAAATAATAAAATAAGCTACTGTCCCAGGACAAAATTGATATGGCACTATCCTTTTCATTGCTTTTAAAATGTTATATACACATATTTCTAAAGTATATCTAAACTGAGGATGGAAAAGAAGCTAAAGAAATATATGTTTTGTCTCCTAACACCAAACCCTCAAATCCTTATATATTTACCTTAAATACATTGTTTGTTTGGACCTATTTTAATATTACTTTTGTTGCCTTTCATTGTATTTGGGAATTAGGGAGAAGAAGGTATGTGATTTTGGTAAAATTGCTAGGTAGCTAATGCAACCAGCTATTCTGTGGTTCTGAAAACACCAGATGCATACAAATCACATAGTTGATGCATCAATAATACAGATTCCTAGGCTCCAACCTTCAAATATTCTGATTAAATAGATCTAAAGGAGGACTCTGATGTTGAGTTTTGTAATCCCTTGACTACAATTTCAGGGATAAAAAACAAAGAAAAACAAGGAGTCCTGCTTAACTTTGCTGAATATTTTTGAATGGACATTTTGTTGGACATTTTAACTAAGTTAGGCCCATTACAATAGTGGGATTATAATGTCAGACTGTACCTTAACTAGGAAAATTTTAGAAAATCATTATTTTATATTTTTTATACAGTAGACAATTCCTTTTGCAACAATATTCTATTTAATCCCACCTCCTACCTTGATATGTAGAGACCAATAAATGAAGGCAACTCATAGTGAATATACAAATGGAAAGCAGAATTTGCCATCCCCTACTCCCACTCCTCTGTGTCTGTGGCTTAAGGACTCATTCAGTTCAGTGGCTCAGTCATGTTCAACTCTTTGTGACCCCATGGACTGCAGCATGCCAGGCTTCCTTGTCCATCACCAGCTCCCAGAGCTTGCTCAAATTTGTGTCCATTGAGTCAGTGATGCCATCTAATCATCTAGTCCTCTGTCATTCCCTTCTCCTGCCCTCAATCTTTCCAAGCATCAGGGTATTTTTCAATGAGTCAGTTCTTCACATCAGGCGGCCAAAATGTTGGAGCTTCAGCTTCAGTCCTTCCAACTATTTTAGGCTAATTATTTTTAAGAAGCAGCAGAGATAAGAGAAGCTCTGAAAACTGAATAGAGGTTGCCCTTTTGTAAAAGACATTTGCATTTATAAGGGAGATCTCCATTTGTAAGGATGTTTCCCTCTTGATACTAGAAAGAAAAGAGTGAGTAAATCTGTCAAGACTCTTATCAATGGAGGAGGCAGAGACTTAAATCTGAATAACAACCATACATTATTTTACTGTGCTTTGTCAGAAAACCTCTCCTAATAGCCTCACTCCTCTGCAACATCTTTTGTCTTTAGCTGGAGATGGCATTTAACATGTTTGTAGATTGTGACCCACTGAATGTGAAGATATTTGCCACTTATACAGTTGTGGCAGGGAGCAGGCCATCTTGAAGTTACTCAGTTTTCTTATGTGTGTCCCAAGTATGTAGCAGGTACACACATTACCAAACTTTTGTTTTTCTCCTGTTAATCTGTCTTTTTATGACAGGAGACTCAGCAAAGAACCGAGGATAGGAGGAAAGCTATTTTCCTCCAACATGTGATGAGAAAAGCAAATTTTGTTTTTCTGAGTTGCTAGGCATTTTACAGTGTGAAAACCCTGCTCACAGCCAGAGTCTGGATATTTAGAAAAGAAGTTGAGGTTAGGATTTTCCCTATAAGTTTTCTACTTGACTTTTCCTGTGCTGTATTTTAAAAATAGCCACTGATAGTTAAGCTCCAGGAAAACATGAGTGATCCCTGCCCCAAACACCTTATAAGCAATAGGTGTTTGCTACCCTGTTGTCTGTCTCCTACTAGTTAGTTACCTAGGACAGAGGACTGCCCTCCCTCCAGTTCATTGCACCCTTCTCGGGCCCACCCTCCCCTCTAATTCTGGAGTCTGTAGGTATTGAATAAATCTTGTGACTTTATTCCCTTTCTATGAGTAGATTGAAACTGTCCTTTCAATCAAAATGACCCCATGGATTTCAGGTCCCCAAAGTAGGAGCTCTCATGCCAGGGAGCTCCCTGCCACAACTGTGTAGGTGGCAAATACCCTCCTCACATTCAGCGGGTCACAATTCTACATATTCTTCATTCAATACACCAGCTCCAGCTTCCCAACACTCCCTAACACTACACAACTCAGAATTGAATCATTACTTTTCTATCGATCAAAAATAGACATACACGAAAGAACATATTTTTAAACTTTACAATATTGATCATCCCAAGGCATTCGAAAACAATAGTGGTAATATTTCTTGGATTTTTTTTGCCCCATACTCTCTTTGTAGGTCATAAGTGCATTGTGTTAATCAAAGAAATCATGATTACAAACAATTTGTAATCTACTGAATAAGCTCTATAATATTTAAGATTATATTGAAAGTCAAATATTGACTCTGAAACATGACTATATTCACTCTTATTTTTAAATTCTGATGAATTATCTTTGTATATATTTAAAATTCCACATTTTTAAGCTACTATATCTATTTAACTACCTTGTTATTTTATTCATTTTAATCAATACCTATTGCTAGAATTATTTTGCATTCAGGAAATGTTCTTGTTCACTTTTGATGAAGATACATATAATACAGCTATGACATAACAAAGGTTACCATGGCATAAAATGATGACTATGTGTATGTGCATGTTAAACTTCATTGATATATATATGAGTTGATCATGTTAAAATGTATCACTGTTTTGGACAAAAACTGATATAGCTCCAAAGTTGGTATAAATATTAAAGTATATTTTCAGTGTACATGCACGTATGAATGATAGAGTAATAATATAATTTGATTTAATAAATATTAATTACTATTTGGTGCATATCTTTATAATACAAAATTCTGCTTTTTTGACACTGAAGACAAGTTCAACAATAAAACTTAAATGTGTGAACTTGATGCCATGGAGAAAATTTTGTTTATATAAAAATATATATATATATATATATGTATATATATTTGTACATAGAAGGTCTTTAAGTTCTCCAGTGTTGAGAAAATTTCATTTGTAATACTCTGAGCTAAATATAATAAACTCCAGGTCCAATACTGAATACAACTGATGTTCAAATTCAATACTTTTTCCAAAAGTTCTTTTTCCTGAAGTGCATTCTACAATTTGGTTTAAGATACACAAACTGAAAAGATTATTTTGTAGATCCTACAAAATACAGTAGGTCATATTTTACAATGTTGAATGAGAAGTGCTATCTCTAGATCTCTGAAATTCCTATGAGACTTTGAAATAATGCCTTAGTGTTTTTTATGTATGTCCTGACAATTCTTCATTAAGCAAACAACACATACAATAATTATAGTTGACTTAGAAATTTATATAGAATATTTCCTTGAATGTCTGAAAGGTTTTATTTTATTATTACTGATTCCCAATATTGCTGATCAATGATCTGTTTTCAAAAGAATGATTTTGAACATGTTTTCAAATCTTTAAAGAAAAGTCACCTATGAGTAAATGACATAAAATTCAGGAGTAAGAACCAACAACACTTTAGGAGATGCCATATTTAAATTCAAACAGAATGTTAAAGCTAAAACTATTAAAACATTAAATTTATTGCCATAAATAAGTATAGAGATTTCTCTCTCTCTCTTTCTCTCTCTTTTTCTAAAATGTAATCCTAAAAAGAGTTAGGAGAAGCAAATACTATTTTTTTTTTTTTTTTAACTGTCAGGTAAGCAATGCAGCAAGATTCCTAAAATTTGTTTCCTTTTGACATCAGCTCCCGGAAATATTTTGCTAATCAAGGTTTCACCTTCACTTAGCAAACACAGGCAACCAGGCAACTTAAAATTTTTCATAGCTTCCTAATTGAAATATGGCACAAAAGAATTAATTTAGCTCTATTGTTGAAAGATTTGCTGCATATTACTGCTGCTGGATAGTTTTCGTTCAATAGGTTCATGGAACCGTAAATCTTCAAATCTGTTCAGTGTGTTTAGGTTAAGTTAGGTTAGTTTTTATGTTCCTCTAAAAGAGCCTATCTATGAACCTATTCAGATTTTATTGTAGTAACACAGCAAAATAATTACACCACCTTGTGAAAATAAGACAAGTAGCTTGATGATAAAATGTTTAACTGTAAGGTTAGAAGTTGGTCATAAGAAATGGGATAAATTCAAATTAAAGACAATTATTCACCTCACAACTGATTTTAAACACAAGTTTGAAATGCATATTTGTGGTGCATTTTATAGAAGAGCTTTTACTCTGATCTAAATGATAACAAAGAAAATATGTTGTGATGTTTAAATTTAAAATTGTGACTTCAGACCTAATAGGCAAGGGGAAGATAAAACAGAGATAATCTTGAAGGTACACAAGATATACAAAAACACACATATACACAATATGCTTTTCAAAAATCCAAATGCATCAATATGTCTTATTTTCCTTCTGAAGTTATTTTATTTATTTTTTTTTTCACCACACTGTGCAGCAGGAGGGATCTTAGTTCCCCAATCAGGGATGGAACCCATGTCTCCTGCAGTGGAAATGCAGTCTTAACCACTAGACCATCAGGGAAGTCTTTGGAATTATTTTAAAATTAATTTTAACAAACATGACATATCAAAAGTCACTTAAATACTTATAAGGAAAAACTTCAAATTCAGAATATTTTAGTTAGGTACTATGTGCTGCATTGTTTAAAGTAATAACAATTTAAAATAAATGTAAATTGAATCTAATTCTCAAAAATGTAAACAAATGGAATGATTCACAAGAAAGTGAGGCAAACTAAAAATTATGCATGTTATTTGATATGTAACAATCCCAAATATTCAGAAACTTTCTTTTTTTAATCTCTTTTTAAAAATTTTGTGATGCCATGGTTTTACGAAGAAATCACATCTAACTTTTTTTCCAATGGTTTAATATTAACAGCAACAACAAAAAAAATATAATTACAAGATGGTTACTGATAATTCATTTTGATAGCCTTTTGGAAAATAGTTTATTTTCATATACACTTTGCTGCTGCTACTCAGTCACTTCAGTCATGTCTGACTCTGTGAGACCCCATAGACCACAGCTCACAAGGCTCCCCCATCCCTGGGGTTCTCCAGGCAAGAACATGAGTTGGTTGCCATTTCCTTCTCCAATGCATGAAAGTGAAAAGTGAAGTCACTATGCCGTGTCCGACTCTTAGCAACCCCAAGGACTACAGCCTCCCCCGTCCATGGGATTTTCCAGGCAAGAGTACTGGAGTGGGTTGCCATTAAATATGGATAAATAAGATCTGAATCACTGTGTATACATAGTGATATGAAGTATCATTAAACATCCCATTTAATTAAATTCCAAAAGCATTTGTCAAATGTCAACAATGTACTAGATACTGTGCTAAGTACAAGGGACTGAAACATTAATAAAATATAGTTTCTGATCATCAAAGCATTGTAGAAGTCCACACTTCATGATGAAGTTGCTCAGATACAGTTATTATACTTGAAAAAAAACCTCATATACCTATGATGAATCACTGAACTTTCTATTATTCTCAAATAAGCCTACAAAATGCTAATTTTCCCAGAGAATTATTTTTCAGTCAAAAAAGTTAAATCAATTATCAAATAGGAAAGATAATATAACATGAATTTTGCACACCTAATAGACATTTATTAAAGTGGAAGGAAAAAGGACTTGTCCTTGATACTCTAAAGTATTAGTTAAGGTCTTTCTGATTGTTAAAATGTTAGAATTAAATATCTAGACAAAGTGGGAGAAAAGGGATAAACAATCTTTGGACAAAAGAGAAAGATTAAAATAAATGTCTTGCGCTATGGAAATCTGAGGCAGTTAATCTCAGGGTTTATTTGGAGTAGGGGAAATGGATAATATATGACTTACAAATAAATTGATTGGTAATCATTTTCAGAAATCTAGAATTTGGTACATCTATTTTTAAAATGATTGAATTTATTTGATTTGTAAAATTTATACAATAAAAAGAGTGAGGAAAATGTATAGTTTGCTGAGCTAGAAATTGTTAGGCAGTCAGTGTAAGACTCTGAGACCTCAGTATTGCTTTCAATAAAGATCTCACCCTATTAACCTAAAACTATACCGTTTGTCCCAAATTCCTGGAATGTATCCTTGGTCTGATAAATTATCAGTGTTCAAATCCAGGAAAGGGCAGCAATTAGCTTCTTATTCATATGCCTGAGGGAAAAACAACCGGTGAACATTAATCTTTAGCCCACACATTTGGTCCATTTTAAAATGACCAGAGGACATGAAAAAGTGTGGGGACTTAATCCGATGATCAAGAGAAGCCATAAAATGTTAAGCTAAACATTGTGACCTTTAGACTGATTGGTTAAAAATATTTTAAGGACAGAATCCAACCAAAAATTTACAAATCAATACTAGTAATGATATAAACTGCTATAAGTCCCACCATTTTGGGAACTCTCTACCCCCTCTCAGTGTCTATGCTGAGAGCTTTGTACTTTTCTTTCCTCTAAAATAAATCCCATTTGCTTGCTACCATAAGTGTTTGCATGTTTGTGAAATTCATTCTTCAGATCTGCAAACAAGAACTCATATTCTCATTTCCCTGTGATACATTTCAGAAGAAAAATATGCAAATATAAAAATGAGGCTTTGAAAATCCAATTAATGCAAGAAATTTTCACATATTGAAGTATGGGGAACACATTCTGGCTTATTCATAACTTGAATTTTATGTTAACTAAAACTACCTGCTTGTGGCCATTACATGACACATCTGCTTTAATCTTTAAAGAAAATAATGCATTTAAAAATCATTATATGAATAAATTCAAACTGAGTCCCCCCCCCACCCCACAGTAGAATGAAGTTTGTATACTTTAAACCAGTATTTCTCTATATTTGGTCTAGGAATAGTGGTGATAGTAGTGGTGGTGGTTAGTTACAAGATCAAATAAATATTCAGAATCAATCTCAAGTGTCATGGTCCAGAAATTTGCATTTTAACTTGTACCCTTCATGACTCTTCTGTTCACTAAATTTTGAGTGCCACTGGCTATGGATAAATTATTAAAAATTATATTATTTTCAGCTAATTGAAAAAACTGGAAGGGAGAAAATTCCCCACACTTAGATGTGATTACAATTTTTAAATTTATATCATAACTGAATATTTCATTAACTAGAGGAATCAAAACAGTTATTGAGTACTTAAATGTTATTTTGGCCACGTTGAAAATGCATAATATAAATATATCAAGAAACATAATACAGCCCATACAAGCTAGAAGAATCAGAAGTTCGTATAGTTGTATCTAATTCCCCCAATAATCTAGTCTTGTAAGATTAATTCAAATATCTCCTAGTGTATCTCACTTCTAAAGTACTTGTGCCCACTGAAACTTATGACTTTATGACATAGACACAAGATGCATATTAGGGGAAACTGAAGAACAAATTTATACCTAATGTGCTTCTATTATACTAACAAGAAATGGAAATCATGATACCAGTAATGTTCTACACCATTTCAAGAGTAGTTTATTAAAAACTCTTTATATACTTATAGATTATATATTGATTATTTATGTAGAAAGATTAACAGGATAGATAAATATTAACTTAGTAAAGCTGATAGCAGGTAGAATTTATTTTTATAAATAAATGCAAGTGGCAACTGCTTCACCAAAAGGAAAAAAGTTTTACTTCAAAGCACACACACACACACACATGTGCACACATCCTTAGGATTTGTATGTCTTATATAGATTTTTTTTTTTAGGTTATCTTGCATCATAATAGAAACTAAAGAAAATCCATTATCAAGGAACTGTTTGATTATGAAATATGAAATATGGTTTCTTTAAAAAGATTGTCATGTTGAGAATTAAATTGAGATTCATGTTGATGTACGGCAGAAATCAGCACAGTGTTGTAAAACAAGTGTCTTGCAATATTTTTTTTTTAATTCCCTTAAATTTCCTTAACAGATATTCATAACATTCCTAGGATTTTAGAACACCAGAACTAAATCCAATAAATATTTTGGGTCCATACTTTTTTTAAAGATTCTTAATTATCCATGGCCTTAATTATTAGTAATAATTAAATTTTACCTAGCAAATACATATTTGAAAAAAATTCCCTACAAATGTGATAGTAAAACAAATTATAAAATGGTCATGTTATTAACCTAATTCATATTTTCTCTTTAACCATGATATATCAGCTTAAAATAATCTCACATGCTATTTTTATTATTACCATCTGGTTGTTCTAAATCACCACTACTCTCTCATTCTCATATGATACTGACTGAAAATAGGAAATCATCTGATATTAGAGAATTTTTTCTTTTTAAATTTGTGATGAGAGAGAAAAAGGGAGGGAATCAGGACAATAATTAGATATGTATTACAGGAATATGAAAGAGCTGAGAAAATATGTATATGTATAGAATATTTTAAATATAAATTGAAGTAAGTTTGCAACTTTCATATTTTAATTTAAAATTGCTTCCATGATTTAACTAAATGGAATAAAAATCTCCTGAGTCTCACTGCATTTACAAGCCATTTCTTATGCAGTATCATAAGAAAAACCAGGTTGTTCTCAGTTCTATCCATGATTAAAATAAAAATTTTCCTGACTTGTTTTGTCATTCTACAGCTTTATTCAAAATGAGTCACTTTTCTGCACAGCATTAACTAAGACATCATAATTCAATTATAGTTTAATAATGTTTTTAATTATAACAAATTTGAAATTAAAATTACATTTAAATTTTCAAAAAATTATTAAAGATTTTTAGTAAAAGTTTTTTAAAACCACCTGATCAATGTTAAGTACTGTAATTAGTTAACTCCAATATATTACCAATTAATGCACATATATAGCATTTTAAGGAAATATAGCTTCCATGATTGCAATAAAGAATAAATTGAAAACACACTGGGATTTAAGTTTAAATGGAGTTGCTTGTATATTTATGAGATTAATCCTTTGTCTGTTGCTTCGTTTGCTATTATTTTCCCCCATTCTGAGGGCTGTCTTTTCATCTTGCTTATAGTTTCCTTTGTTGTGCAAAAGCTTTTAAGTTTAATTAGGTCCCACTTGTTTATTTTTGCTTTTATTTCCAATATTCTGGGAGGGGGATCATAGAGGATCCTGCTGTGATTTATGTCGGAGAGCGTATTGCCTATGTTCTCCTCTAGGAGTTTTATAGTTTCTGGTCTTACATTTAGATCTTTAATCCATTTTTTTGTTTGCTTGTTTTTGGTTTTTTTTGGTGTTTGAGACAGGCTTTTATTTACACTTGACCACACAATTTTATTGACTTTCCTTGTCAACAGTTGTATTTTTATGGCTAATATGCCACTGGATGGATGTG
Source organism: Cervus elaphus (assembly GCF_910594005.1). Taxonomy (NCBI): domain Eukaryota; kingdom Metazoa; phylum Chordata; class Mammalia; order Artiodactyla; family Cervidae; genus Cervus; species Cervus elaphus. The sequence goes on from NC_057848.1 coordinate 91,833,985, forward strand.
TCATAAGAATTTAACAGACAATTCATGTATTGACATTTGTGTTATCTCCAATGCTGTGTAATGACAAACAATAACTATACATACTTATGTATACAATTAAAATTATATGTACTTATATGTGTAGGTAAAAAAATGTTGACTTTCACTTGGACAAATTCTTAGAAATGAATTGCTGTATCAAAAGAAGGGCTCCATTTGAGGGCTTTAGTGTCTACCCTCAGGTTTCCTTACAAAGTGGGAGAAAGCCTGTTTGCCCACATGCCTGCCAACAATGGGAATGGGTATTAACATTCTTTTTTTTTTTCAAATTAGAAAGTAGTCATCAGTATGCATTTCTTCATTATAAGTGAGGTTAGACTATGTATGCAACAATTACTGGTCATTGTCATTTCTTTAATCTCCAGCTTTTGATCATTGTTAACTTTTCTGTTGAAGTTATCCTATTTTTCATATATTAGAAAAAGTCCTTTATGTGTTAAACTTTTATTTCTCCTTAAGGTAGTAAATTGTTTGCTTCTTGAAGATTTTTTGAAATATTTAACATGTCTTGGCACATCCAATTATTTTTAACCTATTTCTCTGGCTTGTTTTAAGTTTATATCTTATCAACAGGGTTAAATTAACCATTTACTCTTATTGATGGTAAATGATATGTTTGGTTTTACTTCCATTACCTTAGTTTATGATATTTTGTTATTAATTCTCTCTGACATTTTCTTGTTCTATGTTTTTATATCTTTTGTTATTTGTGTTTTTTCCTACCCCACTAATTTCATGGTTCTACATTCTTTTTCTATTCATTTTTTGTGTATTCTTTGTGTCCAAATTTATTTTTTTAATTTTTTCATTTATTTTTATTAGCTGGAAGCTAATTACTTTACAATATTGTAGTGGTGTCTGCCATATATTGACATGAATCAGCCATGGATTTACATGTGTTCCCCATCCCGATCCCGAATCCCGCCTCCCTCCCCATCCCATCCCTCTGGGTCTTCCCAGTGCACCAGCCCTGAGCACTTGTCTCATGCATCCAACCTGGGCTGGTGATCTGTTTCACCCTTGATAGTATACTTGTTTCAGTGCTATGCTCTCAGAACATTCCACCCTCCACCCTCGCCTTCTCCCAAACAGTCAAAAAGTCTGTTATGTACATCTGTGTCTCTTTTTCTGTTTTGCATACAGGGCTATTGTTACCATCTTTTTAAATCCCATATATATGCGTTAGTATACTGTATTGGTCTTTATCTATCTGGCTTACTTCACTCTGTATAATGGGCTCCAGTTTCATTCATCTCATTAGGACTTATTCAAGTGAATTATTTTTAATGGCTAAGTAACATTCCATTGTGTATATGTACCATAGCTTTCTTATCCATTGGTCTGCTGATGGGCATCTAGGTTGCTTCCATGTCCTGGCAATTATAAACAGTGCTGAGCTGAACATTGGGGTGCACGTGTCTCTTTCAGATCTGATTTCCTTGGTGTGTATGCCCAGGAGTGGGATTGCTGGGTCATATGGCAATTCTATTTCCAGTTTTTTAAGAAATCTCCACACTGTTCTCCATAGTGGCTGTACTAGTTTGCATTCCCACCAACAGTGTAAGAGGGTTCCCTTTCCTCCACACCCTCTCTGGCATTTATTGCTTATAAACTTTTGGATAGCAGCCATCCTGACTGGCGTGTAATGGTACCTCGTTGTGGTTTTGATTTGCATTTCTCTGATAATGAGTGATGTTGAACATCTTTTCATGTGTTTGTTAGCCATCTGTATGTCTTCTTTGCAGAAATGTCTGGTTAGGTCTTTGGCCCATTTTTTCGATTGAGTCATTCATTTTTCTGGAATTGAGCTGCAGGAGTTCTCTTAAAGTCAGGAAAAAGACAAGGGTGCCCACTCTCACCACTACTATTCAATGTAGTTTTGGAAGTCTTGGCCACAGCAATCAGAGTAGAAAAAGAAATAAAAAGAATAATATATATATATATTCTTCAAAGATAAAAACAAGACAGTTAAAGGGAAAATTCAATGATATTCTGAAATGTAGAGGAGAAAACCTAAGTTAAATTGTCTTAATCTCCTAAACAAGATAGCGATTGAGATAATATCTGGCAAACTGTTAAGTGGCATTGGATGGGGCTAGAGGTTTGAAAAGACTGAAAAAATTTGAATCAGCTTCTGAGGATAATGTGATAAGAAACAATTAGAGGACTAATAAAAATACCGCCCAGAGGCACCCAGAGCCCTGACTGAATAACGGTCCAATGTCTTTTTAAATACGTATGACATAGAAGACAACAACAACAAAAACAACAATAAAAGCTAAACTAAGGCAGTTTTGCTGGTATTATTATTATTATTATTATTTTAACTACGAGATGAAGGGGAGAAATTTAAACTTTAGTTTAGGCCAGAAATACTGAAACAGCATTTTGAGCTGAATGATGTCCGGTTTTTTTTCTCAGCTATATTATATAGCTGAGAAAAAAATATTATATATTATAATAACTTCTCCATCTTAGAATTGCTTACCTGATTTATGGACATCATATTTAGATAAACTCAATTCCAGAAAAGACTATTCTATTCATACATCTTAAGTATAATATATTGAACAAATTAAAAATATTTTGAGTATTAAAATGTTCCAGTTTTTCAAACATTGTAGAAATAAAAATGAAGTTATGCTATTGCCATAAAATTGTTTTTCAGTGTAAGTGAGAAGTAGCATCAGAAAAGAAAGGGATAAAGCTATGTTTCACAAACATACTTTTGTATACTACAAAAGTAGTATACAAACACTTCAAAAAAGGGAATAACTAGAATATATATAGTTTTATTTGTACTGATGAACCTATTTACAAAACAGAAATAGAGTCACAGATGTAGAAAACAAGTTTATGTTATCAGGGGGGAAGTCAAGTGGGAGAGGAATAAATTGGCAGACTGGGATTGACATATACAGATTACTATATATAAAATAGGAGGAGATCACAGCAGCCCACTCCAGTATTCTTGCATGGAGAATCCCGTCAGACAGAGGAGCCTGGTGGGCTACAATCTATGGGGTAACAAAAAGTCGGACACGACTAAAGCAACTTAGCATGCATGCACATGTAAAATAGATAACTAATAAGGACTTTTGTATAGCACAGGGAACTCTTCTCAGTACTCTTTAATGACCTATATGGAAAAAAGAATAAAAAAAGAATGGATACAGGTATAAATGAATCACTTTGCTGTACAGCAGAAACTAATGTAATATTATAAATCAAGTTAAATAAAAATTTTAATAATGAACTATATATACATTTAAACTATAAAAATGCTTTTTCTATAGTTCTAAAATGAGGTAGACTTTAAGTTTGGAATTCAGATCTTTTGAATTCAGGTAATTTATAAAAAAAATTCCCTGAGGAGTGAGAAAATAAGGACCCTAGCAATGAAATTTGACTGAAGGATTTTTTTTAATGCTTAGACAAAGAGGTTGTTTGCTCTTACAGAAAACTCATTTATAAAGATATATTAAGTATGTGCTGGGTGCAAAGCACTGAGGAGGAGCAGAATGGCTCTTTTTTATAATGGAGCAATATTGTGTTTTAAGACTTTTATAAAATTAACAGATGATTAAAATAATTCTATGGAAGAATATCCTGTATATAGGATTTTATCTACAGTAGAATAAGCCCATTTATGATGCTATCAGCTAATACTTTTGTTTACTTGTTCCAATAAGATCTAGTTACCATACACATAGGCCAAAATAGATTTCTTACACTTTCAGACACCAAATTAAACATATTTTAGTTCATTTGCTGGCTCTGAGTATCTTAAATGGCAGAGTCAATCAAATCTATTGTGTCATAAAAAGAATCTGATGTTAAGTCAGCTGGAACCATTTGATTTTTGATACAATGAATTTCATCATTTAGACATGAACTTTTCCTTAAAGTTTAATTTCAATTAGTTTGCTTTTATTGTATTGTAAAAGAAATTGAATCCAACAGTCCAAACTTTTCATTGCATATATATTCCAAGGGATACATTAACAGTTAATTTTTATGAGAAATCTATTTAGATGTTTTAAGCTAATGTAGTAGCCTATAGACATTTAATTACAATTTATTCTCATGGTCCTTTTTCTTTCCTGGTGATCAGCAAGTTAAAATAATGTAAATCCATGGCTGATTCATGTCAATGTATAGCAAAAACCACTACAATACTGTAAAGTAATTAGCCTCCAACTAATAAAAATAAATGGAAAAAATTAAAAAAATAATGAGTTCTCAAATTTGACTTTATATTAGTATTGATTATAAATAATCAATCCCTTCTGAATAACCCAAAAGGTAGAGGTAATCCATTCACACAAAATGTATGTTCATCCTCCTTCATTCCTAAGGTAATCATATGAATATATACTTTTTCTAACAAAGGACAGTTAGTATCAAAGTACACAAATGAAATGAGATGAGAAATAGCCATTCCTGTCACAGGCATGAGGCACCACCACTGAACAATGTGTGACAATCAATTTCCAGGGAAAATGTACACTTCAGCTACTGCCTTCAGATGACAGCTTTTCACAGAAATCAGATTATAAGGCTGAAGAACTACAGGTTAGTGAGAATAGATGAAATCATAAATTCCCTTGCTTTATTAAGACTACAGGCTGAAGTATCTACTTTCTGTAAGACTAATAGTGAGCCCCTTATGAGCAGAATTTGTAATAAATGAACAGAAGAAACTATAGATCTCAGATTCTAGATGTTAAAAGAAAAATAAGAGGAACCAATGGAGGCTAATGGCTTCCCTGGTGTCAGTAAATAGTTGGGTAAAATGATATTCTGTTTGCCCAATATCACACTTTCATCTCTATCTTCGAGCATAATAGATAGAGTATTTTCTCATATCTGTGGGTCCTCAGACTCTGTTGCTTGTAACTTTAGAGCTAGGAGAAATACTGAGATTCTTTAAGTCATAGTATAAATTATGGTGATTATGGAGAGACAAATATACAAATAATCAAATTGCTTGTAACTTTAGAGCTAGGAGAAATACTGAGATTCTTTAAGTCATAGTATAAATTATGGTGATTATGGAGAGACAAATATACAAATAATCAAATTGCTTGTAACTTTAGAGCTAGGAGAAATACTGAGATTCTTTAAGTCATAGTATAAATTATGGTGATTATGGAGAGACAAATATACAAATAATCAAATTCCTGTCTTAGAACAAAGTTCAGTGAGGCAAACAACCAGAAGTGTATAACAGAAATATATGTATATATGTTTGTATGTACATATTATACACAGTTATAAGCATTATAACAATACATGTAAGAACACTTTCATAAAAGCCTGAAAAATACAAATTTAGTACCATAAAGGATCTGGCAATGGCCCAAAATACAGATCCTACTTTAAATGAATGCATACTTTCAGCATCTTTGTGTTTTCAATAACATGAGTGTTATATCTTCTCATCATTTTATGTGTGGTACATAATCAACAGTCAAAATTGTTTGTTGAATACACGAATGAATCTGTATGTTGAGGCTCTAGAATCTTTCTCAATCTCACAATTTCAATTATTGCCTCTCTCCAATGTCTCAAATATTTGACTTCAGCAAAGTTAGGTGTTACTTTTGAGATTTAAAACAATATAGTTTTTCAACTACATACAGGAGGGGTCCAACTGACTGCTTATAGACATTTCAAAATCAACATATCCAAAAATAAAATCTATATTGCCTTCATTCCAGTCTTCTCCTTATACCTCATGTTTTCTATTATTTGTGGTTTCTTAACCTTGGCCCCTTAATAAGACATCACAAATTCTTGTCCTTACTGCACTCTCTGTGTTGCTCTGTTATGTCTGGCTCTCTGAGACCCCATGAACTGGGGCCCACAAGACTCATCTGTCTGTGGGGTTCTTCAGGCAAGAATACTGGAGTGGGTTACCATGCCCTCCTCCAGGGGATCTTCCCAACCTGGGGCTCAAACTCAGGTCTCCTGCACTGAAGGTGGATTCTTTAACATCTGAGCCACCAGGGAAGCCCTACTACACTCTCCATATGCCCCATATATCTCTCTTCACTTACACCCTAAACCTCTTGCCTTCTTCCAACTGTGACTGCCTGTGACTAAAACTATTATCTGCAAGTATAAATAAAATAAAAAATAACATACAATTCCTAAAAGTAACTTTCAGGAACTGAAAGTTGAAGAAAGTGAAGAAAACCACTAGACCATTCAGGTATGACCTAAATCAAATGCCTTATGACTATACAGTGGAAGTGAGAAATAGATTTAAGGGACTAGATCTAATAGACAGAGTGCCTGATGAACTATGGATGGAGGTTTGTGACTGTACAGAAGACAGTGATCAATGCAAAGAAATAGAGGAAAACAATAGAATGGGAAAGACTAGAGATCCCTTCAAGAAAACTAGGGATGCCAAGGGAACATTTCATGTAAAGATGGGCTCAATAAAGGACAGAAATGGTATGGACCTAACAGAAGCAGACGATATTAAGAAGAGGTGGCAAGAATACACAGAAGAATTGTTAAAAAAAAAAAAATCTTCATGACCCAGATAATCACGATGGTGTGATCACTCACCTAGAGCCAGACATCCTGGAATGTGAAGTCAAGTGGGCCTTAGGAAGCATCACAATGAACAAAGCTACTGGGGGTGATGGAATTCCAGTTGAGATATTTCAAATCCTGGAAGATGATGCTGTGAAAGTGCTGCACTCAATATGCCAGCAAATTTGGAAAACTCAGCTGTGGCCACAGGACTGGAAAAGTTGAGTTTTCATTCCAATCCAAAAGAAAGGCAATGCCAAAGAATGCTCAAACAACTGCACAATTGCACTCATCTCACACGCTAGTAAAGTAATGCTTAAAATTCGCCAAGCCAGGCTTCAGCAATACATGAAGTGAAGTTCAGATGTTCAAGCTGGTGTTAAAAAAGGCAAAGGAACCAGAGATCAAATTGCCAACATCCACTGGGTCATTGAAAAAGCAAGTTCAGTTCAGTTCAGTTGCTCAGTTTTGTCCAACTGTTTGCGACCCCATGAATTGCAGCACTCCAGGTCTCACTCTCCATCACCAACTCCCAGAGTCCACCCAAACCCATGTCCACTGTGTTGGTGATGCCATCCAGCCATCTCATCCTCTGTCGTCCCCTCCTCCTCCTGCCCCCAATCCTTCCCAGCATCAGGGTCTTTTCCAATGAGTCAGATCTTCACATCAGGTGGCCAAAGTATTGGAGTTTCAGCTTCAACATCAGTCCTTCTAATGAACACCCAGGGCTTATCTCCTTTAGGATGGGCCGGTTGGATCTCCTTGCAGTCTAAGGGACTCTCAAGAGTCTTCTCCAACACAACAATTCAAAAGCATCAGTCCTTTGGAACTCAGCTTTCTTCACCGTCCAACTCTCACATCCATACATGACCACTGGAAAAACCATAGCCTTGACTAGACAGACCTTTGTTGGCAAAATAATGTCTCTGCTTTTTAATATGCTATTTAGGTTGGTCATAACTTTCCTTCCAAGGAGTATGTGTCTTTTAATTTCATGGCTGCAATCACCATCTGCAGTGATTTTGGAGCCTCCCCCCCCCAAAAAAAAAAGCAAGAAATTTACATAAAAACATCTATTTCTGCTTATTGACTATGCCAAAGCCTTTGTGTGGATCACAATAAACTGTGGAAAATTCCTAAAGAGATGGGAATACCAGACCACCTGACCTGCCTCCTGAGAAATCTGTATGCAGGTCAGGAAGCAACAGTTAGAACTGGACATGGACCAACATACTGGCTCCAAATAGGAAAAGGAGTATGTCAAGGCTTTATACTGTCACCCTGCTTATTTAACTTATATCCAGAGTACATCATGAGAAATGCTGGGCTGGAGGAAGCACAAGCTGGAATCAAGATTTCCAGGAGAAATATCAATAAACTCAGATATGCAGATGACACCACCCTTATGGCAGAAAGTTAAGAAGAACTAAAGAGCCTCTTGATGAAAGTGAAAGAGGAGAGTGAAAAAGTTGGCTTAAAGCTCAACATTCAGAAAACTAAGATCATGGCATCCAGTCCCATCACTTCATGGAAAATAGATGGGGAAACAGTGACTGACTTTATTATTTTGGGCTCCAAAGTCACTGCAGATGGTGATTGCAACCATGAAATTAAAAGACGCTTACTCCTTGGAAGGAAAATTATGACCAACCTAGATAGCATATTAAAAAGCAGAGACATTACTTTGCCAACAAAGATCCGTCTACTCAAGGCTATGGTTTTTCCAGTGGTCATGTATGGATGTGAGAGTTGGACGGTGAAGAAAGCTGAGCATGGAAGAATTGATGCTTTCGAACTGTGGTGTTGGAGAAGACTCTTGAGAGTCCCTTGGACTGCAAGGAGATCCAATCAGTCCATCCTAAAGGAGATTAGCCCTGGGTATTCATTGGAAGGACTGATGTTGAAGCTGAAACTCCAATACTTTGGCCACCTGATGTGAAGATCTGACTCATTGGAAAAGACCCTGATGCTGGGAAGGATTGGGGGCAGGAGGAGAAGGGGATGACAGAGGATGAGATGATTGGATGGCATCACTGACTCAATGGACATGGGTTTGGGTAGACTCCGGGAGTTGGTGATAGACAGGGAGGGCTGGCATGCTGTGGTTCATGGGGTTGCAAGGAGTCGGACATGACTGAGCGACTGAGCTGAACTAAACTGAACTTTCAGCATCCTCAATACTCTTAAGTTTAAAAACCAGCAGAAGACTGAAAAACTACACATCAATGAAAAGCATATGTATGATTAAGGAGATTAACATAGATAATACATAGTAACAGAAACACTGAATTATTATTTTTTTTAAGGTTGGGTAACTGAGGTAAATTACATCCTCAATTATAAGAGTTAATGGCAAAGACAATATTAGGACATGAATATTCTTGATTTTTAGTTTCCTCTAGACCATAAGTTTTGGTAATCACTTAGGAATGTGTTTTTAGAATGAAGCAGAGGAAACACCAGGACTTCTAATTAATAGCCTACATTTTCTGTTTTTAGAGAAATCTAACCAATAATGCTTTGGGTGATTGATTCAGCAAAAATGTTGACTACTCTCCACTGAGAATTGAAATGAGTTTTTCCAACTTGGCCCCATCCTGAGTCACCTACATTAGGTATTCAGTACTTAACTTCATTTGCTCTATTCCATAGAAACCACATTCCCGCAAAAAGAAGCATTTCCTACTATCTTTAAGGATAATCATCTCCATTACGGTCTCTGAATCATCCAGAGTGGGCATCTTTATGCAGACCATCTTTGGATAATAGTAATCACTATGTAAATGACATTCACTTTAACTATATAACTAAGGAAACTGACATAGCCAAAAGCATACTCTAAAGATCACATAAATTCCCCAGTAAAACATTCTGTGGCATATTTGTTAGCAGTTTTATTTTATTTACTCTATTAGACTTGAAAGATACATCATTTAAGTTATTTCATTTTCTTGCTCAGTGATTATAGAAATAATACTGAAATGGTAATACAACAAACAAATGTCATTATCTCCTGTATAGCAGGCACTACCCAGATCAAACTTGTTTTCTACTTTCACTTAGTCCATTATATTCTTGCTGCATTTGTTGTTTCTTGTATCAAGAGGTGAGTACATTGATTTTAAATTTTATTATGACAATGTGATTCTACTTTAAACTATGTTGTAACTATAGGGGATATATTTTGAAGAGTGAATCACTTAATAATTGTAAGCTTAAGATAAATAGTTATCTTAATGGAATTTATATGACATATAGCCAAGCATATTAGCACTAAATTTGGTAATTTTGCTTCCTTAAATAATTCGGTATTAGGTTTTTTAGAGACATGAAACATTTTAGTGTTGTTAATGGATCCTTTTTATAAAGCAACATAAATTCTAGTTTCTCTGTTAGCATGGCAAAGACCATCTGCGAATAAAGTAAATGTATTCCTAGTGCATCAAAGAAGCAGAGAAAAATGTTACAACTTTTACTTTGCTCTCTAAATTATCTCCTAGGGTTCCCTCCAAGGAATAAAAGTTGAAGCATTTACCAGGAGCACTGACATAAAAGGAGCTCCTGGTTGTCTAATCAAAAAAGACAATAGGAGCTATTCTTTCATTCTATATATGAATTGCTCGGCTGCCCAGCTGAAATACGAGGTACAGAAATAGCAACGTTTGGGTATATTTAAGGCAACATTTAAAGAGTCTTTTTGAATCTACAGGGATTATATGGATATTTGTGATATTGTATATTTGCACAGTCCCAAGATCAGGTAGCACATTTCTTTGATGGCAGTGATCAGTTACCAATGGTCAAAAAATACTGCAATATGAATCTATATTCTCTCCCTGTATCCTTCTAAATGGATCCTTAGGCTGTTAGTGCTTGGTCAAGACCAAACTAGATATCTATGAGCCAGATATAGAACACAGAATATCTCTATTAGATCGTATGATATTTGCAAAAAATCCAAAGACTCTCAGAAATTTGCAAAGACAGTTTAAACTACAGTAAATACATGAAGAAACCATTCACGATGTCATGTTTTAATAATATATCATGGTTATAAAACTCAAAACTGCATCTTTTATTTGTTACCTTCAGATAGTAAAGAAATTTTTTATTAGATTATTTATTTTGTTTTTCATTATTTTAACATAGGCTATTCTTCTTCAACAACTATTTTTTTTTTCCTGAAAAATAACCAACCTAGATTTTATTGGATTCCAAGGGAGATAAAGATTACAAGAATAGCAGTTTCTTTTAGAAAGTGAAATCAATAAAAAATGCTAATTAATTAGAACTCTAATTACAGACTAGCAAAAATAAATATAATTTATTACAATGATGCTGCTATTGTTCAGAACATCATGCTATTTCCCTTTCTGATTGATCTTCAGTGCTAGGTTATAAGCCACATAAGATCACTTTTATTATTTTACTGACTGACTCCACATTTATCAAGGCTTTTAAAACTCTACCACACTGAACTTTTTTGTTTTTTTCAGAGCACCTAATTTTTTTTTTTCCTGATGATTTTCCTTGGTGCCTTTATTATCAATTCAACAAATTTCAAGCATTTTATTTTCTCTTTGTCAATGTCGATATTACTCTTGCCATCTCCTATTTGACCACTGAGTGAACATCGACATTTTAGGAATCAGTGAACTAAAATGGGCTGGAATGGGTGGATTTAACTCAGATGACCATTATACCTACAACTGTGGGCAAGAATACCTTAGAAGAAATGGAGTAGCCAATATGGTCAAAAAAAGAGTCCAAGATGCAGTACTTGAATGCAATCTCAAAAACGACAGAAAGATCTCTATTTGTTTCCAAGGCAAACCATTCAATATCACAGCAATTCAAGTCTATGCCCCGACCAGTAATGCTGAAGAAGCTGAAGGTGAATGGTTCTACAAAGACCTACAAGACCTTCTAGAACTAACACCCAAAAAGATGTCCTTCATCTTCAGGCTTCAACAGTATGTGAAGTGTGAACTTCCAGATGGATTTAGAAAAGGCAGAGCAACCAGAGATCAAATTGCCAACATCCACTGGATCACTGAAAAAGCAAGAGAATTCCAGGAAAACATCTACTTCTGCTTTATTGACTACACCAAAGCCTTTGACTGTGTGGATCAGAACAAGCAGTGGAAAATTCTTTAAGACATGAGAATACCAGGCCACCTTACCTGCCTCTGGAGAAATCTGCATGCAGGTCAAGAAGTAAAAGTTAGAACTGGACATGGAAGACCAGACTGGCTCCAAAATGGGAAAGAAATACGTCAAGACTGCATATTGTCATCCTGCTTAATTAACTTATATGCAGAGTACATCGTATGTAATAACGAGATGGATGAAGCACAAGCTGGAATCGGAGAAAAGGGAACCCTCTTACCCTGTTGGTGGGAATGCAAACTAGTACAGCCGCTATGGAAAACAGTGTGGAGATTTCTTAAAAAACTGGAAATAGACCTGCCATATGACCCAGCAATCCCACTTCTGGGCATACACACTGAGGAAACCAGATCTGAAAGAGACACATGCACCCCAATGTTCATCGCAGCACTGTTTATAATAGCCAGGACATGGAAGCAACCTAGATGCCCATCAGCAGATGAATGGATAAGGAAGCTGTGGTACATATACACCATGGAATATTACTCAACTGTTAAAAAGAATTCATTTGAACCAGTCCTAATGAGATGGATGAAACTGGAGCCCCTTATACAGAGTGAAGTAAGCCAGAAAGATAAAGAACATTACAGCATACTAACACATATATATGGAATTTAGAAAGATGGTAATGATAAACCTATATGCAAAACAGAAAAAGAGACACAGAAATACAGAACAGACTTTTGAACTCTGTGGGAGAATATGAGGGTGGGATATTTCAAAAGAACAGCATGTATACTATCTATGATGAAACAGATCATCAGCCCAGGTGGGATGCATGAGACAAGTGCTCGGGCCTGGTACACTGGGAAGACCCAGAGGAATCGGGTGGAGAGGGAGGTGGGAGGGGGGATCGGGATGGGGAATACGTGTAAATCTATGGCTGATTCATATCAATGTATGACAAAACCCACTGAAATGTTGTGAAGTAATTAGCCTCCAACTAATAAAAAAAAAATTAAAAAAAAAAGATTGCCAGGAGAAATATCAATAACTTCAGATATGCAGATGACACCACCCTTATGGCAGAAAGCCAAGAAGGACCAAAGAGCCTCATGATGAAAGTGAAAGAGGAGAGTGAAAATGTTGGTTTAAAACTCAACATTCAGTAAACTAAGATCATGGTATCTGGTCCAAGCATTTCATGGCAAATAGATGGGGAAACAAGGGAAACAGTGAAAGACTATATTTTTGGGCTTCATCATCACTGCAGATGGTGACTGCAGCCATGAAATTAAAAGACGCTTGCTCTTTGGAAGGGAAGCTATGACCAACTTTGACAGCATATCAAAAAGCAGAGACATTACTTTGCCAACAATGGTCCATCTAGTCAAAGCTATGGTTTTTCCAGTAGTCATGTATGGATGTGAGAGTTAGACCATAAAGAAAGCTGAGCACCGTAGAATTGATGCTTTTGTACTGTGGTGTTGAAAGAGACACTTGAGAGTCTCTTGGCCTGCAAGGAGATCCAACCAGTCTAACCTAAATGAAAGCAGTCCTGAATATTAATTGGAAGGTCTGATGCTGAAGCTGAAACTTTAATACTTTGGCCACCTGATACAAAGAACTGACTCACTAGAAAAGACCCTGATGCTGGAAAAGATTGGAGGCGGGAGGAGAAGGGGATGACAGAGGATGATATGGTTGGATGGCATCACTGACTCAATGGACATGAGTTTGAGTAAGCTCCGAGAGTTGGTGATGGACAGGGAAGCCTGGGGTGCTGCAGTCCATGGGATCTCAAAGAGTCAGACACGACTGAGTGACTGAACTGAACTGAACTATGTCAATACCAACACTTACCTTAGTGAGGAAAACAAACTCCTACAGAATAAAAGATCCAACATCTTTTATTTCTAATAAAATGTGCAAGACATAGTCAATAAAAAAGAGAGTTTAACGGAGTAGAAAGAGCCCTAGGTTGTGAACTGAGAGAACAACATTTCAGTCCCAATTCTAGTTCATGTAAAACTGGGCAAATCAAAATACACCTGCCATCAGTTTTCTCATATACCAAATGAGGATTATGTCAGTCTCTAATTTTTAAAATCTCTTTCCTCTCTTAAATTTTATGGCTGTTGTAGAAATCGGTTAATTCTAGGCATGAGTCCTAATTAATTTAAAATGTAAAGTCAACAGATGAGTATGAGAGTAATATATCACATCTTCAAAATTGATATTTTTATTGTATAAAGTATAAAATCCTGATGATAATAATGAAAATTACTTTGTTCAATTTAAGGTAATTGGAAATAATTGATGGTGTGATCATCTTTCCTCTCCTCAGTTTCCCACTGTCTGAAAATAGAGATTTCTATATAAACACTTCACAGCTCTTCTACATAATCTATATGATGCTTTATAGGCAACATTCAGGTGTGGAATGATGACCTTAAGGAAACAAAATATTAGTAAAATAACAGTTGATGTGTCAGTAATTCAGGGTGAATGACCCTCTCTTGACCCCAACACCATGAAAGTTTCACTTTAGTCAGATGTGCCCATTTTAAGGGAGAGACCACAAAATCACAGTGGAAAATTATGAAGGCAGTTGAAGAAAAATGCATTTCATCTCAAATAACTGAATCATATGATACTTGCAGCTACTGAGCATGCAGTGTTTAATCACAGTGTTAGAAATGTTGACCTAAGCCCAGTGTGCACTATACAAATGCAGAAGTAAAATAATTAGTATTACACTATAAATAACATTGACAATTCTTAAGATGAAATTGTGTATAGCATAGTTGCAGGTCTTAGAAAATTACTCAAATTATAATCATGCCAAAAGAAATGGAAGAAACACATACTATTAAATGCTCATTACACAGTTAGGTAAAACAAAATAAGTTTCAATAAAATTAAATATCATTAATTTACATGATGTTAAATTAGGTCACCATTAAGTTGAACCCAGTCTGAATCATTCTTGGATAACTTGTACTGAAGGCAAGGAAACTTGAAATTATTTACTTGTAAACCAACACAAAAGCGCTTCATGGGGGTAGAACTCAATTGAAAATATGGTTCAAAGTAAGTGAGTCTTATAAAACAGAGATAATTTGAGTTCTTGAAACAGGTGTGCCTGATTAGGGATTATTGTCTCATAGGATTGAAGAACAATGGAACTGTGATCACAGTAAGTAAACATCTTGCCAGACAAAGGTTACTCAGAAGTTTGAAATCAACTCACAAGTTATTTCTTCCTATGAATTGCAAAGTAGTCAATATAAGTTCAAAATCTGCGAACAGTGAAATGAAAAACCTAGAGAAACATGGCAATTTTCATTGTCTATCAGTGCACAAATATTACAAGACAAAAGAAGAGAATAATGGATGATATGGGTGGGACAGATATATTTTGAAGTACAGTAGTATGAAAATAAATGTAACACAGAATAAGTGGTCACAGTTTACAATTTTTACACACATACTGATAAGCTATTCCACTTTATTTGTATTCAAGTTATGAATTTAGATCTATTGGATTTTTTTCTGAGGTTAGAAAAGAGCAAATGTTTTTAGGCATTAAAAACATCATTACATAGACACACATTATATTTATCAGGAAGGGTAGAACTTGGTTCCAATTGTTATACAATCTACTTTTGAATCAATTTTCAAATTTCTTTATATAATTTAATAGTCAACTAAAATCCGTAAATATTATTTCACCTTCAGTCAACAACTATTTATTCATCTACTATCTGTTAGAAACTGTTGTATGAAGTGAAGATACATCAATTAAAGCAAAACAAGAATTCTTGGTCTTATAGAACTAATATTCTAATGTGGGCATCCAAATAAAGAATATTTAGCCATTATATAGGCTTCCTTGGAGAAGACCTGGGTTTGATCCCTGGGCCGGGAAGATGTCCTGGAGAAGGGAATGGTTATCCATTTCAGTATTCTTCCCTGGAGAATTCCATGGGCAGAGGAGCCTGGTGGACTACAGTCCATGGGGTTGCAAAGAGTCAGACACAACTGAGCAAATTTCACTTTTTTTTCACTTTAGATCTTTATATAGCCTAAACAATCACAATTTTTGTTTGTATATTTAAATGTTAAAAACTGTGAAAAAAAATCTAATAGCGTTATAGAAGGGGATATTCCCAATCCAGGGATCAAACCCAGGTCTCCCGCACTGCAGCCGGATTCTTTACTAGCTGAGCCACAAGGGAAGCTCATATATATATATATATGTATACAATGTCTTTAATCATTTAAATATATGTTTTAATGTACAAAGATCTAAGGAGAAAGTTGTCATGTTTAAGATCCTATGAGCTCTCAGAACAAGTATACTATCAAGGGTGAAACAGACCACCAGCCCAGGTTGGATGCATGAGACAAGTGCTCAGGGCTGGTGCACTGGGAAGACCCAGAGGGATGGGATGGGGAGGGAGGTGGGAGGGGGGATCGGGATGGGGAACACATGTAAATCCATGGCTGATTCATGTCAATGTATGGCAAAATCCACTACAATATTGTAAAGTAATTAGCCTCCAACTAATAAAAATAAATGGAAAAAATAAAAACAAACAAACAAAACAAACAAACAAACAAAAACAAAAAGATCCTATGAGCTCTATCAGCTACAGGCACATGCACTAAGCTGCTATTATACACTAATTCCCGTATACTTAAGATGCTTACAGTTCTTACAAGAATGAATGCTTCTATTTAGGAGAGCATCTATGCATTAAAATTTTTTTTTTTTTAATTTTTTTATTAGTTGGAGGCTAATTGCTTCACAACATTTCAGTGGGTTTTGTCATACATTGATATGAATCAGCCATAGATTTACACTTGAATACTATCAAGAAGTCAGTGGTGCTGACTACCATCAATGTCCCATACTTTATTTGTCCCATTATCAATTGTTGGGTTTGATTTCCATGAATTGAAATATCTCATAGATGAATGGTCATAATCCCTGAACTCTGATTTTTGAAGCCTACTAAAGAGAATTGAAGATAATGGTGACCTCCCTCAAAAGATCCCGTGCATATACTGCTACATTCTGCCCCCAATCCCACTGCAGGCCAGCACCGACCCACGCTCCACTGGAGATTCCTGGACACCCACAGGCAAGTCTGGGACAGTCTCCTGTGGGGTCACTGCTCCTTTCTCCTGGGTCCTGGCTCACAAGGTTCTGCTGTGCCCTCCAAGAGTCTATTTCCCAGGTCCTGTGTAAGTGCTGGCAGCTCTATGGTGGGGTTAATGGTGACCTCCTCCAAGAGGGCTTATGCCATACCCAGGTCTGCTGCACCCAGAGCCCC
The DNA here is from genome assembly GCF_910594005.1 of Cervus elaphus. Lineage (NCBI taxonomy): Eukaryota > Metazoa > Chordata > Mammalia > Artiodactyla > Cervidae > Cervus > Cervus elaphus. The sequence goes on from NC_057848.1 coordinate 91,851,024, forward strand.
TGTCCCTGTGGCAGACCACCGCCAATCTGTGCCTCCACAGGAGACACTCAAACACAGTTCTGCCTCAGTCTCTGTGGGTTCCCTGGGTTCCGGTGTACACAAGGTTTGTTTGAGCCCTCTGAGCATCTATGGTGGGAATGGGGTTTGATTCTAAATGCGAATTTGCCACTCCTATGGTATTGCTGGGGCTTCCCCTTTGCTATTGGATGTGGGGTCTCTCCTCACAGCCACTCCAGCACCTACCGTCTTCCTGGGGTTTTTCTGACCTTGAACGTGGGGTATCTCCCCTCAGTCGCTCAACACTGCAGTGTGGTGCTGCAGTGCCACGCAGCCACCACTCACTGCTCACACATCAGAACAAGACACAGTCGTCCCCTCACTCAGTCTGTCCCATCAGGAAGCTTCCATAAGCTTCTTATCTTTAACCGTCAAAGGGCAGAATGAAAACCACAATCATAGAAACTAACCAATCTAATCAGATGGACCACAGCCACATCTAACTCAATGAAACTATGAGCCATGCTATGCAGGGCCATCCAAGATGGACGGGGCTGGTGGAGAGTTCTGACAAAATGTGGTCTACTGGAGAAGGGAATGGCAAACCACTTCAGTATTCTTGCCTTGAGAACCCCCTGAAGAGTATGAAAAGGCAAGAAGATAAGACACTGAAAGATGAACTCCCCAGGTCAATAGGTGCCCAATATGCTACTGGAGATCAGTGGAGAACTAACTTGAGAAAAAATGAAAAGACAGAGCCAAAGCAAAAACAACACAAGTTGTGGATGTGACTGGTGATGGAAGCAAGGTCCAATGCTATAAAGAGAAATATTGCATAGGAACCTGGAATGTTAGGTCCATGAATCAAGGCAAATTGGAAGTGGTCAAACAGGAGATGGCAAGAGTGAATGTCGGCATTTTAGGAATCAGCGAACTAAAATGGACTGGAATGGGTGAATTTAACTCAGATAACTATTATATCTATGACCTTGGGCATCCCTTAAAAGAAATGGAATAGCCATCATACTCAACAAAAGAGTCCATAATGCAGTACTTGGATGCAGTCTCGAAAATGACAGAATAATCTCTGTTCATTTCCAAGGCAAACCATTCAATATCACAGTAATCCAAGTCTATGCCCCAACCAGTAATGCTGAAGAAGCTGAAGTTGAATGGTTCTAGGAAGACCTACAAGACCTTCTAGAACTAACACCCAAAAAAGATGTCCTTTTCATTATATGGGACTGGAACACAAAAGTAGAAAGTCAAGAAACACATGGAGTAACAGGCAAATTTGGCCTTGGAGTACGGAATGGAGCAGGGCAAAGCCTAATAGAGTATTGCCAAGAGAATGCACTGGTCATAGCAAACACCCTCTTCCAACAACACAAGAGAAGACTCTGCAAATGGACATCACCAGATGGTCAACACTGAAATCAGATTGAATATATACTTTGCAGCCAAAGATGGAGAAACTCTATACAGTCAGCAAAAACAAGACTGGGAGCTGACTGTGGCTCAGATCATGAACTCCTTATTGCCAAATTCGGACTTAAATTGAAGCAAGTTGGGAAAACCACTAGAGCATTCAGGTATGACCTAAATGAAATCCCTTACGATTATACAGTGGAAGTGACAAATAGATTCAAGGGACTAGATCTGATAGACAGAGTGCCTGATGAACTATGGACAGAGGTTCGTGACATTGTACAGAAGGCAGTGATCAAGACCACCCCCAAGAAAAAGAAATGCACAAAGGCAAAATGGTTGTCTGAGGAGACCTTACAAATAGGAAGAAAAGAAGAGAAGCCAAAGGCAAGGGAGAAATGGAAAGATAACCCAACTGAATACAGAGTTCCAAAAAGCAGCAAGGAGAGATAACAAAGCCTTTCTAGTGAACAATGCAAAGAAATAGAGGAAAACAGCAGAATGGGAAAGACTAGAGATCTCTTAAAGAAGATAGAGATACCAAGGGAATATTTCATGCAAAGATGGACACACTAAAGGACAGAAACAGTATGGAACTAACAGAAGCAGAAGATATTAAGAAGAGGTGGCAGGAATACACAGACGAACTACACACACACACACAAAAAAAAGCCTTAGTGATCTCAATAATCACGATGGTGTGATCACTCATCTAGAGCCAGATATCCTGGGAAGTAATTTCTAGCAGGCCTTAGAAAGCATCACCATGAACCAAATTAATGAGGTGATGGGATTCCAGTTGAGCTATTTTGAATCCTAAAAGATGATGCTGTGAAAGTGCTGTACTCTATATGCCAGCAATTTTGGAAAACTCAACAGTGGCCACAGGACTGGAAAAGGTCAGTTTTCATTCCAATCACAAAGAAGGGCAATGCCAAAGAATGTTCAAACTATCACACAATTGCACTCATCTCACATGCTGGCAAAGTAATGCTCAAAATTCTCCAAGTGAGACTTCAATAGTATGTGAACAGTTGTTCCAGATGTTCAAGCTGGATTTAGAAAAGACAGAAAAACCAAATTGTTAACAGAGATCAAATTGTCAACATCAACAGGATCATCAAAAAAGCAAGAGAGTTCCAGAAAAACATTTACTTCTGCTTTATTAACTATGCCAATGCCTTTGACTGTGTGGATCACAACAAACTGGAAAATTCTTCAAGACGTGGGAATACCAGAATACTCTACCTGTTTCCTTAGAAACCTCTATGCAGGTCAAGAAGCAACAGTTAGAACTGGACATGAAACAATGTACTTGTTCTAAATTGGATAAGACATATGTGAAGGCTGCATATTGTTACCCTGCTTATTTAAATTCTCTGCAGAGTACATCATGAGAAATGCCAGGCTGGATGAAGCACAAGCTGGAATCAAGATTGCTGGGAGAAATACCAATAACCTCAGATATGCAGATGACACCACCCTCATAACAGAAAGTGAAGAGGAACTAAAGAGCCTCTTGATGAATGTAAAAGAGAAGAGTGAACCTGGCTTAAATCTCAACATTCAAATAACTAAGATCATGGCATCCAGTTCCATCACTTCATCGCAAATAGATGAGGAAACAATGGAAACAGTGACAGATTTTATTTTCTTGTGTTCCAAAATCACTGTATATGGTGACTGCAGCCATGGAATTAAAAGACACTTGCTCCTTGGAAGAAAAGCCATGACAAACCTAGACAGCGTATTAAAAACCAGAGACATTACTTTCCTAGCAAAGTTCAGTCTAGTCAAAGCTATGGTTTTTCCAGTAGTCATGTATGGATGTGAGAGCTAGACCATAAAGAAAGCTGAGCGCTGAAGAATTGATGTTTTTTAACTGTGGTGTTGGTGAAGACTCTTGAGAGTCCCTTCAACTGCGAGGAGATCATACCAGTCTATCCTAATGGAAATCAATCTTGAATATTCACTGGAAGGTCTGATGCTGAAGCTGAAGGTCCAATACTTTGGCCTCCTGATGCAAAGGGCTGACTCATTAGAAAAGACCCTTATGCTGGGAAAGATTGAAGGCGAGAGGAAAAGGGGACAGCAAAGGACAAGATGGTTGGATGGCATTACTGACTCAATGGACATGAGTTTGAGCAAACTCTGGGAGAAAGTGAAAGACAGGGAAGCCCTTGGGATCACAGAGTCAGACAGGACTGAGTGACTGAATAACAACAACATAAAGTACAAAGTCAATTAGAAAAATATTCTATCTTAGTGGGTGCTACACAAAACATTTTCTGTGGGAAATATATACTCTAGGTTATGTTCTTTAAGTTTTGAATCCATGTATAAAGATGTCTGTTAAAAATCTGTGGTATACCAAAAAAAAAAAAAAATCTGTGGTATAAAAGTGAATTAAATCATTATCTAGTGATGATTATAACTACATGTCTATGGCTGCCATCATAAGTATGGACTGAGATAAGCCCCTTGACTAGAATGAATTATTGAACATCAAGAAAACAAGCCTAATAGAATTTGGATGGAATATGTAAATATTCTGTAGGAAATCAGCATACACAAGGATTTATTTGTTAAATGTAATAGTCAATTATAGATGCTTATATTTTCACTTAAACATAAAATTCTATCCATCACAAGTAAATTTTTAAATACCAATCCTTACTTTCTCAGAAGATAGTCTGATAAAGCTACCGGTTTTTGGATCTGTATAGATTTTATTGATGTTATTAGAGGAGGAGATTTGGAAAGTGGAAATAACTTCTCTCACACAGAGGATCCATCTAGTGATTGAGTATTCCATTATTGCAAAGTTTAAAGGATTATAAGCCTTGAAGTGTAAAATAAGGTAAAGATACTTTGCTCCAACAAATAATCCATGAATCCCCATCTGAGTTGTTCACTGACATTAAACAGACATTTCTATTTTACTGGACAATATGACTGACTGATAAGGATTCTATGACATTCCCTTTTCCTCTTTCTTTCCTTCACAACAAAAATGTTCTACTTTAAAATGTCATGGAAGGTATAAGAACTTGATCTTGAATCTGTCATATGAGTTGATAGACTCATTGCCAATATAATATTGGCAGGTTTTACTGTACATCTAAGAACTGTGTTGATATTTACTGCTTCAGTTAAATAAAGAAAAAGATTCTAACATAATTAGAAATACAAAACAATATTTTTAAAGATGGAGTTCTTTTGAAATATTATTTACACGTTAGAAACTATTCATTTTATCAGAAAAGTTATGGACACTAACCCATAATACTATTTTAATATATGCTCAGGAGTGACTAATCAGTTCTCAATACCACATGCACTGTGTTCATTTATTTTGGAAGATAATGAGTGAGTTTATTTTGATGAGTTATACAGTAATTCCAAGGCACAAATGCAGATGTCAGGAACAACTTGTTGAATTTCTACAATGTGAGAAAGATAATAAATAATTTTTAAGACTATGAGCTTATTTTGTGAAGTATTTTGAGATTTCTTTTGCAATTATTATAGTTCTTGAAATTAATATTTTAAAAAGCATAAATTAAAAGCATTCTGAATTTTAAAAAAATAATTTGAACATTTGTTAAAAGATTTTTAAGACTTCTAATATTCTGATAGTAATTTGTGAATGTTTGCATTGTATATTTGAGGGTAGTGGGAAAAAGGGTATAAAGTTTCATATCTTAAGTGAGTTTTCTCTATGGTTTTCTCCTTGTAATTCCTCCTTTTTTTTTTTTTTCTTTTCAAGCTAATAAGATATATTATGTGAAAATACTGTACAGCCAGTTTACCTGCACCCAACTTAAAGTGACTTTTGAAGATTTGTTTGTTTATAAGGGATAGTAGTCATAGTTGATTCAATCATGTTACTAAAAAGCAGTAGCTAAATACAACAGAAAAATCAAGCACCAAACTGAACAGATCTGTTTATTTCTATCTGTTTTTTCTCTCTTCCCAATAAAGCTATGCTATTTGCTTATTTGTATCTTTTGTTGTTTGGTTAATAAGATTTACAAATTGAACATTGTCCTTCAAAGAGCTCAAAAATTGAACCAAGTGGGAAAGAATGACTAAACATACAGAGACATGAAAAATCAAAGGAAAGAAATTGGAGAAGGAATAAAAACAACAACAACAAAAAGGGAAAGATGAAAGGCAAGGATTTCTACCTTTCAATTGTACAATATTAAGAACAATTTGTGGGAGGTATTTGTCTTAACCCTGCTTCTTGAAGAGATAGTAGACAGCATTCTGTTAGGTTCCTGGATTATCTCCCCTGACTTACACACACTGTTTTATTTTTAATGTCTATTTAACACTATTAATTTAAATTTCTTTGTTGTTATCACTTCTACCATTTGCCCCTTTTCTCATTCCTTATTCAAAATTCAACTTATTGTATAAATTGGATGTTGAGAGAGAATATAGGAGTAGCTTACAATAGAAATGTTCTTGATAAATCTGTTTTATTTCCTTATCAAATATCATTAGTTTTATTTGCCTTGGTGATATATTTATAAAATCCATGGATGTTATTGTGATCAATAGCATTTCTACAATAAAATTTATAGTACAATTATGGAAAATGTAAAGAATAAGATTTTCTTTTTACAAGTGTTTAGCATGTCATATAAATTTCTTTTGAAACTTAAGATGACAGCAGCTTACTGTAAGGGAGACTTGAGACTAAGAAAGAACATATAAATTATGCTTCTCTCTCTTCTTTGACTTGCTACATGACTTTGATAAAATAATGTAAGAGCCATATTGTTAATCAATTTTCTCTTTATTCTTGCTGCCTCATCTTTAATAATACCTTTAATTTTCCTCTAAGGCATGAAGAAGAGACCAGATGGACACAATCCCCAGATATCATCATTCATTAACTTCATGTTCTGTATATCAGAAATTATTAATTTCTTGAGTCTCTATTGTGTACAGAAAAGTGTGATAAAACTTCAGGAGCTAATGAACTTGTTGATGAGCAGGAAAACAGACAAAAAGCCCAAAAGAATCATGTAATCCATCATTAAGGAATTTGCAATCTGATATAGAGGTGCATGCAAGTGTGCTCATCCACTTTAGTTGTGTCCGACTCTTTATGACCATATGGACTATAGTCCAACAGGCTCCATTGTCCATGGGATACTCCAGGCAAAAATACTGGACTGGGTTGCTGTGCTCTCATACAGGGGAATCTCCCTGATCCAGCATATTATTTAACCACTGAGCCACCTGGGATGCTAAATGTAGAGATAGAATACACAAATCTCATGGATAACCATGACGGTGTGGGTATGCACCTAGAGCCAGAAATCCAGGAGTGTGAAGTCAACTGGGCCTTAGGAAGCATAACTACCAACTAAGCTAGTGGAGGTGATGGAATTCCAGCTGAGCTATTTCAAATCCTAAAAGATGATGCTGTTAAAGTGCTGTACTCAATATGCCAGCAAATTTGGAAAACTCAGCTGTGGCCCCAGGACTGAAAAAGGTCAGTTTTCATCCCAATCCCAAAGAAAGGCAATGCCAAAAAATGTTCAAACTACCGTGCAATTGTGCTCATTTCCCATGCTAGCAAGGTAATGCTCAAAATCCTTCAAGTTAGGCTTCAACAGCATGTGAATCAAGAACCTCAGGGTTTAGAAAAAGCAGAGGATCTAGAGATCAAATTACCAACATTCGCTGGATCATAGAGAAAGCAAGGTAATTCTAGAAAAGCATGTACTGCTGTTTCATTGACTGAGCTAAAGCCTTTGACTGTGTTGGCCACAACAAACTGAAAATTCTTAAAGAAATGGAGGTACCAGATCATCTTACCTATCTCCTGAGAAATCTGTATGCAGACCAAGAAGCAAGCGTTATAACCAGACATGGGACAATGGACTGGTTCCTAATTGGGAAAGGAGTATGACAAGGCTGTATATTGTCACCTTGCTTATTTAACTTATATTCAGAGTACATCATGAGAAATGCTGCAGTGGATGAGCTACAAGCTGGAATCAAAATTGCCAGGAGCAATATCAACAACCTCATTCAAGAAATCTCAACAAATCTCAACAAATCTCAACAAATCAAGAGATATCAACAACAACAAATATATGCAGATGATATCACTCTAATGGCAGAAATTGAAGAACTAAAGGGCCTCTTAATGAGGGTAAAAGGGGAGAGTGAAAAAGGTGGCTTAAAACTCGACATTCAAAAACCTACATCATGGCATCTGGTCCCATCACTTCATGCCAAATAGATAGGAAAAAGGTGGAAACAGTGGCAGATTTTCTCTTTTTGGTCTTCAAAATCACTGTGGATGGTGACTGCAGCCATGAAATTAAAAGAAGCTTACTCCTTGGAAGAAAAGTTATGACAAGCCTAGACAGCATATTAAAATCAGAGACATCACTTTGATGAAAGGTCCTTTTAGTCAAAGCTACGGTCTTTCCAGTAGTCGTGTACAATGTGAGAGTAGGACCATAAAGAAGACTGAGTGCCGAAGAATTGGTGCTTTAGAACTGTAGTGCTGGAGAAGACTCTTGAGAGTCCCTTGGCCAGCAAGATCAAACCAGTCAATTCTAAAGGAAATCAGTCCTGAATATTCATTGGAAGGACTGATACTGAAGCTGAAACTCCAATGTTTTGGCCACCTGATGTGAAGAGCTGACTCATTGGAAAAGGCCCTAATGATGGGAATGATTGAGGGCGAGAGGAAAAGGGGGTGACAGAGGATGAGATGCTTGAACTCAATGAATATGAGCTTGAGCAAACTTCAGGAGATACTGAAGGACAGGGAAACCAGGCATGCTGCAGTTCATGGAGCCATAAAGAGTTGGACACTACTTAGAGAGTGAAAAACAGCAAAGTTTTTTCATGTAGCTAAATTCTTAAATGTTCAATTGTATTCTCATTTTCCACACTTAACATGAGTCAATTTAGTTTACATATAATGTATAACTGAATGTCCAAAAAATAATATTGAATGTCATTGAGTTAGGTATTAAATTTGGTAGCATTTTCCCCCCAATTTTCTTCATTAAAACCATTTGTAAAAAAACACAAACTGTATTTTTAAAGCTATAGACAAGATCCTTCAGATAATTCAGAACTAGTTTAATTACATTAAAAATATTGTCTAATGTGATCTTTTTCTCTAAAGACAATGAGTATTTTTACATGAAGAATTAAACCTGGAGATAGAGCCTTAGATAAAACATTTTGTGTATGTTTCCTTATTTTCCTATTCAATATGAGTCACTCTGAAATAAAATTTAAGGTGTCATTACAGTTTTAGGATTTACTGTTTCCTTTCCCCACCCTTCTGTGCAATCTGACCTATTCTATTAAAGGGTGAGGTGAAAACACATTCTGAAAATGAGTCTGAATATCTAAGTGTATTTGTTTGATTTCTAAAATCATAGAAACATATAGGTTTATATCATTAGTACTCAACTGATTTCTGCTAAATCTTATGCTATCTAATATGCAAGAAGACAGATAGAATTTCCAAAATGAATCCAGTTTTAAAGGTTGGTCTTCCAAATGGCTTTGATGCACAACATCTTGAAAATTGATTTTGTCTGAATTCTGTCTACTACACATTTACAATGTCATTTGAGTTACTTAAGTTTCAAAAAGAAATGTATTTAGCCCAAGCCAACTTAAGCAAATAATGATGCTGATTATACAAAACACTCAATTTCATTAGAAATATTCTTACTTTAGCTGGCTGTTTAGCTTGGAAAATATTTCAGATTAGCTACTAAAGAGTATGAAATAGACATAATTCAATAATTAGAAAAGTTAAACAGAAAAATACCATTATCTTCAATATATATATTGTTTATTTTGAGTTTCTAAGCAAGGCAAATAAATTTAAATCTGAGCTTTGATCAACCACTAGTAATTATGAATGGAGAAAAAGCAAACCAAACACTTCAAAATCAGTCTTAATACCTGAAATTCAAGATATCAACCAACATGGCCCAGCCAGTTATTGTAGAGGAATTGGTAGCAACACTGATTAACAATTTTATCTAATTGACTATGGGTTATTTGTAGGCATTTAACATGCTTGTTAGTTTTCTATATTTTTAAACCACTTGAACACCACTATCAGTTCAGTTCATTTCAGTTGCTCAGTTGTGCCCGACTCTTTGCAACCCCATGAATCACAGCACGCCAGGCCTCCCTGTCCATCGCCAACTCCCGGAGTTTACTCAAACTCATGTCCATCGAGTCGGTGATGCCATCCAGCCATCTCATCCTCTGTTGTCCCCTTCTCTTCCTGCCCCCAGTCCCTCCCAGCATTAGGGTCTTTTCCAATGAGTCAACTCTTCACATGAGGTAGCCAAAGTATTGGAGTTTCAGCTTCAGCATCAGTCCATTAAATGAACACCCAGGACTGATCTCCTTCAGGATGGACTGGTTGGATCTCCTTGCAGTCCAAGGGACTCTCAAGAGTCTACTCCAACACCACAGTTCAAAAGCGTCAATTTTTTGTCACTCAGCTTTCTTCACAGTCCAACTCTCCCATCCATACATGACCACTGGAAAAACCATAGCCTTGACCAGATGGACCTTTGTTGGCAAAGTAATGTCTCTGCTGTTTAATATGCTATCTAGGTTGGTCATAACTTCCCTTCCAAGGAATAAGCGTATTTTAATTTCATGGCTGCAATCACCATCTACAGTGATTTTGGAGCCCAAAAATAAAGTCTGACACTGCTTCCACTGTTACCCCATCTATTTGCCATGAAGTGATGGGGCTGGATGCCATGATCTTAGTTTTCTGTATGTTGAGCTTTAAGCCAACTTTTTCCCTTTCCTCTCTCACTTTCATCAAGAGGCTCCTTAGTTCTTCTTCACTTTCTGCCATAAGGGTGGTGTCATTTGCATATCTCAATTTTTAAAAAGGGGATACTATAGAAGTACTCCACAGCTGCAAATTCTGCACTTTCCTTTATCAATGTAGCCTAAATTCTCTAAAATAGTATAAGATAGTTTATTAACTTTACCTAATTGAGAAGCAATAAATTCATTTGATAGGTTAATGATGGTAGCTATTTGAATAAGAAGCTTCTATTGGGACAAATTGTCAACCTGGTTTGTTGTTTTATTTTAAAACTTGATGTTGGTCACAGAAGATTGAATCATGCCTTCTCTGTGTGAATATAAGCTTTTGATTCAAGAGCCTTTGTAAAACAAAGTATCTAGGCATAAATAATTCTAGTTGTTAGAAAAGGAAATACAGGTCTAATTGGGAGGAGGGGGAGAGTATAATGTAGAAATTAAAAAAAAAAAACATGTTTGAAGTCTAATCAAAGAACTGATTTGGAGACTGAAGTACTTATTAGCTCTGTCACCTGAGGCACATGTTTTACTCTTTAAGCTTATGTTCCTCATTTCTTTGGGTATATATACATATATATATATTATATATGACTGAAACCGTAGGAAGTCTGTTAACTTTCCAAAGAAATGAAATTACATATTCATATCCCAAAGGGATTGTTTCTGTTTGGAAGTTTTAATTGTATCTGTATTCCTTAGCATGGTCTCTGTGTTGTTCAGTCGCTTAGTTGTGTCCGACTCTTTGCGACCCCTTGGACCATGGAATATGATCCTTAGAATATACCAAACACTATAAATGGTTGATACAGGTATAGTTATTCATTTTTCCCACAGTTAATCACCAACTTTTATACATTTACCCATATTTAACAACCTTAAAAATCCTTAAGATGAGCTCTCTGGAATCAAGACCAGTTATAGCAATTAATCTCTGAGAATCTACTCTAATTAGTCAGACTGATTTACTTGCTTACTCTCTCATACCAACGACAGGTTCTCATATTAATCAAAATTTCATTTTCACAATTTATTCACATTGTATTGCATCTTTAAATTCCCAAGTCTCTTGAATGATTATGAATTTGACTCTAGCTGGAAATTTGCCTTATTCAACTCTATGTCTCCAGGGCCAAGAATAATAAATGGATTAAGGGCGTTCATTGGTTGAATGAATGACCTATGGATGTTAGCCTTTATTCCCAGTGATGTTACTGAGGATAATGTGTTTTCTTTATCTGAAAAACTAATGACTGAAACCATAAGGAGTCTGTTAACTTTCCAAAGAGAATGAGAATTCGCAGTATTATCTACCATGAGCAAGGCACCAGGATAGACTCTTCATAGAGAACTTATGGAATTCAACAATATTACGGAAGTAGTATAAGGCATCTTGGAGAGCAAGGTGAGAACTTCCCAGTTAACAAATGTAAATTTCCTACCTTAAAAGATAAAGCACAGAAAATACATCACCCTACTCACAGATGAAACTTCAGTGTTCCAACTATTTCCATTTTTCAACCTTATGAAAAAGATCATAAATGATTCTACTATGAACTGCCAAACATACATAGCTTAAATAGGATCAGACTCATTCTTTGTGTATTGTCTGAAAAATACCTTCATACTGCCATTTAATTTTGGAGAAACCCTCTGTCACATAGAGTGAGATGTCAAATATTTTTAGTCTATCATCCCCTTCTTACATTGTGAGGAACTGAATCCGAAAGACTATTTTATGAATTGTTTGGTATAGTTGAGTTAATGAGATCTCAGCCTCTCTGACTCTTTTCTTAAAACAATTTTTTTGAACAGATTGACCCAAAATCTTACTAGGAGAGACTCAGCTTCAATGAAATAAATATGCTAATGAAGTTGTCCATGCATCGTACATCTCATAAACATGATGTTTGTAAATTTTGAGAAGTTTGATTGAATTTGAATTAAAGTAATTGTGCAGCATACAGTTTTCCCTACAGCACACATAATGAAAGTCAACAAATTGTTTAACCAAAAAGAAAAAAAAAAAAAAAAAAACACAAAAGAATCTTAACAAAAATATATTGGAGATATACTGTTGACCTAAAAGAAAAGTTTTTGTATGTTGTCAGAAACTAGCTTTTGACATTTTCAAGTTCAAGATAATATAGACAATCAACAATTAATTAATTAAACATTTTGGATACACTTGCCATATGTGTAAAATAAGCATTTCTACATATTTATTTTCAGAATTATGGAGTATCTATGGTTTTCTTTAGAAAATGTTAATGACTTCAGGATTACAACTGAGTCTTTCAAGTATCTCAAAATTCAATCTGATTTTGACCTTGAAGTCACCTTTGTTTTGAAATAATTTTGTGTGTACAAGTTCTTCACAGATTTACTTGGAAAAGAAGGCTTTCCTGCATGTGAGAAATAATCTAAGAATAAATTTGATGACTTTTAATGATAATTGTCACTATATAATTGTAACATATTTAGATGACAGTTTCCTGGTAACTGTAACGTAATGGTCACAAGCAAATCTTTAAAGTTATATCTGTAGTTGTTACCTTGTAGTTTGTGTCATCTATAAGCATTTAAAACACAGCCCACTAGTTAATTTCCAAATCATAACACAGCTTTGGTAAATGACTAATACTCGCTAAATGAAAATGAAGATTCTAGTCTTATTTTTATGTCACCCACTGTACAAAGTTAGGTCAATAAAAACAAAATGTAATGATATTAAATAGAAAGAGATCAGATATTAACTCTCAAATAATAATCACTATTGTAAGTGTTTTACAAGCATACTCCTACACTCAGTGTCTGTCTGTCTATCTATCTATATACACAAACATTTATATAATACCGGATGGAAATAAGTGATGTCATTATAGTGATGCTTCAGGCTAACCAGTAAAATACATTTAAAGAAACTCTTCTGCACAACATTCCTAGTAGACGCTTTCTGTTACTCATTTTAAGTGTGATTTTCACACAGTTTGGCAAACTCAAGAGTGTTGGCCTGCTCCATTAACAGATGGAGTGTTATTGATCTGATACTTGCAGATTAGAGTAGAGCTCATTTTCACTCTTAAGATTTGTTATCACTTGGACATATCATTCTAGTCCAACAATGTTTGAAAAACATGCCTATGCATGCAAAGCCCGTTTGAGATGAATACATTTCGATTTCCTACAAATGCCTTGATTTTCACTTATTTTCAGGAATCAGAGCCTAGAGCACATTACTTTTAGATTCCTGATTATAGACACAAGTATTATTTAAACATAAGAAGTTACTTACAAGTAAACCAAATAGAAAAGCAATCTCTCTTGTTGGATCAAGATTTACTTGAAATCTAAAGCTATGGACTTTCATGTTCATCTGGAATTGAAAGTAGTTATTTGTATGCCTTGAGATTTCAAAAAAAAAAAAAAAATGATTTTTCACAAAATCAAAGTAGCTACATCCATCCAATATTGGGAAAATAATTTATTATCTTTAAATTGAAAAAAGGAGGGAGATATAGCATATCAGGAACAGACATGAATTTTGTTTTATCCTTAATGGAACTGATTGACCCTAAACCCCCTAACTCTGAGAGACAAAGCAAAATAGTCTGAAAACAAATGCTACTTTCAGAACCTAGAGTATAAACAGATGCTTTCTGATATAGTTGAACTGCAAAAGCATTAAAATAGATTCCAGGTCCAATTTTCAACACTGATGATAATTTGCAGGTTATTTTAAAGGTAAAATACTGTAAGATTTTTTTTGTCACTAAAGATGTTAGTAAATATATCTTGCTTAAATGAACTTTCCAGAACTATCAAAGATCATTTTTAATGTCAAATTAATATCAAAAGATTAAATGGAACAGAAAGTGTTTAGACCAAATTGGGAAAATTGCCACGCTAAACTAGATAAGTGATCTATCCTGTTAAACCTCTATTCAGAACATGAAACCTGTTCAATGCCCATCTTGCCTCAGGAACGTTCTCAAAGTGAGTCCTTTCAATATCTTTATTCATATGGCTGCATATGCACTTCAAGTGACTTTCTGAACAGTGAAAAATTATTTCCAAATCAATCTTCCAGAAATTTAATGCTTGATAAAATATTAGCTCTTCAGTGCAAAAGGTTTTCTCAAACAGGTAAGAATGATTTAATCACTTCATAACTCATATACAGACTTTGGTCATTGACTATGTAACAAAAGCCACAAAAAAGGGGAAAACACTAGTTTCAAGCAAACTCTTAGGATTTAAATATCTTGGAATTCACACCCTCCGTATGTATTATTTTATCCTCACAAAGAGAAATTCATCAGGTACTACAATCATCATCCTCATTTTGCATTTATGGATTTCTAACACAGAGGTTTAAAATAACAAGTTTTTATCACTAATTCATGGTGAACCGGGCTTGAAAACTTTAACAACTTCAAACAAAATCAAGGGCACTAAACTAATAATCTATGCTGCCTCCTGTGTGCATGTTGCATAGAATTTCTACATTTCACTGTTTCTTTCTTACTCTAGGTCTTAGTATTCAATATCATAGCATTTCTTGTTGGCTAAGCCTCCCTTGAACTCCTAGTCATAAACCTAAGTTGTTAAGTTTCACTTGGTCTAACGCAGTAGTTACCTTTAACATGCAGCAGAATAAACCATAGCTTATTAAAACATCCATTTTTGGGGTCCACCTCTGGAGTTTTTGATTCAGTCAATCTGGCGTGGGGCTTGAGAATGTGCATTTAGAATCAGTTCCCAAATGCTGCTATTGGTGCAGGAACTACAGTTTGAGAATCATTGATCTACTAACTTAATCCATTACTTATTAATAAGCACAGTATTTTGTGAAAGTACATGATAATGGTAAATCATGACATTTAGATCCAGAGCTTCTCAGAACATATTTGTAAACCAAAGGCAATAATTTGCATTACTGATTTCCATTTCTTCACTGAGGGACAAGTTGTACTGGGAGATAGTGGTGATACTTCAAGAAACACATAGGAACTCAAATTACCACAGATCTTATATCTTATGCTGTTATTATAACATTTGTAATCTTTACATACCAGTAACCTACAGACACACACACACGCACACACACACACAAATACACAGACCAATGCTATAGGAAAATAAGACAAAGTACAACCTGAATGTTCTTATTAACAGTGAAGTTGCCCTGTGATACCAGTAAATAAATGCCTGTGTCAAAAGAAAAGAAATACTCATTTAAACAGTATTTACTTGCTCTCTTAATTTCTCTCATTTTTATGTCTCATTGTGTTGAATATTAGGTGCTTCCCAGGTGGCACTAGTGGTAAAGAGCCCACCTGCCAGAGCAGGAGATGCAGGAGATATGGATTTGATCCCTGGGTCAGGAAGAATCCCTGAAGGAGGGCATGGCAACCCACTCCAGTATTCTTGCCTGGAGAATCTCATGGACAGAGGAGTCTGATAGGCTATTGTCCAAAGAGTCAGTCACAAAGAGTCAGACGCAACTGAAGCAACTTAGTACACATGCACACATGTTGAATATGAACATCATTTTTCCAAGAAATTTAGGTGACCCCAACTCTTAAATGTTTAGCAGATAGTTAGCAAATGGTAGTGATTTTATTTTTTAAAAACAGCCTATAATTACAAGCTAACACTACAATAATTTGGCCACCTGATGCAAAGAGCTGACTCATTGGAAAAGACACTAGTGCTGGGAAAGATTGAAGAAAAAAGAAAAGGGAGATGCAGAGGATGAGATGGTTAGATAGCATCAACAACTCAATAGACAGGAATTTGGGCAAACTCTGAGAGATAGTGAAGGACAGGGGAGCCTGATGGATTGCAGTCCATAGGGTCGCAAAGAGTCAGACACAGCTTAGCAACTGAACAATAACAACAAAAACTGTAAACTTCAAATTTGAAATAACAAAACCCTAACTATGATACATGTCATAATTAATAGTTACCTGATAGTGCTGCTAATCTGGATGCCAATTATTCATGGAATGCTGAATTTAACAAGGAGACATACAAAAGAAATGAAAAATAAGGTTCCTCAATTGCAATGATTTAAGTTGATCTTCTCTGGTGGCTCAGCTGGTAAAGAATCCACCTGTAATGCCAGAGACCTGGATTCCATCCCTGGGTTGGGACGATCCCCCGGAGAAGGGAATGGCTACCCACTCCAATATTCTGGCCTGGAGAATTCCATGGACTGTATAGTCCATGGGTCACAAAGAGTGGACACAACTGAGCGACTTTCACTTTCACTTTAAAGATGTAAATTGTAAACAAGCAAATTAACTTAGAAAAGCTGAGTTTAACAAGCTTGAGAAGATGTATATTAAAATGTGTGAATGACTGAGAAGAGATTAAAGAAGGGGTTTTAAAATCAAGTTTTAAAGAAAGGCATAGACTGGTCAAGAAGGAAAAGGATCATTTAAATTAAATATGTGGTAACCCAACTTCATATATAAAATTTCCCCAGGTGTGTGTGTATATATATGTATATGTATATGTATATATGTATATGTATATGTATATGTATGTATGTATGTAAATTTTCCAGGATGTGTGCATACTTGCGCTAGTTGACTGTACTAGCTAGGAGTTATATAGGTAGTACATAGAGAAAGAGAGACAGAGAGAGAGTTTCTTATCTCAAGCAAATGACTAAGGGTAGAAAGACTGGCTCATTAATGGAAGTATGTTTAACACTTTAATAAACTCAAACTGTTTTCCAACACATTTCTTCAATTTACATTCCTATCAACAATATATAATAATTTCAGATGCTTCACTTAATAAGAATTTTTAGTTTCAGATGTTTGAATGTTATTTTATTTTGTATTTCCCTTATGAACAGGGATGCAAATATTTTAATGAAGTATTTGCTACCCCTATATAATCTTTACCGAGGTGTCTGTTCACATTGTTTTGATCATTTTTAATTTGATTGTTATCTCACTACTGAGTTGTGAGGATTTCTAAAAGTATATGTCTGGATAAAAGTCCTTTATCAAATATGAGATTTACAAATATATCTTCTTTTGTGGATTCTTTTCATTCCTTTTCATAAAATAAATAAACAAAATAATGCAAATAAAATTTTAAAGGTCTTGGGGCACACACACAAGAATATCTCTTAAAAAGTTGATATTCTTAATTTTGATGTGATACAATTAATCTTTTTTTGGTATTCCATATAAAGAATTATTCTAAATTATTGTATAACTCAAGGTCAGAAAGATCTCACATATTTTCTTCTAGAAGGCATTTTTACATTTAAGTTGATGTTTTGTTTTGAGTTAATTTTTGTTTACCAATATATGGTGTGAGATATGAACTGACATCCATCCTTTCACACGTGGATAACCAAATATTGTAGCACCTTGTATTGGCAAGAACATAACTCCTCCACTAAATTTATTTTAATGCCTTTTGGAAAAAATCAGTTGTTCATATATGTGTGAATCTATTAGTGGACCCTCCATTCCATTACTCTGATCTGTTTGTCTTTGCCCCCCAAACCACAACTGCACTGATTACTTACTGTAGCATTAACAGGTCTTGAAGTCAGGCAATGTAAGTCTTTCAACACTGTTCTTTTAAGTGTCTTACACTGTTCTAGTTTTTTTTAGCATTCCCACATGAATCTTAGCCTATAGAATTTTGATTGAGACATGTGAGAAACTATCAATCATTTGGAAGAAAAGCTATGACAAAACTAGACAGTGTATTAAGAAGCAGAGACATTACTTTGCTGACAAAGGTCCATGTAATCAAAGCTATGGTTTTCCCGGTAGTAGTGTATGGATGAGAGAGTTGAGCCATGAAGGCTGAATGCCGAAGAATTGATGCTTTTGAACTGTGATGTTGGAGAAGACTCTTGAGAGTCCCTTGACCTGCAAGGAAACCAAATCAGTCAATCCTAAAGGAAATCAATCCTGAATAATCATTGGAAGGACTGATGCTGAAACTGAAGCTCTAGTACTTTGGCCACCTGATGTGAAGAGTTGACTCATTAGAAAAGACCCTGATGCTAGGAAAGATTGAAGGCAGGAAGAGAGGGGGATGACAGAGGATGTGGTGGCTTCATGGCATCACTGATTCAATGGACATGAGTTTGAGCATGCTCCGGGAGATGGTGAAGGACAGGGAAGCCTGGCATACTGCAGTCCATGAGGCTGCAAAGAGCTGGACACAACTGAGCGACTAAACAACAATAAATCGTTTGGGGAAAATTAGCATCTTAAGGCAAGCCTGGCATGCTGCAGTCCACGAGGTCGTAAAGAGTAGGACACGACTGAAAGACAGAACTGAACATCTGAACAATATTGAAAATTTCCATCCATAATTGATATTTTGGTTATTCTTAGTATGTAGAAATGCAATTAACGTTTGTATATTGATCTTGTATCCTACAGCCTTGATGAAGTCACTCGTTAATTCTAGTAGTTTTTGAACATTTTTTGACATCTTTGAAGAAAGTTTTACTTCATTTCCAACATTATTTATTTTTCTTAAGCATTGCAAGTTAAATAGAAGTGGTGACAACAGATGTTCTTGCCCTGTCCTTGATCCTATATAGAAATTATTTAGCATTTCATCATTCTGTATGTGGAGAAGGCAATGGCAACCCACTCCAGTACTCTTGCCTGGCAAATCCCATGGATGGAGGTGCCTGGTAGGCTGCAGTCCATGGGGTCGCTAAGAGTCAGACACGACTGAGCGACTTCATTTTCACTCTTCATTTTCATGCATTGGAGAAGGAAATGGCAACCCACTCCAGTGTTCTTGCCTGGAGAATCCCTGGACGGGGGAGCCTGGTGGGTTGCCGTCTATGGGGTCGCACAGAGTCAGACACGACTGAAGCGACTTAGCAGCAGCAGCAGCAGCAGCATTCTGTTTGATGTTAACCATATGTTTTCATAAATATCCATTATCAAGCTGAAAAACTTCTCTTCTAGTCCTAGTCTATTGAAAAATATTTAAAGTAGATCAATGCTGGATTTTGTTGTATTATTTTTTGTATTGATTGAGACGCTCATTTGGTTTTCCTTTCTCAATCTCTTAGTATCGTGAATTATACTACTTGATTCTGAGTGTTTAAGCCAATCTTGCATACCAGGGATAAGTCCCCCTTGTTCATGACATAGTATCTTTTACTATATTGTTGTATTTAATTCATTAAAATTTTGTTAAGAATTTTTGCATCTATGTTCATGAAGGACTATGTTCGTCAAGGCTTCCCTGGTGGCTCAGATAGTGAAGAATCTGCCTGCAATGTAAGAGACCCTTTTTCAGTCCCTGGATCTGGAAAATCTCGTGGAGAAGGGAATGGCAACCCACTCTAGTATTCTTACCTGGAGAATTATATGACTAGAGGAGTCTGTCAGGCTACAGTTCATGGGGTCACAAAGAATCAGATATGATTAACTAACATTAATGAAGGATATTGGTGTGCAAGTTTTCTTGTTGTCTAATATTTGTTTCTGGTTTTGAGATAAGAGTAATTTCAGCCTCAAAGAATGATTTGGTATATGCCTTCTACTCTTCAATTATCTCAATGTTTTTTCAGAATTAATATTGTATAGTTTTAAAATATTGGGTAGAATTCCCTGGTGAAGCCATCCAAGCTTGGAGAATCCTTTCTCAAAAGAATATTTTCAACTACAAATTCAACTTATTTAATTGACATAGAGCTTTTCAGGTTTTCTGTTTCTTCCTGAGTGGTGTTTTGTATTCTTCCAAATATTGGTTATATTTCATCAAAGTTGCAAAATATAGATGTATAAATGTTCATACTTCCCCATTATACTTGAAGTATCTATAGAATCTGTAGTTATGTCATCTTTCAGAATCCTGATATTAGGAGACTTTGTCTTCTCTCTCTCTCTCTCTCTCTTTTTTTTTTTTATGATGAGTCTGGCTAAAGTTTTATTGATTTCATTTAACTTCCTCAAAGAAAAAATTTTTGCTCTTATTGGTGTTTCCATTATTTTTCTTTTTATAAATGTTTATTTTATATTGGAATATAGTTGATTTATAATGTCGAATTAAAGTTTCATATATATAGCAAAGTGTTTCACCTATGCATACACGTATTATCTATTCTTTTTTCAGATTATTTTCCCATTTAGTTTATTATATAATATTGAGTAGCATTCCCTTGGCTATGAAGTACTTCCTTGTTGATTATATATTTTATTTATTGTAGTATATGTTATGTTAATTATATTGTTAGTATTTGTATATGTTAATTCCGAACTCCTAGTTTATCCCTCCCCTACATCTTTCCCCTTTAGTAACCATAAATAATTTTTCTAAGTGTGACCGACTTGGTGTTTTTGCTGTGGCTTCCTTCCACTGCTACTACCAAGCTGAGGAGAAGGCCTATTTTTCTGTTTTTATTTCATTGATTTGTTAATTTTCAGTATCTCTTTTCTTCTCTTCTTCTCAATTCGTTCTTATTTTTGCTTTTCATTTGCTAATTTCTTAGTGTGGAAGCTTAGACATTTAAGACCACCTTTCTTTTCTGATATATAATTATACACTATACATTTTCCCTTTAACACTACTCTGGGAATCTAGCCACTTTGGCCTCCTTCCACTCAAAATTCCGGAAAAGTCAACTTCAAGACTCCACTGTACTCTCCTGTGTTTCCTCTCCCTGTGTTTCAGCATAAAATGTTATCCAGGCAGTAAGTTAAAGCAATAACAGAAATAACCTTATTTGTTTTCTATCTCTTAGTATCACTATCCTTGTAATTTTATGTATAATATCTTGAGAATCATTGTTACATGGGGCATGATGGAGGATAAACCTTCTCTCTGTTACTCAATATTGGCCAGAGGCAGAAGTCAGAAATTATTTTATTGCTTGTTTTTATTTAAATAAAATTATTACCTTAAGTATCTGTGTGTGAGTGCTAAATCTATTAAGTTGTGTCTGACTCTTTGAGACCCTATGGACTGTAGCCTGCCAAATTCCTCTGTCCATGGGATTCTGCAGACGAGAATACTGAAGTGGGCTGCCATGCCCTTCTCCAGGGGATCTGCCTGATCTAGGGATCGAATCCATGTTTCATGTCTCCTGCATTGGAAGGAGGGTTCTTTACCACTAGCATCACCTGGGAAGCCCCTAAGCATCTGGGTTTCTGAAAAAAATAATAATAATAATAACATAAGGCACTTTTAGTAACATATTACATGATTCAGAATCATTTGAGTTATATCTCAGAGATTTTATATTATATTTCTGTGGAAGAAATGCTTACAGGCTTGATCTTATTTACACCTTTAAAATTTTTTAATTAATTTATTTATTTTAATTGGAGGCTAATTACTTTACAATATTGTAGTGATTTTTGCCATACATTCACGCGAATCTGCCATGGGGGTACACGTGTCATGCATCCTGAATCCCCCTCCCACCTCCCTCCCCATTCCACCCCTCAAGGTCGTCCCAGTGCACTGGCCCTGAGTGCCCTGTCTCATGCATCAAACCTGGACTGGCAATCTATTTCACATATGGTAATATACATATTTCAATGCTATTCTTTCAAATCATCCCACCCTCGCCTTCTCCCACAGAGTCCAAAAGTCTGTTCTTTACATCTGTGTCTTCTCTGCTGTCTCACATGTAGGGTCATCATTACCATCTTTCTAAATTCCATATATACGTGTTAATATACTGTATTGGTGTTTTTCTTTCTGACTTACTTCATTCTGTATAATAGGCTCCAGTTTCATCCACCTCATTAGAACTGATTCAAATACATTCTTTTTAATAGCTGAGCAATATTCCATTGTGTATATGTACCACAACTTTCTTATCCATTCATCTGCGGATGGATATCTAGGTCGCTTCCATGTCCTAGCTATTGTAAACAGTGCTGCAATGAACATTGGGGTACACGTGTCTCTTTCAATTACCAATGCCTTAGTTGCTCAAAAGAAGTCTTTCTGTTGGATAAATGTTCCTCAAGGAGAATTAAAATATACTTTGATTATATATTCTAGTTGAATAGAAACCTCAACATGTGTACTAATGTCAGGTGCATACTATATTGGCAATTTGAAATGTCTTCAATATTAATTTCTGTCAAAGTATGATCAAAAACTGTTTCAAACTGATCAAAGTAAAATGATGAAATTAATTATTTCTTTTCAGAATGGCAATGATTAATTCTCACACAGTGGATGTTATTTTCTCAAGTAGCAAAAAGTATACAGGAGCCTTGCAGGTAGGCTAAAGGAAACCTTGTATGCTTTCTTTCTAATAAACCCCCATAAAGCTTCAGAATACTGCTCGATATACAATCACCTAGACTGCCCAAGTGTAGCTGACAAATGAGAAATTTTGAGGGCAATTGAGCACTGCAAAACCTCGCAATGGATTGACATAAGGTTGTTTATTACAGTTGCTTTTGAAATGGTATAATTCAAACATTCAAAATGTTCAAGGGTTTCCAAGTTCATTCTTTGATCCTCTAATGTAAGATTTTCAGGTCTAATGCTAATCTCTCTATTTCTACACTATAATGATTTCCTTCAAATATGGCCTTTGAATGTATGTAATTATGGGCTGAAGATATATGGGATATACATGCTCTAGTCTTTCAGACCATTAAAACAGATATCTAAGAAGACTGACAAAAAACTTCAGATTAAAATGTTTTATAATTCTTTACTGTATTGCATTTTCAAATTGTAAGGTAAAGGTTTAGTATTTATAATAATTTCTTTTTTTTTTTTTTCCAAGGAGAATGTGACTTTACAAATACCAATATTGGTTAAAATACCTTCATTAAATATGCAAAAGGTAAGTAAGAGTTTAAAAGTTTTGGGGTAGTCTTCCTTAGGGAAAAATACAAAAAGAAAATAAAAATTCCTAAGTAGCATTCAGTCAATTCTCCTATCATTTTCTTTTCCATTATATATTGATAAACATTGAGGAATCAGGTGGAGAGGGAGGTGGGAGGGGGGATCGGAATGGAGAATACTTGTAAATCCATGGCTGGTTCATGTCAATATATGACAAAAAACACTACAATATTGTAAAATAATTAGCCTCCAACTAATAAAAATAAATGAAAATAAATAAATAAATAAATATATCATATTGTAGAGCAAATATAATGAAGTCTACAAAATGTCCATATTACTCATTTTGGCAGATTATTATCTTCCAAAGATGTCCACAAAACTATCTCCTACCCTATAATTTCCTCTAGAACCTTGCCACTCCACAATCAAATGGTGGAGTCTGTATTTCCTCTTCTTGAATCAGAGTGGGCCTTCATGACTTACAGAGTGGAGCAGAAATGATGCTATTTAACTCCAATGGTAGGACATAAAATGCTGTGTACTTTCACCTTTTTAGCTGTTGGATCCATCAATTCCCCTGTAAGCAATCTCATTTCCCTGAGGCTGCCATACTGCAAGGGAGTCCGAACTACTACATGAGGAGAAACCTGGAATCTATCTGAAGAAAAAGCTCCCTTGCCAGTCTCCAGCTCTTTCAGTCATCTGTTCCAGATCTATCCAACTTCTGACTGCAACTATATGAGAGACTCCAAGCCAGAAACACCCATTCCATCCCCTCCTGAATCCTTAACCTATAAATACTGTGAGACATAAAAAAAAATATTTGATGTTTTTTTGAGCCACTGAGTTTAGCAATGATTTGCTATGTAGAAATAGACAATCAAAAATCTCATTCCTTTGATTTATTTTAAAACATTGATTTTTTGCTGTCATCAATTATTGACACTGTGATATTATTCTTTTCTGAGCATCAGTTGACTATAAAAGGAAGTAATGGGGGAAGGCTAGCTTTGATATGAATGTGGAGCTCAGGAAAATTCTGGAGCAATTGATGAAAGCAATATAAGATGACTTTGGGCATCCAGGGTACAACATGAGGACAAGTGCTAGATTAAGGGATGTATTGGAGGCAGAGATAAGCTTTGTCTCCTGAATTAAGGTGTTATTAAAGTATAAGTCAGGGTTCTGCTGACTGGTTTTTGCCACAACTGTAAGGCTACCCAGGGCACAGTTATCATCTGCCTTCTCTATAGCATGGGGAGAAACTGGAATAATGTATGATATTTGTGATTTTCCTCTCATTTAAGTGAAAAATATCATTTAAAATCAATTTTGCTCTTTAAATTGGAATTATGAATTTTATCTGTTAAAGTATTTTATTGACGTTAGAATTATTTATGCAGAGACTATCTTAATGTAATTTTAATTGAACTCATAGTCACTGCTCTTTTAAAATTGGGAAATTTTACATAATTTGGTTAGAAAAGTAAGAGTTGTTGGCTACTATCACCTCCTTTTTTTTTTTTTTCATTTATTTGATTTCAGATCAGAGAATGTGTGGTCTGACCTGGTGAGTCACTTACTTCTCAAATTCTTAGCCATACAATGTTGCCAAGTTTGAGAGTATACAATACCATCCCTAAAGATTTCTATTGGTCAGTTTCTATCCTTCCCAACCAGATGTAACATTGTCCCAAGGAATTGTAGTGTGTTAATAATAGCACTCAAGGTGATAGTGATAAATAATAATATCATACACTACACTGTTATCTTTTTTTTATACTAGGAGCTTAACTCAGCAATAAATTGTATATAAATGTTACTCAGGATAGTCTATCTTCCTGTTTCCTCTTTCCATTGAAAGAAAAATAGGAGAAAGGTCCTGAGTTATTTCAATATTCCACAGAGTGCTGTTAAACTCTCAAGATATAAATGAAGGTAAATTTATCTGACCTATGAAGTCAGATCGTTCACTCTATTGACACTGAAGAAAGGGATTGACAAGTTGATTTGTAAGTACTAGGGACACCACCATATTAACTCACTATCTTCCAGCAACAGGTTTTCAGGTTTACACAAACACCCTATGCCCTAGGGTGGCCTCATGTGTGACCTGAGTGCTCTGGCTGACAGGACAGAGCAGGTGTGAGTGAATTTAACACATCTTGTTAAAAACCTAACTACTAGACATGTCACAGTCCTGCATATCAAAATAAATAAATAAATAAAAGTGTGTGAGGGTTTATGTTTGTACCTTTTATAAGCCATTTATTGTCACTTTTATAAAGATATAATAAGTTTGTACCTTTTCCCTCTCTATGTTAGTCCCACGTTAAACCACCAGCTTAAGCAGAAACACACTAATCACTGTTATCAAGATAATTTTAAGTCACACAGAGAAAAGCACATATAATATAATATTATATGTGGAATCTAAAACAATGATACAAATGAATTTATTTACAAAACAGATTCACAGTCATAGAAAGCAAACTCATGATTATCAAAGGGGGTGGGGGATGGAACTAAGTTAGGAGTTTGGGATTAATATATATATACACAGGGAACTATACACAGTATCTTGTAATAGTCTATAAAGGGAAAATAAAAATAAAAAAAGAGTATATACATATAAAACTGAATCACTGTACTGTATACTTAAAACTAACACAACACTGTAAATTAACTATTTTTCAATTTAAAAAGGATGATTTAAAACTACTCTCTGGAATATTGATTGAACCTTATTTTAATGTAATTAATTTTCCTTACTTGGCCTTAAGTATGTTACTAAGGGGCTTCCCAAGTGACACTAGTGGTAAAGACCACCAATGCAGAAGACGTAAGAGATGCAGGTTCGGTCCTGGGTCAGGAAAATTCCCTGGAGGAGGGCATGGCAACTCACTCCAGTATTCTTGCCTGAAGAATCCCATAAACAGAGGAGCCTGGTGGGCTACTGTTCATAGGGTCATGCAGAGTCAGACATGACTGAAGCAACTTAGCCTGCATGCATGTTATTAAAGTCTGTAAAAAATGAAACAGGTATAAAATAATCTCATTTCACTTCTACTATGAAAATGAAGAGAAATCCACATATTTAAAAGAAATGGATTTAGCACTTGTACAAGCAAGATGGATCTAATAAGGGAATTTTAGGGTGTGATAATGAACCTCCCTTCCCCAGAGGCACATATCTGTGTTTCTGGTAAAATATCAGGGTCTGAAAGTTGAGAGGAATGGGCTATTCTAAGATAAGCACAGAACATTCTCATATACAGGGCTCACCAAGCCACCAGTAAAGAGGCGTGTATGAAAGCCAGGTTTTAAGAATGAATTTGTAAATGTATTGCTTCTTTATTCATCTAATGGTGGGAGGTAAATGACAAACCCTACAGTTACTTCTTTTTCTGGTTCTGCAACAATTTGAATGCCAGCCTATCTAAATAGTATAACAGCAGGTGGAAAAAATCACAGCCCGATAGCTTTTTTGATTACTTTTTATGATCTATCATAGTTTTAATTGAAACTCTATGAGAAAGGCCTTATTTCCCTTTTAAAACAAAAGCTTTAATATATTCTGTTCACATAAGCATAGTGATAGCATGAAATATAGAAATAGGCTTTTTCCCCTATGAAGCCTTTATGAAGTATTTGTTTATTGTAATGCACTTGCTTGTTAATTGTTTAGTTTCTTGCTTAAGCAAGCAAGTAACCTAGAAAGGATAGTGTCATTACTCAGCCACTAAACGAAGTAGCTGTAAAGGTCAATTTCAAGTTAACAATATTTCCCAGTGGTTCCAGTGAAAGAACAGTATGGATCCAAGAGAGGAAACAAACTATGCAACATATCTGAAGGATACAACATCACTAAAAGATAGCTGAAATAAAATGGTATTAATAGACATGCTCTTCATTTAAGTTTTATTATAGCTCTTTGATTTCAAGCTGTTGTTCCCATCGCTGTCATTCTTTTGTCCTTAAAACAACAATATTTCCCTTGCAATAGGCTTTATTAGTGTTGCTAATATATTGTTATTAATAGCATTGTGGTAGCTATTGAAACAGTATCGTTAAGAAATGACTCCTGTAAATAAAATTTTTTTTTGTCAGGAACTATTTTTAGAATTACCTATGTATATGACTGTCATACAGTTGGACCTCTGACCTGTGGGTTCTTCATTTATTAATTCAGCAACCATGGAAAGATAATATTTGAAAAAGAAATTCCAGAAAGTTCCAAAAAAGCAAACTTAAATTTGTCTTGGGTAGCAAGTATTTACATAGCATTTACATTGTATTTACAACTATTTGCATAGCATTTACATTGTATTAGGTACTATAAGTAATCTAGAGATGATTTAAAGTATAGAGAGGATGTATGTAGATTATATGCAGATACTAAGCCATTTTATATAAGACACTTGAGCATTTTTGGAATTTGATATATGTAAGGGTCCAGGAACCAAACCTCCATGGATACAGAAAAACTACTATATATATTCATATTTGTACTTTAATGAGTAGAAACATGATAAGATTAAGACAAAGACTTCATACAGCTCTAAGGCTATACTCCTGTCTTCATGATTAAATCCACTTCTTTCATATATTTTTGTATTGTACTTAACCCCTCTCAGCCTCAGTTCTTTCCATCTATAAAATATTGATTAAAAATAGCTTTATTCTTCAGTTACTTTGAGTGATATAATGAGCAGAAAGTACATAGTAAATATGGACTAAATGTTTATTTTTGTTGTCACTCTTGTTAGTGTTCTTCCTCATACATATTTGATTCAGTCACCTATGCATTTGGAGAATATTGCATATAATTCTGGAAAATGTCAGTAATAATAACCTAGGGCCAAATGGGTTATATCTAAGGTAATACTGAATATTTAGTACTTGTTTTCAGTTCAGTTCAGTTCAGTTGCTCAATCGTGTCCAACTCTTTGCGACCCCATGGACTGCAGCATACCAGGCTTCCCTGTCCATCACCAACTCCCAGAGCTTACTCAAACCCATGTCCATAAAGTCAGTGATGTCATCCAACCATCTTATCCTCTGTCGGACCCTTCTCTTCCTGCTTTCAATCTTTCCTAGCATCAGGGTCTTTTCCAATGAGTCAGTTCTTCACATCAGGTGACCAAAGTATAGGAGTTTCAGCTTCAACATCAGTCCCTCCAATGAATATTCAGTACTGATTTCCTTTAGGATTGACTTGTTTGATCTCCTTGCAGTCCAAAGGACTCTCAAGAGTCTTCTCCAACACCACAGTTCAAAAGCATCAACTCTGCCATGCTCAGCTTTCTTTATAGTCCAACTCTCACATCCATACATGACTACTAGAAAAATCATAGCTTTGACTAGACAGACCTTGGTCTGGAAAGTAATGTCTCTGCTTTTAAATATGCTGTGTAGGTTGGTCATAGCTTTTCTTCTAAGGAGCAAGCATCTTTTAATTTCATGGCTGCATAACCATCTACAGTGATTTTGGAACCCCCCAAAAAAATAAAGTTGTTTTGTTTTTTTTTTTTTTTTTTAATAAAAAACACTGCTTCCAGAGTTTCCCCATCTACTTGCCAAGAAGTGATGGGACCGGACGCTATGATCCTAGTTTTTTCAATGTTGCGTTTTAAGCCAGCTTTTTCACTCTCCTCTTTCACTTTCATCAAGAGGCTCTTTAGTTCTCCTTTGCTTTCTGCCATAAGGGTGGTATCATCTTCATATCTGAGGTTATTGATGTTTCTCTCAGCAATCTTGATTCCCACTTGTGCTTCATATACCTGGGCATTTCGCATGATGTACTCTGCATATAAGTTACATAAGCAGGGTGACAATATACAGCCTCGACGTACTCTTTTCCTGATTAGGAACCATTCAGTTGTTCCATGTCCAGTTCTAACTTTTGCTTCTTGACCTGCATACAGATTTCTCAAGAGGTAGGTAAAGTGCTATGGTATTCCCATCTCTTTCAGAAGTTTCCCACAGTTTGTTGTGATCCACAGTCAAAGGTTTTGGTGTAGTCAATAAAGCAGAAATAGATGCTATTCTGGAACTTTCTTGCTTTTTTGATGATCCTGCCAACATTGACAATTTGATCTCTGGTTCCTCTGCCTTTTCTAAATCCAGCTTGAACATCTGGAAGCTCACTGTTCACGTACTGTTGAAGCCTGGCTTGGAGAATTTTGAGAATTACTTTACTAGTGTGTGAGATGAGTGCAATTGTGTGGTAGATTAAACATTCCTTGGCATTGCCTTTCTTTGGGATTGGAGTGAATCCCAATTCACTTATTTTCTCCTTCTGGTAAATACTTGTATATGCACATAAGTATTTAAGGTCAATTTTCTGCAGTATATAACTGACTAAATTGACAAAAAGTTATAAACAATAATTATAATTTAAAAATCTATATATCAACAAAATATGTTTCTTCTACAAAAGTTTAAAAATAGAAAACATTGTGTATGCCATGTGTGCAGTTATGTGAAAGCTATATGTGAATATAGTAAAAAAGTGGAACATAAAGAATCATTGATCTTTGAGTAGTGGATATAACAAGATTGAAATTAATTTCTCCCTTCATCCTAATATCTTCATATATTGCTAGAATTAACTATGTATAATTAATTATAATAATGAGCTTAAAATCTATAACACCCTTTACTTGCTAGTGATATGAGCAAACCTAGTGATTTATTCATCATATATTCTTTGTATGGTTGATTTGGTTGAACAAAACGTGTGTGTGTGTGTGTGTGAGAGAGAGAGAGAGAGGGAGAGATTTGTCTTTGTTAAATCTGCCCACTTTCTCTCTCCATTGTAAGTTCTATAATAAGAGAAGTGGACAAATAGAGCAAATTTCAGAAGGAGTATATAGTATATATACAGTATATATACTCAAAGGAGTATGAACAACAACTTTTGTTTGCCATGGTGATTGTTCATATTTTATTTTTCTCACTAGCTAATTGCCACAAACACATGTAGCATTTGTGTTACCATTCATAAAATTGAGCAGTATAAGAGAAGGTAAAATGAAACATATTTGCATGGTTAAGTACATATAGAATGTCATATCACATAGTATTTTGGTACCAACCAAAACCCATTAACTGTTGAAACAATTCTGGGTACCATATGTTGCCTTTAACTATAAAATTTCTGAACATACATGAATATTGATTTGAATTACACCATGATGCTCACGTAGCAAAATGAAAAAAAAAAAAAAAGTGTAACATTTTAAGAAAGCACAGGAAAGATTAGCAATAAATGGCAGCATTTCAAAATGTATTCTGTATTCACTAGACACAAATCAAAAAGTCTTGTTCTACTAATAAGTATTATTTAGCATTTACAAATTTTAATAATAACAACTCTAATCTATACAGCATGCACGATGTGACAGGCCTGTGTTAAGCACTTTACATGTAAAATCTCATTTCATTTTCTTGATAACCCTATCTGAGGTAGATAAACATGGTTATCTGCACTTAACATAGAAAATAACTGAGCTAAATAAATCTTAATTCTGTGACCATGATCTCATTCTTAATACAAAGAAAACCTGGATTTTAAAACTCAAACCAACTTGTTTAATTCTATATTTTGTAACCTGACTGAATATTTAAAGCCTCATATTCAAAGTCCTCATCACTGATTTTTTTTTTATCTTGAACAATCAAAATTTAAGCTGACAGTTTTGCAGGATGGTTTCAGGATACATATTGTAGACAGGCATATATGATAAATAATCAACTGACAGAGAAACATGGACTTACCATGCACTCTCAAGATAATCAGGAGCCCCATGTAAAAGCTCTATTGTATCAAGCATGGAGATAATAAGGGAAAATTCAAGCACTTATCAAAGTTATCTAAATATTTCCACAAAGCACTTTTATGCTTAATAAAATCTTTTAGTTTAGCTTACATACAGCTCTGTCCACAGAGCAATGAGACTGCTTTCAAAATGTGTGTAAAATGAGGCATTTTTAGAGAAAATGTGCATTCTTCTGATAAAATGTTGCTCTTTATTAGACAGTGCCTACTTTATTCTGCAAGGAAAAATTGTTTTAAAAAGATGATAGTTTCACTGACTAGGACTTTTCATGATATAGAGCCTGTGAAGTCTTTAAATGACCATGGATTTCTTGGTCTTCAAGGATGTTAATAGTTTTCTTAACCTCTCACTGATCATTAAAACTGATGAAAACATTTGACTATTACAGAAATTTTTGCCTTTACCTTAGATGATATTCTTTCCAATTTTTCTAGATGAGTCTATTTTCCCCTAATTAGAAAATAATGAAAGACTTACTGAAAATTTAGGTTATCATATATTAAATCAGCCGTTTTAATGCCTAGGCATTTTGAAATAATAAAGATACTGACCTATACCCATAAAGAGGATGTTAAACATTAATCTCACACAAGCACAAGAGTAAAAAGTATCCCTCAGGAGAAGCAAAAAGATTTATGCAAATAAATGTCAACTACCCAATCTTTGTATTTCAAAAGACAACTTTTGCTTCTACTGACTATTCTTACTTTCATCTTTGCATTTGCATGTGGTTTTTGATTGCTGGATGTCACAGGCAGGACATTTCTGGTTGACAACTGTCACAAAGCATGGCAGAATCAAGTTTAGCTACAATATGTTGAATTATCTGGAATGTGGCAAATTCCAAGTCAAGGGATAGAAACATCAGTTTTGAAATGCAGATAGGCAATAAAAACATGAGGAAGACATTTTCATCTAGATGTTATATTCAGATAGAACAATTTTATTCAAAGTGGGCACTGTGATGCAAAATTGATTGCCCCAAATTTGTCTTAAGACCAAATAAATATGGCATTAGAAAGGTGATTTCACATTATGGGTTTTAGCATGAAATAAGCTAGAAAATGTAAAAAAAAAAAAGTTAATGGTAATCACATTTTCAGAGAAATTGTACTTCCATTGCTACTACTACTACTGTCACTATTTCTACTGAAACTACTACTAAAAATAACATTTAATAAGAAGTATTGTGTGTTGAGACCTTTTATGTCTATTGATATATTTAATGCCAGCAGTAGTCAGAGGAAGTAGTTACCATTAACAGTTGGGTAAATTGAGTTTCAAAGAAGCTATGCAACTTGTTAATTTCAAATAGCTAGTAAATAGGGCATCCAGGATCTAACCTCGGGTATTCCTAATGTTAAACATGTAAGCCTTTCTTTAATACTCTCATACACTTAAGTATGAGAAGAAAAAAAGATCTGATGGAACTGCTTAGGTTTGCTAAGGATTATAAATCTTGTTTCAAAGTAGTCTACAGATGTTTACTTACTGTTTTTATATCCAGACAATATTACAACTGAGAAATAATTAAGATATTTTACAAAACACTGAAAAATATTATCAATAGTTACTGTCAGTTAACCGTACTTGATATATTGTGAACTGAAGAGCAGTATTGGAGAGAGAGAGACAGAGACAGACAGATGGAATTTTTAAGAAAGAACTATCCTTTTATCAAACAGAAATTTTCATATTTGTACAACCTAGAGTTTGGGACTCTTCAGACAAACTGATAGAATGGTGAAGAAATCTGAGCCAAAAATGTGGAAATATACTTTATAGGCTAAAAAAGGATAAACATATCAAATTATTTTTGTCTATCAATATGTCTTCAATTAAATGTTACTCCTGTAGCAACGTGTTCAGGGATAATTACAAAACAAGTGGTAACAGCATATTCTTTCCAATGAACATTTCTTCACTCTTGTTCCTTTCATATTTCCACTCTCTAATTCCAATGTTTGAAATCTAAGTTTTGAGAGGGTAACAGGCAGGAAGGCCAGGGGTCTCCAAATGGAGGAAATAGGCTGCAAGTGTCAGACATTTTTATCTCTCTTAAGCAGAAGGAGGAAACAAACAAGCGATTTTTTTTTCTTCTCTATACAAATTTAAAAGGAGGTTTCTCTTAAAATACTGTGTTGCCATAATGACACCTGGTTTCACCTGAAGTTAACTATTCTCAAACCTTGGGTTAACCAATGCATTTTTCTTATGGAAATGTTTGTCTTAAGCTATGTTAATGTACTATGCATTTACCCCAGACTCTGTCTTCAAGTCAGTTCCACCTAATGGCTCAGAACCTACTTGACAAATCCTTATGGTATACTCGATATTGCTCCCCTAATCTATGTAAACAAAACCATTTGTATGGTAATCTGCCCTTCTACAAGATTCAAGTCAATCGTTTTATGGCCTGGGATGAATCGTCTGGTGCCAAGATTATCCCAAAATACATCTTATAGATGAGGGGCCTGGTGCCATTCTGAGTTTTAAGACATTCCTTTCTTTCATTAACAGACTGCTAGTGACTATATAACATCTAGCTGAAGACTAGCAGGGGGGTACTCTTTCTGCCCCCTTCTGATGCCTATGTCAGAAGCTTTCTCTATCTCACTTATACTTTAATAAAACTTTATTACACAAAATCTCTGAGCAATTAAGCCTCGTCTCTGGCCCCGGATTGAATTTTTCTTCTCTGGAGGCCAAGAATCCCGGTGTCTTTTCATGGGTCAACAACAACCTTTCAATTTTACAGATGACTTTCTCCTTTTCCATCCTTGACTGCAATTGTTTCTTATAGTATGTATTTGCCTGTCTTTCAGACATAAATATTTTAATTGTGCTTGTGGTACTGAAGAAACAGAATTGAACTTTTCAATGTAGAAGGACACAATGCCTATCAGAAACTGGTTCTTTAAGTAAGTACAGGGATTTCATGAGATTAAAATTTCAGAAAAGCAGTTACTTGGTTTAGCAGACCTAGAAAGAGAGTTTCCAAAATCTACCAGCTCTAAATTCCTTAAAAGTTAAAATACAAAGTAACTTTACTTATCTCAAAGTTCTTTCTGATATTGGCCTCTGAACAGTTTTGACCATATAGTAAACTACTTGTAAAGAGTCCTAAATGAAAGAACCTAGTAATATGTCAATAACAGATAAAGCAAACAAATCTGACATCACTGTTTTCATAATTTCACAATGGTATCTTTCACAATGGCACTAAAAATCCCCAATAATGTTTAATTAAATTTCTAAACTGAATGAATTATTGGGTGCATAATCACAGATAATGTTGTTTTATGAAAATAAGTTTCAGATTTTAAGAAAAGAAAAACATTGCATCATATTTTAAATAGCCTTGGATATTAAGAAGAAGCTAATTTGGGAACTCCTTTTGAAAAATAAGTTTTGGCTAACTGATTAATCAATCAAATTCAGCATTTACTGTTTTATTTAGAGAAATCTGTAGATTTCTCTGCATCTTAAGCAATTTTCTGATGGGATTATGGAAGCCAGTTTCTTTTCAATGTGTCAGCAGAGAGAAAGGATGATATATAATAACCATGTGTTTGGTTTCTATGATGTCCCTTTAAAATAAAATCAGAGGACATTGATGGAAGTGAGGTAAGTCTTTAAAGATACAGTCTAAGTCCACATTTTCAAATTTAATTTCTACAAAAAAGCCTAAGAAGTGGTGTAATTATTCAAGAGTAATTCAAATGATCATTCCTTAAGGAAGAGTGTTTACATGTATGTATATATGTATATGGTGTGTGTGTGTAAAGAGAGAGAGAGAATGTGTGACAGAGAGACAGAAAATTTCTCTATCAACTCTCCCTACTCTCTCTCTATATATATATCTACCAAATGAGCAAATCAAACCAAACACTTTAATGCTTATCTGGCAAATAAAAAGCTCTTAAAGAGCTATTAGCACAACCATTCATCACCCCCACGTTTTTGACCCTCTATCAATTGATAGTATAATCTACTCTAGTAAAACTAAAGGATATTATGTATTTTTACCCTTATTATTCTTTCTTCTGTCGAAAATATCTGTTATTTTCATGTATTCTGATTTCATTACAGTGATGTCTCAAAGAAAGAATATCCCTCATGTACATGGGTTTATGACCTCAACTGATGCTAAAACAAAATTCTATTGAATTTCAGAGTGAGCTGTGCACCATTATTTGTATCTTTCTATTACTTCTGCCTATAATGCTGTCTTTTCTGCTTCTCTTCCTAGAAAAAGCCTAATCATTCTCCAAATTCAACTCAAATATGATTTTCTTCTATCATTTTCTTATATAGTCATTCTCACAGTATTCTTTGTCTAGTATTTGGTAATTTTTTAGAGAAAATGTTAAATATATTGTTTCACAATTTATGGTTTCTTTGTATTCCTTTGATACTACCATGAGTTTGTCTAAAGCAAGCACTATGTTTATAATTTTCAGATTTTAGCACCGTTCTAGGCACAAAATTTCCCTAGAAAATTTTATTATTAAATCATATGGGGTTCGGTACTTTCTCTGACATTAATAGGGCACCAATAATTTGTTCTATTAATGAAGGGAACATTTGCATTGTATTCATTTGCCAAATCTATCCGCATTAAAAAACATAAAAATAAAGTACAATTTTGTTTTAGTTGTTACACTTTCATTGATTACCTGAGTTGTTTTCTCAACTCTCCACTTGATTTGGGTTAAGAAAGTATAGCAACATTAAGGGAAAAACAGTGTCCCCAAATTAAAGGATTACATTAATTCTAATAGTAATGTTATGGTTCAAGGTCACTTCTCTGAAGCCAGTTCTGCATAACTGAAATTATTCAGATGATTCCAGTCCATAATTAAATAAGCAATCTAGCTAGCAAACAAAACAAAACAAAAAATGCAGCTGTTAAGTAAAAGGAGTTTGAAATATCTAAACTGCTCTCTGTTGATTAAAGTTTATCAAACAGATGCCAATCTTTCTCTGCACTTTATGCTATATAGGTCTGGCATGAGTAAATGGTACATGTTACAAAATATTTTAGTATGGCATAGAGTGTACAGCTAATATCATTGTGCATCCATATGCATCTATAGAAGATGTGTAGCAATTCAACTTGCTTAGGGCTCTCTGGGGGGTATACATATTGATTGCACTCTTCCTGTGGCATTTACTTCCCAGGGGCATGGACAGAGATTTGCAAAATTAGCATTGATAATTGAAAGAAAAAGAAATTAAATGGAACCCAAGTCATGGCATATTATAAAGCATCCAAATTTAAATGTATTGAAATCTGCACGTATAGATATTGTCATAGAAATACTGATTTATCCTCCTCTCCAAACATTGCAATCTTCATTCTTCATAGACTGAAAAAACGGTCTAATGTCCCTTAGTTTTTAATCTTATGCCTTATTTATATGATTGAGAATCTGAATGTTTTACATATCATAAAAAGCACTGCAGTGTTCTTTGTTGGTTTATTTAATAACTGCAAAGAACAGTTTGAAGCCAGTATTAGTATCATTTAAATAAACTTATACAAGCATAATTTGTTCAAGAAGGGAACCCTCTTACACTGTTGGTGGGAATGCAAACTAGTACAGCCACTATGGAGAACAGTGTGGAGATTTCTTAAAAAACTGGAACTAGAACTGCCATATGACCCAGCAATCCCACTTCTGGGCATACACACTGAGAAAACCAGATCTGAAAGAGACACGTGCACTCCAATGTTCATCGCTGCACTGTTTATAATAGCCAGGACATGGAAGCAACCTAGATGCCCATCAGCAGATGAATGGATAAGGAAGCTGTGGTACATATACACCATGGAATATTACTCAGCCGTTAAAAAGAATTCATTTGAATCAGTTCTAATGAGATGGATGAAACTGGAGCCCATTATACAGAGTGAAGTAAGCCAGAAAGATAAAGAACATTACAGCATACTAACACACATATATATGGAATTTAGAAAGATGGTAATGATAACCCTATATGCAAAACAGAAAAAGAGACACAGAAGTACAGAACAGACTTTTGAACTCTGTGGGAGAAGGTGAGGGTGGGATGTTTCGAAGGAACAGCGTGTATATTATCTATGGTGAAACAGATCACCAGCCCAGGTGGGATGCATGAGACAAGTGCTCGGGCCTAGTGCACTGGGAAGACCCAGAGGAATCAGGTGGGGGGGGGGAGGGGGGAGGGGGGATCGGGATGGGGAATACGTGTAAATCTATGGCTGATTCATATCAATGTATGACAAAACCCACTGAAATGTTGTGAAATAATTAGCCTCCAACTAATAAAAAAAAATTACATAACAGATATTCTAATGTAAGGACAATTATAAATGAATCATACCTTTTTCTTAGTATGATGGCAGTGTGTAATGATGGAAAGAATATAGCTTTTACCAAGATAGATGTAGGTTTGTCTTCTCAGAACATCAGTCACTAAATATGTGATCTTGGCTGAGTCTCTCAACTTCTCTAAGATTCTGTTTCTTCGTCTGCAAAGAGAGCTAAAAGCACCTACCTTTGCGTAAACTGTTTTGTAATGTTCCTGTCAGTTCAGTTTAGTCACTCAGTTGTGTCTAACTCTTTGCAACAAAATGGACTGCAGCACACCAGGCCTCCCTGTCCATCACCAACTCCAGGAGTTTAATCAACCTCATGTCCATTGAGTCAGTGATGCCGTCCAACCATCTCATCCTCTGCCATCCCCTTCTCCTCCCACCTTCAATCTTTCCCAACATCAGGGTCTTTTCCAATGAGTCAGCCCTTTGCATCAGGTGCCAAAGTATTGGAGTTTCAGATTCAACATTAGTCCTTCCATAAATATTCAGGATTAATCTCCTTTAGGATAGACAGGTTGGATCTCCTTGAAGTCCAAGGGACTCTCAAGAGTCTTCTCCAACATCACAGTTCAAAAGCATCAATTCTTCAGCACTCAACCTTCTTTATAGTCCAACTCTCACATCCGTACATAACTACTGGAAAAACCATAGCCTGACTAGATGTATCTTTGTTGGCAAAGTATTGTCTCTGCTTTTTAATATGCTGTCTAGTTTGGTCATAACTTTTCTTCCAAGGAGCAAGTGACTTTTAATTTCATGGCTGGAGTCACCATCTGCTCTGATTTTGGAGCCCCTATAACAAGGTCTACCATTGTTTCCACTGTTTCCTCATCTATTTGCCATGAAGTGATGGGACCAGAGGCCATGATCTTAGTTTTCTGAATGTTGAGTTTTAAGCCAACTTTTTCACTCTCTTCTTTCACTTTCATCAAGAAGCTCTTTAATTCTTCTTCACTTTCTGACATAAGGGTGGTGTCGTGTACATATCTGAGGTTATTGGTATTTCTCCCAGCAATCTTGATTCCAGCTTGGGCTTCATCTATCCCGGTGTTTCTCATGATTTACTCTGCATAAAGTTAAATAAGCAAGGTGAAAATATACAGCCTTAACGTACTCCTATTCCTATTTGGAACCAGTCTGTTGTTCCATATCCAGTTCTAACTGTTGCTTCCTGATCTGCACACAGATTTCTCAAGAGGCAGGTCAGGTGGTCTCGTATTCCCATATCTTTCAGAATTTTCAGAATTTCGTTGTGATGTACACAGTCAAAGGCTTTGGCATAGTCAGAAAAGCAGAAATAGATGTTTTTCTGGAACTCTCTTGTTTTTTTTGTTTTTTTTTTTGATGATCCAGTGAATGTTGGCAATGTGATGTCTGGTTCCTCTGCCTTTTCTAAAACCAGCTTGAACATCTGGAAGTTCACGGTTCATGTACTGTTGAAGCCTGGCTTGGAGAATTTTAAGCATTCCTTTACTAGCGTGTGAGATAAGTGCAACTGTGTGGTAGTTTGAGCATTCTTTGACATTGCCTTTCTTTGGGATCAGAATGAAAACTGACGTTTTCCAGTCCTGTGGCCACTGCTGAGTTTTCCAAATTTGCTGGCATATTGAGTGCAACACTTTCACAGCATCATCTTTTATGATTTGAAATAGCTCAACTGGAATCCCATCACCTCCACTAGCTTTGTGCATAGTGATGTTTTACAAGGCCCACTTGACTTCACATTCCAGGATGTCTGGCTCTAGGTGAGTGATCACACCATCATGATTTTCTGGGTCGTGAAAATCTTTTTTTTGTACAGTTCTTCTATGTATTCTTGACACTTCTTCTTAATATCTTCTGCTTCTGTTAGGTCCATCCAATTTCTGTCCTTTATTGAGTCCATCTTTACATGAAATTTTCCCTTGGTATCCCTAGTTTTCTTGAAGAGACCTCTAGTCTTTCCCATTCTATTGTTTCCTCTATTTCTTTGCATTGATCATGAGGAAGGCTTTCTTATTTCTCCTTGCTATTCTTTGGAACTCTGCATTCAAATGGGTATACCTTTCTTTTCTCCTTTGCTTTTGTCTCTCTTCATTTCACAGCTATTTGTAAGGCCTCATCAGACAGCCATTTTGCTTTTTTGCATTTCTTTTTCTTGGGGATGGTCTTGATACCTGTCTCCTATACAATGTCATGAACCTCCATCCATAGTTCATCAGGCACTCTGTCTATCAAATCTAGTCCCTTGAATCTATTTGTCACTTCCACTGTATGGCCATAAGGGATTTCATTTAGGTCATACCTGAATGGTCTAGTGGTTTTCCCTACTTTCTTTAATTTAAGTCTGAACTTGGTAGTAAGGAGTTCATGATCTGAGCCACAATCAGCTCCAGGTCTTGTTTTTGCTGACTCTATATAGTTTCTCCATCTTTTGCTGCAAATATAATCAATATGATTTTGATGTTGGCCATCTGGTGATGTCCATGTGTAGAGTCTTCTCTTGTGTTGTTGGAAGAGGGTGTTTGCTATTACCAGTGTGTTCTCTTGGCAAAACTCTATTAGCCTTTGTCCAGCTTCATCTGTATTCCAAGGCCAAATTTGCTTGTTACTCCAGGTGTTTTTTGACTTCCTACTTTTGCATTCCAGTCCCCTAAAATTCAGACACCTTTTTTAGGTGTTAGTTCTAGAAGGTCTTATAGGTCTTCATAGAACCATTCAACTTCACCTTCTTCAGCATTACTGGCTGGAGCATAGACTTGGATTACCATGATGTTGAATGATTTGCCTTGGGAATGAATAGAATTCATTCTGTCACTTTTGAGATTTTATCCAAGCACTGCAATTCAGACTGTTTTGTTGACTATAGCTACTCCATTCCTTCTAAGGGATTCTTGCCCACAGAGTAGATATATTGATCACCTGAAGTAAATCCACACATTCCATTCCATTTTAGTTTATAGTATGTAGGAAATAAATGTTAGTTCCCATCCTTCTTATCAAAGGAACCAAAAATAAAACAAACAAACAAACAAACAAAAACCCTCATTCTGTGAAATTATAGACCACAGAAGGGCCGTCTTTGTCTCTCCTTTGCTACTGTCATTGAATTGCCTTGGTTCCCCTGAGTACTAGTGAATAACTGTCATTGGAAAAACATGCAAATAATTAATAATACAACAACCCAGCCATTAAGAAGAAACCATCTTGTAGGGAATAGTAGCATGAGGAAAATCAAGTAACCATCAGACTGACAGCTTTAGATATTTGATGAAATAAGTCCAAGTCACCGAAACTCACTGGAGGAAACCTCTATTACTAAACAAGTACTAGAAATTTCAGGCCTTAGAGGTATCCTTGTTAATTCCTCTCATTCAAGGATACATATTATATATAGATATAGATATAACTTGTGTTAGTAGGAAAATGATCTCAAATAAAGGAGCAAGTTCAAACAGTGGAAAATGTTTTTCAAATGCTAAATAAAATCCACTTGTATATAAATTTTAAATGGTTATGATGATTTGTGGCTGGTAGAAAATCCATTCTAATTTCTAAGGTTAGAAACTGCATATCATTCCTGCAAATAGGAAACTAACTGAGGCTGGCACCTGACTTTTTTTGTTTTTTCTTTAATGTCTTGGGTAGTAATTTATTTAAAAATAGTACGTTTATGTCAGCTATACTATTAACTGGGACTGAGGATTAGTTAAAACCTTTTCCCCAGGGGACCTAATCTCTAGCTTTATCATGTAAGCTAAAATAAAAATAGGATTCAATTTCAACAGCTTTCATTTAAAGGAAACCTTCACTGGAATAAAACTATTTTATTAAATATAAAACATTTATGCTAATAACTTTTTTCCATACTATATAGAAAATCCTTTTTGAACTTACTTGACAGTGATATTAGGTGTCGCTATTTTCCTATTTTGCTCTGCAACTTCTCTACAGGGTACAACTACTTCATACCAAACATTCCTACGTATCATAAAATAAGGTAAATCTCTATGTTTTGTGGGAGGCAAATAAAATAGAAAACTTAGCTTATCGTGTAACAGTTTCATGACCACTAGCAGAAAAAGTCAGTGCATAGGTAGATCTGACCTTCTATCTCAAAGGACATCAAGCTATGCTTTTGCACTGCAAAGATGTCAAATTTATTAATAGATAAGTGAAGAAATTAAAAACCAACCATTTATTTAACAAAGCTTAGATTATCTAATCTGCTCAGTGATGATGGGCTTCCCTGATAGCTTAGTGGGTAAAGAATCTGCCTGCAGTGCAGGAGACCCCGACTCATTTCCTGGGTTGGAAGGTCCAGGGGATCTTCCAGGCTATCCAGTCCAGTATTCCTGGACTTCCCTTGTGGCTCAGCTGGTAAAGAATCTTCCCTGCAATGCAGGAGACCTGGGTTTGATCCCTGAGTTGGAAAGATCCCCTGGAGAAGGGAAAGGATACCCATTCCAGTATTCTGGCCTGGGGAATTCCATGGACTAATTTCATGGGGTCCCAAAGAATCTGACATCATTGACCAATATTCACTTTCAGTGCAGATACTTAATTCTCAAAAAATGACCTTTTGCTGACCTCTTTTCTCAATAATAGTAACTATTTTTTTTTCTATGCCATAAAGAAAATAATTCTGTCCTATGGAAAAAACTGTTAATATTATCCCACTATGGCTTAATCATATAGTTCATATATCTTATCTATAGGTCATATACAATGAGGAAACAAGTACAATATATTTTCATTAAAAAAAAAATAGTAAGTAGAGGACGGTCTTAAGATGGAGGAATAGGATGGGGAGACCACTTTCTCCCCTACAAATTCATCAAAAGATCATTTGAATGCTGAGCAACTGCCACAAAACAACTTCTGAACACTGGCAGAGGACACCAGGCAGCCAGAAAGGCAGCCCATTCTCTTCAAAAGGAGGTAGGACAAAATATAAAAGACAAAAAGAGAGACAAAAGAGTTAGGGATGGAGACCCGGCCTGGAGAGGGAGGCGTGAAGGAGGAGAAGTTTCCAAACACCAGGAAACCCTCTCACCAGCGGGTCTGTGGGGAGTTTTCGAATCTCAGAGAGCAACATAATCGGGAGGGAAAAACACACACACACACAGAATACGTGCCTTAACCATAACTTCCAGCAGAGAAATAGCCCAGATGCTTGCATCTGCCACCGGCAAGCAGGGGAGGCACGGGTTGCATACTTAGGGTAAGAACTGGGCTTGAATGCCCTGAGGACAATCTGAAGGAGCTAAGGTGAGATAGCAACCAACACTGTGGGATAGCCAGGGAGAGAGAGGGAAGAAAGAGAGAGGGAGAACTTTTCAGTGAAAAGCTCTAACCTAAGGCAGAGCTTGGAGAGCTCACAGAACAAAAGAAAGAGCTAGCTAGCTGCAGACTGGCCCATCCCCCTGCCAGAGGCAGAAAGGCAGGTGAGAGACAGCCAGAGCCAGAATGCGAGAGGCAATCTCGGCCCCAGAGATGACAACCTCCTAGCATCCTCCACCAAACTGTGAGCAGGCTCCCAGTTACTAATGAAGTCTTCCTGGGATCCCGGACAGTTGACATCTGCCAGGAGGGTCGCAGCCTGAGATGAGCCCACCAGAGGAGACACACAGCA
This sequence comes from Cervus elaphus, assembly GCF_910594005.1. Taxonomy (NCBI): domain Eukaryota; kingdom Metazoa; phylum Chordata; class Mammalia; order Artiodactyla; family Cervidae; genus Cervus; species Cervus elaphus. The sequence goes on from NC_057848.1 coordinate 91,893,970, forward strand.
CACCTGAGATGGTGCTCTTGCAATGCACCCAGGAAACTGAGCAGCTGGGACCAGGACAGTGATAAGATGCACCGCACACCTGGGATGGTGTTCTCACCAAACACCTGGTCGCCTAAGCTCCTCGGACCTGGGAAGGGCACAAAACGCAGGCTCAATCGAGTCTGTGCCTTTGTGGAGAACCCGAGAACCTGAATCTGAGCAGTTTAGACCTGGGAAGTGCTCAAAACCCAGGGCCCACTTTGAATAGTTCCCCTTCAGAGCAACCTGAAACCTGAGCAGTGTAGACCAGGAAAGCACAGGCACCGTGAGTGGGGACAAACCCAGGGTGGTCCACACCATGCAAACACACCCACACACACCAATGGTATTTGTTTTCAGTGTTCCTCCCTCCCCACAGCACAAATGATCAAGTGAGCCTAAATAAATGACCCCCTCTGCTCCCTTGTGTCAGGTTGAAAATTAGACACTTAAGAGACTTGCAGACAGAGGAAACCAAAATAAACAAAGAAGAGGGAGCCGCACTGGAAGTGCAACAGAATAAAGACCTGTATTTACAACTGATGATACATGACCACTGGAAAAACCATAACCTTGACTGGACAGACCTTTGTTGGCAAAGTAATGTCTCTGCTTTTAATATGCTATCTAGGTTGGTCATAACTTTCCTTCCAAGGAGTAAGCGTCTTTTAATTTCATGGCTGCAGTCACCATCGGCAGTGATTTTGGAGCCCAAAAAAATAGTCTGACACTGTTTCCACTGTCTCCCCATGTATTTCCCATGAGGTGATGGGACCAGATGCCATGATCTTAGTTTTCTGAATGTTAAGCTTTAAGCCAACTTTTTCACTCTCCTCTTTCAATTTCATCAGGAGGCTTTTTAGTTCCTCTTCACTCTCTGCCATAAGGGTGGTGCCATCTGCGTATCTGAGGTTATTGATATTTCTCCCGGCAATCTTGATTCCAGCTTGTGCTTCTTCCAGCCCAGCGTTTCTCATGATGTACTCTGCATATAAGTTAAATAAGCAGGGTGACAATATACAGCCTTGATGTACTCCTTTTCCTATTTGGAACCAGTCTGTTGTTCCATGTCCAGTTCTAACTGTTGTTTCCTGACCTGCATACAGGTTTCTCACGAGGCAGGCCAGGTGGTCTGGTATTCCCATCTCTTTCAGAATTTTCCACAGTTTATTGTGATCCACACAGTCAAAGACTTTGGCGTAGTCAATAAAGGAGAAAGAGATGTTTTTCTGGAACTCTCTTGCTTTTTCGATGATCCAGTGGATATTGGCAATTTCATCTCTGCTTCCTCTGCCTTTTCTAAAACCGGCTTGAACATCTGGATGTAAGAGTTGGACTGTGAAGAAAGCTGAGCGCCAAAAAAATTGATGCTTTTGAGCTGTGCTGTTGGAGAAGACTCTTGAGCGTCCCTTGGACTGCAAGGAGATCCAACCAGTCCATTCTAAATGAGGTCAGTCCTGGGTGTTCATTGGAAGGACTGGTGCTGATGCTGAAACTCCAATACTTTGGCCATCTCATGCGAAGAGTTGACTCATTGGGAAAGACCCTGATGCTGGGAGGGATTGGGGGCAGGAGGAGAAGGGGATGACAGAGGATGAGATGGCTGGATGGTATCACCGTCTTGATGGTCATGAGTTTGAGTAAATTCTGGGAGTTGGTGATGGACAGGGAGGCCTGGCATGCTGTGATTCATGGGGTTGCAATGAGTCGGACACGACTGAGTGACTGAACTGAACTGACTGAAGCATTGGAAGGGGCCTGTAGACTTTGAGAACAAGTATAAGCTGAAACGAGGAACTATCTGAAACTGAACTGAACGCACACTACCCTCAACAGCTCCAGAGGAATTCCTAGATATATTTTTACTATTATCATTTTTTTTTATTTTTAAGTTCTTTATTACTCCTTTAATTTTCATTTTTATAACCTACTATTACCTTGCAAAAGAGACCCTATTTTTTAAAGTAAATTTGAGATATGTATAGATAGATAGATAGATAGATAGATATAGATATACACACACACACACACACATATATATATATATATCTATATATATATATATATTATAATTTTTGTGATTGATTTTCTTTTGAACTTTTAATATTGCATTTTTGAGAGTCTAAACTCTAGTCTAGATTTTTAATCTTTGCTTTTTGGTATTTGTTATCAATTTCATACCTTTAAGAATCTAATCTTCAGTACCCATTTCTACTTAGGGGTGTGATTACTGGCTTGATTGCTCTCTCCCCTTTTGACTTTCCCTTTTCTCTCCCAGGTCACCTCTATCTCCTCCCTCCCCCTTCTCTTTCTACTTAATTATGTGAATCTCTCTAGGTGTTCTGGGCTGTGGAGAACACTTAGGGAACTGATTACTGGCTAGATTGTTCTCTGCCCTTTTGACTGCCCCTCTTCTCCTCCTGGTAACCTCTATCTCCCTCCTCCTTCTCTTCTCCATTTAACTCTGTGACCCTCTCTGGGTGTCCCTCACCGTCGAGAATCTTTTCACCATTAGCCTAGATGTTTTATCATCAGTGCAGTATGGATGGAGAATTCTTGAGCCTACTTTGAGACTAAGACTGGAAGCCAGAGGCAGGAGGCTTAAATCCCAAACTTGAGAACATGAGAAAACTATTGACTCCAGGGAACATTAACCAAAAAGGGATCATCCAAAACCTCCATACCTACACTGAAATCAAGCTCCACCCAAGAGCCAACAAGATCCAGAGCAAGACATACCATGCTAATTCTCCAGCAATGCAGGAACATAGCCATAGCATTAAAATACAGGCTTCCCAAAGTCACATAAACTGATAGACAACTCAAAACTCACTACTGGACACTTCATTTTACTCCAGAGAGAAGAGATCCAGCTCCACCCACCAGAACATCAATGCAGGCTTCCCTAACCAGGAAACTTTGATAAGTCACTAGTCCAACTCCGCCTCCCCCTCCAACCCACCACCACAGGGAGCAACAACCACAATAAAAAGAAATCACAAACTTCCAGCCCATAGAAAGGCCACTGCAAACAGAGCAATCTAAACAAAATGAAAGAGCAGAGAAATATTCAGCAGATAAAGGAACATGATAAATGCCCAACAAACCAAACAACAGAGGAAGAGATAAGGAGTCTACCTGAAAAATAATTCAGAATAATAATAGTAAAGATAATCCAAAATCTTGAAAACAAAATGGAGCTACAGATAAATAGATGTGAGCCAAGGATTGAGAAGACGCAAGAAATGTTTAACAAGGACCTAGACGAAATAAAAAAGAGCCCATCAATAATGAATTATGCAATAACTGAGATCAAAAGCACTCTGGAGGGAACCGATAGTATAATAACTGTGGCAGAAGATAGGATAAGTGAGGTGGAAGATAGAGTGGTGGAAGTAAATGAAACAGAGAAGAAAAAGGAAAAAAAGAATTGAAATAAATGAGGACAACCTCAGAGACCTCTAGGATAAGGTTAATGGCCCAACATTCGAATCATAGGAGTCCCAGAAGAATAAGACAAACAGAAAGCCATGAGAAAGTACTTGAGGAGATAATAGTTGAAAACTTCCCTAAAATGGGGAAGGAAATAGCCACCCAATTCCAAGAAACCCAGAGGGTCCCAAATAGGATAAACCAAAGGTGAAACACCCCAAGACACATATTAATCAAATTAGTGAAGATCAAACACAAAGAACAAATATTAAAAGCAGCAAGGGAAAATCAACAAGTAACACACAAGGGGATTCCCATAAAGATAACAGCTGATCTTTCAATAGAAACTCTTCAGGCCAGAAGGGAATGGCAGGACATACTTAAAGTCATGAAAGAGAAAAACCTACAACCTAGATTATTATGCCCAGCAAGGATCTCATTCAAATATGAAGGAGAAATCATAAGCTTTACAGACAAGCAAAGGCTGAGAGAATTCAGCAGCACCAAACCAGCCCTCCAGCAAATGCTAAAAGGTCTTCTCTAGACAGGAAACACAAAAAAGGTTTATAAACTCGAACCCAAAACAACGTAGTAAATGGAATTGAAATCATACTTATCAATAATTACCCTAAATGTTAATGGGTTGAATGCCCCAATCAAAAGACAAAGACTGGCTGAATAGATACAAAAACAAGATCCCTATATATGCTGTCTACTAGACACCCACCTCAAAACAAGGAACACATACAGACTGAAGGTGAAGGGCTGGGAAAAGATATTTCATGCAAATGGAGACCAACAGAAAGCAGGAGTAACAATACTCATATCAGATAAAATAGACTTTGAAATTAAGGCCGTGAAAAGAGACAAAGGAAGACACTACATAATGATCAAAGTTTCAATCCAAGAAGAAGATATAACAATTATAAATATATATGCATCCAACATAGGAGCACCGCAATATGTAATGCAAATGCTATCAAGTATGAAAGGGGAAATTAACTGTAACACAATAATAGTGGGAGACTTTAATACCCCACTCACACCTATGGATAGATCAACTAAACACAAAATTAGCAAGGAAACACAAACTTTAAATTAAAGAATGGACCAGTTAGGCCTAATTGATATCTATAAGACATTTCACTGCAAAACAATGAATTTAAACTTTTTTCACGTGCACGAAGAACATTCTCCAGGGTAGATCACATCCTGGGCCATGAATCTAGCCTTGATAAATCCAAAACACTGAAATCACTTCAAGCATCTTTTCTGAGCACAATGCAGTAAGATTAAATGTCAACTACAGAAAAAGAAAAAAAAACTATTAAAAATACAAACATATGGAGGCTAAACAACACGCTTCTGAATAACCAACAAATCACACAAGAAATCAAAATATGCTTAGAAACGAATGAAAATGAAAACTCAATAAACCAAAACCTAAGGGATTCAGTACAAGCAGTGCTAAGGAGACGGTTCATAGCAATACATGCTTACCTCAAGAAACAAGAGAAAAATCAAATAAATAACCTAACTTTACACCTAAAGGAACTAGAAAAAGAAGAAATGATGAACCCCAGGGTTAGTAGAAGAAAAGAAATCATAAAAATCAGGGCAGAAATAAATGAACATAAGCAAAGGAGACTATAGAAAAAATGAATAAAACTAAAAGATGGTTCTTTGAGAAGATAAATAAAATAGACAAACCATTAGCCAGACTCATCAAGAAAAAAATGAGAGAAGAATCAAACCAACAAAACTAGAAATGGAAATGGAAAAATCACAACAGACAACACAGAAATGCAAAGGAAATGGCAACCCACTCCAGTACTCTTGCCTGGAAAATCCCATGGACCAAATAACCTGGGAGGCTGCAGTCCATAGGGGTCCCAAAGAGTCAGACATGACTGAGCGACTTCACTTTCCTTTCCATAAGAGACTACTATAAGCAACTATATATAACAATAAAATGGACAACTTGTAAGAAATGGATGAATTCTTAGAAAAGTATAACCTTCCAAAACTGAACCAGGAAAAAATAGAAAATCTTAACAGACCCATCACAAGTGCAAAAATCAAAACTGTAAACAAAAATTTTCCAACAAACCAAAGCCCAGAACAGACAGCTTCACAGCTGAATTCTACCAAAAATCTAGAGATGCGTTAAAACCTATCCTACTCAAAATCTTCAGAAAATGGCAGAGGAAGGTAAACTTCCAAACTCATTCTATGAAGCCACCATCACCCTAATACCAAAACCAGATAAAGATGCCACAAAAAAAAAGAAAACTATAGGCCAATATCACTGATGAACATAGATGCAAAAAGCCTTAACAAAATTCTAGGAAACAGAATCCAACAACCTATTAAAAAGATCATACATCAAGACCAAGTAGGCTTTATTCTAGGGATGCAAGGATTCTTCAACATGTACAAATCAATCAATGTGATATACCACATTAAAAAGTTGAAAGATAAAAAAAATATGATTATCTTAATAAATGCTGAGAAAGCCTTTGACAAAACTCAACGTCCATTTATGATAAAAACCTCCAGAAACAGGAATAGAAGGAACATACCTCAACGTAATAAAAGCCATATATGAGAAACCGACAGCAAACATTATCCTCAGTGGTGAAAAACTGAAAGTATTTCCCCTAAAGTCAGGGACAAGCAAGGCTTCGCACTCTCACCAATATTATTCAACACAGTTTTGGACGTTTTAGCCACAGAAATCAGAGAAGAAAAAGAAATAAAAGGAATCCAGATTGGAAAAGAAGAAGTAAAGCTCTCACTGTTTGCAGAAGACATGATCCTCTGCATAGAAAACCCTAGAGACAACAACAGAAAATTACTAGAGCTAATCAATGAATATACTAAAGTTGCAGGATATAAAATTAGCACACAGAAATCCCTTGCATTTCTATACACTAAATATGAGAAAACCAAAAGAGAAATTAAGGAAACAACTCCATTCACCATTGGGACGAAAATAATAAAATAGGAATCAGTCAGTCAGCTCAGTCGCTCAGTCGTGTCCGACTCTTTGGGACCTGATGAATTGCAGCACGCCAGGCTTCCCTGTCCATCACAAACTCCCAGAGTTTACTCAAACTCATGTCCATCGAGTCAGTGATGGCATCCAGCCATCTCATCCTCTGTCATCCCCTTCTCCTCTTGCCCCCAATCCCTCCCAGCATCAGGGTCTTTTCCAACGAGTCAACTCTTCGCATGAGATGGCCAAAGTATTGGAGTTTCAGCATCATCAGTCCTTCCAATGAACACCCAGAACTGATTTCCTTTAGGATGGACTGGTTGGATCTCCTTGCAGTCCAAGGGACTCTCAAGAGTTTTCTCCAACACCATAGTTCAAAAGCATCCATTTTTCGATGCTCAGCTTTCTTCATAGTCCTCCTCTCACGTCCATACATGACCACTGGAAAAACCATAGCCTTGACCAGACACATCATTGTTGGCAAAGTAACAGGTGTGATCACTCACCTAGAGCCAGACATCCTGGAATGTGAAGTCAAGTGGGCCTTAGAAAGCATCACTACAAACAAAGCTAGTGGATGTGATGGAATTCCAGTTGAGCTATTTCAAATCCTGAAAGATGATACTGTGAAAGTGCTGCACTCAATATGCCAGTAAATTTGGAAAACTCAGAGAATGCTCAAAGTACCACAAAATTGCACTCATCTCACACACTAGTAAATTAATGATCAAAATTCTCCAAGCCAGGGCTCAGCAATACGTGAACCTTGAACTTCCAGATGTTCAAGCTCGTATTAAAAAAGGCAGAGGAAGCAGAGATGAAATTGCCAATTGCCAATATCCACTGGATGATCAAAAAAGGAAGAGAGCTCTAGAAAAACATCTATTTCTGCTTTATTGACTATGGCAAAGCCTTTGACTCTGTGGATCACAATAAACTGTGGAAAATTCTGAAAGAGATGGGAATACCAGACCACCTGGCCTGCCTCGTGAGAAACCTATATGCAGGTCAGGAAGCAACAGTTAGAACTGGACATGGAACAACAGACTGGTTCCAAATAGGAAAAGGAGTACATCAAGGCTGTATATTGTCACCCTGCTTATTTAACTTATATGCAGAGTACATCATGAGAAACGCTGGGCTGGAAGAAGCACAAGCTGGAATCAAGATTGCCGGGAGAAATATCAATAACCTCAGATACGCAGATGGCACCACCCTTATGGCAGAGAGTGAAGAGGAACTAAAAAGCCTCCTGATGAAATTGAAAGAGGAGAGTGAAAAAGTTGGCTTAAAGCTTAACATTCAGAAAACTAAGATCATGGCATCTGGTCCCATCACCTCATGGGAAATACATGGGGAGACAGTGGAAACAGTGTCAGACTTTTTTTTTTTTTTTGAGCTCCAAAATCACTGCAGATGGTGACTGCAGCCATGAAATAAAAAGACGCTTACTCCTTGGAAGGAAAGTTATAACCAACCTAGATAGCATATTAAAAAGCAGAGACATTACAAATAGGAATAAATCTACCTAAAGAAACAAAATATCTATGTATAGAAAACTATAAAACACTGATGAAAGAAATCAAAGATGACACAAATAGATGGAGAAATATACCACGTTCATGAGTCGGAAGGATCAATATAGTGGAAATAAGTATACTACCCAAAGCAAACTATAGTTTCAATGCATTCCCTATCAAGCTACCAATGGTGTTTTTCAGAGTACTAGAACAAATAATTTCACAGTTGGTTCGGAAATACAGGTAACCTCGAATCACCAAAGCAATCTTTAGAAAGAAGAATGGAACTGGAGGAATCAACCTGCCTGACTTCAGGCTATACTACAAAGCTACATTCATCAAGACAGTATGGTACTGGCACAAAGACAGAAACATAGATCAGTGGAACAAAATAGAAAACCTAGAGATAAATCCACTCACCTAGGGACACTTTATCTTTGACAAAGGAGGCAGAAATATACAGTGGAGAAAAGACAACCTGTTTAACAACTGGTGCTGGGACAACTGGTCAACCACTTGTAAAAGAATGAAACTAGAACACTCTCTAACACCATATACAAAAATAAACTCAAAATGGATTATAGATCTAAATGTAAGACCAGAAACTGTCAAATTCCTAGAGAAAAACATAGGCAAAACACTCTCTGACATAAATCACACCAGGATCCCCTATGACCCACCTTCCAGAATATTGGAAATAAAAGTAAAAATAAACAAATGTGACCTAACTAAAGTTAAAAACTAAAAAAAAAATAAAAAATAAAGTTTAAAACTTTTGAACAAGGAAGGAAACTATAAGCAAGGTGAAAAAACAGCCTTTAGAATGGAGAAAATAATACCAAATGAAGCAACTGACAAAGAATGAATCTTAAAAGTATACAAGCAGCTCATGGAGCTCAATTCCAGAAAAATAAATGACCCAATCAAAAAAATGAACAAAGGAACTAAACAGACATTTCTCCAAAGAAGAAATGCAGATGTATAACAAACACATGAAAAGATGCTCAACATCACTCATTATCAGAGAAATGCAAATCAAAACCACAATGAGATACTATCTCATGCTGATCAGAATGGCCATAAATTCTACAAGCAATAAGTGCTGGAGACGGTGCGGAGAAAAGGGAACCCTCTCACACTGTTGGTGGGAATGCCAACTAGTACAGACACTATGGAGAACACTGTGGAGATTCCTTACAAAACTGGAAATAGAACTCCCATATGACCTAGCAATCCCACTGCTGGGCATACACACTGAGGAAACCAGAATTGAAAGAGACACGTGTACCTCAATATTCAGCACAGCACTGTTTACAGTAGGTAGGATATGGAGGCAACCTAAATGTCCATTGGCAGAGGAATGGATAAAAACGTTGCTGTATATATACACAGTGGAATATTACTCAGCCATTAAAAAGAATGCATTTGAGTCAGTTCTAATGAGGTGGATGATTATGGAGCCTATTATACAGAGTGAAGCAGGTCAGAAAGAAAATCACCAATACAGTATAGTAATGCATATATTTGGAATTTAGAAAGATGGTAACAATATCCCTATATGCAAGATAGCAAAAGAGACACAGATGTAAAGAACAGACTTTTGGACTCTGTGGGAGAAGGTGAGTGTGTGATGATTTGAGAGAACAGCATTGAAACATGTATATTGCCATATATGAAATAGATGACCAGTGTAAGTTTGATGCATGAAACAGGGCACTCAGGGCCTGTGCTCTGGGATGACCCTGAAGGATGGATGGGGAGGAATGTGGGAGGGGGTTCAGGATGGGTGATACATGTACACCCGTGGTTGATCATGTCAATGTATGGCAAAAACCACTACAATATTGTAAAGTAATTAACTTCCAATTAAAATAAATTAATTAAAAAAATAGTAGTGAGAAACCTGAATTCCCATATTAAAATTATAAAACTGAATGTTAGGGACAAAAATGTGTCATGGCCACTGTAACTGCTTCCTTTCTTGAGTGCATGAAGCCAACACTATTAGTGATGGGATTGAGACTTGTGAGCTACTTCTGAAAAAATTTGATTTCACTGCTTTTCTAGGGACTTCATTTTCAATTGCCAACTGTGGCAGCTCCTTATTTTAACTGAACAATGTCACTATTTAAGTAATAGGGATTTGTTGTTATTTTGTTATTCTAATTTAAGAACTATTTATTTAAACAATAATTCCCTCTTCAAATAGCACATCAAGTAAGATTACAAAATAATCAGGAAAAGAAAGAAAAGAAATAATAAATGCAAACATTAGCCTCTACTTAGGAACGTAACAGTTAGCTAATATAGAACACTACTATTTTTAGAAGGTTGACTCTACCTTGAAATGGATTCAAGGTGAAAAATAGAACTAATTTGAAAGCAGAAAACAGCCTACTGTAACCAAATGTTTACTAGGTTTCATGTAGGTTTTATGCATTATCTTAATTTAGCAAACTTTGAGAGACTGGCATCATCCCTACTTTACATTTCCAATTTTCTTCATTGTTTGACATATCTAAGGTTATTCTCCATCTACTACTTTCCTAATAGAAATTCAGCAAACTGGAAATTTGGTTGAGATAAAAGTCACTATAGGTAAAATCATTTGGGTTTCAGAAGGAAAAAGAGATTTCAAATATATTTATAAAATTGAAAAGTTCTGGTTTCCAAATTTAATTAAACATCGCTTTCCCAATCCAGCCTTCTTATCATGCCATATTTCAACCTCAACAGAGGAGCAAAACATCAGAGAATATTTAAAATCAGAGAAAAGTATGCAAAGTTATGTCATAATAGAGAGTTGAATAGTTTAGAGGGAACAGGGGGCACAAAAAAGACAAGTTACTATAGTTGCCTGCATGTTGAAAAACAGGGCGGGGATCCTTCATTTTCTTTGTGGAGAGAAAGCCCTATTTTGTTTCAGATGGGGTAGGAGTTACAGGTTTGCATTTGGTTTTGTTTTGTTTTATTTATTTATTTTTTATTGTGATAAAATATGAATAGCATAGCATTTACCATTTTAAGTGTACAATTAAGTGGCATTAAGTACATTTACATTGTTGTACAACCATTGCAATAATTCATATCTAGAAATTTTTCATCTTCCCAAACCAAAACCCCATACCAATTAAAAAATAATTTCTCATTCTTCTCCCTCCCCTCCACCTGGTGCTTGGCAAACACCATTCCACTTTCATCTCTATTAATTTCACTATTCTAGGTACCTCATGTAAGTAGAAGTTCTTTTATGAATTTGTTCTTTTATGAATGACTTACTTCACTGAGCTAATGTTTTCAAAGTACCACCATGTTGTACCATGTGTCAAAATTTCCTTCCTTTTTAAGGATGAAAATGCCAAACTGGATGAAGCACAAGCTGGAATCAAGATTTCTGGGAGAAATATCAATAACCTCAGATATGCAGATGACACCACCCTTATGGCAGAAAGTGGAAAGGAACTAAAGAGCTCCTTGATGAAAGTGAAAGAGGAGAGTGAAAAAGTTGGCTTAAAACTCAACATTCAGAAAATGAAGATCATGACATCCAGTCCATCACTTCATGGCAAATAGATGAGGAAACAATGGAAACAGTGACAGACTTTATTTTCTTGGACTCCAAAATTACTGAAGATGGTGACTGCAGCCATGAATTAAAAGATGCTTGCTCCTTGGAAGAAAAGCTATGACTAACCTACAGAGCATATTAAAAAGCAGAGACATTACTTTGCTACAAAGGTCAGTCTAGTAAAGCTATGGTTTTTCCAGTAGTCATGTATGGATGTAAGAGTTGGACCATAAAGAAAGCTGAGCGTGGAAGAGTTGATGCTTTTGAACTGTGGTGTTGGAGAAGACTCTTGAGCATTCCTTGGACAGATAGGAGATCAAACCAGTCAATCCTAAAGGAAATCAGTACTGAATATTCATTTGAGGGACTGATGTTGAAGCTAATGCTCCAATACTTTGACCACCTGATGTAATGAACTGATTCATTGGAAAAGATCCTGATGCTGGGAAAGATTGAAGGCAGGAGGAGAAGGGGACAATAGAGGATGAGATGGTTGGATGGCATCACCGACTCGATGGACAAGAGTTTGAGCAAGCTCCTGGAGTTGGTGATGGACAAGGAAGCCTGGAATACTGCAGTCCATGGAGTTGCAAGGAGTCAGACACAACTGAGCCACTGAACTTACTGAACTGAATATTCCACTACATGTATATACCACATTTTGTTTTTCCATTTATCCACTGAAAGACAGTTGGGTTTCTTCCACCTTTGGGCTATTATAAAAATACTGCTATAAGCATAAACATGCGTGTACAAGTATTTATTCAGTCCTTGCTTTCAATTTTTTTGAAGATATACCCAGAAGTGAAATTCCTGGGTCATAAAGCAATTCTGCTTTAATTTTTTCAGTCCTGGTATTTTCTCTGTTGAGAGGTTTATGATTGTTGAATCAATTTCCTTATTAGTTGTAAGACTATAAAGATTTTCTGTTTCTTTATGATGCAGTTTGGAAGACAGTGTATTTCTAGGCATTTGTTCATTTTATTTAGGTTATCAAGTACATTGGTGTGATCAGTTGTTAATGCTATTCTCTTATAATCCTTTTTAAAATATCACTAGTAATGTTTCATCTTTCACTTTTGATTTTAATTATTAGAATCTTTTTTTCCTAGTCAAACTTGACAAAGGTTTGTCAATTTTGTTGATAGTTTTGAAAAACCAGCTTTTGGTTTCATGGATATTCTCTGTTGTTTTTCTATTATCTTTCTTACTTATTTCTTCTCTGATCTTTATTGTATCCTTTGTTTTAGTTTGTTCTCCTTTTTCTTCTTGAAGGTGAAAGGTAGATTGTTGATGTGAGATTATTTTTCTTTTTTAATGCAAGTATTAATAGGTATAAATTTACCCTCTTATACTTTTTGCACTGTATCCCATAAGTTTTGGTACACAGTGTTTTCATTTCCATTTATCTCAAGATTTCTTCTTTGTGATTTCTTCATTGACCCATTGGTTGTTTTAGAATTTTCTCTATATTGCAGATTTCCCTTCTGCTGTTGATTCTAGTTTCACTTCATTGTGATTGAAAAAGATGCTTTGCATTATTTTAATCTTTTTTTTTTTAATTAAGACTTGTGGCCTAAGATATCATCTTTCCTGGGAAATGTTCCATATGCTCCTGAGAAAATGTTTTCCACTGTTGTTGGGTGGAGTGTTCTGTACATTTCTCTTAGGTTCAGTTTTATATAGTGTTGTTCAAGTTCTCTGTTTCTATATTGATCTGGTCATTTCAGGTTTGAGTTTATTTTTAAATTTCTTGCTCATATTAGCTAGTTTGTTAAGGTGCATTTTTATATATCTTAACTCAGGAATACAGAACATTACTAACAAAGTATTCACATCTTTAAAATGATCAATTCCCATTATTAGTTGTGCAGTTCTGAATTATCATCTAGTGTTAGTTTTCTACAGTTATTTATACAGAGTTTTCTCTTTATTAACATATTCAACCTAACCAGTACACTGTATTGAATAAAATGACACATTTGGTTTCTATATTGTCTTTCTCTCTCTCTCTCTTTCCAGAAAAGCTTCCTTCCAAACAGCCGTAAAAGCTCTGCTTCTGCATCACTCAGACAACTCAATGCCTACTATCTTAGAAACTGGAATGCAAGCTTTCTGAATAATAAATGAGCTTATCGTTTTGTATTTAAATAAAATTGGTGTGCAAAGACAACATTTTACTGTTGTTTTCAAAGAGGGTTTTGGTATCAGGGTGTGGAAATATGTCTTTTCCCAACTGGGAGCACCTTTCACTCTACTGTGATCCAAATGATCGCTACATACAGAGCTTATGAAATATCGACAAGAAGTCAAAACTTATTTATATCCATCTTACAAATAATTAAAAAAGAAAACTACTACCATTGCTATCAACTTTGTTTTGGTTCAATTTTTTTTTTTTTGAAAAAGGAAATTCTTATTCATTTATGTTAGTTAAATGTTGGTCTGGATAAGTGAATCTAAAAAGCAAGAAAAGTTTAGTATGGTGACTAGTTTGAAAGTACTGTGTCATTCAATGGCTTTTCACTGTATTAGTAACATGCAAGTATGTGTCAGCTCTTCCTCTAGGTAGATTCAACTTTAAAAGTTTTTGAGTAGCAAAGATGTGGTAATAAGGCAAAAGAAAATTAATATGTTTAAGAGGTGTTATGAAGTGGACTGTATCTCCTCAAAGTTCATATGTTGGAGCTGTAACCCCTAACATGAGTGTGTTTGGAGATTTATGAGATCATAAGGGTAAGGTCTTATTTCAATAAGACTTGTGTCCTTATAAGAAGAGGAAGAGACGCCAGAGATCTTCCTCTCCATGTATGCACAGAAAAGAGACTGTGTGAGGTTACAGCAAGAAGGCTGTCATCTACAAATATCGTATATCACTTCTATGTAAAATATTTAAAAATTGGTACAAATGAACTTAAATAAGTTCATTTAAAAGCAGAAATAGAGTTACAGACATAGAAAAGAAACATGGCTACAATGGGGAGAGTGGGGGAGGGATAAATTGGGAGGTTGGGATTGACATATACATACCACAATATATAAAATAGATAACTAATAAGGATCTACTGTGGGGCTTCCTAGGTGACTCAGTGGGTAAAGAATCCACCTGAAATGCAGGAGACACAGGAAATGTGGGTTCAATACCTGAGTCAGGAAAATCCCCTGGAGGAGGGCATGGCATTGCACTCCAGTTTTCTTGCTTGGAAAATCCCACAGAGTAGCCTAGAAGGTTACAGTTCATAGGGTCTCAGCTGGACATGACTGAAGTGAATGAGCACAAGGACTTAGTGTAGGGGAGAGGGAAATCTATTTGATACTCTGTAATGATCTACATGGAAAAAAATCTTAAAAAGGATGGATATATGTATATGTATAACTGATTCACTTTGCTGTACAGAAAGTAGCATAATATGGTAAATCAACTATACTCCAATCATTTTTTTAATTAAGAAAATAAAAACAATGCTCAGGGTAGGGGATAAAAAGAAGGTTGTCATCTATAATCCAGGAAGAGACTTGTTACCAGAAACCAACCCTGAGAAGTACTTTGATCTTGAACTTCTATCCTTCAGAACATTGAAAAAATAAATTCTTATTTAGATTCTTGTTTAAGCAACTTAGCCTGTGGTATTTGGTTATGGCAGCCCTAGCTTCAGGCTTTCCACTGGCTATGTGTGGCACCATTATCAATAATTTGGGGATTTATTGAGGATTTTTTGCTGAGTAGAGTATTTATGTAATCTGCTGTTAAGTGCACCCTTATTAAAATGACCAAATCAGCAACAACAAAAAAATTATTCAGCTGGCTGACAGTGGGCATATGTGACTGTAATAGATGGCTCTCAAATATTACCATTTTCAGCATCATCTCTGGGGAAACATAAAAAAAAAGTGTCACTGGATTGTATTCATTGCAATCATGGCTAACTTAAGAGGGCTGAGAAACTGTCATTGTTCTAAGTTTATCTCAATTCTACATCATCTTATTTTCATCTCAAATTCACTAGAATAATTAGTCAACGTAGCATTTTCATTTTATTGCTCTTTGATAAAAGATTATTATGACTTTTAGCATAAGGATTATTCTAGTAAAGTGGAAGAAGATAGGGCAGATAGAGGTCAGAACATAAGGATGGTTGTCCTAATCCTGATAGTAAGATGTTTTGTGAGCCAGGGAATATCATTTAATATTCCTAAACCTCATTTCATCATCTGAAAAATGGGGATTGGTGGGTAAACAAGATAATCCCTAAGGATTTCCCCAGTTCCAACAATATATTATCTGAAGATTAATATTCTTCTTACATAATATGCTCTCTTTATTTTGTCTGAAGTAAATTACAGCAGTCATAAACACATCTAACATAGATATAGACATTGTAACATGTTTCTATATTAGATGGTTCTTCTCCAGTATCATAAATGCATATCAATCAAAACAAATCACATATCTAATCAGCATTTGTCAACTTAATAAACTCCAGTGAATTTGAGTCAGTTTCTATTTCTGCCTAATACTTTGGACTTAAAAGCTTTTAATGATAATAAGATCATCATTTTCATATATTATTTTATAGATCACATTCTCTAAATGAATACAGTGAAACCCTTCAGTAAACACAAGTTTTACTTAATTGTTTTAGTCAACATTGAGTCCAGAGTTAAGCTGGGAAACATAAAGAAAGAATCTTGCAAAATATCTGATTAATATTATCAGTTTAACTAGTCAACCAGCATGAATGATCCTGGATAGACCTGTCTAAATATGACATAGCATAAAATATGGTTTTTGTGATTTGCCTTTAAATGTTCTCCCTGTTTGTTTTCCCTAAACATAATTGCTGACAAAATTTTTCATTCCACTGGGAACTGAGAGTTCTCATGCTCTTAACATAAAATATCTCTGCCATTTAAAACTCATGTTGTGTTGTAATAAATATCTGAATGTTTTTAAGCACTGTTTATCTTGTAAGGCATGATTTTAAAAGACTAATGTTAATGGCAGTACAAGGGACTGTCTTGGGTTGTAATTACAAACTTTAGTGTTAGTTGTTTTCACGGGAGGGAAAAGCAGATTCTCCATATGATAATACTATGTAAAAATCATCTTTAAAAAATGAGAATGAAATTTTACTCTTTAAAAGGGTTGAAGGATCTCAGTTCTTAAACATTTGAGGGGCCTGAGAAACATTTAAACACATGTTTATAGGTGCCAAACCAATGCAAATATGTTCATAGTTAGAGACAGAAAGTAGGACCTGTACACTAGACATACAGTCAATAACCACAGCATTTGCCAAATAGTGTTTCTTTAAATGAAATGGACATATATATTGTCAAGATTGTTCCTTTTGTTCAGATTTATATCACTTAAGGGTTCTGTAGGATACTATATAAATGATCAACCTTAGAGGAGGAGATATAAAAATCCACTGAATTTTAGAATTCTATGTAGAAATGCTGAAATTCTATATAAAGCTTCCCTTCCTGAAATTATTTTCAAGCATTTGCTTTGCAACACTATTGTCTTCCTCTGTTCCATTTTATTATTCTATCTATTAGTGAAATCTGGGGGTTCATTTTCTTCCAATCATGTTATTGAAATTATATTGTACATAATTGTTATCTTCTTCTTTATGTTTTCTTGGGTAATATCATCTATTCAAATGACACATCTCTACCTCCAAGGTCCAATTCTCCCAGAACTCAAGACTTCTATTTTAGTTGCCTTAAGAATATCTTCATTGTGATGTCCTACTGTTCCATCAGTTTAATGTCTCCAAAACCATACCCATCACCTCTGCCTCAATTTTTTCCTCCCTCTATATATCTTAGTTGTGCTGAAATTAGAAGCTAGTTAGAAACTATCATTCCATCATCAAAATTTTACTTGTCTTATATTCAATGTCCATATTCAATCAATTTTTCAACTTTATTTCTCTTATATTTCTTTAAATTTATTCTTTACCAGATCTTATATTAGAGTCATGGTATAGGCTCTTAAGAACTTTAATATGCAGATCTGTGTTTAGCTTATGCCAATGCTTGTCCATATAGAGGCTAGAATTGTTTTCCTTTTTTTTTTTTTTTTTTATCCAAATCTGATCATATCACTCAGCATCTTAGAGGGTGCCAAAGTGCTACATTGCCAAAAGGATAATTTTTAATTCTGTATGCCATACAAAGCCCCTCACCATCTTTGGTAACCTCACATCTTAAAGCTCCATCCTGTGTAAAACAAAACAAAAAGTGTTCTTTCTAATAAACTCTGACTTTATACTCTATCTTAAAATTATAGAGTGAAAAGGGACTTCTAGTAGGATATCTGAGGAACTCCACAGAGTCGCTCCCCACTGAAACTGGTATAAATTATATAAGAGTAGCCACTTAAAGTCTTTGGAAATGGACTTAAGTCATCCAAACTAATTAAGAAATACTAATTCGAGAATATCTACTAAAATTCAGTCAAAAACAGCAAAGGTCTATAGTATCTGAATAAAAACATATCTTTCATTTCTCTCTCTCTTCCAAGTGATTGCAGCAGAGAGATAGGGGCTCCCTGCTTCCACCTCACACATGGGATGGAGGCTGAACTTGGGGCTAGACTCCTCTGAGAATATTGCTCAGTCGCTTTAGTCCTGTCTGACCCCGTGGACTGTAGTCTACTATGCTCCTCTGTCCATGGGATTCTCCAGGCAAGAATACTGGAATGGGTTGCCATAACCTTCTCCAGAAGATCTTCCCAACCCAGGGATCACACCTGCATTTCTTACATCTCCTGCATTGGCAGGCGGGTTCTTTACTGCTAGCGCCACCTGGGGTCCAAATCTAACCTACCGTGGCTTGTGAAGTAATAAGTGGTTCCATGCCCAGAGAGAGAGGCTGAGATTTGAAACTACTGTTGAGTGCCCATCTCTTCCTTTACCAAGCCCTCAGCAATTAAACCAAGAGTATCACTCAGAGAGAAGTACACCAATCCAGGAACAGATAACTTCACTGTTGAATTCTACTGAAGATTTAAAAGAGAATCAGCATTAATTCTTCACAAACATGTCCTCCCAAAATGGAAGAACCAGTGAACACTCCCTAACTCATTGTATGAGGACAATATTTCTCTGATTCTCAAACCAGACAAAAAATATCACAAGAAAACTACAGACTTGTATTTATTATGACTATGGACATGAAAATTCTAAAAAAAAAAAAAAAAGAAAGAAAGAAATACTACAAAATACAAAAATTCTGAAAAAATGCTAGATAACAAATACAGCAACATATGAAAATAATTATACATAGCCAAGTGGGATTTAACCCAGGAATGCAAGGATGATTCAACATACAAAAAATAATCATATGCTACATCAGTAGAAGATAAAAATCCACATTATAATTTAAATAGATGTGGAAAACATGTTTGATAAATCCAACACCTTTTTATGGAAAAATACTCAACAAACTAGGAGTAGAAGGAAACTTCCTTGATCTAATAAAGGTCATTTATGAAAAACCTACAGATAACATAATAACTGATACAAAAAATTGGTTGCAGAAAAAAAAATTGATTGCTTTCTCACTAAGACCAGGAACATAACAATGGCTTCCACTTTTGCCACTTTTATTCAACATTATTCTAGAGATTCTTGCCAGAATGGTTATGCAAAAATATAAAAATAAACAAATAAAATACATATCAATTGGAAAGGGAGAAATAAACTACTTCTATTTGCAAATGACATGATCTTGTATATATTAAATTTTTGCAATCCACTGAGAAATAATCAGAACTAATAAAATTCAGAAGGTTGCAGGATACAAGATCAATATATAAAAATCAGTTGCATTCATCATTTATTTTATTTTTTGTTTTTAGATATGACAGATGTAAACAACACCATATATTTAACTTTTGGACTGATTATCATTTTTATGCTTTCTCAGTTCTATAATTGCTTCCAGTTCAGTGTTTATTTTACAATTTTACTCATAAAAATATTTTATATTTGTCTCTTGCAAAATCTAAGATATTATTCATGTTGATTTTCTCTATATTTTTGGTATCACTACAAGTTTTCTTAATCATTCATGAAACAGCAGTTGTCTATTTATTCCAATCAATTCACAAAACAAGAGCTGACTTCCTTTTAGGTAGTTACCATTCTGGCTTCTAGAGAATAGTTTAAAATAGTTGAATGAGAAATAGAAAACTTCAAAACTTCTGTGACTCGATAAGCTTTTACAATGTGAGATGTTTCATCGTTCACAACTCAAGACCAAAATAGCATCGTGCTTACCGAAAATGGCAGGCATATGTCTCTCTAGGGTCGTCAATCTAATAATTACTATCTATCTTTAAGTATTGTCACACAGTAGTTCTCTGACAGGATGCTCTCGTTCTACAACGGAAAACACCAAGGTATTCTGATGAGAACTAGCACATAGCACTTGTAGAACAATAGTTGATAAAAAAATTTCCCCTTGCAGTAATTGTGGGTCTACTTGTTTCTCCCCAAGACCACAGCTCCTAAAATGTATAAACAAAAATGATTTCATATGCATCCATTCCTATGGAGTGTTGGAATGGTTGGAGAAGCCATGTCCTTAACTAATGGGCATATTTCCTAAGAAGGGGAGATTATTAAGCAGACTGGAGTAAAAGCCTTTGAAACTGCTAGAGTAGCTACTACAGCAGAACTCTCTAATACTTAATATACTACTAAAATTATTATTTTTATTTTAGAATTGTTTTAGACTTCCAGAGAAGTTGTAAATGTAATACTGATAGTTTCCCTACTACACACACATTGTTCTCTCTTACACTGCTATGATACATTTTGCCAAAACTAATGAAAAATCTTCATGAAGAAAAATTCATGACTCAGTAAGCACAATGGTGTGATCACTCACCTAGAGCCAGACATCCTGGAATGAGAAGTCAAGTGGGCCATAGGAATCTCCACACTGTTTTCCATAGTGGCTGTACTAGTTTGCATTCCCACCAACAGTGTAAGAGGGTTCCCTTTTCTCCACAGCCTCTCCAGCATTTATTGCTTGTAGACTTTTGGATAGCAGCCATCCTGACTGGTGTGTAATGGTACCTCATTGTGGTTTTGATTTGCATTTCTCTAATAATGAGTGATGTTGAGCACCTTTTCATGTGTTTGTTAGCCATCTGTATGTCTTCTTTGGAGAAATGTCTGTTTAGTTCTCTGGCCCATTTTTTGATTGGGTCATTTATTTTTCTGGAATTGAGCTGCAGGAGTTGCTTGTATATTTTTGAGATTAATCCTTTGTCTGTTTCTTCATTTGCTATTATTTTCTCCCAATCTGACGGCTGTCTTTTCACCTTACTTATAGTTTCTTTTGTAGTGCAAAAGCTTTTAAGTTTCATTAGATCCCATTTGTTTAGTTTTGCTTTTATTTCCAATATTCTGGGAGGTGGGTCGCCCAGCAATACCACTTCTGGGCATACACACTGAGGAAACCAGATCTGAAAGAGACACATGCACCCCAATGTTCATCGCAGCACTGTTTATAATAGCCAGGACATGGAAGCAACCTAGATGCCCATCAGCAGATGAATGGATAAGGAAGCTGTGGTACATATACACCATGGAATTTTACTCAGCCGTCAAAAAGAATTCATTTGAACCAGTCCTAATGAGATGGATGAAACTGGAGCCCCTTATACAGAGTGAAGTAAGCCAGAAAGATAAAGAACATTACAGCATACTAACACATATATATGGAATTTAGAAAGATGGTAACGATAACCCTATATGCAAAACAGAAAAAGAGACACAGAAATACAGAACAGACTTTTGAACTCTGTGGGAGAAGGTGAGGGTGGGATGTTTCAAAAGAACAGCATGTATACTATCTATGGTGAAACAGATCACCAGCCCAGGTGGGATGCATGAGACAAGTGCTCCAGCCTGGTGCACTGGGAAGACCCAGAGGAATCGGGTGGAGAGGGAGATGGGAGGGGGGATCGGGATGGGGAATAAGTGTAAATCTATGGCTGATTCATATCAATGTATGACAAGACCCACTGAAATGTTGTGAAGTAATTAGCCTCCAACTAATAAAAAAATTAAAAAAAAAAAAAAAAGTGGGCCATAGGAAGCATCACTATGAACAAAGCTAGTGGAAGTGATAGAATTCAAGTTGAGCTATTTCAAATTTTAAAAGATGATGCTGTTAAAGTGCTGCACTCAGTATGCCAGCAAATTTGGAAAACTCAGCAGTGGCCACAGGACTGGAAAAGGTCAGTTGTCATTACAATCTCAAATAAGGGCAATGCCAAAGAATGTTCAAACTACTGCACACTTGCATTCATCTCACATGCTAGCAAGGTAATGTTCAAAATTCTCCAAGCCAGGCTTCAACAGTATATAAACTGTAAAATTCCAGATGTTCCAGCTGGATGTAGAAAAGACAGAGGAACCAGAGATCAAGTTGTCAACATCTGTTGAGTCATTGAGAAAGCAAGAGAGTTCCAGAAAAACATCTACTTCTGCTTTATTGACTATGCCAAAACCTTTGACTGTGTGGATCACAACAAAATTGTGGAACATTCTTCAAGAGATGGAAATACCAGACCACCTTACCTGACTCCTGAAAAATCTGTATGCAGGTCAAGAAGCAACAGTTAGAACCAGACATGGAACAACAGACTGGTTCCAAATTGGGAAAGGTGTATGTCAAGGCTGTATATTGTCACCTTACTTATTTAACTTACTTATTTAACATCATGCAAAATGCCAAGCTGGATGAAGCACAAGCTGGAGTCAAGATTGCTGGGAGAGATATCAATAACCTCAGATACACAGATGACACCACCCTTATAGCAGAAAGCCAAGAAGAACTAAAGAACCTCTTGATGAAAGTGAAAGAGGAGAGCGAAAAAGTCGGTTTAAAATCCAACATTGAAAAAACTAAGATCATAGCATCCAGTCCTGTCACTTCATGGCAAATCGATTGGGAATCAATGGAAACAATGAGAAACTTTATTTTCTTGGGCTCCAAAATCACTGTAGATGGTGACTGCAGCCATGAAATTAAAAGATGCTTCCTCCTTGGAAGAAAAGCTATGACCAGCCTAGACAGCATATTAAAAAGCAGAGACATTACTTTGCTGACAACGGTCCATCTAGTCAAAGCTACAGTTTTTCCAGTAGTCATGTATGGGTGTGAGAGTTCGACCATAAAGAAAGCTGAGTGCTGAAGAATTGAAGCTTTTGAACTGTGGTGTTGGAGAAGACTCTTGAGAGTCCCTTGGACTACAAGGAGATCAAACCAGTCAGTCCTAAAGGAAATCAGTACTGAATATTCATTGGAAGGACTGATGCTGAAGCTGAAAGTGCAATACTTTGCCCACCTGATGCAAAGAACTGTCATGGGAAAAGACCCTGATGCTGGGAAAAGACTGAAAGCAGGAAGAGAAGGGGCCGACAGAGGATGAGATGACTGTATGACATCACTGACACGATGGACATGAGTTTGCACAAGCTCCCGGAGTTGGTGATGAACAGGGAAGCCTGGCATGCTGCAGTCCATGCGGTCGCAAAGAATCAAACACAACTGAACTGACTGACTGAATGAACCAATACACTACTATTAACTAAGCTATGCTTTATTTGAATTTACTTAGTTTTTACCTAATGTCTTCTTCTGTCCAAAGAACTCCTCCAGGATTTTGTATTGCATTTGGTCTTCGTGTTTCATTAGACTTCCCCTGCTATAACAGTTTGTCAGACTTTGTTTTTGATGATGTTGATAATTTTTAGGATTACTGGTTAGGTATTTTGTAGAATGTCCTTCAATTTGGCAAAAACTTAATGTTTTAAAATTCGTATTTCATAGCAGAAGACACAAAATGTGCTTCTACATGCCAGCATAGCCTTTGAGAATGTGTTTAAGTTTTATGTTCAAAGGAAACCAGATAAGTGATATAAAACTTCAATTTTCAATTCTAGTCCTAGATATGTCAACAGTAACTGAATAGATGCAGGTTCATAAAGAAGTAAAACCTGGGCCTTTTATTTTTTAATTGTATTTGATTTGTATGAGACTGCCATATCAAGTATCTTCTCATTAGGAGGTTGCATTCATTTCTTCTTTATTTGCTTTTTATTTGTCCCTTTTACAACATGTTTGAAAAATTGTTTTCTTGGCATAAGGATATCTTATGCTTAGGAATATAATTAGAACTACATAAGAAAGTGAAAAATGCTGACCAAAATTCCCAACTTCTTAGAACTTATTTTTATACCCTTGACATTTTAAAAGAAATAGACAAATCACAATGAGAATAAACTAAAAGCACTGATTTAGTCCCCAAATGACTTTCAAGTTATGGTCTTTAATCATAGGGGATTCATCTCAGTATCCTACACTATGTATATGTAATCTACCATAATATTTTGTTTGGCAATGTTAACTCTGATACCAATACTATTTTAACATATTTAACAACACTTTTTTAATTCATTTACAATAAATATACATTATATTATATTCAATATATCTATAATGATTTTCAATGACTAACCTAATGCATTAACAAATGTAGTAGATGTTTATTTTTGTTTATTTTACATAAGCATTTTTGTCACTAAGTTGAATAATTCCAGTTTTACTGATTTAGGCTTACTATATATAAAATGGTAGCTGGGGCATTGGGGTTTTTTCTTTTTCACTCAATAATTGATTCACAATATAAATATTTTAGAGCAAATGTGACCAAGCAGTTTATCAATTAATTAATAAGATGAAATTCTAAACATGAAAGAAAATGAGTTAATCTATTGTATTTTCATTTCCACATTTCCAAAATAAGCATCATATCTTCTCTTGTATATCTGGTGAAGGGAGTAAGAACAGGTGAATTAGAGGGCACTGAAATCCTTAGAACAAATACATACTTAATACATGCATATATAATGGAAACAAAATATATGTCTTTATTGTAACTAGAATAGAAATAGAGCCAAGTTTACAAAGGTGATTGCATCCATTATTATTCCAAAGTGACTAATTAAATTTTATTCAGTGTTGCATTAAAGTTTACTTTTAGTCACACTGGAACATTTTATTTAAATGAAAAAATGTGTTGTATGCCACTCACCACACACAGCTTTCCTTAAACTTGGCATCAAAAATGGCATTGTGATATCACTGAGATCTGCCTACTACTTTATTGTTCTCTTCACTTTATTTTCCATAGAAGAAACTTTCATGTAATGAAATCTCAGCTGGTGCACTCTCATGGTCAATTACAGCTTGTGTGTGTGTGTGTGTGTGTGTGTGTTAGTCACTTAGTCGTGTCTGAGTCAGTTACAGCTTGAGTCATTGTTAACTCACTTAAGAACACTGAAAAACCTAAAAGATGCTTTGAGAAATTCATGGACTATAACATACAGTACATATCTAACTTTTTTCCTGTCAGCTCAACTTTTCCTAGGCACAAAGACATATAATTTTGTTCCTTCTTGAGAATTTTTAGTCATGAGACATGATAACCATGACATGAAACCCTACAATTGTTCACAGCAACTTAAAAGAAACAAACATTTTAATTTGATTAGCTTTCAAAGATTGTTTGGTAGTGGTTAATGAAGACATAGCAGAGAAATGCACTGGCTGTAATTGTATTATCGGACAGTTTAGCTAATAAAGTCTCATATTCCTCAGCATTTACCAAGCATTTCTCTTTTCTTTCAAGGGATACATTTAAAAATCTCTGCACAGATGCCCACATGTACAGCATGACAACTGCCTTTGGCAAAAGGCTCTTTGTTTTGCTGAATGGTTACATTGTGATCTTCTTTCTCTGGCTATAGTTGATTCCTGAAACGAATATGATTCTTTCTTGGTATAAACAGGCAAACTTTTCCTCATTAATTACTCTTAGTTCACATAAGTTTGCATTTCTTTGAGATCAACAAATTGAAGGAATTAAATAAATAAGTCATGCGGTACTCTTACAGTAGCTTTCTTTCCTTTACTTTGAATACCAATAAATACTAAAATGATTTTCTTCCTTGCCTATTGTTCTCAACAGTGACTGTGCATAGTTATGTGTGTTGGGAGGGAGTGTGGTTTTGTGGTGCAGTACACCAATGTAAAGTGTTCATAGCAAGAGGTAGGAAGACAACTTCTTTGAACATTTTCTTTTTGACTTTTCTTGCTTTCCTTCTCAGAAGATTGTAGCTCTGTTAGATTTTATTTGAATAGCTACAGATGTATTAAAAAAAAAAAAAAACACCCTTTATGTGCCAAACTCTAAGAGGTCTCCTGAACTGTTTTCAATTCAAATAGAATAAGAGGTAATCTGACCTAGAAAATAGTGCAAAGAAATGACTTCCATGAAAAGATAGCATAAGGAGAAATAAAATGAGAGTGAAGGCATTTAAAGGACAGTGTGCAAGCAAAGTGCTCCAGCAACATGCAAATCCATTAAGGATCTTTCTAATTTGTAAATTCCTCATTGCTTTCAGTAAAAACTTGTCTGTTGACTAATATGGCACTTAAATATTTTTTCTAAAGCAAAATTATTTTTTCTGCAGCAGAATCTGAAAATTGTTCACCCACTGATCAAATAAGATCAGCCACTTCATTAGTTCTAAGATGCAAGTGACCATTTGCATCCATAACCCAGAGATATAAGATTAAATTCTATGCTTTCTACATCTACTATGTTATAAATATTAAATATAAAGCCCAGTATCGTATATAATGACCATCTTTTCTTGTAATGTATATGGCCATCTACTAATACTTAGCCAAATAATTATACTTGACTCTACATTCTTTCTATTCAAAGCTGATTTTCCAGAAAGTGTACAGGGTGGATAGTTAAAGAAAACAAATTATTCTTGTTTTCACTGGCATTCATGTTCTCTATAATAATAATAAGAACAAAGCCAATATGGTAAAAATCACTACAATATTGTAAAGTAATTAGCCTCCAACGAATAAAAATAAATGGAAAAAAAATAAAAAAAGAAAAACAAAGCCTGCATCAGTTCTTTTTTTGTTTGTAAAAGGAGAGGCAATGCCATTCTTCCCTCAAATGTAATTTCTCTTGAACTTTCAGGTCAAAGAGCTTGATTACATGAATACCTGGTTAAAATGAACTTGATTGGCAGTTCTAAAAACAAATTAGCCTTATAACCCTTAATATAATCACCAATACACTAACACTATCTTTTATGAATCTAAATCCGTAACTGCATTTTCCAATGAACTCACTCTTGAAGATGAGCATTTTACACAAAATTGGAAAACAGACTCATAGGACAATTTTCAAATCTATTTTATAATAGATACAAGCTCATATTTTCCTATGTATCCCCAATATAAATACATATCTAACAATCAGAAATATTCAAGAGTGATAATAAGAGAACTTTCTATTTCTTAGGAATGAAGCAATGTAGTCCTAGAAATATATACCACATTTTCACCTATAAAACTCTCCAAATATGCAATTTTACTCAATTTAATTTGATTTTTATTCTCTTGAACAACATCATCTTCATATTTCTGAGCACTTGATAAAGTAAATACCAATAACATTTATCGTTTCCTTGTAACCACAGATAAATTGGAGAAGAAGGATTAATGCTTTCAGACCTTCATTCGTGGCCTAGTTCTGCCGTTAACAAATCAGCTGAATGATACTTTTTGTCCAGTTCTAATCACTAATGGACATCCTCCACTTTCCTGATTTCCTTCTTCTATTCAAACGTTTTTCATAACCTTTCAGTAATTTCCCTTAGGAAAAAAAAAATCATCCTAAGAATTCAAAAATAAGATCAAAGACACACTCTATGTTACTTGATGCCTTCTGTCAGGCAGTCTTAGTCACTTCTCTGAGCATAATCAGAATAAAATTTTTGATCGAAATTGCAAACATCTATATTCATATATATTCAGTAGTTTATAGAAGAGCTAGTTTATAGAAGGCAGTGGCCACAAATGTCATATACTGGAAGAAGGCAGGGGAAAAAGCCAACTTGTCAAATAATACCATTTCCATTTCATACCCACAGAGTCCCATGGTAATAACTAACTATAGTTATTATGACTAGTGATAGTTATTCCTTCTCTTCAGCCAGTGCATTTAGAGTCTTCTTGAAGAAAATGCATTTTCACCTGAAGGGGGGAAAATTAAGCCAAAATATGAGGCATGGAATTATAAAGAAGAAAGCTTAAATGGTAGAATCCCATGAAATGAAGGGCATATGAGTGAGATAAAGTCCATTATAAAAGGAGTAGCTAGAGCAGAACTAAGACAAACCGGGTCTATTTCCAACTTTGTATCTTTCTGAGAGGAAATGCCATTGAGCTGCCAAGCAATAGATTTTGGTTCTAATCTTGTCTATGATATAAATCAGTTGTTACCTCCTCTTTCTAAATTTTAAGTTCCTCATGTGTGAAATGATATTGATGCAGCAGATGATCTCTAAATTATCCACTAGCTTTAAGGTTTCAGACAAGACACCTCAAAAAACCTCTCTACTACATAATTGGGCTAAATATGCTTCACAGGAGATGAACACTCCTCAGAGTGAATAGGATTTGTCACAGTTTATAATCTGCTTTTGTAACTACAGCTCTATCTCTGCTGATGTTCAACACAGCAGGGAGATGAATCACATCAGATGTGCAATTGCCTACAATAACATATCGTCCTTTTCTATAACAAGTGCTTCATGAAATACTCAAACAAAAGGTTTTTTTTTCTTTTCCTTTGTGAAGAAAGAAAAAGCGGAAGCTATTTTTAATTTGTCATTCTGATATTACTTTTGCTCTTCCCTTTGAGCTTTAAAACTTCATTACACTGGTAAATATGGTAGAGGAAAGGGGTGTAGAACTAAGGATTGACTTTGAAGAAAAGTGCTAAATTTGTGAATATGTAATAAGTCCTGCATTGAGGACAGAGAAGATTGCATATTTTTTCATAAATTTAACCAACAAGTATAGCATATGGAATGTACTCAATATCTTATAATGGAATAGAACATAACACACACACACACACATACACACACATGCACACACACACACATATATATACACACACATACATACGTACATATATGTAAAAAACTGTGTGTGGTCTGTCACGTCCAACTCTTTGCAACCCCTTGGACTGTAGCCTGCCAGGCTTCTCAGTCCATAATATTTTTTAGGGAAGAATACTGGAGTGGGGTGCCATTTCCCCCTCCAGAGGATCTTCCTGATCCAGGGATCAAATCTGCATCTCCTGTGTCTCCTGCAATGCAGGTAGATTCTATACTCACTAGCCATCAGAGGTGTTGTATAAAACTGAGTGTGTATATGTGTGTGTGTGTGTATGTGTGTGTATAAACTGAATCACTTTGTTGTACACTGAAGTTAACACAGTATAAAAAAACAATTCTATCTCAATAAAAGTATTTTTAGAAAACAAATTTTAATGTTAGGTACCATTTTTTTAAGTGTTTAAAAGCTTCCTTTTACACTTAAGTAAATAATGTTACTCAAAATACGTGGGAATTTTGTGTTTCTCCCATTAAGAAATACATATAGACAGTCAATGAGAAATAATCCATCTCAAAATATTTATGACAAGGCTTGAAAGTTTATTGAAAGGTAATTTGATCTCCTATAGCTTTGGCTGCAAAAATCAGGCCACTCTTGGTTATTTCTGCATGCCAAGAAGCCAATTAGATTATAGCAATCACTTTCTCATGTCTAAATTGCTGAAAATTGGTCTTCTGTCTCTAGACGCAGTCAGGGAAATGTATTGTATGTCTACCAACATGTAATCAAAGTTTTAGTTTAGAACTAAATGTGACAATGGAGATAAAAATGGGATCAAATTAAATTTGTAGAAAGATAGGGGAGTGTGCCTATCAAATTATTGACAAATTGAGAAACTACAAATTAGCAGAAATTTGTGTAGCAAAGACACAAATTTTCTGAGATTTTGAGGATCCATTTGTGAGGAAACAATTTGCTGTGACACTATAAGTACAATTTAAGGATATTCTTCCCTAGTGGCTAATGTGTAAAAAATCTTCTTACCAATGCAGGAGATGAGAGTTCAACCCCTGGGTCAGGAAGATCCCCTGGAGAAGGAAATGGCAACTCACTCCGGTGTTCTTGCTTGGAATACCCCATGGACAGAGGAGCCTGGCAGTCTACAGTCCATAGAGTCCAAAGAGTCAGACATGACTTAGCAACCCAACAACACCAACGACAGACTAGATAAAGAGGTACTACAAAACTTGCTTGCTGTCTTCTCTCCTGCTTGGCTCCAATTCCTAAAGTATAAGTCACACATTTAATATTGATATCCCCAAATAGTACCATAAAGATTGCCAAGAGGTCAATATGCTGTTGCTAAATATTAAGGTAAGAAGACTCCATTTTTCTTAACATTTTATTATAATTATCAGTTGTTCAGAGTAGAGAACTAGGACTGAGGATGGAATATAGACAGGAAGATGCTGATAAGATGAGATCACAAAGAGACATGCCATGGGTCCTGCCTGGCATAAGAAGGGATTATTCAAATCCACTTGGCAGGGATTGCATGAAAGCATGAGGAAGATTGAAGGGAGGATACACTAGAGAAAAAAAGCCTACTTCATTGAATTTTTCCCAGATTGGGCCATAACCCTATTGAGGGTACCAACAAAGTATTATTATGTTTATTTTATACACACTTCCAACTCATTATTGTGTGCTGTATGACAGTTTATTGACTTCCCTGGTGACTCAGTGGTAAAGAATCTGCCTGACAGTGCAGGAGACACAGGTTGGATCTCTGATTCAGAAAGATCTCCAGGAGAAGGAGTGGCAACCCACTTCAGTATTCTTGCCTGGGAAATCCCATGAACAAAGGAGTCTTGCGGGCTACAGTCCATGGGGTTGCAAAACAGTTGGACATGACTTAGTGACTGAACAACAACAAATGACAGTTTATATTACTTAAGCAGCATGTATGAAATTTCAGGTAGACTTCCAGCAACTTATTCTAAAGTTTTAAACTTGTTCTAAGCTTTTCCTTTAACTCTTTGTAAAGTTGCTACTGATTGTTGGATAGGAAGCAGTTTCCCCAGTTTTTCTACTATTTCTAGAATACACTTCCTTTTCTGTTCTCTTCCTTATTTTTTTTTTTTTATCTGTTAAGTCTTAGTCACTCAGTCATGTCTGACTCTTTGCAACTCCATGGACTGTAGCCCACTAGGCTCCTCTGTCGATGGAATTCTCCAGGCAATAATACTGGAGTAAGAAGCCATTCTCTTCTCCAGGGAATCTTCCACACACAGAGATCAAAACCGTGTCTCCTGCATTGCAGACAGATTCTTTACCACTGTCTAGGTCCCAGTCAAGGCTATGGTTTTTCCGGTGGTCATGTATGGATGTGAGGGGTGGACTGTGAAGAAAGCTGAGTGCCGAAAAATTGATGCTTTTGAACTGTGCTCTTGGAGAAGACTCTTGAGAGTCCCTTGGACTGCAAGGAGATCCAACCAGTTCATCCTAAAGAAGATCAGTCCTGGCTGTTCATTGGAAGGACTGATGCTGAAGCTGACACTCCAGTATTTTGGCCACCTCATGCGAAGAGTTGACTCACTGGAAAAGACCCTGGTGCTAGGAGGGATTGGGGGCAGGAGGAGAAGGTGTCAACAGAAGATGAGATGGATGGATGGCATCACCGACTCGATGGACATGAGTCTGAGTAAACTCTGGGAGTTGGTGATGGACAGGAAAGCCTGGCGTGCTGCGATTCATGGGGGTCTCAAAGAGTCGGACACGACTGAGCGACTGAACTGAAATGAACTGAGGTCCCAGTAGATCATCGGTACTTTTCTTCACAACCAATCCAGTAACTATTAATACAAGAGAAATTTAGGAAAAAATAAATTAGTAATGTGAATATTTATTTTCTCTTCTTGAGGCAAGAAGAGAGAAAAGAAAGGCAAATTAAAAAAGTATTGATACCTTTGAAGGGAAACCAGAAAAAGAAAGAAAAGGAACACAATTCAGGGAAAGAAGAAAATGAAAGCGAGGACAAGGTGTCAAACTGTTGTAGGCCCATTCCCACCCTGCATTTTATCTCACACTACTAAAAAAAGAAAAAGGAAAAAAAAAAAAAGCTCAAGTTTATTCTGGCTGATCAGCTCATTACCTTTTGTCTCATCTATAATCCAAATCCAAACTCACAGTAGCTCTACCAAAGAAAGTGTGGTTAAAAGAGATTTTCAGCAGGCAAAATTATAGGCAAATAGTATTTACCATGAATTTTTACACAGAAGTGTTGGCAAATGTCTCTTCCTTTGTTCCTTTTTTCAGTTCTAAAGGAAGAACCAGCAGCAAAACTTCATTATGTTAACTTAGGAGTCAGATAAAGGACAGAGGTAGAAATTATCCTTCTTTCCTTATGATTCTTTGAATCCAAAGAAGAAATTACATTTACTCATTTGAAAAGATATTTTCTTCATGAAAAAAAAAAAAAACTCTTCTTTCCCTTCCCATTTTCATCCATCCATTCAACCCCATCCCTGCTACACCTCTTTTCTAATGTCTTCCCTAGATTTTAAGTTGGGAAAGTGAGGAAAAAAAAAACTACTTTCCACCTTTGGGCTTTATATGACTCTAAAATACTATGATCATTTCCCATGATAAAGTGTTGCTATGTTCTTTTCCCTCAAACTAAAAAATAGGTCTTGGATAGAGACATTTGCCAACACTTCTAGAGGAAATTTATAGTAAACGCTGCTTGCCTAGAATTCTCTCTATGGCAAGTCTCTATTAACCAGAATTTATCTGTTTTACTAGTAGAGGGATGATGGGCATTCATGATTCCTATCAATTGGTGAAATTCATATGGACCTTCTGGATTATTAGGAAATAGTGTCAACTACTCTATATTGTACTGTAATACTTTTAAAAATGATCCTCAAATGATGAAATATACAACTATTAAATTCAACCAATCAGAACTCCTTTCTTCCTGACTCTGATTAAAAAACTGTAACTTTACTGTACAAAATCCTCACTCCCTAATGTAAGGAGTCAGTCTAAAACAGCAGGTGTGAAAAAGCAGACAACCATAGCTGTATCTTTCAATAGCTTAGGGATAGCTCGATTGAATGCATGACTTCAGGTCTTTCTATTTTTCAAACTCTGCCCTACTCACAGAAATAAATGGTGCAGTGTAACTGTACTTTCAAAGAGTTGAATATGGATTCAGGAAAGGAGGCTAAATTCATCTGAATTCCACACTGCTTTTTACTAAGAAAGCTATATTTTGTTGCTTCAAATGAAGTGTCAATATCCTGCAAAGTCTCATATATACTATCTTCAGCAATTTACATTTTCATAATGCCACACAGTATACTATGTCATGATTTAAAAGCATTTACAAAATCATAAATCATGTCTCTGATACTTTGATCCAAGATAGGATATTTCCACTTCTGAGCATTTATGTACAAAAAGTACTATTTGATTCATTTTCAAAGGTGAAAAAAGTGAAGCATATAATTTTAATAATAGTTTATGGATTTTTTTCTAAAGGTGGAAACTCACAACTAAATTAAAAACTAATTATCTTTCTTATATTTTAAGCAACAGAGAGTAATTAGATAGTTCATTTTGCTAGTTTAAGATCTCATAACCATTTTTATCCTATAATGGTTGGATGCATAGGTTTTAAAAGGTTGGAATTGAGTTAGATCAAATGTTTGTTCTATTTTACTGAACACTAAAAGTTACAAATGTGGTGTATCCATCTGTGAGTTCTCTCTATATTAAAAGAATCTTCTGTGATTTCAGTAAAAAGGAGAATTCCATTTTTTTCTGAAATTATTTTTAATTATTGAAAACCACCAAACATGCATCTAGGACACAGGATATATATCTTCACCCTAAACCACATACACAGACTTATTAATGACTATAAGCAAAAATGTTTGGAAAAACAATGTTATATCAGTATCTTTAAACAAATGAAAATTTCTTTCTCAGTTCATCTTTCATTCACTAATTACATCCTCCATGTAAATTACTTTGGGACTCTAAAAATATAAATCATATAAGTAATAAATACATGGCGGTACATGGTTATTACTACTATGTTAATGTAACTGCTATACAATAACTTTGCATACTGAAATAATGTGACTGATAAAATGAGTTCAATGGGGGTCTTCCCTGGTGGTTAAGATTTCACCTTCCATTGGAGGGGGTGTATGTTCAATTCCTGGTTGGGGAGCTTTCCCACATGCCTTGTGGCCCAAAACTCCAAACATAAAACAGAAGCAGTATTGTAACAGTTGCAACAAAGACTTTATAGAAAAATGAGTTCAATGACTATGATCAGATTTATTTCTTTTGAAAATATATGCACACTTATGCCACTGGTTAGACATCACAAAATATTAAACTTATTTCAGACAAACATGAAAATACAGGAGGACAATTTCCTTAAAACACTTGATTTTCTGCATTAACAAAGAACAGTTTGAATCTCTCCACAGGTCAAATATTTCTATATGTTTTCTATAGAATCATTGAAAGTATCTTTAATATTACTAAAATAATCAAATGTGGGATCTGAATTAAGGTTAAAACACATGTTTGTGGAGCCAGATGTTAGAAGCCAACTATTCTTCACTGGTTATTTCATTGCATAGGTTTGACAATGCATTTTAACTACCCAGTGAATTTGTAGAAGTGGTATACTAACTATAACATCTTTCCAATCATTGTGGAAGAAATAATCACTGGTTTGTAATAGCTTGTAAAATTTAGCATATTTTATATCTAATCATCTCTAATATATATATTGCAAATTGAAAGTAAATAAAATATGAAAGTGTAATTAACACTCACAAATTGGATTTTTTAATGATTTTAGTAGATGTCAAACAAATGAGAACATTTACATTGATCATAATCAAATAATTATTAAAGAAAAATAATTAAACTTCAGCTATACTTAATGACAATTTTAAATGTTATCTCTCATTGCTCTTACTAGCCTTGTATCAAAGAAGCTTTTTAGACTAATGTCTTTCAGATTCATGACTATGACTCAATTCATTTAAAAATATGTTAGAACAAATTGTGATTTAAGAAAGCTTAAATAAATGATAAACTTCCCTAGGAAATCTTTATTAGATAAGATGATAGTTCAATGAAATTTTCATATAAAGTATAATATATATTGATTAGTTAAAAGAAAAATATATTGGCTTCTGTGTATTAAATTATGATCTTTCACTAGATTGCTCCTCCAATTTCTGAGTCTACACATTATGAAACATAACTGTATTTTTCAGCTGAATCTATCTGACTTCTTCATAACAATTTGGTATTTACATTTATGTGAACATCTTCACAAATTTCTTTTTCTTCTCACTCAATAGTACTCATCTCTTAATATGCTAAAATCTATTAAAATAGTATTTACCTTTTCCATTTTAAGTATATTTGTTCATATTCATCAGGACATAAGTACTTATTTATAAGTGAAAGCTGAAATAAATTGAACAGTACTTTAAAACATTAAAATGCAATTATTTAACTTCCTAATGATTCAGTAGTTAGTTTCAGCCCTTGTTATACTAAGTTGGAAAAACAGAGTCTGATTTCCAACAACATTAATAAACATTTTTAAACAATTTTAATAAACTTTCACTTTGGTGTCACATACTGAATTCATTGAGAAGATAACAAATATATGATTCAATATGTGATTTTAAGTATATAGACTGAAATTCAAATTAAAAACTTCACTGTAATCATTAAAAATATAGTGAAAGTGAAAGTCGCTCAATCGTCGTGTCTGACTTTAAATTTTCCAGGCCAGAATACTGGAGTGGGTAGCCTTTTCCTTCTCCAGGGGATCTTCCCAACCCAGGGATCAAACCCAGGTCTCCCTCATTGCAGGCGGATTCTTTACCAGCTGAGCCACAAGGGAAAAATATAGATGTAATAGTAACAATTTACATTTTAATACAAATTTTAATCACAGAAATTAAAAGCCAGTGGCTGATGGCAGGGGAGGAGCTTGGTCCATTGCCATGTTGAAGGGAAAACAACCAAAAAAAAAAAAAAAAGGTAATACATTCTGAAGGAACTTCAATAAATAGATTTGAGTTATGTAGTAGATAAGAAACAATTATAAAAATTGAACCAAGCTAAAATTAAGTGGTAACTCTGTTTTTTTTTTCAGTACTAAATTTCCTAAAATAAAAAATACGTGCAGTTTAAATTAAAAGAAATATTTTCACTATTTTAGTTGATGATTTACCATTCTTAAATAGAAATTATAGAGGAATCAAATGCAGTGATTACCTTTCAAATGTATCCATTAATTTCTCTTTTATGTTGTAGAAATATTGTTCAACTAATAGTTTATAAAATTAAGAAAATATGCTTGCATTCATGATAATTCTCTATAAAACATTTTGAAATAAGTGAAGTATGGAATTGTTTCCTGGGATAACATGAAACATGCTTTTCAAAAAATAACATTAAGATTAAAAAGAATCAACTCAAAAAACAAACCAAAGATTTATTAACATATTATTTATGATTCTAATTTTCCACCTTGATGATAAAAGGCAGAGGAACCAGAGATCAAATTGGCAACATCGCTGGATGACTGAAAAAGCAAGAAAGTTCCAGAAAAATATCTATTTCTGCTTTATTGACTATGCCAAAGCTTTTGACTGTGTGGATCACAATAAACTGTGGAAAATTCTGAAACAGATGGGAACAGCAGACCACCTGATCTGCCTCTTGAGAGACCTGTATGCAGGTCAGGAAACAACAGTTAGAACTGGACATGGACCAACAGACTGGTTCCAAATAGGAAAAGGAGTACGTCAAGGCTGTATATTGTCACCCTGCCTATTTAACTTACATGCAGAGTACATCATGAGAAAAGCTGGGCTGGAGGAAGCACAAGTTGGAATCAAGATTGCCGGGAGAAATATCAATAACCTCAGATAGGCAGATGACACCACCCTTGTGGCAGAAAGTGAAGAAGAACTAAAGAGCCTCTTGATGAAAGTAAAAGAGGAGAGTGAAAAAGTTGGCTTAAAACTCAACATTCAGAAAACTAAGATCTTGGCATCCCGTGCCATCACTTCATAGCAAATAGATGGAGAAACAATGGAATCAGTGGCAGACTTTTTTTTTTTGGGGGGGGGGGGCCAAAATCACTGCAGATAGTGATTGCAGCCATGAAATTAAAAGACGCTTACTCCTTTGAAGGAAAGCTATTACCAAACTAGACAGCATATTAAAAAGCAGAGATATTACTTTGTCAACAAAGATCTGTCTAGTCAAGGTTATGGTTTTTCCAGTGGTCATGTATGGATGTGAGAGTTGGACTATAAAAAAAGCTGAGCACAGAAGAATTGATGCTTTTGAACTGTGGTGTTGGAGAAGACTCTTGAGAGTCCCTTGGACTGCAAGGAGATCCAACCAGCCAGTCCTAAAGGAGATCAGTCCTGGGTGTTCATTGGAAAGACTGATGTTGAAGCTGAAAATCCAATAATTTGACCACCTGATGTGAAGAGCTGACTCATTCGAAAAGACCCTGATACTCGGAAAGATTGAGGGCAGGAGGAGAAAGGGACGACAGAGGATGAGATGGTTGGATGGCATCACCGACTCAATGGACATGGGTTTGAGTAGACTCCGACAGTTATTGATCGACAGGGAGCCCTGGGGTGCTGCGGTTCATGGGGTTGCAAAGAGTCGGACACGACTGAGAGACTGAACTGATGATAAAATTTAACCAGTTTTAATGCCATAGTTTGTGTAAAGAAATGATAGCCTTCCTTGATTAATGGTAAAATAAATAAATACTTAAGGCTTGAACTTATCTATACAGCTTTGGAGAAATAACTAACCCCAAATTTCTAGTATCTCACTAGCAGTGCCTCAGCAGATCCTTTCACAATGTATTATTGAAAGCCCACTGAGGACTATCTTAGAACCTCTCACAACAGAGATAAAATTCCTGCGTGTGTGATAAATAGCCATTGATTTTTGACTTTAGAATCTCCTTGTCAAAAGGGAGAGGGCAATTCTAAGAGTGTGTGCTCAATCACTCAGTCATGTCCTAATCTTTGCCACCCTATGGACTGTAACCTGTCAGGCTCCTCTGTCCATGGGATTTTCCAGGCAAGAATACTACATTGAGTTGCCATTTCCTGCTCTTGCAGATCTTCCTGACCCAGAGATCGAACCTGTGTCTCTTGCATCTCTTGCTTTGGAGGTGGAGTCTTTACCACTGAGCCACCTGAGAAGCCTGATTCTAAGAGTAGTAATACCTTAAATCCAACAGCACTTATTTATTTTAGTAGAAATAGTTAGCTATCTGTTTACTGTGTAGAGAATAAAGCCTGAAGAAATAAGATATTAGTAAGAACATGTTGATGTAGGAAAATTAAAGGAAGAGGGTGGGAGGGGAGAACAATTCTACGATCTAGGATAGTTTCCAAATGGGGTTAGGTTGTTTGGGACATACAACACATGTATCCTTGCTGCTGGTTTTTTGAATGGAGACACTAGAGAGACAGAGAATGCAGATGGTAGAAACTTAAAGGGATATATGTTGGTACAGGTAAAACATAATCAGCATTTTCACTTTTTTTTTTTTTTTTTTTTTTTACTGATAGTCAATTACAAAAACAATCTACTAGTTTGGTATCCATTTTTTTAAAGTCATGTAAATACAGTGCATTAAATCATGCTAACATTGCCACTAATAATAATGATACTGGCTAAACATTGCACAGTGATTCTATATAGCAGGCACTTGTTAAGATTAATTTTAGATACATGAAGTTATTTAATATACACTTATTTAATCCTTACAACAACTCACAGAAGTAAGGATAATTATTATCTTCATTTCACTACCTTAAAGAAAAGACCTTATTTGATCACTTAAGATGATTTCATGTTCGTAGATCTTTTGAAGGGATTTTATAAGATCTTTTGAAGAAATCTTATATCTGTAGATTATAACTCACTTTTTGCTCTATTTTCAGATTTTCAGTCCTTGCTGCTTTTTCTTTTTAAAATCTTTAACTACCATTAAAAAATAAACTGAATTCTCTAATAGAGAATCTCAAGAATTGGAAACTAGTAAGATCATTTTAGCATATTAAAAAACAGAGACATTACTTTGCCAACAAAGGTCTGTCTAGTCAAGGCTACGGTTTTTCCAGTAGTCATGTGTGGATGTGAGAGTTGGACTATAAAGAAAGCTCAGCACCAAAAAACTGATGCTTTTGAACTGTGGTATTGGAGAAGACTCTTGAGAGTCCCTTGAACTGCAAGGAGATCCAACCAGTCCATCCTAAAGGAGATCAGTCCTGGGTGTTCATTGGAAGGGCTGATGCTGAAGCGAAATACTTTGGCCACCTGATGTGAAGAGCTGACTCATCTGAAAAAACCCTGATGCTGGGAAATATTAAAGGTGGGAGGAGAAGGCGACGACAGAGGATGAGATAGTTGAATGGTATCACCGACTCGATGGACATGAGTTAGGGTAAACTCCAGGAGTTGGCAATGGACAGGGAGGCCTGGCATGGCATGCTGCAGTCCATGGAGTCACAAAGAGTTGGACGCGACTGAGCGACTGAACTGAAGAACATTTAGGACAACAGACCTTTGTATAAGTGTCAATTTGAAAGTTAAGAAGCACATTTAATTTAGAATGAGGTAAATGGCTTCTTTTAAGGAGTTTATCCTCATGATATCCACTTGCTTTTCCTTTAGTATTTATACTTTTGGCATTAAAGCAAATGCTTTGAGATTAAAGCATTAAGAGGAACAATGCCTCTTTTTCTGTTTTGCATATAGGGTTATCGTTACCATCTTTCTAAATTCCATATATATGTGTTAGTATGCTGTAATGTTCTTTATCTTTCTGGCTTACTTCACTCTGTATAAGGGGTTCCAGTTTCATCCATCTCATTAGGACTGGTTCAAATGAATTCCTTTTGACGGCTGAGTAAAATTCCATGGTGTATATGTACCACAGCTTCCTTATCCATTCATCTGCTGATGGGCATCTAGGTTGCTTCCATGTCCTGGCTATTATAAACAGTGCTGCGATGAACATTGGGGTGCATGACTTTTGAACTCTGTAGGAGAAGGTGAGGGTGGGATGTTTCAAAAGAACAGCATGTATACTATCTATGGTGAAACAGATCACCAGCCCAGGTGGGATGCATGAGACAAGTGCTCTGGCCTGGTGCACTGGGAAGACCCAGAGGAATCGGGTGGAGAGGGAGGTGGGAGGGGGGATCGGGATGGGGAATAAGTGTAAATCTATGGCTGATTCATATCAATGTATGACAAAACCCACTGAAATGTTGTGAAGTAATTAGCCTCCAACTAATAAAAAAATTAAAAAAAAAAAAAAAAGAGGAACAATGCCTACTATTCCACTCTATTTTTCAAAATGTCAAGTGGTGTTTTGGCTCACCATCAGTATCCCTATCTGCTGTGAATGCGGGAATATTTTGTGGATCAACAATAAAGAATTTTTTCTAGGCTCATTAATGAAAGCAAACCAGAAACTACCTACGTGTAACAAAGCAGTGTTGAAAACAATTTTTTTTCCTAATACATATTCCATATATGTGAATAAAAAAATAGGCAATTGTGGTCAATATATTTCCTCATGCTCAATTTTAGTTCTCTGACAAAACTCAAACGTAAAGCACAAAAATACATTATTACATACATAGATTGACCTATTACTTTTATTAAAATATGCCACAGTCTGTCAGAAAATCCATGCTCTATAATAACATGGGACCATTACCATAGATTTTGCTAACATATCTGCATCACATTGAGTTTTGATACCCTAATAATGATAATAAAACAACTAGGCACTGAATAAATGTCATCTTTCATCACAGTACAAAATATCTGTGCTTGTGTCTTCCTTGCACTATCAGTATAGATTGCTTGTATGCAAACTGCAGTTATTTGGAGTGAGACAGCAGAGTGAAAAAAGCAAATAAAAGTGATTTTTGTGTGTATGGGCCTCCAGATACCACAGTTCACTAGCTACCCAAATTGTTTTCAGGTGTTTTGACATATCTCATCAAGTCCTTCAGATTAAAATTGAACTGCAGTCCCAGATGTGAAAAGATAGTATTTTTCACACTAGACCCCAGAGTTTCAGATTGTTTTTACACAATTTTTTTTTGCTAAAAGCCATTGAGACTTGACACCAGATTATCCCCCAAACAAAATCTCTATATTGCATTGGAATATATCCTGCTCAAACATAAAAATAAACTATATATATTTTTTAGGCCATAAAAGTATCCTTGTGCACAATTTCATCTTCCTAAAACCATCTGAAACAAGTGGCCCTATCTCTCAGCAAAATTGTTCTTATCCTGTGTTTGCTGGCAGCTCATTAAGTGTACTTATCAAGAAAAGGGTCAGGAATATCACTTTCTCCCATTCTTAGAATCAATCCTAAATCATGTTCATCATGGTGGATGAACATATTTTTGTTCGATGTCTTTTCTTCTGGGGAGGTGTAAGAAAATAAACTACAGCAGGTATCAGCATAAATTTTTTATTTTTGTGTTAAATTATAAATGCTTAAAGAGCACATAGTAATTTGCAGTGTGTAACAGCTTGATTCAGTCTTACACATGTTCTGTTACATACATATAGTTTTGATTTTTTCTTTCCAAAAATACAATTAAGAAGCACAGCCTTAGATTTAACAGAAATAAATATGAGCCATTCTAATGTTTAGCACTAATCTGACTTTCACCCAAATATAGTACAAGATAAATAATATTTTATATTGGCCACTAAAATTACATAAATTGACTAAGTAAAATTGACTTAAATAAAATTATTTATATGAAGACATATAACTATTGAGAGGTGAACTAATGGAATAAATATGCTTAGAAACACTGGCTATATTACTTGGTAGATATAGAATTTTATATATGTATATGCCAAATAGTTCATCAGATTATGGAAAGTGCCAAATTCTTTGCTTTAGAAAAGAAGATGATTTGTAGAAGTAGAAGTGGAATCATGTGGGAAGAATATTAGGCTTTAGAAACCTAAACATTGCTGTAAACAGCAAAAGCAAAATGAGATAAAATCATATTAAATTATTGTTTCATCAATGTTGGCCATGACATGAAAACTAGACTAAAAGAAAATCTTCACTTTTGACTGGGAAAAGGTATTAATCTGAAGTTCAGTGCATTCTGCTTTGCTTAATCTAATTAAACTAATTAATCTGAAGTTTATTACATACAAGCTGCAGCAGTGTACACTTATGATTAGCAGATGAAAATAATAATAATACATATTTTGTGAAGCATACTCAGTCGTGTCCGACTCTGCAACCCAATGGATTGTAATCCACCAGGCTCCTCTGTACATGTGATTTTCCAAGCAAGAATACAGTAATGGGTAGTCATTTTCTCCTCCAGGGGATCCTCCCAACCCAGGGATCTAACCCCTGTCTCCTGCATCTCCTGCATTGGCAGGTGGATTCTTTACCACTGAGCCACCTAGGAAGCCCAATAATAAAGGTAGATAATTTCAATAAAAATTACAACGAAATTCTTGGTTACAGTTTTTCTTGTCATTAGCGAGTCCAGGGATTCCCAAGTGGCGCTAGTGATAAAGAACCCGCCTGCCAATGATGGGGATGTGAGACACGCAGTTTTGATCCCTGGGTTGGGTAGATCCCCTGGAGAAGGGCATGGCAACCCATTCCAGTATTCTTGCCTGGAGAATCTCCATGGACAGAGGAGCCTGATGGGCCCCAGTCCATGGAGTTGCAAAGAGTTGGACACAACTTAAGTGACTTAGTATGCAAAGAGAACAGGGGCAAGAAAACTAACAATCTCCTGC
Source organism: Cervus elaphus (assembly GCF_910594005.1). Lineage (NCBI taxonomy): Eukaryota > Metazoa > Chordata > Mammalia > Artiodactyla > Cervidae > Cervus > Cervus elaphus. The sequence continues at coordinate 91,936,454 of NC_057848.1, forward strand.
TCAGACGATAAAGAATCTGCCAGCAATGCAGGAGACCTGGGTTTGATTCCTGGTTTAGCAGTATCCCCTGGAAGAGGACATGGTAACACACTTCAGTATTCTTGCCTGGAGAATCTCCATGGACAGAGGAGCCTGGCAGGCCCCAGTCCACAGAGTCACAAAGAGTCGGATACTACTGAGTGACTAAGCACAGCACACATACCTCCAAATGCAGCATCACTTGGTTAATCTATTGTTTTAAATATCTGCTTTTATATAGTGATTAAAAAAAAAAGTATTGCCATAAGTGTTGCTAAAACAATTAATCTCAATTGGAATTATCATGTAGTGAGCTGGGGATGTTGTTGTTGTTGTTGTTCAGTCCCTAATTCATGTCAGACTCTTGGAGGAAATGCATGGTTGGCCAAAAAGTTCCTTCGGTTAAGTACATATAAAGGACGCATTTTCCATTTTCACCAAGAACTTTATCGAACAATGTACCCAACATTTTGTTCCACTACATTCTGCCATTTTTTCAGGCAACTTCATAATTCAATCTTTCCAAAACTTTTTTGGGGGAAGTCAAAGAAATGTTCCAGGGGCCTTTTATAGCCTTTCTAGGGAACTGAATTTTTTTTTCCATTAAAATAATTTTGTAAAGACTGAAATAAATGGACATACAAAAGTGCAATGTCTGGCGAATATGGCAGATGGATCAAAACTCCCCAGCCAAACTGTAACAGTTTTTGCCTGGTCATCAAAAAACATGTGGTCTTGTGTTATCCTAATGGAAGATTATACATTTTCTGCTAATTTCAGATGCTTTTTGTTGAGTGTGGCTTTCAGTTAGTCTAATTGAGAGAAGTACTTGTTGGAATGAATTGATTTTCTGGAAGGCGCTCATAAAAGAGGACTCTCTTTCAATTCCACCATGTACCCATCACCTTCTTTGGATGAAGGTCAGCCTTTGGTGTGGTTAGCTGTGGTTCATTTTGCTTGCTCCATGGTTTCTTCCTTGCCATTTTATTGTACAGTATCCACTTTTCATCACCCTTCACAGTTTGTCTTAAAAATGGAATGTTTTCATTAAGTTTAAGTAAATAATCATATGTGAAAATATGATCAAGGCTTTTTTTTTTTCACTTATGTAGAACCCAAACATCAAAATGTTGAGCATAACCAAGCTGGTGCAGATGATTTTCAGCACTTGATTTGGATATTTTGAGTATGCCAGCTATCTCCTGCATAGTATAACATAAATTGTTCTCAGTGTCTCATTTTAACCACTGTCAACCTCAACTGGTCTACCTGACTGTGGAGTGTTATCCAGGAAGAAGTCTTCAGCAAGAAATTTGGCCATCGCTTTCGACATGCTTGATCACCTTCTCCATACACTGCACACAACTTTGTATTTCAATTGCAAATATATCTGAATGCAAATGTCACAATCTAACAACTAGCTCAGTTTCTGCCATATAGTGGGACTTCCATAAATTTTTGTTAAGTGAATGAATGAATTTGAGTCCCCATAGCACACACGATAATGTGTATTTGAGACACAGCAGTCTCATTCATATCTGCTACCAGCTTGGTCTAAGAAGAATATGAGGCTATGATACAGCGTCCAGATGAGTTGACAATATGCGATAATTATCAGGTCAATATCTATAATTCACATGTTCTTAATTTGGACTGTTGCTGTTTGAAGGAAAGTCATGTTACAAGGGAGTCAGAAGCCCAATCAACAGAGATTATAATTCTATGCCTCATAACTTCGGACTTTTAAGATTAATTGATGTTCATTTTTCCTGTAAATTGTGTATCACTCAATTACATTGATACATATCTTGTTGACTGTTTACAAATTGACTCTTTACTTTTATTAATCATCTTTCCAGATGGTTTTGCAAATTTTACTGTCAACAGCCTAAGTTTGACTTATTTTTAACCACAATATTTTTTTCCCACAATGTGTATATACAAGCACACATAAAGTTGGATAGATTGAAATACAGATACTTGACCATATGTAAGCAATCGTTGCTTCAGAAATATATGTAAAAGACCTAAATGCTTGACCTTATGTAAATAATCCTTGATTCAGAAATGGAAAGGAGGTTCGGTTACTATGGAGATAAGCAGTGGTATGGTCAATAGAAAAATCCAGTGAGACATTGAGAAGCAAGATTTGATGGTGCATCATCTTCTAGTCAGTTTAGTCCAATGAGCTCAGGACACAAATGGCCTTTATCCATCACCACCACTGATACTTAAAATTCAGCTAGTTAAAAAACAGATGCTCATACTTACAGTACTGTAGGGGGAACTCATTCTGAACCTTAACATACATTTTGTCAGTTCCTTGATTCATTTGCTGAAAACAATTTTTATACTTCCCGTCTGGTGGCTCAGACGGTAAAGTGTCTGCCTACAATGCAGAAAACCCGGGTTCAATCCCTAGGTTGGAAAGATGTCCTGGAGAAAGAAATGGCAACCCACTCCAGTACTCTTGCCTGGAAAATCCCATGGACAAAGGAGTCTGGTAGGCTACTGTCCATGGGGTCGCAAAGAGTTGGACACAACTGAGTGACTTCACTTTCTTTCACTTTCTTATATATTTATTTTTTGCAATAATATTAGACAAGATCTCAAGTTTTCCCCACATTTGATACTACACCCAATAAATAAAGAGCTACTTTTCACTATAATGTCAAAATTTTTAAAAATCTATTAGGTTAAATAGCTTTTTCTCAAAGGATTGTTTGTTCATAGTATATATATTCCTTAAAAAACTAAAACGTAGAGCTGCCATATGACTCTTCAATCCCACTCCTGGGAATATATCCAGAGAAGAACATGGCCCAAAAAGATACAGGCACTCCAGTGTTCACTGCAGCACTGTTTACAATAGCCAAGACATGGAAACAACCTAAATGTCCATCAACAGAAGATACTTATAATTAAGAAGGAAAAGGTAAAAATGACTTGTATTTACATGATATCAAATGTGTGGATAAAAAGTGAATTGATCAATTATTGAACAAAATTATTTCCATACAACCTGGATATTGAAATGGCTCTAAAGTTAACATCACAATTACTGGACAATTTTTCCAGAAAAAAATATTTTGATATGATATAAGCATAGCCTTAAGGAAAAAGAATGAAAAGATAGAAGAGTGCATTAAGAAAAGTTAAAGTCTAATGAAAATCGTCAGAGGCAAAAAGAGAAAATTAAAGTTACTGAATAACTGAAAACTTGCTTCAATTAATTCAGTTTAAGATAAGGTTAAATAGGAAATCATCATATAATTAACATTTGCTGGATTTTCTGATTCCCAAACTGGGATATTCACAATATGTATTGCTCACATAAACAATAAAAATGGTCAAACTACCTATGAATATAGATATGGTCATAGACCAAAGACTGAGATGTATTGTGTATTTAAAATTGCATTGAAAATGTATTTACTATAATATGTAAATTGATATTACTTTCAATGATTACAAATGTATCTTTTTCAGTCACTGTTAAATTGTCATTTAAAAATGTTAAAATTGCACTCAAATCATGTGTTAGTTTAGGTATTTCTAGCAGACAAACTTGCAAACCTAGGCTATTGTTAGTCTTAAAACTAGTATGCATATATACCTATAGCTAACATCTAAAGTTACATTTGACCATAGTAAGTCAACTAAATGTGGGAATTTGGTATATGGTTTTAGAATTTTTTTTTTTTATTTAGTTACTCTAAATCACTTCAGTGTCTTTTATCTCCACATTATTTGACATGAAATAACTTATAAAAGACAATATATCCTAAAAGGTAAAAAGCTAGAAATTCAATACATTGAATTTAAACAGGAAATTTTAAAAATTAATTTGTTTATTTTGATTGCAGGCTAATTACTTTACAATATTGTGGTGGGTTTTGCCATATATCAACATGAAACAGCTACGGGTGTACATATGTTCCCCCATACTGAACCCACCTCCCACCTCCATCCCCACCCCATCCCTCTGGGTTGTCCCAGAGCGCCAGCTTTGAGTGCCCTGCTCCATGTATCAAACTTGCACTGATCATGTATTTTACATATGGTAATATATAATTCGATGCTATCCTCTCATATCTCCCCACTCTCACCTTCTCCCACATAGTCCAAAAGTCTATTCTTTACATCTGTGTCTCTTTTGCTGCCTTGCATATAGGGTCATCATTACTGTCTTTCTAAATTCCATATATATGTGTTAATATACTTAAACAGGAAATTTTGTGTGTTTTAGCAAGCTGAGTTTTCTACTTACGAAAAAAGGCTTTTTAGCAAGAGAACTACACTTGCTTTAATAGATTAAAACATAACAAGGCAAATCTGTATTACCTTAGGATGGTGCATTCCCAGTGGATGAATAATTCCCAATTAATAAATTATTATATCTCATATAAGTTTCCTTCCTCTTGAATAGAGGAAATGTGGGTTAATTTGTGTCCTAAAAGGTGTTCAATGAACAAAGTTGTAACAGTTTTTCAACAGCCAATGTCTGAATTGTGGTTTTGATGTGAGAAAACATTGAAGCTACTCTTGAGCCCTTTCTGAATATAATTAAGATCTGCACTTGAAAAGTTGCAATGTCTGTGTCAAGTTACACACCTCCAAAGGAGAGATTTAAAGTTGAAGCTAAATAACATTCAGATCTAAATAATAATATTCTTTCTTTCCGAATTTCTAATCTCCTAAGCCACAACTCCTCAAATTTTAATGAAAGCTTAGTTTAAGAGCATATATTTTCTTTCTTTTATTATTTTGATTGTGCTGGGTCTTCCTTGTCGTGCTCAGGCTTTCTCTCATTGCAGTACACAGGGCCTTCTCTCTAGTTGCAGCACCAGGGCTTCTCTTGTTGCAGAGCCTGGGCTTCTCTAGTTGTAGAGCAGGAGCTCTAGAGCACATGGGATCAGTAGTTGTGACCTGCTGGCTTCTCTAATTGTGGGATCTTAGTTCCTCGACAAGGGATCAAAGCTTCATCCCCTGCATTGGAAGGTGGATTCTTAACCACTAAACTACCAGGGAAGTCTTGAGCATCTATTTTCTTAAAAAAAGTTGCCACATATCTTAAACACAACATGGTGAAGTAATTCCAAGCAGTGATGGTAACAGAATGGAATTAGAAAGCAATGGTAAGCTGTTATTCCTATGACATTATAGATTCCCTCTATTAAGAATATTCTTATCTATACTGAAAGCATGTGGAAAAATAAGCTTAACCAAAAACACATAGAATATAAAAGAAAATGACATTGCTTGCTTTCTCTTGATAGTACTGATGAAAAAGATTTGCACTAAATATTAAATTATATATGGTTAATGCTTGGTATAAAGTGTTCCAGTGAGGATGAATTTCTGTTTTATATTAAAATATCAATAGGGATGCTGAAATAGCAATAATATTCTCTGCTAAGAAAAAGTATTAATAATAAGTGTTGTAACACCTCAAAGCACAGTGAATACATCTCTCAGAAATACTGTTATGTGCCATGCAAACAAGTTTTATGTATTGAATAGTATGTGCCAGGCAGATAATGACAATTATTTTAAAAGGTTCTATATCTAAGAATTTTTTTGATCCTGCAATACACCACCAAGAATACATCAGGGATTTGTGGGGTGCCATTCATATTTAAACAGATTTCTTGATAACAGCCACTTGAATAATGAGTGCAGAGTGAGAAATCAAGGATTCACAGTTCACACTCTTTAGTAAAAGCAGTATAATCTTGGGTTTTTTTGCACATTTCGTAAATAGGTCAGAGTACTCTATATGTTGTCAGTTTCCAGAGTTTATTTCATGAGCACCTGATGTTTTCTTGCCGTTCAGTTCTTATGCACTTCTCTCACTACCATTGCCTTTAATTCACCCTCAGGATTCATTTGAACTCCACCTTTAGCTGGCTACCTTCTACTTTGATCATTTTCCAGAAATCTTTCTTGTTTGACAAAGCTTTTGGTTATTGAGGGGTGCTACAATATAATCACAGGGAGAATGGAAATATTATTCAACTAGTTTATGTTTATATATTTCTTTTTTTTTCATTTATTTTTATTAGTTGGAGACTAATTACTATACAATATTGTAGTGGTTTTTGCCATACATTGACATGAATCATCCATGGATTTACATATGTTCCCCATCTTGATCCCCCCTCCCACCTCCCTCCCCATCCCATCCCTCTGGGTCTTCCCAGTGCACCAGCCCTGAGATGTCTCGTGCATCCAACCTGGGCTGGCGATGTGTTTCACACTTGATAATATACATGTTTCGATGCTGTTCTCTCAGATCATCCCACCCTTGCCTTCTCCCACAGAGTCCAAAAGTCTGTTCTATACATCTGTGTCTCCTTTTCTGTCTTGCATATAGGGTTATTGTTCCCATTTTTCTAAATATATGTGTTAGTATACTGTATTGGTATTTATCTTTCTGGCTTACTTCACTCTGTATAATGGGCTACAATTTCATCCATTTCATTAGAACTGATTCAAATGTATTCTTTTTAATGACTGAGTAATATTCCATTGTGTATATGTACCACAGCTTTCTTATCCATTCGTCTGCTAAAGGGAATCTAGGTTGCTTCCATGCCCTGGCAATTATAAACAGTGCTGCGATGAACATTGGGGTACATGTGTCTCTTTCAGATCTGGTATCCTCGGTGTATATGCCAAGGAGTGGGATTGCTGGGTCATATGGCAGTTCTATTTCCAGTTTTTTAAGGAATCTCCACACTGTTCTCCATAGCGGCTGTACTAATTTGCATTCCCACCAACAGTGTAAGAGGGTTCCCTTTTCTCCACACCCTCTCCAGCATTTATTGCTTGTAGACTTTTGGATAGCAGCCATTCTGACTGGCATGTAATGGTACCTCCTTGTGGTTTTGATTTGCATTTCTCTGATAAAGAGTGATGTTGAGCATCTTTTCATGTGTTTGTTAGCCATCTGTATGTCTTCTTTGGAGAAATATCTGTTTAGTTCTTTGGACCATTTTTGATTGGGTCATTTATTTTTCTGGAATTGAGCTGCAGGAGCTGCTTGTATATTTTTGTTTTTAATCCTTTGTCTGTTTCTTCATATGCTATTATTTTCTCCCATTCTGAAGGCTGTTTTTTCACCTTGCTGATAGTTTCCTTTGTTGTGCAAAAGCTTTTAAGTTTAATTAGGTCCAATTTGTTTATTTTTGCTTTTATTTCCAATATTCTGGGAGGTTTGTCTGGGAGGTGGGTCTTGCTGTGATTTATGTCAGAGAGTGTTTTGCCTATGTTCTCCTCTAGGAGTTTTATACTTTCTGGTCTTACATTTAGATCTTTAATCCATTTTGAGTTTATTTTTGTGTCTGGTGTCAGAAAGTGTTCTGGTTTTATTCTTTTACAAGTGGTTTACCAGTTTTCCCAGCACCACTTGTTAAAGAGGTTGTCTTTTATCCATTGTATATTCTTGCCTCCTTTGTCAAAGATAAGGTGCCCATAGGTACGTGGATTTATCTCTGGGCTTTCTATTTTGTTCCACTGTTCTATATTTCTGTCTTTGTGCCAGTACCATACTGTCTTGATGACTGTGCCTTTGTAGTAGAGCCTGAAGTCAGGCAGGTTGATTCCTCCAGTTCCATTCTTCTTTCTCAAGATAGCTTTGGCTATTCGAGGTTTTTTGTATTTCCATACAAATTGTGAAATTATTTGTTCTAGTTCTGTGAAGAATACCGTTGGTAGCTTGATAGGGATTGTGTATTTTATGTTAATAGATTTCTAATGACTACATTTAAGTCACTCAGTTTGCATCTGACTCTCTGCGACCCCATGGACTGTAGCCTACAGGGCTCCTCTGTCCATTGGATTTTCCAGGCAAGGGTACTGGAGTGGGTTGTCATTTCCTTCTCCAGGGGATCTTCCCAACCCAGGGATTGAACCCAGTTCTCCTGCATTGCAGGCAGACACTTTACCATTTAATACACTATTACCTTGACTTGGGAGAGTGCCATGAAAAACATTATTTCAACACTTCATTCAATAACAACAAAATATCAAAAACCATACATATCATGGTTGTTATTTGGATCAGCATAAATAAATGGGCACATTACTATCCTTACTCAATACCTAGATTTAAAATATGCAATATTAAAGTATGCAATAGCCATGGGCTTCCCTAGTGGCTCAGAAGGTAAAGAATTCACCTGCCATGTAGGAGACCTATGTTCAATCCCTGGCTCAGGAATATCCCCTGGAGAAGGAAATGGCTACCCACTCAAGTATTCTTGCCTGGAGGATTCCAGGGACAGAGGATCCTGGCAGGCTACAGTCCATGGAGTGACAAAGAGTTGGACACAACTGAGCAACAAACACTTTCACTTTCTTTGCCATGTTATAATCATCATGACATGTTTTAAATACTATTTAACTGTAAGATTGAGTAAACAATCTAACTGGACTCTATTAACCAGGGACTGAATAAACCTATTGAAAACAGGTACTGCCTTTTTGGAGGGTTTTATATCATTAACAATCACACATGCATATATTTACTAGGCTTGATTAACCTCATTGACAAACATGTTATTGGCCATTGCTTGCCCTTTCTGTGGTTACTGGTCCTACTTTGGCATGCAAACTATATTTTACCTCAATAAAATTAGGGCACTATTTTCATAACATTCATGAAAGGACCAGTCAGTCCAATTTTTTCCTCAATGAAACTTAAGATTTTATATGGAGGCTTTGCCACAGAAACAAATCAAATTTGCTAAATCTAAATTAAAGACAGTAAGAATTGAGTAAATTAGTTCTCAATGTTGTCTAACATTTGAAAAATCTAGGAAGCTTAAGAGACTACCCATGCTTGGGTCCCACCCTAGAGATACTGATGTGCTTGCTTGGGATGCAAACTGGGCATTGCCAGGTTTCAAAGATTCTTAGGTGAGTCTAACATATAGTCAGAGCTGAGAAACACTACAAAAACTACCTCCCCACTTGAGAATCACTGTGCAGTGAGCCATGTTAGCTGACAATCATAAGAAGATTGGGAGAAGCAACTGGACTAATTGAGTATTTGCTACCTACTTGCTTCACAAAACCCAACAAAAGCTAAAAACTTTACCCACTAAGAACTTTTGTTTACTAAGTTTATTACATTGGTTTCTGCTATGAAATGTGATTCTTTTTCCTGCAACAGGTGGCTTCTTTCCTCAGCTGTGTATTTCCTGTTTTGCAATAGTCACTGCAGTTTTTATGGCTAATCCAAAGCATAACGTTTTCAATCAATTTAGCACCCAGACAACTTTACATAGGCATTACAGAGATAGTATCTTCTCATCAATAAAAATGATACACAACCTGTTCTGAGTTACACAGCAAACAATTCCCAACAATCACCTTTATTACAAAATATGAAACAGATCCCAGAGACAGTTCCTTTAATGCTAGAGATTTACAGCATTGCATTCACAACTGCTTACTATGAAAAAAAAAAAAACTAAAGGTCAGTATTTGAGATTTGCTCCCCTACACAACTTGTTTTAATGAAAATAAGGAGGAAAATCTGTCATGTTAGTAATGAGATGCACTGTTTGAAGCATTATGCATTTCAAGGAGAAAACCCAATTCATTCAGCAATCAATGTTTAAAGTATATTTGGATAACAGTAGCTCTCATTCATAAATAATAAGCTGTTATCTGATAAATACTATAGGCCAGGAGGAGTTAAATACAATGCGAAGGGGTATGCTACTTGAACAGAATAAAAATACAGTGATTTATGTGACTGATATAAGCTAAAAAGAGACCAAAATATAGGTGCTCAAAAACATAAAGAAGAAGCCATTATATGTTGAAGAAAGGTTATTGAATTTATGGAAGCTCTTACCTCTTAATGAGTAAGCCTGATAGAAAACTTAAGTACACATGAGTGGAATTTCTTTTTATTCAAGAAGAATACTCTATAATAGATTATTATAGTAGCTAAATAAGATTGTTAAATAAGCTAGTTGAATAAGATTGAATTTTTAGTTTGCATATCTATTTTCCTGACTACATAAGGGGGTCCTTGAGGTCAAAGAAACTATCTGAACCCGTAGATATTTTCATCACAAAGCACAGTCTGACACACAGAAGCCATTTGGTATATGCTTGTTAAATAAATGACAAATTTTCATTAAATATTTACTAGGTTTCAAGTAGTGTGATAGGCATAGACTAAGTAAGTTACAAGACATCTTGAATTATTAATTCTTTATACCTCAACATTAGACTGTAAAATTTATCACTTTAGTGTCTCTAAAGCATAAAAGTTAATCCTAGAAACTTCTTTTAGGCCATCAAGAAATAATTTAAGTAAATGAGGTAGACTAGTTTCACAGGAATCCTCAATAGATGGGCTAGGAAATTAACTAACATGTTCATAGCTTTTTGGTAAGATAACATCTGATGATTAATTCTCAGAGGCTTCCCTGTGAGTTCCCTTTGAGTTAAGTGGGATACTTGCCCACCTTAAAAATTAAATGCATGATGAGGGGCTAATATGTGAGAAATAAAAGAATACAAGGAAGTATGTCAAAGATAATGTATCTAACCTAATGATCACAAGATACAAGACTCTAAAATTTCTGTTTGTATTTATAAATGTCTGATTTAGCAACACTTGCTAACTATTTCTATTGAAGAAATGTATGTTCAGAAGAAAACTCCTGAATCTTCCAATATAAATGTTGTTTAGTAAAAAAGATGACTGGCACTATTACTCCACTTATATTGCACTCTAATGGGACTTCCCTATAGCTCAGATGGTAAAGAAATCTGCCTGCAATTCAGGAGACCCAGGTTTGATCCCTGGGTCAGGAAGATCCCATGGAGAAGGAAATGACAACCCATTCCAGTATTCTTGCCTGGAAAATCCCATGGACAGAGGAGCCTGGTGGGCTACAGTCTATGGGGTCCCAAAGAGTTGGACATAACTAAGAAACTAACACGCACATACAGCACTCTTTTTTTTTTTAAATTTTTTTTATTAGTTGGAGGCTAATTACTTCACAACATTTCAGTGGGTTTTGTCATACATTGATATGAATCAGTCATAGATTTACACTTATTCCCCATCCCGATCCCCCCTCCCACCTCCCTCTCCACCCGATTCCTCTGGGTCTTCCCAGTGCACCAGGCCGGAGCACTTGTCTCATGCATCCCACCTGGGCTGGTGATCTGTTTCACCATAGATAGTATACATGCTGTTCTTTTGAAACATCCCACCCTCACCTTCTCCCACAGAGTTCAAAAGTCTGTTCTGTATTTCTGTGTCTCTTTTTCTATTTTGCATATAGGGTTATCGTTACCATCTTTCTAAATTCCATATATATGTGTTAGTATGCTGTAATGTTCTTTATCTTTCTGGCTTACTTCACTCTGTATAATGGGCTACAATTTCATCCATCTCATTAGAACTGATTCAAATGAATTCTTTTTGACTGCTGAGTAATATTCCATGGTGTATATGTACCACAGCTTCCTTATCCATTCATCTGCTGATGGGCATCTAGGTTGCTTCCATGTCCTGGCTATTATAAACAGTGCTGCGATGAACATTGGGGTACACGTGTCTCTTTCAGATCTGGTTTCCTCAGTGTGTATGCCCAGAAGTGGGATTGCTGGGTCATATGGCAGTTCTATTTCCAGTTTTTTAAGGAATCTCCACACTGTTTTCCATAGTGGCTGTACTAGTTTGCATTCCCACCAACAGTGTAAGAGGGTTCCCTTTTCTCCACACCCTCTCCAGCATTTATTGCTTGTAGACTTTTGGATAGCAGCCATCCTGACTGGCATGTAATGGTACCTCATTGTGGTTTTGATTTGCATTTCTCTAATAATGAGTGATGTTGAGCACCTTTTCATGTGTTTGTTAGCCATCTGCACATACTGCACTCTTAAATCCAGATATTTTGTCATAGAAAAAGATAAAATATTTGAATTGATATTGTCATGCATTCCCAGACTTCATCTACCTTCATGAGTCTAGTCTACTTATAACATTTGTCATTAATGTGTGCTTGTTCTAGTCCTCAAATCATGCTGCTTAAGGGACATAACACATACAATAAATATTTAAAATAAGATAATAAAGGAGTTTTTGATGTTTGAAAGACTCAATAAAAATTCTACATATCTTGTTACTATAAAGATCACAGAATTTTGGATATTAGAAAACAATTAAAAATTAGCATCACTGCTAAAGAACATGGTATAACGTATGTGAACATGACTCATATATGCAGTAGAAACTGAAAAAAATCTGTCCTCTACTGGTGGCAAAAAAGCAATAGATCATGGAATAACTAAGCCTCAGCTCAGTCATGGAGAAAAACATATGATTGAATGAAATAAACATGATTTATCTAGTAGTCCAAAAGAAAGTAATCAGCAGATATCTCTATAGCAATGATATTGGCAAAGTTTATTAGAAAACATTATCCAATAAATCGGCTAAGAAAGCTTCCTCTCCTAGCTACTTTCAGAAATCAAAATATATGAATTAAGAAAGTGATATGCCTAAAGTGCAGGCAGTATTGTAAATCAACTATACTTCAATTAAAACAATTAAAAAAATAGGAAAGTAAACTTTAAAAACCACCAAAACTTTAAATGGATGAATTATATCTCCAATAAAGCTGTAAACCAAAAGAAGATGAAAGCAAAATAAATCTTTTTATAAACTAAAACAAGGGGAATTTTCCATTTCAAAGGTGTCATTAATTTAGCAGTGAGAACATCTATGTCACTGTTTCTGATATGAAAATCTAAGTTTAGAATAGAATTGTAATTGTTTCAATTGTTTGGTTGAGATCAGAGGCATAAATCCTAATCTGAACAGTATACTTTAGAGTATCAGTTTCAATGTACCAGTGGTTGAGTTATTCATAAACTGTACCAGACAAGGCATCTAAATTATGTACTGACTCAGATGGCACTGACTGAACAGAAGCAAGGACTTTCAATAGTCACGAGAAAAAAAAGAATGGAAAACTGCCCAGTCTGTGAAAATGGAAAGAGTACATACAGGATAGGCTGAATTTGCAACTACACCTAACAGTATTGTAAAGCTAAAGACCTGGGAATAGTGTATTTAATACACATAAGAGTGCTATTCAAATACACCTTGAAATTGCTTTCTTCTTTTCTACTTCTTTGAATAAAATATATTTCAAAACCTTTTAAAACTCTGACTTATTTTACTTAAGATGGCACTGTCTATTGTTTCCCATACATTCAGAATAAGGCATACAATTGAAATGAATATGTATGATTTTATTTCAGACTGTCCTCAGTACTATGCCACACACAGAGTGAAAACATCTGTTTCTCAGAGATACAATGGGTGAAATTTTGATGCTGCAAGGTGAGACAATGGGTAGGCAAAAGACTTAGAACGTTTTCAATAGAGGCTTAGAGTTTTTCACTAAGGGACAAGGAAGAGGACACAGCACAGGCACCCCCCCCCATCCCCTTTTTTGGCATAAGAGGGAAGAAAAATAACGTTTTTAAAGAAATAACCCAAACTGGACAGTTCAGTCAGTTGGGACCTTACAGAAAAATACTTGAAGAAAATATTCAGAGCATCCAAGTTTTAAAAAGAAGATTCTTCTCAGCATTGATTTTCCTAGGATACTTCCACACACACCAAAGAACAGGTTACAACTGCCTAAATTAGGGCTAAGGAGTAGCTCACTGTTTGGGATATGCATTTCCTTATATTTTACATGAAGTTAGAGGACCCTAAAAAGATTTATAAATCCATATATAATCAAGCATTTGCTACTACATTAGCTGAATACTCCACATTTTAATTTGGAAAAGTAGAAGTCAGTTTCCTTTGGTTTAAGTCAGTTCGGTTAAGCTCATGAAAATTTGGAAATTTAAAATAAGACAAATACAGCAAATATTTATAAAAAAGTAAACATGATAGGATAGTGTGCTAGTGATAGGTTCAGGGCAGGCCATCCCAAGATATACTGCTTCAGCTTATTAATTATTTTGAATTAAATTAACAAGAAACAGCAAGTGCAAGGACACTGACTTTCCTTTTTCCCTCTAATAACAGGAAATGAATCTCCAATGTGAAAGATATCTTTCCTGTTCAAGGAGAAAGATAGAGATTCTCATCACCAGAGTCAAAGAAGTCTGGGCTGAAAGGTTGCACAGAAAATCCTTGCTACCTTACTTCTTTACTAAGTTTACTACCCCAAACCCAAACCCCTGAATATTGTCAATTCTTCACAAATTTATTGTTTCTTTATCTGAAAGGTATAAAAGCTGCCTGCTTTGGTTACTTCTTTGAGCATTTTGAGCTCCCATACATATGAAATTAAATTTGGTTTTCTCCTGTTAATCTGTCTTGTATCAATTTAATTATTAGACCAGCCAAAGAAATAGGGAAAAGTTTTCATTTTCTACACTGGGAATTGAAAGGATACGGAAGAAATACGTTCTCTATTAACATGAACTCACAATCCAGTTGTGAACACTATGTTTATGTGTAGAAATGGATGGACAGATCACAGATGGTTTTATGGAAGAAAGGTTCCCAGAAATATTGAGAGAGGGACAGTTTTTAAAATGTCAAATGTAACAGAAATTCTGGAGATAGTAAGCAGAAAATATTGGACAAATGATGAAAGGGTTATATTTCAACTGGAAGGAAAGATAATAGATTATAGCAGAAAGTGTGTGGTGGGAAAATGCTGTTAATAGATATGATTCTCTCAATTTAGTAGTAAATTGCAGCAATGACTAAAGAGTATTTAGTCTACTTGGAGGGGTGGCTATTTCACATTTATTTTCCTTGACAAATGGCATTCATATATATTTAAAGGAAAAATGGAAGTGGCGTGTAGAAAGAGACTAAAGAGCTAGATACTTCAACAATTAAAAGGGAACAAATAAGACACTAGAAAGAAAATCAGAGATATATTGGGGTTACAAAGATGGTTTCCATCTTAGGACAGTAGGACCTAAAGTAATTCAGGGTTGGAAGTTGTAAAAGAAATTTGAAGATAGTTGAAAAGGTTTGGGACAGTCATTCAAGCCCCAGGACATAAAGTTAATGAAAAGGAGCATAGAAAGACTTCTCAACAATACCTAGAGCCACAGGGGATGTTTAATACTGTGAATGTGTAGTAAGTACAATTTTGTGATTTTTTTCTCCTTTTGCCAAAGAGTATTCAGTGACCTATGGAGAATATGACCTGTGATGGGACTACAGTTGGAAACTGGCACTATAAACAGAGTGAGAATCCAAGAATGAAAAGTCAAGAATGGCAATGATGAAATGGGGAAAGAGATATAACCAGGAAGAAATCTCATAAATTGGGATATGAACAATTAGAAGACCTAAGAAGGAAAAGTTCAAGTTAACCAGATAGGATAATACAATGCAGATAATCAAGTTATGGTAATAAAAAGAGAAATAATTCAAAATCATGGAGTCCTTGTAATCACTGTATATAAGGGCTATAGGATCAACAAACCCAGCAATGAAGATAAATTAAAAACAGATCAACAAAAACAAGCATGTAAGACAACATAGATATTTATTTATGGTGATAACTACATTAACAGTTTTAACATTGAATATCAGATGCAAGCAGAAGTCTTGAATAAGCACAGAAGGAGAATCCAAAGATCAAACCAGAGATATCCTTCAAATTATCTGTCACTTTTTTGGCTACTAAATTTTCAGTCACTACCCATTGAGTTAAATAATCTATTCCAAAGCAAAATAAGAAGCTGTTAAGACACTACCAAAAGACTCAGAATATACCTGCAGTACAATGTCCCTGTAAGATCCTATCTATGGAACATATGCAGGAAAAAGGTAAATAGGTTTGCTTGTGGGTGGTAATGCTAAATTAGAGCACTTAGTGTGATTTAACTTTCTCATAGCATTATTAACATCCAATTGAATGATAAGGAAAACTGTTTAGTATAAAAGAAATAGCATTCACAATTGCTGTAGATTTAGCTTCATGCATTTGTTAGCTTATCATGCTGCAAAAAGTATGTATAAAATAATATTTCATTAAAGCCAAGGCTTGTGGATATATCTCTTCATAAACATACTCTTAAATTAGTTTCATTTAGAGATAACCTTTAAAAAATATCTCAATATGCTGTGTTGTATTCAAACTCCTAAATTATACAGTTAGGATGATTTATGATGAAGAAACTCCCCCCCCCCAAAAAAAAAAGAGACTTCCCAATATTCTTGGATTATTGAATAGGATAAGGGAAGAAGAAGTGCCATGGAGACATCACTAAATATATATATATATATATATATATATATATATATTCTTCCACATTCTCATTGCCTCCCTCTTCTTCATGTAGCCTTGGAGCAAATGGTTACACAAACACCAGAGGTCTGGAAGAGGAGAGGCCAATGACAGACAATGGTTTTTATTTGCTTTTTGACTATAGCTACTCTTTCTGATACCCGCTAGCCTAGTCTGAAAGAAGCCACTTTGTAAATACACCTCAGGCAAATATAAAGAAATAAGAAATATACTTCTTTGAGGACCTCACTCAGTTCTGTTTCTGCCATCTTCAGTTTAGAACTTTTGTGAACATACTCTTTAACAAGCATGGGCATTTGTGCAAACCCTGAGGGCAATTTGGACTCAAGCTTAGCTAAATGGGGAGGTATCTTGGGGAAAAAAAAAGTCTAAGTGGAAATTTTTAGGTTAATACTAAGGGAACCAGTTTGTGTTTGAGCAAGAAACGTTACTTTGTTTTAATATTAACCAGGTCCAAGCAATTGTACTTCTCTCAAATTGAAAATAAAAGTAGCTAACAGTAATTTATTCAATCATAGGTGGTTATGTATTGAAATGTGGTTTCCCTTTAATTAACTCTTAGCCCTCCCATACTAAAGAATGATGGCACTATGGAGTATGGCATTTGCCTTGTTTTTCTCTTTGAATGTCACTAGCTTCTCTATGAAACGTAATCTTTTAAAAGGGAGGTAGAAAAACTTGTCTATCTTTGTACTTTAAACCTCTGATTTGGAATCTAAAAAAAAAAAAGAAAAAAAAAAAAAACACCTCTGATTTGGAATCTAAAACTAGCCTGTTTGGTGAGGCCTCTGAAGTCATTTAAATGTAAATAGCTAGGGCAGTCATTGAGCAACTCTAGTCCTTTGATGTTTGAGACTCTAGGACAAAGCACTCATTTAGATACTTCATTCTTAGCTAATATGGGGCCCTTTTTTTTTTAACAAATGCAGGAACCTTATATTTTTCACTTTGAATTAAACTGAAAACAAAAGCCATATTTTATAATCTAAATTTAAAAGCCTACATAGCAGAAGTTCAAGAGTTCAAGAGATTATTGAACTTTTTATGGAAACATCTGCAATAAATCCAAGGTTAATGAATATTCTGACACTATATATTTAAGGTTTATAGCTTCCTGAATTTAATATCCAAAATATGAATTTAATATCCAAAATCAAATGTATATATAAATGCAATGAACCAAAAATAAAGGGCATCAGAGGACAGACCTAATCTCCATAGTATATGTTAACCATATTACATCAAGCTAGGTATGGAGTGAAAGGGCTTGATAAGTAGCATCATCAGAGTTGACAGAGGTAATTTTTTTAAAAAATATTATTCTTCCAGAAGCATCTTAAAACATTAAACATATTCAGGGTAATTACTAAAACACACACACACATAAAAAACAATTTTGATATGAAAAAAGTATTTGTTTTATGATTTCAAGTTTTTCTCTTTTCTTTTTTAAAAGTTATTCTGGACAAATTGTCTGGATTC
This sequence comes from Cervus elaphus, assembly GCF_910594005.1. Lineage (NCBI taxonomy): Eukaryota > Metazoa > Chordata > Mammalia > Artiodactyla > Cervidae > Cervus > Cervus elaphus. The sequence goes on from NC_057848.1 coordinate 91,954,297, forward strand.
AAACCATATCTCTTCTACTTGTGAGCTCTATACTCTGGCAAGTCACTTAAGCTCTCTGTACCATGATTTTTTCATCTGTAAAAGAGTTTATAGGATTCTTGTTAAGACTAAATTTGTAGTAGGTATAGAGACAAAGATGTGGGTATAGAAGTATAGATATATACATATATGCACTTATATGTATGCACACATACACACACACAGTGCTTTGAACAGAGTAAGCACAATATTAGTGAGTTAATGTTGCTGTGTTTACTTTGGTATAGAAAGGTGCTGGGAAAAATGACCAACTGCTCACAGCTGTCCCTTTGCTATCCTCTGATTTTGAGGCGGGAGAGAAGTAGGTAGGGCACAACCATTAAAAGAATGACACAGTTGTTGAGAAAAACATGATGCCACATAAACTGGTTAGAACCTACTAGGTCCAAGATGGTGGAAGATTTCACTTCCAGCGGACCTCGAGCCTCATTATATGCTTATTGTAATGTATTAGCATATGATAAATGACATACCCACTGGCACCATTATAGTTTGGAGGCCAACAGTGAAAGACCCAAAAGTTGGTGGTGTCCCAATTCTTGGAAGTCTCTGCCCCTTCCCAGAAATAGTTGGAATAATCCACTTGTTAGCCTATGAAATTACCTAGCCCATAAAAACTAGCAACCTGTATTCCCCGGGGCCCTCTCACATTCTGAGATGGAACAAATTCTGCCTATGGAGTGTGTGTCTGCCTGAATAAATTGGCTTCTATTCTACTTGGACTCCTTGACTGTGCAAAGCCAAAGACCTTCCCTTGGGGGCCCATCCCAGGGAATTGCCTGAGACCTGGGATATGACCATTCCCTTGCCACCTCCTTCTCTTACAAGACTTTGTCTTGACCAAACTTTAGTCAAGCATTTCTCTTTCTTCCAGGTGTCAGAGCTCTGGTTGCTCCCAAGCAATGAGCAAGCACTAAAACTGTGGAACACATTCCCTTTATAAGGGTCTCCTGGGAATCAGCAGACCACAGCAAGACACTTTTCCTGGTGGATCTCACTGGTCACTTATCATGCTTGTCCAGTTTCTTATTTAAAAATTATGTTTATTTCTGCTTACTCTTTATAACTTAAATATATATATATATTGTTGGATTTTAAAAACTTGCAGATTTCTGAGATCAGACCCTTCTCTCTATTCTGAATAAAATCTCTCCCTAGGCACAGATTTGCTTTGATTTGACCAAAAAAAAAAAAATCTTTCACTAAAACCACCATTTCCATTGCTCCTTATATTGAGATTATATTAATGTTTTAATATTCACAATTGAAATGTTTTAAGTTAAAATTTCAGGAGCCAGGTACTTTCTGATTTCTCCCAGACATTGTATACAAAGGCCTAATTTTTAAAAAATAAAAAATACTTTTCTATTTATAGAATAACTACACTAGATAAAATTTGCCATTCTGTTCTTCAAAATTCCAACTTATGACTGAGAAAACAGGTCCATTTCTAAATTTATCAGATGATTGAGAATGTTGGAACACCTAAAATCTGTAGAGCTTCTCCCTTTCACTTTATATAGCTAGTAACATTTCATTACCCTTGTTTCCTTCCTTTTAATTGTAGAACTCTTCTATGACCTTTTGCCTTCTGGGGGGAGTTAGTTCTCAAAAAGTCATCATTCCAAGCTCACAGTGATAAGATAGTTCAGAAAGGCATTTGGAAATTCAGAAAGTGAAAATTTTCTAAATGCTGATATTTTAGTTTATCTCTCAAACACTAATGAAAATACATTTTGACATTCTACTCAGGCACCATTTTCTGGTAGTTCTCACACTTGATAAAGCCATCCAGGGCTAACAGAGTACCTCTAGCATAGTCTAGACCATCCGTTGGTAAGTTGTTTTTCAAAAACAAAATCTAGTCTCCCAAACTATAGGAGGATAATTAATATTACACACAAAAAAATCACATTTAACCTAGCATATGGTTATGGCAATGCTTTGGTTCCTAATATGAGCAGCATTTAAGGCTTACTGATTTTAATTTCCAAAATATCTTCCATCATAAGCTTAAGGGAAACCCATTTTTTTCAACCTCAAAACATGGTGAAGAAACCAAGGCATAAATTCTAGGAAATAAATGACAGTAAATTATTTTTATCTTTAGTGGTGGTGCAGTCTAATCAATGAGGTAATTAAAATTTAACAATATGTGTGACCTAGTTTATTTTTTTAATAGTAAAAAACTTCAAATTTTTCTAGAAAGCTAGACTGTTCATCTATATGTGAGCAGAACTTAAAATTTTCACATTGAAGGAAGGAAAAATATACAACATGAAAAGTCTCTTCAAAAAAATGTTATTGGGAAAACTGGACAACTACATGTAAAAGAATCAAACTGGACTACTTTCTCACACCATATAGAAAAATTAATTCAAAATGGATTAAAGACTTAAATGTAAGACCCGAAACCATAAAACTCCTAGAAGAGAACATTGGCAGCATGGTCTTAACAATATCTGGGTGGGGGGGGGGGGTCTGTTTCTCAGGGAAGGGAAACAAAACAAAAATTAAGCAAATGCGACTACATCAAACTCAAAAGGTTTTGCATAGCAAAGGAAACCATCAACAAAATGAAAAGGCAACCTGTTGAATGGGAGAACATATCTGCAAATGATATAACTGATAAATGGTTAATAGCTAAAATGCACAAAGAACACTTACAACTCAACACAAGAAAACAACCTGATTAAAATGGGGAGAGGAACAGAATAGACATTTTTTTCAAAGACATACAAATGGTCAACAGACTCATGAGAAGATACTCAACATCACTAATCATCAGGGAACTTCAAATCACACCTGTCAGAATGGCTATCATTAACAGACAACAAATAACAAATGTTGGTGAGGATGTATGGAAAGGGGACCCTTTTGTGTACTGTTGGTGGGAATGTAATTGGTATAGATACTGTGGAAAACATTATAGAGTTTGTTCAAAAAATTAAAAATAGAACTGCCATATGATACAGCACAAAAACACTAAATCAGAAGGAGATATATATATATATATATACACACACACACTCCAACTCTCATTGCAGCATTATTCACAATAACCAAGATATGGAAGACACCTAAGTGTCCATCAGTAGATGAATGGATAAAGAAAATGTGGTATGTATGTATATATGTAATAGAACATTATCCAACCATTAAAAATCATGCCATTTGTGACAACGTAGATGAATCTAGAAAGTATTTTGCTAAGTTAAATAAATCAGACAAAGACAACAACTGTAGGATCTCATATGCAGAATCTAAAAACCAAAACAAAACAAAAACAGACTCATAGATACAGAGAACAAAATGTGGTTGGCAGAGGTAGAGATAGAGAGATAGAAAAGATAGAAACCTCCAGTTTTAAAACAGGTAAGTCATGTGGATGTAATATACAGCATAAAGGATATAGTTAATAATATTGTGATAACTTATATGATTGTATATGGTTACTGGACTTATCATGGTGGTGATCATTTCATAATGTATCCAAATGTCAAATCACGATGTAATACATCTGAAACTAACATAATATTGTACATCAATTACATTTCAATTAGAAAAAAAATTCACATTGAAATATGACATTTTAAAGCCCAATTTCTCAGACAACATCAATCTACTGATTAATCATGTTTATAGTATTTTTCTCTGTGACCTTATCCGGCATCATCATGCTTCATATTTACTAACTTTTGCTGTCACTGTTAATTGTGAACTGACACCAAAATGGTCCCTTCTATTGCCAAAATTTATCATAAAGTAACTACATTACCAGACAGTCACAAAGTGATGCTGTCAGCAGTATGTTGTTTAGGCACATTGGGAAAAGAAAGTGTTGGTGAAAAATAAAATAAGCCTTGAAAATTGCTTCCAGGACTGTGTAAGTAATACAAAATGTAGAGACAGCTCAGCTTGAAGCTCTTTTAAGGCAGAACTGCAGCATATGTCATCTTAAATACTTACAGTTTTAACTGCCCTTAGTAGCTACTGTAGCTTCAGAAATTTAAGAAAAGATAGCACAACAAATTTTGAAGTCACTTTTCTTTGAAATTTGCATCTTACCTTTACTGCCTTTTTCCCCTCGGATTTCCGCTGATTTAGGATAAAATGTTGGCAAAGGAAGCAAAGGAAAACAAAACAAAAACAAAACATCAGTTTCAATTTGTTATTGCAAGTACATTAAAAATGTCAATATTCTCAGTGCAATAATACACAATTTTGGTCTTCTAGTGAAACTATTTTTATGTGTTGCATTCTTCAGTGGTTTCAGGAAAAGTATATTAACAACATTGTAAATATCATGCAACAATATGTAGAACAATATAAAACCTTCGATTGGCATCAAAAATGTTTATATGCTTAGCTCACATAGACATTAGCCAAGAAAAGACATCTTTCCAATAAGATATTTTCTTATTATATCATTTATTTTTCACTCATTTTAAAATGGATGAGTTTTTATCTCAAGCATGAACACATTTCTTAAAAAAAAAAAATAAGCTGGTTGGAGATTCATGATTTAGGAGTAAACATAAATATCTATACAGCTTTGGATACTCTCTCTAAATACCTAAATATTAATTTTTGTGGGTCTTAGGAACACCTTAATTCAATTCTATTCAGCTAAATCCTTTTTGCAGCCATCATGGTAAAGTCATTCTTTTCGCTTTTATTTAAAACTTCTTTTTTCATCCCATTCAACCTCAGGAAATGAGCAGTAAACTGGTTTTGAAGACTCTGTAAGCGTTTAGGCCATTTATCCTTTGAATTCATTCTCCTTTGTATGGGATGAATACATCACATGATAAAAGTATCATGTACCTAACATTTCTAGCTAATTATGGTCCCCAAAGTCTTTTCCCCTAATATTTTATCACACTTTCCTACCATAGTTACAGTTGTGTAAATGTTTCTTTGAGCATCTCAGAAAATTGGGGAGGAAATAGAGTTGAATTTGAAATAAGGGTATGTACAAAAAGAGATACAATAAATATAGTAAGGGAATGAATGCTGTTGAACAGTGCTTTGATATGATTTCAGATTTATTTGTTCATTACAAATATTAAGCTGTTTTGATCTAAGAACAAAGTTTTTAAAAGTAATATTGTTTTGATAAGAGAACTGAAGTTGTTACGTCAAGATGTCATCATCAACATTTGCAACTGTTGATAAGTACTCAGTAGTAGTTCAGATACTAAGGGGCACTGCTGGGGTCTTATCAATTAAGAGCAGATGAAGATGCAACTATGACAAGGAGATATTAAGAGTACAAATATCCAGAGTCTATCAAAACCATCTGAGAGTGTTCAGTCCGGACAAGGTGACTCTTGCTGATCTAAATAGCTCTCTGATTTTGGAGTATTAACTCCTGCCTAGGAAGGTGGATCTCTGCTTAGCAGTAGTGAAATCATGCAGTGGCCTGGAAGGAGATTATCATGCTGGCCAGCATTAATGCCTTCATTTTCTAGTGATATGCTCTAGTAACAAGGGACTTTCATCCTTGCACATAGCAACTGAACATCAATTCTCAGTTGGCTAAGCTCTCTCTCCCAAAAGCCATCTCATAGAAATGTTAAGGAACTGTTGAAGGAAACCCACTGCTTTGGCCAGACACAATGATAACCTCTTGCCTGAGTTGTCTTGAAACAGGAGGTCCTGATAAAGAATGTAATGCTGCCACTGAAAACTAACTGGGAGAATTTGGGAGGGGTCGAAGAAAGGGAGAGAAGATGATATGTCCTGCCAATCTCCCAGAAACCCTCACTCTGGAATCCATCTTGGCTGAAAGATGCAAACACAAGGGAGGACCCTGAGTCAGATCAAACATGAGCCAAGAAAGATGATTGATCAGCAACAACCCAGAAGCTAACCTCATTATCATAAAACCTGAGACTGCACACCATGTGGCAGAGCAGTCCTTCTTGTTTCTGTTACCCTCCTGCCCTCCACCCAAGCGCCCATTTACAATAAAATCTTTTGCTTTGTCTGTAAATGTGTCTCCTTGGACATTTCATTTCCAAATGTTAGACAAGAGCTCACTCTCAGGCTCTGGAAGGGGCCCCCCTTCCTGTAACAGAAAGGTACACCTCAGATAAATTTGGCCCTTATTCCTTTCATCATGCCCTTTGTCTGGAACAATAGTATAATTAACCTATCATTGGTTTGGGGTATGTTATTTGTTTATTGGCTTATTAAGGGACATTATCTATATGCTATTGGCTTATGAAATTATAATTACCAGAGTAGATCTGTGTTAAATAAAATATTGGCAAAGATAATCTCATTCTCTGAGCATGATTTGCCTTGAAACAAAACAAAGGCTCTATATTTTGTTATCCAATGACTTATTCTCAGACCAAAAGGGGTATATCTATATATATATTTTTCCTGTCATTTTAATATAACTTAAGTTTGCAAAATTGATATTTGAGGCAGATATCCTGACATGGGCACAATTCTATTATATAAGGAAATCAAAGTGTGCTTTTTTTTTCTTTCCACTTTGGATAGTTATTTTTAACCTTAAATATTCATATTGTTCTTATGCATTGATCAAATTCAGCCATCAATGGCTCTGTGTTAGAATTTCATTTGTCTATGAAGCCTTAGTCTGAGCATAATGCTTTGAATAATCTCTTTGAAGAAAAATTCCTTGGATTTTAATGTATTTAAACAATTGGTATTTACATATCCCTTTATTATGAGTGATAATTCTTAAATAACAGGTTAAAAATATCAACTTTCCTACAGAAATAATACCATGTACAACAAAGCACTCAAAACTTTATCCATATCTAAAAATATAACATTCATGTCAATGTATGGCAAAACCACTACAATACTGTAAAGTGATTAAAAGAAATACCTTTCTTTCTTTTATAGAACAATAGATCTCTCTATATTTGCTCCATTAGAATTTACTTTCAAGAACACAGTAGATTTTAGTTAGATGTTTTACCACTTATTACTGAGCAACTCAAAATTCTTAGCAAGACAAGTGAAAATATGAAAACATTAGTTATATCTATCTCAGAAAATCAGTGGATTATTGCAAAATTAATGACAATAATTAAGGCTAGTCAAATATTGAGGAGAGCACTTCTTTATCACTGCAGTGAAAAAAGACAACTCCAGAATATGTGTTTATTTCCTTAAATTATACATTTTAATTAAGAGCAATTGCCTATGCTGTGCTACTTTTGCCCTTCTTTGAGAATTTCTATTGAGAAAAGCCCAAAATAGATCAAGTGGGAAATATTAAAATGATAGTCTTTGCAGTTTTCTTACCACATAGGCATAACACAGTCTGTCACTATAAGTGGGCCATTCTCATGACAACTAGACAAGTATTAGAATTAAAAGACAACACAGAAATATATTGACAGGCATGTGAGTAGATTGGCATTTTGATACCAGATTTGATGATAGAAACATTTTTAAAAAATCAATTCTGGAAGGGAAAACACATGCTGAAAAGCAACTTCTATTTTAATGAGGACATGGATTTTTAATCATTTTATGGTTTTTTAAAATAACCCCAAGAGATGAATATTGAATCAACAAAATCACTGTCCAAACTAAATTATATATAGTGAAGGGGGGAGAAAAGTTCACCAGTCTGAACTTTATGAGTTCAGAAATTTCTATAATATACACTCATCGAGTAGTTTTCACACATTCTTATCAACCTCTAAGTGTAAATAAATTCTCTTACTACCAATAAATAAATATTTCTCCTATTTTGTCTAATTTTCAAGATTGATAGAGCTGATTGACTCATTAGAAAGAGGGGTAATATATAGAGCAGAAGAGGAGCAAGTATGTTAATATCAAGAGAATGATCCAACTAAGAGATCAACCTTAAATTTTAGTTAGCTCTCTTCTGTATCACACAGAATTAGCATAGTAGAATATGGGGGCAGATAAGTCATCACAGTGAAGAGTTATTCAAGTATACACTGAGGCTGTAACTGTATTCATATAATTGAAAGAAATAAAATCAAATGATTTTGGTATTCCTCAATATCCATGTGCTTTCGTATTTTATCTTTGTCTGTTTTCAGCCTGTGCGTTCAGAACAAACACAGCAAGAACAAGGTGTGAGGTCAAGAAGTGATCTCTAACCCAAAAGAGTATGGCCTCCCTGCAGGTTCTCTGAGAAATCCTAGTTCCTTCTTTTACCCATCTCCAGGTTTACCACTTCTCTTCCTTTGCTTATATGCATAAAGTACAGTTGTTGCCTTCATTCTGCTTTCAAGTATTGCTGTTGCTTGCAGAGCATATATCCTCTTGAGTATAACTATTAAAAATTTCTGATCACTAAGGCCAATGATAGATGGAGTGTTAATCACTCAGTCTTGTCTGACTCTTTGCAACCCCATGGACTGTAGCCTACCAGGCTCCTCTGTCCATGGAATTCTCCAGGCAAAAATACTGGAGTGGGCAGCCACTCCCTTCTCCAGGGAATCTTCCTGATCCAGGGATCGAACTGGGGTCTCCCGCATTGCAGGCAGATTCCTTACCACCTGAACCACCAGGGAAGCCCCAATGACAGAGTAAAAGTCGTAGGAACTAAAGTTAGACACCAAGGACACCACATTTCCGAACACAGGTAACAGGAAGAGGAAGAAATATGTTAGAGAACAAAGACACCAGAGCTTATCCTTAATTACTACCCTGCCTGCTGATTAGGAAAGAAATAGAAAGGTATGTTTACAGAGACAATTCATTTAATAAGGATAGATAGCTTTTAAAGCTTATTATGATGATCACTCAATAAAGCATCAACCATCATTAATTTTTTTTAACTGAATGATAGTCACTTTACAATGTTGTGTTAGTTTCTGGTGTACAGCAAAGTGATTCAGTACAGCATATATATGTGCATATATTCTTTTCATACTCTATCCGTATAGGTTATTACAAAATATTAAGTATAGTTCCTTGTGCTATACAGTAGGTTATCTATTTTATATATAGTAGTCTGCATATGATAATCCCAAATTCTTAATTTGTCTCTCCCCTTTTTCCCCTTTTGTAACTGTACATTTGCTTTTTATGTCTATGTGTCTATTTCTGTTTCATATATAAATTCTTGGGCTTCCCTGGTGGTTCAGTTGGTAAGGAATCTGCCTGCAATGCATGAGACCCAGGTTCAATCCATGGATCAGGAAGATCCCCTGGAGAAGGAAATAGCAACTCACTCCAATAGTCTTCCCTGGGAACTCTCATGGACAGAGGAGCCTGGTGGGCTATAGTCCATGGGGTCACAAGAGTCGGACATGACTTAGGGACTAAACCACCACCACGATATAAGTTCATTTGTATCATTTATTTTTTTTAGATTCTACATATAAGAAATATTATATGATATTTATATTTCTTTCCCTGGCTTTACATTACTTGGTATGATAATCTCTATGTCCATTCAATTGTGACTCAGTTTTTGTCAGTTGGATCAGGTGCAATGGCAAATTGAGATGTTCACTGTGGTCAGAAACAACAAAAAGCACTTCTGATGACACGAGCAGGGCTGTGATGGTAACTTTTCTGAGTGGCATAATCAAAATGAAAACATTTATGATTGTATACACAGAGTAGATATCGAATAAATATTTGTCTAACAAATGGCCAAAACTGGGTGAGAAGTTAAAAAAAAAAAGTCTTTATGGTGCATGTGTGTTTATAATATAACAAATTAGAAGCCTAAGGAATCAGGTCTAATATTTATACCAGGTAAGCCTACCCCTCCCCCTAACATACACTTTAAAAATACCAGAATGTGAAGTATAATTTTTACTTGGTTTAAATCTCCATGCAACTACCATGGCCTAGTTTATTTTTTTAGTAAGCTGGTACATGTGACATTTATTTCAGAAATTTATTCAATTATCAACTTAGAGTGTTGTTGGCTTCAGTGGAAAGATACTGGTGAATCTAATAAAAATAGTAAACTTAAATGTACTCAACATATTAACTATTTTCTTTCTAAAATGTAAATCACCATTTCAATAGAACACATTTATGAGAATATATCTAGGTATTTTTATTGCCTTATTCTCTTTTTTTTCTAAATTTCAGATTGGTATAAAAGTTGTATACATAGTGTCAACTCACCAGTAAAGAGATTATGAAGTTTGAAATCAGAAGATCATTGGATTTTAGTCCTAAGTTCACAAGTAGCTATATGAATTTATCCAAACAAAACTTTAGAAAGCTATATCTTCCTCCTACACTAAAACCAAGGCATTAGCTACATTTAATGATGATCATGATGGGCTTCTCTGGCGGCTCAGACGGTAAAAATCTGCTTGCAATGTGGGAGATTCAGGTTCTATCCCTGTGTCAGGATGATCCCCTGGAAAAGGAAATGGCAACCTACTCTAGTATTCTTGCTTGGAGAATTCCATGGACAGAGGAGCTTGGAGGGCTATAGTCCAAGGGGCCACAAAGAGTTGGACACAACTCAGAGGCTACACTCAATGATGATGGTGATGATAAATGTGACAATGACAGGAATAATATTACTATAACTTTTTCACTGCCACTGGTGTCATCACCTTTCATTTATTGAGTGTGAAGCATTTCAGTAAATGCTTTACAAGTGTCATCTCACTGAAATGATATAGTGACACTTTGATGGGAGAAAATTATCATTCCTGTTTTACAAAGAGGAATATGTGAATCAAAGAGGTGACAAAATGTATTTAGTCACTCTACCTGTAAGCTTTCACCTCAGCTCTTCTGGATTCCATAATTCTAGAATGTAATCTCCATGGCAGCACACATTTTGTCATTTTAAGTTTTGGAATTCTGCTATATTCTTAATGCCTAAAACAGTGCCTGGTACTAAGGAGACTTGCAATAAATATCTATAGATTGAATTAAATAACAAGATATTCCTCTATTTTTTAATTGCATAGATAATTAGAGCTGGGGCATAATTGATTATGACTCTTATTGGAAAGTACAAATTTTTGAGCTTCAGTGATTGGATTCAACTGTTGCCTCAATCACTTATTACCTATGTGACCCCAGGCATGCTTCTTCTTGTCATTTTGGCTTAGTTTAATCATCTATAGAATAGAGAAATATGAGTTCCTACCTTACAGTATTTGTTACAAGGGTTAAAATAAACTAGGAGCATTGAACAGTAGTTGGCAGTTTTAATAGTATATATATGTTAGTTCTTATTGCTGGTGATTCATATTAACACATTTATTGATATACAATTTACATACTATAGAATTCATCCATTTAAAGGATAAATTCAGTGTTATTTTGCATATTCACAGGTACCTGCAACCGTCATTATAGTTAATTTTAGAGTATTTTGTCACCTCAAAAAGAAACCCCACATCCTTTAACTGTCACCCCAACCTTTTGTTTCTCCCAAGCTTTAAGCAACCACTAACTTACTTTCACTTGATATTTCTCTGTTCTGGACTTATGAATAAAATCATGTAATATGCAGCCTTTTGTGGCTGGTTTCTCTCACTTATCATAATGATGTCAAGATTTAGCTATGGTACATCATGTTTCAGTAAGTCATTCCTTTTTATGTCCAAGTAATATTTCACTATGTAGATATATCATGTTTTGCTTAAACACTCATCAATTAATGGGATTTGAGTTATTTACACCTTTTGGGTATTATGAATAATGTTACTTGTAAACACATACAGCAGTTTTTGCTTGGACATGTGTTTTCATTTCTCTTGGGTATACTTGTATGCCTAGGAGTGAAATGGCTGAAAACTCTATGCTAAATCATTTGAGGAAATGCTAGACAGTTTTCCAAAACAGTTGCACTGTTTTACACTCCCATCAGTGTGTTCCAATTTCTCCACACCTTTCCCAACAATATAATTTTATTTTTAACTTATTAACTTTAGAATTAAATACCATCTAAATATTAGAATTAAGTATTAGAAAATTTATAATTAAATACCTGTTTAAATATCTTTTAAACTATATGCTGGAGTTCAAAATTATTTTAATTGGGTCTGTAAAACTATGTAACATGAACTATTCTACTATTAATATATGAACTCAACGTGCTATTCCTTGTTACTAAGATATCAGTGAACAGATTGCCAAACTCATCCCTTCAAAGGGTTGAAAAGTTATCTATGTCTTGATATAGGTCTTCCTTTGTGGCTCAGACAGTAAAGAATCTACCTGCAATGCAGGAGATCTGGGTTTGATCCCTGGATCAGGAAGAACCCTTGGAGAGGGGAATGGCTACCCCCTCCAGTAGTCCAGATATGAATTTACACATAATTTGAAATACATTAAGGAAATTCTCTCTGAATGAAACTTTTAAAAATGGTTGCCAAATTATTATTTATTCAAGTCCACCTACCATATAGTGTGTGTGTGTGTGTGTCCATGCTCAATCATGTCTGACTCTTTGCAACCCCATGAACTGTAGCCTGCCAGGTTCCTCTGTCCGTGGGATTTTCCAGGTAAGAGTACTGGAGTGGGTTGCCATTTCCTCCTCCAGGGGATATTCCTGACCCAGGGATCAAACACGCATCTCCTGTGTCTCCTGAATTCCAAGGATTCTTTACCCCTTGAGCCATCAGGGAAGCCCATGGAACAATGACATTGCATTTGCTGAATATGGGGGAAAGGGATTGAGAGTACTGGATTAAATCCAGCTGAAATGATTTTTCATGGGTCCTGAATCTTGGAACATGCAGAGATTATATGTAGCACCAGAATGAGAGCCAAACTAAAGGGGAAAAAAACACAATGCTTTATTCAGAATTGATACTAGAATTGATCTAACAAAGCTAAACAAGAGTAAAATATTCCCAAAATGACCTAGAAGCAGAATATCATGGATGATACCAAATCCACTGTTTCTTATTGAAGACAGGGTTCGGGTAGAATACTTTTACACTTGCTCTCACATAATCTTTCTGGCTTTTTCAAAACCCTACTCTTGTCCTAAAATATTCTTATACTGTGACAGTAACAAAAACAATGTGACAAACACATCTGCTTTCTGAAAGTATTGCCTGTCAGTTGAAACAATGTCTCATTTTTAATTGTTTGAATTTTTCATAAAGATACCTCTGTTTGCTGCTAAAAATGTATGCAATTGTCTTTAGCATCATTTTAAATTACAGATCATTTAACATGTCCTTCTCATGAAATGTAAAAAGCTGACAATGCTTCATTGTGTCTATTAAAGCTTGTAGATGTTACAATATAAGCATCAAAGTAATAAAGTGATTATGAGAATAAACATCAGAATACAAATGATCTTTCTTTTTTCTAGAAGGAAAACATTTTTTAAAGTGCAGTAGCTACCAGACTGCTTACCTCTGTGAAGGTCTGTTTTTTTTTTTTAATAATAGATGAAAGCATAACTAGGTCTATGATAAAATAAAAATTTAAAAGCAACCTATGTGTCTGCCTTTATATCAAACTCTGAGATAAACAAAGACCACTTGAAAGTAGTGTTATTAGTTCATTAGCATTGTTTCAAGTGAAAGTTAAATGTTAATCTTATATAAATAGTAGTTAAGCATGTGACTTTCTGATTGTGACTTGAAACTAAGATATTTAATTTATCCTTTGGCTTTAATTTTAAACTAATATTACCTAGCTTAGAGAAGAGTAAGTTATTACAACTGTCTGATACCAACTGTCATTTCTGGCTTATTTTCTATATGGGAAAAATATTCCTTTTTAAGATTATCATTCAGTTTTCTTGAGCTTTTAGCTGATTACTGATATATTCTCCCCAATTTCAAACCCCTCTAGCAATTTTATGCTGAATTTCTACTTTTCATGCATTTTCTGTGGAATTTCAACTTTATTTCAAGTCATTTAAAAAAACAGAAACTCAAATGCCTTCATTTCTTCCCCAGCTGCATGCATTGCTTTTAGGTTTGCGAGGCTTCATTAAGTTTGTCTTAATAATGTCAATTTAAATAAAACATAATAGCTTTAGTGGATAAAATAATGTACTCCAACAACTCATGTCCACTCCAAACTCATAATTTGATCTTATTTGTAAGAAAAAATTTTGAGATGTTAGATAAGGATCTTGAGTTGAAATCATCCTGGATTTAGAGATGCCCTAAATCCAATAACTGATGTCCTTTTAAGAAGAAATTTGAAAATATTAGTCTCTCAGTCATGTCTGACTCTTTGGGACCCCGTGGACTGTAGCACATCAGGCTTCTCTGTCCATGGACTTCTCCAGGCAAGAATACTGGAGAGGGTTGCCATTCCCTTCTCCAGGAGATCTTCCTTCCCAGTGCAAGGATGGAATTCGGGTCTCCTGCATTGCAGGCAGATTCTTTATCAACTGAGAGGACACAATCAACAGAAAGAAGGTAGCCAAGTGATGGCAGGCCAAGATTGGAGGGATGCAGCTACAAGCTAAGGAATGACAAAGATTGTCAAGTGCCCCCAGAATCTGGAAGGAATAAGGAAGCATTCCTTTGGGGGCTCTCAGAGGCACTAAGGATACCTTGATTTCAGAATTTGAACCTGCAGAATTGTGAGGGTGTAAATTTCTCCTGTTTTTGCCTTTTTTTTTTTTTTTTGGTAATTTGTTCTGATGCAAACAAATAGTGAAGGGAATATGTTCCCATTTCAACAACAACAAAAAAATACACGAGGATGTAAAATAGATTGTTCTATTTTCTGATTATCAAACCAAAATTCATTGAAAGATTATTGAACACCAATCACTGTATTCTGTACAATATGTATATTTTTGGAGGACTGGGATAATCATAAGCAAGCATACCATACAATAGAAACAGAATATCCAGTTTTAAATAAACAGATACAGGTTACACTTTCAGATCATTCACTCATCTGTGAAACATTTAGCAGAAGCCTCTTTGGTACTATGCACACATATTCTAAATTATAGAAAACTGAATGGGATAAGGCCCTTACCCAAAGGGATCTCAGAGTTTAATAGGGAAGCCAGAGGTAGTAATCAATAAATACAATATTACACATTAAGTGTTACAATGGGCAGATGAATAAAATACTATCATATCATGAGAGAGCAATACTATCATACCACGAGAGAGCAAATAGCTGTTTAATGCTGAGCAAGTTCTTTGAGTTCTCTGAATCTGTTAATTGATCTGTAAAATGGAGATAACAATAACAATTCATAGCCTTCCTACCTCTGGAGATTATTTTGAAGATGAAATAAAATAAAATAAAATCCTCTTCCTCTGATCCCTCCTTTCTTCTACATTTTTCTTTCCCAACTATTTTGAAAATCTACTATTTTTTAAGAGTCCTATGAATCAGATTCTCTCTTAGGTATTTAATAAGCGTTGTTTGAATTATCCTTAAAATAGTTGAACATGGTAAATGTAATCATGCTAATATTACATATTTGGAAATCAAGGTGCAGAGATTTATACTATGTGCTGAAATTGCATAAATCAAGAAGGAAATATTCTTCTCATCCAAGCCTGTTGTAAGTCTTAGGTATAAATACATAAAAAGTAAATATTATACTACTAGAAGTTAATGTTCTATGTGCCTCAATACCTAGTAATAAATTAGATGATGAATTATGTTTCAAATATGTATGAACAAGTCCAACTAGATAAATATTGTATATTCCCTATAGTACTTTATTAGCTCAGAAAGAACATTCTTACGTGTTTCTATAAAGTAGTCATATC
Source organism: Cervus elaphus (assembly GCF_910594005.1). NCBI lineage: Eukaryota > Metazoa > Chordata > Mammalia > Artiodactyla > Cervidae > Cervus > Cervus elaphus. The sequence goes on from NC_057848.1 coordinate 91,970,022, forward strand.
CATTGATTTTAATGGTAGGCAATTACATTTGTATTTACCTACTGGATACTGGATGGGATGGACCTAACAGAAGCAGAAAATGTTAAGAAGAGGTGGCACAAAAACACAGAAGAACTGTACAAAAAAGATCTTCACGACCCAGATAATCATGATGGTGTGATCACTCACCTAGAGCCAGACATCCTGGAATGTGAAGTCAAGAGGACCTTAGAAAGCATCACTACGAACAAAGCTAGTGGAGGTGATGGAATTCCAGTTGAGCTATTGCAAATCCTGAAAGATGATGCTGTGAAAGTGCTGCACTCAATATGCCAGCAAATTTGGAAAACTCAGCAGTGGCCACAGGACTGGAAAAGGTCCGTTTTCATTCCAGTCCCTAAGAAAGGCAATCCCAAAGAATGCTCAAACTACTGCACAATTGCACTCATCTCACATGCTAGTAAAGCTATGCTCAAAAATCTCCAAACGAGGCTTCAGCAATACATGAACCATGAACTCCAGATGTTCAAGCTGGTTTTAGAAAAGGCGAGGAACCAGAGATCAAATTGCCAACATCCACTGGATCATTGGAAAAGCAAGAGGGTTCCAGAAGGAAACATCTATTTCTGCTTTATTGACTATGCCAAAGCCTTTGACTGTGTGGATCACAATAAATTGTGGAAAATTCTGAAAGTGATGGGAACACCAGACCACCTGACCTGCCTCTTGAGAAACCTATATGCAAGTCAGGAAGCAACAGTTAGAACTGGACATGGAACAACAGACTGGTTCCAAATAGGAAAAGGAGTAGGGGTCAAGGCTGTATAATGTCACCCTGCTCATTTAACTTGTATGCAGAGTACATCATGAGAAACGCTGGGCTGGAAGAAGCACAAGCTGGAATCAAGATTGCCAGGAGAAATAACAATAACCTCAGATATGCAGATAACACCACCGTTATAACAGAAAGTGAAGAGGAACTAAAAAGCCTCTTGATGAAAGTAAAAGAGGAGAGTGAAAAAGTTGGCTTAAAGCTCAACATTCAGAAAGCTAAGATCATGGCATCTGGTCTCATCACTTCATGGGAAATACATGGGGAAACAGTGGAAACAGTGTCAGACTTTAATTTCGGGGCTCCAAAATCTCTGCAGATGGTGATTACAGCCATGAAATTAAAAGAAGCTTACTCCTTGGAAGGAAAGTTATGACCAAGCTAGATAGCATATTAAAAAGCAGAGACATTACTTTGCCAACAAAGATCCGTCCAGTCAAGGCTATGTTTTTTCCAGTGGTCGTGTATGAATGTGAGAGTTGGACTGTGAAAAAAGCTGAGAACCGAAGAATGATGTTTTTGAACTTTGGTGTTGGAGAAGACTCTTGCGAGTCCCTTGAACTGCAAGGAGATCCAACCAGTCCATCTTAAAGGAGATCAGTCCTGGGTGTTCATTGGAAGGACTGATGTTGAATCTGAAACTCCAATACTTTGGGCACCTCATGTGAAGAGTTGACTCATTGAAAAAGACCCTGATGGTGGGAGGGATTGGGAGCAGGAGAAGGGGACGACAGAGGATGAGATGGCTGGATGGCATCATCAACTCGATGGACATGAGTTTGAGTAAACTCTGGGCATTGGTGATGGACAGGGAGGCCTGGTGTGCTGCGTTTCATGTGTTTGCTAAGAGTCAGACAAGACTGAGCAACTGAACTAAACTGAACTGAGCTGGATTTCTCTAAGCTAATTTTCCCTTAAAATTTACAATTACATTTATATTAACTGTAAGAATATTCAGTGTTTTTACATATGCAAGCCACATGGCCAGCTGTAAAATATGGAGCCTCCAGTATTAGTTTATTTTATATAATGTAGGCAAACTACTATTTTGTTGTTGTTCAGTCACTGAATCATTACAACTCTTTGCCACATCATGGACTGCAGCATGCCAGGCTTCCCTGACTTTCACTGTCTCCCAGACTTTGCTCAAATTCATGTCCACTGAGTCAGTGATACTGTTTAACCTTCTCATCCTCTGATATCCTCTTGTCCTTTTACCTTCAATCTTTCCCAGCATCAGGGTCTCAGTCGCTTAGTTGTGTCTGATTCTTTATGGCCCCGTGGACTGTAGCCTGCCAGGTTCCTCTGTCCATGGGATTCTCCAGGAAAGAATACTGGAGTGTGTTGCCATACTCTACTCCAGGGTATCTTCCTGACCCAGGTAATCGAACCCACATCTCTTGCATCTCTTGCATTAGCAGGAGGATTCTTTACCACTAGCACCACTTGGGAAGACAAGACTACTATTAATAAATAGTATAATTGGCCAATTTTCCAATTTTTTGTTCAGTTTCCATCTGGTTAATTTAGATGCATCATATATGTAGAGAGAGCATCTTATTTGTGGAGAAAAGACCAAGGATTCACAATCTAGTTCTCCTTTGGGGTAAGAAGGACTATTCAGTGCGACACTGTTGGGAAAATGCAGCCTAGAATGAATTCTTGCTTCTTCTATCTTCTCTAACTTCCTCATCCATTCATTCACCAGGCTAGTTATTAAGATACAGTGATCACCAAGATCAGAGAAGGCAATGGCACCCCACTCCAGTACTCTTGCTTGGAAAATCCCATGGACAGAGGAGCCTCGTGGGTTGCAGTCCATGAGGTTGCGAAGAGTCGGACATGACTGAGCGACTTCACTTTCACTTATCACTTTCATGCATTGGAGAAGGAAATAGCAACCCACTCCAGTGTTCTTGCCTGGAGAATCCCAGGGACAGGGCAGCCTTGTGGGCTGCCGTCCATGGGGTCGCACAGAGTCGGACACGGCTGAAGTGACTTAGCAGCAGCAGATCACCAACATAGAAGCAACCATCTTTGTGCTTACAGAGATTATAATATTCATAAGGGGATAGGTAAGAATATAGATAATTACAATACTTGTGATCTCAAAATAGTTTGGCAACTTTTTACTCAATAATAGAAGTATCCTTTATAATTTTATTTCCCAGAGAATAATTTCTAAACATTTAGTTACAGCTTTGTTAGTGTTAGTAGCTCAGTCCTGGCCAACTCTTTGTGACAAAAGAGTTATAAAGTGAACATTAATTAATAGTACAACTGAATATTTACTGTAGCTAAACTCAAATATCTATGATGCTGCCAGATTTCTATAATATGGAAATAAAAGCACTTCTCCTGATTGATCTATGAAGTCTTGAATTATCAAAGACTTATATTAAAACTGCATAAGATGGGGTCTGAGCTTTATTAAAAAAGGTATTTCATTCCCCTAGAGGCTCATCTGCCTCAGACGTCTTCCCAGTACTTAGCTTTTCATCAAGTAGTTAGCATCTTCCATCTGTTGTGGATTTTAGTTCTACTGAAGTATCTAAAATATTTTAAGCTTGTACATTTTTTACTGCTTTGTGAATCTACTATGTAGATTTTCATTTTTTTCCCAACTTATCACATTGACACATTTACCACATTGACATTGTTATTTTCAGTGTCCAATTCAACATAAAACAGTGGATGGTTTCATTTATCTCTCTGCTCTGTATGCCGGACATTTTTATATTTATGATTGGTTATTTTTCATTAGTATTTTTAGAAGAGTTGTAATTCTTGGGAGCTTTAACTATAGAATTTTATCAGTCAACAAATATTTATTGAGCATCTACTATGTGACAGGCAGGGTACTTAAGATCATTGGCTCTGGAAGTAAACTGCCTAGCTTAAAACTCAGTTCTGCCACTTATTAACTGTGTGAACTTGGGCCAGCTGCTTAATTTCTATATTTCTTGCTTGAGCTTGTCTATCTGTAAAACACCAAAAATAAAAATAGCAGCTCTATAATAGGATGTTTGTGAGGGCTAATTGAGTTAATACAGTTGAGCACTTAACACTATCATACAGTGAGTTCTCAACAAACACTGTCTGTTATTGTTAATATCATAATCATTATTTAACTTTGCACTGGGAAACCTTGAGTACACTAAAACAGACAAGGAAGAATCTTACAATCTACTGACCAAGTCAGCTACTAAAAAATACTTAGAGATTATCAGTGAATTAAATGCTGATATATAAGAAAGTGCCTTGAGTGGTAGTAAAAGACTGTGAGAAGGGAAACTTTTGCTTTGAGCTCCCAAGTGAATCACTATCTCATAAAAACGAATTATAGAAAACTGTATAATACTGATCTAGTTTGCCTGAAGCATATAATATAAAGTCCCAGTTTAAAAAAAAATCAAATATTTTATTCAGCTAGTGACTATAGTCAAAAAGTAAAAAGCTAAGTTTATTAAGGGCTTTAAACATTTATAAATCTCCAGAACCACAAGACTTAATACATGGCCCTTAATGTTAAATCAAGCAGTGAAACAGAGGTTTCTATCTTGGGCTCATGGGATCAGAACCTTGGCCCAGATGATGAGCTCTTTATCATATTCATTCTAACTGTGGCTCATCCTGAAATGATTAGATCTATTGTTAGGAAGAGACCTTGTCAGTGCTAAGGATACAGTGATTAATAGAAAATTCAGTATAATTCCTTTGGATATATGTCTAAAACCTCAAGTGAGACCTGGACCACTATATTAAGTGATTAAAGAAATTGTAATTGCCACCCTTTATTCACATTCAACAACTAAGTAGGAATTAATCATTGCAAGAAAAGAATAGCAGAAAGTAAAATATTTCATAATTAATATTTTACAGATAGATAGCAAAAATTTAAAATGGGTTACAAGAACAATGCTTGATATCATAAGCCAGAAAAAACAAATTATCAGAAATGCTCTAACAAAACCTGGTTTAATTTCAGTAAAGGTCAAATTTACCCTTGGGGCCACCCTTTTTTTTTTTTTTTTCACTATTATGGCAAACTTAGCTTTGTTTTGTTTGTTTTTTACTCCAATAAAAGGTAGAAAGTGAATTTCAGTCAGCCCTGCCTGATAATCTCCAGAAATTTCATCTTAATAGCAAGCTGTTTGTAGGTGAGTTAGTCTGACATGTTTGTTTAGCACAGACATGTTTCCAGGTTGTAGCATATCAATATTAAAAGATCAGGACTGTCTCAGTGTTTCCCTAAATAAGGTCATGGCTAAAATAAGCAGAATTTAATATAGGTACATTTCCTCAGAATGAAGATATATCAAAACAAGTGTCAAGTGAAAGGAGAAAGTTCTGTTAGCTGAAAAAGTACAGTGTTATGATTAGAACTGTAGAGAATTACATCAAACATTTGAGGAAGAGTTGATTCCAAGTATTTTCCAAGAAAAGTAAGAGAAGACATGAGGCGTGGATCGACAGTGGGTCAGGGGCACTGGCAGCAGCAGTACTGGCATAAAACATTTTGGAGGAGAGTTTATTACACTGACCATAAAGCTTATGACCTACTACAGAACTCCTATGGGACTGGGTGGCCTCAGGCCAACCTACAGGGAGGGAGCATAATATCAGCAGAAAACTGGATTAAGGATTTATTGGTCATGGCTTGCCCACTAGGGCAAGACCCAGTTTTCCCCAGAGTCAGTCCCTTCCACTGATTTAGGTCATACCTGAATGGTCTAGTGGTTTTCCCCACTTTCTTCAATTTAAGTCTGAATTTGCCAATAAGGAGTTCATGATCTGAGCCACAGTCAGCTCCCGGTCTTGTTTTTGCTGACTATATAGAGTCCACCCTAAAGGAGATCAGTCCTGGGTGTTCATTGCAAGGACTGATGTTGAAGTTGAAACTCCAATACTTTGGCCACCTGATGCGAAGTGCTGACACATTTGAAAAGACCCTGATGCTGGGAAAGATTGAGGGCAGGAGGAGAAGGGGATGACAGAGGATAAGATGATGGGATGGCATCACCAACTCAATGGACATGGGTGTGAGTGGACTCCAGGAGTTGGTGATGGCCAGGGAGGCCTGGCGTGCTGCAGTAAATGGGGTCACAAAGAGTCGGACATGACTGAGCGACTGAACTGAACTGAACTGATAGAGCTTCTCCATCTTTGGCTGCAAAGAATATAATCAATCTGATTTCGGTTTGACCATCTAATGATGTCCATGTATAAAGTCTTCTCTTGTGTTGTGGGAAGAGGGCGTTTGCTATGATCAATGTGTTCTCTTGGCAGAACTTTATTAGCTTTTGCCCTGCTTCGTTCTGTACCCCAAGGCCAATTTTGCCTGTTACTCCAGATGTTTCTTGACTTCCTACTTTTGCATTCGAGTCCCCTATAATGAAAAGGACATCTTTTGGGAGTGTTAGTTCTGAAAGGTCTTGTCAGTCTTCATAGAACTGTTCATCTTCAGCTTCTTCAGTGTTACTGGTCGGGGTATAGACTTGGATTACCGTGATATTGAATGGTTTGCCTTGGAAACAAACAGATCATTCTGTCATTTTTCAGATTGCACCCAAGTACTGCATTTTGGACTCTTTTGTTGACTATGATGGCTACTCCATTTCTTCTCAGGGATTCCTGCCCACAGTAGTAGATATAATGGTCTTCTAAGTTAAATTCACCCATTCCAGTCCATCTTACTTCACAGATTCCTAGAATGTTGACATTCACTCTTGCCATCTCCTGTTTGACCACTTCCAATTTGCCTTGATTTATGGACCTAACATTCAAGGTTCCTATGCAATATTGCTCTTCACAGCATCAGACCTTGCTTTTATCACCATTCCCATCCACAAATGGGTGCTGTTTTTCCTTTGGCTCCATCACTTCATTCTTTCTGGACTTATTTCTCCAGTGACCTCCAGTAGCATATTGGGCACCTACCGACCTGTGGAATTCATCTTTCACTGTCCTATTTTTCTGCTTTTTCATACTGTTCATGGGGTTCTCAAGGCAAGAATAATGAAGTGGTTTGCCATTCCCTTTTCCAGTGGACCACATTCTGTTAATAGAACATTCAGGTATGACCTAAATCAAATCCTTTATGACTATACAGTGGAAGTGAGAACTAGATTTAAGGGACTAGATCTGATAGACAGAGTGCCTGATGAACAATGGACAGAAGTTCGTGACATTGTTCAGGAGACAGGAATCAAGACCATCCCCAAGAAAAAGAAATGCAAAAAAGCTAAATGGCTGTCTGAGGAGATCTTACAAATAGCTGTGAAACCAAGAGAGCAAAAAGCAAAGGAGAAAAGGTACAGTATACCCATTTGAATGCAGAGTTCCAAGAATAGCAAGGAGAGATAAGAAAGCCTTTCTCAGCAATCAAAGCAAAGAAATAGAGGGAAACAATAGAATGGGAAAGACTAGAGATCTCTTCAAGAAAATGAGAGATACCAAGGGAACATTTTGGGCAAAGATGGGCTCAATAAAGGACAGAAATTGGATGGACTTAACAGAAGCAGAAGATATGAAGAAGAGGTGGCAAGAATACAAAGAAGAACTGTACAAAAAAGATCTTCATGACCCAGATAATCACGATGGTGTGATCACTCACACTCACCTAGAGCCAGACATCCTGGAATGTGAAGTCGAGAGGGCCTTAGGAAGCATCACTATGAACAAAGCTAGTGGAAGAGACAGAATTCCAGTTGAGCTATTGCAAATCCTAAAAGATGATGCTCTGAAAGTGCTGCATTCAATATGCCAGCAAATTTGGAAAACTCATCAGTGGCCACAGGACTGGAAAACGTCAGTTTTCCTTCCAATCCCAAAGAAACGCAATGCCAAAGAATGCTCAAACTACTGCACAATTGCACTCATCTCACACGCCAGCAAAGTAATGCTCAAAAATCTCCAAGCAAGGCTTCAGCAATACGTGAACCATGAACTTCAAGATGTTCAAGCTGGTTTTAGAAAAGGCAGAGGAACCAGAGATCAAATTGCCACATCTGCTGGATCATCGAAAAAACAAGAGAGTTCCAGAAAAACATCTATTTCTGCTTTATTGACTATACCAAAGCCTTCGACTGTGTGGATCACAATAAATTGTGGAAAATTTTGAAAGAGATGGGAACACCAGACCACCTGACCCGCCTCTTGAGAAACCTATATGCAAGTCAGGAAGCAACAGTTAGAACTGGACATGGAACAACAGACTGGTTCCAAATAGGAAAAGGAGAACGTCAAGGCTGTATATTGTCACCCTGCTTATTTAACTTGTATACAGAGTACATCATGAGAAACGCTGGGCTAGAAGAAGCACAAGGTGGAATCAAGATGTCAGGAGAAATATCAATAACCTCAGATATGCAGAAGACACCACCCTTAAGGCAGAAAGTGAAGAACTAGCGAGCCTCTTGATGAAAGTGAAAGAGGAGAGTGTAAAAGGTGGCTTAAAGCTCAACATTCAGAAAACTAAGGTCATGGCCTCCGGTCCCATCACTTCATGGCAAATAGATGGGGAAACAGAGGAAACAGTGGCTGACTTTATTTTTCTGGACTCCAAAGTCACTGCAGATGGTAATTGCAGCCATAAAATTAAAAGAAGCTTACTCCTTGGAAGGAAATGTATGACCAACCTAGACAGCATGTTAAAAAGCAGAAACATTACTTTGTCAACAAAGGTCCATCTAGTCAAGACTATGGTTTTTCCAGTAGTCATGTATGGATATGAGACTATATCCATACATGACTATGGACTATAAAGAAAGCTGAGTGCCAAAGAATTGATGCTTTTGAACTGTGGTGTTGGAGAAGACTCTTGAGAGTCCCTTGGACTGCAAGGAGATCCAACCAGTCCATCCTAAAGGAGATCAATTCTGGGTATTCATTGGAAGGACTAATGTTGAAGCTGAAACTCCAATACTTTGGTCACCTGATGCAAAGAGCTGACTCATTTGAAAAGACCCTGATGCTGGGAAAGATTGAGGGCATTAGGAGAAGTGGATGACAGAGGATGAGATTGTTGGATGACATCACCGACTCAATGGACATGGGTTTGGGTAGACTCCGGGAGTTGGTGATGGACAGGGAGGTCTGGCATGGTCTGACAGTGTGGTCTGGTTCTGCCTCAAGATCTTTGAGCTTCAGTAGAACTAAAACCCACGTGGAAGGTGCTAACTACTTGATGAAGTGTTCTTCATTCCAGAGAGAAGGTCACAGTTTGACAACCTTGAGAACCACAGACGTTCATCAGGAGACCACCTGAGGCTAGACTGTTGGTGGGAATGCAAACTAGTACAGCCACTATGGAAAACAGTGTGGAGATTCCTTAAAAAACTGGAAATAGAACTGCCATATGACCCAGCAATACCACTTCTGGGCATACACACTGAGGAAACCAGATCTGAAAGAGACACGTGCACCCCAATGTTCATCGCAGCACTGTTTATAATAGCCAGGACATGGAAGCAACCTAGATGCCCATCAGCAGATGAATGGATAAGGAAGCTGTGGTACATATACACCATGGAATATTACTCAACTGTTAAAAAGAATTCATTTGAACCAGTCCTAATGAGATGGATGAAACTGGAGCCCCTTATACAGAGTGAAGTACGCCAGAAAGATAAAGAACATTACAGCATACTAACACATATATATGGAATTTAGAAAGATGGTAACGATAACCCTATATGCAAAACAGAAAAAGAGACACAGAAATACAGAACAGACTTTTGAACTCTGTGGGAGAAGGTGAGGGTGGGATGTTTCAAAAGAACAGCATGTATACTATCTATGGTGAAACAGATCACCAGCCCAGGTGGGATGCATGAGACAAGTGCTCGGGCCTGGTACACTGGGAAGACCCAGAGGAATCGAGTGGAGAGGGAGGTGGGAGGGGGGACCGGGATGGGGAATAAGTGTAAATCTATGGCTGATTCATATCAATGTATGACAAAACCCACTGAAATGTTGTGAAGTAATTAGCCTCCAACTAATAAAAAAATTAAAAAAAAAAAAAAAAAAAGAATGCAGGCCCTGCACATAGCCCTAATCCTTATCAGCAACCCCACAATTGAACTATTGCTATAAAACTCCTCACTAAATACCCCTGAGTTGGGACACACAGTTTTAAGGGCACAAGCCCACTGTGTCCCCCTTTGCCCGACAAAGCGATAAAGCTATTTTTTTTTTCCTACAACACCCAAAACTCTGTCTCTGAGATTCAATTCAGCACCAGTGCACAGAGGCCAAGTTTCAGCATCAAACTGGCTATTTTCAAAAAGACAACAAATAATGGGTATTGCAAGGGTATGGAGAAAAAGGAGTCTTCACGCACTGTTGGTAGGAGTGTAAACTGGTGCAGCCACTATGGAAAAAAATATAGAGATTTCTCAAAATATTAAACATTAAACTACCAAAAGCACAACCTTTAAAAGTAAAATTAATTATGTTTCACCAAAATTTAAAATGTTTATGTGAGACCCTGTGAAGAGGATGAAAATGCAAGCTATGGTTTGGGGGAATATATTTGCAATTCATATATCTGACAAAGGGATAGTATCTACAGTATAGTAAAGAACAGTAAATGAAACTTACATAGTTGCATTTATATAAGTTGCATTATATAATGCATTATAAATTGCATTTATATAAGTTGCAACTTATATAGTAAATGCAATTTATAAAAATAAAAAAAAAACTCAGGTAATCTATTCAGAACATGAACTAAAGATATGAACAACTATTTCCTTGAAAACGATATACAAATAGCAAATGAAAAGATTGTCAGCATAATTAATATCTTAGTCTCTTTGGGTTGCAATAAATAGGTAACATAAACTAGGTAACTTAGACACAAAAAATATCTCTTTCTCACAGCTCTAGAGTCTGGTAAGTCTAAGATTTGGTTGATTCGATGTTTGGTGAGGGACTAATTTCTGGTCCGTAGAAGGTCTTTTCACTGTGTTCTCACATAGTGAAAGGGCAAGGGAGCTTTCTCAGACTTCTTTTATAAGGACATTAATTCCCCTCGTGCCTGGCCTCATGACCTAATCATCTTCCAAAAGCCTCACCTCCTAATACCATCACCTTGAGGGTTAGAATTTCAGCATATATATGGGGGGTGGGACACAAATATTCATACCATAGCAATTAGCCATCAGAGGAATGCAAATTTAAACCATAATGAAATAGCATTACACATCTATCAGAATGGCTAAAGTTAAAAAAAAAAAGTAGCAACACCAAATATCAGACGGATTGCAAAGAAAATGGATCACTCATTCACTGTTTATGGGAATAAAAATGATACATACACTGTGGAAATCAATTTGATGTTTCTTATGAAATTAAGCATGTGACCCAACAATTTTGGACATTTATGTCAGAGAAATTAAAACTTACATCCACACCAAAACTTGAACACTAATGTTCATTGCACTTTATTTCATAATAGTCAAAAATTAGAAACAAGTCAGATGCCCATCCACAAGTGAATGGTTAGACAAATTATGGTGTCATGGTATCAATACCATGAAATGCTACTCAGCTATATAAAGGAACAATTGAAATATACAACAACTTGGGTGAACTTCCCAGGAATTATGCTGAGTGAATTATCCCTAAGGTTATAAACTGTATGATTTGATTTATTACATTCTTAAAAATCTCAAAATTATAAAATTTGAGAATAGATTAGTAGTTGCCAGAGAGTACATATGGGAAGGAACGGTGTGAGGGAGATGAGTATGCTAATAAAAAGGCAATAAGAGGAAAATTTTGGTGATGGAACTGTTCAATTTATTGACTATGGTGTTGGGTACATAAATATACACATGTGATAAGGCTGTATAGAACCACATATGCACACACAAATTCAAGTGAGTATATGTAAATTTAATACAATCTAAATGAGTTTAGTGAACTGTATAAATGTCTATGTCTTGGTTTTGATATTATGTTAAGAGTGTTGCAAGATGTTACCACTGGAACAGAACAGGTAAAGGGTATAAGGGGACATAAAATAAAATATGCGTCATTACATTTAAATCTAGAAGTATCTCAACAAAATTACAATTGCAATAAGGAAGCTGTGGTACATATACACCATGGAATATTACTCAGCCATTAAAAAGAATTCATTTGAATCAGTTCTAATGAGATGGATGAAACTGGAGCCCATTATACAGAGTGAAGTAAGCCAGAAAGATAAAGAACATTACAGCATACTAACACATATATATGGAATTTAGAAAGATGGTAATGATAACCCTATATGCAAAACAGAAAAAGAGACACAGATGTACAGAACAGACTTTGGACTCTGTGGGAGAAGGTGAGGGTGGGATGTTTCGAAAGAACAGCATGTATATGATCTATAGTGAAACAGATCACCAGCCCAGGTGGGATGCATGAGACAAGTGCTCGGGCCCGGTGCACTGGGAAGACCCAGAGGAATCGGGTGGAGAGGGAGGTGGGAGGGGGGATAGGGATGGGGAATACATGTAACTCTATGGCTGATTCATGTCAATGTATGAAAAAACCCACTGAAATGTTGTGAAGTAATTAGCCTCCAACTAATAAAAATAAATGAAAAATAAATAAATAAAAATAAAAAGCAAAACTTGAGTTTAAAAGAGAGCAAGCAAGGAAAAGCAGAATTTTTAGAAGCCAAAAAGTTGCCATGTCTGGGACAAAATATATTTACTATAAACATTTTCTCTGGTGCAACAGATTTCTACTTACAAGTATGTCCAATTTTTATAGTTATAACAAATTTTTAGTTCTTAGTAACTGGAGTTTTTTAATGCTCAATTGTTTTAAAGAAATGACAAGGGGAGATAAAATGTGGAAAATGAAAGAAATTCTAAGCATGAAGCTGAAAAGATTTCATCATGGGAAGTATTGGATTTGGACACAACTGTAGCACATCTTTCATGTGTGATGTGACAAGATATACTGAGAAGAATATATTGTTTTTCATGTCACTGCACATCATTTCTTTGTTGATGCATTCATTCAATTCTTTCTAATTTTATTTAGCATTTGTTAAAGAAAAAAAATAAGATGATACATATCTCCACTCTTTTTGTTTAGAGTTATTCTCATTTGTATGGTCCTCAGAAACATCACAGCCAATAGGTCTTTTTTATTACTTTTTGCAAGGTGAACCTAATTTGTAATAACTATGTTTAAAATATGATGGAATTTATTTGAACCACTATTCTCACTTATATTTAAATGCATACCATTAAAATCAGTTCAACTTTATCATTACTATTTCAATATCAGCTCCTTGTATCATCATATGAATATATATACTAAGCAACATTTTTCTTGGGCAGAGTAACCTGCACTAAAAGTGTATACACAAACTATCCTCTTGTTCATAATTTCAAGATTTTTGCTGAGATTAATAAAAAATGAAAACTCCTAGAGCAGCATTAAACTGTGATTGTCTGACATGGAGACACTTTTTTAGCCTGGTTCTAGTCTAGTCAAATGGCAAACTTCAAGTGATTGAAAAAGTTAACTGTTAAAAAAAATACTAATTATATATCAACTTTTGCAAACAGACTTGTAGAGTTTTTCATTAGCAGAGTCACATATTTGACCAACAGTATAATTGGGAAAATTGACCAAATGATTATTCTAAATGCAAAATAAAATAAAATTTTAAAATGTAGTCTTTAAAATTTAAAAGGTAAAGGTGAATTTTATTGTATATTTAATTATACTTCAATGAAAGTATAAAAATGCTAATGACATTCTAGGTGATCAGTTCTGCTTGACAGAATTTGAAGCTGATCTCCACATTTATCTGAGTCCCTGTACTTTAATTGTGGGTAGCACCTATGAGATGTCACACGTATGATTATATTATATGACAAAAAGGGAATTGTCCTGGTTGGGTGTCCTAATCACATGAGCCCTTTAAAAGCAGAGTATCTCCAGCTTGTCAAAGAAATAGAAGTCAGAGAATTGCAGAACAGTTTTTCTGGAAGAAAAAATATAATTCCTGTTATGAACTGTCTATGTTGAATGTCACATATCAGGGAACTGGGAGTGAATTCTTGAGTTAAACTCAGCCAACAGCTAGCAGATAAATGAGGGCCACAGTCCTACAACCACAGATGAATTTTGACAACAACCAGTATGCTGGTAAGAGGACTTTGAGCCCCAGATGAAAATCACAGGCCTGGTCCATGCTTTAATTTTAGCCCAGTGAGTCCCTGAGCAGAGAATCCACTCATGTGACTGGACTTCCAACCCACAGAAACTATCAGGTAAAAAATGTGTATGTTTTCTAAGCTACTAAGCAATGTGTTAGCTAGCAAGAGAAAGCAAGTTGATGCTTATATAAGTGTTCACTGGAACATTATTTCAGCTTTGTCATATATTTAAACATGCTTTTAATTAAATGTTGAGATAAGAAGAAAAAGGCTGAACAATGTTGGAGAAGTAGTTTGTTAATCTTCACAATAAGCTTTGGTTTTAGTAGAAAAATAAAGGGTGCTGCTTACTAATCTCAAGCATAATTCATCTGAGCCTGTGCCAGAGGGTGCAGATAAGGGTAATAATAAATAACTACACTGTATGGTGCATGATGAAGGAGAAAAAAAGTTTTCTGAGTTGCATTACAATGTTCAATCAGACTATTGGGTCAGTTAATGTATGAGCTAAAGACTGGCACACCTATCTCCTTAGCTGTCTGGAAAGAGAATATGTGTATTGTCCATGATCTGGAGCTGCATGATTCAGTGAAGATCATTTAAAATGTCTCATAGACAAATATATATATATATATAAAATTTCAACTGCAGTGCCTCTGTACCAATACTTTTAAGTTAATTTTCATGATTAGGTATATTAAAGTTTATTGAAAGTAAAATTTACCATGGATATCACAAAACATATGTGCTTTCCATTTGAAACAAGTTTATTTCTCTGCAGAATGGATTTTAAACTTGGCATCTGCATAGCACTAACCATCTATGCTACTATGCTTCCTCATTCATTTGTTTTTCACATCCCATATATTGGGATTTGGAATAAGAGTTTATGAAATGAATGGGTCACTCCTTAAATATTAATTCAAGAAGCAAGGATATGAAATCAGCATTTTGCATTTACTCTGAAATCTGTTATCCAAAAGCATTCTGTGAAGCACTGGACTGATATTTGGCCATTGCTTTTTCTTGTTTAGTTACTTCACATATAGCTTGTGGTTTTGGAGTCCACCAGGCATAGATTTAGCAGTAGCATAGATGGTAGCATAGATGCTCTCTGACTTCTGTTTCTTTGACAAGCTGGAGAAAACTCTGCTTTTAAAGGGCTCATGTGATTAGGACACCCAACTAGGACACCCAACCAGGACAATTCCCCTTTTGTCGTATAAAATTTAACTTTTGCAAGTTAAATAAAGCACATCTTTTAAGACTTGCAGAGAGTTAACAAGTATATAACAATGGATAGAAAGGAAATATAAAAAGCAAACCAACTAATTTATTTCTAAAATAAATAACTGAATGTTTTGTCATAAGCACCTATGAGCCACCAGTCACAGATTGAACATATAAGTTTTTATTAAGACCTTCTGAAAACTGTGGGTATGTAGGTATATGCAATATTTATAATTTTTAAAGTACAGTTTATTGACCACTTACTATTTACTAAGCACTGCACTTTACATGTATTTTATTTACACTATTAATGTAATGGTAAGAGTTATATACAACTGTTTTCCAAGTCTAGCCTACTTAATCATATGGATGGGAAACAGTAAGAACAATTATAAACAATAACAAAGGCTAGAATTTATGAGCACTCTGGGCTTCCCTGGTGGCTCAGCTGGTAAAGAATCCACCTGCAATGCGGGAGACCTGGGTTCAATCCCTGGGTTGAGAAGATCCCCTGGAGAAGGGAAAGGCTACCCACTCCAGTAATCTGTCCTGGAGAATTCCATGGACTGTGTAGTTCATGGGGTCGCAAAGAGTTGGACACGACTGAGTGACTGTCACTCACTCACTCATTGAGAGTCAGATATTATTATGAGCCCTTGTGTTATTATTATCTGTATTATCTCATTTAATCTGTGCAAAAACTCAAAGAGACAGTTATTTTGTTTTTAAACTTCCACTACATAGATGAAGAAAGTGTAGCTCAGAGTTGTTATATGACTCACCCCAAATTAGTCAATGTATATCTGCTTGAATTTTATCATCATGCATATGCTAGCCTGCTTAGTGAATATGATGTTGTCCACAAGTAACTATATTATATAATATGATCATAGACAATTAGATATCTATATAAAATATTCACAGTACACATGTAAAAAGTATTTCAAAGCAAGATAAAAAGTCAACATTTTTCAAGATAATGAGGTACCGTTTTAAAATGTTTGTCTTCAAAAATTTCTGAAAATTGTGAGAACATCCTAATATGCTCAAAACATACAATTTGGGCTGAGGTTAGTTTTATTCCAAAGATGTGGAAGTTTATCTTGCAAATAAGGCACTTGTTTAAAAGTCTATTAGCTTTCTGTGGATAAAATACTGGAATAAACTTACTTTCATCATGACAGACAGGAACATGAAAACATGTAGATAGACTACTCAACCACAAACTAATTTAATGCCCTCAATAGATAAACTCATTACTGTTCTGAAGCTGCAAACTTAGCCTTATGTAACTCTGTACTAAGTTGCTGATTTGTTTCAACCATGCCTCAGTATAAATGATTTCATAGATGATGGACTTGTTTCACCATCTGTAATTAAATATGGACCCAGACATACACACCGAGGAAACCAGATCTGAAAGAGACACGTGCACCCCAATGTTCATCGCAGCACTGTTTATAATAGCCAGGACATGGAAGCAACCTAGATGCCCATCAGCAGACAAATGGATAAGGAAGCTGTGGTACATATACACCATGGAATATTACTCAGCCATTAAAAAGAATTCATTTGAAGCAGTCCTAATGAGATAGATGAAGCTGGAGCCCATTATACAGAGTGAAGTAAGCCAGAAAGATAAAGAACATTACAGCATACTAACACATATATATGGAATTTAGAAAGGTGATAACGATAACCCTATATGAAAAAGTGCTTTTGAAGCTAGAATAAGAATGATAATCCTTACATTACTCATTGTTTCATTTAGAACACACAAACATATTCTGTGAACTTTGTCATAAAATGGTACAATTCATACTCATCATATATATGCACAAGTCCCTTGGGAAAGAAGGCCTTAAAAATGAAAAACTATGATGAGTTTGCTAAATGCCAATATGAAGATGCATGCTAAAACTACCTTATATGTTAGATTTTATATTGTCTGGTTTTGAGTACTTTGAACTATCTGCATTGAGTACATGCCATCATGCCTTAATAATGATAACTCTGCAGAAAATATTGCCCTCTGAATCTCCTCTGGTATGGCTGGGCAAGGTCCTTCTTTCTCCATTTTGGCAGCTGCTGTCCCAGATCAGCTTGTCAAATCTATGTAGTTATCACTGTCTCTGCATGCTCTGACTAGCCAGTCTTCTCTTTGTAGGTAACTTTTAACTCAGTACAACTATTGACACACCATTCATTTGTTTGTTCAGTTGTTCAGTTGTGTCCAACTCTTTGCAACCCCATAAACTGCAGCATGCCCAGCTTCCCTGTCCTTCACTATCTCCAGGAGTTTTCTCAAGCTCCTGTTCATGGGGTCAGTGATGCCATCCAACCCTCTCATCCTCTGTCGTCCCCTTTTCCTCCTGCCTTCAATCTTTCCCAGCATCCGGGTCTTTTCTGGGTTGGCTCTTTTTTATCAGGTGACCAAAGTATTGCAGCTTCAGCTTCAGCATCAGTCCTTACAATGAATATTGAGGGTTGATTTCCTTTAGTATTGACTGGTTTGATCTCCTTGCAGTCCAAGGGGCTCTCAAGAGTCTTCTCCAGCACTACAGTTCAAAAGCATCAATTCTTCTGGCCTCAGCCTTGTTTATGGTCCAATTCTCACATCTGTACATAACTACTGGAAAAACCATAGCTTTGACTAGATGGACCTTTGTTGGCAAAATAATGTCTCTGCTTTTTAATACACTGTCTAGGTTTGTCATGGCTTTTCTTTCATGGAACAAGTGTCTTTTAATTTCATGTCTTCAGTCTCAGTCCACAGTGATTTTGGAGGCCAAGAAATACAGACTGTGCTATTTAATGCTGTAGGGTTTATGCCAATCAAAAGCAAATGATGTATTTAAAAAGAACATATTTTTCCTAGAAAAGAAGTGTATCTCCCATTTTCGACACTAATTATAACAATATTATTGAATTATCTGGTTGTCTTGGCTCCTTGACTACCTCCTAGAACATGAGGTCTAGAAATATTGCATTATTCTACGAAAGTCAAGCTGTTAAACCAAGTGAGTACTGACATAGGAAATTGAAACCACTATGTTCTCATACAGTCATAAACTTGGAATTTCCTTTCATTTGGGAGAATGACTTTCAATGAGTACTGCAAAAAGCATGAGGTATGTTGTAAAAACGTATAATTGAAACACCACTGCTCTTGCATCAATGACTAGGAGTAGCCTTTACTAGTTAAGATTCGAACACACTTGAAATATCTGTGGATAGTAAAACTACTCTATAGAGTCAAAAGTACCCATGTATATTCTTTATTACATTGGTTACGATTAAATATATATATATATATGTGCAAAAATTCAGAAGTGAAAATAATTTCTCTGTGCTAAAGCACACACACAGATGACTAGTTCCAACAATGATTTGAATTACCCTTATACAATAAAGCACAGGATAAAATAGAGAAAACTTTAGCAAAGGAAAAATTATAATATCAGGACCTGAGAAATACATACTACCATAGCTCATAGGTATTTAAATTTTATAGTCAAGCAATGAAATTTGCTCTGACCTTGCATGACAAAGAAAGCACAAAAAATCATCTAAGTTACTATCAAGGCCTATGACATGCAGTTCTAGGAACATATGAGTTGTATATTAAATTATGTAGAATGCTGTATAATAATTTCTATATTATTAAACAAATGAGGAAATACTATGTGCTAATATGTACTAAGTATGACAGTAAAAAAAAGAAACAAACATAATCAAAGAGGCCATAGGTTATTACCATAGTATATTACCAAATATAAGGAAACAATCCACAATGTGAGTTGTTTCTTAAGAAAGTACATTTGTGTGAGGCTCTAGAAGGCATTAAGTGGAGCTTAGAGTGCAAGGAATTGGAAGAAGCAATGGATAAGAATAGGCAAAGAGTTCAGATGAAGTCAAATTTTACTGCTAACCTATATTTAGGCCATGCCTGAATGTCAGCATGAACAAGCTTTCTCTTTGTTGCAAGTCTCTAAATTACATTGTCAACCTTGCTTGCAACTCTTTGTGACCCCATGAACTGTAGCCTGCCAGGCTTCTCTGTCCATGGGATTCTCCAGGCAAGAATACTAGAGTGGGTTGCCATGCCTTCCTCCAGGGGATCTTCCTGACCCAGGGCTCAAACCCACGTCTCTTACATTTTGTGCATTGACAGGTGGGTTCTCTACCACTAGCACCACCTGAGAAACTCCTTTGTCAACCTTGGACTCATTGTATATAACTCTATGTCCTGGAAAAAATAAAATAAGTGAATGTATGCACTTACACATGGACATGTGTAATTCCCCTATGGGCAGCAAAATCATATTAATTGGCAAGTAGAGTTGTATGCACTAGCCTTTAGAGAGTTACAAGTAAGACAGATATTCCATATTTCTAAGAATTTCAGAAGGAATTCAAATATTTTATATTCACAGGGCATTTGGGTTATCTTTTAAAATTTTGAGATGTAGCAAAGTTGCAGAGTGCACCATCTAGTGGTTCAGTGTAGTACATGACAATATCCTCTTGTGTTAGACTGCACAGAGTTCTTGTTTTGCAGTTTTGTTTTACAGTTGTGTTATCCCTTCTGTTTGCCTCTATTGCCACTCACCATAGTACTCCATTCTTTTGAAGAGAAATGAACACAATTAGCATAGCATTTATAATATCCCCTTCCATGAATCTGTTCTGCCATTGTTCATCTTAAACTACAGAAACTTCATCAGAGACACCTGATTCATGCAATAATATTAGCTGTGATATATATTATGGTCAAAGAATGGGTGAATCCCAAATGCAATAGTCCATCTATTTTCACAAAACTGATATTACATTTGGAGCAGTATATGGACCTTTGCCTTCCTCATAGTTTCTCAAATCAACTGTCTAGCCTACATTGGAATTTTGTTTGCCTAGTCACATTTGACTTGAAATATGTCTTCTTTGTTTACTCCAGCCCAAAAATGTACTCAAGAGTTTCATGATGGCCCCATGAGGCTTTGCAAAATAATGCAGAATTGGGACTTCCCATGACCAATTACATCCTGGGGGAGAAGTGTATCTTACTAGTCCATGTTCATAGAACTTAAAATTGACATATGTCTAGTTATTTCTTATTTTGCATGCATTTTCACATGCCAGATGATGCTTTTCACATTTCTAACATTCTCATTCAACTACTGTTAATGGCTAAAGAACAGAAAACTGCATATTTAGCTGTAGTTGTATATAACTATATCTCTACACAGCTACAAAGAGCAAATATAAACATATTAAAGGCCTTGCAGGCCTCATGCAAACAATAAGCCTCCTAGCACTTGGTTACCTTAATCCAGAATAGAATTTCCCCAGTTCACCAACTTAAACTCCTACTGACATTTTTATTGCTATTAATAGAACTGTTTGAAATAACGGCAGGGAAAAGAGAAAGAGATTTTCAGGGATATTCATTCTTCAAGATAATTTGGAGGTTTTTTTTTTTTTTTCTTAGACCTTCAGCTATAGAATATCAAACATTACACAGAAGAACTACAAATTATTTTAATTAAATAAAAAATTTCCTCTATAGCATACTTTTTCAGTTAGTAAACAGTGAAAAAGCTTATATCTAATTCTCTTCTAAGGAAATGGCAACCCACTCCAGTATCCTTGCCTGAAAAAATCTCATGGACAAAGGAGCCTGGTGGGCTGCAGTCCATGGGGTCGCAGAGAGTCGGGCACGACTGAGCAACTAATACTTACTTACTTATTTACCTCAAAATGGGCATATTTGGGAAAACAGAAGGAAAAAAAATGCTCTTCTCTACTAAGACAGAGTTAACGAAGAAAATTAGAATCATCTTTCTATTTTTACTTTGGTCGAAGTTACCTGTTATACATAGACAAATTCTGTACTAGAAATGAAGCGTTTATTGAAAAATGTCTAAAGGTACTATCTTTGTTCTCCATATTCGCAGATGTTAGTGAAGAATTGCAGTGATTTTGCTGCTTATTCCCTGTTGCTACCTTCTGTACTTTCAGCCTATATTCTATAGTTGTGGCAGATTGAAAATAAGAAATTCCTGAAACAGTGACAAATGTACTTCATCGCCTTTCTGCACAGCCATTTTCTCTTGTGGTAAGACTAGCAACAGAGAATCAAATTGGAATGTCCTGCAGTGTATGACTTCTCTGGAATATTTGCTGACAGTGGCAGAACATTCATCAACAGCTCTGCAAGTTGTATAGCAACTTCTTCCTGTTGTCTCTTTGTCACTGAAAAGTAAAGGAACAAGTTTCCTGGACACCAACTCTATTGGTCACCCTAGCAACATTCATATTCACCAAACCAAGATAATTTGGATAAAGAAATGCTCCTGCCTTCCAACGTGAGAGATATATAAATTCATACACATAGACAGAAATGCTTTAGGATAAAGTTGGGATATATTAAAAAAAAAATAAGACAATGGGAGAACAATGTAAGTTCCAAGGAATGCTGTGAGTATGCTGGTTCAAACTATCTTAAGGTTATGTTTTATGTTATCTGGTGTCCAAATTGCAAAAAATAAAAAAGCAAATTCTTTTTGTACATGGATATTGTTCTCAAACAATTTCCCTTATACTTAAAATAGTTCTCAACTATTTTTATCATAAGTATAATTTAAGAATATGAATAAGATTTTTGCCTTACAAAGATGGAATATTCTCACTTTCAGATTATCCAAATTTCCTGTGATTGCCCTCCAATGACTTTAATTACCCAGTGTGATCAATAGGACATTAGTTTAAAAAAAGTCACCAACAGTTCTAAGTTCTTCTACTTGAAAGCAATTTTAATACTCTTATAGGTATTGTAAACTGTGCCTAACTAGGCAGTTTTTTTTTTTTTTTAGAAATCTTTTTAGGGTTGCGAGAAACTATTTTTCAATAAAGCAAGATTGTAAAACAAAAATCATATAACTTCGCTCACTGACTATACCAGGGCCTAGGCTGCATAGCAACTGAGGTCATGCTCTAATAAATAAATATGTTAAATTACAACTTACTTCTTTGTTTTATTTCAGTTTACCCAGAATAAACATTAAAATCTGATTTTTGACTTGTCAGTGGCCTGAATGGTTAATGAGTTATTATAAAATTGGAAAAGCTATGATGTAATTGTACCCAGAAAAAAACTTATGTCAATGCTGTCACTTTTCTGATATTAGCTGACTATTTATTTCAGGTGCTGTCATGAAAGTTTCAAGTCTAGACTTTTTCTCCACTCTGGGCTGTTAGTGCATCTTGACAGTATTAATGGCTCCCTAATGGAATCACACACTAAGCTGAAAGTGCAGCTCTCTAGGTGTTAGCATTTATATTTCAGAATCACTTAGCAGGGAAGAAAACAAGTTTAAATTCTTCTGTGCCAAGCAATCCTACCACTCAGTTATCTTTGGGAATTGTCCGGGGAAAAAATGAGATCATGGCAAAATGAGGAGGGACCTAATGGCTACTGCATGTTGTCCTTATGATCTGATTGCTACTCTGACCTCCACAGATGCCATTTATTTTTTCTCCTACTACAACTTTACTCATGCTGTTGACAATTTCCTCACTTTAGAACTCACTAGAATATTCTCATTTTCTTTTTTCCTATCCAAATCATATTCATCTCTGAAGTCCCAGCTCCAATCTCACCTTTTCTAAGAAGCTTTACTGGATACTATAGCAACTATCAGTCACATCAGTCTGTAACTCCTACACTACTTTAACTCTGCAATGCAAAATTTTAGCACTTAATTAAAGCAGACTTGTGGCTTTTAATGTGATTTTTCTCCTTGTAACCTAGCAGGATCCTATGGGACTTTCCCAGGACAGACATCTTCCCCCATATCCTCTTCTATAGCTCCTCTCTGAAGTTCTCAGGTAGTAGTATCACATATATATTTCTGGAGTTTTCCAGATGCTAAAAATCACCACCACAGGGAAGAAATTAACTACTTGATGGTCATGAACATGTAGTTCCCAGACCTTCTGGTGCCTAAGGATCAGTTGCCATGAGTGAATCAGAATTGTTCATGAGATGATCACGTATGCTGGGATGCCTCTCCTTCACGTGGCCTTTAAAACTGATTTGCTGAAATTCTTCGGGGAGTTCTGATTGTTGGGGAACAAGCTGCATATTCTTGCATGGCCCTGCAATAAAATTTTCTTTGCTCCGAAACTCTAGCATTTTGGTTTGTTTGACCTCATTGTGCATTGGGCACACAAACTTTTGCTTGGTAACACTGGGGCTTCCCAGGTGGCACAGTGGTAAAGAATCTGCCTGCCAGTGCAGGAGACACAAAAGATGCGGGTTCAACCCCTGGATAGGGAAGATCCCCTGTGGGAGGAAATGGCAACCTGCTCCAGCATTCTTGCCTGGAAAATTCCATGGACAGGGAAGCCTGCTAGACTACAGTCCATGAGGTCATAAAGAGCTGAACACAACTGAAAAAGAGAGAGAGAGATACCCGTTCAAGGCATAGGTTTCTTGTAAGAAAGAATTAATTTTTGAACATCTGTATATCCCTTAGTCTATACAATGCACATCTGAAAATCTGATGAATTGCTTTGAGTGAGATCTTTATAAGAATTGATAAGGTCTCACATAGTGAAGGAGTTAATCATCATTTTTCAGTGGGGGAAAAATGGCCATTACTTGTCCTTGGAAGTAAATAGAACAAGCAGCCATATAATATCCTTTTTTAAATGTTAAATAAAAAGATTTAAGGAACAATAAAAGCTGCAGTTTTAGAACTTTTGCTGTGTTCTATCACTGGCCCAATTGTTTGACATGTATTGTTGAATTTAATCCTTCCAACAGCCCTCTGCAGCAAGTATGGTATTACCATCTCCATTTTACTGATGAGAAAATTGAGACTTAGAGAAATTAACTAGTTTGTCCATTGTTGTATAGTTAGTAAAGATCGAATTAAGATTCAAACTTCAGTTTCCCAGTTTACAAAGCTCAAGGTTCTTAAGCATGAAGTATGTTTTGTTGCCTCCCCAAAATGAAATTGAATTCAATGGCTACTGCTGCTGCTGCTAAGTTGCTTCAGTCCTGGCTAACTCTGTGCAACCCCATAGACTGCAGCCTACCAGGCTTCTCTGTCCCTGGGATTCTCCAGGCAAGAATACTGGAGTGGGTTGCAGTTTCCTTCTCCATGAATTCAATGGAGAGGGAGTAACTGCAGAATTCCTGCCTTCAAATTTGAATACAAATAGAATCATAGGGACAGACCTTAGAGATACCCTGAGGTCTCCCTGCCTGGATCCATTTTCTTTTGGCAGTTCAAAAGCAGTTTCTGAATTTCCCATTTGAGTGTGACTTAAACCATTACCTTCTTATTTTGACACACTTATTAAAGGAGGAAAGAGAAACTGAGGGAAGTCCTCTCTGCTAAATCCTTGTTTCATATTTAATCTTCAAAGTTACTTGATCTCAGTCTTAGTATGCATAAATTAACTGATTGTATGTACCAAAGCTGCTGAACTGAAGCCCCAAAGAAAAAAGCAGGTCTTCAAATTTCTTAGGCATTGTGTAAGATGTCAGATGCTTGAATAGCGGTGCCAGTTATGGGTGTTTCCAAACACGGTCTAGACATAAAAGGAATTTGAATTCATGAAGAATTTTTAAGATTCTATGTCTATTTCTATTACTTTTATATCATTGCCTTAAGTTCTATGCCTCAAGCAGAAAAGTGTAAGTTTATTCTTTTTATCTATTAAATAGCTTAATCTTAATAAAAAAATAATAAAGGTAGGAGAGATACATTAAAATAAAAGTTTATTCTTAGTCCCTCCTTTTGGGGCAATATAAATTATTCCTTCAGTTAGTGTTCTGTTCTGATTACATCATTTATTTAGTTTATTTCTGAGCCCAGTTGGTACATATATGGTAGCCTCTCCTTTAAAAAGCAGTTCAACCTAAAGACTTTTAGATTAAGTACAGATTATTTAAATTCTCTTTGCAAAAGTTTACACAAATTGTAGTATCTCTACAGTAAATTTCCTTAAATTCAATATCTATTCACTCAACAAGCTACTTTTACCTCTTCTGTAGCATGAATCACAGGAATTTATCGTATGTGAAAGAAGTACCAGAGGTGACAAAACACGTTTGCTGCCTATAACATGCTCCTATATTATTATAAGACTAGTACCAATAGTTCTTATATTATTTAATTATATTATGTTAATAATACTTAAATTATTTGATGTAACAGTACATCAAATAACTAATGAGCATTTCATTTTCTTGTTTACTATGTGAACCCCAAAATTTAAGCACCCATTTTCTCTCTCTTGCCAGGATTTTAAGCATTTTCTAAGTATCTATTAGAGAACATGAAAAACTTTGAAGGAGGAAACAGACAGAATAAGCTCCATCTTGAAAGCAGGACTCCATCTTGGGCCAGACTGTGAACTTTGATCTATATGCCCAGTATCTATGGAAATAACATACCAACTGGAAAACCTGATGCCCCAGATGGAAGAGCCCCAGGGCTCGTACCTAGACTCTGCGTCACCTAAAAGAATACCCTAATTATCTGTGTAACCAGATAGAATAATAAATTCTATTATGCTTATTGGGGTGTGATCACAGGCCTATTGATAATTGTCCACTGTTACCTATCTAGGCTTAAGGCATACAAATCACGGGTTAACTTTGATTGTATCTTTCTTTTCCTTTGTTCAGACTAGTTTCAGAGAATTTGGGGAGGTGGGTTTGAGCACGTACACTTAGGGTATATAAGGTTTTCACAAAAACTGGGTGGGGTCCTTGGCTAAGAGGAGACTCTGCCTTGGGCCCCCCGGTGTAATAAACTGCACACCACTATCTGCATTATCCTTCTGAGTGAGTTTGTTTCCTGGAATGCATGGCTACAACATTTGGTGCATTTGGTACAACAACATCATTAACTTCTTTGACATCACTAGATCATTCAATTAATCAGTACATACTTATTGCTTGAGTATTACAGAGTAACAGAAAACTAATTGTGAGATTTCTTAACACAAGTTTCAATGTCAATTTGCTAGCAGACACCAGAAAATAAAAATCTAGATCGCCATGGCTGTATGTTGATAAGATTGACTCTTTACGACCCCATGGACTGTAGCCCTCTAGGCTCCTCTGTCCATGGGATTCTGCAGGCAAGAATACTGGAGTGGGTTGCCATGCTCTCCATCAGGGGATCTTCTCAACCCTGGGATCAAACCCAGGTGTCCTGCATTGCAGGCAGATTCTTTACCGACTGAGTCACCAGGAAAGCCCAAGAATATTGGAGTGGGTAGCCTACCCCTTCTCCAGAGGATCTTCCCAACTCAGGAATCAAACTGGAGTCTCCTGCATTGCAGGTGAATTCTTTTCCAGCTGAGCTACCAGAGAAGCCCCATTGATAAGGATACATTCTCTTGAACACTGACAACACCAAAATGGGAAGGTAAATAAATGGATATGTTTTTAAGTAGCAGGTATAATACAGCTTTTCATGTCCCTTTGCAGTCAGTTTGTGTTTTATTTTGTTACGTTACATTTTTTACTATCGTTATAACTGCTTGTTTACATGCTTCATTTTTAAGGACACAATCATTTTTTATAAAGTATATACATCTATTTTTCACTCTTTGATATAGCAATGTTCTCCATGTTCATTGTTATAAGAATATACTTGTTTCTTTGTCTGAATTGTAATGATTAGCAGAATTTTTCTATAGGTTTTTACTGTATCTTAATAGCATCTACACTATAGCATCTATGAAAGAAGAAAAATAAATGTGAAGCTCTCATGGTCTGAATTATTAAACCTCTCCACTAACATATTAGTTTCTCTCCCCAAGGAGTACAGAAACTTAGAAATGCAACAATCTGAATTACAGTTTTGATTTTTAAAAACCCACAGTGATACTATTTAAGTTTAGGTAGTATTTCACCTTAAAAATATGGTGCAAAACCTTCAGATCATGTTCAGGAAGATATAAAACAGACTAAACAGTCACAAAGTTATATTATTTCAATGAACAAAAGACACAAGTTCGTTTATTAAAAATTAAAAAAAAAATAATGTGTGCCAGGAAACCCAACAGTGTTAGGATTATGAGGCATAAGCAGGAGCATTATCACATTATCTTAGAGAATATATTTCTGAACAGAAAATAAACTTGAGTGAATATAAATGACTGTAATTTATTGAAATTTGCATCAAGTTTATAGATCTTTACATACTAAGTAATGCCAGGAAAAAAAAAACAGAAATAGGAGTTAAAACTAGCATATTTCACAAGATCAATGCAGGGATCAGGTGTTACATTTGTCAATGAAATGAAAGAAGCAGAGGAAAGCTGGGGAAAAGCCAAGGAATAAAATTCAAATGCAGGAGTTCTAAGTCCACTCCTTGCAGGGAAGTTGATATTATATGTGGGTCCATGTGTATGACAGAAAGGACACTGAGGGCATTTCCTTGTCTGCTTCAAATTTTTTTTCTAAGGATTAAAATTTTAACGTATAGGCCACTTGAGAGCTTACTTGTCTTGGCCTCTTAATCTCTGATTTTTTTTTTATGTACTTCCATGATAATAGCTCAGAATCAAAATATTATAAAAGACACAAGGGTGTGTGTGTGTGTGTGTGTGTGTGTGTGTGTGTGTGTTGTGTTTAATATTTCTAAAAGGTCATTTTGAGTTCTGAATTTGAGATTCAACTAACCTTTCAGTATTTGACAATCAAGAATGATTTTTGATCTTTAATCTGTTCCCCTCATGTACTTGTTCATGCACATGAAGTTTCTCAGGGTAATCCAGTTCAACCTAAAATTGGTCTAATTAAAATTATTTTTTTACTGTTGATATTGAAACTGCTCTGTTAATCAGAGCATACTATATTCAGAAAAAGAAACATTGTAGAAAGAAATTCAGTATTTAATTTACAAAATTATTCTACAGAAATATTGTAGAAAGAAAGTAAAATGGGAGATCTGATTTCCAACTCTACCACTTCGTACCTGTGTGAGGTTGTGAAGTAATAACTATTACTGCTGATTGAGGGTAAGCTGAATACAAAGCACTGTGCTTTAAAAGAAAATTAGCAAATATGTCATTGATCCTAATCCCATTCTCATCATCCTACTCTGAATTCCAGCTCCAATGTCACCACCAACCATAAATCCTTCCTAACTTCTACTCCTAGTCAAATGCAATCATTTTCCCATGTTCATAGTATTGTTACTTATTCAAATATTTAGCACCTATTTATTTTTATTTTATAATTAGTGGTTAGCACACCTTTTTCTTACTAAGCTGTAAACTACTGGAAGACAAAGCTTGCATTTCTTTTTTTCTTTCTCATGGTTATATTACCAGTATTTGCCTCATGAGTTCTCACAAACTAAACACTCAATAAATGCTGTTTTTGATTTATTATTGTGTTAAGTGACAATAAAGTAAGAAAGAAATAGTACAAACAGCTTACTTTGGAAAATATTAGACCAAACAGAGAGAGTTGGACATATGGCACAAATTATTTATTTACCTTCATTTAGAGCAAAATGCATTTTGTACACGTGTAAATTATATTGCCTCAGAAGAGGTAACTCTCAAAGATGTTTTTATTAGACTATTAAAAGAAAAAATTTGCATTTGATATGTTGTAAAACTCCTTTTCAAACTAACAACAAAGCTTTTAAGAGTTGTAATAGGAAAAAATATCAACAGAAGCTCAATATGCTTCCATGCTACATATTAACAACAATGCCTAACACTCAGAGGTGATGCAAGGGAGAAGAGGAAAGGCAATTGTCTTGGTGGAGAACACCCACAGAATTCTCAAAGCATACCTGATTAGTGAAAACAAACATTTTAGACAGAGCTAAGGTAAATGATACCTAAGACATGTGCTCCATGATTAAGTGCCACTTTTAAGGAGTTGCTGGAGTTGTTCATTTAATTATGTTCAATTAATTATGCACTGTTGAAGTGCATGTATAAAATTACTTCAAGGATCCAAAAAGTCTGCAATATTTTTGTATCATCTTTTCCCTATAAACATTCTTTACTACTACATTCTTTAGGGCATTAGGGAAGAGACATGCTATGCTGGTTAAGTGACCTCAGTGTTGCCTTCAAGTATCAGAAGTCTTTAATAAGCATTACTGCCTCAAAAGTCAGCACAGATGTGCGACTAATTATTCATCTTGTTTTATCTCTCAACGTACTTTGATTAGATACTTCTTCAGGTTTCCTGTGGTCAATGGGGAAGGGAGGCTGGGGGCTGGGATGCAGAGGTGTTGCCATTCTTATTCCTTGCATCAGAACACTTGAGATACTCCCTTTCTCTATGCTCATTTTCTCTATGCATGAAGCACATCTTAAATTTACACAAAGTTACATGTCAGTTGAGTTCAGTCGCTCAGTCCTGCCCAACTCTTTGCGACCCCATGGACTGTAGCCCGCCAGGCTCCTCTGTCCATGGGATTCTCCAGGCAAGAATGCTGGAGTGGGTTGCCATGTCCTCCTTCAGGGGATCTTCCCGACCCACGGATAGAACCCACGTCTCTTGCATCTCCTGCAGGCAGATTCTTTATGGCTAGTGCCACCTGGGAAGACCACATGTCAGTTACATATATCTCAGTAAAACTGAAAAAACAATGGTCCAAGAGTCCCACAGTTATCTCTCACCGTCCAAATACATGTGATTAAAGAGGCAAGACAGATCACTAAATCCACTATTTGTGTACCTTCAGTATTAATGCCCAGCAAGCGGGTTCCCATTTCTGTAAATCCACAGAGTACAAGAGTAGCTCACATATAAACAGATACCTTAGAAAGAATTCACCCCCAAAATGATTTTATGAAGTATATTAAGAGATCACTCAATAGCACTGAGCAAATTACTTATAGTTGATTTTTCAAATGTAGCTTTAATTAGGATGTCAATTATTGAAGTCTCCAAGCAGCAAAGTTCATTTGATCATGTTTCAGATTTAGCCTCACTACCAGGAACACTGATGGAATTCTCAAGAGCAGCAGTGATGATGGATAGAAAGTGAAAGGCAGCTTTGCTTCTTGGGTCTCTTGTTCTACTATTTCCTACCATTTGAACCCTTGCCAAAGAAGGGCAGAGTTTAATGAATTAGTTATTTTAGAGGCTAAGTAATCCTCCTCTTTGGAGACTTTAAAAGAAAAATGGAAACCACGTTGTGAGATGAAATAGGTTGAAAGATAGAGCAGCATGGACTTTTTGAGAATAAATGGATTAAGAAATAAACAATGTTGCATTAAAATAGAAAACACTGATCTGTGGCCTGGAGTTCAAACAATCAAACTGTACACACACACAAAGTCACACACACATTCATATATAAAATTAACTTTTATTGAATATTTACAATGTGCCAGACATTGTACTAAGTAATTTACATAGGTTATGCATAACCAATTTCTGATAAAAGAAATGTATTAGTATTGTCATGATAAATGATGAAAATAAAACTCAGAGCTATCAGTTTGGCAAAGATTACATAACTAGTCAGTGGCAATGCTGATATTGAAACTCAGACTTTTCTGACTCCAATGTACAAACTCTAATCTAATATGATACATGACCTCATCTCCTGCATTGGTAGGTGGTTCTTTACCACTAGTGCCACCTGGGAAGCCTAGAAGAAAAGTGTAAGTGAATACCAGTCCTTAAGTGTGGGAGAATATTTTGTCTCTTACTGGAGAACTCTTACAGAATTCAAGATACAGTACTAGATATGGAGTAATGAGTTGAAATCCATCCTTGCTCTCAAAGAGCTAACACTATAGAGGGAGAGGAAGATGTGAGCACAAATATTTGAAATGTAAGCCTGTGTGTCATAAAAACCTTGAGAGGTACATACACAGTGCTATGGGAGCTCAGAGAATGGAGAGGTAATAGTCAATTGGGTGAACTGAAAAGCATTTCACATAATACCTTAAAAGATGAGTACTATGCCAGTGTTTCAGAACAGGAGGAGATAAGGGAGAAACATTGTTTGGAAAGGGAGAAATATATACAAACAAACAGGTAGGGGGAATAAGAAAACTGAAGGAAGAGTAGAGTCTAGTTTGATTGGAACATATGGTAGGCATTGAGCAATGAGCCAGAAAGAAACGTGTAGAAAGACCAGAAAGAAAGTGTGGGTCAAAACAGAAATATGGTTTCAGTGCTATTCTCTCAAATCATCCCACCCTCACCTTCTCCCACAGAGTCCAAAAGACTGTTCTATACATCTGTGTCTCTTCTGCTGTCTCACATATAGGGTTATCATTACCATCTTTCTAAATTCCATATATATGCATTAATATACTGTATTGGTGCTTTTCTTTGTGACTTACTTCACTCTGTATAATAGGCTCCAGTTTCATCCACCTTATTAGACCTGACTCATGTGTTTGGGGAGGGAGGTGGGAGGGGGTTTTGGAACCAGGGGACACATGTACACCCATGTCAATGTATGGCAATATATGGCAAATTCATGTCAATGTATGGCAAAAACCACTAGAATATTGTAAGAAATTAGCTTTCAATTAAAATAAATAAATTAATTAAAAAAAACATGGAAACATGAGACTGTAACTAAACTTCTTTCAGTAACTAACGGGACACAGTTGAAGATTTTTAAAGTAAGACCCTCCATATGGACCTTCCAATCAGTATTGGAATTTAGGATGAAATATACGGTAGTTCTTTGAGAATAGACAGATAGGAAAAATCTAGGAGAGGGGAGAGGAGTGGGAGTTTTACAGCAGTATTCCAGGTGTGCTTTTGCAGCTTTATCATAAAGAACATATAGATGAAATATATTTGTAAACTCACTCTGATAAATTCTAAGGTAACTCAAAGCTGACCAAAGATCTTCAGTAGAAACCTGGTGAGAGTTTCAATATGAGTATAAAGTTTTCTGTTGTCCTACTCATTTTTCAATAACTTTAGTTAACAAAATAAGAGCTCTATATCACAGAGAAGGGCTAACAACTGCAGAGGAATCAAGATGCTCTACAATGTTTGCTAATAGGAATTAGCAGCTGGAAATAGCAGCAGGGGAGAAGGACTAGCTACTTCAAAGTCAAAGAAAACAGAAAACAAAAGAAAAAAGGGAAATCTTTACTGTCAGAAGCGTGTAAACTGCTAAATTGCCCTAGCATTGCTTCTCTGACATTTGGGCACTAACATAAAATGGAGAAATTTGACATTGTTGCAAGTGAAACAGAATGTATTCTAAACAAATAAGGCCTGGAATGACAGATTTACTATTTAGATTATCTGTCAAATTCATGAAGTGAAGTACTTTCACATCACATTAAAGAATGGGATGTTCTATATGTTTTATAGATTGTAAACATTATATGTTCTATGTGTGTGTGTGTGTGTGTGTGTGTGTGTGTGTACGCACGTGCATTAGTCACTTCAGTCACGTCCAACTCTTTGTGACCTTATGGACTGTAGCCTGCCAGGCTCCTCTGTCCATTGGATTCGCCAGGCAAGAATACTGAAATGGGTTCCCATGCCCTTCTCCAGGGGATCTTCCCCATCCAGGGATCAAACCTGCATCTCTCACATCTCCTGCATTAGCAGGTGAGTTCTTTACTACTAGCACCACCTGGGAAGCTCACATATATACCCAGGGATTGAACCTGGGTCTCTGACACTGCAGACAAATTCTTTACCATCTGAGCCACCAAAGTGTGTGTGTATATATATAAAGCATAAGTGTGGCATAAACTGTTTCCAGTTTTTTTCCACATTTATGGTAGAAATCAACAATTGGTCTGATGATTAGGTAATAAATTAGACCTATAGATGAGATTTTGAAAAGTTTTTTTTTTTTAATTTTGTTCTTTTGTATTGGTGTGTAGCCAGTTGACAATGTTGTGATCATTTCAGATGAACAGCGAAGAGACTCAGTCATACATACATGTGTATCCTTTATTTTTTACTAATTTTTAACTTAGTTCTAGATTATATCAGCAGGTAGACCAAAGTAACTTAGGGACCATATATACTTGTTACTATGAATCTGTGCAAACTCAGCAGTGCTTCTTCTAATAGGATTTCTTTAATTTGCTTATGATAGTTTTAGATTAGCTAAAGGGAAATCTCTTAAGCAGATAATCTCATGCTGATCTGAGAAAATAATATATAAACTTGAATTAACTGGAATTTTTCCTTCAGTATATCTGCTATCAAAATGAAGAGGAATGAAAGTATGATGATTCTGGTAATTATCTAGTTTTCCGTTATAAATACTTCTGAAGGTTGTTAGCCCACTGAACTGTAGGAGGTGAAAACCAACTCTACATTGGCCCTGAAATTATCTGTGTCATATACGGGAGTATTTTAAGACGCTCAGTCATCTTACTACCTAAGTGCAGAGTGTCACATACTAGGGCAGGCCATGGGAACTGAATGTCCATGTTTGCTATTGCCGGCTTCACTCAGTCAACTCATATACCTGGAATTTTCCCTAACTTCTTGTTTTACTTTCCAATTTTTAGATGGGATTGGAGAAAAATGAAAAGGAATTGAATATCTGGCTATTGAACATCATTGGATGCCTGCTTTAGAATCTACTGTGTTAACACTCATAGCAATTCTATAAGAATGATATAAACATCCTCATAGTACAGGTGTGAAAACAAATTCATATGCTTTATCACCGACCCCAAGCTTCACATGTAGTGATGGAAGAGCCATCGGCTGGTGTCTTACAATAAAGAGAATCCAATAATATGGTTGCCTAACCATGAATTACCAGCACTGCTTAAATATCTTCTCTACAGAATCCTTCCCACTAGTTCAGGACATCTGGCTTCTGAAAGTTAGTCCAAGTTTATCATATTCCCCCTTGGGCATTCTAACTTGCTTGCTGACAGCTCACTTTTAAGGATCATACCTTCACCCTGAACGGTGTCCCCAACTTTACCCCGCCTAATTTGATGTGTATCCCTTTCTCATACAGTTGACATTTAATTCCCAACATACTTTATTTATGATCTCATGTGATAGAGTACACCAAGTGATGAGATTTTAACACTGTGATTTCAGTGTTATCAAAAAGTTTCATCTGTGATTATAAATACAATTTATTTTGCTTGGGAGGTAGACATTGCTAGAGGACTCATGTGCAAGCTAAGTCATAATTCAGATTCTGTGTAAAAAATTATTAACATGATAAAAAGTATATTCATCCTTGATTTCTTTCTTATATTTTGAAAATTGAGACTTTTCATTCATAAAAATTACTATTATACCAGATGGTATTTTTGGTCCATATTCACATTCTACTTTAAAGCTTAATAACCAGTGGATATTAACATCATAGTTATCAATTTTTCAAAACTGATTGTCAATATTTTGTAGTCTAAGAGTTCCAGAAGAA
Organism: Cervus elaphus; assembly: GCF_910594005.1. Classification (NCBI taxonomy): domain Eukaryota; kingdom Metazoa; phylum Chordata; class Mammalia; order Artiodactyla; family Cervidae; genus Cervus; species Cervus elaphus. The sequence continues at coordinate 92,004,650 of NC_057848.1, forward strand.
TGGTTCCCATCTGTGGCAGTGTGTATGCATCTCCTATGGGTGTTTACAAGCATTTTATCTGTGGACATGGCACAAATCTGCTATGCTGCTGAGATTCACTAATATGCAATGGGAATCAGTGGGATGTCAGGTCACATGTGGGATACATGTTTCACTGAAGAGACTTTCTCTATGAACATAAGAATGGGAGGCAGTGTATGGTTGGGGGAAAATCATGAACTTTAGAATCAGAACATTAGAGTTTGAATCCCTCTAACACTCAATCTGTGTAGCCTTACACACATTATTCAACCTCTCTGAGCCCCAGTTTCCTCACTAAGAAAAGCAGATATTATAGTTATACCTCAACAAAGCTGCTGTAGGGACTGGAGAAAAGGAAGAAATTGCTGTGGAGCACCTAGCATGATGACTTTAGTAGTCACTTAAAAATAAAATCATTAATGATTAAAAGTAAAGTACTCACACCACTAAAGATCAAGGACAAAGGCTAAACTCCTAGGACTCTGATCACAGAACAAAGCTGAATATTTTCCATATGTCTGAAAATAAAGCCTTATATATAATGTCACATCAAGGCATGTTGATTTCTTTCTTTCTTTTTTTTTCTTTAACCAAGCTTCCTATTATGTCAAGACTTAAATCTGAAGTCGGCTTGGCATTTTAAGGCTTTCCACAAAATAACCCTTGACGATGAAAATAAACCTCAAAAGTTCCCAGATTAAGCTTTGGGAAAATTTTGATCTCAGATCCTTGTATGATCATCATTAGCTTACATTCCCATAGAACATATACTTCATATCTACAACATTAAGGAATCATAACCAAAACAACAAAAAGTATCCTGAATTTCCAGCCAAAAGATAAGTGCTTTGGGCTTTAAGGAAAACATGAATTATGAAGTGTGTGGTTCAAAAGAAATTTTTTTAATTAGTGTATATCTTAAAAACACTATCAAAAACATCATCTGATATGAAACCAAGGTAGCAACTAAAGAAAGTTAGTGGTATGTGCACTTTGGAAATTGTTCTGTGGTTTCATGACCCCGATGAATTTTTTTCAAGATACTTTTGTTGCCAATGAACAAACATAAGTGGCCCCACTGAGTAGAAACACACTGAAATCAATACAAAATTCTGCCTGTGTGTATTCTAACATTTCAGAATTCAATTATATACAGTCTAAGAAGGCAGTTTTCTTGAATTATCTATTTTTTTTTTCCTTGCCAGAGAAGCAAAGACACCAGTATTGACCTGAGCACCTAAACTTCCCTTTGGTGTTGTTTTATTTCAAAACAAAACAAAAATCAGTATCATAGGCCATTTAAAATATGAAGGAATTGTAAGAGTTTATTTTACTTTATGAAAACTGATTCATCAAAGCCCTGTGGATTTCCTAACCATGCTGTGGTAAAATATAAGATTAGTGTAGCAATTCCTTCATTTACTTTTAACATATCGAATTAGTGATCCTGTTAGCCACTATTTCAAGATTACAAGGTAATTCTTTAAAACCATGGGGATTCTCACATTCTATCGCTGTTAATTAGCCTTTCTCATCCTGCAGAAAGATTTTCATTAAAGATTATCATTGTAGATTTACTATTTCTAAAAATTGCATTTTTCTGATTATTTTTAAAACCTCATATTCTTTATGATCCACATGTCTTATTGTTCTTTTATTTTCATTCTAGCATCATAAAGAGGTCATCTTACTTTATCATATGCAAATACATGCAGGTGTTCTAGCTGAATAGAAAGCTATGCTAGTTTAACACTAAAAAGAGACTCCTTTTAAAATATCTCTTGCCCTAGGGACCATCTTCCACTATCGTTGTTCATTCCTGGTGAGAAATTATTAAGCAGTTGTTACAAAGACGAGCTTTAGAGCCAGACCCAGGAAATCTGCAATCTGTCTTTGGTACTTTCCAGCATCTCTTAGTGCTTCAACTTCCTCATCTACAAAATAGAGTTAATAATAACAGGCTAAATAATAGCTATAAGTTTGTAATGAGAATTAAATGAGTCAATGTTTTAACTGCTTAAAAGGCTACCTGCTATGTAGTAACTTTTATATAGATTTTGTGAAATAAAAGAAATATATTCCATTGCTACACATGACTTTCATTGTCTTTCCAAAGTAAAAATGTGTACATAGATGTTATGGAAAAACTCAAATGAACTTTTTGGCCATCCCAACAGTTTTCTTCTTTCCCTGTACCACTTCATAGAGTTTGCACTATTTTATTTACTTTCTGTGTCAGAGGTCTGTTTTGTTCTTTGTGGGAGACTTGAGTCACTAGCTATGGGTGTGAAGGTTTGGGGAGTTAATGACAAGTAACTGCAAGGAGATCCAACCACTCAATCCTAAAGGAAATCAGTCCTGAATATTCATTGAAAGGACTGATGCTGAAGCTGAAACTCCAGTACTTTGACCACATGATGAAAAGAACTGACTTGTTGGAAAAGACCCTGATCCTGGGAAAGATTGAAGGCAGGAAGAAAAGGGGACAATAGAGGATGAGATAGCATCACCGACTGGATGAATATGGGTTTGAGCAAGCTCTGGGGGTTGGTGATGGACAGGGAAGCCTGGCATGCTGCAGTCCATGGGGTCGCAAAGAGTTGGACATGACTGAGTGATTGAACTGAACTGAACTGAATGGGTCCATTCCTCACTCACATATTCTACAGCAGTTTCCTAATACTACTGTTCTAAGCCACTTATTTATTAATGAATATAAGTCATGATCACAATACATCTGGATTTAATGAAGTACAGTGGCAACCAAGTTAATGTCTATATTCATAATCAGACTATCCTTAGAATTTTTTCACAAGCAAGGTCATTGTTATTGAAAGTCATAGAAAACCATAAAAAGATTCCTCCCACATATACTAGTTTTATTTTGTTTTAAATTTTTGACAGAATGTTATTCAGTTTTAGATTTGCTTGCATGCTGAGCATTGTAATTACTAAGAGTCAGGGGGCAGAAAAGGTGGTTGAACTGGGAGAATTTATTATCCAAGGGGAAAAGTTCAAGTTATTAAAAAATCCTTCATTACCAAAAAGTAAGAATTCCACATGAACTGACATATGTAAACAGCATGTGCAAAACTAGGAAATGACCATTTCTGAGCAGCTCTCTATTTCCCCAGTACTACACAGATGCTAGGATATTAGCTGCAGTGAATATTTATGACCTCATAGTTGTCCCCTACACACTGAAAAGCTACTGTGAGTGATTTGCTTTTCTTTTCAATGCTTTTTTTTTTTTTAAATCATGTTAATGTTTAAAAATCTAACTTGGAATTTCAAGACATGCACCCTAGTTGTATACAGACTTTTCTAAAGATTCTAATAAAAATCTAAAACTTTACTTATAAGGCTATTTCTTATAAGGAAATGAACACTTACATTTTTATTTTCATTATTCAAAGAATAAGTTGAACTATTTCATAGTTCACAAGTTACTTTAATTATTTGAACTTTACAGATAAGAAAATTCTGCTTAATGGGACACCATTGCAGTATTTGCCCATTTAAATGAAATAAACCCTCCAAGTCACTGTCTGTATCATGAGTCTTAATTGTCATCTGAATGGCAGAGGGAAACATTATCAAAGAGTTTACAGATTTCAGTGGAGGAATAGAAATAATTTAATTTTCAGGTTATACTCTATTTCAGTAGTTTCTGTTTAGATTGTTGCTTTGAAATCCTGCAAATGAGTAGTGAATATCTTACTAAATATAAGGAACTATAAAACTTATTTATAAAATATGTTTTCTTTAAACTTTTCAGGGGCTAGCCCAGTGTTTACCAAAAACAAGGTTGGAAAGTCCATATCTATATTATATTCATAGTAATAGTACGCAGTGCAATCCACCACTCTATGACACATCTTAAATTTCAATTGAAATTTCACACAGTAAGGACACCCAAAGCTGTCAGATACCTACAAGATTTACCTAATAAAAGAGTCTCAAGTAAAACACACTGTATAAGAAACAACTGTGTGTCTAACAAGATTTAAACAAACAGGAGAATCAGTAATCAGCAAAAAATTAGTACAGTTAATTATACTGCACTCAATTTAGTAGAATACAATCAGGAGTAACTGGCTGAAAAAAAAATTATTGCTGATAGAGCAATATCTTATTCATAGATGAAGAGTCTTACTTAACAATGTCTAATTTCACTTGATATCTGTTTACCCTAGCCCACTTCATGTCACACGAGTAGTTTAAATCTTTGGACCTTAAAGCACAGATTTTAAAATTGTGTGCTTTTCCTCAAAACTGCTATTCTGAAGACTAGCTAAGTTCTTAATTAAGTATATAGATGTGGGTTATATCACCATGTAGTCTACATTCTCATCAGTTTTCTTGAGACTGGATCAGAAGTGCAAGAGTAGAAAGTTTGAAATTTGGCAAAACTTCATGAATTTGGATTCAAGTAATTTAAATCTAGTAAGAATCTGGACAGCTCCTGGGTTGCAATGAACTTTATTTAATTAATCATTTTTTCCCATAGTGCATGCATTAATTCTGCAACTCTTCCTAAAGAGCATAAATTAACTCTGTAAAATATTTAAGGATATTATTATTATAGAACATGTAACTTCCATGAGTTTCAGAAGCACTCATCAAATAATAAACAATGTGATTCTCTCTTCATTCCTTTTGGGTTGTTTTTCTAATACTCTAGATATACATTTATGTATCTACCTTTTAAAAATTTATTTCCTTAGTAACATGTAAAAGATATTTGAAAATATCTGGATAGAGGGTAATTTATGGTTACTAATTTGGCACCCAAGGGGTCAGATTCAGGACCTCTATGTTATTAGCAACATTAGGTAAACCAGCTATAGAATAACAAATCACAAACAAATGTTTAGATTGATCTCATTTCCTTTTTAAATTCCCCTAAGGCCTCTATGAAGAAAACAAATGTGATTGGCTTTGTCAGTTGCATTCTGAGCAGTCCTGATGGAGATGAGTAAAAGTGGATTCTTTAAAAATAGCTTATAGGTTAATTTCTTTTTAAATTCGAACTGGTTTGTTTCAAGGAGGTCATACTAAAATTTTCTTAATTAACATAAAATCAAATTGTCCTATACTTTAAATTTCCCAGGTGACTCAATGGTAAAGAATTTGCCTGCCAACGCAGAAGACGAAGGAGGCCCAGATTCAATCCCTGGGTCTGGAAGATTCCCCTGGAGGGGGAAATGGCAACCCACTCCAGTATTCTTGTCTGGAGAATCCCATGGACAGAGGAGACTGGCAGGCTACAGCCCATAGGGTCACAGAGTTGAACACAACTGAGCATGCACACATATATACCTTAAATTTAAGTCATACTACAAAACAGTGGCTCTCAATTTCTGTTGTTGTTGTTCTCCCACTACCTTGTAACTAGACTTAAACATCAGTGAAACAATCATTTGGAAGATACTTTTTGGGTGATGCTTGCATCTAATTCAACAAATAAACTACCTCCAACTATTATTATTGAACCACACTAGGAAGAAATAGGTATTTATAGTCATATTTTCACATGAATAGAGGGCAAAGTCACCTAAAGAAGTCTCAAAGAACATATATTGAGAAATATAACAATTTTTTTATATACAGTCATAAAAATCAGTTAAAGGGAAACATCATGTTTCCTTTCAAACCTGTGGATGGGGATGAGTCCAGATCTCCACAGTAGTTGTTTCTTTCATGGGTGTGTGAGATCGTACAACTTCCTTCATTGGCTTTAAAGAGGGAAAAAACAGAAGTATTTGTTAAATGATTTGTTAAAAATGAAAAACAGTACATTGCACACAAGCATCAAACACAGGTAAGTAAAAGAGTGCCTGGGTAAATATCTCTTTCTAGACATTGCAGTTATTGAGAATTTACAATGCAACAGGGACAGTTCTAGGTAAGGGAATAAACAAGAGAAAAAAGAATTCTTTTTTTCACAAAGCTTAGTATATAAGTGTTATATTTAAGAGTTCCATTAAACATATGAATAGGATTGTGGAGGGCGATTTTAAAATATTTAAATGGATGAACTTCAAGCTGCAGACACTTTCAGTCCAATGCGTTTACAACTCAATGGCTTCAATAACTTGTATTTGCAAATTTACAGTGTCTGAAATTAAAATCTATCCTGGAAGTGCCACCACATCACACATTTGCTATTTATCATAGGAAGATATTTAATAGTTGCTATAAATGGCAATAAATTTATGAATTGGTACACAGATACTAGCATACCAACCCAGAATAATTATCATGATCTCGAAAAGACATTTTTTATCCATTTTATTTTTCTCAAGACAGAGAGCATATTCTCTGTTTTAATAATGTTGACTATATTTAGAAAAGGCAGAGGAACCAGAGATCAAACTGCCAACATTCGCTGGCTCATTGAAAAAGCGAGAAGGTTCCAGAAAAACATCTACTTTTGCTTTATTGACTACACCAAAGCCTTTGACCATGAGGATCACAACAAACTGTGGAAAATTCTTAAAGAGATGAAATACCAAACCACCTGACCTGCCTCCTGAGAAATCTGTACGCAGGTCAAGAAGCAACGGTTAGACCTGGACATGGAACAACACACTGGTTCCAAATAGAGAAAGAGTATGTCAAGGCTGTATATTGTCACCCTATTTATTTAACTTATATGCAGAGTACATCTTGAGAAATGCCAGGCTGGATGAAGCACAAACCAGAATCACGATTGCCAGGAGAAATATCAATAACCTCAGATATGCAGATGACACCACCCTTATGGCAAAAAGCACAGAAGAACTAAAGAGCCTCTTGATGAAAGTGAAAGAGGAGAGTGAAAAACCTGGCTTAAAACTCAACATTCAGAAAACTAAGATCATGGCATCCGCTCCCATCACTTCATGGCAAATAGATGGGGAAACAATGAAAGCAGTGAGAGACTTTATTTTCTTGGGTTCCAAAATCACCACAGATGGTGACTGCAGCCATGAAATGAAAAGACACGTGCTCCTAGGAAGAAAAGCTGTGACCGACCTAGACAGAATATTAAAAAGCAGAGTCATTACTTTGCCAACAAAGGTCCGTCTAGTCAAAGCTATGGTTTTGATATGTATGGATGTGAGAGTTGGACTATAAAGACAGCTGAGCATGGAAGAATTGATGCTTTTGGACTGTGGGGTTAGAGAAGACTATTGAGAATCCCTTGGACTGCAAGGAGATCCAACCAATCCATCCTAAAGGAAATCAGTCCTGAATATTGATTGGAAAGACTGATGCCAAAGCTGAAACTCCAATACTTTGGCCACCTGATATGAAGAGCTGACTCATTTGAAAATACACTGATGCTGGGAAAGATTGAAGCGGGGAGGAGAAGTGGACGACACAGAATGAGATGGTTGGATGGCATCACCGATGTGATGGAGATGAGTTTGAGCAGGCTCTGGGAGTTGGTGATGGATAGGGAAGCCTAGCCTGCTGTAGTCCATGGGGTCACAAAGATTCAGACACAACTGAGTGACTGGACTGACTGACTATATTTTCTAAATGTGTGAATTTAGTATATGTGATAAAGGGTTGGGAACATCACATTTTAAGGCTCAGTTGAGAAAGAATTATTATGCTTTAATTTAAATGAAAATTGTGTTTATTCTGCAATGACACTATCAGTTCGGTTCAGTTCTGTCGCTCAGTCGTGTCCGACTCTTTGTGACCCCATGAATTGCAGCACGCCAGGCCTCCCTGTCCATCACCAACTCCCAGAGTCTATCCAAACCCATGTCCATCGAGTCGGTGATGCCATCCAGCCATCTCATCCTCTGTCGTCCCCTTCTCCTCCTGTCCCCAATCCCTCCCAGCATCAGGGTCTTTCCAATGAGTCAACTCTTCGCATGAGGTGGTCAAAGTATTGGAGTTTCAGCTTCAGTATCAGTCCTTCCAATGAACACCCAGACCTGATTTCCTTTGGGATGGACAGGTTGGATCTCCTTGCAGTCCAAGGGACTCTCAAGACTCTTCTGCAACACCACAGTCCAAAAGCATCAATTCTTCAGCACTAAGCTTTCTTCACAGTCCAACTCTCACATCCATACATGACCACTGGAAAAACCATAGCCTTGACTAGATAACTTTGTTGGCAAAGTAATGTCTCTGCTTTTTAATATGCTATCTAGATTGGTCATAACTTTCCTTCTAAGGAGTAAGCATCTTTTATTTTATTTTAATTTTGTTTTACTTTTTTATTTATTTTTATTTTTTGTTCCATTTATTTTTATTAGTTGGAGGCTAATTACTTTACAATATTGTAGTGGTTTTTGCCATACATTGACATGAATCAGCCATGGATTTACATGTGTTCCCCATACTGAACCCCCCTCCCACCTCCCTCCCCATCCCATCCCTCTGGGTCATCCCAGTGCACCAGCCCTGAGCACTTGTCTCATGCATCCAACCTGGACTGGTGATGTGTTTCACACTTGATAATATACATGTTTCAATGCTGTTCTCTCAGATCATCCCACCCTCGCCTTCTCCCATAGAGTCCAAAAGTCTGTTCTATACATCTGTGTCTCTTTTTCTGTCTTGCATATAGGGTTATCGTTACCATCTTACTAAATTTCATATATATGAGTTAGTATACTGTTTTGGTGTTTATCTTTCTGGCTTACTTCACTCTGTATAATGGGCTCCAGTTTCATCCATCTCATTAGAACTGATTCAAATGTATTCTTTTTAATGGCTGAGTAATATTCCATGGGGTATATGTACCACAGCTTTCTTACCCATTTGTCTGCTGATGGGCATCTAGGTTGCTTCCATGTCCTGGCTATTATAAACAGTGCTGCGATGAACATTGGGGTACATGTGTCCCTTTCAGATCTGGTTTCCTCGGTGTGTATGCCCAGAAGTGGGATTGCTGGGTCATATGGCAGTTCTATTTCCAGTTTTTTAAGGAATCTCCACACTGTTCTCCATAGTGGCTGTACTAGTTTGCATTCCCACCAACAGTGTAAGAGGGTTCCCTTTTCTCCACACCCTCTCCAGCATTTATTGCTTGTAGACTTTTGGATAGCAGCCATTCTGACTGGCATGTAATGGTACCTCATTGAGGTTTGATTTGCATTTCTCTGATAATGAGTGATGTTGAGCATCTTTTCATGTGTTTGTTAGCCATCTGTGTTTCTTCTTTAGAGAAATGTCCTTTTAGTTCTTTGGCCCATTGTTTGATTAGGTCATTTATTTTTCTGGAATTGAGCTGCAGGAGTTGCTTGTATATTTTTGAGATTAATCCTTTGTCTGTTTCTTAATTTGCTGTTATTTTCTCCCATTCTAAAGGCTGTCTTTTCACCTTGCTTATAGTTTTCTTTGTTGTGCAAAAACTTTTAAGTTTAATTAGGGCCCATTTGTTTATTTTTGCTTTTATTTCCAATATTCTGGGAAGTGGGCCATAGAGGATTCAATGAGTTGCTGTGATTTATGTCGGAGAGTGTTTTGCCTATGTTCTCCTCTAGGCGTTTTATAGTTTCTGGTCTTACATTTAGATCTTTAATCCATTTTGAGTTTATTTTTGTGTATGGTGTTAGAAAGTGTTCTAATTTCATTCTTTTAATTTCATGGCTGCAATCACCATCTGCAGTGATTTTGGAGCCCAAAAAAATAAAGTCTGACATTGTTTCCACTGTTTCCGCATCTATTTCCCATGAAGTGATGGGACCAGATATCATGATCTTAGTTTTCTGAATGTTGAGCTTTAAGCCAACTTTTTCACTGTCCTCTTTTGACACTATAGCTGTGACAAAAATCATTCAATGCACATTGATATTACCAAGCTAAGCCTTCATCACAACATTCCAACCCACAAGAAAGCAACAAAAGAATTAGGGAATTAAAATGAAGCATATCATCATAGAATTTCATCACAAAAATTAAATAAAAATGATTGACAAAAGTTAGTTTCTGAAAGGTTCATTTGTTAGCTAATCATAGAGAACCACTTACTGATGTGAGTTACTAAAGCAGGATTGCTTAGATAACCAAAGAAACAGGTCTAGAGAACATAAACTTAAAACTATTAGCATTTCACCACATTGAGAGTAACATTAATGGTGATTTTTTTTTAAGGCAAATGATATTAGGTGGTTTTCCTTGTCTTCTTCATGAGTTAACAGATGCTACCAACAACTTTTGATTATTGATACTTACTTGAGGAAGCAATAACAAGTTTGAAGTGACTGAAGAATGAATTGTGTTGAACAGAATAGAGAAAAATATTTTCAAAGAATTTGCCAAAACTTGATGTGGAATCTGCTAAGGTGCCTTACAATTAATGGTGGGTAAGATAAATGTGGCACAGAAAAAAAGTTTAACTGGACAAATACACAAGACTTGGGACAAAGTAAAGTGTTCAAAGCCTATGTTTATTTGTACTAATATTATACATCAGCAGGTATTTTGTGCAAAATATTTGAGTGTATCATGTGTTATTGAACTAGTGAACTGGTTCACTATTGATAATGGAACCATATTCATTCTGTGAACTTTCATCTAAACAGCACGCTGAATGTTCTGACTTGCCCTACCATATAAGTAGTTAGAATATAAATTGGCTTATAAATGGCAAAGGTTTATTTTTGAGCTCAAAGCCAAGACTGAAATTTTGCTGAATTAGAAGTTCCCTTGACCATTATTATTGAATACTGACTCACTCTGGCAGTTAGCTTTTATTGCAAACTTGATACTGTCTTAATAAATCAGTCTAAAATTGTTAGGTTAATGAGTGCTTATACGCAAAACTTATACTACAGTAAAGTCATTTTGATGACAATCAAAATTTTGAATCACAAGTAATGGTAAGTTACTATATACACTCCAGACCTCTAGAAGTTCAAACAAGCAAAATCTCCATCTGTGCACACACACAAATTTTCAATGAGTTGCAGTAAATATGGAATTAAGGAGTTTAACTAACTGTCAATTATAAATGATTAATCTTTGGTACTTCCCTTGTGGTCTAGTGGTTGAGAATCCACCTTCCAATGCAGGGGACGCAGGTTCAATCCCTGGTCGGGAAACCAGGATTGCATATGCCATGGAGCAACTAAGCCTGTGCACCACAACTACTGCACTTGTGGACCACAACTAGAGAGCTCATGTGCCACAACATAAGATCCCTCGTGGTTAACTAAGACCTAACACAGCCAAATAAATATTTTTTAAAGGAATGATTAATCTTCAATGTAATCACCCTAAATGGCAGATATGAAGAAAAAATCTAATAGAATTTTTCACGTACCTTCTAAGGATAGATATGCTGAGTTAAAACTATATGCTTCTGGACTGATATCAGTATTTGGCAGTACCTATCTGTGTGAAAAGACATTTTCCAAGATCAGATACACAAGCCCATTAATTAGTAGTTCTCTACTACATGGAAGAAGATCCAACCAGTCCATCCTAAAGGAGATCAGCCCTGGGTGTTCATTGGAAGGAATGATGCTGAAGCTGAAACTCCAATACTTCGGCCACCTCATGCAAAGAGTTGACTTATTGGAAAAGACCTTGATGCTGGGAGGGATTGGGGGCAGGAGGAGAAGGGAACGACAGAGGATGAGATGGCTGGATGGCATCACCGACTCGATGGACATGAGTCTGAGTAAACTCCGGGAGTTGGTGATGGACAGGGAGGCCTGGTGTGCTGCGATTCATGGGGTCACAAAGAGTCGGACACGACTGAGCGACTGAACTGACTAACTGAACTGACTACATGAAACTTTGTACTCATTATTACTACACTTGATGATGTAAATATCATCAGTTGAAATTTTGTGGAAATTTGGTTTCTCTTTTGTTATATATAAAACTTTCTGAAACTGAGCAGGGCTTTGTGGGGTTCCTGGGCACAAAAGTCTTTCTATTTCCCCTGTTTCTTGTTTGTAGGAAATAGGCTTCACACAGGCTCCATGACCATCCCTAGTTCCAATGGCGTTCAAACAGTTGCTAATCAGGGAAAGGAAGGGATAGGAGAAAAAGGAGGAGCAGTTAAGAAACAATAGTGCAATCTTGGGGCAGGGTCCTGGTTCCTCCTCAACGGATATACATAACAATATTTTTGAGTTCTTCCGCTGGGACTAAGATCCCAACCAAATGGCAAATGTTAACTATTTGATGAAACATTCTTCAATCCAGAGAAAAAGTCAGAGTTTGATAACCTTGAGAACCACAGAAGCCCCTCATAAGACCACATGATGCCAGATGATCTGTGCATTGAAGGAATGCAGGCCCTGCATGCACCCTGATCCTTTTCAGCAGCCTTGCTCCTTGAACCATTACTAAAAAACTCATCACAAGCTCCCTTGGAATGGGACACATGGTTTTGAGGTCATTAGCCCACTGTGGCCTCCTTTGCCTGCAATGTCTTCCTTTGCCTGGCAAAGCAATAAAGCTATTCTTCTCTACTTTACCCTTTACAGAAAAAGTTTGCTGACCTCTGATCTAGAGGAAAAGAAAAGAAACACTAGTAACTATAATTGATGGACAAGTCTATGAAATAAATACAGTCCCTAGAAGCGGAGGGTGAAGAGGAGAGTTTTTCTGGCAATTTAGTCTAAGGTAGGGAAATCCAAGATGTGTTCTATATGATGGAAGATGTAACTGAATGATGGGACAAATATATGAGAAAGTGAATTAAGCATATACTCCTGATGGACTTGTAAAGTCAACTGGTGATTTTACAGGGGCTTCCATGGTGGCCCAGATGGTCAAGAATCTGCCTGCAATGCAGGAGACCCAAAGTTTGATCCCTGGGTTGGTCAGATCCCCTGGAGAAGGGAATGGCTACTTATTGTATTATTCTTGCCTGGAGAATTCCATGGACAGAGGAGCCTGGTGGGTTACAGTCCATGGGGTTGCAAAGAGTCAGACACAACCAAGCGACTTTCAGTTTCATGTTTTCATTATACACTAAAAAAAGGAGAAATGCTCAAATGTATTTGAGCAAAGTGTTCTGTGTCATAGGAGTTCCTAGGCAGATTTGTGCTCAGGTCTCAGATTTAGCTTTATTATTAAACCAAGTCTAGTAGTGCTACATTTCCCATGCATATTTTAACCATTTGTTTTTAACATTTTCTGTCAATTGTGATCAGTTTTATGTCTGTCTGTGGAGCTATCTGTTAAATATATCATGCCACATTGTAGAGGAGCAAAATTGCCACCCTAAGATATATATTTTTGACATGAGGATTAATGTAGGCTGATTATTTTTAAGAAACAGAGGGCTCAGAAAGTTTTTCCTTTTCCTTCCCCCTTAAATTCCTAAAAGCATTTTTTTTTCAATTATTTTTATTAGTTGGAGGCTAATTGCTTCACAACATTGCAGTGGGTTTTGTCATACATTGACATGAATCAGCCATGGAGTTACATGTATTCCCCATCCCGATCCCCCCTCCCACCTGCCCCCCCCCACCCGATTCCCCTGGGTCCTCCCAGTGCACCTGGCCCAAGCACCTGTCTCATGCATCCCACCTGGGCCGGTGGTCTGTTTCACCATAGATAATATACATGCTGTTCTCTCGAAACATCCCACCCTCGCCTTCTCCCACAGAGTTCAAAAGTTTGTTCTGTACATCTGTGTCTCTTTTTCTGTTTTGCATATAGGGTTATCATTACCATCTTTCTAAATTCCATATATATGTGTTAGTATGCTGTAATGATCTTTATCTTTCTGGCTTACTTCACTGTGTATAATGGGCTCCAGTTTCATCCATCTCATTAGAATTGATTCAAATGAATTCTTTTTAACGGCTGAGTAATATTCCATGGTGTATACGTACCACAGCTTTCTTACCCATTTGTCTGCTGATGGGCATCTAGGTTGCTTCCATGTCCTGGCTATTATAAATAGTGCTGAGATGAACATTGGGGTGCACATGTCTCTTTCAGATCTGGTTTCCTTGGTGTGTATGCCCAGGAGTGGGATTGCTGGGTCATATGGCAGTTCTATTTCCAGTTTTTTAAGGAATCTCCACACTGTTTTCCATAGCGGCTGTACTAATTTGCATTCCCACCAACAGTATAAGAGGGTTCCCTTTTCTCCACACCTTCACCAGCATTTATTGCTTGTAGACTTTTGGATAGCAGCCATCCTGACTGGCATGTAATGGTACCTCATTGTGGTTTTGATTTGCATTTCTCTGATAATGAGTGATGTGGAGCATCTTTTCATGTGTTTGTTAGCCATCTGTATGTCTTCTTTGGAGAAATGTCTGTTTAGTTCTTTGGCCCATTTTTTGATTGGGTCATTTATTTTTCTGGAATTGAGCTGCAGGAATTGCTTGTATATTTTTGAGATTAATCCTTTGTCTGTTTTTTCATTTGCTATTATTTTCTCCCAATCTGAGAGCTGTCTTTTCACCTTACTTATAGTTTCCTTTGTTGTGCAAAAGCTTTTAAGTTTCATTAGGTCCCATTTGTTTATTTTTGCTTCCTAAAAGCATTTAGATAAAGGGCCTATTCCAAGAACAGAGCTATCACTAGAGATATTTGCAAAGAATATAAGCATGATGAGATGGGGGAAACTCAGCAGGGCCTATGTGTCCCACCCTCTCTGCAGGGCCCAGGGAACATTTGTTTACCAAACATTTGCTTTTCCATCCCCATGCGAATTGCCTCCCTCAGCTTCCAAGTCCCAAATCACTACCCCCAAGATCTTTCTTTGTGTAGAGCTGAAGATGGTATTTAAGGTGAGACTGTCAGCCATTTTGGTGAGTTATTCAGTTTTCCTAGGTCTCTCCTATGTATACCTGTTATTCAATTTTTGTTTGATTTTTGCCTGCTAATTTGTCTCATGTCAACTTAATTCTTAGACCAGCCAGAACTTAGAAGGGTAGAGTAAAAATTTTTCCTCTCTGTGCTGTGCTTAGTCGCTCAGTCATGTCCGACTCTTTGCAACTCCATGGACTGAGCCTGCCAGGCTCTTCTGTCCATGGGGATTTTTGGGCAAGAATACTAGAGTGAGTTGCCATGCCCTCCTCCAGGGGATCTTCCCAACCCAGGGATTGAACCCAAGTCTCCAGTGTTGCAGGCAGATTCTTTACCATCTGACACAACAGAGAAGCCCATTTCCTCTCTGACAACATTCAAATGTTCACTGAACTATTTAAGGATGGTACTTTAGGTGGTCAAATACTTAAAGCTATGTGGATGTATATTTTCCACTTAAATCTGGCAATTAAACATCTCTATTGTATAATTCAAATATTAAGAAAAATCTATTGAAATTTGTTTTGTAAAAAAATAACAAATTAAAGTTAAAATAATACTCCCACCCCTAAAAATGTTCTTCCATTTCCCCTCCCCCTTCTACCGAGCCCCACAGTTTTAATGCTAATAACTAGCAAATAGTCTAATAAAATAGCTCTAACATACAGAACTGCTGAACATTAACTACAATGAAAGTAAGATAAATGGCAGTTCTAGGAATATTAGTGTTCAAAATATATATTTTACTTTTTAAAAAAATGAAATATTGTTCACCATTGACATGTGAAAATTAATATGCTGATCTACATTTCTGTTCCCTTACATGTACCACAACCTGAACCAAACTGCATTTTCCTTTTTATGGAATCAGATGTCAAGTAAAGAGTAAAGTGCTTTATAATAATCACTATCTTTAAAGATTTAAACCTCATTTTAATCCAGTTCATATTAAGACAGTGCTCAATAGTAAAAAGTGGGAAGTATGTCTTACCATTGAGCCTAAAGAGTTTTGAGAAGTGTCACTGGTATTACTGCTAAAAGTAAAAAAAATAATACTTTCAAGAGAAGGATGGATAGATATTAGATCTCCTTATCATTCTTGAGTCAAATATTACTAGTTCATAGTTTAGACATTGGAAAGGAATTCAATGTTATTTCAAAATGTATTATATCCTTAAACACTAATATTTCACCTGTGATGTTCTGTTGGTCTAATAAAATAGTCATGTGTGAAAGAAAAAAAAAAGTTCATTTATCTATTTCACCTTTCAGAATCCAGAAATTTTATGGCTTAGAAATTTGCCTATAGTCTGCTTGAATGATTTTATCTACAAATGTGTGAAGAGTCCAGTTAATAAGAAGTATTGATTCAGAGTAAATGACCAAAACTCAATTAAATCTCCCCCAGTTGGGGGGGGGGGGTCTGAGGCAAGAAGTAAGGAAATTTCAGCCAAATTTCTATTCACAGAAATGTGAATTATAGCTCAAAATATATACAGTGATACAGTTTCTGTGATCGTCAGAAACGTATTTTCAGCTGCCACAGGATTTAGTCTTTCAAAAAATAATGGGAAACTGTTACAGGTGACCTACAAGAGTAAAATTCACTTCCCCAGCTGTAAGGGGACATCAGAGGTTGAGATGGTTGGATGGTATCACTGACTTGGTGGACATGAATTTGAGCAAGCCCTGGGAGTTGGTGATGGCCAGGGAGGCATGGTTTGTTGCAGTCCATAGAGTCACAAAGAGTTGGACACAACTGAGAGACTGAACTGAACTCAACTCAACTGTAAGTGCCTTGCCAAAAAAAGGCTTATGAAGCAACACAATTTGATTGAACCTTCTAAATATAGCAAGACCTTCTAACTCTTCTCAATTTTCCTGACAGTGTCACACAGAATCTGAGCTTCAGGGGCTTAATGTATTGACTGCATACCTTCCCCCGACTAATCCCCAAATTACTGGGCCAGGCAAACCCAGACTGATTCTGTGATCATTTTAAGGTGAAATGTGAAATGCATCCCTTATTCTCCCTGTTGAAAAATTTTATTGCCACTTAAATCTAATGATAAGAAAATCATAGTTAAAATAAGATCATGATATCTCTGACTAGAGTCTCAACATTATATTATTGTTTCAAAATCTAACAAAAAAAAACAAAGAGAATCCAGAGGAGCTTCAGTGATTTAGCAATTACATTTCTTTGTCAAATATAACTGGTTTCCCATTAGAAATGCAAGTATGTTTCCATTTTCTTGGCAATCATACACACTCCAGGAATCTCAAATTTTGCAGAAATGTGACATTCTAAATTGTCACAATCATCCCTTTATTTAACTACAAAAGACTACAAGTGAATTTAACTCATAGATTATTGTTATTTTCTTGACGTACATTTGACATATTGATAGATTAGAGGGGAAAAGTCTCCTCAAACTAGCATATGAGACAATTTTAGGAGAGTCCTATGTAATATCTACCAGAAAGATATATGCCCAAAGAAATGTAAGTATGCAGGTGATGTTTCTAGAGATAACATTTACAAAAATTTTCCCTCATTCTCACTTTAAAAGAAATCAAAATAAAATCAAAAAAATCCATCAAAACTGTGGAAACATTTGCAAATATGAAGTGTAATTTGATCCATATTTTTGCCCATAATATGTTTAGTTGAAGGATTTTGTGTTAAAAGCCTTGGGAAAATATCAACTTTCAATTTTTGTTATAAATCACAGGGAAAATTTTTCAATGATAGTACACTCCAGAAAGTTCCTGAAATAGGAAAAATCCCTTAGTTAATTACTACTCTCTTTAAAGTTTCTTAAGGTCCTTCTGCGTGTTTTTCTGTCTCACAATTAGCAAAGTGTAGGCAATGTGTAAAAAGGAAAAGATAGGTACTAAATATTTAAAAGGAATTAACATCTACTTAGCAACATAGTGTTATAAGGCAGGGCTATTGGAATCTGCTTCTGGCTCTACGTCCTACTAGTTTTACAAACTCTGTCAGATTAAAGATGACTCTCAGTTTCATTATCTGTGAAATGAGTAAAATATGAGCCTCTTAGGATTGTTGTACCTATATGTTGATATACTGTTGTTATACCAAGTTACTATAGTAAAGTGCCTGACACTTTACAAGTATCCTCTTCACTTGAACTTATGGATATATTTTCCCTAATTACATGAAGTGGAAACCATCTAAAGCCACCCACCATGTGGTTCTCTGTCTCCCACTCCCTCTTCTTCTCTCTTTTTGCCTCAATATTTTTGAAACTACTAATTCCAATTACTTACAAAAGGTTCTTGCATATTTGAAAAATTAAAGTTACAAACCACTACAATAAATAGCACCATAATATGATGATTGAAGGGAGAGGGCACAAGGAAGGCAGACATTATTATCTACTTTTTCAAATTATTGCATAGCCTCTAATTGGGAGAAACCTGTTTTGATTATAGAAAAAATTTCTCTTAGCAACGTAAAAATAAATCATTTGTGAATTTAGTTGGTGTTTCCAAAAAAGTTGGTTTGTAGAGCCAGAGATTTTGTGAAATCTTCAAAGTCTGAAAGCCAACATTAATCATGTTTATGAATGTCTAAAGATGAATAAGGCCAAATTGACTATTTAAATTTTTTCAATGAATTGACTAATTAAAATGTTATAAAACGTGTGTAAATTTGCTGAAATTCCAATGAAAAAAATTTTTTTGGATTGAGGCAAGAAAGAGAGAGTTTAGATTGAATAAATTTAAAGATGGGAGTTTGATACTTGGTATTCATTTAAAATTTTCAAGTTTCCTTAAAACATTGTCCCCAAAAGTACTGCATAGATTACATGTTTGAAGAAGTATGACAAATTTAATTTTAACTAATAAGTTATACAGAGTAAAGCCTTCCTATATAAACTCAGAGACTAAATTTATACCACATTTTTGGGCAAGGAAGTAAGGCCATAAAATACACTATTTACTATGCTTCCTTTCCACATGGTAATTGGGACACATTTGTCAGAGTTAAAAAGTTATGAAAACCTATGTTTATCTGAATTCTGGTATAGATAGCACATTGTGGTTCTGGAACACCTTATGTCCTACGATTAATTCGTCTTTATTGTTTGGATCTTATTTATTTATTTATTTATTTATTTATTTGCTGTTTTTCTTTACTTGCAAGCTGGTGTTAAGAGACATTGGTTTCTCAAAGGAAAGCACACATTTGTTAGTGGTAGATGGAATGGTGTAGAAAAGATTTACCAGGTTCAGTTTAGTTCAGTTCAGTTCAGTTGCTCTGTTGTGTATGACTCTTTGAGACCGCATGGACTGCAGCACACCAGGATTCCCTGTCCATCACCAACTCCCAGAGCTTGCTCAAACTCATGTCCATTGAGTCAGTGATGCCATCCAACCATCTCATCCTCTGTCGTCCCCTTCTCCTCCCATCTTCAATCTGGACCAGCATCAGGGACTTTTCCAATGAGTCAGTTCTTCGCATCAGGTGGCCAAAGTATTGGAGTTTCAGCTTCAGCATCAGTCCTTCCAATGAACACCCAGGACTGATCTCCTTTAGGATGGACTGGTTGAATCTCCTTGCAGTCCAAGGGACTCTCAATAGTCTTCTCCAACACCACAGTTCAAAAGCATCAATTCTTCGGCGCTCAGCTTTCTTTATGGTCCAACTCTCACATCCATACATGGTTACTGGAAAAGCCATAGCTTTGACTAGATGGACATTTGTTGGCAAAGTCAAGTCTCTGCTTTTTAATATGTTGTCTAGGTTGGTCACCTGTTTTCTTCCAAGGAGCAAGTGTCTTTTCATTTCATGGCTGCAGTCACTATCTGCAGTGATTTTGGAGCCCCCAAAAATAAAGTCTCACTGTTTCCATTGTTTCCCCATCTATTTACCATGAAGTGATGGGAGCGGATGCCATGATCTTAGTTTTCTGAATGTTGAGTTTTAAGCCAGGTTTTTCACTCTCCTCTTTCACTTTCATCAAGAGGCTCTTTAGTTCTTCTGTGCTTTCTGCCATAAGGGTGGTGTCATCTGCATATCTGAGGTTATTGATATTTCTCCTGGCAATCTTGATTCCAGCCTGTGCTTCCTCCAGCCCAGCATTTTGCATGATGTATTCTGCATATAAGTTAAATAAGTAGGGTGACAATATACAGCCTTGACATACTCCTTTTCCAATTTGGAACCAATCTGTTGTTTCATGTCCAGTTCTAACTGTTGGTTCTTGACCTGCATACAGGTTTCTCAGGATGCAGGTAAGGTGGTCTGGTATTCCCATCTCTAAGAATTTTGCACAGTTGGTTGTGATCAACACAGTCAAAGGCTTTGGTGTAGTCACTAAGGCAGATGTTTTTCTGTAACTCTCTTGCTTTTTTGATGATCCAATGAATGCTGGCAATTTGCTCTCTGATTCTTCTGCCTTTTCTAAATGCATCACTATGAACAAAGCTAGTGGAATTGATGGAATTTTAGTTGAGCTATTTCACATCCTAAAAGCTGATGCTGTGAAAGTGCTGCACTTAATATGCCAGCAAGTTTGGAAAGCTCAGCAGTGGCCACAGGACTGGAAAAAGTCAGTTTTCATTCAAATCCCAAAGAAAGGCAATGCCAAAGAACATCAGGTTAAAATAAACTAAAATTTATTTTAAGAATACATAGTTTTTCTATGATAACTGCTATCATCAAAGCTTAAAGGATGAAGGCTTAGGGAAAACACTGTTGACTTATTCAGTAGGCATATCCAGTGTTTTCCATACTGGTCTGAGTCCCTCAGATGTGGTTTGGCGTTTGAAGAATATTTTGACCCTCCTTCTGGTTGTAGTTAGGCCTAAGGAAAATGTGACAAAAAGAAGGGAGTAGGCTGTGAAGAATATACTCACTTATCCATGAAGATTCCAATGGTTCTGCCAAAAGCAAACAGCTATTTTGAAATTGTCTTCAAGGGTAACAAATCACCAGGTGAAAAATCAACAAGCTTGGAGCACTTAATTAGATCTTTTATCTTAATAATCAATAAGTCAAGTGAATGCTTGTGTGTTTAGGGAAGGGAGGAAGTGTTATAGAAGGGAGATGAGTTAACACTTAGAAAGCTCAAAGATTTAACAAAACCTGACATGAGATTTGCCAGATGGTTTGGTACTGGATTGTAAAACTTGAAACTAATCTTTGTTTAAGAGTTTTAATGGTTGTATATCTTTTATAAAGCCTCTTGCTCTTCTGCTATGGTGATTCTGCAAAATTATAGATCAGGCTTTAAAGAACAGCTTCTATGAGCAGAGTCTCCTTAAATCTCAGCTAAACTGAGCAAGAAGATTACATGTTATTATGATGTAGCACACAGCACAGCAGGATTTTCCCCCAGCAAACATAATGATGTGAAAATGGATAAAGCTATCACTCTGTGCAAAGAGGTCATCTATTGAAGAACAATGATTTTCACACAGATTATATGTACATGTTGAAACATTCACATTGCAAAAGCTTTTTCTTAATGTTTCTTTGAAGAACTCTGATCCTGACAAGCAATCAGATCTAGATAATAAGACTCAGTGATCTTATCTCTAGGAGGTGGCTTGCCCCAGGGCACTTGAGAGAGATTGTGTCTGTCACAGACATTTACTGTAAAAAAAAAATGAATTATAATATGTATTTACCAGGTAATTTATATTTAGTCCCAGCTTACTGATTTTATTTGAAGGAGACGACATTCTTCTCAGTTTTATATAATTTAAGTTTACTGCACATTAAAAATACATATTCTTATTAGCACACAAAAGACCAAAAAGGTAATACACAGAACTATAATCCTGTATGTATTTTCATATTTCATTATTCCTACTAAAAGCTAATTAATGCATGTGTCATAATAATGAGCCTCAAATATGCAGTAGAAGAGTTATGCCATCATCAGATTATTTAACACCAGATTGTTTGAATTTTCATCTTTTAAATATCAACAGTAACAGAATATACCAATAAATTATACTTAACACCTTTAAAGAACAATTTGTGTTTGCTTATCCACTAGATTAATTCTTGCTTTCAACTCTCTGATAATGACTGGAAATTACTCCTCAAAGTAGACACGGATATTTCAAACAAATCACTGATGATTATTTTGCAAGAGCTAGACCCAAATAAAGATACAAGTATGTACATGCATGGGCTTCCCAAGTGGTTTGATGGTAAAAGAATCAGCCTGCCAATGCAGAGGACACAGGAGATGCAAATTCGGTCCTTGGGTGGGTAAAACCCCTTGAGAAAGAAATGGAAACCCACTCCAGTATTCTGGCTGAAAAATTCCATGGACAGAGGAGCTTGGCTACAATCCATGGGGTCCCAAAGAGTCATACATGATTGAGCACATGTACATGCACAGGCATACACATGCACACACAGACAAACGCACATGTACATGCACAGGCATACACATGCACACACAGACACACACACACACACAATTATAAAATTCATTTAGTACTTTTCAAAGTAATTATAGTCATTGCAGTTACCATAAATTCCAAGAATACACCATGTAAGAAGAATCTGAGCTAATGTCTTAAATGATTTCAAATTCTTTAAAGGTGGCTATGAAAGCATTAAAAACTATTCTAAGCTTACAATTCAAAAATAACAATTATACATTTTCAAATATTTTATAAATTGTTAGAGAAAGGATGGGGTTGGTAGTAAACCTTTGCTCTAAAGTGCTTTTTCCAATAGGAATTGAAAGAGCTCTAAAGAGTGAGATTAACTGATTATTTAGCAGCTTAATGTAGGGTAATTTTTATACAAACATTAATTTTTATAATTTTTCTAAGACATGTAAGAGCAGAAATAATTCATGCATTTATTGCACATTTTAAAACATGTGTCTTTCACTTGGAAACATTCCCATGTATAAATCTCTTTAATGAAGAAATATATGATAATTTATTACATGTTATAACAATGTTTAAGTTGAAATATAAATATTATTGTGCAATTGGAAAGAAAAATACAGCAAGTTTGATCAAATGTATGCTAAAAATATTAAATTTGACTGCAATTTATCAAAAACTGTAGCATTCCTATTATCCACAGAAATATACACAGTATAGATGAAGCTAAACCCCTGAAGATTTAACTCTTTCCTGCAATGAAAAATATGACCCAATAAAAATTGTTTAAGTTATTGGCATCCTTTTTGTCTCCAATAAAGGAACTAGATCAGTATATAAACTAGATGCCATCATGAAGAGGATATGCTGTATATCAGTAGTACTAATAACCACATTCCCTGACAATCTCTGGTAAAGATAAATTAACCTTCCTTAAGAACACACACATAAAACAATGTCTTTATCTCTACCACCAGTCTGTAATCTTGCTTGCAGTAAGTTTTCCTAATGATTATGTCAAATGCAAAATCTCTCTTTCAGTTAAATATTAAAATCTTGATTGGTAATTCCTAAATATTAAACACATTTGCCCTTAACTATAAATGAAGTATAACTGTAGCATCTGTGTCTATTCTAACTTGCCATCATTCAGCCACAAAAATGATGACACCAATTATTTAAATAGAGAATGGAATTATGGACTTCTAGTTTTTTCTTCTAATGTTTCCCCCGTGAACACAAAATCTATGGAAAAAGGGTTGTCAGACAGCTGGTGGTCACAGCAATTATGAATTAGCTTTCTTCTCAAAAATCAAATTACAAGTCAAAAATTGCAAATTATATGCTTTTTTGTCTCCTTATATCAGGACATTAGATTCAAGTGTGGGACAGAGAGAGTGAATTGTCTTATTTCATTATGGAAATCATGATTTCCCTCAGGATTTATATCATAAGGCATAAAAAGAGACTTCTTCCCAACCATGAAAATTTAGTGAAGGTATATTAAGAATTTAGAAAATCTGTTTTCATTTCCAAATAAAGATTCACACATTTAGTAGATTCTTGTCTGAAAGAAAACTATCTCATGAGATTGCTGTCATGAAAGTCTTCTGAATTTTTCAAAGGTGCTACTTATATTGAATTTTTTGGCAACATGTGTGTGTGCTTAGTCTCTCAGTCATGTCCAACTCTTTGCGACCCCATGGCATGATCAAATAGGGATCTTCATTGCCACTATGAGAACTTGACTTTGTAAGCATAAATTCAATATTAAAGAATTAAAAACAATCCATGTAGACCCTATTTAAGCTACTAATTAAAATTAGTTTTCAAGATCAAAAAGCTTACTAATTAGCTACTTTAAAAGCATTCATCAGTATTGCTTGCTAAACATACATATATCTCCAATTCCTAGGTTGATATGAATAAATCAGTAATGAAATAAGGTGATTTCTACAGTTAAAAAATATGCTAGACTAAGGTATTGTTAAATCTAATTTCCTTTTGTAAGAACCTGCAGAATATTATATTAATATTATTATACTAAAGTCCTTCATAAAATAATGACATTTCTAATTCTTCAAGAGATCCTTCTGGAAATCTCAAGTGATATGCTAAGCAAATGTTTTGATCTGAATTTGTCTACAACCTACATCAATCAGCTAAAAACCTGAAACAAAGAGTAAACAGAGGAATGGAGAATAATGCAAATAAGTAAGAATGGAAAAATAAAAATATATATATATATATATATAAAATTAGTGAAGAAAGAAAGAAGTTAGCTGTCTGAAATATTACAGGAAATACTGTAGCTGAAATAGAGACATAATCTATATAACTTTGCCCCTATCCTAAGTGATTACTGAATTTAGATGGATAGTAAGGCAAAGGGGAAATATCCCAATGTCAACAACAAAAACTAAATAGAGTCCATATTAGCTTAATTATAGCAAATTTACCTTGACCAAAACAAAAGGAATAGTAAGCAAATATGAAAATGGAAGGTTAAAATTGGAATTAATTTACAAAGAGTAAAAAATTAGCACTGGTTATTTTTGTATTAGAACTTTAGGAAAAATTGCATATTATGACATTATAATAAAAGTAATAAAAGTACCAGCAAAGTAACAACATCACGATTATGTCTCTTTATAGGAAATTTTCTAAACCTATGTTAGATTAAAATTTCAAGTTTATTTCACAGTAGGTTTTATAGAAAATGGTCTTTAAGGACTAGCTAAAAAGGGGAAAAATAAAAATGAATAATCTATATTTCTGAGAAAGCAAACATTTCATATATCAAGAAATTTATGATCATGTATTATTATTATTATTTTCCCATTGAATGTATTGAGGAAACATCTATTTACTAGACTCATTGGAATCTTAAGAGAAATGAGCACTCATTATATACACACATGGGAACAATATTTAGACTGATGAGAAAGACAGGAACGTTGAGATCCTTTTGAAGTCAAGGGAAAATGCAATAATTTGGCAGTGTTTAGTGGGTACAGTGATTGCAGAAATAAACCAAATTAATAGCAAAGATTTTGAACTATTATTTTTAAGCTGCCTACTTTAACTCAAACTTAACCTGATTAAATAATATACCAAACAGGGGTTTTCAAAGAAGATATGAACGTAATGATTCTTCTAGCTCAAGACCTATGTGCTGCGTGCTTAGCTGCTCAGTTGTGTCTGACTCTTTCTGACCCCATGGACTGTAGCTCACCAGGCTCCTCAGTTTATGAGAATTATCCAGGCAAGAATACTGGAATGGGTTGCCATGCCCTCCTCCAGGGGATCTTCCCTACCCAGAGACTGAACTCAGGTCTTCTGCATTGCAAAGGGATTCTTTACCATCTGAGCCACCAAGGGAAGCATATTATGTTTTAAATTTCAAATATCTAATCAATTTGGCTATTTGCAACAAAATATTTTGTATATAAATAGTTTGAGTTGATAGGAAAAATAACAGTTTCGGAACACAGGGTTTAGAATCACACAGACCTGAATCAAATGCCTTTTTGTGCATGCTAATTTATTCTAAATTCTTGTACAAGTTAGTTAATTTATCTGAATCTTTGTTTCCTCACCTTTAAAAGGGATTGGAATGATGATTAAACAGATATATGTGTATAGCAATTACAATAGTACCTGGCATATATCATTAGTATTCAATAGATGCTGCCGTCTATTTCATGTAAGTCCAAAGCAAATATAATCACCTTGATCCATAATCAATGTTTGGGCATAAGAGGGTCTACTTTAGTTTCCTATTGACTCCAAGAAGGAAGAAAATCATAGTCTAATACAGTACTTCAGTCATAACATATCACCTCTTTGAGAATGACTTTGTAACAATTTACATCTCATTCCACATAATTTCACTTACACGATATCCTATGAAACAGCCTCAGACTACATTACTAATTATATTTCTCTCTCTGTCTTCCTCATACCGGCCCATCCACACTGTCTTCCTTGTTTCCCTTTTACTATATAACCATGTTCTGACTCCTTGTTCTTGTGCATTTTGAAATGTCTTCCTCTAGATTTCCACAGGGCTTAATCCCTGGAGAAGGAAATGGCAACCCACTCCAGTATTCTTGCCTGGAAAATCCCATGAATGGAGGCGCATTGCAGGCTACAGTCCATGGGGTTGCAAAGAGTCAGACACGACTGAGCAGTTTCACTTCACCTCACTTACTGCTCTCAGATCTTTGACGACATAGGAATGAAAGCTATGTCGAACCCAGACAGCGTTTTAAAAAGTAGAGACATCATTTTGCTGACAAAGGTCCATAAAGTTAAAGCTATTGAGTTTCCCTGGTTGCTCAGATGGTAAAGAGTCTGTCTGTAATGCAGGAAACCCAAGTTTGATCCCTGGATCAGGAAGATCTCCTGGAGAAGGAAATGGCAACCTGCTCAAGTATTCTTGCCTGGAGAATCCCATGGACAGAAGAGCCTGGAGAGCCCTAGTCCATGGGGTCATAAAGAATCAGACACGACTGGGAGACTAACACTTCACTTCACTTCATGGTTTTATTAGTAGTCATGTATGGATGTGAGAGTTGGACTATAAAGAAGGCTGAGCACTGAAGAACTGATGCTTTCAAACGGTGGTGCTGGAGAAAACTCTTGAGAGTCCTTTGGACAACAAGGAGATCAAACCAGTCATTCCTAAAGGAAATCAACTCTGAATATTCATTGGAAGGACTGGTGCTGAAGCTGAAACTCCAATATTTTGGCCACCTGATAGAAAGAGACAACTCACTGGAAAAAGACCCTGATGTTGGGAAAGATTGAGGACAAGAGGAGAGGGGGTTGACAGAGGATGAGATGGTTGGA
This sequence comes from Cervus elaphus, assembly GCF_910594005.1. Lineage (NCBI taxonomy): Eukaryota > Metazoa > Chordata > Mammalia > Artiodactyla > Cervidae > Cervus > Cervus elaphus. Next base: position 92,031,653 of record NC_057848.1, read on the forward strand.
TGGCAACACTGACTCAATGGACATGAGTTTGAGCAAACTCTGGGAGATAGTGAAAGACAGGGAAGTCTGGTGTGCTGCAGTTTAATGGGGACACAAAGAGTCGGATACCACCTAGTGACTGAACAACAACACATATTTAAATTTGCAATTTTTCAATATGTTCTCACAATCTCTAACTTCCTTCTCTATTTTATTCAATAGTACTTAATATGTTGACTGTCTTCATTTTCTAAGGCCACTATAACAAATTACCACAATTTTGACTGCTTGAAACAACAGAAAATAATTTCATAGTTTGGGAGGTCATAAGTCCAAATGTGTTAGCAGATTCGGTCCCCTCTGGAGGCTCTCAGGGGAAATTTGTACCATGCCTCCTCTCTCCTGGCCTCTGATGGCTATTGGTAACCTTTGGCATTCCTTGACTTGGGGCTATATAACTCCTATCTCTGCCTCCTTCACATGGCCTTTTTTCTGAGTCTCTGTGCCTTCCCCTCTTCTTATAAAGGGCCTATCAGTGGATCTAACTGACTCCTCACCCACAATACATGAGATTCTTAATTATATCTGCAAAGACTCTTTTTCCAAATAAGGTCACATTTATAGGTACTAGGGATTGGAACTTGGACATGTCTTTTGGAAGGATACATATTAATCCACTAGATTAATTTAGTGTAAATGTGTTTATCTATATTTATTTATTCATCTATTTGTTCATTCTCAGTGTCCCCCTACTAGAATGCTGTCCATGACAAAGGTTAATTTTTTTGTTGTTGTTTATATTTGTGCCTTGTTTATATTGTGCCTCTGGCACACAACAGGAGCTAATAAATATGTGTTAAATAAATGAAGAAGAAAATGTGTATGAGACACAGAGGTTATCAAGATAATTGAAGCCAAAAGTAGAAAAAAGAAAAAAAAAAAAACAGGAAAAGAGAAGTTGAAAAATAGGGTCAGACTGTGTGAAGAAATACAGAAAAGAGTATAGCCTTTGAAGCCAAAAGTATTTACATGTGAAAGAAAAGAAAGGAAAAAAATAATCATGGTCACTTCATTTCCTGGAATAGGGACTGCTTTGAATAACTTATTTGTTAGAAATGAGCAAGCTGATGTTAAGGCTATGGGTTAAGGAGAAATAAGATCATTTTTTAAAAAATTATTCAATTAACATTAACTGAGAAGCTACTATATGCCAAACAGAGTTTAGGGTGTAGAGTCAAAGAACATAGCTGTCTGAGATTGTGTCATCACTACTATACAATGTTTGATGTGTTCCCATTCAGTGTCATTGTCTCAAAGATTTAGAGACATCCGAAAACCTAACTAACCTTCTGCCTCTATTTTCATTATTAAGTATTTTACAGATACTCCCAACACACTGAGTGTCAAGAATAAAAGCTGAAAATAGATATGTTAGCTTGATTACACTAAAATGCATATGATTACACTAAAAAGCATGACAGATATAAAAACATCACATAAAATGTTAAATGAAATTATCAAATGATATACTAAGAAGAAAGCAAAATAATATGCTTAGCAATATATGCTTTAAAATATGCTTGATAGAAAAAATAAAGTTGCATCTGCTAAGAAATATTTTCTAGACCGAGAGGATGATCAACAGAGATTTGCTACAGTGCCAATAAACTTTTAAAGAAAATTTCTGTAATGTGAATGCACACTATGTAATAGGCTGACAAAAATTTAACCATTGATAGTTTCGTATCTGTATAATACTTGAACAATAATAACTGCAAATCTATTGTTAAATTTAAATTTTAAATGTCCTTGCTTTCCATTATCATTTCTATAGAAGCTTAAGATAGACCATATATTCATTCAAAGCTCTAAAATAATTTAATGTATAAAAACTACTTTTAAGAGTGTCACCAGGAGTTAGAATCTTAGTCATATTGCTATATTAAAATCACTTATATTTGGATTTCTGCCAACCAAACTTGACCATCTGAAATTATATTTCAGGTATATATATTCATGGTGAAAATCACACAAATATGTGATTATATTGAAAGCATATTTTACCACAATGAAAGAACTTCCATTAGTCAAGTTCCTCCCTTGTAAATGTCATAAAATCAATACTTTTGGCATCATCTTTGAGATCACTTTTGTATATAAACTTGTTAAATGTGGATGTCTTTGTAAGCTGTCGAAAAGGTAGAGACAAAGATATTCATTTAATTTCCTTTCTTAAGCCCTTTGAGATTCTCCAGAATACATTTCAGACTCATCTTATCCATCCTCTCTCATTGCCAAATATGAAAATATGAATAAAAAAAGAAAATACAAATGAAATAATAGGAAAAATTAATAGGTGGTGTCTTCCTCCCATGCAATATTCTGTAGCTATTTGCAATGATGCCAGTTTTTTCTAATCAAAACAAAAAATGTTTGAGTGGCTGCCCTAGGATTCCCTTCTTTATAAACCCCATTTAGATTTGTTCTTCCTCAGCAAGTCCCCAACATAAATTTCCTTTCTGTATTATTCCATTAAATAGATTTTAGAGTTTTGTTTTCTCAGAACCATCTATAGTCAATCACAGGCTAATTTGATTAATATATCCTAAAGTATTCATCTCTTATTATGCTAATTCTTATTAGGCTGAATTCATAGAGACTAATGTCTTAATCCAACTTAATAACTATAATCATGAACTATGTAGAGGCTGAAAATGCCAATGAGGGAAGAACCTAGAGAGAAAAAGAGAGAAGCAGGAAATTAGGGAGATAGGACCCCCCAGTCCTATCTCATCATTTTCCCAATCACGCCATTCATATCTAGTCACAGCTTTCTCATCCTCTGTCACATAGATTATAGGAGTTCCTAACTCTCTCCTCATGGGTATATATAAATATAAAACCCACCCATGGAATGAGGTGACAATTGTTTCAGTCAGTTGTTCAGTCTCCTGGACTTTTCAAGGACTTTATGTAATCAGTTTTCATATATAAGTTTCACTCTCCTTGTACACTTCATCTAAGTCATCACCTTTCGCTTCTTATTTTCACTGACTGTAAAAATCCATATAGGGGGTTTTCAAACCTTTGATAACACAGAGAAGAATAAATACCCTCATGTTTATATTCAAGATTAGCCATGGGGATCCACGGGCTGTGGGTTTGATCCCTGGTTAGGGAACAAAGATGCTTCATGCAGTGTGGTCAAAAAAAAAAAAAAACAAGGTTAACCATAGTTTAGAGCAAACAAAAATCACTTGAGCCTTCATCCCACACTGGAAACAAATCATTCATGTTATTTAATAAAGATATGATAACATTTTAAATCACATATTCAGAAGTGTCCGCAATTTTTTCTTCGCTGAAATGAAAACCTAAACTTGCAGATTACTTCACAGAATCTATTCTTTCAACAGTACTGGCAGAATTATAAACAGCATAAAACTTCTACTTTTATAACTAATTTCTTAAAATATTAAGATACATATTTTGTCTTAGGAAGGATTTCATTATTTGCTTAGACGTTGACAGTGTTTTCCATCACCACTTTAAGTTAATTCCATTATAAATTCAACATTTTATAGTAGGTAGGATAATGACTCTTCCAACCTGTCCACATCCTAAACACTGAATTTGTAAAATGTTAACTTGAAAATTGGATTAAATTTAGGTACTTGCAGTTGGAGAGATTATCCTGGATTATCCAGGTGGATGCAATGTAATCACAAGTGTCCTTAGGAAGGAAAAAAAAAGGAGAAGAGTCGGAGAAAAAGATGTGAAGAGAGAAGTAGAAGGCAAATTGATGCAGCCCTGAGCCAAGAAATGCAAGCAGTCTTTAGAAGCTGGAAAAAAACAAGAAAACAGATTCACCCCAAGAGCCTCTGGAAGGAATATAGATAGGCCTGTTGACACCTTGATTTCAGCCACATAAAAATCATTTGGGATTTTTGATGTCCAGAAGTGTAAAATAATAACATTTTTTGTCTTAAGGCACTGGTTTTGTGGTATATGTTACAGTAACATTAGGAAACCAATACACCTACCACATGGTGAATTTAAACCATATATATTCTGAAATGTGTAAATATATAGGTTAGACACAAAACATTTTAAATGACAATGACAGCCCTGAAAATACTGATTAGTGCTGATTTGTTGGGATGTAAGAAAATTCAGTGGGTTTGGCAGCACAGTATCTACATTTCCACTAAAGCTCAAAATATACAAAATTTCATGAGTACAGGTCGCCATGAACTGTGCAGGACACTTAAGGATACTTCACATGAACATTCATTCACTCATTTATTCAGTAAATATTTAATAATCACCTAATAAATCCTATGGGCTTCCCTGGTGGCTCAGAGGTTAAAGTGTCTGCCTCCAATGCGGGAGACCCAGGTTCGATCCCTGGGTTGGGAAGATCCCCTGGAGAAGGAAATGGTAACCCACTCCAGTAGTCTTGCCTGGAGACTCCCATGGATGGAGGAGCCTGCTAGGCTACAGTCCACGGGGTCGCAAAGAGTCGGACACGACTGAGCGACTTCACTCACTTCACTAAATAAGTACTATACACTGCTCGACATATGGACAATTGTGAATAAGACCATCAAAATTTCTGCCTCATAGAGCTTATATTCTGCAGCAAGTGTGAAAGAAATAAAATCAACAAAATGCATAGTCTGTATGCTTTTAGAAAGGAGAGATTTAAAAAAAAAAAAAAAAAAAGCTTTCCTAAGAGAACAATGCAAAGAAATAGAGGAAAGCAACAGAATGGGAAAGACTAGAGATCTCTTCAAGAAAATTAGAGATACCAAGGGAACATTTTATGCACAGATGGGCAAAATAAAGGACAAAAAAGGTCTGGACCTAACAAAAGCAGAAGATAGTAAGAAGACATGGCAAGAATACACAGAACTTTACAAAAAAGATACCAATTACCCAGATAACCACAATGCTGTGATCACTCACCTAGAGCCAGACATCCTGGAGTGTGAAGTCAAGTGAGCCTTAGGAAGCATCACTATAAACAAACCTAGTGGAGGTGATAGAATTCCAGTTGAGCTATTTAAATATTAAAAGATGATGTTGCTAAAGTGCTGCACTCAATATGCCAGTAAATTTGGAAAACTCAGCAGTGGCCACAGGGCTGGAAAAGGTCAGTTTTCATTCCAATTCCAAAGAAAGGCAATGACAAAGGACGTTCAAACTACCACCAATTGCATTCATCTCACACGCTAGCAAAATAGTGCTCAAATTTCTCCAAATGAGGCTTCAAGAGTACATGAACTGAGAACTTCCAGATGTTCAAGCTGGGTTTAGAAAAGCCAGAGGAACCAGAGATCAAATTGCCAACATCTGTTGGGTTATTGAGAAAGTAAGAGAGTTCCACAAAAACATCTACTTCTGCCTTATTAACTATGTCAAAGACTTTGACTGTGTGGATCACAGCAAACTGTGGAAAATTCTTCAAAAGACAGGAATACCAGACCACCTTACCTGCCTACTGAGAAATCTGTATGCAGGTCAAGAAGCAACAGTTAGAACTGCAAATGGAACAGTGGATTGGTTCCAAATAGGGAAAGGGGTATGTCAAGGCTGCATATTGTCATCCTGCTTATTTAATTTTATGCCGAATACATCATGTGAAATGCTGGGCTAGATGAAGCACAAGCTGAAATCAAGATTGCCAGGAGAAATATCAGTTCCCTTAGATAGGCAGATGAAACCACCCTTATGTCAGAAAATGAAGAGGAACTAAAGAGCCTCTTGATGAAACTAAAAGAAGAGAGTGAAAAAGTTGGCTTAAAAAACTTCAACATTCAAAAAACTAAGATCATGGCATCCAGTTCCATCACTTCATAGCAAATAGAGAAACAATAGAAACAGTGATAGACCTTATATTCTTGTGCTCCAAAATCACTGCAGATGGTGATTGCAGCCCTGAAATTAAAAGATACTTTCTCTTTGGAATAAAAGCTATCACCAACCTAGACAGCCTATTAAAGGCAGAGACATTACTTTGCTAACACAGGTCTGATAAAAGTCAAAGCTATGGCTTTTCAGTAATCATGTATGGATGTGAGAGTTGAACCACAAAGAAAGCTGAGAGCCAGAAAATTGATGCTGCTTAACTGTGGTGTTGGAGAAGATTCTGAGAGTCCCTTGGTATGCAAGGAGATCCAACCAGTTCATCCTAAAGAAAATCAGCCCTGAATATTCATTGGAAATACTGATGCTGAAGCTGAAACTCCAATACTTTGGCAACCTGATGCAAAACCTGACTCCTTAGAAAAGACCCTGATGCTGGGCAAGATTGAAGGTGGGAGGAGAAGTGGATGACAGAGGATGAGATGGTTGGATGGCATCACTGACTCAATGGACATGGGTTTGAGGAAGCTCTGGGTGTTGCTGCAGCCCATTGGTTCACAAAAAGTTGGGCACGACTGAGACAACTGAACTGAACTGAACTGCACTGAATGCTGTGGGGCAAAATTCAATGCAAATCAGAGGGGCAGAAATTTCTAGAGAGTATGGTTGCTATTCTACATAGACAGATTAAGGAAAGTCTCATTGAAAATCTGATTTTGAGTACAGACCTAAAGGAGTTTTTTGTTTTTGTTTGTTTGTTTGTTTGTTTGTTTGTTTTTAAGCAAGCTATAGGGATATCTGGGGAAAGGGAGTCCTAAGCAAATAAAGCAGCAAGAATAATATTCCTAACACAAAAGAGTGATATGCTAGATGTGTCTAATGAACAGTAAAGGGACCACTGTATATTGAGTATAATGATTAAGGAGGACAGAAACATATGAGATTAGAGAAGAGACACAAGGCCTAGAAAATCATATAGGGTCTTTCAGACCATTGAGAACATTGACATTTATTCTGAGTGAGTGACAAGGAATTGGAAAATTTTGAACACAGGAGAGACATAATCTGACTTGAGTTCTTAAAGGGTTTCTCTAGATGTGTGTAAATAGATTGGAAGGCAACAGGAAATGTAGGGACGCCTGTTAGAAAGTCATTTTGATAATCCAAGAGGGATATGATGATGGTTTGGACGAAGGGGTTATCAATGAGTTAATCAAAACCAGCTGGATTCTATATAAGACAGAGCCCGCAGGAGTTGTTAAATGATTGGATATGTGACGCTACAGAAACAGAGGAGTAAAGGCGGATCCCAAAGTTTCTTCAGGACCAATTGAGATGGCAAAATCTCAGGAAGAGCAGATCTGGAGGGAGGGAATCAGGCATTGAGTCTTGGGTATATTGTTAGAAAAGCCTGTAACACATTCAGGTAGAAACTCTGGAGTTTGGGGGAGACGGACAACTGCGGGATATACATTTGGAAGTCATCAGTATGCAGATGTTATTTAAGCCATGAGGCAGTATAAGCCCACCAAGAGGGTGAGAATTAATAGGAAAGAGAAGTTCAAGCCTTTCCCCCTGCAATGTAGAGAGGCTGAGAAGATGACGATTCAGCAACAGACACCTGAGAATGAATGGCTTTGGGGTTAGAGCAACAAGGGACAGTAAAGTCCAGGAAGCCAATGGAAGAAAGTCATTCAAGTAGGAGTGAGCGACCAATCTAACCAAATGCTACAAGCAGATCAAGTAAGATGGGAATTTTGAACTGATCACTATATATAGCCACATAGAGATAAGTATTGATCTTGCTATAGCTACTTCAGTCGAGTAGTAGGGGAAACTCCTGATTGGAGGGGGGATAAGATGTCTGTCAGGCTATCCAAACATTTTTCAGATTTTTACAACCATATTACTCCTAACTGCTTTCTGAATAAGTTACAAAAAGATAGCATGATACAAGCATGGAATTCATTTTTAATACTGCCTATTCCATTACGTAAGTTACACATAAAGTAATCAGCGTTTTCCTAACAAGAAATTGTGATATTTTTTATACCAAACATTTTTCAAACAACTGAACAATTTTTCACTATTTTTCTTTCTCCATGTTATTCTAATTATATGCTAAGCAGTTTAGACATGTGTCTTTTTTATACAATGTTTTTATGGTCAGTAGTAATATAGTTTTATGTTCACTTTTTGAAATTCAGATAGATTAAAATTTTCAAATCTTTGTGTCATCATTAGAGATGGGTATATACAGTAAAATAAAGCAAAAATGCTTCTGAAAAGAGGGTTACTTGAAGTAGTCTGCCTTTTGTAAAATGAAACCTGATGCCTTTATGTGTTTATATCCTTCATAAAAATGTTATACTATAATTATTAATATCCATTTGCTTTAAATGGTCCATGTTGTCTTGTTTATATACAGAGTGAAATGGAAAATTAAAGAAATAATTCAAATACTTTAAGATAAAAAAGTACAGCTTTACCAGCTCCTAATTGAATACTGTGTTTTTGACTCAATCTGTAGTTTCTATCAGCAGGAGAGTTTTACACCTATTACATGAAGAGATGCTCATTATATATTGTGAAGTTGATATTTTTTTTTAAGAAAAAAAAAAAAGCTTTTGCTTCTGTTAGTTATAAATTTCAGAAAATGTGATCTTTTGACTTGGGATTACTAAGTTGTTTCATTCTTATACTTTCTTATATATGTGGAGAAACATGAGAGATATTCTTGACTGAGAAACAAAATACATGCTGGGAAAAGCTGATGGAGAAAAGAAGCATTATCTGAAAGCATTTCGTATGAATTCATGTGTTTAATATTAATGATGGCAGTGAAAGATTTTCTTACCCATTTTACATGAAATGTTTTATTTAACCCTGAAATAGTCTCTGATTTGAAACAAAAGAACCTTTTCTTTATAACTTTTAGTCTTAATGATTGTGAAGTTTGTTTGGCTTGTAATACATAGTGAAATTCATTATTTCTATCATTAGATGAGGGCTTTTTCAAGCTTGAGAAATATCTGTCTACACTAAGGAATATTCCCATTGTCCTTGGGAAGTCAGTATGAACCTTAATATATGTAAATTATTAAATAAGACTTAGAACCTGGAAACCATGGATTATAGGACATAAGTGAAAACTGCACAATTATCTGATGAATTTTAAGCAAGGCAAAAAATCAATTTAGAGATACATTTTCAAATATATATTTCCAAATTACATGAATTTACCATAATATTTTGTCATATTCAAAGTTTTTAAAGTATGTAGCCATCATCAAGCCACTGCATTAAGTAATACAGAATAATATCATAAAAATATGAATACTAAATAAATTCATGTTTTAATTTTTGAGATCTGTCTGCAGCTAGATGTGATTCTATGGTTATAGAATATCTGAAGCAGGAAAGGATGGATGCAAATGATGAATATCAATTGAACATCTATAGACATCCTAGTTTACTGAATAATAGTCACTGGTTATTCACCATGTACCATTGAAACGCACACTGTTGTGTGTTAACAATAAGCTATAGGAGTAGGAAACAGACAGAATAGGCTCCATCTTGAAAGCAGGACTCCATCTTGGGCCAGTCTGTGGACTTGAGCTATATGCCCAGTATCTATGGAAATAACATACCAACTGGAAAACCAGACCCCCTGGGTGGAAGAGTCCAAGGGCTCGTGCCTAGACTCTCTGTTGCCTAAAACAATACCCTAATTATCTGTGTAACTGGATAGAGTCATAAATTCTATTATGCTTATTGGAGTGTGACCATAGGTCTATTGATAATTGTCCACTGTTAACTAGGCTTAAGGCATATGAATCACGGGTTAACTTTGATTGTATCTTTCTTTTCCTTTGTTCAGACTAGTTTCAGGGAATTTGGGGAGGTGGGTTTGAGCACGTACACTTAGGGTATATAAGGTTTTCACAAAACCTGGTTGGGGTCCTTGGCTAAGGGGAGACTCTTTCTTGGGCCCACTGGTGTAATAAACTGCACTTCACTATCTGCATTGTCCTTCTGAATGAGTCTATTTCCCGGAACACGTGGCTACATTTGGTGCATTGGCCAGGAAACTCCTCACTTTGAGGAGAAAAGTCCCACTTGGGACTACTCTGAGGTCTTGTGGCTTGAATCTTCTAGAGGGAGGAAGGTGCCTCACCCTTCTGGAAGGATTCTGCTTCTCAATGCCTGGACCTGTCACGTTAGCAGGTAGTGGATGGCAGCAGGGGAACTGAGTGCTCAGGTGAGGAGGAACCCAACCGTCAGGGGGTTTCAGGGGGGGTCCAGGGTCAGAGGGGGCCTACCCCTCTGGGAAGGACTAGAAGGGACATGGACCCATAGGAGTCTGGACTAGGCAGGTGGTGGAGATTGCTTGGTACAAAGTTCGACAAGCGTTTTAGGGCTTAGGAAGGAAATTTGTGAATGTCATTTAGGAGGTGGTGTCCACACCATCTTGGGGAAAATTATTACCAAGCAATCATCAGGGGACTGTTAGGAGAAGAAACTTGGGCTTTGTGTGCTAATATTCTGCCCTCCCGGAGGAAATGTCCCACCTGCTGTGGAATTCTTGACCCCCTCGGAATTGTCAGGCTAGAAGCAGGGGGATATATAAATGAGTACAAATTGGCTTTTCCTGAGATGGCCTGGGATGTGGGATATTTAACCCATCTGTGTTTTCATCTGCACCCAATCAAGCCCAGCAAACCAGAACGGACTTTAAAAGTTAAGGGAGAAATGGTCTTGGAGCACGTGGTATTCTGGTTGGGCCATGCCAACTGGCAGGTGAAGACATGCCAATCTCCCTTCTCCCTCTGGGACCTGGCAGGTTAAGGCCCTTCTTATCCCAATTAGGAAGGAGGCGGAATGGCAATGTAAGTATTTCTTTGAGTGAAAATATCAGAAGTGCATAGGATACAGAGAACTTTGTAGGCAGAATGAAATGGAAAATTAGAAGAAGGTCTGAGAAGGTGAGCAAGATGTGAGGAAATGAATCTAAGGCTACTGTATTGGAGTGCATTATTAAAAATTTAAAGGAGGGATTTGGAGGAGACTATGGGTTGAAGATGATGCCACAGCCTCCACATACTCTGTGAGATAAAATGGCCCCCTGTGGGAGTAGGATGGCCACCAGAGGACACCATGAACTGAAAAACAGTGGAAGCAGTCTATACAGTAGTCACAGGAGAGCCAGGACACCCAGATCAATATTCATATATTGACTCATGGCAAGGGTTAGCTCAAGACCATCTTCCTTGGGTGAGGTTCTGTATCCAGAAGGGATAGGGAAAAATATTAATGGCACAAAAATTGACTGATGATAAAAAAGAAATTCTACAGGATTCGGATAGGGATGACCTGCCCCCTCCTCCATACTGGATGATGACATGCCCACCGCCCAGTACTCCACCAGGACCGGAGTCTGCCTTAAAGCCCAATCCAGGGCCAGGTGAAGTTCATGCAGCAGCTGCTGTTCCTAGGGCAGCTCTCCCAGAGATTGTAGAGCCACTGTTTTGGCAGGCTCCGATCCCAGAGATGGAGACCTTTGGTCAACGCCCCCAGGATTCCACCTCAGCAGGATCTCCTAGATTGTATCCACCTCTCCCGGGGAGCACTGATGGGAAGGAGGTAGAAAACACAGGAATTAGAGGCTGCACTCTGCCAAGGAATAGGGGGAAAGAACCCCACTACAGATGCCCCTCAGAGAGCTACAACAGCCTCCGATTCAGGATGCATGTGGGCACTACCATCAGTCCCCTGTAGACTATTCTTACCAGCCATTTTCCTCTGCAGATATATTAAACTAGAAGAGACACACTTCACCATATTTGGAGGAGCAACAAGCCATGATTAGACTAACAGAGACTATGTTTCAAACCCACCGCCCTACATGGGATGACATAATCCAATTACTAGTCTCCCTTTTCAGCACTGAGGAAAGACACAGGATCCTAACTGAGGCCAGAAAATGGTTAAGAAAAATGGCACCTGAGGGTACTGCAAACCCCCAGCAGTGGGCAGAACTAGCCACCACGGATGAGAGGCCCAACTAGGACTTTAACACAGAGGAAGGGAGGGGCCTCCTGGAGAGATATCGGGCAGCTATTTTACAAGGCCTCAAGAGGGGGGCCCGAAAACCTATGAGTATGGCAAAACCCTCCAAAGTGAGTCAAAGGGAAAGTGAATCGCCCTCTGAGTTCTATGAAAGACTGTGTGAGGCCTTTAGAGTTTATATGCCAATAGGTCCAGAGACTGCTGGGCCTCAAATGGTGAGGCCTCAATCCTCACCTTGTGTCTCAATCCTACCCCGAAAATATCAGATGGGGAGACACCAAGTGATTCATGAATTTTTATATATCCCTGAATGCCAGTACCTTTGTTGGGAAGAGACTTGCTGTCTAAATTGGGGTCACAAGTGACCTTTCCCCCCATGAAAGGCCCACTCTTCGAATGGGCTCAAACACCTATTTACTCTTCCTCTCAGTAACCCCTCAAGATGAGTGGTGGAGAAGGCAATGGCACCCCACTCCATTACTCTTGCCCATGGACGGAGGAACCTGGTAGGCTGCAGTCCATGGGGTCGCTAAGAGTCGGACACGACTGAGCGACTTCACTTTCACTTTTCACTTTCATGCTTTGGAGAAGAAAATGGCAGTGTTCTTGCCTGGAGAACCCCAGGGATGGGGCAGTCTGGTGGGCTGCCGTCTATGGGGTCGTACAGAATCGGACATGACTGAAGCAACTTAGCAGCAGCAGCAGCAAGATGAATGGAGGTCCAGGAAGGGAATGATCTTCCTGCTTGTAAAAGAGGTCCCAGTGGTAACAGAACTCAAACATGGTACAATTATGTCAGCACCCGCTTTAGACCCGCCAGACCTTGCTAAGCCATTTACTCTTTATGTGACTGAAAAGGACAAGGTGGCTATGGGAGTGTTGTCCCAGACTATGGGGACATGGGACAGACCAGTGGTTTATCTCTCAAAATGGCTGGACAATGTTGCCATTGGGTGGGCAGGATGCTGACGGGCAGTTGCTGCAGTTGCCTTACTGGTCCGGGAGGCAACCAAGCTGACTTTGGGCCAAGATTTGATTGTAAAATTCCCACGTGAGGTCAACACTCTCCTGCGAGGGGACCCCCATAAATGTTTGTCGACATCCCGGATTACTCAATACCAGGGACTGTTATGTGAGAACCCCCATGTTACTATTGAGCCTTGTCAGGCCCTGAGTCTGGCCACTTTCCTTCCTGTGGGAGAAGGTGGGCCCTCACATGATTGCAAGGAAATCCTAGAAGAAGTTTATGTCAGCAGACCTGACTTGAGAGACCAGCCAATCCTGGACCCAGATTTGGCCCTGTACACCAATGGCACCAGCCTGGTGAAAAAAGGACAATGACTATTGGGATATGTGGTAGTCATGGAAGAACCCATCATTGAGGCTAGCTCTCTGCCTTCACACTGGTCTGCTCAACAGGTCAAACTATATGCTCTCATCCAGGCCCTCCAGCTGCCAAAAGGTAAGAGGACAAACATTTACACAGATTCCAGGTATGCTTTTGCTACTTTACACGTACATGGGGCTTTATATAAAGAGCGAGATCTTCTGACAGCTAACAGAAAGGACATTAAAAATAAAGAAGAAATCTTGACTCTATTAGAGGCTGTATGGGAACCTGAAAAGGTAGCAGTGATGCATTGTTGGGGTCACCAAAAGGAAGACACCCCCACAAACATAGGGAAACGGACTAGCAGATAAAGCCACAAAACATGTGGCTGAGAAATTTGGGGCTGCTGGTGGGGGAATCTATCAGAAACTTTGTATTCCCAAAAATGCCTGAGTTAACTTTGATTCTCCTACAGTATACCCTGGCCCAAGACCAGCTGGCTGAAGCAGAAAAGGCCACCAAAAATGAAAGAGGTCAATGCTGCTCCTGGACATAAACAAAAACCTCCAGAAATACAGTTAAAAGGCACTCTAAGTGGACTTTAAATGCTGCCAACACTCATGGTATGTAGCTTCTCAAGATATTTGGAGGTTTTCCCCACCCTAACTGAAAAAGCAAATGAAGTGGCTCGCTCTCTGCTTCGAGAAATAATCCCCAGATCCAGGTTCCCAACCCATATAGGATCAGACAACAGCCCTGCCTTTGTAGCTGACTTAATTCAACAGGTATGTAAAGTTCTAAATGTCAAGTGGAAATTACATACGGCATATAGGCCCCAGAGTTCTGGGATGGTGGAACGAACCAACCAGACACTTAAAAGAGATACTCTCCAAGTGGATCATAGAGACCGGCTGCTCCTGGGTGGACTTGCTTCCAACGGCTCTGCTCAGACTCAGGGTGACACCATGGCTCCATGGCTATTCTCCATATGAAATTGTGTATGGGAGGCCCTCTCTCATAATAAAACAGGTGTCAACAAATTTGCCTCAGGTAAGGGGAGATGAAATTTCACAGCAGATGGAACAACTGGGTAAGGTAATAAATCAGGTAACTAAGTTTGTACAAGAAAGGGTGCCATTCCCCCTTGGGGGACAGATTCACGAATTTGTGCCTGGGGATCAGGTGTGGGTCAAGGATTGGAAACACGACTCCTTGGCCCCACATTGGAAGGGTCCATATACTGATTGTTCTAACCACCACTACAGCAGTTAAAGCTGCAGGTGTCACTCCCTGGATCCACCACATGAGGATGAAGGGAGCGTACCATGAAGACCCGAAGGATGCTGAGTAGACTACACAAAAGGACTCCACTGATCCCCATGAAACAAAGATCATCTTAAAGAAGAAAAAGAGATGAAGCTCTACAATCAACTGCTGCTACAAGGACTTACCAGTATCATCTTGAGACTAACCAATGTTTCAGCACAAGGAGGGACCTGTGCTATAATTAAAGTTGAATGTTTTGTATATATATTCCTGATTTATCTGGCAATATATCAGCCACCTTAGATGACATGAAAGGTCAGGTAAAAGCTATGTCTGTTGATAATCTTCCTTTTTGGACTTTGGTCCTATCTTGGGTGAAGGGTGATTGGTGGAAAACTATATTTACCATTGTTATAGTTGCCTTGATAGTTCTTCTTTGTGAACCCTGCATTTTACAATGTATTATGAATTTTGTAACCCAAAGGTCAGTGTCATTCTCCTAAATTGGTGGTCGGAGAGCCAGGGTGCAATATATCCCTATGATTGATGCTCATACTATGAAGTAAGAGCATCAAGAGGGGGGAATGAAAGAAGAAACAGACAGAACAGGCTCCATCTTTAAATCAAGACTCCATCTTGGGCCGGACTGTGGACTTGAGCTATATTCCCAGTATCTAGGGAAGCGACATACCAACTGGAAAACCAGACCCCCCAGATGGAAGAGCCCCAGGACTTGTACCTAGACTCTCCATCGCCTAAAAGAATACCAAAAGAGATGGGAATACCAGACCACCTGACCTGCCTTTTGAGAAACCTGTATGCAGGTCAGGATGCAGTAGTTAGAACTGGACATGGAACAACAGACTGGTTCCAAATAGGAAAAGGAGTACGTCAAGGCTGTATATTGTCACCCTGCTTGTTTAACTTCTATGCAGAGTACATCATGAGAATTGCTGGGCTGAAGGAAGCACAAGCTGGAATCAAGATTGCCAGGAGAAATATCAATAACCTCAGATATGCAGATGACACCACCCTTATGGCAGAAAGTGAAGAAGAACTAAAGAGCCTCTTGATGAAAGTGAAAGAGGAGAATGAAAACGTTGACTTAAAGCTCAACATTCAGAAAACTAAGATCGCCTAAGATGGCGGAGGAATAGGATGGGGAGACCACTTTCTCTCCCACAAATTCATTGAAAGAACATTTGAACGCTGAGCAAGCTCTACAAAACAACTTCTGAACGCTGGCAGAGGACATCAGGAACCCAGAAAAGCAGCCCATTGTCTTTGAAAGGAGGTAGGACAAAATATAAACGATAAAGAGAGACAAAAGACTTAGGGATAGAGATCCATCCCAGGAAGGGAGTCTTAATAGAGGACAAGTTTCCAAACACCAGGAAACCCTCTCAGCTGTGGGTCTGGGGGAAGTTTTTGAATCTCAGAGGGCAACATAACTGGGACGAAAAATAAATAAATAAAACCCATAGATTACGTGCCTAAAGGCAACTTCCAGCAGAGAAGTACCCCTGACACGTACGCCACCAGCAAGTGGGGGCTGAACGGAGAGGAGCGGATGACATTGCTTAAGGTAAGGACTGGGCCTGAATGCCCTGAGGACAATCTGAAGGAGCTAATGTGAGACAGCAACCCAAACTGTGGGATAGCCAGAGAGAGAGAGAGTGAATTATCCCATGAAAAGCCCTAAAGTAAGGCACTGCCAGCCCGGTCACAGAACAAAGGACTGAGCAATACCAGAAGACAGCTAGCCAGCTGCGGACTGGCCCATCCTCCGCCAGAAGCAGGGGACAGACGGGTGCCAGTCAGAACCGGAAAGGGGCAAACTTGGCCACAGGTTGGGCATACCCTACTAAATGGTTGACATCCTCCGGGAAGGTTGCAGCCAGAGATCAGCTCCCCAGAAGAGATACACAGCACACTGGAAACGGGCGCGCCTGGAAACTGAGCAGCTGGGACTGGGGAGGTGATAAGACACCTGGTCGCCTGAGCTGCTCGGACCGGAGAACAGCACAAAACGCAGGCCCAACCGAGTCTACACCTTTGTGGAATAGCCGAGAACCTGAACCTGAGTTGTTTAGATCTGAGAAGTGCATGCAACTCAGAGTCTGCTCCCTGCGGAGCAACCTGAAGCCTGAGCAGTGTAGACTGGGAAAGCACACAAGCCGTGAGTGGTACAAACCCAGTGTGGCCAAGACACTGTGAGTAGTCTCCACATACAACAGGTATAATTATTTGCAGTGTTCTTGTTTAGGTTCACTTGTTCAGTCGTGCTGTGGGGAGGGAGGAGACCACCACTGTCCCCTTGGGTCAGGGTGGAAATTAGACACTGAAGAGACCTGCAAACAGAAGAAGCCAAATAAAAAGAGGGAACTGCTTTGGAAGTGATAGGTGCAACAGATTAAAATCCTTGTAGTTAGCACCGACCACATTGGAAGGGGACTATAAATATAGAGAAGTATAATCTGGAGCAAGGAACTATCTGAAACTGAACTAACCCCATACTGCCTGCAACAGCTCCAGAGAAATTCCTAGATATATTTTCACTTTTATAATTTATTTTTATTTATTTTTATTTTTTTAAATCCTCTATCACTCTTTTAATTTTCGTTTTTATAAACCACTATAGCCTTGCAAAAAAAAAAGACCCTATATTTAAAGCAAAATTCATATATATTTCCTATACTTTCTGTGATTTTTTTTAATATTGTATTTTTAAGAGTCTAACCTCTACTCTAGATTTTCAATCTTTGTTTTATAGTATTTGACATCAATTTTGTACATTTAAGAATCCAATCTTCAGCACCCATTTTTACTCAGGAGTGTGATTACTGACTTGATTACTCTCCCTCTTTTGACTCACTTTTTTCTCCCCCAGGTCACCTCCATCTCCTCCCTCCACCTTCTCTTCTTAACCCAATTCTGTGAATCTCTGTGGGTGTTCTGGGCTTTGGAGAAAACTCAGGGAACAGAGTACTACCTAGATCCATCTCTCTCCTCTTGATTCCCCCTTTTCTCCTCCTGCTCACCTCTATCTCCTTCCTCCCTCTTCTCTTCTTTATGTAACTCCGTGAACCTCTCTGAGGGTTCCAGACTGTGGAGAGCACATAGGGAATTATTTACTGGCTAGATTGCTGTCTCTCCTTTTGATTCCCCATCCTCTCCTCCTGGTCACCTCTATCTCCCTCCTCCCTTTTCTCTTCTCCAAGTAACTCTGTGAACTTCTCTGGGTGTCACTCACTGTGGATAATCTTTTCACCATTAGCCTAGAAGTTTTATTATCAGTTCTGTATGGATGGAGAAGTCTTGAGGCTACTGTAAGAATAAGACTGAAAACCAGAGGCAGGAGGTTTAAGCCCAAAACCTGAGAACACCAGAGAACTCCTGACTCTAGGGAACATTAACTGATAAGAGATAATCCAAAAGCCTCCATACCTACACTGAAACCAAGCACCACCCAAGAGCCAATAAGTTCCAGAACAAGACATACCACACAAATTCTCCAGCAACGCAGGAACATGGCCCTAAGCATCAATATATAGGCTGCCCAAAGTCACACCAAGCCTAAACACATCTCAAAACTCACTACAGGACACTTCATTGCACTCCAGAGAGAAGAAATGCAGCTCTATCCATGAGAACAGTGGCACAAGCTTCCCTAACCAGGAAACCTTGACAAGCCACTCGTCCAACCACACTCACAGGGAGAAACCTCCAGAATAAAGAGGAACCACAAACTGCCAGCATACAGAAAGGTCACCCCAAACACAGCAATCTAAATAATATGAAAAAGAATAGAAATACTCAGCAGGTAAAGGAACATGATAAATGCCCACCAAATAAAACAAAAGAGGAGATAGGGAGTCTACCTGAAAAAGAATTTAGAATGATGATAATAAAAATGATCCAAAATCTTGAAAACAAAATGGAGTTACAGATAAATAGCCTGGAGAGAAGGATTGAGAAGATGAAAGAAACTTTTAACAAGGACCTAGAAGAAATTAAAAAGTCAATTAATAATGAATAATGCAATAAATGAGATCAAAAACATCCTGGAGGGAACCAACAGTAGAATAACGGAGGCAGAAGATAGGATAAGTGAGGTAGATAGAGGTAAATAGAATGGTGGAAATAAATGAAGCAGAGAGGAAAAAAGAAAAAAAGAATCAAAAGAAATGAGGACAATCTCAGGGACATCTGGGACAATGTCAAATACCCCAACATTTGAATCATAGGAGTCCCACAAGAAGAAGACAAAAAGGCCATGAGAAAATACTCGAGGAGATAATAGCTGAAAACTTTCCTACAGTGGGGAAGGAAATAGTCACACAAGTCCAAGAAACCCAGAGAGTCCCAAACAGGATAAACCCAAGGCAAAACACACCAAGACATATATTAATCAAATTAACAAAGATCAAACACAGAAATAAATATTAAAAGCAGCAAGGGAAAAAGAACAAATAACACACAAGGGGATTTCAATAAGCATGACAGCTGATATTTCAATAGAAACTCTTCAGGCCAGAAGGGAATGGCAGGTCATACTTAAAGTAACAAAAGAGAAAAACCTACAACTCAGATTACTGTACCCAGCAAAGATTTCATTCAGATATGAAGGAGAATTCAAAAGCTTTACAGACAAGCAAAAGCTGAGAGAATTCAGCATCACCAAACCAGCTCTTCAACAAATGCTAAAGGATCTTCTCTAGACAGGAAATACAGAAAGGGTGTATAAATTCGAATCCAAAACAACAAAGTAAATGGCAGTGGGATCATACTTATCAATAATTACCTTAAATGTAAATGGGTTGAATGCCCCAACCAAAAGACAAAGACTGGCTGAATGGATACAAAAGCATGACCCCTATATATGCTGTCTATAAGAGACCCACCTCAAAACAAGGGACATATACAGACTGAAAGTGAAGGGCTGAAAAAAGATATTTCATGCAAACAGAGATCAAAATAAAAGCAGGAGTAGCAATACTCATATCAGCTGAAATAGACATTAAAATAAAGGTTGTGAAAAGAGACAAAGAAGGACACTACATAATGATCAAAGGATCAATCCAAGAAGAAGATAAAACAATTATAAATATATACGCACCCATCATAGGAGCACCACAATATGTAAGGCAAATGCTAACACGTATAAAAGGGGAAATTAACAATAACACAATAAGAGTGGGAGACTTTAATACCCCACTCACACCTATGGATAGATCAGCTAAACAAAATTAACAAGGAAACACAAACTTTAAATGACACAGTGGACCAGGTAGACCTAATTGATATCTATAGGACATTTCACCCCAAAACAACAAATTTCACCTTTTTCTCAAGTGCACATGGAACCTTCTCCAGGATAGATCACATCCTGGGCCATAAATCTAGCCTTGGTAAATTCAAAAAAAAAAAAAAAAATTGAAATCATTCCAGTCATCTTTTTTGACCACAGTGCAATAAGATTAGATCTCGATTACAGGAAAAAAAAAAAAAAAAACTCAAAAATTCCAACATATGGAAGCTAAACAATACCCTTCTGAATAACCAACAAATCATAGAAGAAATCAAAAAAGAAATCAAAATATGCATAGAAACCAATGAAAAACAGGCTTATCTCAAGAAACAAGAAAAAAGTCAAATAAATAACCTAACTCTACACCTAAAGCAACTAGAGAAGGAAGAAATGAAGAACCCCAGGGTTAGTAGAAGGAAAGAAATCTTAAAAATTAGGGCAGAATTAAATGCAAAAGAAACAAAAGAGACCATAGCAAAAATCAACAAAGCTAAAAGCTGGTTCTTTGAGAAGATAAGTAAAACTGACAAACCTTAGCCAGACTCATCAAGAAACAAAGGGAGAAGAATCAAATCAACAAAATTAGAAATGAAAATGGAGACATCACAACAGACAACACAGCAATACAGAGGATCATAAGAGACTACAATCAGCAACTATATGCCAATAAAATGGACAAATTCTCAGAAAAGTATAACTTTCTAAAACTGAACTAGAAAGAAATAGAAGATCTTAACAGACCCATCACAAGCACGGAAATCGAAATTGCCATCAGAAAGCTTCCAGCAAACAAAAGCCCAGGACCAGATGGCTTCACAGCTGAATTCTACCAAAAATTTAGAGAAGAGCTAGCACCTATCTTACTCAAACTCTTCCAGAAAATTGCACAAGGTAAACTTCCAAACTCATTCTATGAGGCCACCATCACCCTAATACCAAAACCAGAAAAAGATGCCACAAAAAAAAAAGAAAGAAAAGAAAACTACAGGCCAATATCACTGATGAACATAGATGCAAAAATCCTTAACAAAATTCTAGCAAACAGAATCCAACAACATATTAAAAATATCATAAATCACGACCAAGTGGGCTTTATCCCAGGGCTTTATCCCAGGAATGCAAGGATTCTTTAATATGGGCAAATGAATCAATGTAATACACCACATTAACAAATTGAAAGACAAAAACCATATCAATAGATGCAGAAAAAGCCTTTGACAAAATTCAACATCCATTTTTGATAAATACTCTCCAGAAAGTAGGAATAGAAGGAACATAACTCAACATAATAAAAGCTATATATGACTAAACCATGGGAAACCCTATCCCCAATGGTGAAAAATTGATAGCATTTCCCCTAAAGTCAGGAACAAGACAAGGGTGACCACTCTCACGACTACCATTCAACATAGTTTTGGAAGTTTTGGCCACAGCAATCAGAGCGGAAAAAGAAATAAAAGGAATCCAGATTGGAAAAGAAGAAGTAAAACTCTCACTGTTTGCAGATGACATGATCCTCTATATAGAAAACCCTAACGACTCTACCAGAAAACTACTAGAGCTAATCAATTAATACAATAAATTAATTATTACAGTAAATCAATTAATACAGTAAAGTTGCAGGATATAAAATTGACACACAGAAATCCCTTGCACTAACTAAATCTCATACACTAACAATGAGAAAACAGAAAGAGAAATTAAGGAATTAATTTCAATCACCATTGCAATGAAAACAATAAAATACTTAGGAATATATCTACCTAAGAAACAAGAGACCTATATATAGTAAACTATAAAACACTGATGAAAGAAATCAAAGAGGACACAAATAGATGGAGAAGTATACCATGTTCATGGATGGGAAGAATCAATATAGTGAAAATGAGTATACTGCCCAAAGCAATCTATAGATTCAATGCAATCCCTATTTAGCTACTAACGGTATTTTTCAAAGAACTAGAACAAATAATTTCACAGTTTGTATGGAAATACAAAAAAACCTTGAATAGCCAAAGCGATCTTGAGAAAGAAGATTGTAACTGGAGGAATCAACCTGCCTGACTTCAGGCTCTACTTCAAAGCCACAGTCATCAAGGCAGTATGGTACTGGAACAAAGAGAAAAATACAGATCAATGGAACAAAATAGAAAGCCCAGAGATAAGTCCATGTACCTATGGACATGTACCTATGGACACCGTATCTTAGACAAAGGAGGCAAGAATATACAATGGAGAAAAGACAATCTCTTTAACAAGTGGTGCTGGGAAAACTGGTCAACCACTTGTAAAAGAAAGTAGAACATTTTCTAACACCATACACAAATATAAACTCAAAATGGATTGAAGATCTAAATGTAAGACCAGAAACTAAAACTCCCAGAGGAAAACAGGCAAAACACACTTCAACATAAATCACAGCAGGGTCCTCTACGATCCACCTCCTAGAATATTGGAAATAAAAGCAAAAATAAACAATGGGACTTAATTAAAATTAAAAGCTTCTGCACAACAAAGGAAACTATAAGCAAGGGGAAAAGACAACCTTCAGAATGGGAGAAAATAATAGCAAACAAAGAAACTGACAAAGAATTAATCTCAAAAATATACAAGCAACTCCTGCAGCTCAATTCCACAAAAATAAACAATCCAATCAAACAATGGGCCAAAAAACTAAATGGACAATTCTCCAAAGAAGACATACAGATGGCTAACAAACACATGCAAAGTTGCTCAACATCACTCATTATCAGAGAAATGCAAATCAAAACCACAATGAGATACCATTTCACGCCAGTCAGAATGGCTGCTATCCAAAAGTCTACAAGCAACAAATTCTGGAGAGGGTGTGGAGAAAAGGGAACCCTCTTACACTGTTGGTGGGAATGCAAGCTAATAAAGCCACTATGGAGAGGAGTGTGGAGATTCCTTAAAAAACTACAAATAGAACTGCCGTATGACCCAGCAATCCCACTGCTGGGCATACACACCGAGGAAACCAGAACTGAAAGAGACACGTGTACCCCAATGTTCCTCGCAGCACTGTTTATAATAGCCAGGACATGGAAGCAACCTAGATGTCCATCAGCAGACAAATGGATAAGGAAGCTGTGGTACACATCCACAATGGAATCTTACTCAGCCATTAAAAAGAATTCATTTGAATCAGTTCTAATGAGGTGGATGAAACTGGAGCCTATTATACACAGCGAAGTAAACCAGAAAGAAAACCACCAACAGTATGCTAACATATATATATATATATATACATATATATATATATATATATATACAGAATTTAGAAAGATGGTAACGATAACCCTACATGCAAGACAGCAAAAGAGACCCAAATGTATAGAACAGTCTTTTGGACTCTGTGGGAGAAGGCGAATGTGGGATGATCTGAGAGAATAGCATTGAAACATGTATATTATGAAGTATGAAACAGATTGCCAGTCCAGGTTTGATACATGAGACAGGTGCTCAAAGCTAGTGCACTGGGATGACCCTGAGGGATGGGATGGGGAGGGAGGTGGGAGGGGGGTTCAGAATTGGGAACACATGTAAACCCACAGATGATTCATATCAATGTATGGCAAAAACCACTAAAATATTATAATTAGCCTCCAGCTAAAATAAATAAATTAATATAAGATAATATATTAAAAAAAAAAAAAGAAGAAGAAGAAAACTAAGGTCATGGCATCCGGTCCCATCACTTCATGGCAAATAGATGGGGAAACAGAGGATATGGTGGCTGACTTTATTTTTTGGGGCTCCAAAATCACTGCAGGTGGTGATGCAGCCATGAAATTAAAAGACACTTACTCCTTGGAAGGAAAGTTATGACCAACATGAACAGCATATTAAAAAGCAGTGACATTACTTTTTCAACAAAGGTCTGTCTAGTCAAGACTATGGTTTGTCCAGTGGTCATGTACGGATGTGAGAATTGGACTATAAAGAAAACTGAAGGCAGAAGAATTGATGCTTTTGAACTGTGCTGTTGTGGAAGACTCTTGAGAGTCCCTTGGACTGCAAAGAGATCCAATCAGTCCATCCTAAAGGAGATCAGTCCTGGGTGTTCATTGGAAGGACTGATGTTGAAGCTGAAACTCCAGTACTTTGGCCACCTGATGTGAAGAGCTGACTCATTTGAAAAGACCCTGATGCTGAGAAAGATTGAAGGCAGGAGGAGAAGGGTACTAATGAGGATGAGATGGTTGGATGGCATCCTCGACACAATCGACTTGGATTTGGGAGGACTCTTGGAGTTGGTGATGAAGAGGGAGGCCTGGTGTGCTGTGATCCATGGGGTCACAAAGATTCGGACACAAATGAGCGACTGAACTGAACTGAATTATCTATGCAACCTAATATAATCATAAATTCTATTGTGCTTATTGGAATATGACCACAGGCCTATTGATAATTGTCCACTGTTAACTGCCTAGGCTTAAGGTGAATGAATCACGGGTTAACTTTGATTGTATCTTTCTTTTCCTTTGTTCAGACTAGTTTCAGGGAATTTGGGGAGGTGGGTTTGAGCATGTACACTTAGGATATATAAGGTTTTCACGTATAAGGTATATAAGGTTCGGGGTCTTTGGCTAAGAGCAGACTCTGCCTTGGACCCATTGGTGAAATAAACTGCACTCCACTATCTGCATTGTCCTTCTGAGTGACTTTGTTTCCTGGAACACGTGGCTACAACACTATAAAATCCAGACATTTTTCTTCAATTTTCATTATTTTAAGAGTCACTGGGGCCTTTAGGATTTTTGTAAGAATTTTAAGTGCTTTCATTCTACTTGGAATTCATACTGTTCACAAAATAAATTTCAAATTATTTTGTAAAAAAATTTTTGTTCTGTATTTGTGAATTTTTATCTTTAAAATAATGGGAAAACAAATCAATCTGAATTTTCCTCACAATTCATTTATCAATGGCTTATAATCTGTCCTTGAAACAATGAAGGCTCAATGTGTAAATAGTGAGTGTTGGTGTTGGCTGATGAGAGGTGTTAGAGTATGCCAAAAGCAAAACAAATATTCAGTAGTACCACTAAATATAGAACATTTTGAAAATTATACTTATATGTGTACATATAAATAAAAATTCTTCAAGAAATTATAATTATATACAAGCTTGTGCTGTTCTTATTCATTCAGTCATACCCTATTCTTTGAAACCACATGGACTATAGCCTTCTCGGCTCCTCTGTCCATGGGGATTCGCCAGACAAGAATACTGGAGTGGGTTGCCCTGTCCTCCTCCAGAGTATCTTCCCAACCCAAGGATCAAACCCAGGTCTCCTGCATTGTGGGTAGATTCTTTACCAGCTAAGCCACCAGGGAAGCCCAAGAATACTGGAGTGGGTAGCCTATCCTTTCTTCAAGGGAACTTTCCCACCCAGGAATTGAACCGGGGTCTCCTGCTTTGGAGGCAGATTCTTTACCGGCTAAGTTACCTGGAAAGCCCATACAACCCTTATGTATCATATAAAAACATGTATTACAAAAAACTGGCTCAGTTCTAAAAAAACTGTTCTGTTTTCTTTGAATGCCACACTGAAATTCAAGAATTCAACTCAAAAAATGACTATTACATTTATGCTTTAAACACATCAAGATGTTTCTAAAACGTAAATGGACAAGTCCCAAAGGATAAAAATTCATTTGGCTGTATGACTACAAATTTAAATGGCCCTATCATTCAACTGACTTGTAAGTTTTACTGACTATTAGAAAATAGCTCACGTTCAAAGTGAGAGGGTTTTGGATCATCTCAATTCTGGATTGTAACCCCAAAGATGCTTTTGTAATGAAATCAGAATGTGCTACTGTCTACATGCTGAGTTTTAACTTATGTACTTTAATAGCTGTTGCTGCTGCTAAGTCGCTTCAGTCGTGTCCTACTCTGTTCGACCCTGTAGATGGCAGCCCACCAGGCTCCTCTGTCCACAGGATTCTCTAGGCAAGAATACTGGAGTGATTTGCCATTTCCTTCTCTGACTTTAATAGCTAGGTGCATTATTTGTACCAGAACTCCTCCAAAGAAAAGCACAGGGCACAATGTCCCTAACTAAGTTTGAATGAAGAATCACTTAAGTCACTTAGTTTACAGTTTAAAACAACTGATAGTTACAGTGAGGGCTGTGACTCCCCATTCCCACACTCTTCAAAAAAGTATGGAAAACTATTCCAAGGTCTGTGGTATATACCCTAAAGAACATTAAAGAATATGGCAGAAGCTATTAACTGAAGCAGGAATATTGTAATATCTTCATGTATATATTTTTTCTCTTCTTCTACTCTCACATAAAAGTAGTAGACAGCTTGAATTATAGAATTGCATATGGTTTTACAAGCAAAGATATGAAGGTTAACTTTCAAAACTGACAAATATTCTGCATATTGAATCTGAATCTAATTCTTGAAACAATATTCCCTGCTATATTGCACATTGAATGACTATATGTGTTGGCAGGTGTTGTAGGAATTGAAGGAAGCTAAACTTGGAAGATAAAGGAAGCTTTACTTTTCAAGCAACTCAGCACATTGCCTGAAAATATATACAAGCCTGTGATTTGACTAATCCATTAAATTCCTGTGGCATTTACAGTGAGGATTTTAAAGCTCTAGTGAAATCCATTACAATGAATAATAAGAACCAAGTCAAAATCTCTAAATCTATTCTTTTTTTTTTTTCTAGACCCAATCTGAGAAGTCATCTCCTATGTACATCCTAAATTTGGGGAAACCAAGGTAACATCCCAATGATGAACCATATGTTGGCTGCACTTGTTCATTCTGCTTATTCCAGTAAACTTGTAGTGTAGTGGTGTGTCACAGTGAAAAGGAGTACATAAAATTCAGTTTAGATTCAGTTTTATTCTGCTACATTTTTTCTTTTTTGCCACACCAGCATGTGGAACTCCCCCCACGAGGGATTGAACTCATGCTCCCTGCCTTGGAAGCATGGAGTCCTAATCACTGGAACACCAGAGAAATCTGCCACCTCTTTTTCTGTCATTTTAAGACAGTTACTTTGACTCTTAAATAGGAAAATTACAATGTTTTACCTAAAAAAGGAAACCAATCTAAATAATTTGCCTTCATGGAGTTATAGATTGGAAAGTTCTTATTTGAGCGATTTTAGCTTATCACAGAGGTACATGAATACATGCATATTTTTGTGTACATGTGTGTATTTTTCAGAGGAGAATATCTTCTTCAGTTATGCATAATTCATACCTGCTTCAAAAAGTTTGAAATTTTTAGCTAGAGGTGCCTAAAATTTGAATCCTTTTTGTCTGAGCACACACACACACACACACACACACACATATAATACACATGCAAACCTATTCTTTTTCAGTTTATTTTTTCATTATAGGTTATTATATGATATCAAATATACTGCCTGTGCTATACACTAGGATGTTGGTTATCTAATTAACATATGAATCTTGTAGACCCACTAGGATCATTGAATTAATCATCCAAAAGTATGGCTTATTCTTCATGACTTTTCTGCAAAATCAGATTTCCACACATACACCCCCCCCCCCACCCAACCAGTATATTGAACTGTATGCTAGGCTGTATGAGCATCCGGGATGGCTCAGTGGTAAAAAGTCTGCCCACAATGTGGGAGACCCAGGTTAAATCCCTGGGTCGAGATGATCCCCTGGAGAAGGAAACGGCCACCCACTCCAGTATCCTTGTCTGAAAAATCGCATGGACAGAGGAACCTGATGGGCTACAGTCCATGGGATCGCAAAAGAGTTGTACATGACTTGGCAACTAAACAATAACAACAACAGTGCTAGGCTGTAATAGTTTTGCAGGGAAGCTGCATATTTACAATATCTATCTTTCTTTTCCTTGAATGATTAAAGGGCACTTTAAAAATTCTGTATATTTTAGGTGCTTTTATGCTGAAACTAAGTTTCTTAGAATTATTCTGTTGTGGTTAACCATGTTTAAAAGCTTCTGGGAAGCTATCATTTTTCATTACTGAAATACAAGGAGCTATGAAGCTAGATTTTTGTTTGTTTGTTTGTTTGCTTTGTAGAACAAAAAGATGGTAAAAGTTCTAGATCTTAACATCATAAAATAACATTTATTTTGGATAGTTTAAAGACTTAATTTTATGTAACCAAGAGACCTCAGAAAGGTAGGTGAAAGAGGGTTGGTACCCAAGCATGTGCTGTGCTTAGTCGCTCAGTCATGTCTGACTCTTTGCAACCCCATGGCCTGTAGCCCACCAGGCACGTCTGTCCAGGCAAGAATGTGGGAGTGGGTTGCCATGCCCTCCTCCAGGGGATTTTCCCAACCCAGGAATCGAACCCAAGTCTCTCATTGAAGGCAGATTCTTTACCGTCTGAGCCATGAGGGAAGCTCTCATTCTTAGAGAATTAGATCTTTCTTTTCAAGTCAAGCACTTTCTTGGTTTCAGCATGCAATCCTCTCAAATCTGCATTTCCAAATATGATGTAGCTTTTTGTTTAATATTTGATTCTCTACATTTTCTGATTCTCACATGCATGTGTCATGATACCTGCAACCTAAAAAAAAAACTGAACTCAAGTTCTCAATTGAACTCAACGCTCAGCCATTCCATTTTCCCATAAGCATCATTGTCAGTATAGTTTTCAAGCAGTGGAAACATCTTTGGTGGTCTCCATTCCAATAATGTGAACTCAAATCCAAGAAAGACTCTAGCAAAATCATCATATTCTCTTCCAAGTCAACCAATAACATCTTTACCTTTTGCTCTGTTATTCACCTTTGCTTACTTACAACTGGGTATTATAGGTTTATTATCTCTTTGTACTACTAATTTTAATCACTCTTGTATATAGTCTCTTGTTTTTAGGATCACCTTCAACACTAAAAATAAAAGTAGCTTCTCCTTTGTCCCAATTTCCATCCAAGATTCTATGGACTATTTCATTTGTTTTTTTTTTTTTTTCCTTAATGGGTTTGCTCTTATCTTTATTCTCATTTATCAAAGTTTCTTGTTTAGGTGAATAATTGTGCTCCTGATTTCCGCTTATCATTACATGTTTTAAATTATATATTTTTTTTAATTGAGGCAATGTTGATTTAGAACATTATATAAGTTTCACATGTGCAACATTATATTTGTACTTTGATATACACTACAGAATTACAAATATATTTGGAAATCAGATCTGAAAATCAGATTTTCCAGGAAAAATTGATTGTGCCAATTAAATAGAAAAGCAAGGTCCCTTTGTACTCTTTTTTCTACATGTCTACTTTCCTGGTTAATATTGAAGTCATCTTGAATGTGTGACCTAATCAATTTTGGCTGTTTCTTTTCAAGAAGGAGCTAAATGATACTCTTTGACTTGTCAGATTATGTCATTATAACTTCTAGTATATCCAGAAGAAGCTTAGAGAATCAATTGCCTCAAACAAAGCAGGACTTCCCTGGTGGTCCAGTGGTAGGAATTCACCTGCCAATGAAGAGGACATAAGTTTGATCCCTGCTAGTGGAAGAGTTCGTATACTGTGGGGCAATTAAACCCATGCACCTCAACTACTGAAGCTGGGCACCCTAGAGCCCTGTGCTCCACAAGAAAAGTCAGGTGATGAGACGCTTTCACACCAAACTAGAGAGTAGCCCCACTTGCCGCAACTAGAGAAAGCCCATGCATACCAACAAAGATTCAGTGCAGCCAAAACTAAATACATAAATCAATAAAAACAACTAAACAAACAAAATTAATGGCTCTTTTCATATTCTTTATTCTGAAAAATCACACAGTAAGAGTTAGTTCATGGTTTAGCAAGACTTTAGCACTGAGGTCAGTACAGACCTACCTGTAATAAGTCCTACACTATTAGGATATATCATCAGAAAGAAATCTAATCTCAAAGTCAATACCCTGCATTGGTTAATGTTTTGGGACCCCCAGAAAGAAAGATTAATGCCTTTTCTGGCATTATTTGAGTAAAATAGTCCTTCAATTAAAACCTGGTCATAGAAGATTAAGATAATGAAATAATTTCTTACAAAGATACATTTAAAAAAATATAAACAATTTCAAGATACTGAGGTAATTTTCTGGGTAATTCAAATATAAATCTGTTAATCAATTGGATATTTTTATGGAAAATTATCTTGAGAAAGAAATCAATGACCATAATTATGTGGACAACTGCCTTAAATATTTTTTGAATAGACATATCTAGTGAGTGCTATATTTCCAAACATGTAAAGAGAAGATTCATTCATTTTAAACACAAAAGGAAACCTGTATCACCTTAAGAACAATCTCAGTCATTTTCTAAACAACTGATTTTTTTTGGAATTCATCCACTGCTCAGATCTTTGTTATTCACTGAAGCTAGCTACATAGCTAGCTTACAAAACTATGTGCTGAGATGTATATGGATTAAACATTTTGCCCACAAGGTTTTTTCTTTTGTTTGGTTTTGCTGCTCCTCTACTGAATTATTGAGCACTGTACATATAGTTTCACCAGTAATCTAAAGTCAAATAGCTTTTTTAACTAAAATCTCTGTGAAGCCAACACACTTTTGGTGATAAAAAGAAAAGCAAGAACTGTAAGGAAACTCCCTTAACCTAACAAAGGACAACTATAAAATAACCGCAGCTAACATCATAGGGAATGGTGAAAGACTGCTGCTGTTGCTAAGTCGCTTCAGTCGTGTCTGACCCTGTTCGACCCCATAGATGGAAGCCCACCAGGCTCTTCTGTCCCTGGGATTCTCCAGGCAAAAATACTGGAGTGGGTTGTCATTTCCTTCTCCAATGCACGCTAAGTCACTTCAGTCATGTCTGACTCTGTGCGACCCCATGGACAGCAGCCCACCAGGCTCCTCTGTCCAAGGGATTCTCCAGGCAAGAATACTGGAGTGGGTTGTGATTTCCTACTCCAGGTGAAAGACTAAATGCTTCTTTACTAAGATCCAGGGTATTTGGCCTCCCACTTCAATCCAACATTGTACTAGAGATTCTAGCTAGAACAATTAGGCAAGAAAAAAGTAATAGATAGCATCTAGATTGGAAAGGAAGAAGTACAGCTACTTCTATATGAGAATGACATGGTCTTGTATATAGAAAATCTTAACTGAACTACTTTATGGTAGCAATTCCTATCCAAAAATGAAATTAAAATAATTCCACTTACAATAGTATCTAAAAGATAAAATATTTAATAAATTTAGCCCAAAAAAGTGCAAAATATTTGTACAGTGAAGATTCAAAATATTGTTGAAATAAATCAAAGAAATATTAAATAAATTGAGAGATATTACATATTTATGGAACAGAACACTTAATATTGTTATGATGATGAAACTTTTCAAATGAATCTATAGATTCAACATAATCTCTATCGTAATTCCAACTGCATTATTTTGAAGAACTTGACCAGTTGATCTTTAAATGTATAGGGAAATACATAGAACTCATTCAAACAATAAACAATATTGAGAAAGAAATACAAAAACATTGGAGAACTCATACATCTCAGTTTCAAAATGTACTACAAAGCAAGAAAGAGCAGTACTAAAAATAAGGACATATAGATCAATGGAGCATGATTGAGTTCATAAATAAACCTTCACATTTTCAACCAGTTTCTTTTGTACAGGGTTATACTAAGACAGGCTTCCCAGCTGACACTAGTGGTAAAAATCTACCTGCCAATGCAGGAGACACAAGAAATGTGGGTTTGATCCCTGGTTTGGGAAGATCTCCTGGAGTAGGAAATGGCAACTCATTCCAATATTCTTGCCTGGAAAAATCTCATGGACAGAGGAACCTGGAGGTCCATAGGAGCATAAAGAGTCAGATATAACTGAAGTGGCTTAGCACACAGCACATACTAAGCACAATGGGGAAAAAGGGTCCTCTCAACAGATGTTGCTAGAAAGAATGGATACCTACATACAAAAAAAATTAGCATTTTGGAATCCTTTCTCACATTGTATGAAAAATTAAATCAAAATGGGTCATAAACCTAAATTTATGAGCTAAGACTTTAAACCCTGATAAAAAAATGTAGGAAGAAATTTTCATCAATTTGGGTTAAGCTAGCAGCACAAATATCAGTAGAAAAATAAATAATATTGAAATTAATCAAATTTAAAACTTTTATGCTTTAAATTATGCCACAATGTAAGTGAAAAGACAAACCACAGAATCAGGGGAAAATTTGCAAATAGTGTATCTGATGGTAGACTCTGTCTATAATGCATGCATAGAGAATTCTTAAAAGTTCATTAAAAAGAATAAATAAGAATAGAATTTTTTTCAAGGATTATGCACAAATGAACAAAAAGTGCATGAAAAGATGATAAATACTATTAGTAATCTGGTAAATACAAATTAACACTGCTATAAGTTACCACTTTACACCTATTATAGGATTAGTTGCTTTTGTTTAGTTGCTAAGTCGTGTCCAGCTCTTTGCAACCCTGGGGACTGTAGCCCACCAGGTTATTCTGTCCATGGTATTTTCCAGGCAAAATACTGGAGTGGGTTGCCATTTCCTTCTCCAAGGGAACTTACCAACCCAGTGACTGAACCTGCATCTCCTGCATTGGCAGGCATTGGCCAGCAGATTCTTTACCACTGAGCCACCAGGGAAGCCCCATACTATAGGATGGTTACAACCAAAAAGACAAACAGTAACATGGTTTTGAGGATATGGAGAAGTTGGAACTCTCAAATATTGCTGATGGGAATGTAAAATGGTACAGGTGCTTTAGAAAATAGTTCTGCTCAAAATGTTAAGCATATCACTGACCCAACAATTCCACATCTAGAGAATTGAAAACATATGTCCATACAAAACTTGTACACAAATAAATGCTCAGAGAGCACTCTTCACAATAGTCATAAAGTGAAAATAATCCAAATGACCATCAACTGATGAATGGATAAAAAAAGAAAAACTTATATATACATATGATGGGCTTCCCAGGTGCCACTAGTAGTAAAGAACTTGACTCCCAATGCAGAAGACATAAGAGACACAGGTTCGATCCCTGGGTCAGGAAGATCCTCTAGAGGAGGGCATGGCAACCTACTCCAATATTCTTGCTTAGAGAATATCCTGGACAGAGGGACCTGGAGGACTTTAGTCCATAGGGTCACACAGAGTCAGACACGACTGAAGTGACTTTAGCACGCATACACACATATATACAATGGAATATTGTTCAGTCATAAAAAGGAAGTACTGGATACATGCCAAAATATGGATAAACCTTGAAGACATTACACTAAGGGAAAGAAGTTAGATGCAAAAGACCACTTATTATTTGGTTACACTTATATAAAATGCCCAGAAGAAGTACATCTTATAGAGATAGAAAGACCATTAGTGGTTGCCTCGGCTTACAGGGATTTGGTGAATGACAGCTAATTGATACTGGGTTTCCTTTTGGAATGATAAAAATGCTCTAAAATCTTTTGTGACGGTGGTTGCAAACTTTGTGAATACATTAAAAATCATTGAATTGTACACTTTAAATAAATGGATTTTTACAGTATGTGATTTGTATCTCAAAAATGCTGTTGTAAAAATCAATTTAAAAAATTACTCAGCATTCATTTGTCAACCAATTTTTTAACACCTACTTTGAGTTTCTCAACTTTTAGTGTGCATTAGAATAAGCTAGAGTGCATTCAAAAATCCCAATACCCAGACAGTGTCCCAGACCAATTCTATCAAAATCCCTAGGGGTAGGAACAAGGTTATCAATATGTACAACCAAAGTGAGGAACCACAGTGTAAATGTAAAAAACACTTCTGGGCACTAAAACTGAAAGGTGACTCTGAGTCTCCATTCCTTTAGTTGTAAAAATCAGCATAATACTATTGGTCTTTAGTGTTAATGTGAGCATTTGTATTAAAAAAAAATTGACCATAAAAAATAACCAAAAATTATTAGATTTTAAGGAGAAGTGTTAGTGGTAGAATTTGAGTGTTGGGTATATTGATGTCTACTGCTAAATTAATAAATTCACTGTTAAATTATTTGCTGGGTGTGTGAAATTTTTCATTTCTTCGCCCCTGAAACAAAATTTGAGAATTGATTCTATTACAGGGACTACTATATTTTCTTACATTTCCCTTTTATTTGAACTGTCCTTTAGTAACCTTAGATTTTCTATTCTTTAATAACAGAACCAAACTTCTTTAGATGTATGGTTCATATACTTTAAATATATAATGTTGTTTGGCAGGAAAAGCATAGATAAATGATAAAATATTAATAAAATTAATAGTTTCCCTTAAATATATCTGCAATATTGGGTAGGAAAAGATAGTATAATCTTTTATGCATCTTAGCACAGAATATTTTGAGACAATAATAACTACAACCTTGCTAGGAACTGAGGGTGATATGATATATATAGATAAATATTAATTTTATTTATATGTCCATATTTTCATGCAAAATATACCCTTTTTCTAAATCATGTGACATTAACCATAGAATAATTAGGCTGGAAAGTACTTTTATGAATTTCTTCAGCCTAAGTTAAAACCAGAGATGTTACTTTGAGAATAAAGGTCCATCTAGTCAAGGCTATGGTTTTTCCAGTAGTCATGTATGGATGTGAGAGTTGGACTATAAGGAAAGCTCAGTGCAGAAGAATTGATGCTTTTGAACTGTGATATTCGAGAAGACTCTTGAGAGTCCCTTGGACTGCAACGAGATCCAACCAGTCCATCCTAAAGGAGATCAGTCCTGAAAGACCGATGCTGAAGGTGAAACTCCAATACTTTGGCCACCTGATGGGAAGAGCTGACTCATTTGAAAAGACGCTGATGCTCCGCAAGATTGAAGGTGGGAGGAGAAGGGGATGACAGAGGATGAGATGGTTGGATGGCATCACTGACTCAATAGACATGAGTTTGAGTAAACTCTGGGAGTTGGTGATGGACAGGGAAGGCCTGGCATGCTACAGTCCACGGGTCGCAAAGAGTTGAACATGACTGAGCGACTGAACTGAAGTTAAAAGCTACCACCGTATCAATCTATAAAGTATCTGCCCACAATGTGGGAGATCCAAGTTCCATCTCTGGGTCAGGAAGATCCCCTGGAGGAGGAAATGGCAACCTACTCCATATTCTTGCCTGGAGACTCCCATGGACAGAGAAACCTGGTGGACTACAGTCCATGGGGTCACAAGGAGCTGGGCACATCTGAAGCACGCACTGGGTCTATACTGCTGTCTGTTCATACTCCACACTGTAAAAAGTTATTACAATTAATATTTTTACATGTGTCTCCTCCACTAGATTGTGAGATCCTTGAAGGCAGGAACTGTATCTTGTTAGTCATTGTATCACCCATTCAAAACTTTTTTCTTAGTGTTTATTTTCAACCAGATACAGTGGTAGGTGGTAAAAATTCAATGATGTTAATGTTTAGCATACTTCATAGCTTACAGTGAGCAGTGAAAAAGTGTTTATGGACCTTGAAGAGGGAATAAATACAATAATATATT
Source organism: Cervus elaphus (assembly GCF_910594005.1). Lineage (NCBI taxonomy): Eukaryota > Metazoa > Chordata > Mammalia > Artiodactyla > Cervidae > Cervus > Cervus elaphus. The sequence continues at coordinate 92,067,011 of NC_057848.1, forward strand.
CCAGCGTATCAAAAATACAAAATAGCGAAGAGGTTATATTAAGAACCCATCCAATCAATTATTCATGAAGTTGGCTAAATTAATTACAAATAATAGATATGCAGTCTCTTTTTAAAGTTATTGGCCCAGAAATATATGGGGGTGGTGAAATTCATATAATAATAGTTGCCATTTGCCATTTGAATAAAAGCTAAATGTAAGGAGATCACTAACTCTTTTCCTGTGAAATTAAAACTCTGTGTTTCAGTCTCCATCTGTTGTGAGGAATACTGTGGATGAAAACATTCAGAAGAGTAAGAACGTTTCTGAAATTCATTCTTAGCTCTAATTTTGTTGTATAAATTTAGAGAATTTTTTTTAATATCTCTGAAAGCATCGTACTATAGCCGCTTTTCTCTCATAAGAGTTAGAAGACTCACCTGAAGTCTATAATTTTCACAATGCTTCAAGGCATTGAACCAAGTTTAGACCTCCATTGTAAATGAATGTAACTGACGTCCACAGTACGTGAACTGTGAACTTCAAGATGTTCAAGCTGGATTTAGAAAAGGCAGAGGAATCAGAAATCAAATTGCCAATATCCACTGGATCATTGAAAAAGCAAGAGAGTTCCAGAAAAAACATCTACTTTTGCTTTATTGACTATGCCAAAGCCTTTGACTGTGTGGATCACAAGAAACTGTGGAAAATTCTTAAAGAGACAGGAGTACCAGACCACCTTACCTGCCTCCTGAGAAATCTGTATGCAGGTCAAGAAGCAACAGTTAGAACTGAACATGGAACAAGAGACTGGCTCCAAATCAAGAAAGGAGTACCTCAAGTATACTGTCAAGTCAGGTACATCTTGTATATTACCAAGTGTGTTTTCAAGGAGTATGTCAAGTATATCGTCACCCTGCTTATTTAATTTTTATGCAGAGTACATCATGAGAAATGCTGGACTGGATGAAACACAAGCTGAAATCAAGATTTCTGGGAGAAATGTCAATAACCTCAGATATGCAGATGACATCACAGTTATGGCAGAAAGCGAAGAAGAACTAAAGAGTCTCTTAACGAAAGTGAAAGAGGAGAGTGAAAAAGTTGTCTTAAAGCTCAACATTCAGAAAACTAAGATCATGGCATCCAGTCCCATTATGCCATGGCAAATAGATGGGGAAACAATGGAAACAGTGACAGACTTTATTTGTTTGGGCTCCAAAATCACTGCAGATGGTGACTGCAGCCATGAAATTAAAAGCTGCTTGCTCTTTGGAAGAAAAGCTATGACCAACCTAGAAAGCATATTAAAAAGCAGAGACATTACTTTGCTAACAAAAGTCCATCTAGTCATAGATTTGGCTCTTTCAGTAGTCATGTATGGATTTGAGAGTTGGACTATAAAGAAAACTGAAAGCCAAAGAAATGATGCTTTTGAACTGTGGTGTTGGAGAAGACTCTTGAGAGGCCCTTGGACTGCAAGGAGACTCAACTTGTCCATCCTAAAGGAACTCAGTCCTGAATATTCATTGGAAGGACTGATGCTGAAGCTGAAACTCCAATACTTTGGCCACCTGATGCGAACAACTGACTCATTTGAAAAGACCCTGATGCTGGGAAAGATAGAAGGTGGGAGGAGAAGGGGACGACAGAGGATGAGATGGACGGCATCACCGACTCAATGAACGTGAGTTTGAGTAAGCTCTGGGAGTTGGTGATGGACAGGGAGGCCTGGCGTATTGCAGTCCATGGGGTCACAAAGAGTTGAACACCACTGAGCGACTGAACTGAGCTGAACTGACTTCCCCTAACTGAGTAAGATAGGCAAGGGAGAGATTAAAGCAAGGGAGAGAGAATACAATGATAAATTCCTATTTCTGCTACTGTATACTCTAGCAGCCTTACATTCTTCCAAGTGGATTTAAACCTTCTCAGTTTTTGTCCCTACAAACAGTTCATTTCCCAGAAATGAAGACTGACTTACATTTCCCAATTTATTTTCTTTCCATTCAACTTGAGAAAGTATTTTATATATACTGTCTTCAGTCTAAAGAAAAGAATCAAGAATGTAGTTTTCTAGTCTTTTGTTGGCAAAACAATCCTTCAATGGTTTGCCATATAATCTAATAATAATTTCATAAAACACACACATAACATGTTTTAGACAAGGCACTATTACCAAGCTTTGAAAATTTGAAGGAAAATTGTCATGTCACCAACCTAGATCCAGAGCTGACCAGAAAATATACGGAACTTGATGGCACTGTGATTCAACTTCTAGTTTGGCTTTGCCCAAGAATGTGAACTTAGGAAATTCACTTCGTCTCTCTGAACCTAATTTTTCTCTTCTTTTAAATGAGATTATTGGGCAGAGGATATCTAAAATTACTTTCAATGGTAAAACTCAATGATTTGATGGTAAAAAAAAAAAAAAAAAGGAAAGCTGGTAATTTGTCCTCAAAACTACAGAGAATAGGCACCCTCACAAGTTTATTTTCTGTCCAAATTTTGACACTTTTATGGTTTAAGAGATTATTGTGTACTCTAAATTTGTTGCAAACAAGGCAACAATGTTAACGTTTGAGTCACAGGTTGATCTAGTCCTCATCCTAGCAAGCTATAACTTGTTTTCTTCAATAATACCAATCAGAACTCATCAGATATGTACTGACCCATTTTCTATTATACAATGAATAATTTTACTTAAATATAAATTTATAAACAGATTGTAGTGATATCCCACTCTCTAAGTTTTTCCAACTGCCTCATTTTTGTGAGAGGAAGAAATCAGATGACCAACGATTACGATAAGAAATCACTAAATAACAAAACAGGTAACAAGATCTTTCCAGGAATTTAACTAGTCAAAGTCATCTATTATTAAAAAGCAAGGAAATACCTATAACCATTTTCTATGATACGAATTTTGTTTTCATCCTAAGGCAACATAGGAAATTAATAGTTATGAAGAACATGAATAAAAATCAGACTTTGGAAAATGAGATTTGATTTTGACTCTTTCAAAAACCACACAATTCCCTGAAATTAAATGTCATTAGATGTTGTCTTGTAAAGTAGACACCAAATATTTTACTGAAATAAATTATTGCTATATTTCCATTTTCAACTGAAATATGAATAAATATTTCTCTTCGTGATTCTATGGCTGAGAGTCTCTAGATTGCTTATTTTCTCATTTAGACTTAAAATTATTCATCTGCAGTGTTATTCAATGTTTATTTTAAAACTTCAGAGAAGCTTAATTTTCAGTCATATAACTTCCAGTTTTTATAGTTTTTAGAGAATGCTTTTAATAAATATTTTAATGTTTAATATTGCACTTCATATTGAGTGAGAAAAAAAAATTAACAGGTAAAACTACAGTATACAATTGAGGTTAAGATGTTTCAGCAAAAAGAAATACAGGTGCAGGTTTAAATGACAGGAAAGTAATCATTTTCATGTTCATAATAAGGAGAGTTGCCAACATGATAATGAATAGAATCATCAATTTACAACCATTGGTGACATTTCCTGTTGTCATTCAGCAAACTAATTGCCTCTTTTGTCAGATGAATTTCTTATTACAGAAATGTTGCAAGAAATTCTGTTTGGGCAAAAGAAGTTCTGATATTTAAAAATTTCTACTTAGGCAATTTTTTTTATATATAAGTAGTGTTCAGATGATTAAGGTGACATTTATCAGCAAGAGCTCCATGTGAAATGTTATACAAAGTATAGAATTGTGAAGTTTGTGGAAACTCATATTTTAAATAAAGAGTTTATAAAATTAGAAATTATTTTCTTTTATTAAAAAGCATAGTCATATCTACTCAAAATAATTATGGATCAGAAGTAACATCAAATTAAAAGTAGAACATCATTTTGTAAAAATAAGATTGATATAATAATTGCATTAACTGAATACAGTACAGTGTGTGCATTCTCTGAACACTTAATCTCATAAGTACTAATATATACCAATGATAGCTTTTTTCCCTTTAAAATATTGAAAATATATTTTGTTATTATATGATGAAATAAAACAATGCAGTGGTTAGCTTCAGAACTTTAATAAGAGAAACAGATAGTATATAAAGAAATACTTGGAAACTCAATTTACATTTAAATATTAATATTACTGTATATTATATTTAGCTACACATTGTTTTAACACATATTTTCATAAGTTTACACAACAGAAGTAATGTCATTCACACATACTATCCTCACAGTAACTAAAAGAACCAGGTAAACATCCTTGAGCTATGTTGGGCATTCAAGTCTTTTTGCAATGCAGATGATATAACTTTATTAGTTTGTCTTTTTTGGCCAAATTCCCTTTGCAAATTCTGTGTGTCTAGTGATAGTCACATAATCCTTTTAGGAATTTCATGAAAATTATTTCCTGCTATGGAAGATGCATTTATAACAGGAAGTACTAGAAATGCAAAAGTGCAAACAATGATTTTTTATTAGCTGGAAAGCCATCCTTAAGAGTTTAAATATAATACCAGACACATTACCAAAGCTATTACAAGGCACATAACTACTCAAATCTGAGCATGGACCAGTTCTAAATTGCTTTAAAAATCAATAATATATATCACTGGTCATAATTATGGAACATCAGTAGCAATATAGGGTTGTATATAATTATGGTACATCCATGGCACTTTACAACAAAGCCAATGGCCCCTTGGACTGAATCTCTTTTACTTGTGCTGCCTAATCCTGTTTAAGTGGGGCATTACATATGTATGTAATAGAGCAAGAAAAAAAGATGTTATGACAAATACCCTGTGTAGACATCAAAATCCTATAGGCAAGATGATTTGAGAATACATTAAGGGTAGTACAGAAGCTGCTTTATTTGAGGGAGTCCATGTTCATTGTTAACAATATCAACCAAATACAAAATAAGATTGTTATCTCAACTCATTTTCATCTTTCAAAATGTACATAGAAATTGGCGATTATCAGAGCATATTTAAATTAGAGATTTTACACTGGGTCTGCAATGCAACTCTTTTTGTGTTCTTATATATCTGGAACTCTTTGTTACATCTAGTCATGATATTTTAAAATTACTTTTTCAAATCAATGACTCAATCTTAAAATATTATCATGAGGATAGTTTCTCATACATCATACTGTAAATTGAGTTCTTGCATCAAGACTGCTGTGTTTTTAACTCAAGAATTCGTGGTCAGATGGATGTGTTAATATTTATTTGAAGCAACTGACTTTGCTTTTAGTCTTATTCACATTTTCATTGCTTTTTTATGTATGTTGAGACTTCAAAGCTTTCACTCAAAAACATTCATAAATACATTATTCACTCCTGGCATATCTCAGACTATTTCTAATGAGACAATACACAGCAAAATTTAATTACTTATAATTAGTAAGAAAAATGAAGAAAAATAATTATGGTATGTTCCTCCCTAAACAATTTTCTACTCTGTCCTCTTTATATGGGCTAAATGTTACTTTTCTAACATTCTGACTCAATAATAAAGTCCTTCTAGTTAGTAAACCAAAATAAAACAAAACAAAACTAGAAAAAAAAAAAAGCAATGTAATGTAATGGATATATGTATAACTGAATCACTTTGCTATACACCTGAAACAGCACTACTTTTTGCAAATCAATTATGTGCTAAGTCACTTCAGTCGTGTCCAACTCTTTGTGACCATATGGACTGTAGCCCACCAGGCTTGTCTGTCCATGGGATTCTCCAGGCAAGAATACTGGTTGTGTTGCCATTTCCTCCTCCTGGGTATCCTGCTGCCCCAGGGATCAAACCACAGTTTCTTAGGTCTCCTGCATTGGCAGGCATATTCTTTACCATTAACACCACCTGAAAAGCCAGGTGGCACTAGTGGTATACTCTAATATAAAATAAAACTTAAAGTTAAAAAGCCCAGCAATCACACTTTTTATTAGTTTATATCAGTAACTGGAAGGCAGTGCTATAAATATTATTTCTAAGTTTCTGGAAGGTGCAGGATACTTGAAAACTAGATAATAATACTAATTAAAACTTTTCCTCATAAAATTATTGATTTAAAATTGGAAAACAGGACTTATTAGCTAATTTAAGAGGACCGTAAAGATAGCAATATAATTCAACTATTAAAGTTTTCTCTTTGGGTCAAGATGATTCATTTATATTTAGAAAGTACACTGTGTTTAAATGATAATTTAATTTTTAAAAGTGTAAAATGTATGAACCCCAATGCTCATTGCAGCACTATTTACAATAGCCAGGATATGGAGGCAACATAGATGTCCATTGATAGATGAATAGATAAAGAAGTTCAGGTACATATATATGATGGACTATTACTCAGTCATAAACAAATGTGAATCAGTTGAACTGAGGTGGATGAACCTAGAGTCTATTATACAGAGTGAAGTAAGTCAGAAAAAGAAAACCAAGTATTGTATATTTGCACATATATATGGAATCTAGAAGGGCTTCCCCAGTGACTCAAGGATCTTCCCAACCCAGAAATCAAACCCAGGTCTCCCGCATTTCAGTCAGATTCTTTACCCTTGGAGCTACCCAGGAAGACCAGAGAAGATTCTAAACTGCATTGCTATTTGGTCAGTCTTAAAATTCAAGCTATTGATCACAAAGATAAATAAGGTGAACAGAGCCAACTATTTATAAAACACATTTCCTATGAAGTGCAACTATATTAGGATTTAAAACTGATAAACTATTTAAAAGTATTCTTGATGTTTCCTTACCTAGAGCAGAAAGGCACTGTTGAACTGGTTTTCAATACATAAGTTATTATTTTCCATTCTATTAGTAACAAATACTGTTATCAATGGCTTTCCTGGTGGCTCAGACGGTAAAGAATCTGCCTGCAATGCAGGTAGACCTGAGTTCAATCCTTGGGTGAGGAGGATCCCCTGGAGAAGGAAATAGCAACCCACTCCAGTGTTCTAGCCTGGAGAATCCTGTGGAGAGAGGAACCTAGCGGGCCACAGTCCATGCAGTCAAAAAGAATTGGATGTGACTGAGCACACACACACTATTATTGATATTGTTAAAATATTTCTTTATATTATAAAAGTGAACACAAAAAATTCTAAAAGAAAATTGGCATGATGGAAATAAAGACCTAAAAAAAATAGAAACGGTAAAATATTTTTAAGTTCTAACTGAGCTTCTTAATAGATGCTGATTATGAGAACAATAACAGAAAGAAAGTGAATATTTGAGTCTATCAAAAATTATTTATTCCTTTTTAATGTAAATATCATTTGGAATAGAAATAAACATAGCTTCAAAAACTACTTCATTTTAAATGTTACCCTGATGTGCTTTAAAATTGTTTTATTATAACAACTGAACATGTATTTAACAACTTTCTTTTACACTCTGTCAATTTTATTTGGTTAATACACCAATGATTCTAGCTTTTGCCATTAAATGTTTCTATATCCTCCACTTTTGCTCCTGCCAGATAAGCAATGGCAAATGACAATTAATCCTCAATAGGGAAAAAACTTAAGTTTTGTTAATTGTCAACAGTGTAATTAAACCAGGACCTATGATGATCAGCTGATTAATAGTAGAAGGCAAACCATTTGATAAGTTTAAGGTGAGGAAGAATAGGGCCTTTATCTCAGTAATAGGAAATTGATTCAACTCAGACATTCATAAAAGCTACTATCCTGCACACCAAAAAGATACCTTATTGTATGGTTCTCAAAGATTAGGGACATTGGGTGGATGACCCTTGCTGAGTTTCAGGTTTGGAAAATGTGCTCTAACCGTCTTCTAAATAATTGTGCTGTGCTTAGTCTCAGTTGTGTTCAACTCTTTGTGACCCCATGGACTGTAGCTCACCGGGTTCTCTGTCTATGGGGATTATCCAGGCAAAAATACCTGAGTGGGTTGCCATCCCCTCCTCCAGGGGATCTTCCCAACTCAGGGATCAAACCCAGGTCTCCCACATTTCAGGCGGATTCTTTACCGTCTGAGCCACCAGGGTGTTTTAATACAGGACATACTACAACCATTAGATTTTATATTCCAGAGATAGATATTTAGAAGTAGTAATGCATTAGTTTAAAAAAGCACCTGTCTTATTTAACTGAAGTGAAGTGAAAGTTGCTCAGTCGTGTCTGACTCTTTGAGACCCCATGGACTATACAGTCCATGGAATTCTCTAGGTCAGAATACTGGAGTGGGTAGCCTATCCCTTCTCCACGGGATCTTCCCAACCCAGGGATCAAACCCAGGTTGCCCACATTGCAGGTGGATTCTTTACAGCTGAGCCACAAGGGGAGCCCAAGAATACCAGAGTGGGTAGCCTATCCTTTCTCCAGCAGACCTTCCCGACCCAGGAATCGAATAGGATCTCCTGCACTGCATGTGGATTCTTTACCAGCTGAGCTATCAGGGAAGCACCTACTTAACTAAAAGTATTTTCAAACATCTGTTATGCGTGTCATTTAAAACCCATCTAAGAAGAAGTTAAATTCAAGTACCATTGCTATCTTTTGATTTCTTATGCAACAGGAAGTCAGGACATTAATTTCATGAGTGTGAACTTTTTCTTTGTGTATGGTTTTGAATCAGTAAAGTTCACCTATGTACAAAGAAACAGAGTGACTTCTCAACCCAAAGTTTTTGACTTGAGCAACTGAAAAGACAGTATTGACATTTGCTGATTACAAGATTACTGAAAGACCAAGCTTGATTGTAAAATGTTAACTTGGATTCATTTTAGAAATATTTCTCCTTGATTTAGCCTAGAGTTACAGCTTGACATGGTAGACCTTTGTCTATCATGCATGGTCCTCCCCTGAAGTATTTTGTTATGAGAAAGTAATAGATAAAGAGAACATATGATTGATCATTAAACTAGCAAACTCTTGAAAGTGAAAGGCAGTGTAAATATATTATACTGCAGCAACAGACATAAACTGCACCATTCCAGAAAAAGAAGCAAAAGTAGATTAAGACAAAGACTAATTACTTGGAATTTAATTTGTCATGTACTAAATGGAATCCTTCTTCATGACATAGAAGAGATTTTATATAGGAACTCCTTAAATATATTTTCCTGAAGTGTCTCCTGTAGTATCTTAAATTACTTAAACTATTTTAATACCATTATATAACAGAGTTAATCAATAATGGAATGAAACTTGAGAAAACTGGTGGTCAGATTTCCTACTTCCCAATCAATAGATAGGCAGATGAATTTCTATCTACAAATACATGGCTAGTCACAGCAGATTTCATTCATTAAAGTTGAATAACAAATTTATGGTATAGATCTTACATGTTTTTTTTTTTAACCTAAATATGCTGACACTTTATTTATAGTTACGCTGCTCATTTATGTCTTACTTTTTAAAAAATTTCCACAGCCATTAATTTTCAATATTTTCCTCATCATATAACTACCTTTTTTGTTGTTTTTATGATGCTTTTATCCTCTTTTGTTACTGGTTTCATCAATAACAATAACAAAATCTGTAATAAATCAGGTTTATTTATAGACAACATTTTGTTCTTATTACTTCTGTTATGTCTGTTGATTCTTGTAAAATTAGTGTTGGTATTAAAAGTATATAGTACTTATAAAAATCCTAGATTTACTTAGTGATAGAATTCTTTATAGTCCCTGCCATATTCACCACCCCAATACATTTCTTTTGTAAGCCTCTCACTTACAGTGAATAGGAAAAATCCTTAACTAATAAAAGCAATACAAATTTTAAATATATATAAACTGTCTATAAAAGAAATGTCTGAGATTTCAATACACCCCTAATTGTTCTTAAATTTGCTCTTACATTATCTAAATTGTCAACTTGATCAAAAAAGTCACAAAAAATCACTGCAAAAAATGATTGTTTTCAAGCTGCATACAAAGTCTAATTAGGCTCTGTTTCATAGGATTATGCTCTCGTATAGGCACCATATAAGATGGCATCACAGTCTAAGATAGGAATGACATTTTATTCCAACTGGATATGCTTCATAAAAATGAAAGAGAAGATTCCATATAATGGAACTGTACAGATGCATCTTATTGTGTGTCAAATATCAGACTTTGTGATATAGATTTTAATGTGTCCCCCAAGTACATCTTCTGGGAGAAAATTGTATTCTCAAAAGAATTTCACTGTATCTCATTAGTAATAGTAATATGACTATTATCAAAAGGGATGAGGTGAATCTTTAAGTGTTTTTAGACTTTTGTTCATGAAGCTTGAAGAAAGCTTTGCTGTTCTGAGGGGGGCTTCATAAAAGTATTCATCAGTATTTTGTGGCTGTGTATATACATAAACATATAAAAACATTCATCTATTTTAAATAAGCAAAAGCTCTTGAAATAAAAGGTTAAAGTACGATTCTAAAGCATATTTTCTTTATAACTTCCTTTCCACCATTCTAAACAATTTAGCGTTCCAAGTACTCATAAAGTATTCGTGAAGTGTAACTGAAACTAAACAAGCGAACGTCAGTCTTCCAGTATATAAGCTTTTGGGAGTGTCCTATGTTGAACTACAACTGAAAAGGACATAAAATTGAAGTATTATTACTAGATTATTTGACTAATGTTTAAAACAAACCAAAAAATAAGTGATATCTTAATCAGTTTCTGGTGTAATGTGATTTTGTATTGGATGGAACTATTCAAATATAAAAATGTGTTCATTGATGTTTGTAAAAGCAGTGAAGTACTCTTAATCATCAGCACAAATTCTTTGCAGTTTTAAGTACATTCTGCTTCACTGACAATTAACTTTTGTTATCATGACATGATGCCCATCCAAAAGTTGTAATGTCACAGTGAAAAGGTACAGGTGCAAAACAAACATAGGTGAGGTTTTAAACCACATCTACCTCTGCTTTCATCATCTTATGATTTTCTTACTTTTTGTGATGCATTTGTGGTATCTTACCTTTTATGTTTATGCTATTTGTTTCCTGAAATTTTAGATCTAGAATGTTAAAAGCACATAGCCATATGTAAACTGTCTCAAGTTTTCAGAGATATAGTTCTACAGAAATGTATTGGATTGATATATCTATTAATATTAGTATATAAATGAACTCTATAAGATTTGCTCATAAAGGTGAAAAACCTTTTTCTCTAGTCATGTCTACAATTATGGTGAAATAAACTAAATGTAATAATAATAAATAATAACTCTTCAGTTTAGTTCAGTCGCTCAGTTGTGTCCAACTCTTTGCAACCCCATGAACCCCAGCACGCCAGGCCTCCCTGTCCCTCACCAACTCCCAGAGTCCACCCAAACCCATGTCCATTGAGTCGGTGGTGCCATCTAACCATCTCATCCTCTGCCATCCCCTTCTCCTCCTGCCCTCAATCTTTTCCAGTAGATACTAAAATGAAGCTTTGTTCACATTTTATCTCCAAAACAGAAGCAAAAGATTATAGATCAATAAGTTGTTTCACAACCAAATTACACTAAAAAATAAATATAATATGCCATGTTAACAAAATAAAGAATATTATTTCGGGGCTGGTGCACTGGGAAGACCCAGAGGAATCGGGTGGAGAGGGAGGTGGGAGAGGGTATCGGGATGGGGAATACATGTAAATCCATGGCTGATTCATGTCAATGTATGGCAAAAACCACTACAATATTGTAAAGTAATTAGCCTCCAACTAATAAAAATAAATGGAAAAAATATTTTAAAAAATAAAAAAATTCAAGATCCAATCATATTAATATTTGCATATATGTCAAATTATCCAAGGTGAATTCCTGAAATTATTCTTGCAGATGACCTTATAAAAAATGTTTTCTAAGTGGCTGAAGAACATGTTTGTGAAATAAAATAATTTCCTAATACATATTTTATGTAAATCTAGATGTGCTTGCAATAGGTGTGCTAAGTAAGTGGTTGTACTGTAGTCTATCATAAATGTTATTCCTGTACCCTAAGAAGAATTTCAGTAAGTGAGGAATATAGCTACATAGAAGGAAAAAAGAAGAAAATCTTTAGGTTTATGTTAGGACAACAAATACCATTTTTGAAACAAATTATTCAAAATTTTGTAAGTATTTTTTAACACAAACAATAACATACCATAGTCTATTCTGTACTAATGGAAAACTACAGCCTATTCTAAAGAGAATTAAATAGGTAAAGCTCCCAAACAAGTTCCTGTCTTCTGAGGCTGAAGAGAAAACAGGAACATAAAACCTTGTTTATTTAATACATAAAGAAGTAAAAATAAGGTAAAGGTATAGTTTAAAATGTCAAATTCAAATTACATAATACTGTACATTTTATTACAATTTGGGTACTTAAGTGACCTTGTTGAGCAGCTGTTAGATTTAAGATTGTATAATTTTAAGGTTAATTGAATTTCTTAGGTTTATATTTCTAAAATTGCCTCTACATAAGTAGACTTTTTGAGATGAATATTTTGTTCTGTCAGTAAGGATTGCCACCACCTCCCAAGCTTCCAGCTATTACCTGCCTCCATTTTTGCTTGATCATTTTTGTTACCTCTTCCCCTCTCCTTGGACTTTGCCTGTGACTACTATGTTTCTAATTAACAAAGTAAAAAAGAAGCTTCCCTGGCACTCAAGAATGTCCTACTAACCTTCTCTTCATTAGAAGTTTTTCCACCTTAGAAAAGTAACTTTGCTTCTACCTTTTGACTAGCATTATTCAAAAGAAATATAATGCAAATCTCAAATGAAAGCCATGTATTCAATTTTAAAATTTCTATTAGCCATGCTATAAAAAGTAAAAAGAAATGGATAAATTAATTTCAACAATATAGTTTATTGAACCCAATACACAAAAATGATTTCAAAATATCATCAATATGAAAATTATTCATGAGATTGTTTTTCACACTAAATCCTTACTATCCGATATATATTTTATACTCAGCACATCTCAGTTCAGACCATTATCATTTCAAATGTTTGATAATCATATGTGGCTAGAAGTTTCAGTATTGCCAAGATTTCAAAGATTTTAGGAAGTTTTCCTGGCCTGAAGACCCTGAAATATATTAGAGTACTATGTACAAGTCTAGACAGTCTATAATTTAATAGAAAATATTACAGAACTATATTATTCTATGACTAATTTATAAATACTTGTACTTGCTTGTATTTATCTCAAATCTATGCTGCACTGAATACAAAAAAAAAAAAATTTAAATTCAGTTATTTTGCCTGACAGTAAGAGTAGAAAATGAGTTACTGTCTTTTATCACAGCTCTGATACTTCTCCAGTGTTCTGCTCCAAAGTTGTCAACTTGTCTGGCAATTTTGGTAATTTCCCTCTTGATAAATAGGTGTGTAGTAAATTAAGAAATTCAATTAACCTTAAGTAAATGACTTATCACTAAAAGAAGTCAAACTGTCATCAAGTTCTCTGCTGGATTTTAGAAAAACCTGTGAACACCTTGCCAATAGGTTAAACAAGAAAGCAAGATTTACAAGAAATGTTCTTCTTTTCCCCCCCTACCCCCTTCATTATTTGTCATTGTACAACCAAGCTTTGTTGGCCCAAAGCCCAATCAATAACCACAGTCTTCTTTTCTAATACACATTAAGGTAGAATCTAAAAAGAAGTCCCCTGGAAATGAAATTTGAAAAGGTTTCCCAAAAAATCTGAAGACATAAAGTTATCCAGAAAATGTTGCAATTAGAGACTATGATCAAATAAGAGGATTAAATTTATCAGGTTTTATTGTCATTTAAAAAGATAATTCTTTTAGGCCTAAAGTAATTCAAAAGTCCCATTCACAATTTTATTTCTGCTGATGGTTTTTAAAAAAATGTATCATCTCAAACTCCAATTTCTTCCTCCTCAAATTAAAATATTAATAGACCCTCAAATAACAGTTATCTCTTTCCCATTTAAGAGAAATCAATATATACCCCTATATCATATACCCTTACACCTATTAGCAACATTCTATGAGTATATATTACTAAAGCTATAGCTTAACCTCCAACTTTTCCACTGCAAATTCTATGTGGCATTTATGGTATATTAACCAGTCTTCTACAATTTTAAGAGTGTACTTAGACTAAGAATTACCAGAAGAATTCTGCAATGTGGGCTTGCTCATAGATACCTCAAAAGTCCACCCTAAAATGCGTAATGAAGAGAAAGAAGAAAAAAGAAATAAGCATTTTGAGACAATAAAGACCTTAATTAACGGGGAAGAAAACAGTATTGTCTATTGTTCTTTTCTGTGATATATTTTGACTTTTAGCTACAACATAATTTGTTCATATATAAGGGATCTACATTGCCCCTGCCATCTCCAAAAAGCAAGAAGTTGTACACAGCAACATTTTCCAGTTTAATAGACTCCCAGAGTGAAATAAAAGATTGTTGTACCTGACTGGAATGTCTTTGGGGATTCTCAGTTGTCAAAATTAAATTTCAAAATAATAGTTCAGTTTTCATTGGCTTATTCTTCATCATAGGCAGGAAGAAAAGAAGAGTATACTAAAACACCCACTAAATGTGATGTTTATGAAAAAACCTAGGTCTTAGGATCTTTATGATGAAAAAAAATATATATTCAGGGGTTGTCTGTTATGTGCAAAGCACATTTGCAAGGCACTAGACCAGAGGCAATGGGACATTTTAATGCTTTTGCATTCTGCAAGTGGATATATTATACATTTTTTTAAAAAGCAAAAACTTTGGAACAGCTTGACATTTTTATTTGAAAAATAGTTTCTAAGCATGTGGAACTGAACCATCTTTCAAGAGATTATAAAACTGCTAAAAAAAAAAAAACAATATTAAGTCATCATGGAATGTATTAAAAAACCCATTGGGGTAGGGGAATTCTGGAACTATACAAAATTAAATATGACTTCCAAGTCTCTACTTCTCAAGGAAATTAGTAGTTTTGTAATGGTAGTAGTGTGTAAGACCATTTCATTCATCTATTTATTTACAAGTTTCAAGTACCTGCGTGTGTCAGGCACTGACAGAAACTTGGTTCTGTGTTTTGGTTCTGTTTTAACTGACAATATTGAATAAGAGTTTCAATCTGCTACCTCTAATTAAAATGCAGACTTTAAAAGTATCTAGCCACAATTATATCTTTTTAAAATAAAATAACTTGGGTATTTTCTACATATGCCATTTATAGAGCAAAATCATCTTATTTGATACAAGAGTGTTTTGCTAATACAGTTTTAAGTCTCTGGGAAATGTAGACTTGACTTGCTACATCAGATGATTTCCATGAAGTCTAAATTCTGTCCTACAGTTTCCTGCAAAACAGTTTCCTGTTTCTATAGTTTCATCACAAAAAGCAAGATAAATTATAAAAAATAAAACATATAACAGCTGCAGATATTTGGATTGATAATATTCATGAAGTGACTATAGCAACACTTCTCCAAAAGCTCCAATTCTTTAGCATCTGTTCAAGGGTTGTCTTCACACTTTCAAGATTCCCTTTGTTTATATTTAATGAATAGAAAATTGGAGCAATTGTATATATATTTGAATTAAATACAAGCAGTCATTTACTTTGCACAATCATCTCACTGTGAACAGGTTATGTTCATGTGAAAGCCAAGCTTATTGCCCAAACTGACACTATGGTGATTATGCAATGATTTTAAATAGATAAAGCAATCAAAATACATGAATCAATAGTGCTTAGCCAAAAAGATGTGGGGTAGAATGGTAGCACTGTTTGGCAATTCTGCAAAGATGTTATATATAATCCAGTGGCATGATGTCACTTAGATTTTCTATATGCAACAAGCAATACTGCAGCTCCAGTTCAAAGTTTAGAAGCTTAAATCAATTGGCCATAGTCAAGGTAGAAGATTATCAACACAAATTTTTAACACATCAATGGTATCATGTCATCCCTCTCCACTGATTTCAAGAAAAATAAAGAAAAATTCAGAACTAAAGAATGAAGTTCCGTGAAAGCCTAGTAATACTGACATTAGGATGGCTGGTCATCCAGGATTACACAATAAGAGGAGAACAAATCTGAAAGTGTTTGGGTGATACTGTCTGAAAATGTAAAAGTACAAAACAACCGAGTAACCGAGAGAAAACAGCCAAAGATAACTAAATTTGTAATGGTATTTTAAAATATCACATATTTATTTACATGTAGAACTAATAGAACAACAGCAATTCTTGAAACGAGCTTTGTAAAGTGCATATCCCATCTTTTTTTTTTTCCCTTCTCTTCAATTAATTGGACTTGTTTGAACATGATTAACTCTATATTACTCTATCTATGACTGGCTGAAAGTGAAAGTGAAAGTCACTCAGTTGAGTCTGACTCTTTGTGACCCCATGGACTATACAGTCCATGGCATTCTCCAGGCCAGAATACCAGAGTGGGTAACCTTTCCCTTCTCCAGAGGATCTTCCTAGCCAAGGATCAAACTCAAGTCTCCTGCATTCCAGGAGGATTCTCCACCAGCTGAGACACAAGGGAAGCCCAAGAATACTGGGGTGGATAGCCTATCCCTTCTCCAGGGGATCTTCCTGACCCAGGAATTGAACCAGAGTCTCCTGCATTGTGGGCAGATTCTTTACCAACTGAGCTATCAGGGAAGCCCTATGACTAGCTGAAATAACCACAACTTTGAGGACTTTAGTGTCCTTGACCGTGAAAAGCAGAACACTAATGTATGAATTCTGTGTTGTCACATCAGAATGATGCTCAGGTTATACTATGGAAAAAAAAAAGGTGTCTGAAGTAGATTCAATTTCTATTGTTTTCTGAGAGAGAATGATAATTCTAGGAAATTGGTTTCTATCTACTCATATAGAAAGAAAGGGTCTTCCATGGGGGCTCAGATGATAAAGAATCTGCCTGCAATGCAAGAGACGTGGGTTCAATTCCTGGGTCAGGAAGATCCCCTGAAGAAGGGAATGGCTACCCACTCCAGTATTGTTAGTGTCCTGGAAGGTAAAAAGCAGAACAGAAACCTATGAGTTCTGTGTTATCACATAGAGATGATGTTCAGGTTATGTTCTGGAAAAGAAAAAAAAAGTGCTTTTTAAATAGATTTAAAATCTTTTGTCTCCTGGAAGAGGATGAAGATCCTAGGAAATTGGTTTCCATCTCCTACTATAGAAAAGAAAACCTTGGCAAATGAAATAAGCAATGTGAAAAGACGGCCTTCAGAATGGAGGAAAATAACAGCAAACAAAGCAACTGACAAAGAATTAATCTCAAAAATATACAAGCAACTCCTGCAGCTCAATTCCAGAAAAATAAACAACCCAATCAAACAATGGGCCAAAGAACTAAACAGACATTTCTCCAAAGAAGACATACAGATGGCTAACAAACACATGGAAAGATGCTCAACATCACACATTTCATAGAAATGCAAATCAAAACCACAATGAGATACCATTTCACGCCAGTCAGAATGGCTGCTATCCAAAAGTCTACAAGCAATAAATGCTGGAGAGGGTGTGGAGAAAAGGGAACCCTCTTACACTGTTGGTGGGAATACAAACTAGTACAACCACTATGGAGAACAGTGCGGAGATTCCTTAAAAAAACTGGAAATAGAACTGCCATATGACCCAGCAATCCCACTGCTGAGCATACACACTGAGGAAACCAGAACTGAAAGAGACACGTGCACCCCAATGTTCCTCTCAGCACTGTTTATAATAGCGAGGACATGGAAGCAACCTAGATGCCCATCAGCAGATGAATGGATAAGAAAGCTGTGGTACATATACACAATGGAATCTTACTCAGCCATTAAAAAGAATTCATTTAAATCAGTTCTAATGAGGTGAATGAAACTGGAGCCTATTATACACACTGAAGTAAGCCAGAAAGATAAATACCGATACAGTATACTAATGCATATATATGGAATTTAGAAAGATGGTAACGATAACCTTACATGCGAGACAGGAAAAGAGACACAGATGTATAGAACAGACTTTTGGACTCTGTGGGAGAAGTCGAAGGTGGGATGATCTGTGAGAATAGCATTGAAATGTGTATATTATCATATGTGAAACAGATCACCAGTCCAGGTTCGATGCATGAGACAGGTGCTCAGGGCTGGTGCACTGGGATGAATCTGAGGGATGGGATGGGGAAGGAGGTGGGAGGGGGGTTCAGGATGGGGAACACATGTACACCCATGGCTGATTCATGTCAGTGTATGGCAAAACCACTACAATATTGTAAAGTTGTCAGGAAGCCTTTTATAGGAGGCTTCTTGTGTGCTGTTTTGGATCTGTCATGAATCCTCTGTTCCTTATTAATTCCTGAATATTCAGGAATTTAGAGGAGTGGCACGCTGCTCCCAGGACAGAGTAATGCATGCATTTCTTTCGTTAGTTTCTCCATACAGTGATAAGTAACTATTTACAACTCTCTTCCTTTTTATGAACCATATGGTAAAGGTGATCATTTACAACCCTCTCTTTGATATGGATTGCCTTATGTTCCCTTGATAATTTGTAAGTCTGGACTTTTGATCTTTATCTTTGCTGAAAAAAGCTACCTTGTAAGACAGTATATATTCCCACACTATGTTGAATAAAACACCCTTGTTCCATCAGAGCTTGGGTCCCCATGTCTGTCTTTCTTTCCTTCTCTCTCTCTCTTTCAAGCTAATTCTTTGGAGCACAGAAGCCCGCTGAACTCACTTTCTTGCCTGGGCTTGCAACACCCTCATGAGAGGGTGCCCTGGGCCTATGTGAAGCAGTGAAAGCCCCGTGTCAGGGGCTTTATTGGTTTTCTGCATAAACCAAAGAATATCAGCCTCTTTCTCTCTCTCTTTACTTTTTTATCATCGACTCTGGATCACCAGGTTCCAGTCCATTAAAGGACATCAACAAGTGGCGCCCGAACAGGGACCTGGTACACGTGGCAGTTCGGACAGAGTGACTGAAGGGCCTATTGAAGTCGGTAAGTACTAAGACATGTGTCAAACGGCTGGAAAGCCGCATCACTTTTATACTTTACTTCATCACTTATTTAGAGTTCAGTGACTTTTGGATTCATGCCAGTGAATAGAGGCTTGCCTTCAGACAGTGGTTGAATGTAACCCTTGGTTCCGTGATGAAGATAGTTTTGACTTAGAAATTTGGCACCAGGTCAAAGAGAATGTTGAATGAGCCGCCAGTCAGGGAAAAAATATTCCAATAGATTTCTGGCCCCTATGGGCTCTCATTAAAGCTGTGATTCTGCCATTTCAAGGTAATTCTAGCCCTCCTGATATTTGGCAACAGGCAGAACACTTATTACATGAATATGAATTAGATGATGAAACCTTTAAAAAGGCCCACCTAGAACAACATAATATATTTCAGAATTTTCCTACAAGCCCTGCCCCGGTTGCTCCAAGTGTTCCTCCCCTGCCAGCAGGCACAAATCCCAAAGCCTCTCCCTTGCTAGAACTTAATGATTCTGGCAACGACTCCCCTAAGACACATTTTGACATTAAAACTGACAACACCTTTCTGAATAACAATAATAAGCTTTTATCACATACTTTTAACTGTAAAAATTTGCTACCTATTCATTTTCCTTTGCCACAGAGGCTCTCTGAATTGCTGGCTTTGCAGTCACAAGTCTCTGAAGCTGATGGTCTCTCCACCTTTCCAGTTTTAAGAAATGCTTATGCTCAAGGGTAAATAATACTTCAATATGAAGGTATTAATTTTTTTCACATGCAACAAATGAAAAATGCTGTAACTATGAATGGCCCACATTCGCCTTTCACTAGAGAGATTCTAAATGCTATGGTGTCTTCCATTGGAAACTTTATTCCCTATGATTGATGAATTTTAATAAAAGCTCTCCTTAAACCAGGAGAGTATCTTCAATGGACAATGTGATTTCAAGATATAGCCAGAGATCATGCTAAAAAAATAAAAAACGCTCCAGCTGGTGCTCCCCAAAACCAAATTACTTTTGAAATGTTAACTGGCACTGGACAATTTGATGCTATAGAAGCTCAAATACAATGCCTTCCTTTGTTGCATGAACAATTAAAAACAGTGGCCCTTGAAGCCTGGGACCAAATTACTCCTCAAGGGGAACCTACAGGTAGCTACCCTAAAATATTGCAAGGACCTAATGAAAATTACGCTGATTTTTTAGCTAGATTAGAAACTGCTATTTCCCATACTGTAATTGGAGAGGAAGCTAAAAGGCAACTAGAGAAATTACTTGCTTGTGAAAATGCAAATCAGGAATGTTAAAAGGCTAGAGCCCCAATTCGTGAGAGAGGGACTATTATTGATTATTTGAAGGCTTGTTGCAATCTAGGATCAGAAACTCAAAAAACGCAAATGCTAGCTTCAACAATGGCTGCTTGCTTTAAAAGGTGAAATGAAGCATGCTTTACATGTGGAGATAAGAACCATTTAAAAAGGGACTGCCCTGAGAAAGCTAATAAAAAACCTCCAAAAGTCTGCCCCTGCTGCTGTAGAGGAATGCATTGGTCCAAAGAGTGTAAACCTAAATTTGATATTGAAGGGAAACCTATTCCAGTAAACTCCAAGCAGGGGACCCCACAGGTCCCCTTCAACAAAAACCAGGGGTAAATTCCATCTTTTCCCTCAAACCCTCAACATCCGGCAGTCCTGCCGTCGATATACCAGCCCTAAATTAGTTTGTCCTTTTCCCTCAAGCTGTCCCTTCTAGAATACCTACCGGACTTTTTGGACCCCTGCCCCCACAAACCTTCAGTCTTTTACTTGGCTGATCTAGTTTGACTTCTAAAGGAATTACTGTCCACCCTGGAGTAATTGATTCAGGTTATAAAGGAGAAATTCAAATTATGATGTCATCTCAGATTTTATGGCAATTTAAAAAGGAAGATGAAATTGCTCAATTACTTTTTTTTTACCTTACATTTCTATTAACTCCTCTAATGATGTATGGATGGGCGAATTCAGCAGTACAGATCAAGAACAGTCCTTATGGACATCATTCTTATCTGAATTGTCCTGACCAAATATAAACACCAAAATTAATGGTAAAAGGTTTTTTGGTCTCCTCAACACTGGATCCGATATTACTATTATTTCCAAACATCTATGGCCCAAATCCTGGCCTATACAAAAAATTGCTTGCCAAATTGCAGGGATTTCTCAAATCAAAGTACAAGAGGTTTATCAGAGTACTCAGATTTATCCATGTGAGGGACCAGAAGGCCAACCTGCAACATTAAGACCTTATGTGATAGATGCACCCCTTAATTTAATAAGAAGGGACTTACTCATGCAATGGCAAACTCAGATATACATTCCACATTTTTCCTAGGGGCCACTGTTTATTTAAGAGACAATACAATTATTAAAATAACTTGGAAAAATGACGAGCCTATTTTGACAGAACAGTGGCCCCTCATGAAAGAGAAATTACAGGCGGCTAGGGAACTCATAGATACACAACTAGAATTAAAGCATATTGAGTAATCTTGTTCTCCTTGGAACTCTTTTATTTTTGTTATAAAAAGAGAAATCTAACAAATGGAATCTCCTAACAGAAAAGTTAATGCTCCTATGAAACCTATGGGTGCATTACAACCAGGAATCTCATAACCTACCACTATTCCTCAAAATTGGCACATTATTATTATTGATTTACAAGATTTCTTTTTTAATATACCTTTACACATTTAGACCAAGAGAGATTCGCTTTCTCTCTCCCTTATCCTAATCATATCGGACCTCGTAAATAGTAACAATGGACTGTACTGCCACAAGGGATGATGAATTCTCCCACCATGTGTCAGTACTACGTAGCTAAAGCCCTTGAGCCTGTGAGAAAGCAATTCCTAACTTTCTTGTTATTCACTATATGGACGATATATTGTTTTTGGCTCCATCTATCTTAGAAACTCAACAAGTGTTTGCTATAGCTCAACTATGCTTTAAAAACTCTGGATTAATCATTGCCCCTGAAAAAATTCAAA
Source organism: Cervus elaphus (assembly GCF_910594005.1). Classification (NCBI taxonomy): domain Eukaryota; kingdom Metazoa; phylum Chordata; class Mammalia; order Artiodactyla; family Cervidae; genus Cervus; species Cervus elaphus. Next base: position 92,088,951 of record NC_057848.1, read on the forward strand.
CCTCTACACCTTACCATTACTTAGGGTTTGTTGTTAATAGACAACGTATTACTCCCCAACTATCTCAGATCTGTACTGATAAATTATCAACCTTAAATGATTTTCAAAAGCTCTTAGGTGATATAAATTGGATTAGGCCTTCTTTAGGCATTGCTAATTATCAACTGAATAACCTATTTAATACTTTAAAAGGAGACCCTGATTTAAATAGCCCTCGTTTACTTTCTCAAGAGGCACAAGAGGAACTCTATTTAGTGCAAAATAAATGACAAAAACAACTTCTTACTCGCATTAAACTAGATTTACCTCTAGAATTATTTATACTCCCCTCTCTTCATTCTCCCACAGGACTTCTTGCCCAAAAAGAACACCCAGTAGAATGGATCTATACCCGTTTTAGGGGAATAAAGTCATTTAAACCCTACCTTGATTTAATTTCTCTAATCATTATCAATGGAAGAAATAGGGCTAAAACTCTAATTGACTCTGATCCTCATAAAATTGTGATACCTATCAATAAATCTCAATTTGAGAATGCATTACAAACTTCTACCAATTTCTAAATAGCTTTTCTGGAATATTTTGGAGAAATTTTATTTCATTATCCTTCTGGTAAGCTGTGGAATTTCTTCAAAAACACTGAATTTATGATTTCCCACATTATCAGCTCACAGCCTATACCAAAAGCTGAGGTTTTTTATATAGATGGGACTAAAAATGCCAAAGCTTCATTCTGGTCTCTTAAAGAATATAAAGTCTTTTATACTAAATTTCATCCTTCTCAACAAAATGAATTATATGCTCTTATTCAGGTTATTTGCCTACATCCTTACCCCATTAATATAGTCTCTGATTCTATATATTCAGTTTTTGTATTAAAAAATATAGAAACCTCTGCCATAAACTCCAATCAACCTATTATTCAACAACTCTTTTTTGAACTGCAGTCTGTTATTAGAAACCACAATTCTCCCATTTATATTACACATATTTGAGCACATTCTTGCCTTCCCGGCCCCATGACTTATGGTAATGAGCAGGCTGATAAACTGGTTTCCTTTGCTACTCCAGAGGAACAGCTTGCTCTGTTGCACAACAGTGCTGGCTCCCTACATCTGCTGTGGAAAAATGCCATACCGACAGGCTAAAGAAATCATTAGTAATTGCTCTACTTGTAGATCTCTACATCTTCGACCCATCATACAAGGTATTAATCCTAGTAGTTTGCAACCTAATGAACTATAGCAAATGGATGTAACTCATTGCCCTGAACTTTCCCCATCCTCTTTCCTACACATCTGTATCGACACAAATTTCTCTTTTATCTGGGCCACACCTCTTCACGGTGAGGCTACACAACATGTTTTAACTCACTTACTAGTTTGTTTTGCTGTAATGGAAATGCCTAGCTCTATTAAAACAGACAGTGACCCTGCCTATATTTCTAGACACTTAAACAATTTTTACAATCTTTTTCTATTAAACATATTACAGGTATTCCTTATAATCCACAGACACAAGGCATAGTCGAACGACCACATCACACACTAAAGTTGCAAGTAAAAAAATTAAAGAAGGGAGAATACACAGGAATACTACTGTTTTCCTTATCTAAAGCAGACTTTACTAGATTCCAATATAAAATATTTTCTAAACCTATAACTATTGTTAATACAGCTTTATTTGTTTTGTTTATTTTTTTTTTTAACAAGAGCAGAAGAACATTTTGAGGAATTGAAGGACACTTCTTTTCCTCTGCCCATTTGGTACCAAGACAGGTTAACGAAACAATGGAAATCTGGGAAACTAATCTTACAGGGAAAGCGGTATGCTTGTATTTCCCCAGATAGATCCAACGAACTCACATGGCTTCCTCTTCAGAAGATTCGACCCAAGGGGACCCCCGGCCTTCAAAATAGAGACGAAACAACAAGAACTCCAGGAGGAAGAAATTCCAATACGGGCCATGGCGGCTCTAAAGATCTCCAGGAAGTGCCGCCCTCAGCGGCATCAACCTCATGATCTCCCCACTTGGAGACAAATAAAAACCCCTACTAATCAAACTGAAAATTTGACCTCTCAACAGGGAATGCCTCGGAGTCCTGAATACATTTTCCTGGCAATGCTCAGCCTGCTTGCCTGGGCCTCCCCCATTCGAGCTCTGACTAATCACACTTACTGGGTTACATACCCAACCCCCCTCTACTACAGGTGGTCAAATGGATGGAGAGAGGACCAATCATTTCAACCAATGCCTCTATACATATACCTTCTCCCTGGAGCATTAAAGGGCCCACACACCCTGAAGAAGAAGGGAAACTAATTAATATTTCTCTAGGTTATGAAGTCCTTCCTTTGTGTATGGGCCCAGCAGAATTATGCTTAAACATTAGCCAACAAACTTGGGCTTTCACCCTGCCTCCCTAAAAGGATTTTCAGACGTTGCTTGGATTATTTACTGCCCTTTCTTTGTCTGTGAACCATGTTTATACTACTGAGACTTTAGGGAAAGGGTTAGGGAAAGAACAAAGAACATTATGCAAAGTGTTTATTTATAGGAAATTTACATATATTCCTGTTTGTTGGGACAAATGTCAAGCCAAATCAGGAAAATTAATATTTGTGGCTAATCATACAATTGTTGATTGGTGACCCCACGGAATGTGGTCATCTAACTGCCCAGAGATATCAACCATACTGTGTATGACTATGCTACTCAAGTGACATGGGAGGTCACTGACACTAAGATGGAGCATTACCATAACAAAGGACTTCTTGGGTGGCTTGACGGTCGATTAGCCCTACCTCTTCCTAGAATCATCCTTGATAAACAGAGTGAGCCTGAACAATGGGACATCTGGGAACTTGCTGTGAGCACCAAAGAACTTAGGACTTGGACCGGACATTTCACAGGGACCCGTCGTGGTCATAGTAACTATTTCTTTCACTATAATCAGTCATATTTTATAGAGGTCTGTGTCCCACTAACTTTTGTTATAGCCATAGGAAATTTAGAATTTAATAAGACTTTACATTCTGTAACTTGTATTAATTGCAAACTATATACTTGTCTTAACTCCTCTATTTCTTTAAGAAATTATTCACTTTTGATTCTTCTATCTCGACATAAGTTGTGGTTACCAGTAAATCTCCAGTGACTTTGGGAAGAAGGTCCCATGGCTGGACTTGCTTCCAGATTACTTACTAAACTGTTCCAATGATCTAAATGATTCGTTGGATGGCTGATTCTTGGCATTTGGGGGTTAAAAGCTATTTGCACCACTGCTGCCGTCGCCGGTGCTGCTTTACATACCTCGATTCAAACACATAATTTTACCCAAAATTGGACTGAAGATGCTCATAATATGTGGGCTACTCAGGCTCAGGTAGATGAAGATATTCATGAGGAAATACAGAAACTAAAAGCAGCCATCAAATGGGTCGGAGATCAATTAATAGATTTGCAAAAACAAGCGATACTAAAATGTAATTGGACTTCTACTCAATTTTGTGTTACTCCTTCCTGTTCAATTCAATCATAGTGCCTACAACTGGGAACAAATCAAATTTTATATACAAAATATACATGATAATGCCTCTCTGAATGTATAATTATTGCAGAAGGAAATCTTTGAAACTTTTTCTAAACGTCTGACCTCTTCCACTAATCTACATACTTTATTATTATTATTATTATTTTTAATTTGGATACTTTAGCTGAACAACTTGCTGACCAATTATCTGGGCTAGACCCACGAGGATGGTTTCAAAGTATTACCCACAGCATCAGATCTGGAACTGTAAATTTGATGATTGTCTTGGCAATTATATTTGTTGTTTATCGTTGCCTTTCTTTAAGGTTGCTTAATACTAAACAAAGTCAATGGGTCAGGACTTTTTTTACAAATATAATAAAATAGGGGGAATTTTCAGGAAGCGTTTTACAGGAGGCTTCCTGTGTGCTGTTTTGGATCTGTCATGAATCCTCTGTTCCTTATTAATACCTGAATATTCAGGAATTTAGAGGAGTGGCACGCTGCTCCCAGGGCTGAGGAATGCATGCATTTCCTCTGTTAGTTTCTCCATATGGTGATAAGTAACTATTTACAACTCTCTTCATTTTTATGAACCATACGGTAAAAGTGATTATTTACAATCTTCTCTCTTTGATATGGATTGCTTTATGTTTCCTTGATAATTTGTAAGCCTGGACTTTTGATCTTTATCTTTGCTGAAAGAAGCTACCTTGTAAGACAGTATATATTCCCACACTATATTGAATAAAACACCCTTGTTCCATCAGAGCTTGGGTCCCCATGTCTGTCTTTCTTTCTTTCTTTCCTTCTCTCTCTCTCTCTCTCTCAGGCTAATTCTTTGGAGTGCAGAAGCCCGCTGAACTCACTTTCTTGCCCGGGCTTGCAAGACCCTCGTGAGAGGGCACCCTGTGCCTAATTGAAGCAGTGCAAGCCCTGTGTCAGGGGATTTATTGGTTTTCTGCATAAACCAAGGAATATCAGCCTCTTTCTCTCTCTCTTTACTTTCTTACTGTTGACTCTGGAACACCAGGTTCTGGTCCATTAAAGGATCTCAACACAAAGTAATTAACCTCTAATTAAAACAGATACATTTATATTAAAAAATAAAAAAAATAAATAAATAAAAAGATAAGTGACTTTGCACATGTGAATAAAACAGAGACACAGATATCAATATAACTCCCAAACATCCTAAAAAATAACTAATGATCTTAATGTAAACTATAAAATTAATATATATTGTATATTTAATAATTAATAACAGCATGTCATATTTTATCAAATTTTTGAAATATGTCAAATGAAGGAAGAAAAAAGAAAATGTGAATTAGGAAAAGTAGAGTGGAGAAAGTAAGTTGTACAGAATTTTAAATTCACATATGTGTATGTATATGAAAAAATTAAGGGAAACTTTTGAAGTAAAGATTTAAATCATCCTATATAAGGCTGTCAAGATTTAAAAATTTAAGGACAGTAAGTAAGGATATCACATTATCTAGTAAATTCACTGCAAAAAAATACAAGAAGTTATTTGTCAAATGGATTAAATATTTTAAAGGTGTAGTATGTGGGCATGCCTTGTGTATCTGTGTATGGGTGTGAAATTCACAGAACTTTTGCCCAAGTATTTCAGTTAAATGCCAAATCTATGAAATACTTTGGTTGTCAAATTGTGCTCTGGTTGTTCCAGTCATTATAATAGACTCATTCACTCCCTGTCTTTGCACTTGACCTACAAAGAACCGAGCCACTTGATTTTCAGAAGCACTTTTATACATGGCCATAGTTGTACTCATCTCACATGCTAGTAAAATAATGCTCAAAATTCTCCAAGGCAGGCTTCAGCAATACATGAACTGTGAACTTACGGATGTGCAAGCTGGTTTTAGAAAAGGCAGAGGAACCAGAGATCAAATTGGCAACATCCACTGGATCATTTCAAGATCATCTCTTGAAAAATCAAGAGAATTCCAGAAAAATATCTATTTCTGCTTTCTTGACTATGCCAAAGCCTTTGACTATGTGGATCACAATAAACTGTGGAAAATTCTGAAAGAGATGGGAATAACAGACCCCCTGACCTGCCTCTTGAGAAACCTGTATGCAGGCCAGGAAGCAACAGTTAGAACTGGACATGGAACAACAGACTGGTTCCAAATAGGAAAAGGAGTACGTCAAGGCTGTATATTGTCACCCTGCTTACTTAACTTATATGCAGTGTACATCATGAGAAACGCTGGGCGGAAGAAGCACAAGCTGGAATCAAGATTGCCGGGAGAAATATCAATAACCTCAGATATGCAGATGACACCACCCTTATGGCAGAAAGTGAAGAGGAACTAAAGAGCCTCTTGATGAAAGTGAAAGAGGAGAGTTAAAAAGGTGGCTTAAAGCTCAACATTCAGAAAACTAAGATCATGGCATCCGATCCCATCACTTCAGGGGAAATAGATGGGGAAACAGTGGAAACAGTGTCAGACCTTATTTTTGGGGGCTCCAAAATCACTGCAGATGGTGATTGCAGCCATGAAATTGAAAGACGCTTACTCCTTGGAAGGAAAGTTATAACCAACCTGGACACCATATTAAAGAGCAGAGACATTACTTTGCCAACAAAGGTCCGTCTAGTCAAGGCTATGGTTTTTCCAGTGGTCATGTACGGATGTGAGAGATGGAATGTGAAGAAAAATGAGCACTGAAGAATTGATGCTTTTGAACTGTGGTGTAGCAGAAGACTCTTGAGAGTCCCTTGGACTGCAAGGAGATCCAACCAGTCCATCCTAAAGGAGATCAGTCTTGGGTGTTCCTTGGAAGGACTGATGCTGAAGCTGAAAGTCTGATATTTGGGTCACCTGATGCCAAGAGTTGACTCATTGGAAAAGACCCTGATGCTGGGAGGGACTGGGGGCAGGAGGAGAAGGGGATGACAGAGGATGAGATGGCTGGATGGCATCACCGACTCTATGGACATGAGTTTGAGTAAACTCCGGGAGTTGGTGATGGACAGGGAGGCCTGGTGTGCTTCATTTCATGGGGTCGGGAAGAGTCAGACACTACTGAGCGACTGAACTGACTGACTGACATAGTAAGACAGTGGTGTTTTATAGTTATCTGATGAGTTTGAGACAATCTCTGAAAAGTGTTCAGCTAAATTTATACATCCAGTTATTATCATAACATTTTATAAATCATGTACATCTACCTTGTCTGATAAGATGTACCCAAACAAGTCCACATATAGAACAACATTTAGCAATGCTGCAGAACTTTAAGCAATGAATAGTCACATCTTAAAACTTACACATAGCATTAGGACAGGTGGAATATTCAAATTATAGGTGACTAGAAACATATTCTTAAAGTATAGCTGTTCTTCAAATTTAACTTTGTTGAGTTTTGTTTGAATACGTATGTGTACTCTAACTTGGCATCCCAGAATACTACTTAATGAACGCATTGTATCAATAGAAATATTGCAGTCAAAGTTATTTTTTTTAAATGCTAATATGTTTAACTAAAGCACATGGAGTCATTTAAACTATAAAATGGTAATTCAATTGATGTGAGGAAGAAAATGGTATTTGAAAGCCAATATTGGACTTAAACGATCTTTTTGTTGAATCAACTATCTTATGAACAATATGAAATTTAAAATGGGAAAGGAAAAATTTCATTGTTAATGTAGTCTATACCCTTATTTTTTAAAATTAAAACTATGTCTTTGCCTGGCTTAAATTAAGATGTGATCACCTCTTAACAGCATTCCCTTGCTTTGCTTTTATATTTTTAATAAACTAAGTGATTGATCACATTCCACTTTATACCTGCTGATCAGCAATCCATCAAGATATGCTCCCGTATTAACATGGCTTGTTAATTTGCAATGTTAACACTTTGGTAAATGGCATAAACAATGAAAAATAGAATCTGAAATTAAAAAAAAAAATCTATGCACCATTCAATACTACTGTTTACCAGTAAAATATGCCCTGCCATTCATATCAAATTTCAATTAATTTAATTCACTCGTGTGAGAAAAATTTTAAGAAAAAAGTTAAATCAAGTTAGGGTACTTTTGTACTCTCCACCTGTTTCCCTTCCTTTAATAATAACTATAAGCATTCTATAAATGCATGTCATTGTATCCAGACACAAATGAAACAGAATGATGATATCTGATCCCTCCCCCCAAAAAAAAGAAAGACAGAGTGATAATGGATAATAATCTATATTACCTACATGAGCTGTTCTTATTAGAGAAGGAAATGGCAACCCACTCCAGTACTCTTGCCTGGAAAATACTATGGAGTCTGGTGGGTTAGAGTCCTTAGGGTTGCAAAGAGTCAGACACACTTATCAACTGAGCACACAAGCATGGGTGATTCTTACAGTTCTGTTTACATACTCACCTATCTTTTCTCTGTAACTATAGAAGAACAATACACATTTTACTAGCATATCTTCATTTTGAAATGTTGCCGCTATGAGCCGTGAACGACGCCTGGATTCTTGGTCTTGGGAGGAGAGGAGTTTGATCCAGGGCCAGTAATGGGGCTTGATTGCTCAGAGCTTGTGTGTAATAAACTTTTATTAAAGTATAAAAGAGATAGAGAAAGCTTCTGACATAGACATCAGAAAGGAACAGAAACAGTGCCCCCTTGCTAGTTTTTAGAAAAAAGTTATGCACATATTCTGTTCAGCTCAGTTGCTCAGTCATGTCCAACTCTGAGTGAACAATGGACTGCAGCACACCAGGCCTCCCTGTCCATCACCAACTACTGGAGTTTACTCAAAATCATGTCCATTGAGTCAGTGATGCCATCCAACCATCTCATCCTCTGTTGCCCCCTTCTGGTGGAACCTTCACTCTTTCCCAGCATCAGGATGTTTTCAGATGACTCAGTTCTTCTCGTCAGGTGGTCAAAGTATTGGAGTTACACCTTCAACATCAGTCCTTCCATGAATATTCAGGACTAATTTCCTTTAGGATGGACTGGTTGGATCTCCTTGCAATCCAAGGGACTCTCAAGAGCCTTCTCCAATACTACAGTTCAAAAGCATCAATTCTTTGGTGCTCAGCTTCCTTTATAGTCCAACTCTCACATCTATACATGACTACTGGAAAAACCAAAGCTTTGACTAGGGGGACCTTTGTTGGCAAAGTAATGTCTCTGCTTTTTAATATGCTATCTAGGTTGGCCATAGCTTTTCTTTCAAAGAGCAAGCGTCTTTTAATTTCATGGCTGCAGTCACCATCTACAGTGATTTTGAAGCCAAAAAAATAAAGTGTGACACTGTTTCCACTGTTTCCCCATCTATTTGCCATGAAGTGATGGGACCAGATGCCATGATCTTAGTTTTCTGAATGTTGAGCTTTAAGCCAACTTTTTCACTCTCCTCATTCAATTTCATCAAGAGGCCCTTTAGTTATTCTTCACTTTCTGCCATAAGGGTGGTGTCATCTGCATATCTGAGGTTATTGATATTTCTCCCCCAGCAATCTTGATTCCAGCTTGTACTTCATCCAGCCCCACGTTTCTCATGACTGTAAGTTGCATATAAGTTAAATAAGCAGGGTGACAATATACAGCCTTGATGTACTCCTTTTCCTATTTGGAACCAGTCTGTTGTTCCATGTCCAGTTCTAACTGTTGCTTCCTGACCTGCATACAGGTTTCTCAAGAGGCAAGTCAGGTGGTCTCCTTCAGAATTTTCCACAGTTTATTGTGATCCACACAGTCAAAGGCTTTGTCATAGTCAATCAAGCAGAAGTAGATGTTTTTCTGGAACTCTCTTGTTTTTTCAATTATCCAACAGATATTGGCAATTATTCTCTGGTTCATCTGACTTTTCTAAAACCAGCATGAACATCTGGAAGTTCACGGTTTGCCGGGATAATTTTGAGCATTACTTAACTAGAATGTGAGATGAATGCAATTGTGTGGTAACTTGAGCATTCTTTGGCATTGCCTGTCTTCGTGACTGGAATGAAAACATCTTTTTCAGTCCTGTGGTCACTGCTGAGCTTTCCAAATTTGCTGTCATATTGAGTGCAGCACTTTCACAGTATCATCTTTTAGCATTTGAAATAGCAACTGGAATTCCATCACCTCTACTAACTTTGTTTTTAGTGATGCTTCCTATGGCCAACTTGACTTCACATTCCAGGATGTCTGGCTCTAGGTGAATGATCACACGATCATGATTATCTGGGTCATTAACACCTTTTTTGTATAGTTCTTCTGTGTATTCTTGCCACCTCTTCTTATTCTCTTCTGCTTCTGTTAGGTCCAAACCATTCCTGTCCTTTATTCTGCCTATCTTTGCATGACATGTTCCCTTGGTATCTCTAATTTTTTTGAAGAGATCTCTAGTCTTTCCCATTCTATTGTTTTCCTCTATTTCTTTGCACTGATCACTGAGGAAGGCTTTCTTATCTCTCCTGGGTATTCCTTGGAACTTTGCACTCAAATGGGTATACCTTTCCTTTCTTCCCTTGCCTTTTGCTTCTCTTCTATTCACAGTTATTTGTAAGTCCTCCTAAGACAACCATTTTGCCTTTTTGCATTTCTTTTTCTTGGGGATGATCTTGATCACTGCCTCAGGTACAATGTGACAAACCTCTGTCCATAGGTCTTCAGGTACTCTGTCTATCAGATCTAATCCCTTGAATCTATTTTTCACTTCCACTGTATAATCATAAGGGATTTGATTTAAGTCATACCTGAATGGTCTAGTGGTTATCTCCACTTTCTTCAATTTCAGTCTGAATTTGGAAATAAGGAGTTCATGATATGAGCCACAGTCAACTCTTGGTCTTGTTTTTGCTGACTGTATAGAGCTTCTACATCTTTGGCTGCAAAGAATATAATCAATCTGATTTCAGTATTGACCATCTTGTGATGTCCATGTGTAGAGTCTTCTCTTGAGCTTTTGGAAAAGGGTGTTTGCTATGACCAGTGCGTTCTCTTGGCAAAACTCTATTAACGTTTGCCCTGCTTCATTCTGTACTCCAAGGCCAAATTTGCCTGTTACTCCAAGTTTTTTCTTGACTTCCTACTTTTGCATCCAGTCCCCTATACTGAAGAGGACATCTTTTTTGGGTGTTAGTTCTAAAAGTTCTTGTAAGTCTTCATAGATCCATTCAACTTCAGCTTCTTCAGCATTACTGGTCAGGGCATAGACTTGGATTACTGTGATATTGAATGTTTTGCCTTGTAAAGAAACAGAGATCATTCTGTCATTTTTGAGTTTGCATCCAAGTATTGCATTTCAGACTCTTTTTTTTTAATTAACATTAATAGCACACTACTATTTAAAGAAATTAAATGTCTCAAAACTCAGAGAGTGGCACCAGTCCCCTCACCCACAGCATGCATTTTGAGATAACATTGGCACAAACTGAGTAATCCAGGGCCATAAAACAGTTGACATGAATCTTGAAGAAAGGCAGATTTCCAAGTAAATACATAGTTCATTAACATAGTTTAAGAAAAACGTTTCCATAAGAAAAATGCATTGGTTATCTCAATGTTTGAGAAAAGTTAAGTTCAGGTGGAGTCAGGTGTTGTCATGCCAACACAGAATTTTAGAAGAAACCTCATTTTAATTTTGTATAGAGAAGGGGAAAAAATATTAAAAAAACAAACAAACAAACAAACTTCTGACACTTGTGGTTGGTTTCCTCCTGCCAATTAAGAGAGAGAAAGAGAGAGAGAGAAAAAAAACAGCAACAACAGCCTGATACTTGCAGCCTATTTCCTCTGCTTGAGGACTCCTATATTACCTACTGAGCACCCTATGTTACAGGACCCCTGCCTATTACCCTCTCAATTTCATGTAAATTTTCTCGTGTACCTCTTAGATTGAATGCTAAGAGAGGAGATGAAACACAGGCTATGTATATATTAATACTAACACTAAGCGAACATTTTAGGACAACTAGACCTTACAGCACAGAGCCGATTGTGTTTATAAACTTTGTTCATGGGGGTTGAGGGGAATATAAATTCACAGGAAAACTAATTTTTTGGGGAAAAAGCCATTTGTTTTGTAAATTTAGTGTCAAGCTTTCTTTCATGTCTCAAGACTTTTGATTTTTCTTGACTGGGTGTTTCTTACACAAGAAAAAAGTTGTAAAAGGACCTTCATTTCAAAATTAGAAAAAAAGTGTTGTAAAAGCACAGCCATTATTTTTGTTTTTATGTACTGTTTTATTTCATTTTCTGTTCTTGGGTGAACTATGCAAGAGCTCAGATAAACATATTTCTTATAGTGGGTTCCTCCTCAATAAATTGGGGCTTCCCTGGTGGCTCAGAGGTTAAAGCGTCTGCCTGCAATGCAGGAGACCTGGGTTCGATCCCTGGGTTGGGAAGATGCCCTGGAGAAGGAAATGGCAACCCACTCCAGTATTCTTGCCTGGAGAATCCCATGGATGGAGGAGCCTGGTGGGCTACAGTCCACAGGATCGCAAAGAGTCGGACACGACTGAGCGACTTCACTTCACTTCCTCAATAAAATCCATAACTAGTAAAGTCTCTTAGATATAACTTCAATTAAAAGTTGAAGACATTTCTATTTCCAGTTTTTTAAGGAATCTCCACACTGTTCTTCATAGTGGCTGTACTAGTTCGCATTCCCACCAACAGTGTAAGAGGGTTCCCTTTTATCTACACCCTCTCCAATATTTATTGCTTGTAGGCTTTTGGATAGCAGCCATTCTGACTGGCATGTAATGGTACCTCATTGAGGTTTTGATTTGCATTTCTCTGATAATGAGTGATGTTGAACATCTTTTCATGTGTTTGTTAGCCATCTGTATGTCTTCTTTGGAGAAATGTCTGTTTAGATCTTTGGCGCATTTTTTGATTGGGTCATTTATTTTTCTGGAATTGAGCTGCAGGAGTTGCTTGTATATTTTTGAGATTAATCATTTGTCTGTTTCTTCATTTGCTATAATTTTCTCCGATTCTGAAGGCTGTCTTTTCACCTGGCTTATATGCTTATATGTTTGTATGCTTATATGCTTGCTTATATGCTTGTATTCTTATATGCTTATATGCTTGCCATATGACCCAGCAACCCCACTCCTGGGCATACACACCGAGGAAACCAGATCTGAAAGAGACATGTGTACCCCAGTGTTCATCACAGCACTGTTTATAATAGCTAGGACATGGAAGCAACCTAGATGCCCATCAGCAGAAGAATGGGTAAGAAAGCTGTGGTACATATACACAATGGAATATTACCTAGCCACTAAAAAGAATTCATTTGAATCAGTTCTAATGAGGTGGATGAAACTGGAGCCCATTATACAGAGTGAAGTAAGCCAGAAAGAAAAACACCAATACAGTATACTAAGGCATATATATGGAATTTAGAAAGATGGGAATGATAAACCTATATGCAAGACAGAAAAAGAGACACAGATGTATGGAACAGACATTTGGACTCTATGGGAGAAGGTGAGGGTGGGATGATCTGAGAGAATAGTATTGAAACATGTATATTATCAAGTGTGAAACAGATCACCAGTCCAGGCTGGATGCATGAGACAAGTGCTTGGGCTGATGTACTGGGATTACCCAGAGGGATGGGATGGGGAGGGAGGTGGGAGGGGGGTTCAGGATGGGGAACACATGTAAGTCCATGACTGATTCATGTCAATGTATGGCAAAAACCACTACAATATTGTCAAGTAGTTAGCCTCCAACTAATAAAAATAAAGGGAAAAAAATAAAACTTTCAAATCAGAAAAGAATAAAAAAAATAAAATAAATAAAAAATAAAAGTTGAAGATATGCTCAATCGTGTCTGACTCTTTGCAACTCCATGAAATGTAGCATGCCCAGCTTCCCTGTCTGTCACCAACTCCCAGAGCTTGCTCAGACTCCTCTAAATTGAGGCAGTGATGCCGTCCAACCTACTCATCCTCTGTTGTTCCCTTGTCCTCCTGCCTGCAATGGTTCCCAGCTTTAGGGTTTTTTCCAATGAGTCAGCTCTTCGCATCAGGTTGCCAAAGTATTGGAGCTTCAGCTTCAGCATCAGTCCTTCCAATGAATATTCAGGACTGATCTCCTTTAGGATGGACTGGTTGGATCTCCTTGCAGCACAAGGGACTCTCAAGTCTTCTCCAGCACCACAGTTTGAAAGCATCGATTCTTCAGTGCTCAGCCGTCTTTATGGTTTAACACTCACATCCGTACATGACTACTAGAAAAACCATAGTTTTGACTATATGGACCTTTGTTGGCAAAATGCTCTCTTTGCTTTTTAATATGCTGTCTAGGTTGGTCATAGCTTTTCTTCCAAGGAGCAAACTTCTTTTCATTTCATGACTGCTGTCACCATCTGCAGTGATTTTGGAACCCAAGAAAATAAAATCCGTCACTGAAAAGTAAAAACACTTTTCCTCTTCTATTTGCCATGAAGTGATGGGACTGAATGCCATGATCTTCATTTTTTGAATGTTGAATTTTAAGCCAACTTTTTCATTTTTGTCTTTCATCTTCATGAAGCTGCTCCTCTTCACTTTCTGCCATTATAGTGGTATCATCTGCATATCTGAGGTTGTTGATATTTTCCCCAGAAATTTTTATTCCAGCTTGTAGTCTTTGACCCCAACATTTCACATGATGTACTCTGCATAAACATTAAATAAGCAGGGTGACAGTATACAGCCTTGACATACTTCTTTCCCAATTTTGAACCAGTTCATTTTTCCATGTACGATTCTAAGTGTTGCTTCTGCATACAGGTTTATCAAGAGATGGGTAAGGTGGTCTGGTATTCCCATCTCTAAGAAATTTCCAGTTTGTTATGATTCACACAGTCAAAGGCTTTGACATAGCCAACAAAGTAGAAATTTTTTTGGAATTCTCTTGCTTTTCCTATGATCCAGTGGATGCTGATGATTTGATCTCTGGTTCCTGTCTTTTCTAAATCCAGCTTGTAAATCTGAAAGTTCTCAGATCACATACTGCTGAAGTCTAACTTGAAAGATTTTGAACATAATCTTGCTAGCACCTGAAATGAATGCAATTGTGTGGTAGTTTGAGCATTCTTTGGCATTGCCTTTCTTTAGGACTGGAATGAAAACTGACCTTTTCCAGTCCTGTGGCCACTGTTGAGTTGTCCAAATTTGTTGGCTTATTGAGTGCAACAATTTAACAGTATCATGTTTTAGAATTTGAAATAGCTCAACTGGAATTCCATCACCTCCCTTAGCTTTGTTCGTAGCAATGCTTCCTAAGGCCCACTTGACTTCACACTGTAGGATGTCTGGCTCTAAGTTAGTAACAACACCATTGTGGCTTTTTGGGTCATTAAGACATTTTCTGTACAATTCTTGTGTGTATTCTTGCCACCTCTTCTTAATCTCTTCTGCTTCTGCTAAGTTCTTGTCATTTCTGTCCTTTATTGTGCTTATCTCTGCATGAAATGTTCCCTTGGTATCACTTAAAGGTGAGCAAACTCTAACAATATCATATAGTGGTGGTAGTTTAGTTGCTAAGTCATATTTGATTCTTGCAACCCCATGGTGTATAGCCCACCAGGCTTCTCTGTCTATGAGATTTCCCAGGCAAAAATACTGGAGTAAGCTGCCATTTTCTTCTCCAGGGGATCTTCCCAACCCAGGGATTGAAC
Source organism: Cervus elaphus (assembly GCF_910594005.1). NCBI lineage: Eukaryota > Metazoa > Chordata > Mammalia > Artiodactyla > Cervidae > Cervus > Cervus elaphus. The sequence continues at coordinate 92,104,136 of NC_057848.1, forward strand.
CTGCATCTCCTGGCAGATTCTTTTACTGCTAAGCCACCAGGGAAGCTCAATATTATCTGTAGATAATCTTAATATCAGGAATTTTTTTAAAGGGAAGAAAATGAGCTTAATTTTCATGAAAAATCATGATATTCATTTGCATCTACATTAGCAATCAAAGAGGAGAGGTGAAAACAATCTCTGTGTAAATGCATTTTCAAGGACATATGCCCTGCTACTGCTATTAACAATTAGCCAAAACATTTGCATCCAGATTGAACATTCTCCTCTGTCCAATAAAATTCAAATGTGCTCTGCATGTGTGAAAATCCTAGGAAGATTGTTGGTGAAAATTAAAGTTGATGATAGTCCTCACCCTAAGATTTCTTGCTGCACATGATCAAAATTTGAATCTTGGCATGATCATTTTTGTATGTGAGTGCTGTTTAATACATTATGCATATGATTGGAGAAACTAATTAAATAGATTATCATTAAACTAAATATTTGGATCTGAGTACAATACAACAAATTATTGGCCATTTCATATTACAATTACATTGTATTCCTTTAATTTCGTGGTTCTGATACAATAGACATTTCTTTAAGTCAAATCTAGTATAAAAACTAGCAATTACAATTTGACAATCTAGGCTACTTCAATATTCAGAGAGTATATTACATACCACATTTGATGCTGTATTTCCAATGCACATATTAAAGGGTATTTCCGCCAAGTGCCTATGCTGCAACAATTTTATGAAGTTGAAAATAAATTCTGATGCTAGAGTAAAGCTTAAGCGGAGCATGCCAGTGTTTATAACAGGACATGCCACTAAAAAAGTTTCACAAAACATTATGCTAAGTGAAAGAAGCTGGAGACAAAAGACCATGTATTTTCTGATTACATTTATATGAAGCACTCAGAACAAGCAAATATATAGAGATATAAAGCAGATTAGTGGAGGTTTGCAGCTGGATTGGGGAAGGAGGGATGATTGCTAATAGGTGATTCTAAAGTTAATTGTGATGATGGTTGCACAACTGTGCAAATATAATAAAACATTAAATTGTACACTAAATCTGTAAATTGTATACCATGTGATTTATATCTCACCAAATATGTTACCAAAAAAGGACTTCATATACCCAAGCACATAGAGAAACATCTTATGAGATGTCTGTATGCTTCATTGCCTGCTGGAACTAAGGGCAATATAATTTACAATCATTAAAGTCACTTCAAGTTGATCTTTGCTACTGCAGACATTTTTCAACTTGAATTGCAAGCTCGCCAAGGTGATGTTTTTAAAGGACAAATGAAAAGGTTTCCTTCATTCTACAGTTTAACAAAAATCAGCTCATTATTTTGTAAATATACTTCATATTCATACATATATAAAAATATTGATACACATATGTGTGTATACATAGGTGTCTATGTATATATTTGCATATGGTATAAGAAGAATGTCTGGTAAATCCCAAAGACAGAGAAGCCTGTCGAGCTACCATCCATGGGGTCGCAAAAGAGTCAGACATGATCTAGTGATTGAATAACAACAAGTATGTAAAACGACTAGCAGAGGGAAAGTTAGACCTATTACAAGATTTGTTTTCTTATTATTAAGATAAACATGTTTAGGAAGAAAGAAAATAGAAGCTACTCACCCCAGGCCCCCACCAAGTTAGTAATACAGCGGGTAACAAAGGGATCCTGATTTTAAAAGGAGATAAGTTGATATCATTCCTCACTCAAAAACCATTGAAAGTTTCTCATCTCACTCTTATTAAAAGTTGGGGTCTTTAAAGTGGCCTGCAAGTCTCTACAATAGGGGTTTCAGTATGCAAACAGTTTCTGTGAAGGGACAGGTAGTAAATATTTCAGACTTTGCAGGGCGCTAATGTGCGTTTTGCAACTGCTCATTTCTGCTCTTATGGGAAGAAAGCAGCCATAGGCAGCACATAAAATATTGAGCATGACTGTGTCTCAATAAAACTTTATTTATGAAATTGAAATTTGAATTTCATAAGATTTTTGCCTGGGAAGTAATATTATTTTTCTGGAATACTTTTCACCATTTAAACATGTAAAAATCATTCTAAATTCTTAGGTTGTCCAAAACCAGGCATAGTTTGCTGACTCCTGCTGTCTCTCCTGCCCTATCTCCACTTCCTCTTCTCCTAGCTAGTTCAGCTCCAGAGAAGCTGATCTTCTTTCATCTACCTCATGCCTTTGTAATTTTGTTCCTTCTCCAAGGAACCAGTTTACCTCAGACAGTCACATGGTTTACTCCCTCATCTCTTTCAAATCTTCGCTCAGTTGTGACCTACAATATCCACAAGAAGTTTGACTTTTATTTCTTTGCTTTGCTAATGCTGCTGCTGCTGCTGCTGCTAAGTCACTTCGGTCGTGTCAGACTCTGTGTGATCCCATAAACGGCAGCCCACCAGGCTCCCCCATCCCTGGGATTCTCCAGGCAAGAACACTGGAGTGGGTTGCCATTTCCTTCTCCAATGTGTGAGAGGGAAAAGTGAAAGTGAAGTCGCCAGTCGTATCCGACTCTTAGCGACCCCATGGACTGCAGCCTACCAGGCTCCTCCATCCATAGGATTTTCCAGGCAAGAGTGCTGGAGTGGGGTGCCATTGCCTTCTCCGGCTTTGCTAATGAGTAGTTCTTAAAAGCTAATGTGGGACTAATTAGCATTCTAGTGTCTAAATTTGAACACATAAGACTTCTTTGCCATGTTCTTGTAATTTGTAAATGAAAACCAATTATTGCCTGAATAATAACAATGAGCAACCTATCATCCCCTCCCAAATATTTTTGTTTAGAGCTAATGATATTTTTGCTTATGTCATCTTCAAATTACAGTATGCGTGTACTTGGCTGTATTATTTCTTTCTCATCACCAAAGACTGAAAGCTCAGATTTTCTTCACCAAAATTATAATTTCCATTCCAATTACTGTACTCAAAAGGCAGATCCTCCAATTGACTTCATGTATTCCACTGCACACACACACACACACGCACACCCGTGCACTTATACACATATACGCATCATAATCATCGAACTAAAGTCTGAGTTATGGAGTAAGTAAAACTTGATTAGTACTAGTAAACTGTTCTCTCCAGATACATATGATAATTTCCTTGGGCAGTGCTCACAATAATATTTACATTGAAACATAAACCCTACTCTTGCACAAGCACTTGAGGGACATATTCTAGCATTCTTATTGGAATAATAAAGCAGAATATTAATGAAATATAGTGCCTTACTTGTAAAAAATTTAAGCCTTTTCACACAGGACCTTTTACTGAAGAAAAGCATCATGGCTCATATAGTAAAAAGCACTGTTACTATACTTGAAGAAATTATTTGTTCTTGGATAGGATATTCATTGAATGGAAATACTGCAATTAATTTAAGCTATCATTGTGACAAATTGGATGTGATAAGACAATGAATGATTCTAATCTCCCTTTTAGTTAAGCTACATTGAAGTGAGGGACAGACACAGGATAATAATAAACTCTGGACTCAGAGAAGACCAATAATAAAATTGCATTATAAAATACATTAAATAAATTAAATATAAGATACATTAAATATACATTAAAAAAATCCAGACAGACAACCATCTTTTAAAATGATGGAAACAGTCTCAGATATCTTAGTTTTATTTTCAAATATCTGTTACTTTGTAACATCTGTTTGTAACATCTAAAACAAAGATATGTTTCTGAGAAAACTTTTTTTTTTGAGGGCTGTTTTTCTGAAACATAGTATCATAGCAATAAGTTTTATTATGAAGGAAGTATAATCTGTTCCAGAATGTGTATTCTGTTCCCCTCTGAAAGAGTCTGTCCATCTACATGTATAGGTATAGGTACATGTATAGGTCATGTACACTATATGTACACTGTCCTTATATTCTACGGTATCTGATTTCTAATAAAAATGCATTTGTCAAAATAAACATCTAGAAATATCACATCTTCCTATAATACAAGGTATCCATGCAACTTTTGAAATACATTTTCAAAAGTATCTGAACTTTACTAAGATTAATGTGGAAAAAAAAGATTAATGTGAACAAAACTTTTGGACTTGATAGTAGCAAAATAAAATCATTCACAAACTGTAGAGAAAGTTGTAGCTAGTCAATGTAATAGTGTTAGACAACCTTGTAAGCTAATTACTATAATTTTAAAAGTAAAAACATCCACTCAATATGATTATATTCTCTTTATATATAAATTAGTGTACAGTGTTATTCATTGGGGGATTATTTTTCATGAAACTGAAAAAAGCAAAGTGCTTTACTTTTAAGAAGCCCTCAAAAAACCTAAATCAGGAACATTGAATTTGTATTGTTTTGCTTCTAAACATGAACTTTCCTGATGACATTTTCAAATGTTAAGAAATGTCAGATTTTAAAATATTAATGGAAAAAGATGAATTCTTCTTAATTTAAAGGAAGCTTGCTTTTCCTATTAATACTTTATATTAGAGCAAACTGTGAATAAAGTTGCAAATTAAAGAAATAAAAATTATTCCATGTCACAGTAGGTTACTTTCTCATCAGACTGAAGAGGAAGTTTCTAACTCTTGCTGTGTATCATGTAAGTAAATCCTCTTAAATATGTATTTTTTCTGTATTGATTTAACATTCAAATCCATAAAAATTTTAGTCTAACCTTAAGACTTTGAAAAGTAAAATGAACACTGTACATATTTTTAAACCCAATAAACATTAATCACAACTTAACACAATAGAATAAAACTATTCACATTCCAAATGATGTGATGTAAAACATTAGAAAATTATCTTGTCCAGATAATGACTCAGTAAGATCAATTCAAGTGATTCATACATGTATTGTTTTCAGTATAACATTCTGCTAAGTGGTAATGTATTTTGCACTCAACTGAAATTTTCTCCAGGAAATTCATTGAAGTATAGAAAATATTCGAACTTGATATGCAAATACTATATTATTATTGTTTTAGCTTTAAAAATCTAAGAATAACCTCAATTTCTTCAACTCAAAAATTACTTCTAGGTTGATATATGCACAAATCTAGTAGAGGTGATGTAATTACAGTTAAGCTATTTCAAATCGTAAAAGATGATGCTGTGAAAGTGCTGCACTCTATATGCCAGCAAATTTGGAAAACTCAGCAGTGGCCACAGGACTGGAAAAGGTCAGTTTTCATTTCAATCCCAAAGAAAAACAATGCCAAAGAATATTCAAAATACCTCACAATTGCACTCATCTCATATGCTAGTAAAATAATGCTCAAAAATCTCCAAACCAGGATTCAAAGATACGTGAACCGTGAACTTCCAGATGTTCAAGCTGGTTTGAGAAAAGGCAGATGAACCAGAGATCAAATTGCCAACATCTGCTGGATCATTGAAAAAGCAAGAGAGCTTCAGAAATACATCTATTTTTGCTTTCTTGACTATGACAAAGCCTTTGACTATGTGGATCACAACAAACTCTGGAAAATTCTGAAAGAGATGGGAATACCAGACCACCTGGCCTGCCTCTTGAGAAACCTGTATTCAGGTCAAGAAGCAACAGTTAGAAATGGACCTGGAACAACAGACTGACTCCAAATAGGAAAAGGAGTATGTCAAGGCTGTATATTGTCACCCTGCTTACTTAACTTATATGCAGAGTACATCATGAGAAACACTGGGCTGAATGAAGCACAAGCTGGAGTCAAGATTGCCAAGAGAAATATCAATAACCTCAGATATGCAGACGACACCACCCTTCTGGCAGAAAGTGAAGAGGAACTAAAAAACCTCTTGATGAAAGTGAAAGAAGAGAGTGAAAAAAATGCCTTAAAGTTCAACATTCAGAAAACTAAGATCATGGCATCCCACCCCATCACTTCATGTTAAGTAGATGGAGTAGCAATGGAAACAGTGAGAGACTTTATTTTTGCGGTCTCCAAAATCACTGCAGATGGTGAATGCAGCCATGAAATGAAAAGACACTTACTCTTTGAAAGGAAAGTTATAACCAACTTAGACAGCATATTAAAAAGCAAAGTCATTACTTTGCCAACAAAGGTCCATCTAGTCAAGGCCATGGTTATGAGAATTGGACTATAAAGAAAGCTGAGCATCAAAGAATTGTTGCTTTTGAAATGTGGTGTTGGAGAAGACTCTTGAGAGTCTCTTGGACTGCAAGGAGATCCAACCAGTCCATCCTAAAGGAGATCAGTACTGAGTGTACATTGGAAGGACTGATGTTGAAGCTGAAACTCCAATACCTTGGCCACTTGATGTGAAGAACTCACTCATTTGAAAATACCCTGATGCTGGGCAAGATTGAAGGTGGGAGGAGAAGGGGATGACAGAGGATGAGATGGTTGGATGGCATCACTGACTCAATGGACATGAGTTTGGGTAGACTCCGGGAGTTGGCAGTGGACAGGGAGACCTGGCAAGCTGCAGTCCATGGGGTCACAAAGAATTGGACATATATGCAACATAACATATTTTTGAAGTAATTATTTATTTCCCCAAATTTTCATGGCAACAATACAATCACTCATTTTTGTTCAGCAAATCTTTAGTAATACCTATCACACACCAGGTATTGTTTGTTCCTAGAGATTTACAGGTAAACTAAGTAGATATTGTTACTGTCTTCATGAACTTTTTTAAAAGCAAGAATGTCTATTCATATTAGGATAGAAGAATGCATTCTAACTTTCAGTCCAAATAAGCAGATGCATGTGTTTCTTCTATGTTTCTTCAGATAATTATATTCTACAAGCTGTAGAAGGGCATCTGTGCACTAAATGAGTTAACATTATTTTTTCTAGGTCATTCTAGCTACTGAACCACAAAGAGATTATTGAATATATAAAATAGTAATGATGTAATATAGGTTTCATCAAAATAAAAATACATATTCTGATCACAAATAATTAGAAATACATATCATAATTAATGTGAAACATATATAAAAACTAAGTATCCCAAAGAAAATTTCAATGTCTATTTTTTCCATAATAATAATAAAACTAAGTTAATAATAAAAGTTTCTTAAAGAAGATAGACTGATGTCATTAGGCTACTGATCTAGTAGGAAGACACTAAAGTGTGGCTCAGACTAGATGATGATTTAAAGGAGTCTTTTAAGATATAGGAACACAGGAGTAAATATGTGAAATAGTTTGCAACAATAATACAAAGAAGAACCTTGCCAATATGTGCAACACTAATAGATTACCAATCTTCAAAATTTTGTATTGATTTTCCTAGTGTTCTATAAATGTATATATTACATATGATATATATCCTTCTAGTAAGAGGTAAATAATATTAAGAAACTAGATCTTAAATTTGAAAATGTTTTTAGATAATATGAGCTAAATTACTCATAAAATGGTTACACTCTAACAGTACAAAACTACCTTAAAATGTTAAGAAATTAAATAGAGATATGTATAATTTTTATATTAATCTCTATATAATAATTGGGTAAAAATAAGAAGAATTCTTTATTTTTATTAACTTATTTTCTGGAAATATAAGGCAACATTAATTTCAACAATAACAACTAGAATAGCTATTATAGTAATGTTTGGACTCTTAGGTGTGTTTGTCTGAACATTGTGCTCTCTTATTAACTGATGATATCATCTATAAAGATATGTTTTTTTAATAGCAAATCATTGTCTTAGAAAATGAATTTTAATGAATAATCTGTCCTCTCTTCAATTATTCAGTTAATTTGTGAAAAATATTTTCTGATGACCAGGAATCATCTTAAAGAACTAATACTGAGAAATTTCAGATAAAAACCCTTTTTTTTTTTAGTTATCTAGGTCTTCCTTCCCTGCCCAAGGCACACATAATTCCCAGAACACTATTTCTTCACCCAAGTATGTTGCTAACTGACTGAAATCCTAGGAGAATGAATTCAGAGATGTCAGATCAATTATTTCTTTTCTCTTTCTGTAAATACTGCTGAGCTCAGATTCCCACCAGAATGTTTTGCATTCATATAGCATTTATTATTTTCTTAAGTCGCTTCCACATGCGTTGTAATTAACTTCAATACCTTACTTGGAAACCCATTGGTGCTGGAGTCTGAAGAGTAGTGATTTTGAGAAGCTACTTACAAATCTTCACATATAACATAGAGAATGAGCCTAATTTGAAACAAAATATTCTCTACTGAGACAATGTAACTCTCTTGGCCATTTATTCTTTTCTAATAACCAGATCCCCTCTTCTACTTTAATCTGATTCAATAATCACAATAGCAGTAACACAAAACTAATAGCTTTGCATGGACAATATTTTACATTTGGATTGAGGTATACAATTAAAGGTGAAAAAAGAAAATGAAGAGTAAGTATGTGACTGCTCCTGATGCAACATTTAAATCCTTTTAAAGGATTTAAGACTAATATTTCAATTATCAAAATAAAATTTTAGCATAATTATAATCAAATACAATAAAGGTAATTAGTCTAATTTAACAGTGGAGGAAAGAAATGAATCCAGCAATAAGGATAGTCAAAATTTTTGCAATTTAGGTAAGTCACTCAACTTCTGATATAAAAGTATCAACTTCTATATTGAAGGAAAATGAGAACACTAATAAATTTTGCAAAACATTTGCATAGAATAGTATAGATATTTATTAATATTTATAACATAATTTAATAACCATACATTTTAGTAATAAATAAATTTAATGGCTTGGCAATGAATACATCAAGTAAAATATATACATTTCCCAGAAACAGTAATTAATTAAACCCACATAATTTATCATATTATACTGAAAAATCTTTCATTCATCATATGGAATCAGCTTTTAGACAATTATGAGCATTTCTGTATCAGATATGCCCAGGAGAAAGGTTAAAATGAAAAAAGAAAAGACTTATCTAGGATTAAAACTGAATCAAATGTTGTAAGTAATCAAATTCTTGCTACTTGACAACAAAATTCAGCTTTCCTGATTGAAATACTGACATCATTAGCAGTGAAACTTTTTGTGTACATAGTTCAGACAAAACCAAAAGAAGTAAACTCCTCCTAAAACATATTTTTTAAGATATTAACAATATGTGTGTGTTCTCTCACACTTTAAACTTCTTTCCTTTTAAATCTAACCTAAAAGAAATACACATACACACACAGAGATCTTCATTCTGGTGAAACTATTCCAGATCAAAAGAGAGAATATTTTCAGCATTTAATTAAAAATTTGTGATTACCATGATATATTCCTTGAAATGTAAGGGTTCTGCTTAAACAATAGCAGAATGAAAATGCAGATGTGCTTAGGAAACAGCTTGTCCTCTTTTGTTTTTCAGTTATGATGTCAACCTATTTTTTAAAATAATTTTATGGAGGTATGACTGACGTATATATTATTCATTTTTAATTGTTGAGAATTAGTTTGGGGCCTTCTTGACTGATTCATAAAGGTCAGATTATAACTAAGCTTACGTTTGAAAAAAATGAGCGAATGTCCTATAACTATTACTTTACTATAACATCTTTTGTGAAGATCAGGCACTTATCATTAGGTTAGTAATAGTTTTGTTCATTAAAAAAATTTCATTTAAGATGTTTGCAATAACCACTGTGGCCTACTGCTATATGCTATGTCTATAAAGCAATGAGATGGAATTCAATAAGGCATGAAAATCAATGTCATTACTTGTGGTTACACCTATGTAGCAGTGCTAAACAGAACTTTGCTTTGTGTTTGACTACAGAACAGTATGCCTGTGGCAGTGTCACTTTTTGAGATTTTTATATGAATATAAAACACATACAACCAACATAAATAACTTTCTTAGATGCATATACAGTTGTAATTCTACTAACTCTACCACTTTGCCTGAGAGAACACAATGTTGCTTATGTAGAAGATACAATTATGAGCATTAGCCTGTTAATATATCTTAATGTATGATTGGGACCATCTATAGTGGCTCATGAAGCTAAACGTTATCTGACTCTACTGTATTGTTTTTTTCAAATAATTTAATACTAAATTTCATTTTTATTCATTCATTCATTCAGAGTGCATGATTAAACAGTATGTACATAAAATTCAAATATGTATATCCATTCATGAAATAAATATTTACTGAGTTCACATTATGTGCCAGATACTTGTTAGGCATTGGAGATGCAGTTATGAGTAAGACAAACACATTCCCTAATGCACCCTAATCTAGCAGGTAAGACAAGCAACAAACAGGAAAACAAGCGGATGAATGAATCGAAGATTACAAACCTAATGCCCAGGGCCAGATATGAACCACAGACATGCTTTGTTTGGTCAATACTTTGTTCCAAAAATATTGTTTTGCCACATTAAAAAACATGGAACATTTATACAAACATTTAGAGTCCATTGTTTATTGAAGATCTTAGACTATTTTTAACATTACAGTTCTGTTTACAAGTAGCCTGATACCAAATATTTCTTGCCCAGTTTAGACCCAGAATTTCATATCCAATTGGCCAGAGTCATTGCCAAACTTCAAAGAGCTTTATAAGCAGACCTATTTAACCCGTTTATTTTACCTGACTGGCTCCTGTGGCACTGGAGTTTGTAATCTCCGAAGTACATCTTAATTACAATTGTGACACAGACAATAGGAGAAAAAAAATGAGGTATTAAGGTGAGATCTACTTAACAGAATAGTAGGGCTCTGGACAATTTTTCTGAGGATGCTGAAACCTGAAGTTGGAGAAGAATGGAAGGTGCAGCAGTATGCTAGGAAGAAAGCATAGCAAGCGCAAAGACACTGAAGCAGGACAGAGCTTGCTTTATTTGTTTATTTGTTTATTTATTTTTATGTCATAAAAATAAAGAAAGGAAATCAGTGTGCCTGGAATACATATTGGGCAAAGAGGAAAAGGGAATGAAATGACAAGAGTCAGTCAAATCATGTAAGTTGTTTTGTGTGTGTGTGTGTTCAGTTGCTCAGTCGTGTCTGACTCTTTGCAACCCCATGGACTATAGCCCACCAAATTCCTCTGTCCATGGAGTTTCCCAGGTAAGAATACTGAAGTGGGTAGCCATTCCCTTCTCCAGAGTCTTCCCGACCCAGGGATCAAATCCACATCTCCTGCATTGCAGGCAGATTCCTTACCAGCTGAGCTACCAGGGAAATCCATGCAGGGTGTTGTCATTCATAGTAAAGATTTGTTGCTTATTCTAAATATATTAGAAAGTCATGCTAATCTGAATTATATGTTTCAGCATCACTCTAGCTATTTTGAAAAGAAAGGAGTTGTGAAGAGATGTGAGAATTTTAGTTGGGGAGATTTTAGGAAACTAATACAATAGTGTGTACCAGATGGACAATGGCCTGGCAGAAGCAGTGCAGATAATTAGAAGTTGATGAGTAAGACAGAGGCAGAGTTAATAGAGTTTAGTGATGGACTGAATGGAGACTGAGTAGTGGAAATAGAGATAAACTGAGCTGATATTTGTACTCTTTATTGAGAAAGGTATGATGAAGGAGGAACTAGGTTTGTACAGCATAGAGGCAGTTAAGATTTAAAGTACCTGTGACTTATGCCAGTGTGGATATAAAGTAGGCAGTTAGATACATATCTTGAGAGATGAGAACCATCAGCATATAGATAGTATTTAATGCCTTAGAAAATAATACCAAGACAGATCACAGATCACAGATCACAGATCACAGGGGAAAAGTAGATAGTGCTTCAGCACCAAGATCTGAGGAACTACAGTATTTACAGGTTGAGTAGATGCTATGACTATGATACATTGTATGGTTCTTGCTCACAAAGGGATTACAGTCTAATTATACACACACACACACACATATAGATAGATATAAAATCATTGGATTATGATAAACTGGGGAACAGTAACAGTATAGTGTGACAGATAAGAGAGAAGGGAAGGAATATTCGTCTAGGTGGGGGAAATCAAAGAATAATGCTAGGTAGAGAAAGTCGATGTGGTATTAGAGAAAAAAGTCATCCAGGTCAACAGGCAGAGGTAATGGGGACAAAAGGAAAGGATATGAGGTGAGGATAAATTTTTCCACAAAATAAGGATGCAGCACAAATGTGCTCAAGTTACAGGAACCACAGGTCACCCAACTGGTTAAAGCATAGGGTGAATGAAGGGTGATACTTTGAGGTTACAGTTTTCTTAAATATAAACTTTAAGTACTCAAAGAGTATCGCTTGACCTTTGTTCTCACTATACCACCACTCAGTATGATATTCGTTAATTCCTTTTATCTCTTTTATTTGTAGAGTAATTTCTAGCCAGGTTTATAAATATAGTACCCATGGTAAATATAAAAGAAACAACAATGATTATGAACTAAAAATTTATCATAGAAATCACTTTGAAACTACTAGTTACAAGTAGACCAAGAAAACAACTAGTTCAAATTCAGTCCTTCCAAAAATTGTTTCTGAAATGGTCCTGTTATGCTAATTTCAGACATAGGAATAATAATGTGGTTGCATTTCTAATTGAATTTGTTTTTTCAAGAGGTAGCTGCTTCTTTATATTCATTTGTCCTTTGAAGATTGATGTCACAGATTGCCTTTCTATCTCCATTTCAAATTATTAATTTGTCTATCCACTTGGTATCGTTTTTTAAGTTAAAAAAAATTTCCTTTCTTTTACAGGGGAGTGGTAATGGATTACAAAGGTATATTCCACTGTAGGTTTACCTTTTATATTTAAAAGTTAAAAGTATATCTATACTAATTATTTGGAGAAAAAAACTATTGTTTCCTTCTAATCATATAACCTCCACCCAAACCCAAAATTTAATGTTCAACTTTCTTTAATTTATAAATATTTAAATATTAAATATTCATATATTTAATTTCTAAATATTTAAATATGAGTGAAAAGATAAAACCACTTAAAAAAGAAAAAAAATGATGCTATCATTGTTTGAATAAAGGAATTATATTTTGTCCCAACTATAAATTTTTCCTAAAAAGCACTCTAAGAGGTAAGAGAAGCACTGTGTAACAGATGACACACAGATTAGGAAAGACATGTATTGAGAGTACAGACACCCTAGTGACTTGACATAGTGTTTATAAAGATCTAAATTATTTAGTTGAGTGTCAGAGCTGATTTTTTAAAAAATTAGAAGGTTTGTCTGAAAATAAGTATCATGTAACATGTAGAAGCTAATTATTATAAAATATTAACTAAGTTTGCTTATTGGACAATGCTACATGTTCGTAGTATCAACACAGTGACTATGATCAAAGAATTTCATAACTGACTGAAGTGAAAAAATACATGAAAGTGTACTAGACCTCTGAAATACATTTTTTTTTTACATAAAGGCCACATGATTAAAAGGTATCACAGTTCAGTGTATACACTACAAATTTTGAATGTTTATGGAGAATCCTATTTTATTAATTTTGTTCAGCTAAAACACTTAAGTCTGAGAGAAGAAAATTAAGTTCAAATAAATTTTATTTTCACCTATCATAGTCATGTTATAATTGTCACTTAATGAAAGACTAGTCATTTTTTTCAATAAGACTTTAGCTTCCAAATTAATATGGCCTGTTTTCATTCATGGGTCTTAAAGGCATTACTCTTACAATGAAATATCACTAAATATATAATGCTCAAGGTCAAAGAGTATAAAATATGAATTTGGCAATTAGCATCTAAAATCACTTCATCAGAAATAAAATCCTACTTATTGTTAATCTCCATTTTAACTATACTTATTTTTTCTTTTACCTGAACATCTAAGGAAAAGTTAGAAAATGGTGCCATTCTACAAGTGATTATTTTTACTTGAAAATACATATTGTGGATCCCATAGGGATAACTTTGCATTATTAGAAAAATATCATAGCATACTTTTCTGCCCCTTTTCATCTTACTGCATACTGACAGTGTGTTTTGAAGCAGTTTTATAATATATAATATTGATGTCCTTGACAATCAAGACCACATAATTATTTCTTCCCTCCAAAAGTACAAGAAGACAAAAACATCCTTATTGTGTAAAAACCTCTAGTTCACTTTTGCAAAACACTAAAAATGTGTCTTCCCTCACAGATAAATGAATAAATATATAAAATATTAAAAATCCATAAATATACTTTAGGTATTGACATACATTTAAGAGCACACAGAATTTGTTAAGCAAGGGGCTACCCATTCAGTCTAGCTTGAATGCATGTATTCTGCAAAGAATTTGATTTGGAAAGAATAGAAATAATGGAAATAATAATGAAAAACAATGGGAGCTACTATTAATGAGTTAACTTCAGTTTAGGAGATTATTGAATTGCTTTGGGCCTTCCACAATTCCTCCATTTTTTCTAATTTTCTATTCATTTTAATGAAGTACTTTTGGCTTATGTGGAATATCTATACCTAATAGTATATTCCAAAGAGTTATGCCACATAGGAATTTGCTGCTAGTAAGGTCTGATTCTATCACATCACTCTGATTTTTAAAAAAATATTTATCAGCTTGTCTCAATACTGCTTACAACCAAACTAAAAATTGTACAGGCCTAGTTTGCATACAAAATTCAATAAATTTTGGAATATGACAAAATTGAAAGAATATGCTTCTAGAACTATTGATTTTTAAAGATATATTTTTAATTCATATTGTAAAGCACATGTGGAGGAGGGCTGTGAGACTGAAGGCTCATCAGGCAAGACTTCCCAGAAATGGAGAGAGCAGCTAAGAAGTTGATATCATTGTTTTCTGGTTTTGAGGTCTTTTAAGCATGCTTAGAAATTAATGAATACATGTGCATATTCCCCCCTCTCCCTTTCTTGTGGGTGGGATTGGAGTTTGTAGACTGCAGGCTGCTAGTTAAGCAGAAAACCATATTTAAATTTCAGCATTTACAGTCTTGTTTAGTTACATGTTAGCTAGATTTTTCTTTTTCCTGACATCTTGACTTCTCCGCTTTAAATGAAAGATTTTTATGAAGCATTAGGATAATGTACATTATTATGGCAGGAAAACCCCAATTGCCTTGTTTCTAAAGGGTATGTGGTTTCATGATGCTGTTGGTGGTAGATCTGTGTTGTAGGTTGGAAATCTATAGTAAAAGTAATCCGTGGCTCAAGAAATAAGGTAGGTGCCAAGTACCTGCATATAAATGGGACATTTGTGGCTGTTAAGAGACTACTGTTTTAAAACAGCATCATTGCATGACCATAAATCCATGAGACATTTATATAGCCCAGCTCTAATCTCAATGTTCCCTGCATGTGGAACTGCAAGAGCTATAAATGTTATTACACATTGCTCATTAATATGCAAAAGTAAACCTGTATACTCAGTGCATATTACCTTGGCTTGTTAATGAGCATTTCATGGACTGTGTAGATGCTGAGCTACATTTTGATAGAAACACTGAGTTGTTTCTTCAAGCCTTATGTTTCAGCATGCTTGTTCTCACTTTGATGTATAAATTAGAGCACTACATTGCAGGGACCCAGGGGTTACTAGAGATGTTGAATCTTTCCTGTGAAATTGAATATAGTTCTCTTAAAATGCACTTCTGAGACATTTCTTTCTTCATTTATTTAATGCATAGAAGAATTTCTGCTGCACAAAAATCAACCTCTACCTCTATAATTACTTTTATTTTCCTTATTTAACAAAAAGTTAATTTGTCACCTTTCCTATGAATTGCATGAAAGAATAAGACCTTAAATTTTGCAGAACTTCCACCAGTATACACAAATCTTTTTTTATTTGTTCTTCTGGAGAATATTTCTGTAAATATGATATTACTTTTGATACTTGAAGAACAATAAAAGTACAACTTTATAAATCTTGAAAAACTTATAATCTATGAACAATTCACCTATTCCTTCATTTAACACATATTAATTGTTAAAGTAAGGACATTTTAATCTTGTATACATAGATAGCTCTAATATCAAGTAGAAATAAGAATGAGTGATAAATGGTGCATGCGTGTGTGCTAGGTCACTTCAGTCATGTCCGGCTCTGAAACCCTATAGCCTGTAGCCAACCAGGCTCCTCTGTCCATGGGATTCTCCAGGCAAGAATACTGGAGTGAGTTGCCATTTCTTTCTCCGATAAATGGTACTGGAACTCAATGAATAGAGTGGTCACTTCCAGCTATCATAATTTAGAAGACTTCATGGGAGAAGTTTAACCTCAATAAAACATTGGAAGGGCAGGTGACATTTGGATAGAAGTGTAGAGATTGGAGAGTAGTAAAGGAGAGCTTTCAAGAAGGAGCGTTGCAAATAGATGCAAAAGCAGAGAGCCAAAAAAAACCCACAAGGCATGTTTAGACAATGTCTAGGAAATAAGCTTGGATGAGACAAAGTGTTTGCATAGAGGAAGAAGCAGAAAAAATAGTGAGAATGTGGAGAACCTTGAATAACTTTGATCTTTGTCCTTTAGGCAAGGGGTTTTCAAAAACTGAAAAATTTTAACTTTCTAAAAGGTCTTTCCAGCTTTTTAAATGGAAACTTTGCAAAATCAAAGCCACAATATAGAAAATAGATAAAAGTGCTGCTATTGTGGTTGATGTAGAAGTAGTCCCCCCTCCCCTGTACCTAACCCACATACACTCACTGACATCCCTGAAACATTTAGGATGTGCAAATATTTTTAAAATGTCCATTTAAGCTAAAAAGTGTCATTATAGGTTCTTGTGCAGAAAAATTGAGCAATAAAATAAATGTTTCAGATGAAAGCAATCTACCTCCAGTGTTAATAATCCCTTGCACCAAAAATACAAAATATAAATTACTGTCTTTTTTAAAATTAAATAAATTGCACTTAAACAACTTGAGTAATTCTTCAAGGAATCTCCAAATGATCAGCTTCAAATATTAATAAAACTCAGATGTCTTGACCCAATACTCCTCCCCAAAAAGGAGAAAAATGACTGAACAAATTAATAGCAAAAAATTTCTTAACTCATGGTTAAAAGTTTAATAATAGTGAATTAAATACCTAAATGAAGTATCCTGGTATAATAAAAAGAGAAGCAAATAATTTTTAGAGTAATATAAGCAAACAGCATGATGATATAACAATGACATATGAAAACATCATAATAAATCTCTTTAAGTAGAAAATGAACATGCTTATTCAAATTATCCACACAAATGACAATAAGTAGCAATTATATGATCAAAATCATTAATGTTTTAATTCAGTTGTATTTTCATTGGGGGAAAAAGCAAAATGCTAAATATTTCTTAAACTTTGGGGAAAATTATTTATTTAAAAAATTTAAAACAATATGACATGACACTATAATAACTATAAAGTAATATTTCTCACCACAGTCTCATCTTACTCCCAGATACTACCCGTTTGTCAAGCCTCCTGCAACTCTACAAACCCACCATGATGTATATTATCTGGCTTCTGGACAAATAAAACACAGATTTGCTGTCCTGATCATTTGCAGGTTTTGTCTTGTATATATTAATATCTCTCTTACTAAATTATAAGATTCATAAGATCAAGGATTGTAACATATAATTTTTTGGTTTTGGTTTTGCATTTTTTACAATGATTAGTTGATCAACAGTCAGTGCAGTTTAGGGAAATGAGCATTTGAGTGACGGTTGCAAGATAAATGTTGGCCCCAGATCTATCACTAAGTATGTGACTTGGAAAAACTATTTTATCTTTCAGGATTTCAATTTTCTCTTTTATAAAATGATGGCATTGAACTACATATTCTAAGGCTCTTTCAACTTAGTGATTCTATGATTAAAGAAAACAATGAATAGCTGATGATTGCTTTCTTTCTTATGCATTTCCTCCTTACATGCTATCTTATAATTAAATAACTATATGGAATATTGATTATTATTTGAGGAAATTTACTTTCATCAAATGACATTACATTTTGTTTGAGACTATTAAAGTTTTTTTGAACAGAGTTTCTAATAGAAAGACAACCATATTTTCATGAAAAACTTTCTTATTGATAGCTAGAAGCATTCAGGTAAGATATGAAATTTTTAGGTAGATACTTTTTATTTATTTTTTTTTTTTACTCTGAGTGTTCAAGTGTTTCAGGAAAAGACATACTAACTTCCTAAGTATTTTTAAAAAAGGAGAAAAAAAAGCTATTTAATCGTCAGTGATTCAAATACAGCACAGAATGTTTAAGGCTAATACAGAGTTAACTTTTCATAGCCTCCAAACCTATAGCGAGAATGTTAATATTAAAACACTACTGATGCAGATTAAACTAAATCAGACACATAGTACTTTTTCTTTTGCCGAGAAGTCTAAGGATATAGACACTCTTTTCAGGTGAAAATATTTTGTTTGTGGAGTCACCAAACGTTCAGAAAACCCCAAATGCTCACTGGATTTACAGATTAACCTGCCTTAAGAAAGGTTATCTGTGTGCCCTGGTTCCACTAAGAAAACAAAGCAGAAACTGACAGAGATAATGAGAGCTGTCAAGTATATGATGTCTTCTGAAATTCAAAATTTTCTTTGATTTTTTAGATGTGTAATTTATACTGGCATTCGTATTGTGAATTCTTAATCTTGGATTTTATTTTTCTCTTTCTTTGAAAAATCTAAGATTTCTTCTTCCAGTTGAATTACTTAAACCACATAGACAACTCTCTTCATTTTCAATAAGCTGGAATTTCTAGTTAGCTTTACCTATAGGCATAAGTTTAAAATTAAAACCCTTTTAAACATATAATCGATTTATATTTAGGGACTAAACAATCTGTTAACAAATGATCATTTGAATTATGAAGCAACTTTTAAAAAAGAGTAACTGCTAAGAAGAATTGCAGCTCAATTGGCCAATAGCTGAATTATATAATGTCTTCTTCAAAAAATGGACCATCAAAGAAAAAGTTGCTCAGTTGTGTCTGACTCTTTATGAACCCATGGAATTCTCCAGGCCAGAATACTGCAGTGGGTAGCCGTTCCCTTCTCCAGGGGATCTTCCCAACGCGGGGATCGAACCTAGGGTCTCCTGAGTTGCAGGTGGATTTTTCACCAGCTAAGCCACAAGGGAAGCCCAAGAATACTGGAGTGGGTAGCCTATCCCTTCTCCAGAGCACCTTCCTGACCCAGGAATTGAACAAAGGTCTCCTGAATTGCAGGCAGATTCTTTACCAACTGAGCTATCAGGGAAGCCCAACAAAGAAAAACTTAATCCTATTTTAAAATTTGCAATGGTAATAAAACATTTATATAGCATTATTCAATTCTTAGAAATACACATTTTAGACAATATTGATGATTCTAACCATAATCACGTATGCATTTTAATTTTATATCCTTACTCCTTACAGCTTATTCAAAACCTAAAGGAATAAAATTTTTTATAGCAAGGTTAACATTTAGTAGTTCAAAGGATAGAGGTTATGTTTGCAAATGCATTACTGAAATTCTATTTTAAAATTATTTCCTCTCATAGTTTCCAAAAAACAAACAAACAAAAACAGTTTTGTGGTAAAGGTTAGAATGGGAAACAGAACACTCGCATTGTATTCATACCACAATGGTGAAATTTTATATTGATAGATTGCTGCTGCGGCTAAGTCGCTTCAGTCGTGTCTGACTCTGTGCGACCCCATAGACGGCAGCCCACCAGGCTCCCCCTGATAATAGTGTTTTGCATTTTTCTTCTGGAATCAAGATTGCCGGGAGAAATATCAATAACCTCAGATATGCAGATGTCACCACCCTTATGGCAGAGAGTGAAGAGGAACTAAAAAGCCTCTTGATGAAAGTGAAAGAGAGTGAAAAAGTTGGCTTAAAGTTCAACATTCAGAAAACTAAGATCATGTCATCTGGTCCCATTACTTCATGGGAAATAGATGGGGAAACAGTGGAAACAGCATCCGACTTTATTTGGGGGGGCTCCAAAATCACTGCAGATGGTGATTTCAGCCATGAAATTAGAAGACGTTTACTCCTTGGAAGGAAACTTATGATCAACCTAGATAGCATATTAAAAAGCAGAGACATTACTTTGCCAACAAAGGTCCGTCTAGTCAAGGCTATGGTTTTTC
This sequence comes from Cervus elaphus, assembly GCF_910594005.1. NCBI lineage: Eukaryota > Metazoa > Chordata > Mammalia > Artiodactyla > Cervidae > Cervus > Cervus elaphus. The sequence continues at coordinate 92,124,198 of NC_057848.1, forward strand.
CAGTGGTCATGTATGGATGTGAGCGTTGGACTGTGAAGAAAGTTGAGCACCGAAAAATTGATGATTTTGAACTGTGGTGTTGAAGAAGACTCTTGAGAGTCCCTTGGACTGCAAGGAGGTCCCACCAGTACATCCTAAAGGAGATCAGCCCTGGGTGTTCATTGGAAAGACTGATGCTAAAGCTAAAAAAAAACTCCAATACTTTGGCCACCTCATGCAAAGAGTTGACTCATTGGAAAAGATCCTGATGCTGGGAGGGATTGGGGGCAGGAGGAGAAGGGGATGACAGAGGATGAGATGGACGGATGGCATCACTGACTCAATGGACACGAGTCTGAGTAAACTCCAGGAGTTGGTGATGTACAGGGAGGCCTGGCGTACTGTGGTTCATGGGGTCGCAAAGGGTCGGACACGACTGAGCGACTGAACTGAACTGAACTGAAGCCTCTGCTGAACATGTGCTTCAGTTTATTTCTTAATATTCAAAATTGATGCATGCTGATTGAAAATACAGTGTCTTCCCAAGGCAGTCAGTCTTGAAAATACTAAATTCCTTTTCTTATCACATTGTTAAATTCTTCTGAGTGAATCCCAAGTCCAGCTTTACTAAATACACTCGCCAGTCTACTGTCATTGCAGCACTTTAATTAAAAAAAAAAGGAAAAAACTAGAGAACTAAATTGTAATATATTTCCTTTCATACTTATGCAGACATTGTGAGAAAATCTATACTTTGAATCTGGTGTCTTTTCAGGGACACATCTTGGACTGTATGATGCTGACAAAGTTAAGGGACAGCCAAGACATTATTATTAAGTAATTTTTACTCATTTGACTTGTCAAAGAACTTTGCTTCCTAGTAATCACAATTATATTTTCTCTTTATCAGTTCATGTTGTTCACACACAAAAACACTTTGCAAACTATCAAATAATCTTAATAAATTAATTTGATTGATGGTTTTCTATGTATATTGTAAAGGTTACTATCTCAAGGAAGTTGAACTTTTAAAATCTGGTGATACAATATTCTATCTTAATATTATACTTCAGATGTTCTATATCTTAATTGGTCTTTGCCTTTATAGCTCCTCTTTGGGCTACCATTCCTCACCCTTCTCTTGAAATGTTATACTAGGATTACCCGGCATCCAACTTTTTTGTGGAAAGCAGTTTGTTATGAACAACAACAAAAAATAGTTAAAACTGTAGCTTGTGGTATGAAACCACACACTTTTAAAAAATGTTCTTAAATTTTTCAATACCATTCCAGTAACTGGGGTGAGCTTGAGTCATTATATAGCAGGAGCTGAGAAAGAAATAAAAGAAAGTGACCAGTTAAGCTCAGCAGTTACAACGATAGCCAGGCTAGCATGTGGGCTAGGCAGTTGAGAGCAAGTAATGCTACTTCCAGCAAAATTCTTGTACTCATTTTCTGCTTCAAGTTTTTACTTCTGACTTAGTCTCTGCCTACACCCAACAGCAGTTCAGTTCAAATAGCCACCTTTTCTTACAGTATTGTGAATTACTTGGTCTCAGTAATTTACTATCCTTCTGCTAAAACAAAGATATAACTATTTATTCTCTATTTAAAGGTGTTAGATTTAACGAGTTAGCAGTGACAAAAAGTGCAATATTGCTATGATGTATACATACATATGAAATGAAATGAATAAAGAAGTCTATAAAAAATGCAGCAGCTATGAAAATACTGCCTCACAGACATGTTACATTTCCAACCTGCTCATGGAGATTTAGGCACTGGATCCCATTAACTGGGTGTCACACAGATCAAAGGGTGTCACACAGCTAAATCCTAGTGAACAGCTTGGAAAGTGTAAATGATGTTAACTATAGAATTAATTCATTATTTGAATCTATTTAAAGGGACAAATAACTAAACAGAAATAAGGCTCTTTTGATTTTCTCCAATTTGAAAAGTTTTATGATAATATATTAATCAGCAAGTATTTGAAGAGTTCCCAGGCTTTTACCATGGTAGCATAACTTAGCAAGATAAATAATTACTCATTAAATATTAACACAAATAAAGTATTTGAATTAGCACATATTTGATAAAAAAAATATACTGTGTGCTACTACCAGTTTTGCTCAATTATCCTTATATTTCTTACATTTGCAGGAATTATTTTGCTAAGACTGCAAGGACATTTACAGTGCATGCATATGTGGTAAGTCGTTTCAGCCGTGTTCAACTCTTTGCAAAGCTATGGACTGTAACCTGCAAAACTCCTCTGTCCATGGGACTCTCCAGGCTAGAATACTGGAGTGGGTTGCTGTGCCCTCCTCCAGGGGATCTTGCCCACCCAGGGACTGAACCCACATCTCTTATGTCTCCTGCATTGGCAGGCAGGTTCTTTACCACTAGAGCCACCTGGGACTTCCATTTACAGTAGGAACATATAAATACAACTGGAATTGTGCAACGGTCATAAGAAAAAACTTTAAAATACTTCAGTATACAAGTTTAAAATGAAACAAGGGAAAAGACATGGCTGTAATCTTGTAGGAAGGCTAAACATCCTAAAGCTGATTCTTCTCCTTAAATTAATCCCCAAAACAATAGTAATATTTTCCTAGAACTAGATAAGTTGATTTTTAAACTTCATTTGACCCAACGATCTCACTTCTGGGACTATGTATGAATGATGTCTGTGCAATGTTATTTATTACAACACTGTTTACCATTTTAAGATTGTAGTTAAATCCTTGTATCCATCTACTGGGGACTGTATATAACAAATAGGATAGATACTATGAAACTGTTTATATCTACATAAAGAAACTTTGAAACACACATAAGAAAACAAAGTGATTGCTTAGAGAGACAAGGATAAGTGGGATAAATAGGGACTGTTAATGGAAGTAAGGTTTCTAGGTGTGTACCTTTTTACATGGTTTTGATTTTTGAACCATTCAAATACACTACCTATTTAAACACAAAGAAACTAAATTTTAAAACATTAAACACCTGAAAAAAGGGAAAGGTTGCAGAATATGTAATCTACTAAATGCTGTAAATGGTAATCCTGCCAATATGGTAGAAATGTTTCAAAAACATATTTGATTTAACCATAATTTGAATTAATCTGTTGAGCTGAGTCATCATTTATTTTTGACTACTTGTAACTTGATTCTGGTTTTCAGAGAAATTACAGACAAGAAATTACAGACAAGACCTCTTCTTTTCACCTAAACATCATACCATACATTGCAATTGGTTTCGATGACTGTCAAGGACAATACAAAACTCTGGAAATTTTTTTAGCATGTAAATATAAACAGATCTTTACTGAGTGACAGCAGGAGACATAGCAATAGACTAAATGATTGAGTTTTCTATAAAAATGTCACTCTGGCCCCTGTTAGCAAGTTGCTAACAGTCGCAATTTACTCAAAACACATATTGCCTTTTTTCTATGGGGAAAAAAAAAAAGCAACAACTGCCTTTTTGTTTTCCTATAGTGATTGCAGGCCGAAGGTGTAACAGAATTCAGAAGTGAGAGAATAAAGAACTTAGCAACCACAGTTTCACTTAGATTAAGGTTACTCAATTTGGGGGAATTGTATTCAAAAGATTAAAATGATTAATCTAGCTCAGCATATGGCCTGCAATTGAAGACACCTGGCTCACAGCTTGCTATAAGTTTGATACATGAGGTTCTTCGGCATTTAATGCCACAAAGTTTGAAGGGAACATACCGAAAAGAAGAAACAACAATAAACTTTGGCAATAATTTCTCTCAGAGTTTCTGCCAAGCTGGAAAGATATGTCATCCATATTGCTTAATTGGATTCATTTCCAACAAATACAGACTTTCTGTAAAAGTTTCTAAACAGCTGTACACATGGAATTAATAACAATGCAAAGCATTTATTGACCCAAGTTGTGAATGAACAATTCACAACTCACAGAAATGACAAAGAAATACAAGAACAAAAAAGTGATTAAAGTATGAGAGCAGTTTTTAGATATGTTTCTCTAAAATAAATATGAATTACAAGGTGGTAGTTTCCTTGATTCATCTCACACGCTAGTAAAGTGATGCTCAAAATTCTCCAGGCCAGGCTTCAGCAATACGTGAACCGTGAACTTCCAGATGTTCAAGCTGGTTTTAGAAAAGGCAGAGGAAACAGAGATCGAATTGCCAATATCTGCTGGATCATCGAAAAAGCAAGAGAGTTCCAGAAAAACATCTATTTCTGCTTTATTGACTACACCAAAGCCTTCGACTGTGTGGATCACAATAAACTGTGGAAAATTCTGAAAGAGATGGGAATACCAGACCCCCTGACCTGCCTCTTGAGAAACCTGTATGCAGGTCAGGAAGCTACAGTTAGAACTGGACATGGAACAACAGACTGGTTCCAAATAGGAATAGGAGTATGTCAAGGCTGTATATTGTCACCCTGCTTACTTAACTTATATGCAGAGTACATCATGAGAAACGCTGGGCTGGAAGAAGCACAAGCTGGAATCAAGATTGCCGGGAGAAATATCAATAACCTCAGATATGCAGATGACACCAAGCTTATGGCAGAAAGTGAAGAGGAACTAAAAAGCCTCTTGATGAGAGTGAAAGAGGAGAGTGAAAAAGTTGGCTTAAAGCTCAACATTCAGAAAACTAAGATCATGGCATCCGGTCCCATCACCTCATGGGAAATAGATGGGGAGACAGTGGAAACAGTGTCAGACTTTATTTTTCTGGGCTCCAAAATCACTGCAGATGGTGATTGCAGCCATGAAATTAAAAGACGCTTACTCCTTAGAAGGAAAGTTATGACCAACCTAGATAGCATATTAAAAAGCAAGACATTACTTTGCCAACAAACGTCCATCTAGTCAAGGTTATGGTTTTTCCAGTGGTCATGCATGGATGTGAGAGTTGGACTGTGAAGAAAGCTGAGCGCCAAAGAATTGATGCTTTTGAACTGTGGTGTAGCAGAAGACTCTTGAGAGTCCCTTGGGCTGCAAGGAGATCCAACCAGTCCATCCTAAAGGAGATCAGCCCTAGGTGTTAATTGGAAGGGCTGATGCTGAAGCTGAAACTCCAGTACTTTGGCCACCTCATTCGAAGTGTTGACTCAAAGAAAAGACCCTGATGCTGGGAGGGATTGGGGGCAGGAGGAGAAGGGGACAACAGAGGATGAGATGGCTGAATGGCATCACCGACTCAATGGACATGAGTTTGAGTAAACTCCGGGAGTTGGTGATGGACAGGGAGGCCTGGCGTGCTGCGATTCATGGGGTCGCAAATAGTCGGACACGACTGAGCGACGGAACTGAACTGAGTGTCTTTGATGTGGGCAATATGGCTTGGCGTTATGGATTTAGGAGCTCACAGATCCTTATGTATTTGCAATGATTAAATATAAGAGGGCATTTGGAGCTTCATTGGACAAACACAGCCTGCTCAGTTGAATTTGACATTCCTAAGACATTTTCAGAATTGTGCCTGTGCTTTTAACATGGATAAGGTTCTAGTTAGTGGCCCAAAGGAAGAAAAATATGATGAGCAAATTCAAACATGATGTTTCAGCTTTGCCTTTTGGTTTAAATGGCCAACTACATGTTTATTTAAATAAGGGTTTTTAATATTTACTAAAAACAGAATCAAAATAAAGACGCATGATATCACAATCATTTATCTTATTAGTTCTATGTGGCATACCTTAGAAACACACTTACTAATAACTTAATTATATTTAGAATTAAGTCTATATCAACCTAAATTTGTTCCTGTGCTCAATCACATAACTTCACATAACTTCACAACATAAAACGTAGTTTTTCACTACTTTCATTAGTATAAGTCAGAAAATGCTGGTGCAAGAAGGAAAAAATAAATAAATCCTTAGAATCAATGAGACAGCATATGTTATATTAAGTTTTTTCTTAAACATCTGGGTTTTAGGACTGATAAATTGACTATAAATAAAATGTATTGAACTCTGAATATATAATATAAAATATACATGTGTAACTATGCATTCATATACAAATATAATACACACATATATATAGAGAAAGCACAAACAAAATAAAGATTCATGTCTAGAAATTCTGTGTAGTTCTACTTAACACACTTTTAGCTAATAGATCTTAATCTGTAATTTGTATATTAACTGAGTGTCAATCCTGCTAAATAAAGAACTTTTCTCATGAATATACACTATCATTAGAGAAGTTAAAGGCTTAGGAAGAAGTAAAAAGAAAATTTGTTGGTGTCAGGGAAACAGTTTAGTGAAATGTATTTCTTTACTTTTCCCCTGAGGACTTTTTAAATTTTGCTTTTTAACCTGCAAGGAGAAAATAAATAAAATTAAAGGCAGATTGAAATAACATTATCAATATTTTACACCTTCTTATTAATTAAAATATTATCACAAGATGTACATCTCTGTCTAATAGTGATTGGCTTGTGTTTGGCAGATCTATTAAGTTCAGTTCCCATGTTAATTCCAACTTCATTCAAATTTTCATCTAAACTACACACACACACTTCATTCAAATTTTCATCTAAACTAAACACACACACACATAGACACTACCGTGGGCCCTCTCAACTATATGTAAGCTTAGCTGCTCATTCAATCTTCTCAGATACTCTCTGTGAGATCAAGTAGATGTAATGTGCTCAAAGTGCCTTGTTATCTTAGCTCAAAACAGTGAAAGAAGCTTTCATATATATATATAAAATTCAGAATGGATCTCTACTTCTTCCATCCATGAATCAGGTGATATTCCCCTGATTATATTAAACTTGGATAAAGATTGATCTAACAAGTGACTTCTATTGTTGAATACATTAAAAATTTAAATTCACCTTGTATATATAAGGAAAATTCCTTGTTCTTGATACCCACTGTGATCAGGCAGTGACTTGTTGGTGACTATTTCTGATATTTGCAAATTTATAAGTTTTAATAGTTACATTGCTTTCAAGAATTTGCCAAAAATGTTAAACATGTTAGCTTTTTTTTTTTTTCCCAACAAAAATATGTTCAGTGGTTGCCTAAAACTATTCAATGATCCTCTTTGCCCAGGAAATTGAATCAGTTCAGTTCAATTCAGTCGCTTAGTCGTGTCCGACTCTTTGTGACCCCATGAATCACAGAACACCAGGCCTCCCTGTTCATCACCAACTCACAGAGTTTACTCAAACTCATGTCCATCAGGTCGGTGATGCCATCCAGCCATCTCATCCTCTGTCATCCCCTTCTCCTCCTGCCCCCAGTTCCTCCCAGCATCAGGGTCTTTTCCAATGAGTCAACTCTTTGCATCAGGTGGCCAAGGTATTGTAGTTTCAGCTTTAGCATCAGTCCTTCCAATGAACACCCAGGACTGATCTCCTTTAGGATGGACTGGTGGGACCTTCTTGAAGTCCAAGGGACTCTCAAGAGTTTTCTCCAACACCACAGTCCAAAAGCATCAATTCTTCAGCGCTCAGCTTTCTTCACAGTCCAACTCTCACATCCACTGGAAAAAGTGGAGCCTTGACCAGACAGACCTTTGTTGGCAAAGTAATGTCTCTGCTCTTTAATATGCTATCTAGGTTGGTCATAACTTTCCTTCCAAGGAGTAAGTGTCTTCTAATTTCATGGCTGCAATCACCATCTGCAGTGATTTTGGAGCTCAAAAAAATAAAGTCTGATGCTGTTTCCACTGTTTCCCCATGTTTTTGCCATGAAGTAATGGGACCAGATGCCATGATCTTAGTTTTCTGAATGTTGAGCTTTAAGCCAACATTTTCACTCTCCTCTTTCACTTTCATCAAGAGGCTTTTCAGTTCCTCTTCACTTTCTGCCATAAGCTTGGTGTCATGTGAATATCTGAGGTTATTGATATTTCTCCCAGCAATCTTGATTCCAGCTTGTGCTTCTTCCAGCCCAGCGTTTCTCATGATGTACTCTGCATGTAAGTTAAGTAGGCAGGGTGACAATATACAGCCTTGATGTACTCCTTTTCCTATTTGGAACCAGTCTGTTGTTCCATGTCCAGTTCTAACTGTTGCTTCCTGACCTGCATGCAGGTTTCTCAAGAGGCAGATCTGGTATTCCCATCTCTTTCAGAATTTTCCACAGTTTATTGTGATCTACACAGTCAAAGGCTTTGGCATAGTCAATAAAGCAGAAATAGATGTTTTTCTGGAACTCTCTTGATTTTTTGATGATCCAGCAGGTGTTGGCAATTTGATCTCTGGTTCCCCTGCCTTTTCCAAAACCAGCTTGAACGTCTGGAAATTCACGGTTCATGTATTGCTGAAGCCTGGCTTGGAGAATTTTGAGCATTACTTTACTAGTGTGTGAGATATGTACAATTGTACACTAGTTTGAGCATTCTTTGGCATTGCTTTTCTTAGTGATTGGAATGAAAACTGACTTTTTTCAGTCCTGTGGCCACTGCTGAGTTTTCCAAATTTGCTGGCATATGGAGTGCAGCACTTTCACAGCATCATCTTTAAGGATTTGAAATAGCTCAACTGGAATTCCATCACCTCTACTAGCTTTGTTCATAGTGATGTTTTGTAAGGCCCACTTGACTTCACATTCCAGGATGTCTGGCTCTAGGTGAGTGATCGCACCATCATGATTATCTGGGTCGTGAAGCTCTTTTTGGTACAATTCTTCTGTGTATTCTTGCCACCTCTTCTAATATCTTCTGCTTCTGTTAGATCCCTACCATTTCTGTCCTTTATCGAGTCCATCTTTGCATGAAATATTCCCTTGGTATCTCTAATTTTCTTGAAGAGATCTCTAGTTTAAAGCAAATCTCTGTCAATGCTATTGCCATTTGAAGAAAACTTCTAAGATTTTCTAGGAAAGAGGGAGATTTCCCAATGTAGAAATCTCTGGCTTGTCAATATCCATAAGCAATTTCACAATGTGTACAAATTTAATTATTAGGAAGCACAGAGTAACTACTGTTGAAGTGCAGGGCACAAGTTTTAAATGGCACAACTTTTAATATTATGGATCTTTTAATTTTCAATCTTCAATATGAGGAAGTGACAAGTAATCACTCGATTAGGATTCTTCATGGTCTTAAACTATTAATTGGATTTAATTTAAGACTATAGAGACCACTACATGAAAAAGAAGTTACTTCTAGATGAGAAATACTGCAAACATTGCCACACTAATGCAGAATGAAATATTTTTATTTTTATCAAATACTAACTAAAAGCATAACTTTGGGGGGGAGATATATACTTCTAGACAACAATCTAAAATATTCTGAAATAAATTGTTATTGGAGAATAAAAACATATTTTGTATTAAGAATTGAATTCTGAATACATAGTACAACATTTCATAAAGGTAACCAGAGAACAAAAAGCCAGTCAAAGAAGCAAAGACATAAAATACAGAGAAAGCCTGAAAAGTAGTGGATATTGGGGGAGCAAGTGCATTAGCTCTTATAAAAACACTAATGGCAACCTAGGTATTTCTATGGCAAAAATGCCATGGGGATATGGGGATTGAAAAGATATCAATTGAATGACTTTCAAGTACAGAGATTTAAGATTTGACCTTGCATTTTCTTTAGAATGAAATTTCCCACAAAATTCCGTTATTAATCTATGTTCACTAGGTGAAACAAAGTGTTACTATATACACTGTAATGAAAATGCTTTCTTCTTGAAAAAAGTAATTTTAATATATCTGTGTTGATAATAATGTATATGTGTTTTTGTGTGTATGCCATTGCAAGCAATCAAATCAAAGGAATTTTTAAATATTTTTAATCTCTAGATTTTAGAAATTACTGTGATACTCACTCTCTCCAGGCATATTTTTAAAAGTATTATATATATTTTTTTCTTTCTAAAGCAAGGAAGTACTCATGAAGGTACAGCACATTGTCCTGGTGAATTCTGTTGGCAAAATCAAACTGTTCTAAATGCTGGATTACTAGGGGCTAAGAGAATTGGAAAATATGATCATCCAATTTGTAGACAGCCTAGTAATGGAGATGATAGAGCAGTTGGAAGTTAGAATAGGAGTCTCAAATTATCTCAGGGTATAAAAAGGGGAAGAAATAAGACTTATCTCTGAAGCAGGAGATAGATGGGCTCCAGATTAGACATTTACAGCCAGCCTCCTCTTTACACTTCCTTATAGAAATAACAGGAACAGGCTAAATATTTGGCATTTGTCTCAGGTGGACACTTTAAGATAAGATAACAGTAATGGCAGGGGCAGAGAGAGGAGCTGAGCCCTGGGCAAATAAAAGATAAAGAGGCCACATATTTCTCATTCTCAAGGTCAAGGAGGCCTTCCCAACTACACATGTGCAGAAAGGTCAAAAAGGGAGGGGCTCCACCCCATAGAAAGTGATGTCAACCTACCCATAAGCCTGTTCACTAGGCTCTATCTGGCTAAAAGACGCCCCTGCACACTGGGGAGGACCCTGAATAAAGCCAAATACAGAGAAGGGAAAACAAAATGATTGGCCAGAGGAAACCAGGGGGAAATGTGCAACATAAATGATTCAGACTACCACGAGGGTGTGACTCTATGTGGGTAGGTCTGCTTGTGTCTAGTCACATGTATTCTTTTTCCTTTTAATAAACACTTTACTTGTTTCAATATTTTCTGTCTCTTTGTAAAAATTCATTTCTACAAAGCTGAGGGGCCAGGACCTTGTCACTAGCCACTGTCCCTTGTGGTCTAGTGGCTAGGATACAGCACTCTCAGTGCCGTGGCCTGACTTCAGTCTCTGACCAGGGAACCAAAATCTTGTTTCAACCTCCTATAGGCCGAGGCCATCTGAAATCATTTCCACAGTCTGAAAGTATATTGCTTTAGAAGGAAAAGAGAAAAAAGGGAGCTACTATTCAAATGTACCTTGATATCCTCAAAGTTACATATAAGCAATTAAATTGAGTTACACATGCATATCATAGGGCCTCAGAGGATTTTTTAAACAAGGGATGATGGTTCAAATTGCAATTTTTATTTTAAATACCTACTTCAAATAGATTCAGTAATAATTGCTAAATTTATCCCTGTTTCATGTATTTATTACAAATATTTTTCAAAAAAAAGGTTTGACAAAATGTTATTGTCCATTTTTTTCAATTATTTAAGCCAGTATATGGGGGATCTTAACCAAATGACTATGATGAATATTTTGAAGAGTAAAATATAAATAAGTGGAAAGGAATAAAGCTTCATGAATAAAAATTTCACATGTAATTTATGTTTAATCAAAACAGGAATATTTAGGACAAAAATAAGGCATGAGTATAAGCAAATTTGTATTAAATGATTTATACCAAGCAATAGCCTAACTAAATGAGGAAATGTGGACATTTTAATGTTTTGGACCAAAATGAGTTTTAAAATTTTTAGAGTTAATCACTTTCATATCACCATATATTTGTCCTACAAATGCTGATGGGCTTCCCAGGTAGCTGAAATGGTAAAGAATCTGCCTGCAGTGCAGGAGACCTGGGTTCGATCCCTGGGTAAGGAAGATTCCCTGGAGAAGGTCATGGCAACCTACCCCAGTATTCTTGCCAGGAGAATTCCATGGACAGAGGACCCTGGTGGGCTACAGTCCATGTGGTTCTCAAAGAGTCGGACATGACTGAGCAACTAACACACACACACACACACACACACACACACCCATACACACATACACAAATGCTGATACACTGGAAAATTGAGTCACTTTCTCTGAAAAATCAGAGGATATCCTATGCCTCCTTTTGGCATCACTAGACACAGCATTCTTGGTGGCAATCTGCAACTAATTTTCCAAGGCTACTGCTTTTCACACAGATATATTCCTAAAGAATTTATAGTTGAAGGGCTGGATGCACGTTAATGAGCTTCTAGAAGGGAGAGTGGTTAGGTACAAAATCACATGAAATGCCTGGACCTATTTACTTCTTACAGTGGTGGGGAGATGTCTTTGTCCCAAGAATAAGTGCAGTTTCACTGAGGAAATTCTTACTACCACTGTGGAACCCATTCGTCTGAATCTGAAATGATCAATTCAAACATGGCCAACTCATATTGACATGGTAATAACTTTCTTCTTTAGTTCAAACCGTACATAACATCTCATAATTAAATGTTTTCTTCTTGCTAAAATAGTTACCTGGTTTAAAACGTGCAAATTATGCTGAAAAAGAAAAACAGTGAAACGATACCTAGTCATTAAAGCACGTTCTCAAATAGATTCTTCTCACTCTTCAAAATGTGGAGATGTAAACCTAGCCCCTTGGCACACAAGAGTCACATTTCTCCATATGTATAGAGATCACTACTATCTCCATTTGTACTCCCTAGAGAAAGACCGATGTCTTCAGTGCCTTACCTTGTCAGGTCCTGAAGGATATAAATTACATTTCCTTGCCTGCTGTCGTATTGGGCAATTATATAACCTCATCAACCTACCTAGATTTTAGAATAATTATGTATTCTCAATTATGTATAGCTGAAAAATGCAAAGATAGACATATCTGACAACAGAGAAGACAAGAAATCTGAGAAGAAATCTATGCTGCTGCTGCTGCTAAGTCGCTTCAGTCGTGTCTGACTCTGTGCGACCCCATAGACGGCAGCCCACCAGGCTCCTGTGTCCCTGGGATTCTCCAGACAAGAACACTGGAGTGGGTTGCCATTTCCTTCTCCAATGCATGAAAGTGAAAAGTGAAAGTGAAGTCGCTCAGTCGTGTCCGACTCTTCGCGACCCCATGGACTGCAGCCTACCAGGCTCCTCCCTCCATGGGATTTTTCAGGCAAGGGTACTGGAGTGGGGTGCCATTGCCTTCTCCGGAACAAATCTATACTGGCAGCCTAATCTGGGAGCTTAAATGAAATATGCAAAGAGTTGTAAGGATGTACTTCACATGCTTCTGCTATCATTGTTGGATTCATAACTTCACTGTCTTCTAAACTGACTTCCTGTTTTAAGAACTAGAAATCCCTGAACCACTTAATCGACTGTAGGAAGAAAAAAAAAAAACAAAAACCTCACTAAAGCATTACTACTTATGTTAATATGATAGCAACTCAATTTATTCAAGTGCTGATCAATACTAAACAATCAGAGAGAGTCATGAATTATGTATTTCAAAAAAACCTGGTGCTTTTTAATGGAATGTCACAAGGTTAACCAACTGGTAGACATGGATTCCCTTGGGCACAATTTCACATGCAGTGCTTACTACTCCAGTCGATGGAAGAACAATAGCAAAATAGAGCTTTGTTTGAAATAAATAACGAACTGCTCTCATAAACCTCAACCTTCAGAAATCATTATACATGAGAGTTTGATACTGCAGACAATTACCGGATCTCCATTTGTCTGGCAGTATCATCTCTTGTTGCTTTTTCTATTCCTTAACCATGTCTCAGTAATTATTGATAGCACGATTGTCATAGATTGCCCTGTTAATACAAAGACATTAGCAATTAAAACAACTTGTTATGTACTTCCTACTTCAGCGGTCTCTAGTCTATCTCAAGTCTGTCTCCATTTCTCAGTAATGCTTACTTTTGAAAAACCTGAATGCCTAGACTTCACTTTCTTATGTCTGAGTCACTCATGTAACTATTTCCCCACTTTCAGCTTTTATTTGTATTCACATCAGTAGAGTTTTACTCTACCATTTTAAAATCAGGACAATTACCTTTGAAGCTAAAGTTGGAATATCAATATCGGAACTGGCATTTTCTAGGTGTAAAGTCTATCAATTGATATGGTTAGAAATTTAAGTAATCTATTAGCTCTTTAAGATTATTTGGAACCCATTCTTACAAGAAGTTCCTCTCATGCAGCCCTTATTATTGGAAACTTTACCATTATTCAGAACTCTGAAAAACTGCATTGTCATGGCTTATCATGCCCTCAATAAAATGGTGGCAACGTATCTAAATCGTATCTGAAAGTGTTCATTTCTCTGTATAGCTCTTCATACACTCAATGGTAAATCTTGACATTTCTAATATCTACCACTCTTAGCAATGCCATACAATGAGTCTATTCCTTCCAAATGTTGTTCAAAATAGAGGCTGTAGAAAAAACGAATGAAGTAGCTATGTGACTTCACCAACATTATAATGGAGATGCTGACCTTGAAGAAAACTGGGAGCAAATTGCAAAAGATTTATTGCAATAACAATAAGATGCTGAATCAGTCTCTGAGCAGTCTGTCAGTTCATTTAATCAAACTGCAAATCACCTGCAGCCACATGTTTATGCTATATCCCCTTCTCAACAAGCAGGAAAAGGTTTAAAAAGACAACTTATTTAGGATAGGTATGGCCCCACTAACCCCAAAGGAATGTAGAATGTAGACTTTTATTTTATTTTAGATGTTCCCAATAAGCTAGGTTCAAGAGACCAAGAAACATTAAAAAATGAAATGACTAATACAATATAGATGTATATAATCATATGATGCAAAAATGATTTAGCATCTACCCATATTAGATTATCCCGAAGTCAAATGAACATATAGTATTTAAACTGATATTTATTTAGGAAGAGTAAATGTTCTTCAGCTTAATGAATGTATACCATAATTCTATCTGCATTAAAGCATGTTATTACCTCCTATATTATGTGCATAGTTATATCAGAGCTTGTATGTGCCTTGAAAATACTTTATATTCAAGGTGTAGAATTGGAAAACCAATATGTTTATGCTCCTTATGAACATTGCTAATAACATTTGTATGTATCTGAAAGGATTGCTGAACACTACCTAGTAACAAGAAATTGTCTTCAGATGCTCAGATGAGACGTCTCCTCATTCCAAGGGTTATTTCATTATCCACTTTTCTCTTTAGTAGAACAATCTGTCCTAAGTTTATTTTGTTTTAGTAACTTCTTCTTTTCTGTTATCTGAGCATAACAATGTGAAAGTATTTTGGGGATGCTAATATATGAAGAATTTTAAGATGATGATATTTTGTGGGAAACTACCTTTGATGGATATGAAAAAAATAAATAATCCTAAAGATGTAAAGGGAAAGAAATCCCAATTCTGATAGAACTGGGGAAATAAAGTAATATAAAAAGTTATTGGAGCATTTTCCACTCAACTTGCAGAAAAAAACACACTTAGCACTAGGGAAATACAGTCAGTTACTATCTCTGTACTCTGGCATTCTGATTTGAATCTATATGATATTTCCCAGATGTACATTGGCTCCTCCAATCACACACTAGCTAATAAATTGAAAGTGTCTTTGCGCTTTAGAACATAATTGTGGGGAACTGTAATAAGCAAAAGTAATTTCTCTTCTTTTAGCCTGTTTCTTACTTATTTAAAATGAGAATTGTCAGATAATTCAAGGACTAGCTCAATGAGCAGACGTGCAGACGATGCAATGATTTCCCAGGATGAGATCAAAGTATTAAAAAGAAGAAGAATTCCTTAGAAGGAGGAATATTTAATACTTAATCTAAAATAATGACATAATTGTTATCGTAGTTTTTAAAAAAGTATTAACAAAAAAGAAAAAAAAACTGCTGCAATTATTAAGGCAATTGAAAATATTCAAAGGAAAAGATGTGTTGCTCAGAATTATATGGTATACTGGTTCTATAACCATGAAACTTATTAAATCCATTTAATCTCTTACTTTAAAAGCAGTTTATATATATATATATATATATATATATGTCATTATTTACTTTGACCTGAAATGGCTGACAGCTTTAAATTTCCATGAAATGTAGTCAAACTACAAATCTCACACTTAAAGTTATTGGGGCTTTAAGAGAACCCAAGTGATCAAGACCTTCTTTATGCAGTTAAATTGTTTACTAATCAAATAAGAAATTTCAAACTAACTAATTAAAATCAGTGTTATTTAAATCCCATTAATCAGCCAGCATAGTCATTATTTGCCATTGCAAGAACATACTTGGAGGGTAAAACAACAGTATACATGCTATAGGATGAGTAGCTTTTTCAGCTGGCTCAGTCATAATTCCAACATTAAATGATGAAGAAAAAGATCAACAAACATTTGGAAATAATTATCATGAGTCAATTATTAAATAATTATCATGAATCAAATGCAAATTTGACAGAAAATATACTTGATATATTAAGATAAAGAAATTTGTGTGGTTGTCTTTCTCATAGTTCTGAGCTAACTAATAAAAGAAAAACTTGTACTTTTGAGTGCAAGAAAATATGAAATACAAGGGGGCAAAATGAGTATGTCCTCTAAAAATGCCTATGTTTTACAGTTCATTTATTATTTTTGAGTTCAGATAGCTCCTTAATATCAATAGATAAACTTTTGATGAACATTATTTTCAATTAGGCAGTTATCACCTTTTCTGTGGCCTAAAAAGTAATTCTTTTTAGAAGATACTGTAAAGAGAGGCTCAGTCCCTTATTAACTTATAAGATTCTGGATCCTTTAAAGCATATTTAATGTTAATATGCATTGATTAATGATAGTAATTCCATATTGATTTTTAATATTAAAATCCATAGATAGTATATGCCTTTGCCTTTGATATTATATTTTTAATTAGCCATAATATAATTAGCATCAAGTGACTTTCAAACAAAGTCTTCCTTACTACTTTTGGTATAGAAGACAGTTGTTCAGCAAAAATGTAAAACATATGTAATTTTTAATAGCTACAGTAAAGAAAGCAAGAAGAAATTTGAAATTAATTTAACCCAATATATCTAAAATGTTCTAACTTCATTATGCAACCAAATAGATTGAGAGGTAAGAACTATTAGGTATAAAATAAGCTACAAGGATATATTATATAACTTGAAGAATATAGCAATTATTTTATAATAGCTATAAATTGAGTATAACCTTTTAAAACTGTGAAGCACTATATTGTACACCTATAAGTTATATAATATTATATATCAACTATAATTCAATACAATTTTTTTAATTATTAAAGAGATATTTTACATTCTTTTATCCACACTAAGTGATCAAAATCTGGGAAATACTTTACCCTTATAGCGTATCTCAATTCAGTCTTGCTGTATTTCAAATGCTTAACAGTCACACATGACTACGAGCTACCATACTGGCCACCACAGATGGAAAAGATCCTCTGCAACAATATTTTGCTTTGATAGACATAAATGAATTAAGCCTCTGAGGTTCCCGCTCTGTGATATTTTTGCTTTGCTTTCTTTCATAGGTGCTATTTGAAAAGAAAAAAATAAAAGATGTTCTGACCATAACTTAGCATCCCTTCTTTAGTTTTCAATGTCTCAATATGCCAGATGGTTGAAATTCTTTGGACTTTTTTTTTTTTTTTTTTTTGCTTTTGCTTCTACAATATGATGGTGGGGGTTGTAAAAGATCAAAGCTGAGCACATACTGTCCAGTAATGGTAGAATTCCAGGGTAAAAGAACACAGGGAGCTATAGCAAGTGGGTGGCATTTTTTTGCTTTGCAACCAAGTTAAGAAGAGAATTTAGACAATAAATTTCTATCACAACAGGAGTCAGATTGGAGGTGGTGGGGGAGACAATTTTAACTTGCGTTTTCACAACCTAATGAAAGGTTAATTTTAATTCCAAACAAGTAATTCAGTTCAGTTCAGTTACTCAGTCGTGTCTGACTCTCGGCAACCCCTTGGACTGCAGCATGCCAGGCCTCCCTGTTTATCACCAACCTCTGGAGTTTACCCAGACTCATGTCCATTGAGTCGATGATGCCATCCAATCATTTCATCCTCTGTCGTCCCCTTCTCCTGCCTTCAATCTTTCCCAGCATCGGGGTCTTTTCCAATGAGTCAGTTCTTCGAATCAGGTGGCCAAAGTATTGGAGTTTCACCTTCAGCATCAGTCCTTCCAATGAATATTCAGGATTGATTTCCTTTAGGATTGACTGGTTGGATCTTGCAGTCCAAGGAACTCTCAAGAGTCTTCTCCAACACCACAGTTCAAAAGCATGAATTCTTTGGTGCTCAGCTTTCTTTTTAGTCCACCTCTCACATCCATACATGACTACTGGAATAACCATAGCCTTCACTAGATGGACCTTTGTTGGCAAAATAATGTCTCTGCTTTTTAATACGCTGTCTAGGTTGGTAAATAGTATTTAACTTATATCAATTAAAAAACTTATGGATAAATGAGTAATTGATTCAGATGGTGTTAATGAAAGTAAGCTAACTTCATTTATAATCAGAACTATAGCTTCAAGTAATCATATAACTATATCCACCAATGTGCCATTATGTATTGGCTCTTTTAAAAACACTCCTAACTAAAGAGCCTCTTGATGAAAGTCAAAGAGGAGAGTGAAAAGGCTGGCTTAAAACTCCAAATTCAGAAAACTAAGATCATTGCATTCGGTCCCATCACTTCATGGCAGATAGATGGTACAACAATGGAAATATTGGGAGACTTTATTTTAGGGGCTCAAAATCACTGCAGATGATGACTGCAGCCATGAAATTAAAAGTTGCTTGCTCCTTGGAAGGAAAGCTATGACCAACCTAGACAGCATACTAAAAAGCAGAGACATTACTTTGCTAACTGTAGTGTTGGAGAAGATTCTTGAGGGTCCCTTGGACTGCAGTGAGATGCAGCCAGTCAGTCCTAAAGGAAATAGGTCCTGAACACTCATTGGAAGAACTGATATTGTAGCTGAAGCTCTGATACTTTGTCCACCTGACGCGAAGAATTGACTCATTGGAAAAGACCCCGATGCTGGGAAAGATTGAAGGCAGAAGGAGAAGGGGACGACAGAGGATGAGATGATTAGATGGCATCATCTACTCAATGGACATGAGTTTGAGTAAACTCTGGGGGTTGGTGATAGACAGGGAAGCCTGGAGTGCTGCAGTCCATGGGGTCACAAAGAGTCGGACACGACTGAGCGACTGAATTGAATTGAATAAGTTATGATTAGTTCCAACTCTGGTAGTCCAACCAAGTGCCTGTGATTCTCAAGAGGTGCAATTACTGCATCCTAGCTACATACGCCCCTGAATTTTCTTATTAGTATAATCAAATCTCTTTTAATTTTAAACATATAAATTATTAGTCAAAAAAATTTATCTCTTGTTAATATTAGACTATTGCAATGAAGCAAGATGTTCAAAAGTTAATTCAATCATATTAACTGAACTCTTCTAAGTTCTCCAAAAACCTAGATCACTTTGATTTAGAATGGGTGACCACAAAAAATATTCCAGTAAGTAATATAAAGTAAGCTACTCATATGGTTTTACCAAATTCTTCTTTCCTCTGTAAAATGCCTTTTGTAAAGTAGTGGTTGTTACATATTCACATCTTCAAATCAAGTAAAACAAAATTTAATTTGGAGCTCAAAAGTAGGCCTTATTAGTTTAAAAGTGAAAGTCTCTTAGAAGTGTCTGACTCTTTGTGACCCCATGGAGCCCATGGAACTTTCTAGGCCAGAATACTGGGTAGCCTTTCCCTTCTCTAGGGGGTTTTACCAACCAAGGGATCAAACCCAGGTCTCCCGCATTGCAGGTGGACTCTTTACCAGTTGAGTCACAAGAGAAGCCCAATAATTTTGGAGTGGGTAGCCTGTCCCTTCTCCAGGGGATCTTCCTGACCCAGGAACAGAACCAGGGCCTGCATTGCAGGTGGATTCTTTACTAACTGAGCAACCAGGGAAGCCCAAACACAACCAACCCGAAGTAATGGTTAGATAAACTTTTAGAGTTCTTTGACCCCTGTTAACACAGATATAAGAAATAGTGCTGTGCAAGGGGAAGGTATGCTTAAAATTTGTACATTTCCTTGTTTGCAGTTTACATGACTATGTATTTAAAATTTCATCTTGTGTTTAAAGGAGTCAGTTCTATATTTTTTTCTGGAGTCTAAAACTATGCAGAGCAAATGTGATTTAGATTAATTTTCAAAGTAAAATATTCTTTGTGGTTGGAATTTTGTAAGTTTGTTTCAATTATTTCTTGGGTTTATTCTATACTCTTCTTAAATGGGCACAGAGCTTAAATTAGGTGCAGTTTTCAAGGTTGGAATACACTTCTCTTAACCAGTAGGGTAAGCCAACATCACATTACAGTAAGGTTTTCATGAGACACAGCATAAGCACTTAGCACAATTTAAAAATAAATAATAGATAGTAAATTAAGAATTGCATACTTCACAAAAATTTCTGGTGGCTCCTACCAGTTCTGACACAGTTCCATCTAACCATATATTTCCTAGATAAATGCACCATACATAACAAGATACCCATTTCAAATATTATAGTATTAGTGTTAACTGTGATCATTCATAGCATTAATATGATCCAGGCCTGCAACCATAACAGTGATCCTGTCATTTAAGCACTGCTGTGGTCCTGAACCATTTTAAATCTATATTCCACTAAAATTATTTTGTAATATGAAGTTTTATCATATAATAGCATCTCAAGACCCAATATTTTGAATTGCTTAACAATGTCAATTGTTTTTCTTCATTAATCTTGAAATTATTCATTTATAATGTATAATAACATTAAATATCCAGGAAAGTATGATCTTTACCAACACAGAAGAAAGAAATGTTTCCAATTTTACTTTTCAAATATAGCCAACTGTGTTTTAACATTTTCTTGAGAATGTGGAATGCTTGACATGAGCCAACATCAACAAATCAAAGGATCTTAGCATTTTAGAGCAAGATATACCCTATATAAAAATCTAATCAATCACCTCACTTGAAAGATGAAGAAATGAAACTAGTAGAATTGAGAAGTTCATTTTCCAAGGTCACACTAGGTAGAAGCTGTGCTGATACTAAGCGACAAGTGTTCTAATGCTGAAATTAAAACACAATACTGGTTGTTTAGAAATTAGCATGAGTCTAATTGTTTTACCTTCATCAGTTCAGTTCAGTTGTTCAGTTGTGACCGACTCTTTGCTACAATATGGACTGCAGCACGCCAGGCTTCCTTGTCCATCACCAACTCCCAGAGCATGCTCAAACTCATGTCCATCACGTCGGTGATGCCATCCAACCATCTCATCCTCTGTCATCACCTTCTCCTCCTGCTTTCAATATTTTCCAGCATCAGCGTCTTTTCCAGTGAGTCAGTTCTTCACATGAGGTGGCCAAAGTATTGGAGTTTCAGCTTCAACATCAGACCTTCCAATGAATATTCAGGACTGATTTCCTTTAGGATTGACTGGTTGGATCTCCTTTCAGGCTAAGGGACTCTCAAGAGTCTTCTCCAACACCACAGTGCAAAAGCATCAGTTCGTCGGTGCTCAGCTTTCTTTATAGTCCAACTCTCACATCCATACATGACTACTGAAAAATCCATAGCTTTGACTAGACAGACATTTGTTGGCAAAATAATGTCTCTGCTTTTTAATATGCTGTCCAGTTTGGTCATAGCTTTTCTTCCAAGGAGCAAATGTCTTTTATTTTCATGGCTGCAGTCACCATCTGCAGTGATTTTGGAGCCCAAAAAAAGAGTGTCTCTCACAATTTCATTGCTTTCCCATCTAGCTACCATGAAGTGATGGGGCCTGATGCCATGATTTTAGTTTTTTGAATGTTGAGTTTTAAGCCAGCTTTTTCACTCTCCTCTTTCACTTTCATCAAGAGGCTCTTCAGTTCCTCTTTGCTTTCTGCCGTAAGGGTGGCGTCATCTGCATATCTGAGGTTATTGATATTTCTCCTGGCAATCTTGATTCCAGCTTGTGCTTTAATTCACCCCAGCATTTCGCACGATGTACTCTGCATATAAGTTAAATAAGCAGGTGACAATATACAGCCTAGATGTACTTCTTTCCCAATTTGGAACCAGTATGCTGTTCCATGTCTGGTTCTAAGTATTGCTTCTTGACCTGCATACAGATTTCTCAGGAGGCAGGTGAGGTGGCCTAGTATTCCCATCTCTTTAAGAATTTTCCATTTTGCTGTGATCCACACAGTTAAAGACTTTGGTATAGTCAATAAAGCAGAAATAGATTTTTTTTTTGGAACTCTCTTGCTTTTTCGATGATCCAGTGGATGTTACCAATTTGATCTCTGGTTCTTCTGCCTTTTCTAAATCCAACTTGAACATCTGGAAGTTCTCGGTTCACATACTATTGAAGCCTGGCTTGGAGAATTTTGAGCATTACTTTGCTAGTGTGTGAGATAAGTGCAATTGTGCAGTAGTTTGAGCATTCTTTGGCATTGCCCTTCTTTGGGATTGGAATGAAAACTGATGTTTTCCAGTCCTGTGGCCACTGCTGAGTTTTCCAAATTTGCTGGCATATTGAGTGCAGCACTTTCACAGCATCATCTTTCTGGATTTGAAATAGCTCAACTGGAATTCCATCACCTCCACTAGCTTTGTTCGTAGTGATGTTTCCTAAGGCCCACTTGATTTGGCATTTCGGGATGTCTGCCTCTAGGTGAGTAATCACACAATGGTGGTTATCTGGGTCATGAAGATCTTTTTTGTACAGTTCTTCTGTGTATTCTTGCCACCTCTTCTTAATATCTTCTGCTTCTATCCATCCAATTTCTATACTTTATTGTGTCCATCTTTGCCTGAAATGTTCCTTTGGTATCTCTAATTTTCCTGAGGAGATCTCTAGTTTTTCCCATTCAGTTATTTTCCTCTATTTCTTTGCAAAGATCACTGAGGAAGACTTTCTTATCTCTCCTTGCTATTCTTTGGAACTCTGCATTCAAATGGGTATATCTTTTTTTTTTCTTCGTTACCTTTAGATTCTGTTCTCAGCTGTTTGAAAGGCCTCCTCAGACAATCATTTTGCCTTTTTGTATTTCTTTTTCTTAGGGATGGTTTTGATCACCGCCTCCAGTACAATGTTAGGAACCTCTGTCCATAGTTCTTCAAGCACTCTGTCTATCAGATGTGATCCCTTGAATCTATTTGTCACTTCCACTGTATAATTGTATTGAATTCGATTTAGGTCATATCTGAATGGTCTACTAGTTTTCCCTACTTTCTTCAGTTTAAGTCTGAATTTTACCTTCATGGTTCATATCAATTACCTTACTAAACATAGTAACTGTACTTGTTTAATTTTAGTAATAAATATAGTGACAACTATCAGGACTTGTTTTTCCCAAATGTCTTTCCATTGCAGGAAGATACATAATGAAAATTAACAGCAAGTTTCTTTTTTCATTTACATATAGCACTAGTGCTCTAAAAGGTGAATGCAAACTCTCATATCCAATATACTTCATTATTTTATTTATTTAATGAGCTCTAATACTTCACATATCAAACTTTACATATTCATAGTTTGTTTCAAATACATTACCATATTCTATTGCATCTTCTTTAAATTCTGCAATAATTGTGCTATTGACATTTGCATATTTGTGAAGGTAATAGGTTTTTTTTGTTTGTTTGTTTAAGACAGTGAAGAAAAAGTTGGAAAGCCTAAGAAAGCTACTAGTTGTCAAACTACATTTTTCTTCCACTTCTCAACCTGAGATTAATAGTACATTCCATCATTTGTTAATGTCTTATAATTATTGACAAAAATTAAAATTTTGTACACTTTCTGAAGCATTTCATATTTAATCTTTAATAATTGGTATTTTTATAGGCTGTTAATCATGTACTAGCTTTCATACGCAGTGAAATTTCTCTAATTCAAGTCATCTGCCCACTTGCTTTAAGGAACATTGATTGACATTTCTTTACTTCTTAAAAAAGCAATATCCCTAGGGACACTCATCTTTTTAGTATGACTTATAAAGTATTCAGTTTAGTCTCACTATCCTATCGTATCATATATTCCGAAGTACTCCATATTATCCTTGTGATAGCAACAGTAAAGCTTATCACACCATTAACTTTATTTATATGACATTCAGACAAATGCTTTTATTATTTTGTTTGTTTGTTTTTAACATTTATTTATTTTAATTGGAGGCTAATTGCTTTACCATATTGTAGCAGTTTTTGCCATACATTGACATGAATCAGTGATGGGTGTACGTGTGTTCCCCATCCTGAGCCCCCCTCCTCCCTCCCTCCCCATCCCATCCCTCAGGGTCATCTCAGTGCACAGTGAGCCCTGAGCACTCTGTCTCATGCATCAAACCTGGATTGGCAATCTATTTCACATATGAAAATATACATGGTTCAATGCTATTCTCTCAAATCATCCCACCCTTGCCTTCTCCCACAGAGACAAATGATTTTAGATGTTAATGTGTACTTCTGCAATTTACATAGTTATGTCAAAGAAATACAGAAGTCTCCTGGATATTGCTAGATTAATCTATTGAAGAAATAATAATTCCTCAAAGATTAGGTGTGTATATATGCAAAGATATGCCTTATTTGGAAGTATGGTCACTTACAAACTGAATTAAGTCTTTATTAAGTGTTTGAAATCTACCCAATCTTATTTCCTCTCTATATCCCCACTCCTCAAGTGTGTGAGAGCAGAATGATATCAGGCTGTCAGGCAGACCTGAATCTCAGCCCTAGCTATGTCACATAATAGATCCATGACCCTGAGAAAACTGTTAAACTATTCTAGGTCTTGTTTCTCCATCAGGGAAACAGATAGTAAATAGTACCCACCCCAGAGGATTGTAACAAAGATAAAATTAAATAAATAATGTAAGGAGCTCAGCCTGTCAGATATTTTTGCTTTTTCTAAATCAAGCCATTTCTTACAGTATTCTCTGCTTATAGTGTTGTTTTTCATCTATTGTTCCATTATTTGAATGGCTGCTGCAAATTAAAGATATCACATCATAGTCATCTCTTAAGTCAAAGTCTGCATCTTACCTCTTCTATGATGCCAATATCCAGTTCTGTGTATCTGTGTATGTGTATGCGTATTGATCAACACTAGATAAATTACATATTTTATTCCAGTTCCCCATCTCTGTATCACTCTTCATATATCATTGTTATATGAATCCTCCACAATAGAAAATGAATTTTGAGAGGAAAACATGCACAGGTGTACATGAGACACAGGTGTTTCATTTTGCTGACATATTTTTTGTCAGAGTCAATCCCCCTCCCCAATTTCCCAATAAGGTATTCAAGCAGGGTTGCATCCAGGTTGGGGAGGGGGGCTAATAATTATATGAGGGATACTTTCTAGTGTTTTAGTAATATTACTTTAATAATACTATATTTGTAATTTTACAAAAAATGTATGATCCATGTCACACATTGATAGGAGAGCAACCTACTCTGTAACTTGAAATGAGAGGTGTGCTTTTATTGGTATCAAGGTAAATCATTGTCTGTATCCAATAATTGCTCCTGGTAAAGTTTCCAACTTGTGCTATCATCTTCAAACTTTTCTACTCCATGATAACAAATAATATTGAAAGGGAAATTGTTTTCAGCTAAAAGGTTGTTCTCATTTGACTCTTTTTTAGTACCAGTTAGTTTTATAATTTTGACAAAAATGACATCAACAACAGCAAAAAAAAAAAAAAAAAAAACTTATTATTTGAAGACATTAGTATTTGTTTTGTTAGATAGTTAGAATAGGAAAAAAGAGTCCAGAATGGTGGTGGCTAAAAAACAAAGAAGGGAAAAGCCCATGAAAATAGAACAAAAGAAAGTTGGGGGACCAGAGTGAGAACCTGAGGTGAGGCAAACAGCCCTCCTGGCTGGCCCAGTTTATATAGGGCAGGCTCAGGGGGCAGGAGAAAAAGAAATATTAAAATTGAGCCACAACTGAGCTGGGGACTTCTCTTTTCTTCACGTCTTTTGGGTTGGCACGACCTCATGCCTCGAGGATGTATTTCCCCTTGCTTGTCAAATAAAATTGAGCTATAACACAGAGCTGTAACACTGGCCCATCCATCCCTTCAAAGTTTTGATGCGGTGAGACAGAACTGAGGAGATTATAAACTTCCCCATCAGTTTCCTATTACTACTGTAAATAATTTACTACAGACTTAACTGTTTAAAAAAACACAAATTTATTATTCTGGAGGTCAGAAATCTGAAATGGATCTCATGTGCATAAAATCAAGGATTGCCTTCCTTTCTGGAAACTCTAAGGGAGATCTGTTTCCTTGCCTTTTCCAACTTCTAGAGACCACCCACATTCCTTAAATAATAGTCCTCTAGTAATTTCATAGTCAGCAGGGTTAGGCCGAGTCTTTGCCACACTGCCATCTTTTGTCCTCCCTCTTCTGCCACCTCTTCTACTTTTATTTGTCCTTTTGTTTACATTGGGTTCACCAAGATAATCCAAAATAACCTTTTTTTTTTTTTTTTTTTTTTTGGCCTCAATGCACAGCATGCAGGATATTAATTCTCTGACCAGAGATTGTCTCCTTACCCACTGCAATGCAAGCACAGAGTCTTAACACTGGACCACCAGGAAAGTTTCTAAACTTCCTATTTAAAGTCAGCTCAAGAGTAAGTTTAACTACATCTGCAACCATAATCTTCTTTAGCCATGTATCCTGACATATTCACATTTATCAGAGATTAGGATGGGGACATCCTTGGGAGGCCATTATTCTGCCTACCACAAGGTTCTTTGGGAAATTACTGAGCTATAATTAGAGTTCATTCATGTAAGTTGATCATTAAATAAATAATATGAGTTACAGTTTCTGGGACAGTGATTCATTCCTTCATTCAATGATTACAATTTTCTCTATTTGCAATAGTTCAATAAAGTTGCTTTGAATACTGAAATAGGCAATAATGAATCATTATTCCTAGGGGAAGATTCTGTGTGAGTGTGTGCATGTACATATATACATATACACACACACACACACACACACACACACACACACACATATATATATCCTTAGGCTTAAAATGTGATAGCTGGACAATAAAGAAGGCAGAGAGCTGAAAAATTGATGCTTTCAAACTGTGGTATTGGAGAAGACTCTTGAGAGTCCTTTGGAAAGCAAAGAGATCAAACCAGTCAATTTTAAAGGAAATCAACCCTGAATACTCCTCAGAAGGACAGATGCTGAAGCTGAAGCTCCAATACTTTGACCACCTGATTTGAACAGATGACTCTTTTGCTATTCCCAGAAAGTAGGCTTCGGTGGGGCGGGTTGTGGGGGGATGAGTGAGGTTTAACACAACTCTGAAGAATTAGCATAGTCAGCTGCTCAGCTGAGCAAAAGGTTTAATGTAAAGTACCATCAGTCGGGAAAGTGGTACCATGCTATTCAGACAGTGTTGCTGTTCCTTTTTATAACTGTCCTCATTCTGCCAAAAATTCTAAGAATCACTCATTAGCAGCCTTTAAACAACTTGAAGCTGGTACACCCTGCAAATATTACAAGCAAATCTCAAGAAAACTTACCTAAATCAACAACACTTGTAAACACATATCTAATGGTGAATTTCAAAAAGTAAAGCAAATGGTGCCTAAAATAAGTATACTATCTATACAACTGAAAAAGGAAAAGAGAAAGAAAGAATTTAAGATTTCTATACTATTGTGATTCAGTTAAACCATTTTATAAATATTTTGCAATATGAGCAGATCTTTCCAATGCTTAAACTAAAATATTGTAAGAATGCCAAATTTTCCAGAATCTCCATTTTAAAATAAAAAATCAATTTTCAGTAAGAGACAAATTTATTCATAACTATTATTATTACAAAAATTAAAATAAAAATGAAGGCTTAGAAATATACATATTTCTGTTCAAAGAACAGGTGAGAATATTAATTTTTTAAAGCATGCAGGAAATAGTGAAAATAGTTTTAATAATCTGTTGAGTCCACAGGGAAAAACTACTCTACTTTATTTCTAGGAACAGGCAGAGTGCCAATGAGAACAGTAATAATAATAGTTATAAGCCAGTCATTTTCCTTACTGAGGCACTCAAAATAAGACAGTTTAAATATGATTATAAATAAAAATTTAACCTTTTTATTACTATAATGAAAAATTGTGAAAATGTTTGATTAAAGCTTTGGAGGTCCAAAGTCTTAACAGAAATAAAGCTATTCCTGATTTTGCCTAACTGGAAATATCTAGCTCCAAGCTTTAGTTTAAATTCCTTTAAAAAATTAACAGTTATACCTTTCTATGTTTCTTATTTTTCTGGAATTTATAAACTATATCGGGGAATGCAATGGCATCCCACTCCAGTACTCTTGCCTGGAAAATCCCATGCATGGATGGAGGAGCCTGGTAGGCTGCAGCCCATGGGGTCGCGAAGAGTCAGACACAACTGAGCGACTTCACTTTCACTTTTCACTTTCACGCACTGGAGAAGGAAATGGCAACCCACTCCAGTGGTCTTGCCTGGAGGATCCCAGGGACAGGGGAGCTTGGTGGGCTGCCATCTATAGGGTGGCACAGAGTCGGACACGACTGAAGCGACTTAGCAGCAGCAGCAGCATGAACTATATGCTAAGGTGGGATTTATGTAACCAGTTTGTTTACACTTGTTTCTTTACCCTTCTTTCCTTCTACCCTTCCTTCTTTATTGCTCTCTTCTTTTTGTTTTTGAAGTATTTATTATGTGGTCAATAAGGATGAGAACTGCTATGGAAGCAATGAGAAATACTTTCTTCCAAATGACACTCGGTATCACATTCTATATTGGTGAAGCTAGAAGGAAATAAATCTCATGAAGTTCACTCTCCTGATTTTGCAGTTAAAGAAGTCGAAGACCATGCAGTGGAAATAATTTCGCAAATATCACATGGCGATTCAATAGTAGAATTAAAGCTAGAATGACTATTTCCTTATTTCTACTCAGGTGTTCCTTCAATTGCATAACTGCATTATGCTGTCTTCTATTCATGCAACAAGGATGCACTGACTGCTTACTATGGTCCAAGAATCACGTGAAAGCTATGGGGAAAAATGCATGGATTTTCTACAAAGTTTACTATGATCATGGGGCTGACTCATCTCAGTACTCAAAGTTTTGAGATTAAGGTTTTAAATGATAGTAATTACTATTTAATTTTAGGTATGTGAAACAACTGTTAATGACTTAAGTCATGTATAAACTCACCAAAGAAAGTGGCATACTAGTGTAATTATTTTCAGACCATAATACCAACTATATGTTGTTGGTGTTCAGTCACTAAATCATGTCTGACTCCCTGGGGCCCCATGGACTGCAGCACATCAGGCACCAGCTATATATGAGTAGCTTTTGTCATGACATGCACAAGCAACAAAAAGATGAGAGCAGTTAATGGCTGTGGAGAGTCCTGAAAAGCTGTCTGGGATAGCTATGAGGAACTCTATGAGGACTAGTAACAATTTTGTCTTGCTCACCTTTATTTCTTTGCACAATTCTCAGCCCATGATAGGTCCTAAAGAGTTTTAATGTTTGAATGATGTGTATGAAAAGGTTTACTAGCAAGATAAATGAAAGACAATGAGCTTATTTCATTGAACATTACTGTTTTAGAAGATAGAGGGAGTTTATGAAATTATTTCTAATATTCCAAGTGAAAAGAGCTTCCTTTATCAAATAAGTCTATTCCTCCCAAGATTTTCAGTCCATACTTCTAACACACTAGATCTAACTTTGCATCTAGGAGACCATTTGACTGCACAGAGAAAGGTTTTTCTGTATTTTTAGTGCCAGAAAATAAAAACTGAGGATCTAGAAATTTTGAGTAAACCCAGATGGGCAGATGTCAATTTTATTGTATTTACGAAATGGCAACCCACTCCAGTACTTGTGCCTGGAAAATCCCATGGACTGAGGAGCCTGGTCGGTTACAGTCCATGGAGCCACAAAGACTCGGACACGAGTGAGTGACTTCACTTTCACTGTGTATTCAGATCAGAATATTGTGTTAGCTGGCAGGAAACAAAAATGCCAAATGCCAATAAAATTAGATGATTCATATTGGGTTTTACTGAAATAATATCATTTGAAGATTTTACATGTTTGACAAGGGAAACTTCAGTCCCACAAAGGCTATGGGGCTCCCGTTATATTTCCCTTTTGGTATAATTCTGCTTTTATGATGCTGATCCTTTTCCAACCCTTTTAATATGTCTGTTCCACATTGTGAGCATCAAGGTCCGATCTCAGTAAAATTCAAAAAAGGAACCACTTAATTGATCACAGACCTTACTGGAAAAATTCCTGAACAAATTATAGCTGGGTCCTTTGCTTCCCTTTCTGGGTGATAAACATTGGCTTCTCACTACATTGCAATAGGAATGATTTCTAAGTTTGGCTCATCTTCATTAGATGATGACAATAATGAACAGTTGCTGTAGTCTTTCACTGGTTTTCTCTCAGAGACAGGCAAAATGTTAGAAAAAGGATTCAAGTAAAATGATGCATAACCTTTTTAGATACCATAAACCTGCTGACATTGGAACAATATTTGAGATAGAGGTTAAAAATTTCCTTCTACAGACTTCCTTTCTCTTTATCTTTTACCAGTAAGTTTCTCTGATACCTCCTTTGCTCATTTAGAGAGATAGTTGTAGTTAAAAGGATGGTGCCACAGGTCTTCCAGCTGGATTGATTTCACTGAAGTCTTACTATTACTTCATTTCCATGATAAAGAATGGAATACCAACAAGAGGGAACTCATACTTTCCCACAGCCTCTAATGTACTATCCACTATGTACTATCCACTATGTCTTTGTACACAAATGCTTAATACAGTGGAAAGAGTCATGGTCTACAGTGGATATACCTGAAACATGGACTTCTTTTTACTAAATGTTTGGTTTGGGAAAATTGATAATACTGAAGTTCCATTTACTCATTTGTAAAATGAGAAGGTTGATAGTTACTCTCATGAATTTTTGTGAGGATTAAATCATATTTTTAAAATGTCATTGAAATTTGTTCAATTCTTCCAAGTTTGTTTTATGGTTCTGTTTGAATTTGTTTTGAAGAACCAGAATGACCTTGGAACAGATACATTATTTAAGTTGAAGAAACTTAAAATATGCTTGAAGAAAGTAAAGTTTGCTCAAAGGAAAAAAAGAAATCTCTAAAGCAATATATAGTCTGAGCCACTTTCTGAAAGTTTCACTGTTACTTTTCTTCAAGACATTTTTTTTTTTCACACTATGGCATTGAGGTGCCATAGAGGGGAATACGATTTGTTCATTCAAATAGAAATCCCTTACAAAATATTTTCTCAGAATCTTGCTTCTCAGAGATGAGTTCAAGAACCATCTGTTTTCAGGGATGCTGAGGTACCTTTTTACAATACAGCTTCTTGTGCATGACCTCTGACCTACCAAATCTATGTGTTGTCAAGATTTTCAGGTGATTTTCTGAATTCTAAAACTTTGAGACTACCTATTCTAAGGAAATAAAATGGCTAGTTATTATATCATTTCAGTTTAGGCCTCTATGAGGAGATTTAGGTAAAAACAATAAAAAGCATTTCAAGGATCTTTGAATTTGGAGTCCAGCATTGTATGAGGAAGAAAATAATCCCACCTTAGAGTTACTATCAAGAATGAAAGTATTCCCATGCATATATCAAACAATTTGGCTCTGCCTCAATTTTGGTATTGATTTTTAACTTATAAGATCTATGTCCTTTCAGTACATAGATACAGAAACACAATTGGGAAAAGCTGTTAACATGAATTGGTTCAGTGGCTGTGATGTTATATCACAAATTAGCTTTTAATTGCAGAGTAAATTCCAGGAGTCATGTATGGATATGAGAGTAGGACCATAAAGAAGGCTGAGTGCCAAAGAATTGATGCTTTTGAACTGTGGTATTGGAGAAGACTCCTGAGAGTCCCTTGGACTGCAAGGAGATCAAACCAGTCCATCCTAAAAGAAATCAATCCTGAATATTCATTAGAAGGGCAGATGTTGAAGCTGAAGCTCCAATAGTTTGGCCACGTGATGCAAACAGCTGACTCTTTAGAAAAGACCCTGATGCTGGGAAAGATTGAAGGCAGGAGGAGAAGGGGATGATAGAGGACGAGATGGTTGGATGGCATCACTGACTCAATGGACATGAGTTTGAGTAAGCTCTGGGAGATGGTGAAGGATAGGGAAGCCTGACATGCTGCAGTCCATGGGGTTGCAAAGAGTCAAACATGACTGAACAACAACAACAACCAGAGTAAATAGAATTAAGAATATTGCAATACTATTATGAAAGAAAACTAAGAAAGGAGGAAATAAAAGCAATTTTTCTAAATACAGAAAAGAAAACAATGATTTTAGTTGGAATTAACACCCTTCTAGAACTAACACCCCAAAAAAGATGCCCTTTTCATTATAGGGGACTGGAATGCAAAAATAGGAAGTCAAGAAACACCTGGAGTAACAGGCAAATTTGGACTTAGAGTACAGAATGAAGCAGGGCAAAGGCTAATAGAGCTTTGCCAAGAGAACGCACTGGTCATAGCAAACACCCTCTTCCAACAATACAAGAGAAGACTCTACACATGGACATCACCAGATGGTCGACACCAAAATCAGATTGATTATATTCTTTGCAGCCAAAGATGGAGAAGCTCTATATAGTCAGCAAAAACAAGATCGGGAGCTGACTGTGGCTCAGATCATGAACTCCTTATTGCCAAATTCAGACTTAAATTGAATAAAGTAGGGAAAACCACTAGACCATTCAGGTATGACCTAAATCAAATCCCTTATGACTATACAGTGGAAGTGGGAAATAGCTTTAAGGGAATAGATATGATAGACAGACTGCCTGATGAACTATGGATGGAGGTTTGTGACATTGTACAAGAGACAGGAATCAAGACTATACTGAAGAAAAAGAAATGCAGAAAAGCAAAATGACTGTCTGAAGAGGCCTTACAAATAGCTGTTTAAAGAAAGGAAGTGAAAAGAAAAAGAACAATATACACATTTGAATGCAGAGTTTCAAAGAAAAGCAAGGAGAGATAAGAAAGCCTTCCTCAGAGATCAATGCAAAGAAACAGAGGAAAACAATAGAATGGGAAAGACTAGAAATCTCTTCAAGAAAATTAGAGATACCAAGGGAACATTTCATGCAAAGATGGGCTCAATAAAGGACTGAAATGGTAGGGACCTAACAGAAGCAGAAGATATTAAGAAGAGGTGGCAAGAATACACAGAAGAACTATACAAAAAAGATCTTCACAGCCTAGATAATCATTATGGTGTGATCACTCACATAGAGCCAGACATTCTGGAATGTGAAGTCAAGTGGGGCTTAGGAACACTATGAACAAAGCTAGTGGAGGAGATGGAATTCCAGTTGAGCTATTTCAAATCCTGAAAGATGATACTGTGAAAGTGCTACACTCAATATGCCAGCAAATTTGGAAAACTCAGCATTGGCCACAGGATTGGAAAAAGTCAGTTTTCATTCCAATCCCAAACAAAGGCAATCCCAAAGAATGTTCAAACTACTGCACAAATGCACTCATCTGACACGCTAGTAAAGTAATTCTTAAAATTCTCCAAGCCAGGCCTCAGCAATACTTGAACCATGAACTTCAATATGTTCAAGCTGGTTTTAGAAAAGGCAGAGGAACCAGAGATCTAATTGGCAACATCCACTGGATCATTGAAAAAACAAGAGAGTTCCAGAAAAACATCTATTTCTGCTTTATTGACTATGCCAAAGCCTTTGACTATGTGGATCACTATAAACTATGGAAAATTCTGAAAGAGATAGGAATACCAGACCACCTGATCTGCCTCTTGAGAAACCTGTATGCAGGTCAGGAAGCAACAGTTAGACCTGGACATGGAACAACAGACTGGTTCCAAATAGGAAAAGGAGTTTGTCAAGGCTGTATATTGTCACCCTGCATATTAAATTTCTATGCAGAGTACATCATGAGAAATGCTGGGCTGGAAGAAGCACAAGCTGGAATCAAGATTTCCGGGAGAAATATCAATAACCTCAGATATGCAGATGACACCACTCTCATGGCAGAAAGTGAAGAGGAACTAAAGAGCCTCTTGATGAAAGTGAAAGAGTGGAGTGAAAAAGTTAGCTTAAAGCTCAACATTCA
This sequence comes from Cervus elaphus, assembly GCF_910594005.1. Lineage (NCBI taxonomy): Eukaryota > Metazoa > Chordata > Mammalia > Artiodactyla > Cervidae > Cervus > Cervus elaphus. Next base: position 92,158,114 of record NC_057848.1, read on the forward strand.
GAAAACTAAGATCATGACATCTGGTCCCATCACTTCATGGCAAATAGATGGGGAAACAGTGGAAACAGTGGCTGACTTAATTTATCTGGGCCCCAAAATCACTGCAGATGCTGGCTGCATCCATTGAATTAAAAGACACTTACTCCTTGGAAGGAAAGTTATGACCAACGTAGATAGCATATTAAAAAGCAGAGACATTACTTTGCCAACAAAGGTCCGTCTAGTCAAGGCTATGGTTTTTCCAGTGGTCATGTATGGATGTGAGAGTTGGACTGTGAAGAAAGATGAGTGCCGAAGAATTGATGCTTTTGAACTGTGGTGTTGGAGAAGATTCTTGAGAGCCTCTTGGACTGCAAGGAGATCCAACCAGTCCATCCTAAAGGAGATCAGTCCTGGGTGTTCATCGGAAGGACTGCTGTTGAAGCTGAAACTCCAATACTTTGGCAACCTCATGCGAGGAGCTACTCATTTCAAAAGACCCTGATGCTGGGAAAGATTGAGGGCAGGAGGAGAAGGGGAGGACAGAGGATGAGATGGTTGGATCACATCATGGACTCAATGGACATGGGTTTGGGTGGACTCTGGGAGTTGGTGATGGACAGGGAGGCCTGGCGTGCTGTGGTTCATGGGGTTGCAAGGAGTTGGACACGACTGAGTGACTGAACTGAACTGACCACCCTTCAAATAAATATATGAAATATTACTTGTGAAATTAATTATTGGGTAGGAAAAATTCTCAGAAGAGCATTATATGGAAGCAGTATTGATTATTTAGAAATGAAATGGATTCTCTATTGCATTTTGTCCATCCCTGATTTATGTCTCTATAACATCAGTTGCAGAAAAAGAGATGTTTTCCAATAAGCTAAATTGCTTGGACAATAGGGGAATAAGTAGAATCATTTCTACCTAAATACCTACAGATAGTGGAAAATCAGGATTAAAACACACCAAGAAAGATAATTCTGTTATAAGATACACTAACATATTTAAGTTTTTTTTCTTAAACTAGATCATTATGTACAGTAGGAAACATGGATGTTTGTTTTTCTTCTTCAGTTTTAGACATATATAAGTTCAGTTAAATTTCCTAAAAATACCAAAATTTTCCTAGCACAAGCTTTACTTTATATCTGAAGCTGAGCTATGTGTCTTAATATGGCCTCATTATAACTTTATTTATTGAAATACAGAATAATTGCCATTGTTTCTGTACTTTTCCAATGTCTCAGTTTGCTTTTAAAATATCTCACATTACAGAAATGTCACAATCAATTGCTAACAAGAGAAAAAGTTTGATAGAAAATAGCACTATGACAAAAAGAAATCAAAGAGATAGATGTTTCTTGTTGTGGATCCAGCAACTACCTGAATAAAAATTATGCTTTTATCATGTTCCCCAGAGAATTCTTATTCAGATTTTTACAGATCATGCTTTGAGAAACATATCTAATGGAAATAAAGCTGCTTTCAATGAGAAGATCAGAATGACATCATAAGAAATAAATGAACCCAGTGAGCATCAAGTTGTATTGTATTACATATACATAATGCACTTGTAAATAGCACCATAACAAACACGTTTATAGCTTTTGCCTCAGTTGGATTGATCTATGTTACTCTCACCTTCTACAGTTCCAAAATAGGTACACTCTTCCAGCACTTTATTCATCCAGCTGCAAACAACTCCCACCATTCCTGAAACATCTTGATTAACAGTCCCATCACCAGTGAGTCTACCTACCTCACCTGGGCTCATATTATATCTAAAAAAAACTGACCTTCCAGAAAATAACCATCAGATACTTACTGATGTCACAATTTGTCTTGATATGTTTACACAGACAAGTCTATTCCCCTCCATCACCTCAGGGTTCCTCTGTGACTGCTCTGCAGACACTTGGAAAATAAAAAGTGGCTAAGGTAGATGAAACATGGTTATATAGCCTATCTTATTATTACGCTTTCTGTCAGTTGGCTTTCTGTGTTCCACTCATTATTAGATATGGAATGATCAATGTCTGCCTCATTTTCAGCATTGGTTTAAAGGAAAAGAAGCAGGGTACACATTTTTCTTTAAGAAGTACATTGCCACTTTTCCTGGTAACAATGGGCAGTGTATCTGATCCTATTTTATCACTCCTGCATCACTTAAATTTTAGTTCTGAAAAATTTCTGATAATTTATTTTATATCAATGGCTATATCTTGAAGAGCCAATACATATTTGATCCCTGAAAATGTATAATAACTGGACTTTGCAAGTTAGATAAACTATTATTAATAGGCATGTCTGACATATTAAAAGACAATTCTTCACAACACTCTAACATCTCTAGATTGAATCTTTGTAGACACTATAAATTTGTTTTTTAAAACTATATGAGTAAGAAATTGATTTTAATGGAAGTGTGGAGATTTAAATATCTATCATTTTAATGTGCCTTTAGGGGCTTCATGACTGAATAGATAAATGGTGGTTAAAGTAAGCAAAACTTTTGTAATGCTAAGAAAAGAAAACTAGTTTGATCCATCTCATTAGGACTGGTTCAAATGAATTCTTTTTAACGGCTGAGTAATATTCCATGGTGTATATGTACCACAGCTTCCTTATCCATTCATCTGCTGATGGGCATCTAGGTTGCTTCCATGTCCTGGCTATTATAAACAGTGCTGCTATGAACATTGGGGTGCACGTGTCTCTTTCAGATCTGGTTTCCTCAGTGTGAATGAAGCTGGAGCCCATTATACAGAGTGAAGTAAGCCAGAAAGATAAAGAACATTACAGCATACTAACACATATATATGGAATTTAGAAAGGTGATAACGATAACCCTATATGCAAAACAGAAAAAGAGACACAGAAATACAGAACAGACTTTTGAACTTTGTGGGAGAAGGTGAGGGTGGGATGTTGTGAAAGAACAGCATGTATACTATCTATGGTGAAACAGATCACCAGCCCAGGTGGGATGCATGAGACAAGTGTTCGGGCCTGGTGCACTGGGAAGACCCAGAGGAATCGGGTGGAGAGGGAGGTGGGAGGGGGGATCGGGATTGGGAATACATGTAAATCCATGGCTGATTCATATCAATGTATGACAAAACCCACTGGAAAAAAAAAATAAATAAAATAAAAAAAAAATCATCAATTAAAAAAAAAAAAAAAAAAAAAAAGAAAACTAGTTTGATTCACAGCAGTGGCCAGTTTGTAATAGTAACTGTACCAATTAGCATCAGAAAAACAGCTCCTCTTCCATGGGGTAACGACTGATACAAATAATCACAGGGATAATATTAAATGATATTGAGTCTAGCTTTCCCTGATGTCTCAGTGGTAAGGAATCGCCTGCAATGCAGGAGGTGCAGGAGATGTGGGTTTGGTCCATGGGTTGGGAAGATTCTCTGGAGGAGGGCATGGCAACTGACTCCAGTATTCTTGCCTGGAGGATCCCATGGGCAGAGGATCCTGGTGGGCTACAGACCATAGGGTACAAAGAGTTGAAAATGACTAAGGTGACTTAAAGTGAAGAGGAACTAAAAATCCTATAGATGAACATGAAAGAGGAGAGTAAAAAAGCTGGCTTAAAACCCAACATTCAAAAAACTAAGATCATGGCATCTGGTCCCATCACTTCATGGCAAACAGATGGGGAACAATAGAAACAGTGAAACAGTCTTGATTTTGGGGGGCTCCAAATCACCACAGATGGTGACTGCAGCCATAGAATTTAAAGATGTTTGCTCCTTGGAAGAAAAGCTATGACCAACCTTGACAGCATATTAAAAAGCAAAGACATTACCTTGCCAACAAAGGTCCATCTAGTCAAAGCTATGGTTTTTCCAGTAGTCACGTATGGATGTGAGAGTTGGACCATAAAGAAGGCTGAGTGCCAAATAATTGATGTTTTTGAATTGTGGTGTTGGAGAAGACTCTTGAGAGTCCCTTGGACTGCAAGATTAAACCAGTCAATTCTAAAGGAAATCAGTCCTAAATCCTCATTCGAAGGACTGATGCTGAAGCTGAAGCTCCAATAATTTGGCCACCTGATGTGAAGAACTGACTGATTGGAAAAGACCCTGATTCTGGGAAAGATTGAAGGCACAAGGAGAAAGGGACAACAGAGGATAAGATGGCTGGACGTAATCAGTTTGAGTGGGCTCTGGGAGTTGGTGATGGACAGGAAAGCCTGGCTTGCTGCATGGGGTCAAACAGTTGGACACAACTGAGTGACTGAACTGACTTTTTGTTCAAAAATAAAATTCCAAATCTGCTGTCAATAGATGCTTCTTAATGTGGTCTTTTTCTAAGAGACACATAGTAATAAAATGGTCCTGCAATGAGTATACTAATATGTGTCAAGTGGTAGTGAAAATCAAAGTTAAATAAAGGAACCTAGTTCAAATTTTATTCAGGCATATTTATTCATTGCCAATATATCCCAGTAGGTCCATTTCCTTGTTATAGAGATTCTCTTCTAGGAAAAGTTAAAGTTATGAGACTACTTTAAAACTTTCTCTTTACCTTTTCTGTAATAGGAAATGCAAGGCTTTGGGGATACCAGTTAAGAGCTCTTGCTAGCCAGATATTGGGTATTTTCTATCTTTGCAATGCAAATACTCTTATACTTTTACATTTTGAATTTCTCTTGAGCAACTGGTTTCCTGTAAACATTTTGTTTTGTTTTCCATTTCAAAGGCAAATAAGTCACATTGAGCTTACTTTTTAATCCCAAGTACTTTTCTCTTGAACTGGAGGAGTAACAATGACCACATTAAACTAAGGTAGAAATGTCTTACTGATGAGGCTTTGAATGATGAAGTAAAAATTTTCATATGAAGTATCTCACTGGACTCCCACAAAATCCTGTGAGTTGGGCACATGCCATCCCCATAGGCCACTTTAACAGATGAAGTGACTAAAAAGTTTACACAGTCAGGATATGACAAGGACACTGATCTTGTCCATTCCTTATAAAGAGCACTGTTTTACTTCTGGGTCCAAAACAATTATAAACAGATAAAGTTAAGCCAAATTTACAACTTGTATATGGTTTAGGAACTAATGAGGCATTTATATAAGCTCTCGACCCACTTCAAATCATCCTCATAACAATGTTAAATGTTGAAAGGTTCAGTTCAGTTCAGTTCAGTTCAGTCGCTCAGTCGTGTCCAACTCATTGCAACCCCATGAATCACAGCACACCAGGCCTCCCTGTCCATCACCAACTCAAACTCATGTCCATCGAGTCGGTGATGCCATCCAGCCATCTCATCATCTGTCGTACCCTTCTCCTCCTGCCCCCAGTCCCTCCCAGCATCAGGGTCTTTTCCAATGAGTCAACTCTTCGTATGAGGTGGCCAAAGTATTGGAGTTTCAGTTTCAACAACAGTCCTTCCAATGAACACCCAGGACTGACCTCCTTTAGGATGGACGGGTTGGATCTCCTTGAAGTCCAAGGGACTCTCAAGAGTCTTCTCCAACACCACAGTTCAAAAGCATAAATTCTTCGGCACTCATCTTTCTTCACAGTCCAACTCTCACATCCATACATGACCACTGGAAAAACCATAGCCTTGACCAGACGGGCCTTGGTTGGCAAAGTAAAGTCTCTTCTTTTTAATATGTTATCTATGTTGGTCATAACTTTCCTTCCAAGGAGCAAGCATCTTTTAATTTAATGGCTGCAATCACCATCTGCAGTGATTTTGGAGCCCAAAAAAAGTCTGACACTATTTCCACTGTTTCCCCATCTATTTGCCATGAGGTGATGGGACCAGATGCTATGATCTCAGTTTTCTGAATGTTGAGCTTTAAGCCAACTTTTTCACTCTCCTCTTTCACTTTCATCAAGAGGCTCTTTAGTTCCTCTTCACTTTCTGCCATGAGAGTGGTGTCATCTGCATATCTGAGGTTATTGATACTTCTCCCGGCAATCTTGATTCCAGCTTGCGCTTCTCTCAGCCCAGCATTTCTTGTGATGTGCTCTGCATATTAGTTAAATAAGCAAGGTGACCCTTGATGTGCTCCTTTTCCTATTTGGAACCAGTCTGCTGTTCCATGTCCAGTTCTAACTGTTGCTTCCTGACCTGCATATAGGTTTTGCAAGAGGCAGGTCAAGTGGTCTGATATTCCCATCTCTTTCAGAATTTTCCACAGTTTATTGTGATCCACACAGTCAAAGGCTTTGGCATAGTCAATAAAGCAGAAATAGATGTTTTTCTGGAACTCTCTTGATTTTTCGATGATCCAGTGGATGTTGGCAATTTGATCTCTGGTTGACGTTTTTAATTAAATGGTTGTCTATGAAGTAGAATCAGGAGCATGGGTCTAGGTTCTACTAAGTATGAGTTCTGTGAACTTGGCCAAGTTTCATACTATTTCTGAGCCTTCATTTTGTCATTTGCAAAATGGGAATAGCAGCATCAACCTCAACTAATCTGAAAATCTAAATGACAATGACTTAGTAAGCACAGATGAAAATGCTTAGCATGAAACTTAAAAGGTATCAAACACTCATTTCAATGTTAGCTGGGCCTTCTGCCACTTATCTGAAAAATTATTGCCACAAAAATGCGAGTTAGTCAAACCTCTTAAGGTTTTGTCATTTTCAGAACATCCCTGACCATGCCATACTATGAAATTTTTAATAATTACAGACATATTGGTCACTAATTATGAATCACCATTAAGAAGAATACAAAATGCTATGAATCTGATATGAAGCCAATTTTGTAGCTATTTTTAAAAATAATAGGTTGACTTCTGGGGTTTATTATCATACCATTGCCTGTTGAGTTAACATAGTTTGTGGCCCTATGACTCCTCATGCACTTAAAGCATGTGTTCAATATGCCAATAAAACATAAATTGTCTTCTGCTAACCTAATAAATAACACACTCAGGAGTTCTGAGAAACATCTGAAATGTATTAAAGCTGTTTCTAATAACTTTCTAGATTCAGATTACAACTCAAACATGATTGGTATTGTAATTAAAATTAGCACACATGAAATAAATTCTGTGAATAAAAATAGATTTACCACTCAATGAACATATATTAATAAAATAAATATTCACAGATCTTTCTCTTCACAGTAGAAAAATATTTCTGCATCTAATTTCAGCAGTAAAAATAAAATAATTTTTTTTTTTTATTTTTTGACTTTAATTCAGTAAGTTCACAGTAAATAAGAAAAATTTCTTACTTCATAAAGCTTTGACAGAGAGTACACTAGAGAGCCTAAATAGAGAGGAGAAAGCTAGAATTTTTTGGGAAATAATATTTTTAAAGAATCAAAATTATAAATATAATGGAGTTCAAATATATTACAGGTAGATATAATCTGCAAATTTATTTTTTAACATAGTGTTTGCTATGGTTTAGAAAGAAAAAAAACTAAATTCAGTAAAATATAGACAAATCTATACCTATTAGGTTGACTGAAATTTTGAGGAATGTGTTTGTCTGGGAGTTTAGTTTCTACTCTATTTCAGTAGCCTTAATATAAACCTAGAACTGAATTGAGAGAGAGAATGAATGATTCATAACTGGGCTATACATATAATACTGTTTTCTGCACAGTTCTTTTTCCCCTCCAAATTTAATATCTTCACCATGATTTTTGTTCTTCTGTGATTTATAATATATTAAAGAAGGAAATGAATCAATGAAGAGTTGAAAATCAGCACACATTTATATATCTTTTCTAAAACAAATCATTTTCATGACTAGTATTCCTCATTCCAACAAAACTCACATATAACTATAATTTAATAAATGGTCCCTTGTAAGAATATTTCCCATTTTTCCTGCAATAATCAACAATTTTCAAAAATATTGTGACCACCAGTTTTTATAATTATGTGAAATCTACATTCCACACCATGAGTCAATTCATACTATGTAAACAAGCAGGTTTACAAGGCAGGAGAAATGGAAGATGGGATATTCATTCTAACTGCTTTGTGCTACTAAAGAGTTTAACAATGACATGAGGGACAAATTGGGAAGAATGAAAACAGGATTTTACTACTTTGTTACTCCTCAGTGTGTCAGTGTTGGTTTTCACTGGAGCTGGAGGGAGAGACTAAAGTAGAGTGCTTTATATGATAGCTTAATTGAAAGTGTTCAGAATAGAGTTTACATTTTTTAAAGTGTTTGTATGAGTATCTTAACAGATTTATTGCTCTTTCCCATCTTGCAAGATGGCGGATGAAAAGGCTGAGAAGCCAGATACTAAGAAGAAAAAACCTGAAGCCAAGAAGGTTAATGCTGGCAACATGGCTCAAAAGGTGAAAATGGTGAAGAAACTTTAGAAGGGGAAGCCCCACTGCAGCCAAAACCCTGTCCTGGTCAGAGGAATTGGCAGATATTCCCGATCAGCCATGTATTCCAGAAAGGCCCTGTACAAGAGAAGTATTCAGCAGTTAAATCCAAGGTCAAAAGAAAAAGAAAGTTGGGGTTCTTTCTACTGTCACAAAACCAGTTGGTGGCGACAAGAACGGTGGTACCCTTGTGGTCAAACTCTGCAAAATGCCTAGGTATTACCCTACTGAAGACGTGCCTCGGAAACTGTTGAGTCACAGCAAGAAACCCTTCAATAAGCACGTGAGGAAGCTGCGCGCCAGGATCACTCCTGGGACTGTTCTGACCATCCTCAAGGGGCGCCACAGAGGCAAAAGGGTCGTTTTCCTGAAACAGCTGGGCAGTGGCTTGCTACTTGTGACTGGGCCTCTGTCCCTCAATCGAGTTCCTCTGCGTAGAACACACGAGAAATTTGTCATTGCCACCTCCACTGAAATCACTATCAGTGGTGTGAAAATCCCAGAACATCTCACTGACACTTACTTCAAGAAGAAGAAGCTGCATAAGCCCAAACACCAGGAGGGTGAGATCTTCACACACAGAGAGAGAAATATGAGATCACAGGGCAGCTCAAGGTTGATCAGAAAGCTGTGGACTCACAAATTCTGCGAAGAATCAAAGCTGTCCCTCAGCTCCAGGGCTACCTCCGCTCTGTGTTTGCTCTCACAAATGGAATTTATCCTCACAAAGTAGTATTCTGAACTTCTTGTAAAGAACCTAATTAAATAACTTGTCCATTTCAAAAAGAAAAAAAAAAAAAAAACAGATTTATTGAGGTATAATAAAAAGGCTATAAAGTTCACACTTTTATATGTGTAATTTATTTATTTATTTTTAAATTTTCAACACTATCAAACATGGTCTTTTGGTTATTCACTTGAATGCTCAGAGTTATTTACCCAGACTCTAACTTCTTATCATGTTTTAATATCCTTTAACTTTAAAAACTCCCACCCTAACATTTGTCTGACGCTTTGGGGATTGTTGAGACCAACAACAACCAGAAAACATTGTACACTCTTAAGATTGAAGTCCCATACATCCTCACACCTTCCCATATTGCTAGAAAAAAAATGCAAATTTGCATAGTTTCATTATATTGTTACTGACAGTAAAAAGAAAAAATAGGATATCAACTGCATGTATTCATATGTCTCAACAGTTGATATTTTGTTCCTAACCATATATAATAAATAATTGATTAACATATAGTACATTTTCATCAGCTTGGAATTTAGAACATATTATGTTGGAAATCCTTCCTGGGTCATTTATCATGATATAATCATAAAAAATCATAACCAGAGAATGTGCTAATCATCGGACAATTGCACTCATCTTCCATGCTAGTAAAGTGAAAGTGAAAGTTGCTCAGTCGTGTCCAACTCTTTGGACCCATGAACTGTACAGTCCATGGAATTCTCCAGACCAGAACACTGGAGTGAGTAGCCATTCCCTTCTTCAGGGGATCTTCCCAACCCAGGGATCGAACTCAGATCTCCCACATTGCAGGCAGATTATTTACCAACTGAGCCACTAAGGAAGCCCGAGGATACTGGAGTGGGTAGCCTATCCCTTCTCCAGTGGATCTTCCCAACCCAGGAATCATACCAGGGTCTCCTGCATTGCAGGTGGATTCTTTACCAGCTGAAGCCCTCCGTCTGACCTACCCTGACCCCATGCTAGTAAGGTCATGCTTAAAATCTTGCATGCTAGGCTTCAACATTATGTGAAAAAATAGCTTCCAGATGTCCAAGCTGGGTTTAGCAAAGGAAGAGGAACTAGAGATCAAATTGACAACATTCACTGGATTATAGAGTAAGCAAGGGAATGTCAGAAAAAATATCTACCTCTGTTTTATTAACTACACCAAAGTCTTTGACTGTGTGGATCATGACAAACTATGGAAAGCTCTTAGAGAGATGAGAATACCAGTCCATCTTACCTGTCTCCTGAGAAATCTGTATTTGGGTCAAGAAGCAACAGTTAGAACCCAGTATGGAATAACTGATTGGTTCAAAATTGACAAAGGAGTACAACAGGGCTGTCTGCTGTCACCCTGTTTGTTTAATCTATAAACTGAACACATCATGAGAAATGCCAGGCTGAATGAGTTACAGGCTGGAATCAAGATAGGCAGGAGAAACAACAACCACCACAGATATGTGGATGATATCACTCTAATGGCAGAAAGTGAAGAGGAACTAAAGAACCTCTTGATGATGGTGAAGGAGGAGAGTGAAAGAGCCGACTTAAGATTAAATATTAAAAAAAAGAAAAAAACTAAGATCAAGGCAGCCAGCCCCAATACTGCATGGAAAATAGAAGGGGAAAAGGTGGAAGTAGTGACAGATTTACTTTTCTTGGGCTCCAAAATCACTACGGAAGGTGACTGCAGCCATGAAATCAGAAGACGATTGTTTCTTGGCAGGAAAGTGATGACAAACCTAGACAGTGTGTTGAAAAGTAATTCTATATTTTGCATCTGATTGTCTGTCTTTGCATCCAACCATTTATCCCTCCATTCATCTATCCTTCAGCCTATGAGTTAGTTCTATTGAACTAATCTCCATGCTATAGAAATTAGTATGAATAAACTCTTGAACATTTATTGTGTAAAAAAAGAAAAAGAATATCATCTAATGGTGTTGAAACAGAGGAAAGGGGACCATCATGTTATGAAGTTCATTAAAAAAAATATTTCTTGAATTAGATTAGAATGTAAACCAGCAAACTTGGTACAATATGGTGTTACATTGGGTTCCAGTGCAATTTGAGCCGGAAATTACAAGGAAATTATAATTAACTTACAACATGCAGTGGAACATTTATTTTCATTCAAAATATTATTTGCTTATCATACTTAGTAGGTATGCTCCTAAGTACTGTATATATAAAGACAGATGTGTAAAAGCCTTACACTTGCAGGATTTATAACCTACTTTCCTGGTATTTAGGTTAAATACTCTTTTATGGAAAGCAAAGTACTATTATTAAAAACTCCATTTAAAAACATGAGGAAACTGAGGCTCAGAACTGTCCATTGACTTGTCCCAGATCACACAACTAGAAAGCTTCAAGGAGCAAGAATTCAGACCCAAACAGTCTAGCTCCAGAGTCCGTACTTCCACAAAAATGGGCTCTGTGTATACAGTGTTTTCTATAGTGAATACTTAATAAGTAAAGAAAGCATTAGAACATAATTCCAGTAGACTATGGAATTTTATGCTGGGAAATCATTCGACCATGTTTCAAATTTATGTCAATAAAATGATAAGCAATATAAAAAAAGACAAACCTTCCATTCACATCAGTATCTTGCTGTATGCTATGAAAATATAGTTTTTGAAGTATGAATTATAGCTTTCCTACAAAGTAAACATAATTGCATTTCTCATAGCTATAACACTTATTGTTGTCCGTGCGTGTGTGCTTAGTCGCTCAGTCCTGTCTGACGCTTTGTGACTCCATGGACTGTAGCCTTCCAGCCTCCTTTGTCCATAGAATTTTCCAGGCAAGAATACTAGAGTAAATTGCCATTTCCTACTCAAGTAACCGAAAAAGAACAAATGAATGAACTTGTCTTTCAGGTCATCAAAACTTTGGCATGTAAGTATCAATAAGAGCTCTAATTTGATGCCAGATATTTGTTAATTTTGGAATTCAAATCATACCAGCAAGCATTAAGGATAAACTTAATATGATGAACAAAATGGTTTTCAGTTGTGCTAAAATCATTAATTTTGTATAATAAATTATGGAAAATACTATAAAAATATGAAAAGGAGCAATCCTTTTAGTAAATATAAAATGTTGGTGATATTTTTATTTTTAATAAAAATGCATTTTTCTCTACAGATGTCAGTCTTTTCCATCTATAAATTCAATTCATATCTTTTAAAGGCTCAATCCACTATTGCTATAATAGGAATTTGAATTATGTGAATCCCCTTAAATTCCCTAGGAGATCCCTTAAAACTGCATTCAATGTGAAAATATAACAGCTAATGCCATAAAATGAATTTATTTTCTGGTAGATACTTTCAGATGGCATTTTTAACAAAAAAAGTGTGATCTTTAACCAAAAAGTCAGAAACCAAAAAGTGGTGGCCAAAAGTTGCCACATTTAGCTTCTCTGGGTAAGAAAGTATGCAAAAAGTAAGTACATTCCTTTTTAGTACTTACTATAACAAAGCTTTGAATTGTCTGGTAATAAATATGTGGCTCATAAATGTTCTGTTCAGTTCAGTTCAGTCGCTCAATCATGTCTGACTCTTTGCAAGCCCATGGACCACAGCACACCAGGCTTCCCTGTCCATCACCAACTCCCGGAGCATACTCAAACTCATGTCCATCGCGTCGGTGATGCCATCCAACCATCTCATCCTCTGTCATCCCCTTCACCTCCCACCTTCAATTTTGCATCAGGGTCTTTCCCAATGAGTCAGTTCTTTGCATCAGGTGGCCAAAGATTGGAGTTTCAGCTTCAATATCAGTCCTTCCAATGAATATTCAGGACTGATTTCCTTTAGGATGGACTAGTTGGATCTCCTTGCAGGTCAAGGGACTCTCAAAAGTCTTCTCCAACACCACAGCTCAAAAGCATCAATTCTTTGGTGCTCAGCTTACTTTAGAGTCCAACTCTCACATCCAAACATGACCACTGGAAAAACCATAGCTTTGACTAGAGGGACCTTTGTTGGTAAAAGAATGTCTCTGCTTTTTAATAAGCTGTCTAGGTTGGTCATAGCTTTTCTTCCAAGGAGCAAGCATCTTTTAATTTCATGGCTGCAGTCATCATCTGCAGTGATTTTGAAGATCCCCAAAAATAAAGTCTCTCACTGTATCCACTGTTTCCCTGTCGATTTGCCATGAAGTAATGGGACTGGATGCCATGATCTAAGTTTTCTGAATTTTTAGTTTTAAGCCAATTTTTTCACTCTCCTCTTTCACCTTCATCAAGAGGCTCTTTAGTTCCTCTTTGCTTTCTGCCATAAGGGTGATGTCATCTGCATATTTGAGGTTCTTGATATTTCTCCTGGCAATCTTGATTCCAGCTTGTGCTTCATCTAGCCCTGCATTTCACAAGATGTAATCTGCATATAATTTAAACAAGCAAGGTGACAATATACAGCCTTGACGTATTCCTTTCCCAGTTTGAAACCATTCTGTTTTTTTGTGTCCAGTTCTAACTGTTGCTTCTTGACCTGCATACAGATTTTTCAAGCAGGTCAGGTGGTCTGGTTTTCCCATCTCTGTAAGAATTTTTCAGTTTGTTTTGATCCACACAGTCAAAGGCTTTGGCGTAGTCAATAAAGCAGAAGTAGATGTTTTTCTGAAATTCTCTTGCTCTTTGAATGATCTAACGGATGTTGGCAATTCGATCTCTGGTTCCTCTGCCTTTTCTAAATCCAGCCTGAATATCTGGAAGTTCACAGTTCATGTGCTGTTGAAGCCTGGATTAGAGTATTTTGAGCATTATTTTGCTAGTGTGTAAGATGAATGCAATTGTGCGGTAGTTTGAGCATTCTTTGGTATTGCCTTTCTTTGTTATCAGAGTGAAAACTGACCTTTTCTAGTTCTGTGGCCACTGCTGAGCTTTCCAGATTAAATGTTAAGTACCTTGACTTTACTAGTTAAAACTGGACAGCTTTTTTGTTTCATTTATTTTGAGTTGTATATGTAAACCCAAAGTCCTGCAGTCTCAAAATTTTAAAAGGAATGAGTGTTTGAGAGAAAGAACACTTTTAACATGACCAAAGTGAGAAAGTAGCTGTTGAGGAGGAGAGAAAATGTGTTTTCTTGAAAACAGAAGTCTCACGTCACTTTGTAAGCAGTAATTAATAGTATTTTGGAAGGATATATTTTCAGATGATCATACGACATCTCCAAACCTCAGTCAATTAGACTATCCATCATTTCTCCCGAACTATGAAAGTCCTGCAATTGAAGACATTCCCAAGTTGGTATATAACTAACTAAGAATCAACATCTGATATTGAGATTAATATTACTTTAATCTGAAAAATGTAGTCAGCAAACATTCTTTTCCCTCCTGTACACCCAACTGCAGTGAATGCATCCATCTTGCATTTAAGGTGCATCCACAAAAGCAGGACTATGTAGCCCAAAGTGGCTCCTGTGCATATATCTACTTTGATCTTGACAATTCATTGAGCTGAATAACATCTGGTTTTTTCAAGCCTGTTAAAACCTTCTTTTATAGCTGCTTGAAAATGCATTGTGTGAATGTTTCTAAATCCAACTTCCAAAAATCTGTCTCTGTATTCTTACCACAATAGGTTTCAAACTTCTCTCTGGAAGATGGATAGGGGAAACTATTTACTCTGACTTCTTAGAAACAACAACAAAAGAGAAGATATTATTCACCTTTCTATATGTTACCTGAAAATGTAAGCCATAAATATACCCTGGTTAGGTTACACTATGCCACATATCAGCTTTTAATGTATAGCATGGTCACACATGGGGACTTCCCCAGTGGTCCTAGTGGTAAAGATCCTGCCTGCCAATGCAGGATATATAAGAGATGTGGATTTCATCCCTGGGTAGAGAAGATTCCCTGGAGGAAGGCATGGCAACTCACTCCAGTATTCTTGCCTAGAGAATCCCATGGACAGAGGAAACCAATGGGCTACAGTCCACAGGGTCACAGAGTCAGACATGACTGAAGTGACTTAGCACGCATGCACGCATGATCACAACACATCCCAGAACAAGTGAAAATACAACTAAGCAAAGGGATAATGCTAAAGTACATAAAAAACAGAAGCATCTTGAATGTATTGACGATCAAAGAAGCTGGAAGCTAGATTGATCCAGAGGCCCAGTAGTGACTCAATCTATGTGTATAGAACAAGACTAATTATGACAAAAAGAGAATGGCTGAAGTGGAATCCCAGCTTTTCCCAGGAAACCTGAAACACAAATATATGATTTGCAATGACCCTAAGGAATGCAGTGGTATGGCTTGAGCTGACGAGTACCTGCTTGTGAGAGTAACAAGATATCTTTATAATGATATATTTTAATGTTTTTTGAGATGTTATCTCCTTTGCTTGATATATCATCTGTTATAATATGCAGTATAAGGCTATATAAAATATGCTAAAGTGATTACTGTAATAATAATACTGCAATTTATATTTGGAAATGTAAGATTATTATCAGTCCTTTCAAGATTTAATTTAAAGTTTATCTTTCTTGGTTATTGCTAAATATAATCCCTAGGGATCCCTTCTGTAATTCAATGAAAGATGAAATGGGCATGAGAGGGCTGAGAACATGTGACCATATAGATGTGGTTACATACAATATACATTATTTGATGCAAATAAAGGAGTCCCCAAATAACTCATTTTCCTGTCTAATGCTTTGACTTTTAGTAGTATTGTACTTACATTAATCAGAAAACATTGTAGTGGCAACTGCACTAAATCACAGGACATTTCTTTAAATAACAAGAATTCACTCATTTGGTCTTGGCAATAGATTGATAAGAAATACACCAAATGCTTATGTATTTTCCTCACAGCTACTAGCAGGTAGATAACCTACATGCAGAGAATAACGACCACCACAACAAATACAATAAACACCTGTGTAATCAAAAGTATAAGGTGGAAAAAAGCAAACTCAAAGTCAGATGCTAAAATTGAACAGATTTTTAACTGCCACATATTTACACTTTAAAAGTTGATGTAAATCCATGGATGATTCATGTCAATGTATGGCAAAAACCTCTACAATATTGTAAAGTAATTAGCCTCCAACTAATAAAAATAAATGAAAAAAAAGTCTATGTTTACTTAGCAGTATAATAAAGCCAAGGAAACTTTCTGCCTCCTCTTACCTATACTATTAGTTATGTATTTAGAAATTCAGGAATCCCTTTCTAAACTTTTTTTTTTACTATATATATCCATTAAATATACAGATATATGATCTCAATTTATCTAGAAAGGAAGGAGTTGCCAACATTATAAAGCATTTACAACTAAATTTCTTTTTGGAAAACAAATCAAAACAAAAACAAATCCTCTAAACAACAATATACATATATTCATCTCAATTCCGTGTTCAGCTCCTGTCAGTGAAAACGTTAATGACAACATAGTCATCAGAATTACTCTGTCACAGTTCTGCAGAGATTTTGCTAATTCTTTTCAAGTCCATTTCATTAGTTGGAAAAAATAAACATTTTGAAAAGTCAAATCCTGATTTACAAGTGGAAAATTTGAATAAATTACATCCTTCCCATGTTCAATGAACTTTAAAAGAATTTCACTACAACCCATTGCCAGATAACTAGGCTCTATCTTTAGGAATTTCAACAACATATTTATATTAAATCGACAAGTTGAACAAATACTTTGCTGAGTATTTCAGCCTTGTAAGATTTTAGGTAAGTGGAATTTTTCTCATTAACTCTATCAATCATCTGTAAATACAAGATTATACATACCTAATACATTGATGCTGCTATTTTAGACCTCCAGAAAGTTATGTTTATTATAGTATGTTTGTCAGTAAAACTCAACCACTTAAAGGCAAATTAAAATTTTATATTGGATTTGTATATGATTGAACTTTTGTGAAGATTATACATCATTCTGACTGATAAATTGACAACTTGCTATTTCTGTGAAGTTTTTTTTTTTTTTCATAGAGAACATTTGCTTATAAATTATAGCAGCCAAGGGATTTCCATTCTGTGTGTATTAATTTTCTTTTTCTAGCTCTAGGTTTTAGATTTATCACTGTGGGCCAACTGTCCATGAAAGCTTAAGAAGGAAAGATAATTTAGTGCTCTGATGAAAGACTCATAATATCAGTATTATCTATTTTGGAAAAATATTCATTACTAAACACAAGATTTGAAATATCTTCAAAATTATGGGTCTTAAGGGAGAGCAAGCCTAGCAGTCACCTAAAGACATTTTAGGCCCTCTGCTATGCATACATTCAATGATTTACACCCCAGTCCTCTACATTTTATAAACCATTACACAGTTGCACTGACAAGGAAACAAATAGAGCAATAACCACTAATTGCAGTAATTGCATTGAAACTTTACTGAAAAAAAGTCAATAGAAGTAAAATGTGTTAAAGAAATTATTTGTATATTTAAGCACTGTTGTTCTTAATGTGCTAACATACCAGAAACAATAATTAATTTCTAAAAAAGTATACTCTATTACTTTTTAACTATATATGTATCAATATTAATATACAAGTATCATCCCTTTCAAGACGAAACCTAGGGAATTTTTATTCAATAACAGCATGAAAGTATCTATCATCTGAAAAATGCATAGTTATATGTAAGTCACCTACAATGGTACAATAAACTGAAAATCACTGAAATGTGTTATTTAAAAAATTAACAATGATACTGCTTCCTGAACTACAGAGTTTTGGGTTTTTTTCAGAATTATTTGCATTTGGAAATAGCTACTCACTAGCAAAATGTAGTTCATTGATAGAAAATCACTGTATAGTATAAATGTTACTATAAAAGCCCATATTAGATGTTCATTAGAAGAAAATAACAGATGTGTTTTCATCTGAGTCATGTATTTTACATAGAGAACTCTTGAGAAAGATACATTTAATACAGATTAATTTTCCACTAACACTTATACATGTGTTTTTAAAAAGTAAACATAGCTGATATTTATTCAAGACAAAAATTCTGATCATTCAGTAAAAATATGACAGCATCCCACTCCACAGTATATATTAATTTAATAAGTGAATATTTTAAGATATTATAGGCTTTTTATAGACACTATTTCCTAATTTTGAACATTAAACTTTAATGCATTACATGGGAAATATTCACATTCATGTTCTTACCACATATATTTTAATTAAAAAGTATTTTGGTAAATCATTTGTTTTAGAATTATATCACATTTATGAAGTTATTTTTAAATTATAATATTTGTTATTTATATGGTACTCATTCACCCTTTTACAATATCAAATATATACAATGTATTATTGTAAATTGAAGCTCAAGGAATATAACCCAGAATTATTTACTCCTTTACTGGCCTAACTACCAAAGTTCATCAACTTACACTGCCTTTTACTAATGTGAAAACTTAAGGAGTGCTTCCTTGGTAGTCCAGTGGTTAAGAAGCTGCCTTGCAATGCAGGGGACACTGGTTCAATCCCTGGTCCAGGAAGATCACACATACCACTGGGCAACTAAGCCTGTACATCACAACTGCAAAACCCATGCACTCTGGAGCCTGTGCTCTGCAACAAGAGAAGCCACCAAAATGAGAATCCCACATGGCAACTAGAGAGTAGCCCCACTCATCACTACTAGACAAAAGCGCACACAGCATTGAAGACCCAGCACAGCCATAAAAAAAAATAGATAAATATTTTTAAAACAATGCATATCTTTAAAAGAAACTTAGGGAGAAGCAGATATCCTGGACTGTGATTTCAAAACCCTGAGTATTTGTATAACCAAATTATGATATGGTTTGCACTGGATTATTATGACAAAATATCAAGACAAAAGTAGAAAAATGCTCTTATCATGAGACAGTACCAATAAGGTGATGGTTTAAGAAACAACTTTACTTAGATTTTATATTTCATAGTCTACTATATGAACAAGTCTACTTTTCAAAGTGTAATTAAAAAAAATGATCAATAACATAAGCAGTAACTCCTAAAACATTCAAAATCATGAACCATAATGCCAAAGTTTTGAAACTACTGAAAAAAAATTGTCTTCTATCATTTTCAAAATGCATTAATCTTTACTGCAATCTTTTCCCCATCAGAAAATGTAAAAATGTAAAACCAGTTACTATTTAGAAATACAAAAGCTTGAAATCTACTTATTGTAGCTTTTTTAAGTTTTTTTGACATGATTTTTCAATATTAATCAAGATCTCATTGTAAAATGAGCAAACAAATCAGGTAAGATTTCTTTTTGTGCAATAAGTAATAAAATAAGGTTTTACCATGAAAAATTATTAATTAAATATTTGATAACATTTTTTAAATTCAAAAGTTTTCTCTTGATTTTCAGAAACACTTAATGCTATCTAAAGGTAATAACAGTTTCAAAATGTACTCCTTCTTCCTGATTTCTTTGCAAAGAAGATGCCTGAAATTGCATATGTTACAATAAGTTCAAAGAATAACTCACCTAATGTCAGATTGAATTGGTAACCTAAACGAAATAGATATGGTAATCCCTGAAATATGATGGATCTGGGAACATTATGACAAAAGGATTTAAATGATATAGCAGCCCCAAAATCTCATATCCATTATAAATGCCTCATCTCCTCCAATTTCTGATGTCACATATTTTAGATTTTAACTACATAGAGGGAGAAATTTCATCCTCACTTGACTGCCCAAAATGAGGTGGAGATGAGTAGTAATACAGTGAACTGAGATGGAAAGGCAGTTAAAAGGGAATGGGGAGAGGATTTGAGCATATAAAGTATTACTGATTATGTTCAGTTAATTGCCTGTGGGAGGGATGATAAAAGGCACATTGGACTTTGAATATAATCTTTAAGCACTTCATAATCAGTAAACTTGCTTTGCTAGTGCTCTTCTAAGGAGCAGAGTCACTGAAGTCTCCTTTAATCAGTAGTCATCCCTATCCTGTCTTGTAGCAGATGTGCATTTTACCAACAAACTAAGCCAGATTCTCCAGATAGATAAGCTACTCCTGGGGAGTGTAATAATCATTTCTGGAAGCTACATTAATTCTTTCAGGCACTGAAGCAGTAATTTTCAATGGTATCCTCTGGACCACTAAAAAGACAAGAAAATGTCAAAATCAACAGTGTGTGTAGGTTGCTCAAAATGGCTCATTGAGTCTCCATTTCAACCTGGCATAATTTGTAGTTTAAGCAAAAAATCCCAAAAGGAGAGAACAGACAACATGTTATTGCTCTGCCTGTGTTTGGGGCCTCCTTTGTACCATTGTTTACACCTGTTGAGTCTTAGGGAAACTATTCAGAAGACCACAAAGCATAAAGTAATTCGTGACTATTTCAGCTTCATGGGGTTCAAACAAGGAAATATGCAAAAGAACTCATACACAATAATTCACTGAGAAGAGAATAGAGCCTAATTTGAATGAGGAAAAAGTAGAAGGAGATGAAGTTAAATAGAAATGACTCATATTGGTAATTTGAAGGAAGATTGTATAGGGCTAGTCTAGACTATTGTAAGGACCTTAGGTTTTGGTTTAAATGAGGAGAGGTATTAGAGATATGAACAGAAGGATTAGCTCCTTTCTTTTTGAGTCTCTCTATGGAAGCTTTTTTGAGAATAGAGTGTGGAAAGCAAGTGGAAAAATACAGAGATGATTATGAAACTATTGAAATAATTCAGGTGAGAGATAGTAGTGGCTCAGGTTAGGGTACAAATAGTGAAAGTTATAAGAAATTGGTTGCTTAATAAATTCTAGGTCTGACTTAAAGTCACAAGTAGAAAGCTTTAAAATAAATCAGATTGTCAAGCTGGCCCTAATTTTTGCTATCACTGTCTTACAGAATATGAAATATGTAATGGAACTCACAGAGAAGCTTTGGGGAAGTTTCAGCCAATTTTCAGAGACTTCCCTCATTGTGATTTTAAGTAAATTTTAACATTTACTTTTGTTTCTCTTAATTAGTTAATAAACTTTTGATGGTATTTACCGTACAGGAAGATTTACCCTAGACACTGTGAGATAATTAAATAATAATATTTAGAAAACTCTACTCAGACTGGAAAGGGAAGGCTAGTTGATAGAAAAACTGCTAGAAGAACTATTAAGGAATTTAATGAGAAAGAGACAGCTCAGTCAGGATTTATCTATGACAAACTATAAGAGAGAAAATGAAATTAAATGGTAAAGGCCTATAATTTTTAGCAAAAAACATTAACATTAAAAATGCATAACTCAGATGGTAAGAAAATTATATAGCATATTTTCTTGCAATTCAATGTCATTGAAATGGACACATACACATATAACAATAACCTAAGTTTAATATCCTAGCCAAAACATTGAATGTTAACTCAGTTCTCTCAGGAATATTATAGTTTGGTTTATATAAGTGATTGTGAGATACTTAACTATATTTTTGCAGCTATACTATAGGATTATATGGATTTTCTAATGCCTCTTTCATGCATGGACTAACCACTAAGCATAATTGATAAATCTAATATTCATGGATGAATGAAAAGAAAAG
This sequence comes from Cervus elaphus, assembly GCF_910594005.1. Taxonomy (NCBI): domain Eukaryota; kingdom Metazoa; phylum Chordata; class Mammalia; order Artiodactyla; family Cervidae; genus Cervus; species Cervus elaphus. The sequence goes on from NC_057848.1 coordinate 92,179,739, forward strand.
TGATACGGTATCACTTTCATGCTTCTTTTGCTATAACATATACAAGATATAATAAACCTAATTTATGACTCACATTTCTGTCTTTCTTGGTGATAACACACACAGTCCCTAGGGCTATTTAACTTGTTCTGCATATTTCCTATCCTTCAGTTAAGAGGCAATAAGTGAAAATTTCTTTGGCCCCCCATGCTCTATATTATTTGGCTTCTGTACAGCTAGTAGATGGAAATTAAGCTACTGTGAGGGCATTTAGATACCGATTAGGAGTTTTGTTATACAGATCAACAAGACCCTTGGCTCTTGTATTCCAGTGAAATAAGAAAGCTAAATTTTATTAGATCATACCAATAATCGCCATGTTGCTATGACAATGCTAGAATCATCGGGACACATACATGCATAAATATGTGCATATCCAAATAGTCAAAATAATAATATCCAAATAATCCACATTATGCATATGCACACATTTATGTATGTGCTATGGGTATACATGTATACACATGGATACACTCACACACACTGATTTTAGCACAAGATAGAAGTTAGAACATATTCCTCAAAAAAGATTAGACATGGTCACAAAAATGGCACTAAATAATGCTGATGATTGTGAGAAGTAAATATTCATCACAATCACATTTCCATGAAATAAAAGGCAGAGGTTGATCAAACAGGCTTAAGTGCAAGCACATGCAATTCCCCCTTTTGAGCCTAGAAGCATTTCTTTGCAGATTCAGAGCAGATATTTGCCTCCCAGTATTGGTTTTCCAGTCAAGCAATAGGACCTCCAGGTAATAATAACCAAACTCATCTTGAAGCAGATGCAGCTTCTACCCTCATATGAAGGAAGAAGAAATCATCCACTTAAGTAAAAAGATAATCACAAGCTGTCTTTTCTTCCTTCTAACCACACCCTACCGTATTTAATTGAAGAACTGCCATATTCAAAAACACACACTCACAGTGGTTTAATGCCTAAAATTTGGAAAGTATTTTTTTGGGGGAGGAGTAGGGGGAGTATTTTTCCTTCAAGTCCCAAGGGAAACCCAAGAAGATACTATTTTGTTTTATTCATATCACTTGATAAATCCATACAATTTTATCTCAAGACTGGATAAGTGTTCCTTAAGTATAGGGGAAAATATACTGCTTGTTACACTCACATTATCTTTTTACTTAAGTGGATGATTTGAAAACTTCCTATACACTAGCAATGAGAAAACAGAAAGAGAAATTAAGGAAACAATACCATTCACCATTGCAACAAAAAGAATAAAATACTTAGGAGTATATATACCTAAAGAAACAAAAAACCTATATACAGAAAACTATAAAACACTGATGAAAGAAATCAAAGAGGACACAGATGGAGAAATATACCGTGTTCATGGATTGGAAGAATCAATATTGTCAAAATGAGTATACTACCCAAAGCAATCTATAGATTCAATGCAATCCCTATCAAGCTACCAACGGTATTCTTCACAGAACTAGAACAAATAATTTCACAATTTGTATGGAAATGCAAAAAACCTTGAATAGCCAAAGCAATCTTGAGAAAGAAGAATGGAACTGGAGGAATCAACCTGCCTGACTTCAGGCTCTACTACAAAGCCACAGTCATCAAGACAGCATGGAGCGGCACAAAGACAGAAATATAGATCAATGGAACAGAATAGAAAGCCCAGAGATAAATCCACTTACCTATGGACACCTTATCTTCGACAAAGGAGGCAAGGCTATACAATGGAAAAAAGATAACCTCTTTAACAAGTGGTGCTGGGAAAACTGGTCAACCACTTGTAAAAGAATGAAAACAGAACACTTTCTAACACCATACACAAAAATAAATTCAAAATGGATTAAAGATCTAAATGTAAAACCAGAAACTTTAAAACTCCTAGAGGAGAACATAGGCAAAACACTCTCCGACATAGATCACAGCAAGATCCTCTATGACCCACCTCCCAGAATATTGGAAATAAAAGCAAAACTAAATAAATGGGACCTAATTAAACTTAAAAGCTTTTGCACAACAAAGGAAACTATAAGCAAAGTGAAAAGGCAGCCTTCAGAATGGGACAAAATAATAGCAAATGAAGAAACAGACAAAGGATTAATCTCAAAAATATACAAGCAATTCCTGCAGCTCAATTCCAGAAAAATAAATGACCCAATCAAAAAATGGGCCAAATAACTAAACAGACATTTCTCCAAGGAAGACATACAGATGGCTAACAAACACATAAAAAAATGCTCAACATCACTCATTATCAGAGAAATGCAAATCTAAACCACAATGAGGTACCATTACATGCCAGTCAGGATGGCTGCTATCCAAAAGTCTACAAGCAATAAATGCTGGAGAAGGTGTGGAGAAAAGGGAACCCTCTTATACTGTTGGTGGGAATGCAAACTAGTACAGCCGCTATGGAGAACAGTGTGAAGATTCCTTAAAAAACTGGAAATAGAACTGCCATATGACCCAGCAACCCCACTCCTGGGCATACACACCGAGGAAAACAGATCTGAAAGAGACACATGTACCCCAATGTTCATGACAGCATTGTTTATAATAGCCAGGACATGGAAGCAACCTAGATGCCCATCAGCAGATGAATGGATCAGGAAGCTGTGGTACATATACACAATGGAACATTACTCAGCCATTAAAAAGAATTCCTTTGAATCAGTCCTAATGAGATGGATGAAACTGGAGCCCATTATACAGAGTGAAGTAAGCCAGAAAGATAAAGACCAATACAGTATACTAACGCATATATATGGAATTTAAAAAGATAGTAATGATAACCCTATATGCAAAACAGAAAAAGAGACACAGATGTACAGAATAGACTTTTGGACTCTGTGGGAGAAGGCAAGGGTGGGATGTTCTTAGAGAACGGCATTGAAGCATTGAAACAAGTATCAAGGGTGAAACAGATCACCAGCCCAGGTTGGATGCATGAGACGGGTGCTCAGGGCTGGTGCACTGGAAGATCCAGAGGGATGGGATGGGGAGGGACGTGGGAGGGGGGATCAGGATGGGGAACACATGTAAATCCATGGCTGATTCATGTCAATGTATGGCAAAAACCACTACAATATTGTAAAGTAATTAGCCTCCAACTAGTAAAAATAAATGAAAAAAAAAAAAACTTGCTAAGTATTCGCTATTTTTTTTTTCCTGTAAAGGGGTAAATCGTAAATAATTTAGGCTTTGTAGACCATGATTTTTGTTGCAAATACTCTGGTCTGGCATTGTATTGTGAAAGCAGCCATAGATGACATATAAACAGATATGACTGTGTTTGAATAATACTTTATTATGGACACTGAAATCTGAATTTCATATAACTTCCACATATCACAAAGCATCATCCTTTTGAATTTTTTCCAACATTTTTAAAATGTAGAAACAATTCTTAACTCACAGGAAAACTAGATATAGCTCAGAAATCATAGTTTGTAAATGCTATATTTACAATCTGAGATCCTGTCTTCCACATGTAAGATTGTGACTAAAAGCAGAGTGGAACTGGAAGACAGGCAATGAGGTGTATGCATGCTTCTGCACACACACAACACAGTTAGATCCTAAATGAGACATGGCTATATGTTAAGTTGGTTGTTAACAAACTTACCAGAACATACATAGTTGAGTAAAAGACATTTTCAAGTGATTATCCTGAGGAGTTATAGTCATTACTTACAAGGAGGCTTCCATTGCTCACACCATTTTTGGAATGTTTAATTTCAAATTGTATTTCAAAGTATCTGCTATGAAGGCAACGACATTTCAGACTCTGTACATTCTGGTATATCTGTTTAAACACTATTAGCATTACCTTTATTTAATGTCTTACTTGGTGATGAAAGTGAAAGTGAATTCAAAGTGTCAGTTGCTCAGTCGTGTCCAGCTCTTCACTACTCCATGGGTGTAGCCCACCAGGCTACTCCATGTAATTCCCCAGGCAAGAATACTGGAGTGGGTAGCCATTCCCTTCAGCATGGGGTCTCCCAGACCCAGGAACTGAACTCCAGTCTCCTGCATTGAAGGCAACTTCCCTGGTGGCTCAGATGGTAAAGCATCCGCTCGCAATGCGGGAGACCTGGGTTCGATCCCTGCGTCTGAAAGATCCCCTGGAGAAGGAAATGGCAACCCACTCCAGTACTCTTGACTGGAAAATTCCATGAATGGATGAGCCCTGTAGGCTACAGTCCTTGGGATCACAAAGAATCGGGCACGACTGAGCAACTTCACTGGTTCACTGACCATCTGTGCCAGATACATAACATTGTATTTCCATTGTATTCCATCAAATATGAACATTGTTTTATTCATTCTTTTAGCTAAATTCTGAATTATCTTTAAAACCAAAAAATATGTACACAATTTTATTGACATTTATTTAATATATACTTGAAAAACAAACTTTAATATAATTTAAGGTTGAGACTCAACTGATAATGCATAAAGTCTTCAGAAAATCTTTCTCCAGTCATTTCTGTGGTAAATCCTTTTCAACACTCCCCATCAGCTCTGGCAGCAAACATTAATAGTAAGAATGAGACAAACAGATGCCAAATACCTACTAAAGCCTCTAGGTAGTTGCCTCAGCTTAACTATTTGGCTAATTTTATGGTTGTTGTTATCCACACTTTTCATAACCTGATAAAGTATAAACGACTCTTATTTTGTATAAAATGTAAATATCTATTTACTATTAAGATGATGCAATGTAACATTTCCATTAAATCTAGGAGATTTTTCCCAATGAGACTATAGACCCGTACCAGGCTTAGCATTTTAAGCCCGCAAGTGATTTTAAGCATGAATTTTATAAAGTAAGGCATCCATTAATTTAACTACTCATCATGATATTGATTGTACCTAGCTCTATTCAAATACTGGTATAAATTTATACTTTCAAGAAGACCACATTTGCAAAAGTTGTTTTTAAAACCTTCCTTCAAATTATTTAAACACATTTTGTACAAATTCAGTTTTCTGTATTTTATTTTCAAGAGAAAAACAACTTATTGAAGCCAAGAGAATATGGTTCCTAAAGCAGTACGGATGTGCAGAACAATTTTACATATGGGCTAACTTCTCTTTGCCCATTTAAGGAAGTATCATATATTCACAGCTGGAAATTCTTTAGTAAGAGGTCTTCTAGGGTAAAACCAGCTGCCATTTTACTGTCTCCCAAAGACAAGCCACTCAGCAGCACATCAAAACATTACAACGTTAAACAAAAATAACACATGGTCTTTATGAACACACAGCTGTTCGATGCATTCACTGCCGATTCATTATTTTCATGCAAAGCAAAGAATCAAGTTGTGTCTGAATGTTTTAGAATAAAATGGATATATACTAGATGTACCTATTAGGTCGTAATGGCCGTGAACGTCAAGGTTACCTTTTTTAAGCTATCATAAAAATCAAGAAATACCTTTTAGATATTAGAAGATTCACTAAGGTGACTTTAAAATTTATCAGAAATATTGCTTATGAAAAATATTTGACCAAGAGTTGGAAGGTCTAGATTCTAAAACTGACTCTACTGCTAACAAGATTTGGACTTTGGGTAAATCACTGTTGTCCTTTGGGTTTTAGAGGCTTCATCTGTAAGAAGTATTGTTTTTTCTGTTTTTATCAATCAAGTTTTCTCTATCACTCTGTAACAAAATTTTATCTTTCTTTGTATCTATCATCTATCTATCTTTCTAATTTCCTGTGCTGTGCTTAGTCTTTCAGTCATGTCTGGCTCTTTGTGACCCCATGCCCACCAGGCTCCTCTGTCCATGGAATCTCCAGGCAAGAATACTGGAATGGGTTGCCATGCCCTCTTCCAGGGGATCTTTCCAATCCAGGAATCCAACTCAGGTCTCCCATACTTCAGGTGGATTCTTTACCATCTGAGCCACAAGGGAAGCCCACCTTATACATTATACAGTCATCCTAAGGGATATGAAAATATGGAATGGTATTATCTAAATCTTTTCTCAGAAAAATTCTTTTGCAATGTAAAATTTACAGTTTCCTCAGATTGTCAAATCCTTCAAGGCCATAAACTTTATTTTCTATACTAGTGTACACTTTGTGTATTAGATTGGTCTCTTAAATAAAGAGGTTGGTCACACAAATTGTTAGATTTTTTTTTTTCAGAAATATTTGCCTTTTCCAGATGAACTCCAATTTGTACTGTTAGTTAAATGATATACTAAAATACAAAGGCCCTAGATAAAAATAGTAATTGTTGCTTTTTCACTAGCTTTTGATTTTTCAGTATTCATCTAAAAGAGAAATAAGACCTGTATATACCAATCTTGTAGGATTATTTAAAAAAAAAAATTGAACACACGAAACCAGTCTTTTTCATACACGTGGGAAAGAAATGGGTGGATTATAAACTAATGAGGTAATGAAAGAACTCTTTGGGATAGCAAAGCAGTACCAATATACCAATCATTGTAATGAATCGATAACATATGTAGGGGTGAACCACAAGGGAAGCCCACCTTATAAATTAAACAGTTATTCTAGGGGATATGAAAACAGGGAATGGTATCATCTAAATCTTTTCTCAGAAAAATTCTTTTGGAGTGTAAAATTTACACTTTCCTCAGACTGTAATTTGGAAAACTCAGCAGTGGCCACGGGACTGGAAAAGGTCAGTTTTCATTACAATCTCAAAGAAAGGTAATGCCAAAGAATGCTCAGACTACTGCACAATTGCACTCATCTCACATGCTGGCAAAGTAATGCTCAAAATTCTCCAAGCCAGGCTTCAACAATACTTGAACTGAGAACTTCCAGATGTTCAAGCTGGATTTAGAAAAGGCAGAGGAACCACAGATCAAATTGCCAATATCTGCTGGATCATGGAGAAAACACGAGAGTTCCAGAAAAATATCTATTTCTGCTTTATTGACTATGCCAAAGCCTTTGACTGTGTGTATCACAATAAACTGTGGAGTATTCTAAAAGAGGTGGGAATACCAGACTACCTGACCTGCCTTTTGAGAAATCTGTATACAGGTCAGGAAGCAACAGTTAGAACTGGACATGGAACAATAGACTGGTTCCAAATCGAGAAAGCAGTACGTCAAGGCTGTATATAGTCAGCCTTCTTATTTAACTTATATGCAGAATACATCATGCAAAATGGCGGGCTGGATGAAACACAAACTGGAATCAAGATCGCTGGGGGAGAAATATCAATAACCTCAGATATGCAGATGACACTACCTTTATGGCAGAAAGCAAAGAAGAGCTAAAGAGCCTCTTTAGATGAAACTGAAAGAGCAGAGTGAAAAAGTTGGCTTAAAGCTCAACATTCAGAAAACAAAGATCATGGCATCCAGTCCCATCACTTCATGGCAGATAAGTGGAGAAACAGTGGAAACAGTGGCAGACTTTATGTTTTTGGGTTGCAAAATCACTGCAGATTATGACTGCAGCTATGAAATTAAAAGACGCTTGCTCTTTGAAAGAAAAGTTATGACGAACCTAGACAGCATATTAAAAAGCAGAGGCATTACTTTGCCAACAAAGGTCTGTCTAGTCAAGGCTATGGTTTTCCCAGTAGTAATTTATGGATGTGAGAGTTGGATTATAAGGAAAGCTGGAGCACTGAAGAATTGATGCTTTTGAACTGTGGTGTTGGAGAAGACTTTTGAGAGTCCCTTGGACTGCAAGGAGATCCAACGAATCAATCCTAAAGGAAATCAGTCCTGAATATTCATTGGAAGAACTTATTTTGAAGCTGAAACTCCAATACTTTGGCCACCTGATGCAAAGAGCTGACTCATTTGAAAAGACCCTTATGCTGGGAAAGATTGAAGGCGGGAGAAGAAGGGGACGACAGAGGATGAGATGGTTGGAAGGCATCCCCGATTCAACGGGCATGGATTTGAGTAAACTGGGGGAGTTGGTGATGGACAGGAAGGCCTGGTGTGCTGCGATTCATGGGGCCACAAAGAGCCGGACACGACTGAGCGACTTAACTGAATTGAACTGAACTGTAGGGGTGAGAGAATGTCATGTCATTGGATATGTCTGTATGCACAGAATAAGAAAATAGAGAAATAGGAGATATAATCACTTAAGACATTTTAATAATCACCAAAGATGGCATATTTTTGGGCAAATCTCTGTAAATCGGTTCAGTGTTAAAAATCTGAAGGTCAATTCACATTTGGGGAATAATGCAACTTACATATTTTCTATTTTAAGTGAAAGTTGATAATTTGGGAATGTACTTTTGCTCTGCACAGTATCTTGTATGTATTTGCTTATTATGATGAAAGAAAACATTATTTTTTCATTAGTTTAAAAACACACATTCCTATTAGAGTATTCTTTTGTGAGAAATTCCAAGATAATAGTACATTTAAAATATTGAAATATTTAGTAATTTCTTATAATTGTGTTATAATTCTGTTTTATTTCATAAAAGATCAACGGAAAAAATTTCTAATAATTTTGTGTAATATAATCCCATCACAAAGTACAGTTAGTTCCATTTTAAATATATATTGAAAAAAATTAATCTGAATACTATTGAATAGTATTAACAGTTTTGGTAAAATTATAGCTTTCAACAATTATTTCTCTATAAAAATGTTCCATAATATTACTTTCAAGAGAAAATAATTTGTTAAATAAAAAATTTGTTACTCTAAAATATATAATTATATTTATGATTATATGAATTATATAAATTATAATTATAAATATTTATATATAATAATTATTTATAAATATATATATCAATTATATATATTGTTATATATAATTGTTATATATATAACACAACAATATATAATTGTTATATATATAATATATATAATTATAAAATATATAACTATACAAAGAATATAATCTAACTTTTGGGATAAACTTTTAAATTTGTAGTAACAATTAAAGTCAACTATATCAGAACTATTCATATGAAAACAGAAGCAAAATAAGTAGAACATATTGAGGCAAAAATAAATCAATGATAAAAAGTCTTCCATTTTATTCTTAGCGTGATGATGATATTGCTTCACTGTATGTAAAAAGACATATACTTTTCATTATTTCAAAACTTCCTTAAGAGTGGTTTTATTCTAAGCCATTTTGTTGCTTATTATTGATAGTATATTTGAGCTTTAGGAAAGAATACTTTGCTAAAAAGTTAAAGTCCAAAGTCATAAAATTATTATCTTAATTATTTTAGAACTGGATCATAAAATATCCTGCATAATTTTTCCAAATAACAATTGTATTTTAATATTTCCATTATTCTTACCTGGAAGCTAGGAGAATAGCATTAGAGTACTTCATCTGAAGGGAAATCCAACCAAGCCATGTCCAATCTTAATCATGGGAATAAACTTAGAATTTTTAATATAGTTAGTAAGAAGGAGATAGAGAATTTACTCCTTATCTACAAACACAGTTGTATTTACTGTATCCATATTTGGCTAAAATTATTATTTATGTGAAATAAATTATTTGTGAAAATCTCTGCTTGTTTGTTTGTTCTGTTTTCTTTATTAGTGCCTAAGCATCAGAGGTGTATCCATAAAATCAACTAGTCAGAGTTTTGCTCACATTCACCTGTTATCTAAAGATGATAAGTCGGTGTTGATTTATTCGTAAATATACTTTACTTTTGATCAATACAACAATCTGTATCATTCATATTATAATGAATACTCAATCTGCTGAGAAATGTACAGAAAGGAAACCTAATGTTAATTAGAAAACAAGATGCTAATTAAATATAACTTTAAATATGATAGAAATTGAACATATAAAATACCATTGTACTTCATTGTATGTGATAATACCTTAGTTACCTAGAACCCATTTTTCACAGATTTTTTTTCAAGATGCCAGTGGACTGAGTTCTAGATAACTAAGATATTCACATTAATTAAGGAGTGTAACTTCAGAGTAGTCTGTATATGATCTAGCCCTCATCATACATAATGATTACTTTCTCACCTGGGAAGAGTAGAATCTGTTCGCTTGTCAACTGTCTCATGTTTTTCAGTCATAAGTTTAAGCTTTGTTTAAGCAAAGAGAACTAGAGCCAATACTAGAGGTTTTTTTTTTTTTTAATTAGATTTGTATTTCAATGCTGTCATGTTCAATCTGCTTACTCTGACTAGTGGGAGCAAGCCAGCTACTCCTATAGCCTTAATCCAAGACCATGCAACTTTGGTAGGGCTAAATAAAAAATAAGAAAGAAAGATATGCCCTGCTATATTATTTTTAATCAACACCAGTAATGAAATCACAGTTATCATAAATGGGTCACTCTTCTACCCATCTGATTCCATTAATACCTCCTAATCTCTCCATCCTTAAGCATGACTAGTGCTAACTTTATATTCTTCAAGTAAAAAGTCTGAAGCTGTCATTTTTTTTTTCTGAAGATCCATTCCCTCTGCTCTTTTAAGCCATGTGAATTTTGGAGGAAATATTTTACTTTTTTCTTCTAATTTCTTGCTATTTATGTAACATTTTTAGTAACAAAGTTGAGTATTTTTACATAGACTATTTCTTTTTTTTTACATAGACTATTTCTAAGCATATTTGTCTGATTGAAGTTTTATGAGAAACATAGTTGTCTTTCCCCCCAAAAAACAGATAATTAAGAGTGCAAGTAAATACACAGATTTTAGTTTTTTGATGGTTGATCCCAGTATTCTATTTGGGGGATAACCTATCTTAAATAAGTGTACTGCATCAAATGATGCAGTACAAATGATGAAAATCATTACATAAAAAACTAATTTATCAAAATGCCATATTCACCAACATGTCAATGTTATTGTATTATTTGTTTATGGAAATGTGCTATCAATCAGGCAATAGATTTACTGATATCTAGTAAATATTCAGTACTGTGTTAGGCATGGCGATAGAACAGAAAAAACTGAACTTATAAATCCTAACCTTCAAGAAACTTATAATTTGGTTGGAGAGAAAATAAGCATGTCAAAGGATGTGTGTGTGTGCCTGTGTCTGTGTGCGCACACATGTGTGTGCGTGTGTGTGTGCTTAAAAGAGGTTGTTGTTGTTATTTAGTTGCTAAGTCATGTTCGACTCTATGACCCAATGGACTGTAGCCCACCAGACTCGTCTGTCCGTGGGATTTCTCAAGCAAGAATACTGGAGTGGGTTGCCATTTCCATCTCCAGAGGATCTTCCCAACTCAGGGATCAACCTTATGTCTCCTGCATTGCATTCGAATTCTTTACCACTGAGACACCAGGGAATCCCCAAAGGATACACAAATAAAAATACACAAATATGCACAAGCACTCACACACACTCACTCAAAATATTTTGATACATACTGTAAAGAAAGGATTAGTCTAAATGGACCGAAACTACAGATTTAAGATATAGTATAATTATGTGAGATGTAATATAAGCAAATTCTACAATAGCAATACAGAAACGATAATAAAGATGATAAAATAAAATATTCACAAAATCATTTAAATCATACATTATTCTTCAGTTAAAGAAAGATTGGAATGCAATATGTCAATGACCTTTGCTCCTGATGAGCTTCTACTCTAAAGCAGAACAGTATACACAGTAAGTCTACCATATTCATATTATGTATTTTCATTTTGGGAGAATACACATGACATAAAATTACCATTATAAAGTACACAATTCAGTGACATTCAATACATTTGCAATATTGTGCAGCCATCACCACTATCTAGCTTCAGAACTTTTTCCTCACCCTGAATGGAAACTTCATATCTATTAAACAGTCACTCCCCATTCTTTCACCTCCCAAGCCACTAGCAGCCACTAATCTGCTTCTCTTCTCCGTGGATTTGACTATACTGAATGTTTCATCAAATGGTTTATAGATCCTTGTCATTGGTTTCTTTCACTTAGCATAATGTTTTCATGGTTCATCCATTTTGTAGCATGTAAAATTACTTCATTTCTTTTTTATGACTGAATAAAATTCTATTGTATAGATAAATCATATTTTGCTTATCCATTCATCAGTTGATAAATGTGTGTTTTGAACTTTTGGCTACTGTTAGTAGAATATGCAATATATTAATCAATGTATTGGATGTATATGATAAAATCATACACACCAATGTATATACATATATAATAGATCACACATACACACACACACACACACACACACACACACACACACATATATATATATAGCAAGAATACTCGAGTGGTTAGCCATTTCCTTCTCCAGAGGATCTTCCCAACCCAGGAATCAAACCCCAGTGCAGTGTCCTGCATTGCAGTCATATTCTTTACTGACTATGAGGGAAGGCCCTATGTTAACACGAGTATTTTATTTTTTTCTGCCTATATTGTTAGTCTTTTATTTAGGCAAACCTGATGAAAAGGTAATGAGAAAGCTATGGAATGTTCTGGGAACAGCAATAGTGGCATGGGTTTAAATGGACAGTCTGAAGGCTTTTTAATTCAGTGTATCTGTTCACAATGTCACAATGTAAACATTAAATTTAGATAAGACACCATCTCATACATCAAGATATACCTACAGTATAAGTATAGATCTCATAGTCCTTTATGCAAAAGTTTTTTCTTCTACATTTTCCCCTTGTAGACATTTGTTAAAATTATAGCATTTCAAAAGCTCATCTGTTTGTAATTTTAATTTACTTCATATAAACTTACAACATACTCGGGATTTCAACAGCCTTATTTCTTATTTTTCTATGTTTTATAAGGGTTAATATAAGTTTCCAGTAGTAAAAGAATAAATTTAAACTTCTTATATCCTAAATCAAAACCCCTCAAATAAAGAAAATAGGTATAGACATTGAATACTATATTTACCTTCTGTTAGCTTCACTAATAAAAACTAAAGTAAAAAGCACTATAAAATAATTGGCCAAATGTTGCAGAAAGTCAGTACACACTGAATAGGCACAGTAACAGAAAATTTTATTCTTGACATTAATAACAAATGTAAGTATAAATGAAGTCAGATTAATTACCAGAAAGGAACATTACTCCTACAACCAAGGATAAGAGAAGATGACTGTAACAGTCCTATTTCTTTATATTTCCATGAAAGCAGCCCTGTTAAAACAGTTTTGTCAGCCATCCTGCAGATTTTCAGGTCCTGAGGAAAATTAGTTTTTTTCTAATTCTGTCAGCTTTACATTTATCACTTCACAGAAACACAATTTTAATATACCAGCACCCCCCAACTCCACTCCTTTTTATTAAAGACAGGGAAAGAAAAGCCAAGATTGTAATCTGAATTTTAACAGGATCCATAGCATAAAGTTTTTTTTAAAATATGTATATTATTCATTTAACCTTCAGCTTTCCATCTGTAAAAGGATAATTCAAAACAGCGGTAGTCATAGCAACTTTTCTTTAATCTTTGAAATAAATCACAGTCCTTATAGGTAAAAGTTAACAGAAGATACACTGTTCCAATTTGTTTGGCTGCTAAAAGCTTTAGGTTGTATTTGTTCAAAATTACTTTTCATAAAATATGAGCCATTCTACTGTTAACATATCACATTGTGAAACTAATTAACAAGAACAGAGTCTTGGCAAACTTGATAATTTGAAAAGACTCTAAACTTCAACAAATTTCACCTTGGTGTACTCAGTATGTTCATCTTTGCAAGTAGATCTAAGCTGGTTTGCAAAATATTTAGTTACTCCTGCAAATGAATGTAGGTACAACTTTTACGTGGCCAATGTCACCTTTGATTTAATGATATCTATTGCCTCTTGTTAACAAGGGCTCTGGCACTATTTTTCACTTTTACATTTCCAGGACCAAGCCCAATATTTAGCATATGATGTATTCATTACATGTTTGATGTATGCATAAGTTAATTAATGAGAAACATAAGTTTTTGCTCTCAAATTCTACCCACACTAGGCTGCAATTTACAGTAGTGGAGAAGTAGTCTCTATAAAGTTAAAAGTATGGAATTTCATGCTGACCAGACCTGAGATGAGTCATTGCTCCACCATTTATTAGCTGTGTGGTTTAAATCACTCAACCTCAAGTACTTCATCTAAAATATAGAGGTGATAATAATACTTGCCCCATAAAGTTATTATGAAGCCAAAGAAAGAAAATATTTCTCCCCCAGTGAGCCCAGAGTAAGTGTAATAGGTAATAGTGTAATAGTAAGTGTAATAGTGTAATAGTAAGTGCAATAGTGTAATAGTAAGTGTAAAAGTCTGGGAAGATGGTGGTAGTTTTTGAAACTCCCAGAATCTGCATAGAAAAACAGACAGAGCACCTAGTTTGCAAAACCAAAAAAATGGGAAAATATTTGCAAGTGCATTAGGTGACAAAATATTCCCATGATTCTCAAAATAAAAGTGGATGAGGAAAAATCACCAACAATTATGAGGCCAGCATGTTATCAAGGAAAAAGCAGAAGTGAAGGATGGCTGATGGACCTGAGAACAAGGGAACCCTGAAATAGTAAAAAGCATTCACTGGAAAGGACAGTGAACAAAGTTGAGAGAGCAGCTGAAGTTGATAAGGGTTTAGCCCACTCCAAACATGAGTGAATATAAGAGGCCAGCATTTGTAGAATAAGGGACTGCAGCAGTGTAGCCTGACCCACTTTTGAAAATGACCAATCAAGGGTCCCTTCCAGGACAAGGCCCTACACTGAGACAAAACCTCTGGGTGTGGAATCAAAACTGAGCAGGATAGGAACAATAATGATGAAGGCAACAGAAGATCCAGATAAAGTAGGGGAGAGAAAGAATATCATGTTATCTCAGAAAGGAAGCCATCATTTTTAACACAATGATGGAAAAAGGAGCTCTCTGAAGTAGGTAGCACCCACGAGCTACCCTGTACACTGCTCCATCTAAAAGTTCAAAAAAATCTAATAATTTTACATAAGAATGAACAGTAAAATATTATTGAGGTAAACTTATACAAAGTTATTATGAGACAAAATAAAATAAGGAGGATAGTATTCCTACAGTTCATAAAAATGTATTAAAACTATACAACTTACTATTTTAAAGTGAACTAAAAGACATTAAGAAAAGTACACAAGACATGAAAGAACAACATAAAGCCGACTTATAAGTTGTTAAAAAAAATATAAGGTGACAGAATTCAGGAAAAAATAGAAACAAATTCATCTCAAAAATTTTCCTTTTAAACGTTAAAAAATAAATAGAAGTAAGTTAAAGAAAGAAAATATGATATCGTTTATATGTGGAATCTAAAAAACAAGAGTATAAATGAACCTATCTACAAAACAGAAATAGAGTCACAGATTGTAGAAAACAAACTTATGGTTACTAAAGGGTAAGGGGTAAGGGCAGGGAGACAGATAAATTGGGAGATCGGAAATGACATATACAAATAGATAATACTATATATGCAAGTAGATAACTGATACTATATATACAAATAGATAACTGATACTATATATACAAATAGATAACAGATAAGGACCTATTGTATATCACAAGGAACATTACTCAATAGTCTGTAATGGCCTATATGAGAAAAGAACCTGAAAAAGAGTGTATATATACATAATACATTCATAAGTGATTCACTTTGCTGCACACTTGAAACTAACATAACATTGTAAATCAACTATACTCTAATAAAATTTTATTTAAATAAGAGATAAAGGTTAAATGATAGAAAATCATTAGAAGCAATAAACAAATTTAAAGAAATGATAATGGTTTAATAGAAAGTGTCAGTTATTGAAAATAGGTAAAGAAGATTCAGTACACAAACAATAGGACTCACTGAGGAAGAAAGTCCAACCAAAGGAACAGAACAAATACAAATACAAACTGAACAAAAAAATTGAAACTACATATTGACAGAAAATATCATGACACTATGGGCCTGAAGATGTCAACTTAGAATGACCTACACCATTATATTTTCTTTAAAAAGTACCAGAATTAACAAAAGAAAAAGAGAAAAAACTCAGAACTTCTAAGAGAGTGACTTATTTGGGAATAAAACATATCATCATAAGACTTTTCGGTAGGAATTATGCCAGAAGGAAACGGAGTATATGGTAATTTTATATCTAGTAAAACTGACTTACAGTTATAAAAATCATAAGCTATGTTTATCAATATGAAAGAACTCAGGAATATTGTTTCCACAAGTAATCCAAGATTCCATTAGAGAATAAGCTTCAGACTGGAGAGACTTAAAAATAGACACCAGTATTCAATACTAAGCATTAAACATATAGCTATTGTAGAAAGAAGACTAAATTAAGACTAAAACAAAGAGAATGTAGCAAGTATATTTATGTGCTATATAATATATACATATACTAAAACTATTTTTAAAATAGTGCACAATGAGGGAGTATAGCCAAAAATATTTTAACTCTTTCAATGATTATATTAGTCACGTTAGTATATGTATTATTATTCTGAAACAATTGAAGGTGCAATATGGGATGAAGCAAATGATATTTAGAGACAATTCTGATACTTTTCATACCTTATGTCCTTGAGAAATAGGGTAATAGATCTGAAAGAAGTCATGGATAAAATACAGAAGACATTATATTAAAAAGCCTTATAGTCTTGAATTTGAAGTATCAGTGTAAATCTATGAAGTGTTTTAAGTATATATATATATATATATATATATATATATACACATATACATATATATATATATATATATATATGCCTACCTATACACATACACACATTTTTCATATCTCTGTCCACTGCAAAGACCTATAAGAATGACCCAAATAGTATCAATGGAGATCCCTAGTACCTAGAATTATAGTTTCAAAATACTACCCTCTAAAAGAAAAGAGGCCCTCTTGGAATACTAGCATATTTAAGATCTAAAGCAGGAAATCTACAACTCTCTCAGTCATGTCCAACTCTTTGCGACCCCATGGACTATATATACAGTTCATAGAATTCTCCAGGCCAGAATACTGGAGCGGGTAGCCTTTCCCTTCTCCAGGGGATCTTCCCAACCCAGGGATTGAACGCATGTCTCCCTCATTGCAGGGGAATTCTTTACTAGCTGAGCCACAAGGGAAGTCCAGGAATACTGGAATGGGTAGCCTATCCCTTCTCCAGCAGATCTTCCTGACCCAAGAATCAAACTGGGGTCTCCTGCATAACAGGCAGGTTCTTTACCAACTGAGCTATCAGGGAAGCCCAAATAAGGGAGAAGTAAATTAAATTAAAGTGGAAGTTGCTCAGTCATGTTTGACTATTTGCAACCCCATAGACTGTAGCCCATCAGGCTCCTCTGTCTATGGAATTCTCTAGGCAGGAATACTGGAGTGGCTTGTCATGCCCTTCTCCAAGGGATCTTCCCAACCCACGGATTGAACCCTGTGTCTCTCACATTGCAGAAAGATTCCTTACCATCTGAGCACTGGGGAAGTCCATTCCACAAGTAAGTGAGTAGCATTTCTTTTATAAAAGTGTTGCAGGAAATTAATTAAAAGAAATATAGAATAATAATATCATCATTTTGAAACCACAGTGTGTTAATGGATTTGGGGACTGAACATTTCTTACATCACAGAAAATATATAATCAAAAGATAAAAATATCAGTAGACATATTTTTCCCTGTTCTGTCTGCTAACTACAGCCCCAAATACTGAACATGATATATAAAACTAACATAAGGAGTGTCTGAAAGTTGGTGAGAGATCACTCCAGGAACCTCAGGACCCAAAGAAAGACATGGTGGTGAGGCCCTGGGTTTTCTTTTTGCCTTGTGTATCCAGACTGTATACTGGAGAAGTCAGTAACCTGGAAACACCAACAGATATAGACCAGAAGAATCCCATCAAATGCCTGCTCTCAGTAACCAAAGTTCCTGGAAAGGGACAGCTGAGCAAAAAAGAAATTGTTAGACAGCAGCCTCTTGACTCAGACCTACACCACAGAAAAGTACGTGGTTGCACCCCTAGTTTTCCACCTTTGGCAGACTGTTCTTAAATTCTTCTCCCTCTCACCTTTCTTCTTGACTATTACCATTATCCTTCCAGAGTGATCTCAGACAAGACAGTGTGGGGGCAGTAATGAGTCATTCCCACCCATCCCAGCCAGGGAGGGATCAGCGGAAGATTAGAGGAGAGGGTGGAACCCCCACCTCATCCTAGCAGTAATAAGGGATCACCCCTACTAGCTCACTGCTCAAGGCAGAGTGAAAAACATAGACTTATTCCTTCCACAACAGGCAGTAACAAAATGCCCCTCTCCCTCCCCATGGGGTAGATGGTGTCAGAGAAGACCTAGTGAAAAGTCTGGTCTCTTAGCATTGCACAACACTAAGGAGGCCAGCTTCTCTCAGCATTAGTGAAAGCCCCTTAGGGAGTAGTAGTAAGGCCTCTCTCAACTAGGGTGGTATTAAGAGAGGCCTGTTAGGGAAAAGGGACTTCTAACCCCACCCTATAACAAATCCCAGCCCCCACAAGGTATCAGTGAAATTAGTGGGGAACTGAGACTTCCATACAAGACCTTCTAGAACTAACACCCAAAAAATACGTCTTTATCATAAGGGACTGGAATGCAAAAGTAAGGAGTCAAGAAATACCTGGAGTAACAGGCAAATTTGGCTTTGGACTACAGAATGAAGCAGGGCAAAGGCTAATAGAGCTTTGCCAAGAGAATGCACTGGTCATAGCAAACACCCTCTTCCAACAACACAAGAGAAGACTCTACACATGGACATCAAGAGATGGTCAATACCGAAATCAGATTGATTATATTCTTTGCAGCCAAAGATGGAGAAGTTCTATACAGTCAGCAAAAACAAGACCAGGAGCTGACTGTGGCTCAGATCATGAACTCCTTATTGCCAAATTTAGACTTAAATTGAAGAAAGAAGGGAAAACCACTAGACCATTCAGGTACGGCCTAAATCAAATCCCTTATGATTATACAGTGGAAGTGACAAATAGATTCAAAGGATTAGATCTGATAGACAGAGTGCCTGAAGAACTATGGATGGAAGTTCATGAACATTGTACAGGAGACAGTGATAAAGACTATCCCCAAGGAAAATAAATGCAAAAAGGCAAAATGGTTGTCTGTGGAGGCCTTACAAATAGCTGTGAATAGAAGAGAAGCAAAAAGCAAAGGAGAAAAGGGAAGGTTTACCCATGTAAATGCAGAGTTTCAAAGAATTGCAAGGAGAGATAAGAAAGCCTTCCTCAGTGATCAACACAAAGAAATAGAGGAAAACAATGGAATGGGAAAGAGTAGAGATATCTTCAAGAAAATTAGAGATACCAATAAAACATTTCATGCAAAGATGGGCACAATAAAGGACAGAAATGGCATGGATCTAGCAGAAGCAGAAGATATTAAGAAGAGGTGGCGAGAATACACAGAAAAACTATTAAAAAAAAAAAAAAGATCTTCACAACCCAGATAATCATGATGGTGTGATCACCAACCTAGAGCCAGATATCCTGGAATGTGAAATCAAGTGGGCCTTAGGAAGCATCATTATGAACAAAGCTAGTGGAGGTAATGGAGTTCCAGTTGAGCTATTTCTAATCCTAAAAGATGATCCTGTGAAAGTGCTACAGTCAATATGCCAGCAAACTTGGAAAACTCAGCAGTGGCCACAGGACTGCAAAAGGTCAGTTTTCATTCTTACCCCAAATAAGACAGTGCCAAAGAATGCTCAAACTACCACATAATTGCACTCATCTCACACGCTAGTAAAGTATTTCTCAAAATTATCCAAGCCAGGCTTCAACAGTACATGAAATGTGAACTTCCAGATGTTCAAGCTGGATTTAGAAAAGGCAGAGGATCCAAAGATCACATTACCAACATCCTTTGGATCATAGAAAAAGCAAGAGAGTTCCAAAAATACATATATTGTTTGCTTTATTGACTACTCCAAAGCCTTTGACTGTGTGGCTCACAACAAAATGTGGAAAATTCTTAAAGAGATGGAAATACCAGACTGCCTTACTTGTCTCCTGAGAAATCTGTATGCAGGTCAAGAAGCAACAGTTAGAACTGGGCATGGAATGATAGACTGGTTCCAAATCCAGAAAGGAGTACTTCAAGGCTGTATATAGTCAGGCTTCTTATTTAACTTATATGCAGAATACATCATGCAAAATGGCAGGCTGGATGAAGCACAAGCTGGAATCAAGATTGCAGGGAGAAATATCAATAACCTCACATATGCAGATGACACCACCTTTAAGGCTGAAAGCAAAGAAGAACTAAAAAACCTCTTGATGAAAGTGAAAGAAGAGAGTAAAAATGCTGGCTTAAAGCTCAACATTCAAAAAATTAAGATTATGGCATATGATCCCATCATTTCACAGCAGATAAATAGGGGAAAAAATGGAAATATCGAGAGATTTTATTTGGGGGGGGGCTCCAAAATTACTGCAAATGGTGACTGCAGTCATGAAATTAAAAGACACTTGCTCCTTGGAAGAAAAGCTATGACCAACCTAGACAGCATACTAAAAAGCAGAGACATTGCATTGCTGATAAAGATCCGTCTAGTCAAAGCTATGGTTTTTCCGGTAGTCATGTATGTATGTAAGAGTTGGACTGTAAAGAAAGCTGAGCCCTGAAGAATTGATGCTTTTGAATTGTGGTGTTGGAGAAGACTCTTGAGAGTCCCTTGACCTACAAGGAGATCCAACCAGTCCATCCTAAAGGAAATCAGTCCTGAATATTCATTGGAAGGACTGATGCTGAAGCTGAAACTCCAATACGCTGGCCACCTGACGGGAAGAACTGACTCATTTGAAAATACCCTGATGCTGGAAAGATTGAAGGCCAGAGAAGAAGGGGATGACAGTGGATAAAATGGCTGATGGCATCACCAACTTGATGGACATGAGTTTGAGTAAGCTCCGGGAGTCGGTGATGAACAGGAAAGCCTGGCATGCTGCAGTTCATAGGGTCGAAAAGAGTCAGACACAACTGAGGCCTGAACTGACTGACTGAATCCATCAAGTTTACCTCTTCTTACTCATTCTTGAATATGTTGTTGTATTTTACATTAAAAATTAAAACCTTCTCAAAGTATTATTTACTATGCTTAATTGTGTGAAATTTTAATACTTCATTCTACTACTTCAAATCGAATGTATCAATGTTTCTATACCCCAAGATGCTGACAGATATTTTTCTAATGAATTCCTCTTATGCCTTCAGTACTTATTCCCCAAATTAAAGTGGTTTAAAAGACTCTGGCAAGTTGCTTAATTTAAATAAAAAGAATAAGTGAAAAAGTTATACTGACCATTTTACTGAAATGAATATATTTCACATTTTTATTCTGTAATATTTGACATAGAGATATTAGGAGGTATGTGAACAATCTATATCAGGTTAATTCTCTCAATAAATGAAAACAAAGCTACAAATATAAAATGATCGAGATTTTAAAATTTAGATTTGTTATAAGTACCTTCTATTTTTCATATTAAAAGTAATTGTAAAATCTCCAAGCAGTTCATTTATTCAAATGCTGCCTAATCTCTGATCACTTGAACACATAATCAGCTTCACACTTTTGCCCACTTGAGAATTATTGATTCTTCCTATTAAAACAAATACAGATTCAGGTGATACATATTATAATTATCACAGCTAATGTTATTACTGCATGTAAATTGAATAGTATAATTAGGATATGGTTATCTGTATGAGAGAGAGAAGTAAATTTTTTATAGGGGTTTTGGAGAAAAGAAAGATTAAGACAATATAACCCTCAGCGACCAAATAAAGGGAAAATAAGTTAGTGGTATATGTCATTATTACTTATGCTTGTTTCAATATGTATTAGCTAGCGGTTTTGAGATAGCAAGGTTTTGAATGACTTCAGTATAAGAAGAGGGGAAGACTGGATGTAGGGAAAAGAGAGGAAGAGGAAATAAAGGAGGCCAAGAGAGAAATGGGAAAAAAATGGAAAGTAAAAGAAGAAAAAATAAGTTGAAAGGAGGGAAATTAAAGGGAGGAAAAGGAGGATGAGAGAAAAGGGAAGGGGAAATAAATACAAGTTTCCATACGAAATATTATATGTTATGATAATCATGCTATCTACTGCAACATTGCTATTCAAAAGACGTATGCTAATAAGTGGAATTCTATTCCAAGATTTCTTTCTCTGTGTTTTAAACTTTTAACTTGTAAAAACAATAGCTTTGATATATTCACAGCTCATAAATTAAATAACAACAAAATCATCACACCATGAGAGACACACAGATGAATAATACTTGGTTTCGCTCCAAAGGAATTTACTTTTCCATTGTGAGAGTTTTATTATAGACCATAGTACGTTTCAAAAATGTTTCAATTCTTAACCCTCAGTGAAGTGCAAGCTACCTAATTCTTTTTTTCCCCCCATTTATTTTTATAAGTTGGAGGCTAATCACTTTACAATATTGTAGTGAGGAATACATGTAAATCCATGGCTGATTCATGTCAATGTATGGCAAAAGCTACTTAATTCTCAAATGGTTTATTATATAATGAACTTCACACAGAAGAAAAGCAAAATGAATTGTTGACTGAGTACTATGTTTTATTTCAGTATGTAATGTCTGGTTCTGAATAAAGAATGATTTACTAGATTAAGACAAAAATTGACTTTCATCACAAATTCTATGAATTTTTGATATGCAAATAAAAGCCACTTTACCATAATATTTGGACTTCCCTGGTAGCTCAGTGGTAAAGAATCTGCCTGCCAATGCTAGTGATCCAGGTTGGGAAGATCCCGTGGAGTAAGAAATGGTAACCCACTCCAGTGTTCTTGCCTGGGAAATCCCATAAACAGAGGAGCCTGGTGGGCTACATTCCATGGAATCACAGAAGAGTTGGACACAACTTAGCAACTAAACCACAACAATGCAATAAGAGAGAATGATGGCACTCAAAGGAGCTCATGCCCCATTTACAGAACCTAGGACTATGTTACCTCTCATGGCAAAAGAACTTTGTAGATGTGATTAAATTCCTTGAGATGGAAGATTATTCTGGATAATGAAAATGGGCCCTATCTAATTACATGAGTTCTTAGAAGATGAAAACATATCTGTATTTTCCTGGATACAGTCAAAGGGAGCTATCAGAATAAGAGTGGGAGAGAAGGACTCCCCTGGTAGTCCAGTGGTTAAGACTTCACCTTACAACGCAGGTTCAGTCCCTGGTCAGAGAGTTAAGATCCCACATACCTCACAGCCAAAAATAAACACCAAAACATAAAATGGAAGCTATATTGTAACAAATTCAATAAAGACTTTAAAAATGGTTCACATCAGAAAAAATAAATAAATAAAACAAGATTGAGAAAGATGCAGAGTTGTGGCTTTGAAGATGGAGGAAGGGACCATGAGCCAAACGAGCCAAGAAATGTGAGCCAATTATAAAAGCCAGTAAAAGCAAGGAAACAGATTTGCCCCTAGAACTTCCAGAAAGGAAAATGGCCTTATTGTCATCCTTTCAGCCCACTGAGATCTGTGTTGGGCTTCTAATCTTCAAGAATGTAAGATAATATATTTCAGTGTCTTAATCCACTAAATTTGTGATAATTTATTATGGCAGCAGTAGAAATTTAAAACACATTCACATATTATTCAGTGTCTACATACTGACATTGACATAGGATCAATGACATACACAGATAATGTGTTATAAAATGGTTGATACATACATAATTTAACTTAGACAATTTATGATTCAATAATTTAAATCCATAATAACTTAATTTTCCTGAGAAATTTGAATTCTTGAGGGTTTTGTGGGTATAACACAAAACGTACTTCCAAAAAAATAGCAGTTGGAGCTGCCAGCATTTTTAGATGACCTTGTCTATTTCTTCCTTACCTTATTTCATAAACTCTACTTTCAAGAAAAGGCTGGGGTTTACTGTGCTGAAATAACTTAATTGAGCTAACCACTGAAAGAAATAGATTCCTGAGGAATGGAGCCAGATAAGTAAGTGGGAGAAGAGGCATCTGCTGTCCTCACCATGGTGGGATATATCCCTGTGGGAGGCTGAAAAACATCTGTGCTTCATGAAACCATTTCATGAAAGAATTATGCTTCTCCACCAGACATTTCAAGTTCTTAAAAAGATGCATTTAAAAAAGACTGTTTTTCATACTAGCATTTCACTTAGCATTTGGCTTATTTTTATTCTGAATTAATTTAAATGTTCCTATAAATGAGATTTCAAGTTAGACATGACTTTTTTTCTAGTTTTACAAACAGTACCCTTTCCTTCTGAAATGGTAGTTCTGTGAACTTAGAAAACAAGAAAGACAAGACTAGTGTATTTAAAAGTTAAGCCCAAATGTAAGGAAAACAAACAAAAAATCTTCATGAAATCCCCAAGTTCATGATTGAGCATGGCAATATTCTTTGAAGAAAGCATACAGTACAAGGAAAATAGAGATTTTGAGTATTTTTCCCTGTATATCATAAATTAAACTTTTGAGTATGTAAACCTACTAGACTTCCATTTCTGATGATATGGCAGAATGAGTTCAGGTAGTTGCTCAGTCATGTCTGACTCCTTAAGACCCCATGGACTGCAGCACGTCAGGCTTCTCTGTCCATCACAACACCCAGAGCTTGCTCAAACTCATGTCCATTGAGTCGGTGATGCCATCCAACCATCTCATCCTCTGTCATCCCCTTCTCCTCCTGCCTTCAATCTTTCCCAGCATCAGGGTCTTTTCAAATGAGTCAGTTCATCACATCATGTGGCCAAAGTTATTGGAGCTTCAGCTTTAGCATCAGTCCTTCCAATGAATATTCAGGACTTATTTCCTTTAGGATGGACCAGTTGGATCTCCTTGCAGGTCAAGGGACTCCCAAGAGTCTTCTCCAACACCACAGTTCAAAAGCATCAATTCTTTTGCACTCAGCTTTCTTTATGGTCCAAAACTCACATTCATACATGACTACTAGAAACACCATAGCTTCGACTAGATGGACAAAGTAACATCTCTGCTTTTTAATATGCTGTCTAGGTTGGTAATAGCTTTTCTGCCAAGGAGTAAGCATCTTTCAGTTTCATGGCTGCAGTCACCATTCACAGTGATTTTGGGCCCCAAAAAATAGCCTGTCACTTTGTCCATTGTTTCCACATCTATTTACTGTGAAGTGATGGGACGGGAGGTCATGACCTTTGTTAGTTTCTTGAATATTGAGTTTTAAGCCAGCTTTTTCACTCTCCTCTTTCACTTTCAAGAGGCTTTTTAGTTCCTCTTCACTTTCTGCATAAGGTGGTGTCATCTGCATATCTGAGGTTATTGATATTTCTCCCTGCACACTAGTTTCCAGCTTGTGCTTCATTGAATCTGGCATTTCACATGATGTACTCCGCTTATATAAGTTAAATAAGCAAGGTGATAATATACAGCCTTGATGTACTCCTTTTCCAATTTGGAACAGTCTGTTGTTCAATGTTCGGTTCTAAATGTTGCTTCTTGATCAACATATAGATTGCTCCAGAGGCAGGTAAGGTGGTCTGGTGTTCCCATCTCTTGAAAAATTTCCCACATTTTCTTGTGATCTACACAGTCAAAGTCTTTGGCATAGTCAATGAAGCAGAAGTAGATATTTTTCTGGAATTATCTTGCTTTTTCTAAGGTCCAACAGGTGTTGGCAATTTGATCTCTGGTTCCACTGCCTTTTCTAAATCTGGATTGAACATCAGGAAGTTCTCAGTTCTCTTACTGTTGAAGCTTAGCTTGGAGAATTTTGAGCATTACTTTGCTAGTGTGTGAGATGAATGCAGTTGTGCAGTAGTTTGAACATTCTTTGGTATTGCCTTTGTTCTGGATTGGAATGAAAACTGACCTTTTCCACTCCTGTGGCCACTGCTGAGTATGGTAGAATAGATCATCTGAAAATTCCTCTGTTAACAGAACTCATAGAATTATATACTGAGAACACAAGTAAAGGAAAGCAATCCTCCAGGACAGAAATAATAATAATAAAATAAAAAGAAGACTGGGACTTTCCTGGCAACCGTGTAGGAGAAGGAGGGATTTCCACTGGTTGGGCCAGCCAGGTGCACATGCAAGAGCCGGCACACAGGCCCAGGCTAGCAGCTCCAGGGGCAAGGAAAACAAGGGGGTTTGTAATTCCATTGCAACACCTTGTCTTAGGTTCATATGAGGTGAGACCTCTAAAGTGAAGTGAGTGAAAGTCACTCAGTTGTGTCTGACTCTTTGTGACCCCATGGACTACACACTCCATGGAATTCTCCAGGCCAGAATCCTGGAGTAGGTAACCTTTTCCTTCTCCAGAGGATCTTCCCAACCCAGGGATTGAACCCAGGTCAACAATGCAGGCAGATTCTTTACCAGCTGATCCACAAGAGATCCCTTAATAAACCCAGAATCTTTAAGGACCTATACATTGGGAATTCCCTGGTGGTCCAATGGTTAGCACTCTGTGCTTCCAAAACAGGGGGCATGGGTTTGTTCCTTGGTCAGGAAACTAGGATCTTGCCTGCCTGTAAGATATGGCCAAAAAAAAAAAAAAAAAAAGTCCAAGTCAATTAAAGAACTATGCACAGGTTGGATTTTTTTTTTTTTCTTTTTAGTTACTCTTCACAACAGTGAGATTTCAAGAATCCAAAATTTTCTTAATTTGACCTCTGGGTGGGAAAAGGTCTCTTTCGAGAATTTATTAATACAGAACTGTATTTTAAGAGGTTGTAATCTAAATTTATATTACTCAAATAGTGTATGGATGCCCAAAGTGAAAAGTTAAAACAGTGGTACCAAATACATAATACTCCTGGGTTGCCTGGCAGTAGTAAACTCTAAACTTGTCCAGAAGGATGCATGTTCAATCCAGGCAGAATAGAATTTATAGAGACAAATCATCCATCTTTAAAGACTATTTCCAAGTTCAAAATTTACCATAGAGAAGAGTCAATAGACACACAAATAACCCTATTGTTGTCCTCAGGAATTTTGAGAATCAATAGATAGATGAAAAGAATTATCTTTAATTAAAGAATAAGAGAATTTTTAAAACAAAGAATAAAACGTTATCACAAAACACACATATTTTCAAAGAAATTAAACTAGCAAAAAGAATAAATATATAGCTATTAAAATTAAAATCTAGCAGAATATTTATTCAAAAAGGGAAAATCCCAGAGTGATACAATTTTAAAGAGTAAAAAACTAGAACATTTTTAATAAAGTAATATAGTAAAAATTAGGACAATCATGCTACATGGAGTTCACCTTCTTTTAGATTTTACCCTGATTTTAAAATAACAATCCCAAGATTAAAAAGCATCACTCATGTATAGAAGTCTAGATGCATAATTGTAGTTCCAGGAAAAAAAAAGAGAAAGAAAAGCAATTTTCCATATAAGTATACAGTAATAAATTTGGATGATTTTCAGTATTCACTCAAATTAAGGACTTCAAATGAAACTCTAAATGTTAATAGAGCATGGTAAGTGCTGAATATTTTCCATAAATATATTATGAGCAATTCTTATGATACTCTTTTGTCTGCAGTTTATAACATATAGCATGTATCTTTCACATGCAAACAAATTTTTCATCTTATTAAACTGGCTTCATTGATGCTATAAATGATTAAGTGGTAGATCATGAATACCTATCAGTTTTTGTTTGCATTTTTTTCTAATTAATTCCTCTTTCGTACAACAACAGCAGAAAGTGAAGGGCTCATCAGGTAGCCACTCATGCTTTTTATCGGATCTTGCTTGATTGTAGACTGTCAGACCACTTAGTAAACCACAACTAAGTTTACTTTAGTTTACAACCGTAAATCCCTGTTGAATATTTGATTTTTACAAGAATGAGTCATGATTCTGTTGGATTTAAAAAAAAAAAAAAGGTTTATCTGAGGTAGTGATCAGTTTGATGGAACTCAGTTCATTTTTTTCCCCTTATTCAATTCGTCATTCAATGATTGAATGGTGAGGAAGGTATAACTAAAAAAAAAATAAAACAAGCAAACAAAACTACTGTCAGTGATAGCACTGTAGAGTCCACTATTAAACATTTTTTAATTGTAAGATTTTTGCTGTACTATGAACATCTTGGAGACATGGAGCAAACCTTCCCTACTATTTATATCCAGAGTCTAGCAGAAAATTTCAAAAATAGTAGCCACTCCATGATATTTACTGAATTAATAAAATAATTTCAACTCCCCTTCCTTTCTGATATAAAATAAGTGGTAATGCACTTTCATCAGTTTTACACATACCCTTCATTAAGGCAACACAAAATGCTCTATAAAATCCCTCACTCTTTGTAATTATCACTTGTTAAAATTGCTTTTTGTCCTTTTATATACTTTGGAAGGACTGATGCTGAAACTGATCTCCAGTATTTTGGTCATCTGATGCAAACAGACAACTCATTGGAAAAGTGCCTGATGCTGGGAAAGATTGAGGGCAGAAGAAGAAGAGGGTGTCAGAGGATGAGATGACTGGATGGCATCACTGATGCAATGGACATAAACTTGGGCAAACTTTGGGGGATGCTGAGGGAGGCCCAGAATGCTGCAGTCCATGAGGTCGCGAAGAGTCAGACAAGATGTTGGACACTGAACAACAAAAATTGCTTTCCTAAGCTGTCCATCAAAAGATATCATTAAAGAACTAGAAGAAACTTTGAATGCTATTGAGAAGTCATTCAAATAGGGTGTGGCTGGTCAAGGGTCAGCTTGACTCTGCACTGAAAGAAATATGGTATGCCATTGGTGGAGATGTGTGTGGAGTGCAGTTCAGAAAGAAGGAATAGCTTAATCCAGGGTCCCAGAGCTATTATTAAAAGATAAATACTTCTGGTTCAGGTTAGAGTCATCAGCTTTTTAAACATTAAATTTTCTATTCCATGTCTTGCTTTCATTCACTTCAATTTTGTCCTAAACTTAGAGTAAACAACCACAGCTGTTTTTAATTCTCAGAAATTAGAGACCAAGCATATTCTTGCTAATTTTAAACCGGGATAAGATATTAATATATCATTCTGTAAACTCCTCAGTGCCTCCTCAGTTTCTGATGTACCCCTTTAACCACTGATTATTAAGAACTTCAGTTCTTATTTGATGAATCAGAACCTGGAAAATTATATTCACCTGAATTCATTGCTTTCAAAAAATGTTTGCTTTCAGGTAGAACATTTGACAATAGCTGATGACTCTTTTGTTATTCAGTAATTGTCACTTGGTTATACTTCCATTGGTTATGAAGGTAAGGCATTTTCAAAATTTTGTATTTCAATTTGTTTGTTTGTTTATTTATTTATTTATTTATTTTTATTAGTTGGAGGCTAATTACTTCACAACATTTCAATGGGTTTTGTCATACATTGACATGAATCAGCCACAGAGTTACACAATTTGTAGTAACAAGTATGATGACTATACTTCCACACAATTTATAACCACTTTATAGAGAAATAAAAGCATCTTTCCTGTGTAGTAAATAAAAGTTCACACACTCTGGGGAAAAAAAATGTCAGATGAATGGGAACAGCATGGAATAGGGTAAAGATTCCCAATGTGGGAATAAAGAGGCTTGGATTTTAGTCCAAGCCCTGTTATTAGCTACTTTTATGTCTTTGAGCAAGTCATTTAGATTCCCTGAGTTTCTGTTTCCTTATCTATAAAATTATGTCCTCTATTTTCATGTTAAAAATAATCTAATACAAATGTTGTTGATAGGAAGAAAAACAGAAATGCATTAAAGAAGACAATATAAAAAGTAAAAGCCTGTCATTATTCTTTCTTGTCTTGCACTGACACTTTAGCAAAAGTATTAAGGTGACTTTAATAGTCTTAAGTAATACAAATTATACATTAATCTCAACCCTAGAAGATTAACTTTTCTCCATTCATATTCTAGAAGACTTGCTGTTTTAGAATTTGTGTAATCTCACTCTCAAGAATAAATCTATTGATTTTACCACTGTTATTTATTCAAAATTGATATCCTATTCATGTTTGTTACAGACATATAAACAAGATATCATTAGTACACTATGTTTTCAACCTAAATTTTATCTGAATGCTGTTCAAACAGTTTCACAACGCATTCAGATATATAGAAAATTCAATATTTTTGATTTGTTGTTAAATTTTAAACTGAAAAAACTGTCCTTTATGGAAGACATATTGTATAATAAATGCAGACATGAAATACTAAACTACACATATCATAAGCCTCAAATCATCAGAGATATCACTAGAATTTTACTATGCCCTAAGATATTGGAAGAAATCCTAGAAATTGAGAAAAATGATGGCAGCTGCTGTCACTGATGCTGGAGCCAAACCAAACTGCAGTGTCCACATGGAATCAATCACAGTGCCCTGGGCCTTGCCTTTATCACCATCTCCAAAACCAGATGCCATGGGTATAAGATAAATAAGCATGATGTCATGAGGAAGTCTGAGCAGTGATGAGAGGGAAATACTGAGAATCAGGCAGAGAAGCAGTGGGATAGCAGCTGTCTGCAGAATATAAGTAGGGGTTAAAAGGGAGATCACTCTTTCACCTATTCAAGAATCATGCCTTCTGTATCTATTATGTACCAGACACTGTTAGGTGCTAGTGATACAAAAATGAATTAGACCCAACCTTGCTTATGAGAGAGCTCCTTGTATAGGAAGTGAAGCATAGACACATAAATATTAAATCACATTTAGCGGTGATAGGTACTACAAAAAAGCTATGTGCAAAATGTGATTGGTAGTCCAGAACAAGAATCAACTGCCCAGGAGACTCAGGAAACTGTCTGCATGGGACAAGGGAATCATCCGATGATTTGGTGTTTAGGAGAAAAATAGGAATTTTCCAGTTGAAGGAGAGAGTCAAAAGGAGTATAGGCAGAAAAAAGCACAGGTGAAAGAAAGGGACATGAAAATGTACTCAGGCTAAAGGGACTAGGTTTAGCATGCTAAGCTGGAGGTCTTGGTGCACGTTGTGGAGGCAGGAGGTTAAGAAAAAGTAGAAATGAAGAGACTAGAATAGTAGACTGGAACTAGATGATGAAACATCTTATCCGCCATGTTAGAGAGTCTTGATCTTACCCTACATTCAACAGAGAAGTCAACAGGATTTATAAAAAAGTGCTTTTTAGAATGCTATATCTGAGGAAAGTGTAGAGGGGTAATTTGATAGGGAGGATTACAGGAATGAAGGGTGAAATATTAATTGGGAGACTGGGTTACAATAGTATAAACAAAGATGATAAATTCAAATGCTTTCAAGTGATAGTTGCTCAGTTGTGTCCAACTCTTTGCAACCCATGGACTGCAGTTTGCCAGGCTCTTCCATCCATGGGATTTTCCAGGCAAGAATACACTTGAGTGAGTCATTCCCTTCTCCAGGGGATCTTCTTGACCTAGGGGTCAAACCTGTATCTCTGCATTCCAGGCAGATTCTTTACTGTCTGAGTCACCAGGGAAGCCCAAATGCTTTCAAAGTCCTGGCAAATAATGCAAATGTGAAGCTGGTTCCTGCTCCTGCCCCTTACCTCAGACATTAAATTAAAATAATTAAATAAATAAATATCAATGCCAAACATCACTTAGGATAAAATTTGCTTTAGGGATGCGAGTTTTGTTTTGTTTTGTTTTACCTAGGAAAAAGGAGGATAACATTTTGAATTATGTAATGAAGAAATGAGGAACACAAAAGAGATGGTGAATTCCAGATCTATGTGAGTGGTGAACAGAACTGTTTCAGCTATTTCTGAATCCCTAGGAAATCAGTCGTTGTTCAGTCACTAAATCATGTCCAACTCTTTGCCACCCCCTGAACTGCAGCATGCCAAGCTTCCTTATCCTTCACTCATGCCCATTGAATTGGTCATGCCATCCAACCACCTCATTTTCTGTCACCCCACTTCTCTTGCCCTCAATCTTTCCCCACATCAAGCTCTTTTCTAATGAGTTGGCTCTTTGCATCAGGTGGCCAACATACACTAAAAATTTCATGTGTGCTAACTGACTCCATCCAATAACAGCTGAGGAGAAAGTAAGAGAGAAAACCCTGCTCCTCATGCACTGCCAGTGGGCAAGAACTCTGCAGATACTTAAGTGCTAAATCATTTCAGTTGTGTCCAACTCTGTGACCTTATGGACTGTAGCCCACCAGATTCCTCTGTTCATGGGGATTCTCCAGGCAAACATACTGGAGTGGGTCGCCATTTCCTCCTCCAAGGGGATCTTCCCAACCTGTGGATTGAACCAGAGTCCCTTATGTCTTCTGCATTGGCAAGCAGGTTCTTCACCACTAGCTCCATCTGGAAAGCCAAGATACTAAAGGTATAAGTCAATGCCATTTTTTTTTTAAACATATTGAAACCGTAACTTGGCCCTAGCAATACAGAAAATTGCCTAGCCTTAGTCAGAAGCTATTTTATTTTTTTTTAATTTTTATTTATTTGTTTAAATTTTTTTTATTTTTTATATTATACATTTTTTTAAGGTGGACGGTAACTAGATTAAACAACTGGGCAAAAACAAACAAACAAAACTATGCTAAAGCAGTGAGAAAAGCCAAAATGACTATATCATTAAAAGTTATTTTCAATTGCAATTCTGCTATAACTTTATACAAATAATCATTTTACTTCTTCAATCTATATCTAAATAGATATATATCTAAATATTATCTACAACCATGGAATGGCAGGAAAGATTGCAGACAGAGTCCATTTAGACTTGAAGTGAGAGAAACATAAATGAGGAAGTACAGAAACTTAATTCTAAGGGTTGAATAATTTCTAGACAAAAGAGGAATTCTAATGGATAATAAGAATAATAGATTGAATACAGATGGTTACCTCAAAACAATATGGAATGTTAAAATGATTTCCCCCACTTAAACTAACCTGATCATAAATTATTACTGAGGTAATATGGATAAATATTATTTTAAAAACTACTATATGTGATTTTAAAAAGCACCATATGCAATTTTGATACATTTAAGTATAGCATTTAAATGCATTTCCTGCTTTCAAAAATGACTGCAATTTACATGTTTCATTTATATAAAGATAGTAAGTCTCATATATGTCAGGTGGTTAATAAATAGGTTAAGTGAACAGTGGTTAGTTAATAGAATGGAAAACTTTATATCAGAAGATTGATATGATATGCTTAAAAAATTTAAGAGCTAAAAAAAAAGAAAAGAAAAAATTAAGAGCTGAGTGAGAATTTAGAGTCTTGATCATATCACAGCTGGTTGCTGTGCAACCTTAAATAAGATACTTAATCTCTGTGTTCAGAGTCTTCTTTTGTGAAGAAGGATAAAGGAAGGCCAAATTGCAAACCAAGAATTCCTTTTAACAAGCAGTCTAACATTCAGTGCCCTTGTAAAATAAGAGAATGTCTAGCTTTGAAATAAATTTGGATGAAAAATTTAATTGCCCCAAACTAAAAATCAAGATCTTTTATCTGTAAGAATGGAATAACTGTGCCTTCAAAATTACATCTGATTACTTTTGCTGCATGAAAGCAAAAGTACACTTAATATTTATGGTTACAAATTCAAAAGTTTCCAAGAGCCAAGCAAAAATCATAAATATGTGAAGTTTCCAAAATACAAAATAATATGAGATGATGGGGTCTATGAGCAATGGGAGAAAGCATATCTTACAATAACTCTCACATTCAGTTCTTTTTTTTTTTTTCCCCTAAACATTGCCTGTAAAAGCCCATCTTTGGCCAGATTCAGATGGTGTGGCATAAGATCGTGACCTCCAAACCTTGCCTTCTATTATTAGGTCCTAAAGTGTCTTTTTTTTTTTTTTTCACTTGGAAAGTCATACTGCTTCTTACAAGTCAGTAAACTATCTTATCAATGGCCAGTTTTTTCCTCATTTTATCTCATGCTATCAACAGCATTTAACCTATTGGATCACCCCCTCCTCTTAGATAACTTCACTCATCTGGCTCCCCAGACACCATATACTCAGATTTTCTTCTGAGCCACTCCTCAGTCTCCTAGTTATTCTCCTAGATCTGTAAATGTTGGATGACTCTAAAGTTTATTCCCCTCTGTTTCTACACATTCACTCCTTTGGTGAATTCCAGTCTCTCATCTTTAAATAATAGCAACATGCTGTCAATCACCAAATGTATATTTGCAGCCCAGAGTTTTCTCCCAAACTCCAGATTCCTATATCCAACTGACCATTTAACATTTGGATATGGATGTCTGACATTTCAAATTTAAGATGTCTCAAACTGAAATCCTGTTTTCCACAAATGTGCCTCACTTACATTCTTTCCAATCTCAGTTAATAGCACCTCTATTATTTCAGTTACTGAAGCCAAAAATCTTGGTGTTATTTTGACATCTCTGTTTTTCTCACACCTTACATCTCAGTCTGTTGGGGCATCATCCTAATTTTACTTTCAAATAAATATAGAATCTGGCTACTTTTCAACACCTTTGCTGTTTACATCCTGTTTCAAGGCACTATTCTCTCTCTCCTGGGAATCACCGAAGTCTCTACTTGCTCCATTAAGGCATAGACACTATTCTCAGCACAGCCACCAAAGTGATCCTTTCAAAATTAAAATTATTTCATTCTTTTGGACAACAGCCTGCCACAGCTCTCTGTTCTACTCTGAGTTAAGCAATTACCCTCACAGTAGCTTCTTACAAGGCCCTTAAAATTCTCTCCCTTGCCACCATCAGCATCCCCTCCCACTATGTTTTCTCCTAACATTTCCCCTCAGTTTAAGTTGCTTTAGCTACACTATCCTCTTTGTAGTTCCATGTACATCCTGGTAATGTTTTAATGTAATCACCTAATTATTCCCTCTGAGTGGAAAATTCTTCCTTAGATATTTACTTAACAAACTTCCACACCACATTTAATATTTCTTCAACTATTACCCTCTCATGAATCAGACCCTGACCACCTACAAAACTGCCACCACCCCAAGCCCTGGCAGTTCTAATCCTGTTTACACTGCTCCAGAAAGGCTATCATATTTTAATATTCTCTACTATTTAGTAACTTGACTAAATCAGTTCAGTTCAGTCGCTCAGTCGTGTCCAACTCTTTGCGACCCCATGAATCGCAGCACGCCAGGCCTCCCTGTCCATCACAAACTCCCAGAGTTTACTCAAACACATGTCCATCAAGCCAGTGATGCCATCCAGCCATCTCATCCTCTGTCGTCCCCTTCTCCTCCTGCCCCCATCCTTCCCAGCATCAGGGTCTTTTCCAATGAGTCAACTCTTTGCATGAGGTGGCCAAAGTACTGGAGTTTCAGCTTCAGCATCAGTTCTTCCAATGATATTTCCTCTTTCTTTGCTAGATTCAAAGTGCTATGAGAACAGACATCTTTTATTGTTCATCTCAAGCACCCTGAAGAATGTCTAGGCCACAAATATTCAGTAAATATTTGTTGTGGTTTATTAAATTATCAGAAAAGATAATTCATCAGGAAATTTAAATTCAGTTTTTAGAGTCTTGGTGTTATTTTTATGATTATCAATAAAAGGAAGTAAAATAAATGATGTATTAAGTGCCTACTATGAGTTAGTCACTGTGCTAAGATATTTACATATACTATCCCATTTTATTTTTATGACAACCACATCAGAATGGCATAATGTGTCCTGTTTTCCAATAATAAAGTTATATAACTTGTAAGTTACATAGTCAAGCTTTGCACCTATGTTTACTTAACACAAAATTTATGACACTCAAAAAGAAGTTGTATGATGTATATTCTTTAAGATAATTAATAGACAACTGTGAAATAAATCCTGGAAACATAAGGATAACTGTCCATGAGACTGATGTACAATTAACCAATGTCATCCATTTATAATTTAACATTTCTGTTAACGGTTTGCTCATATTATAGAAAAAAAATTCAGATTTGTAAAAAGCTTTCTACCACTATAAAAATTGAGAATAGAGAATTGATAACAAATGGGAAATACCCCCAAATATGGAAGCTTCACAAAATATCTGGTAATTTTATTTTTAAAGTATATCTTACATGTAGCTAACACATTGTTTAGGCTGATATTAAAAAAAATATGTGAAAAATTATACTAGAGACAGTAAAATGGGTTTTCTTCCACTTTCACTTAAGCTTTCAATGTTTAGAATTGAACAGATCAGCTGCTTGAAGAAATATTAAGGGCTTGTCTGAGAGCTTCTGTTCACTGTCACAATTCTGCCAACTAGTTTCCAGAACAGGCCAAAAAATGTGTCACTTAAAAGGTTAATGCATTGTCTACAAGACAAATTGTTCACTAAGCGTGAAGTAACTGTTTTCAAGAAGAAACAGCTATGTTATCACTAGAAGTAAAGCTATCATGATCATACGGTCACTTATATCAGAAATTCAGCCACCTTAACTGCAGTGTACAATTTGTCTTCCAGACTGGATTCATTGTCTATGTAACTGACAAAACTCCCTGGTTTAGAGCCTATTCACATGATGGAAATTAAGTCATATGTTTGTACAGATATAAATTACTCTAAAGCCTTCCTCAAAAGCAGAAGTCAATGTCCTTTCCAACCTTGCTAAAACACCAAAACACGCTGAGTAAGCTTAATTGAACTGTTTTATTTTACTAAAGTATGCAAAGCTGTTCTTCTTTTTTATAATAATTGGGACCTCAGGCTCTCATAAATGAATTTGCTGCTCCCTTTGAAGAAAAAGATCAAGAAAAATTTCCCAAGTGCAAAATCAAAAAGAAAAGAAAGCTTTCTTTGCTTACTTGAACTATACATCTTGTCTTACTGTTAATTTAATGTTTTCTTAAGTAGGAAAATTAGTACAGAACAGGTAGCTATGCTTTTTTCTCCCTTGCCCTTTCTTCTAAAGAAACATATTTATGAAAATTTCCGTGATTTTTAAATTATGATAACTAAGTACCTTTTGCATGACATTAATACTACAGTTTACAATGTCTTGCACCTTCACTAGCATTTGGACTTCACAGTCCATTCAAAACTTGCAAGTAACTAACAGTGACAGACTTTACTGTCTTGGGTTCCAAAAGCATTGTGGATGGTGACTGCAGCCATGAAATTAAAGGAGGTCTGCTCCTTAGAAGAAAAGCAATGACAAATCTAGGCAGCATATTAAAAAGCAGAGACATTGCTTTGCCAACAAAGGTCAATATAGTCAAAGTTATGGTTTTTCCAGTAGTCATGTATGGATGTGAGAGCTGGACAATAAAAAAGGCTGAGTGCCGAAGAACTGATGCCTTTGAACTGTGGTGTTGGAGAAGACTCTTGAGAGTCCCTTGGACTGCAAGGAGATCAAACCAGTCAATCCTAAAGGAAATCAACTGTGAATATTCATTGGAAGGACTGATGCTGAAGCTGAAGCTAGAATATTGTGGCCACCTCATGCAAAGACCTGACTCATTGGAGCAGACCCTGATGCTGGGAAAGATTGAACACAGAAGGAGAAGGGGATGACAGAGGATGAGATGGTTAGATGGCCGTACTGGCTCAATAAAGTTGAGTTTGAGCAAATTCCAGGAGATGGTGAAGGACAGAGAAGCCTGGTGTGCTGCAGTCCATGGGGTCACAAAGAGTCAGACATGACTGAGTGACTGAATAAAAACAGTCACTGAAAGTTTATGAGGCTAAACTCTGTATAAGGTATACTTGCTGTATCATAGCGTTTTACTCTCAACGAAATAGGTATCTTTATAGCCCAATTTTGAGATGCAGCAACTGAGTCACATAAAATCAAGGGAATCACATGTGAACACACAACTCATAAAACAAAGAAATAGAATTCATGCTGTCATAGGTCTATGCCACTATTAAAAGTTATTCTCAATTGCATTTATAAATTAGGCACTCTCTCCCATTTTGTTGACCTATAATCCAAAGATTGTGGCGGGGTTTTTTTTTGCATCATGTTTTATGGCCTTTGATGCTTAGTAAAAAAAACTATAATAATCAGAACTGCCTTTACTGAGTGTCTCCTAGGTATTCACTATGAAATTTGCCTTATTGCTAATTTTGACTAGAACCATGTAAGATATGTATTATTATACTTATTTTACGAATGAGAAAACTGAGGCTCAATGAGTTTAATTAAAGTATCCCAGGTCACATCGCAAGAACTGGAAGAATCAGGATTCCAGGCCACTGCTTTTCCATAGACCATATGGCCAAAAGGATGACACTCCTTTGACCATCCTTACTACTTGGATGCTCAGTGAATTCTAAGCAATGTGTCTTTAACTTCCTAAGGGGACTGTATGTTTTAAAACAATCACAACTATATTCTATTAAAAAAAAAAAAAAACTTTATTTTCTGTCTAACAAAACATTATTTTCTAAGACATTGCATGCAAAATGAGCAAAGTCTTGTTTAGATACTAATTTTATAGTGTAAATTGGTACAGGGAAAGCTGCTTTGACTTGTGGATGTATTTGTAAATGTTGCCTTTGGGCTTGCAAAGTATTCTTCTCTGGAGTCAACAAAATGCAAATATAATTAAGCTACCCTTTCTGAGGTGACCACTTTTTAACCAGCTATATATTTTTTAATATCAGCTGCATTCCTTTGGGTTATAGTGGGATAGTTGGAATTATGCAATTATGCTGTATAGTATTTTAATTAAAAGATGTATCACTGAATACTTAAACATTCTGTGTCTGCCAGAACCTACAATAATTATGCAAATGTGAGAGAGCAGGGGAAGAAAATTCACATCTTTTCTGTTTATATTTCAATTAGATTGTGAAAACTCATTGCTGAAACTGAAAATTTCACATTTTCTAACAGATACAAAAAGTTCAGAAATGCTGTTTTTTAGTTATAAGCTACATCGAATTCTACCAATATTAATTAAAATTTAGCAAATTCATATTTTATATGTATATGTTATATATGAACCCACAAAGTACAACTGAACTAGGTGATTCATCTTTAGATTTATAACAATATAGGGTCAGAAATCACAATGTTTTGTTGTAATATTTCAATGTGGCATGGTGAACTAGATTCTTCCAAATTGATAAGTTCTTCTGGAGTT
This sequence comes from Cervus elaphus, assembly GCF_910594005.1. NCBI lineage: Eukaryota > Metazoa > Chordata > Mammalia > Artiodactyla > Cervidae > Cervus > Cervus elaphus. Next base: position 92,218,824 of record NC_057848.1, read on the forward strand.
GAAAATAACACTTCTAAAACAATTTTTCAAGTCATCAGGGTATTTGATAACAACATGGAGTGGTAAATTGTTAAACATGGCTGAAGCACATTATGTTAAAGTCCTATCAGCCTCAGAAAAATTAAGCTAAGACTGAATAAGAGGAGATGTACAAGAGAAGTAAAAGTATACTTTTGCTGTCAAAAGGGCTCTGGTCTAGAATCAGGAACATGAGATTTGGAGATTTGTGTTGAACACAAACTAGCTGTGAGATCTTATGTACCATTCTTTACTTGATCGGGACTCGGTTGCTTCAACTGTTAAATGCAAAGGGAAGGGAAAGGAAAAAGGAATGGATAGGGAAAAAATAGATGTATTTGTAGTATGAGAGGGGAAATACTATTATACATACAAATCTAAGGTATTTCTATTTTTATTTTACTGTTCATACTGAAGATAGATTGACTATTAATAGTTAATGGCATGACCCTACTGGGAAAATATTAACATGGCTCAGAAAGGACTACAAAGAAAAGTGAACTCCCTATCCAAAACCCATTCTTCAGAAATCATCACTGCTAGCAATTTCTTCTCTTATCAGATTTAAAAAATAAATGCTAAGGCTTTCTATTTGAGTGAAAAGTTGTTTTTAAATCACCTTATATTTGAAGACTTGCTTTTCCAACCCACTACACAGCTCTGATTTACTTCGTAGTACAGATGTGTGTGTGTGTGTGTGTGTAATGCGGGTGGAAGCAAACAGGCTGTAGTCAGAAGGCCTTGTTCAAGTCCCAGCATTGTATCTTATCAGCTTTGTTTGCTGGATAAAAAGTGAAAACTGTAAGTATATGTTTCTTATCAGTAAAATCAGAAGAGCAATATTCCCTCTCAGAGCTATTAATGAAATATGAACATGAACATGCTTTTTAAACAAGTGAAATATTAAGTTGTCATTATGAGTATAGTTTTTAGAAAGCACAAATATTGATCTGTCTAGATAGGAACAATGGAATAAAGTACTCCCGAATTCAAGTTGCCTACTCATATCATATTGTTAAGGGGTTCTGCCCTTGTTCTACTTTGTCAGCTCTCTGGGAATGTTGAAAACTGACTATGAAATAAAGAAACATTTCTGCTTATCTCCTTTTCCCACAGCATTCTCACCTACAGACATTGTTCACAACATTCCAATAAGTATATACAGGTAACTGAAAAAACAAAGGAAGAGCAAGGAAAGAAAGTGACACAAAATCAGTTCCCTCCAACATCTCTCCCATAAATTTAATTTCCCTTCACCCAACAAACTGTCAAAAGCAATAGGAAAAAATACAGGACAAAATCTTCAGGTAAAAAACACATCTTCTCTATATTCTAGGAAATAGTGTTCCAAATAAGTCAATTTACCTCTGAAAGCATCAAATATTCATGTGTTCAACTCACAGAATGTTGCCTTCTGAAAAAGCTTAGAGAACCAAAAGTACCATTCTGTAAACTTCCATTCCTTTATAGGTTAATGTGTTTAACTTCAGAGCATGTAACTAACAGTTGCTTAAAGAATTTTCTTAATTGAAGCTGGACTTATATTAAGAGATAGCTATAAGGAAACAGAGAGTGGAAAACCAGTTCTTTCTAAACTGAAATAAAAAAATCAGGTTCCATGATTTGTGGAACTGACTTTGTGTTGTCAAATCCCTTAATTGTTTGGCCCCTTTCTTACTCAACTATAAATTAAGTTTAACTCACAAGTGTCTCTAGAAAGCACTGAACTTAATGCCTGCTGTCAACAAAGTCAAAGCTTGGAATTGCACATTCAACATATATGGCCTCTAATTCTTCTTTTAGCCATGACTGCAGGGGAAAGAAGGGTATCAAAAACTGGGGTTGCAAGGGCCCATCACCATGCTTCACATATAAGAATGATAAATTGTGCTTGTGTGAATGACTTCCATTTCTACTCTTCTGTGCCCTCAAATGTAACCAAGGATAGAATACAATAAAGAACAACCTTCCTAGCCACTATAATTTTACTTATCATTCCATATTCTTCTCTCCCATTCACTGTCTTTCATTTTATGTTATTTTCTACTCTCATTATAATTCATTAAAATGGAGGAATACCATAACTTTGCATCCTCATTCGTTCCTTCTATTTGTGATAACTTTAAATGCATCCTCTGTTTTTCCTTTTAAAAGCATACTGCACTTTACTGAAAACAAAAGTGAATAAACTGCTTCCCATTTTCATGCATCTTTAAAATGTTGACAACTTCAAATTCAGTATCTCTCATCGTTGTGTAAAAAACAACTTCAAGAAAGATAGAAACTCAGTGACCCACAAATTATAGCTAGATTTGGCACCATTGAAATTAAATGTAAGCAGTTTCCTTCAGCTCAGGTATTATCTCTTTCTCCTGTTTTTCAAGAGCTATCTACTGTTGCTGAAGACCTAAGGGTCTAAGCTTGCACTCTATTCATTACAGGTCATCTCACATTGCATGTTGCTGGGCCACAGAGGCACAGATTTGAGATGGCATATGATCTAGCACAATCTGTTGGTTCTCTAAACTAAATATATGCTAGTGCTGATGATGGAAGACAGTCCAGAAGAGAAAACCACACTTTAGCAAGACCATTTTCAAATAGAAAAGAGGATGTAGAAACATTATTTAAGTTCAATGGGTATAAAGCTTTATAGTATAACCATCAAAATTCTCTTTTAAGTGGCCTTCAGGTAGCCACAGTAACTACGTTTTCAAACAAAAATGCTATTGTTCATTAATATAACATGGTTTAATCATATTAACATTGGCCCGTATTTCTTTCTAGCTAAAAATCTGGATGTAGCCTGCAATATAGAGTTTTAAGCAAGATTCAATGACTTTATAGTCAACCAACTAATAAAAAGCATATAGTGTGAAAATTTTGCGTCTTTAACAAAAATTAAGTTCAAATTCTCTGACTCACTTCAGGGAGAAAAAAAGCAAACCTTATGAATTTGTTACTACTGCAGGAGATGATATCAATAAGATACTAATAAAAATATTATCTGTTTAGTGGGAAGAGTGCCAATTTGCCTTGAGGGCCATTTTATTAGCATTTTATCCAATATTTTTAATTATTAATATCAATTCATATCTCAAAATATGAATTACACTAATGTTCCTAACATCATGAACTTTTCTATAATGCTGCTCTTCATACATATAATAAACATTAATCTTATAGATGTCAATATGATCATGTTATCAAACTACATAGTAGAACTTTATAAGAATCTGACTTCCAGACCCGATTCCCAAATGATAGTGATAGAGCAAATATATCTTCTCTGGTTCTCAGTCTAATTACAGACTATTAAGAAATATACTAAGATACATTGATACATTGGTCCCAGGGCTTATAGAAAAAATAAAACCTATTGGTTAGATACTAACATGCATGTAGGAACAAGATACAAATTTGATAGAGACAAGGCATTTTGTATTTGTGGCTAGACCTCTAATGAAAAATGAAGAGTGGATGCTGAATTTCTGATTTTTTCCCTCCTGTGCCAACTTTCTCTGAAATTAAAATGGCAGAACTGTAACTAACACAGATACCCTGGTAATTATTTAGTGAACCAGATGTGCCAATTCATTTTACTTTTGTTACAATAGACAATCTGATATCTCTTCAAGGTCCTTCTACATCACTTGGTTTAGATTGTGATTAGACTCTACTGGTTGATATGTCTGAAAGCAAATGCTGTTTGTTTGTTTGTTTGTTTTTTCCCTTGCAATATAGTTACACAAATAAAGCATCCAAAGAACTGTTGCATCCTAGCTTTATCTATCTATCTGTCTATTTGTTGGCAGGTTTATCATTTTTCAAAGTTGAAAAGTGATAACTTCTTCTTAGCAAAAATGAGAAATCATTAAACTGACCAAAGAAAAATGATAAATAGAAAACTACTACTAGATGCTGAGCTTAAGTAGTCAAGAAAATGTCATAAAATGCTTTTGTTCAATCTATTTCAAACTTTATGAGCCAAAGCAGAACTCAAGTGTTAATATATTTACATTAAAACAGAGGTTACTGATTAATAACTCATCCACTGTCAAATCAACCCTCATTTGCAACAAATTTACCTAATTCATCTGTTATGGGTATTCTTAAAAGTAATTGTCATTCTAAAGTATTTTCAGTATGTAGAATCTTTCATATTGGATAGATCTTCTAGAAAGTTTGCTATAAAGTGAATTTCCATGAAGTCTATTTTCCAATAGAGAGGCATGGCAGAGAGGTAAGGAATGTTGTTGGGATACTTAAGGGAGTTTTGTTTTTGGCATCCAGTTCTAATAACTAACAACACTTTTTAGAGGTATTTTTGAAAGAACAAGGCATTAAGAGTTACAACACTCATAATAATGACATAATAGCTGCCATAACAATGAGCAGGTCTAGGATTTGCTGCTATCACTTCTACTGCAACTTTAGCAGGCAAGGGCTCTTCAAAGAGCAATGGGGAACTTTCTTTCCCACTGGAGCTGAGGGATAATCCCTCATCTATAATAATGAAAAAGCTAGAAATTTCCAAACCCTTAGCTGAGAATCCACAGAAAATGCAATTTTCCCCATGACTTTATTAATTTGATGAGAGGAAAAGTCATGCATGTTGATTTGCTGTTTATCACATGATTGTTGGATTGGGACAATTGTGAAAAACAAATAGGAAGACATCAGAAGTCACAGTAATTTTTCTGAAAATGTGTTGTTAAAAATTCATGTCAATGTATGGCAAAAAAACCCACTACAATATTGGAAAGTAATTAGCCTCAAATTAAAATAAATTAATTTACAAAATACACAGAATGTCAAAATTTAGTAGCCCTCAATGATTCTAAGTTCTGTCCTAAAAATGCCTGCCCTGTTCTTCTTAATATTGATAATAGTGCAAATAATTTCTAAATCTCTTATGTTTAAATATTAGGGTTATGACTTTAAAAATCACATAGTAGAATAGAAAGTCTGGTCTTCAAGTCTGCAGAAAAATGAAGTCCACACAATGCCGTACTATGAGTACATCTACTGTCCTGCTGTTTTAAATTGTTTCAAATGCTATACTCATACAGTGTTCCACAGCAAACAGCAGTTGCAATTGTACTGACTTTCAAACGACTTTCACTCCAGTGGCAGAGGCTGTTTTATAGTCCAGGTACACTCACATTTAACACAGTGCCCCAAGAGTAAAATAACAAACCATGGTTGACTAGTTATCATTTCTACCTGAAAAATGCAGATCCGTTATTTACTGATACTTAGGATGTAGTCATAAATGCCTTCAGCTGAAAAGCTACAAAAATGTCTAGATCTTCTTTTGAAAAAATAATAAGGCTTCTCATAGTAATTGTAACTTCCTTATATCTCTCTAAACATGGGAGTGATTTCACAAGACTCCTTTAATGTACAATATCCCATTTTTCAAGATGTGAAAACGAATTCTGATTTTTTGAAAGGAAACTTTAACCTAGGTTAAATGTATCCTATGCTAGGCACTAGAATAGTTTCTAAATGTTATGAATAAAGAAGAAACCAAGTAAACAATAATCACACGGCACTTACACACTAATGGAGAGAGCAAAACACTCTGTCCATAACTGTATTTTAAAATATTTTGTGTTTTGAAGTATATTTTGAAAGGTAGAAATATATTTGGTCTTGTAATATGTTCTATGAGAATTTAATATGCTAGGATAAATTGCTAAGCCATGCAATTCCGTCTGATGTGTTTTCAACTCTCAGCTCCTATGAGGCTGCTCTCTTTAGTGGCTCACTTAGAATCAATTGCCCTTCCTGTCAAATATGCCCTTACCTTTCCTCATCATTTACTTACTAGTACTGGATTTTTGCTCTTCTATTTCTCATTGCCTACAAAAGTCCTGCCCAGCTTTGTAAACAACCATGATGTATAAATTCTACCTCATCTGTAATATCTTCCCAATCATTTCAGTCTCTACTTCCTCCTCTTCTGAACTTATATCAGTTCAGTTCAGTTCACTCACTCAGTCGTGTCTGACGCCTTGCGACCCCATGAATTGCAGCACGCCAGGCCTCCCTGTCCATCACCAAATCCCGGAATTTACTCAAACTCATGCCCATCAAGTCGGTGATGCCATCCAGCAATCTCATCCTCTGTTGTCCCCTTCTCCTCCTGCCCCCAATCCCTCCCAGCATCAGGGTCTTTTCCAATGAGTCAACTCTTTGCATGAGGTGGCCAAAGTATTGGAGTTTCAGCTTCAGCATCAGTCTTTCCAATGAACACCCAGGACTGATCTCCTTTAGGATGGACTGGTTGGATCTCCTTGCAGTCCAAGGGACTCTCAAGAGTCTTCTCCAACACCATAGTTCAAAAGCATCAATTCCTTGGCACTCAGCTTTCTTCACAGTCCAACTCTCACATCCATGCATGACCACTGGAAAAACCATAGCCTTGACTAGATGGACCTTTGTTGGAAAGCAATGTCTCTGCTTTTTAATATGCTATCCAGGTTGGTCATAACTTTCCTTCCAAGGAGTAAGTGTCTTTTAAGTTCATGGCTGCAATCACCATCTGCAGTGATTTTGCAGCCCCCAAAAGTAAAGTCTGACACTGTTTCCACTGTCTGCCATCTTTTTCCCATGAGGTAATGGGACCAGATGCCATGATCTTAGTTTTCTGAATGTTAAGCTTTAAGCCAACTTTTTCACTCTCCTCTTTCACTTTCATCCAGAAGCTTTTTAGTTCCTCTTCACTTTCTACCATAAGGGTGGTGTCATCTGCATATCTGAGGTTATTGATATTTCTCCTGGCAATCTTGATTCCAGCTTGTGCTTCTTCCAGCCCAGCGTTTCTCATGATGTACTCTGCATATAAGTTAAATAAGCAGGGTGACAATATACAGCCTTGACGTACCCCTTTTCCTATTTGGAACCAGTCTGTTGCTCCTTATATAGTACCAGTTAATTAATTATTGTCCCTTTCTGATTAATTTTTCAAAGACTAAACTCTTACAATATATCTGGAATAGATTTTAAAAATCTTCAAATCTATCATTTTATAGCAGAGAAAACTGGGTCTTAGAAGCTGAGTAATTTATTTAGGCATCCAGTTTACAAATGCAGAAGTAGGTTTGAAGCCTTAGCACTTGATTCCCAGTGAAACATTTTTCCGCTCCACCAAATCTGTTTATACACGACTATTTTGACTTTTTTCTTGGTCACTAGTCTGTATTTTATAATAATAAAATGCAGTCAAATTCCAAACCCTTTAGCCTACGATAATATCTCTCAGGTTAGTTCATTTATTTAGGAACCAAAGTACTTTCTATTGTATATATTTCCTCTTACATAGGCCTCTTTGAAAAATCCTTGGAAATTTTGATCTGAGCAAATAAAACTGGACTGTTTCAGTCATTTCCTGTGCTTGTTTAGTTCCTATTGTTTGAACTCATCTTTGTAAGAATCTTCCTTGAGGTAATCAATTCCCAAAGATCATATATACCTTTTTACTGCCCTTCCCATGCAAATTAACCTTCAAGTGACAGACCCACCACATTATTGCCAACTCCATGTTGCCCATGTAGTGAGCAAAACTTCAACTATCATTTACATACAGCTTTTTATTTTTGTTTGCTTTGCTTGCTGATTTATTGTGTTTGTATTTTACTGGTATTTCTTTTTAAAGGGGATAATATTGGGTTTGGGTGGCTTCCCTGGTGCCTTAGATGGTAAAATATCTGCCTGCAGTGCAGGAGACCTGGGTTCAATCCCTGGGTCAGGAAGATCCCCTGAAGAAGGGAACGGCAACCCACTCCAGTATTCTTCCCTGGAGAGTTCCATGGACAGAGGAGCCTGGTGGGCTACTGTCCATGGGGTCGCAAAGAGTCAGACATGAATGAGTGACTAACACAACACAATATTGGGTTTAAGCTTCCCTTCATAAGAAAATTAAAGTTTTCACTTAAAAATAACTTTATTCTAATAACAATTAAAAACTCTCAGTTAAAGCACAGCACTGGAAGCTTCAAATCCAAGAAGAGTAAGACTGTTTACATGTGAATAAAATATATGAATAGTGGAAGCATCATAGGTTTGCTTCTAGGAAATTCTAAAAAGAAGATTGCCATTTGCAAAATTCAGAACATTTCAGGGGCTTCAGGCACCTAGATTACAAAGGTGAAATGGGTTGAGTGGAACAACTCAAAAGAAAGCCTTGAAGGCACTTTTGTCCTAGTGGTTGGGTCTAATTTTAGAACTAGAAAGAGAATTTGCCCTCTGATTTTCAGAAATTTGAGTAGTTGGCTGACTACCAGCAGGTTGTTCAAGTTACTCAATGTGTCTACTTAGAGAGATTATGATTTAAGGTGGCCATATTCCACATACCAATCAGAGAACTGGAAACGACTGGATTCACTAATTTTGGTACAGTTTCCATGCTGAGGCCTGAGGCAAAATCACTATATATGTTACCAGAAGAGTGGTAGAAAAAGAATTTCTAACACAGAACCCTGCTCTAGAGCACTTTTGAGAAAAATCTCCGTAGGCATTTTTTCCTCCCTAAAATTTCTTTTTCACCTTTTATACAGTTTGTGAGGTTCTCATGGCAAGTATACTGGGGTGGTTTGCCATTCCCTCCTCTAGTGGGTCATGTTTTGTCAGAACTCTCTGCTGTGACCCATCCGTCTTGGATGGCCCTTAACAGCATGGCTCATAGCTTCATTGAGTTGCACATGCCCCTTCTCCACAACAAAGCAGTGATCCATCAATTTAGGAGACAGAAACATCAAAAACCTCAGATATGCAGATGATAACACTCTAATGGCAGAAAGTGAACAGGTACTAAAGAGCCTCTTGAAGAGGGTGAAGGAGGAGAGTGAAAGAGCCAGCATAAGATTTAAAAAAAAAAAAAAAAAAACTAAGATCATGGCATCCAGTCATGCAAATCATGGCAAATAGAAAGGGAAAAGGTGAAAGGTGAAATAGTGACAGATTTCTTGGGCTCCAAAATCACTTCAGACAGTGACTGGAGTCATGAAATCAGAAGATGATTGCTTCTTGGCAGGAGAGTGATGAAAAACCTAGACAGTGTGTTGAAAAGCAGAGACATTACTCTGCCAACAAAGGTCCATATAGTCAAGGCTATGGTCCTCCGAGTGGTCATGTATGGTTATGAGAGCTAGACCATAAAGAAGGTGAGTGCCAAAGGATTGATGCCTTCAAATTGCAGTGTTGGAGAAGACTCCTAAAAGTCCCTTGGCTAGCAAGGAAATCAAACCAGTCAATCTTAAGGGAGATCAGTCCTGAATATTCACTGAAAGGACTGATACTGAAGCTGAAGCTCCAGTATTTTGGTCCTTTGACATGAACAAACGACTCATTGGAAAAGTCCCTGATGCTGGAAGAATTGAGGAAAGAAGGAGAAGAGGGCATCAGAGGATGAGATGGCTGAAAGGTATCACCATATGCAATGAACATGAACTTGGTCAAACTCCGGGAGATGGTGAGGGGCAGGAAGGTCTGTCGTGCTGCAGTCCATAGGGTCACAAAGAGTAAGACACGGCCGGGTGACTGAACAACAACAAAGATTTCTTTAAAGCCTCTAACTGCAAAATTATATTTAAATCTCTAACAAAAGTATAGCTTAAATCTTTATCTGAAAAATTAGATCAATATCTAGTATCAAATGTAAGAGTTTCAAACATAAATTTCCCTCCAACTACTGTGTCAAAAAATAATATTTTTTTTGTAGAAAGTATTTATGTGAAATATATCATGCAAGTGCACATATGTTCCCTAAATGTGAAGAGACAGAAATGGATGACTTCTGTCCTCCCTATTCTAAAATTGCTTCTTGCCTATGAAATGGAGCAGGACTCTATGGTGTCAATCCAGGTACAAATCCCCAGTTTCCTGTTTGTAGGAAATAGGTTTCATTCAGCCTCCTTGAAGTTCCCTGAATTCCAAAGGATGAATTCAAACAGTTGCTAATCAGGGAAGGAAACGACTACAGAAACTCATGAGGAGCAGTCAAGAAACACTAGCGCAGCCTAGGGGCAGGGTCCTGGTTCATCCTCAGTTCAGATCAATTTAGTAGCTCAGTCATGTCCGACTCTTTGAGATCCCATGTATTGCAGCATGCCAGGCTTCCCTGTCCATCACCAACTCCTGAAGCTTGCTCAAACTCATGTCCATTGAGTCACTGATGCCATCCAACCATCTCATCTCTGTCGTCCCCTTCTCCTCCTGCATTTCCCAGCATCAGGGTCTTTTCAAATGAGTCAGTTCTTTGCATCACGTAGCCAAAGTATTGGAGTTTCAGCTTCACCATCAGTCCTTCCAATGAATATTCAGGACTGATTTCCTTTAGGATGGACTGGTTGGATCTCCTTGCAGTCCAAGGGACTCTCAAGAGTCTTTTCCAACACCACAGTTCAAAAGCATCAATTCTTCAGTGCTCAGCTTTCTTTATGGCCCAACTCTCACATCCATACATGGCTACTGGAAAAACTATAGCTTTGACTAGGCAGAACTTTGTCGACAAAGTAATGTCTCTGCTTTTTATCATGCTGTCTAGGTTGGTCATAGCTTTTCTTCAAAGCAAGGAGCAAGTGTCTTTTCATTTCATGGCTGCAGTCACCATCTGCAGTGATTTTGGAGCCCAGGAAAATAAAATCTGTCACTGTTTCCATTGTTTCCCCATCTATTTGCCATGAAGTTATGGAGTGGTACATAACAAAATACCTTTGAGTTCTTCTGCTAGAACTAAGGTCCACAGCCAGATAGAGAATTGTACCCTTAGTCTAAACACAACATTCCTGCAGCACTGCCCTGTCACTTGACCAAACACCAATCAGAAAAAGTCACACATCCTGCAACCCTCACTCCAAGTTTGGCTGTAAAATCCTCTTCGCGGAAACCATTGGGGATTTCGGGGTTTTGAACACAAGTCAAACATTCTCCTTGCTCAGACCAGAGATAAACATTTCTCTGATCCAAACTCTAATGTTTTGGTTTGTTTGGCCTCACTGTTCATGGGGTACACAAACTTGTATTTGGTAATACCTAGTTTCTTTGGGTTTCCCTGGTGGCTCAGATGGTAAAGAATCTACTTGTAATTCAGGAGACCTGGGTTCAATCCCTGGGTCAGGAAGATCTCCTAGAGAAGGGAATGGCAACCCACTCCAGTATTCTTGCCTGGAGAATCCCATGGACAGAGGAGTCTGTCAGGCTCAAGTCCATGGGGTCCTGAGAGTTGGACATGACTGAGCTTTCACAGTTTCTGTTATCTTATTAACATCAAGACTTTCACCTGGGTGAAGTTAAAACAACTATTTCTGGAACACCAATATCAAGGTGTTTCAGTCTGCTATATCCTGCTCCCAAAACACACACACTCCCCTAGTTTGTAATCACAAGTGTACACTTTTAGTGTCAAAACTTTTGTCACAGGTCTCAGAAGGAAAGCAAAAATCTTCCTGGGGGATAATTTGATAGCATAGTTTTTCTGGTAAATGTACCCCCTTGTTGACCACTACCTAAAATCAGTTCTGTGCATATAGGCACTTGGGATTAACTTTCACCATCTATAGATACAGTTGCATTAGGCGTTTCAGAGTTAAATTCCACCCCCCCCAGCCCAAAAACTGAAACATGCATTCAGGTAGAAAACATATGCAGAGTAAATAAAATGAAGATTGTATTAAGGTCCAACTTCAGTGATTTTAACCCAGCCTGCTTTATAAAACACCTAGAAGTATTGAACTATCTCTATAAATATGTATGAACTTTGAATAACTATAGTGGATAGAAAAAAAGGAAAAAACTGGGAATTAAAAGGTAAGAGAATGAAATCTAGAATTAATGAAATGCAAATTATTGCTATATGTTTAAAATGTACATTGCTTCAAACTGTGCTTTGCATAGAAATGACAAGCTTTTCCTAATTGAATATTTTAAATCCAAAAAAAAAAATAAATAAAAGAACAAGAAGATAGATTTGAATCCAAATCCGAACTCCAGACATCAAGCATGGATGATAGAAACACAGTTCCCCTATAATTTTTATGTTCATTCAGTGTTGCTATTGTTCAGTTGCCCAATGTCTGACTCATTGTAATCCCATGGACTGCAGCTTCCCTGTCCCTCATCATCTCCCAAGTTCATGTCCATTACATTGATGAGGTCATTCAGCCATCTCATCCTCTGATGCCCTCTTCTGCCTTCAATCCTTCCCAGTATCAGGGACTTTTCCAATCAGTCAGCTGTTTGCATCAGATGACCAAAATACCAGAGCTTCAGCTGCAGCATCAGTTCTTCCAATGAATATTCAGGGTTGATTTCCCTTAAGATTGACTGGTTTGTCTCCTTGCTGCCCAAGGGACTCTCAGGATTCATCTCCAGCACCAAAGTTCAAAAGCATCAATTATTTGGTACTCTGCCTTCTTCATGGTCCAGCTCTCATAACTATATGTGACCACTGGGAAGACAATAGCCTCTACTAGGAGGACCTTTGTTGGCAAAGTGATGTCTCTGCTTTTCAACACACTGCCTAAATTTGTCATAGCTTTCCTGCCAAGAAGCAATCATCTGATTTCTTGGCTGCAGTCATCATCTGCAGTGATTTTAAAGCCCAAGAAAAGAAAATCTGTCACTACTTCCACCGTTTCTCCTTCTATTTGTCATGAAGCAATAGGGCCAGATGCTATGATGATTCCTGGGTTGGGAAGATCCCCTGGAGAAGGGTTAGGCTACCCACTCCAGTATTCTTGGACTTCCCCGGTGGCTCAGATGGTAAGGAATCCACCTGCAATGCAGACCTAGTTTTGATCTCTGGGTAGGGAAGATACCTTGGAGGAGGGCATGGCAACCCACTCCAGTATTCTTGCCTGGCAAATCCCATGGACAGAGGAGCCTGGCAGGTTACAGTCTATATGGTGGCACAGAGTCAGACATGACTGAAGCGACTTAGCACAGTACAAACAGCCATGATCTTAGTTCTTTTTTAATATTTAGTCTTAGCTGTTTTTTTTTTCACTCCCCTCCTTCACCCTAATAAAGAAGTTCTTTAGTTCCTTTTCACTTTCTGCGGTGAGAGTGGTATCACTGACATATCTGAGGTTGTTGATGTTTCTCTTGCCTATCTTGATTCCAGCTTGTAACTCATTCAACCCAGCATTTCTCATCATGTGCTCAGCATATAATTTAAATTAAGAGGGTGACAGCAGACAATTCTCTTGTACTCATTTCTCAATCTTGAACCAATCTCTTATTCCATACAGTGTTCTAACTTATAATGTAGAAAGCTTCTTCAACATTTATACATTCATTGTATAATGTTTAAAGTATAAATTTTAATATCCCCACACTAAGAGTATGAATAAAAAGTAAAATTTAATGTCTAGTTGAAGCAAAATAATGTGGGTGGGCACTTCAAAAATGCCTCCTCTATATTTGATTCTGGGACTGTAATATAGTCTATGTGTTCTTTTTTGTCAAATAAAATATATAAAAGAATATAAAAATAACACCTATAGCCAAAGGTGTATTGCAGGGATTATGAGGACTGCAATCAATACAAAATACTCAAACACATTAGTGCACTGAATAAAATAGCTCAGAGTATGCAAGAGGGAGATTATTTTTTTCATACGTGTGTATATGTGTGCACACATGTGCATGCAAAATATTCCTCATCCACTGTATTTGGTGTGTGCCTCATTTAAAATTATTATATAGGTACAGCATCTCATCTACATACTAAAAATTGTCTAGCTACTACTGGAATAATTGATTATACAAAAAATGTATTACCAACTAAGCTATGAGGGAAGCTTTTTTGAATACACTGCATTTTCAGAACATCAAAAGACATGCTTTCTTACTCATAAAATTTTCAGATTTATTATAAAGCACATGTGTTCTAATTTTAAAAGATGTTTAAAATAATAGAGATTACATTTTTCAAGGTTAGTACAAGGACATTGTGCATCTAGCTCATCATGAACAACAAAACTGGTCTTTTGTTATTTTAGGGATTAAAGAAGCCTTTGAAAATTAGGAATTTCATTTAGGGTATGTTTCACTTTACTTGTAAAGGCCAGAGTTATCTATATTTCCTTCTAACCACCATAAAATCTTAGTGTTTCAGTTTTGACTGCTAGCATGTGACAACAAAAAGAATTTATGTGTCACTCTAGTATTGAAAGATTTACTTGCATATTTTAGGGGTGGGGTTTAAAGATTTACTCCTAAAAGATTATAAAGTAGAAATAAAATTAGTGACTTTGTACAGAGTTTTTCACTTTATCACCTGAATGGTATTTTACTTTAATATAAACTTGACATTAGCTTTCCATAGGAACACTGTGTTTTTAAAAACCTGATAATTTCCAATGAATATGAAAACACTGATATCATCTTGACATTGTAAAAGATATACATAAGTTCTATGAAGACAAAGAAAAATAAGTGAGGCAGCTGCATTTATTATAAAAACTTTCAGAGAATAGAGATTTTAAGTGTGACTTTATAGTACTGTGTGCCAGGTGGTGGTTTTGACCTGATTATTCATGTGATTACTTAATGGATTGATGTATTTGATATGTGTTTTGAAGATTATTCACTTTAGTAGTATTAAATGTCCTTGTAATAGTTCTACAAAAGGATTATTTTCTGTCAACTAATGATATTAATAACACTACACTAAATAATAAACACCTTAGTTTCATATTACATTGGTTGCTTAAGTGTGTAAGTCCATTTCAAAAGTAAACCCATGCATAATTCTTTCACTATTACTGAGGGATTTTGAGAGATCAACTAAAATAAACTATCTCAATTTGCATTCTCTTAGAACATTTTCCTTCCAAACTATTTTCCACAGATAGAGTTAGTGTATAAGTATTCAAGAAAAATGAGAATTTGTTAAAGGATTTGATGTTATACAATGCACTGCATGATTCATTCAAAAAATTCACTTCATATATTTTATGTTTAATATTTAAAAGTTACTATTGTATAGATTTTGAGGGTGAGTATTCCTATTGCCTGATCTGAAATAGAAAAATGTTAACAATTTTTGAGATGTTGCAGACCAATACCTTTCACCACAACAATTTCAATGTAGCTATGGTTCTCCTACTAGAATTTCAAGCTAAACTATTTCTGTGAGTACTTCTTACCAATTTTACTCATTTCAACATTAATTTCAATTTTCTCTTTCGTGTGTGGAATAGTTAACCCTAATTTTATCATGATGTCATCAAGGAAGTCCTATTGTTGTTCAGGCACTCAGTTGTGTTCGACTCTGCAACCCAATTGACTGCAGCATGCCAGGTTTCCCTGTCCTTCACTGTCTCCCGGAGTTTGCTCAAACTCATGTGCACTGAATCGGTGATGCCATCCAACCATCTCATCTTCTGTCGTACCCTTCTCTCCTTGCTTTCAATCTTTCCCAATTGTGTATTGAAAGTGGAAAGTTGTAGGTCTGTTTATAGCATTGAAAAACAACAGCAATAACAAAAATACAGGAAGACATATCATTTTGGACCAAGCAGTTCTAAAAGGAGAGAAACAGTTAAGCAAGCTAAGGTGAAATCACAGATGGTTCTCACCGTATATGTCAACTAATTTAAAGATTATATCAAAAGCTGGAAATAAACCTTTAGTCTGTTATTGTTGCTTGCATTCTAGTCTGAATGAATATAGAACATCATGGTTAACATAGTTTATGTGCTCTCTTTTAAGTTTGTCAATTATTTTTTTCTATTTTCAAATGTCAAATGTGGTGTACTGATAGATTAAAAATTACTTTGTTACTTCTTAGTACTCTACCTGCAAAAATAATTTTAAGCAACTGTTTATGATTTATGTATGCATCAAATACAATTTTGACTCCAAAGTATAGAAATCTAAACTTTTGTTTTAACAGTAGTTTCAAGACATGAAAAAATGAAGGAAGGGAAATATGATAAAGAAAAAATATGTTAAAAGCTTCTAATAAAAATTACTTCCTTCGTATATTTTATGTTTCTTAGTATTAAAATTGTTAGTGTATTGCTTTTGGAAATATCCCCGTTTTCTGAATTCAAATACAAGCATTTTTTAACAATTTCTGAGGTGCTAGAGACCATTACCTTTTACAACAGTTTCAATGTAGCTATGCTTTCAAAACTATTGGAATTTCCATCTAAACTGCGTTTGTGAATACTTTTTACCAATAAATAAATAGCATGACATTTTAAAAGTTAAGTTTTTGGCTGTCTAACTTAAATATTTAATAGTGTGATTTTGGTGAGTTGATTTAAATCAAATTTCTAAAATATGTAATTGCCACAACTTTATTGAGATATACTTGTTATATAATAAATCATACACAAAGTGAACAATTTGATCAGATTTGAATTATGTATATGAAGAGCATATCATGAGAAATGCTGGATTGGATGAAGCACAAGCTCGAATCAAGATTGCCAGGAGAAATATCAATAACCTCAGATATATGCAGATGACACCACCCTTATGACAGAAAGCAAAGAAGAACTAGTCTCTTGATGAAAGTGAAAGAGGAGAGTGAAAAAGTTGACTTAAAACTCAACATTCAAAAACTAAGATCATGGCATCTGGTCCCATCACTTCATGGCAAATAGATGGGGAAACAGTGGAAACAGTGACAGATTTTATTTTGGGGGGCTCCAAAATCACTGCAGACGGTGACGGCAGCCATGAAATTAAAAGACACTTGCTCCTTGCAAGAAAAGTTATGACCAACCTAGACGGCATATTAAAAAGCAGACATTACTTTTCCAACAAAAGTCCACTTGATCATGATGTATGTTACGTTGAGTTTGATATCATTTTATATAATTTTGTTTATAAGTGTGTGCTTATATTCATTAAGGAGACTAGTCTTTAGTTTTCTTTTGTTGCTTATATTTAATTTGATATAGGATGGTCTTGGCCTGATACAATGAAGTGGGTAATACTCTCTCCTGTTCTTTGTTTTGTTTTGTACTGGAGCCCATTATACAGAGTGAAGTAAGCCAGAAAGATAAAGACCAATATAGTATACTAACGCATATATATGGAATTTTGTTTTGTTTTGCTTTATTTCTAATTTCATTGGTTCTGACTTTGGTATTTATTATTTCCTTTTTCTGATTATTTTGAGTTTGTTTGTTGTTGTTGTTACTGTTGTTACAGTTTCTTAAAGTGGAGCCTGAAGTCTCTGATTTTACACTTTGCTTTTTTACTAATAAACACAATATAAATGTTCTCCTATTTCCTGGTTTAGCAGCATCCCACAAATTCTAATGCATTGGTGTTTTCATTTTTATTCAGTTCAAAACATTTTCTTATTGGAAACACAATTTATTTATGTATGTTATTTAGCTTTCTCAATTATTTGGATACATTTTCTAGATGTCTTTCAATTATTGATGTATAATTTTGTGGTCACTGAACATATTTTGGATGCCTTGAATTCTTTAAAATTGTTGAAAAAAAGAAAAGTGTTATAATGCAGAGTCTTAGTAAATTCTCTGGCAGTGCTTGAAAAGAATGCATTCTGTTGAGTGGAATGCTGAATAAATGTCTTAAGGTCAAGTTGGTTGATAGTGATGTTTATATATACTGCATCATTTTTGATTCTCATTATACTTGTATATCAAATAATGAGAGAGGACTATTGAAATCTCTTATTAAAATTGTTGATTTGTCTTTTTCTGCAGTTCTATGCTTCATGTATTTTGTAGTTATATTATTGGATGCATAAACATATAGAATTACTATGTCTTTTGGGTGAATTGATGTCTTCATTGTTATGAAATATCTTTGAGATAGTGAAGTATAGGGAAGCCTGGTGTGCTGTAGTCCATGGAGTTGCAAAGAGTTAGATATGACTTAGCAACTGAACAAAAACAAATACCTGTTAGTATTCTTTACTCTTATATCTGTTTTCCTGGTATAAATATGACAGTGAAACTCGCTCAGTTGTGTCTGACTCTTTGCGACCTCCTGGACTATACAGTCCATGGGATTCTCCAGGCCAGAATCCTGGATTGGGTAGCCATTCCCTTCTCCAAGGGATCTTCCCAACTCAGGGATCGAATCCAGGTCTCCCTCATTGCAGGCAGATTCTTTACCAACTGAGCCACCAGGGAAGACCTGGTGGTATAAATATAGCCATTCTAAATGTTTAGCTATATTTTGCATAGTATATAATTTTCTATCATTTTACTTTTAAGCTATTTGTATCTTTATATTTAAAATATATATATTTTTTGTTAGCAGCATTATAGTAGTCTTGTTTTTTTTGTAAATCAGATCTGACAGTTTCTTCATTTTAATTGTTTAGACCTATTCCATTTAATTTGATTATTGATATATTTATGATTGTTACTAATTTTGCTATTTGTTTTCTATTTTTTCTTTGTTCAAGTTTTCCTTTCATTGCCTTCTTTTAAATTGAACCTTTATGATTCATTTTTGGGTTTCCCAGATGGTGCTAGTGGTAAAGAACCCGCCTGCCAATGCAGGGGGGTTGAGACACAGGATTGATCCCTGGGTCTGGAAGATCCCTTGGAGGAGGGGGGATTGCTTTAGAATTATTCTGTATGTCTTTTAACTTTTCAGAAATTTCTTCAATTGATATTATAATAATTCTCATGTAATATAAAATATTTACTATTGTATACTTCCATTTTTCCTCTCCCATTAGCCATTATTGAAATATACTTTACTTTTTACTTGTATGTGCTATAAACTCCACAATATGTTATTTCATTTTGTGTAGTCAAGTTACCTTAAAAGAGAGCTAAATAATTTGGAAATATCTTATATAGTTAACCTGTTGTTATTTCTAGTGCTCTACATTCCTTCATATATACCCACATTTTTATCTTATGTTTTATCTTTTTTTGCTTGAAGAACTTCCTTTTACATTTCTTGTAATGTATGTCTGCTGGTAATAAATTCTTTCAGCTTTTGTATGTCAAGGATATCTTTATTTTTGCCTTCAGTTTTAAAAGATATCTTCAATGGCTATATATATATATATTTTTTTCTTTTAGCACTTTAACAATCCTCCTTTTTTCACTTTTTACTTTCAATAGTTTGTATCGCGATTTCTTCATATTAACCGATCTTTTATTCTCCCACGTCTAATGAGATGTTTATCCTATACTGTGCATTTTTCCATCACAAAGATTGTAGCTTCCATCTCTAGAAGTTTGATTTGAGCCTCTTTAATATCTTTCATGGGGCTTCTCTGGTGGCTCAGACAGTAAAGAATCTGCCTGCAATGCAGGAGACCCAGGTTCAATCCCTGGGTTGGGAAGATCCTCTGGAGAAGGGAATGGCACTCCAGTATTCTTACCTGAAGAATCCCTTGGACAGAGGAGGCTGGTGGGCTACAGTCCATGGGGCTGCAAAGAGTTGGGCACTAATATCTTTCATATCTAGATTTAAATTTTGAACATACAAAATATGATTCTAATACATTTTTAAAAGTCATTTTATGCTAATTCTCACATCTGTTTCAGTTCTGGGTCAGTTTCTATTAATTCATTATTCTCCTCATTATAGTTTATGGTTTCCTGCTTTTGTGTATGCCTGGTAATCTTTATTTGGATGTCATCCATTTTACATTCACTTTTTTGGCTGTTGGATATTCCCATTTTATCTGAGATTCATTTAGCTTATTTAGAAATAGTTCAATCCTTTCAAGTCTTCCTTTTATTATTTGTTAGACAAATCCAAAGTAATACTCCATCTAGGGCTATAGTCCCCACTGCTAAGTAAGATCTTCCTGAGTATTCTACTCAATGCCCCAGAAGTGTGAATTTTTTCAGTCTTACTAGTGGGAACAAGTACTATTCCCAGCTTTATGTAAGCAGCTGACACCATTCTCCAATACTACCAGATGGTTTTTCACTGGCCTCAGATGGTTTCCTCACACATACACTGATGAATAAGCTGAAGAATACATGAAGGAGATCCTCTACTCATCCCCAGGGCTTTCTTTCTGTGTAGCTCTCTTCTCTTCAACACTGTGTCCAGGAAGCTCTAGCCATCTTGGTGTCTTTGGATTCCCATCTCTGTCTCCTCAACTCAGGGAGTTTTCAGGCTCCATCTAGATTATCTCTCCCTGTGTTTTGCCCTGGAAACTCCCTCAAGATTGTAAACTGTGGTAATGTTAGAGTTTACCTCATTCCTTTCTTGTCTCTAAGGGATCAATATCCTTCACTGCCTCAAATTCAGAGTTTTGTTTTATACACCATTTCCCTCTTTCTTTAGGTTGTTTCAGATGGTATGGCAAAGTTGATCTCATTTACCCCATCTTGGGCTGAAGCAGAGTTTTTAAGTAGTTTTAAAAGCCACAAGTGTGCTTCTGAGGATGTATCTTATGAAAACAGGTTTCAATTCAGAAATTTCAGGCTACTTTGACTTCTCCAACTTTTGGCTATTAAAGGGAACTTGTAGCAATTTTGATTCAAGGCAATATCTATTTATGCATAGTATCATTCTTTTGAAAATTTGACGTGAAGACATATACGTAATTGAAGCTAATGCATTTTTTGCAGGGATTGACATAGTTTCATTATGTCATGTCCTATTGTTAGTTTTCTCAATATGGGGACAATTGTGTAACATTTAATGGCCAATTTAAAATTAATGGTGGCATTATTGGCCCAACTAAACAAATAGACATATATAATGAATTTAATTCAATTACATGAGCTATAAAGGCCTTATTTGCATGAGGAAATTGAGCTTAATTTTTTAAATTGATGAAGAAAAGAAAAATGGCTTAAATTATATCACACATTAAAATTGCACTATGGATGAAGGAAAATTATGTGCAGGCACTGAAGGCAAAGAGTAATATTGTAATGCTTTAAACTAATGAGAATAACTAATAAATGTAATCACTATTCTACACTTAGCATACTTTAGCATGGTAAAAGCTATGCATATGAGTCAAAATTTTAAATCAGATTATTGAAAGTAACACAGGATTATCAAATATATTTCCTCATATTATTTTTAGATTCATGAAAATGTGGATAAAATAAAATGGAAAAATTGAGAGCAGTAATTTCACAAGCAGACAATATCCCAATCTCCTAAATGTTATTGCATTCATTTGAACTAAATGATATCTCACTTCCTTCATGATGAGTAAATTTTGGACTTTTAATACTTTTTCTTATGTATGATGCACTGAAACATCTGACTTAAATCACCAGGCATGCTCATTTTACAAAGTGCAGAAAATAATTGGACAGACAGTAGTTAAGAGGAAAGCAAAGAATTTAATATACTAAATAAGAAAAAAATTAATTGCACTATGCTTCTGAAAATATAACAGCACACTATTAGTGGATATTATTGTTTAAAAGGAAAAATAGTCATGTAAACTGAGTTAGAGACACACAGAAGATGCTCATTCTTTTGTTTTCCTTCTTATTCTGTATATGGACAGTTGAGCAAAAAAAAGTGAGTTTAAACCCATTCTCTTTTATAAAATCTATATATAATTTTAGAAATATGGGTCATATTAGGTGGAATTTATATAATCAGTTATATAGCATTTCTATCTGGGCTCTTAAAGCTATTATGATTTAACAAAAATTATTCTTTTGCCAGTTGTGACTTTGAATTAAAGTACTTAGGTCATTGTCTAAATAATTAAAATAACATATAAATATTGAGATCAGTTCAGTTCAGTCACTCAGTCGTGTCCGACTCTTTGCGACCCCATGAACCGCAGTACTCCAGGCCTCCCTGTCCATCACCAATTCCCGGAGTCCACCCAAACCCATGTCCATTGTGTCGGTGATGCCATCCAACCATCTCATCCTCTGTCGTCCCCTTCTCCTCCAGCCTTCAATTTTTCCCAGCATCAGGGTCTTTACTTTTTTTTTTTCCCATTTATTTTTATTAGTTGGAGGCTAATTACTTTACAGTATTGCAGTGGGTTTTGCCATACATTGACACGAATCAGCCATGGATTTATAGGTATTCCCCATCCCGATCCCCGCTCCCACCTCCCTCTCCACCCGATCCCTCTGGGTCTTCCCAGTGCACCAGCCCTGAGCGCTTGTCTCATGCATCCAACCTGGGCTGGTGATCTGTTTCACCCTTGATAGTATACATGTTTTGATGCTGTTCTCTCAAAATATCCCACCCTCGCCTTCTCCCACAGAGTCCGAAAGTCTGTTCTGTACATCTGTGTCTCTTTTTCTGTCTTGCATATAGGGTTATTGTTACCATCTTTCTAAACTCCATATATATGCGTTAGTATGCTGTAATGGTCTTTATCTTTCTGGCTTACTTCACTCTGTATAATGGGCTCCAGTTTCATCCATCTCATTAGAACTGATTCAAATGAACTCTTTTTAATGGCTGAGTAATATTCCATGGTGTATATGTACCACAGCTTCCTTATCCATTCATCTGCTGATGGGCATCTAGGTTGCTTCCATGTCCTGGCTATTATAAACAGTGCTGCGATGAACATTGGGGTGCACGTGTCTCTTTCAGATCTGGTTTCCTCAGTGTGTATGCCCAGAAGTGGGATTGCTGGGTCATATCGCAGTTCTATTTCCAGTTTTTTAAGAAATCTCTACACTGTTTTCAATAGCGGCTGTACTAGCTTGCATTCCCACCAACAGTGTAAGAGGGTTCCCTTTTCTCCACACACTGTCCAGCATTTATTGCTTGTAGACTTTTGGATAGCAGCCATCTTGACTGGTGTGTAATGGTACCTCATTGTGGTTTTGATTTGCATTTCTCTGATAATAAGTGATGTTATGCATCTTTTCAGGTGTTTGTTAGGCATCAGTATGTCTTCTTTGGAGAAATGTCTGTTTAGTTCTTTGGCCCATTTTTTGACTGAGTCATTTATTTTTCTGGAATTGAGCTGAAGGAGTTGCTTGTATATTTTTGAGATGAATCCTTTGTCTGTTGCTTCGTTTGCTGTTATTTTCTCCCAATCTGAGGGCTGTCTTTTCACCTTGCTTATAGTTTCCTTTGTTGTTCAAAAACTTCTAAGTTTAATTAGGCCCCGTTTGGTTATTTTTGCTTTTATTTCCAATATTCTAGGAGGTGGGTCATAGAGGATCCTGCTGTGATTTATGTTGGCGAGTGTTTTGCCTATGTTCTCCTCTAGGAGTTTTATAGTTTCTGGTCTTTCATTTAGATCTTTAATCCATTTTTTAATTTATTTTTGTGTATGGTGTTAGAAAGTGTTCTAGTTTCATTCTTTTACAAGTGGTTGACCAGTTTTCCCAGCACCACTTTTTAAAGAGGTTGTCTTTTTTCTATTGTATATTCTTGCCTCCTTCGTCGAAGATAAGGTGTCCACAGGTTCGTGGATTTATCTCTGGGCTTTCTATTCTGTTCCATTGATTTATATTTCTGTCTTTGTGCCAGTACCTTTTTTTCACAGAACTAGAACAAATAATTTCACGATTTGTATGGAAATACAAAAAAACCTTGAATAGCCAAAGTAATCTTGAGAAAGAAGAATGGAACTGGAGGAAGCAACCTGCCTGACTTCAGACTATACTACAAAGCCACAGTCATCAAGACAGTGGGGTCTTTTCAAATGAGTCAGCTCTCTGCATCAGGTGGCCAAAGTTTTGGAATTTCAGCTTCAACATCAGTCCCTCCAAAGAACACCCAGGACTGATCTCCTTTAGGATGGACAAGTTGGATCTCCTTTCAGTCCAAGGGACTCTCAAGAGTCTTCTCCAACACCACAGTTCAAAAGCATCAGTTCTTCTGTGCTCAGCTTTCTTTATAGTTCAACTCTCACATCCATACATGGCTACTGGAAAAACCATAACCTTGATTAGATGGAACTTTGTTGGCAAAGTAATGTCTCTGCTTTATAATATACTGTCTAGTTTGGTCATAACTTTCCCTCCAAAGAGCAAGCGTCTTTTAACTTCATGGCTGCAATCACCATCTGCAGTTATTTTGGAGCCCAGAAAAATAAATTCAGACACAGTTTCCACAATGGAAACATATTTGCATACATGCATGCTGAGTCGCTTTAGTTATGTCTAACTCTGTGCAACCCTATGGACTGTAACCTGCCAGACTCCTCTGTCTGTGGGTTCTGGAATGGGCTGTCATGCCCTCCTAAAAGGGATCTTCCTGTCTCAGGCATCCAACACACATCTCTTATATCTCCTGCATTGGCAGGCAGGTTCTTTACCACCCAGGGCCACCTGGGAAGCCTATAACATATTTAAGCTTACTGAAATAACAGTTAATATTAACAGTGAGAACCTATATATAGAGTACAGCACGAGAAGCGCTGGGCTGGAAGAAGCACAAGCTGGAATCAAGATTTCTGGGAGAAATATCAATAACCTCAGATACGCAGATGACACCACCCTTATGGCAGAAAGTGAAGAGGAAATAAAAAGCCTCTTGATGAAAGTGAAAGAGGAGAGTGAAAAAGTTGGCTTAAAGCTTAACATTCAGAAAACTAAGATCATGGCATCTGGTCCCATCACTTCATGGCAAATAGATGGGGAAACAGTGGAAACAGTGTCAGAATTTATTTTGGGGGGCTCCAAAATCACTGCAGATGGTGACTGCAGCCATGAAATTAAAAGACACTTACTCCTTGGAAGGAAAGTTATGACCAATCTAGATAGCATATTATAAAGCAGAGACATTACTTTGCCAACAAATGTCTGTCTGGTCAAGGCTATGGTTTTTCCAGTGGTTGTGTATGGATGTGAGAGTTGGACTGTGAAGAAAGATGAGTGCCGAAAAATTGATGCTTTTGAACTGTGGTGTTGGAGAAGACTCTTGAGAGTCCCTTGGACTACAAGGAGATCCAACCAGTTCATCTTAAAGGAGATCAGTCCTGGATTTTCATTGGAAGGACTGATGCTGAAGCTGAAACTCCAGTACTTTGGCCACCTCATGCAAAGCGTTGACTCATTGGAAAAGACCCTGATGCTGGGAGGGATTGGGGGCAGGAGGAGAAGGGGACGACAGAGGATGAGATTGCTGGATGACATCACCGACTCGATAGGCATGAGTTTGAGTAAACTCTGGGAGTTGGTGATGGACAGGGAGGCCTGGCGTGCTGGGATTCATGGGGTCGCAAAGAGTGGGACACGACTGAGCGACTGAACTGAACTGAACTGAACAGTGAGAAAGTAGTAAGCATCCTCATTGAATATCTAAAAAAGAGATAAAATATTAAGTCCATTCAATTATCATTTTCTTAACAATACTTTGATACAGATAAGCAATGAACTTTACTCATTCAAGGCTTAATGCTATGATAATACAAAAACTTCACCTAAATCTGAACTTAAATCTTAAATCAACCATAAATCCTTCCTTTAAAGATGCTCAAAGACCAAAACAAAGCAAATAACTTAAAATCTTACCTCCAAGTTAATTGCAAATGTCAAAAATCATAAACAAGGAATCGTTTCCAATATTATTCAAACTATACTTTCTAAGGGGCAGGCTATATATTTCAAAGAGAGTTTTATGTTTCAAGATGATAAACAAGTCAGGAATGAAAATACAGTTGTAGTTTGAGATAAGAGATCAAATATGTTCCTATATGGGTGTGAACCAATTAAGTGTGAAGAAAGCTAACATTATTCAGGAAAATCTAATTTTCATCTCAGAAAGACTACCAAATACTATTTATCTTCAATCTTTTCCAATTTTTTTAACCCTGTTGATTGCAGAGTACTGAGGAGAAATATTACCCCAGTAAATCCCAATCAACTGAAACAACTCACCCCCTCTTGGATCTTATATAACTTGATTGAAAAACATAAAGCTCCTGGAAAGAACAAAGAGACTCATACTTCTCCCCAAAAGGAGCAGTGATACACAAAAAAAAGTGACAGAGTTTGGTAGATATTTTCAGTACTAGGTCACTGTGTGTGTGTGCGTGTGTGCATGTGTGTGTGTGTGTGTTAGTCACTCAGTTGTGTCCAACTCTTTGTGATCCCATGGACTGTAACCCACCAGGCTCTTCTGTCAGTGGGATTTTCCAGGCAAGAATACTGGAGTGGGTTGCCGTTCCCTTCTCCAGGGGATCTTCCCAACCCAAAGATCGAATCCAGGTCTCCCACAATGCAGGCAAATTCTTTACTGTCTAAGCCACCAGGGAAGACACTAGGTCACTCTGAAGGTTTAATTCTCTATCATTAAAATACCTGAAACTGATAATATAAAATAGCATGTAAATTTAAGAATGAATGATGCTTACAGAAAATATCTTTAGAATAAGTGACAACAGAGTGGGGAAATTTCAGTGTAAAGAATAGAGAATAGCTATCTGTGGAAACTGAAATATTTTCTTTTATCTGTCCCTTATTTCATGGTACTCCTTTCACTATCCTTTTAGAAACTTTTCTTTACCTAATAATCCTTAAAACTTTTTGCACTAGATCTTCTCTAGTAACATGATATTTATAGCCATGATAAATTGAAAATACATTCCATTATTTTTCTCATTTGCATAGTCCATCTTTCTATACAATGACTCTTTTAAAATTTGTATTTCCTAGACTTGATAAATAATTGGGATAACACAACTTGCTGAGATATTTTCTACCTGAATTAACATACATTGAAATATACTTACTTGTTTCTCTTTCAAATTTCTTGTTTTCATTAAGCTGTGTCTGTTGAATTTCACTGCTTTTTTATTTTTTGAGTTGCATCTTGTAAAATTAACTGTTCTCCCAACAGCCCAATAACTCTCTGTTCATTTTCCAACTTTAAGATGATTTGTTTTAGACACAGTGTTATTTCTATTTAATTATACTAACAGATATACAGTGGATTCCAGTCTAACTTCTTTTGTTTGTCTAGGACTCTCAGGTGGGAAAAGACAAAACTCAAATTTCCTTTAATTCAGTAAAGAACAATCAGAACAAAAGTCCTCTATTGAAAAAAAAATGAAGATGGCCTCAGTGGGATTTGTGACATATCAGGCATGTGAACACCAACAATTTGAGAGACAGAACAGAGTTACTAGGACTTTGTGTAAAAGATTAATTGAATTAGTATACCCCACAGTGAAATTTTAAGATCATATATTAACTTAAAGTCTAACATAAACTGTTTCTAAAATGTTCTGAAGAACTGGATAGGATCTCCCCCGTGTATTTTAGCATATCCCAAAGAGATACATAGACCATGTCCTAGAACTAATGTCTATTAACCTTATATCAGTCAGAAACAATCTAGCTAATAGAGGAGTACTGTGCCAAGAATTTCCAATTTGAACAAGAAACAAAGGGTGACCTCTAAATCTCAGGGGAAATAAAACCATGATTGCAAAAAGAGCAGATTATCTTTTTAAAAAGTTAAAACTAGAGGCATAATAGCAGTTGACAGACATCTTTAATTGTGGGTTCTATTCTAACTCAAGCCTGGAGGAACTAAGCATTCCCCCAGTGCTGGTAAAATTTGAATGCCATTAATCAATGATTCTTACAACTTGGACTGTGCAGCTCTTCAGTAACGTTCCAATGGTCAAGGACAATTAACAAAGGGAACAGCAAAGAGTAAGATGAAGAAAAGGCCCATCTTAAAAGAAGATAAAAAATAAATAGCTGAGGTGAAATATTTAGCTATCTCAAGAAAAGAATAGTGTGCCTGGGATGTTAGGCCTGTTTTTGTCCTAAATAACAGACTGAGAATATTTTCTTTGGGTGGAGACATATCCTTAACCACAACTTTGCTATTACTCTTTCTCAAAAGCACCCCTAACAAAAGGGCCATTAAAAATCTTTCTACTCAGAAATCTGATTTTTTCATGTGATTTCTGTTTATTGCTCAGATATTATGGTTGTTACTACTTTTTCATTAGAAATTTTTAAAGGGGAGAATTTAACACTGATTTCAAGCAATTTGCTTATGCTTGTCTGACACCTAAAACATTCACTTGTTCACACCAACTATCCCATTCAGCAATTCTTATTCACTGACAAATTTAGAAATAATTGCTTACTACCTAAGCAGTTCATAAATATGCATTGATTTTTATCAACAAACTAGGAAACTAGAGTATATTTTAATAAAAATGTATCTAAATATATCAAGATTACTAGCTCACATTAATGTCTTTCCTATATAGGCTGGATTCTTTTTTCCTAGAGACATTTGATTTAAAATAAGCAAGGGTGGAATTATCTTCAAATATTTGTATAGAGAACTGTGATAAATTGTGTTTGAAGATTGAAATAATGTATTCTAGGTATTTGAACTGCCTCTATTGTAATAAAAATTCACCAACTGAAGTAATATCATAATATGAAAAAGTGAAAGTGTGAACATGTTACTCTTTCAGTTGTGTCTGACTCTTTGTGATCCCATGGACTGTAAGTCACCAGGCTCCTCTGTCCATGGAATTCTCCAGGCAAGAATTCTGGAGTGGCAAGAAGAAGGAATCTTCAGGCAAGAAGATTCCCTTCTCCAGGGAACCTTTTCAACCTAGGTATCAGACCCCAGTTTTCCTGCATTGCAGGCAGATTCTTTACCATCTGAGCCACCAGGGAAGCCTTATTATACATATAAACATCCTCCAATATTTTTACATAAGGTAGTTCACTCTTCTCCTTAAAAAGAAATGGTCAATGAGTAGCCCATTCTCTCTCCTAAGGAAATAATTTACTCTGGTGTGTCAGAACTTTCTGAATACAGCTTGGCTTGTATTTTACTTCAGTCTTTCAATTGGCTTCAATCAGGGATTAATAAGTAGCAACTAGTTTGCAAGGCAAAGTTCTTCTTTTAGCAGTTAGAGGTGATTTTGAAAATAAGTGAATCAAGGACCCACTTGATGCACCCCAAATAATCTTATAATCAAAACAGTGATGTTTAGTAAGTCAAGCAATTAAATGATGTTTTTAATGATAATTTTTTTCATGATATCTACAGAAAATGCATTGTTTCAATAATGAGCACTAAAGGAGGATTTTCCACCCAAAGATAAAGGAATCAAGGTTAAAAACAGGTGTGTCATTCCAGGAGCCCTATACTCCTGTAAGAGTTGTGGAGAGAAAGGCAGTACAACCAGTCTATACCTCCTATTTGAAATCCTAATTGTAATTAAATCATTACTTTAATAAAATGATTATAGGATGTTTTACAAAATTAAATAGATACTATTTAATTTTCAGTATGCTTCAGTACAGAGTAACTCTAGAAATTATCTCTATCTTGTTTCTGTTTCCCTCTTCTACACACTTATCCATTCTTGTACTTCTCTCGTCTCCACCCTCCATCTCTTTTCCCTCTTACTGGAATTCCAGTTGAGCTATTTCAAATCCTAAAAGATGATGCTGTGAAAACACTACACTCAATATGCCAGCACATTTGGAAAACTCAGCAGTGGCCACAGGATGGGAAAACATCAGTTTTCATTCCAATCCCAAGAAAGGCAATCCCAAAGAATACTCAAACTAATGCACAATTACACTCATCTCACACGCTAGTAAAGTAATGCTCGAAATTCTCCAAGCCAGGCTTCAGCAACACGTGAACCGTGAACTTCCAGATGTTCAAGCTGGATTTAGAAAAGGCAGAGGAATCAGAGATCAAATTGCAAGCATCGGATGGATCATCAAAAGAGAGTTCCACAAAAATATCTATTTCTGCTTTATTGGCTATGCCAAAGCCTTTGACTGTGTGGATCACAATAAACTGTGGAAAATTCTTCAAGAGATGGGAATATCAGACTACCTGACCTTCCTCTTGAGAAACCTGTAAGGAGGTCAGGAAGCAACAGTTAGAACTGGACATGGAACAACAGACTGGTTCCAAATAGGAAAAGGAGTGTGTCAAGGCTGTATATTGTCACCTTGCTTATTTAACTTATATGCAGAGTACATCATGAGAAACGCTGGACTGGAAGAAGCACAAGCTGGAATCAAGATTGCCGGGAGAAATATCGATAACCGCAGATATGCAGATGACACCACCCTTATGGCAGAAAGTGAAGAGGAACTAAAAAGCCTCTTGATGAGAGTGAAAGAGGAGAGTGAAAAAGTTGGCTTAAAGCTCAACATTCAGAAAACTGAGATCATGGCATCTGGTCCCATTACCTCATGAGAAATAGATGGGGAAACAGTGGAAACAGTGTCAGAATTTATTTTTGGGGGCTCCAAAATCACTGCAGATGGTGACTGCAGCCATGAAATTAAAAGACACTTACTCCTTGGAAGGAAAGTTATGACCAACCTAGACAGCATATTAAAAAGCAGAGACATTACTTTGCCAACAAAGGTCTGTCTAGTCAAGGCTATGGTTTTTCCAGTGGTCATGTATGGATGTGAGAGTTGGACTGTGAGGAAAGCTGAGCGCCGAAGAATTGATGCTTTTGAACTGTGGTGTTGGAGAAGACTCTTGAGAGTCCCTTGGACTGCAAGGAGATCCAACCAGTCCATCCTAAAGGAGATCAGTCCTGGGTGTTCATTGGAAGGACTGATGCCAAAGCTGAAACTCCAGTACTTTGGCCACCTCACGTGACGAGTTGACTCATTGCAAAAGACCCTGATGCTGGGAGGGATTGAGGGCAGGAGGAGAAGGGGACGACAGAGGATGAGATGGGTGGATGGCATTATTGACTCGATGGACATGAGTTTGAGTAAGCTCCAGGAGTTGGTGATGGACAGTGGGGCCTGGCGTTCTGAGATTCATGGGGTCGCAAATAGTCGGACACGACTGAGCGACTGAACTGAACTGATATATTCTCTCTGCCTCTCTTCATGGATCCTAGATTTTTTTTTTCTTCAACTGTCACACTTTTTAAATTTGCTTTTCACTGAAATATAGTTCGTTTACCATATTGTGTTAGTTTTTGTTGTACACCAAAGTGATTCAGTATGTGTGTGTATATATGTATATATACAGACACACACACATATACATACACACACACAAACACATATACATATAAAAGAATATACATATATATTATTTTTCATGTTCTTTTACATTATGGTTATCACAGGATATTTAATATAGTTTCCTATGTTAGACAGTAGGACCTTGTTGTTGTTCTTTTATTGTCAGTCTTTCTTTTTAACTGTACTTCTCTTCCTCCTCTTTGCCCTCTTCCCATATTTCTCCCCTTCATCTTTACTGTTCTCTGTCCCTATTTCACACTCCCTTTCTCACTCTAACCTCTCTCTCTGTCTCCCCTCCTACCCTCTCTCACTCCTTTTCTTTCTCCCCATCCAAAAATCACAAAACTCCATGCCACTTTTTGCCATTTCTTTTCTTTTCTTTTTTTATACCCTCACATAATCATGTATAATGTTCCACACCCACAATTTTTGTTTGTCTCAGCTTTGATCAGGAAAAGATCATAAAACATTAAAAGAGTATTTTTGAGTGGAGAATTTTTAACTCCCTAAAATTTGACTTCTTTCTAGGATTCAACTGCATTCATCAAACATGGAAAAATATTATTTTAGACATCTTTTGCTGAGCCCAACCCTTGACAAAAGACTGGTTAATGCATGTGTAAAATGCTTTATTTCTTTTGCAGTTAGGAGCTATTAAATCAGTCATAAAATTTTAAAAACACAGTTAGGAGTAGCCTTAGAATTAATGCAGTACAAACTATTATGAACTTCTTCAACAGAATCCTCTGTAAGCGGCCATCTATCCTTTGCTGTTTAAATTCCGGTATTGAGAATCTCACCACCTCATTAGATAGCTCATTCCATTTTATTAGAAAACCATGCCTTCTAATGAAATAAAATCTGTCTGTGTAAACTCCACTCATAGGTTAAGACTAATTACTCCATGTACATTAGTAGCCTGTTTCAATATAATTAATTTTGCCTTTCATAATTTTTCTGGCAGCCCAACATGCACATATTTTTACTACATCTTATTATATAAAAGTTAATTGGAACAAACTGAAAAAGTTTCCAAAAGGTTTTCTTTCCTGCAAATTTATGCTGACAGTTAATTTAAAATTAATGCTCACACACACACACACATACACACACACATACACACCTTTGTGGGAAAAGGAAAGAGAAGTGAAAATATTTCCTATAATGAACCCAAAAGACTAAATTCACCTAAGTTCTCTTTCCAGAACACTGTTTCTGAATATTTCTTCTAGAATTTCTTCAACTTTAAAGTATTATATATTTAGAGACCTAAGTCTACTTAAGACTAGCCATAGAATGGCCACACAGAATTTGTCCATGTGTGTATAAATTTTATGCTTAAATTTTGTGTCTGAACACCATAACCACAGTGATATTTACACTAAAATGACTGACTCTGGGAAGACATCAGGCCAGTTTCAGAGCTTACCCACCATGCCCTGTGGTGTCAGCATCAAGGGCCAAGTCATGGCATCAAACCAGGTTCCAAGTCAAAATGAATAGTTCTCACTGTGTTGGGAATTTTGTGAAAAACTAAACCCTAAATGGGCTGGATGTTGTGACAAGGACACCAGCTCTGTTGTATCTAGTATCTAAAGGCTATTGACTCCACTTTTCACTTTCAAGTTATACCCCAAACTTTCCTTCTCTTCTGATCAAGAAATAAAAAAAAAAAAAGTCTCTTCGAATAGTCTCCTTTTTTGTCTATACTCTTTTTCCCAAATATCTTTCCCTTGTGCATTGTTTAATCTGTTATTGTTATAGAATTACATGACTGTATTTTCCCACAGTTCCTTAGGAGAAATTATTTTCTTTTTATTTCATTAATCTTCTCTCTCTCTCTCTTACACACACACACACACACAATCACCACTACTATCAGATAAGCTTTTAAATTTGGTCATGTTTTTTTTTGCATTTAAATGAGTTTCTACCCATCTCTAACAAGTTTTTCCTATCACTTTAATGCACTAAATATCCTATATTTCAGAGCTATGTACAGACTTTGGACTGATATATCATCTTTAAGAGTGCTTTGCCTTAAAAGCTCCTCTTATTGGGTCTATTTTCTTCTATTTCTTTTTCTAGTTCCTGGATTTTTTCTGAGATAGTATTTATATGTATTAATATTAATCAGTTTTCCTACTATTTCATGAATTGAAACTTGCTTTCTGTCATTTCTAACATCTTCTTTTTAAATAGGTCACTCCAGAATTCTTAAAAAACTGGATATAGTGCACCAGGCCCGAGCACTTGTCTCATGCATCCAACCTGGGCTGGTGATCTGTTTCACCCTAGATAATATACATGTTTTGATTCTGTTCTCTCGAAATCTGTTCTGTACATCTGTCTCTTTTTCTGTTTTGCATATAGGCTGATTCATGTCAATGTATGACAAAAACCACTACAATACTGTAAAGTAATTAGCCTCCAACTAATAAAAATAAATGAAAAAAAAAAAAAAACTGGAAATAGAACTGCCATATGACCCAGCAATCCCACTCCTGGGCATACACACTGAGGAAACCAGATCTGAAAGACACACGTGCACCCCAATGTTCATCGCAGCACTGTTTATAATAGCCAGGACATGGAAGCAACCTAGATGCCCATCAGCAGATGAATGGATAAGGAAGCTGTGGTACATATACACCATGGAATATTACTCAGCCATTAAAAAGAGTTCATTTGAATCAGTTCTAATGAGATGGATGAAACTGGAGCCCATTATACAGAGTGAAGTAAGCCAGAAAGATAAAGACCATTACAGCATACTAACGCATATATATGGAGTTTAGAAAGATGGTAACGATAACCCTATATGCAAGACAGAAAAAGAGACACAGATGTACAGAACAGACTTTTGGACTCTGTGGGAGAAGGCGAGGGTGGGATATTTTGATAGAACAGCATCAAAACATTTATACTATCAAGGGTGAAACAGATCACCAGCCCAGGTTGGATGCATGAGACAAGTGCTCGGGGCTGGTGCACTGGGAAGACCCAGAGGGATCGGGTAGAGAGGGAGGTGGGAGGGGGGATCGGGATGGGGAATACATGTAAATCCATGGCTGATTCGTGTCAATGCATGGCAAAACCCACTACAATATTGTAAAGTAATTAGCCTCCAACTAATAAAAATAAATGGAAAAAAATTAAATAGGTCACTTCACTCTTTTCCTCAATGGAAGTTATTTGTAACTTGCCAAGTATCTGACGAAGATCTAATCACCAACACATCATGAATTTGTATAACACTAATGGAGGAAAAGCAGTGCTAAAACTAACCAACTTTCTGGGAACCAAAATTTCCAGAGTCAACTAAATCTTTATCATGTATCATTCCATATAGACTCCTGGAATCTGTTTAAATGACTGAAGTTATTAAACACGCTAATTTCTATTTCACTTCCTTTTCACTTTCTCTACTATTAGGTTTCATTTCATTAATTGTTCCAGATTTCTAGTTTTAAGAGCAAGTCAGAACCCTTTACAAGTGAGTTAAGAATGTTATGTGTTTTAGTGACCAATTGAGCCAACATAATAAAGATCCCCCTCGTGAGAACTGATTCAAATGAATTCTTTTTAATGGCTGAGTAATATTCCATGGTGTATATGTACCACAGCTTCCTTATCCATTCATCTGCTGATGGGCATCTAGGTTGCTTCCATGTCCTGGCTACTATAAACAGTGCTGCGATGAACACTGGGGTGCGTGGATGAAACTGGAGCCCATCATACAAAGTGTAGTAAGCCAGAAAGATAAACACCTATACAGTATACTAATGCATATATATGAAATTTAGAAAGATGGTAACAATAACCCTATATGCAAAACAGAAAAAGAGACACAGATGTACAGAACAGACTTTTAGATTCTGTGGGAGAAGCCGAGGGTGGGATGTTTCGAGAGAACAGCTTTGAAACATGTATATTATCAAGGGTGAAACAGATCACCAGCCCAGGCTGGATGCATGAGACAAGTGCTCAGGCCTGGTGCACTGGGAAGACCCAGAGGGATCGGGTGGAGAGGGAGGTGGGAGGGGGGATTGGGATGGGGAATACACGTAAATCCATGGCTGATTCATGTCAATGTATGACAAAAACCACTACAATATTGTAAAGTAATTAGCCTCCAACTAATAAAAATAAATGTAAAAAAAAATCCCCCTCGTGGATCACAGTCTTGTAGCAAAGGACCTTGCAATTATGAAGGTATGAGCCATGCTGAGCAGGGCCACGCAAGATGACGGGTCATAGTGAAGAGTTCTGACAAAATGTAGTCCATTGGAGGAGGAAATGGCAGTCCACTCCTGGATTTTTGCCTGGAGAACCTTATGGATACAATGAAAAGGCAAAAATATATGACACGGGAAGATAAACCTCCCAGATTGGAAGGTGTCCAATATGCTACTATGAAAAATTGGAGGGCAAATACTAATTGATGCAGAAAAAATGAAGCGCCTGGGCTAAAACAGAACACTCAGTTGTGGATGTGTCTGGTGATGAAAGTAAAGCCCATTGCTGTAAAGAATAATACTGCATAGGAACCTGGAATGTTAAGTCCGTGAATCAAGGTAAATTGAAAGTGGTCAAACAGGAGATGGCAAGAGTGAGCATCAACATTTTAGGAATCAGTGAACTAAAATGGATGGGAATGAATGAATTTAAATCAGATGACCATTATATCTACTACTGTGGGCAAGAATCCCTTAGAAAAAATGGAGTAGCCCTCATAGTAAAAAATGAGTATGAAATACAGTACTTGGTTGCAACCTCAAAAACGACAGAAGGATCTCATTTCATTCCCAGGCAAACCATTCAACATCAAAGTAATCCAAGTCTATGCCCCAGCCACTGATCCTGAAGAAAGTGAAGCTGACCAGGTCTATGAAATCTTATAAGACCTTATAGAACCAACACCAAAAAAAAAAAAAAAGATATGCTTTTCATCATAAAGGATTGGGATGCAAAACAGGAAGTTAAGAGATGCCAGGAATAACAGGCAAGTTTGTCCTTTGAGTACAAAACAAAGCAGGGCAAAAGCTAACAGAGTTTTGTCAAGAAACCACACTGGTCACAACAAGCACTCTTTTCCAAAAATCCAAGAGACGACTTTACACATGGACATCACCAGATGGTCAATATCGAATTTAGACTGATTATGTTCTTTGCGGCTGAAATGGAGAAACTCTATAGAGTTAGCATAAACAAGACCTGGAGCTGATTGTGACTCAGATCATGAGCTCCTTATTGCAAAATTCAGGCTTAAATCGAAAAAAGTAGAGGAAATAACTAAGCCATTCAGGTATGACCTAAATCAAATCTCTTTTGGTTATACAGTGGAGGTGACAAATAGATTCAAGGGATTAGATATGATTGACAGAGTGCCTTAAGAGCTATGGACAGAGGTACATAACACTGTACAGGAGACAATGACCAAAACCATCCCAAAGAAAAAGAAATACAAGAAGGCAAAATGGGTGTCTGAGGTGGCTTTACAAATAGCTGAGGAAAGAAGAAAAGCAAAAGGCAAGATAGAAAAGCAAACATATACCCAACTGAATGCAGAGTTCCAGAGAATAGCAAGGAGAGATAAGAATTTCTTAAAGGAATCATGCAAAGAAATACAGGAAAACAATAAAATGGAAAAGACTAGAGATTCCTTCAAGAAAATTGGAGGTATCAAGTGAACGTTTCATGCAAGAACGGACATGATAAATGATAGAAATGGTAAGAACCTAATAGAAACATAAAAGATTAAGAAGAGGTGGCAAGAATACACAGCAGAACTATGCAAATAAAAGATCTAAATGACGCAGATAACCATGATGGTGTGGTCACTCATCTAGAACATCAGAGCTGGACATCCTGGAGTGTGAGGTCAAATGAGCCTTTAGAAGCATTACTACAAACAAAGCTAGTGGTGGTGACAAAACTGCAGTTGAGTGATTTAAAATCCTAAACATGATGCTGTTAAAGTGTTGCACTCAATATGCCAGCAAATTTGGAAAACCTAGCAGTGGCCACAGGACTGGAAAAGTTTGGTTTTTATTCCAATCTTAAAGAAGGGTGATGCCAAAGAATGTTCAAACTACCGCACATTTGCACACATTTCATATGCTATCAAGGTAATGTTCAAAATCCCTTAAGCTAGGCATCAACAGTACATGAACTGCTGAAAACTCCAGGTGTACAAGCTGGATTTAGAAAAGGCAGAGGAACCAGAGATCAAATCGACAACATTCATTGAATCAGGGAGAAAGCAAGGGAGTTACAGAAAAACATCTACTTTTGCTTCATTGACTAGGCTAAAGGCTTTGACTGTGTGAATCACAACAAACTGTGGAAAATTCTTCAAGAGATAGGATTACCAGACCACCTTACTTGTCTCCTGAGAAATCTGTACTCGGATCAAGAAGCAACAGGTAAAAATGAACGTGGAAAAACTGACTGGTTCAAAACTGGGAAAGGAATAAGACAAAACTGTATATTGCCACACTGCTTATTTAACTTATATGCATGCATCATGTGAAATGCCAGGCTGGATGAATCGCAAGCTGGGATCAAGACAGTTAGGCTAAATATCAACAACCCCAGATATGCATATAATACCACTCTAATAGCAGAAAGTGAAGAGGAACTAAAGAGACTCTTCATGAGGGTGAAAGAGAGTGAAAAAGCTTGCTTGAAACTGAACATTAAAAAAACTGAGATCTAAGATCATGGCATCCTGTCCCATCATTTCATGGCAAATAGATGGGGAAAAAGAGGAAATAGTGCCAACCTTTGTTTTCTTAGGCTCCAAAATCACTGAAGATAGTAACTGCAGCCATGAAATAAAAAGATGTCTGCTCCTTGGAAGGAAAGCTATGAAAAACCTAGGCAGTATATTAAAAAGTAAATACTTCAGTTTGCAGACAAAGATCCATATAGTTAAAGCTACGGTTTTTCCAGCGGTCATTTACCAGTGTGAGAGCTGGACCTTAAATAAGGCTGAACACTGAAGTATAATGCTTCTGAATTGTGGAGCTGGAAAAGACTCTTGAGAGTCCCCTGGACTGCAAGCAGATCAAATGAGTCAATTCTAAAGGAAATCAACCCCAAATATTCATTGGAAGTACGGATGCTGAAGCTGAAACATTGGAAAAGATCCTGATGCTGAGAAAGATTGAAGGCAGGAGGAAAAGGGGGCAACAGAGGATGAGATAGTTGGATTGCATCACTGACTCAAAGAATATGAATTTGAGCAAACTCCGGGAGATGGTGGGTGACAGGGAAGCCTGGTGTGCTGCAGTCCATGGGATTGCAAAGAGTTGAACAGGACTTAGTGACTGAACAACAACAACAATCGATAAAGAGAGTTAAAACTGGATTTCTCCAGTCAGATTTCTTGGGCTTGAATGCCAGCTCCATTACTTCTTAGGTTGATGATCTTGAGCAATTTACTTAGTGTTTCTGGGCTTCAGTTTTGTTTTTGTTTTTTTAACCTAAAAAATAGGATTTAAAGAAATATATTTCATAGGGCTCTTATGTTACACACATTCAAGTGTTTAGATTAGTACTTGATATATAGCAAAAACTCAATAAACCTTCTTATTCCTCTTTTTACACTCTCTAAGTGCTTGACCATCAGATGGATTAACGTGTAATACAGTAACTAAAATGAAATATAAACCAAATAATTCACACCAACTATCACTCTCAAAATGATTATAATGATTTTATGAAATAGATGAAAAACAGGTAATTTCAGTTTTTAGCAAAAATTAAGCAGAATTAATTGATTGTCAGAATTTGAATTTATTAATTCATCTTTACTAATTCAAAATTACTAAACAGTATAGAAAATAGACTATTCATTACCATTTAAGCTTGGCACCACTTAATCAGATAAAAATATTTATATATATATACTATACCTAAATATTTGATTCATTTGCTCCTGTTTAACTTTTGTTCACAAGCTTATACAATTCGTTCATTCCCCTAATCTACCATGGCATTTGATCAGTTCCATGACATCCTGGAGCAGTGAATTCTGTAAGGTGAAATATAATACTTAATGTCAATTTCAAGGATATTGTATCAGACCACAATACTTGAAAAGTCAACAGCATTTTGTATCATTTTTGGAGCATGTATCATTCATTATGAACTCTTACACATGCTATTTACATTCTCAGCTAGGATATACCAGTCCTTCAATTTCCGCTATAAAGACATTTCCTCACACATCAAACCACTAATTGCTAAACTGCAATTTGAGAGTTTGAGAATGTCTTAAAGTGTACTGTCTACGCAAACTCCTGTTAAATTTAAAATTCAGTAAGTGTAACAAAATCCTTATTTTCTTCCTCTCGGCCTAATATTTGCATTCAACTTAGGCTATAGTTTTTTCTTGATTTACAGTAACTACTGATGAAATTAATCATAGTCCTTTTAGCATCTTTTCTATTCAAAGCAATCACTTCTTATATAATATATATGAATAAATGATGCTCCTTTGCATGATATAAGGCTATGTTTTTACTATAGGTGACTGCAAAGAATTCAAACCACCAGAGTCAAGTTTCATTAGGTTTTTCATTTTACAAAACTCCAGGATAAATAGTGCAGTCTTTTATATGCATAGTGAGAGAAGTGTTACTCAGTACAACAGTCAAGAACATATTCACAGCCTGCTGTCAGTAATGAGTACAGATAAGGGGAATCACTAAAATAAACCTTGAAACTTAATTTCCAGTCTAGGTGTCTACTTGTCTCAACTTTTTTTATTTTTAACTGAAAAATAGGTGGAGAGAAATATATGTACTTTTATCTGGCCATTTATTTTGACTATAAAATAGACTAGGTTTACCTTTTGATGGTGGACAAATTATTAATACTCTCCTAGTAAATATGGGACTTTAATACGAAACTTCCTCCTTCAAACACTTGTGAATTATGAAGACTACTCAAGTCTAAGCCAATGCCTAATTAAGTAGTAGATCCGAACCTGAAAACAGATTCTGTAGGTGTTACACTGCCTCTCTCAGTATTCTCAGTGTTTTTTTTTTCCTTCATCTTCCCCATCAACAAGGGGGGAAATTCATAGAAAGGTTATGACAGATATCAAAGACATGCTGCATGAGCTTCAGTTCAGTTCAGTTCAGTTCAGTTGCTCAGTCATGTCCGACTCTTTGTGACCCCATGAACCGCAGCACACCAGGCCTCCCTGTCCATCAACAACTTCCAGAGTTCACCCAAATTAATCTCCATTGAGTCAGTGATGCCATCCAACCATATCATCCTCTGTCATTCCCTTCTCTTCCTGCCTTCAACCTTTCCCAGCAACAGGGTCTTTTTCAAATGAGGCAGCTCTTTGCATCAGGTGGCCAAAGTATTGGAGCTTCAGCTTCAACATCAGTCCTTCCAGTGAACACCCAGCACTGATCTCCTTTAGGATGGACTAGTTGGATCTCCTTGCAGTCCAAGGGACTCTCGAGAGTCTTCTCCAACACCATAGTTCAAAAGCATTAGTTCTTCAGTGCTCAGCTTTCTTTATAGTCCAACTCTCACATCCATACATGACCACTGGAAAAACCATAGCCTTGACTAGATGGACCTTTGTTGGCAAAGTAACGTCTCTGCTTTTTAATATGCTATCTAGGTTGGTCATAATTTTTCTTCCAAGGAGTAAGTGTCTTTTAATTTCATGGCTGCAGTCACCATCTGCAGTGATTTTGGAGCCCAAAAACATAAAGCCAGCCACTGTTTCCCCATCTATTTGCCATGAATGATGGGACCAGATGATATGATCTTAGTTTTCTGAAGGTTGATCTTTAAGCCAACTGTTTCACTCTCCTCTTTCACTTTCATCAAGAGACTCTTTAGTTCTTCCTCATTTTCAGCCATAAGGGTGGTGTCATCTGCATATCTGAGGTTATCTGTATTCTCCCGGCAATCTTGAGTCCAGCTTGTGCTTCTTCCAGCCCAGCGTTTCTCATGATGTACTCTTTATGTAAGCAGGCACAGGAGCGGTGGCTGTGCAGTGCAGGAGCGGCAGGAGCACTGGCCGAGAGGAGATACCTCATGTCCAAGGTCAGGAGCGTTGGCCGAGAGGAGATAGCCCATGTCCAAGGTCAGGAGCCGTGGGCGTGAGGAGATATCCCACGTCCAAGGTAAGGAGCAGTGGCTGTGCTTTGCTGGAGCAGCCGTGAAGAGATACCCTACGTCCAAGGTAAGAGAAACCCAAGTAAGACGGTAGGCGGTGAAAGAGGGCATCAGAGTGCCAACAGACTGAAACCACAAACATAGACAACTAGCCAATCTGATCACATGGACCACAGCCTTGTCTAATTCAATGAAACTAAGCCATGCCGTGTAGGGCCACTCAAGACGGACGGGTCATGGTGGAGAGGTCTAACAGAATGTGGTCCACTGGAGAAGGGA
The DNA here is from genome assembly GCF_910594005.1 of Cervus elaphus. Lineage (NCBI taxonomy): Eukaryota > Metazoa > Chordata > Mammalia > Artiodactyla > Cervidae > Cervus > Cervus elaphus. The sequence continues at coordinate 92,260,166 of NC_057848.1, forward strand.
ATGGCAAACCACTTCAGTAGTCTTGCCTTGAGAACCCCATGAACAGTATGCATGAGCTTAGACAAATCCTTTCACTTTCTGTCTCCTGAGATTCCCATCAATAAAGTGAAAGAATGGGACAAGGAAGCTCTTCTACTTTCATGAGGCTAAATTCCCTGCCATTTACCTTGTTTACAATATCAGTCATATCATAAGATTTTTTTTTTAAATCTCCTTTGAAAGGCAGCATGCTTGATGGTTAAGAACATGGCCTCTAGAGTCAAGAAGCCTGAATCTTTACATTACCACTTACTAGTTCAACCAATTATCTAAACTCTCTGTTCTTTAGTTTACTTATCTATGAAATGGGGAGGATAATGGAATCTATACCATACAGTTATTGTGAAAATTAAATGAATTAGCATTTTAAAACATTTAGAAAAGTTCTTGACATTTAGATAGAAGGTGAATTTGTTATGTGAGCTAACTGCTAATGACAACAACGTGGAATCAAATTGACTTATCACTATTTTTCTGAGCTATTTCCAAAAAATCCTGTCTTGCATTGAAGAGCATTCAAATATTCTAAACACATATGTGGCATGCTTATGTGTATTAATTTCCTGTCACTACTGTAACAAATCACCATAGACTAGTGGCTTAACAAAATCTGTATTATAGACTAGTTTAACAAAATCTATATTATAGTCCCAGAGGTCAGAAGTCCAAAATAGGTCTTGCTGGGCTTTAAAGGCAAGGTGTCAGTTGGGCACTGTTCCTTTCTGGAGGCTCTTGGGAAGAATCCCTTTCTAGATTCCTGAGGCCACTTATATCCCCCTTTCCTCCATTTTCAAAGCCTGTAGAGGGCAGAATGCCCAACTTCCCATGATCTCCTGATCTGTCCTTCTCTTCCACAATTAATTCCACTTTTGATTACATGGAACTCACCCAGTTAATTCAGGCAACTATGCCTATCTTAAAAGCATCTGTTAGCAACCTTAATTCCATATGCATATTTAATTAGCCTTTGCTACCTAAAGTTTCACATTCACTGATTCCAGGGATTACAACATGAATGTCCTTGGGAGGACATTATTCATCATAGCACAGCATATATTTTTTACATTGAAGCCCACAAAATATGAATTAGTTTTTCATTTTTATTAATTCAAGAACGTGTTTCTTTTGACTTAGAATTTCCAGGAAGTGCTCCTTCTTAGAGTCTATGTGAAATCGCAGACCCTATGAATCTGGTTTAAGAGTTAGTAGGACATAAACATTGCTTGCTTTTGCTAAAGGTTATATGTAACAAAAGTGTTTTTAAGCTGTGAAAGATATTTGCAATAGAGATCTAAGGTTCTATCATCCAAAATATCTTAAGAATTTCTACTATAGTTTCAAAGTTAAGAGGATGGGTTCTAGAGATAACTGACTGCATTTACATCTGAAATTTATCACTTACTAATTGTTTTATTGACTCTTGAAAGCCTTCAACTGTGTGGATCACAATAAACTGTGGAAAATTCTGAAAGAGATGGATATACCAGACCACCTGACCTGCCTCTTGAGAAACCTGCATGCGGGTCAGGAAGCAACAGTTAGAACGGGACATGGAACAACACACTGGTTCCAAATAGGAAAAGGAGTACGACAAGGCTATATATAGTCACCCTACTTATTTAACTTACATGCAGAGTACATCATGAGAAACGCTGGGCTGGAAGAAGCACAAGCTGGAATCAAGATTGCCGGGAGAAATATCAATAACCTCAGATATGCAGAAGATACCAGCCTTAAGGCAGAAAGTGAAGATGAACTAAAAAGCCTTTTGACAAAAGTGAAGGAGGAGAATGAAAAAGTTGGCTTAAATCTCCACGTTCAGAAAACTAAGGTCATGGCATTTGGTCCCATCACTTCAGGGGAAATAGATGGGGAAACAGTGGTAACAGTGGCTGACTTTATTTTTTTGGCTCCAAAATCACTGCAGATAGTGACTGCAGCCATGAAATTAAAAGACGCTTACTCCTTGGAAGGAAAGTTATGGCCAACCTAGACAGCATATTAAAAAGCAGAGACATTATTTTGCGAACAAAGGTCCGTCTAGTCAAGGCTATGGTTTTTCCAGTGGTCATGTATGGATGTGAGAGTTGGACTGTGAAGAAAGATGAGTGCGGAAGAATTGATGCTTTTGAACTGTGGTGTTGGAGAAGACTCTTGAGAGTCCCTTGGACTGCAAGGAGATCCAACCAGTCCATCCTAAAGGAGATCAGTGCTGGGTGTTCATTGGAAGGACTGATGCTTAAGCTGAAACTCCAATACTTTGGCCACCTGATGTGAGGAGTTGACTCATTGCAAAAGACCCTGATGCTGGGAGGGATTGGGGGCAGGAGGAGAAGGGGACAACAGAGGATGTGATGGCTGGATGGCTCCACCGACTCGATGGGCATGAGTTTGAGTAAACTCCGGGAGTTGGTGATGGACAGGGAGGCCTGGCATGCTGTGATTCATGGGGTCACAAATAGTCGGACACGACTGAGCGACTGAACTGAACTGAACTGAACTGAACTGCTTTATCTTCACATAACCATGCTATGCCTCAGTTTCCTAATCTGTAAAACAGAATTCAAAATATTTCCTTAATAAATAATATATGCTAACGGATCAGAGTCTGACACTCAATTAAGTGGCATATGCAGGTTTACTATTATTACCAAGTTATAATAAATGTTGAAATTATTTAAAATGAATTATTAAAATAATAGTAATAGATCTTGACTGATTTTAAAGTACTAATTTAAGATCATGGCATCCGGTCCCAACACTAAATGGCAAATAGATGGGGAAACAGTGGAAACAGTGGCTGACTTCATTTTTGGGGGCTCCAAAATCACTGCAGATGGTGACTGCAGCCATGAAATTAAAGCATGCTTACTCCTTGGAAGGAAAGTTATGACCAACCTAGATAGCATACTAAAAAGCAGAGACATTACTTTGCCAACAAAGGTCCATCTAGTCAAGGCCATGGTTTTTCCGGTGGTCATGTATAGATGTGAGAGTTGGACTATAAAAACTGCTGAGCACTGAAGAATTGATGCTTTTGAACTGTGGTGTTGGAGAAGACTCTTGAGTGTCCCTTGGACTGCAAAGAGATCCAACCAGTCCATCCTAAAGGAGATCAGTCCTGGGTGTTCATTGGAAGGACTGATGTTGAAACTGAAACTCCAATACTTTGGCCAACTGACCTGAAGAGCTGACTCATTTCAAAAGACCCTGATGCTGGGAAAGATTGAGGTCAGGAGGAGAAGGGAACGAAAGAGGATGGGGTGGTTGGGTGGCATCACCAACTCAATGGACATAGTTTTGGGTGGACTTCGGGAGTTGGTGATGGACAGGGAAGCCTGGCATGCTGAAGTTCATGGGGTCGCAACGAGTTGGACACGACTGAGCGACTCAACAGAACTGAATTATTTTATTGAACACAGGCTCATTTAAAAATGTAAATTTTATATGTCCATGTGTAATGGAGAATATGGACTAAAATAAAGGCCGCTTCTTTTTTTTTTTTTCATTTATTTTTATTAGTTGGAGGCTAATTACTTTACATTTTTGTCATATATTGACATGAATCAGCCATGGATTTACATTTATTCCCCATCCCGATCCCCCCTCCCACCTCCCTCTCTACCCCATCCCTCTGGGTCTTCCCAGTGCACCAGGCCCGAGCACTTGTCTCATGCATCCAACCTGGGCTGGTGATCTGTTTCAATCTAGATAATATACATGTTTCGATGCTGTTCTCTCGAAACATCCCACCCTCAAATAAAGGCCACTTCTATATGATAGAAAACATTGAGTCATAAAATGGGTGAGATATTATCTGCAACCAACTTCAAAATGAAAGAGGATCAAATATTTCTAAGGAGAGAGATGCTCTGACAGCAAGATTGTAAATGAAAAATTCATCCACAGACCAATCATCGCTGGAGGGGCTCTGTGGCAAATTTTATTAGTAACTTTCTGGGTGATATTTTGAGTCTGTCTGGAAATCCACATAGTCAAAGGGATTTGTAGATCCAAAATTTTTCAAGTGTGTGCTATCAACAAACACTCATATTATTAAATGACAGATTAGGTTAACTGACTATTTATGTCTCAGTTGAGATTTATCTAAAACTGAAGGTCTACTAATGAGCAGGTAAAAGAGAGTTCACATAATCCCAAGATTCCTAAGACAGATTTTTTCAAATTATGAGCATAGTAACAATAAAATTAGAGTTAATGGGGAAAAAATTAAAAACTAAAAGATAAATTCAGGAATTTTCTCCATTGAAACATTTTTCTCATCACGCTGTTTTGTTCATTCAAAAATGTAAATAATAAATATAGACTAAAATGCCTCAAATGTCAAGAAAGAATCACAAAGCAAATTGTAATAAGCATAAATACCTACATATTTTGTAGGTTGCCCATTATCTCTGTTAATCATCAGTTCAGTTCAGTTGCTCAGTCGTGTCCGACTCTTTGAGACCCCATGAATCACAGCATGCTAGGCCTCCCTATCCATCACCAACTCCCAGAGTTTACTCAAACTCATGTCCATCGAGTCGGTGGAGCCATCCAGCCACCACATCCTCTGTCGTCCCCTTCTCCTCCTGCCCCCAATCCCTCCCAGCATCAGGGTCTTTTCCAATGAGTCAACATTCACATCAGGTGGCCAAAGTATTGGAGTTTCAGCTTAAGCATCAGTCCTTCCAATGAACACCCAGGACTGATCTCCTTTAGGATGAACTTGTTGGATCTCCTCATAGTCCAAGGGACTCTCAAGAATCTTCTCCAACACCACAGTTCAAAAGCATCAATTCTTCAGCACTCATCTTTCTTCACAGTCCAACTCTCACATCCATACATGACCACTGGAAAAACCATAGCCTTGACTAGACAGACCTTTGTTGGCAAGCTAATGTCTCTGCTTTTTAATATGCTATCTAGGTTGATCATAACTTTCCTTCCAAAGAGTAAGCGTCTTTTAATTTCATGGCTGCAGTCACTATCTGCAGTGATTTTGGAGCCCCCCAAAATAAATTCTGACACTGTTTCCACTGTTTCCCCATCTATTTGCCATGAAGTGATGGGACCAGATGCCATGATCTCAGTTTTCTGAATGTTGAGCTTTAAGCCAACTTTTTCACTCTCCTCTTTCACTTTCATCAAGAGGCTTTTTAGTTCCTCTTCACTTTCTACCATAAGGATGGTGTCCTCTGCATATCTGAGGTTATTGATATGACATTTTCCAGTCCTGTGGCCCCTGCTGAATTTTCCAAATTTGCTGGCATATTGAGTGCAGCACTTTCACAGCATCATCTTTCAGGATTTGAAATAGCTCAACTGGAATTTCATCTCCTCCACTAGCTTTGTTCATAGTGATGCTTTCTAAGGCCCAGTTGACTTCACATTCCAGGATGTCTGGTTCTAGGTGAGTGGTCACACCATCGTGATTGTCTGGGTCATAAAGTTCTTTTTTGTACAGTTCTTCTGTGTATTCTTGCCACCTCTTCTTAAAATCTTATGCTTCTGTTAGGTCCATACCATTTCTGTCCTTTATCGAACACATCTTTGCATGAAATGTTCCCTTGGTAACTCTAATTTTCTTGAAGAGATTTCTAGTCTTTCCAATTCTGTTGTTTTCCTCTATTTCTTTCCATTGATTGCTGAGGAAGGCTTTCTTATCTCTCCTTGCTACTCTTTGGAACTCTGCATTCAAATGGGGATATCTTTCCTTTTCTCCTTTGCTTTTCAATTCTCTTCTTTTCACAGCTATTTGTAAGGCCTCCCCAGGCAACCATTTTGCCTTTTTGCATTTCTTTTCCATGGGGAAGTTCTTGATCCCTGTCTCCTGTACAATGTTACAAACCTTCGTCCATAATGCATGAGGCACTCTGTCTATCAGATCTAGTCCCTTATATCTATTTCTCACTTCCACTCTATAGTCATAAGGGATTTGATTCAGGCCATACCTGAATGGTCTAGTGGTTTTCCCTACTTTCTTCAGTTTAAGTCTGAATTTGGCAATAAGGAGTTCATGATCCGAGCTACAGTCAGCTCCCAGTCTTCTTTTTGCTGACTGTATAGAGCTTCTCCATCTGTGGCTGCAAAGAATATAATCAATCTGATTTCGGTGTTGGCCATCTGGTGATGTCCATGTGCAGAGTCTTCTCTTGTGTTGTTGGAAGAGGGTATTTGCTATGACCAGTGCATTCTCTTGGCAAAACTCTATTAGCCTTTGCCCTGCTTCATTCCATACTCAAAGGCCAAATTTGCCTATTACTCCAGGTGTGTCTTGACTTCCTACTTTTGCATTCCAGTCCCCTATAATGAAAAGGACATCTTTTTTGGGTGTTAGTTCTAAAAGGTCTTGTAGGTCTTCATAGAACCATTCAACTTCAGCTTCTTCAGTGTTACTGGTTGGGGCATAGGCTTGGATTACCATGATATTGAATGGTTTGCCTTGGAAACGAACAGAGATCATTCTGTCATTTTTGAGATTGCATCCAAGTACCGCATTTCGGACTCTGTTGTTGACCATGATGGCCACTCCATTTCTTCTAATGGATTCCTGCCCACAGTAGTAGATATAATGGTCATCTGAGTTAAATTCGCCCGTTCCAGTCCATTTTAGTTCGCTGATTCCTAGAATGTCGACATTCACTCTTGCCATCTCCTGTTTAACTACTTCCAATTTGCCTTGATTCATGGGCCTAACATTACAGGTTCCTATGCAATACTGCTCTTTATAGCATCGGATCTTGCTTCTATCGCCAGTCCCATCTACAACTGAGTATTGTTTTTGCTTTGGCTCCATCCCTTCATTCTTTCTGGAGTTATTTCTCCACTGATCTCCAGTAGCATATTGGGCACCTACCAACCTGGGGAGTTCTTCTTTCAGTATCCTATCATTTTGCCTTTTCATACTATTCATGGGAGTCTCAAGGCAAGAATACTGAAGTGGTTTGCCATTCCCTTCTCCAGTGGACCACATTCTCTCAGACCTCTCCACCATGACCCATCCATCTTGGGTGGCCCCACACAGCATGGCTTAGTTTCATTGAGTTAGACAAGGCTGTTGTCTGTGTGACCAGATTGGCTAGTTTTCTGTGATTATGGTTCAGTGTGCCTGCCCTTCAGTGCCCTCTCACAACACCTACCATCTTATTTGGGTTTCTCTTACCTTGGACGAGGGGTATCTCCTCACGGCCGCCCCTCCTGACCTTGAACATGGAGTAGCTCCTCTCAGTCCTCCTGCGCCCGTGCAGCCGCTGCTCCTTGGATGTGGGGTAGCTTCTCTGGGCCACCGCCCCTGACCTCGGACGTGGGGTAGCTCCTCACGGCCACACTTCTGCGTGCTCAGTCAAAGCCAGTGTGCTTCTGTGCGGTCCATCGCAGCTTACTCTTAGCAATTCAGTAAGCAATTTGGGATCATTTTACGTATTCATTTCCTTTTAAATTTAAAGACTTATAGTGACGGAGCAAAATTCTTTTTACAACTTCATTGTATTTTCTTTGCAATTGTTTACTGAATACAAAATGTACATTTGAATTATTTAGCATAGAAGGGACTTACAGAGGGCTTTACAGAAAATGCTTCTGGTATAATATAGTGCATCCCTATTTTATCCACCATTGCATAGAACATCTATAAATGGCCCCAGTGCTTGCACAGTGCTATAGGGCTCGTTCCCACTATCCCTGAGCTGTGGTTACTTCAAATGCTCTGCTAATCGTTCTGTGCTCTAACATGCTCTGGAGGAAAATCTAAATGTTCACACAAAGTCAAAGAGGAGCCCTGTTAATGAAATCAAGTGAAGGGAATAAAATGTGTTTTTGTCAATGTAGACCCCTTAAGCTAAACTTTGGAAGGTAATGCACATGGATTATTCAGTAGAAAAGCTTTTAATTAGTGTTACTTTACACTTACTCCATAAAGGGCAAAAATAATCAAAACAAGCCATCAGGCTTGTTGAGTGTGTAACTAAGCAAGTTTTCAACAAGCTGAGTTCACATTAGTTATCTACTTGAAAAGTACCTAAACCTTAATTTAAAACAAGTCACAAAGTGTGTCTAATCAAGTTATTTCAGAGGAAACATACTTTGTTTCTTTAATATTACTAATAATAAAAGTTATTTTTAACCAAATTTCATTCTAGTTATTTCTATTGTGAATTTCTTTCTCTTCCTGACTGGATTCTCTTTTTCTCAGTACCTCACTCTTTAGTCCTGGTTGTGTAGTGTAAAGTGAATTGAAAACACTGATTTCTAAAAGATTTGGTGATGACATACTGACAGAGAAAAAATACGCAAATACTCAGCCTCTGCCTTAATATTGATTTCTAACCAGCCCAAAGTGTTAATGTACTACAGCTTGTAAATCTGAATCAACCCATATCACTCTTAGAGTGCAGTGCCCCAAAACTTATTGATTCAAATATTGTCTCTAAAAGCAAAGATAATCATTTTTTGAGACTTCAAATTTAATTTAAAGACTGTGTGTAAGTGACACTAGGTCAGTGTTGCCATCAGGTGAATGCCTACTGACCTTGACAGCTCTGACATTTTAAACAGGCAGTTGGTAGTGATTGACTCACAAGAGAACAGCTCATTATTTATAGTGCTATCTCTTACTGAACTGACTTGATTCTGACCTTAGTAGTTTTCATCTGCACCTGAGCAGTGTAGAATTACAGACCCTTATTGAACTGAAAAGTAATCTGTTCTTTTGTATTCTCTAATTTTAGGCTTTCATTTTTTCAGTCTCCCTGAAGGATTTATATCCTCTCCTGTGGGTGATATTCTATCAACAGTGTCCCAGGGGAAGTATCTCTGGTTTGTGCACTTCTCTTAAGTTTGTATTGTCCTGAGATTTATTCTGTGAATTAGACATTATCTTAATATTTGAGGAGAGAGAGAGAATCAGTATACCATTGGTTTTTGTATGAAGTCATTTATCATGTTCAGTTCAGTTCAGTTCAGTCACTCAGTCGTGTCCAACTCTTTGCGACCCCATGAATGCCAGGCCCCTTCTCCTCCTGCCCCCAATCCCTCCCAGCATCAGGTTCTTTTCAAGTGAGTCAGCTCTTTGCGTCAGTTGGCCGAAGTATTGGAGTTTCAGCTTCAGCATCAGTCCTTCCAATGAAAACCCAGGACTGATCTCCTTTAGGATGGACTGGTTGGATATCTCTGCAGTCCAAGGGACTCTCAAGAGTCTTCTCGAACATCACGGTTCAAAAGCATCAATTCTTCGGCCCTCAGCTTTCTTCACAGTCCAACTCTCACATCCATACATGACCACTGGAAAAACCATAGCCTTGACTAGATGGACCTTTGTTGACAAAGTAATGTCTCTGCTTTTTAATATGCTTTCTAGGTTGGTCATAACTTTCCTTCCAAGGAGTAAGTGTCTTTTAATTTCATGGCTGCAATCACCATCTGCAGTGATTTTGGAGCCTAAAAAAATAGTCAGCCACTGTTTCCACTGTTTCCCCATCTATTTTCCATGAAGTGAAGGGGCAGCCATGGTAAATTTAAAAAAAAAGGAATCTCATACCTAAATCCATAAAACTCAGGTTGATTTTCCATGCCATTTAATAAAGCAAAACTCCCATGAAGTAACTGAGCACTTTCCTTGATTAAAAGTGGAAAATCCACCACTAGTACAAAATGTGAAAAAACACTTTTGCAGTAAATATCCCGATAGCAATATTCCCTGAACACATTTCAGACCCAGTAGAATGCCTCTTGATCAACTAAAGCCTGATTCACATCAAGCTCACAATTACCTATCATATTAGATATCTTTCTCCTCTTATTTGCCAATGTTTAGATGTCAAGTAAAGTTATATTCCTCTGATTAACATATATTTCTGTACTGGAAAAATTATGCTTAAAATAAGCATTTGAAATGAAATTTCAATAATAATATGACTCAGTCCATTTGTGCTTTGTTGTTTTTGTTTAGTTGCCAAGTCGTGTCTGACTCTTCATGGCATTCTCCATTGGATTCTTACCCAGAAAATGCAAAATACCTTTATGTGTGATCTCAAGATTAAAAGAAATCATGGTAAATATTTTTTAAAAAATTACCAGGAAAAAGGTTTAGGAGACTGAAAGCAACAAAATTCACAGTGATAGTAGTAGTAGAGTCACAACTAAATTCAATGTCCTTTTTTGTGTACAACCCACCAATGTAAGGGTAAGTATAGTGTCCTATCATTATAAGAATAGTAATTATGACACTTAACTCTCCAACCCCATCCTTCAGGCACATGCACACACAAGCATACACACAGCATTATAAGGGGACTTAAGATTGACTATTTACTAAGCAATAATTTTCTTGGAAGACTTCCCTGGTGGCTCAGTCAGCAAAGAAAATCCGCCTGCAGTGCAGGAGACTGCGTTGGATCCCTGGCTCAGGAAGATCCCCTGGAGAAGGAAATGGCAACCCACTCCAGTATTCTTGCCTAGGGAACCCCATGGACAGAAGAGCCTGGCAAGTATAGTCCATGGGGTTGCAAGAGTTGGACATGATTTAGCAACTAAACCTCCACCACCACCAATTTCCTTGATGGAAAGGCTAAAAAGCTGACTTAAATGAGGTAATAATATAACACAATAAAAGAAATCAGGTAGCGACTTCCTTGGTGGTCTAGTGGTTAAGACTCTGTACTTCCAAGTGGGGGGGGGGGCGGGCATGAGTTTGATACCTGGTCAGGAAAGTAAGATTCCACATGCTAAGTGGCATGGCCAAAAGATTAGAAGTAATAATAATAATAGAAGAGGAAAATTTATTTTAAAAAGCAATCAGGTTATAAGGTAAGTGACAAGTAAATATTAAGAAAGAAATCTGAGCAGAGAGGTGATTAATGCTGATTAAATACAGCTATGAATGAATCAACAAATTTAGATTAAAATGTGTTTAAGAATTATTTAATCAAATATCTCAAGTCACAGTCTGTCTCTCTTCAAAGTACCTAATTCCATATATTAAAGGTAACACTCCTTTTACTGCAAGGCCAGTTCTGTGGGGCAAGGCTCTATGCTCAATAATAGTTCCTAGCTACTCCCTTTTCCCTACAAGATAAGTTTAGGAATAAACACTGTATTTTAATCTTTATGTTCCTTCATTTGCTAATATATCAAAGAATAATGAATGAAAAAATTAACAATAAAAGTAGGATATCAAGGCAAACAATTTTAATTCAATACCCTACTAACAAAAAGGAGCTTATAGTTAGGACTTTATTTTACTTGAATTTTCTGGATGAGAACCTGAGTTCTCCATGTGATTTATACTGAGAAACTAACAAAAGTTTGTATGCTTGCTGACAGAAATATATTAACTTCAAGATTTTTGGAAAATACATTGGATGTCATACATAAAATATTATCTTACTAATTATGCACTACTTGCCCAGAATAATATATTCTAATTGAATGTCTTATAAAATTACAGTGCAATGCATATATTAAAATATACATACTACATAAGATTCTTATAAGTTTAAGTTAAGTAATTTAGCACCTTCATTGTGCAATGTGTCAAAACTTTATGAATACAGAGTGCCATTACAAATGTGTTCCTTGCAATTATTTTATCATAAAGTTAAAAGATACCCTATGAATTTCTTAATATTTTTTCAGTTCAATCTATTATTGCAATCCTAGAATCAAATTCTAAAATCTGTAACTTCTTTAGGACAAAACTCTGATAAATGATTTTAATTGTTCTTAGATAAACATAGTCTAGAGATTGCATCTGTTACAGTTTGATAGTATGTTATAAAAGGTGATTTGAGAAATAAATTGTAAATTTTAAGTTAGAGCCAGATCTCAGATCTTAAACTCAAGACAAGGAAGTCTTAACACTCTTTATTAAGTGAGAAGTTTGAAGTAGAGGTTGACATTAGCAGAACGTGACCATAGGAAGTGTTAGTTGCTCAGTAGTGCCAGACTATTTGCGACCCCATTGAGTGCAGCCCACCAGGCTCCTCTGTATATGGGATTTTCCAGTCAAGGATACTGGAGTGGGTTGCCACTTCCTTCTTCAGGGGATTTTCCTGACCCAAGGGTTGAACCCTGGTATCCTGCACTGTAGGCAGATCCTTTACTGACTGAGCTATGAGAGAAGGCCCTGACTATAGGAAGATGATTCTCAAACCAATTGGTTCCATAGGCTGCAGAGGACACAGCTTGAAACCAGGAAATCATTTATAAAATAATCTTAATATTTAAGATGAAAGATAGTAAAACTGTATGCTTTACTTCAACACAAAAAAAAAATTACCAAAAAACAAGAAAATAAGATCTTAAATTTAGATGGTCATATTGTTAATAGAAACATATAAATTATTCCATACTTGAAATGAAGAGAACTTGGAATTAGATAGATAAGAAGGTGATGAAGAAAGATGTTTAACATCATAGCTTTATTATTTTTGTATTACTTCAAAAATCTCAGAAACATATTATTTGTGATTAATGTCCTACAAATGATGCAAAATTAAACACATGAACAACTCTCATCAAAAGTTAGGCATATATGGGCATCCCAAATAAACTTTCTATCTTCATACAAATGAATGTATCTTAGCTGTATGACTGCTATGCTTTTGGACTCCTACATGTAAATAATTCAGATAATTTCAAAAGCTTGAATTAAAAACTTTATAGATGGCTTCTTATATTTAATTCAATGATGTTATAATTCAATGCTAATGTCAGAAATTTATGTTGCCATTTATTTTACTCAAAAGAAACTTCAATAAATTTGCAAGGTAAAACAAGTTGCAGCAAACCAAAGCTAAAGGAAATCTTATTACCTGATTATGTATATGTGATGGTTTTATAGGAATCCATCATGTCAGCAATCAGTGGTGAAGAAATTCTCTTTAGAGAACAAAGAGGATGGATGACTGCAGTTTGAGTTCAGATAATTATTTGCATAAGTTTATTTGCTTATACCATGTTTGGAGGGAAATATTTGAATATATTTGATACTTCACCAGTTGAAAATAAATCTCCTTAAAGGTCTACACACACACACACACACACACACACACACACAAAATGTTGTATTAGTTTCAGAAAAGACTCAGGAAGAAAAACATATGAAAGGAAAGAGGATAGATTCACCTTCTTTAAAACAAGAAATCTGTGATTATTATCTTTCTTTTATGAGTTTGGTAAAGTTTGTGTTAGAAACAAAGGCCAAACTGAAAGAGTCTTGTGTTCCTTACAAACTTCAGGATCTTTCAGTTTTATTTTTTTGTTTTTGAATCCATTTTACTTGTATCTGTATTTTTGATGTTAGTCTCTAAAAGCAGGGAAGAGTGAATAAACACTCTATACTCTATGTTTACCTATTTCTAATGAGGTGGATGAAACTGGAGCCTATTATACAGAGTGAAGTAAGTCAGAATGAAAAACACCAATACAGTATATTAAGGCATATATATGGAATTTAGAAAGATGGTAACGATGCCCCTATATGCAAGACAGCAAAAGACACACAGATATAAAGAACAGATTTTTGGACTCAGTGGGAGAAGGTGAGGATGGGATGATTTGAGAGCATAACATTGAAACATGTATATTATCATATGTGAAAAGGTTCACCAGTCGAAGTTCAATGCATGAAACAGGGAACTCAAAGCCAGTGCACTGGGACAACCCTCAGGGGTGGGATGGTGAGGGAGGTGGGAAGGGTGTTCAGGATGGTAGACACATGTACACCCACAGTTGATTCATGTTAATGTATAGCAAAAACCACTACAATATTGTAAAGCAATTAGCCACTATTTAAAATAAATTAATTTAAAAAAGTGCTGCTTTGTGTACACAATTCCCAAAAGAGAACAACGATTTTAAAATATATATATACATATGAACTGAAGAGCCTCTTGATGAAAGTGAAAGAGGCAAGTGAAAAAGCTGCCTTCATACTAAGCATTATAACCTTATATGCAAAACAGAAAAAGAGACACAGATGTACAGAACAGACTTTTGGACTCTGTGGGAGAAGGCGAGGGTGGGATGTTTAGAGAGAACAGCATCGAAACATGTATATTATCAAGGGTGAAACAGATCACCAGCCCAGGTTGGATGCATGAGACAAGTGCTCAGGGCTGGTGCGCTGGGAAGACCCAGAGGGATCGGGTGGAGAGGGAGGTGGGAAGGGGATCGGGATGGGGAATACATGTAAATCCGTGGCTGATTCATGTCAGTGTATGGCAAACATCACTACAATATTGTAAAGTAATTAGCCTCCAACTAATAAAAATAAATGGAAAAAAATTTTAAAAAAATGAAAAACTGCTGCTGTTTACACAATTCCCAAAAGAGAACAACGATTTTAAAATATATATACATTTGAACTGAAGAGCCTCTTGATGAAAGTGAAAGAGGCAAGTGAAAAAGCTGTGTTCATACTAAGCACTCAAAAAAAAAAAGAAAAAAAAAAGAAAAGACGATCATGGCATCCAGTCCCATCATTTCATGGCAAATAGATGGGCTCCCCTGTAGCTCAGTTGGTAAAGAATCTGCCTGCAACACAGGAGAGCCGGGTTCGACCCCTGGGTCAGGAAGATGCCCTGAGAAGGAAATGGCAACCCACTCCAGTATTCTTGCCCAAAGAATCCCATGGACAGAGAAGTCTAGCAGGTTGCAGTCCCTGGGGTCGCAAGAGTTGACTTAGCAAGTAAAACCAAAAACCAGATGGGTAAACAATGGAAACAGTGATAAACTTTATATTCTTGGGCTCCAAAATCACTGCAGATGGTGACTGCAGCCATGAAATCAAAAGACGCTTAGTCCTTGGAAGGAAAGCTATGATAAACCTAGACAGCATATTAAAAAACAAAGACGTTACTTTGCCAACAAATGTCCATCTAGTCAAAGCTATGATTTTTCCAGTAGTCACGTATGGATGTAAGAGTTGGACCATAAATGAATTTGAATGTCGAAGAATTCATACTTTTGAACTGTGGTGTTGGAGAAAGGTCTTGAGAGTCCCTTAGACTGCAAGGAGACCCAACCAGTCCATCCTAAAGGAAATCAACCTTGAATATGCATTGGAAGGACTGATGCTGAAGCTGAAGCTCCAATACTTTGGCCACCTGAGGTGAAGTACTGACTCATTGGAAAATACCCTGATGCTGGGAAAGATTGAAAGCAGGAGGAGAAGGGGATGACAGAAGATGAGATGGTTGGATGGCATCACTGACTCGATGTATATGAGTTTGAGCAAGCTCTGGGAGTTGGTGAAGGACAGGGAGGCCTGGTGTGCTGCCATCCATGGGGTCGCAAAGAGTCAAACTCCACTGAGAAACTGAACTGAACCAAATACATATGTATGGACTCCCTTAGTGGCTCAGATGGTAAAGAATCCACATGAAGTTCAGCAGACCAAGGTTCAATCCCTAGGTCTGAAAGATCCCTTGGACAAGGGAATGGCTACCCACTCCAGTGTTCTTGCCAGGAGAATCCCATGGACAGAGGAACTTGCTGCAGTTCATGGGCTTGCAAAAAGCTGAACATATTTGAGTTACCAAAACGCATACATATATATCACACACACATACTAGAATGCCAAAACTCTAATATCTAATCATGTAACCTTAAATAAGTTTATTTTTATTTAATATTTCATTAAAGCATTAATTTGCATTATTTGATCATAATTATAGCATATAGCAATTGAATTTACAGAGTTTTCATAGAATGTCTTCTATCAAAGTCTTTTGATTTGAAATTTTGAAATTCTAACCTATGGCATGATTTTAGAGCTATATTCATAACAGTTGTGACCTCCAAACATTCTTGCTCTTTCTTTATGAACTCAAAATCAGCTAGACAGCTTTTCAAAATAATTAGCCTCCTTAGATGAATATTAAAAGCTATCAAAATTTTTAAAGTTGCTATATATAAAAGGAGAAAGCCACAAAGCTAATTGATTTTGCAACTTATGATCACTTATTGGACTGTCAAATTTTCTGGTGGGGACCACAATGCATATATATCTATGCATTTCAACATTGTACCTGGTACAAAACAGACCCTCAATACATACCTTTGTTATTTTTGAATGAGTCATTATAGTCTAAGTAATTTTTAAACCAACAAAATATATATACTCAGACAGAAAATTTACTCTATTCTTTCTGTGGAGGGAGATTTATCTTTAGAAAGTTACCAATCAATCAATAGAGATATGGAAATTGTAAAGTGCTATAAATATCTTGTGATTTTTTTGAGAAGCTTGACTTTAAAGACTGACAATTTCTAAATGATTTATTTGGAAGACTTAAAAGCCTGGTTACATGCTAAGTGAAATAATTCAAAACATATATTGCATCATCCAAATCATTCTGCATACTAAGTAATTAGTCATGTGTAAGATTGCTCACAGGACTGGAACACATACCCAAAAAGTCATGATTCACAAGTCACTCTATGTTAAGTATAGCCCCTTCTTTAAAATTCCTGCTTTAGAACATTTAATTTCATTACTTAATTCATTATTTAATTTCATTACCTTAATTTCTTTTTTCTTGGTAGGTTAACAAGTGTTATAAATATAGTGGCTAAATTGATAAAAATCTAAAGTATGTAAACTCAATTTCTGATAGTACTGTAATTTCCTTTTACTTATTCCATCATACTTAAATGTAACAAATTAAATGAAAATGATGTGAAGATTTATCAAAAACAGTAAAGTTAAGTGTTTCAGTGGAAAAACATATTACATAGATTTTCTAACAGTAATGTCTTATAGCATTCCAGTTTCATAAATTGAATTAAATATTACAAAGTTTGTGAAAAAATCTGTTCATCTAAAATATTTTAGGTGATTCATACTAAATAATGTAACCAGAAAAAGTCATAATTATATGTTATGAAGTATTGAAGAAAGTAGGGAAAACCACTAGACCATTCAGGTATAACCAAAGTCAAATTCCTTGCGATTATACAGTGTACAGTGGAAGTGACAAATAGATTCAAGGGATTAGATCTGATAGACAGAGTTCATGAAGAACTATGGATGGAAGTCCATGACATTGTATAGGAGGCAGGGATCAAGACCATCCCAAGGAAAAGAAATGCAAAAAGGCAAAATGGTTGTCTGAGGAGGCCTTACAAATAGCTGTGAATAGAAGAGAAGATAAAGGCAAAGGAGAAAAGGAAAAATACACCCATTTGAATGCAGAGTTCTAAAGAATAGCAAGGAGAGAGAAGAAAGCCTTCCTCAGTGATCAATGCAAAGAAATAGAGGAAAACAACAGAATGGGAAAGACTAGAGATCTCTTCAAGAAAATTAGAGATACCAAGGGAACTTTCCATGCAAAGATGGACACTATAAAGGACAGAAATGGGATGGACCTAACAGAAGCAGAAGATAGTAAGAAGAGATGACAACAATACACAGAAGAAATATACAAAAAAGTTCTTCACGACTCATTTAATCACGATGGTGTGATCACCAACCTAGAGCCAGACATCCTGGAATGCGAAGTCAAGTGGGCCTTAGGAAGCATCACTGTGAACAAAGCTAGTGGAGGAGACAGAATTCCAGCTGAGCTATTTCAAATTCTAAAAGATGATGCTGTAAAAGTGCTGTACTCAATATGCCAGCAAATTTAGAAAGCTCAGCAGTGGCAACAGGACTGGAAAATGTCAGTTTTCATTCTAATCCCTAAGAAAGGCAATGGCAAAGAATACTCAAACTACCGCACAATTGCACAAATCTCACACACTACCAAAGTAGTGCTCAAAATTCTCCAAGCCAGGCTTCAGCAATATGTGAACTGTGAGCTTCCAGATGTTCAAGCTGGATTTAGAAAAGGCAGAGGAACCAGAGATCAAATTGCCAACATCTGCTGGATCATTGAAAAAGCAAGAGAGTTCCAGAAAAAAAAAAATCTATTTCTGCTTTATTGACTATGCCAAAGCCTTCGACTGTGTAGACCACAACAAACTCTGGAAACTTCTTCAAGAGATGGGAATACCAGACCACCTGAGCTGCCTCTTGAGAAACCTGTATGCAGGTCAGGAAGCAACAGTTAGAACTGGACATGGAACAACAGAGTGGTTCCAAATAGGGAAAGGAGTACGTCAAAGCTGTATATTGTCACTTTGCTTATTTAACTTGTATGCAGAATATATCATGAGAAACACTGGGCTGGATGAAGCACAAGCTGCAATTAAGATTGCTGGGAGAGTATCAGTAGCCTCAGATATGGAGACGACACCACCCTTATGGCAGAAAATGGAGAACTAAAGAGCCTCTTCATGAAAGTGAAAGAGGAGAGTGAAAAAGTTGGCTTAAAACTAAACATTCAGAAAACTAAGATCATGGCATCTGGTCCCATCACTTCAAGGCAAATAGATGGAGAAACAGTGGAAACAGGGACAGACTTTATTTTGGGGGCTCCCAAATCACTGCAGATGGTGACTGCATCCATGAAATTAAAATAGGCTTGCTACTTGGAAGGAAAGTTATGACCAACCTAGACAGCATGTTAAAAAGCAGACATTACTTTGCCAACAAAGATCCATCTAGTCAATGCTACGTTTTTTTCCAGTAGTCATGTATGGATGTGAGAGATTAACTATAAAGAAAGCTGAGTGCTGAAGAATTGATGCTTTTGAATTGTGGTGTTGGAAAAGACTCTTGAGAGTCCCTTGGACTGCAAGGAGATCCAACCAGTCCATCCTAAAGGAAATCAGTCCTGAATATTCATTGGAAGGACTGATGCTGAAGCTGAAACTCCAATACTTTCTCCACCTGAGGCAAAGAACTGATTCATTGGAAAAGACCCTGATGCTGGGAAAGATTGAAGGTAGGATGAGACGGGGACAACAGAGGAGGAAATTGTTGGATGGCATCACTAACTCTATGGACATGAGTTTGAGGAAACTCCAGAGTTGGCAATGGACAGGGAGGCCTGGTGTGCTTCAGTCCATGAGGTGGCAAAGTCACACATGATTGAGCAATTGAACTGAACTGAACTGAACTGAAGTATCCCAAGTATCCCCGAAAATATTGAAATATACATGGTTCTATGCTCTGCCTAGGTAATTCTACAAAACATATGCAAATCATTTTTATGTTCCCATAATATCAATAAAACCTAGATGCTTGGAGTTATCAGGAAGTTTAGTATTCTAGTGATAAAGCACTATTTTATTTAATCTATTAGATAATATATACTGAGGCTTTAGAAACATGCAAGACAAAATCAGGAGACCCCATAGTGTAGCTGACAGGATGCTTAATGCAAATAGGATGCTTCCTCTTTTCTTTCTTGAATATTTCTTTTAGAGACTGTATTGGTGAATAGTTAGACTTATTATCTTTTCAGTAAGGCTGAAATTGCTGTTCATTAATGATGGAGGAGAATACATACTGTTCCTACCTCTTCCAGAATTATCTGTTGGAGTCAATCTCACATTAATTTAGCCAGAGAATATACAATCATTTATTTTGCTTATTCTTTCTTCACCTGAGGTAGAAGTAAAATGAAAAGCCCCTGAAAAACTGATGGTATGTATAATAAATTATCCAGAGTCCACTTTACTTTCAGAGACTGGTTTGGTTAGAATAAGTGTATTTAGAACTAAGTAGATCATTTTCATTCAACACCTTTGTGATAGGCAGAATACTAAAATTCCTCTTTCAAGGTGTACATCAGACTCTCTGGGACTTGGAACATGATGAGATGTCTATGATTGTGTTAAAATAGTGTCAAAAGGAATTTTGCAGATGCAATTAAGGTTACTAATCAACTGGCTTAAAGTTAATAAAAAAGAAGATTATCTGGGTAGGCCTGATCTAATTACATAACCCTTTTAAAAACAGACCATTTTCTCTAGCTGGCAGCAGAAGATGTCAGAGAGATTCGAAATGCAAGAGGGATTCAACACATGGGAGCTATTTCCTTTGTGGAGATGAAGTGGACTGAGAATTAAGGACCTACGAGTGGCCTCTAGAAATCAAGAGTGGTCTCTGGCAGATAGTCAGCAAGAGAATGGGACCTCAGTCCAGGAACTAAAATTTTCCACCACCTGAAAGCTTGGAAGCAAATTCTTCCCCAGGGACTCCAGATAAAAGCCTTGGCCTTGTGAGACCCTAGGCAAAGAACTCAGTCAAACTTGCCTGAACTTCTGACCTAAACAAGTGTGAGATAATAAGTGAGTAGTTTTAAGTTTCTAGGTGAATAACAAAGACAAACACAACATTTATTTTTTATAGATAAGAAAACTGAGTCCCAGAGAGGTCTACAAATATAAAATTATGTCCTTAATTTTCATTCTTCTTATTCCACTTACACTTTCTTTGTGTTCTTACATTGGCAACTGTGAATCCCACAAAACAAAATATACAATTATTTTTAAATATCCAAATATTCATAAAATTAAAAAAGCTGACAAGGAAATAATACATGAATTACTGAGTTATCAAATGTATTAATGTGGAAATTATTATTATATATCTACATACTCTAATTAATTATAACCATTTTCCTTTTTGCCTTGACAGTAATAAATTGATTAAACTCCTTATTTTACTAGGTCCAGAATCTTTGGGTGTCCATAATAGCTTTTCTACATATATATTCAATTAATTATTTCAAAAAGCAAACTCTAGAGATAAGCTTAATTACTCTGGCTTAGCTAGTTTCATGATTTCATAGTGAATGAACATGCAAAAGTCCCTATGTTTTTGCAAATTTCAGAAATAAATATAAAATCAACTATTTTTGTGTAGACATAAATGGGTTTTAAAAGTACATCATATCAAATTAATGGAGTTTCAGTAATCCTATTAAGGGAGAGAAACTGCTGATGTGACTCTGAAATCTGTCACTTGCTTGAGTTAGCATGTATTTGTTCTAAATAGCTTGTCAGTCATAAGAAAAATATCAAACTATGGTTATATTAGAGTTCTATAGAAAAATAAAAGGGACAAATTAAAGTAAGCCTTAAGAATGTGTCCAAATAGCAGTTTGACAATGTGTGTGTGTGTGTGTGTGTGTGTGTGTGTGTGTTTGTACGTGTATCTTTATGTATGCTTCTTGGCATTATTGCTGGTTAAATAAAGTTAAATGAAGTAATATGAATTGAGAAGGTAGGTTAGTGTCTTGGAAAAAAAAAAATCAGGGAACTAGGTAGCAGCCAGGAGATTTGACTAGTCTGTCATAAATCCTGTTTCCCAGTCTGTATTCCCTGTAAATCCCCTTCCACTTTATGGATACAATTTATGGTTGGGCCTAATTAAGCTACCTTGGGTCATATTTAAGATTTTTTTTTCTTTTCAGTTATATGTCCTATTCCTCCTCCATAAATATAACTCTTATGATGATCACAGCATTATAATGTTGAAGATTATAAGAATGCACCTAGAATTTTTAATCAGTGGAACTTCAGTCTGACTTATCTTCCCTTTGATTCTATACTCCTTCAACACAAATTGTGTTATTTCACTCATATTGTTCAGGCTCTCAATTAATTAAGATTCACTTCTATAGACCATGACTCAGAGTGGTTTGATTTTTCTGGAGATAAATCATTACTTTTGGGAAAATGTTTTCTTACTGTTATGTACCTCTGCATTTTGGTACCTGGAAAACATGAACATACTGGTATGCTTCGTGCCAAGTATACTGATTGTATTAACTGAGGGCATTGATATAATATTCATTTTGTTGAGTCAAGTATGAGTATTTGTTTCTGATAAAATTAAAATTATTTTTTAAGTTAAGCAACAAGATAATTACTTCTCTACATATTAGTTTCAACATTCCAGGGTCAAGATTACAGTGAGACATTGAGGTTTCTCTATCAGAGCACTTGCAGGACCTTGAAAGTGAATGCCTCTTAATTTTGTGGACTAAGTGACTCCTTCATTTCAACTTAGTCCCAGTCATGTAATGTACATTAATTGACGTTTATATTATTTAATTTTATATCTCTTCTTCTGTCCAGATGTTATATTCAGTCAGAATTGAAGGTATGTAAAATTGTCATGTATGTGTACATTTTCAATACTTGATAATTAAGGGCAAAAATGTGATATGTTTTACAAGTGGTATTTGAAGGTACTAAAAAGCATGCTCACCAAATACTTTCTTTCAAATGATAGGACATTGATTTTTAACATAAATTGCAGGGTAACAGATTTATCCCTGAACATGAGAAGTAGATTTTGTTTAATATAGTTATTAAAATAGTCATGCATATGTCAGTCAGTCAGTTGGGCTGCTCAGTTGGGTCCGACTCTTTGCAACCCCCTCAGCTGCAGCACTCTAGGCTTCCCTGTCCATCACCAACACCCAGAGCTTGCTCAAACTCATGTCCATTGAGTCGGTGATGCCATCCAACCATCTCATCCTCTGTCATCCCCTTCTCCTCCTGCCTTCAATCTTTATCAGCATCAGGGTCTTTTCCAATAAGTCAGTTCTTTGCCTCAGGTAGCCAAAGTATTGGAGTTTCAGCTTTAGCAACAGTCCTTCCAATGAATATTCAGGACTGATTTCCTTTAGGATGGACTGGTTTGATCTCCTTGCAGTCCAAGGGACTCCCAAGTCTTCTCCATCCCCACAGTTCAAAAGCATCAATTCTTCAACCCTCAGCTTTCTTTATGGTCTAACTTTCACATCCATACATGGCTACTGGAAAAACTATAGCTTTGACTAGGAGGATCTTTGTCAGCAAAGTAATATCTCTGCTTTTTAATATGTTATCTATGTTGATCATAGTTTTTCTTCCAAGGACCAAGCATCTTTTAATTTCATGGCTGCAGTCACCATCTGCAGTGATTTTGGAGCCCAAGAAAATAAAGTCTGTCACTGCTTCCATTGTTTCCCCATCTATTTGCCATGAAGTGATGGGATCAGATGCCATGACCTTAGTTTTTTGAATATTGTGTTTTAAGCCAGCATTTTCACTCTCTTCTTTGCATATGTAGTAACAATAAAGAAAAGAGCTAACACTTATCAGATTAGACTAGCTGTATAGTTGTTTTCCAATTGCTAAGTTGTTTCTGACTCTTTGGGACCCCATGGGCTGCAGCACGCCAAGCTCCTTTGTTCTCCACTATCTCTTGAAATTTGCTCAAATTCATGTCCATTGAGTTGGTGATGCTATCTAACCATCTAATCCTCAATCACCCTCTTCTCCTTTTGCCTTCAATCTTTACTAGCATCAGAGTCTTTTCCAATGAGTCAGTTCTTCACATCAGGTGGCCAAAGTACTGGAGCTTCAGCTTCAGCATCAGTCCTTCCAATGAATATTCAGGACTGATTTCCTTTAGGATGGACTGGTTTGATCTCCATGCAGTCTAAGGGACTCTCAAGAGTTTTTCCAACACCACAATTTGAAAACATCTTTCTTTAGCTCTTAGCTTTCTTTATGGTCCAACTCTCACATCCTTACATGACTACTATAAAAATCATAGCTTTGAGTATATGGACCACTGTCTAAATTTGTAGTAGCTTTTCTTCCAAGAAGCAAGTGTTTTCAAATTTCATGGCTACAGTCAGCATCCGCAGTGATTTTGGAGCCCAAGAAAATAAAATCCACCACTGTTTTCATTTTTTCCCCATCTCTTTGCCATGAGGTGATGGGACTAGATGTCATGATCTTTGCTTTCTTTCTTTGACTTTTAAAAATTTATTTTTAATTGGAGGATAACTACTTTACAATATTGTTTTGAATTCTGCCATAGAGCAACGTGAATCAGCCATAAGTGTACATGTCCCCTCCCTTTTGAACCTTCCTCCTCAACCCTCCACCCCATCCCACCCTTCCAGGTTGTCACAGAGTACCACATTTAGCTCCCTGTGTTATACAACTTCTCATTAGCTATCTCATTTACATATGGTAATGAATATGTTTCAGTGCTACTCTCTTAGTACCTCCCACTCTCTCCTTCCCGTGCTATGTCCAAAGTCTGTTCCCTATGTTTGTATCTCTATTCCTGCCTTGCGAATAGGTTCATTAGTACCATTTTTCTAGATTTCATAGATATGCATTAATATATGACACTTGTTTTTCTTTCTGGCTAACTTCAGTCTGTTTAACGGGCTCTAGGTTCATCCACCTTACTAGAATTGCCTCAAATGTATTCCTCTTTATGGCTGAGGAGTATTGCATTGTATATATGTACCACAACTCCTTTATCTATTAATCTGGTGATGTATATCTAGGTTGCTTCCATGTCCATCTATTGTGAATAAGTTTCAATGTTGAGTTTCAAGACAGCTTTTTCACTCTCTTTCACTTTCATCAAGAGGCTCTTTAGTTCCTCTTCACTTTCACTACCTTTTGCATTTAGTGATTTTACTTCCAAATAAATATCTTTAAAGGTTATAAAAGCTGTGTTTGAAATTCAGATAATAAACATTAAATTAGAAGTGAGAGTTGCATGAGACATATTGAACTATTTTGATAGGACTTTATGAATTTTATCTCTTGATATACAGTATAAAAAACAGCCAGCCAAATTGCTTTGTATATCTTAACTGAACCAAATAATTATGCTTTAGGGAATAAGGTGAGAGTGACATTTTGAATAAAGGCCAGGCACTTTCATAGAAAACAAAACATGCATTTGACATTGCTGAACTTTGTGAACTAGACAATGATACTGGTAAATGTGATCTGATATAAGAATACATCCAATCTTTTCTTTTTGGATATGTTTGCATTCTTGCAGATCATCATATATGTCTTCTCTGAGGGTTGCAAATGTCAGTATTAAGATATATCTTATTTAAGAAAGTTAAATATTGTTTATCTAAAAGTTATTGGGAATGGTCTTTTTTGTTTGTTTTGATGACTATTTGTATGAACACTTAAGAACTTGCTTAAATCTGTGGCTCAATATTTCTGCACAAGGCACCTAGGGCTCTCTTACGGTAACATTTCATTGTTTATGCAAATCACCAAGTTGCTAAAGCAAGGTGTTTCAGCTAAGCATATAAAAGGAATACATATTGTAGTTGAATATCAGTATTTTCCAACTTTTAATTTCATTTTCATTTCCAACTTTTCCAACTTCTAATTTCATCTCTTCCTATGTTAGGTAGTCTTTACTGGGAACTAATAAGACTCAACATGGGAAACATTAGCATTGTTATTTTCATTGCTTCACATAAAGTGAAACCTTGTCACGGTGATATCCATAGACAAGCCAGAGACAGAAAGGCCAATTTGCTCATCAGCAGTCTTTTCAGATTAGTTGGAACATTTTGTTTCACTAACAGATGCTGTAAAATATATATATATATATATATATTCCAGGGATCAGAGCTTAATGAAACTGGCTTCAATGGCTAGGTACTATTGGGCAGTGACTCTCTGCAAGCCAAAAACAAGAAATGTTATAAAGCAGACATTACTGAAGAGTGAAATTACCTTAAAACTGGAAATCTAATCATATAATGTGTCTTTTCAGACAAATTAAAAAAATGGATGTGACATACCAGCTTCCAGGATCTCTCCTGAACTGGTTTTCTACTATTTATTAGACAATGCCAAGTTAGATCTGAATCTAGTGAGGCATCAAAAAGATTACTAAATTTGATTTTTTCTTTCTAGCTTGAATTACTCTCCTTTGAAGTTAGCAAGCCATAATAAATGCCTGCACCTTCTTTCATTATATCAATGAGCATTTTTTAAACCAGCAAAACACTGCAAGACTTTCAAGGGAATATATATTTTTAATGCATTTTCCTTTGGGTGCATTGTGTTTCTTATGACTGAATGTTTAGAAGGTGGAGTGTATTAACAACATATGAGCTATATTATGTGACAGAAGCAGAGGATCAGAAAGGCCGATATTTTTTTCAAAGTAGTTGTGAATAGCAGCATCAAAACTCAGAAAAGTTTTAACTTTTTTTTTAAATTTATCATTTTAAACTTACTTTTTCTAAAAAGGTACTTCAGCTAGTTGAGAGTGATCAAATTTCCATCAGCTTTAACTTGGATAAAAATCTTGAAGTAAATCATTTGGAATAGTTTGTTTTGAATAAGCTGTTAAAAATGCCTCTTCTCAAATAAATGATTTTATAATGTACTATTTTCAACTTTATTTTGAATGTTTTCTACAGTTTTAGAATTACAGAGTTATGTATGATTACGTTTGAACCATTAGCAAAGAAATAACTAAAGTGAATAAAGTTGTCCTTTACATTTGCAATATATCAAATTTGATTTTTAAAATATTAATTGAAAAACATTTGTACTAGTTGAGACCATTCCAGCTTGCATATCTTATTAAAATAAATGTAGGTCAATGTGTGTATGTGTGCTGAAAGTGGTGTGTACTTGTATGTGTATCTGAGTACTAACAATTGCTCTTTGGAGAAGTAATAGAAATAGAGAACTTCAGAAGTCATTCAACAAATAAAAAATAAGAACACAATTCACCTTACCTGTATCTAAAGTTCAGTTATTTATAAAACCACCAAAATCAGTTTAGCATTTGCTAATATTTAAAAATCGCACTAGTGAAAATAGTTTCATAGTACACATGATTTTTATATTTACTTTTGCCATATGATTTGAATTTATTTTAAAGATAGAATTATACACTGTACCTTGTCTGCATGTGATTAGCAGAGCTCCCTAAAGTTTATTTTTTGGTAATTATACAGTGTGTTCATTTAGCATCATAATAGTGAAAATGCATTTTTAGACAAATTATTCTTGATTTTCCTCAAGGAGGCTTATCTTTCTTAGAAAAAAGAACAATAAGAGAGCAATGATAATATTTGTTCCAAAAGTATTAATAGTTTTGTGTTTTATTTTTAAATACTGATCATAAACATTTTGTCACTTACTATCCATCTAACCAGTGTTATGATTCTTCAGTGATTTAATGAGCTCTATTACTACATTAAATAAACAAACAAACAAGCAAAAGCATTTCCTAAGTGGCTATGTGATTAAAACTGATCTGCTTCCTTATCCATTCATCTGCTGATGGGCATCTAGGTTGCTTCCATGTCCTGGCTATTACAAACAGTGCTGCACTGGGAAGACCCAGAGGAATCGGGTGGAGAGTGAGGTGGGAGGGGGGATTAGGATGGGGAATACGTGTAAATCTATGGCTGATTCATATCAATGTATGACAAAACCCACTGAAATGTTGTGAAGTAATTAGCCTCCAACTAAAAAAAAAAAACAAAAAACTGATGTGGTTACTGTGGGTACAAAACTAATATAGACATTGCACCTGCCATTGAAAAGCTCAGTCTAGTGACTAAGCTTATTAATGAGCAAAATGTTTCAAACACATGGATGAGGATTCATTTAATGGAGGTATGTTTGTATTCAATATTTATCATCTCTGTTTGCACATCCAAATCACCTGTTAAGAAACCAAAGATAGGCTTCAATTCAGATCTACTCTATCAGAATCTCACAGGAGAGATTCTCACCTCTAAATGCAATTTCAACCCATAGCCAGTGTTGTGAATCACTGGTCCAGACAGTGATCAAATGAAAGGTCATCTTTATCAAAATGGTTAGTATAATGGGTCAATGATGATTCAGTTTGTTTGTCTTATTCTAATAATAGGGGAGAATGAAGTTTGCTTTACTCTAAGTAAAGGCAAATTGAGAAAATGCTGAAAAACATTCAATATGTCATTACTTAGTAGGTATTTTAACCCTCTATGACAAACACAGAAAACAAAGACTTCAATATGCTGAATTTTATTAAAATAAGATTTAAAGTTATTTCTACATATCTGTACAATAAAGTGATGCAAATGTTAGCTTCTAAAGCTATTTGGAAGCTAAAAATGTCTTCTTTATTACAGTATTAAATATATAGCATTATACCTTTTTCTAGTGTGGAATATGCTAGTTTTTATTTTAAATATGACCCAACAATTAAAAGATATTATGTGTACACTGAAAAACCACATCCTGAATTGTACTTTTTATAAGTGACTGCTCTGAAGTGCGAGTTTTGAGTATAAGAGTAACAAGTGGTTGGTTTTACATATAAAAGATTAAGAATTAATGTGTTGACATGCTCTTGGGTAGAAAGAACTAATACTGTTAAAATGGCCACAGTACTCAAAGCAATCTACAGATTTAATGTGGTTCCAAACTACCTATGACATTTTTCACAGAATTAGAACAAATAATACTAAAATTTATACTGAACCACTAAAGACCTAGAATTTCCAAAGAAATCCTAAGGGAAAAGAATAAAGCTGGATGCATAGCACTCCCAGACTTCAGACAGTACTACAAAGCCACAGTTAGCTAAACAGTATTGTGTCACAAAAACAAATATATAGATAAATGAAACAGAATAGAGTCCAGAATTAAAACCCATAAAACTATGGTCAATTAATATTTGATAATAAAAGGCAAAATGTACAATGGAGAAAATACAGACTCCTCAGCAGGTGGTAATGGGAAAGCTGATAGCCTCATGTAAATCAATGAAACTAGAACACTCCCTCACACCATATACAAAAATAAACTTAAAATGGTTTAAAAATCTAAATAAACTTCTAAGAAAACATAGGCAAAACATTCTCTGACATAAATTGCGGCAATATTTTCTTAGATCAGTCTCCCAATCAAAAGAAATAAACGCAAAAATAAACAAATGAGACTAATAAAACTTCAGAGGTTTTGCACCGCAAAGGAAACCATCAGCAAAACAAAAACACACTTACTGAATGAGAGAAAGTATTTGCAAATGAAAAGGGGTTAATTTCCAAAATACACAAACAACTTACGTAACTCAATATAAAAAAAGCAATCAAAAAACAGAAAATCTAAATATACATTTTTCTAAAGAAGACATAAAGATAGACTTATCTGTCCATGGAATTCTCTAGGCAAGAATACTGTAGTGGTTAGCCATTTCCTTCTCTAGGTGATCTTCCTGACACAGGGATCGAACCTGGGTCTCTTTCAGTGGTAAGCAGGTTCTTTACCTTGTGAGTCACCAAAGAAGTCCAGATAGCAAAGAGGCACATGAAATGATGCTCAGTATTGCTAATTATTAGAGAAGTGCAAATCAAAATCATGATGAGATATCACCTCACACCATTGAGAATGGTCGTCATCAAAAGCAAACATCCTCTTCCAACAACACAAGAGATGACTCTACACATGGACATCACCAGATGATCAACACTGAAATCAGATTGATTATATTCTTTACAGCCAAAGATAGAGAAGCTCTACACTGTCAGCAAAAACAAGACCGAGAGCTGACTGTCTCAGATAATGAACTCCTTATTGCAAAATTCAGACTTACAGTTCTTCTACTTCATTGACTATGCCAAAGTCTCTGACTGTGTGGATCACAACAAACTGTGGAACATTCTTAAAGAGATGGGAATACCAGACCACCTTACCTGCCTCCTGAGAAATCTGTATGCAGGTCAAGAAGCAACAGTTAAAACCAGACATGGAACAACAGACTGGCTCCAAGTGGGAAAAGGAGTGTGTCAAGGCTATATATTGTCACCCTATTTATTTAACTTACATGCAGAGTACATTAGGTGAAATGCTGGGCTGGATGAAGCACAAGCTGGAATCAAGATTGCCCTCAGATATGCAGATTGTACCACCCATGTGGCAGAAAGCAAAGAGGAACTGAAGAGCCTCTTGATGAAAGTGAAAGAGGAAATGAAGAAGCTGGCTTGAAACTCAATATTCAGGAAACTAAGATCATGGCACCCAGTCCCATTACTTCATGGCAAATAGATAGGGAAACAACGGACACAGTGACAGACTATTTTCTTGGGCTCCAAAGTCACTGCACATGGTAACTGCAACCATTATATTAAAAGTTATTACCAGCATAGACAACAGAGACTATTAAAAAGCAAAGATTTTACTTTGCTAACAAAGGTCTGTCTAGTCAAAGCTATGATTTTTCCAGTAGTCATGTATGGATGTGAGAGTTGGACCATAAAGAAAGCTGAGTGCCAAATAATTGATCCTTTTGAACTGTGGTGTTGGAGAAGACTCTTGAGAGTCCCTTGGACTGAAAGGAGATCAAACCAGTCCATCCTAAAGGAAATCAGTCCTGAATACTCATTGGAAGGACTAATGCTGAAGCTGAAACTCCAATACTTTGGCCACCTGATGCGGAGAACTGACGCACTGGAAAAGACCCTGATGCTGATAAAGATCGAATGCAGGAGGAGAAGGGGATGACAGAGGATGAGATGGTTGGATGGCAACACCAACTCAATGGACATGAGTTTGAGCAATCTCCGGGAGTTGGTGATGGACAGGGAAGCCTGGTGTGCTGCAGTCCATGGGGTCAGAAAGAGTCAGACATGACTGAGTGACTGAACTGAAAATGTCAATAATAAAAGCTGGAGAAGGTGTGGAGAAAAGAGAATCCTTGTACATTGTTGGTAAAAATATAAATGGGTGCAATCATTATGGAAAACTGTGTGGAAGTTCCTTAAAAAACTAAAAAATAGAGTTAACATATGGTTCTGCAATCCCACCCTTGGACATATATCTAGAGAAAACTTTAATTCAAAAAGATACATGCACCCCAATCTTCATAGCATCGCTATTTATAATAGCCAACACTTGGAAGTGACTTAAATGTCCATCAACAAATGAATGGATAAAGATGTGTGATATATATACAATGGAATATTACTCAGCCATAAAAAATAATGCCATTTGTAGCAACATAGATGAACCTAGAGAAAGTCAGACAAAGACAACTATTATATGAGACAAACAATAAATATACTAAATATTATATCATGTTTTCAGTCACTTAAGTAAAAATATGTACAATGGCTATAAAGGGGGAAAGATAACAAAAAGGAACATGGAAATATCACTCTCTCAAAAAATTGACTTTTTATTATGTAGTGCTTTGCAATTGGAAGTAAAAATATAATTTAGCAGAAAAAAAAATTCCATTAAATGAAACTTTGCAACGTTTCTCTATAAAAATTACTTTCTGTACAAATATCAGCTATTGTGTATGAAACAAAAAAGTATATAATAATGATATCTATTAGAGTAATTGATAACCAGTAGGATGAAATATAAAGAAGTTTTAAAATCTAGTCACCATAAACATTTTCATATTTATGCTTACAATAAATTTCTAAAACTGTAATTTCATACTTTTGGTAGGCATTACCAAAGTTTACTTCTAAAAGATGATGCTTACATACTACCACAGTGTCTCTTGGCATGTCTCAGTAGATGATGACTATATACTATAAGCATTGAGTTTCATTTTCAGTATCTATTATTTTCCCCACATAATTATTTTGAATAAGATATCTGGAACAATTTCAAACAAATAATGGTTTAGTCACTAAGTCGTGTCCGACTCTTGCGACCCCATGGACTGTAGCCCGCCAGGCTCCTTTGTCCATGGGATTTTCCAGGCAAGAATACTGGAGTGGATTGCCATTTCCTTCTCCAGGGGATCTTCCCAACCCAGGAATCAAACCCAGGTCTCCTGCATTGGAAGCAGATTCTTTACCAACTGAGTTATGAGGGAAGCCATATTATTACTTATTACAAACTTATTACTGATCTTAATGGAATCTCCTCTGGTATTTCTCTGTGAATTGTAATGTTGACTGTTGGATAAGTGCACAGAGTGATTTATGTTCAACAAGGTTCATTATAAGTTTGTTTATAATACCATATAATTTAAACATCTAACAATATATTAGATAATTTATGTCTTATGGAATATCTACATAATACAGCAGTATTTAACAATCAAAATTTTTATTTTAGAAGACTATTTAATAAAATAATAAAAGACCCCTATTTTGTAAAAAAAAAAAATCATGGAGTATATACACAGAAAAAAACTGGAAAATGCACACTAAAATAACAATATATATTGTTTTTTAGCTGGTAGGTTTTCAGGTAACTTATCTTTTCTTCTTTATTTTATTTACCCATCTTATTTTTCAAACTTTCTACAATTATTACATGCTATTTTATAGTCCAGAAAGTGTCAATTACTGACAAGTACAAGTTATTTTGGGAAAACTTAATGTCCAAACTTGATGGTAGTTGAAGAACTCTTTGCTCATTAATCAATTAATCATAGTTGAATTATTTCCACTAAACTATATAATAAAGAAATACAAACACATACTTGTGCTAACTTGAATATATTCCCATCATGTAAAACTATGCTAAATATCTATTTATAATAGCTTTCATATGGGTCATATTCATTTCAAAATATTTAATCCCTGAACTCATCTTCTCACCTTCCCCCTCATGGATTAAAGAAATTAGAGCATCCCCAGCTTTACATAGAAAACACAAATACATTTTTTTCTTCATCTCCTCAACTCTCAATTCTTTATAGAACTTGCACTTCTAATTCCCTTAGTTCAAATTCTAAATACTAATCTCCAACTAAGTGCCTTAAATTTGGGGATCATGTTAGAAATATTATTCGCTGATCTCCCCATTTAATTTGTCAAGCCTGATTTGTAATTCTTACCTATATCACACTAGTCCTGGCCTTTATCTCTAATCTTTATCTCAATACAACATTCTCCTAGCTAATTTCCCTACTTTAAACTTGGCTTCTGTCTTCTGATATGATCCTTAATTCTTTAATTAGCTATCTCAGAAATAGTTTTCACCATAATATATTCCCACTCGTTATATACGTTGTATACATTGTATATGTGTTATATCTTAGAAATGTGCTTATGCTGGAAATGCAGGAATTATTCTCCCAAACAACTCAAATTCTAGTGGATTGAAAAAGATTTTATGTGACTGTGGTAAGAAAGAGGCCTTCCTGATTAGCTTAGCTTGTAAAGAATCCGCTTGCAATGCAGGAGACACCAATTTGATTCCTTCCAGCCAGCAAGTTCCCCTGGAGAAGGGATAGGCTACCCACTCCAGTATTCTTGGGCTTCCCTGGTGTCTCAGAGGGTAATCTGCCTGCAATGTGGGAGATCTGGGTTCGATCCCTGGGTTGGGACGATCCCCTGAAGGAAGGCATGGCAACCCACTCCAGTATTCTTGCCTGGAGAATCCCCATGGACAGAGGAGACTTGCAGGCTGCAGTCCATGGGGTCACATAGTGTCGGACACGACTGAGCAACTAAGCACAGCGCGCGCGCGCACACACACACACACACACACACACACACACACACACACACACACACACACACACACACACACACACACACACACACACACACACACACACACACACACACACACACACACACACACACACATGTAAGAAAGAAGTTGGTTAGGGGAGGCTTCATAAAGATGCCTGGAGAATCCCCATGGACAGAGGAGACTTGCAGGCTGCAGTCCATGGGGTCACATAGTGTCGGACACGACTGAGCAACTAAGCACAGCGCGCGCACACACACACACACACACACACACACACACACAGACACACACACACACACACACACACACACATGTAAGAAAGAAGTTGGTTAGGGGAGGCTTCATAAAGATGCCTGATCTGAGTCATAAAGAATTCATGGAAGTTAATCACCTGAAAAAGAGCAGGCCTCCACTAGGAAAAAACAGGAATGAATTTGCAGAGACTAAGAACAGCATGTTGTATAATAGAAAACAAGCAGATACTATGACCCAGGCAGGGATGGGTGAAACCTATGACTGAAAGTAAGCAGAGAGCTTTGTATGCTATGCTAAAAAGTTAGAGCATTTATCATGAAAATTATGAGAAGCCAGTTAAGGATTTCAAACACAGAAGTGGAATGATACAACATACAATTGAAATAAAGCATCCAGTTTTTTTTTTTTTTTTTTTTTGGCCTCACTAAGTAGCTTGCAGAATCTTAATTCCCTGACCAGAGATCAAACCTGGGCCCTTGGCAGTGAAAGCGTCGACCTAACCACTGGACTGCCAGGGAATTCACATCTCTTCAGAATAGTCATCATGATCTCAAAGTTTGTTTCAAAATTTGCAAATATCAAGTGTCAATCAAAACTGAAGATGAAACACTAATGAGTGCTGAATTCTCATGCTTTAGGTGTACTTTCTTTTTAGATTTTTTTTTATTTTCTGCTATTTTTAGTGTATTGTTTCATTTAAATTTCCTACATGTTAACTTTGTGTGAACTAAACAAAAAGCACAATATATACAAAAAATTAACATCTATTGTTTGTGTAGAGACTGCTTTCAGTGGAAAAAGACTAGATAGAAGATGAATGGCATTCAAGCAGCTATTGCATTTGTTCATGTGAAAGATGAAGATAACCTAAAATAGGACAATGTATTAGGGACAGAAAGCAACATAGGCTACCATTCTGAGAGTGTGGAATATGAAATTAAAATATTTGGAGTTTACAATTCCAGAAAAATAAATGACCCAATCAAAAAATGGGTCAAAGAACTAAACAGCCATTTCTCCAAAGAAGACATACAGATGGCTAACAAACACAGGAAAAGATGCTCAACATCACTCATTATCAGAGAAATGCAAATCAAAACCTCAGTGAGGTACCATTACACGCCAGTCAGGATGGCTGCTATCCAAAAGTCTACAAGCAATAAATGCTGGAGAGGGTGTGGAGAAAAGGGAACCCTCTTACACTGTTGGTGGGAATGCAAACTAGTACAGCCACTATGGAGAACAGTGTGGAGATTTCTTTAAAAACTGGAAATAGAACTGCCATATGACCCAGCAATCCCACTCCTGGGCATACACACCGAGGAAACCAGATCTGAAAGAGACACGTGCACCCCAATGTTCATCGCAGCACTGTTTATAATAGCCAGGACATGGAAGCAACCTAGATGCCCATCAGCAGAAGAATGGATAAGAAAGCTGTGGTACATATACACCATGGAATATTACTCAGCTATTAAAAAGAATACATTTGAATCAGTTTTAATGAGATGGGTAAAACTGGAGCCCATTATACAGAGTGAAGTAAGCTAGAAAGATAAACACCAATACAGTATACTAACACATATATATGGAATTTAGAAAGATGGTAACAATAACCCTATATGCAAGACAGAAAAAGAGACACAGATGTATAGAACAGACTCTTGGACTCTATGGGAGA
Organism: Cervus elaphus; assembly: GCF_910594005.1. Taxonomy (NCBI): domain Eukaryota; kingdom Metazoa; phylum Chordata; class Mammalia; order Artiodactyla; family Cervidae; genus Cervus; species Cervus elaphus. The sequence continues at coordinate 92,295,279 of NC_057848.1, forward strand.
AGGCGAGGGTGGGATGATCTGAGAGCACAGCATTGAAACATGTATATTATCAAGTGTGAAACAGATCTCCAGTCCAGTTGGATCATGCATCTCCAGTTGGATGCATGGGACAAGTGCTCGGGACTGGTGCACTGGGAAGACCCAGAGGGATGGGATGAGGAGGGAGGTGGGAGGGGGGATCAGCATGGGGAACATATGTAAATCCATGGCTGATTCATGTCAATGTATGGAAAAGACACTACAATATTGTAAAGTAATTAGCCTCCAACTAATAAAATAAATGGGGAAAAAAAAGCAAAATAAATAAATAAATAAAAATAAAGAAGGCTGAGTGTCAAAGAATTGGTGCTTTTAAATAAAATAAAATAAAATATTTGGAGTTTAAAGATCAGATTTACTGACTGTTACTGTGTAACGTGTAGTAAATCACTCAACTTCCCTAAGCCCCATTTTCCCCATAAGTGAAAAGGCAAAAATGATACCTGTACCATTTTTAAATGTAAATGAGATGTTCTTAAAGTTCTTGGCACATGCCTGGCCTGTAGTCAATTTTCAAAATACATTGTCAGCTATTGTTTTCATTATTTTAAAAATATGTCAAAGGTAAGATTAGAAAAAAAAATGTTGAATTATTGCAACGGGTAGGGGTCAGGAGAGAAGGAAGCATAGGATATTATCTAAGTTTTCTACTTCAGTGATTTGAGTGAATGGTGACTCCATTAGTTGATACAGGTAATGAGCCAGATTTGGGAAAAGGAATTCAGAGGGAATTGATCCCATTTGAAAAATGTTGAGTTTGAGGATCCATGGACCATTGATGGGAAGATGTCCATAGCAAAGTTTAGCACATCTGCTAGAATTTCAGGAAGAGGTTAGAGTTATACATGGGGGATTAGAATTTGTCAGGATATAGGATGAATATGAAAGACAGGGGGAGTGTAAAGTGATGAGAACAATAGATGCAAGATATAATTCTAATAAAAAATGAACACTGATGCCATGGACAAATGATGAAGTACTGACACACATACAGAAAATAAAATTGTCAGAAGGCCGAAGAAAAATCAGAAAACAATATCATCATGGAAGCCAAGAAAGCAGAATTATAAAAGGAGGGAATCAATGAGGCAAAGTGTCAAATGAAGGAGAAATGTACTCAAATGAAAAGATGCCCTTTAAGTTTAGCAAACAGGAGGCTAGTGCTAACAAGATGAGAGATGTGAGTAAGTGAGCAGATGTTGAAAAAGACTACATGATAATGTTCTGAGGAGTAAGTGGGAATTAAGGAAGTATAGACAGTAAGTATAATTTTCCTATTTGAGGATATACAAGAAATGGTGTTTCAAAAATAAACATCAAAATTATTTTATTCAGGTATCATTGCCTTCTCAAAGTTATCCAAAATATAGCCCTAAAACAGCTTCTTAAATGTATCTCAATGACAGCTGAAAACTGTTCTAAAAATACATGTGCTTTAGCTCATTTAATTGCTACCAACAGGGACTTCTCCATCTTCTCCATTTTCCCAAATCCTACCTTAAAAACTAAATCATGGTTCATTCTCTCCTCCATGAGCCTCTCTCATTCTACTCTAGCCCATGGTGATTTCCCTTTTCAAACTCAAAATGAAAATGATTCCTGTACTGCCTTGTATTTTAGACATTTATTTTCATGGTTGTACAATATATGTGCTGTACTTAGTTGCTCAGTCGTGTCCAACTCTTTGCAACCCCATGGACTGTAACCCAACAGGCTCCTCTGTCCTTGGGATTTTTTCAGGCAAGAATACTTGAGTGGGTCGCCATTTCCTCCTCCAGGGAAATCTTCCTGATCCAGGAATCAAACCTGTGTCTCCTATTTCTCCTGCATTGCTGGCAGATTCTTTACCTTCTGTACCATCAAGGAAGCCCATACAATGTATAGGTCTAGATAATGCATTTTCAGTTTTAAAACCAAACTTTGAATCACTCCGTTGTTAAATGAAGAAGTTAACACAGTCATTTATAAAGGCACAGTATGGCTAGAATTCTATCATTTTAAATAGCATACATGTTTTAAATATACAAGCTTATGCTTAGAAAAAATTAGAAATTTATTTATCAAAATGCTAAAAAGGGTTAACTTTGAATAGGAGGAATGTAAAGTAATTCCTATTTCCATCACTGTATTTTTCTTTATTTTCTAAATTTTCTATCAGAAAATTTCATAATCAGAAAAATTAACTATAGTAGAAATAAAATAATTATGCTATTGAGATGAAAATCTATAAATCCTTCATTTAAAATTTTATGGGTGTGTAATTTGCTTTGCTAAACCAATATAAACAACTTAGCATTCCAGGTATGACAGAAATAAAACACTTTAATTAAAAATTATTTAGCATATCTTAGATAATATATGATATAAGTTAAAATTTCAAACAATTTTTTTGGCAATTTGGTTTCCATAGTGTATGGAATCTAATTATGCTGAATCTAGGCTCTATTAAAATTTTTGTCTTAATGTTTTATCTCTAGATACCTATTTTAATTAGAACTATCCTTTGTAAGATAGCCATTCATGTATACAGATATAATAGAATAAAATGGCTAATATTAGAACCATTTATGAAGTCAGATTCTTATCATTATATTATAAATTTTTTTCTCTTAAGTCATTTATTCACAGTTGAGAAAATAGGGTCTTATTCATATCTCCATATGCCTAAGGAAAATGAATGTGAAAAAGATAATTAAATATATATTTAAAGCCATGCATAACAACTTGAATTTTCTGAGTTTGCAAGCTACTTCTGAACAAAGGCATTTTGGGTTTTATGCCAAAGACTGAAGAGTGGACAAGAAATGGGCTTTGGACAGGAAATGGACAGTGAACTTAAAACTGAGTTAGGCCAAACTTTGTAAAATTTCAGACAGGCTAATTACCAATTGCTTGAGCTTGAGTAAATCACTGAATTCTTTGAGACTCCCAATTAGTTTGAATTAAATTGAGTCTCTCAATTTAGTTTGCAATGTGAGGATGACACTAACAATATCTTGTTCACTGGGTAATTGAGAGGATTAGTTGAAACAATTGATGAAGGGTGTTAGCATTTAGGTGCCTGTTATGTGCCAGTCACATTTTATAGGTTATCTCATTTCACTGTCAAAACAACCCTATGAGTTTGACATTACTGTTAGACATTTTTATGGATCACGATCCTGAGACTCAGAAATATTAACAAGTTTGATGGAAGACCCAAAGCTAAAGATCACAAAGTCAAGTTTAGAACCCAGACTGCCTGATTTGGAAGCCAGTCTCCTTCCTGCTGCTCCAGTGTGCCTATCACAGAGAAGGTACACAGAAACAGTTTTCCCCTGCTTTTTTTTTTTTTTTTTTTTTTTGAGATGACTCACTATAGCTCTATCATTTCTAAAATGGCTCTTACTTGCCACGAAAATGGTCTCAGCTTCCTTAATTAAATGCCATCAAAAACCCATGGTTTTAAGGAATTTGATTCCATATGCTTACAAACTAGTCTAAGAAATACTTGACATAATTTAGTTCAAGAATTAGAAGTATATTTCAGAAACACAGGAGTCTCCCCATATAATCACAAGCTGATCATATTGGGAACTTGCATGAAATATTAATAAGATATTTGTAATCAAGAACACATCAATTTCAGTATCCTGTGAGGGAAGAAACGTGATTGTAGAGCAATTTTAAAGGCATTTTAGTTATAGTATATTGGTAATAATTATCATTTATGTAGATCTCTCATTTTTCAAATGCTTTATGCAAACTCATCTCATTTGAGGTTCTGAAAAACCCATCCTCTTCATTTTGCACATGAAGAGATTGAGTCTCAGAGAGGATAAGTGACCTTTCAAGATCACAACAGATTTACTATTAATACATAGGAAAGCTTAAACTTCAACCATGGTCTAATTCCTACAACAGTTTTATTTTGTTACTGTCACTTTTTTCCATTATATTAATACTATTTGATACTACTTTATACTGCTGTTATTCAGGGCACAAAGTTATCACAAAATAAATAGGTTGTTTATTTAGTGGTAAGAATCCTGAACTGGAAGTCAGGAGATTTAGCACTCATCACTTGATTCTTTTAAAATTGAACTGTGTGACCTTGGACAAACCATTCTCACATTCTGAATCTTATCTCCTTCTTCTAACATTTTATGATTCTGACACTACATTAGCTTGTCAATAATTTACACAGTCCTTAGAATGCAAACTTTATTTCCACCAGCTACATTTAAAAATTCATTCAGCTACAACTGAAAGGAATTTAAAGTTAACATTATTGTCTTAAGCATACTCATTACTTCTCCTCAAGCTCCTGTAAAGAACACACAGGATAGGGTTCAAGAAGCAGGGCTGTTTTGTGGCTCAGCTTTTGTTAAGCAGTTAGTAAAAAATTATGTTTGCTTGCCATGCTAAGTCGTTTCAGTATTGTCCGACTCTGTGTGACAGCATGGACTGTAGCCCCACCAGGCTCTTCTGTCCATGGGATTCTCCAGGAAAGAATACTGGAGTGGGTTGCCATATCCTCCTCCAGAGGATCTTCCCAACCCAGGCATCAAACCCACATCTCTTACATCTCCTGCATTGGCAGGTGAGTTCTTTACCACTTGCTAGGGTTGCCTAGATTCTTGATTTGAAACAGTGATGTATAGGTGAAAGAGTACTTAAATTGGTTACATTGGGTTTGGGCAAAAATTTTGGAAGCCTGTGAGAATCCAGTTTGTCAGTTTGTTTGTTTTTAATCTATAAAATCAGTGTGATATCAATAATATCTAGCTCGTTGGATTGTTCAGATTAGATTAATTGATCAGTGTGGAGCAGAAGTTATTATCTACTTCATGACAAACACTGTACTATGAACATTTTTATACACAATCTCTTTCAATCCTCACTTAAAATCCTGTTAATTGGACATCTTGATATCACACATGACGATCTCGAGGTTCAAAAAGATTACAAGCATACAGCTAGTATCTAAAAATCCAGATTTGGAAACCAAAACTGACCCTAAAGTCTAATTATGTCACACTCCATTTTGCTGTTCAGTGTGCCTAGCACTACTCCTGGTGCCTAGTTCAGTTCAGTTCAGTTCAGTCACTCAGTCGTGTCCAGCTCTTTGAGACCCCATGAACCGCAGCTCGCCAGGCTTCCCTGTCCATCACCAACTTCTGGAGTGCACCCAAACCCATGTCCATCGAGTCGGTGATGTCATCCAACCATCTCATCTTCTGTCATCCCCTTCTCCTCCTGCCCTCAATCTTTCCCAGCATCAGAGTCTTTTCAAATGAGTCAGCTCTTTGCATGAGGTGGCCAAAGTATTGGAGTTTCAGCTTCAACCTCAATCCTTCAAATGAACACCCAGGACTGATCTCCTTTGGGATGGACTGGTTGGATCTCCATGCAGTCCAGGGGACTCTCAAGAGTCTTCTCCAAAACCACAGTTCAAAAGCATCAATTCTTTGGTGCTCAGCTTTCTTTATAGTCCAACTCTCACATCCATTCATGACCACTGGAAAAACCATAGCCTTGACTAGACGGACCTTTGTTGGCAAAGTAATGTCTCTGCTTTTTATTTATTTATTTATTTTTTATTTTTTCCTTGCAGATGAAATGATCTCTCTTTTTTTTTTTATTATTATTTTTTTTTCCAGTGGGTTTTGTCATACATTGATATGAATCAGCCATGGATTTACATGTATTCCCAATCCCGATCCCCCCTCCCACCTCCCTCTCCACCCGATTCCTCTGGGTCTTCCCAGTGCACCAGCCCTGAGCACTTGTCTCATGCATCCCACCTGGGCTGGTGATCTGTTTCACCATAGATAGTATACATGCTGTTCTTTTGAAATATCCCACCCTCACATTCTCCCACAAAGTTCAAAAGTCTGTTCTGTATTTCTGTGTTTCTTTTTCTGTTTTGCATATAGGGTTATCATTACCATCTTTCTAAATTCCATATATATGTGTTAGTATGCTGTAATGTTCTTTATCTTTCTGGCTTACTTCACTCTCTATAATGGGCTCCAGCTTCATCCATCTCATTAGGACTGCTTCAAATTTCTTTTTAATGGCTGAGTAATATTCCATGGTGTATATGTACCACAGCTTCCTTATCCATTCATCTGCTGATGGGCATCTAGGTTGCTTCCATGTCCTGGCTATTATAAACAGTGCTGCGATGAACATTGGGGTGCACGTGTCTCTTTCAGATCTGGTTTCCTCAGTGTGTATGCCCAGAAGTGGGATTGCTGGGTCATATGGCAGTTCTATTTCCAGTTTTTAAAGAAATCTCCACACTGTTCTCCATAGTGGCTGTACTAGTTTGCATTCCCACCAACAGTGTAAGAGGGCTCCCTTTTCTCCACACCCTCTCCAGCACTTATTGCTTGTAGACTTTTGGATAGCAGCCATCCTGACTGGCGTGTAATGGTACCTCATTGTGGTTTTGATTTGCATTTCTCTAATAATGAGTGATGTTGAGCATCTTTTCAGGTGTTTGTTAGGCATCAGTATGTCTTCTTTGGAGAAATGTCTGTTTAGTTCTTTGGCCCATTTTTTGACTGAGTCATTTATTTTTCTGGAATTGAGCTGCAGGTGTTGCTTGTATATTTTTGAGATTAATCCTTTGTCTGTTTCTTCATTTGCTATTATTTTCTCCCAGTCTGAAGGCTGTCTTTTCACTTTGCTTATAGTTTCCTTTGTAGTGCAAAAGCTTTTAAGTTTCATTAGGTCCCATTTGTTTAGTTTTGCTTTTATTTCCAATATTCTGGGATGTGGGTCATAGAGGATCCTGCTGTGATTTATGTCGGAGAGTGTTTTGCCTATGTTCTCCTCTAGGAGTTTTATAGTTTCTTGTCTTACATTTAGATCTTTAATCCATTTTGAGTTTATTTTTGTGTATGGTGTTAGAAAGTGTTCTAGTTTCATTCTTTTACAAGTGGTTGACCAGTTTTCCCAGCACCACTTGTTAAAGAGGTTGTCTTTTTCCATTGTATATCCTTGCCTCCTTTGTCAAAGATAAGGTGTCCATAGGTTCGTGGATTTATCTCTGGGCTTTCTATTCTGTTCCATTGATCTATATTTCTGTCTTTGTGCCAGTACCACACTGTCTTGATGACTGTGGCTTTGTAGTAGAGTCTGAAGTCAGGCAGGTTGATTTCTCCAGTTCCATTCTTCTTTCTCAAGATTACTTTGGCTATTCGAGGTTTTTTGTATTTCCATACAAATTGTGAAATTCTTTGGTCTAGTTCTGTGAAAAATACCGTTGGTAGCTTGATAGGGATTGCATTGAATCTATAGATTGCTTTGGGTAGAATAGCCATTTTGACAATATTGATTCTTCCAATCCATGAACACGGTATGTTTCTCCATCTGTTTGTGTCCTCTTTGATTTCTTTCATCAGTGTTTTATAGTTTTCTATGTATAGGTCTTTTGTTTCTTTAGGTAGATATACTCCTAAGTATTTTATTCTTTTTGTTGCAATGGTGAATGGTATTGTTTCCTTAATTTCTCTTTCTGTTTTTTCATTGTTAGTATATAGGAATGCAAGGGATTTCTGTGTGTTAATTTTATATCCTGCAACTTTACTATATTCGTTGATCAGTTCTAGTAATTTTCTGGTAGAGTCTTTAGGGTTTTCTATGTAGAGGATCATGTCATCTGCAAACAGTGAGAGTTTTACTTCTTCTTTTCCTATCTGGATTCCTTTTACTTCTTTTTCTGCTCTGATTGCTGTGGCCAGAACTTCCAACACTATGTTGAATAGTAGTGGTGAGAGTGGGCACCCTTGTCTTGTTCCTGATTTCAGGGGAAATGCCTTCAATTTTTCACCATTGAGGGTGATGCTTGCTGTGGGTTTGTCATATATAGCTTTTATTATGTTGAGGTATGTTCCTTCTATTCCTGCTTTTTGGAGAGTTTTAACCATAAATGAGTGTTGAATTTTGTCAAAGGCTTTCTCTGCATCTATTGAGATCATCATATGGTTTTTATCTTTCAATTTGTTAATGTGGTGTATTACATTGATTGATTTGCGGATATTAAAGAATCCTTGCATTCCTGGGATAAAGCCCACTTGGTCATGGTGTATGATTTTTTTAATATGTTGTTGGATTCTGTTTGCTAGAATTTTGTTAAGGATTTTTGCATCTATGTTCATCAGTGATATTGGCCTGTAGTTTTCTTTTTTTGTGGCATCTTTGTCTGGTTTTGGAATTAGGGTGATGGTGGCCTCATAGAATGAGTTTGGAAGCTTACCTTCATCTGCAATTTTCTGGAAGAGTTTGAGTAAGATAGGTGTTAGCTCTTCTCTAAATTTTTGGTAGAATTCAGCTGTGAAGCCATCTGGTCCTGGGCTTTTGTTTGCTGGAAGATTTTTGATGACAGTTTCAATTTCCTTGCTTGTGATGGGTCTGTTAAGATCTTCTATTTCTTCCTGGTTCAGTTTTGGAAAGTTATACTTTTCTAAGAATTTGTCCATTTCATCCAAGTTGTCCATTTTATTGGCATAGAGCTGCTGGTAGTAGTCTCTTATGATCCTTTGTATTTCAGTGTTGTCTGTTGTGATCTCTCCATTTTCATTTCTAATTTTGTTAATTTGGTTTTTCTCTCTTTGTTTCTTAATGAGTCTTGCTAATGGTTTGTCAATTTTGTTAATTTTTTCAAAAAACCAGCTTTTAGCTTTGTTGATTTTTGCTATGGTCTCTTTAGTTTCTTTTGCACTTATTTCTGCCCTGATTTTTAAGATTTCTTTCCTTCTGCTAACTCTGGGGTTCTTCATTTCTTCCTTCTCTAATTGCTTTAGGTGTAGAGTTAGGTTATTTATTTGGTTTTTTTCTTGTTTCTTGATGTAAGCCTGTAATGCTATGAACCTTCCCCTTAGCACTGCTTTTACAGTGTCCCATAGGTTTTGGGTTGCTGTCTAGGTGGTTCATAACTTTCCTTCCAAGGAGTAAGTGTCTTTTCATTTCATTGCTGTAATCACCATCTGCAGTGATTTTGGAGCCCAGAAAAATAAAATCAACCACTGTTTCCCCATCTATTTACCATGAAGTGATGGGGCCGGTGCCTAGTATGCACTCCCAATTTTTGTTTTCTTGAACTATCCTTTTCTCTTGTCCTTCTTTCTTTTCCAATCCTTATTTTCAGAACCTAATGTATCACGGGAATCTGATATATACATTCCCTAAGTGGTCTTAAGGAGTTAATGAAGCTTCCTAAGTAAGTGGAGAACCTTTCCCACTTGAAAAAAATATATAATATTGTTTGGTACATATTGAACACAAAACCCTGGGAGATAGTGAAGGACAGGGAAGCACGGTGTGCTGCAGTCCATGGGGTCCCTAAGAGTCAGACATTATTTAGCAACTGAACAACAACAAAAATTAATATTTCCTGATGGCTCAGATGGTAAAAAGAATACACCTGCAATGCGAGAGACCTGGGTTTGATCCCTGGATTGGAAAGATCCCCTAGAGAATGGCATGGCAACCCACTCCAGTATTCTTGCCAGAAGATTCAATGGACAGAGTAGCCTGGTAGGCTACAGTCCATAGGGTTGAAAAGAGTCAGACACGACTATGTCGTGACTAATCAGCAGCAGCAGCAGCGTAGCTATAAATTAATTGGTTAAACTGGGACGTATAATCAAGAAACAAAATATTTTTCAAATTCTCCATGTAATACAAAGTTAATTAACTCTACATGACTAAAGCAAAAATTCATATTGTACTAAATTCATATTTTTAATACTTTTTGTAGCTATTTGGTGGTCCATATTTGATATATATTTCTGGTTATTTCTAATACATCTATCTCATTAGGTTAATTAGAAATTCATAACTATACTGAATGCATTATGTTCATTTTTATTATAAATTGATATAACTTGTATTTGGTAACACACATTTATACCCTTCTCTTTCAAACGCATCTTGTAGCTTAACAAACTACAGGACATTAGAATCATACTATGTTTTAAAAATTGCAAAGGCAAAATGGAAAATGAACTATCTGCAGAAAGTTCAATTTGATTAAATACTTTTTGAATAGCCACCGTTTTCAAAGTTTATTTGGTAGTTCATATTATATATTGAGAATGGAAGTAGATGGAAGAGAGGCTTCTTTGTCTATGCTATTTGCATTTTTCCAATTGACCTGTTCACAAAGAATTATGCACCATGATTTTCAGAATGAACATGGTGCTTGCCAACCTTATGAAATCTAGCAACAAGAATCATCTAAAAGATCATCTATCTAAGCTTAATACATGAGCATGAGTCCAGAAAAGGGCAAAGAGAATTGGGAAAATCTACATCAGTTTATTGGGTGTTGATTTGGACAGCAGAGGAGAAATTTGGTAAGAAGGTGATAAAAGTGAAGGAACTTTGAGCTTCAGATCAAGAGCTGTGGGAGTCATAGATATGCCAGATGTGGTGAAGTAGAGAGCAAGGAAAACTTGAGAGTTAATCAGATCTAACCACAGATCCTATCTTGGCTACTTACTCTGACTAAAAGAACTATCATATGTAAGGTGCCTAGCACACCTTACATAAAGGTGTGCATATGTACATAGGACATAAAATAGGGGCTCAGTAAGTTCTCTCTCTGGCCCTTGGTTCCACCATCCTTCAAATAATAGAGACAGACTTTAGGAAACCTTAGGAATGATCATTTGTAAAAGGATATTGTAGGATTGTATTGTAGCATATCACATGATATCTAAGATTCATTCTTTCTGAAATAGAAGCAGATCACAGATGTAACAATACAGCTTATAAAGGTTATAGGAAATACTACAGGTCTGGGAATTAGATTGGTTAGCATACTATAATTGCTTTGTGGCTTAGTCAACTAATTTGTGGATGATTTTCCGACATTGAAAGCCAATAGCCTTGTTATTAACATAGATACTTTTATGTGTAAAAAAAAAAAAAAAGAAGAGCAAAAAAGCATTTTCAGTAATTCAAGTAAAACATTTATCCAAGTTAAAAACAAAAATTTTATCATTAGAAGAAAATCTTTGTCTTCTTAGTTTTTCTTTTTAAATTAGTATTTAAATTTAAGTTCTATTAACTCTATGTTTATAACATTAGTGTTATATAGATCTAGATCTCTCTGGAAATTGAACCTATATGGAGATCTTTCTGGACTACTAGATTCCTTTAGGCAAAGGGAAACCTTGGGAGGAACATAAATGACTATTTGATGTTTCTTCCAAAGAAGAGAGAAAGGGTAAAAGCTTGGTGGATGAATAGATGAAACTTTAGAAATGATCATTTGTAGAAAGGCCAATTGCAGGCATATCAGAGAGAGGCAAATTAATGAATATATAAGTTGATGAAATTGAAGAAATCTTAGCGTGAAAGCCTTTTTTTTTTTTTTTTTTTGTATCTAGGATCTACTTTGTTTAAATTGGGAAAGCGTTTGAAAATGTAAAAAGAAAATAAAACTAAGAAGCCAAATGGCACTAACCCATAATTAAGAAATGCTCAATTATATATATATATATATATATATATATATATATATATATATATATAACCCAATACTTACTTCATATTGACAGGAACCAAATATCAAAATTTCAAATCTTACCAATAAAACAAATGGATAAACAGAGAAAGTTTAAAAATCCAGAAAAAGTACTTTTTTGGGGACTATGTATAATGAAGAAATTTCTCATGATTAAATTAACCAGTTAGATTTAATTAGAGAAGTAGCTGTATCTCTACCTCAGTCAATACTGCAAATACCAGTTAACACAAAGCTTTCTGATATAACAATTATTTTGCTGAAAAAAATCCGAAGTACTTTTTAAATTTATTACCAAGTATCAGAGTACTGGTTTTGTGGTCCACTTGATAACACATCATTTGCATACATACCTTCTATTATTGGACTACTTTCCTTAAGGCTAAATACAGACATTACCTATCCCTTTAGTAAGGCCTTATGAAAAGTGTGTACTCAGTAACTATCTAATGGCTGAATGAATGAGAATGATCATTCATCCTCATTCTTGAAAGCCATGGTTTTAGTTTTAACCCTCTGGCTACTACTGCCTCTTTGTCTTTTTCTGTTAGGCTTTTAGTTTTTTCAGCACTAGCACCCTCTCCTTGTGTCTCAATCTCTGTTTCACAAGACTTAATTACCTCATTGCTTTAGCTATGAAAACTATACTTCTTTCAGTGTGAAAAAATGTAATTTCAAAACAGCAGGTTGTGTGGGTAAATTAACTTTACTCTCTGTACAATGCATATTTACCTTGCAATAAGTGCAGTGATCTCTGCTCAGGGAATAAGAGAGTTCAGGTGATTTGACTGAAGTACCTCACAGAGTGATTTTACTAAGTGTTATGAAAAGTATTATGAGGACAGGATGGTCAAAGACTTATTTTCCAGGGTAGAAAGGACCAACTAGTCCAGAATTTGTCTAAGTAATTGAGGCTTTTTCTCTTACTGGGTTGACAGAGGCAAGACACATGTTCTTATCTGAACATAGGACCAGAGAAGAGAGAGGATTGACCTATGGCATACTTCCAATGTATGTTAAGAGGACAAGTCTCTGTCAGCGGGTCAAACATCTCCCATGGCCATACGTGATAGTCAACTTGGGGTTTCTAACACACTTCATAAGCCAGACCAATCTGAAGAAGAAAGAGAATGTTGACAATTCTATTAACAGGGTTAGGTTTTCATATGAGAGGGGATATGGAATTTTTCTCCATGAAAAGCAAAATGCACCATGAAATTTAAAATTTCACACACAAGCCTAAAGACAGTTGTGGGAGGCTTATAGTTAAGGCAGATTTGGCATATAGCTATGGTAATTTTTGAGTTAGATTTTAGATGGGATTGTTCCCCCAAAATAAATCAGAGTAACAAATACATTTTGACTTTAGTAGATGAAAAAAGAGTAAGTGAGCATGTGTTTTATGAATGATAATGCTTATCTTCCCAGGGCCATGTCATTTTGAGATGCTACTTTTGCTAAAATACCTAAAAGCAGTATGTGGTTCTGTGGTATATGAACTATGTTAAGATCAAATTGAAAAATATGATATTAAAAACCATACAAATATGAAGGGAAAGTTTGTTCACTAGAAATGTGGCAATGTATTACTCTTGCAAGCTTTTCCTGTTATTGAGCCCTTAGCCTTATATTTATATCCAATCTTCCACTTTATTACCCTATCCTATTATTGGTTCTACATTCCCAAGGTGTGTGTTCTGAAGAAAATAGCCACTGAATTTAAGATTGCTAGTAATTGTTTTTATTTTATCTGGGATAGCTGGAAAACTCTCAATAATTATAAACAAGCTAACAAAACATTATTTTCCTACTCATGGTGATGTTCATTTCCTTTACACAAAAAGGTAAAATAAATAATGATTTTTTTGTTAACAATCACTAACTAGTATGGAAATGTTTTCTAGTAATGTTGGCATTCCAGCATCCTGATATAAGGCTGCTTAGCAACAATATGAAAGAAAACTAGCCAAAACAAAACCACAGTCTCCAAGGATACTTCCTGCATGCAACTTAGATTTTTTTCTGTCATAATAACCAAAGGAAAAACATACCAATTCAAGAACTATCTGGTTTATTTTCATTTCTAGGAAGTAGGTGGTGTATTTGCTTTCAGTGTGTGTGTCAAGAAGTGCATTCCTTAAAGACGTGTATGTGTTTATGTGTATGCATGCTTCTGTAATACACTCTCAATTTTGGGAAGGTATATGCGGTTTCTGAGTTTTCAGGGTAGCTCTACCACATTATAATTTGGATGTTAGCTACATTTGTTATCCCACAGCTTTCTCCATCTGTCCTGTTTTCACAATTTGATAACTTTGACTTTCAGTATTGAGGGGAAAGAAATAAAATGAGTTCTATCTGTGATGACCATTTCATCTCAATACTTTGGTGACAGTTTTTATGTATATAAAAGCACATTTTAACTAGAGTTCTCAATATCTGTTTGCTACAATTCGCTATGGAAAAGGTTTCTCTATTGAGGACAAGAACACATTTTTCTTACTGTATTTATAAGAAATGTCACATTGAGATGCTCCTTTTGCTAAAATACCTAAAAGCAGTATGTGGTTCTTTGGTATATGGACTCCATTAAGATGAATGGGTTAAAATTTCCCATTTATAATTTTAAGTGCAACTAATGGATGGAAAATGTAACAAGAATAAAATTAACTGAGTTAAATAATTTAAAATCTAAGATTAATGAAGAAAAATGATATAACATCAAGTTTTTGGAAATAGTTTCCGGAAGCTACTGTTTGAAAGGTTATATGATCTAGTCATTTATTAAGAATTTGCATTTTACAAGGATTATGTTAGTTTAATGTTAAGAAACAGGAACGATATTGAAGAAAAGGGTACCATCCAGGCTTCTTTCATTTTTAATAAAATCACAGGTAATGTTCTTTCATTTTATCATATTCTCTCTGCTACTAAAAGTATGTTTTCTAACATTATCTCCACAGTTACACTTCTACTTCACTGACAATGGGTTAGTTACTTTTGTTGTTCTCACAGAAGTGTCTTAACCAAAGGAAGTGCTCAATGCAATTCTGGTAAGTAGTTCAGTTTTATGGAAGTACCAAAGTGCAACATACAGTCAAGGAACAAGAAGTATAGGTATGACAAAAATGTGGGGTGCGTGGAGTAGTAGGAGATAAGGATGAGCAAGTAGATCTGATTAAACATGTAAAATCTTTGAAAAATAGAGTAATTAAGGTTTTATCTGATATGCAACATCTGCTTTATTGACTATGCCAAAGGCTTTAACTGTGTGGACCAAAACAAACTATGGAAAATTCTTAAGGGGGTGGGAATACCTGACCACCTGACCTGCCTCAAGAAATCTGTATGCAGGTCAGGAAGCAACAGTTAGAACTGGACATGGAACAACAGACTGATTCTAAATATGAAAAGGAGTATGTCAAGGCTGTATATGGTCACCCTACTTATTTAACTTATATGCAGGCTACATCATGAGAAATGCTGGGCTGGAGGGAGCACAAGCTGGAATTAAGATTGTTGAGAGAAATATCAATAACCTCAGATATGCAGATGACACCACCTTTATGGCAGAAAATGAAGAACTAAAGAGCCTCTTGATGAAGGTGAAAGAGGAGAGTGAAAAAGTTGGCTTAAAACTCAACATTCAGAAAACTAAGATCATGGCATCTGGTCCAATCACTTCATGGCAAATAGATGGGGAAACAGTGGAAACAGGGACAGACCTTATTTTTTGGGGCTCCAAAATCACTGCAGATGGTGATTGCAGCCATGAAATTAAAAGACACTTGCTCCTTGGAAGAAAAGTCATGACCAACCTTGACAGCATATTAAAAAGCAGAGACATTACTTTGCCAACAAAGGTCCACCTAGTCAATGGTGTGGTTTTTCCAATAGTCATGTATGGATGTGAGAGTTGGACTGTGAAGAAAACTGAGCGCTGAAGAATTGATGCTTTTGAATTGTGGTGTTGGAGAAGACTCTTGAGAATCCCTTGGACTGCAAGGAGATCCAACTGGTCCATCCTAAAGAAAATCAGTCCTGAATATTCATTCGAAGGACTGATGCTGAAGGTGAAGCTCCAATACTTTGTCCACTGGATGCGAAGAACTGGCTCATTAGAAAAGACACTGATGCTGGGAAAGACTGAAGGCAGAAGGGGACGAGAGAGGATGAGATTATTGGATGGCATCACCGACTCAGTGTACATTAGTTTGAGTAAACTCTGGGAGTTGGCCATGGACAGGGAGGCCTGGTGTGCTGCAGTCCGTGGGGTTACAAAGGGTTGGACACGACTGAGTGACTAAACTGAACTGAAAGGGGACATTTTTTCTCTTCACTTGATCAAATCTGTGTTTTAGGAAAGTGTTTTGGGTACAGGGTAAAAAAAAAAAACTTGGACCAATGGAATTAGGAAGCAGGCCAAACTCTTAGTAGTGGAACCAGTAAATCCTGATGAAAACCTGAATAACTAAGTTCAGTTCAGTCGCTCAGTCGTGTCCAAATCTTTGCGACCCCATGAATCACAGCACAACAGGCCTCCCGGTCCATCACCAACTCCCGGAGTTTACTCAAACTCATGTTCCTCGAGTCGGTGATGCCATCCAGCCATCTCATCCTCTGTCATCCCCTTCTTCTCCTGCCCTCAATCTTTTACAGCGTCAGGGTCTTTTCAAATGAGTCAACTCTTCGCATGAGGTGGCCAAAGTATTTGAGTTTCAGCTTCAGCATCAGTCCTTCCAATGAACACCCAGGACTCATCTCCTTTAGGATGGACTGGATGGATCTCCTTGCAGTCCAAGGGACACTCACAAGTCTTTTCCAACACCACAGTTCAAAAACATCAATTCTTCAGCGCTCAGCTTTCTTCAGAGTCCAGCTCTCACATCCATACATGACCACTGGAAAAACCACAGCCTTGACTAGACGGACCTTTGTTGGCAAAGTAATGTCTCTGCTTTTTAGTATGCTATCTAGGTTGTTCATAACTTTCCTTCCAAGGAGTAAGCGTCTTTTAATTTCATGGCTGCAATCATCATCTGCAGTGATTTTCGAGCCAAAAAAAAAAAGTCTGACACTGTTTCCACTGTTTCCTCATCTATTTGCCATGAAGTGATGGGACCGGATGCCATGATCTTAGTTTTCTGAATGTTGAGCTTTAAGCCAACTTTTTCACTCTCCTCTTTCACTTTCATCAAGAGGCTTATTATTTCCTCTTCACTTTCTGCCATAAGGGCGGTGTTATCTGTATATCTGAAGTTATTGATATTTCTCCTGGGAGAAATCTTGATTCCAGCTTGTGCTAAGTGGAAAGGGTTTAAACACGTTCAAGGTATTTTAGAGGCAAGATCAACAGTATTTGGTTGCTATTTGGGTGTGACTCTGAAAAATATTGATGACTTTAAGATTCTTCCTGAAATGGTTTAAGTAACTATGCTTGCTCACGTCAGATTTCAAGGAATTGGGAATGAATACCTAATACATACTTGTAAGATACTCTACTAGTGATACACATAGACACCCACACACACGCTTCTAATTATTTCAATAAAACCTTTTAATTTGTTTTCTTTAAAAAAAAAAAAAAAGAAAGAAAGAAAAACCTGTATATTCAGGGATTTTCTGCACTAGAAAAACTGAAAGTTTTTTTTTTTTTTTTTAAATAAAAACATACTTTCCATTAAACTTGCTGGGTAAGAGACTTTTTACACTAATAAAAACCAAGAGAGAACCTTGATTGTTCCACATCTCTACCCTTTAAAACCCCATCCCTCACCATAACCACTATCATTCTCTACATTTCTTTGCTCATAGTAGCAGCTTGAGAAATATTTAATTAATCTCATTTGAACTCATTGTAAACTCCATTATGTATAGCACGTTCTAAGAAAAATAGTAGTTAGTAAGTGGTACCATATTAACAATGTTCAAAGAATTTGAGTACAACAAAATGCACAAAACTAAAACTTTAGTTGAATATGAGTCACTTCAATCTACTTCATTGCTTTGGATCAGTTATCTCGCAATATTAGTAAACAGGGATGCCAATATATAAAGTTCTGGTTAACACAACGCAGATAATGAGTTATACCATCAAACTGCAAGATATTAATGTGCTAAAAATTATTTTAGGATCCCTGGTGATGTTAATGAAATTGGTAGATCCTGCTGACAACAAGCACTTCAAAAAATATCAAAAAATATGTTATTGCAATGCAGAAACAATTTTATTTATAGCTTTTTCACTTATACAGATTTACACATATTTTATGCACTGAAATATACATCAAATACAACCAGTGTTAGTAAATATATGTATTCCAGTTTAAAGATGCTCCATAATAGTCACTCCAACATATTTACACAAAAACCTGTTTATTCCTTTTTTAAAACTACAGCTACAAATAATGAAGCAAAAACAAAATTTTAAGAATGACTGTTTTATGATGGCTCTTGTATTTTTAATCTTCATAATTTTAATGTTACTTTACACAGCTTTTCTATAATTGCAGTTTTTAATACTAACTCCATTCAAAAGCAGAAGTGATAATTATACACATTACCCAGTATAAAAATTGAACTTATTCTCACAAATATTTCCAAAATTCATGTCAATTAATAGTCTGCACTAAGCTATTTGTAAAAGTATATGTGTGTATACACATTCATAAATAATTCTGTATGCATGTATATGATTATGGCAAATCCATATCTTAGCCTTTGATGGAAATATAAACCCATAAAGTTGCAGATTTATGAAACTAAAAATCTGACATTGTATAGAGCACTAGGAGTTATTTATGTCTTTTTTTTGTTTGTTTCAGAGATATTGAAAGTAAATAAGGTACTGATTCAAATAAAGAGGATTATTTTAATGAACTGTTTTGTATATGTTTTAGTTATGCCAACTGAGTAAAATTGACCATTACTGAAGGCAAATTTATCTTAGCTTTTTTTGTGTGTGTGCAAAAGAAGTAGAATCTGCACAGGTACTTAGATAAGAAAAAAAAATAATTTTTCATGTATAATTTAATGTTATTGGATCTGTGATCCTTCAGAAAACAAGGAAACTTTATGAAGGGATGCTCTGCAGTTACATTAGAGGCAAAGCAATTTGGAAGTAAAAAAAAAAAACAAAACACATAAGCATGTATTGAAAATGCACTGGATATGACAGGAGTTTTATTAAATAAAAGGTGCTGTGTAGGATGATATAAGGGATAAAGGATAATTAAAGTTTGGAAGTGAGGCATGAGTTTAAAAGAAGAGAGAATAACATTGCAAATGTAGATGCATGATCTTTGAACAAGTTGTCTTTTTGCTTATATTACTTTTTTCTGCTAAAAATTTGACAAACCCATAAACTCAAACATGTGTGTACTTATTATACATACCCTAATCCATTTTAATCCCACTGTATTAGAATTACATAAACATCAAATTAAAATGAACTTTCCTCTAGACTTACAATTAGGTATCTCAATTTTAAGAGTTTGATATGGCTGTCTTTCAAGTTCCACACCTAAAAAGACTTCATTGTATGTACCTCATCGTTTCTACAATTTGCGAGTATTTTGAAATAAATGTGTGTATAGTCTTGCAACCAACTAAAATTTATGTATGTAAAACAGAATTGTAACACCATGCAGAATTTTGTTGTTAAATGTTATCAATTGCTCTAGATTCAGATAACGATAACTTCATATAGCATGTCACTTTTTGTCCTATTTAAAATGAAAAAAAATATAATATTATTTTGTAGCACTAGATAAAGTCTGTATCTTTATAGAGTCAAACAGTTTTATCAGATAGACAAAATATACCCGTGTTCAATGAAAAGCTGCATTTTGGCTCCAGATATTTTGGCAACACATAGATAAAGCTATGATACCTATCTGGAAGAGAACTCAGCACCTTCTCCTGAATAACTATATGTGAAAAAAATGCAATTATTCAATCTGAACATCATAAATAATGTATATAATTATCTACAAGAAAGGCACCCAATACATAGTTTTGAATGAGTGATCAAATAAAATTAATAATAAGATATAATCTCTCATTTAGGAGTTCATAAATCAATTTTCCAGAGCCCATGCAATTCCATTTTTGTGTGTTTTTTCTCAGCTTGAATATGAGACTAGGTCTGTGTTTATATATCAAAAAAGCTGACCAAATTTGTTCTTGTGTGTGTGTGTGAGGTTGTGTTAAATTACTTCAAGGCTGTGATACTGAAAAACTATTTCAGCTGTATATTTGTTTTACTGGAAACATTTTTGTTTAAGGTGATAGCATTTATGAGCAATTCTGTTTAGTTTTAAAATATTATTGTAATAGAGATCTACATTAGTTTTGAAACTGAAGTTAGAACTGATATGTAATAAGACAAGTAAATACAATTTAATGCTTATTTTTGGATTTCTGAAAATTTTTTTCACCAGTATTATATATTCATTTACTTTTAACAACAACCAAATAGAGTGAAGTGGTATTATACAAATTTTCTCTAAGTATCTAATGAAACCATTATTTTGCTATCTAATGTGTTTTATCAAGTATTAAGACAAAAAAATGAAAATACTTTGAAAGTGTATTTCAAAGACAACAACATTCTATGAAATAAATCAATGAATAATTAATAAATGTAAGGCTCCAGGACAAGGGAGAAAAGTGAAAATATTTCTAGAATATCTACTGAAAAATTTCATTTTGATTATTATGTCAATTTGACTATCTGAAAACTAATAGAATGTGTCTTTTTTTACTTCACAAAAACACTTACGCCTAATTGGATAGTACAGTGTATGTGTAGATAATTAAATATAATTAATCACTTATAAAGGGAGTTCATTTTAATTGAGAATATCTAGAATATGAAAAAGGCAAGAGTTGGTTATGAGACTTTTTGGAAATAATTAGGTAACTTGGTTGTTATTCTAACGGAACTGATGGCAGATAGTTAGATGGCATTCTTTTTATCGAAAAAGCTTTTTCATCAACTTGATATTCTCACTAAGGGGAGATTAGTCTCACAGTGGAGATATACAGCATGCCTCTTTATTATATCTTCAACTAGTCAGACTCTGCTATTTAATAAATGTGTCTAATCATAAATCAATAAAAATAAACAATATGTATAATAATTGAGCCAATTACCATTATGTATAAAAAATTCTGCATGTATAGCTTATCATAAAAAAAAGAACAGAATACTTCTTTAATTTTAAACTGCACCACTTTTAAAGGTTAAACAGAATTACCAAGTGAAGTATAAAGAAAAACTTACTGGAATAGCTTGAAATAAAAACATTTAGTTTAAAAATTCTTCATTCAAAATCTATCTACGATGTACTAAATTTTTCTACAACAAATGTGTATTGCATGTCCAATAAAAATAAAGGCATATGATTATGGTATGGTTTTTAAAAGTCTGCTCCTAATTCAAATACCACATAAGGCCACAGGTGTTATAATATGAACAACCATAATGCATAAAAAAATTGCACAGTGGTTCTGTTGAAAAATAATTATATACAACACATATAGCTTTATTGCCAAATACATACTGAAATTGAAGAAAATGGAGAAAACCACTAGACGATTCAGGTATGACTGAAATCAAATCCCTTATGATTATACAGTGGAAGTGAGAAATAGATTCAAGGGACTAGATCTGATAGACAGACTGCCTGATGAACTATGGATGGAGGTTCATGACACTGTATAAGAGACAGGAATCAAGACCATCCCCAAGAAAAAGAAATGCAAAAAAAGCAAAATGGCTGTCTGAGGAGGCCTTACAAATAGCTGTGAAAAGAAGGGAAGCAAAAAGCAAAGGAGAAAAGGAAAGATATACCCATTTGAATGCAGAGTTCCAAAGAATAGCAAGGAAAGATAAGAAATCCTTCCTCAGTGATCAATGCAAAGATTTAGAGGAAAACAATAGAATGGGAAAGACTAGAGATCTCTTCAAGAAAATTAGAGATACCAAGGGAACATTTCATGCAAAGATGGGCTCAATAAAAGACAGAAATTGGATGGAACTAACGGAAGCAGATGATATTAAGAAGAGGGGGTAAGAATACACAGAAGAACTGTACAAAAAAGATCTTCACGACCCAGATAATCACGATGGTGTGATCACTCACCTAGAGCCAGACATCGTGGAATGTGAAGTCAAGTGGGCCTTAGGAAGGATCACTACGAACAAAGCTAATGGAGGTGATGGATTTCCAGTTGAGCTGTTTCAAATTCTGAAAGATGACGCTGTGAAAGTGCTGCACTCAATATGCTAACAAATTTGGAAAACTCAGCAGTGGCCACAGGACTGGAAAAGGTCAGTTTTCATTCCAATCCCAAAGGAAGGCAGTGCCAAAGAATGCTCAAACTACCACACAATTGCACTCATCTCACAAGCTAGTAAAGTAATGCTTAAAATTCTCCAAGCCAGATTTCAGCAATAGTTCACTTGAACCGTGAGCTTGCAGATGTTCAAGATGGATTTAGAAAAGGCAGAGCAACCAAAGATCAAATTGTCAACATCCACTGGATCATTGAAAAAGGAAGAGAGTTCCAGAAAAACATCTATTTCTGCTTTATTACTATGCCAAAGCCTTTGACTGTGTGGATCACAATAAACTGTGGAAAATTCTGAAAGAGATGGGAATACCAGACCACCTGACGTGCCTCTTGAGAAATCTGTATGCAGATCAGGAAGCAACAGTTAGAAATGGACATGGAACAACAGACTGGTTCCAAATAGGAAAAGGAGTACGTCAAGGCTGTATATAGTCACCCTGCTTATTTAACTTCTATGCAGAGTACATCATGAGAAATGCTGGGCTGGAAGAAGCACACGCTGGAATCGAGATTGCCAGGAGAAATATCAATAATCTCAGATGTGCAGATGACACCACCATTATGGCAGAAAATGAAGAGGAACTAAAGAGCCTCTTGATGAAAGTGAAAGAAGAGTGAAAAAGTTGACTTAAAGCTCAACATTCAGAAAACTAAGATCATGGCATCTGGTCCCATCACTTCATGGGAAATAGATGGGGAAACAGTGGAAACAGTGTCACACTTTATTTTTTGGGGCTCCGAAATCACTTCAGATGGTGATTGCAGCCATGAAATTAAAAGATGTTTATTCCTTGGAAGGAAAGTTATGACCAACCTTGACAGCATATTAAAAAGGAGAGACATTACTTTGCCAACAAGTCTGTCTAGTCAAGGCTATAGTTTTTCCATGGTCATGTATGGATGTGAGGGTTGGACTGTACGGAAAGCTGAGCACTTAAGAATTGATGCTTTTCAACTGCGGTGTTGGAGAAGACTCTTGAGAGTCCCTTGGACTGCAAGGAGATCCAACCAGTCCATCCTAAAGGAGATCAGTCCTGGGTGTTCATTGGAAAGACTGATGCTGAAGCTGAAACTCCAATACTTTGGCCACTTGATGCAAAGAACTGACTCATTTGAAAAGACCTTGATGCTGGGAAAGATTGAGGGCAGGAGGAGAAAGGGACGACAGAGGATGAGATGGTTGGATGGCATCACCGACTCGATGGACATGGGTTTGTGTGGACTCCGGGAGTTGGTGATGGACGGGAGACCTGGCGTGCTCTGGTTAATGTGGTCGCAAAGAGTCGGACATGACTAAGCAACTGAACTGAAGTAAACTAAATATCATAAGACCTTTGAGTATGCTAGAAATTTAAATATTTAAAATAGGCAAAACTTAGCAAAATCTAAGAAAAATGTGTATTATACAAAAGCACCTCCAGGAAGCATTTACAGAGTGCTGCCCAAATTTTTATAAGATTATTTAAGATTTTCTTGTCCTATAGCACTTCGGTTGAGATGAGGTTTCATATCACACCTAGCTAGAAGCACAATTCCAAAATCTAATTAATTGTGACTAATGCAGGTGACAAAATTGTAAAATGATTTTACAGTATTATTTTGTTTTAAATTTAGATTAGTAAATATTGTACAACAAAATGATTGATTGAATCTAAATTCAACTTAAAATACTATTCTAAACTGTAAATTTTATCATTGATAATGTTAACAGGATGCTCAGCAGAAAAAAAAAAATAAGTCTACATAAAAGATTAATTAATGGATAATTGAAAATTGTTTTATAAGTTTTTCAATTTAAGTCATTGAAAATAAAAGTAACTGAAAAAATGTAATGGCATGACTATTCTACTTGTAAAAATAAACTTTTATATTTAATGCAAAATAAGGAAATGCATTTAGCAATTTTATTTTTTCAATTTATGTACTGTGGATTTTAATCAAAAGAAAGTAATAGTCCTTTGAGTGCTTCCAGGGGTGAAATCATATAGCATATTCTAGTTAATCAATTAGATAATCCCTAAAAGTTTATTTGATGACGTCTTAAGATTTGCTATCTGTTTTCTCTATTCACTGGCTAGAATATGAACCAGAGAGACCATCAAGGACACTGCATTGAGAATATTCTAGGAGTCCATTAATGGCAACACAAAAGATGGGGAAATATCTGAGACTTTGTAAGCCAAACATGCAATAACACCAATGATTAAATTAAAAGTGTCATCAAAGCAACTGAGAAAGAAGGAATCAACTAGAAAAATACATATTTTTGTTCTTTCTGGCTCTTGTGAAAAATGAGGTTCAATGTTGTCCATACTGTTCTCAAAGGGTAATATTATTTCTTCAAGCATAAGCAAAGGACAGATCAAGGGTAGTTAATAATCAAAAGCAGGATCCATTTTCATCTATGGCCAAATTTTAAATACTGTTAAATCTCAATCATCATTAGTTTATATGGGTAAATATTTAGCCTCAAAGAGCAGGAAAGAAATCAGTTCAGAAGTTCCTTTCTCACAGAAATAGTATTCTGTGAGATGGGATCACTAGCAGCTTTAAAATTAGTTTCTATTTTCATCCTTTACAAAGATGACACCCAAGCAAATATTGAGGGATTCTGAATAACTGTTTCAAGACATTTTCATCTTCATATATACAAAGGAGTAATTAGGAGTTTTCCTTATTACAGTCATAAAGGAAAGGGTCACAGAAGTAGAAGAAAAATGAAGTGTTCTCTAGTTCACAGAATGTGTCATGAAACAACACTTTAAATGCTCTTATATAATGATTATATGTACAAATGGTCATGAAGCCCCAGTAGTTGATCATGGGACATGTGAAGTATTAATTCATTTTATTGGGCTTCATCACTTTACTCACAATTAAACTGAGGCTATGGATTTTAGAAACTCCTACTCTTAGTACACCATCTTGGTACCTGCAGGGCATTGACTCTTAAGGGTATAATGAGTTGGCTCAATTTTGACATTCCTTGAAATGGTTTGAATTAAATTGAAATATTTAATTTAAGAAGTGGGAGAGGAATTATAAGGTTATTCTATATGAATAACTTTCACAAAGGTAAATTTTAATTTTAGGTATTTTTCTACAATAATTGTTTATAAGTATCACAATACAATATTGTAATTTATGTGACATTAAAACTCCAGATAGCAAGTATGTTCAAGGAATTTGATATTAATGAAGGTACCAGAGACTCTGTACTGAGTAAATGGAAATGCTAAATTTTAACAGGAATCTTTAAAAAATATTTTCTACATATTAGATATACAAGAATTACACTAATTTTAAATGTTAAATAAAGCATAAACCTCTTATAAATACCTTTACACCAAAGGACACTTCAAATAATACACTAATTTAATGTACATACATAATAGACCAAATTCTATTCTCACTTTGCAAGGTAAGATGATATACAATGAAGCATTTGAATGAGAACACAGGAAACATCTTGTTATGTAATGATTTTAAGGGTCCTTTATACTCCCTTGTTGTCACACAAAATCTTGTGTTTTTTTAACTTTTATTAGTACTATTAAGTCATAAGAAGCTTAAAAAATACAATATAAAATTGAGAAACATCATTCCTTCCTCAATAAATATGTACACCCAGTTTGAGGCATTCAGTCATTTGTATAGGAAATTGATAGATCAACATATTGTGGAGAATAAGTTAAAGGGCAAATTACTCAAAGCAATGGAATGTGTTCAGAAAATTAATGTCAGAGAAATAATGTAGATCTATTTAGCTGTGACACTAGTGTTGTATATTTTCCTTTGTAGTTTCAAAATTAAGATAAAATCTTTCAAAATATCCTATTTAAATCCTTGTCTCTACTCTCATATGACTGGAATTATGTTTCATTATATAAGAAATACCAACATGTTTTTTCCAAAATGTCAGGGAGTATAAAGAACTGACATTCTTCTTTTGGGAGGTAAAAATAGAAAAATTAAAAAAAAAACCCTTATTTATCAGTATTTACAGAAAAAAGAAACATAATTACAGCAAAAATAAAATTTTAATGATTAAAGTAGTGAAACAACATGATTATAGTCAATATAAAAACCTATTAAAATGTGTTTATATAGTCTAACTTTTAAGCAGAGTGATGGATATTTATACTTATTTTCTCAACATCACTGTATTAGTGAATATTTTTCAAAAAATCAACTAGAGTGTTTTTGGTTGTTGCTGTTTGGAGTATTAAAGAAAATCTCTTGCCCTGGATACCTTTCAGAGGGTAGCTTGGATAATTCAGCTTCACTTCCAAACTCCTGGAGATGATGTTTAAAATCTTCAGCAATTGAACAAGGCAAGTAATTCCATGTTTCATGATTGATATACTAACCATCAGTTTGTGCATCAAGACACATTATATTACATCACAGTTGTTGACATTCAGAGCAAGCAAATGGAGAAACAGCATGAAAAAACATTTTTTTAAATCACACTGCACAATTTCTTCCAAAAATTTAAAATTGTGATTGCAAATTATAGCCAAAGTAACATGAGGTTCAGTGGGACATAATTTTTAATGTGTTTTGCTTGCCTTTATAGTGGGAAATCCAGACTACAAGATTAATGATCTTAGTCAAATTTTGAAATCACAAATCACTGAGTTTTTTGGAAGGGGAATTGAATTATGTTGTTCCTAGAAAGTTATATCTCACTGTAGATTTCAATAGTTGATGTCCTGGAATCAGTCTAGGACAAGAAAAATAACATGTTATCAAAATTAGGTGGCTGTGTTCTAGGAGTCTTAGTTGCCAAGCATGCTATGTGGCTAAAATTCATATTGCTAAAATACAGATACACAAGATCATTGTTATGGAATTTAACAGTGGTGAATACCAATCCTATTCCAAGCTAATTCAGACTCCTCTTACCATTTCATATCCATGTATAATACCTACATTCATGTAGCCATGAATTGTTTCTTTTTGAAATGAAGATCTCAAATACATGGCTAAGACAGTGACTTGTACACAAAAGGCCATTTCAAGATAGCAAATTCATTTATTTCGTATTTTCCAAATACATTTTCTTCACAATATTTTAATGGGAGAACTGTGTTAAACGAGGTTTCATTTTAGCATTGTATCTCTTTTATAGAAGTATAAAAATTGATTCTAAAATGATTATTATTACTGTTTTTGCAGAGTCACACCAACCAAACACTATCTGCTTGCTCTGAAAGATGGAAATAAAAAGCAAACTGTAGGATCATCTTTCAAACTTCTTGTTTTAAATTTCTACTACAATATATACAGAAATGCCACCCAGAATATTTGTAAAAATTTATATCAAAGAGGAGCATCTTTGCTGGGTTTATACTTAAACCCAGGTATAAATGGTTTTGTGCAATAGATACACTTCTATCTAATGAATGTTCCATATTTTTCAGAACACAAATGTCAGAAAAAAAACTGTGGAAAATACTTGATTCTCTTTTTAAAATGTGAAATCTTTTTATAAATCCACTTATATCTTACTGCCTCCTAGAACCAATTCATTTCTTCACTCTCGTATTTCTATTCAGATGAGCAGTGAACTAAATGTAAATATCACCCTAAAGCCTCCTTTGAAAAGTGTATTTTTCACTTTGTTTAAAGTCAATTGAATTTAATTCTGCCTTCTGATAACAGTAATACTTTATTCCACTGTCAGAATTTCCTTAAGGAACAATGAATTTTTATTTTATTGGCTGACAGTTTTCCCCAATTTGTATGATTTTTTTTAAAAAGAAGACACCTACTGTATTTGAATTTTTATAAATACATGAGTTCTTTTCCAGTGCTCAATGAACATTTAGCATTCTGCAACATCAGTGAATATAAGATGACTCTCTTGGCATTAATCAGAAAATGAAGTGTATATTAGAAAGGGTGAAGAACATTGCAAATGTTGCAAGAAATACGAGGACTCAAATTATTTTTAGTATCACATTAGTCTGCCTAAGTTCACCAATTCATGTCCAGAAGATATTTAGTAATTAATCTGAAACATCTGTCAACCAGTGACATAAAATATATAATTTACCTATTTCTTAAGATCTGAAAAAATTGAATTTCATCTGAGAACACATTGATTCTAAGATAGTCCTTCTAGCTAATAAAAATCAAATGATAACCAAGATTTTATTCTCATTAGCATTTACTTTCCTTATTTTGCTTGTCCTGTGAAATTATTATCCTATGTTTAGGAAAAGATTCCTTTGCTAAATAAAATAAAATGTCTTAATAAAAGTTATTAATTTTATTGGCTTTCTCAGGATTAGGAAATAATATAAAAGAAGCAGAAGATATTTGGAAAACACTTCCAATTTTTTATTTCATCTGTGGTTTGCTTACTGTATGTTCATATCTTCGTGTAAAATAAGTCTAGCTCTTAAATATCTCCATGCTTTTGAAAACAGTTGAAACCAGAATTTTCTCTTTTAACAAACTTCACAAGCCAATCTATTAAAAATGATGCTCTGTGAAAGTAATTCACAAACCCTACTCACTGTAGATTTTTAAGTGGATAACAAATTTACCCCTGGGAAAAGTGCTATTAGGCTACACAACACACATAAAGTGCTAGTCATAAAAAATACTTTTTTGTTGAGAAATGTTTCCAAAAAACAGAATGATAGCAATGAGAATTAGGAAATGAGATCACATTTTTTAATGGTTAAATATAAGTAAAAACTCACCATGATGAGATGTTAGGCATCTGTTATGTTTGCCACCCATTTAAGATCCACCTTGGTAGAAAACATGGGGCTCATGTGAACTGTAGAAATAACCACTGCCCTGTAAACTCATTCAAAGCATATAAAAAACTCCACAGAGAGTAGGATTCTATTTCATGATTTACAATAGCATAATTATGAAATTATTGTAATAAAAATGAATGCACAACTGAATTAGTTTCTTAATTTTGCTCAGTGATTGAGAAAGGCTAGCATTGTATTATTTAACTATCCATATCCTTGAGTGACGTCGATTATTTTTCATTATTTTCATTGCTATTTGGAATCCTAATAGACTTCTTTAATATCTCTAACTTTGGTGAGAAGAAACTTATTCTGACTTTCACATTACTACATTTTATTAAGCCTAGCTAGGTTTTTAGAAGCTTTTATTCATTGAAATTGAGATGAAGACCTTCTTAAGAGTAACACAAACAAAGTCAACATATGGCATGATTTTGAGAGAAAAAAATGTAGATAAATTCCAACATATAACTTTATTAAGGAAATAATCATACTTAAATTATTTAATTTAGTTGTGGATTTCTAGATGCATTTTTATTCATTTCTCCATGAAATACAGATAAAAAGACTGTATAAACTCTTGTTTTCATAATTTACTGGGTTTTAAATTATTGTATGCAGATGCCTTGGGTCTTAATATGCTCATATTTTCCTTCAGGCCCATTAAAGAAAGCAATCATATTTCATTTTCCAAAAGTCATTACCTCTTAAAAATGTCTCTTGAAGGACTCAATACCTTGCATGAATATGCAAATGCTCAAATGAATATCTAGGGTAGAGATCTCATATATATTTCATTCTCTTGACTGAACATGAGAGTAGCATGACTTAATTTTCCTAATTTCACTCTTGCTACATTGTGTCAGTACAGATGTATAAACCAGAATAATGGTGAGTTCTTAATCTAAAAACTATACTCCCTTTTCATTGTGGGGGCTTGGGAGCATGGTGATTGGGGAGGATATCTTGATGCTATTCGACTATCTTGGGTAGACAGATTTTACCAACTGAAGCTGGAAGTCTCAGTACCGTTAAGACCTGCTTATCAGATTCCAAAAGGTATTACTGTGATATATGCAGCCTGGGCTGTTCTGGTCCTCATGCACACAATGTACTGAGGACAGTGTCATGACCTCTGACATGACATGACCTCCAAAAATTTTGGAGTTTTTCCAGCATATTCTCTCATAGTGCCATCTACAGACAACACTGCCCCTATTATAATCATCATTCCTCACCCAATTTTCCTATAATTAAGTCATTTTATTCTGATTTTCCATCAAACTTAAATGAATTCATATACTTATTCAGATATTTCTGCAAAATATGATCATTTTGATCCCCTGTTGAGTCAGTAGATTCTGTAAAGCCCTACTTAAACTGAAAATAGTTTTGAAAAATAAAGTTAGAAAGGTTAAATAGAAACTTGGATTACCTACCAGTCTGGTGTGTACAGACACAGGGGTCTTGAAAGTTGTCACTGGATAGCTGCACTCAGAAACGCTGTAGGGATCAGAACTGCTGGAGGAACACTTGGAGATGGAATCACAGCCCACAAAGGTGTTATCAAGAGGCAGTTCCTGGATGATGTGGTGCTTTGAATTTAGGGGAGTTTCCGGCTGGATCTGGAAAGCAGGCTGTGGAGAGGCAGATTTGTAGTGCCGGGCCAAATCAGGGCTGTCAGGCTTGAAAGTAGTAGGTGTACTGCCCCAGTTGTACTTGCCCATGGTTTGCTCTTCCAATTCAATGGGAAGGTCTAGTGTGACGGCATTTCTATCATTGTCAGCATCGTCTGCCTTAGCTTCTTCAATAGTGACAAAGTTAAGCAGTAAGTTCTTAGGGGTATGCTTCTTCTTCTTCTTCTTTTTCTTCATCATCATCATCTGCCTGTTTTCAGGGTTTGGAGTAACCCATTCGGAATTCTGCTTGTTTTTCTGAGCAGCCTTAAGATGTGGTGATTGGCGGCATCTTACTACAGCAGTGATGAAAATAACAAGAATGACAGTTATGGTGCCAGCAACAATGGCAACCATGATCTTGACATAGTCACTTGATGGTGAGGATGTATCAGTTGTCTCAATATTTTGGGTCACTGGTGTTTCAATGTTTTTGCGCACCAATTCATAAATCAGTGTAGCATTGGTCATCGACTCATTCACAAATAGATTAACATTTATGACACTGAAGAGAGAATCAGGTTGCCCTAAATCCTTGGCTTTGACTATCAGTTTGTGTAAACCAAGATCTGCAAGGACACATTTCTCCTTCAGTGTAATGTTGCCTGTTGTTTGGTCAATCATAAACAGACCTTTTGTGTTCCCTCCTACAATGCTGTAACGAAGCTCTGCATTCATGCCAGTGTCATTGTCAATAGCGACTACTGTGAAGACCACTGTGCCTGGATTAGCGGATGGTGGAACCAATTCAAAGGAGTAGTTGGAAGGAGGGACAACAAAAACTGGTTTGTTGTCATTGACATCGACCACATTTATAGTGACTTTGGCAGTTGAAGAATGTGATACCCTACCACCATCCTCAGCCTTTACATAGAAAGTATAAGATTCTTGTTTTTCTCTATCAAATGAAATATTTGGTCGGATGACACCAGTCTGTGGATCAATTGTGAAGTCATCATTTGCATCTAAAATGGAGAGAGTTACTGCAGAATTTTCTCCATAATCAGGATCAGTTACAGTGATTAGTCCTACTGTGCCATGTCTTGGAAGGTTTTCTGGGACATAGAAGTTGTACTCATTGTGAGTGAAAACTGGACTGTTGTCATTCTGATCAAGAACGGTCACTAAGACTGTGGCATTGGTTATTAAAGATGGCATCCCATTGTCTTTTGCCAGAACTGTGAATGAATATTTTTCCTGTTTTTCTCTATCCAGTTTCTTCACTGCAGTCAGGATGCCTGTACGATGATCCAGGTTGAATTCAGACGGAGCATCAATGCCTAGCAGGTAATGTATCTCAGCATTACGCCCAGTGTCTGCATCTGTTGCACTTATTTTTGTCAACTGGGTACCAGGAGAGTTATTCTCAGGGACAGAAAGACTTATGAAAGACTGAGTGAAAACTGGAGCATTGTCATTTTCATCTTTTAATTTGATGAGGAGCATGGATGATTGATTCAAAGGAGGCTTGCCAGCATCTGCAGCCAGTAATTTAATGGCATATTCTCTTGTGGACTCATAGTCAAGATATGCAGCAGTCTCTAGGAGGAACTGATTACTGAACACTGGCCTTAATCTGAAAGGGACTTCATGATCTGTAAAGCATGTCACCCTACCATTATGGTCAGCATCCTTATCTGTCACAGTTATGAGAGCAATTTTGGTGTTGAGAGGAGCATTTTCTGAAAGAACCACAGTGCCATTGATTGGATTGATGATGTATCTTATGTCAATCAATGGGACATTATCATTGACATCAGTAACATTTACTAGCACCATTGCTCTTGCTGGCATCAATCCACCATCACTTGCCAAAACCAGTAACTTGTGGTTTGGAGACTCCTCCCTATCCAGTGGTTCTTTTACTGTGATAAGCCCAGTAGTAGAGTTGAGGTGAAATAGCCTCTTGGCCATGCTGGAGACAAGATTGCTGAAATAGAAATGAATCCTGGCATTTTCACCTATATCAGCATCTGTGGCATGGAGCTGTGTTACTGAAGAACCTACAGGAGCATTTTCTGGTATACTGACTTCAATCTCATCCTCCTTAAAAACAGGATGGTTGTCATTTGTATCAGCAACACTGACTTGCAAAATAGCAGTACTGGATCTTTGAGGAAAGCCACCATCTTCAACCTTTACTTTCATTACATATGTATCTTTTTCTTCCCTATCTAACTCCTTTTGAACTATTAGTTGTGGCATCTTCTCTCCTTCTGGCGTTTCTATGATATCAAGCCCAAAAATATTTTGACCCTGAAAAACAAAGAATGAAACATTTTAGCTTATGTTATTATTTAATGAGACTGGTTTTCAATTTCTTGAAGCCACATGACACAGGATCAACTTAGAAATAAATGCCAGAGACTTGGGTTCTAAGTCCCAAATTTGTCTATAATAGTGTCACCACAAGCAAGGTGCTTAACATCTCCAAACATTTGTGAAATTTGAATTGTTCAAGAAGATGTTCTGAGGGCTTTTCAGGTCATAGCATTTACAGTGATAAATGTAACTAATTTTGTGAATTGTTAAAGATTTCAAAAGGAAGAATAATGTAGAATTTTAAAAAGAAAAGGAAATGATAAGTGAATTAACCATGGTTACTCCAAATGAATTAAAATATCTTACTGTAGATTTCAGCTTTTAGGGAAATTTTCACTACCAAAAGTAACAATTAAGTATAAAATACTCAACCAACACAAAGGTGCATATATCACATCTAACAAATACAGCTAAAACCTTTGGCAAAGGGAGAAAATATGCAAACTCTGATAAGAATAAAACATTGTGTAAAGAACACAAACTTTCCTTTTTTTCCCCCTATAGAAAAAGGTGTTAAAATGAATTTTTAGGAATTCCTTAAAATTCCTGGATCCTGGTGATCCAGTGGTTATGACATGGCACTTTTACTGCCAGGGCCCAGGTTCAATCCATGGTCAGGGAACTAAGATTCTGCAAATATGGGGTGACCAAAAAAAAAGCATCTTAGAGGTTAACAGCACAATGTTATTTAAATTCTTTTTTTTTTTTTTTAATTAGCAGGCACAATAGACTGAACCTAACATGCCAAAATGTCAAGTTGGAAACTATAGCTTGAAATAGTACCCATATTTTATTCATGACAAAAAAGTCACATTATGGAAATGTTTAAAATCAGTCTCTGCTGGTTCTGGCTTCCCTCCAAACCCTTAAGGAGGTGATTCAAGTAATATAAAATTGCAAAATACTTAAAGTGCTTGGGCTCTCTTAAGTGCTACTGTTAATCAGCACACAGAGGGTCTCATACTCTTAAAGCTTTTTGTTGTTCAGTTGCTAAGTTCTGTCCAACTCTTTGCAACTCCATGGACTGCAGCATTCCCTGTCCTTCACTATCTCCTGAAGTTTGTTCAGATTCATGTCCATTGAGTCAGTAATGCTATCTAACTATCTCATCTTCTGCTGTTCCCTTATCCTTTTGCTTCTCCTTAAGTCTTTAAAGTGGCAACCCACTCCAGTGTTCTTGCCCAGAAAATTCCATGGACAGAGGAGCCTGACAGGCTACAGTTCATGGGGTCACAAAGAGTCGAACACGACTGAGTGACTAACACTTTACTTTTTTTTTTCTTTTAAGCCTTTAAAATAGTCAAATGTCTTAATTTTTATAAAGTCCAACTTATGTAAAAAAAATTTTTAATCCCTTCTCCAAACTACAATAAGATGAGCTCTACACAGCTAAATCTTGTTCGCTGATTGAGGAATAGTGTTGACTGGCTCTCAGAGGCAGTTCTAGCCAGTGTTTACTTGCAGCATTTTGACAGAATTGAGTAAGATAAAAAGCTACTGGAAGCTGTGAAGAAAAGATCAGAAGATCTTAAGATTCTTAGTACATGGGTGATTTATGAACCCTTTCATATACACACATACAACCACACACCACAATTTTAACTCTCCAATATATTTTTTAACATAAAAGTTGCTGACATGTGGTGAAGATTAGTTATTGAGATCTCATTTATGTGCTGTCCTGAAAGAACAGGATAGCATCTGAGGCCTTTTTCTCATAATTTTGTGATACTAGTGTCTAAAATAAGATTCTAAATGTTAGAAACCAATGAATGATACCAAGCTTTTAGGGATCACTAGACTTTATGGTGAGATTATATGGTAATACTATCTTTTTTAACTTACCAAAATATTATAATTGCTTTACATAAAATCTAGGGCAATACTCAAGTACAACTACATTTTTCCTCATGAATTGCTTGAAGATAATTTTGCATTTCTTGAAATTTTTTGTGTGTGTTTAGATTCACTTATACTCTTATTCAAATTGAGACCATAATATATCTTGATGGAAGAATTAAATGTTTATTATGAAATTAAAGGTGGCATTTCAGAAATGTTAATTAAAATCACCAGTTCGTTTCAATAAAATTTTAAAAAATTTTCATGAGCTAAGCAATGTGTAATAACCTTGTTTTTAATTCATAAGCTAAATGAGCAGTTTATTAATATTTTATTCATATAACCAATAAACAGTCTGCTTTTCCTTTGCCAAGGGAAATATCTTCCATGTCATATCTACACAAGTGTGGAAAATAGCAAATCTATTTTAATAAAAAACAATTTTGCAACAATGATAATAAATATAGATACAATATTTACTATTACAATTTGATCTAAGTAAACTTAGTTATTAATGATAATTTTACTTTTGTAATGATATTTCAAAAGACTTTTAAGAAGGTTCATATGTGGAATATCTCATTTATGGGTAGAAAAAATAGTCTTTGAATTGCAGTTCACAAAAATCCATGGCAGTTAATACAATTCTGTTAATTCTTGGCATGCTAATAGCAAGTGGCTAGTATGGACACAGCATTCATCTAGGCACTGGGGATAAGGTGGTGAGTAAACATATTTTACTAATGCAATGGAAATTAAACTTTAGCTAAGATGAGAGAAAATCAATAACAATCTAAGTATCTACTGATGTTGATACTAATAGATCTAGGCTAATTGAAATAACTACATTTTTATTAAAAGCTATAGAGGTAGATTATAAAGTATTATTAGAGGTTATATAAGGGAGAAATAGCATGTATAACATAGCATAAAAAATAATATCTTAAATTCTTGAATTTCAAGACTCAATTATCCAATCTATGACTGTAACACAGCTGAGGAAAAGAATAGTTTTAATTTTTCTAAAAAAATCTTATGGGGATAATTTTTAAAATTTTTATAGAATTTGTTACAATATTATTTGTTTTATTGTTTGGTTTTTGACCACATGCCATGTGGGATTCCAGCTACGTGACCAGCGACCAAGCTCACAGCTCCCCCTCACTAGAAGGCAAAGTCTTGACCACTGGATCACCAGGGAAGAATTAAAATTAATTTTTAATTTTATTCACTTATGTTTATGTCTTTTATGTTAGTATATTTAAAATTTGATCTTACGTGTTTGAATTTTGAATTGACCTTTGCTTTCCCAAGCAAATGATGGCAGGTTTAGGTTGGTTGAAAAATCCAAGAGCAGCATGTTCCTTGTTGTTTATTTTATGTGAAGTGACAATAATGTTAAAAGATAGATATTTTTTTCAAATTTTCAAGATGACAATGAGATGTAGAAAGTAGATAATGGATACTGTCTATATTACTCTTCTGTCTTCTATGACTGCTCTGTCCAATATAATAGCAATTAGTCACAAGTATTTACATTTAAATACTTGTAAATGAAGAAGTGGATGACAGGAGGAGAAGGGGACAACAGAGAATGAGATGGTTGGATGGTATCACTGACTCAATGGACATGAGTTTGAGCAAGCTCCAAGAGCTGGTGAAGGACAGGGAAGCCTGGCTGCTGCAGTCCATGAGGTCACAAAGAGTTGGTGACTGAGTGACTGAACGGACTGACTGATTTACATTTAAATTTTAATTAATTAACATTAGATTTAAAATTCAGTACCTCAGTCTCACTAGACACGTTTAAGTTCTCATAGCTACATGTGAGTACTGGCTACTACATTTTACAGCTCAGATATAGAACTAGTCCATCATTACACAAAGTTCTATTGGATTGGACTGTTATAAGGTGTCATATTTTTCTTAATAAAATTCTACATTCAGGTCAGGCGATTGTGTGCATACCTCCCATTCAGATATTTAGAGCTCTCCAAATGACTTGCTGGTTTATATATTTAACTTCCATATTGTCCAAGCAATTTGAAAAGAAATTCCCCACGTGGAAGATACAAATCATTTCAGTTCAGTTGGTCAGTCATGTCCTACTCTTTGTGACCCCATGGATTGCAGCATGCCAGGCTTCCCTGTCCATCACCAACTCCCAGAGCTTGCACAAACTCATGTCCATTGAGTCGGTGATGCCATCCAACCATCTTATCCTCTGTCGTCCCCTTCCCTTCCTGCCTTCAATCTTTCCCAGCATCAGAATCTTTTCCAATGAGCCAGTTCTTCACCTCAAGTGGCCAAATTATTGGAGCTTCACCTTCAGCCTCAGTCCTTCCAATGAATATTCAGGACTGATCTCTTTTAGGATGAACTGGCTGGATCTCCTTGCAGTCCAAGGGACTCTCAAGAGCCTTCTCCAACACCACAGTTCGAAAGTATGAACTCTTTGGCACTCAGCTTTCTTTATGGTCTAACTCTCACATCCATACATGACTATTGGAAGAACCATAGCTTTGAGCAGACAAAACTTTGTTGGTAAAGTAATGTCTCTGTTTTTTAATATGCTGTATAGCTCTACCCCATGTCAATTAGTGCAACTGACATTCAAACCCACATGAACATTGAAAAACAACTGAAGCTCTTTGCCATATGTGAGACTATTAAATGAGAACAACGGGAAAGATGAAAGGAGAAATAAAGATATATGACTGCGGAGGAGGAGCCAAGATGGCGGAGGAATAGGCCGGGGAGACCACTTTCTCCCCTACAAATTCATCGAAAGAACAATTGAACGCTGAGCAAATTTCACAAAACAACTTCTGATTGCTAGCAGAGGACATCGGGCACCCAGAAAAGCAACCCATTGTCTTTGAAAGGAGGTAGGACAAAATATAAAAGATAAAAAGAGAGACAAAAGAGCTAGGGACAGAGACCTGTCCTGGGAAGGGAGTCTTAATAGAGAAAGTTTCCAAACACCAGGAAACCCTCACACTGGCGGGTCTGGGGGAAGTTTTCGAATCTCGGAGGGCAACTTAAATGGGAGGAAAACTTAAACAAGGCCCACAGATTACGTGCCTAAAAGCAACTCCCAGCAGAAAAGTACCCCAGACGCCCGCATCCACCACCAGCAAGTGGGGGCGTAATGGAGAGGAGCAGGCGGCATTGCTTAGGGTAAGGACCAGGCCCAAAGGCCCTGAGAGCAATCAGAGGGAGCTTTTTTAAACTGTGGGATAGCAAGAGAGAAAATTAACCAGCCTGAACACACTGCCGGCCGTTCGCAAAACAAAGGGACTGAGAAACTCCAGAGAAGAGCTAGCCTGCAGCGGACCAGCCCATCCCCACCAGAGGTAGGAGGCAGCGGGGAGGGGAAAGGGGCAAACTCGGCCCCAGAGACGGCAACCCCTCCCACACTACAAACAGGCCTCCAATTTCTATCCAAAGACTCCCTGAGATTCTGGATGGTCGACATCCGCCGCCGGGAGGGTCGCGGCTAGAGGCAAGCTCCTGAGAACAAACACAAGCCGCTGGCACCCAACCGGCGCGCGCAGAAACTGAGGCTGGGGCCGCGGAGGGGAGAGGGCACCCCGCACCCGGGGAGAGGGCACCGGTCAAGCTCCTGGCTGCCTGAGCCGCTCAGGCCGGGGAAGACACAAAACGCAGGCGCAACCGAGTCCGCGCTTTTGTGGAATACCCGAAAACTGGAACCGCACGCAATGCAGGACACACTCCTTATAGAGCAGCCGGGAGGCTGAGCAGTGTAGACGGGGAAAGCACAGACACCCGTGAGCAGGGGCAAACCCAGTGTGGCCGGAACACGGTGAGTGCTACCCACACACAGCGATATCTGTCGGCAGCGCCCCGCCCTCCCCGTAGCAGGACTGAACTAGCGAACCTAAATAAGAGATCACCTCTGCCCGCCTGTGTCAGGGCGGAAATTAGACACCAAAGAGACAGCAAACAGAAGCCAAATAAATAAAGGGAACCGCTTCAGAAAGGACCGGTGCAACAGATTAAAATCCCTGTAGGTAACACTGACTACACTGGAAGGGGCCTATAGATATCGAGAAGTGTAAGCTGGAATGAGGAGCTATCTGAAACTGAACTGAACCCACCTGACCGCAACAGCTCCAGAGAAATTCCTAGATATATATATATATATATTTTTTTTTTTTCTTAATTAAAAAATTTTTTTCTTTCCTTTTATTTTTTTATTTTTTCTCTATTATTTTCTTTTAAAATTCCCTATTACTCCCCCATTACTCCTTAACTTTCATTTTCATGTATTTTTATGGTTTTTTTAATTAGGGAAAAATTTTTTTTTCTTGTTTTTTTTTTTTCTTTTTTTTCTTTTTCCTGCTTTTCTCTCTTATTTCCTTTTAAAGTCCTCTGATACTCCTCTATTATTCCTTAATTTTCATTTTCATTTCACTATAACCTTGCAAAAAAAAAAAAGAGAGAAGCCCTATTTTTAAACCGAACTTCATATATATTTCTAAATTTTTTTGGTGTTTTTGTTTTTAAATATTGTATTTTAAACAGTCTAACCTCTACGCTAGATTTTTAATCTTTGTTTTTCAGTATGTGATATAAATTTTGGACATTTAAGAATCCAATATTCAGTTCCCATTTCTATTCAGGAGTGTGTTGATTACCCTCTCCCACTTTTGCCTCTCTGTTTTCTACCTCAGAACACCTCTATTCCCTCCTTTCCCCTTCTCTTTCCAATCCAATTCTGTGAATCTCTGTGGGTGTTTGTGCTACGGAGAACACTTTGGGAACAGACAACTGCGTAGATCTGTCTCTCTCCTCTTGAGTCCCACTTTTTCTCCTCCTGCTCATCTCTATCTCCGTCCTCCCTCTCCTCTTCTTCATGTAACTCTGTGAACCTCTCTGGGTGTCCCTCACAGTGGAGAATCTTTTCACCATTAACCTAGAAGTTTTATTATCAGTGCTGTATAGTTGGAGAAGTCTTGAGACTACTGGAAGAATAAAACTGAAATCCAGAGGCAGGAGCCTTAAGCCCCAAACCTGAGAACACCAGAAAACTCCTGACTACACAGAACATTAAGTAATAAGAAACCACCCAAAAATCTCCATACCTACATCAAAACCAACCACCACCCAAGAGCCAATAAGCTCCAGAACAAGATATACCACGCAAATTCTTTAGCAACGCAAGAACATGGACCTGAGTGTCAACATACAGGCTGCCCAAAGTCACACCTAACACATAGACCCATCTCAAAACTGATTACTGGACACTCCATTGCACTCCAGAGAGAAGAAATCCAGTTCCACTCACCAGAACACTGACACAAGCTTCCCTAACCAGGAAACCTTGACAAAACAATCGTCCAACCCCACCCACTGGGTGAAACCTCCACAATAAAAAGGAACCACAGACCACCAGAATACAGAAAGCCCACTCCAGACACAGCAATCTAAACAAGATGAAAAGGCAAAGAAATACCCAACAGGTAAAGGAACATGAAAAAATGCCCACCAAGTCAAACAAAAGAGGAGGAGATAGGGAATCTACCTGAAAAAGAATTTAGAATAATGATAATAAAAATGATCCAAAATCTTGAAAACAAAATGGAGTTACAGATAAATAGCCTGGAGACAAAGATTGAAAAGATGCAAGAAATGTTTAACAAGGACCTAGAAGAAATAAAAAAGAGTCAATTAAAAATAAATAATGCAATAAATGAGATCAAAAACATTCTGGAGGGAACCATGAGTAGAATAACGGAGACGGAAGATAGGATAAGTGAGGTAGAAGATAAAATGGAGGAAATAAATGAAGCAGAGAGGAAAAAAGAAAAAAGGATCAAAAGAAATGAGAACAACCTCAGGGACCTCTGGGACAATGTGAAATGCCCCAACATTCGAATCATAGGAGTCCCAGAAGAAGAAGACACAAAGAAAGGCCGTGAGAAGATACTCGAGGAGATAATAGCTGAAAACTTCCCTAAAATGGGGAAGGAAATAGCCACCCAAGTCCAAGAAACCCAGAGAGTCCCAAACAGGATAAACCCAAGGCGAAACACCCCAAGACACATATTAATCAAATTAACAAAGATCAAACACAAAGAACAAATATTAAAAGCAGCAAGGGAGAAACAAC
The DNA here is from genome assembly GCF_910594005.1 of Cervus elaphus. Lineage (NCBI taxonomy): Eukaryota > Metazoa > Chordata > Mammalia > Artiodactyla > Cervidae > Cervus > Cervus elaphus. Next base: position 92,335,956 of record NC_057848.1, read on the forward strand.
AAATAACACACAAAGGGATTCCCATAAGGATAACAGCTGATCTATCAATAGAAACCCTTCAGGCCAGAAGGGAATGGCAGGACATACTTAGAGTAATGAAAGAGAATAACCTAGATTACTGTACCCAGCAAGGATCTCATTCAGATATGAAGGAGAACTCAAAAGCTTTACAGACAAGCAAAAGCTGAGAGAATTCAGCACCACCAAACCAGCTCTTCAACAAATGCTAAAGGATCTTCTCTAGAGAGGAAACACAGAAAGGTTGTATAAACTCAAACCCAAAACAACAAAGTAAATGGCAAAGGGACCATACCTATCAATAATTATCTTAAATGTAAATGGGTTGAATGCCCCAACCAAAAGACAAAGACTGGCTGAATGGATACAAAAACAAGACCTCTATATATGCTGTCTACAAGAGACCCACCTCATAACAAGGGACACATACAGACTGAAAGTATAGGGCTGGAAAAAAATATTTCATGCAGAGACCAAAAGAAAGCAGGAGTAGCAATACTCATATCAGATAAAATAGACTTTAAAATAAAGGTTGTGAAAAGAGACAAAGAAGGACACTACATAATGATCAAAGGATTAATCCAAGAAGAAGATATAACAATTATATATGCACCCAACATAGGAGCACTGCAATATGTAAGGCAAACGCTAACGAGTATGAAAGAGGAAATTAACAGTAACACAATAATAGTGGGAGACTTTAATACCCCACTCACAACTACGGATAGATCAACTAAATAGAAAATTAACAAGGACACAAACTTTAAATGACACAATGGACCAGCTAGACCTAATTGACATCTATAGGACATTTCACCCCAAAACAATCAACTTCACCTTTTTCTTAAGTGCACAGGGAACCTTCTCCAGAATAGATCACATCCTGGGCCATAAATCTAGCCTTGGGAAATTCAAAAACATTAAAATCATTCCAGTCATCTTTTCTGACCACAGTGCAGTAAGATTAGATCTCAATTACAGGAAAAAAATTGTTAAAAATTCAAACATATGGAGGCTAAACAACACACTTCTGAATAACGAACAAATCACAGAAGAAATCAAAAGAAATCAAAATATGCATAGAAATGAATGAAAATGAAAACACAACAACCCAAAACCTATGGGACACTTTAAAAGCAGTGCTAAGGGGAAGATTCATAGCATTACCGGCCTACCTCAAGAAACAAGAAAAAAGTAAAATAAATAACCTAGCTCTACACCTAAAGCAACGAGAGAAGGAAGAAATGAAGAACCCCAGGGTTAGTAGAAGGAAAGAAATCTTAAAAATCAGGGCAGAAATAAATGCAAAAGAAACTAAAGAGACCATAGCAAAAATCAACAAAGCTAAAAGCTGGTTTTTTTTTTTTAAAAATAAACAAAATTGACAAACCACTAGCAAGACTCATTAAGAAACAAAGGGAGAAGAACTAAATTAACAAAATTAGAAATGAAAAAGGAAAGATCACAACAGACAACACTGAAATACATAGGATCATAAGAGACTACGACCAGCAGCTCTATGCCAATAAAATGGACAACTTGGAAGAAATGGACAAGTTCTTAGAAAAGTATAACTTTCCAAAACTGAACCAGAAAGAAATAGAAGATCTGAACAGACCCATCACAAGCAAGGAAATCGAAACTGTAATCAGAAATCGTCCAGCAAACAAAAGCCCAGGACCAGATGGCTTCACAGCTGAATTCTACCAAAAATTTAGGGAAGAGCTAACACCTATGTAACTCAAACTCTTCCAGAAAATTGCAGAAGAAGGCAAACTTCCAAACGCATTCTATGAGGCCACCATCACCCTAATTCCAAAACCAGACAAAGATGCCACAAAAAAAGAAAACTACAGGCCAATATCACTGATGAACATAGATGCAAAAATCCTTAACAAAATTCTAGCAAACAGAATCCAACAACATATTAAAAAAATCATACACCATGACCAAGTGGGCTTTATCCCAGGAATGCAAGGATTCTTTAATATCTGCAAATCAATCAATGTAATACACCACATTAACAAATTGAAAGATAAAAACCATATGATGATCTCAATAGATGCAGAAAAAGCCTTTGACAAAATTCAACATCCATTTAAGATTAAAATTCTCCAGAAAGCAGGAATAGAAGGAACATACCTCAATATAATAAAAGCTATATATGACAAACCCACAGCAAGCATTACCCTCAATGGTGAAAAATTGAAAGCATTTCCCCTGAAATCAGGAACAAGACAAGGGTGCCCACTCTCACCACTACTATTCAACATAGTTTTGGAAGTGTTGGCCACAGCAATCAGAGCAGAAAAAGAAGTAAAAGGAATCCAGATAGGAAAAGAAGAAGTGAAACTCTCTCTGTTTGCAGATGACATGATCCTCTACATAGAAAATCCTAAAGACTCTTCCAGAAAATTACTAGAGCTAATCAACGAATATAGTAAAGTTGCAGGATATAAAATTAACACACAGAAATCCCTTGCATTCCTATACACTAACAATGAAAAAACAGAAAGAGAAATTAAGGAAACAACACCATTCACCATTGCAACAAAAAGAATAAAATACTTAGGAGTATATATACCTAAAGAAACAAAAGACCTATACATAGAAAACTATAAAACACTGATGAAAGAAATCAAAGAGGACAGAAACTGATGGAGAAATATACCGTGTTCATGGATTGGAAGAATCAATATTGTTAAAATGGCTATTCTACCCAAAGCAGTCTATAGATTCAATGCAATCCCTATCAAGCTACCAACGGTATTTTTCACAGAACAAGAACAAATAATTTCACAATTTGTATGGAAATACAAAAAACCTCGAATAGCCAAAGTAATCTTGAGAAAGAAGAATGGAACTGGAGGAATCAAGCTGCCTGACTTCAGGCTCTACTACAAAGCCACAGTCATCAAGACAGTATGGTACTGGCACAAAGACAGAAATATATATCAATGGAACAGAATAGAAAGCCCAGAGATAAATCCACAAACTTATGGACACCTTATCTTTGACAAAGGAGGCAAGGATACACAATGGAAAAAAGACAACCTCTTTAACAAGTGGTGCTGGGAAAACTGGTCAACCACTTGTAAAAGAATGAAACTAGAACACTTTCTAACACCATAAACAAAAATAAACTCAAAATGGATTAAAGATCTAAATGTAAGACCAGAAACTATAAAACTCCTAGAGGAGAACATAGGCAAAACACTCTCTGACATAAATCACAGCAGGATCCTCTATGACCCACATCCCAGAATATTGGAAATAAAAGCAAAAATAAACAAATGGGACCTAATGAACCTTAAAAGCTTTTGCACAACAAAGGAAACTATAAGCAAAGTGAAAAGACAGCCCTCAGACTGGGAGAAATTAATAGGAAATGAAGAAACAGACAAAGGATTAATCTCAAAAATATACAAGCAACTCCTGCAGCTCAATTCCAGAAAACTAAATGACCCAATCAAAAAATGGGCCAAAGAACTAAACAGACATTTTTCCAAAGAAGACATACAGATGGCTAACAAACACATGAAAAGATGCTCAACATCACTCATAATCAGAGAAATGCAAATCAATACCACAGTGAGGTACCATTACATGCCAGTCAGAATGGCAGCTATCCAAATGTCTAGAAGCAATAAATGCTGGAGAAGGTGTGGAGAAAAGGGAACCCTCTTACATAACTGTTGGTGGGAATGCAAACTAGTACAGCCGCTATGGAAAACAGTGTGGAGATTTCTTAAAAAACTGGAAATAGAACTGCCATATGACCGAGCAATCCCACTTCTGGGCATACACACTGAGGAAACCAGATCTGAAAGAGACACGTGCACCCCAATGTTCATCGCAGCACTGTTTATAATAGCCAGGACATGGAAGCAACCTAGATGCCCATCAGCAGATGAATGGATAAGGAAGCTGTGGTACATATACACCATGGAATATTACTCAGCCATTAAAAAGAATTCATTTGAATCAGTTCTAATGAGATGGATGAAACTGGAGCCCATTATACAGAGTGAAGTAATCCAGAAAGATAAAGACCATTACAGTATACTAACACATATATATGGAATTTAGAAAGATGATAATGATAACCCTATATGCAAAACAGAAAAAGAGACACAGATGTACAGAACAGACTTTTGGACTCTGTGGGAGAAGGCGAGGGTGGGATGTTTCGAGAGAACAGCATCGAAACATATATTATCTAGGGTGAAACAGATCACCAGCCCAGGTTGGATGCATGAGACAAGTGCTCGGACCTGGTGCACTGGGAAGACCCAGAGGGATCGCGTAGAGAGGGAGGTGGGAGGGGGGATCGGGATGGGGAATACATGTAAATCCATGCCTAATTCAAGTCAATGTATGACAAAAACCACTACAATATTGTAAAGTAATTAGCTTCCAACTAATAAAAATAAATGAAAAAAAAAAAAAGATAAAAACATAAAAAAAAAAGATATATGACTGCTTAATTCATTATCTGATAATTTTAGCACACACATGCATTATCGACAAAAAAAAAAGTTTGGGATAATTGTATAGATAGTATCCTGAATTCCAAACTTACTTATAATCATTTCCCTCTTGTTTATAGGGACAAACAACTTCAGAAAATCCTTTTCTCTCTCAAATGGTCATCCTTTGGTGAGAGCACACTCACTTGTGTGTCTTTCTTGGAAATTTGCTTAAGCCTCTATCACATTAATGAAGGAGAGTGTAGGATACAATGGCATCAAGCTTCACTATATCTAAGGACATAGCACCTGGCATATTCAAGGCATATACAAACACAATAAATAAGCACTTGTTAGATGAAGAAATGCAAGCATTAAAATGAACTGCTCGGGCCTGGTGTACCTGGAAGACCCGGAGGGAGCGGGTGGTGAGGGAGGTGGGAGGGGGGATCGGGATGAGGAATACGTGTAGATCCATGACTGATTCATGTCAATGTATGACAGAAACCACTACAATATTGTAAAGTAATTAGCCTCCAACTAATAAAAATAAATGGAAAAATAATGATAATTCCCATTCTAAAAGAAAAAAAAAAAAGAGAGAGAGAGGGCAGAGTTTGGTTGTTCTTGTTTCTGATTCTCAGTCTATGCCCAAATTGGAATATACTGTAATTGTTGACTTAGGTTGTTGTTTTTGGTTTTTTTTGTTGTTGTTGTTTGTTTTCTTTTACTTTAAATTGTCCAGAAAACAATTTTAGAATTATTTCATAAAACAATTACTGTTTATGTTATGGATGTGATAAGATGCAGAGTCAATCTCTGGTAAAAGTTTATAATCTAGTTGTAAACCCTTATTTTTGGAAGAAATAATAACAAGTACTTAGTGTGGGTGGTCTGTGTACATATAAAATACAAAACCTTACATCTATCAAATACACACATACACAAAGAAAAAAGAGAAAACAAAAACTCAGAGAAGAAAACAACATATTATTTGAACTGAATGTAACACATTATAAGTTGATTTTGGAACTTAATATCTTCAGCTTGTTTTATCTCACATACACAAAATTTCCAATTCCAGTTCAGGTTAGGAAAAAATTATGGACTTACAAATAAACTCATGTTTCAAAAGACTTAATTTACTTTGTAAGTCACATTTCTTCCTAAATTCAAAAATAAGCTTTGAATTTGCAAATCCAGGATAAAAATTGCTGAAATAAGCAAGATGTTATTCAGCTCATCTGAGACTTTAATTCTTTGTAGGGATTTGTAAAATCAAGGAAGAGAAAGTTAGTGTTGGATATAAAGTTCCCAAGAGAAGTATTTTTGCTTTATTTTTTTATTTTATTTTATTTTAGTGGTTTTTGCCATACATTGACATGAAAGTATTTTTGCTTTAAAAAATGAATATGGAATATTCTTTGCCAAGTTAAAAGCTATTTTTTTGCCTATTGTTCTTGGAAATAATTAACTGAACCATTGTACTAAACTTTAACATTTTCGACATATTCATGTGCAAGACACCACTTCATTGCCTATTGAAAGGTAATAAATAACACAGCACTTCCAGAGCTATAAATCTAGTACAGTTGCCAAAAAATGCATACAGTGCCAGTAAGTACTAAAAATAGTTTCAAAGAGATTGAATTCTAAAACTGATTACATAAAAGCTGTTTACTCTGTAGATCGAGGAATGCCGCGGTAAAGACTAAAAGTTTATTTCTGAGCTTTACCACTGCTTGGTTTATCAAGCATCAAACTGATTTTTTTTTTTAATTTTATTTTTCTCCCCTTACATTACTGATTCATCTTTGGGCCAGAGAAATGCAATGGTTTATCCATTTGCATAGTTTCAAATGGATAAAACCAGAGATACGGCTATTTAAGAAAACAGTAAGGAAATAAATGTAATGTTCTCAATATAAATATAATGGATACTATAATAAATTTGCTTTAATTCTATTAAAAGTTTATTGGTTTCCTATAGGCTCCCTAGAACTATTAGCAACTAATAGCAACTGTTTCTGAATGTTCAATATTGTGATGTCATTTAGATTCCATGCATTACTTCCAGAACATTTCTTTCAGCATTCATTTGTAGCACTGCCAAGGGAAATACAATACAAAATGGATTACGTGTAAAATGACCTGAATTGTTAGTCACATATTTGATTAGCCTTGAAGTCACCAAGTCCCTACCTACTTTAAAGTTATATTATGGAAAGCAGAGTCATGTATTTAAGAAACTATCAACTCTCTTTGGGAGAAAATAATTTACATTAAAATATTAATAGCACTGGTGCTAATTTTGGCAAAAGCATGCACAAGGTTTAAGGCATCACGCATGTTTATTTCATCCATTCAATATTTAGCAAAGACTAATAGAATAATGGCATTCATAGCATATGGTTCTTTTGTCTTAATGTTAGTCCTGAGAAAAGTAATTCCTTCCATTGACTTATTTTTTTCTCTATTTCACCAGATTTCAACACTAGGAACAGTTTATTTTTTCTCTTTGATGAAAGAGTAGGTACTCAAGAAGGTCACTGAAAATGACAGCGTCTTGATACTACCTCTGTCTTTTTATTTTAATTGTAGTATAACTGCTTTACAGTGCTGTGTTAGTTTCTGCTGTAGTGAATCAGCCATATCCCCTCCCTCATGGACCTCCCTCCTACCCTCCCACCTAGGTCATCACAGCACCGAGCTGGGCTTCCTGTGCTTTATAGCAGGTTCCCACTATCTATCTATTTCACATATGGTAGTGTATATATGTCAGTTCTAATCTTCCAATTCATCCCACCCTCCCCTTCCCCCTTTGTGTTCATGTGTCCATTCTCTATATCTATTTCTCTGTTCTTGCCTTGGAAATACGTTCATCTGTACCATTTTTTTTTTCTAGATTCCACATATATGCATTAATATATGATATTTGTTTTTCTATTTTTTAAAAAAGTTATTTTTTTTTATTACACTGGGTTTTAATTGTGTGGGATTTCTTTAGTTGTGGAGAGCAGGGGCTACTCTCTTGTTTGAAGCATGGCACAGGGTCAGTAGTTGTGGTCCATGGGCTTAATAGCTTCATAGCAGGTGGGATCTTCCCAGACCAGGGATCAAACCAGTGTCCCCTGAATTGGCAGGCAGATTCTTATTCACTGGACCACCAAGTAAGTCCTATTTTTCTCTTTCTGACTTACTTCACTCAGTGTCTATCTTAAAGAGTATTCTTCCCTTACTTCAGGATCGCATGTGTGTGTGTGTGTGTGTGTGTGTGTGTGTGTATGTGACATGTTTAGATTTATCTATGTCCTTCCTTTTTTGTGGTCATGTGTGACTATCACTATTCTGTGTCCTCCAACTAAAAGAAGAATCAAATTATGTGATTATATTATTTGGAATAAGCATTCAGATTGAAATGTTTTAAAGTGTTCACTTAAATTCATAATGTTACAGACTGGCACAAAGGAGATTTAATTGAAGATACCAGGGTGATTATATCCATGAGAACAGATGGAAGCTGAAAGAAATCCATTCATCAGGTTTCCACTTTTTTCAGTCTATTCTTCACTTATTTTTGAAAAGCCAGATTTTGACTTTTAGCAAAAAAAGGGAAAATCTTAAACAAATGACTAAATATGAGACATATATAAATGAAACAGAAAACAAAATCTGATTCACTCTACCAACATCCTAGGAGGAAACCAACATTTTTTACAAGTATGTATAATAATTCAACATTATCTTTCTTATCTGCTCCATTGCATGCTAGCTCACTCTCTTTCTCTACAGTTTCTAACACTTGCAAAATCTAAGTATGCCTTATAACATAAAAAAGCTCTTTAATACTAGCAAATGTTTACAAATTGGACTTGATCCCAGAAATTTTAATGTTTTACATTTTATTTGAAAATATTGTCTTTTAAGGATTATATTTTTAAGCATGTGATTTTAATCACTAACTGTTTTTAATTGAAAACACATGCAAAACAAATGAAATGTCACTCTTAATTGTTGTTAATCAGCTCTTTTTAGCAGCTGCTTCCCTTGTGCTCAAGTTAGATGAGCTGGTTTCAGAAGAAAACAAGAATACAGTATATTGAATCCTTCAATCTCAGTAATAGAAGGAACTTCAGATATCATCTAGCCTTCCTTCTCCTTCTACACAAAGGACAATGAGACTCAGTGAGGTTAGGTGATTTGCTCACGATCACACAGCTAGTTTATGGTAGAGGCAGATTTGAGCACCAAGTCCCTCGACTTTGAGTTCAACAGTTTTAACTATGGTTGCCTCTTAAAAGGGAAGCCTTACTGATGTTGGCAAGAATTCTTGTACTATGGAGAGTTCTCGGGCTTGAGATAATCAGCAGGTCAGTCAGTCAGTTCAGTCGCTCAGTCGTGTCCGACTCTTTGTGACCCCATGAATCGCAGCATGCCAGGCCTCCCTGTCCATCACCAACTCCCGGAGTTTACTCAAACTCATGCCCATTGAGTTGGTGATGCCATCCAGCCATCTCATTCTCTGTTGTCCCCTTCTCCTCCTGCCCCCAGTCCCTCCCAGCATCACAGTCTTTTCCAACGAGTCAACTATTCGCATGAGGTGGCCAAAGTATTGGAGTTTCAGCTTAAGCATCAGTCCTTCCAATGAACACCCAGGACTCATCTCCTTTAGGATGGACTGGTTGGATCTCCTTACAGTCCAAGGGACTCTCAAGAGTCTTCTCACACACCATAGTTCAAAAGCATCAGTTCTTGGGCACTCAGCTTTCTTCACAGTCCAACTGTCACATCCATACATGACCACTGGAAAAACTGTAGTCTTGACCAGATGGAATCAGCAGGTAATCATTACCAAAAAGAATAAAACAAACAAACAAACAAACAAAAAAACTGTTACTTTATTCCCATTGAGCCACTGACAGAAAGATTTCTATATGGTCCTTCACGAATAGATACTCTTGCAAACCTAGCTGATTGCTTATTAATATCAGAATGATAAAATTCAAGATGCTTCAGGCCAATTATCAGAGAAAACTTTAGGTAAAGACAGTTAGTATGTAAGATAAGGTAAATCCGGGGGTTAAGGGGGAAATACTGTTAGCAAATCTAAGGTCTTATGAAGACATTTTATCTTTTAAGTCTCAGAGCTTCTAAAGTAATTATAACTCTGATTGTTTCTATACTCTCTGAATTGTGGAAAGTTCTCAACCAATTTCTGTTGGATTTAATCCTCAAAGCTCAGAAATCTCCTTTATTCAAAAAAAGGATTTCAGTTTCTATATCATATGGTAAGGTCATTTCTTCTCTGTATCAGGGTGTTGGAATATTGATTAACTGGATGTCATGATAAATATGGTGGCAAATTTTCTTCAGAGAAGTTAAGTAAATGACAAAGTTATCCATGGATTACATTCTCTTGAAAATGAGTAATCATTGCAAGAATAGGTCAAATCCTTTGCTCTTTAGGGAATGAAGTTTCAAATGGGCAGTGACTAATAATAGATGGCTCATTCTAATCAAGGCAATGCTGAATAATTGGAAGTCATTAATGCTAATGCTATCATGGGTGAACAGACAAATCCTGTGGATGATGATGATGATGATGATGATGATGTGTGTGTGTGTGTATATAGTATTCTTAGTCACCAAAACATTGTTCACATTTGTTAATGAAAGTACTAGATTTATCAGTGATCTAGTTTTTAATAGGTAGTTTGTAGCCCAACAGTCAGAGGCATATCATCATGGAGGTAGGGGCAGGGTTTGTTGGAATATGGATGGGCAGCAAACCTGGGTCTTTTCTCCCCTTCACATTTCACAGATTAAAAGAGTCTTTTTACTAGTGGAGGTGAAAGTGAAAGTCTCTCAGACATGTCTGATTCTTTGCAACCCCATAGACTAAACAGTCCATGGAATTTTCAGTGATGAATATAGCAGTATAGATAAAATTATTGTAGACATATGGTCAAAATATATTTTCATGCCCCACATACCAAAAGAAAAAAAAATTATTAAATTTAAGAGCTAAGAATTATTGATCATATATAAACCTATTTGTAAAGACATTGGCTTAATAAGTGCTTCTTTTAACAAGACAGTCATATTAGTGGTATCATACAAGGCAAACTATGTTACATTCATCTTCCATCAGTTATTAATTTGTCTAATTTTAGAAGATTTTAATTTTAATCATTTCTTATTCTTAACAATAGCAAATAGTTTTTTTCAAAGTTTATTTTACCTATAAGTTTAACTATATTAAGTAATAATTTTTACACAGCCATGAAATGAAATTAGAAAAATAATGACTTTACTAATAAAAAGAATAAGCCTTTCTTTACTAGCTGAGTTCCTATAATTTATAACATTCTTCAAACAAAAGTATTCATACATATTAATTTTATCCTTCTTATTTTTATTCTAAGATTGAAAATTAAGCTGTCAAAGGGTACACATATTTGTTTAATATAAATATTCAATTTATAAAGTGGACTCATTGTGTAAGTTAAGGTTTTTAGTGTTAATAATGAATGCATTTTCTTGATATATAATAAAAGAATATTGGCATACCTTTGTGCAATTAATGAATGGCTTATTCCATCTGAAATTAGAAGAAAACCATATCTCAAGCTATTTTGCTCTATCATTTAGCATAAAGTTCTCCTTCAGTTACATAGATAAGAAAGTAACTTCTACACTGAAAATCAATTATAATATTCTGAAAATTATAAAAAGCACTATTACTTCATAAAATCTCTATCAAAGGTAAAACTTTTTAATGTGCTGATTAATACTTTTCCACTTATGACTCTTAAGGCTTAAGAAACTGTTCAAATTGTATTCATTATTTAAACATGGTGAAGTATTCTCTTATCTAGAAATGCTCGACATTTGAAGGTTTTGGAAAGTGTTCAAAACACCCTGACTTGCCCTTGGAGCTACTAAAAAGGACAAAATCTACTGCTACCATACTAGGCTATGCTAGGGTGGGCTAAAAAACAAGGTGGGGTTAAAAAAAAGTGAAATAAAAAAGGGTGGGCTAAAGCAGTAGTTCTTTGCTGAAGAAATCCCAACCCCCTCCCCAACACAGGATATTTAGAAAACTCAGGAAATATTTTTGGTTGGCAATGCTGTTGGATGTATGCTGTTGGGACATAGTGGGTACATTAATAAACTTTATACAATGTACAGGACAGCCCCTGTCCTGTCCTATCCAACCTCACAAGAAAGAATTATCCAGGGGTGTGATCCTAAGATGGTGGAGGAATAGGACAGGGAGACCACTTTCTCCCCCACAAATTCATCAAAAGATCATTTGAACACTGAGCAAATTCCACAAAACAACTTCTGAACGCTGGCAGAGGACACCAGGCACCCAGAAAGGCAGTCCATTGTCTTCAAAAGGAGGTAGAACAAAATATAAACGATAAAAAGTGAAACAAAAGAGTTAGGGACAGAGACCCATCCCGGGGAGGGAGTCATAAAAGAGAAGTTTCCAAACACTAGGAAACCCTCACACTGGTGGGTATGTGGGGAGTTTTGGAATCTCAGAGAGCAACATAACCAGGAGGAAAAATAAATAAATAAAACCCACAGATTATGTGCCTAACAGCAACTCCCAGCAGAGGAGTAGTCCAGACACTCGCATTTGCCACCAGCAAGCAGGGGCTGAACAGGGAGGTGCGGGCTGCACTGCTTAGGGTAGGGACTGGGTCTGAATACCTTGAGGACAATCTGAGGGAGCTAACGTGAGATACCAACCCAAACTGTGGGATAGCCAGAGAGAGAGAGACAAAAAGAGAGAGAGAGAGAGAGAATTTTCCCATGGAAAGCTCTAACCTAAGGCACTACCAGCCCGTTCACAGAACAAAGGACTGAGCAAATACCAGAGGAGAGCTAGCCGGCTGCAGACCAGCCCATACCGGGCTAGAGGCAGAGAGGCAGGCGGGCAACAGCCTGAGCTGGAAAGGGGCAATCTCGGCCCTGGAGACAGCATCCTCTACCAAAGTGCGAGCGTGCTCCCAGTTGCTAACCAAGTCTTCCTAGGACCCTGGATGGTTGACATCCACCAGGAGGGTTGCAGCCAGAGATCAGCTTCCCAGAGGAAACACACAGCACACCTGAGACAGCGCTTCCGCTGCGCACCCAGGACCCGAGCGACTGGGGCAGGGGAGGTGATAAGACGCACCGTCCCACCTGAGAGTGTGCTCGCCAAGCACTTGTTTGCCTGAGCTGCTCAGATCTGGGAAGAGCACAAAACACGGGCCCAACCGAGTCTATGCCTTTGTGGAGTACCTGAGAACCTGAACCTGAGCGGCTTAGACCTGGGAAGTGCATGCACCCCAGGGCCTGCTTTAGACAATTCCACTGCAGAGCAACCTGGAGCCTGAGCAGTGTAGACTGGGAAAGCACACAGGCCATGAGCGGGCGCAAACCCAGTGTGGCGGAGACACTGCGAGCACTCCCCACACGCCAGTGATATTTGTTTGCAGTGTTCCTCCCTCCCCACAGCACGACTGAACAAGTGAGCCTAAATAAGGGAACACTTCGCCCCCTTGTGTCAGGATACAAATTAGACACTGAAGATACTTGCAAACAGAAGAAGCCAAAATAAACAGAGGGAATGGCTTTGGAAGTGACAGGTGCAACACATTAAAATCCTATAGTTAGCACCGACTACATTGGAAGGGGCCTATAGATCTTGAGAAGTATAAGCTGGAACAAGGAACTATCTGAAGCTGAACTGACCCTACACTGCCCGCAACAGCTCCAGAAAAATTCCTAGATATATTTTTACTTTTATCATTTTTTTAATTTTAATTTTTTTTTATTTTTAGTACTTTATTACTCCTTTAATTTTCATATTTATAACCTACTACTACCTTGCAAAAAATAGACCCTATTTTAAAGCAAATTTCATATATATTTTTAATAATTTTTGTGATTTTGTTTTTTGTAAGATTGTATTTTTGAGAGCCTAACCCATACACTAGATTTTTAATCTTTGCTTTTTGGTATTTGTTATCAATTTTGTACCTTTAAGAATCTAATTTTCATTACCAAGTTTTATTTAGGAGTGTGGTTACTGGCTTGATTGCCCTCTCCCACGTTTGACTCTCCTTTTTCTCCCCTAGGTCACTGCTATCTCCTTGCTCTCCCTTCTCTACTCTACCAAACTCTGTGAATCTGTTTGGCTATTCCAGGCTGTGGAGAACAGTTAGGGAACCGATTACTAGCTAGATTTGTCTCTCTCCTTTTGACCCCGCCCCCTTCTCCTCCTGGTCACCTCTATCTGCTTCCTCCCTTTTCTTTATGTAACTCTGTGAACCTTTCTGGGTGTTCCAGGCTGTGGAGAGCACATAGGGATTTGATTACTGTCTAGACTGCTCTCTGCCCTTTTGATTCCCCCTCTTCTTCTCCTGGTCACCGCTATTTCCCTCCTCCCTGTTCTCTTCTTCATGTAATTCAGTGAAGCTTTCTGGGTACCCCTCACTGTGGAGAATCTTTCCTCCATTAACCTAGATGTTTTATGATTGGTGCTATATGGATGGAGAAGTCCTGAGATTACTGTAAGAATAAGACTGAAAACCAGAGGCAGGAGGCTTAAATCCAAAACCTGAGAACACCAGGGAACTCCTGACTCCAGGGAACATTAATCAATAAGATTAATCATCCAAAAGCCCCCATACCTACGCTGAAACCAAGCTCCACGAAAGAGCCAACAAGTTCCAGAGCAAGACATACCACACAAATTCTCCACCAACTCAGGAACATAGCCCTAAGCTTTAATATGCAGGCTGCCCAAAGTCACACCAAACCCAAAGACATCTCAAAACTCACTACCGGACAATTCATTGCACTCCGGAGAGAAATCCAGCTCCATCCACCTGAACACCGATGCAAGCTTCCCTAACCAGGAAACCTTGACAAGCCAGTCGCCCAACCCTAACCACAGGGAAAAACCTCCACAATAAAGAGGAACTGCAAATTGTCAGAAGGCAGAAAGGTCACCCCATACACAGCAATGTAAACAAGAGGAAAAGGCAGAGAAATACTCAGCAGGTAAAGGGACCTGATAAATGCCCAACAAACCAAACAAAAGAGGAGGAGATAGGGAGTATACCCGAAAAGGAATTCAGAATAGTGATAGTAAAAATTATCCAAAATCTTGAAGACAAATGGAGTTACAGATGAATAGCCTGGAGACAAAGATTGCGAAGATGCAAGAAATGTTCAACAAGGACCTAGAAGAAATAAAAAAGAGTTAATCAATAATGAATAATTCAATAAATGAGATCAAAAGCACTCTGGAGGGAACCAACAGTAGAATAACTGAAGCAGAAGATAGGATAAGTGAGGTGGAAGATAGAATATTGGAAATAAATGAAGCAGACAGGAAAACAGAAAAAAGAACTAAAAGAAATGAGGACAACCTCAGAGACTTCTGGGACAATGTCAAATGCCCCAACATTTGAATCATAGGAGTCCCAGAAGAAGAAGACAAAAAGAAAGGCCATGAGAAAATACTTCAGGAGATAACACTTGAAAACTTCCCTAAAATGGGGAAGGAAATAGTCACCCAAGTCCAAGAAACCCAGACAATCCCAAACAGGATAAACCCAAGGTGAAACACCCCAAGACACATATTAATCAAATTAGCAAAGATCAAACACAAAGAACAAATATTAAAAACAGCAAAGGAAAAACAACAAATAACACACAAGTGGATTCCCATCAGGATAACAGCTGATCTTTCAATAGAAACATTTCAGGACAGAAGAGAACAGCAGGACATACTTAAAGTGATGAAAGAGGAAAACCTAAAACCCAGATTACTGTACCCAGCAAGGATCTCATTCAAATATGAAGGAGAAATCAAAAGCTTTACAGACAAGCAAAAGCTGAGAGAATTCAGCACCACCAAACCAGCTCTCCAACAATTGCTAAAGGAACTTCTCTAGACAGGAAACACAGAAAAGGTGTATAAACTCGAACCCAAAACAACAAAGTAGATGGTAATGGGATCATACTTATCAATAATTATCTTAAATGTAAATGGGCTGAGTGCCCCAACCAAAAGACAAAAACTGGCTGAATGGATACAAAAACAAGATCCCTATATACGCTGTCTACAAGAGACCTATCTCAAAACAAGGGACACACACAGGCTGAAAGTGAAGGGCTGGGAAAAAATATTTCACACAAATGGAGACCAAAAGAAAGCAGGAGTAGCAATATTCATATCAGATGAAATAGACTTTGAAATAAAGGCCATGAAAAGAGACAAAGAAGGACACTACCTAATGATCAAAGGATCAATCCAAGAAGAAGATATAAGAATTATAAATACATGTGCACCCAACATAGGAGCAGCGAAATATGTAAGGCAAATGCTAACAATTATGAAAGGGGAATTAACGGTAACACAATAATAGTGGGAGACTTTAATATCCCACTCATACCTATGGATAGATCAACTAAACAGAAAATTAACAAGGAAATACAAACTTTAAATGACACAATGGACCAGCTAGACCTAATTGACATCTATAGGACATTTCACCCCAAAACAATCAACTTCACCTTTTTCTTAAGTGCACACGGAACCTTCTCCAGGATAGATCACATCCTGAGCCATAAATCTAGTCTAAGTAAATTCAAAAAAATTGAAATCATTCCAAGCATCTTTTCTGACCACAATGCAGTAAGATTAGATGTCAACTACAGGAGAAAAATTATTAAAAATTCCAACATATGGAGGCTTAACAACATGCTTCTGAATAACCAACAAATCACAGAAGAAATAAGAAAAAAAAAAAAAACCATGCATAGAAACGAATAAAAATGAAAACACAACAACCCAAAACCTATGGGATTCAGTAAAAGCAGTGCTATGGGGAAGGTTCAGAGCAATACAAGCTTACCTCAAGAAATAAGAAAAAAGTCAAATAAATAACCTAACTCTACACCTAACACAACTGGAAAAGGAAGAAATGAAGAACTACAGGTTAGTAGAAGGAAAGAAATCATAAAAATTAGGACAGAAATAAATTGAAAAGAAACAAAAGAGACCATAGCAAAAATCAACAAAGCTAAAAGTTGGTTCTTTGAGAAGATAAATAAAATTGACAAACCATTAGCCAGACTCATCAAGAAACAAAGGGAGAAGAATTAAATCAACAAAATTAGAAATGAAAATGGAGAAATCACAACAGAAAACACAGAAATACAAAGGATCATAAGAGACTACTATCAGCAACTATATGCCAATAACATAAGCAACTTGGAAGAAACGGACAAATTCCTAGAAAAGTATAACTTTCCAAAACTGAACCAGGAAGAAATAGAAAATCTTAACAGACCCATCACAAGCACAGAAATTGAAACTGTAATCAGAAATCTTCCAGCAAACAAAATCCCAGGACCAGATGGGTTCACAGCTGAATTCTACAAAAAATTTAGAGAAGAGCTAACACTTATCCTACTCATCCAGAAAATTGCAGAGGAAGGTAAACAGCCAACTCTTTCTATGAGGCCAACATCACACTAATACCAAAACCAGACAAAGATGCCACAAAAAATAAAACTATGGGCCAATATCTTTGATGAACATAGATTCAAAAATCCTTAACAAAATCCTAGAAAACAAAATCCAACAACATATTAAAAAGATCATACACCATGACCAAGTGGGCTTTATCGCAGGGCTGCAAGGATTCTTTGATATCTGCAAATCAATCAATGTAATACAGCACTTTAAGAAATCGAAAGATAAAAACTATATGATTATCTCAATAGATGCAGAGAAATCCTTTGACAAAATTCAACATCCTTTTATGATATAAACCCTACAGAGAGCAGGAATAAAAGGAACATAACTTAACATGATAAAAGCTATATATGACAAACCCACAGGAAACATTATTCTCAATGGTAAAAAATTGAAAGCATTTCCCCGCAAGTCAGGAACAAGACAAGGGTGCCCACTCTCACCACTACTATTACATAGTTTTGCAAGTTTTGGCCACAGCAATCAGAGCAGAAAAATAAATAAAAGGAATCCAGATAGGAAAAGAAGAAGTAAAACTCTCACTGTTTGCAGATGACATGATCCTCTACGTAGAAAACCCTAAAGACTTCACCAGAAAATTACTAGATCTAATCAATGAATATAGTAAAGTTGCAGGATATAAAACTAACACACAGAAATCCTTTGCATTCCTATACATTAACAATGAGAAAACAGAAAGAGAAATAAAAGAAACTATTCCATTCACCATCGCAACGAAAAGAATAAAATACTTAGGGATATATCTACCTAAAGAAACAAAAGACCTATATATAGAAAGCTATAAAACACTGATGAAAGTAATCACAGATGACACGAATAAATGGAGAAATATACCATGTTCATGGATCAGAAGGATCAATATAGTGAAAATGAATATACTACCCAAAGCCATCTATAGATTCAGTGCACTCCCTATCAATCTACCAACGGTATTTTTCAGAGAACTAGAACAAATGACTTCACAATTTGTATGGAAATACAAAAAACCCTTGAATAACCAAACAAATCTTGAGAAAAAAGAGTGGAACTGGAGGAATCAACCTGCTTGACTTCAGGCTATATTACAAAGCTACAGTCATCAAGACAGTATGGTACTAGCACAAAGACAGAAATATAGATCAATGGAACAAAATTGATAGCCCAGAGATAAATCCACACACCTATGGACATCTTGTCTTTGACAAAGGAGTAAAGAATATACAATGGAGAAAAGACAATCTCTTTAACAAGTGGTGCTGGGAAAACTGGTCAACCACTTGTAAAAGAATGAAACTAGGACACTCTGTAACACCATACACAAAAATAAACTCAAAATGGATTAAAGATGTAAATGTAAGACCAGAAACTATAAAACTCCTAGAGGAAAACATAGGCAAAACACTCTCTGACATAAATCACAGCAGGATCCTCTATGACTCACCTCCCAGAGTAATGGAAATAAAAGCAAAAATAAACAAATGGAACCTAATTAAACTGAAAAGCTTTTGCACAACGAAGGAAACTATAAGCAAAGTGAAAAGATGACCTTCAGAATGGGAGAAAATAATAGCAAATGAAGCAAATGACAAAGAATTAATCTCAAAATATACAAGCAGCTCCTGCAGCTCAATTCCAGACAAATAAACCATCCAATTAAAAAATGGGCCATAGAATCAAACAGACATTTCTCCAAAGAAGACATACAGATGGCTAACAAACACATGAAAAGATGCTCAACATCACTCATTATCAGAGAAATGCAAGTCAAAACCACAATGAGTTACCATCTCACGCCAGTCAGAATGGCTGCAATCCAGAAGTCTACAGATAATAAATGCCAGAGAAGGTGTGGAGAAAAGGGAACCCTCTTACACTGTTGGTGCGAATGCAAACTAATAAGGCCACTATGGAGAACAGTGTGGAGATTCCTTAAAAAACTAGAAATAGAACTTCCATATGACCCAGCAATCCCAGTGCTGGGCATACACACCGAGGAAACCAGAATTGAAAGAGACGTGTGTACCCCAATATTCATTGCAGCACTTTTTACAATAGCCAGGACATGGAAGCAACTGAGTTGTCCATTGGCTGATGAATGAATAAGAAAGCTGTGGTACATATACACAATGGAATATTACTCAGCCATTAAAAAAATACATTTGAATCAGTTCTAATGAGGTGGATGAAACTGGAGCCTATTATACAGAGTGAAGTAAGTCAGAAAGAAAAACACCAATACAGTATACTAATGCATATATATGGAATTTAGAAAGATGGTAATGATGACCCTATATGTGAGACAGCAAAAGGACACAGATGTATAGAACAGTCTTTTGCACTCTGTGGGAGAAGGTGAGAGTGGGATGATTTAAGATCATAGCATTAAAACATGTATATTATCATATGTGGAACAGATCACCAGTCCAGGTTTGATGCATGAGACAGGGTGCTCAGGAATATTGCACTGGAATGACCCTGAGGGATGGGATGGGGAGGGAGGAAGGAGGGGGTTTCAGGATGGGGAACAGATGTACACCCATGGCTGATTCATGTCAACGTATGGCAAAAACCACTACAATATTGTAAGGTAATTAGACTCCAATTAAAATAAATAAATTAATTTTTTTTAAAAAAAGAATTATCCAGCTCCAGATGTCAATACTGCCAAGATCAAGAAACCCTGGGCCAATACACTGAGAATTACAATCCTAAAAGAAAAAGACTAAATTGTATCCAAAGTTTTACTATGAAATCAATATAACAATTATATTCAATTCTTGTAGGAGACAGCAAACAAATAATCAGAAGAGCCTCAGAAATATAAATGGAAAGGAATTAGTCACATTTGTGTGTTAAACTCATTTATACAAACATCACTTTTCTATGGCAGTAAGCTGACTATAAACATATTTTCGTATAGACTATCTTATCTTGTGGTTAATTGTACTTTTAAGAACTCTGCAATTACCAATAAGTAATACCTAATTGTGTGTGTGTGTGTGTGTGTGTGTGTGTGTGTGTGTGTTCATGTTCAGTCACTCAGATGTGTCCAACTCTGCGACCCCATGGACTGTACCCTACCAGACTGCTCTGACCATGGGATTTCCCAGGCAAGAATACTGGAGTGGGTTGCCATTTCCTCTTCCAAGGGATCTTCCCAATCCAGGGATTGAAGCCGGGTCTCTGGTTTCTCTTACATTGGCAAGTGGACTCTTTACCAATTGCACCACCTGGGAAACCCATCTAATTTTAGGCATTACTAAAACTAAATTTTTAAAATCAAGTTTCAATTCAAGTTCCAAGACACATTCTTATTCAATAAGGGCTAATGCTATAGATGACAAAGAAAAACTGAACATATAGCAAACATGATGTAAACATAAAAGATATTATTCTATTCATTTGATATTAATACATGTCCAACTTTTCATTTTATGTTTATGTTACTTTAAACCTAGTGTCATCTTATTATTTTAAAAATAAAATTTGTGAACATATTTTATCTGTGACAATATCATATGAAGAAATACAGTGGTTTAAATATCTAGGGTTTTATGTATATTTTCATAATACTATAATACTTAGTTTTATGCATTGCTTAGTGATTTATTGATGTACAGTCAGTAAACATGTTTATGACAAAATATAAGAAATTTTCCACAGCTCATTACATATCTTAGTTGATTTACATCATATTGAGTACTAATGGATAACCCAGTGGACCATACAGGAAAAAAACAAGAGTATAAAGGCAGAGTTATCACTTACTTTCAATCTACCAGAAAGCTGCTCTAGTCAGATTCCTTACTTATTGCAACAATGCCTTTCCCTTATCCCACTAAAAGAGCTGTCATAAATGTCAAAAGATAACAACAATTCCTGACAGTTAAGGGTTATCAAATAAAGGCTTCAAAGTACAAAGTTAGTAGAAAGGAATTCTTAGTTTCACTCTTTGGAATTGGAATATTTGAGGGACTTTACCTCCTTTTTTATTCATTAAAAGGATGATGCTGAAGCTACAATATTTTGACCACCTGTTGTGAAGACCTGACTCATTAGAAAAGACCCTGATACTGGGAAAGATTGAAGTCAGGAAGAGAAGGGGACAACAGAGGATGAGATGGTTGGATGGCATCACTGACTCAATGGACATGAGTTTGAGCAAACTCTGGGAGGTGTTGAAGGACAGGGAAGCCTGGCATGTTGCAGTCCATGGGGTCATGGCTCAGCAACTGAACAATGAACAACAACCTCGTTTTTTGATATCTGCATTAAATACAGTATGACAATTAAGGTCATAAATAAGCAAAGATATTCTCAGTCCTGATGAAGTTACAAGTTTTAGTTTAAAAGGGTAGAATAAGGGGGATAAAAAGATATAATTTTTAACTGTAATAGGAAAATGCTGTGCATTTAGAAAGTCACTTCTCGTTAAGATTTTTAGAATAAAATGTTCTCAAAAATCAAGTTCTAAAATATAATGTCCATGAATACATTCTGTAGCATTAATAATTTACTTGAATTAAAGGATGATAACTGGGCAATGTGGTAAAAATAAGAAAATTATTTTCTTATCTTAACTAAGAATTACTGTAAAAATCTTACATGTTAAAGCCAGTATAATATTATATTTCCCCTCTGGAAATCAAAGCAGAACTTAAAATTGTAGGTATCCACAGCCTCTGTATGTTTTCACAACCTCAGTAAAGCGATAGAAAAAAAAAAAATGGCTCAAGGAAACATACCAAAAAATCTTCCAAGGTTATGTAGCTACACCACAATAAATTGCTAAAGAATCTTTTTTTATCAAAGATGTCCAGTATTATGATGTTTATGATACCTACAAAGTCCAATCTGAAATTCCCTTTAAAAATCCTCCCAATTCTAAATAAGCACAGCAATTGGCTTTGATCTACCCTCTGAGAAGAGGGAAGATGTTGCTCCCTATAAAATACTTTTCTCTATCTAATAAGAAACCAAAGATAAGAGTGTTACAACAACAAACTGAACTAAAGAGGGTAGTTTATTAATAACAGGGAAAAAAATTGTCTAATGGAATTGTGAGTTAATCCAATCCCTTGAAAAATTCTGGAATTTAAAAATGTTTTCTGGGAGTCTTTTTTTAATTGAGATATTCTGCTTTACAATATTGCTATTACAACATTGTTAGTCTCAGCTATATAGCCTGGGAGTCTTGATATACATTTGTTGAAGTGGAAAATTTCTAGGAAATATTTTTAAAATATTTTGAAGATAAAATGTAATGGGAAAAGACATAATTCACCTGAAATTGATTGTTAACTACAGAATAACAAAGTATTGACTAGAGTTTAGAGTGAATAGCTTATAGAGAATTATGATCAATTACATTCATGCACATACTAGCAAGTACAAGAAGCTAGAATATTAAAGCAATACTCAAAATACATTTTATTATCTAACTCTAATTTAATGTAATCACAGGAATTTGAAAACACTGGGATATATATTTTTAAGTATAGTAAAATCCTATCAGTGACTGGTAAACATTTATTAAATAGTGGTTTTAACTTCTGAAAAAAGACATTCTTCTCTGATCAAAATCATTTTATGATCTGGTAAACTGCCCAGAGATAGAAGGGGAACACCTAATTAATATAAAGTTAATAAATTAAATAATAAGCAACTTGCATTTTAAAACACCATTGCTCTAAAACTGAATGTATACTATTGAACCACTGAATTATTAAAGTAACTGAACTCTATACCACATCTTGTATTTCAGTTGATTTTTATTATCAAAAGAATTATTTAAAATTGCTATTAACACTATGAACTAGGTACCTGAATCTAAACAATTATTTTTATTGAGGGCTATGCTATAATATTCAAGCTATCTCTAAGAATTGAAAGCAAGTTTCAAAATAAACACACTTGAAATGTGTTTATTAATTCATTGAATCACTCTGCTTTTCATGAAAAAAGTTATATAAAAGAACAGTAACATTGATATGCACAATTGACTTTTAAAATAGAATTCTGCATCATATCTGGTTCAATGAGTCAGTGCATATAGAACATTTAGGGTGTGAAATTTAAATTTATCTTGAGAAAAATGATTAACTCAACTAGAATAAGATTATAACTGATTTGTATAATATATATATGCATATATATCTTTTGAGGGTGTCTTAAGTGCCCATATTTATCTATTTTTAAAATATACATATTTTAAGAATTTTCAAAACCCTGAGGGAAATCCATGCAAATTAAGAAAACCAAAGCATATGACATAAAAATAATTAATTATTGGTGACATGATGTTTTTTTAATGTTGGTGCGTGGAGAAACAACAGAATACAATTTGATACTGCATACATAGTATCATTTATTCTCAAATCAGCATAATTAAGGAAAATATAAACTGTTCTTTTAAAAATATTTATGAAGACTATGTCCATGCAGACAAAATCACTATTATTCTCTTATGAAAACCACTCTACGCTCTTATCTACAACCTAACTTTTAGTTCAAGAAGATTTGCAGGAGATTCTCTAACTCATCAATTGTTTAGGCTATATTCAAAAGAACTCTAAATAAAAAGATACTCAGGGAAAACTGTGTAAAAAAGGAGAAATGGAGTAAGATTTAGCATCCTAAAACCTTAAATGTTTAGAACCTTGGCCAGGGGCTGAAAGTGAAAGTCGCTCAGTCATGTCTGACTTTTTGCGACCCCATGGAATGTAGCCTGCCAGGCTCCTCTGTCCATGGAATTCTCCAGGGCAGAATACTGGAGTGGGTAGCTGTTCCCTTCTCCAGGGATCTTCCCAACGCAAGGATCGAACCCAGGTCTCCCACGTTGTAGGCAGATTCTTTACTGTCTGAGCCACCAGGGAAGCCCAGAGGCTAATCCTTTCTAATTTTTGTGAGTCAAAGTTTGGAAGTAAAAGATAGATAGCCCTATATACTTAAATAATGATTAAGAAAATCATATGTCCAAAATAAAATAATTCTTAATGAAATTACATCTGTTTTCCATGTTATTCTCTTGCCTATTTATCTTTAGTGAATACTACATGAGATGAACAATGCCAGCTCAGAAATTGATTCACCCTGTATAAATGAGATGCTTGTGGCTCAGCTGGTAAGAATCCACCTGCAATGCAGGAGACCTAGGTTGGATTGCTGGGTTGGGAAGATCCCCTGGAGAAGGGAAAAGCTACCTGCTGGGCTGGAGGAAGCACAAACTGGAATCAAGATTGCTGGGAGAAATATCAATAACCTCAGATATGCAGATGACACCACTTTTATGGCAGAAAGTGAAGAACTAAAGAGCTTCTTGATGAAAGTGAAAGAGGAGAGTGAAAAAGTTGGCTTAAAACTCAACATCAAGAAAACTAAGATCATGGCATCTGGTCCCATCACTTCATGGAAATAGATGGGGAGACAGTGGAAACAGTGGCTGACCTTATTTTTCTGGGCTCCAAAATCACTTCAGATGGTGATTGCAGCCATGAAATTAAAAGATGCTTATACCTTGGAAGGAAAGTTATGACCAACCTAGACAGCATATTAAAAAGCAGAGACATTACTTTGCCAACAAAGGTCTGTCTAGTCAAGGCTATGGTTTTTCCAGTGTTCATGTATGGATGTGAGAGTTGAACTATAAAGAAAGCTGAGCGCCGAAGAATTGATGCTTTTGAACTGTGGTGTTGGAGAAGACTCTTGAGAGTCCCTTGGATTGCAAGGAGATTCAACCAGTCCATCCTAAAGGAGATCAGTCCTGGGTGTTCATTGGAGGGACTGATGTTGAAGCTGAAACTCCAATACATTGGCCACCTGATGTGAAAAGCTGACTTATTTGAAAAGACCCTGATGCTGGAAAAGATTGAAGGTAGGAGGAGAAGGGGACAATGGAGAATGAGATGGTTGGATGACATCACCGACTCAATGGACATGGGTTTGGGTGGACTTCAGGGTTGGTGATGGACAGGGAGGCCTGGCGTGCTGTGGTTCATGGGGTCGCAAAGATTTGGACATGACTGAGTGACTGAACTGAGCTGAACCCACTCCAGTAGTCTGGCCTGGAGAATTCCATAAACTGTATAGTCCATGGAGTTGCAAAGAGTTGGACACGACTAAGTGACTTTCACTTCACTTCACTTCACTTCAGCATGTCTACTGCCTAAGCAATAATCAAAATAAGCAATTATCTTTTAAAGCAACTACTGATAACTGCAACTAGGACAGCAAATTCAGTTCTTTGTGAAATAGAGATTACTAAACACGTGGGAAAGAACAGAGTTATGCAGTCCATTATTTGTGGGAAAAAGAACAATGAAAAATCTTTCAATATCACACTAACACAAAATACAAAAGCTATTGTCAGTGAAAAGAATTGTCAATAACTCATTGTGGCAGTGTATTGCAAATATGTGTGAATCAACTATCACTAACTGAAGTTTAAGAAAGCTTAACAGTTGTAGCAGATGAAACAATTGTCAGTAACCTGTAGCAAAGTATGAAGATACTTTGAAATAACTCCTGTGGTTATGTAAGACAATAGTTTATGTTTACTTACAGCTGAATCTGACTAATACACCATGCTTTAAAATGAGGAAAAATACAAAAATAATTGCTTACTAAATCCCACAGTTGTCTGATAATATCAGGGGGCTATTTGGTAAAATGTTGTTTTTTTACTTTAATCAATACCCAAATAAGGTCAGCCACTAATTTGTAGGTTATGTATTCAACAGACAATTACCTCAGATAGGAGTCAATTTTTTTGCCTCAAACCTTTAACAGTTTAGATTATAGAAGGCCAGACATAGTTAATGAGATTACTATGTACAAAATATCAAATAAAACTAGTGGGGAAAAATTTTAAATTACGTTAAACTGCTTAAATTTGGCATGGTATGACTATATTTGTGTAGACAAATATGGTTCAGTAAGTCATGTCTATTACAATGAATAACCAACAAATCAGATTTCTGAGTTAAAGAGATTAAAATCTCAGTTTTATTAATCTAACAATTCTGCATGTAAACTGGTTTTCTATGTAAGACTTCTATGTTTATAAAAATCCATTCATTTTACCACTTAGGTATTTGATCTAAAGCATCATTTGAAAGACAAAAGTAAAACTCCAGGCAGCTAAATATGCCTAAAAGACAGGTTTTCTGGAGAAAACAGACTTCAGAGAATGTCTAGAATCCTAAAAGCTACAGATGGATAAACTACTTCAGAAGCCAGCCAACATTTCAACTAAGTGCCATATATATATATATATATATATGTATGTATGTATACACACACACACACACACACACACACACACACACATACCATCCCCAATGAGTAAATTTTCACTTTTCCAGTCCTATGATTACTTCCAGTTAAAGGTGCATTCCCACACCATTACAGTGGCTTTCAAAGGCTTACAAAAGACAGGATGGCCATCATGACTTCTTTGACTTAGAGAGTTCTAGACTGGTTTTGGAATCTATGATAATGAGGTATTTGAAGGGGTGATATGGTGTTGAAGAAAATGGTATGGCTTAAAAAAAAAGAAAGAAAAAGAAAATGGTATGGCTATCTGTAGGTAATCCTTTAGAATCATTTTCCTTACAGAAAAATTAGAAGATTTGAATGTCTCCTGCAATTCATAAAATCTATTAAATATTTAAGTTCTCAGAGAAAAAGCAGCGAGACACCACTAAATGAAGTCAAGAATATAATAATCAAAATAAGAATTTTATAATTTTTTGTGAATTCAACCAACCTAAGTAGGCTTCATTTCATATTTATTTATTGAAGGGAGCTGAATATTGAAGTTAATTTAATAACCATTAGTTTGTAACTAAGCATGATTATATTTTCCAGCTTTTTGATAGCTATATGTACTCTCATATTCACCCATACAATCATTCTGTGACTTCAATAAAGCACTATGTTCAACTAAAAGTAATCTATAAAGTTCCACACTTCTTAATTTATTTATAATGCATTAAACAGTTTTTTTTTATTTATGCATTCCTACATTGTTTAGAACATCACTTTGTTCTTCTGTTAACTATTTACTTCATTATTTTCCTTATTGACAGCAAAGTTCTTCTTGTCCCTAACTTATCTACTTTAAATGCATGCTTCTAAGCAAACTCTTGTCATCAGTGAATATAATGCCTCCCTCATAAACCAGGAAAACATACCAATATCCATGAAAGGCTAGTTCTAGCAAATCTCTTATTTGAAAACTGACTTTTAAAACATTTAATTTAGAATGGCTAAAAATTAAAAATTCAAATTTTCCATATCTCTCCTACAGAATCTACTGCAAAATACAATTTTGACTGACTTACAAGAAAAGAAATAGGAAAATAGGAAAAGTTTTCAGTGTGGAAAAAGACAAGATAGAAAATCTTATATTTTAAAATGGCATATGAATGAGATGTAAATAAAGCAATTCCAGATGGTAGAAGCTATATATGAGAAAGTATTCACATTAGCAGCATCATAGTCATATGGAGGGCCAAGAGGAGGGAAAGACAAATGACGAGAATGAAACATTTGATTAAAGAGGTAAGCTAAAGAAAGTAAATGGTTGTTTTAAAATGAACTAAGTCCAGAAATATATGTGGTGCCAGTGGCATTGATTAAGAAAGAGAATAATGCTGTCACAGTTTCCTCTGTATACATACATAAAATATGCATGAAAAGATTAGGTTGTAAAATAAGCTTTTTGAAGAGTATAAAGTGTAATTTTAGAAAAATTGGGAAGACTATAATTAATCTTAAGCTACAGAGCAAAACTGATGATTGTTTATAATACAATTTTCTTCAAGGCACTCAGCAACTTTTATATATTTTTCTTATTTCATTAATTTTTATAGTATCCCTACCTGCAAGATAAGGCTAATTTTAATTTTCTCCATTATAAAGGAGAGAAATTGGAGACATAGATAACAAGTTTGATAATTAAGATAATAGAAAGACTCATGTAATTACCACCACTAAAATAGGAACTAACATTTTCATCAAAAAGATTTTATTTCCAATCTCAAAATTGTTTTGAAGATAAGTGTTGAGACAAAGTATGACTGCCATAATTGCAGACCTAGTAAAAAATAAAATATCAGAAATTAATGAGTGCTAGGTGAAAATCTACTACAAGTAGATTGGGAAATTTTAACTTGTCTGAAAACTGTGAAGACTTAAAGATGATTCCGTTCTTAATGTCAGAAGGACCAATTCAAGATAAAATGTTCTTTTTAATATAGTGAATATTTTCTTCCTTACTACCATTAGTGTGAAATATACTCCTCATAATGCCTGTTACAAGCTCCCTGGGGACAGTGACTATTTCTCAAACATATTTTTGTCCCTCAAGACTTTGTATACTGGGCACTCATTAAGTATATGTTAAATTTAGATGACTAGAATTGGACTAAGATATTAGTTAGTAGTCAATTGCTGTTACAACTAAAAATATTTAGTAGAACAGCATTCCATTCTTTAGAGTTCCACTTCATTCAATTGAAGAAACTTAAAATAATGGGCTTCTATGTTTAAAATAAGAAAAAGGATGAAAATGTTCATGAGAATATCCTGATTCCATAAAAATAAAATTCCTGATTGAGATCTCAAGGATAAATATAAATTAGGTTAGATAACCTAAAGCTTCATTTTACAACATTCCACTTTTAAAATTCCTTGTTTTTTGAATGAAACAAAGCTTAAAAGTACTTTTTTCAAAAACTCTTTTATTTGTTTCTCCTATTATATAACTTTGTATTACTTTTATTAGTTTACCTGAAAGTTTACAGATGTCTACATGTAGCAATTAAAATATTATGCCGCTGAACATTCTTTGGGGCTTTCCAGGGGTAAATGACCACTTTGGGGCACTAGTGGTAAATTACCTACTTGCCAAAGCAGGAGACATAAGAGAAGCGGGTTCAATCACAGGGTAGGAAAGATCCCATGCAGGGCATGCAACCCACTGCAATATTCTTGCCTGGAGAAGCCCATGGGCAAGAGGAGCCTGGCGGCCTGTGGTCCATAGGGTCACACAGAGCTGGACATGACTGAAGCGACTTAGCATGCATGCACATTTTCTGTACCATCTGAGCCACCAGGGAAGCCCTAAACATTCTTTAACTTTAAAAAAAAAAAAACAAAAAAAAAACAGTATGTTTCTTATGACTGGTCATCTAAAATTACATCTTATATTTCACAGCAACTGAAAAATATATGCAAGCAAAAAACCAATGTAAAAATAATATTTC
Source organism: Cervus elaphus (assembly GCF_910594005.1). Lineage (NCBI taxonomy): Eukaryota > Metazoa > Chordata > Mammalia > Artiodactyla > Cervidae > Cervus > Cervus elaphus. The sequence goes on from NC_057848.1 coordinate 92,365,262, forward strand.
AAAAATAGTTATTTAAGCTCTGTGTTTTAAAGTTAAACTGAAACTAATACTTTCTTTTCTCTGGTACATTCTACCTGCATTCAGAAACTAAAAGATAGTTCAGCAAAGATATACTAAAATTTAATTTGTAGTCAAAGCAACCTATTTGATCTATTATGCTATTGAATTATTCACACTTTTTATTGATTTATGAAGATGACTGAAAACTGATAAATACAAAGGGAAAATATTAATTTTTTCAGCATTCTATTTTGAAATGAGAACTATTTTCATATGCATTTTATATTTTTTGCTAAAGAATAATTTCCTCAAAACTGGTCCAAATTCACATAAAGCTTGGTAAAGGCATAAAGTGTGGTAAAAACATAAAGCTATATAAATTAATTTCTTGATCGAATTAGGTCAAAATCAGAAATTTCCCCCAAAATGACTTCATTGTCTTTTTTTTTTTTTTCTCATTGCCTTTATCATCACTTTTGAACAAGAAGTTTTCACCTCAGGTGCCAACATTTTACCAATCCAATTTTTTTGGTGTACGACTGAATGTAAGATCATATTTCAGCTCTCTGAGTGTTGTTACACAGTCAGTATAAAGTGGTATAGACAAAAAATAATAATTTATGCTCAACTAACTACATACATTGGAATGTTTATTATTTTAGATTACTAGCATCAGTCAAAACTATGGGAGCCAAACCTCATGTTTTCATTAGAGTTCTCTACCAAATAATTTTGACTTGTAATTAAATACATATTTATTTAGGTTGTAAGTCATTACTTTTGGCAGGCACAAAATTAAACATCAAATTGATTTTATTTAGATATAGTGAACAATGGAATAACAGATCAATAAACCTGTGCCTTATATTAATTGATATAAAACTTAGCAGTATTTCTTATAGCTCATTGCTATTATCAGGTCAAATAGTAGAATGTGAGTAAATTAATCAAAGTTGGGGACATATTTGCTCTTCAGAATCTCAATTTATAAATTCTACAATTGAGCTATCTAAAACGTCCTACATATATGTGCTTCATTGGGACTATTAATAACACATGTATTTAATGAAAGGCAGTAATGAACTATACTAACCAGGACTCTGATAATAGCAATGAAGTCAAAAGTTACTTAATCCTATTAGTGTCACACTCTCATTTTAATAAGACCTGACAGCATTAATAAAGATCCATTTATGAAAAGAATGAGTTTTATGTTGTCATTTTTCCCCACTGGAGGTGCACTTTAATAATAACCCCCAGCTTTCAGGGACCGAACGGTCATCAGCATTTGATTGTCATCTCTTTTACTTTTTAACACAGATCAAAAATGTTAATCTGCACATCACAGAATTCAAAGAACATAAAATCAGTTTATCTTAAAGTGGAAAGGCTGAATTTCCAAATAAAACTTTATAGTAGAAAAATGAAGAAATCACTATATTCAAACCCTTCTGAATATCTTTAGAGGCAACTGTGTTCTAAAGCAGTTAAACACATTGTTATACCATATTATGTCTGCAATGGCATTATTGAATTTGTACTCACTCCTCCTTATACTACATACTATGTTAAGCTATGCATATATATGATAAAGAAATATTAATTCCTTCAGAATAATAAAGTTTGCTTGCTCTTTGCCTCCACAGCATATTATTTGATGTCTCATTCTTGGCAAGTATATTCAAGATTACTAAATCTAATGGTAGACACAATTTTCACAATGTGGATTTTCTAATCCCAGATTTCAAAGCAAACCTAAGTATAACCTTAGTTTCATAAATCCAAGTTCTTGATCAAGAGGGAAGATGTTTGGTTCTCATTTAGTTTTAAAAGTGAAAATCACATGTATCTTATTTTAAACAAAATAGAAACAGGGACTCAAACCTTGATTATTTGAAGATTAAATTTTTCTGGAGGTGGATGGAAATATGAGGATGCCTTATGAGATGGGCAAAGATGTGTGAGGGCTTTGAGGGTGGTCACCAATCTGAGAAAAACTTGATCTTCACGCTCCGTCAGCACAGTCAACCTTTGAAACATTTCATGCCTGCCTCAAGGGAACTAATCAACACGCTGTCACTGGGCTAGTATAGAAATATTACTATTGATATATGTGGGAGAAGATGAAAATCTGAAGCAGAAAATGAAGACATATGCAGTATCATTACATGAACTAATTTCCCCTGAGTTCCAACCATAGGAAGAAGTAAATCCCTGTGGTTTATATCCATATCCTGAGTCAGATTGGGTGCTTGAAGTGTATTTCTGTTTATGAATATACTGTTTCCCTGATGACAAGACTTAGAATTTGAAAAGATATTTTATAAGTAACAGGCCATTGGAATAATAAAGTGGAAGTTAAAAACACACTGTAATTTCCTACTTATAATTCTATCAAATACTACTAAAAATAAGTGGCATATACATAATAGATGACACATCAGTTCAGTTCAGTTCAGTCGCTCAGTCGTGTCCGGCTCTTTGTGACCCCATGAATCTGAGCACACCAGGCCTCCCTGTCCATCACCAACTCCTGGAATCTAACCAAACCCATGCCCATCGAGTCGGTGATGCCATCCAGCCATCTCATCCTCTGTCGTCCCCTTCTCCTCCTGCCCCCAATCCCTCCCAGCATCAGGGTCTTTTCCAATGAGTCAACACTTCGCATGAGGTGGCCAAAGTATTGGAGTTTCAGCTTCAGCATCAGTCCTTCCAATGAACACCCAGGACTGATCTCCTTTAGGATGGACTGGTTTGATCTCCTTGCAGTCCAAGGGACTCTCGAGAGTCTTCTCCGACACTACAGTTCAAAAGCATCAATTTATTGGCACTCAGCTTTCTTCACAGTCCAACTGTCACATCCATGCATGACCACTGGAAAAACCATAGCCTTGACCAGATAGACCTTTGTTGGCAAAGTAATGTCTCTGCTTTTTAATATTCTATCTAGGTTGGTCATAACTTTCCTTCCAAGGAGTAAGCGTCTTTTAATTTCATGGCTGCAGTCACCATCTGCAGTGATTTTGGAGCCAAAAAAAAAAGTCTGACACTGTTTCCACTGTCTCCCCATCTATTTCCATGAGGTGATGGGACCAGATGCCATGATCTTAGTTTTCTGAATGTTGAGCCATAAGCCAACTTTTTCACTCTCATCTTTTACTTTCATCAAGAGGCTTTTTAGTTCCTCTTCACTTTCTGCCATAAGGGTGGTGTCATCTGCATATCTGAAGTTATTGATATTTCTCCCGGCAATCTTGATTCCACCTTGTGCTTCCTCCAGCCCAGCGTTTCTCATGATGTACTCTGCATATAAGTTAAATAAGCAGGGTGACAATATACAGCCTTGATGTACTCCTTTTCCTACTTGGAAACAGTGTGTTGTTCCATGTCCAGTTCTAACTGTTGCTTCCTGACCTGCATACAGGTTTCTCAAGAGGCGATAATTATATATATAGTATACAATATGCATATATGTATGTATAATTTCCATGTAGTGTATACTATATACCATGTATAATATATATAGTTTAAAATATATTATTTAATAACATTTTAAAATGGTATATTTATCATGTATTAAAATGGCATACATGCATATGTATACACACATATATATGTGTGTATAACAGATATATAGTTATAGATCTTTAGCATGGCTAGTCCAAATTAAGGATAATTAAATCAGAATATCATGGGAAATTCTCATTATAACATGGGTTTACTTGAAACAGGGAAAAGAGAAGATTTCATTTCTGGATGCTTTTTTAAGTGACAATTTTCACATCAAAAACTTTTATACATGAATCTTTTTTTTCTTTAGAGTAATCTAATCTCTCAGAAAAGTTGCAATTTAACCTTGCCATGGTCATATAAGCTTTATTACATCATACCTTTCTTTGTACTAAGCAGAATCACTTGTTAATCATGTTACTCATTAATTCCTCACTTTTTTTTTTTGCCTTCTTTTGTTTCTTTTCTCTCCTGTTAAACTTTCTGTGATCTCCACTCTCAAGGTTATCTGTCTGTCTGTGTTTCTCTCAATCAAATCTAAGATTCAGAAGACCTTATTCTGGTTTCCAATTTACTAATCATATCAGTATAAACAAAATAAATTATTACTCTGAAATGAAATTTCCAACTATTTAAAATGTGAAATAACACTTTCCTGTTTATTTCAAAGCACACATAATATCATAAAAATGTGTAAATGAAATTAAACTATATGTTATGGTTTTGAAGATCAATATTATAAGTTTTGTCTAGACTATTTTTTATTATACACAATTTGACATTTATCAAATGACTGTATTTTCCGTTAATTATCTTGTTAATTAACATACATCTGTTAATAACAAGACCTTTCATGTGTAAACTGACCTAATTTTCTCCTGTATCTCCCACTTCTCTCCCTTTGTTATCTGAACGTTTAAGTACAAATCTCATACTTCCATAGGATAAACTGTGATTTTGCTAGTCCTATCTATTCAGCAAATATAAAACAAGTTAACATTAATTCAATTTTCAACCTATTCTGCAGGACAGGGTATCTTTTAAAATAAATTATTATGGTTGGCTTACTTTCAAATTATAACACTTTAATAAACTTTATGGATGGATTGTAACATGTTTATTTTCTTTCTTTTTATTTAACCTCCCTATCCCCCCCAGTATATATGCCACTTTCATGACAGGACCTTTTTGTAAGTCAGAGTGCAATCAGTTAACACATGTCATAGCCTTCTGCAAGCCCAGGGGTATGTTCTGTGTTCCATTCTCATTATTTTTAACAAGCTGTCAGGACAGTATTTGCCCATGGGGCCGTACAAATACCCCAGTGCTTTAGGTATATCATATAGTTCACTTTTGGTTTAGCGCACATTCTAAAACAGAATGAAATTTTAGAGCATATCTATTTCTAAGACTCATCTCAGTACCTCTAGTGAGCCTGTCTTTATGTCACTTGCTGACAATCTTTCAAAGAAATTCAAATGAAAAAAGACTTCAACAAACCTAAATCATTCCAGTGGGTTTATTTGTTTTATTTGAATTTGTTAAGCAGCTTTCATGACAAACAAATTTCTTGGAAGTTCATTAAGTTGCCCTGAGGGAAACATGACAAAATTATTCTTTGAGTAAAGCACTACATTTCAAAATAACACTTTTGTCAGGATGGTTGGGTGAAGAGATCCTATTACCAATTCTTGATTTAAATTTGGTAAGGTCTCATTTTGATTTCAATAAACTATTTTTTCTTTGTTTTAGCTATGCTCTCCAATACGGTAGCCAGTTACCACAGGTGGCTACTAAAATTAAGATTAAGTAAAATTAAAAATTCAGTTCCTTGGTAACACTAACCACATTTCAAGTACTCAATAGCCACTTGTGGCCAGTAGCTACCATATTTGAAACCACAGATTACAGAACTTCCCTCATTGATGCACAAAGTTTTACTGGACATTGTAACTCTAGAGATAGTATCCACTCTGCTACACAATTACTATTTAAAGTGATAAGCCTCACATATCTATAAACAGTTAATTGTTTCAATCCATCTCCAAAAATATTTTATGCAGGTATATCTACCCTCTACTTAGTGCTTACTCTTCCCAATTTTACTCCTATGATGTTTATAGCACCATCCTCATATTATGATTGGAGAAACTAAAGGTCATAAAGATTAAGCTGGAGGTGGCTTTTCTAGTTGGTCACAAGCACAAAATTGTGATCTATATCTTTCTGACTCCTGCATATTTTTCCATTTCATCAAATAAAGGGATACCACTGTAGGGACCTTACCTAAAAATGCTCATTTATAACATTCATCCTTTTTCTGTTTTTACTTCTTATAATTCACACACAAATTTGCATTTCACTTGAAATTACTCAAAAGATCTCTAGAGTTAGATTTATGAATGTATTTGTAAATAAATGCATCTCTACAACATATCAGCATCAGCAAAAATCTTCAGATGATATACATAAAAATATTTTATTTATATGTTCTTTTAATCATTGGTCATTATGATAATCATAATCTGGTAGTGAATAGTCAGAAAATGCTTATAAAACTTTGACAATCACTTGACCATGTCTATATAATATCTGCACATTTGTTCTTTTACACATTTCCCAAAATCATTCAAGTGATTATGTATGTATTACTTGGGTATGCATTATTTCACATACCCAAATCTGAGTTTTCTACTACTCTATATACCATATAGGTAATTAAAAGGAATCACCCACTTGATAAATTCATTCCCTCTTCACGATTTTAAAGAATATCAAATATTTCATCTATTCTTCCCTCTGCATTTCCCATCACAAGGTCCAAATCAAACCAAATAGGTTCTTTAGAGTAAGGAATTTTTTAGCTAAAAAAAAAAACTTACCGTTTATAGCAAATGAATGTTCTGTGTTTTCAAAGATTTGGAACAAAATGAAAACATTTAACATTAACAACACGTGTCTAAAATTTAATCTTATTTTGTGACTCAGATGCTTAAATCTTTCCTTGACTTGAAATCAGCATGAAATATATTTGTTATTACTATATAAGTGTAGAAATGCTAGTAATAAAAAAGTTCTATTCACCCCTAAAGTAGATTTATTTGGCATCATTTTAAATGACAAGATAAAGCTTTCTGTCTAAAATAATCACTTAGAAAAACTGATAGATTTTGTGGATTCATTCTTAATGCTTAGATTTGCTTATTCAGGCCAAGTTTGAGGCAGAGTCATGACTAGACAGATGAAAAGTAAGATGTTGGGTAAGTTATTGATTTTTAAGCAGCAATGCTGAGCTCCTTGTCTGACTCCTATAATAGATTGTTAGTGGAAACACAAACAGTTGCTTGAAAATGAATATGCTTAAGATGATTCTTAACCCCATGCCATTGCAAAAATTGCATTGATAAATTTTCTCTGCTATGCTTTAAACTTCAAATAATTGTGGAGATGAATCATTCAAAGTATGAAGTACACTAAGATCCCCTTTTTTTCCCTTTAAAAATTGAGCTGTCTTTAACAAAGTATTTTTAAAACGCACCTTAATTAGTTGGTAGTTTTGAACTCCATTTATTCCTGTGTCTGGATCAATGGCCGCTGGGAGAGCATATCGAGAGTTTATAGCAGAGTTCTCGGGAATTGATATATTGATAACCGTTGCAGGGAATAATGGTGCATTATCATTTATGTCTTCTATCAGAAAACGTATTTTAACCAATCTAAATATTTCATCCGGCAGAACGGCAACCTCCACTTCATAAAAGCAACGGGTGTCCACTATGATGCCAGCACACAATTTCTCACGATCAATGCGAGCTCCAGTAGTGAAGATCTCACCTGTGCCCTCTTCAATTCGAATCAGTGGCACATCTCCGGTCTTGTATACTAACTTGAATTGCATAGGAGTTGTTAAAGACTTGTCTGGAATTAGCGACAAGTTGAGGTCTTTCAGCAAGTCGCCTATGAGGACGTTTTCTGGCATTTCTTCCCGAATGGTGTAGTTCTTCTCCTGGGCGCCAGACTGAAACACGACACATGCTAACAAAACCGCAAATATATACGTCCCGGACAACAAGTCCATACCAGGCAGGATTGCACTAGGGTGTTTTTTGTATCCCCCGCGGAGAACTGTCAAAGAGAAGAGAAAAGAAACAGGAAGAGGAAGAAGAAATTATTAAAGCCAAGTACTAAATGTAAGTTAACTAAATGCTCAGTTTTAAGTTAAAATCATTAAATGAAATAACAAGGTCCTACTGTATACCACAGGGAACTATATTCAATATCTTGTAATAAAACACAATGGAAAAGAATATGAATGAGAATATGTATATGTATAATTGAATCACTTTGCTGTACAGCAGAAATTAATAAAACAACCTTGTAAACCAACTATAATTCAATAAAATTAAAAAATACCAAAATCACTAACGAAAATACTAGCACAGTAGACTCTCTTAAATAAACTAATGACAGATTTGTTTTTAATCTAATATTATGCATTTTACATTAAAATGAAAGATAATTAAGCAAGATACCTTGATTATATGAGACCCAAAGTATTTATAAAGGTGTTCATCATTGAGAAAATATATAAAAGATAATGTTATAATAAGATAGTTAAAAGTAATGCAGTATGGAAAAACCACTAAATATTGTAATTAGCCTCCAATTAAAATAAAATTTAAAAAATGTTTAAAAATAAAGTAAAAGTAATGCAGTATTGTAAAACAATTGTCCTTCAATTAAAAATACATTTTTTAAAAAAGATAGTCAAAAGTAATAAAAATCATTTAAAACATTTCATTCAATAGTTAAGGAAAAGTAAAGGGATATTTGTCACTAATAACAAAAATATACTCATTTACTCTTTGTTACAACGTGGCTTTCAAATGCAGTTCTTCCATGTGAAATGAATGTTTTATGCAATATTCCATGTGTTCAGCTCTGGGCCTCAAAATGTAAATATAGATCTAGATTAGGAAGTTTGGATTAAAGAAGAAATGTCTTTTCAGAGAGAGAGGGTTTGATATGGCAAATGCTTAAACATGGGAAGGACAACTGTGTGAAAAAGGGATTAAAGTTGTCTTTTTTTGAATGAGAGGAACAAGATCTGGTATAAAATTACAAAGAGGCAACTTTCAGATCAACATGAAGAGCTGTCTATTAATTCTAGAAAAATAATGATTTTTCAGGAAAGACTGAATTCCATGTAGTTGGAGATACTGAAACAGAAGCTATATCACCAGTTTAAATTTGTATATTTATGATTTGTTAGCATCTGAACAGTGAGAGAACTGGAATACAAAACATACCAACTCACAGAATTTGTTTATTGTTTGCATGAAGTAGTCCATGTAAAAATGGGTTTTCACATCTTCAAACTGACATAACTGTTGTTGTTTTTCAGTCACTAAGTTGTGTCTGACTCTGAAGCATAAGAATTACCCAACTAAAAGAAACAGCTTGACTAGAATTTAGAAATAAGAAGGGCATTTAAAAAAAATTTGTGAAGTTAAAATAGAGAGTCCAAAAACAAACAATATCTCTGGCTGCTTTCCCCCTCCTTGTTTATTACTTTTCATTCCCTAAAATTTGCCATTTTATTTCAGTTTAGTTCTGATAATGTTCAAACAGGAACTTTTATTTATTTGTAATTTGCAAATTTCTCTTCAATTTGTATATTAATTCTCAATTCCTATTCTCAATTTTATTTGTTGGATATAGTCTCAATTTGGCATATTAAATATGTTTTAATATCTAGTATCATGATATATCATAATATGCTTCTGGATGTTATTTGTATGTATCAATGATATGCTCTATAAACACAAAGAGAAATTTGTATTACACTGCTCTAAACCCTGTAGGACATTATATTTTTATAATTAAGTATGGATTAATATAGCTATCAATTCATTCCAAAATTTTAAAGAATCAGATGATAGATGGTCAATTAAAAAATCTGTTAGAGATTTTTAAAAAATAAAAAATAGAGAAAACTATTAATGCACAAAGGTATCTAATTAAGGAAATTCTCAGTTTTCACTGGTAGTTAATAACCAATTTAAAATTTACAAAAAAAATACATTTGAATCAGTTCTAATGAGATGGATGAAACTGAAGCCCATTATAAACAGTGAAGTGAGCCAGAAAGATAAAGCCCAATACAGTATACTAACGCATATATATGGAATTTAGAAAGATGGTAATGATAACCCTATATGCAAAACAGAAAAAGAGACACAGATGTACAGAACAGACTTTCGGACTCTGGGAGAAGGCGAGGGTGGGATGTTTTGAGAGAACAGCATCGAAACATGTATATTATCAAGGGTGAAACAGATCACCAGCCCAGGTTGGATGCATGAGACAAGTGCTCGGGGCTGGTGCACTGGGAAGACCCAGAGGGATCGGGTGGAGAGGGAGGTGGGAGGGGGGATTGGGATGGGGAACACATGTAAATCCATGGCTGATTCATGTCAATGTATGGCAAAAACCACTACAATATTGTAAAGTAATTAGCCTCCAACTAATAAAAATAAATGGAAAAAAAACTACAAAAAATTTTAATTATTGTTCTAAAAACATCATGAAATGATATAAATAACTTGCTATGGATATTATGATCTGATTATGCCAGATAGTGTATTACATTAAAACAATTTAGAAAATATGCATATTGACAGGCCTGAAGACAAAAGCGGGGAAAAAGAAACCTACCCATTTGCAATCAGTAACAGAATAAATGCATTTGTTGCAATCATTGAGATAGTTTGGGTCATGAACAGAACCAAGTAATGAGGTAAATAGATCTGAAGCATCTCATTTTATAAATTTTTATCACAGAATTTAAAAATTATATATCATGGGTCCAACCACTTTCCTATGTTAAAGAGTTGGTATCATTTTTTTTTAAATTAAGTATCATGGTGAGTAATGCTAATGCTGAAGACATTTTCTATCCTAGTAAACAACACAAAAAGACTATTGCCTGTGGTATTTTTAGCATCATTTGCTCAATGATGAGCACTGGGATTACATAATATAGAAACCTTTTCAACTCATTCTCTTGTGAATTATTGGCCTTACCCTCCTTAATGAATGTGAGAGAATAAAAACACCCCATTTTTGCTTACTATGTGTCAATATGCATACATATATGTGTCTCCTACTGCAAAGCTAGGACATCTAAAAAAATTGAGTGTCTGTGTGTGATTTTATAAATACCATGCAAACATAAGCAAAAATAAAAATAGGGCAGTTACAGTAAGAATTAAACTACCACTCTATTCTTATCTTACCCTTAGTTATTATGCATTATTACAACTGGCAGAAGAATACTATAGATCTTTTTTTTAAGCATTGCATGCCTGTTGCAATCTCTACACAAGAGGGAGGATTAAGAAAACGATCTAATTCTAAGCAGTCCTGCTATCCCAATCCATTCAAAATATGTTCTATTTTACTTTTAATAATAGCATCAAATAAAACATTTTAAAATGTGTTTCATCACTGGAAATTCTCTCAGAGGTTTAGAAAACCAGAAAAATAAATTGTGAAAAAAGATACTTCAATTTCTAAAATTTAGCCGAACTTATTTAGAAAAGGTAGAGGAACCAGAGATCAAATTGCCAACATCCGCTGGATCATCGAAAAAGGAAGAGAGTTCCAGAAAAACATCAATTTCTGCTTTATTGACTGTGCCAAAGCCTTTGACTGTGTGGATCACAATAAACTGTGGAAAATTCTGAAAGAGATAGGAATACAAGATCACCTGACCTGCCTCTTGAGAAACCTGTATACAGGTTAGGAAGCAACAGTTAGACCTGGACATGGAACAACAGACTGGTTCCAAATAAGAAAAGGAATATGTCAAGGCTGTGTATTGTCACCCTGCTTATTTAACTATATGCACAGTACATCATGAGAAATGCTGGGCTGGAAGAAGCACAAGGTGGAATCAAGATTGCCAGGAGAAATATCAATAACCTCAGATATGCAGATGACACCACCCTTATGGCAGAAAGTGAAGAAAAAAAGAGCCTCTAGATGAAAGTGAAAGAGGAGAGTGAAAAAGTTGGCTTAAAGCTCAACATTCAGAAAACTAAGATCATGGCATCCGGTCCCATCACTTCATGGCAAATAGATGGGGAAATAGTGGAAACAGTGGCTGACTTTATTTTTCTGGGCTCCAAAATCACTGCATATGGTGACTGCAGCCATGAAATTAAAAGACGCTTACTCCTTGGAAGGAAAGTTATGACCAACCTAGACAGCATATTAAAAAGTAGAGACATTACTTTGCCAACAAAGATCCATCTAGTCAAGGCTATGGTTTTTCCAGTGATCATGTACGGCTGTGAGTGTTGGACTATAAAGAAAGCTGAGCACCGAAGAATTCATGCTTTTGAACTGTGGTGTTGGAGAAGACTCTTGAGAGTCCCTTGGACTGAAAGGAGATCCAACCAGTCCATCCTAAAGGAGATCAGTCCTGGGTGTTCATTGGAGGGACTGATGTTGAAGCTGAAACTCTAATACTCTGGCCACCTGAAGCGAAGAGCTGACTCATTGGAAAAGACCCTGATGCTGGGAAAGATTGAGGGCAGGAGGAGAAGGGGTTGACAGAGGATGAGATGGTTGGATGGCATCACCAACTCAGTGGCAAGGGTTTGGGTGGACTCCGGGAGTTGGTGATGGACAGGGAGGCCTGGTGTGCTGTGGTTCATGGGGTTGCAAAGAGTCAGACACGACTGTGCGACTGAACTGAACTGAACTGAACATATTGCAAACCTAGAAGGAATAGTTACTGTCCAGTTAGTAATTACTTTCATGAAGGTGTAGTCACACGTTCAACAGATATTTTTAAGGAGTTCGTATATACCAGGCACTGTTGTAGGCACTGAGAATAAATCAGTGAGCAAAACAGGCAAAATCCTCTGCCCTCACAGAGGATATTTGATAATAGAAATATTCCAGATTGTTTTTGAGTGTTCAACCAATGTATAACAAAGTTTACTCTGCCTCTATCAGGATGTAAACATGCATGATATAAATATGCATCAAAATTACCTCAGTCTCCAAAATTTGATTCAAACCCTTGCATTTACCACTTGAAAATGCATTGTTGTGTTTAAAATTTTGAAGTCTCTTTTAAAATGCTGAGTTTAATTTTTTGAATGACCAGTACAGAAATTTAGCTACTAAATATGGATAGAAAGAGCCATTGCTTAATTTTCTGGAAGCATGATGAATTTAACTCAGATATTTAGTGTAAAGATTCCTATGCACATACTTTTGTTGGTGGTGGTGTTTAGTTGATAGTGTTTGACTCACTGGGGGTCCATAGACTGTAGCCCACCAGGCTCCTCTGTCCATGGGATTTTCCAGTCAAGGATACTGGGGTGGGTTGCCATTTCCTTCTTCTGGGGATCTTCCTGACCCAAGGATTGAACCTGAGTCTCCTGCATTGGTAGGTGGATTCTTTACTGCTGGGCCACCAGGGAAGCCTGCACATAACCATAATTTGGCTCTAATTTTCCCTCTGCCATGAACAAACTATAAGATTAAATTTCTTTACCATGCTCCCACATCCACATCCTGTTATTATAGTCGACTGTTAGTTTGGAAACTCATAAGGGAGGTACAATGAAAACAGATACAGAGAATTAAAATTTTCTACAAGTTTCAGTAGTGCCAACATTATTTAAGTACTGTTTTTACAGGCAATATATAGTGATTAGGTAGGCAACAGTCATAGTTGGACAGAATCATGACAATCAGAGAAAGCAAAAGTAGAAACAAAATAAGCAACTTTGAAATTTTAAAATATGAAAAGCAAAAATGCAAATTTATTTTATAGTCTCTGAGCAATTTAGATTTAAAAAAGTAAACAGATAGGGGAACTAAGTCTTTACTATATGCAGTTCTAGAGATTTCAAGCCATAAAAGTGGTATTCAAATAGTTTGTCAGAAGAATTCCACTGCATAATTTCCCTGACATGTTTATTACATTTTCCTTCAATGTAGTGCTGTATTTAACTAGTAATAAAGTATATGGAGCGTTCCTGGTAGTTCAGACAGTAAAGAATCTGCCTGCAATGCAGGAGACCAGGGTTCGATCCCTGGGTCTGCAAGACCCCCTGGAGAAGGAAATACCCACTCCAGTTTCTTGACTAGAGAATTCCATGGACAGAGGAGCCTGGCAGGCCAAAGTCCATGGGGTCACAAAGAGTCAGACACGACTGAGTGACTAACACACACACACACACACACACACACACACATGCATATTTAAAGTAATTCTATATGAATGAGTGTCTTACATGCTACAATAACAAATTCTTAAAATTAGTACAAATTTAAATATTATATGAAAATAAGAAATATATGTATGTTGCACATGATCCTAACTCCACTTGGCTCTCATCACTGTAATTTAATTACTATAATGTCTCATGAAGTCAAAAATAGACAAATGAACAATCATAATATATTATATAATTGCTTCCATGTTCTTGTTTTCATGCACAAAGCTTTTTTCACAGACTGGGAAAACAACAGTGTAGTTCTTCAGGTTGACAAGAAGCCATGTAGGACATGTCAAGAAAAGCAACCACATCTGGTGAAAGACAAATGGGAGCAACTGATAAACTCAAATACTTTCAAAGGGATTGACTACAAGTAGAGTGGGGTAGGTGCACTGACTTTCCTATTTGATATGACTATTTCCCATGTACTCTGACACTTGAAATGTCAAAATGAAAGATTAAGTAGGGTAATTTAATTCTATAAAACTGATATTTTTATTAAATTTTATTCCACAAAGGGCTCATTTATTGTACATTTGTATGGGTCTAATCTTCTCCAAGAAGTGGATTCCATCAGTGTTTCTTCCTTCTAAAAAAAAGTTTATGTTTTATCAGGGATGTGCTTGGCAGTACAGTGGTTAAGATTACATGTTTCCACTGCAGGGCACATGGGTATGACCCATGGTGAGGAAACTAAGATCCCCGCATATGTGTGGTGCTGCTAAAATTTTTTTTAAAATAAATAAATATATAACATGTTTATGTTCTTTTCATTCTATGGGATCACAAAGAGACAGAAATAACTAAAAGGTTAACATTAATACTCCACAACAGTTAGTGCAGTGTTCTCTAACAGGGCTTCAAATCTGTTAATAATCAATGCTCAAAAATCACTTATAAGACAATTTGTGAAGGGTGCTCTTTTATATTAAATTTTCTGGATTTTTAAACATGATTTAGAGAGCATTTGAAACATGACTTTACAGATTAATCAAGCAAGAGACCTATTTCATTTGGCAAAAATATAATTGTTGCTAATCATCATATGTCCTTTTATCACCTTGTTCATTTCAGTTCAGTTCAGCCGCTCAGTCATGTCCAACTCTTTGCGACCCCATGGACTGCAGCATGCCAAGCCTCACTGTCCCATCAGCAACTCCTGAAGCTTGCTCAAACTCATGTCCATCGAGTCACTGATGCCATCCAACCATTTCATTTTCTGTCATCCCCTTTTCCTCCTGACTTCAGTCTTTCCCAGAATCAGGGTCTTTTCCAGTGAGACAGTCCTTCACATCAGGTGGCCGAATACTGGAGTTTCAGCTTCAGTATCAATCCTTCCAATTAATATTCAGAACTGATTTCCTTTAGGATTGACTGATTGGATCACCTTGCAGTCCCAAGGGACTCTCAAGAGTCTTCGCCAACACTACACTTCAAAAGCATCAATTCTTCGGTGCTCAGCTTTTTTTATAGCCCAACTCTCATATCCATACATGACTACTGGAAAAATGGTAGCTTTAACTAGATGGACCTTTATTGGCAAAGTAATGTTTCTATTTTAATATGCTGTCTAGGTTGGTGATAGCTTTTCTTCCAAGAAGCAAGTGTCTTTTAATTTCATGGCTGCAGTCACCATCTGCAGTGATTTTGGAGCCCAAAAACATAGTCTCTCTCTGTTTCCATTGTTTCCCCATCTATTAGCCATAATGTGATGGGACCAGATGCCATAATATTAGTTTTCTGAATGTTGAGTTTTAAGTCAACTTTTTCACTATCCTCTTTCACTTTCATCAGGAGGCTCTTTAGTTCTTTTCCACTTTCTGCCATAAGGATGGTGTTATCTGCATATCTGAGGTTATTGACATTTCTCAAAGCAATCTTGATTTCAGCTAGTGCTTCATCCAGCTTGGCATTTCACATGATGTGCTCTGCATATAAGTTATAAATAAGCAGGGTGACAATATACAGCCTTGCATACTCCTTTCCCTGTTTGGAACCTGTCTGTTTTTCCATGTCTGGATCTAACTGTTGCTTCTTGACCTGCACACAGATTTCTCAGGAGGCAGGTCAGGTGGTCTGCTGATCCATGCAGTCAAAGGTTTTGGTGTAGTCAATAAAGCAGAAGTAGATGTTTTTCTGGAATTCTCTTGCTTTTTCAGTGATCCAAATGAATGTTGGCAATTTGATCTCTGGTTCCTCTGCCTTTCTAAATCCAGCTTGAACATCTGGAAGTTCATGGGTTCATGCACTGTTGAAATCTGGTTTGGAGAATTTTGAGCATTACTTTGCCAGTGTGTGAGATGAATGCTATTGTGTGGTAGTTTGAGCATTCTTTGGCATTGCCTTTCTTTGGGATTGGAATGAAAACAGATCTTTTCCAGTCCTGTGGCCACTGCTGAATTTTCCAAATTTGCTGGCATAGTGAGTGCATCACCTTCACAGCATCATCTTTCAGAATTTGAAGTAACTCAATTGGAATTCCATCACACCCACTGTTCATAGTGATGCTTCCTAAGGCCTACTTGACATCACATTCCAGGATGTCTGACTCTAGGTGAGTGATCACACCATCATGATTATCTGGGTGGTGAAGATCTTTTTTGTGTAGTTCTTCTGTGTATTCTTGCCACCCCTTCTTAATATCGTCTGCCTCTGTTAGGTCCATCCCATTTCTGTCCTTCATTGAGCCTGTCTCTGTCCAGAGTTCTTCAGGCACTCTGTCTATCAGATCTATCTCTTGAATCTATTTGTCACTTGCACTGTATAATGTAAGGGATTTGATTTATTACCTTGAAGTGAATTTAACCATGATTACTTCAATACCTAGCAATTACTTTAATATGTTTGGTCTGTAAGTAACATACTATCATAACAAATAGTTCCTAGATTCACTGAGGATAAAAGGATAATTTCCATTTGGTGTAGCATTTTAATTTCTCTAAGTAGTTTCAAATCAGTTATTTCTTTTAATCTTTATAACAACCATATGATTTTTATGAATATCTGTAGGCATTGATTTATGTATTAAATATTTATATTGAATAGTTGGTAATTTCACACTCTAGAGATCCTCTAAATGATCATGTTTAAAGAAGGTAAATAAATGGGATAAATTTCTGACTTCACTGAGAATTTATTGAAGAGTCTATTTTGATTTTTAGATATGTAAGGATAAGTGAATACTTTTATTAATTCCTATCATCAGAAATTAATAATAAAACAGTATAGGTCTAATCAGAAAAAAAAACGTGATGACTTGGTATATTTTCTATTTAGCTTCTAATTTATCAAAATCATGATGCAATAAATTCAACAGTTAAAAGCAAATGAGATATACCACCAGAATCTTGGAAATGGTGTTAAAAACAAGATTCCAGTTGATAGTCTGAAAAATGAATCAAGGTAAGATATCAGTTATAGGAAAATGAATGGGATCTATCAACCTATTGTTCCAAAGAACAAAATGTTGACTTTCATCCTTAATAGCTGCATTCATTCACCCAGGGAGACAAAGAAGCCTTTCCTGGTAAGATGACTTCAGGGTGACATAAATCCTCAATCAGTGGCTACACTTCATAGACCACTAAGCAAAAATGACACAGCAACTTTTAAAAAACCAGTTTTGCTCTTTGGTTAATCAACTACCTAATAACAAGTACCTCAGTCTGAAAGTTCAGCCAAATTCCCTTCTACTTTTAATTCTTATTCCCTTATACATATTTTAATATTCATACTGAGATTTTCATTTTGTTTCACTTCAAAACTCAAACTGGATGACAAGTTTAAAATGATGACATCAATGAATCAAAGGGTAAAAAAACATTTGAAACCCTAAATGAGACTACACAAGGCACATTTTGATGCATTTAATTTGGGGCAGGACAATAATCATACAGAATTCTGGCTTTAAAAATAGAATTAGCATTTATTAATTAAACACAACCTTCTGTCAGTTCTTAATTTGTACAAGAAACTTATATTGTAGGGTCAGCCCCATTTTCATAAAGGAATTGTTTCTATAACCGATTTCTTTTTTTTTTAGTTTAGCTCTTTCCCTGCTTATGAAGAACATAACTAACTTTGCTTATTTATGAAGGTTTGCAAAACAAAAACAAAAACTTAATCTTCTGGAAAATACATTTCACATTGATTTTGGAAAAGTTTGCCAAAGAATGTAAACAAAGACATAATTCTTCCTGTTAGGTATCTCCTGAGGTTCAAATTATTTGTATTACTTTACTCCCCCCTAAAAAAAAAAATGTTTGGTTTTTAGAATTACAACTTACATTGTGATGATTTCAACTGAAATAGAGTATGAAATAAGTGAAAAATGGTCATTCTATTATTTTAGATAACTCACAATTTCTGAACAGATGATAAATGTATATCAGTGTTCTCACACTTGCTTATTATTCTAAGAAATATTTGAAATACTGAAAATTATTTATCCTTTGCAAAGGAATTCAATACTTTAATGGAGATGATAGAATAAGCTATCATGACCAGAAATATTTCACACTTATTAAACAGACACTCACTCTAGGAAATTGTGATCACATGCTGCATTAATTCTTCCTATAAACTGACAACCCTGGAAAATGAAGGCCAGTGATATTCACGACAAAATTGCTTTGTATCAGGACTTGATTTTGTGGACGGCACAAGAATAAAACTTCAGAGAAGAAAAGACAATTAGACCCTCAAAAATCAAAGAAGTATATTTTTCACTCTATAGTCATATTTAGACCATAAGCATCTGGAAATATTCAATTCAGTATAGTCACCCTGGTCATATGTATCTATAAAAATTAAATTAAAAATTCAATTGCTCAGTTGTACTAGGCACATTTCAAGTGTTCAGGGAAAATAGGCAAATGTGACTAGGGGCTACAGTATTGGACACTGCAGGTTATAGAACATTTCTACCATGGCAAAAAGTTCCATTGGACAGTGCTAATTTAGAGAAAGAGGAAAATAATCTTGAGCTATGCATGCATCCAGCAAAGTGGCAATCATGGCTCGGGTAACCAATTCATAGGCAAAGGACCAAAAAATGATAAACTGAAATGATGAAGTGAAATTTATTATTGAATTATTTAGTAATGAATGCTGTTTTATGACATTAAATCTTGAAACTAGTAGATAGTGAATATTTTTAAGAGATTGGTAACTTGTTAATTCAAACAGAAACAGTCAAGTTTCCTCTTGGTTTAAATTAGAAATCAAACTGCTTGAGATCCTCTGAGAGAAAAAATGTGGTTTTACAGTTATAAATAAATAGTATCTTGCAATTATTTTCATAAAACATTATATGATCCCCATAAAAATTATGAGAAATACAATGTAAATAAATGTATTGTATCTGATACACTAAAATTTTGAAGAGGTAATATACCAATGCAACTACCCATTTTGATAGTTTTTAGGTTATTGTTTAGGGTCAATAGTAGTGTGAGGTACTGACTATTTTCTCCTGATTTACCACCATCATAATCCTTATAGGAATATGAAGAATATAATGCATGATAAAAATCACTAATTCTTCAAGAACTCCAGACAGGAAACTGAAGAGTATAGTGCAAATATCCCATATAGACCTCTATTTAAGTTTGTTTTGCTTTAAAATGCCAGAAATGCATGCATACTATAAATAGTATAATATAGAACTAGGCTTCCCTGGTGGCTCAGCTGGTAAAGAATCTGCCTGCAATGTGGGAGACCTGGTTTCGATCTCTGGGTTGGGAAGATCCCCTGGAGAAGGGAAAGTCTACCCACTCCAGTATTCTGGCCAGGAAAATTCCATGGACTATATAGTCCATGGGGTTGCAAAGGTCGGACCCGACTGAGTGACTTTCACTTCACTTCACCTCAGTAGAGAACTACGCAATGCAAGCCTGTATTGACTGTTATATTTTCTTATATTTCTATTTTTGTGCAGATTTAATTCTTGACCTCCAAGTTCTCTGCAGTGCTAGATACAGTCTTAAAAAATGTTGCTGATTTTTAATTTTTATGTACATATATACATTGTAAAAAAAGAAACATAATTTAACAAATAAAAGACAAAATTTTTAAATGTAAAGAAAGTGATTTAGTTTAAAAACTGAGAAAAGTTTATTTAAACCACTAGTGCGAACTAAAATGGACTGGAATGGGTGAATTTAAATCAGATGACCATTATATCTATCTACTATTGTAAGCAAGAATCCCTTAGACAAAACAGAGTAGGCATCATACTCGCCAGTCAGGATGGCTGCTATCCAAAAGTCTACAAGCAATAAATGCTGGAGAGGGTGTGGAGAAAAGGGAACCCTCTTACACTGTTGGTGGGAATGCAAATAAGTAAAGCCGCTATGGAGAACAGTGTGGAGATTTCTTAAAAAACTGGAAATAGAACTGCCATATGACCCAGCAATCCCACTTCTGGGCATACACACTGAGGAAACCAGATCTGAAAGAGACACGTGCACCCCAATGTTCATCACAGCACTGTTTATAATAGCCAGGACATGGAAGCAACCTAGATGCCCATCAGCAGATGAATGGATAAGGATGCTGTGGTACATATACACCATGGAATATTACTCAGCCCTTAAAAAGAATTCATTTGAATCAGTCCTAATGAGATGGATGAAACTGGAGCCCCTTATACAGAGTGAAGTAAGCCAGAAAGATAAAGAACATTACAGCATACTAACACATATATATGGAATTTAGAAAGATGGTAATGATAACCCTATATGCAAAACGGAAAAAGAGACACAGAAATACAGAACAGACTTTTGAACTCTGTGGGAGAATGTGAGGGTGGTATATTTCAAAAGACCACCATGTATACTATTTATGGTGAAACAGATCACCAGCCCAGGTGGGATGCATGAGACAAGTGCTCGGGCCTGGTGCACTGGGAAGACCCAGAGGAATCGGGTGGAGAGGGAGGTGGGAGGGGGGATCGGGATGGGGAATACGTGTAAATCTATGGCTGATTCATATCAATGTATGACAAAAAAAATAAATAAATAAATTTAAAAAAAAAATAAAAAAAATAAATTAAAAAAAAAAAAAAAGAGTCTGAAATGTAGTACTTGGATGCAATCTCAAAAATGAAAGAATGATCTCCGTTCATCTCTACGGCAAACCATTCAATATCATGGTAATCCAAAGTATGCCCTGACCAGTAATGCTGAAGAAACTAAAGTAGAACGGTTCTATGAAGACCTACAAGACCTTCGAGAACTAACATGCAAAAAAGATGTCCTTTCCATTATAGGAGACTGCAATGCAAAAGTAGGAAGTCAAGAAACACCTGGAGTAACAGGCAAATTTAACCTTGGAGTACAGAATGAAGCAGGGCAAAGGTTAATAGAGTTTTGCTAAGAGAATGCACTGGTCATAGCAAACACCCTTTTCCAACAATACAAGAGAAGACTCTACACATGGACATCACCAGAGGTCAACACCAAAATAAGACTGACTATATTTTTTGCATCCAAAGGTGGAGAAGCTCTATAGAGACAATAAAATCAAGACTGGGAGCTGACTGTGGCTCAGACCATGAAGTCTTTATTGCCAAATAAAGACTTAAACTGAAGAAAGTAGGGAAAACCACTAGACCATTCAGGTATGACCTAAATCAAATCCCTTACGACTATACAGTGGAAGTGAGAAATAGATTCAAGGGACTAGATCTGATAGAGTGCCTGATGAACTATGGACAGAGGTTCATGACATTGTACAGGAGACAGCAATCAAGATTATCCCCAAGAAGAAGAAATGTAAAAAGGCAAAATGGCTGTCTGAGGAGGCCTTACAAATAGCTGTGAAAAGAAGAGAAGTGAAAAGCAAAGGAGAAAAGGAAGGATATACCTATTTGAATGCAGAGTTCTAAAGAATAGCAAGGAAAGATAAGAAAGCCTTCCTCAGTGATCAACACAAAGAATTAGAGGAAAACAATAGAATGGGAAAGACTAGAGATCTCTTCAAGAAAATCAGAGATACCATGGGAATACTTCATGCAAAGTTGGGCTCAATGAAGGACAGAAATGGTAGGGACCTAACAGAAGCAGAAGATATTAAGAAGAGGTGGCAAGAATACACAGAAGAACTATACAAAAAAGATCTTCACCACCTAGATAATCATGACGGTGTGATCACTCACCTAGAGCCAGACATCCTGGAATGTGAAGTCAAGTGGGCATTAGGAAGCATCGCTATGGACAAAGCTAGTGGAGGTGATGGAATCCCAGTTGAGCTATTTCAAATCCTGAACGATGATACTGTGAAAGTGCTACACTCAGTATGCCAGCAAATTTGGAAAACTCAGCAGTGGCAACAGGAGTGGAAAAGATCTGTTTTCATTCCAACTCCAAAGAAAATGAAAATAAAGTCGCTGAGTCATGTCCAACTCTTTGTGACCCTATGGATAGCAGCCTACCAGGCTCCTCCATCCATGGAATTTTCCAGGTAAGAGTACTGGAGTGGCTTGTGATTTCCTTCTCCAATCCCAAAGAATGGCAATGCCAAAGAATGCTCGACTACCACACAATTGCACTCATCTCACATGCTAGTAAAGTAATGCTCAAAATTCTCCAAGCCAGGCTTCAACAATACGTGAACGGTGAGATTCCAGTTTTCAAGCTAGATTTAGAAAAGGCAGAAGAACCAGAGATCAAATTGCCAACATCTGTTGGATCATGAAATAAGCAAGAGAGTTCCAGAAAAAACATCTATTTCTGCTTTATTGACTATGCCAAAGCCTTTGACTGTGTGGATCACCACAAACTGAAAAATTCTGAAAGAGATGGGAATACCTGACCTGCTTCTTGAAAAATCTGTTTGCAAGCAAGGAAGCAACAGTTAGAACTGGACATGTAACAACAAACTGGTTCCAAATAGGAAAAGGAGTACTTCAAGGTTGCATATTGTCTCTCTGCTTATTTAACTTATATGCAGAGTATATCATGAGAAGTGCTAGGCTGGATGAAGCACAAGCTGGAATCAAGATTGCCAGGAGAAATATCAATAGGCTCAGATTTACAGATGACACCACCCTCAAAGCAGAACTCGAATAAGAACTAAAGAACCTGTTGATGAAAGTGAAAGAGAGTGAAAAACTTGGCTGAAAGCTCAGCATTCAGAAAACTTAAGACCATAGCATCTGATCCCATCACATCATAGCATCTGATCCCATCACTTCATAGCAAATAGATGGGGAAACAGTGGAAATAGTGGCAGACTTTATTTTGGGGGGCTCCAAAATCACTGCAGATGATGACTGCAGCCAGTCATCATCTTAATAAATTAAAAAGCACTTGTTCCTTGGAAGGAAAGTTATGACCAACCTAGACAGCATATTAAAAAGCAGAGACATTACTTTCTGACAAAGGTCTGTCTAGTCAAAGCTATGATTTTTCCAGTAGTCATGTATGGGTGTGAAAGTTAGACTACAAAGAAAGCTGAGTGCCAAAGAATTGATGCTTTTGAACTGTTGTGTTGGAGAAGATTCTTCAGAGTCCCTTTGACTGCAAAGAGATCCAACCAGTCCATCCTAAAAGAAATCAGTCCTGAATATTTATTGGATGGACTGATGCTGAAGCTGAAGCTCCAATACTTTGTCCACCTGATGAGAAGTACTGACTCATTTGAAAAGACCCTGATGCTGGTATAGATTGAATTCGGGAAGAGAAAGTGATGACAGAGGATGAGATGGCTGGATGGCATCACCAACCCAATGGACACTAGTTTGGGTAAGCTCCGGGAGTTGATGATGGACAGGGAGGCCTGGAGTGCTGCAGTCCATGGGGTTGCAAAGATTTGGACAGGGCTGAGAGACTCAATTGAGAAAAGCCTCTTCTGAAATGAAAATGGAATCATTCAGTTTCTCTGTGCAATATTTTGTCTTGCTCCTAGTCTCTTTTTTCTCTAAAATTCTTATTTCTTAGGAGTCAGATGTTCCCAATTTTATTGTATTTAAATTCTATTTGGAAAAAAATGGACAAATAGATTTCATGTGTAGAGGAAGATCTGTCATTCTAATTTTGTTTATATATTTATCTTTCAGAATTTATTATATGTAAAACAGTAAACTAACATGGGCATTTTTGTGCATAAAGTATTGGATTTTACATTTCTATATCTACTATATAATACTGCTTTGTTTTCATTTAGTTATACTTATTTCCTTCCCACCTGTCAATAAGCTAACTTGTCATTATTAAAATATGCCCTTTTTAAAAGGGCAAGATTTTCCCAACATTACTTTCAAAATAGCAATTGAATTCACAGACTAAAACAAGGTAGAAGAAACTGGACTTTTATTTCTGTGTTGTGAGCCATATTCATGAGAAAATGTAAAATCAGTTTTTCTTAGGCATTATTAAGTGTAAGAAAAAATAATTCATTGATAGCAAATTCCACCATGCTTACAAAAAGAAACCATTTTATAGAAGTATTGTTAAAATATACTTTTGGTGTTATCTTCTTGCTTTAAGAATAAGTGAAAAGTTATCTATAACCAGAATGAACCAAAAGACTCCATAAAGCTCCATTCTTGCTACTGTCTTAATGACCAATATTAATGATTTCAAATAAATCATTCAGGGATTCACACCATTCGTGTAAAGCTATTGTTAAATATGTTTGATATGGAAATCGAGACAAGCATTTGTTTCCCAACTTAAAAATCAAAATCACAATATTATATCCAAATATAAATTGCCTTGATACAATGAAATTTAAAAAAAAAAAAAAAACTTTTTTAAGAGCTTTCACAATGAGCTATGGAGATGGACTGCCTGGTTTTGAATCCATGCTACTTATTAGCTGTGCAACCTTGTGCAAGTTTTTAAAAATTCTGTCTCATTAAAAATATATATATATAATACAGCATCTACCCCATAGTCTTATTGTGAAGATTAAATGAATTAACATATGTAAAGCATTTACTTCCTGGGATTCACATGTGTTTGCAGTCATTATTGTCGTCACTATTTAACTAAAGAAAACAAACAAACGCATTGTATTTCCTGTACTCACTGAAAGCAAAAAAGTCTAATCCCATGGGAGAAAAAAAATTGGACTTGAATTCTAGTATCAACTCTGACTTTAAGGGCTTCCCTGGTGGCTCAGTGGTAAATAATCCACCAGCCAATGCAAGAGACATGGGTTTGTTCCCTGATCTGGGAAGATCCCACACGCTGTGGAGCAGCTAAGCCTGTGCGCCACAACTACTGAGCCTGTGCTGCAGAACCTGGAAGCCACAACTACTGAAGCCCACTTGTCCTAGAGCCCTGGCTCTGTGGCATTGAAAAGCCCATGCATCGCAACTAGAGTAGCCCCTGCTCAGCTCACTGCAACTGGAGAAAAGCTCTCGCAGCAACAAAGACCCAGCCAAGACAAAAATAAATAATTTTTTTTTTTTAAATTTTCCTTTAAGTATTTATGACTTTGGACAAGTCATTTAATCTTTCTGTGCCTCTCTTTCTTCATTATGGTGAGTAGAATTGGAGACCTCTAATATTCTTTCTTGTTCTAGCATTTTAGATTGAAATAAGCTTTCATCATAAATATGCACTCATTTGTATAATGAATCTCAATTATGTGTAGTGCTACAGCTTTAAAAAATTTACATCACAATTCTATATGTAAATCCAAAATATATTATTGTCATCAACTGCATATTTTATATCATTTTAATTGATTTAAAATTATGTTTACATGGGTTAAAGGCTACATGCCTGTTTGCAGGAGGTAGTGATTTTATGGATTCTAGCCTGGCAAAAAAACACTTCTTCATATAATTTAGAAATAAAAACTTTGTTTTAAAAGAGTATTTTAATGATTATTTTCTATTTTCAAAGTTTTTTAGTAATAAAATTTCCCCTCAAAAGGGATATATTCCAATGACATTTATCTTTAGATATTACGGTCAGTTTTCAAATGCATACATTGAACAGTGTATCCCCTTGATGAAATAGAAAACATATACTAACTCATGGCTAATTTTAACTGGTATTTGCTTTTTTAGGACCAAATGTAAGTTAGAGAAAGTGGGAGTTTATTTTCATTGGATAATTGTAACACATTTTGAACCCCTGTAACATATTTTGACTATGTGGATCACAATAAACTGTGGAAAATTCTGAAAAAGATGGGAAAACAAGACCACCTGACCTTACTCTTGAGAAACTTGTATGCAGGTCAGGAAGCAACGGTTAGAACTGGACATGGAACAACAGACTGGTTCCAAATAGGAAAAGGAGTACATCAAGGCTATATATTGTCACTCTGCTTATTTAACTTATATGCAGAGTACATCATGAGAAATGCTGGGCTGGAAGAAACACAAACTGGAATCAAGATTGCTGGGAGAATATAAATAACCTCAGATATGCAGATGACACCACCCTTATGGCAGAAAGTGAAGAAGAACTAAAGAGGCTGTTGATGAAAGTGAAAGAGGAGGGTGAAAAAGTTGGCTTAAAGCTCAACATTCAGAAAACTAAGATCAAGGCATCTGGTCTCATCACTTCATGGCAAATAGATATAGATTGGGAAACAGTGGCAGACTTTTTTGGGGGGGCTCCAATATCACTGCAGATGGTGATTGCAGCCATGAAATTAAAAGACACTTACTCCTTGGAAGGAAAGTTATGACCAAACTAGACAGCATATTAAAAAGCAGAGACATTACTTTGCCAACAAAGGTCCGTCTAGTCAAGGCTATGGTTTTTCCAGTAGTCATGTATGGATGTGAAAGTTGGACTATAAAGAAAGCTGAGCACAGAAGAATTGATGCTTTTGAACTGTGGTGTTGGAGAAGACTATTGAGAGTCCCTTGGTCTGCAAGGAGATTCAACCAGTCCATCCTAAAGGAGATCAGTCCTGGGTGTTCATTGGAAGGACTGATGTTGAAGCTGAAGCTCCAGTTCTTTGGCCACCTGATGGGAAGAGCTGACACATTTGAAAAGACCCTTATGTTGGGAAAGACTAAAGGCAGGAGGAGAAGGGGATGACAGAGGTTGAGATGGTTGGATGTCATCACCGATTCAATGGACACTAGTTTGGGTAAACTCCAGGAGTTGGTGATGGACAGTGAGGCCTGGCGTGCTGCGGTTCATGGGGTCGCAAGGAGTCGGACACAACTGAGGGACTGAACTGAATTGAACTGAATACATTTTGTAATACATTGCAATACATTTTGAACTCCTGTGTTAAAAATATTGAAGCAAACACATCTCACAAAATCAAACAATTTTTTAAAATAGTATTTCCAAATAAAATATGCCATCATGATTTTGTATTGAAAATGATAAAAAGTCAAATTCTCTAAAGTTTATCACTTTAAAATTTAAAAGATAATTTAAACCTGTTACAGCTGATAACTGTAACATTGCACCTTAAAAATTTTCCACTAATTACAGCTGTTAATTTTCAAGGGGAACAACAGTGAGTCCGATTTGACATAAGGACAGCTTTTCCACCTCTTTTTTGTTTGTTTGTTTTTTTATTCAGAAGAAATGTTTTTTTAAAAAAAAAAAACAAAGCATTGCAAATATATTATCTATCCAACCAGTACGTTTTTGTGGACTACTTTTACTTTTTTGATGTTAGAAAATAACTAGCAATTGTTTTGTAAAACTTTATATACAACAACCAAAATGAAACAACAGAAACTGAAAACCAAGAAACTCCATGTGTTACCTAGTAATGCTACCTATTAAAAACTACAGAATCTAAACTCTGAGGCTAAAACTCAAAGGTCCTTGATTATTGCTTCCAACATAGGTTTTTTCTCATTAATTTAAAATCTATGATATCCCCTCTTCAGTCAAACCAACACCCACTCTCTAATCATAACATTTTTCAGATCTCTGGTCATCCATGGTCCTCATCTGCTCCGGGGCATTTCACACAACTCATTTTCTCTAAGAAACTTTCACAGATTAACATTACACAGGGGATATTTGAATAAGTATAAAAGTAAGCATAAGCTTAGAAGTAAGTGCTTAAGGGACTTGTTAAAATATGGCAACTCTGAAAAAGGCAGTCAACAAAGTCTTGGAGTGACCAGCTTTTCATTTTTTTTTTTTTAACTTTAATTTGGCAAAAATCTAATTAACAGTTATTATGTGTCATGTGCATTTGAATATCACATTCCTTTACTCATCTATTATTTCTCTCTCAACCTGTAAAATATACAGAATATTGTTTTGAACTGAATGTACTGTTGAATAAAATTTTTACCTTGGTTTAATTTGGCTTTGCTATCTTAATGGTAAGGGCTTCCTGGGTAACTTAACGACAAAAAAAAAAAAAAAAAAAAAAAATCTACCTACCAATGCAGGAGAAGTGGGTTCCATACCTGGGTTGGGAAAATGCCCTGGAGAAGGAAATGGCAACCCAATCCAGCATTCATGACTGGGAAATTCCATGGAGAGAAGAATCTGGTGGGCTACAGCCCATGGAGTCACAAAGTGTAGGACACAAATTAGCAACTAAACAACAACAACAATCTTAAACTATCACTAAGAAAATGGGGACAGTGCATTCTAAAATTTTTCTTTTTTTGGTAAGTCCAAAGTTTACCAAAAACTTTTGGTAAGTTTTTGTTTTTGTTTTTGTTTTTTTTTTTTTTTGTAAGTTTACTATCTCACGTCCTATTGAAAGCAAATCTGGTACACGTTTTAGGTCCAGATTAAAACATTGCGTGCATGTTAAATGGCAATAATGAAAAGCATTGAATCAGCCCGTTGATGATCAAATTACAAATTGTCTTATTCATCAGTTCAGTTCCGTTCAGTTGCTCAGTCACGTCCGACTCTTTGTGACCCCATGGGCTGCACCACGCCAGACCTCCCTGTCCATCACCAACTCCCAGAGTTTACTCAAACTCATGTCCAACGAGTCAGTGATGCCATCCAGCCACCTCATCCTCTGTCATCCCCTTCTCCTCCCGCCTTCAATCTTTCCCAGCATCAGGGTCTTTTCCAATGAGTCCATTCTTCCCATCAGGTGGCCAAAGTGTTGGAGTTTCAGCTTCAGCATCAGTTCTTCCAATGCATATTCAGGGCTGATTTCCTTTAGGATGGACTGGTTTGATCTCTTTGCGGTCAAAGGGACTCTCCAAAACCACAGTTCAAAAGCATCAGTTCTTCAGTACTCAGCATTCTGTATAGTTCAACTCTCACATCCATACATGACTACTAGTAAATCATAGCTTTGACTAGATGGACCTTTGTTGGCAAATGTCTGTGCTTTTTAATATGCTGTCTAGGTTGATCATGGAGAAGGAAATGGCAACCCACTCGTGTTCTCGCCTGGAGATTCCCGTGGACAAGTCAGGTGGTCTGTATTCCCATCTAATTTTCCACAGTTTATTGTGATACACACAATCAAAGGCTTTGGTGTAGTCAATAAAGCAGACATAGATATTTTTCTGGAACTCTCTTACTTTTTTGATGATCCAACGGATGTTGGCAATTTGATCTCTGGTTCCTCTGCCTTTTCTAAATCCAGCTTGAACATCTGGAAGTTCATTGTTCATGTACTGTTGAAGCCTGGCTTGGAGATTTTTGAGCATTACTTTGCCAGTGTGTGAGATGAGTACAATTGTGTGGTAGTTTGACCATTCTTTGGCATTGCCTTTCTTTGGGATTGGAATGAAAACAAATCTTTTCCAGTCCTGTGGCCACTGCTGAGTTTTCCAAATTTGCTGGCATAGTGAGTGCATCATCTTCACAGTATCATCTTTTAGAATTTAAAGTAGCTCAACTGGAATTCCATCACCTCCACTAGCTTTGTTTGTAGTGAGCTTCCTAAGGCCCACTTGACTTCACATTCCAGGATGTCTGACTCTAGGTGAGTGATCACACCATCATGATTATCTGGGTGGTGAAGATCTTTTTTGTATAGTTCTTCTGTGTATTCTTGCCACCTCTTCTTAATATCTTCTGCTTCTGTTAGGTCCATCCCATTTCTGTCCTTTATTGTGCCCATCTTTGCCTCAAATGTTCCCTTGATATCTCTAATTTTCTTGAAGAGATCTCCAGTCTTTCCCATTCTATTGTTTTCCTCTATTTCTTTGTGTTGATCTTATTCATGACAGTTTGATCTTATTCATGACAGTTTGTAAAGTCAAGATTTTGTAAATGTAGTAATAATGTGATGAATTATGTTCCAACTACCCGTAATGGACTTGAACAATTTGGGAAGGACTGTGAGGCACTAGAGAAATGAGAAGTGGCAGAGGGTATGGACGAAACTGTGGAGAAACCTAGAAAGAGTGGGAGTACAAAGGATAGGTAGGCAAGGGATGATTTTGAGTATTGGGATGAACTAGGAAAAGTATTCATGCAATCTAAGCAGGACAAGGATGGATGAAAACTAACTGGAGGAAATTGAATTTGGAAACCTAAACAGTAGGTAGAGACTTGGAAGAATTATACAAACTCAAAAGCACAGTGAGGAATTTGGCAAAACTGTAATGAACTGATCATGACTTCATTGAGTGGGAGACTTGAAGGACCGAAAAAAAAAACAGGGAAGGTGTGGGGAGATTTCATGGATATGGGAGGTCTTAGGCACCACTGAGAGTGGATCTGAGTAGAGTGTGGATTTGAGTACCTAAAGTGGATGGAGGGAAGAGATAGAGGTAATGGAGCTAATGGAAGGGAACAATGAAAATAATGATGTAACAAGTAAAAGAAAGTTGTTTAAATTTTCTTCCCTAAGTAAAAATTAAGTTACTGGAGAAATTTTATATAGACTAACAATTTTAATATATTACTTCTTTTTAGGAATGCTGGGAATGGGGGTGGGTTGGAGTGGCACATATTTCACTTTCTTGTTCTGCCACATGGAAGAGAAAAAGTGAGAATGGGAATTTGTGACAAAGAACTTAAATACATTATTTTAAAATATAAAATATATTGTACTACTTTATCACAGTACTACTCAGTACTGTGAGAAGGTTGAAGGGTTGCATTGGAGGACATATTATTCACTAAGTTTACAAACATAAATGATTTTTGAAAAAAATTAAAACCTCCATGACACCTTGAACATTATTTCAAATTTCATTTAATTAAATAGAATCTTAAAAACTTTTAATCACTTAAATGAAGAATGGGGGATACACTACTAGCTTATTTAATCAAATCATTTTCCTATCAGTGTTAAGACATTCCATGTATTTACTCACTAGAAAAATCTCTTGGGACTTCCCAGTGGTCCAGTGGTTAAGACAGCCTTCCTATGCAAGAGGCACAAGTTTGATTCCTGGTGAGGGCATGAAGGTCCCACATGCCCTGGAGTGTGGCCAAAAATGAAAAAAAAAAAAGTTTTTTTGCTAGTTGGTATATATTATATTTGTTTGTTGTTGTTGTTTTGTTGCTAAATCATGTCTGACTCTTTTGCAACCCCATGGACTGTAGCCCGCCAGGCTTCTCTGTCCATGGGATTTCCCAGGCAAGAATACTGGAGTGGGATGCCATTTTCTTCTCCAGGGGATCTTTCCAACCTCGGGATCAAACACACACCTCATGCACTGGCAGCGGAATTCTTCACCACTGAGCCACAGGGATGCCCATTATATTCTTTGACTATCTTCTGTGTGCTAGGCACTGAAAGGCAAAAATGAGAAAGAACAGTCACTCTACCTAAGTTGGTCCACAAAAAAGAGGTATTTGGACATTTATAATACATTGATAGTGTCTGTGGTCATTCAAGTCAATAGAAGCATTTGCTGTAATATGGGGGGATTTTTGTTGTTGTTTTACATCTCTCCCAACATATTAGTCAGTATACTGGAATGAATATAAACTTCCGTTTCCCCTCATCCATTTTAATGTTAAAATTTTAAGCTTGAT
The DNA here is from genome assembly GCF_910594005.1 of Cervus elaphus. Taxonomy (NCBI): domain Eukaryota; kingdom Metazoa; phylum Chordata; class Mammalia; order Artiodactyla; family Cervidae; genus Cervus; species Cervus elaphus. The sequence continues at coordinate 92,396,943 of NC_057848.1, forward strand.
GCAAATCTTTTAAGGAAAAGAAAGGTTTGAATACTAAAAATGGGAGTTCAGATAAAATCTGTGCTGAAAAGTTCCAGAAGAAGTGTGATTTATATGGTATTTAACATATATAAAACTCACCTTGAAATATCTGAATGAAAACCCACTTTTGCACAGTCCTCATAGTGCTCTGCAATCAGATGTGGGGTGGAGGATAAAAAGAGAGAGGGGAAGAAAGATCTTTGCCTCAAGTACAATGTAATTAATTGAAACTTAAAATAGATGTACCAAAATGATCGGGTTTTGATAACCCTATACTATGCTACGTGGGAGGTTCCACAGCAGGACCTGCAAGGTCCCTTTAGTTTTAGGGATGCAATGACTCTGTTATACCCTGATGGATAAAGTGCTGTTAGCAGCAAATCATTCTGGACTCTGAAATGCAGTCACAAAATATTCTAGGAATTCAAAATGAAGCAAAGACTCTGCTACCCTTATTTGCCTGCTAGAGGAAGATCAAATAAAAATGTTGTATCCACTAAATGGGCTTTCTCTTTTGGACTTATATAACAGTTCTCTAAACCTAACACATAGAATTGGTAACCTGCAGTAGGATTATGAAACAATAGAAACCATCGGAAAGCCATATAGACTCACAGTACTGTGTATATGCGCACTAGGTGTAATCCTAGTGCTTCGATTAACAGTATTTCTTCCCCGAAGCTGAGGAAAAAGGTCATTCCTTGAATACTAATCACATATTATGTCATTAAGAATTAATAATCATGAAATGTTAATTTAAAGTTCCTTCAATTACTAAACTGATCTAATGTTTCTTGGTATCAATTCACACTATCTTATAGGGGGATTTCTAATTCTGTAAGGAGGATAACAAAATGTTGTCTCAAATCCATATACATGCATTAGTATACTGTATTGGTCTTTATCTTTCTGGCTTACTTCACTCTTTATAATGGGTATATTATCAAGGGTGAAACAGATCACCAGCCCAAACTGGATGCATGAGACAAGTGCTAGGGGCTGGTGCACTGGGAAGACCCAGAGGGATGGGGTGGGTAGGGAGGTGGGAGGGGAGATTGGGATGGGGAATATATGTAAATCCATGGCTGATTCATGTCAATGTATGGCAAAAACCACTACAATATTGTAAAGTAATTAGCCTCCAACTAATAAAAATAAATGGAAAAAAAATGTTGTCTCACCCAAGCTTGTCACTTTCTTCACAAGGCTACAAAATTGAGAGCAGCTGAGGCAGGACCTCTCTGGCATGTGGATGGAATCCTTCTTATTCACAAAACAATTTTCCAAAGGTCAAACACTTGGATTTGGATTTCAAGAAACCAAAAATCTAAATTCAAAATGTAGACCACACAATAGCAGAGGTCCATCATTATACATCACAATCTTCCAATTTGCTGTAATGGCTACAAAATAAGAAAATGTTAATGACCTTTGCACAATTTTAGATTTTGGAAAAGGGGAAGCAAAGCACATAAATTTGTGATTTCTATATGATCTTATGGATCTTTCTTGGATTAAAAAACAAAAAGTTCACAGCAATTTTGGAGGTAGGGTATGCTAGAAATGTATTTAGGCTTTAGACTAGAAGAAGCTTTAAAAATTTCAAAAAGCCAGCCCACACTGCTGCATTCTTAATACCAATTAAGTCAGATCTTTTAAAGGATTTAATGCATATTTGTGTAGGAATCATGGAAATTTGCTACCTATTTCTATTATGTTTTTAGTTTTATATTGGTGTTGCAAAAACATAGATTAACTGAAAATGTGACTAGAATCTCACTGGTATAAATATTCTTCAGGGAATAACAGTTTACATTGCAATGGCTGGAATTTATACTTTTTAATACTGGAAATGGGAATGCTATGCTTTATCACTGCATGATTATGACTTTTCTAGAATTTCAGACACATGTTTTTCTCACATCCATTTCTCTACTAAAACTTTTTAGAGCAGTGCTATGCAGAACTTCCTGTGATGGTAGAAATAGTCTATATCTGAATGTTCCAATATGGTAATTAAAGGTGGATATCAAACCCATGAAATGTGGCTAGCGCAACTAAGAAAATCCATTCTTAATTTTGCATAATTTTAATTAACTTTTATTTAAACATTTACATGTGCTAGTAACTACCTTATTGAATATCACAGTACAGAGATACTTTGTATTCTGTATTTAATTTAAGGTATGCATGATTTGGAACAATGAACATGATTTGTTCATTTGGACATGGAACAATGGACTGGTTCCAAATTGGGAAAGGAGTATGTCAAGGCTGTATTTTGTCACCTTGCTTATTTAACTTATATGCAGTCCATCATGCGAAATGCCAGACTGGATGAAGCACAAGCTGGAATCAAAATTGCGGGGAGAAATATCAATAACCTCAGATATGCAGATGACACCATTCTTATGCAGAAAGCAAAGAGGAACTAGAGTCTCTTGATGAAAGTGAAAGAGGAGAGTGAAACAGCTGGCTTAAAACTCAACTTCCAAAAAACAAAGATCATGGCATCCAGTCCCATCATTTCACGGAAAATAATGGAAAACAATGGAAACTGTGACAGACATTATATTCTAGGGTTCCAAAATCACTGCAGATGGTGACTGCAACCATGAAATTAAAAGATGCTTGCTCCTTGGAAGAAAAGTTATGACCAACCTAGACAGCATATTAAAAAGCAGAGACATCACTTTACAGACAAAGGTCCATCCAGTCAAAGCTATGGTTCTTCCAATAGTCATGTATGTCAGAGTTGGACCATAAAAAAAGCTGACTGCTGAAGAATTGATGCTTTTGAACTGTGGTATTAGAAAAGACTCTTGAGAGTCCCTTGGACTGCAAGGAGACCATCCATCCTAAAGGAAGTCGGTCCTGAATATTCATTGGAAAGAATGATGCTAAAGCTGAATCTCCAATACTTCGGCCACATGATGTAAAGAACTCACTCATTGGAAAAGACCCCAATGCTTGGAAAGACTGAAGGCAGGAGGAGAAGGGGATGACAGAGGATAAAATGGTTGGATGGCATCACTGACTCGATGGACATGAGTTTGAGCAAGCTCAGGGAGTTGGTGATGGACAGGGAAGCCTGGCGTGCTGCAGTCCATGGGGTTGCAAAGAGTCAGACAGGACTGAGTGACTGAACTGAATTGAACCTGAATGCATGATTTGGCTTTTTTGGTGGCTCAGGTGGTAAAGAATTGCCTGCAATGCAGGTGACCTGGGTTTGATCCCTTGGTTGGGAAGATCCTCTGGAGGAGGGCATGGCAACCAATTCCAGTATTCTTGCCTGGAGAATTCCCATGGACAGAGGAGCCTGGCAGGCTACTGTCCATGAGACCACAGAGTCAGACATGACTGAGCGACTAAGCAGAGCTCAGCATTCATGATTTACTTATGGAAAATGTGTGTTATTAGGATACTCATGTTTTTCCATCCATGCATCCATTCATCAACCATCTAGTTGATCTTTAATTCTGAAGCACCCTCAGTATGTAAAACAACATGTTAAGTTTACATAATAAAGGAGATTTATGTTAGGTTAAGTTTAGGTGGTGCAGTGGTAAAGAATCCACTTGCCAATGCAGGAGATGCAAGAGACATGAGTTTGATGCCTGGGTCAGGGATTTTCCCTGGAGTAGAAGATGGGAAACCACTTCAGTATTCTTGCCTGGAAAATTCTGTAGACAGAGGAGCCTGGCAGTTTATAATCCATTGGGGTCGCAAAGCATCAGACATGACTGAGCATGCATGCACACATATGGTGTGGGAGATAAGCCAAGACCTGTACAGGATAAGTAATACTGTACATTGAATAGGCTAACTGACAAAAGAAAGAGCCATATGCTATGGGAATACCAAAGAACACTTTTGAATAATGGAATTAGGAAGAGGTTCATGGATTTCTTTAAATGTTTTTGATAAGTATGCAAGGCATATGAAGGACTGTAAGGAAACAAGATTGCAAGATAAGAAAGTCTGAAGGTTAGCCTGAAATGTGGGGATTATAAAGAGGGAATACTCAAAGCTTTTTTAAATGACTGAAAAAGTTAGTGCCAAGAACAGATAAGGTAAAAGGAGAATGAACATGTTTGCAGGAAAATGTTGAGGCTAAATAAGAGAACACATTTTAATCTAAGATTTTTCTTAATTTATTTAATTATAAAAAGTTATTTGTTATAAAAGTTCATTTTAAATGAGTTAAATTTTAGCCAAAATAAATTTATATATTAACTTTAATTGTACTATTGACACATATGATCAACATAGAGACCACTATTAAAGTGAAGTCATCAATCATCTACCTTAACTTCCATCTTGGCCTCTAAAGACTAAAGATTAGGATAGCTACAATAAGGAGAGCTAAACACAAACATGTGAATTTTCCCTTAATTCCTGTATAAATTCCTATGGGGCCGTGCCACATAACCTAAGATGTATTAAATTATTTTTTCATTCCCTAGGAAAGTGCCTTGAATTCCTCAGCAAGTATTGAATTATGTATTAACCTAAAAGCAAATATCAAAACACTTTGGGAAAGTAGACACCCTTACAATGTGATATAGGTGGCTAATCAAATGCCACAAATATAAAAACAAACTGATTAATTTATTGATGCCCAGATCTATCACACGTTCCTTTTGAATATAAATATATAAACATATTAAATTTGAATACAATTTCTCATCTATTTGCAGAGATCACTGATGTTTTTGCTTTGCTTCTCTGAATTAATGTCCATTGTTTCAAACAGAAAATAGATTTTGCTTCCTTTGCAAGTAGAAAATTAAATATTTTCATAGTTTGAATAAATATGATTTTATTTAAACACTCAGGTATTGAATATCAATATATAAATGATTATACTTTGAAATGTGGGAGATAATCAGGGTTTTATCTTTGCTTTTAATTAAGACTGGACCTACAATGTTATCTTCATAGCTGAATTTTCATCTGTGGATTTATAGAACTAACAGATATGGGTGTTTTCTTCTGAGGAAATTATGATTTCAAGGATTTTGATTAACATGAGTGCTCATTTCTTCCCTTAATAAGAAATTTGAAAGTTGATAATTTGCAGACTTTTACATTTAATATTTTATTAACTGTTCAGGTACACTTTTTGACTTAGGGGCCATGCCTATGTAGGTAATTTTCTTTTTTCTTTTTCTTTTTCATTTATTTTTATTAGTTGGAGGCTAATTACTTTATGGTTTTTGCCATACACTGACATGAATCAGCCATGGATTTACATGTGTTCCCCATCCCGATCCCCCCTCCAGCCTCCCTCCCCATCCCATCCCTCTGGGTCTTCCCAGTGTACCAGCCCTGACCACTTGTCTCATGTAGGTAATTTTCTTCCTACTAGAATGATATACAGGGATCAAGAGGTTGCAAATATACAGTTTGCTGACACATGGATTCTTAACTCCTGGAATTTCTGCCCTCTAATAAAAAGTATCTCTATTAGCTTGTCCATCCAATGGTATATTGCTGGGTGGATTAAAATACTACTTTTCTAATCTCTCTCTCATACACACAGTCACACACTTTCTCACACTCACACACATACCATTTTTATTTTTAATTAAGAGCATAAATGGCAAATGTTTTAGGACTGAATCATATTTATCTCTTCAAATTACTTTCAGTTCTTGGTAAAGCAACATGTCAATGTGCCTAATTCACTTCAAACAAAATATTAAAGAAAGAACTGCCTATGAGAATAAGTTTAAGTAGTAATTGACTTGATTGTACATTTAGGATATGTATATTTTATGTACAGATATAATTCCTCTGAAATTCAAGATGAACTTGAAGCCAAAATATAGCTAATTACATTTGACCACCTCTCAGAGAATAGCTTCCTTCTTGATAAATTGTTATAATAAAAGTGAAATGGCCAATAATTAATTCATGCTTTGAGTTCTTCCACTTTAATCCTGCTAGCTGATGACTTACTCGTAAATTTGTATAATTGCAAACTGAAGCAAAAATTACCTAAAGCTTAGGCACATTTATTGTAGGAAAATCTGGTATTGGGTGAGATACCAAATTTCAGGTACAGCATTATTTAGATGAACTACATGTTAAATGTTGAGTCTAGTAATACTAATGGTAATGTGCACTGTACAGAATAGCAAAGGATCATGCAAATTTTCACATGTAGAAAATATAGAGATTACAGTAATATTACAGAATGTTTGAAGGTTGATAGAAAGTAGTATGCTACTTTCAGGGGCTTCCAGGTGGCGCTGGTGGTAAAGAACCTGCCTGCCAATGCAGGAGACATGGGTTCGACCCCTGGGTTAGGAAGATACCCTGGAGAAGGGCATGGCATCCCACTCTAGTATTCTTGCCTGGAGAATCCCATGGACAGAGGAGCCTGGTGGGCTACAGTCCATAGAGTCACAAAGAGTCGAACACGATTGACGTGACTGAGCACGCATGTGTGCTACTTTCATTAAGTTATACTTTCTCCTGGTTGGCCAACATATTTTAATCAGTTCAGATAATGAAACTCCATGATTTTTTTTCCATGAGGCTCTGAGAACTTAATAAAGAAGTCTTGGAATAAAACAAATAATAAATCTTTAAAAGAACTGTCATTGATAAGTTTCTAGGTGTAAAAAAAGTTATTCTCATGTTTTTAAGGTTAAGAGATCATCAAGCAAACAACACATGGTTAAAGAAGGTTGAATGATCTGACCTAAGATTTTGCTATTAATAATATACAAGAAAATCAGATAAAGATGACTGGGGAGAGAGGAAACTAACTTATCAGCTAAAGGAAACAACAGTCTACACTAGACAATCATCTTCACTGGTTGACTTGACCTTATGAATGTATTTATCAATTTCAGTCACTATCTGCCTTAAGTATTGATTCTCCCTGTTCACCTTTACATCAGTAAGCTTTACTAAGAAGTTTCTGTTAAAAACTAAACTATTTGAACTTTTTTTTAATTTATTTTTTTATTTATTTTAATTGGAAGCTAATTACTTTACAATATTGTAGTGGTTTTTTGCCATACATTGACATGAATCTGAATTAACAGTATTTGACTCATTGCCTCTTCCTGATCATTAGATGCATAGGTCTATAAGAGACCACATCCTTTTTTGTTTTTGATAGTAGAAAACTTTCATCTTTATTCAGATTTCACACAAACTATGAATAAAACAATGTTTACTCTCTGCTCTTCTGCACATGTTCAGACATGGCTGCATGAATCCAGCAAGGAATACAGAAACTAGCCCCTGCCAATATCAAGAAATTTTATGAATATTTTATTTTTGCATTTTTCCTGCACTCAGTAAGTGTGGTCAAGTACTAAATTCCACATTGCCTATTATCTTTCCACCAGTTTAAGTCCAAGCCTAAACTCAAATTTTAACTTGCCTATGCATATTTAATTTACATAGAAATATTTAGTTCCTCAGTGAGATTAAAATTCTCGTTACCTCTGTGCCTTATTAGTTGGAAAGTAATAGGAAAAGACATTCTCATGGTGAGGTAACTGAAATTTACACTCCTTTTGACTTATCATCTTGAGAAAAGTTTCTTTTGTGGTTTCAGATTTCTGCAGGCTACAATTTTTTAAACAGGTGTACTGTGGAGATTATGACAAATCTGCACATAGAGAATTTAAGATATCTAAGAGAATTGTCACAATCATGAAAAAAAGTGAGAAACATCCAATGCCCATGCTTTCCTTTTAAATCAAAGCAACTTTTTCCAGAGGAACTCAAACCCTTTAAGTGGTTGTGTTGTAGTAAATACAAGACATTCCTTCACTTTCATTCTTTCTATTCTAGCAAGTTTGTTGTTGTTGTTGTTGTTGTTGCATACATCAGGACAGGAAAAAGACATATATATTTTGTCTCAATTTTCAAAAATTAGTAAACTTTTAGAATATTTAGAAGATACATAGAATATCTCCTTATAAGGAAATCAAAACATTCAGCTATGTGATTACAAAAGCAATCAATTTAAAGACAGCACTCAGATTGGGAGAAAATAATAGCAAACAAAGCAACAGACAAAGGATTAATCTCAAAAATATACAAGCAACTCCTGCAGCTCAATTCCAGAAAACTATATGACCCAATCAAAAAATGGGCCAAAGAACTAAACAGACATTTCTCCAAAGAAGACATACAGATGGCTAACAGACATATGAAAAGATGCTCAACATCACTCATTATCAGAGAAATGCAAATCAAAACCACAATGAGGTACCATTACACGCCAGTCAGGATGGCTGCTATCCAAAAGTCTACAAGCAATAAATGCTGGAGAGGGTGTGGAGAAAAGGGAACCCTCTTACACTGTTGGTGGGAATGCAATCTAGTACAGCTGCTATGGAGAACAGTGTGATTTCTTAAAAAACTGGAATTAGAACTGCCATATGACCCAGCAATCCCACTCCTGGACATACACACCGAGGAAACCAGATCTGAAAGAGACATGTGCACCCCAATGTTCCTCGCAGCACTATTTATAATAGCCAGGACATGGAAGCAACCTAGATGCCCATCAGCAGATGAATGGATCAGGAAGCTGTGGTACATATACACCATGGAATATTACTCAGCCATTAAAAAGAGTTCATTTGAATCATTTCTAATGAGATGGATGAAACTGGAGCCCATTATACAGAGTGAAGTAAGCCAGAATTATAAAGACCATTACAGTATACTAACGCATATATATGGAATTTAGAAAGATGGTAACAATAACCCTATATGCAAAACAGAAGAAGAGACACAGATGTACAGAACAGACTTTTGGACTCTGTGGGAGAAGGCGGAGGTGGGATGTTTAGAGAGAACAGCATCAAAACATGTACATTATCTAGGGTGAAACAGATCACCAGCCCAGGTTGGATGTATGAGACATGTGCTCGGGCCTGGTGCACTGGGAAGACCCAGAGGGATTGGGTGGAGAGGGAGGTGGGAGGGAGGATCGGGATGGGGAATACATGTAAATCCATGGCTAATTCATGTCAATGTATGACAAAAACCACTACAATATTGTAAAGTAATTAGCCTCCAACTAATAAAAATAAATGAAAAAAAATAAATAAATCGAGTTTGAATAGTAATATTTCTTCTCTCCTTTACTTATATAGTCTTGCTGACCTCCCCACATTATAATCCTTTAAATTATTCACATAAAGTGTACTAAATTATTCAAGAAAAATGTCCCAGTCACTTCACTTATCCAATGTCACTTTCATATTACTGAACGTTGTTTTCACTTTTTTTGAGGGGGGTAAGCATTCTGTCTATTTTGCCTACATCTTTTCATCCTGATCACTTAGTTTAGTGTGAAAATGCTCTAAATATAATACACATAACCAATGGAAATTATTGTGGTAAATATAATGCTTTTCTTCCAATATTAGAGCCTTAAAATATTTGAAATTCCTTTTTGAGATGTTACTTCAAATACAAATTTAAAAATACATAATGTACTTGTATGTATATATGTATGTGTATTTATTTAAAATGTATATATGAAACACATAGTATTTAAATCAAAAGAAGCATGTATCTAGTATAAAGAATGTCAGAAGACTGTATGAAACTAAATTTTTGAGAGAATGATAATTTGGGGGCTCAAAAATTCATCTTCTGTGTATACTTATTTGGGGAGATGGGGGACTAAAATAACTGAACATTAAATATGTTGTTATAAGCATTTTTAAATAGATCAAGTGAGTAGGAATAGAATCAACAAAAAAACTTAAATCTGATTATTGTTTTTTATATTCACAAAAAAAGTCTGAGAACAAAGTTTGGTATATTTATTATCTTTATTATTTTTTGTTGTTGTTGTATGGATAAATTTTATTTTATTTTTTTTATTTTTTATTTTTTTTTTACTTTTTGGATTCCTGCCTTATTTTTTTTTCATTTATTTTTATTAGTTGGTGGCTAATTACTTTACAATATTGTAGTGGTTTTTGTCATACACTGACATGAATCAGCCATGGATTTACATGTATTCCCCATCCCGATCCCCCCTCCCACCTCCCTCTCCACCCGGTCCCTCTGGGTCTTCCCAGTGCACCAGGCCCGAGCACTTGTCTCATGCATCCAACCTGGGCTGGTGATCTGTTTCACCCTAGATAATATACATGTTTTGATGCTATTCTCTCGAAACATCCCACCCTCGCCTTCTCCCACAGAGTCCGAAAGTCTGTTCTGTACATCTGTGTCTCTTCTTCTGTTTTGCATATAGGGTTATTGTTACCATCTTTCTAAATTCCATATATATGTGTTAGTATACTGTAATGGTCTTTATAATTCTGGCTTACTTCACTCTGTATAATGGGCTCCAGTTTCATCCATCTCTTTAGAACTGATTCAAATGAATTCTTTTTAAGGGCTGAGTAATATTCCATGGTATATATGTACCACAGCTTCCTTATCCATTCATCTGCTGATGGGCATCTAGGTTGCTTCCATGGAATGCAAACTAGTACAGCCGCTATGGAGAAAAATGTGGAGATTTCTTAAAAAACTGGAAATAGAATTGCCATATGACCCAGCAATCCCACTTCTGGGCATACACACCGAGGAAACCAGATCTGAAAGAGACACATGCACCCCAGTGTTCATCTCAGCACTGTTTATAATAGCCAGGACATGGAAGCAACCTATTTATTATCTTTAAATACATCACAAAGGGAATCAGCAACTTCTAGAAGTAATGACAGTAAGTGATTCTATCAGTATTTTTGTCACTTCCATAAATGAAAATTGAGTGGTTTTTGCCATTTTATATAGGTTATATTTACTAGTTTTCAACACTCTCTGACTTTATCATGTTAAAAAATGAAAGAAAAATATTATTCTTGGATCATTCTCTAGAACTGAGTTAAGTTTCTCAGGAAAATTAAGAGTTTATGAGTAGAGCCAAGAAATGTCTTTAACCAAATGTCTTTTATCATGACATTTTATTGTATGTCTATTATTATCATTTTATATGAATCTTTTTAAAAGCTTGCATACTCAGCTTATTTGAATAACTGGTAGCTCAAAATTCAAATATTTATACATATTCAATGCAAAAAATTACACTTTATATCCTTTTGATAAAAATAATTAGTTTAGAAATAAAATGTCATTTCAGGCATAAAATAAGGAAATTCACTACCACATATATGTAGACTGAGTAGTCATTTGAGAAGGGTAAATAATACATTTATTTTAAAATAGAATTTTCTCAAATAAACCAATAAATGTATTATTAAATATTTGAAGACAATAAATTTATTTTTTCTAATTAATTAATGATATTTTAAGAAGTCACATTTGTTCTTTACCCCTGTTTCATTAAAAATGATCAGAACCACATTAAATATAATACTGCTGTTTCATGTTATGTGGCATTCTTATCAATAAAATATATTTAGAATCACCATAAAAATCCAAATTAGAATGGCAATTTTAATGATATAAAAACTATTAAAACAATTTCAATGATTTTTTTAAAATTAGGATTAATCTTAGATTATGAAAAGACTTGCTTTTCTAAAAAGGGAGATCATATCACATTAACATTGCTTAAACTGTCAAAAAATAATCTTCTTTATTCCTACTGACTTCCATTGCCAGCACTGGTACCAATCCAAGAAGTCTAAAATTTCCACTATTTAGCAAAGAGCAGGCTTTATTGTAATCACACTATCAATACGTGATTGCTTTAAATCTAGGAAATTGGATAGTCCTCCATTCAGGCTACTGAACTCCTTCCAAGATTATTTAAGTGCTGGCAAATTCTTGCAAGCCAAAATCCTATTAAAATAAAATATACAGGAAATAAACGTCCAGTTACTACAAATTATAATGGGGACACATATCTCAGTAGATTCAGAGTTAGATTCATCTTATAAGTTTAAATTCAGTAATTCAGCTCAGTTGCTCAGTGGTTTCCGACTCTGCAACTCCATGGACTGCAGCAGGCAAGGCTTCCCTGTCCATCATCAACTCCCAGAGTTTACTCAAACTCATGTCCATTGGGTCAGTGATGCCATCCATCTTATCCTCTGTCATCCCCTTCTCCTCCCACCTTCAGTCTTTCCCCGCATCAGAGTCTTTTCCAGTGAGTCAGTTCTTCCCATCACGTGGCCAAAGTATTGGAGTTTCAGCTTCAGCATCAATCCCTCCAATGAATATTCAAAACTGATTTCCTTTAGGATGCACTGGTTTGATCTCCTTGCAGTCCAAGGGACTCTCAAGAGTCTTCTCCGACACTACAGTTCAAAAGCATCAATTTATTGGCACTCAGCTTTCTTTATAGTCCAACTCTCACATCCATACATGGCTACTGGAAAAACCATAGCTTTGACAAGATGGACCTTTGTTGGCAAAGTAATGTCTCTGCTTTTTAATATACTGTCTAGGTTGGTCACAGCTACTCTTTCACAGAGCAAGTGTCTTATTTCATGGCTGCAATCAATATATGCAGTGATTTTGGAGCCCCCCCAAAATAAAGTCTCCCACTGTTTCCATTGTTTCCCATCTATTTGCCATGAAGTGATGGGATGGGATGCCATGATCTTAGTTTTCTGAATGTTGAATTTTAAGCCAACCTTTTCACTCTCCTTTTTACTTTCATCAAGAGCTCTTTAGTTTCTCTTCGCTTTCTGCCATAAGGGTGGTGTCATCTGCCCATCTGAGGTTATTGATATTTCTCCCAGCAATCTTGATTCCAGCTTGTGCTTCATCCTGCCTGGCGTTTCACATGATATACTCTGCATATAAGTTATATAAGTAAGGTGACAATATACAGCCTTGATATACTCCTTTCCCAACTTGGAACCAGTTCATTGTTCCATGTCCAGTTCTAACTGTTGCTTCTTGACCTGCATACAGACTTCTCAGGAGGCAGGTAAGGTGGTACAGTATTCTCTTGAAAAATGTTCCATAGTTTGTTGTAATCCACACTGTCAAAGGCTTTGGTGTAGTCAATAAAGCAGAAGTAAGTAGAAGTTTTTCTGGAACTCTCTTGCTTTTTCTATGATGCAACAGATGCTGGCAATTTGATCTTTGGTTCCTCTGACTTTACTAAATCCAGCTTGAACATCTGGAATTTCTCGATTCACATACTGTTGAAGGTTCGCTAGAAGAATTTTGAGCATTACTTCGCTATCGTGTGAGATGAGTGCAATTGAGCAGAAGTTTGGACATTCTTTGGCATTGCCTTTCTTTGGGATTGAAATGAAAACTGACCTTTTCCAGTCCTGTGGCCACTGCTGAGTTTTCCAAATTTGCTGGCATATTGAGTGCAGCACTTTAGCAGAGTTATCTTTTAGGATTTGAAATAGCTCAAGTGGAAATCCATCACCTCCACTAGTTTTGTTCATAGTGATGCTTCCTAAGGCCCACTTGACTTCACATTCCAGGATGCCTGGCTCCAGGTAAAGTGATCACACCATGGTGGTTATCTGGTTCATTAGGATCTTTTTTGTATAGTTCTTCTGTGTATTCTTGCCACCTCTTCTTAATATCTTCTGCTTCTGTTAGGTCCAAACCATTTCTGTCCTTTATTGAGCCCATCTTTGCATGAAACTTTCACTTGGTATCTCTATTTTTCTTGAAGAGATCTCTAGTCTTTCCCATTCTATAGTGTTCCTCTATTTCTTTGCACTGATCACTGAGGAAGGCTTTCTTATCTCTCCTTGATCCTCTTTGGAACTCTGCATTCACATGAGTATATCTTTCCTTTTCTCCTTTGCCTTTCACTTCTCTTCTTTTCTCAGCTATTTGTAAAGCCTCCTCAGACAACCATTTTGCCTTTTTGCATCTTTTCTTGGAGATGGTCTTGATCTCTGCCTCTTGTACCATGTCCTGAACCTCCATCGATAGCTGTTCAGAAACTTTGTCTATCAGATCTAATCCCACAAATCTATTTGTCACTCCAAATATCATAATATTTAGGTCACTCCAAATAAAAATAAAATGTGACTTTCACTGCTGAAAAGAAAGTTTACTTCATTCTGGAAAATCATGCTTGACTATTTCCTTTCCTTTGAAAATAATTAAGGATAAGTGTACCATTTATATGCAAATGCTTTTCAATCAGTTTATGTTGAATTTTTTTCTGTTATTCAGACACAAAATGTAGTCCATCTTAGCTTTTGTTAATAATTTTAAAATGAAGTAACAGACCACCTCTGTCTCCTGAGAAACCTGTGTGTGGGTCAAGAAGCAACAGTTAGAACCTTACATGGAACAACAGACTGGTTCCGAATTGGGAAAAGAGAGTATATCAAGGCTGTATATTGTCATCCTGCTTATTTACCTCATATGCAGTGTACATCATGTGAAGTGCCTGGCTAGATGAATCACAAACTATAACCAAGATTGCTGGGAAAAATATCAACAACCTCAGATAGGCAGATGATACCGTTCTAATGGCAGAAAGTGAAGAGGAACTAAAAAGCCTCTTGATGAGGGTGAGAGAGGAGAGTGAAGAAGCTGACTTAAAAGTCAACATTCAAGCAGCAAAGATCATGGCATCTCGTTCCATCACTTCATAGCAAGTAAAAGGGGAAAAAGTTGAAACACTGACAGATTTTATTTTCTTGAGCTCTGAAATCACTGCAGACAGTGATTGCTGCCATCAAATCATTAATAAAAGATACTTGCTCCCTGGAAAGAAAGCTATAACAAACCTAGAAAATGTATTAAAATGAAAGACATCACTTTTCCAATAAAGGTCCGTATAGTCTGAGCTATGATTTTTCCAGTAGTCATGTAAGGATGTGAATATTGGACAATAACAAAGGCCGAATGCAGAATTGATGCTTTCAAATTATAGTGTGGAGAAAACTCTTGAGTCTCTTGCACTGCAAGGAGATCAAATCAGTCAGTCCTAAAGGAAACCAACCCTGAATATTCATTGGAAGGACTGATGCTGAAGCTGAAGCTCCCATACTTTGGCCACCTGATGACTCACTGGATAAGACCCTGATGCTGGAAAAGATTGAGGGCAGGAGGACAAGAGGCGACAGAGGATGAGATGGTTAGAGAGCATCACTGACTCAAAGGACATGAATTTGAGCAAACTCAGGGAGATTGTGAAGGACATGACTTCACAACTGACCAACAACAAGTCCTCATTGAAACTCAAGAAACTTTTTTATATTGACAAAGGAAGATACATATGATTCTCTTTAAAAGTCTGTATTATTCGCTTTAAATTCTTCTGAGCTGAATAAATAACAGCCCTACTTATTAAATCAGCTTATTTAAAACCCAGATGGGATAATGAAGTTTAAAAAAAAAAGTCATGTCTATATTAAGAAAAAAAGAATGAAAAATATTTAAATATTGAAATATTTAAACTAAGCATTCCTAAAAGTTAAGTGTAAGCTATCATATACCTTAAATTGTTGATGATGGGCAAAATATTATGATAGGATTAGTTTGGCTTTGGTATTGCTGTTTGTTCAAGTGTAGTGGATAGTAGCAGAAAGTGCCTCAGTTGTTACAAGAAAGCTATTGATGCTTCAAATCTCAGATGAAAAACAAATAGGTACATGAACATATTACACGTAGATAATCATTTTAATTACAACAAAGTTATCCATATCATATCACCTTTGTTCAAAACGCTAGTCAAAAAAATATGCTTACATGTTCCTTTTTATCAGACAACATTTAACTATATAAATCAAAGCCTTATTCTCCTGGGCATATATTCCTTTATTGCACATCTCCAGATTACTGAGATGCTTCCCAGGTGGCTCAGTGGTAAAAGAATCCACCTACAATGCAGGAGATGCGAGTTTGATTCCTAGATGGCGAAGATCCAATGGACAAGGAAATGGCAACTCACTCCAGTAATTTTGCCTGGGAAATCCAATGGAGAGAGGATCCTGGCAGACTACAGTCCACAGGGTTGTAAAACACCACCACAGACTACTGAGAGCAAGGAAGGAGCCAAATTTACAGCAAGGGGCAAATATTTGCCTTAAGGAGCCCAAGAACACATTCCTAATTGTTAATTTTGTTTTCATTTTTAGAAAAAGGGATAATTTTAAAATAGGATAATAAAAAAAATTATTAATTTTTTTCACATAGATGTGCATATTATGGAACTGAAATAGAAAACAGAGTGACTTGTAGTAAAATATTTAATCTTTCATCAACTTACTTAAAGAAAGGGGGTGAAAATTCAATGGAAAAAAGGAAAAATATAGTAGAAGGAAAAGATAAGGGGCTGGAAAGTGGAAGAGCATGAACGTGTTGGGCAAAAACTCTAAGGAGTTATCAGGTCAGTCTCCCTACTGTGTGAACTTGGCAACTTTCTCTGACAGAATGTGGTTGTGCTTGTTATTAAGGGGTCAAAGTTCTGCTAGTGTATTAGAATTGGTTATGTAGATGAAAACTTAAAAGATCTAGTCTGTTTTTCCATGATTAGTATATATAATAATCTCAAACATTTTACGAACATGTATCTAATAATTATATTGCCACTTGCTTAAGCAAGACTATATGGGCATATTTATCCGTAAAAGTCCTTCCATAAATACTAATGTCTAATATATGAATAATATACATGTATCAAAATTCTACAAATGTATTTGCAATAATATTTGGGAAAATATACAATTTAGTTATATACCATCTCATCCAATTTTATAAGGTTATGTATAACACCTAATTTTAAAAACTTATTTGTGAACATATCAGTGTTCAGTGTTTGTGGTCATTTATGAATACAAATGTATACCATTTAAAATATTTAAACCCTCATATCTTTCAGCTCTATTATTCTGAGTAATACAATTGTTTTCACATCTCATGACTATTTGAAGTCTCTCAAAAAAATATTCAATGAGCATTATTTTTAGTTCACAATCAGGAAACTATTTGGGTAGTTATGCAGAAATTTATAATAAATCAACTGAATGGGCAGAAATCTATCTTCTCTTGTGAATCTTTAAGAACATTATTAAGTTCATTTACATCACTTATCACACTATATCAAAAAATGTGCTTGACTCATCATAACAAGTAGTCTATTAAAGTGTATCCCACATTCACTCTTGTGAGTCTAGCACAATCCCTCAATAGAAACAGAGCCACTTAACAGAACTACATATGTTTATGATTTATTATTTAACTGCAAGGTGATAGAAACTTCAGTTGCAGATATTTCTTTTAAAAATCCATCAGAAATACAATCATTTCTGTCTAGGAGAAGATGATTTTCATTCAAATCTCTAACTTTGTGCAACAGTCTTCTAAACTTTCTATTTTAAATTACCAAGGATCCAAAATATTTTTTCAAATAAAATAACCCAGGAAAATATTACTAAATATGGAATAAATCAGAAATAAGCTAATCAAAGTCTGGAGAAGAGTAGGGTTTGAATGAGTACTAAATTGGTGATATAAAGAAACTATAATAAGCTGGACACAAATATTTATTTTTTAAAAGATTTTTAATGCATATGTAGTTGTGATTTTTGTATAATTTCAGACATACAATATACTAGAGGACGAAATAATCCATGCCTGGGTGAAACATCTACCAAACAAGAACTGAATTCCTACAGCACCACTGCTATCTGGTGATATTAATAATATAGCCCAATATCAAGAAGACAACCAAAGTTTTACAAAATAGTTTCTCTTCTGTGAACACTAGAATTCTCAAGTAACAAAGGCATTGAGTATCAGTAAGGGAAATACAATTGCTAAATGTTATTAAATATAAATGTATACTTGTCAATATCTAATTTGAAGGCCACCATGTATCACAGATTGTAAAGGTGTGTGTCTATATAATGTTGTATACCTTTATTTTAGAAAAGTTCTATTTTACAAAAGTTCATATATCACTATAATTTAAAAATGTGTAATATCTGCCTACTAGAATGAGAGTCTACTTAGGCAAAACTCCACTAGGCTAAGCTTCTTCATGCTGTGAAAGTGTTGCACACAATATGCCAGCAAATTAAGAAAAGTCAGCAGTGGCCACAGGACTAGAAAAGATTAGTTTTCATTCCAATCCCAAAGAAAGGCAATGCCAAAGAATGCTCAAACTACTGCACAATTGCGCTCATCTCACACGCTAGTAAAGTAATGATCAAAATTCTCCAAGCCAGGATTCTGCAATACTTGAACTGTGAACTTCCAGATGTTCAAGCTGGTTTTAGAAAAGGCAGAGGAAACAGAGATCAAATTGCCAACATCCACTGGATCATTGAAAAAGCAAGAGAGTTCCAGAAATACATCTATTTCTGCTTTACTGACTATGCCAAAGCCTTTGACTGTGGGAATCACAATAAACTGTGGAAAAATTCTGAAAGAGATGGGAATACCAGACCACCTGACCTGCGTCTTGAGAAATCTGTATGCAGGTCAGGAAGCAACAGTTAGAACTGGACATGGAACAACACACAGGTTCCAAATAGGAAAAGGAGTATGTCGAGGCTGTATATTGTCACCCTGCTTATTTAACTTATATGCAGAGTACATCATGAGAAACGCTGGGCTGGAAGAAGCACAAGCTGGAATCAAAATTCCCAGGAGAAATATCAATAACCTCAGATATGCAGATGACACCACCCTTATGGCAGAAAGTGAAGAAGAACTAAAGAGCCTCTTGATGAAAATGAAAGAGGTGGGTGAAAAAGTTGGCTTAAAGCTCAACATTCAGAAAACTAAGATCATGGCATCCAATCCCATCACTTCATGGCAAATAGATGGGGAAACAGTGAAAACAATGGCTGATTTTATTTTTGGGGGGCTCCAAAATCACTGCAGATGGTGACTGCAGCCATGAAATTAAAAGACACTTACTCCTTGGAAGGAAAGTTATGACCAACGTAGATAGCATATTTAAAATCAGAGACATTACTTTGTCAACAAAGGTCCATCTGTGCATGGTTATGGTTTTTCCAGTAGCCATGTATGGATGTGAGAGTTGGACTATAAAGAAAGCTGAGTGCCAAAGAATTGATGCTTTTGAACTTTGGTGTTGGAGAATACTCTTGAGAGTCCCTTGGTCTGCAAAGAGATCCAAACAGTCCATTATAAAGGAGATCAGTCCTGGGTGTTCATTGGAAGGACTGATGTTGAAGCTGAAACTCCAATATTTTGGCCAACTGATGCGAAGAGCTGACTCATTTGAAAAGACCCTGGTGCTGGGAAAGATTGAGGGCAGGAGGAGAAGGGGACAACAGAGGATAAGATGATTAGATGGCATCACCGACTCAAATGACATGAGTTTGTGTAAACTCCGGGAGTTGGTGACGGACTGGGAGGCCTGGCATGCTGCAGTTCATGGGGTCACAAAGAGTCGGATACCCCTGAGCGACTGAACTGAACTGAAGCTTCTTGTTTGTACTTATCAAGTAGAGGCATCTGAGGTCATCTGTGTTTTATATTTGCACTGCATTTGCATCATTATTGTATGACAATGGTAATTATTTTTAAAAATACCTAACATAAGATATTTTAACTTTTGACTGGTCTTTGATCAATAACCTTGACTCACAGTTTTCCATTCTGGCTAATAAGCCTTAAGGATATGATTAAAAATTAAGGAATTGCTGTACTGCATTTGTCTGAAGTAGAAGCACAAACTGAGTTATTTGGACAATAATCTAATGTCTACATAAACTTAAAATAGTTAATTTGAAAAAAATCAGTTATAATAATCGATTAATTTAACTAAATGTGATACTATGAAGATTAATTGTAAATAAGTTCAATTCTACCTTTGGGGTTCAAGATAATGTTAGTGATTTAGTTGTTTATTGTTGAGACATTTCATTCTTCTAATATTTATTCTAGCATTGTGTATAAGGATTTCAGAACAGAGACTAAAATTGAAGGCTCTTATTTTAACTTGGATTGTCCAAGCAAATCCATTAAAAATAAAAATTACTACGTGTCTCTAGATCAAACCTATCAAATTTCAAATACAAATGAAATAAAATACAACAATCTTTGATGACAAAGATCATAAGCCATCTATAATTTTAATTTTTTTAAACTGATTATATAATCTACAACATAAAATGCAATTATCAAAGGATAAATCTAGGTTTTAAATAGATCAGTAAAGTGTGTGTCCGCATTTGTCAGGCTGTAACTGAATTGTTAACGACAGGTGATTTATAGATGGAATATTTCTCCTACAAATAAGATGTACATAAGGAAAAAAAAAAAGATTTCATTTAACTGATGTAGTTTATTGTTTCCTCAAGGCATGTTATTCTACAGCCTTACTACAGTTAATAAAGCTGAGAAATGGATAATTGAAACATGTCTAAAAGAAATAAAAATATCCATGTACACAGTCATTATTAATACAGTTAAATGATATTTCAAGAATGTAGACAATACTCAACACTGACCAATATTCTGAAATAACCTAAATGGGAAAATAATTTGAAAAAGAATAGATAGATATATGTACATGTATAACAGAATTACTCAGCTCTACACCTGAAACAAACACATTGTTGCTCCAGTATAAAATCAATCTTTTTTAAGAAAATGTGGACAAAAATAAACTTATATTTATCACTGTAGTTAAAAGTCTGGGCTGTGAAGTAAAAAATATCTGAAGGTGATTCCTGACATAGTTGTTTACTATCTGTGTAACTCTGTGCTCATTTGCTCAGTCATTTCTGACTCTGTGCGACCCCACGGACTGTAGCCCACCAGGCTCCTCTGTCTATGGGATTTTCCAAGAATACTGGAGTGGATTGCCATTCGGGGAAAGTCTCAATTTGCATATTTAACACAGGGATAGAATACACATATATAATTATGATTATCACATGTGCAAATTATATATACAATGCAAAAATATAGAGAGATTAGCAAGTGTACAAAAATAATAGTAGATGTGTGCTTGTAATTATCACTTTCCATTAAATGGCCACTGATTTTTCAGTTATTGTAAACATTTTAGTTTTGAGAATCAGCTTTCAAGTAAACCTTTTCTAGACGAAGAGCTAAGAAAATTTGATCAATAATTACGGAAAATAAAATGCTGTTGTTTGTTCCAAGTGAAAACTCTTCAAACTTTGAAAGAAAAAAGATACGTTTAGGTACATATAATAAATTGTGATTCAACCAAGTATAACCAGAGCAAAATATGACTAAGGTTTTTTGTTTTTAGACTATTTCTTTACATTTAACCAAAAGTCATTAATTTACGTTTTGAAAAATAGCGTGACCTTTGAAGGTGTGTTTGCTAAGCAAAAGTTTACAACTCTACTACATTAATCTATTAAAAGCCTAATATGTTAGACATTTTTAGCAGGAGAGCAAACACCTTTAAAATAAACAAGGGAAATATTTAATCTCCTATAAATAAGCAAAACATAAGTTTAATAAGTTGGATCACTCATAATGTTTATGGAACATTAAAATTTTAATATATTTTTGGTCCAAGGTAACAGGGACATGCTGTTAAAGTCAAGATGACTACAAAACTGTTTTTGTAGTATTTCTTCAAAAAGAATTTTTAGATTCAAGACTGATCTATATCGTGACACAGAAGAGTATTATAGTAAAATTTCAGTCAATTTAAGTTGCAGTATAAAAACTTCATGTAAAATATATATCTAATATATATATATTAGATTTACTTCATGTAAAATCATATATCTAATATTCAAGTTGGTAAATTATTTAAAATATGTAACATTGTCTTATAAAACATAAGACTTTTTCATAAAATTTGTCAATAAATTAACATAGTTAATTTGCTCAAAAAGAGTCACCATTTTTGCTATTTAATACACTCTCGTTTAATATTTACTATTCAAATCTAAAACCAAAATTAGTGGCAATACTTTGGAACATTTCAGGTTTTTGATCATTACACATCTAACTTCTCATTATTAATGTAAACCCTTTTCCTATGGTAAAATATATATATTGTATGATACAATGAAAAGCATACCTACCAGAGAGACCTAAATTCTACTCCAGACTGTCACTGACTAGCTTTTGTGACATTCTGCAAGTAACTTCAAACAAAATGGGACCTTCTGGAAAAGCAAATCTTAAGTAAGTGTAATTCATCACACTTAAACAGTATCTGTGTTTTATTAAGTTACTTATGAAAAAGTGCAACTTATGCACAGAGTCCAAAAATTCTACAGGATGACCTTCCTAAGCAAAAACAAACAAACAAAAAAATGAAAAAAACTAGAGATTCAAGGATACTCCATAATGTCTATGAGCATGCTTTTCACAAAAATGTCCCTATTTTCTAGTTGGAGGCATTAATAATGAGAACAGAAGGAAAATCCTAACAGCAAACAAGTTAAGAATATTTTCATCAAAACATTGCTGGTTATGAGTTACCTCAGCATACCATTAATTCCCTCAAGCTTGAGTATCTGTCTCATCACCTTTGCATTATTGTCTGCAGAGAAATGTTAATCTTAACCCAGAGTCTATATCTAGGAAAAATCTCTTTTCTCTTTCTTCCTTTATTAAAAAATTTAGATCATTGCATAATTCCCAGGATGAGTTACTTATAACCAGTGTCCCAATCTATTTAGCATAGCAAAAAGCTCACGGAATTTGAAGTTAACTCCTAATTTGGTGTGGCTTTAGGCAAGCTATTTAGCTAATTCTGGGCTATGTTGATTCTTCATTTGAAAAGAAAAAAGAAAGACAAGGAGGATAAAAATGTCTGTGCCACTTAACTCACAGGGTTGTTTGGAATGTTAGATAACTATATGTGAAGTCTTTTGTCAGGAGAAATTCATCAACAAATATCAATTTTATGTAGAGGAACAGTATTTTTAAGGAAACATTACAATAAGGGTAGTGTTTGTCTTTTATATTCAGTAGCACTTTGGCAGAATATTTTTCATCATTTACACTTTTAAGTCTACTAATTATCTCATGAGATTCATTAAAGTAACTAAACAGGGTTTGCTTCTCTGACAACAAAATATATTTTTGTAATACCTTCTAATAATCTAGTCCTTCCAAGGGAAAACAAAATGTGATTTCCCAGTGGATAAAACTATTCACCCCACGGGATTAACTACTATTACAAAAATTTATCTTAAAGAAATGCTTGAATGTAATTCAAATAAAATGAGAAACCTGAAACCTCTCAAAGTTCCAGGTTGCAAGCATTGCCAGGACTTAGAGCAATACACCTCAGTTTATGACTTAACATTCTATATCTAAGCCAACCCATTGCAGCAATAGATTTTCCTTTTTTCCTTCCAAATACTCTGCCTCCAGATCTATTCTCACAAATAGTTTTATCTTTACAGAGAAAGAAAACTCTTAGGAACTTGGCTCTTGTGTATTTTAAATTGGAAACAAATACTCATGTCTTTTTGTAAAAAGTCTTATTGGATTTATCCATCCCAAGTACTCTTGTTCAATATGATCACATCCTTATTTCCCAGCTCACAGAGACAATTGTGTCATTGCATACTTATGTTATATGTTTGAAATGACTAAAACTAGTGATATCCTAATTGTGCCAAATAAAATTCAATGAGTGCTCACTACAACTTTCTAATACAAATTCAAGACTCCTAAAAGATTAAACATAATAAACAATTGTTCCTTTGATATAGAGCCTTAATCATAATTGAACCCTCAATTACATTACATACACTGGCTGATGGAATGAATATTTTTGCAGGGATCATGAGAATAAGAATCTAGTGTAGTCTTTGACATTCGACAGGTATGTGAACTTAAGGGGGAAAAAACCTTGTCTAAGTGGCTTTCCTCATATGTCAAAATGGTTAGTACCTATTTCACAGGACTGTTGTGAGATTCAGATGAGATAAAATTTGTAAAATCCTAAAGTGCAAAGAAAACAATTTAAATGATAATGTAATCAGTCACATACTTAGAAATCTGGTGTTAGTGCCTGTCATATTTACCAAGAGGTGCCATTTCAGGTAATTTCTTTAGATTTAATGCAAAGACTCATGATGAGTCTACTTTGGTTTTTGGTTTTGTTTTTTTGTACAATATTAGTTTTTTCCATAAATGCACTTGTTTCAATTACTGGAAAAGGTTGTTCTGAAGTGATTTAGGAGCTACCATTAGTGTATGATATAAATAAGATAGAAAATATAATAACTTTATCAAAAGAAATATTAAACATTATATCTCAGAATGTCTTCCATTTCTTTGAAAGATGATACTTCCTTGAGTTGTCAATCTCTATCCTGGAATCTAATCTTAACTTGGAATTCTAATTATTTTCCAGTGAATAAATCAAGCCATTTTCTTAGGAATGCTATTACTAACTTTTGCAATTCTGTATTATAGAAATTACAAGCACTTCAGCATTTAATGTGTATTATATGACACTATCTACTGGCTGATTGTGTTTAATCTTCACTGACATTTTTTTCCCATTTATTTTTATTAGTTGGAGGCTAATTACTTTAAAATATTGTAGTGGTTTTTGTCATACATTGACATGAATCAGCCATGGATTTACATGTATTCCCCATCCCGATCCTCCCTCCCACCTCCCTCTCCACCCAATTCCTCTGGGGCTTTCCAGTGCACCAGCCCCGAGCACTTGTCTCATGCATCCAGTCTGGGCTGATGATCTGTTTCACCCTAGATAATTTACATGTTTCGATGCTGTTCTCTCGAAACATCCCACCCTAGACTTCTCCCACAGAGTCCAAAAGTCTGTTCTGTACATCTGTGTCTCTTCTTCTGTTTTGCATATAGGGTTATTGTTACCATCTTTCTAAATTCCATATATATGCGTTAGTATACTGTAATGGTCTTTATAATTCTGGCTTACTTCACTGTTTATAATGGGCTTCAGTTTCATCCATCTCATTAGAACTGATTCAAATGAATTCTTTTTAATGGCTGAGTAACATTCCATGGTGTATATGTACCACAGCTTCCTTATCCATTCGTCTGCTGATGGGCATCTAGGTTGCTTCCATGTCCTGGCTATTATAAACAGTGCTGCGATGAACATTGGGGTGCACGTGTCTCTTTCAGATCTGGTTTCCTCAGTGTGTATGCCCAGAAGTGGGATTGCTGGGTCATATGGCAGTTCTATTTCCAGTTGTTTAAGAAATCTCCACACTGTTCTCCATAGTGGCTGTACTAGTTTGCATTCCCACCAACAGTGTAAGAGGGTTCCCTTTTCTCCACACCCTCTCCAGCATTTATTGCTTGTAGACTTTTGGATAGCAGCCATCCTGACTGGCGTGTAATGGTACCTCATTGTGGTTTTAATTTGCATTTCTCTGATAATGAGTGATGCTGAGCATCTTTTCATATGTTTGTTAGCCATCTGTATGTCTTCTTTGGAGAAATGTCTGTTTAGTTCTTTGGCCCATTTTTTGATTGGGTCATTTATTTTTCTGGAATTGAGCTTCAGGAGTTGCTTGTATATTTTTGAGATTAATCCTTTGTCTGTTGCCTTGTTTGCTATTATTTTCTCCCAATCTGAGGGTTGTCTTTTCACCTTGCTTATAGTTTCCTTTGTTGTGCAAAAGCTTTTAAGTTTCATTAGGTTCCATTTGTTTATTTTTGCTTTTATTTCCAATATTCTGGGAGGTGGGTCATAGAGGATCTTGCTGTGATTTATGTCGGAGAGTGTTTTGCCTATGTTCTCCTCTAGGAGTTTTATAGTTTCTGGTCTTACATTTAGATCTTTAATCCATTTTGAGTTTATTTTTGTGTATGGCATTAGAAAATGTTCTAGTTTCATTCTTTTACAAGTGGTTGACCAGTTTTCCCAGCACCACTTGTTAAAGAGGTTGTCTTTTTCCATTGAATATTCTTGCCTCCTTTGTCAAAGATAAGGTGTCCATTGGTTCGTGGATTTATCTCTGGGCTTTTTATTCTTTTCCATTGATCTATATTTCTGCACTGACACTTATTTTAAATCTTTACTAAAATCATATGACTTATGATTAAATTGCTGTGCAGTGAAACAATATTTTCCTCTAACTTAAAAAATCTCATTCTATTGAGATGTATCCATATTCCCTCTGAAACAGGAAAAAGGAGAACTGTTCTAAAGTTATACAGCTGGATTTGATTACTCTAATTCACAAAATTTTGTTTAATATTTTTAGCGTTTCTCATATTTGTTAGATTAGTCCAAGAAATTATCTCATATTTTTATTCTGGTTGTTATGATCCTGAAGTAGTTTGGTGTTTTCAGCCGGTTCAGTTCAGTCGCTCAGTCCTGTCCGACTCTTCACGACCCCGTGAAGCACAGCACGCTAGGCCTCCCTGTCCATCACTAACTCCCAGAGTCTACCCAAACCCATGTTCATCGATTCGGTGATGCCATCCAGCCATCTCATCCTCTGTCATCCCCTTCTCCTCCAGCCCTCAATCTTTCCCAGCATCAGGGTCTTTTCAAATGAGTCAGCTCTTCGCTTCAGGTGGCCAAAGTATTGGAGTTTCAGCTTCAACATCAGTCCCTCCAATGAATACCCAGGACTGATCTCCTTTAGGATGGACTGGTTGGATCTCCTTGCAATCCAAGGGACTCTCAAGAGTCTTCTCCAACACCACAGTTCAAAAGCATCAATTCTTCGCTGCTCAGCTTTCTTTATAGTCCAACTCTCACATCCATTCATGACCACTGGAAAAACCATAGCCTTGACTAGAAGGACCTTTGTTGGCAAAGTAATGTCTCTGGTTTTTAATATGCTGTTTAGGTTGGTCATAACTTTCCTTCCAAGGAGTAAGCGTCTTTTAATTTCATGACTGCAATCACCAACTGCAGTGATTTTGGAGCCCAGAAAAATAAAGTCAACCATTGTTTCCACTGTTTCCCCATCTATTTGCCATGAAGTTTGGTGTTTTACATGAGTCAATTTTATATAATTTTTTGAGTTTTAGGGCCATTGTAAATTAACTCAATTTTTTCCTCATTCTGTCTTAAGTCTTGACCAGCATATTTTCATAGAAGTACAGTAATATCTCTACTTTCTATAGTTTCCATCTCTAGTCTTTGAAAATAGAATTTGAAGAAGTCTGTTATTCTTCATGGTTTTTTGGGTCCTGTTTTTTGTATTTCTTTTCTTCTTTGTGTACTTCGGAGTTTCCTCCTTAAATATATACATATTTTGCTTGCTCTACATGCTTCCTCAGGCACATGGAAGCAGTCTATGCTTAACATTATTAAGTAAGAGTAATGAAATCCAAGCCATTTTGCCAGACACCCAAGTTCATTTAGCACCTACAAAAAGCATTTTAGTACAGTTGGCCCTTTAGTTCACTAGGATCATGAAGTTGCACCAAACAAGCTTTGCTGTTGCTATTAAAGTACCAGAGCTTAGCAAAGTCTAGTACAGTTTCATTGGGAAGGCAGTAGCTGCTGAATCCCAATGCCACAATTAAGACATGAAGTAACAAATTTTTTCAGTTGTTTCCCTCACCCTGCCAGAACCACAATTGTGCCTAACAAACACAGTCTAAACACGCACAACTTGACTTATCTCAATAACTGTTTTCAACATTGTTTAATTTGACACCGGTTCCATACCAATATGTACTGCACACAAAGAAATGGAACTATGAAAACTTCTTAAATGGATTATGAATGAAAAGTTCTCTTGGATTAAATGGCTATGCTGCTGCAATCTAGGATAAAAATCTAGGTGTGAAGAAAGTAGCACCATGGGCTTTGAGTGGAATTTTATGGGATAGCAAATATAAAATAACCTTTACCAAGTCTCTTTTGTTGCTGTTGTTGTTGTTACCTTGAAAAATGTCAGACACAAAAAGAAACTAAAAATAATGTTTTTGACTTATGTAAATGAAAATTTAATTAATCATTGTACCCTGTATGCAAGCATATGTGCTAAGTCGCTTCAGTTGTGCCTGACTTTACAATTCCATGGACTGTAGCCCACCAGGCTCCTCTGTCCATGGAATTCTCCAGGCAAGAGTACTGGAGCAGGTTGTCATGCCCTCCTCCAGGGGATCTTCCCAACCCAGGAATCGAACTCACACCTCTAGCATGCAGGTTCTTTACCACTAGCGTCACCTCGGAAGCCCCATTTTATTCTGATATTTGAATAATTAACTCTTATGTTCATTTTCAATATGTCACAAATGAATATCTTCAAGGATCTACACTATATTAAATTCAGAATTTTTGGATCTTTTTGAAAAAGTTTTAAAATATTAGCAAGCTACTGACACTGTGTGGTCAATGGTTTTCTTTTTGAAAAAGTACAACTGTATGTATGTAGTCCTTATAAATAGATTTGACAATATAATGAGCAAGCAACTTTTATTCTGAACTATAGTTTCAACTGATCTAGCTACATCAAAGATTAAGATCAATTTTAATATCCAGGTATAATAAGCATATATCATTTTTAATTTTTATATATCCCATCCTTTGTAAAATAGCTAAATGGAATCTTTTAAATAAATCTGTAAACATTCGCTTACTTCACTTTTTTCATGCGTGTTTACCAGACTAAAAATTAACTCTTCTTTTCCAATGTGGTTTGAGAGGAAACAACAGCCTACATTCCTAGGTAACCTGTTAGAAACGCAGAATTTCAGGCCCCAGCTACAGCCTACAGAATCAGAATCTGCATTTTAACAGGGTTCCCAGATGAAAGGGATGTGCATTAAAATTTGAAAAGTACAGGAATAGGACTTAACTTCCTAGAAACTAGAGTTTAAAATAAATCATCAGCAGTGATGGTGACTGATCAGAAGCTCTATTTCTTTCTCAAATGCTTAGCTTCTATTATAGCTGCACTGTTTTATATATATATATATATATATATATATATATATATATATATATATATATATATTAGCATTGGCCTTATATTCCCATGGGCTTCCCAGGTGGCTCAGCTGGTAAAGAATCTGCCTACAGTGTGGGAGACCTGGGTTAGATCCCTGGCTTGGGAAGATCCCCTGGAGAAGGGAACAGCTACCCACTCTGGTATTCTGGCCTGGAGAATTCCATGGACTATATAGTACATGGGGTCACAAAGAGACACGACTGAGTGACTTTCGGTTTATATTCCCATAACTGTTTACTCTTGTATGCAATTTGAAGGCATTTAGAAGCCACGTGATATTTTATGTATTCCAACTCCCTTCCTCAAATAATCCTTCTTTGCACTCATTCACTTTATAAAATGGAAAGCATATATCTTAGCTGTTTTATCTCATGAATGTTAAAACTAAGATCTTGGGCTAAGAAAAGTTGCAGGACAAGGGATGATGTAAGAAATGTGGAGCCTGACTGAAGGCTAAAACGTCGGTCTTAAACTGATTTTTTTCCTGGTGTAAGCAGAAAGAACAATGGAAATTCTGCCTGATGACCATAAAGCAAGCTCTCTGTTAAAGTTTTATCCTATTTGTGTGTTTTTGCATGTGTTTATTACCCATTCTTAAGTCTCTTTAAAAAAAATTCATGTATTCCCACGTTTCTTTTGAAGATTCTTGATCCTAGTAAAACTAGCAAACAAATATCAAATGACAGTTAAGGTATTCCAAATACCAAATATGAGAAGTGAGAGAGAAGCCAGCCTAGGCATTTTCAAAAAGGTTGCATATTTCACACTAAACTGAAAACCAGGTCCTATCACCTAACACTCTGAGAATGTTCTTCTCTACTTGATTTCCTTTCCCCTTCTTCCCCTCTGCCACAAAGTAAAATAAAGCAGTGTAAGGTTATTCAGGGGAGAAAAGTAAGCTTTGTTTAGCACATTATGCCTGACCCATACTCCTGAAACCATGTACAACCCCTTGTGTCCTTGTCTTTTGAAGTAAAATGCTGTCTCAAGAGCTAATGAGTGTGAAATGTGAAGATATAGAAACAAAGAATATCTGTTGGGCTAAGGAACTGGTAACAATTTAGACTATAATTCTGCCACATAATAGAATCACCAAACTCCCAGTTCCCTGAAAGATACAGATAAAGGCCTGACACACATTTCTAGGTTGTTTTTACAGGAAGCAGACTCCCCTACCACCACCACCCAGATGAAAACTGCTGATCACAAGCACATAGACCCCAAACTGGCTGAAACCAGAAAGCTGATGATGCTTGAAACCTTACCTTGATGCCAATCAATCCAAGAACTGTCCACCAGTTGATCATGCCCTGCTCCTCGAACACTATAAAACTCCTCCCTACTCCCTCCAGGGTGAGTCACACGATCTTCAGGGCATTAGCCCACTGTGGCCTCCTTTGCAGGGCAAAGTATATAATAAAAGCTACTCTTTTCTACTTCACTGAAAACTCTGTCACCATGTTTCTATTTGGCACTGGTGAACAGAGGCCAAGTTTATACAAAACTCCCTTACACACAACTCTGACATGAGTTGCAAGATCACGCAACAGACCAAAGTTTAGAAAATTCACTTACAAATTTTCCCAAATTATATTTAAACATTCAGGAAAATGTACATTTAAGTCCTTAGGTAAATATTCATTTATAAAAACAAAACCATTCTTTGGGGTATGTATATGTCTTGCTATCTTAAGTAAATGGACTTTTCAAGTAATTTTAAAAGACTTAAAATATTTATACACTTTAATGCATAGATACTTTATTCACTTTGCCTTCATGTCAATACTACATTTTGCATGTTTTATAACATAATATGCACAACAGAGGTGTTTTTAATAATTTAAGTTCAAAAAAAAAAGTGTAAAAAATATACCATTTTCTATGTCTAAGACAGATTGGGAAATTGTCCAGCTTAATAAGGCCAAAGAAATAAACAAACAAATCCTGGATATTTTTAACTTTCTGATAAGATACAAAACTATTATGGCATTTGAGCAAAGGAGGGAACAGGCAAGGTTGCAGGCTAAACTTAAGAATGTTATCACGTAATACCTCATATGAGGTGCTGTTACACTCATTTTACATTTCTGAGACTTAGTTTTCTTGTCTATGAAATTAAGGAGTTGGATTAAATTATCTTTCTGGCCCCTTCCACTTGCAGAGTTTCTGAAATCTGGGCCATTCTTGGCATACTGTAATGTAACACCTGACACTCAGTATTTGTTAAATTTAGCATGGCTATATGTTACATTTTTGTTTGTGGTGCTTACTGTGCCCAATCAGAATGTAAGCTTCTCAAAGCAGATACTGCCTTAAACTTCTTTAAGAACTCCCTTTTTTAACCCAGCCCAACCACTGCATTTAAAATTTGCAGTGCTGAACAAGCAGCAGGTTGTTAGATATTGAGGGCTAATGAATCCAGGTATTGAAACTGGAAATACCTGCAGAGCCACATGATAAGGACATAATATATGGTAGAGCTTTCTGTAAAACATATACATTTTTTTTTCATTGGAAAGGGCCTTGAAATAATGTAAAATTTCTCCAAGTTACTTTTGGGAAAACTGTATTCCAGGGAGATGAAGTTATTTGCCCAAGATCACTCTCTGGATACCAACAAAATATCAATCGTAAAATATATTGTGTTCACACAATTTAAATAAGCCTTTTGCCCTCATTTCCTACACCAAAAGTCGCAGGATGAAGGAGTGCATAATCCTGAAGGCAACAGAAAATGGTGTGCACATCAGGAGCTTAATGTCCTTCAGTTAAAATGATATAAACCTACACACAATTGATTTCTAAAGATATTTTGCTTCAAAGATGGCATATCAGAACAAAGTCAGTATTTACAAATCACTGTCAAACAGTCTCTAAAACAAATCATATATAAAATATAAATGTCTTTCAAGAAAAATGAATTAGGCAATAACACTAAATATTTGCCACATTAGGTAAGCTTAAACTTTATGGAGTGTCATTCTGATGAGTCATAATTTGAATTATTCTTATAAATAAAATAGAGAAAGTATATGAGCATATATGAGCATGTACTGTTAAATTTCAATAGTCTTACTATCTTACATAGTTTTTACAGGGTTAGTGCACAAAGACTTAAAAGAGGAGGAGAATATGACACAAGTAGACAGTTAATTGACAGACTTATTTAGATATATTCAAATGTACTTTGGAATTTTTATTTTTTAATCCGAGAAGCATTCTTTTTTGTTTCTTTCTTTTTTTAAACATTCAGAACTTTGAGGAAATATACTCAAAGAAATGAGTGGCAAGGCAGGGTGTTGGCAAAAGCCCTCGCTTGGAAACCAAAAGTCCTATATAAACTTCCCCTCTTGCTACCTGGGAAGACTTAGATAGGATTTCATTTGTCTGACCTTCAGTTCCCCCGTTGAAAAAATAGGTACAACCATGTTTTTTCTACTTAAAAGATTTTTATGGGATTAAAATGATATACTTTAAAAAATTATATAAAATACTGTATAAATTAAATTAGGGGAATGAATTGAAACAAAACAGTACCTGAAATTTTAATGCTTTGTTTACATTTCATATGATGACAATAAATGAATTATAAAAATCAGTAATATCTTGATTTGCAGTCTAATCAATTGAAAATTTTAAAAGAAATAAATTTTCTTCTAGTTTAATTCAAATTCATCAGGAAATCAGTTTTATTATCATGCTAGAAGATAGGTTAGATTAATAAAATAATTTTAAGAGAAAAGAGAAAAATCCTCTCCCAGATTTTATTCTCTTCTTTCCTCTTTCCTCTTTTTGGAGGAAGAAAATTTGGGAGTAGTTTTTTCAAACGTATGTATTCAAGATGAGCAGATTAGGTGGAAAAAAAAAACATTCTTTCAGATCTGGGCTGAAAATGACAACTATAGCTATCTTAATTTTAAGTTTCAAAATTTATTATACTGATTTGATGTTTAACACATTAAAGACAATTAAAAGGGTGATTTAAATCCTTGATCAGTTGAGGGTGTTTAAACTGCAAAAGATAATAGAAACATTTATGATTTCTGCCAAGTCACTCTTTTAATTCAAAAACCGTAACTGAAAAAAGACTCCTTATTCAATTTATTTTCACCGTTTGATAACGAGAATGCAGTCTTTCTACAGATATAACCAAATCTCAAGACACTTTTCACTCTAAAATAGCTTTCTCCATGTAATAAACCTGTGCTTTACAATTAATGTTGTATAGAGCATAAATCTTGAGGGACCTTGGCATACAGGTCATTTGATATTTTTTCTTAACAAAAGATGACTACATTTCAAAATGAACTTCTATTGAAAAATAACACCTTTTCAAAAAGCATTAGATTAACTTAAACAATGCAAGCCAGTCTGGCATATCAAGACATCTTCATTCTAGATACTGAATGATCAATAAAATCTTCCAATATTAGAACCCTGCTCAGACAATGACATATAATTTGAAATGTTATAAAGTCAATCTAATTAAATGTACTTATAAATTTTATTTTTCCCAAAGGTAAAATTTACATATGCCATTGATGGAAGAATGTGCCATCTATTTTTATGGCATACTCTTTCTTAAATCCCCAGTTCCCAATGATGCTGAGCCAACCTCAGTACACGGAGAAGTATGGACAATTTGAGAACTGCCCATTTCCCATACACACACAAATATCTTTTTACCAACAAAGCTTAAAAAGCAAGGGTTCCTTTGCCTCTGAAGAGGCAAACCTGTTGTTGGGGAAAACCTGTCTGAGGAGAATGGCCTCTCAAAATACTTAAATTTGAGCCACTATGACAATTCCACAAAGCAAAAAGGAGGAGGAATAAAACAGAAAGAAACTTTCACTGAAAATATAAATAGAATGACCCATGGGAAGAGGACACGCCAGAAAGAATGGGATGCAGAGAAACAGTTTCAGAGTGTGTGATGAGAAATTCAGAAAAGTTGGAATTACTCCCCAAAGTACAATGTTTAAATCCCTTGTTGTAACCAAAGGAAAACAGACATTTGCAGGCATAATAAATATATACATATATATAAGAAATACAAGGAATTCTACTATAAATCTTGTCTGAAATAAAACAGCAAAAGACACACACAGACAGCAAAAAATCTGGGTGAGGAAAATTTGACAAATCTGTAAGTTTAAAGTAGAATTTCCTTGGTTCCTTTAAAAAAAAAATCTTTGAGATAGTGAAGGGAAAGAAAGTCCAAGGTGGCTAGTGGGAAGGAAGAAGTAAAATGGGGATAAGAGGAAAAATTACCTAGATAGGTAACGAAGGGAAAAAGCAGCAAGGGAAGACTGACAGAAGGAAAAAGCATAGAGATAGAGGTGTTAGCTAGTGCCTAAGAGGAGGAAAAAGCCAAGATTAAGGGATTCTAATGGTTGGTAGAGAAACAGCTGAAGCTGGTAAGGGTGGGAGAAATGATAGGGGACACAGAGATGATGCAAGGAGGTGTGTGGAAAATGGAGTGCAGTGGGCTTTATAAATGTGCTTGCAAGTTGCTGAAGGAGTTTGCTCTGATGGTAGAAGACAGGGAATTTGGAAGGCTTGGTGGGGAAGGTGAGATGACCCTAAAGATAAAACTCTAGAGATGATTAGGGCGAAAGAGAAATTATCTTTCAGCAAATAGCATTCATTTATTTCTGAGTTCTACTGCTTTACCTTGTGTGGTGCATGTGTTTAGGCCCTCTTCAAAATTTGTCCTCTTTTCTGGATGTGACAGTATCTTCTTAACTTATTTACCTTCACTCTCTAGTCCAATACCTTAGTTTACTCAAATACACATTTAAAGACATCTAAAAACAAGAAAAATATTTCTATTGTGTGCCACCTACTGCCCATTTTTTCCACCCTGTTTTGTTGTTGTTAACATACCTACTTTAAAAATCTTCAAAGTGGCCTATGCCTACAAAATACACACACAACTGCTAACTCCACAGTGGGACATCAACCCCACCACCACCACCTTACTTAGTCTGTATCAGGCTCTTTCAGGTCCACTTCTTGGCTAGTCACTGCTTAGGAATGCCTATTTTTCAAAGCCAGAGAGACATCTTCTTTATGAATCTCTTCTCGACCTCTTAGCAAAAATTAATTCCTCCCTCCATTATGTTCAATTAGAGCATTAATCACATTGTATTATAAATTTGTCAGTCTCCCGACTCACAGAGGCCCCAGATACCTTTCCACATGCTCTTTTGTATTCCTGGAGCCTACCAAACTGTCTGGCACAGTAGGTTTGCAGATTCTTTGGTGAATAAGTAAACATATTACACCTCCTTTAAAATATGTGAAACAAGATTACTGGAGAAAATTAGATTTCAAAATTTCATCCCCTGAATAATTCCCCTTCCCACTAATAGAAAATGTGGCAGCCATACATATTTTGTCAATTTAGTTTAAAGCCAGTGGCTTCTATAAAGTCTCCTTGTCTGGGAACCTCCCCTCTCTTCCCCAAGAACCTTATAAATCCTGGCTAAAGGCTGTTATGGATGGCTTGCACAGAGAAAAGGAGAATTTTCTGCTTTCTAAATCCCTTACCAGATTTCTCCCTGCCACCAGCAGTCTGGAAGCTCTCTATCAGGAATTTCTATCTTGCAAAGAACATGAAGTTTTTAATACCAAGAGAAGAAATAATGTGTAAACTGCAATTCCTTCTGCCAGGACTCCCAGCTGCCAAAACCCAACACTGCTTGGACATCCATCAGAATCGCATTCAGGTGATGTTTTTTTAAGTGGGGTGGGGGCTCCTTTCAACCCTAAGCAAATTATTGAACTTTAGAAAATGAATTCACTTTTATGCTTGGTCTGAGTTTTCTTTCCATTCCTGTATTTCAAACGCATAGGAACTTTTTTTGCTGCTTTTGCTGATATACAAAACCCTAGGTTTACAAAACGGAAGAATTCTCTGCTTCTGCTCCCTTTTCCCCAAAATCCCCTACCTGGCTCCAAACCAAAATACAGTCAGTAGGTAAGCATTTTATTGCGATCCCCTGAGGGTAATTTCTTTGGAAAGGAAGCTCAGTTCCGAGGCCCAGATGCTTCCACACACCCTGCCTCCGCCCCTCCTTTTTGCCCTGTAAAGCCTTCTCCAACGGCGCGCTGCGGTCCTTCTCCCAGAGCTAAAGAAAGAACTGTCTGCAATCGGGGAAAATGGATTAGCCTCCAATTCCGGGAAACAGGGGTTTGCTCCGTAAAAGAAGAGCAAACTCAGAAAGGAAGGCGCAGCGGGCTCCTGTCTTGTAAACCCCCATTCCTGAACGTTCCCAATTTGGCGCTCCGGCCTCTGGAAGTGACTGCGCAGCCTTATAATAAAGAGGACGGTGGCCTCTTCCCTGCGGCAGCAACCCTCAGAGCCTTTCCGCAACTTCCAAGTTCCAGTCCCTTCTTTCACTGAAAGGGGACCCTCCACACAGTGCAAGCCGCCTCCGTTCCCCGCCGCACCATTTCACTGGGAATGAGACCCTCTTCGCCTTCTAGGGGGCTTGCTCTGTTGAAGGCAAAAAGCCACAGGATTTTAAGGATGCCAGTCTTCATATCACCCGGGGAGGACAGATGACCGTGGAAATTTAATACTGGTAACTGTTATTATTTCATCTTTAAAACTTGCCCTCCAGAACGACGCTAAATAAGTGGATTCACGGTGAATAGTGAAGATGCAAGCTGAAAAGGAGCGGGGTCGTTGGGTGGGGGTCGTGGGGAACAGGGAAACGGAGGGAAGGAGTGCAGAAAGACCCTGAATCTGTATTAGATTCCGGGGTTCAAAACCTGCCTTGGCCCAGGCTGCAGCAACACCCCCCACCCTCCCGCCCCCGGCGCCTCCGCAAGCCTCTGGGGAGCGAGGGAGCGGGAAGGAGGGGCGGAGAGCGAGAGCGCGGGAAGGAGGCCGAGGGAAGCCAGGGCGGCTGCGCACTGGGAGCGCGCGGGGCTGGGCCGCTCGCGCTCCCGGCCGGGACCGGCCGCTTAGCCTCCTCTCGGCCCGCTGAGCCGCTCTGGGGCTGACATCATTGCCAGAAGGAGGGGCTGCCCGTGCCAAGGCGACTGGAGAACAAGGTTCTCGGGCCTCGCTGGCGTAGGCGCTTCCTCGCAGCTTGGCAGGCGCAGCGCGGTGGCGGCCAGATTCAGCCCTCGTGAGCTGAGCGCGGCAATTCTTAATTTAGCGGAGGGAGGAAGGTATCTTTAGACCTTAGCGCGTCCAGCTCTGGGTTCACTCGTGAGAACCGCCCGCACACTGTCCGCGCTTTCCTCTGATGAACCAGACAAAGGCAAGAAAGGGGAAAACATGTACAAATACTATTACTTCGACTGGCTTTCAAATGTCCGCTCCCCGCCTCCCCGCCCCGCAACGAAAGGTCAGCTCTTGAGGCTGAGCTTTCCCGCCGCGATTGTTTGAAACAAGATTGAGAGTGGAATTCTATCTAATCTTCACCAAGTTCAGAAGGTGCCCGCAAGTACCTTTTTTTTTTTTTTTTAAGTCACACCTGTTTTAACCTTTTATGCGACGGGAGGGAGTCGCTTTAGTCTAAAGGGACGCTACCTTGTCCTGCGTTTTGCTCACCGTTCAGTATTCTCGGCACGCTCCTCAGGTTGTCTCCTCGTTGCAGCGCTAAGAACACCAAAGCAGCTCCCCCAACACCATCGCCCCCTCCCATTATTTCCTGCCCCCCTCACCGTCTATCCCGACGTTTAAAGACTTTCTTCCACACACTTTCCTTCGCACAGAAACGGTTCCTATGCGAGCTTTAAACCCAACCTGAAGATGTTTCCACGCAAGGACTCGCTTTTGTTTGGTTCTCCCAGCTTAATTTTATTTATTCTTTTGTCCTCGCCCCTCTTCTCTCAAGTCTTTTTGCTTTGTGCATTTGTGCCGCAGTGGCGCAAGTTTCGATTCCCAGCCCCCAGCCAACATTTTTAGAAAGGTACCCCGCTCGGAGACTCCAAGGCAAGCCCTCAGACGCGCGGGCACACGCACTCAACACACGCACTCCTGCGCCCCGCACCCCAAAGGCGGTCAAAGCAGGGAAGCGCGGAAGAGGCCTTTTGCAGTTGAGCTCTGTAAGTCTTTCCTTAGGGGAGGAAAGGAAGTGGCTGGCACTATAAACTGTTCCAAAGTGGCACCTCCCCCCTTTATTTTTGCAAGGGGAAGATGTCAATTTGCAGCTAAGAGCGCACTTTCAAGTCGTGTTTCCAATTGAGGGCAGACTGCCGCTCCGCTCTTCGAAGTCTTTAAAGAAAAGACTCATTTGTGGCTATGCCTTTTTAAAAAGTCACCTTTTCTGATGACTCTCTTAAGAGGCATTCATTTTCGCGAAAAGGGACTGGTTTATGGCTACGCGCTTTAAAAATTAATTCCTTTGTGGACACATAAACTGTTTCTCGGTCCTATCTTAGTCAACGTCATTCATTTATGGGATAGCTAAGCGGGTTCTGGCTAAGGGCTGAAAAGTCATTTATTTTGGAGAAAGAGAAAGTCTTTTTTTTTTTTTTTTAATGAGAAAATGATGCCGTTTTTCGGCTACAAGACTGCAAGACGTTTCTTTAAAAAAAAAAAAAAAGCTAAGCAGAATTTTCCACACCTACCATCTCCACATCCAGCAGGTGCTGGCTGAGCCCGGCCCCAGAAGTAGGGCGGGAAGGAAGGGCTGGGAGGCGAGGGGCAGGCGAAATTACATGGGCGACCCTGAGCGCTCCGTGGCGCGCTGCGATCTCCTCTCTGCGCCAAGGGTCGGACCCCCAAGGATTAGGGCCAACCTGGCAAGGATCCAGACCTGGAGCCCCCAGAGACGGGAGCGCAGCGGTGCCAGACCACGCGAGAAGTCCGACGCGGGCTCCGGGCTTTGCCGCTCGGTTCAGAGCGCTCCTCCTGGCTAACCCGAGAATCCGGAGTGTGATCTTTCCTCAATCCCTGCCCCAATCTTAAGAGTTTGTCTCAGCCTCGCTGAAGCTGTATCCGTTAAAGCGAAAGTCCTTTTTGCACGGCCAATGTCGGGCAAATTCACGCGCGGACACTTTTCTGACAGAAGTGTTTTCTTAAAGTAACCAAGGCAAGCCGACTGGTGGCTATGCCAAAAAGAGACTAGCTGCGCTCACCTCCGGGGTTTGCTCTTATCCTTCAGGGAAGAGATGGGGGAAGGGGGAAGGGAGGACACGGGAAGCATCTCTAAAACCACTCTGGCCCTAATCAAGACCCTGAGAGCAGGCAGCCGGAAG
The DNA here is from genome assembly GCF_910594005.1 of Cervus elaphus. NCBI lineage: Eukaryota > Metazoa > Chordata > Mammalia > Artiodactyla > Cervidae > Cervus > Cervus elaphus. The sequence goes on from NC_057848.1 coordinate 92,436,005, forward strand.
CCTCCGCGCACCAAGTGCGGGACTCAGGCTTCACATGCCGCACTCTGTTCTGGCCCCCGGACCGGATTCTTACCTTGTTGTCCACGCCACTAGAGTAGAAATGAGGTGGTAGGTAAAAAAGAGAAAAGGCTTCTACTCGCTCCACGGAGACTGCGATTGCTGTAGCGGGGCTCTGCCGCCACAGCTCGCAGTCCGCGGAGCAGTTGGAGTCGCAAAGGCGTCCTTTTAGGCTGTTCAGGCCGCCCGGGTTGCCTGGGGTTGCCTGGGCTGGCTGTGACGCTGTTTCTGCTGGCTTTCCGCTTTGCCGCGCGGGTCGCTGCGTGCAGCTCAAGCTCACGGCTCCTCCCGCCCTGACAGTTCGCCGACTGCAAGGAGCCAGGGCCGAGCCAGCCCTTTTCAATGGCGAGGGGGAGGGACTCGATAGAGGGGGAGAAGGGGGAAGGAAGGGGGGTGAGCGAGTGGAAGGCGGGCGGGGGGGAGAGAAGTGAACCGGTGCCCTGGCCCCCTGCTGGGAGGGGATGGCGCAGCACCAACTGCTGGGTACCCCCCTCTGGTCCCCACTCCTTGCACCCCACATCCCCCACCGCTTCGGGGGCGTCCCCTCCTGGCTGACGGGGAACCGGGGAAGAAGGGCGGGGGCGAGATGGAGGTAAGCTTAGGAAGTTACTGCTCGCCGCCCCAAGCAGGCGGCAGAAAGCGTACAGTCTGCACCCTCGCGTGCGGGACCCGCTGCTGGGGAAAACGCGCCGCTTTCAGGCTTCCCGCTTTGCTGAGCGAAACCGAGGGCACGTTCCGCTCCGCTCGGTCCTCCGCTCGCTGCTCTCTTTGGCTTCCCTTTAAGTTGAACTCATTCACATTATCTTACAGAAGTTTTATTTTTCTTGTTATGTGTGATTTCTCGCGATCCCGCTAACCGCCCTCAGTCCCGCTAGAGAACGCGCATCCAGCAGCACCATTTTCTCATACAAAGGATACTTAAGGCAGACTAGTGGAAGTAGGGGCAAAGCTGCAGTTGGAGCCGAGAGACTGTCTCTGCATATATTACACTCTGCTGTGAACCGGGTCTAGTCCCTCGATTTCCTTCTGACGGATCGTCCGGGGGTGGCGGAGAGAGGAGTGAGGGGGGAAACCTAGCATTTGGCTACCCCAGGAGCAAGTACGAGTGAGCCTAAGCAGTTTTGGGCTTTGGGCTGCTTAAGTGGGGTCCAGCCGCTTCTCTGCCGGGGACCAGGCAGCATCGCGGGCGTGGACAGCGCGTTTCCGTGGTGTAGGAAAGGATGCAGGAGAGGGAGGAACCCAGCCGCAAGACTGATGCTTGCCAGCGCGCTCCGTCTGCCTAGTCGGTGACGCCCGGGCGGTCATCGCGGTGCCAGCTCTTCCAAGACTACTAGAGAGATCAGGGGCAGTCTGACTGGTTTGTGACTCGGAAGGGTTTCTAGAAGCAGGGCTAATTCCCCCGTCCCTGTTATGGAATTACAAGCAAATAGCAACACCAACCAAAACCTTCCCAGCTGGTCCACTCTGATTCTTACTCCAAGGAGCAAGTCCTTAAATTTACCCAGAGGCTGGAGAATGAACCCGGTGAATGCTTTAAATTTTTCCCTATAAAAAATGTAGTATTTTAGGTTTAGGTTTTAGCATCCGTTTTCCATGCTTAACCAGTAGAAAAACTTATCTTTCTAGTGCTCTGCTTTGTTTTGGGAAGGAGGAAGCTCTCTTTCCTGAAATAAAAGAAGGAAAAGTAGATAATGTTTTCCGGCGCCAAGAGCGCAGTATTCATTTTTATTTTTTTTCTACTGAATGGTAGGGGGAATATATCTGCATAGGGATAGAACATCAAGAAGGGAAAATTTGTGCCAATTATCATGAGTTGATTTTATCTAATAGCTTATTCCTGGAAAGTTATTATTATTATTAATGAAGGGCAAATCTTTCTGACTTTTCCCCCCAGTATATCCCTCATTTCATAACTGCCTTCTTTCCAATTCCTGATATTTTAAAAGCATAAAACCCTAGTTCAGATCACCTTTTGTTTTTCTCTTGTTTTTTTTTCTTTTCTTTCTTTCTTTTTTTAACATTTACAACCACTATCAGAAGGAATAATAGCAACGCAATTCAGTGCAGTCTGCATGAAAAGAGGATACAGGAAGTATTTACTGTTACATTTTACTCCTCATGTAACTCTGCTTCCATTAGTCACGTATCCAGCACATACATTGTCCTCTTCCTGGGAGCTAGGAGATGTCTTGGAGTTGAAATCAGAAGTTGTCAAATGGTTGTAGTTTACAGCTCTGACTCTTGGGATTTGCACTGCTACATAAGACTCAGTCATAGGTGATGGCAGGAAGTCAATGAAAATAAAATCAGTGATTGATCCAGGAAAGTGTGGCAAAGCCATGCTGTGGAGGTGCTCTCAGGGTATTAATAGTCACTCATAACATCCACATTAGACATCAATTAATTGATGTGTTAAGATTTCCATCTAAACCCAAGGCAAGAGGGGAGAACTGTCCAGTGACTATTATGAAGTATTTAAAGTTATCAAGGCAGACTCATGAGGTTAATATTAATTATCTACATTTTACAGTTTCTAGAACTGAAGATCACAGACAGGTGATATGCACAAGATCATGGCACTAAAGAGTAGCAGACTCTGGATTTTCATTTAGAGTATAACTCTAAACTTTAGCTACATGCTTGCTTTACAATGAATCTGGATTCTTCTATATATACTGCACATTTAGTCTTAAGTGTCTCGTACAGTAGAAAATGATCGATGTAGATTAGAGACATTACTTCCAGACCTAGTTCAACTAAATAACCCAGAAAATCATCTGAGAAATTCAGTTTGTTGATAAAAGTGGCAGAAATCCACATTTGAAAATAATGAAAAAATGTTCCCACTTTCTCTTCTTGTTCTGTCTGATGGTGGCACCAATGAGCAACGGAATAACCAAAAGCCAGGCCACCCCGCAAAAGCTCTTTACTTGGTGCTCTAACTCTAAAAGGACTGATCAGGACTCTACTCTGCTTGCACACAGAGAGAAGTCCCTGAATGAAGGCCTTTTATGCAGCATTTGCATTATATACATTGTCCTGCTAATCCTCAAAACCACTCTATGAGATAGGTATTATTAGCTTATTTTTTCTTTTAACAAATGAGGAAACAGAGACTCACAGAGACCAGATAAAATGCCCAAGGTTATAGAGCTATAAAGTATAGAGTTGGGAAATTCAAACCCATGTCATTTCCAGTTCACTATGCTGACCCTCAGCATATGGTCTTCAGATTGTGTGATTACACATTTTCAGAATTTGTATTACATCAAAAATCTTATAATTAACAAAAGGAAACTTTAGGAATTGTTTTTTGTAGGAGATACCATGAACAAACTGCTATATTCATTGCATTTGTTTATTCAGTGTTCCAATTTGGAACTTTAACCAGGGTTCTACTAAGATTGGAAAAAGGAAGTTATGGTAATGTGTACCCATAAACATGGAAATATGTGCAACCTCTGAGGAGTAAACTATAAAATTATCATATAATTATAGAATGGCTCATACAAGAAAATTAAAATACTTCAATGAGTTAGGATGTTTCTCAGGCCAATGAGAATTGATTAAAACTGAGAAATAATGTGGTAATCTGAAGAAAGGGTTGATCAGCTGTGCAGACCTAATAAAAGAAGCCTCAAAGAGATGAGTATTGGTAACTCTTATCCATGTACATTTTCATCTCACTGGCAAAAACCACCCTTGATATGAGATTGATGAAGCTAATCACATACTCTGCAATTTCAGTTGCCTTTGCATTGAAACACCTCTTATCAAGCACTCTATCATCTGATTGTGATTTGCTTTCCCATGTACACTGTCTAGAGAGAGAATGCATAGATCTTGAAGATGGATGAAACTATGTGCCAGTTATTTTACATCAAACTCCCTTCATCTTTATGTCATCCACAACAACTTGTACCTATATTACACATGAATGCTATAATCAATAAATCATCACTGAGAAAGTAGGTGCTTGTATGGACAGAAAACTGTAAAAATGAATAAATTACATTCTCTGTTATATTTTTCATAGTTAATGTTAACCATCAACAGCAATTGAAATTAGTAAGAGGCAGTAAAGCCTAATGATTAAGAAAAGAACTTTAGTTTTAAACCTGATTTGAAATTCTGGCTCTGGCATTTTCTAGTTGTGTGGCTGTGGGCAAATTAATCTCTAGATCTGTACGTATAAGACAGAGACTAGCCACATGTGCTGCTGAGCATTTGAAACTTGACTAACCCAAATTGAGATGCACTGTAAGTATGAAATACATAGCCTATTTTGAAGAGTTAGCACATGTACATACACACATGTATATGAAATATGTAAGTAATATTTTTAGATAAATTGCATGATGGTTATATTTTGACTAACAGATTAAATAAAATATTATTAAACTAATTTAACCTGCTTATTTTCAATATTTTAATGGGCTGCTAGAAAGTTTTAAATTATATATGTGGTTTGAATTATATTTTTGTTGTAGAGAGCTATCCTAAGAAGCTTTAATTTCTTCATCTAAAAATGGGGATGATAATCTTATGTAGCTCAAATTGTTGTAATGATATTTAAATAAAATAATGTACCGCAAATGCTTAGCACAGTGCTTGACTTTTAGTTTAAAAGTTGTCACTCTGCAAGAGTTAGGAAATAAACATAAGTAAAATTACAAAACAAACTCTGTAATCCTGAATGGGTTAGGAACTGCTCAAAGAGAAGGCTTTAGTTATGAATTAGTTTTCTTTATCTCAAGTGAAATCATTCTAATTCTCTCTAGAAACAAAGGCAAACATACATGTCTGGTTGTGGGGGGAAAACGATATTTGTGACATACAAAAATAATACTGTGCATGCAGGTGTTTTGAACAGTTCAAGGGTACTTTCTCAATTCCAAACATTTTTCCTGCCGTAGTTTGTGAGACCCTTTTACATTTAATTGGTAGATATTTCTAGTGTTGGGGCATTCAGGTGACATAAATAAGGCTGAAAGGCAAATACTTTTCTGCAGATACAGAAATGGGAGAAAGCATAGTAGTTCACTGTACCTATGACAAAAGTGCATAGCTCAACTGGAGACACTAGAGGGTGCTATTAGTGAGGGCTTAGAAGGATGAATAAAGTCAACACTTCCCCGTCTCCACTGCTATAGATTATAAGAATTTGAAAAGGGCATATCTGTGAAAAGAAACTAACACTTCTCCATTCCCTCCTGGACATGACTTGCAAGGTTTTTTTTTTTTTTTTTTTTTTTTTTTTAGTCTTGAGACTGCCCTTACAACATTCCCGAAATAATAAAATATTAGAAGTTTGAGAAAAGTTTGAAATGGTTCCCTGCTCTGGGAAAAACACTACCAAAGCCCAAGGAAGGGAGTAGGAGAAATAAAAATACACAAGAAAGGGCTTCCAATGAAGGAAAGACCCCAACAACATCTATAATTAAGTTGGGGTGGGAACATTTTTTGATAGTCATGCCATGTAATATTTTCTCTCTCTCCCTCTACTCACCTGCAGCTACTCACTTGCAGAGGACGAAACTGCAGCTGACTTTGTTTCATCGGAGCCTGGAAATTACAGTCTTATGTGTATAACTGAACTTTGCTGAAGCACTGAACACTGATTAATGCAATTAAATGAATACAGGTACGTGGTATTGTCCTCAAGGTTGCAGTTTCCTACTAAAGAATTACTTCTACTGTACTCTCATTTTTTCTTTTCTACAGATAAGTAGTTGCAAACTGTACCAGATGAGGCTTTTTATCTGTGTGTTATTTGCCTGTATTGTGATGTAAACACATGAGCAGGGGAAAGTATTGTGTATATTAAAGCGTAGAAGGATCAGAATACTATTAATGGTTTCTATCCTTATTTCCTTAGGACAAGCTTTAGCTAATATCACCAGATATTGCCTGGCGAGGTGAAAGATTCAAAGAGATTTTGGTTGATGAGGAAAGCAAAATTCCTTTTTGTTGTTTCTTTTAACAATGAGATTGAATTTTTTTCCACCCTGCCAAAACTCCTATGTGGTCATGTCTTCAGGAAGTAGGCATCAGGGACTGCTTTAAATTTAGGAAATACACACACTATGAAAATAATCACATAATGTTTCCAAAGCAATATATTGGGATTGATAAAAATATACATTTTTAAAGAATCCTGAATTAATCCCATACCACTCTGAGCCTTCTTTATTTTTTAAGCCTCTTTATTTCTATTATAAGATATGACTATGATGTAAGTAGATTTAACTTTTGTATGGTTTGTAAAATCAGTTATATTTTCTAATGTATGATAACAAATATACTGTGCATTTCATTGAAACATGTAGGAAAACTGCTTTAAGTTTTGTTTTTGTTTTTAATTAATAAACAACCATGACTGTGGTTTAGTCAAAGAAGTGTTTAATAGATGACTACTTTGAGCCATTTTTCATTGACTGGGATGTTTTAGAAATCCCATTTTAAGTGATTAGACTACATTTAGATAGTTAACATAGGGTTTCTGTTTTCTTTTAAGACTGAACAGTTTTATCTCATCATTACTGAAACTTAGCTGAATATCAATTTATTTGGATAAAATACAAAAAACAAGAATTCTTCTTAGTTGCCAAAATACAGCTCGTCTCAGCTATTCATTTTAGATTTCCTGCCACACAAGGTGAAGAATGGTGATTCATTTTACTTTTGGACAAAAAAAAAAAAAAAACAATAAAAAACAATGAGTCGAATCTTTGAATTAATTTTTCTTTCTTGACTAACTTCTAAATAAAGTGAAACCACAGATTCAGTCTGGCACACTATTGAATCTATCATGGTTATCTTTTTTATCAGGCTAGATAGGGAAGGAAAAGTGTTTGGAACATAGAAGGGCTCTCCATTTAAGGAAAAAAAAATGTGTGTACAAAACTGGCAATGAAAATGAAATATTGTTCCTGGATTCCTTCCATTGTGAATATTGTTATTATTAGGCTCCATTTTCCCTACATCTGTTGTTGGAGCTCAAAGCACTAAAGGAGCTTCACCTTCAGACTGAACCTAATCCTGTCATACCGAAAAATCCTTCAAAAATTTCCACCTTGTCAGATTGGTTTTCAGATTTGATATCTTTTCAGACCCACTGTTCAGTGTTCTTGTGGTTAATCCAACAAATGTGAATTTTACTCCAAGTCCAATATTGGTGATTTAGTTTGTGCAGTTAGCCATCCACCTCAAATATGTGAGTGGCACTTTAGTACCCACTGCTAGGACAAGAGTGCAGGCTCTGATAATCAGTTCAAGCATTGGCATATTGTTTACTTTCCACCTGTCTATTTCCCTGGTGCCCTAGTCTCAGTATCAATGAAATATTACCTGCTTGGCTAAGGGTCATGATCCCAACAAGACATCTTTCTTATAAATGTCCTATAAATACCAAAATAACTTATGATTCTAGCCTCACATTTTATGTTTTATATTCTTGCACCATTTATTCTATAGAAGATGCTTAAGTGGGTAAGGTATGTTTGTTAAGCCTTTTGCACTTCATCACATTAAGTAATAACATTCAACAAAGGTTATTATTCTTGAAGAGTACAACTGGATTACTTAGCACCCACACAGTTTCACGCCCATCAATTATAAATTATTTTCCAAAAACAAGCATAGAGATGTAACAATCATAGAAAAATTACAAATAAAATTACAAATAAAAAAAATTACAAATAAAATTACAAAATAAAATATTACAAAAAAAATAAAAGTGTGAAAATAACTTTGTCATAAATTTGTTAAATGACAGAGGTTTCTAACTGTCCTATGAATGAATAAAATGTCCCCCTGTTTACAAGGATCACTTTGGTTAGGGAGCCTGAATCGATTTCTGAAAATGCAGTAGTATTTTACAAGATAGGATGTGTGGTAACTTTGAAGCATACATCAATTAGGGACACAGAATGAAATGTATATCTCCAAATGTAGTGAAGGACCTCAAGAATTATATACTTATATTGAAAGTATTACACTCTTATTTGTCAGGTATTGTTCTAAACTTACATCTCATGGAGAATTAAATACTACTATAGCTTATGCTAAATTAAATTTGTTTTGAACTCTGTCATTATAGTCTTTTCTTCTTCTAAGGTCTTTTTGAGTTAACAATGAATAAAAATAACATAAATTAAAATTTTCTCTGAGATATAATGCTTCATTCTTATACTTTACAGAACACCTACAGCATGAGATGCAGTCTTAACTGGCAAAAAGTCTGATAAACAATATCTTTATTGTTACAGTAGATTTGCTCTACCAAGAAGCTATCAATTATAGTCCAATAAATTATTAACGAAACTTACTTAACTTAGAGTTTTATTTGACTAATAATAAATGAAAAGACATTTTACAACTAGAGGTTAGTCTTTTGTCTCCAAAGCGTGTGTGTCTCTAGGAAGAGAATGGGAAGAGAAGAAGGAGTATAAAGAATAGGCAACCTCAGGGTCCTTGAAGGAAGCAAGGCAGTACAGGTCCCTTTCCCTTTTAAAATCATTTTGTAAAGTTTCTCCTTCAACTTCACTATCATCACTTTTAAAACTTATTTTATGCAGCTTCTGTTTCAAATGTTTAAAACTTTTAAGTATTCCAGCAGGGTAAAGTGCTCACATGGAGACTGGTGTGGGGCCAAGTGGAAGTGACAACAGAAAGGCAATTGAAGTCACTATTCTCTTCACAGTGACTTTTCATAAGGCAGACTCTGGAAAGAAACAAAAGGAATTATCAGTTAGGAATACTGGACAGATACAGGTAGATGTTCAAACCCCATCTCCAACCTCTTAACCTCTTTACTTTGAGCTGCCAGTCCTGGGTTCCAGCAATGTAGTTTACAGCAGAGAAAGGGCTGTGATGGTGTGTGTGCTGCCTGAGGCCCTTTATTGTTGTTGTTTAGTTGCTAAGTCATGTCCTACTCTTCTGCAACCTGATGGACTTTAGCCCAACCAGGCTCCTCTATCCAGGGGATTTCCTGGGCAAGAATACTAGAGTGGGTTGCCATTTCCTTCTCCAGGGGATCTTCCCCACCCAGGGATAACACTCACATCTGCATTGATAGGTGGATTCTTTACCACTGAGCCACTAGGGAAGCCCCTGAGGCCCTTCAAAGGACAACAAAGGAATAAGTTTGGAGTTGGGAGAGTTGGGGACATACCCAGAGGGGAAACAGGTTTATTTAGAGAAGGACTTCCTGTGCCTTTAGTATGCAAATATGTGGCAAGGGCCTGTGAAGAGTTTATTCAGCCGGGGAACCCTTTTGAAATAGTACAAAAAGTGTTGCTAGTTAGTTTTAGAAGCACCTCTCTGAACTCTTGAAACATGTCTACCCCATTGTGATAAGGTTAATCTTTCTCCATAGAGCTGTGGCGTGCTATTAATATTAACATTCATGTCACCCTTGATGTGCTGCTGTTCAAAGCAAACAAGACCCCATTTCAAAACTGGGGACAGGAGGAGCAATTTGTGGATATGGAAACGAAAAGGAATAAACTGAAGAAATCTGTGCATTGTAGCACAATAATGAGAGGTTCTATTGTAACTTTTGCCATAAGACATTACATTTTTTGTCTGGAACTTGTCTAGAACACAATTTTAATTTAAACTGCTCTCTTAAAAATCTTTGGCTGTATTTTTTGCAGCATGGCATAATGGGAACAGAGTCTAGAAAACTTGGATTCAATTTGTGATTCTGTGGCATTCTAGCTGCAGAACATTTGATAAGTTGCTTTAACTCTCTAAATTCCAATTTCAATAACTGTGTATTGAGAAATATAATTACCTTGAGAATTATTATGAGGAATAAATGAGATGATGAACATAAACATAGCTAATGGAGTACCTGACATAGATAGCTTAACATAGTTGAATGCTCCAATAGATTTAGACTTCATTACATACCTAAAGCAGTCACTGAGGTAAAAGAAAATGGGGGGTAGGGATTGATGTATTATTCATCAAGTCATTTGCTAGTTCATTTATTTATTCATACACAAATATTTAATGAAGAAGTATATATTCAAGGCACATTTTAAGGTAAATTAATTCCTTAAATAGTCTTCCCATCTTACGTGTATTTTATAGATTTGAATATTGAGTAATACAATGCTGAGTACAGCTAAGTTAATTGAGGGAGGCGAGGAGAAAGGATTGGTAACCTCAGCTTATTTGCAGAAAATAAATACCACCTCCTACCCCATCTCCTACCATATAACTTACATCTTCCCTGGGGAGTCATTTGCCCTCAAGTACACTCCAAAATTAAAATTAATGCTTTGTATTAATGTGTGTATATTTATGTGTGTATACATATATACATATAGATGAATAGATATAGATAGACAGACATATATTTTGAAATAGTTGTCACTAGTTTAGACTATTTGAACTGCCACATAGTGATCGAATGATTGATGTAAACAGAGATTTATTATGAAGCAAATGAAAGTTTAGCTTAAAACCCCCAATGCATATGGACCTCTTCTGAGGCCTGGTATTGGAAAATCAAATGTCTTAGGAGGGAGAGATAATCAAATGATATGTAGCCAAAAATGTTGGGGAAAAAACTATTGTAGAGATATATCAAGCAGTTTATTTATATATGTATGCAATTACAATTTTTGTGATGGCAGCTTTTATAAATTTGTCATTTGTTGTTATTCTTTCTCTTTATTTGGCTGTACCATGAAGCTTGCAGGATCTTAGTTCCCTGACCAGAGATTGAACCCACATCCTTAGCAGTGAAAGCACAGGATCCTAGCCATTGGACTGCCAGGGAATTCCTACTTTGATTCTTTTTTGTCTGTAAATTAATATTTTGTTCATACTAAATTTTGTGTTGGTAATTTTATATCCTTTTGTTAAAGAGAGCCCCTGTGTTTAAGCTCCATATTCCAGAATACCAGGGTTCATCCCCTACTTTCAATGTCAAAATACTTCCCTTTTGTTCTTCTCAGAGGAAATAAAAATACCATTAAAAGTAGAATTTAAGGTATAGGCTTGGGTCTTTACTGAGTGGATTGATTTAAACCTACAAAATGACTTCAATTTTTTATTTTGAAAAGATTTTGATCATTTATTTTATCTTCTGCAATACGATTCTTAGCCATATCAGCAATTAAAGGGAAAATAAAAACAAAATCTCCAAATACTTATGGAAGAGATCTCAGTCATTTAATTAAAAGATAAAAAAACATGCAATCTGTATCATATGGAACTCTGAAAACTAGGAGGGACCCTTATAGTCTTAGAAACTATAAAATTGGTTCAAGATTTGGACTTCTGGTCATAGGATATTTTTCTTCTCAGATAATCATCTGTCATGTTTAAAGGATATATGAAATTCCTGAGAAATCAAATTAAATAGAATTTTGTATTGAACCTAAAATAGAAAACTACCAAATCAGTCTTTCTTTTCAGTTCTATTGTTATAGCCACGCTTTCCGGGAAACAGACTCACTCAGAAGGACAATGCAGATAGTGGAGAGCAGTTTATTACGCCGGCGGGCCCAAGGCAGAGTCTCCTCTTAGCCAAGGACCCCATCCAGCATTTGTGAAAATCTTTTATACCCCATGTGTACGTGTCCAAACCCACCACCTACCCCATGTGTACGTGTCCAAACCCACCACCTACCCCATGTGTACGTGTTATGTGTTCAAACAGTCAATAATCAATAAGCCCGCAGTTACATTCCAAACAGTTAATAACTGATAAGCCTGTGCTTACATTCTGATAGATAGTGTCCGGAGGCAGGGGTGATTAGTGTCTGTTTTCTCTTAGGTGATGAGTAACCTGGATGTGATCTTCAAGATTCCCCTGTCCGGAGGGGGTCTTATCCTTCCATTTTCGTTCCCACAGGCACTAGGCAGAGAGTTCAGAGTCCACTGGAGAGGTGGCCGAGCACGAACAGCACAGACAGGCCTGAGATGGAGTCCAGGCCCTATGAATTCCTTCTTCACTATGATGACAATTCTTTCTTGGATTAGATTTTTTCCACTTTGAACTGCTAAGTATATTGTATTCCACACAAAGGAGCATTAATCAAACTTCAAAACTTTCTTCAGAACAGTTGTCATTTTTGTTATTTTTGAATGACAAGAGATTGGAAGCAGTACAACGATTTTATCCACTCCAACTGAGATTCTGTGCCATTATTTAAAATCTGCTCTGAGAAGAAACATGGAATCATAATTCATAGACTAAATTAAAGTGAATAGGATTCTTAAATGAAAATAGAGGAATTAGATTTTAGTAGATAATAATAGTGCAAGAAAGTCTTGTTTTTATGTTTGTTGTAATACTAAACATAGTACTTTTCAATTAAAAAACGGTTGATACTAGAATAAGAAAAAGAGCAGTTTGAAATTTGTTAAAGGGAAGCATTTGTTAAAAGTATGATTAAATCTTGAATATTTCCTCTTGGGAAAGTTCCTTTAAGTAAAGTATGTGTTTGGAGGAATGGCTTAAGATCTGTTAGTTAATGATGATGAACAGTGTGCTGCCCACATATGCGTATGATCCTGCTTGCTCCTTTTAAAATAAAGAATAGCATCAGTGACAGGTTTCCTTTAAGATATATATAAAAAAAAAAAAAAAAGACATTCGTTAGAGGGTTGGTTAATGGCAAAGGGCCTAGTGTGGGTGGAAACAAAATATTTTTTTCTGTACAAAATTAACTGGCCTATGTGACTCAAATCCATGGCCTTGGACTCATTAACACAATGCTCTAACTAATTAAGCTAATGAATCTCAAAATAATGACAAATCCTCAGTTTGAAAGAATAAGGTTCTTCTTTAACTTGGCTTGTTAAAACGGATACAGACTATTAAGCAAGGATGCCAAAAATGTGCTAACACTTCCTGAAATCACAATGACAATAGGGAGAAAGAATTGTCTTTCTCTCTTTTCCTCCTGGTACTTGTTCAGAGTGGCAGAGAATGTCATAAATTAGCATTCAGTAGTCTACTGGCCAAGTGTTGATAATACTAATAAATATGAAAGATGATAGGGGGAACTCAAATATAGAGATAGAGATCAGAAATGATGGTCATTGTTAAATACTATGTTTGTATGTTCATAAACAAATTGGAAACATAAGAAATGTAATACGTTTTCTATTTGAGACATTTGGTGCTGAGTCGGAGGTCAGGTACCACCAAATCTAGTATTGTGGGATCAACACATCTAAATTGGGCAATTAAATCTTTTGCTCATTGATCATTCTAGTGATTTTAAGTGCAAGAGAACTGAGGACCGATACATCAGTTTGCTTATTAAGCTACCTTAAAGATTCATTCAGACAACCATATAACCCTTGCTATTAGTTCAATGATACTTTCACTTAGAATGATGTCTTCTAAAGTATGTTCCTTAGATTTGTAATTAATATTAGCTTTAAAAGTTCTGAGATGTGTTACAACAAAGAAATAGGTACAACAGTTTCTAGCCCAGAATTTTCCCAAATTAATCACCTGTGGAATCTGTCTTTTTCTTTTCTTTTTATTATCGTTCTGTTGAACTCATTTTGAGAAATGGTGACTTAAAAGCTAATTATATTCTTACTGAGAAAATATATAAAAGAATAGATGAAAAGTACTTATATATTGAAGAAATATCACAAGGAAGAAACTGAGGCCCGATTATGTTAGGTATTGCTTCCTTTATTTAAAAATAAAATATTATTAATTTTATTAAAATATAAAAATGTAAAATTTTTATTAAAATTTATGAAGTTTTAATATATAAAATTATGCAATATAATATTTTAAATTATTAAAATCAAATTAATAGATTTAAGTACAATTCTTTAAAATCTATGCATTTGAGCCAGAGTGTCTTCATTATGAGTCAAAACATGCATGAGTACAAAAGAAGAAATATCAGATACATGGACAAAGCACAATTCCTGCTAAATTGCTTTCTGCCTAATTAAAATTTTCCTTATAAAATCCATTACATGTAGTTTTCTTTCACTTCTTGCCTCAAACCTCTGTTATGTTGTCTTATATTATTTTGTTGCAAAGTAGCACCTACAAGACCTTCTAGAAGTAACACCCCAAAAAGATGCCTTTTTAATTATAGGGGACTGGAATGCAAAAGTTGCAAGTCAAGGAACACCCAGAGTAACAGGCAAATTTGGCCTTGGAGTACAGAATGAAGCAGGGCAAAGCCTAACAGAGTTCTGCCAAGAGAACACACTGCTCATAGCAAACACCCTCTTCCAACAACACAAGAGAAGACTCTACACATGGACATCACCAGATGGTCAACACCGAAATCAGATTGATTATATTCTTTGCAGCCAAAGATGGTGAAGCTCTATACGGTCAGCAAAAACAAGACTGGGAGCTGACTGTGGCTCAGATCATGAACTCCTTATTGCCAAATTCAGACTGAAATTGAAGAAAGTGGAGATAACCACTAGACCATTCAGGTATGACCGAAATCAAATCTCTTAGACTATACAGTGGAAGTGACAAGTAGATTTAAGGGACGAGCTCTGATAGACAGAGTGCGAGATGAACTATGGACTGAGGTTCCTGACATTGTAAAGGAGACAAGGGTCAAGACCATCCCCAAGAAAAATATATGCAAAAAAAGCAAAATGGCTGTCTGAGGAGGCCTTACAAATCACTGTGAAAAGAAGGGAAGCGAAAAGCAAAGGAGAAAAGGAAAGATACATCCATTTGAATGCAGAGTTCCAAAGAATAGCAAGGAGAGATAAGAAAGCCTTCCTCAGCGATCAGTGCAAAGAAATAGAGGAAAACAATAGAATGGGAAAGACTAGATATCTCTTCAAGAAAATTAGAGATACCAAGGGAACATTTCATGCAAAGATGGGCTCAATAAAGGACAGAAATGGTAGGGACCTAACAGAAGCAGAAGATACTAAGAAGAGGTGGCAAGAATACACAGAAGAACTGTACAAAAAAGATCTTCACGACCGGATAATCACAATGGTATGATCACTCACCTAGAGCCAGACATCCTGGAATGTGAAGTCAAATGGGCCTTAGGAAGCATCACTACTAACAAAGCTAGTGGAGGTGATGGAATTCCAGGTGAGCTATTTCAAATCCTAAAAGAAAGTGCTGCACTCAATATGCCAGCAAATTTGGAAAACTCAGCAGTGGCCACAGGACTGGAAAAGGTCAGTTTTCATTCCAATCCCAAAGAAAGGCAGTGCCAAAGAATGCTCGAACTACCGCACAATTGCACTCATATCACACGCTAGTAAAGTAATGCTCAAAATTCTCCAAGCTAGGCTTCAGCAATACATGAACTGTGAACTTCCAGATGTTCTAGCTGGTTTTAGAAAAGGCAGAGGAACCAGAGATCAAATTGCCAACATCCGCTCGCTCATTTAGAAAGCAAGAGAGTTCCAGAAAAAAACATCTATTTCTGCTTTATTGACTATGCCAAAGCCTTTGACTGTGTGGATCACAATAAACCGTGGAAAATTCTGAAAGAGATGGGAATACCAGAGCACCTGACCTGCCTCTTGAGAAACCTGTATGCAGGTCAGGAAGCAGCAGTTAGAGCTGGATATGGAACAACAGACTGGTTCCAAATAGGAAAAGGAGTATGTCAAGGCTGTATATTGTCATCCTACTTATTTAACTTATAGGCAGAGTACATCATGAGAAATGCTGGGCTGGAGGAAGCACAGGCTGGAATCAAGATTGCTGGGAGAACCTCAGATATGCAGATGACACCACCCTTATGGCAGAAAGTGAAGAAGAATTAAAGAGCCTCTTGATGAAAGTGAAAGAGGAGAGTGAAAAAGTTGGCTTAAAGCTCAACATTCAGAAAACTAAGATTATAGCATCCGGTCCCATCACTTCTTGGCAAATAGATGGAGAAACAGTGGAAACAGTGGCTGACTTTATTTTTCTGGGCTCCAAAATCACTGCGGATGGTGATTTCAGCCATGAAATTAAAAGACGCTTACTCCTTGGAAGGGAAGTTATGACCAACCTAGAGAGCATATTGAAAAGCAGAGACATTACTTTATCAACAAAGGTCCATCTAGTCAAGGCTATGGTTTTTCCAGTGGTCATGTGTGGATGTGAGAGTTGGATTATAAAGAAAGCTGAGTGCCAATGAATTGATGCTTTTGAACTGTGGTGTTGGAGAAGACTCTTGAGAGTCCCTTGGACTGCAAGGAGATCCAACCAGTCCATCCAAAGGTCAGTCCTGAATACTCATTTGGAAGGACTGATGCCAAAGCTGAAACTCCAATACTTTGGCCACCTGATGCAAAGAGCTGACTCATTTGAAAAGACCCTAATGCTGGGAAAGATTGAGGGCAGGAGGAGAAGGGGGCGACAGAGGATGAGATGGTTGGATGCCATCACCAACTCAATGGACATGGGTTTGCGTGAACTCCGGGAATTTTTGATGGATAGGGAGGCCTGGCGTGCTGTGGTTCATGGGGTCGCAAAGAGTCGGACACGACTGAGCGACTGAACTGTACTGAACTGATCACCCCTGAGAAGACTGATTGAAAAATAATTAGTTTGACAAATGATTTCAGATGATAGTCACAGTATAAATGAATCTCATTTTATCATAATTTCTTTGTCTTTGTTTTGTTAAGAGATTTTTTTTCAGACATGAAGGGGAACTCTCATGTATTCCAGTATATATAATTCAGCGGATCGCTCATTTACCAATTTTATAGGTTACTAACATTCTAAGAGATTATGGTGTCACATCAATTTTGCCTGTTGACAGCCAAACCAACAAACATTAAAGCCACATATTTAAATCACTGTTTGTTTCTGTTAAGATTAAAAACAATATTCAACATAGGCGTTATTAAAAGTAAGACACTTATTTTTAGTATTTTTATTAAATGCTCCACAGGAAGTAATATACTTAAAAGATCTATGACATTGTAGGTTCATTCTCTTTACCAAAGTAGTCTTTGAAAAATAATGAAGGAATTTATAGTACCAACTTTGTCATTTCTATTTGTATTCCTGTTTAAATCTATCAGATATATTCTTTTCTAAAATTAACCTGACTCAGATATACATATGGGCTTTCAATTAATTTTAAAATTATGTTTCTAATTGAATAACAAAATATAACCTCATCACTGTAAATGGTTGCTTATAGGGTAAACTTTATCATAAGTTTAAGACAAATGCAACTTTTCTTTCAAGTGGAATTCTGAATTCATGTAGTTTATGTGCTGGTGCACAGGAAATACGTATCCATTAATTATATATCTCTTTGGAATAGTGGCACTACTTATTTTTAGCACACTTAAGACAATTTTTTAGAATTATTTATTTATTATATTTTTAGCTGTCCTGGGTCTTTGTTACTCCACAGGCTTTTCTCTAGTTGTGACAAATGGGGGCTACTCTCTAGTTACTGTGCACAGGCTTCTCATTGCAGTAGCTTCTCTTGTGAAGCACAGGCTCTAGGGCTCCCAGGCTTCAGTAGTTGCAGCACATGGGCTCTGTAGTTGCGGTTCCTGGGCTCTAGAGCACAGGCTTAGGTTCAATAGTTTTGGTGCCCGGGCTTAGTTGCTCTGTGGCATGTGGGGTCTTCTTGGACCAGGGACTCAACCCCTGTCTCTTGCATTGGCCGGTGATCCTTTACCACTGAGCCACCAGGGAAGTCCATAACCAACTGTTTTTGATATCCTTTTTAGAAGAGCACCTATCTTCCCTGGTGGCTCAGTCAGTTTTGAATCAGCCTGCAATGCAGGAGACCTGGGTTTGATCCCTGGGTCAAGAAGATTCTCTGTAGAAGGAAATGGCAACCCACTCCAGTATAATTGCCTGGGAAATCCCATGGACAGAGGAGCCTAGCAGAGGTTGCAAGAGTCGGACACGACTTAGGGACTAAACCACCATAATCCCAGTCATATAGTTCCATGGTCACAAACTTAGTTTGTGTCATTTGGAAGGAAATAAATATTGTGTTCTGAAATGTATCAGTATAATGGGGTCTGGGTCTTTCATAAGTCTAATAATCTCTGTGGGGTATTGACTTTTCTTGGCTTTTATTATAGAATCCATCAGTACTGCTATACAAATTTCACAATCACTTTTGGAGCTGGTAATAACTAATACTTTGTGTGATGAGAATACAAAAAGTTGTTTTTCAGTGATGTTTTAAGTGAAAAGTTAATCTGCTTTAATCTCTAACCAATAAAGTAGAAAAATTAAATACATTTTACGACAGCAAACTTCATTTCATAACTGGGAAGACATTGTGGTCTTTTAAAGTATGAAAATCAAAGGGCAAATAACACAAATGAAAAAAGTTGCTATGATAGTGTTGGGGTTGCTTCCTCTTCTTTTCTTAGACAATAAAATATTCTATATAAAAAACAGTGAATGGGTCTTTTTTTTTTTTTTTTTTTTTTTTTGAATGGGACAATTAAAGTCATGATTTTAAACAGGCATTTGAAACTAGAAGGCATGTTAATGATCGGCTTCAGATGTTTTCACACTATTCCTCAGAGTCCTAGGGCTTCAAGGAGATGCATTAGAAGCTAAAGAATGAGGTGCAGTGAGAAGCAGCAAGCTTTTTGGGAAAGGTCCTGGGTTATCCTTAGCTTTTTTCTGCTATGTATGTGTGGCTTCACTTAATATTTTGTATGAAGCCAGAGTTTTGCTGCTAAAAAATGAAAAGTAACTTTAAGAAAATCACTGATTTAGGCCATCATCCTCATTTTACAGTTGAGAATACTGAGGCCCAGTGGATTTAAATAACTTATTTATGATCATACCCATTTACTGAGTGGCAGAATAAATTGTTCATCAAAGTAACTTGCCAGGATATATTTATTATTCCTTATATTTACATATGATTTTGAACTTTTCAAAGCAGCCTCACATCTGGTATTTGATTTGATCCTTGAAAAATAACACTATTAAGTAGTTATAGAAAGCCTTAGTTCAATTTTAGAGATGAGGAAATGAGGTTCAAAGACATAAAACCACCAGAGTTATACCACATTATTGGTAGAGACAGGATGAAAACTAAGTTCTTTTGACACACAGAAGTTTGCCCTATATCATAGTTTGTTCTAATAACAGCTTGCCTAGAAAGTGGCAATTTACACAAATGTGGCATATGTCCTTACAAAATGCTTATCAGAAGTTCACGATGCTGTTACTATAGACTCTCAGTACTCACAGATTTTTTTTTTGTCCTTTATTTTTGTATATGTGTCTATGTTATTTATTTATTTGTTTATAATTGGAGGATAATTGCTTTCCAATGTTGTGTTGGTTTCTGCCATACATCAACATGAATCAGCCATAGGTATACATATGTCCCTTCCCCCTTGAACCTTCCTCCCTCCTCCCACACCATCCCACCCCTCTAGGTTGTCACGAAAAATTGGATTGAGTTCCCTCATCATACAGCAAATTCCCACTAGCTACTATTTTACATATGGTAATGTATATGTTTCAGTTTTACTCTTTCCATTTGTCCCTCCCTCTTCTTCCCCCACTGTGTCCACAAGTCTGTTCTGTATGTCTGTGTCTCTTGCTGCCCTACATATAGGTTTATCAGTACTGTTTTTCTAAATTCCATATACATGTGTTAATATATGATATTGGTTTTCCTCTTTCTGACTTACTTCACTCTGTATAACAGGCTCTAAGTTCATCCACCTCACTAGAACTGACTCAAATGCATTCCTTTGAATAACTGAGTAATATTCCATTGTATATCTGTACCACAATTTCTGTATCCATTAATCTGTCAATGGACATCTAGGTTTCTTCCATGTCCTGGCTATTATAAATAGTGCTGCAGTGAACATTGAGGGTGCATGTGTCTTTTAGAATTATGTTTTTTTTTTCAGGGTATATGCCCAGTAGTGGGATTGCTGGGTCATATGGTAGCTTTATTCCTAGTTTTTTAGGAAATCTCCTAACTGTTCTCCATAGTGACTGTATCAATTTACATTCTCACCAACAGTGCATATCCTCCATATCCTCTCCAGCATTTATTGTTTGTTGATTTTTTGCTGATGACCATTTTGACCGATGTGAGGTAATAGCTCATTGTAGTTTTGATTTGCATTTCTCTAATAATAAGTGATGTTGAGCATCTTTTCATGTGTTTATTAGCCATCTGTATGTCTTCTTTGGAGAAATGTCTATTCAGGTCTCCTCTCCATTTTTTGACTGAGTTGTTTGTTTTTCTAATATTGAGCTGCTTGTGTTGCTTATATATTTTAGAGATTAATCTTTTGTCAATTACTTCATTTGCAATTATTTTCTTCTGTAGCCCACCAGATTCCTCTGTCCATGGTATTATCCAGGCAAGAAAATTGGAGTGGGTTGCTATGCCCTCCTAGAGGGGATCTTCTCAACCCAGGGATCGAACCTGTATCTCTTGCATATCCTTCACTGGGAGTCAGACTCTTTACTGCTAGGGTCACCCAGGAAGCCCCACCCTAAGTAATAAAGGCATGTTAATGTTCAAGGAGGGGTTATTGTTGTTCAATCGCTCAGTTGTGTCCGACTCTTTGTGACCCCACAGACTGCAGCATGCCAGGCTTCCCGGATATCCTTCACTATCTCCTGGAGCTTGCTCAAACTCATGTCCATTGAGTTGCCATCCAGTTATCTTGTCCTCTGCTGTCCCCTTCTCTTCCTTATTTCAATCTTTCCCAGCATCAGGATTTTTTCCAATGAATCGGCTCATTGCATCAGGTGGCCAAACTATTGGAGTTTCAGCTTCAGCATCAGTCCTTGCAGTGAGTATTTAGGGTTGATTCTTTAGGATTGACTGGTTTGATCTCCTTGCAGTCCAAGGAACTCTCAAGAATCTTCTCCAACACCACAGTTCGAAAGCACAAATCCTGTTGTAGCCACGCGTTCCAGGAAACAAACTCACTCAGGACAATGCAGATAGTGGAGTGCAGTTTATTACACCAGCAGGCCCAAGGCCTCTTAGCCAAGGACCTCTAAGCCAAGGACCTCTTAGCCAAGGACCCCGACCAGCATTTGTGAAAATCTTTTATACCCCATGTGTACGTGTCTGAACCCACCACCCCAAATTCCTTGAGACTTACATAAACAAAGGAAGGGTAAATACAATCCCAATAACCCCATAACTCATGTGCCATGTGCTCAGACAGTTAAACAATTAGCCAATAATCAATAAGCATGAGGTTACACTCTGACGGGTACAGAAAAATTTATGGCCTGTCTGGAGGAAGAGGTGATTAGTATATGTGTTCTCTTAGGCGATGAGTAACCTGGATACTATCTTCAAGATTCCCCTGTCCGGAGGGGATCTTATCCTTCTATTGTCGTTTCCATAGACACTAAACACAGAGTTCAGAGTCCATTGCAGAGGTGGCCGAGCATGATCAGCATGAACAGGCCTAAGATGGAGTCCAGGCCCTATGAATTTCTTCTTCAATGTCCATTGAGTTGTCATCCAGTTATCTTGTCCTCTGTTGTCCCCTTCTCTTCCTTCTTTCATTCTTTCCCAGCATCAGGATTTTTTCCAATGAATCGGCTCGTTGCATCAGGTGGCCAAACTATTGGAGTTTCAGCCTCAGCATCAGTCCTTGCAGTGAGTATTCAGGGTTGATTCTTTAGGATTGACTGGTTTGATCTCCTTGCAGTCCAAGGAACTCTCAAGAATCTTCTCCAACACCACAGTTCGAAAGCATCAATCCTTAGTCACTCAGCCTTCTTTATTTTCATAGAAATAGTTTTCTTCGTCAATTACTGTGTGAGATTACCAGTGAATAAGTTAATACCCATTTTTCTATCCAGTAGAAAGATTCATTCTCCATGTTTTTTAAATGAGGTGTCAATGCACTAGAAGTTTAACTCTTTTGAAATGTAAAGTTCCCAGACAATTCAGACTCAAGAACTGTGCTTATTTAAATGATTGTTTTCTTTCTAAATCTCTACTAGATATATTAAAAGTATTTTTTCAAATGGCTACTTTTCTGGGTGCACTCTGTTTCCATTATGCCACCTCAGATGTCTTCTTAATGGTAGAGCTTCTTTCACAGATAAACTTGCAAAAGGAAATGTGATTTAGTGTATCTCAGGTAATAACTTTACCAGCAATTATATACACCTCAATTAACCATTGTCTATATTGGAATTATGCACCTATATTATTGCCAGTAAAAAATAAGCAGGAAAAATATAAGCTACTCTCATGGATTTATGGCTTCTTGTTTAGCTGAAATTAAAATAAGAAATTATTAAAGAAGACCCATTTGAATGATGCAGTTCATTGAGGAAAAATATGATTCCAATGGTAGCAATAAATTAAGCATAACAATATATTCCAGATCAGTAATTGCATACAAATTTTTTATCAAAATAGACTAAGTTTTTCAAATACAGTAAGAATAAGATAAAGAGTTTAGGAGAAAGTGAAAAGAAGACAGTTTATGAAGATATGATCATTTCAATAAATATGGTTGGGTAGTGTAGGAAAGGTTCTAAAAAACAAAGAAGCCACAGGGCAAGAGTGGTAACCCTTGACCCCTAGAAACTATAATTCAGGACTACTATGTATGTTCCTTCAGTTTTTCACAGCACACCAGATTCACAACTGGAAGCTTAAATCAAATTTAAGCATTCTACAATATTTTTTTTCTTTTGGAGGAAACACTACTATGGCAGCCAAATTTTAAGGATCCCTCCACTCCTGGACTCCAGTTAAGATTTTCATGCCCTGGTTTTTCAATCAAACACTTATCTGAATTCTATCAAGAAGGGATTTAGTGGATGCAATTAAAGTCCCAAGTCAGTAGAATGTAAAATACAGATATTATCTAGGTGACCCTGACTCCTTTAAAAACAGAGTTTTCTCCTGCTGAACACAGAAAGGAAAGCGACAAATCCAAAGAACATGAGGGATTCAACATGCCTTTCTGATGTTGAATATGGAGGAAATCATGTGAAAAGAAATGTGAATAGCCATTAGAAGCTGAGAGCAGCCCCAAGCCAGCAACCAACAAGGGAGCAGGAACCTCAGTCCTACCCCTAAGGAACTGGATTCCGCCAGTCACCTGAATGAGCTTGGAAGCAAATTCTTCCCCTAAACCTACACCAAAAGAGCACAGATCTACTAACACATTGGGTTTAGCCTTGTGAAACCTGAGCAGAGAACCCAGTCAAGGCCGCCTGGATTTCTGACCTATAGAACTACAAGATAAAAGTGAGTGTTGTTCTATACTACAAAGCTACAGTCATCAAGACAGTATGGTACTGGCACAAAGACAGAAATATAGATCAACGGAACAAAATAGAAAGCCCAGAGATAAATCCACACAACTATGGACACCTTATCTTTGACAAAGGAGGCAAAAATTTTCAGTGGAGAAAAGACAATCTCTTTAACAAGTGGTGCTGGGAAAACTGATCACCACTTGCAAAAGAATGAAACTAGAACACTTTTTAACCCATATACAAAAATAAACTCTAAATGGATTAAATATCTAAATGTAAGACCAGAAACTATAAAGCTCTTAGAGGAAAACATAGGTAGAATAATCTCTGACATAAATGACAGCAAGTTCCTCTGCGACCCACCTCCCAGAGTAATGGAAATAAAAACAAATATAAAAAAATGGGACCTAATTAAACTTAAAAGCTTCTGCACAATGAAGGAAACTATAAACAAGGGAGCCTATTATACAGAGTGAAGTATGTCAGAAAGAGAAACATCAATACAGTATATTAATGCATATATATGGAATTTAGGAAGATAGTAATGATTATCCTATATGCAAGACAGCAAAAGAGAC
This sequence comes from Cervus elaphus, assembly GCF_910594005.1. Lineage (NCBI taxonomy): Eukaryota > Metazoa > Chordata > Mammalia > Artiodactyla > Cervidae > Cervus > Cervus elaphus. The sequence goes on from NC_057848.1 coordinate 92,459,852, forward strand.
ACAGATGTAAAGAAGAGACTTTTGGACTCTGTGGGAGAAAGCAAATGGTGGGATGATTTGAGAGAGTAGTATTGAAACATGTATATTACCATATGTAAAACAGATGACCAGAGCAAGTTTGATGCATGAAGCAGGGCACTCAAAACCAGTGCTCTGGGCCAACCCAGAGGGATGGGGTTGGGGAGGGAGATGGAAGGGGGGTTCAGGATGGGGGGACACATGTGCACCCATGGATGACTTATATTGATGCATGGAAAAAACCATCACAATGTTGTAAAGTAATTATCTGTCAGGGAACATTTAACTATAGGATTCCTGTATGTTGTTTTCTGTTTCTCATGAACCCTCTGTTCCTTATCAGGTCCTGGTAAACAGGAACGAGTGGAGCCGCATGCTGGTCCCAGGACTGAGGTCATGGGACGGAATGCACGCATGGATTTCCTTCAATAACCTGTTACCTTAAAGTAAAACTGTTTAGCCACGACCCTCTTACTCAGGATGTGGATTGTCTTCTGGCCTTGTGACAATTGTTATTTCTTGTTATTCCCTTGGTAATGGTTGTTATACGTTTGGTTTTTTATTCTTTGCTTAACTTTATTTTTTACCTAAAGCTTCCTTGTATAACAATATATAAGCTCATGCAAACATGAATTAAACACCCTTACTCCACTAGAGACTTGGGTCCCCTGTGTCCTTCTTTCCATCTCTTGCTAGTTCTTTGGAGTGTGGAGGCCTGCCGAGCTCACTTTCCTGCCCGGGCTTTCAAGACCTCCTTGAGAGGACACCCTGTGCCTTCATGAGTGGTACAAACCCTATTCTAGGGCTTTATTGGTTTCCCACGTAACATTAGTCTCTCTCTTTTGCTTTCTTTTCATCAACTCCTGTCCCCAGGTCCAGTCTGTCAAGAAGACCTCAACAATTATCCTCCAATTAAAATTTATTAATTATTTTTTTAAATGAGTGTTGTTCTAGGTTACTAATTTTGTGGCAATTTGTTACATTAGCAATAGAAAATCAATACAAATACCCTGAAAATATCATCTGAAGATGGTCTATTAGCTAATAGAGCAAAGCTTTTTACCCAAATTCTTCAGAAAAGCAGAAGAACGTCTTATGGGTGACCTATCACATATTTTTCTTTTTGATTCTTATTCCAAGTACCATTGCTTTCAGGGGCAATTGGGACAACTATTTGTGCAACTACTGACCTGAAAAACTCAATCAAATGTAGCGGGATGTCTGTTCTCATGCTTGTTTTCCCTTTCAATTTCACTTCCTTTTGCACCTTTAATCTCTTCCACAGGACATCATTAAGAGCGACTTTGTGGCAAAACCGTTAATGAGGCTAATTTTTCCATAAACAAAATTTTAGGTAAGACTTTTAATTGTGTATGTCATTAAGTGCTTCTTAGAACCAGCATCCTATTTGTTGGAAAAAGGTAATAATTCTTTAGGGCTCTGGTTGGTCAGTGCAGTGTGCCTATAGTGACCAGAGGTTATAAGATTTGATATTTAAACTTGTAAACTAAAAATCCAAGTCTTGTAACCCCTTTGAAATAAGGGAGGACAGAACTCCTGTGATTCATGATACTGATGCTTCAAGAAAAAGATAAAGAAAATATATAGAAATGTGGTTGAGAGGATACTGTTAAAAGATTTTCAGTTATAAAAATATGCAACTTTGTCACTCTTCTATGGAGCTAAACAACTATAAAATGACTAATACTTTGTATTTTATCTTCTTTTTCTGTAGTCAAAGGCAAGACTTTCCTGTTTTCTCAAAATGACACATAGTTCAACATGTAATAATAAAACTGGAGAATAATTTTGTTTAACTCTATTAATTAAAACAAATTTAGTTAACTCAGCATCGTTTTTGGGTGCAAAACTAAAAATCAAACCAAACCAAATTAAAAGATAGTAGTGTTAAATGAAATCTTACAAACAGATATCATTTCCATTTTAGTATTCTTTATTGTATTTATATTTTGTCAGATTTAGAGATTTCAAATTTCCTGAAAAAAATGCCACTACAATATCAACTCCTGAAATATGAACTCCTGTGACTAGAAACATGTTTAACTTATGAACAGTTTATTTGCTTGTTGTTTTAGAGTAGAATATAGTATAGATCTAGCAGTAGCCTACTGACTTTAATAACTTAATGCACTTCAAAGAAAAATTTGTCATTTTGTCACCTAAGGCAATACTCTCTAATGAAATGGATGACAATGAAAGTTTCATATGTGCTATGACTAGATGAAGATAAATTTTATTGTAAACAAAGTGTTATTACAGCAAAGGCAGTAGTAGTCCTGTTATGTAGTGATCACTAGTCATTATATCTAAATTATAGTACATCCCAAAATAGGAGTGACATTACATAAAATATTGCACTCAAGCTGGATGGTCTCAGGCAGGATCTAAAATAACACATCCATATATTTGGACATGTAAAGTGCTTGCCCTGAAACTTTTCCCACTCATGAATTTCTATTTAAATATCATTCCCTATTTGTGGGATTCAGTGACTGGTTTGTTCTCTGAATCAGTTTCATTTACCTACTTCCTGTGTGTCTCCATTTCATTTCATCTAAACTACTGTTTAGAACTGGAAAATGTGCAACATTTAAGAGAGATACTTTATCTCTTTAATAAGTGCCGTCTAGAGAAATGTATTATTGGATTATGTTTGGTTTGGCTTGTAAATATTGATTATTAATGTGGCATGGTGAAGAAAATGATAATAATTCCTTTGTCTCTATGAACAGAAAATGAAAAATTCTGAAGTCTTATTCTTTAATGTTTAGATATACCACTGTGGGGCAGTCATAATAGCTAAAATAGTAAGCTACTTTAAGCAAGCTATTTTTGACTTTCAAACACTTTCATGTGACTTTCATGTGCTTGAATTCAAAGAAAATCTACATATAATAATTTTTCTGAGATCTTAAAAATTGTGTAGCTCTTTTTGCTAATGGATTTTAAGGGGTTAGTTTATTACCCTTTATTTTTTGCTTATTCTTACCATTTCTCCTTTCTAAAATTAACCTTCAGTTACATCAAGTAATTATTTGACATTATTTGTTAAAATTGAAATACTGATCCAGAAAATGTCAGATAGTAAATGGAAACCAATCTACATTTCCAAGTGCTGCATTTATTTTCTTCTGCATCATTTAAGAAATAAGCTGAGATGTTAATAAAGATATTATAAGCATTCTCATGACACTTATTACAAATGTGGGCTAAAGAGAATTTGTGACATTCTGTATTTCCACAGTATTTATATTAGAGAATTATTCCCAAGTATAGAGCTGACAGGATTTTTATGGTGAATTTTTATTTTGAATTTTTTTTTCAGTATAATGACAATGTCAACCCCAGTGATAAGCAGGTAACTCCACAGACAAATGGAGAGTAAAACTGGAAAATGCAGAAGCAGGCGATAGTAAGGGAAATTTGATACCTAGTATAGAGACTAGCCACGGGATCTTAGGGAAAGAGATTTTTTCTTAGGATGACAACTAGCAAGAGTAACATAAGCTCTGACCCTTGAATTACTGGAGTATTCAAGATCATAAGACAAAATACACAGTCATTTATCAAAACTATATTAGAAGATTCTCGGTTTTCAGAATAAAGCAAAATTCAGTTCTCAGGGCATAAAGTCAGCATTGGATTCCTCCTAGCTAATGATGAGATTGATTTAATAAATAGGGCATGGCTAAGCCAGCAGATAGAGGCCAAATAGCTGAATCTGAGGAAGAAAAAGGACCTGTAAGGAAGAGACTAACTTTTAAGATCAAAGCATCTAGACAAGGGTTTCTTAACCTTGACACTATAGACATTTTGGTCTGGATAATTCCTCATGGTGGGGGTGCTCTTGGGCAGAGTATGATGTTCAACATTATCCTTGACATCTACTCCACTAGATACCAGTAGCACTCCCCTCCCTGAATTGTGACAATCAAAAATATCTCCAAAAGTTGCAAAATGTCCCCAGAGAGGCAAAACTGCCCTAGGTTGAGAATTATTTGTCTAGAGTATAGGAAGGCCTCAGTCTGCTGTAGAGAAAAGCCTAACTATATCATCAAAGTGTTTGAAGTGGAGAACATAAGGCTGTTTCTGACCACCAGTAAAAGAGAGTCCACTAAAAATGGATTTTTAAATGATCTAGTATCTGCCCTTGAATATTAGCAAAAATATTACTGACCACAATGATTAATTATGTCTCACAACAATATGTAAGATATTATTCTTTATAACGTCAAGCATAGAGATACGGTTACCAATTAACTTGAGATTTAGATGGTAAATCAACTTCAGTCTTGACAATATAAAATAAAATAGGTTAATATTAATTGTGCATTTTTTAAGGCAAGTTACTGTAGGAGAAAAAAGTGTAAATTTTACAGTTGTACACAAGAAACTTATAATTGTATCAGGACTGTTAAGATATGCCATAAATTTTAAATATTAATATGAGATTTACAAGGCAAAACAATTGATTAATTACGAAAGTAGTGGCAATAGAAGTTATAAATTCTCAGGAGTTAGAGTTCTAAAAGTAGAGGACAGATTTTGGAACCAAATGGCAAAGATTTTATTGAAGAATGTTGACTATAAGAAGGATTTTATGAAACTACTCTTCAGGAGATTAGTTTGATAAAGATTAGTATAATGAAATAGGAGTAGGGTGGGAGAAGGTGCAAAAAAGTCTTATTAAAATGGTAGTATAGTAATCCAGTGATGAGAAGAAAAGAATCTGAGCTAGTATAGTAGCAATGGGCATTAAAAGGAGGTCAATGATGAAAGATTTGATAGGACTTGGATCAGGGAGGATATAAAGTGTAGACATTGACTGATACTTTTAGTTCAGATATCTAGTTAATGATGATTACATTAGTAGAAATGGAAAACTCAGGATAGAGAGCTGGATTTCAGGGAAAAGCTGACATCTATATTCAATTAGTTATGAGGAAAAACAAGGCATTTATAATATTGTGTCCAGTAAAAAAAAAAAATTGTATCTGTTAGTTTGGAGCTTGGAAAAATCTCCAGAAAAACTGGAGATATAGATTTGGAAATAATTTATACGCTTTCTATGTGCCAGGTACTGTCCAGAGTGCTATATATGTGTTAACTAATTAAAACTTCTTAATAACTTTAACTAATTAAAACCTCTTAATAACCCTATTCTGGAGTAGGAAATGGCAACCCACTCCAGTATTCTTATGTGGAAAATTCCATGGACAGAGGCGCCTGGTGGGCTACATACAGTCCATGGGATTGAAGAGTCAGACATGACTAAGCACACACACATGTTGAACATGTAGATCGTTTGTTGTTGAGTAACTATTGGGTAGTAAGTTGCTGTTGTTGTTCAGTCACCCAACCCAGTTGTGTCTGACTCTATTTTGCATATGAGGAAACTGAGGCCCATAGATATTAAGTTACTTGTTCAGGTTCACATAGCAAAATGAGATCCGTGAGGGTAAACATGAAAAGAAAGGAAAGCAGAACTGGAGGAAAGTGTTCAAGAAGTATAGCATTTTAAGATTCCAAATTCGACATATTTTCAAGCAATCAACAAAGATGCTTGCCTTTACTTAGCAATTTTTATCCTTGAGAGCTCTTACACATCTATTATCTGAAATAAACAGAAGCCAAACTGTGAACCCACAATGTTTCTTTTATGGTAAAATAGCTACATTACAAGCATTTAGAAAAGCTAGATTCTTCACTTGCTTTCCAGTAATTGAATACATATATACTGTGCTTATTTTTCCCTGGTTTTAGAGTCGATGAATAAACAGAAGAAGAGAAGAAGCTAGGAAACTAGAAATGGCTTCTTAGTGTGAATGGGAATAAAGGTTTCTGGAGTTTATCATGGAATAAACCAGATACTTCCATTGCCAAAAATTTCCTCTGGCTATGCCAGTGTGCACTGAAATAGTAATTCACTAATTTGAATATAAAGGCCCTGAAGGAGTGATGCAGAGTTCAGAGATAATTTGCTTTATGGAGAGGGTTTATTCACTGTGAAAGAAAGTATGTGTGAATCACTCTTCTTCCAAAAAAAGAAGAAAACAAACAAGCAAACAAAACCGGAGGAACTTCTTGACATGTTTGTTTGAGACCAATTCCATTAGGTAACATGTGTATGGCAAGTGATTATATCTTAGAGAAGGGTTATCAGGTACTGCTCAAGCTTCAACGTCCATACACATCATTTGGGTTGGGCATGTTGCTAAAAATGCAGATTTTGATTCTGAGGATCTGGGGTGAAGCCTGAAATTCTGCAGTTCTAACAGTTTACCAGTGATGCACTGCTGTTCATCCATAGATCACATTTGGATTAATAAAGACTTAAATTCACTGGTCTTCAATTTCTTCATCCATTTGAGTATGCATTGTATAAATCTATAGTCTCTTTCAACCATAACTTTTTGTTATTCTGCTTGGTCTTGAGTTAATATCTTTATGGTTTTGTCTTGTTTTCTTTGGGGGTAAGTTGGTTTGGGGGTAAGAAAATACTCTTTTTAAAACTTATTGATTTTTTTTTCTTTCTTTCCCTGTTTAAGTACTATGATGACATAAAGACTTTTTTCCCCTCTCTAGCCAGACAGGGAAAAACCTAGAATAAAGTGCTTTTTGGATAAAATGTTTAGCCTTTTGCTCTAAGAAAGTTGGCAAAAGAGCAAGTTTGGAGAGTTGGCTTTCTAAGGCTACTTGGTATCAATCTGAGTGATAATTTCCCACATGATTTGGGCAGGATGAAAGTAGAATTTGGAAGCTGGTAGCTTTCCAAACTTGATTATCAGAAGAGGGTAGGTCAAATTCTTCACAGTAGGTTCACAAGTCTGTCAAATTATATGCTCATATTCAAATCTAGCTCCAGACATGTCAAACCAAATATTCATGTGCCTTTCAATACCCACCATTGGAAATTCTGTGTGATTGTCCTCACTCACTGATATGGATAACAGGAAATTAACTGCATACACTCAATATACACTCAATTTGTTTTACTCAAAGCCTTTTACCTGTCACTTCTGATTTGCTCTTGTGGAGCATGTTGTCATGCCTCAGTTGATTTCCCCTAAAGAAAATTTAAAAAAAAAAATGCCTTTTGACTTTTGAGAATACTGAAGACGTGCATTTTTTTGCCTTAACTTGCTTAAGATGCTAGGCATTCCTAAATGTGTTTTGCTATTCATTATGATTTTTAAAGAGGAAGCAGGTAATCCATGGATAGGTGTGATCTGTATAACTTAGTAATGCTAAACAAAAGCCTTTTTCATTCACTGTAGCTTTATAGTCACTGTAAACCAAATCCTTTTTTTAGATGTGTATTCACAGCTCCTGTCAACATCAGCAGGTGTCACATGTGTATTGATAAAGGAAATTTCTGGTTAAATTTTCTTTCCATTCTCCATATCTGAACTCTGAAGTGAGGCTCTAGAACACAAGAGGTATACTCCATATATGACATTTCCAAAATAATCTTTATAATTATTATAACTCATAATCCTCCCTGTTATCTACCCCCAAAAGGCTAAATTTTATTTGGTTTTAGAAGAGTTTTGCTTATTAATTTATCATTTGCTTTCTTTCAAAAACTTTTGATGGTTGTAACTCTGTAGTAAATATTACATATAGCTAAAAAGCACACATAGAGATATATTTACACACAAATAATTTCTGTGTACGTGTGAGAGAGAGGGAAATGTGGAAGGAGATACAATCAGAACTATTTAGGTATATTATGACAGTAAAGAATTAGAGAAAGTATATATTTTACATAGCTTTATTAAAGAATGCTAAAAGAAAGAAGGTGGCAATAGCACAGGAAAGAGAGCATTGCAGAGAAGAGTAAAGGGCAAGGACAGGATTTGTATGGCAAAACCAATACAGTATTGTAAAGTAATTAGTTTCCAATTAAAATAAATAGATTAAAATAAATAAATAAATAAAAGCTTTTCCCAAAGGGTCAAGAGTACATTGTGAGTCATGCCTAGTTTGTGGGATTCCTTGCTCAGTTCTTCTCCCTGTGGAAATCATACATTGACAGGAAAGATATTTCATGAAATAAACTTCACTTCTGTTAGCTGGCTTATCCATTGTAAAAAGTGTGCATTGTATTACTCTTCAGTAGTTTAGAACAACTGCGATAACATCCTTTCAAATAATGGCTGTAAATCTTGGAGTAACAAGCATGGTTTGTCTGCTTATGTAAAAACATCAGTGCCTTCTTCCTGCTGTGGCCAAATGGCTGCAGGCTGTTTCATCAGCAGCTTTATCACAATCACATTTTCATATTATGAAGTCTGAATTACCTGATAGGAACACATTTTTTCCAGTGATTTTTTTTTTTTTGTTATTGTTGATCTTGTTCATCTGTGTTCTCTCTGATTGCACCAGCTTACCTAATTGGACCAATGGAATATGTTAGAGAGGAGAATGCTCAGAGAAACAGAATTGTTCCTTTTGAAAAATTTCCAGGAATGACTGGAAGATTTTAAGACCCTTTCCAGTGCAAAATGACTACAACTCCACATCTATAATTGTACTATATTTAATTTGAATTTATTTTCATTTATCAAGAAGATGCTTTCTGCAAGTGCTTATTAAATTGATATTTTTTTTTCTGTGAATGCCTTTGGTGACTACTGAAATGATGGAAAGTAAAAATGGTGTAGTAAAAAGTTATATTAATTAATTAAAACATTTTTCAGAATGTATTTTTGGAATTACTTAGGTTTGTTAACCCAGAACTCCTCTTTGTGGTTCCTGCCCCCAACCCATGAAAGAAGGTAAATTCCCTAATAGCATTATCAGGAAATTTTTTTATAAAGCCGTGTCCTTGCTGGTTAAAAGACCTTTAACTAAGAAGAGAGAGGTGTTTTATATTTCAGGAAAATACTATAAGTCAATGTTAATGGAATTTTTTTCTTGTTAAAAATAAAACATGTAACTGTGATATCTTTTTTTAGTTTTATATTTTTCCATGGTAATATTTTAGTGCATTTGCTTAGGTCGTGTTAGAGCTAAAAATAAAAGCTTAGTAAATTTGATGCTTCCTGAGTTTATGGCATGACTGGCTTTTTTGTACTTACCAACATACATTAAAACCATATTTCCTTGTAAGAAGCTCTAAAAACAGATACTTTTGTTCCTTTATTTATTTTTCTCTATTGTGTCTTCACTCAGCAGGTAGGTAAGCTGGTCTTGTTTAGTAATTTTGTTGAAATATGATATTTACTAATATTTTACACAATGCTCAGAGAAGAAAAGAACAAATCTTTTAGGGTGACTTCTTGGAGAGTTTATCCTGACCTCATCAGTTCTGCATCCAAGGTCTATGAAAATGGCTTACCAGATGTGTGACTTGTAACTGTTTGGATAGCTCATTCTGCCAGCAGATGCTTTATGTCTTAGCTCACACTCTATATAGACCATGATTTTTGATGCCAGATAGCCTTCACATATCCCTATCACTGGTGCCGGTGATTCCTTTTGCCTGAGTGTAATAACTCATTACTGACTGGCAGCTGAGTCATAGCATATCAGCTTTTGAAAGTCTCCTCTTAATAACAGCCATATATTATTCAATTAGCACTGCTTCATAATTAATACTCTGTGACCACTCTATCTGCTGGTATCATGATGGTAATTTCCTGCTCACGCATGACATAATATAGATATTTTCAAATGAGTTTCTATCTAATGTTATGGTATTTAGAAGCAAGTATCACCTTACTACTCAAAACTGTGATTAAGGGTAAAGAATGCTCATGTTTTAATCTTGTATATCTAACCAACAGGGAAAAAAAGAGTCACCATTTATTAATTTTATCAAGCTGACTGGATGAGGCATTATAAAGCAATTATGCCCCCTTTGTGAGTTGTTAGTAGCTTTACAGAATCAGGTGTTCAGAATTATAAAGAGCTCATATGCACCCTTGTCCACCATGCTAATTTCACAGATGCAAAAGCTGAAGTCCAGGTAAGTTATAGTTGCTAGTTAGTGCCAGGTTAGGAATGAAAGCCAGCACTTTTGACTTTCAATTAAGAATCTTTTGACATGAAGCTGAGTTTTCATCATCACATCTTACAGAGCTATTCTGGGTTATCATGCATGGTGCACTGGCAATATAAAAACACATTGAAACATTCATGCTGGTGATTAAAAGGCTACTTTGGAAGTTGTTACCTCATATCCTGTGGTAGGCTTAAATCGGGCACAATTTTATATACCATCAGATTTATAATGTAAAATAAAACTAGTAAATAATATTGCTAATGCTGTTATTTTATTTTATTTTATTAATATAAATTTATTTTAATTGGAGGCTACTTACTTTACAATATTGTAGTGATTTTGCCATACATAATATTGGGCCCCAGAGCAAAATGAGGTCACCTTACTCACTCAAGTGCTTTGAAAACAATTGCTTCACAAATGTGAATTGATAGCATTGCTTTCTATTACTCAAACAATAGTTCCTTGGAGGAAAGAGATCTTCTTTCATGCCCTTCACCAAAATTTTAGTAATGTAGGGAATACTAGTGCTAATTATGCCTATATCATTTAGTTGTTGTTTAGATGACTGTTTTGAGATTAAATGGATCTCTGTATGTATATGGGCTTCCCTGGTGGCTCAGAGGGTAAAAGCATCTGTCTGCAATGTGGGATACCTGGGTTCAATCCCTGGGTCGGGAAGATCCCATGGAGAAGGAAATGGCAACCCACTCCAGTACTCTTGCCTGGAAAATCCCATGGAGGGAGAAGCCTGATAGGCTACAGTCCATGGGGTCGCAAAGAGTCGGACACCACTGAGCGACTTCACTTTCACTTTTTCACTTTCTATATGTATATAAGTTAGAACAGTGATCGTGTGTCATAAATTCTTCTTCTTGTTGTTGTTCATTACCTAAGTTGTGCCAGCTCTTTGCAACCCTATGGACTGTTGCCTGCCAGGCTCCTCTGTCCATGGAATTTCCAGTCAAGAATACCGTAGTGGGTTGCCATTTCCTTCTCCAGGGGATCTTCCCGACCCAGGGATCAAACTGACATCTCTTGCATCTCCTGGATTGGCAGGCAGAGTCTTTACCACTGAGCCACTTGGGAAGCCCTGATCTATAAACTAGGAACATCAATAATACATACCATAGGTTATTTGTAAGGATATGAGTTAATATATGTAAAACACTTAGACCAGTACCTGGCACATAGAAAACACTTTGTAAGTGTTAGACATTACTGTTTTATTATGCTTAATATTTTAATATTATTTGTGTATTAGTGTATTAATTCATCCAAAATATCATTTGCAGCTCTGCTATGTTTGACTCATGATGAGGATACAGTTTATTGTGGGAAGTAGGCAAATATATAAGCATTCTGAATTGTCATTAATGATATGCTGCGGGGAATGCAGTGTGTTCAGGGAGCACATTAAAAGCCACCTTCCCTGTTTGTGTATCTATATGGGTGGGAAGGGGACTGAAAGATGGGAGTGGTAAGCATGGTGGATAAGAGATAATGGCTCAAAGAAGACTTCCTGGCTGAAAGAAAAAGCATGAATAAGAGGATGGGATGAGAGGGATGGAAGAAGGAGAAAATTCACAAGAAACTTAGAGAAAGCCCAGCAAAATGGAAAAGAATGAAATAATTCCAGAATGGCTGAGACAGAGTATAAGGTAGAAGTTGAAGAGGAATGAGGCTGTAGAGTTAGGTAGGGAAGGGATCAGATGACAGCAATAACCCAAAAGCCATGATAATATGTTGAGAAGAGAGATTGGAGAGTCAGTTAACTGTTTTAAGAAGAGGAGTGAAATGATAGAATTTGTGTTTTGAAAATATGACTTTGACTGCAGCATGGAAAATAGAATTAACTTGGATAAGGCTGGAGATGAGGGGACCACTTAGAATCAGCTGTAGTAGTGAAGGTGAGAGATGATGATATCTTATATAAGGGAAGAAGAAATAAGATTGAATGGAAGCAGATTTCAGACATATTTAATAGGTCGAATCAATGGAATAAGACAATAGATTGGATGAAGGGATTAGGAAGTGTTAGATATGTGACTCCCAAGTTATTGGCTTGGGCAAGTAGCCAGGTGGTGGTACTATCCACTGACATAAGAAAGGCACAAAAGGGATCACATTTGGAGGGAATGGAGGGCATCATTTCAGGCTTAGACTTACTTTGAAATATCTAAGTGGAGATGTGAGGTTAGCAGTTGGATATGTGGGTCTGGAATTTAAAGGAGCGATTAGAGCTGGAGATTTGGGAGTCATTTGTGCAGAAATGGCAAGTGAAGCCAAGGAGAAAAATGAGATAACCCTGAGAAAATATGTAAACCTACAAAGAAAAATGGTTTATATTGTAATAGAACAAAAAGTTCTAAATCTTCTTTTGTCTCATTAACCCCTTCAGTCTGGTGAAGACTAAAGGACCCCTTTTCAAAAAAAAAAAAAAAAAGGACCCCTTTTCAACATTATGTTTTCTCACTATATAAGTGTATATGAGAGTGTATATAGTATATATGCATATACATACACATAATACACAGTTATATATTTAGCATATATATTTTAGCATATAGTAATATAGTTACAGAAAAATTATATTGAAATAAAGTTATCAAAATATTTTAAGACATATTATAAACAAATACATGTGCTTTTTATTAACACATCAAATTACAAGAGCTAGTGGACCTAATAATCATCTTAAGTTCAAAGTAATAAGGACATCAAATGATACTTTGGGATATTTTTAACAATTGTGATGTGATATAAAATTATCTGACTTTTATGAATGACAAAGTTATAGGTATTATTTATAGTGTTTTAATTTTTTAAAGTAATACTAACTTTCATTTTGGGGAAGGAAATGGCAACCCACTCCAGTGTTCTTGCCTGGGGAATCCCATGGACAGAGGAGCCTGGTGGACTGCAGTCCATGGGGTTGCAAAGAGTTGGACACAACTGAGCCACTAACACAGCAACTTTCACTTAAACTCTTAGAGGTTAGTGAAAATAAAGATGTAATACATCCGCACCCAAATCACATGACTATTATTCTTGGGATCTTTGAAATCTGTGGACTCCAGATTAACAGGCTATTAGAGCCCTGCTAAACAGTGATACCCAATGGGATGTGCAGAGTAGGAGGAGCTCAAAAAGGAGGCCAAACTCAAAGTGTGAGAGAAGTCAAAGAAAATGTTATAAAATGGAAAGCAAGGCAAGAGGGTATTTCCAGAAGTAGTGATTCCTGGTGTTGAATGCCACGGAGAAGTCAAATAAAGTAAGAACTGAGAAGTGTTCTTCAGGTTTTGCAGCGAAGAGATCAATGTTAGACTTGACAAGAGGTTTCAGTGATGGTAGTAGGTGTGCTGCTGGTGGTAGTGACAGAGATTAACTAAATTTCAGTAGGTTAAAGAGTGATTGGTAGGTGGTGAAAGGCAGATGGCAAACAAAAATGTCTTTCTGGAAAGGTGATGATATAAAGAACCATACATGGATGTAAACATGGACCCAAAAGAAAGATTTTTTTTCATTTATTTTTATTAGTTGGAGGCTAATTACTTTACAATATTGTAGTGGGTTTTGTCATACATTGACATGAATCAGCCATGGACTTACATGTATTCCCCATCCTGATCCCCCCTCCCACCTCAACATCACTCATTATCAGAGAAATGCAAATCAAAACCACAGTGAGGTACCATTACACGCCAGTCAGGATGGCTGCTATCCAAAAGTCTACAAGCAATAAATGCTGGAGAGGGTGTGGAGAAAAGGGAACCCTCTTACACTGTTGTTTTTTTTTTTTTTTTTTAAGATAGCAGGCAGTAGATCATATATGCTTATAGAAAAGTGTCTATAATGTTAAAAAAGAGCATAAATACATTGAGTCGAATTTTGAGAAGGGGCAGAGGAGGAAGTGGACTAGGAGAATTACTAAAAATGCTTTGAAATTTCCAAAGTAAAATGCTGTCCAGAATAATGAACAATAACATCTCTTTAAAACCTGAGAAGTCTGTGATGGTATAGCCCTTCCCAGGTCAGGGATTTTAGTCTTTGATTACACCAAGACAGTCTGAATATGAAATGCCCTACCCTGGGATTCACCTTTCTATAACCTCTTCATCTATAGTTTTCTTCAATTGACACAGTTTTTTCTCCATATTATTGAAGTTTGTGTGTGTGTGTGTTAGATGAAAGTCCACATTAAAACACACAAGGTGTGGGACTTCTCTGGTGGTCCTGTGGCTAAGACTCCATGGTCCCAATGCAGGGGCCTGGGGTTTGATCCCACTAGATCTCACATGGAACAACTAAGACTCAGTGCAGCCAAGTAAATAAGTAAAAATAAAAATTAAAAAAAAAACAAGGAATGTATAAAACTTTAATTGCTCTGCAAGGATCAATAGTACTAAGATTATATTATTTAGCCTTTTTTTAATGGAAATCATATTTTTCCACAGGTGGCCTAACCCACCTCTGTGACATACATTTAACAGTATGTTAAAAACACACTCTAATTTTTATTTTTTTTATTTTTTTTCACCCTCTAATTTTTAAATAATGTTTAGGGATGTTGTATCCTTCCTACTGTTAACTTATAAATCATCTTCTAAATTTTTGCCCTTGAAATATACATTTAACAAAGTATTTGTGAGAAAATAGGTCTCCCAGGTGGCACTAGTGGTAAAGAACCCACTTGCCAATGAAGAAGATATAAGAGACAGATTCAATCCCCAGGTTGGGAAGATCCCCTGGAGAAGGGAATGGCTACCCATTCCAGTATTCTTGCCTGCAGAATCCTATGGACAGAGAAGTCTGGTGGGCTACAGTCCATAGGGTCACAAATAGTCAGACACCACTGAAGTGACTTAGCACACAAGCACATAAGTCCCATGATGCAAAACTAAGTTATATGGAGGTGGGTCACATTGTCCCTGATCGAGAATGTGGGCTCTGAAACCAGACTGTCTAACTTTGAATCTTGCCTCCACCACTAAGTTGCTGTGTGCCCCTGGACAAGTTACTTAATCTCTTCATGACTCAGTTTTCACCTCTATATATAGGGATAATAGTGGTACCTGTTTCCTAAAGTTCAGTACAGTTCAGTCGCTCAGTAGTGTCTGACTCTTTGCAACCCCATGGACTGCAGCATGCCAGGCCTCCCTGTCCATCACCAACTCCGGGAGTTTACTCAAATTCATGTCCATTGAGTTGGTGATGCCATCCAGCCATCTCATCCTCTGTTGTCTCCTTCTCCTCCAACCTTCAATCTTTCCCAGCATCAGGGTATTTTCCAGTGAGTCAGTTCTTCACATCAGGTGGCCAAAGTATTGGAGCTTCAGCTTCAGCATCAGTCCTTCCAATGAATATTCAGGACTTCTTTCCTTTGGGATGGACTGGTTGGATCTCCTAGCAGTCCCAGAGACTCTCAAGAGTCTTCTTCAACACCACAGTTCAAAAGCATCAATTCTTCGGCACTCAGCTTTCTTTATAGCCCAACTCTCACATCCATACATGACCACTGGAAAAACCATAGCCTTGACTAGACGGACCTTTGTTCGCAAAATAATGTCTCTGCCTTTTAATATGCTGTCTAGTTTGGTCATAACTTTCCTTCCAAGGAGTAAGTGTCTTTTAATTTCATGGCTGCAATCACCATCTGCAGTGATTTTGGAGCCCCCAAAAATAAAGTCAGCCACTGTTTCCACTGTTTCCCCATCTATTTGCCATGAAGTGATGGGACCAGATGCCATGATCTTAGTTTT
Source organism: Cervus elaphus (assembly GCF_910594005.1). Classification (NCBI taxonomy): domain Eukaryota; kingdom Metazoa; phylum Chordata; class Mammalia; order Artiodactyla; family Cervidae; genus Cervus; species Cervus elaphus. Next base: position 92,475,662 of record NC_057848.1, read on the forward strand.
CTGACTGTTGAGTTTTAAGTCAACGTTTTCACTCTCCTCTTCACTTTCATCAAGAGGGTCTTTACTTCTTCACTTTCTGCCATAAGGGTGAGTCATCTGCATATCTGAGTTCTTAGAGTTCCTAAATTTCCTAAAGTTCCTTAGTTCCTAAAATTTCTTTGAAGTTAAAATGAGTCAGAGTAGATAGAAATTTAAGATGATGCCTGGCACGTGGTGAACACAATGGTTCACATGTTAAACACCATACCCTATAGCATGTTTTCTGTAGGACAATAATGGAGAAGGAAATGGCAACCCAGTTCCATATTCTTGTGTGGGAAATCCCATAAAATAGAGGAGCCTCGGGGTTTACAGACCAAGGGTCGCAAAGTGTTGGACATGACAAAGCACAGCATGGCATAGGGCAATAAATGTTTTGCTAAGTAGGCTAAAAATGCTTCATCATTTTATTGAACATAAATCTGCTGTATGTAAAAGTGCTAACTGGATTTTGTGCCCTGAATGGTCAGCCTCAAAAACATAAATACATTTCTCGACATCCATAATCTGTGAATATTATTTTATATAGTAAGATTGAATATTACCTTATATGGCAAATGATGTGATTATGATTAATTAAGGATTTTCAGAAGAGATTGTCAGATTATCCCAGTTGGTCCTAAATCCAATGACTAGTGTCCTTTTTAGAGCGAGACAAAGGGACATTAGACAGATGAGGAAGAGGCAATATGACTATGGAGGCAGAGCCAGGAGTAATGCATTCACAAGAAAAAAAGCCTGGAGCCTCCAGAAGCTGAAAATGGCAAGGAATATATTAGAGTTTTCTGAGGAATTAGAATGCTGATAACATCTTGGGTCAGATTTCTGGCCTCTGTAACTGAGCAAAAATACATATCTGCTGTTTTAAACCACCAAGTTTGTGGTAAATTTGTTATGACCATCCTAGGAAACTAACATACTGGGACAAGTTGCTTAGTTCACTTGTATTTCTTTGACTAGCTTTCCTTTTTAATCCGTCACTAAGCATTCTGTTTGATTTTTTTTTTTTTTTGAACCCTCTTATTTGACTGTTTACAGCATTTTTGGACTCGTAGAGGGAAGCAGCTCCAATGTTAATTTTTCAACACACAAAGGGAAAAGTTTAGATCTCACTCATTATTTTAATCATAATCACCATCATCTTACTTTAGTTAACAAAGAACTACCATTTATTTAGAAAGTGCACACCATGCTAGTGTAGTTTATTCCTTGACATAATTGGTTTTCTTCTTTTTTTCCTTCTTCATTTAGCTTTTTGGCATATATTGATTTAATTGCTCACCATTCCGTCTGTTTTCTCTCTGTGTTATTCCTCCACCCTTGAATCTGTCCTAAGGAGATAAACCACCATATTGTTTCAATCTATCTTAATGTTTTGCATTTCACAATATTTTCACATAAATGCTAATTTGATCCATATATTAATTCTGAGGTAGCCATGTCAGAATTATCATTACTTTTTTGTAGATGATGAAACTGAGGCTTAGAAAGGGTAAAGAAGTGTGCTCTTCCAAGTTTTGTGGGCACATAAATCATCATGTGACCTTGTTAAAATACAGATTATGATTATGTACATTTGGAATAAGACCTGAAATTCTACATTTCTGTTAACTTTCCAGGTGATGCCTATGCTAATGTTTTGTGAACACACTTTGAGATGCAAGGAAGATTTAGTTGATAGATTTATAATAAAAACTAGAAACCAAAACTGTAGAATTATAGAGGCTATAGCTGTAAACTTTATATGGTGGTTCATAGTCATATTTAGCAAGGCAAAAGATTAAATATTTAGATGCCAAAAATTCAAGTATAAAGGTTTTTACAAGTGCTGCAAACTCTCTTTTGTAGTTTTTTCAGTTATTTGTGAAGTTCAGTTCAGTTGCTCAGTCAGGTCTGACTCTTTGTGACCCCATAGACTAGCAGGCCAGGACTCCTTGTCCATATCTGTGAAAGATGCCCCATAAAAATGAGACATTTCTGACGTCTTTGTTTATACAGAGCATACTATTCATATAGGAAATTCTGATTATATATACATATGTATATTGTATATATGGAAATTCTGATTCATATATATTTATATATGAATAAAAACAGGTGTGGCATTTAAACTCTCACAAACATATTAATGATATTATATATATATTTTAACTTGGAAGGTTAGCTGTTCATCGAGCCCATTTGCCATTTATGAAGTATTGTGTTAGTATTGCATTAGTTTACATATTATTTTAATAATGACTTGGAGCAGTAGGGTGTATAACTATTTGAATGTGTCTTTCCAATGACTGTACAGTGCTGTATCTTCTTGCACCTGAGAAAGTGTTTTCCTCTACCTGCCACTTTAAGGAGCAAATTTCTAGTCATTTGGCAACAAATGCATACAATTTTGAATACATCTCATTCATATAATTAGGATTTAAAATGAAGCATATTGCCAAATAGTATTAGGACAGCAGACGCACAGGGACAATTGTCTTCTCATTATTCTACATTTTATTAGGAATTATCTTGTCTTTGAAACCACTAGACCATTCAGGTATGACCTGAATCAAATCCCTTATGATTATACATTGGAAGTGACAATAGATTCAAGGGATAAGATCTGATAGACAGAGTACGTGAAGCACTATGGATGGAGGTTCATGATATTGTACAGGAGGCAGTGATCAAGACCACCCCCAAGAAAAAGAAATGCAAAAAGGCAAAATGGTTGTCTGAGGAAGCCTTACAAATAGCTGAGTAAAGGAAAGTCACAAAAGGCAAAGGAGAAAAGGAAAGATATACCCATCTGAATGCAGAGTTCCAAAGAATAGCAAGGAGAGATAAGAAAGCCTTCCTCAGTGATAAGTGCAAAGAAATAGAGGAAAACTATAGAATGGGAAAGACTAGAGATCTCTTTAAGAAAATTAGAGATACCAAGGGAACATTTCATGCAAAGATGGGCTCAATAAAGGACAGAAATGGGATGGACCTAACAGAAGCAGAAGATATTAAAAAGAGTTGGCAAGAATACACAGAAGAACTGTACAAAAGAGATCTTGACCCAGATAATCATGATAGTGTGATCACTCACTTAGAGCCAGTCATCCTGGAATGCAAAGTGAAGTGGGCCTTAGGAAGCATCACTACTAACAAAGCTAGTGGAGGTGATGAAATTCCAGGTGAGCTATTTCAAATCCTGAAAGATGATGCTGTGAAAGTGCTGCACTCAATATTCCAGCAAATTTGGAAAACTCAGCAGTGGCCACAGGACTGGAAAATATCAGTTTTCATTCCAATCCCAAAGAAAGGCAATGCCAAAGAGTGTTCAAACTATCGCACAGTTGCACTCATCTCACACTCTAGCAAAGTAATGCTCAAAATTCTTCAAGCCAGGCTTCAACAGTACATGAACCATGAACTTCCAGATATTCAAGCTGGATTAGAAAAGGCAGAGGAACCAGAGATCAAAGTGCCAACATCCTTTGGATCATCAATAAAGCAAAAGAGTTCCAAAAAAACATCTACTTCTGCTTTATTGACTATGCCAAAGCTTTTGACTGTGTGGATCACAACAAACTGTGGAAAATTCTTTAAGAGATGGGAACACCAGACCACCTGACCTGCCTTCTGAGAAATCTGTATGCAGGTCAAGAAATAACAGTTAGAACTGGACATGGAACAACAGACTGGTTCCAAGTCGGGAAAGGAGTCAAGGCTGCATATTGTCACCCTGCTTATTTATAAGTGCTTGCATATAAGTGCAGAGTACCTCATGAGAAATGCTGGGCTGGATGAAGCACAAGTTGGAATCAGGATTGCCAGGAGAAATATCAATAACCTCGGATATGCAAATGACACCACCCTTATGGCAGAAAGTGAAGAAGAACTAAAGAGCCTCTTGATGAAATTGAAAGAGGAGAGGGAAAACATTGACTTAAAACTCAACACTCAGAAGACTAAGATCATGCCATCTGGTCCCATCACTTCATGGAAAATAGATTGGGAAACACTGGAAACAGTGACAGACTTTATATTGTGGGGCTCCAAAATCACTGCAGATGGTGACTGCAGCCATGAAATTAAAAGACGCTTGCTCCTAGGAAGAAAAGCTCTGGCCAACCTAGACAGCATATTGAAAAACAGAGTCATTACTTTGCGAACAAAGGTCCATCTAGTCAAAGCTATGGTTATTCCAGTCGTCATGTATGGATGTGAGAGTTGGACTATAAAGCGAGCACCCAAGAATTGATGCTTTTGAACTGTGGTGATGGAGAAGACTCTTGAGAGACACTTGGACTGCAAGGAGATCCAACCTGTCCATCCTAAAGGAAATCAGTCCTGAATATTCATTGGAAGGGCTGCTGCTGAAGCTGAAACTCCAATACTTTGGCCACCTGATGCAAAAAACTCATTGGAAAAGACCCTGATGCTGGGAAAGATTGAAGCCAGGAGGAGAAGGAGACAACAGAGGATAGGATGGTTGAATGGCATCACTGAGTCAATGGACATGAGTCTGAGTAAGCTGCGGGAATTGGTAACGGACAGGGAGGCCTGGCCTGCTTCAGTCCATGGAGTTCCAAAGAGTCAGACATGACTGAGCCTCTGATGTCTGAGCGACTTCAGTCAGACATGACTGAAGTCCGACATGAACCATCTGGTCTTGTCTTTATCCTCTCTCTCTCTCTCTACCTCTCTTCCTTGCCACCTGTCCATCTGTCTCTCTATCTCTTTATCTCTGTCTCACTAAGACATCAGAGAAGTAAAAGAACCAATGAATCAGTCTTTCCTCTCGCAAGGACTGTCATGCTTGCAGACTCAAGGAAAGCAGTAAAAGTAAATTGCTTAGTTTCCCTGTAATTTCAGTTATTAATGTATAATGGGAAAGTATCTAGAGAGTTGAACTTAAAGGAGGGACAATATCCTGCAGCAAAAAGTCAAGTACTTCTGAGCAGTAATAATACACTCACTTGAGAAGTGGTGGGCATTATTTTTTTTATATTTAGAAAAAGATGTTCCTTCAAAACCTACATGACTAGAACTTCACTCAGCAATGATTCAAGGTTACATCCTTGAGTCTTTGTACAAGGGTATTTACTTGTTCAACTCATAGTCAGTAGGGACACAGCTGTTCTAAAATTCTAGTAAGCTTAGAAGTTGCTTGAATATCAATGAGTACATATATTTAACCTGGTATTTTCATTCCTACCCCTTATTTTTGAAAAAACAACCTGCATTTCCCATTAGTGCACATTTTTGCTATTTTTTTTCTTCAGGAGGGCAAAGGCTTACATAGTGAGAAATTTCATTGATAAATATTAGTGACATGCACAGGGAAAATACAGGTTATGGGGAAAAGCCCTTTACATGTTCTATATATTATAAAAAGAAGTGTAAACTCTCCTTTTTGTACTTAAAAATTCATAATAAAAATATTTATTCTCCTGAACTAATTTGTTCCTACCTAACTGCTGCTTTGTTCACCTACCCCCAGAGTTTTTTGAAAGATGGAAAATAAGATTCCTTACTATTCTTGATATAGATTTGTCTTCTCTCCCAGAAAGATCTCAGTCAGATGGAAAGGGGAGATAGTCTTTTAAAATGTCCCAGATTCAAACATGAACAGTATGATCCATCTGGTAGCAGGAGAAAAAAAAGAGAATTATTCTGCAATAGATGTTGCTGCACCAACTCTGACATGCAAATACTTATTTCTTTCTAAATATACACCATTGAGAGTAAAGTGTTAACAATTCCTCATGTTATTTACTTATCTTACAATGCATATATTTGTAAATTATTAATTTGTCCCTATTCTTAGACACTAATCCATTACATAAACATCACTAATAAAATTTGTATAATATTTTAATAGATACTATTTGACAGGGTAAACTTATTATAGGAATGGAAGAGTTTTAAAAGGGCAATTTTTCCATTAGCATTAAGCAGAAATCAATTTCTTGCTGTTATGAATTTCAAATAATACTCAAAACCATGCATTCACACAGCAGAATCATAAGATCATTTTGATCTTAGTTAATTAGGGAGCAGAAATGATGGAGATTAGTCCTGATCTTTGCCACTGGCTTCCTTTGTGACCATGACCACACGTTTCCTATCTTCTTTTTATAGTTGGGATAATAATAAGCCTAATCTTTCTCAGAAAGATTTTGTATAAAAGCACAGAATGCTTCTTCCTTTTAACACTCACTGAATCTTTCTGGAGGGAATAATGGGCTCCAAGTCATCAAATTTTCAGTGGATGAACTGCAAGTGCCTTCAAACTTCGGGTACATCAGTTCAAGACTCCTGTTGACCACAAAACATTTATCTTCAATATAAAAACATTCACTGATAGAAGAGAAGAAGAGAAAACTCAGGTAAGATAGAAAATTGAGGGATTATTCTGAAGGAAAATGGTTCTAAGGTAGTCACAAAAGACAATTAGACTGTACATATTGAAAGCCAGAAACAGTGTCTTATTCAACTTTATATTCAGAAGATCTAACATAGTACTTGGTACATAGTAACCTTTTAATAAATTTTTGTTACACTGAATTCAGAACAAAAATTAAACTTTTTGAATTAGTTGGAGAGGTCTTTTGCTTTGAGGAAAGTGTTTTCAGGAGACCATTTTTATACTGAATTAGTTGGGGGTTGTCATAGAAGATGTTAACTACTGCACTTGGAAATAAGTCTTTTTGTAAAACAAAGCAATATGTTGCTAAATTTGTCTAATCCAATTTCCTCCCTTTGTTGAATTCATGGCATTGATTGCTGTCAGTTCCATCATTTGAGTAATATTAAACAAAATGTGCTAGTTTACCAGCTGTGACTATATAGCAGAGAGAAAACTTAGGCATTTACTAGAATATTCAAAATAAATAATATCTTTGAAATTATCAGTAGTTTGAAACTCCTATTAATTAACATATAATTTTGAGGTCTGATGCCACTCCACAAATTACAGAAAGGTCCTCAGGTGGAGCACAGTTTAAAAAGCTGCTGATGTGGGACCTTCACCCAGATCTGAGGAGAGCAATGAAAGCAATAGGGAGTTGTTGAGATGTCTTTCCAGCTCCGTGAGAGCAAATATAGATTAGTCAGTTGTGAAAAACATTGCTACTCCTAAAAGGGAAAATGATGGAAGACACAAGAGTTAGGACGTCATTACAGTTACTATATTTGTGTATGTGACATTTCCTTGAAGTCATAGCAGAGGTAATATTCCAGAGGAGAAGAAATTGTCTTTTTTGTGTGATGCCACAAAGCCTACATTAGTGTAGACTCTGAGTTCTGTGGTTGACCAACATATCCTGCGGCCCTGTGGACAGTAGCCTACCAGGCTCCCCAGTCCATGGGATTCTCCAGGTAAGAATACTGGAGTGGGTTACCATTTCCTTCTCCAGGGGATCTTCCCGACCTAGGGATTGAACCCGGGTCTCTCGCATTGGAGGCAGACGCTTTAACCTCTGAGTCACCAGGGAAGCCTCTATCTAGGTGCTGCTGCTGCTGCTGCTAGGTCACTTCAGTCGTGTCCGACTCTGTGCGACCCCATAGACGGCAGCCCACCAGGCTCCCCTGTCACTGGGATTCTCCAGGCAAGAACATTGGAGTGGGTTGCCATTTCCTTCTCCAATGCATGAAAGTGAAAAGTGAAAGTGAAGTCGCTCAGTCGTGTCCGACCCCCAGCGACCCCATGGACTGCAGCCTCCCAGGCTCCTCCATTCATGGGATTTTCCAGGCAGGAGTACTGGAGTGGGGTGCCATTGTCTTCTCCACTATCTAGGTGCAGTTAGTTGCAAACAGGTGGCAAATCTAAGGTGGAACACTCTCACTGTGAGGAAAAAGGCTTTTCCTGGAAATGTTAATCATTGCCTCTTTTAGGAACTATTTCCAAATTCCCCTGAAACTTCCTTGCTTTATTAGGAAAATGATGGGTTATGTTGTGGTAAAACAAACAAACAAATCTTGATCTCAGTAGTTTAAAAGACAAAGTTTATTCGTTGCTCAGGCCTGTTCTCTTATGGGTTCAGGCAACTCCATGAGGCATTTCGTCCTCTGTATATTGACTTGGCATTACAGATTGCTTATGTCAACTGTATGTCAAGGTATAAAATACAATTACTGTAACGGGGAAGGAACAGGGTAGACAGTAAGCATCAACACATTTTATTTCCCAAAGCATGTCATATAGCCACATTTATGGCTCTTTTTGGATGGACACTCCTTCCATTGTTTCATGATTTTTCCTAGATTGTTAATGGTATGTGCCATCATGTTAACAACAGGTTAACAGCACACTATTACAGCCTAACATAACAAATCACAGAAACAAACTGTACTTAGTACAATGTCCATTCTTGATAGCATCTTCCTCTAAGCTCAATATAGCCATATGCCTTGATTTGGAAGTGCTTATTGCATGTATTTTCCACAGTTTTGTGCATTTTAATCTTGTTTCAAGAATTCCAACTCCCCTCACAACTTTTCCATCAAGCTATCATTACATTTTTCTTTCAAGATAAAAATCTTACATTTATTGGTTTAATTCTTCATTTAGTAGTTTAATGTACATTTTTGTAATCACTGCTATTATTAGGATTAAAAAAAATTGCTTTCCACAACTTACATAGAGCTTGAGTGGACTACTCAAATAAATTTTTCCCCACAGCACAATTTCTTTTCATTGAGTGCTTTTGCAGTCTGTGAAGTTCACTTATAGTGCATGTATTGCTTATAGCAGAAATGCTTGTTTTGCAGCCGTTGCTGTTCCAGTACTGGTGAAGTAGATATAACCAGAATGAGGCTGTAAAGGGGCTTTGCTCTAGCAACCAGATCATCTCAGGTTTAAGGTGCACATCAGTTCAGTTCAGTTCAGTTCAGTTCAGTCGCTCAGTCGTGTCCGACTCTGAAACCCCATGAATCGCAGCACGCCAGGCCTCCCTGCCCATCACCAACTCCCGGAGTTTACCCAAACTCACGTCCATCGAGTCGGTGATGCCATCCAGCCATCTCATCCTCTGTTGTCCCCTTCTCCTCCAGCCCCCAATCCCTCCCAGCATCAGGGTCTTTTCCAATGAGTCAACTCTTCGCATGAGGTGGCCAAAGTACTGGAGTTTCAGCTTCAGCATCAGTCCTTCCAATGAACACCCAGGACTGATCTCCTTTATAGGTCACTATATAAATCAAAGAGACCCTGGGGACTTTGAGTAGCACTAGAGTAGTCCAGACTTTGTTTAATAATCATTTAAAAACGTTTTAGGCACCCATTTCATTGTTTTACTATGTTACTCTATATGTTGAGGATCTGCCTGTTGCAAAATGTCAGGTAATTAATACTTTTATTGTAATATAATATCCTTTTGTCCCATTAAGTCCAGAGTGCTTATAAATTGATGTTTTCACCTTTTATTAGGCTGTCCAATAGAGATTGCCCCCATTTTTACATGGAGAATTACTCCAGTGAGAAATGATCATTTAAAATCAATGCAGATTCTTTGTGTCATCTTTATCTCTGGTCCGGTTATTATACATGCAGCTTCACTGGTTAGAGTAGCTGCCTTTCATTAAAAAAAATGTTTTATTTAAATGTGAAGATATAATGCCAGTCAGATGCCAATATTATAAAAACAGTTAAATTCAAATAATTTTCACAAAGATCTTTAAAATTTTAACTGATTACTTGAAAAAAATTAACTTTATCTTAAGAAAATGAGAATAAAAGTGATTAGCAATTAGTGATTATTTTGTTTGTAATCTTTGTAAGAAATATTATTGAAAACAGTCACTTTTATTCTCTTTCCCTTATTAAAAGTATGTGAATGCATTGGTACAGTCACTGGAATTTCTGTGAGAGTTGTTACTGTCTGTATGAGAGGCTCTTGCAAACCCCATCACATCTAGGATGGGACTAGGTTAAAGGTGCTCATGACACATTATTTGGTAGTGAAAATTAAATGATGATTAAACAGGAAGATTTCTTATTAAAATTGCTTTTGATTTTATATAAAGGCTTGAAATATAATATCTCATCTCTCCATCTCTAAGTTTTGGTAAGGAAATGATAAGTGCATTAAGCTAGGGTACATTTAAAATTGTTACATTGAGGCAAATTCTTATAACTTGTATGTCTGTATGTCGGGTATACTGCAGCTGTTCAATGTGAAACCTTCCCAGAAAGATTTATTCTACTTTTGCTTTATCAGGATTCTGTAGCCCTGGCAAAGGAAGAGATATCAAAAAGGGCTAGAAAATGATTTATTGTCAAACATAGTCTTTGACTACTAAGCTAGGTAGTAGCACTAGGAAAGCTGCCACAATTTTATGAGATGAACATAAAATAAGAGGTGAACAAGCTTTGGAGTTCTCAAAGGTCCTTTCATCAGTTACCACCTTCATCCTGGAGAAAGGAGCTCTTATTCTCCAAAGCAGGTGTATCCAATGTTTTTCTATGCCAGATGTATAAAAGACATTTCATTGTTAAAATAAATATTAGAGTATTTGTGGAAAATTCTTTGCAAAGTACTTTGACTTTAAAGAAAAGTTTGAGAAAATAGTGTACATGAAGGGCTGTATATTTGTAGTTCTTGCTCTAGAGAGTAACTCAGTTCCTATTAGACATTACCAGTGAGTATGTTAGATGGAAGATGCTATCAAAAATAACAACAACATTTGGATATTTAATAGATTCTGTAGAAATATGCATTTTAATGTCTAATATGTTGCATTGCAACTGCAACTTTTCTTTTGATACTAATCATATGTGTGCTCAGTCGCTTTAGCCGTGTAGGATTCTTTGCAACCCCATGGACTACAGTTGCTAGGCTCTGCTGTCCATGGGATCCTCCAGGCAAGAATTCTGGAGAGGGTTCCTTTGCCCTCCTGAAAGGGATCTTCCTGACCCAGGAGTTGAACCCGCATCTCCTGTGTCTCCTGCACTGCAGGTGGACTCTTTACACATTGAGCCACCTGGAAAGCCCACTCATCATATAAGTGAGTCAAATTGCTGTTAGAAAAAAAGATTCAAGCATAAGAGGCAGGAATTCTGAACTTTATCTGCAAATTGGGAATAACATTTTTCCCATACAGTTTTGCTGAGAAATTGAATAAGATAATATATATTAATGTGCTTTGTGATTGTAAAATGTTCTCTAGATATTAATCCTAATTCCAATGTCAATTACAATAAACATTATTATTCTTTTAAATTCCAGTAAGTGTTCTTTATTCCAGTGTGAGAAAATATCTTTTATTTCTCCACCAATTGCATGAATTTTCTGGTGAAATATGGTATCTATGCCATTTGATCACTGAAAGAGAAAAAAAAAAAATCAACAGAATATCTATTTTGTGTAAAGGAAAGGGAATAAAATTGGAGCTAGTTGCAGCCATCCCAGGCATTTTTCAAAAGATGGCTTCATTTTTACCTATGACTAAGATTCTATTTATATTGTTATATGTTTTTGAACAAATATAAGGAGAGATCAAGGGGTAAAATTGTTCTTTGTCTGGCTTTACTTTTGTCCTTCTATTTGGCTTTCTGGATCATTCTTCAGTAGGAGAAAATTTCAAAGAAATTTATCACTATGATTTTATTCATCTTCTGGGGTAATGGACAAGATTTCTCAAGATATGAACAAGAAAAATAGCACTGACCAATTTTTAAATTAATGTATCTTTCAAGTATAAAACATTGTCTTAATTAACCATGATTTGAATTTATCTGTTGAATTATTTCAGGGAAAAAAAGATAAAATAATTATAGCTCCTAAAGCATATGTGTATTTTAACATTTTAACTGCTGTTTTATAAATTTAACAATTTGTATTTCTTTGGCATAAATTGTGCTATTCTGGGTTCAATCAGTGTTTGAAAGAACCTAGTTTTTGTAATAATATCTGTTTATGAGTGTATATTTACATGTTTATCACCAAAAACAAAAAAAATTTTGACATGTACTCAATTAAATATCTGAACATGTATTATCATATATATTACATGATTTTAAGCTAACCGTAGATTTAAAAATGATTATCATTTTATTTGTGGAATTAAGGTTTCAGCTATTTTTTTCCCCTCTCTCTTATCCTAAATTAATTCAATTCTTATCATGATTCCACCAAAGTTAGAGCCTCTGGAATGTGTTATTAAACCTTATGATTCTATTAATTTCTGTATTAGTAAAGCATATACATAGTTTGATTATAGAAATAAATACTTTTCAGCTATTAAGAAAAGAAAAAGTTGAAATATTTATTTATATTGATTGAGATAGATGACCAGATCTTATATACTCTTTTTTTTTTTTTTCAACCTTGGCTAAACCTGTGATGCTGACCAAAATCTTTCACAAAGACTACCTTGGAAGCAACATCATAGATAAGTGCTGTGATCACAAAGATAAGTGAGTATGCTTTCATTATCCTACTCAATCTCATTTCCTACTTGGAACAACTGAACTTTTTTTGTTGAAGGCAGAGGTGGGAAGTGGAACTTTCATAGTAAGTTGCACATTGTAAATTCTCAGGATAGTTGTTGAACAAATGTAAAATCCCTCTAGTAAATACTCTACTTGCCACGTCCTACATCAGAACACAGACAGTCATGTTAATGGAGGTATATAAAAATATCGGTGTCCAAATACAAAAATCTTTCATCTTTACGTGGGTTATGTGATTGTAGTATAGACAGTCAAGAATACAGACATCTAGGAAATGAAGACATCTGGGGTAAGTTGTGCAGCAGAAAGATATATTTGAGTTTTGTAAAAAGAAGAAATAATTTCATCACTTCATACCAGATTTGAAAGCACTGCTGTGGGAGCCATTTAAAAGCTGGCAGGGAGTGGAGGTGAAGGAAAATCAAACAGGAAAAAAGCCAACTGACAATAGTCATGTCTGGATTTGTTACCTATACTAAAGTAAAAATTAAAGATTATTTTATCAGGATAATTAAAACAATTTTGTTTCATTACCATTATTTTACTGACCCTTGTCCATGAATTTATTTTTAATGTAAAGTACAATAATAAGTTTATATACCATTACTAAAATCAGGTCTTATAAAGGCTCTTAATTTTTTTTTTTTAAGTTTACAGTCAGGAACAGTAAGTATATTTTTATTGTACCTAAGGTTTTTATTTTTTTTAAATTTTCATTGAAATGTAGTTGATTTACAATGTTGTGTTAGTTTTAGGTGTACAGCAAAGTGATTCAGTTTATATATATACATGTGTGTGTGTCTGTCTGTCTGTCTGTGTGTGTATGTATTGGGTTCACCCAAAAGTTCATTTGGGTTTTCCGTAAGATATTGACTTTTTGACCAAATCTCTCTCTTTCTCTCTCTCTCTCTCTCTCTCTCTCTTTTCATGTGCCTTTTAGCCATTTGTATGTCTCCTTTGGAGAAATGTCTGAAGGCTTTTTAAATATTGACTTAAGAGCATGATATCTTTTATGACACTTTGTATTGACCATAACAATAGAGGAGGCTCATGTTTCTGTAGCTGTCACTGATTATACAATGTATTTCTGTTACCGCCTTGACATGGGTTGTGTCAGATAGCTTCAGATAAGGAGGATGATAGGTGACCCAAACCTGCAATCTCTATCTTTGAGATACATATAGCAATCAAAAATTTGCAAACTATGACTGTGGGCTTAGGCACAAAGCAAAGTTTATTAAAGCATAGATACCCTCTCAGAGGGGCTTCCCAAGTGGCTCAGAGGTAAATAATCTGCCTGCCAAGCAGAGAAGGCTTGTTCAATCCCTGGGTCAGGAAGATCCCTGGGAGAAGGAAATGGAAACCACTCCATTATTCTTGCCTGGAAAATTCCATGGGCAGAGGAGCCTGGCAGGCTACATTCCATGGGGTCCCAAGAGTCAGACACAGCTTAGCAACTGAACAACAACAACAACAACATACTCAGAGGGAGGCAGGGCTGTTTCTTCAAGGTGAAACCAACCCTCCCATACAGGCTTCAAGGAGTTGTTCTTGGAGGAAGCAGGTGTGACCATGGGTGAGTGACAGGAGATTGCTATTTGATTGACTCCCCTGAGTTCTGTAACAATTTATTATTGCATATGCCTTCACCCTTGATTTGTTAAGAAATGCTCACCATGAGGAGGGCAAAGCCACACACATATTTTATTATAATGTTGGTATAATGAGTTTGGATTTATTAGAGATTATACGGCTGTCTAGTCTGGGCATGCACAGCCCATAGCAGTTGTCTTGTGTTACAATGCTCCCTCTTTATCAGGATAAGCTGCCCACCACTTGACCATAGTTTCGCCTGTCCTGGGTGAGGTCAAGAGAGGGTCTCCAGATGGTTGGGGCATAACTAGACCATTTCTCTCTTGTTTTTAGCCACCATCACTTCTTTGCTGCTACTGTCAGGAGAGAGTTCCCAGATGGTTGGGGTGTGACTTGGTTATTCCTCTGTAATAAGAAAAAAAAAAGAATCCTTATTTTTTTCCCGCCTATGTCACGTCCTTTCTGCTAATGTCGATTACATAACCTTTCTATTTTTCACATCTGTGAATTAAATCTTAAGATAGCTTCATCATGTGGTAAAGCTGAAATAAAATAATATTATGTAAATTGCATAACCGATACTTGATGCTTTCTAAATTGTAGCTCAGGTCATTCGTAGTCATCACCATCTTCTTTTTTAAATGTCAAAGAAAATATTTTCATTGTATTTTATTCTTGTTATTTTTTTTTTAAAGTCTGACTCTATATACATATGGGCTTCCGAGGTGGCACTATTGGTAAAGAATCTGCCTGCCAATTCAGGAGACGTAAGAGCCATGAGTTTGATCCCTGGATCAGGAAGATCTGAAGAAGGAAATGGCAACTCACTCCAGCATTCTTGCCTGGAAAATTCCATGGACAGAGGAGCCTGGTGGGCTGCAGTCCATGGGGTCGCCAAGAGGGGGACATGACTGAGCATGCACACACACACACATATACACATAAATATTGCCTCCTCTGAATTCCTTGGCGTGTTCTTCTTTAAATCTTTTTCTTCTCTGTTTCTAGTTCTCCAATAGAAGTTGCCAAATTTAGTATAGTTTAGATGTAGCTGAACTCCACTATATACTATAGGGATATGAGAGTAAATAAGGTTCTTTGTTTTTATTATTTTCTGGAGTAATTCATAGTGAATGACAACCTAAGTCCTGTTTCTTGTCTTAAATGATAGCATAGATAACATAGCTTGGTTATCTTTTTTTTCCCCTCCTGAAGTGAATTGCCTCCCATTCACTTATCTTCAAATTTTTCTAGGACTTCTCAGGTGGCGCTAGAGGTAAAGAATCCACCTGCCAAGGCAGGAGATGTAAAAGATGCAGATTCCACCCCAGGTTGGGAAGATCCTCTGGAGAAGGGCATGGCAACTCAGTCCAGTGATTCTTGCCTGGAGAATCCCATGGACAGAGGAGCCTGGCAGGCTACAGTCCATAGGATTGCAGAGAGTCGGACATAACTGAAATTACTTAGCACGCATGCACGCAAACTTATCTTGAAGATTATCTGATGCTTTTTGTCAATTAAAACAATCATGTTGTAGCTTCTTATGGCTTAACGCACTTATATAAAGTGTCCTTTTTTTTTCCATTTGACTCTGTGCCATTTAAATAAGCTGAGAGATACGAAGCAAAGCCATTTAACAATGCACTGTTATGTAGGCTTCCTGAAGATTTGTCCTAAAATAACTTAACGAAGGAGTGTCTCCCAATAGAATATAAGGCCACATTTGTGCTATCCTTTGAGGAATACTGTGACTCCTCCCCTGTCCTCATCTACTCTCTGTCACACTTAAAAATGGCTCCATTCTTAACTTTCTGTACTGTGAGTGTCTAAAGCAACTTTTAGAATGCTTTAAGTCCTGGTGGCTTTCCCAGGTTCAAGAGAACTTTACTAATCATCAAAGACGCAGATTAAATACTATTTTCTCTGGGAACACCTTCTTGATTCCTTGAGGAAATTAAACTTCACCTCATTTTCCCTCTGTTCCTTGCCCACACTTTAGTTGTTGTAGCATCAGATTAATATACTTGTCCTCACAGTAGTTAGCACAGTGCCTAGAAGAAAAATGCTCAATACATGCGTGAACAAATTTTTAAAAATAAATGAGCCAAATGCTTAAGGTAAAGTTTTTATCTTAAGCTTAAAAAAACCTCAGCAGGGAATTCTTAATAAGATTTGTATGTGAGTTGGTTTGTTAGGAATGAATGGTTGTGAGGAATGAATGGAGTGGAGAGATGTTTCTGATCCAAATGAGAGGGGAGTTCTCTGTTGAAGAGAAGTATAGAAAGACAGGTAGATAATTCTTACAGTTTTACTTAGAGCCAACTATACCTCTGCATATCTAATCATGAGAAATTATTTACCTTATATAGGATCAAATGTAAACTAGAAATTGCTGTCAATGTGGAGAAGGTATAGAAACATAGAAACACACATATTAAGAAACAAAGAATGACAAAATTTAAAGCTACAATATTTTGATTTGTTACTATCCATTTAGAAGGATTAATTTATTTGGTAAAGAAGCTATGTTTTAATTTTTAATAAAGTACAATGTGAAATATTAAAAAATTTTAATTAAATGTTACATAAAATGAAAAGTTATAGTATTGCTCTTGCATGAATCTGTATCACTCAGATGCATGATTTTCTGCTTATCCACCTATAGAGGGGAATTTGAGGGAGGGTTCTTGTTTTCTTTTTCTTTTTTCTTAGCAGTTTGTCAGAAGAACAGAGGTGTTTAAGTGGGTTCATATCTTTCTGAGTGACAAACATCCATGACTTTATTACTATATGCCCACTACTGTTTTCTTATACAGCAATCTTTTCTATGAGATTTTCATTCAATTATTATGTGTTTTCCTTTATTAGAAATAAAATAAATATGACATTTTTCCATTTATGGACTATCTTAAGGAATGGCATTCAGTTAGAATGTTGTAGCCATGCAGTTCCGGAAACTCACTCACTCAGAAGGACAATGCAGATAGTGGAATGCAGTTTATTATACCTATGGGCCCAAAGCAGAGTCTCCTCTTAGCCAAGGACCCCAACCAGCATTTGTGAAAATCTTTTATACCCCATGTGTACGTGTCTGAACCCACCACCCCAAATTCCTTGAGACTTACATAAAAAAAGGAAGGGTAAATACAATCCCAATAACCCCATCATTCATGTGCCATGTGCTCAGACAGTTAAACAATTAGCCAATAATCAATAAGCCCGAGGTTACAATCCAATAGGTACAGAAAAATGTAAGGCCTGTCTGGAGGAAGGGGTGATTAAGGTATGTGTTCTCTTAGGTGATGAGTAACGTGGATATGATCTTCAAGGTTCCCCTGTCTGGAGGGGGTCTTATCCTTCTGTTGTCATTTCCATAGGCACTAAACACAGAGTTCAGAGTTCATTGGCGAGGTGGCCAAGCATGATCAGCATGAACAGGCCTAAGATGGAGTCTAGGCCCTATGAATTCCTTCTTCAAGAGAGCTGGAACTTTGTAATAAGACAGAACTGATATAGACACAAATAGATGTAATGTTGAATATTACATATGGAAATAAATTAAAAAAAACACTTTTAAGATTGTGAGTGGGAAACACTGAAGCATAACATATTTTTTTCACATTCCAATTAATTTATTCAGTAAAAACAATACTTTTAAATTTTTTTTTTTACAGTAAACTTTTCAACTACAAACCTCGAATACGTGAAAGATGTTCCAAGGACAAGCATAACAGGATTGATAAAACCCAAACTGACTAAATGTGTTCTCACATTATAAGTTGGCATAAAAATAAATAAAATTTTCTATGATCACAATTGCAACAATAATGTACACATAATAATGGTTTGTGGATGAGTATTAACAATTCTAATTCTAGTTCCAAAAGAAAACAACAGATCATTTAAAAGTCTATATTTAAAAGTCAGTGCTTTGTCTTACTTACCATAGGGCTACTGCTGAGTCCAGCTTTAAAATGTAAAGTATCCAGCTTGAATGATTAGCTTAAATTGTATTGGCATTGGGAGAAAATAAATCATAGCCTTTATCTTGGAGTAACACAAAAGACTCACTTAACTTCACATATGGAAACTGAGTTTGTGTATGTAACAACATGAGTTTTGAGAAGTTTAAGTTGTCAACTAGCTATTTCTAATACAGAATAGGTATTTTACAGTATGATTCAACTTTACACATGGCCTCAAAACTGAAGGACAATTTTAAGTTCACCTTCAGTATGCCAACATTATGTATCTAGGAATTGGTTCCTGGGTTCTGTCACAGAGAAGAAATCCCTTAAGCATTATGTTGAGTGGTCCTTTTAAAATAATGCTAATTCATATTTAACTGAGTGTTTGGTGATGATGGAATAAAAGGCAGGAGAATGATGAACATAACTGCATTGATAAAGGATCCTAGACTTGTATGAGCTTGTGCAAAAATCTTGATAATCCTTAGTGGTTAAGGGCAACTTCATGCAACCAAATAACATGAAATTAAGTCAATAACCTTAAAAAAGGCTAAAATGTTCCCCTCCCAAACATATCAGAGAGGAATGTGAATAATGTACATACAAACTGGGGTTCTATCAATGACAACAAGGACTATGTGTTGGTTCATATCAAATCCGAGAATACTGGACAACCAAACGTATAACCTTCTTGTGATTTTCTTAGTATGCAGCATTCATTATGGTAGTTAGGTCCCTTCACTGGTTTTTTGCAAGTCTGAAGTTGTGTTTCTTGTGTCATTGCCGGCATCTCCACCCTCAGAGCTGCTTTTATTTTCTTCTTCTTTGCAGTCCTTGTCATCTTCGTCTCCTGGAGATTTCTGGGACTGTTTAGAGGATTTCTTTGAAGTGTATGACTTGTTCCGCTTGGAGCCTGCTTTTTCACTCTTTCTTTTGCCTCTTCCATCTTCCTCTACTCTGTCTCCTTCTTCCTCACTGCTTGCATCAGCGGTATTTCCGCCTTCTCCTTCGGTTTCTGAAGAGCTCTGTTGCTGAATTGCCTGGTATCCACTAAACGTTACTCCTGGGTTATTTTCTATTTCCCACAATCCTTCATTAAATCCCTTCCGTTTGTTTGATTTTCCAAACTTGTCTTTGTATTCCTTTTAAGATCAGAGGTCTCTGGGACCTAGAAAAGCAGGTTCGTGGGTGCCAAAAAAGGAGATAGGGTACTTATTGGCTGGAGGCTTCACAGCTCCCTCTGGGAGTTCATCGTTGCGGGCGGGCCAGTGCGGGTAGCCCTTCATCTTAGCGAAGACCAGGTCGCCCGCCTTGTACTCGCGGGGCCGCTCCACTTCCTGGTCCTTCTTGGGCGCCGCAAAGATGCCAGGAGGCTGCCCCCCGCCGCGGGCCGATGGACTGTGTCGCGCTCCCCGCGGGCCTCGCTGGAGCCGGGCAGGCGGGCGGACAAGCAGCCGCTCAGACTAGGGGAAGCGTCGAGGCGGCGGCTGAGGCGAGGGGCTGGGCCGGGGCTCAGCAGGCCCGGCAAACCGCCGCCAGGCAGCGGGGGAGGGCAGCCTCCGGCCGCTGGGCTCTCCCCAGCGCAGAGGTCCCCGCCGCCGCCGGGCGATTATTAAATATTAAATTATTAAATATTAAATTAAATATTAAATTAAATTTAAAATTATTAAAAATAATTTAATATTTTATATTAAATTATAAATTTTAATATTTCAGAAAAATGCCAATTTCTGGTACTAATTCCCTCATAGATGTTTTAAACATTTTGGTGATGTTGCCCTGAGGTATAGCAGCCTTAACTGTCCTTATCTTAACTGGATTTCTGGTTCCGTAAGCCTTTTTAGTACAATTTTCAGTCAGTAGTGGCATTTTCTTAAAATTAACATGTAGAAGGTAGTGTATAATTAGTAGAGAGTATGTGCTTTGCTCCCTAACTGCACTTTGAGAACATTTTCTGTGCTTCTAGCATCAGTCTACCTCATCCCACCAGGAACGAACAGCCCATTTTATTCTCTCTTGGTTTGGACCATATGGCCCATCTTTATGAATGAATGGCTATGTATGTGGCATGATATGAAAACGTCCGACATGCCCCTTGGTTTCTTAATATCTCTCCTATGCTTCCTGCCAGTATTCTTTACAAGGTCTTATATTATCATTCCTATTGTAATTTTGAACAGACATTTTAACTTTTATTAGCTGCAGTGTTTTTGTATGCACAGCAAAAGTAATGTGTTAGTCTTAGGTTCAAGTGAGATTATTTGTGTGAAATGCTTAGTAACAACAACAATGTGGTAACTATGGCAAATGTGAGGATAATTTCATTTTATTTTTGTCGAAGACATTATAATTACTCACTAGTATTTCTAATTCTTCTCCCTTTCAAGGTGTAATTGAAAGTTGGACTTCCCTTCCCCTTTGAAAATAGGTGCAGCCATTAGAGTTGCCTTGAGCAGGCAATAAAATGTGAGCAGAAGTTATGAGTACTATTTCCAAGCAGAGGTCTTAAAAATGTTTGTCTTGTTCTCTCTCACAACTCCCTATGTCAGTTAAAGTAAATGACAACCTTCCAGATAGTGGAGATTCGGTCAGACTGTGTCTGAGTGAAGACCTGTGGAGCAAAACAGCTGACATATAGGGGATGTAACATGAGGCAGAAACAAACCGCTGTTTTTAAGCCAGTAAGATTTTGGTGTTGTCTTTTTACCATACCATATATTATTGTATCCTGATCGGTTTAATCTTATTAAGTCTTTCATTATGTTGAGTATTTTTTAATTGTGGTAAAATACACATGAACACAGGATACTTTCCCATTTATTTATATGTTGTTTAATTTCTTTCAGCAATATGTTGTTTTCAGTGTACAATTCTTTCATCTACATGGTTAAGTTTATCCCTCAGTATTGTATTATTTTTGCCATATGTTATTTGTTATTATAGTAAAATATGTATGGCATAAAGTTTACCATTGTAATTATTTTTAAGTGTACAGTTCAGTGACATTAACTATATTCATATTATTGTGCAACCATCACCACTATTTATCTCCAGAACATTTTTCTCACCACAAACTGAAATTAATTCTGTGCCAATTAAATAATAACTATCTATTTCCCTCACCCTCACTCCCTTGTTACTACTATTCTACTTTTTGTCTATGTGAATTTAGCTACCCTGGGAAATTCATAGTATAGAAATTGTACAATATTTTTTTAATGGTTTCTTTAACTTTGTATAATGTCTTCAAGATTGATTCATGTTGTAACCTGTCAAAATTTTCTATTCATTTTTAAAGTTGAACAATAATTCATTGTATGTATATAACAACACATTTGCATAGCCATTCAACCGTTGAGGAACACCAGAGTTGTTTCTACCTTTTGGCTATTGTGAATGATGATCCTATATTATATAAACACGAGAATTCCTCTTTCACTTCTTTCGGGTATATACCTAGAAGTGGAATTATTAGATCATATAATTCTATGTTTAATTATTTTAAGAATTGTTGTACCATTTTCCATAGTACCTGTTCCATTTTACATGTCCCCCAGCAATGCAAAAGGAATCCAGTTTCTCCATATCCTTGCCAACACTTATCATCTTCCTGCCTTCCTTTCTTTTTTTTTCTGATAGATCTCAGGAGCTATGCTGAGCTTGGACAGAGAGAGAAAGGGAGAGAGAGGGCTGAACTGTTACATGTCACAGTAGCCCATTAAAACAACAAACCAAAAATAGAAAAACAAAGTGATTAATCACTTACTGTGGTAGTAGAAGACATTAAAACCAGGAAAAGTGCCACTTTCCTCTGTTCCCCCATGGAACAGTTCACAAGTGGAAGATCAGATGTATCAGAGCAGACGTGGGTTACTTCTCAGTGTTGAGAGAGCCCCAAATAAAAGGCCCCAATAGTTTTATGGACTCAGGGGTTGCAGGTAGGTCAGGGAGAGGGCTCAGAGTGGACTGGTACTGAGTCAGAGTAGATAGAAGTGACTTCGGAATTTCCTCCATCTTCTTCCATAAGGAGGTCTTGGCAGAGGTGCTTGAAGAGGACCTCGAAGGAAGTCCTCAGGTGAAGAGACATAGTAATCAAGGCACCAAGGCTAGGAACGTAAATATGTGAAGGGCATGACTAGCTAGGAGAGCCTGAGACCTTGACTGTAACTCTCTTCAGAGATTGTGATGCACTGATTTTACCCTCAGTCTGCTGTGGGGAGGACAGCTTCCCCACTCTCACTCCCCAGGAGCCCTGTCAGGTCAGGCCTGAAAAATCACACATTGATTTTTAACCAGGGTTTGGATAGGCATTTTAATATTTATGAAGTTGTATCTCACTGTGGTTTGGATTTGCATTTCCCTGATGACTATTAATGTTGAGCATCTTGCTTTTATGTGCTTATTGGCCATTTAGATATCTTCTTTGGAGAAATGTCTATTTAAGTCCTTTGCCTATTTTTTAAACAGGAGATTTTGGGATTTTTTTGTCATCGAATTGTAGGAGTTCTTCATAAATTCTGGATATTAATCTTATCATATATTTCAACATCTTTTGTTGAAACTATTCTTTCCCCATTGCATGGCCTCAACACCCGTTGTCAAAAATCGTTTGACCATTTATGTGAGGGTTTATTTCTGAGTTTCCATACTATTCCATCTGTCTTATTACACCATGGTTTTGTAGTAAGTTTTGAAATCAGGAAGTGTGAAACCTTCATTTTTATCTTTTCCAAGCTCATTTCGACTATTTTGGGTCTTTTGAGATTCCATATGTACTTTAGGATGGATTTTTATATGTCTGAAAAAATATCATTGGTATTTTAATAGAGATTGCATTGAATCTATATATCACTTTGGGTACTATTGACATTTTATCATTGTCTTCAAATCTATGAAAATGAGATTTCTTTCCATTTATTTGTGTGTTCTTTAATTTTTTTCAATCATGTTTTATAGTTTCCAGTG
Organism: Cervus elaphus; assembly: GCF_910594005.1. NCBI lineage: Eukaryota > Metazoa > Chordata > Mammalia > Artiodactyla > Cervidae > Cervus > Cervus elaphus. Next base: position 92,498,654 of record NC_057848.1, read on the forward strand.
TACAAGTCTTTTTTTCTCTTGGTTAAGTTCATTCCTAAGTATCTTAACTTTTGATGCTATTGTGAACAGAATTGCTTTTTAAATTTCCTCTTCAGATTATTCATTATTAGTGCATATGAATACAACTGACTTTTTTGTGTTTTGATTTTGTATCGTACAGTTTATCAAATTTGTTTAGTATTTTTTACAGTTTTTTTCGTGTGTGTGTGTGAAATCTTTAGTCTTTTCAACATTGTCATTATCTGGGTTTCATATAAAGGTAATGCTGGCCCCAGTAGAAAGACTTAGGAAGTGTTTTTTCTTCTTCAATTTGTTGGAAGAGTTCGAGAAAGATTGTTGTTCTTTCTTTAAATGTTTGGTAGATTTTACCTTTGAAACAATCTGATCCAAGGCTTTTCTTCTTTGCATGGTTTTTAATTACAGAGTCAGTCTCCTTATTAATTTAGGTCTATTCAAAATTTCTATTTTTTTTTTTTGCAATTTAGTCTTGATAGGTGGTATGTTTCTAAGAATTTGTCCATATCTAAGTTATCTAATTGGTTGGTGGGACATTGTTCAAAGTGATATTTTAAGTATATTTTCGTTTCTATAAAATTATGAATCAACTTTCTGATTTTAATAATTTATCATCTCTTTTTTTCTCTTAGGCTATTTAGCTAAAAGTTTACTAATTTTGTCGAACTTTTCAATAATCCACCTTTTTGTTTCATAGATTTTCTATATTGTTTTGTCATCTCTTTTATATTTTATGTTTGTTATTTCCTTCCTTATGTGTGCTTTGGCTATGGTTTGTTTGCAAAATCTTATTCCCTAAGATATAAACTTAGGATGTTGACCTATGATTTTTCTTCTTTTTAAATATAAGCATTAACAAATATAAATTCCCCTTGTAGCACTGCTTTTACTGTATCTCATAAGTTTTGATGGACTGTGTTATTTTCATTTATCTTAAGTTATTTTCTGATTTCCTTTGTGACTTCTAACAACTCTTTCCTTAGACTTGGACGATTTTGGACCATTATTTCTTCAGATGGTCTCTCTGTCACTTTCTTTTTTTTTTTTTTTCTTTCCATAAAGCATACATTTGTTTTCTGATTATACCCAATACGTCCATTGGGCTCTGTTCACTTCATTTATTTTCTTTGCTCTATTCAGACTAAAATTTCAAATGTCCTGTATTCAAGTTTGCTGATTATTTCCTCTCTCTGTTCAAGTCTCTTGTTGAAACCCTCTAGTGACTTTTTCAATTGAGTTTTCATATTTCCCATCCCCATAATTTGTTTGGTTCCTTCTTATAATTTCGATTTCTTTGTTGATACATTATTTTGTTCATATGTAGCTTTTTTTATTTTCTTATTTTTCCATGCTTTCCTTTAGGTTTCTGAGACTATTCAAAACAGTTGTTTCAAAGCCTTTGTTTAGTAATTCTAATGTTTGTGTTTCTTCAGAGATTGTTTCTGCTACTTTTTTTTCCCTTAATGGGCCTTGTGTTCCAGTTTCTTTTTATGCCTTGTGATTTTGTTGTTGTGATTAAAAATTGGACTCTTCAAAAATAATTATTTCTCTTTGCCTTCACAGATTGGCTATTTGCTGATGAAGTCCTTTACTAATTAGTTGGATATTGGTTACAAGCCTTAGTATATTAGCCCAATATTAAAGCTTAAAGTGTATTCAAGTCTTTTTTGACCATGCTTCTTCTTCAGGCCTGTGTGTAGCTTTTTCATTTCCCCTGAATACATAGATTATTTTGAAATATCTTAAATTTCTGAAGAGATTCTTCTTAGCTTCTCCTCAAGGCCTTTGATAGTCTATTGTTCTCTGTTTTATAATCTTTTGGCCCTAGCATTTGCAAGTGTGCAGTTTCCCTACTGCTTTTTTTTTTTTAATGGACACTCTGCACAGCATGTGGGATCTTTGTTCACTGACCAGGGGAAGCTGTGCCCTCTGCAGTGGAAGTACAGAGTCTTAACCACTGGACCACCAGGGAAGTCGTTTCTCTACTGCTTTTATGAGCAGTGCCCGTTGTTTTCTGTTACTTCCCAGCCTGATATATGAGTTTATGTTTCTTCTTTCCCCTGAGTTAGGCAAAACAGAGACAAGTCCTTCAGGAAGCCCCCAGACAAGCTAGATCATTGGAAATAAGGTCTGATCTACTCCGTCCGGTTTAAGGTAGGGAACTGAGAACTGAGTTGGAGCCTTTGCCAAACTAACATCAGGTTGCATCAGGGAAGGGACAAAATAAAGAAAAGCAAAAGGACCATGAATTTTCCTATTGCTTTAAATTTTGCTTTTCTTGATTGGGCATTTGCTTGGGTGTTGATAAATTTTGTTTTCCAAAGTTCCTACAGAGCTATTATAGCAAGTTTTTTTTTTTTTTTTTTAATGTTTTTTAATGTATCAGTGGGAAAACAAGAGCTTGGAGCTTCATAGTCTGCTATTTTGCTAGAATAACTTTTTATTGAGTATTTTAAGAAATCTTAATTCTACCATCAATACATTTACCATATCTCTTTGATTTGTCACCTGTAAATGATATTATTTATATTGAACAAGACTAAATGAAGTGCAAAAACTTATGGAAGACATTTGGAAAGCTTTCTCCAATTTTGTCAATGATCCATTCAATAATATACTTTTAAGACCAGTTGTCTACTGAGTCAGAAACCCCCCAGTCCTGTTATTCTGGTCACATTAATTTCCACTTGTCTCATTTTTTGATTCAGTTTTAAAAATTGTTCTGACCTAAGAAGAAAACTAAAGGTAAAGGAGAAAAGCAAAGATACACCCATCTGAATGCAGAGTTGCAAAGAATAGCAAGGAGAGATAAGAAAGCCTTCCTCAATGATCAATGCAAAGAAAAAGAGTAAAACAATAGAATGAGAAAGACTAGAGATCACTTCCAAAAAATTAGAGATACTAAGGGAATATTTCATGCAAAGATAGGCACAATAAAGTACAGAAATGGGATGGACCTAAGAAGATATTAAGAAGAGGTGGCAAGAATACACAGAAAAACTATACAAAAAAGATCTTCATGACCCAGATAACCATGATGGTGTGATCACTCACTTAGAGCCAGACATTGTGGAATGCAAAGTGAAGTGGGCCTTAGGAAGCATCACTATGAGCAAAGCTAGTGGAAGTGATGGAATTCCAGTTGAGCTATTCCAAATCATAAAAGATGATGCTGTGAAAGTGCTGCACTCAATATGCCAGCAAATTTGGAAAACTCAGCAGTGGTCACAGGACTGGAAAAAGTCAGGTTTCATTGCAATCCCAAAGAAAGGCAATGCCAAAGAATGTTCAAACTACCATACAATTGCACTCATCTCACATGCTTGCAAAGTAATGTTCAAAATTCTCCAAGCCAGGCTTCAACAGTACATGAACCATTAACTTCCAGATGTTCAAGCTAGATTTAGAAAAGGCAGAGGAACCAGAGATAAAAGTGCCAATATCCTTTGGATCATCAAAAAAGCAAGAGAGTTCCCGAAAATTATCTATGTCTGCTTTATTGACAGCACCAAAGCCTTTGATTGTGTGGATCACAACAAATTGTGGAAAATTCTTCAAGAGATGGGAATACCAGACTACCTGACCTGCCTCCTGTGAAATCTGTATGCAGGTCAAGAAGTAACAGTTAGAACTGGACATGGAACAACAGACTGGTTCCAAATTGGGAAAAGAGTATATCATGGCTGTATATTGTCACCCTGCTTATTTAACGTATATGCAGAGTACATCATGCAAAATGCCAGGCTGGATGAAGCCCAAGCTGGAATAAAGATTGCCAGGAGAAATACCAACAACCTCAGATATGCAGATGACACCACCCCTATGGCAGAAAGTGAAGAAGAACTAAAGAGCCACTTGATGAAAATGAAAGAGGAGAGTGAAAAAGTTAGCTTAAAACTCAACATTCAAAAAACTAAGATCATGGCATCTGGTCTCATCACTTCATGGCAAATAGATGGGGAAACAATGGAAACACTGAGAGACTTTATTTTTTGATGCTACGAAATCACTGCAGATGGTGACTGCAGCCATGAAATTAAAAGACACTTGCTCCTTGGAAGAAAAGCTATGTCCCATCTAGACAGCATATTAAAAAGCAGATACATTACTCTGTCAACAAAGGTCCATCTAGACAAACCTATGGTTTTTCCAGTAGTCATGTATGGATGTAACAGCCAGACCATAAAGAAAACTGAGTGCCAAATAAATGATGCTTTTGAACGGTGGTGTTGGAGAAGACTCTTGAGAGTCCCTTGGATTGCAAGGAGATCCTACCAGTCAGTCCTAAACGAAATCAGTATTGAACATTCATTGGAAGGACTGATGCTGAAGCTGAAGCTCCAATCCTTTGGTTCACCTGATACGAAGAACTGCCTCTTTGGAAAATACTCTGACACTGGGAAAAGCTGAAGACAGGAGAAGGGGAAGACAGAGGATGAGCTGGTTGGATGGCATCACTGACTCAAAGGACATGAGTTTGAGCAAGATGCAGGAGTTGGTGATGGACAGTGAGGCCTGGCATGCTGTAGTCCATGAGGTTGCAAAGAGTCAGACATGACTGAGCAACTGAACTGAACTAATTTTGTAACTCTATTAAAAACAGAGGCAATTTGTTTTTCTTGACTTTCAGAACCTTTTCTTGCCTCCTAGTGATCACCAGTTTCTTTGACATTTTCTCTTAAACTATGCATTTGATAATCTTTTTTATTTTGATATAAATTTCAACTCAAATACCTCCCCAAACCTGCTCTTCTGCAAGTTTTATCTCATGCATAGCAATTTCATGTTTCTAGCTGTTCATTCCAAAAATTGCAATCGTTTTCCACTCCTCTGTTTCTCTGACAGCTACGTTCAGTCCTTCATCATGTCCTTACATAGCTGTTCCAAACACTAGGTCAAAAATGGTCAGATTTTTGAAAGATTTCAGTCATTTCTACTCTACCTCCAGGTTCTTCTAGGTGAAAACAAACAAAAAGACAGTATTCCTTACTGTTTTCACAAAGTTCTTTAAAGGATGAATATTTCTTCAGTCTTTATAAGACTTGTGATTTTTTTTCTTTTGTCTCCCTTTCTCTTTGATCACATTATATAATAATATACTTGTTGGATATTTTGTTTTCTGATGAATGGAAGTATTACTTAATATTATTTTCCTACTTTAACAAATATTTGTTTATATACTTGCAACAAAAGAGTTTTCAAAATTTTATTTCAAGTTATATATTTTAAATTGTAGGCAGCTGCTGACAAAATGGACTTCTATCACTCTATAAGTTTAGCTAACCTTCACTATTTCAAGATATTGCATCTGTATTGTTTCTTCATATACTTATTTCTAAGTACATTGACAAAATCACTAATGGAGCTTGATTGAGCATTGAACAAGGGTTGTTAGTGTTCTGCTGGTGCAGAGATTTGAAATTAACTGGGCTTCTCTGATGAATCAGCAGGTAAAGAATCTTCCTGCAATGCAGGAGACACAGAGATGCAGGTTTGATCCCTGGGTCAGAAAGATCCCCTGGAGGATGAAATGGCAGCCCATTCCAGTATTCTTGCCCATAAAATCCCAGGGACAGAGAAGGCTGGCAGGCTACATTTCAAAGGGTTGCAAAGAGTCAGACACGACTGAGCACAACATAGCAATGGAACGTTATAGCCCTGAGATTGTTGTGACTCTGCAAGATGATAAGCAAGAGTTGTGAAAACAAGCACATGTGAGAAATTCAAGTATTTCTTCCTGGAAAAGGAAATGTAGTGTGATGGTTGCTGCTTCTTTGCTAAGACATGTGACAATAGAATAAATGATTACATGGGTTATTGTAATAGTAAACTTAGAGCAGTTATAGCAGAAGCTTTAGCTTTGACTTTTAGCAAAAAAAGATAGTAATTGACAGTATTCAAATTATGTTATGAAGTTCATTGTAATCAAAATGGTATGATATTGTATTAAAACAGACACTTAACACAAGATTGGGCATATTCAGAGTGGTATGGCTGTAATTAAGCAATTGAATTAAGACTCTCTATAACCTAGGGATAGGTCATATAGTATGGAGGTTAGAGCTTAGGCTTTTGAAACAGTCTCTGTGTGTGTGCTAAGTTGCTTCAGTCTTGTCAGACTGTTTGTGACTGTAGCCTGCCAGGCTTCTCTGTCCATGAGATTCTCTAAGCAAGAATACTGGAGTGGATTGTCATGACCTCCTCCAGGGGATCTTCCCAACCCAAGGATCGAACCCATGTCTTTTATGTCTCCTGCATTAGCAAGTGGATTCTTTACAACTAGCACCACCTGGAAAGCCCTTGAAACAGTCTATCTGGATTCAAATACTCAAAAAAGCTAGTTACTAGTGTAATTTTCATTTTGTAGACAAGAGAGATAAATGCTTAGCAAACAGGTTAAATTAATTTTCGAAGTCTTATTGAGAGTGGTAGAGCCTGATCTTTGCCCTATGGCTTTTTGAATTGGCACTCATACTTTGAAACCAGTATTTTCAAACATATGGCAACATTTCATAGCTCCATGTCTTTATTGATGTTGTTTATTCTGCCTGGAATATTCTCCACCGTTTTTTTTTTTTTTTAATTCTTTGCTCTCTCTTTTTTTATTCATGTATCTTATTTTATTTCATTAAAAAAACCTACATATGCTTAAGGAGTACAACATGATTTTTTTATATACATAGTGAATTAATTACTACAGTAAAGCTAATTAATGTATCTCTTTTTACACATTTGCAAATTTTTTTGTGTTGAGAGTGCCTGAAATCTCTCTCAGCAAATTTCCAATATACAATATAGTATGAATAACTGTAGGTTTTTTTTTTTTTAAATTAAGAATAAATCTAATCAAGGAAAACTCCTTGGTTAAATCAAGGAAAACTAATCACTACACTGAAAACTATAAAGCATTGATGAAAGAAATTAAATCTGATACAAATAAATGGAAAGATAGTCAATATTCACAGATTGAAATAACTAATGTTAAAATGACCTTACTACTGAAAGCAATATACAGATGTAGTGCAATCCCTATTGAAATTTTAATGGCATTTTTCACAGAAATAGAATAAAAGATTTTAAAATACATATATAACGGCAAAAGACCCTAAACAGCCAGAACAATCTTGAGAAAGAAGAATAAGCTAGGAGGCAACACACTTCCTGCTTTCAAATTATGTTTCAAAGCATGAGTAATCAAAATGGTTTGGTACTGGCATTAAAACAGATACATAGAAAATAGAACATGATCAAAGGCCAAAAGTAAAGCTGAGCATATACAGTCAACTAATTTTTTGACAAGAACACCAAAAATAAATAGTGGGGGAATGCTAGTCTCTTCCAAAAATGATGCTATGCTTCCTTTACCTTCTCACACTCCAGTTATTGCCCTGTGTAACTTCAGGATAACCAAAATTCTGGATTCTATTACCCAGGATTATTTTTACATATTTAAAAATGTACAAATGGCATTATATTTTGTGTGTTTTTTTATGTCCGGATATTTTTTGGTTCAATCTTATGTTTGTGAGATTTGTCCTCAATCTACCATTGTGTGTAGCAGTACACATTATTTTTCATAACTGTATAGCAATCCATTGTATAAATACATTCTCAGGTCCTTTTCCTGCTCTACTGTTTATGGATACTTGATTTTTTAAAAATCGTTTTCAATGATAAATAGTGCTTGTATGGCCATTATTTTATATGTCTTTGTGTACACGTATCTGCTACCATAGTATTTTCTTAAACAATATGCTATTTTAGTATTTATTACAGAATTATAGCATTACATTATATGTATCTTTTTGCCCTACAGGTTTTTCAAGTTCATAGCCTCATATTTGATTATAGGTAAATGTCAATGGCTGTTTTTATAATGAAGTAATGAATGATCAACTTCCTGACAGTGTTTAAGAACTTGCCATAATAAAGTTCAGAAAAAGCTATTTTTAAAATAACACCATTCTATGAACTTGCAAACTGCTTATAATAAAGGAAGTTCTTGACAAGAGCAACTATCAGCAGCTATGAAAGTGAGAGTGAAAGTCACTCAGTCATGTCTGACTCTTTGCGACCCCATGGACTATACATTCCATGGAATTCTCCAGGCCAGAATACTGGAGTGGGTAGCCTTTTCCTTCTGCAGGGGATCTTCCCAACCCAGGGATCAAATCCAGGTCTCCCACACTGCAGGTGGATTCTTTACCAGCTGAGCCACCAGGGAAGCCCAAGAATAGATCAACAACTATACCAGTTACATATTTCCAGTATTAAAACTACTGTCTTCTACTACTTTAAGTGTTTTAATGGTATTATTTTTTTTCCAACTGAGAGCTGTGATGTGGGCAAAGGTATTAATAAATGTGTTTAGTGGTAAAGAACCTGACTGCCAATGCAGGAGACATAAGATATGTGGGTTCCATCCCTGGTCGGGAAGATCCCCTGGAGGAGGGCATGGCAGTTCACTCCAGTATCCTTGCCTGGAGAATCCCATGGACAGAGACACCTGGTGGGATACAGTCCATAGGGTCACAAAGAATTAGACATGACTGAACGACTGAACAACAACCTCCAAAACCTTACAACAGTAATACCTCTATTAACAGATAGTCTTTCACCCTATAGTTTACTTATGAAAATAGTACAATGAATATTCAGAGAAAATAGTAAGATATTTTTATTTATACACAGGCTTTAATTACTTGCTATAAATTCCTCACAGAACTATTTGAATAATTAATATGCTTAGTTTTACAATTACTTATCCACAATCGTTTTCAGCGTTATAATTTATTATGGATTAAATTACTCCTATTCAGCCTCTTGGAGGCTAGATTTGTATCCCAAAATAGGCAGTAAAATGTTCAGTTAAAATAATTAGCTTCTTAAACTATACAGGCATTAAATTTAGTAAAAGATATCAATGTATTTTCAAGGAAATTTTAAGAAAGTATTTATTAGACAATCAATATAATGGTTTTGGTGATTGACTTAGATTATAACCATTTTAGAAAAACAAATCTGAGAAAGAGATGTGATTAAAATCTATAGAATCATACAAAATCGAATGCAAACTTTTCAACCGCATTTGAGAGTACTAAAATTTATATTCATTTGATTTGGAAAAGCAAGCTTAAGTTAAGAATACCTGGGCTTTATTAGTCTCAGTAAATGGCACAAAAGAACACATAATATAGTTTAAATAAATATTTTAATAGTTTTATGGATGATGGATCTAAAGGGCACTTTTAAGGGAATTAACAAACCCATCAAATATACAGAGTTAAAACATATATGAATCAAAAATAAATAAATAAAAATATATGAATCACCAGATTTTGATAGTGGGCCTAGCTTTTCTTTTTTAGCCTTGGAAATCTAAGGCAAGATCTTTTAGTTTTAGTTTTCTCAGATATAAAAGAATATGGCAATTATTTCCATTGCAACTATCATCTGCCTTTTAATATTCTGTAGTTGTGGAAAATAACTCATAGAGTTGTGATGAGTATGTATGTCAATAGACACTGCAAATTATAGAGCACTCTCAAGATGAAAAATATTATTATTATTGCTTTTCTTAACATTTTGAAGGTAGTATCCAAGAAGTTGTCTGTGACATTTAAGACATTCTTTTCTCTGAGAATATTTGATTGGATAGAACATTACTCTGACCCAATTTGGCCATCCATATGTTCTTCTTTTATAGAATGTCACTTCATATGAGAGCTTTTCCCCGCTTTTTGTTCAGCTTAATTTTACAAGTTCTTATATTATTTAAATTACCTGAAACTATGCAAAAATCAAAGTTAGAAAATCAAGAGGCTTAAGAATATACAGATTATTGTATAAAATGTGTGCTATGTTTACCTAAGAAAAGTAAAAAAGAAAAAAAAAAAGACTTGAGAAAAATGTCTGGGTGTCTGGATAACCTGTACCACATCAATATCATTGTTTGAAACACTCATGGAATTGGGTTTAAAATGTTTACTTATTTGTATCTATTTCTTTTAGGTTTTCACTTCACTGTTACCTTATAGACATAGTCACAAAAATATTTCATCTATGTTTTGTACTCATCTAGTTTGGTTTACTTTGAAATTTCACAAACAATCGTGCATGTTTTCTTACTTTACATGATGCAAAGTGTGAAAGGCTGCCAGTTGTATCAGGTTAGACAAAAATCATTCTGCCTGTAGAAATCAGATGAAGAGAGTTCATGCAGCATGTTTACCTCATCTGTTAGACTAGAATAGAATGACATATTATAATTCTGAATCTCATTGTATTCACTCAGCCTCTGCTTTATGAAACTTGGCTGGAAACAGTAAATAATGCTGGGTTTTGGATCTGTCTTGCTGTTTCTGAATTTGGAATAAGTAACTATATATGATGGTACCAATATTGTATGTCCATATGAAAAACATAAAATTTAAACTTTCTCTTGCTGAAAAGACTTTTGGTACACTCAGTAGAATTTAAAGTGTTGCTTATGAATTCATACACCTTTTCTGCCTGAGGAGAGAAATAAATTGATTGATTTACATATTTATTAAATATATCTTACAAGGATGCACACACTTGTGATATTTCATCTCATTTACAGGGTCACTTTTGTTTCAGCTAGTCATAAATGAAAGATATGAAACAAAAGCCCACAAAATTGAATATCTAAAACAGAAAATAAAGTAAAATATGAGATGTAGACATATATTCTGTAGACATAAAAAATGACATATATAGAGCAAACAAAACATAAGGTTTTAAGGAATTTTAGAGCTTTTTAAATTTAACTATGTTACAATAAATGCAAACTCTTTAAAATTTGTTTAACATTAGAATTAAATATTATCTGTGAAATATGATTCAGGCTTTATCCTCTGGTAAACAAAACAGGAAATATGTTCTAGATATTTTTATAATTTCTTCATCTAAACGTGACTATTTTTATTAATAGTATGACTTGAGGATTGTTTTCAGCAATCATAAAGTATTTGTTTTTGGTCCTTCTTTAGCGGTAACATCTACTTCCTGGATAACAGAAAGATATTAAAGATATGCTGCTGCTGCTGCTACTAAGTCGCTTCAGTCGTGTCTGACTCTGTGCGACCCCATAGATGGCAGCCCACCAGGCTCCCTCGCCCCTGGGATTCTCCAGACAAGAACACTGGAGTGGGTTGCCATTTCCTTCTCCAATGCATGAAAGTGAAAAGTGAAAGTGAAGTCGCTCAGTCAGTCGTGTCCGACTGGTAGCAGCCCCATGGACTGCAGCCCACCAGGCTCCCTCGCCCCTGGGATTCTCCAGACAAGAACACTGGAGTGGGTTGCCATTTCCTTCTCCAATGCATGAAAGTGAAAAGTGAAAGTGAAGTCGCTCAGTCAGTCGTGTCCGACTGGTAGCAGCCCCATGGACTGCAGCCTACTAGGCTCCTCCATCCATGGGATTTTCTGGGCAAGAGTACTGGAGTGGCTTGCCATTGCCTTCTCCAATTAAAGATATAATCATACACAATTTACAAATGTAAAAATAGAGTAAATATTTGAAAGACAACTATTTCTTCTGTAATAGGAGTAAATTCACATTTCTTTGAATTATGAAATAACCTTGAAATTTATAGCTATTAAAAGCATTGCCATAGAGCAAAAACTCATGTTATATAATCTTATAAATGTGTCCCAAGGTTCTGCGTGTATGTGTGTGTGTGTGTGTTCTGTGTGCTCAGTCATGACCAACTCTTTGAAACCCCAAAGACTTTAGTCCTTCAGGCTCATGGAACAGTGGAGTGGGATGCCATTTCCTACCCCTGGGGATCTTCCTGACCCAGGGATTGAGCTTGCATCTCTTGTGTTGCCTGCATTGGCAGGCAGATTCTTTACCACTGCACCACCTGGGAAGTTTTAGGTGGTAAATAATAAATATTGCATAAATTAGGTTTCCCAAAGGAATACAATACATGGAAAAGAATTTGATGATTTCTCATTTTGAAAGATTCCTGAATACCAAACAACACCTGACTTGACAGAACCATCTAGTTTGCATTGGTTATAAGGTCGGGTCATGTGGACACTTAGACTAGTTTACTGATTGTTAATATAATTGTTTGGATCAGAACAAACCACACTCTGCAGCAGGACGAGCCCCATATAAATCACTATTTTATTTTATGTCACTTTTGACATCATAATCCTGGACCATGATATTCCTATGTCTTTTGAAACTGCAAAGAATCACATTCATTGTTTTCCTAGATTTGGTTTGATTGACCCCTTTAAGGAGTTTCAGAGCTTTATTTAGAACTCAAGTTCACTTAGGAGGTATCAGTATGTCATAGTATATAGCACTATATTTAGGGATTGATGTTTGCCTAGAAGTTTTTTTTTTTTTATGTCAAAGTACATAGGTACCAAGTTGACTCTTATCAGAGACTATGAAATATAGCTGGAAAATTGTATTCAATATATTTTTGTGGCATGCAAACTAGGGTTTAAATGCTAGTTCTGCTACATCATACAGGGAATCTCTGGTGGCTCAGTGGTGAAGAATTCATCTACAAAACAGGAGACTGCTTGCAAAGTAGGAGACCACCTGCAAAGCAGGAGATGCTGGTTCAGTTCCTGGGTCAGGAAGATCCCCTGGAGAAGGAAATGGGCAAGCCAATCCAGTATTCTTACCTGGAAAATCCCACGGACAGAGGAGTCTGGCAAGCTATAGTCCATGGGGTTGCAAGAGTTGGTCAAGTTTAGCAACTAAACCATCACCATAGCTACATAATAGTGGAATAATCATGAGCAGACTAATTATTTTTTTGAGCCAAAGATGATGATACTTCCTCATACCTAATCATACCTCATGTTTATTACTATGAAGATCACTTGAGATATAATGCCTAACTAATTTAGATAGTTTGGCCTATAGTAAGAATTCTCTCAAATAATGTTTTCCTTCCAACTTTTTGCTTCCCTGCCCCAACATTCCAAATCTCTTGAACAACTAAGGTTTCTGGTTATCTTCCTAGTATTATGAGGCATAATGACTGACCAATGGAGAAGGCAAGTGACTGGCTTTTCAGATATGCAAATTGTATATCACCAGTTGTATTAATGATAAACTAGTTACCTTTGATGTATTTCCTTTTACTTTCAGAGGAAAATAAAATTCTTTAACAAAACATCCTAAATGAAATCTATCTGTAATCTACATATAATCTATATTGAACAAAGTTATATAGCAACCAAGAATAAGGGACTATTTTGATAAGGTCTCAAATTTAAAACTTTCTACTCCTAAATATAACTTAACCCATAAATTAATAAAGTAAAGCCTAATTTCAATATCTTACTTGACATCTAACATTAATTATTTTGGCATTTGATTTTGAGATGTTTCATTATACACTTTTTGGAAAGACTATGAGCAGATAATAAATTGCATCTTTATTTTTGCTTGAAGTCAGTATGTATTTGGTTGAAATTGGATCCTGAATTTTAAAAATGTAATGCAAGATTATAATATATGGTGATAGTCATAGATTTCATCCTAGAAGTCAACACTAATAAGAAAGGAAATGTTAAGACATCATAAATATATGTCATATTTTATGACAATATATGTATCTCAGCAGATGTTTTCACTTTACTTTCCTCGAAAAATGAAGACTCTGAAAATCCTTATTGAACTCATCTATTAATGATCCAACAACATCATGTCTTGTTTTAGTACATGTAAAATGGCAATAGATTAGATTATAATGTTGCTTTCTCTTTATTCAAGATAATCTAATTTCCAAACTGGTGTAAATTTCAAAGGGCAATGTAAGTAAAAGATAGTAAATATGAATGATTTCACAAGGTTTGGATTCTATACATGTCAGCAATTGTCAAATCACTATAAAGTTTGCATATTATCTTTATAGATTATTTGCATAATGATGCATTAGCTTCTTACTGCTGCCATAACAGAGTACCTCAAACTAACAGCTTAAAGTAACATCAGTTTATTTTTTCCAGTTCTGGAGGTCAGAAGTCTAAAATCAAGGTGTTGGCAAGACCATCTCTCAACAAAGTCTCTCTGGGGAGACCATTCTTTGCCTATTCCAGTTTCTGGTAACCCAAAATGTTTTGTGGCTTGTAGAAGCATAAATATAATTTGTATTTATTGTCACATGGCTGTCTTTTTTGTTTCTATTTCTCCCCTTCTTATAAGGACACCAGTCATACTGGATTAGTTACCTATTCTACTAAAACAAACAAACAAAACAAAACAAAAAACAAATGCAAACAATCAGAGTTGACAATGTACAATGCAAATTAAAAATGAGTAGTAAAAAAATTTAAAAAAAAAAGAATGACCTCATTTTACCCTAACTAATAAAATCCTCAATGAGTCTAATTTTCAAATAAATTCATATTCTGAGGTACTAGGGACTGAAACTTCAATATATCTTTTGGGAAGGTCACAATTCAACCCACAATGTTTCACCTTGTGTACCACTAAGATTCACATCATTCCCACCTACAAGATATATTTACCCCATGCCCAAATCTCTCAAAATTGTAATCCATCCTAGAATCAACTCTAAGTCCAAAATCTCATCTATATACCATCAACTTAGAAAGTTCCAAATTTTACCTTATAAATCATCTAAATAAGACATGAATTAGACTCTGAATATGATTCATTCTGGAACAAAATTCCTCTCTATCTGTGGGCCTGTAAAACCAGAAAGCAAGTTATATGCTTCCAAAATATAGTGGCAGTACAGACATAAAATAGACATTCTCATTTCCAAAGGGAGAAATTGGAAGAAAAAAGAGGTTGTGGGTCCCAAACAAGTTCAAACCCTAACAGGAAAAATTACATTAGATTTCAACTCCTGAGCAATATTATCAGTGACTTGATGCTCAGTCTCTGGATCTGCATGGGATGGGGGGGGCGTCTTCCACACTCTTGACCTAATTAAGTTCCATTAGTCCCAGCCTCTGAATCAATGGTTCTTACTTTGGAGCCATTCTCCCCTCAATTCAGCTTGTCTGTTCATTTCAGTTCAGACTGGCAATTTTTCTCTTAGCATAAAATCCTCAAAAACTATAACTATATATAATATAATTATAAAAATATAACAGTTATATATAACTATATATATATATATATATATAACATTTATATGCTTTGTATAATTCCCTAAAACAATATAAGCTTATTTTACAGTTCTCCTCTCTGAGATCTCACCAGAAGTGCCTATAGTGTCCATAATCTCTGCTAACAATCTCCCCAAGGCAATTAAGGTTGGTTTTTTTTTTTTTCCCTAGCCTGTACTCATTACCCAACTGCAAAACCATCTCCACGTTTTTAGATGTTTGTTACAGTAACATCCCTCAAGCCAGTACCAGTATCTGTATTAGTTTCTTAATGTTGCTATAACAAAGTACTACAAACTGGGTGGTTTAAAGCTATGGCACATAGCTTAACACAGTTATGGAGGCTAGAAGTCTGAAACTAAAATGTTGGCAGGGTCAAGCTCCTCCTAAGCCTCTAGGTGAGGATCCTTCCCTGCCTACTTTGTCTTCTGGTAGCCCCAGTGTTTCCTTGGCTTGTAGAGACATAAATCTAATCTCTGCCTCCATTTTCCTGAGGCCATCTTCTTTCTGAATTTGTCTCTATTCTTCTTATAAGGAGTCTGGCCACATTAGATTAAGGGTCCCTCCTACTACAGTTTGACTTGGCTAGTTACACTGTAATAACTCTTACCAAATATACTCACATTCTGAAGTATTGGGGTTTAGGGCTTCAACAACATGTCTTTTGGAGAGATAAAATTTAACATAACAATGGATGAACTGTGAAATGAGTCCTAAAAATGAACAATATTTCAGTGCTTTGAGTTATCTTTACATCATATGAATAATGTTGGTAATATCCATTGCTTCACTTTTTCTTATCCTGCTGCATTTATAAGTGAATAATCAGAATTTTCAGCATGTATTCAGAAGTTATATGGATTTGAAAAGATTAAAGATTATAAAAGAGCTTGTAGGAACAAAATTCACAGTAGAGTATTTCAGACATCATGTAAATTAATGTGTCAGTTTGGAAGATATTTTAAAAGCAAGACATTATTAAAGTAGAAGTTTTTTTTTTTATGTTAGCTTTTCAAACATTAGAAAAAGTTAGCCCGTGTTTTCAGATTTATTTTTATCCTCCAAAAGACTGTGTATTAGTTTTCTATTGCTGCATAAGAAATTATCACAAATTTAGGGACTTAAAAAGCATTCTTCTTTTTTTTTTTATCTCAAAATTCTATAAATTAAAAATCTGGCCTAGCAGGTCTGGATTCTCTGCTCAGGTTAAAATCAAGGTGTTGGTGAGGCACTGTCCTAATCTGGAAGCTCTGGGGAACCATCTTTTTTCAAGCTTATTTAGGTTGTTGGAAGAATGCAATTCCTTTGGGTTGTAGACTGAGGTCTCTATTTTCTTTCCCTGCTCTCCATTGTGTGCAGTTCTCAGCTAAGTAAGCTATTCATGTTCCTTCTCAGGTCCATCACCTCCAGGAACAGCATTGTTGAATCTTTCTCATGAATCAAACTTCTGACTTCTTTCTCTGTCTGGGAAAAAAGACGGAGAAAACTCTTCTCTTTTAAAAGGTTCAAGTGATTAACTCAGGCTCACCTTGATAATCTCCCTGTCTTAAAGTTAACTGTGTCATATAATCTAATCATTAAGAATAAATATCCTTACACTTACAGTCTCAGGTTTTATGCAGTGTGTGCACATGGAGGGCAGTAAAATCCAGGGTCCATCTTTGAATTCTGCTTCTCCAGTATGGCACCTATTATTTCAGGTTATTATTTGTTAAAAAAAAAAGGAGTGAACAGAAGGAATAGATTCATTAGTATCTTCTTTCCATTTCCTAAAGACATTTATTACATTTTAAAAGAAGTATTTGCTACTTAAAAGTAATATATATTATACTAATTATATGTTATATATATACATATATATATATACACACATATATATATTTATAATCTTAATTAAATGAACAACCACTAACATATCTTGCAACCAAGAACTAGAACCTCACCAGTACCTTGTGTATATTTCTATGGGATGCAATCTTATAAGAATTTCTCTTTTAACTTAAAAGGGCTGTAGTCATAGTTTGATGTTAACTATACTACGATGCCAAAGGCTTTGGCATAGTCAATAAAGCAGAAATAGATGCTTTTCTGGACCTCTTTTGCTTTTTTGATGATCCAGTGGATGTTGGCACTTTGATCTCTGGCTCCTCTACCTTTTTTAAAACCAGCTTGAACATCTGGAAGTTCACGGTTCACGTATTGCTGAAGCCTGACTTGGAGAATTTTGAGCACTATTTAGCTAGCATGTGAGATGAATACAATTGTGTGGTAGTTTGAGCATTCTTTGGCATTGCCTTTCTTTGTGGTTAGAATGAAAACTGACCTTTTCCAGTCCTGTGACCACTGCTGAGTTTTCCAAATTTGCTGGCATATTGAGTGCAGCAGTTTCACAGCATCATCTTTTAGGATTTGACATAGCTCATCTGGAATTCCATCACCTCCACTAGCTTTGTTCATAGTGATGCTTTCTAAGGACCACTTGACTGCACATTTCAGGATGTCTGGATCTAGGTGAGTGATCACTTCATTGTGATCATCTGGGTGGTTAAGATCATTTTTTTGTACAGTTTTTCTGTGTATTCTAGCCACTTCTTCTTAATATCTTCTGCTTCTGTTAGGTCCATACCAGTTCTGTTCTTTATTGAGCCCATTTTTGCATGAAATGTTCCCTTGGTACCTCTAATTTTCTTGAAGAGATATCTAGTCTTTCCCATTCTGTTGTTTTCCTCTGTTTCTTTGCATTGATCCCTTATGATTATACAGTGGAAGTGAGAAATAGATTTAAGGGACTAGATCTGATAGACAGAGTGCCTGATGAACTATGGATAGAGGCTCGTGACATTGTACAGGAGACAGGGATCAAGACCTTCCCCATGGAGAAGAAATGCAAAAAAGCAAAATGGCTGTCTGAGGAGGTCTTACAAATAGCTGTGAAAAAAAGAGAAGCGAAAAGCAAAAGAGAAAAAGAAAAATATTCCCATTTGAATGCAGAGTTCCAAAGAATAGCAAGGAGAGATAAGAAAGCCTTCCTCAGTGATCAATGCAAAGAAATAGAAGAAAAAAACCGAGTGGGAAAGACTAGAGATCTCTTCAGGAATATTAAAGCCTTTGACTGTGTGCATCACAATAAACTGTGGAAAATTCTGAAAGAGATGGGAATACCAGACCACCTGACCTGCCTCTTGAGAAGCCTATATGCACGCCAGGAAGCAACAGTTAGAACGGGACATGGAACAACAGCCTGGTTCCAAATAGGAAAAAGAGTATGTCAAGGCTGTATATTGTCACCCTGCTTATTTAACTTATATGCAGAGTGCATCATGAGAAACACTGGGCTGGAAGAAGCACAAGCTGGAATCAAAATTCCCAGGAGAAATATCAATAACCTCAGATATGCAGATGACACCACCCTTATGGTAGAAAGTGAAGAGGAACTAAAGAGCCTATTGCTGAAAGTGAAAGAGGAGAGTGAAAATGTTGGCTTAACACTCAGCATTCAGAAAACTAAGATCATGGCATCTGGTCCCATCACTTAATGGGAAATAGATTGGCAAACAGTGGAAACAGTGTCAGATTTTATTTTGGGGGCCTCCAAAATCACTGCAGATGGTGATTGCAGCCGTGAAATGAAAAGACACTTACTGCTTGGAAAGAAAGTTATGACCAACCTAGATAGCATATTAAAAAGCAGAGACATTACTTTGCCAACAAAGGTCCATCTAGTCAAGGCTATAGTTTTTCCAGTGGTCAGGTATGGATGTGAGAGTTGGACTGTGAAGAAAGCTGAGTGCCGAAGAATTGATGCTTTTGAACTGTGGTATTGGAGAAGACTCTTGAGAGTCCTTGGACTGCAAGGAGATCCAACCAATCCATCCTGAAGGAGATCAGTCCTGGGTGTTCATTGGAAGGACTGATGTTGAAGCTGAAACTCCAATACTTCGGCCACCTCATGTGAAGAATTGACTGTTTGGAAAAGATCCTGATGCTGGGAGGGATTGGGGGCAGGAGGAGAAGGGGATGACAGAGGATGAGATGGTTGTATGGCATTACCGACTCGATGGGCATGAGTTTGAGTAAACTCCGGGAGTTTGTGATGGACATGGAGGCCTGGTGTGCTGCGATTCATGGGGTCGCAAAGAGTCGGACACGACTGAGTGACTGAACTGACTGACTGACTGATGCTATGATGTACTATCAATATTCCTTGATGTCCCTGACGGTTGAGAATTAGAAACACTGGTGTAAATTTTAAGTTCCAAGCAGTTCTGAGAAGAAAGACATTAGCTCGAAGAACTAGGGAAAATCTTATGGCAGAGCAGAGATTTGATCTGTTATTGAAAGAATGATGAGTAGTGCTTGGTAATCAAGGAGAAGACAATGAAGAAAACCCACATAAAGGAAATAACTTAGGAAATGATATATATTTGAGAATGAATAGTTCATATTTGAAAGAGAATGTGGAGATGTTTCTGACTATATTAGAGAGTTTATGTTGTATAGCATTGAAAGAGATACATGCACAAATAATTACAAACCATATCTTAAAGTACCTTAAGTACATAATTTTGGAGTTTGAAACTGTTTCAAAAACAGGGGGAGCCATTTTATGTTTTAATTATGCAAAAATCAGTATCTCTTTTGTTCACCACTATATCTAAAATGCCTGCCATAAAGTAAGTTCTCAATGAGTATTCGTTGAATGAACAGTTTATATAATGGAAGAGATTAGATTGTTGTTGTTAAATTGCTAAATTGTGCCTGACTCTTCTCTGACCTTATAGGCTGTATGCTGCCAGGCTCCTCTGTCCAAGGGATTAGATGCAAGAAGATAATTTATGAGCCCATTCCATAAAAGACCTGGCCCAGAGTGGTAGAAGTGGAAATTAACATGAAAATTGGGATATATATCATGAGCACAATAGAAACTGTGGTTGTTCAAGAGCATCTTAAGTACTGATGAGGTCAACAGTGAAGCAGGTGACTGCAGAATCTACTCTGGGTGCAGAATTATTATGTACTCATGTACAGGGTGACTTCCCTGGTGGCTCAGATGGTAAAGCGTCTGCCTACAATGCTGGAGACCTGGGTTCAATCCCTAGGTCGGGAAGATCCCCTGGAGAAGGAAATGGCAACCCACTCCTGTATTCTTGCCTGGAAAATCCCATGGATGGAGGAGCCTGGTAGACTATAGTCCATGGGGTCGCAAAGAGTTGGACACGACTGAGCAACTTCACTTTCACATGTACAGGGTGGAGTGAGTAATTTGGTGATCTGAGTGAGGACACAGAATTGATTCACTGGGTCTGAGAATTTACATAATTTTGATTTAAAATGTTTCATTTGGGAACATGAATGACTTGGAGAAGTGTCATAAGTCTTAGCAGGCTAAGCAACATATTTCAGATTTCACAAACAGTGGGCATTCTTTCAATGCATTATGCCAATAAGCAGACTTTTTTTAGGATTATTCTCATCTCTAATGTGAGGATGATACTGGTAATTACTTCATAGTATTTTTATAAGGATTAAATGAGTTAATAGATGTAAAATACTTAGTAGAGAACTTGCCACACAAAAAAGAGCTTGATGAATACATTCTAGTATAATTAGTGTTATTAATTCAATATTAACTTCTGTTTTAACATTTATTTGACCAGTTCTTACTAAAGCTCAACCAGAGCTATTATGGGTTTGGGGACTTCTTATGTAGAGTAGAATATACTTCACACTCTTACCCTTTTTGACCTTGAATTGGACCTATATTAAGATGATTGGTGTTTTCAATCCATTACCTTTTGACTGACCCTATTTGTGGGGAAAATAAACACTTTTAAAATAGCATCATCTTATAAATTATTTGCTTGTGTGACTAGGCCATATTTGCTATTTGAAGTAAATTTAGTGTCAAATCATGGGGCTTTTGTACTTCTGCCAACATTGAAATATGCTAGAATTCTCAAAGCAAACAAACAAAAATAAATAGCTTCAAATGTCTTGAATGACATATGAACCACATTGTTACCTTTAATTTAAAAGCCTTTCTATGAATAAAAAGAAAATGTAAAGGCCTTTCTATAAAGAAGAAGAGAATCTTTATGATTTTTTTTTACTTTAAGAAAGTGAGATCAGTTTAGAGATTACCTTAGTGTGGAAGTTGAGACAATTTTCCTGATTAATGATTTATCTGAATACATCAAGTTAATGGGTTTCCCTGGTGGCTCAGATGGTAAAGAATCTGCCTGCCCATGGACTGTAGCCTGCCAGGCCCTTCTATCCACGGAATTTTCCAGGCAAGAATACTGGAGAGGGTTGC
Source organism: Cervus elaphus (assembly GCF_910594005.1). Taxonomy (NCBI): domain Eukaryota; kingdom Metazoa; phylum Chordata; class Mammalia; order Artiodactyla; family Cervidae; genus Cervus; species Cervus elaphus. The sequence goes on from NC_057848.1 coordinate 92,520,117, forward strand.
CATTCTCTTCCCCAGGGGAGTTTCCAGACCCAGGAAACAAGCCTGTGTTTCTTGCATTTCCTGCACTGGCAGGCATATTCTTTACCTCTGTGTCACCTGGAAAGCGGTATTAAAACATACCTGACATATATTAGATGCTCTATAAGTATTATCTATTATCATTACTGTTTGATTTTAGAAAATTATCATGCTTGAGTGCCTTTTTAAAAAGTCTCTCACTTTACATATTCTGTATGTGTGTCTCTGTGTGCCAGTAGTATAAGTGGTTATTTTAGGATGTCATTTTTTGATTTGCAACTTGCTTTTCAAAAGCTACTTAAAAAAAAAAATATATATATATATATATACATATATATATATATATATATATATATATATATATATATATATATATAATAAATTTTCTGGTGTTGAAGGCTGAATTTCCATTTCTCTTATGGACTTGATGGTTTTCTTTATTCATTCTGACAGCTAGAGATGCTAGATTCCTCCTATAGTTTCCTTACTTCAGAAAATTCTTAAATAATATAAGATTACATAAAGATACTATTTATAGATGCCTATGGGTATTGACCAGAGAAGGCAATGGCAACCCACTCCAGAACTCTTGCCTGGAAAATCCCATGTGAAGAGGAGCCTGGTGGGCTGCAGTCCATGAGGTCGCGAAGAGTCGGACACGACTGAGAGACTTCACTTTCACTTTTCACTTTCATGCATTGGAGAAGGAAATGTCAGCCCACTCCAGTGTTCTTGCCTGGAGAATCCCAGGGGCCGGGGAGCCTGGTGGGCTGCCGTCTGTGGGGTCTCACATAGTCAGACACGACTGAAGTGACTTAGCAGCAGCAGCATGGGTATTGACATGGGGTATGAACCCCAGGTAAAGAGCAGGGAGGGAACACAGCTCCACCCATCAACAGAAAATTAGATTAAAGATTTACTGAGCATGACCCTGTCCATCAGACAAGACCCAGATTCCCCCTCAGTCAGTCTCTCCCATGAGGAAGTTTCTGTAAGCCTCTTATTCTTCTCCATCAGAGGGCAGACAGAATGAAAACCACAATCACAGAAAACTAACCAATCTAATCACATGGACCACAGCCTTGTCTGACTCAATGAAACTATTAGCCATGCTGTGTGGGGTCACCCTAAGACAGACAGGACATGGTGGAGAGTTCTGACAAAATGTGGTTCACTGGAGAAGGGAATGTCAAACCACTTCTGTATTCTTGCCTTGAAAACCCCATGAACAGTAGGAAAAGGCAAAAATATAGGACACTGAAAGATGAACTCGCCAGGTCGGTAGGTGCCCAATATGCTACTGGAGATCAGTGGAGAAATCACTCCAGAAAGAATGGAGAGATGGAGCCAAAGCAAAAACAACACCCAGTTGTGGATGTGACTGGTGATGGAAGCAAGGTCCGATGCTGAAAAGAGCAATATTCATAGGAACCTGGAATGTTAGGTCCACGAATCAAGGCAAATTGGAAGTGGTCAAACAGGAGATGGCAAGAGTGAACATTGACAATTTAGGAATCAGCAAACTAAAATGGACTGGAATGGGTGAATTTAACTCAGATGACCAATGTATCTACTACTGTGGGCAGGAATCCCTGAGAAGAAATGGAGTAAACATCAGAGTCAACAAAAGAGTCCGAAATGCAGTACTTGGATGCAATCTCAGAAACGACAGAATGATCTCTATTCGTTTCCAGGGCAAACCATTCAATATCATGGTAATCCAAATCTACGCGCCAACTAGTAATGCTGAAGAAGTTGAAGTTGAACAGTTCTATGAAGACCTACAAGACCTTCTAGAACTAACACCCAAAAAACATGTCCTTTTTATTATAGGAGACTGGAGTGCAAAAGTAGGAAGTCAAGAAACACCAGAAGTAACAGGCAAATCTGGCCTTGGAATACAGAATGAAGAAGGGCAAAGGCTAATAGAGTTTTGCTAAGAGAACACACTGGTCATAGCAAACACCCTCTTCCAACAACACAAGAGAAGACTGTACATATAGACATCACCAGATGGTCAACATCAAAATCAAATTGATTATATTCCTTGAAGCCAAAGATAGAGAAGCTCTATACAGTCAGCAAAAAAAGACTGGGAGCTGACTGTGGCTCAGATCATGAACTCCTTATTGACAAATTCAGACTTAAATTGAAGAAAGTGGGGAAAACCACTAGACCATTCAGGTATGACCTAAATCAAATCCCTTATGACTATTCAGTGGAAGTGAAAAATAGATTTAAGGGACTAGATCTGATAGACAGAGTGCCTGAAGAACTATGGATGGAGGTTCATGACATTGTAAAGGAGACAGGGATCAAGATCATCCCCCAAGAAAGAAATGCAAAAAAGCAAAATGACTGTCTGAGGAGGCCTTAGAAATAACTGTGAAAAGAAAAGAAGCCGAAAGCAAAGGAGAAAAGGAAAGATATATCCATTTGAATGTAGAATTTCAAAGAATAGCAAGGAGAGATAAGAAAGCCTTCCTCAGTGATCAAAGCAAAGAAATAGAGAAAAACAATAGAATGGGAAAGACTAGAGATCTCTTAAAGAAAATTAGAGATACTAAAGGAATATTTCATGCAAAGATGGGCTCAATAAAGGACAGAAATGATATAGACCTAAGAGAAGCAGTAGATATTAAGAAGAGGGGGCAAGAATACACAGAAGAATGCTACAAAAAAGATCTTCACGACCCAGATAATCTTGATGGTGTGATCACTCACCTAGAGCCAGACATCCTGGAATGTGAAGTCAAGTGGGCCTTAGGAAGCATCACTATGAATAAAGCCAGTGGAGGTGATGGAATTCCAGTTGAGCTATTTCAAATCCTAAAAGATGATACTGTGAAAAGTCCTGCACTCAATGTGTCAGCAAATTTGGAATACTCAGCAGTGGCCACAGAACTGGAAAAGGTCAGTTTTCATTGCAATCCCAAAGAAAGGCAATGCCAAAGAAAGCTCAAACTACTGCGCAATTGCACTCATTTCACACGCTGGCAAAATAATGCTCAAAATTCTCCAAGCCAGGCTTCAGCAATAAATGAACCGTGAACTTCCAGATATTCAAGCTGTTTTTAGAAAAGGCAGAGGAGCCAGAGATCAAATTGTCAACCTCAGCTGGATCATCAGAAAAGCAAGAGTTTGAGAAAAACACCTGCTTCTCCCTTATTGATTATGTCAAAGCCTTTGATTCTGTGGATCACAATAAACTATGGAAAATTCTTCAAGAGATGGGATTACCAGACCACCTGACCTGCCTCTTGAGAAAGCTGTATGCAGGTCACAAACCAACAGTTAGAATTGGACATGGAACAACAGACTTGTTCCAAATAGGAAAAGGAGTAAGTCAAGGCCGTGTGTTGTCACCCTACTTATTTAACTTATATGCAAAGTACATCATGAGAAACGCTGGGCTGGATGAAGCACAAGCTGGAATCATGATTGCCAGGAGAAATATCAACACGCTCAGATATGCAGATGACACCACCCTTGTGGCAGAAAATGAAGAGCCTCTTGATGAAAGTGAAAGAGGAGAGTGAAAAAGTTGGCTTAAAGCTCAACATTCAGAAAACTAAGATCATGGCATTGGTCCCATCACGTCATGGAAAATAGATGGGAAACCATGGCAGACTTTATTTTGGGGGGCTCCAAAATCCCAGTGGATGGTGACTGCAGCCATGAAATTAAAAGACACTTACTCCTTGGAAGGAAAGTTATGACCATTCTTGACAGCATATTAAAAAGCAGAGACATTACTTTGCCAATAAAGGTCCATCTAGTCAAGGCTATGATTATTCCAGTAGGCATGTATGGATGTGAGAGTTGGATTATAAAAAAAGCTGAGTGCTGATTAATTGGTGCTTTTTAACTGTGGTGTTGAAGAAGACTCTTAAGAGTCTCTTGGACTGCAAGGAGATCCAACCATTCCATCCTAAAGGAAATCAGTCCTGAGTGTTCATTTGAAGGACTGATGTTGAAGCTGAAACTCCAATACTTTGGCCACCTGGTGCAAAGAGCTAATTTATTTGAAAAGACCCTGATACTGGGAGAGATTGAAGGCAGGAGGAGAAAGAGATGATAGAGGATGAGATGATTGGATGGCATCACCAACTCGATGGACATGCATTTGAGTAAACTCTGGGAGTTAGTGATGGACATGGAGGATTGGCATGCTGCATTCCATGGGGTCGCAAAGAGTTGGACACGGCTGAGTGACTGAACTGAATTGAACTGATGACTATTGAGACAAGAGGTTGCTTTTTCAAGGAGGCAGTCATTCTCTTTAGTTGAATGGCAAGTTTCTTATTTTAAATAATCTTATATTTCTTATGTACAAGAAGACCATTTACAGTTTAGACTGTAGGCTATATAAGAGGCTAGCCATCTTATCTTTATATTGAAGAGCAAATATTTTGAACCTCTTAATGATGATTGTGTCAAAAGATTGTAATGCATTGTAAGCTTCAGTATGATCAGCTTTGCCATTATCCTTTATAAGAGCTATCACTGATTCTGGACTGCTGGCATTTGTCATTTATTATACTAAGGCTGATTTTAATTCTTAAAATACCATTATTTTTGTGAATAAGTATTCACTAGTATGATTTCTCTTCAGTTATCCTGGTTCTATTATAGTCAATTCTTCTCTTCCATGTGTTTAGAATTTATTTCAGTCACAAAGAATGTATTCATAATCCTAAAATAGGTTCTGAAAGAATCCAATTTGCAATATATTTATCACTAGAGAGGAAAGGATTATTTTTTCAGCTGGTACAAATAGATTTACTTTAACAATTTCAAGTAGAAAGAATGTAAATATTGATAGCCAATAACAAAAACTTAAGTCCTCTGTCACCCACTCGTAATTTGTAATTTTTAGTTTAAAATTTTTTATCATGTAAAATACAGAAAACAACTCAGCATATTATTTATAATGATAGATGTGTTTAACCATGATTTTCATTAAATGTGTACAAAATATATAAACACCTTAACTTTTATGTATATACAATAATTATATAAAATAAAAATGCAGTACATCATTCTCTATATTTATTTTAAAATTCACACTTGAACCACTGATTTTGTATTTAGAATACGTGTGAACATGCTAAGTTGCTTCAGTTGTGTCTGACTCTTTGCGACTGTAGCCCATCAGACTCCTCTGTCCATGGGATTCTCCAGGCAAGAATACTAGAGTGGGTTACCTGCCCTCCTCCAGGGGAATCTTCCCAACCCAGGGATCAAATCCAAGTCTCTAATGTCTTCTGCTTTGGCAGGCAGAATCTTTACCACTAGCACCACCTGGGAAGTCCAAATTTAGAATACTCCTTAGTTATTTAAGTTTTATTTTCCTTTTTGCAGATATTCAGAATTAGTGCCACTCTCCATTATTTATCATGACATCGTTTTAGCAAACACAACCTATATTTCATATGACACAGCAAAATTATTCTTAATGAAAAAACACAATTAATGAACTTTATTTCATTAACAGTGTATTTCCTGATATTTCCTAGTTTTTAATTGCAGGTTTTCTCTCTTGTTTCTCAATTTCTATTTTGTTTTAAAACTTCTAAATCTGATGTCTCTCAATCAAGATCAATTGTCATTAATACTTTTTGTTTTATATATGCCACAAAATTTTGAAAAAATGCAATTAAGATCAAATTTCATTAATAATTTTTGTTTTATATATGAAACAGAATTTTGAAAAAATGATGCATTTTCATAGGCTAAGTAAAGAGTTTTCAAAATTGAGTAACGATCAATTTTTTGAAAATACTTAGCCTATAAAAATGTGTTACTTAAAAAAATATTTATTTTAATTGGATGATAATTGCTTTACAATATTGTAGTGGATTTGCCATACATTCACATGAATCAGCCATGGCTGTACATGTGTTCCACATCCTGAAACCTCCTCCCAAATCCCTCCCCATCCATCCTGCAGTGTCATTCCAGTGCACCAGCCCTGAGCACCCTGTCTCATGCATCAAACCTGGACTAGCGATCTATTTCACATATGATAATATACATGTTTCAATGCTATTCTCAAATCATCCCACCCTCGCCTTCTCCCACAGAGTCCAAAGTCTGTTGTTTACATCTGTGTCTCTTTTGCTGTCTCACATATAAGGTCATCATTACCATCTTTCTAAATTCCATATATATGCATTAATATACTGTATTGGTGCTTTTCTTTTTTACTTACTTCACTCTGTATAATAGGCTCCAGTTTCATCCTCCTCATTAGAACTGATTCAAATGATTCTTTTTAATATCTGAGTAATATCCCACAGCTGAGTAATAAATACCACAGCTTTCTTATCCATTCATCTGCCAATGGACATCTAGGTGGCTTCCATGTCCTGGCTATTGTAAACAGGGCTGTAATGAAAACTGGGACACATGTGTATCTTTCAATTCTGGTTTCCTCAGTGTGTATGCCCAGCAGTGGAATTGCTGGGTTGTATAGCAGTTGTACTTCCAGTTTTTATTTATTTATTTATTTTTATTCAGAACTGATTTCCTTTATTTATTTTTTTTCAGTGGGTTTTGTCATACATTGATATGAATCAGCCATAGATTTACACGTATTCCCCATCTCGATCCCCCTTCCCACCTCCCTCTCCACCCGATTCCTCTGGGTCTTCCCAGTGCACCAGGCCCGAGCACTTGTCTCATGCATCCCACCTGGGCTGGTGATCTGTTTCACCATAGATAATACAGAGTGAAGTAAGCCAGAAAGATAAAGAACATTGCAGCATACTAACACATATATATGGAATTTAGAAAGATGGTAACGATAACCCTATATGCAAAACAGAGAAAGAGACACGGAAGTACAGAACAGACTTTTGAACTCTGTGTTGAAAACCTTTTAAATTTAATTAGGTCTCGCTTGTTTATTTTTGCTTTTATTTCCATTACTCTGGGAGGTAGGCCATAGAGGATACTGCTGTGATTTACGTCAGAGCATACATTTTTCTATGCTTTCCTCTAGGAGTTTTATAGTTTCTGGTCTTACATTTAGATCTTTAATCCATTTTGAGTTTATTTTTGTGTGTGGTGTCAGAAAGTGTTCTAGTTTCATTCTTTTGCAAGTGGTTGACCAGTTTTCCCAGAACCACTTGTTAGAGAGATTGTCTTTTCTCCATTGTATATTCTTGCCTTCTTTGTCAAAGATAAGGTGTCCATAGGTGCAAGATTTATCTCTGGGCTTACAATAAATAAATAAACTCAAAATGGATTAAAGATCTAAATGTAAGACCAGAAACTATAAAACTCCTAGAGGAGAACATAGGCATAACACTCTCCGACATAAATCACAGCAGGATCCTCTATGACCCACCTCCTAGAATGTTGGAAATAAAAGCAAAAATAAACAAATGGGACATAATGAAACTTAAAAGCTTTTGCACAACAAAGGAAACCATAAGCCAGGTGAAAAGACATCCTTCAGAACGGGAGAAAATAATAGCAAATGAAGAAAAGGACAAAGGATTAATCTCAAAAATATACAAGCAACTCCTGCAGCTCAATTCCAGAAAAATAAATGACCCAATCAAAAAATGGGCCAAACAGACATTTCTCCAGAAAGACATTCAGATGGCTAACAAACACATGAAAAGATGCTCAACATCACTCACTATCAGAGAAATGCAAATCAAAACCACAATGAGGTACCATTACACGCCAGTCAGAATGGCTGCTTTCCAAAAGTCTACAAGCAATAAATGCTGGAGAGGGTGTGGAGAAAAGGAACCCTCTTACACTGTTGGTGGGAATGCAAACTAGTACAGCCGCTATGGAGAACAGTGTGGAGATTTCTTAAACAACTGGAAATAGAAACTGGTCAGATTGCCATATGACCCAGCAATCCCCCTCCTGGGCATACACACCGGGGAAACCAGATCTGAAAGAGACATGTGTATCCCAATGTTCATCTCAGCACTGTTTATAATAGCCAGGACATGGAAGCAACCTAGATGCCCATCAGCAGATGAATGGATAAGGAAGCTGTGGTACATATACACCATGGAATATTACTCAGCTGTTAAAAAGAATTCATTTCAACAAGTTCTAATGAGATGGATGAAACTGGAGCCCATTATACAGAGTGAAGTAAGCCAGAATGATAAACACCAATACAGTATACTAATGCATATATATGGAATTTAGAAAGATGGTAATGATAACCCTATATGCAAGACAGAAAAAGAGACACAGATGTACAGAACAGACTTTTAGACTCTGTGGGAGAAGGTGAGGGTGGAATGTTCTGAGAGAACAGCATCAAAACGAGTATATCATCAAGGGTGAAACAGATCACCAGCCCAGGTTAGATGCATGAGACAAGTGCTCAGGCCTGGTGCACTGGGAAGACCCAGAGGGATGGAATGGAGAGAGAGGTGGGAGGGGGGATTGGGATGGGGACCACATGTAAATCCATGGGTGATTCATGTCAATGTATGGCAAAAACCACTACAATATTGTAAAGTAATTAGCCTCCAACTAAGAAAAACAAATGGAAAAAAAAGGGGGGGAGGGGAGAGAGCAATCAAACCAGTAATCACACTCCTAAGTAAAAATAGGCAGTGAATATTGGATTCTTAAAGGTACAAAATTGATAACAAATAACAAAAAGTAAAGATTAAACATCTATAGTAGAAATTAGACCCTCAGAAATACAATATTAAAAAAACAAAACAAACTCACAAAAATTATTAAAAAAAATTGTGAAATTTGCTTTAAAAATAGGGTCTTTTTTTGTAAGGTAATAGTAAGTTATAAAAATGAAAATTAAAGTAGTAATAAAGAACTTAAAATTTTAAAAATTAATTAAAAAATGATAATAGTAAAATATATATAGGAATTTTTCTGGAGCTCTTGAGGGTCATGTGGGTTCAGTTCAGTTTCTGATAGTTCCTTGTTCCAGCTTGTACTTCTTCTTAAGTTCCATAGGCACTTTCCAACGTAGTTGGTGTTAACTGCAGGGTTTTAATCTGTTGCACCTGTTACTTCCAAAGCAATTCCCTCTTCTTTATTTATTTCGGCTTCCTCTCTTTCAAATCTCTCCAGTGTCTAATTTGTGCCCTGACACAAGGGGGCGAAAGTGGTCACTTATTTAGGCTAACTTGCTCAGTTGCACTCTGGGGAGGGAGGAACACTGCAAAGGAGTATCACTGACATGTGTGGGGAGTGGTTGCAGTGTCTGGGCCACCCTGGGTTTGCCCCCGCTCATGGCATGTATGTTTTCTGGTCTACACTGTTCAGGCTCCAGGTTGTTCTGTAGGGGAACTGTCTAAATTGGGCTCTGGGTCATGTGCACTTCCCAGGTCTAAACTGCTCAGGTTCAGGTTCTTGGGTACTCCACAAAGACACAGACTTGGTTGGGCCTGCGTTTTGTGCCCTTCCCAGGTCCAAGCAGCTCAGGTGACCAGGTGTTTGGCGATTGCACTGTCCTGGGTGAGCATTGCATCTTATCACCTCCCTGGTTCCAGCCCCTCGGTTTCCCAGGTGCCCAGCTAGAGCGCCGTTTCAGGTGTGTCATGTGTCTCCTCTGGAGAACTGATCTCTGACTGTGAACTTCCCGGGGGATGTCAACCGTCCAGGATCCCAGGAAGACTTGGTTAGCAATTGGGATCCTGCTCACAGTTTGGTGGAGGATGCTGTCCCTGGTGCCGAGATTGCCCCTCACCTTCAGGCTCTGGCTGTCCTCTGCCTGACTCTCTACCTCTGACTGGGGGGAGGGGCCAGTCCGCAGCCAGCAAGCTCTCCTCTGGTATTTGCTCAATCCTTTGTTCTGTGAACAGGCCAGGCTGTGCCTTCCAGCTTTGCACAGGAAAGTTCTCTCTCTCTCTCTCTCTCTCTTTCGTTTTTTCTCTCTCTGGCTATCCCACAGTTTGGGTTGCTACCTCACATTAGCTCCCTCAGATTGTCCTCAGGGCATTCAGGCCTGGTCTTTACCCTAAGCATGCAGCCCATGCCTCTCTGTTCAGCCCCCACTCTCAGCTGGCAGACCTGAGCGTCTGGGCTATTTCTACACTGGGAGTTGTGGTTAGGTGCATAATAAGTGATTTTTTTGTTTTTTACTTTTCCTCTCAGTTATGTTGCCCTCTGAGATTCCAAAACTCCCCACAGATCCACCAGTGAGAGGGTTTCCTGGTGTCTGGAAACTTCTCCACCTTCATGACTCCCTTCCTGGGATGGGTCTCCATCCCTAACTCTTTTCTCTCTCTTTATATCTTTTATATTTTGTCCTACCTCCTTTTGAAGAAAATGGGCTGCCTTTCTGGGTGCCTGGTGTCCTCTGCCAGGGTTCAGAAGTTTTTTTGTGGAATTTGCTCAGCTTTCAAATGATCTTTTGATGAATTTGTGGGGGAGAACGTGGTCTCCCCATCCTGTTCCTCCACCATCCAATCCTTACTCTTCAAAAATGCATTAATTTAAAAAAAAAAAAAAAACTAGGATCATGGCATCTGGTCCCATCACTTCATTGTAAATAGAGGGGGAAAATGCAAACTATGAGAGAATTTATTTTTGGGGGTTCCAAAATCCCTGCAGATGGTGATTGCAGCCATGGAATTAAAAGGCGCTTACTCCTTGGAAGAAAAACAATTATCAACCTAGATAGCATATTGAAAAGCAGAGACATTACTTTGCTGACAAAGGTCCCTCTAGTCAAGGCTATGTTTTCTCCAGTAGTCATGTATGGATGTGAGAGTTGGACTATAAAGAAAGCTTAGCACAGAAGAATTGATGCTTCTGAACTGTGGTGTTGGAGAAGACTCTTGAGAGTCTCTTGGGCTGTAAGGAGATCCAACCAGTCCACCCTAAAGGAAATCAGTCCTGAATATTCATTGGAAAGACTGATGTTGAAGCCGAAACTCCAATACTTGGCCCGCTGATGTGAATAACTCACTCACTGGAAAAGACCCTGATGCTGGGAAAGATTGAATTCAGCAGGAGAAGGAGATGATAGAGGATGAGATGGTTGCATGGCATTACTGAGTCAATGGTCATGAGTTTGAGCAAGCTCTGGGAGTTGGTGATGGACAGGGAAGCCGGGTGTGCTGCAGTCCATAGGGTCGCAAAGAGTTGGACAAGACTGCTACTGAACTAATCTGAACAGAGTTAAAGAAGAAATAGTAGGAAAGGGCCTATAGCTATGTTAATTTAGACTCAATCTCACAGTTGTAGTTACAGAGTTAAAAAGAGAAAATAAAGAAAAACTTTTTACTTCTCCACATCGCCTTAATTCTCTATTATGCCCTTAAACACTAGGCCTAGGTCATACATGTCTCAGAAATTTTTCTATATAGTGGATAGATTTAGATTGCTATAGATTTAATTTTTGCATACTAAGTCATAGCTTTGGATTGTTATAATGCTGTTTCTTGAGATGAATGTGTTTTAGTAAAACATAAATGGGATAATTTAAATTCAATCATTGAACATTTTGAGAGTAATCTAATTTATGATTCTGCATTAATCAGAATCTCTGTATAATCAGCACTACTGGATTAACAGCAATTCTAGCTTTCATGTGAGACATTATTTTTTGAAGGATACTCCAACATGTTTCATTCTGTTTTTTTAGATCTTCTTAACTATCCTAAAGAATATAGAAATGTTAGTATCCCTACTTTAAAGATGAAGAAGTTGAGACTTGTTAAGCATAATATGATAAGAAGTAGGATTTAAATGAAAACTTTTGTGTAACCAAATAGTATTTCATCTGAATGACCAGAGTGTACTGTAGTTATCTAGATCATTGCCTGATGTATGTACAGTGTGTAACATGCCCAAGGAATTTTATAAGCTGTTGTATTATTTTCTGCAACTTCATCAATTTCAACAGTCAATTTTTAAATTATTTTACATGATTATTGGAAAGAGTATTCCTATGTATTTCCAAGGTTTTAGAGTATAACAAGTGAATCTATTTTGAAATGATTTGTGATAAAATAAACAGTTGATAACATATAACTTTGAGGTTGATTCTAACAGAGCCATAACATTGAATTTAAGAATGAGTATAGTTAGGAAGAGTAACGAGTATGGGTGTGCACACAGGTGATTACACACATTATTGAAAGAAGGTTGTCAGATGAAGACTAAAATTTATTTACTTTGCTTATTTTAATATAAATTGTATTTACCTAGTTTCCTTTATCTTAATTCTCATATACTTTATCACAACTTTTTCTATGTTCTTTGGCCTTACTGTACTTGTGAAACCCCACACCATGCCTCTATTTGATTTCCATTGATTTGACTATTTATCTGACAGCCTTAAAACAAGAGTATATCAGATAGAGAGAATTCCTATGAAGTCAGCATGAGGTTCCAACTATAGTTTTCTTTTCCTTCATTCCACGTTTTTGTAAATAAATCACATCCACGTGTAAGAGAAACCCTCTGTGTAGCTCTTAGTTTCAAGCATCTAGGTTTACAAACCAAGACTTTATAAGAATGCTAATGAAGCACAAGACTGATTTATTTGTAAATGTTTCATTGGAAGTTCCAACAAGGAGTAAAATGAAAACTAAAGTGAAATTATAGTAATTCACTGCTCCAGTGTCACCTCAAAATGATAATGTGCATAATATTTTATTTTATTAAAGTTAAACAAAATGGTATAAACTGATATGTTAAAACTTAGAAAAATTAAGTATAAAATTATCTGTTCCATCGGCAAATTAATCACTGCTTTGCTTGACATAATAAACATATGTCCTTAAAGTTAAAAAATGCTCAGTCCTAAGTATCTTTTGGATAAATAATACACTAATTTGATCAGTAAAATATCTTTCTGAATTTCTGTTATCTAAAAGAATGGAAAATTTTCTTTATGTCCCATTTATAAGCTTGAATAATAAAAAGTTATAATGTTACTATGAAGTTTTAAGTGTATCAGCCAATAACTGATATAAATGCCATTTTGAGGTATGTTAATTATGTCTGCTCCATAGCTTCCCTTTTTAGTAAATAATGATGAAAGCAATTTCAAATAAAAATACTATTCAAAATTTTGGGAAATCAAAAACATTAGCTTTAACTGAATCAAAAGTATTGTTGAATAATGGTTACCCTTTATTTTTTTTTCCATTTATTTTTATTAGTTGGAGGCTAATTACTTTACAATATTGTAGTGGTTTTTGCCATACATTGACATGAATCACCCATGGATTTACATGTGTTCCCCTTCCCGATCCCCCCTCCCGCCTCCCTCTCCATCCCATCCCTCTGGGTATTCCCAGTGCACTAGCCCCGAGCACTTGCTTCATGGATCCAACCTGGGCTGGTGATCTGTTTCACCCTTGATAGTATACTTGTTTCAATGCTATTCTCTCAGAACATCCCATCCGCACCTTCTCCCACAGAGTAAAAAAGTCTGTTGTGTACATCTGTGTCTCTTTTTCTGTCTTGCATATAGGGTTATTGTTACCATCTTTTAAAATTCCATATATATGCATTAGTATACTTTATTGGTCTTTATCTTTCTGGCTTACTTCACTCTGTATAATGGGCTCCAGTTTCATCCATCTCATTAGAACTGATTCAAATGTATTCTTTTTAATGGCCGAGTAATATTCCATAGTGTATATGTACCACAGCTTCCTTATCCATTAGTCTGCTGACGGGCATCTAGGTTGCTTCCATGTCCTGGCCATTATAAACAGTGCTGTGATGAACATTGGGGTACACGTGTCTCTTTCAGATCTGGTTTCCCCGTTGTGTATGCCCAGGAGTGGGATTGCTGGGTCATATGGCAAAAACTGGAAATAGAACTGCCATATGACCCAGTAATGGCTACCCTTTAAATGGTATCAAACGAATACCTAAATTACTAAATTCCCTATGTCTTTTCAAAAGCAACAGTCATTGAATTTATAAACAGCACAAAATTTCTCACTCTCTTTTGATTTTTTATTTTAAAATTGTGTTGTCCAACACAACATTATTAAAGCTTTCTTAGCCATATGTATACATTAAAGTTTAGATATTGGTTTCCTCTTTTTTTTTTTTTTTGATGTGCCAAATTTATTTCACATATGGTACATTAAAATTAGATTGTCTTAGTCTTAGGTTCTTTGTCCTACCTTGATAGTGCATTTTCCGTCTTCCTCTTCTCATTACATTTTCTTTGTATTTTCCTAAATTGTGAATAATAGTGAATTATAAAAAAGTGAACAGGCTGATACGTGTACATCTTTTGTTATTTTGGAAATTCTACTGAGCCATCCAGACCTTTCTACTTCCAGAGTTATTCCACTTGCAAAATGATAAGTGAATGCAGCATTATGCCTTTTCAAAATTCCAAATTTCCCATTCAAATAGGCAACAAATATTAAAAATATTTTCTCAACAATACTCTCTGGTTTCATTGAATAAATCTGGTCTCAGACTTGTGTGATTATAAAGTCTTTGTGCTTTGGTCTCTGCCTTTGAAATTAAGTATAAAATTCTTCCCATATACTAAGTAAACATTTTATAATGTTTCAAATTAGTATGAAGCAAATTGCTATACAATACAAGTGTAAGACATCATTAAAGACTGAAGCATATTTGCTGCTTTTCTTTGTTAACAGCAAAGTCAAGTACAGATTTTCTTCCCTGGGTGAGAGATACAAGGTCATGAACTCTGCTTTATAGAAAACAATAACTATGCCTTTAATCATTTACTTCATATCATTAAGAGAATTGGCAGTGTTTTTATTACAAGTCAGAAAATAAGCCTTAGAATTTTTGTGAATAACAGAAAATTTATTAAATACACCAGAGATCAATTCAATACTTAAACAAAATATCATCTTTTTTAACATTGGAAAACAAAAGAATTACCTTGGTTACTTATTTCATTTCTTTTGATAGCAATTAAGTAAAAATAAAATTGGAAAGTCATGAAATACTGTGACATCTTCTGATATAAATAATTACAAGCAAGTAATTAAATTCATGTCTGTATAATGAGGTGACTGACATAATGGGCCATAAAATACAGTCAAGACAAGGGTCAAACTGGGTGAGCCAGGAAATCAGCTAGTATGATGAATCCTTCTCCCATTCACAATAACCAGTCTTTATTCTAGCTACACCAGTTCCTATTGTTTCCATGAATAGCTCTGCTCATTCTTGTCTGTGCAGCTTTGCTTATGCTTTTCCTACCTCTACTAATATTCTCTAGTTCTGACCTTTTAGGCAATGGCTTCCATTGCAAGTTTAGGGAATCTTCCTTAACTACTACAATTTTTAAATATCTACCTTTTATTTAAAGTATCAATAGTGTTTTCAGTATGCACCACATAGTTTAACATATAATTTATATTATCATTTTCTTCTTAGCTTTTCACCAATTAACCTAGCCTCAGTAGTTATATTGTAAACTGATTGATGATATGTTTAAATATTTGTATTTTGGGGATCTACTACAGTTCTAAAAACAAAATATCAAATAAAGAATTATTGACATTTCCTGAATGAAATAGTACAATCTGTATATTCTACCATTGAAAACTACTCACTGATTTTTTAATTTGGATCTTTGAGGTTTATTCTATTCTCCAAACCCAGTTGCAAAGTTTTGGAGGATTTACATACATACAATGGAGCTTTCATTTTTATCAATGTATAATATCACTTTATCTGACATTTATAAGTTTGATAGATATTTTCTGAGCACCAAACTCTGTTACAGATCTTGCATTATATTAGATATTGGAATTAAAAAAAATAAGAATACATAGCAGATATCCAAATATGGCTTATAATTTAGTACAGAAGATAACTTATGGGCCTTAGAAATTAGATCCATGAATTCTAGGTATCCATGAACCTTGTTTTGGGAAACCATGGTACAGCAACTTTAAACAATGTATTTAGAGATTTAGAAAGAAAATAGATAGAATGCTGCCTCCAAAGTTAAAATAGGATAGGAGATAATTAAAGAATTAGAATGTGGTTTGGTTGTTACATGCTGCGATGAGGTTAAGTGAAGTGAAAAATGAAAATGAAATTGTCCACTGTATGTAGCAGTTAGGCTACTACTGACAATCTTACAGCAGTTTAATTGGAATGGCAAGAGCATAAATACAACTGCGGTGATCTCAGAAATAAATGTTAAGTGGGAAAATTTCTCTTCCTGGAGAGAGGGATTAATGGAAGAAAAAGATGTTAAATTATGGCAACATGTGGTTTTGAATGCAATGTGTGCTCTAAAAAGTAACCTAAAGTTTCTTATGTTCACTTCTGCCAACTAGCATCCTAGAAGCATAATTTTTAAAAAGTCAAATATCTTTCAGAAACTAAAGGAGAGCAAAGACTGAATTCACCCTGGTGTACAAACAAGAGAAATAAGCAAAAAATATGATATAGCCTTATAAGCCTTTTTCAGGGAAATTATGAGGAATATACCAGCTTATAAACTTCCTAAGAACAGGGACAATGTGCAGTTCTTTTTTGGGTATCCTGGAGCCACTAGAACTGAGATTGTAAATGTTAGTACACAGTAAGTACTAGCTAAACTGAATCGAGACAATAGAGCAGAATGCTTAAGAACATAAGTCAAAGGCCAGATTTCATGCTCTGGCTCCAGCACTTAACTAGATAAATAACCTGTCTTTAGTTTCCTTTTCTGCAGATGGAGATAATGGTTGTATTTGTGTCAGGGTTACTGTGAGCATTAAAAGGCAATGCATATAAAATACCTATCTCAATCACTTAGTAAGCACTCAATGAGTATTTAGGTAGTTGGGCACAGGAGGGCCGAGAGGAGCTACTCCATGTTCAAGGTCAGGAGGGGCGGCCGTGAGAAGATACCCCTCGTCCAAGGTAAGGAGCAGCGGCTGTGCTTTGCTGGGGCAGCCGTGAAGAGATACCCCACGTTCGAGGTAAGAGAAACCCAAGTAAGATGGTAGGTGTTGCGAGAGGGCATCAGAGGGCCGACACACTAAAACCATAATCACAGAAAAATAGCCAACTTGATCACAGGACCACAGTCTTGTCTAACTCAATGAAACTAAACTATGCCATGTGGGGCCAACCAAGATGGTCAGGTCATGGTGGAGAGGTCTGACAGAATGTGGTACACTGGAGAAGGGAATGGCAAACCACTTCAGTATTCTTGCCTTGAGAACACCATGAACAGTATGAGAAGGCAAAATGATAGGATATTGAAAGAGGAACTCCCCAGGTCGGTAGGTGCCCAATATGCTACTGGAAATCTGTGGAGAAATAACTCCAGAAAGAATGAAGGGATGGAGCCAAAGCAAAAACAATACCCAGTTGTGGATGTGACTGGTGATAGAAGCAAGGTTCAATGCTGTACAAAGCAATATTGCATAGGAACCTGGAATGTTAGGTCCATGAATCAAGGCAAATTGGAAGTGGTCAAACAGGAGATGGCAAGAGTGAATGTCGACATTCTAGGAATCAGTGAACTAAAATGGACTGGAATGGGTGAATTTAACTCAGATGACCATTATATCTATTACTGTGGGCAGGAATCCCTTAGAAAAAATGGAGTAACCATCATAGTCAACGAAAGAGTCCGAAATGCAATACTTGGATGCAATCTCAAAAACGACAGAATGACCTTTGATTGTTTCCAAGGCAAACCATTCAATATCATGGTAATCCAAGCCTATGCCCCAACCAGTAACGCTGAATAAGCCAAAGTTGAATGGTTCTATGAAGACCTACAAGACCTTTTAGAACTAACACCCAAAAAAGATGTCCTTTTCATTATAGGGGACTGAAATGCAAAAGTAGGAAGTCAAGAAACACCTGGAGTAACAGGCAAATTTGGCCTTGGAGTACAGAATGAAGCAGCACAAAGACTAATAGAGTTTTGCCAAGAGAACACACTGGTCATAGCAAACATCCTCTTCCAACAACACAAGAGAAGACTACACATGGACATCACCAGATGACCAACACCGAAATCAGATTGATTATATTCTTTGCAGCCAAAGATGGAGAAGCTCTATACAGTCAGCAAAAACAAGACCTGGAGCTGACTGTGGCTCAGATCATGAACTCCTTATTGCCAAATTCAGACTTAAACTGAAGAGAGTAGGGATAACCACTAGACCATTCAGGTATGACCTAAATCAAATCCCTTATGAATATACAGTGGAAGTGAAAAATAGATTTAAGGGACTAAATCTGATAGACAGAGAGCCTGATGAACTATGGACAGAGGTTTGTGACATTGTATGGAGACAGGGATCAAGACCATCCCCATGGAAAAGAAATGCAAAAAGGCAAAATGGTTGTCTGAGGAGGCCTTACAACTAGCTGTGAAAAGAAGAGACGCAAAATGCAAAGGAGAAAAGGAAAGATATTCCCATTTGAATGCAGAGTTCCAAAGAATAGCCAGGAGAGATAAGAAAGCCTTCCTCAGTGATCAATGCAAAGAAATAGAGGGAAACAACAGAATGGGAAAGACTAGAGATCTCTTCAAGAAAATCAGAGATACCAAGGGAACATTTCATGCAAAAAACAGGCTCAATGAGGACAGAAATGGTATGGACCTAAAAGAAGCAGAAGATATTAAGAAGAGGTGACAAAAATACACAGAAGAACTGTACAAGAAAGATCTTCATGACCCAGATAATCACAATGGTGTGATCACTCACCTAGAGCCAGACATCCTGGAATGTGAAGTCAAGTGGGCCTTAGAAAGCATCACTACGAACAAAGCTAGTGGATGTGATGGAATTCCAGTTGAGCTATTTCAAATCCTGAAAGATGATGCTGTGAAAGTGCTGCACTCAATATGCCAGCAAATTTGGAAAACTCAGCAGTGGCCACAGGACTGGAAAAAGGTCCGTTTTCATTCCAATCCCTAAGAAAGGCAATCCCAAAGAATGCTGAAACTACTGCACAATTGCACTCATATCACACGCTAGTAAAGTAATGCTCAAAATTCTCCAAGCCACACTTCAGCAATATGTGAACCGAGAACTTCCAGATGTTCAAGCTGGTTTTAGAAAAGGCAGAGGAACCAGAGATCAAATTGCCAATATCCGCTGGATCATCAAAAAAGTAAGAGAGTTCCAGAAAAAAACATCTATTTCTGCTTTCTTGACTATGCCAAAGCCTTCGACTGTGTGGATCACAATAAACTGTGGAAAATTCTGAAGGAGATGGGAATATCAGACCACCTGACCTGCCTCTTGAGAAACCTGTATGCAGGTCAGGAAGCAACAGTTAGAACTGGACATGGGGACAACAGACTGATTCCAAATAGGAAAAGGAGTACGTCAAGGCTGCATATTGTCACCCTGCTTGTTTAACCTACATGCAGAGTACATCATGAGCAACGCCGGGCTGGGAGAAGCACAAGCTAGAATCAAGATTGCTGGGAGAAATATCAATAATCTCAGATGTGCAGATGACACCACCCTTATGGCAGAAAGTGAAGAGGAACTAAAGAGCCTCTTGATGAAAGTGAAAGAGGAGAGTGAAAAAGTTGGCTTAAAGCTCAACATTCAGAAAACTAAGATCATGGCATCTGGTCCCATCACTTCATGGGAAATAGATGGGGAGACAGTGGAAACAGTGTCAGACTTTATTTTTTTGGGCTCCAAAATCACTGCAGATGGTGACTGCAGTCATGAAATTAAAAGACGCTTACTCCTTAGAAGGAAAGTTATGACCAACATAGATAGCATATTAAAAAACAGAGACATTACTTTGCCAACAAAGGTCCGTCTGTCAAGGCTATGGTTTTTCCAGTGGTCATGTATGGATGTGAGAGTTGGACTGTGAAGAAAGCTGAGCGCTGAAGAATTGATGCTTTTGGACTGTGGTGTTGGAGAAGACTCTTGAGAGTCCCTTGGACTGCAAGGAGATCCAACCAGTCCATCTTGAAGGAGATCAGTCCTGGGTGTTCATTGGAAGGACTGATGCTGAAGCTAAAACTCCAATACTTTGGCCACTTCATGTGAAGAGTTGACTCATTGGAAAAGACCCTGATACTTGGGGGGATTGTAGGCAGGAGGAGAAGGGGACAACAGAGGATGAGATGGCTAGATGGCATCACCGATTCAATGGACATGAGTTTGAATAAAGTCCTGGTGTTTGTGATGAACAGGGAGGCCTGGCGTGCTGCGATTCATGGGATCGCAAAGAGTGGGACACGACTGAGTGACTGAACGGAACTGAATAATGTTAATAGTATTAAATATAGCACTAAAGTATTATATTGTGAAAGAAAGCCCTAATTAATTTACACTGTATATGAAAACTTATGTAAACATGTTTACATCTACTGTATCTCACTAGTGGCTTTTATTCTGTATTACCAAGATTCAAACAGGATACCAATGAATGTAAAAAATAAAAAGCTAGTGTTCAGAATCTTAATTAAATTAATTGGATTTGATCTCAATTAGCAAAACTGGATTGATATGTTTAATCATCATGTGATAGTGGTTGATTATTTGCTCTCTATTCAGTACAGCCCTTAGATAGTAAAAATTATCACTCAATTAATTTTAAGACTCTTATCCTCAGCATTATGTATATATTACTACACCTATCAAGAATAAAAAAATTAGCATTTTTGTATTTACAATATAAGTTCAACCCACTTATGAGTAATTTTTAGATGTATTTTATTTCTTGAAAATAACTCTATGGTCAAGAATCTTACTACTCTGTGTTACTGATAACTATGAAAAGAGATACACTTTTAAATGAGTGACCCAAATCTACCAGAAATAGTGCAGGATGTATTACATCAAAATGGTTAACAACCAAAGCTTGGGCATAAGTTAGACCTAAGCTAGAATACTGCATTTTGTCTTTATTTTTTTCTTAGCTTCCTCATTGGTATAGTATGGAAAGTAATTGTATCTTCATTAAATAAAACAATGCATTACATTGCTTACTCCAATGCTGAGCACTGAGTAAAAATTCAACAAGTGTTCGTCATTATCATTATTTGAAAAAAATCTCAGATTTCAAGATATGCCTGTGATGTATCACTGTGTCACATTCATGATATGGATTAACTCTAAAACACTGGTAAAATCCTGCTTTGAGTTATTCTCTCTTATATTAATCTTATCTTTGTTGGCTTGAAGATTTTGCTGTTTTCTTATTTTAAAATATAGAACTTCTTCATTTGCTATTATTTTTTCCATTTTGAAGGCTGTCTTTTCACCTTGCTTATAGTTTCCTTTGTTGTGCAAAAGCTTTTAAGTTTCATTAGGTCCCATTTGTTTATTTTTGCTTTTATTTCCAATATTCTGGGAGGTGGGTCATAGAGGATCTTGCTGTGATTTATGTTGGAGAGTGTTTTGCCTATGTTCTCCTCTAGGAGTTTTATAGTTTCTGGTCTTACATTTAGATCTTTAATCCATTTTGAGTTTATTTTTGTGTATGGTGTTAGAAAGTGTTCTAGTTTCATTCTTTTACAAGTGGCTTACCAGTTTTCCCAGCACCACTTGTTAAAGAGGTTGTCTTTTTTTCTATTGTATATCCTTGCCTCCTTTGTCGAAGATAAGGTGTCCATAGGTACGTGGCTTTATCTCTGGGCTTTCTATTCTGTTCCATTGATCTATATTTCTGTCTTTGTGCCAGTACCATACTGTCTTGATGACTGTGGCTTTGTAGTAGAGTCTGAAGTCAGGCAGGCTGATTGCTCCAGTTCCATTCTTCTTTCTCAAGATTGCTTTGGCTATTCAAGGTTTTTTGTATTTCCATGCAAATTGTTAAATTATTTGTTCTAGTTCTGTGAAGAATACCGTTGGTAGCTTGATAGGGATTGCATTGAATCTATAGACTGCTTTGGGTAGTATACTCATTTTCACAATATTGTTTCTTCCAATCCATGAACATGGTATATTTCTCCATCTCTTTGTGTCCTCTTTGATTTCTTTCATCAGTGTTTTATAGTTTTCTATGTATAGGTCTTTTGTTTCTTTAGGTAGATATACTCCTAGGTATTTTATTCTTTTTGTTGCAATGGTGAATGGTATTGTTTCCTTAATTTCTCTTTCTGTTTTCTCATTGTTAGCATATAGGAATGCAAGGGGTTTCTGTGTGTTAATTTTATATCCTGCAACTTTACTATATTCATTGATTAGCTCTAGTAATTTTCTGGTAGAATCTTTAGGGTTTCTATTTAGAGGATCATGTCATCTGCAAACAGTGAGAGTTTCACTTTTTCTTTTCCTATCTGGATTCCTTTTATTTCTTTTTCTGCTCTGATTGCTGTGGCCAAAACTTCCAAAACTATGTTGAATAGTAGTGGTGAGAGTGGGCACCCTTGTCTTGTTCCTGATTTTAGGGGAAATGCTTTCAATTATTTACCATTGAGGATAATGTTTGCTGTGGGTTTGTCATATATAGCTTTTATTATGTTGAGGGATGTTCCTTCTATTCCTGCTTTCTGGAAAGTTTTTATCATAAATGGATGTTGAATTTTGTCAAAGGCTTTTTCTGCATCTATTGAGATAATCATATGTTTTTTATCTTTCAATTTGTTAATGTGGTGTATACATTGATTGATTTGCGGATATTAAAGAATCCTTGCATTCCTGGGATAAAGATATATAAACAACTCCTGCAGCTCAATTCCAGGAAAATAAGTGACCCAATCAAAAAATGGGCCAAAGATCTAAACAGACATTTCTCCAAAGAAGACATACAGATGGCTAACAAACATATGAAAAGATGCTCAACATCACTCATTATCAGAGAAATGCAAATCAAAACCACAATGAGGTACCATTACATGCCAGTCAGAATGGCTGCTTTCCAAAAGTCTACAAGCAATAAATGCTGGAGAGGGTGTGGAGAAAAGGGAACCCTCTTACACTGTTGGTGGGAATGCAAACTAGTACAGCCACTATGGAGAACAGTGTGGAGATTCCTTAAAAAAACTGGAAATAGAACTGCAATATGACCCAGCAATCCCACTTCTGGGCATATACACAGAGGAAACCAGATCTGAAAGAGACACATATACCCCAATGTTCATCTCAGCACCATTTATAATAGCCAGGACATGGAAGCAACCAAGATGCCCATCAGCAGACGAATGGATAAGGAAGCTGTGGTACATATACAGTATGGAATATTACTCCTAGGTATTTTAAAAAGAATTAAAAAGAATTCATTTGAATCAGTTTTAATGAGATGGATGAAACTGGAGCCCATTATACAGAGTGAAGAAGCCAGAATTATAAAGACCAATACAGTATACTAATGCATATATATAGAATTTAAAAAGATGGTAATGATAGTGCTATATGCAAAACAGAAAAAAGAGACACAGATGTACACAACTGACTTTTAGACTCTGTGGGAGAAGGCGAGGGTGGGATGTTCTGAGAGAATAGCATTGAAACAAGTATACTATGAAGGGTGAAACAGATCACCAGCCCAGGCTGGATGCATGAAACAAGTGCTCAGGGCTGGTGCACCGGAAAGACCCGGAGGGATGGGATGGAGAGGGAGGCGGGAGTGGAGATCGGGAAGGGGAACACATGTAAATCCGTGGCTGATTCATGTCAATGTATGGCAAAAACCACTACAATATTGTAAAGTAATTAGCCTCCAAATAATAAAAATAAATGGAAAAAAATAAAAATGAAATGGATTTAAAAAATAAATAAAATAAAATATAGATCTTGTACTGAATACCATTTTATTCAAATGCATCAAATATGTATTATACTTTCAGTGATAATTTAGAGGGGAAGATACCCAGTTTAATTCTATTACCTAAATCATGTTGATATCTATATCTTATCTTTATTTTACAAATGTAATCAATTTGATTTTTTTAGACAGCAAAATACTGAAAGTTATATTCAAAACTTAAGAGAACATTGTTGTCCATATAGGTGTGGAGCACATGTTGTTGTTGCTTTTTGTTGTCGTTACACTGTTTGCTTTATTTTCAGGTATGGATATTTTGTATTTTATCTAAAATACTGATGTAGTCACTATGGGGGATAAATTCAGAAATGTATAGTCTTCCCTCTCTTAGGAGCTTCCATGGTGGCTCAGACAGTTAAGAATCTGCCTGCAATGCAGGAGACCAGGGTTCAGTCCCTGGTTTGGGAAGATCTCCTGGAGAAGGGCATGAGTACCCACACCAGTATTCTTACTTGGAGAATTCCATGGACAGAATAATCTTGATATTAATATTCCTTTTATTTCAATTCATATAGAACACAATGGCCCCCCTCTATATACATATTTTTGTTGTTTGTTTTTTTCTTTACTGTTTCTAGAGGCAGTAATTGGATTTGAATTTAAAGCATTTAACTGGGTGGGAGTTGGTAGTGGTGAGAGTTGTGTGATGGGACAAGGCTACACTCATGGAATCTTGGACTCATGAGTGCTTGGACCATCCAGGAATTGGGATGTTGATTTTGTTGATCATGTACATCCCATGTATAACTAGGTGTGAATGGATGGAATTTATTTGTGGATACATATATATATATGCTGGAGAGGGTGCGGAGAAAAGGGAACCCTCTTACACTGTTGGTGGGAATGCAAACTAGTACAGCCACTATGGAGAACAGTGTGGAGATTTCTTAAAAAACTGGAAATAGAACTGCCATATGACCCAGCAATCCCACTTCTGGGCATACACACTGAGGAAACCAGATCTGAAAGAGACACATATACCCCAATGTTCATCGCAGCACTGTTTATAATAGCCAGGACATGGAAGCAACCTAGATGCCCATCAGCAGATGAATGGATAAGGAAGCTGTGGTACATATACACCATGGAATATTACTCAGCCGTTAAAAAGAATTCATTTGAACCAGTTCTAATGAGATGGATGAAACTGGAGCCCATTATACAGAGTGAAGTAAGCCAGAAAGATAAAGAACATTACAGCATACTAACACATATATATGGAATTTAGAAAGATGGTAACGACAACCCTATATGCAAAACAGAAAAAGAGACACAGAAGTACAGAACAGACTTTTGAACTCTGTGGGAGAAGGTGAGGGTGGGATGTTTCGAAAGAACAGCATGTATATTATCTACGGTGAAACAGATCACCAGCCCAAGTGGGATGCATGAGACAAGTGCTCGGGCCTGGTGCACTGGGAAGACCCAGAGGAATCGGGTGGAGAGGGAGGTGGGAGGGAGGATCGGGATGGGGAATAGGTGTAAATCTATGGCTGATTCATATCAATGTATGACAAAACCCACTGAAAAAATAAATAAAATAAAATAAGAAAACCATTAAATGGCTATCTGATATTTTTATTATTATTTTAATCATCACTATCATTAGCTTTGCAATTTTGAGGCATATTGATTATTACTATAGAGCTTTTCTTTTTTTCTACCTAAGTACTCTCTGTGACATCAGAGATCCAAAGTAAAAAACATTTTCAGGTAAATATCTGTGCTTATTCATTAGTTTTTCTCATTAGGTAATTAGCTATAACAAATTATCACTTATTTACTGGCTTAAATGACACAAATGTATTTATTATCTTACAGTTCTAGAGATAAGGTCAGGAAAAAAGTTTCGTTAAGATGAAATCAAGGTGTTGGTACTGCTGTATTCTCTCTGGAGATCCTAGGGGAGAATCAATTGACTTTTCCAGTTTCTAGAGTCTATGTACATTTCTTGGCATGTGGTCTGACCTCTGCTTCCATAATAGCACCATTGTCTCTATCTCTGACTGTCCTTCCTCCTTACACTTGTGATTACATTGAGCTCACTCAGATAGCTTAGCATAATATACTCCTCTCAAGATCACATCTACACAATCCCTTTTGCATGTAAGGAAACATTCCCAGATTCTAGGGTTTGGATGTGGATATATTTTGGAGGTCATTATTCTGCCTACCATAGCTTGTGTGCTTTTCATGGGATAAAAATGTAATGGCTTGATATAGGAATATTTTCTATTTAAATACTCATATTTTGATAATGGTGCAAGGTGTCTTTCTGATCTCCAGTTATAAGTAATAGAAAATTCATTTTAAAACATTGATGCTTTAAAATTTCCATTGACTTTAACAATTGTAATACCAGTTCAAAATGAAGCTCTGTATCATAATTTAGTGTTGTTCATTTGTAGACTAGATATGGTCAAATTTTTAAGTAATTTATTGCAATTGCCTTACCCAAAGTGTATTTCAGAAGGTTAGGCTTTTGTTTTATTCAATTATTTTGTCTGAGATTGGGTTATCTCAGCAGAAAAAAGTAACTTTGCCTCAAAATAGTAAAGAAAAAAATGTATGAAATTATTCCTTTCTGTTCGGAGAGAGATGTTTCTCTCTTGTAGTTGACTAAAACTGGCTTTTTTTTGTGGTTGTTACCTATCAGCTTCGAAGGTCATGGTTGACGCCAGGACCAAGTCTCTTGGATAATGTTTACAGTGTTCTCAAATGACTTAAAAAAGGACTAAATTGTTTTGATTCTACAGAAGCAAAGGTCAGAGAGAATATCAGTTTAGTCAGTCTTGTCTAGTTTCTAAGTACACATAGTATAATATTCTATAAAGTACAGTGAGCAACTTTTAACTTTAGAGGAAATTGATAGCATAGTGATTAGAATACATGCCGTGTGTACTTAAATTGCTGGAGAGGAACTTTGAAATAAAGTTTATTATTAAAGATTGCAGA
The DNA here is from genome assembly GCF_910594005.1 of Cervus elaphus. Classification (NCBI taxonomy): domain Eukaryota; kingdom Metazoa; phylum Chordata; class Mammalia; order Artiodactyla; family Cervidae; genus Cervus; species Cervus elaphus. Next base: position 92,546,775 of record NC_057848.1, read on the forward strand.
CCAGTTACTCCTAGATTTTATGTTTTATGTTTTCACTCTTAGTCACATTAGACTACATAACTTATATGAACAATATTTTTAATTTATCCCCTTTTCAAGTTATTGGGCATAGTTATTGTTTGTGGGAGAGTAGGGAGAGAAAATACTCATGATTTCCAGTTATTATACATATGATTCAAAAAACTAGTATTTACTCTGGTTTAGGATTTTATTCTCCTCAACAATCACTTATGAACAAAATAAATAAAATCTGTTCTTTCTTGTGGCTCAAGTCTTAGTGAACTTGGCACAAGTTGTGCAATTGTAATCCAATAAAATGTCAATTCAGAAATACCTCAGAAAGATTGTTAGCATTAATTAGTCTCCTCTAGCAGATTTCTGCTGCTGCATCTGAAAATGTATGAAAATAGGATTTCTTAAAAGACTTGTAACTTGTCTATTAGTCAGAGTTCTACTTATTTAGACTGTCAGCAATTACACAAATTTTCAAGTAAAATTTAAGCCAGTGATTAGCTTTAGTTGAAATATACAAGTGAGATGCCATTATTTTCAGCTCAGCTCAGCCTTTAGCACGTTAATATGATGTCAACACTTGCATACAGCAGTACCTTACTACATCTAAGACATTTAGTCTTAGAAAAAATCATGTTTCTGTGTGGAAAATCCCTATTAACGTTGTCCTTTGCACTCCATTCCATGTATTCCAAATAATGATTTTGTTTTTGTTCAATCTTACTTTTCCATCAAGATTTTCCTCTAGTCTATCCCACCACTCACTTAAAAAGTAAAAATTTACAAAACTACTGGAAGCACACTCCTTGTAAACCTCTTAATAAGTGTATATCCTCTGCACCTCCAAACATGAAGTAACTCCTATGCTGAATGAGCATTTATCATCAGTAAGCTGTATTTATTCTTCTAACACACACATATATATACATCATTAAATTATTTTATAATATTGTTTTTTCCAAGGTTTTTTTTTATGAAAAACATCAAATATTCAGAAAATTTGAATGAATTATATAATCAATACCTGTATACACAGTATCTAGACTTTACCCTTGACATTTTACTCTATTTACTTTATCATACAACTATCCATTTTAGTATTGTTTGAAACTTTATGTAAATTGTCCTTTTTTTAGTTCAGAGAATAAATTCATGCCTTAGTCCTAGTACTTCTCCTTTTACTTCTTATTTCATTTTACTATACTCCAGTGTATTTAAGAAAGGGTTTGATTAGCTTGAATATAGATATAAAATAAAATAAAATTTAAAAAATAAGTAAGAGCATTTGTACAAAAGGAAAATAAGCACAGAAAAGATAAGATACAATAACAAAATATGTGCTGTGAAGTCTGTACACTTACTAGAAAATGTTCACACATTTGACTGTATTTTCACAGCCAAAGTGGAGAAGAAAACATGGTTAAATATACATTTATTCTTTTATTTAAGAATATTCATTGAGTTTTATTAAGATACTCCTTTGAAAGTCTCAGGATACATAAAAATAAAAGCAAAGTAGTTTCTCAAGAGAAGCATAACTCTTTCTGGGTCCTGAGGCCAGAGTGAAATTTCTTTCATGGATCATCATAAAGAGAGTACTGGATGATGTAGTGAACATTATACTCACCAATGTTTTCACAATGAATAGAATGATGAGTTTCACAGGATAGTTTCTTATGTCCTTCACTGTAGGTTGATTACCTAATGCCAAAGACCCATTCAGAGAAAGCAATTATTTGAGAAATTAAAATGATTTGACTCCATCACACAGCTCTCTGGTTATCTGACTTCCTCTAGGGATCTATTTTAAAGTATTAAAGTATAGTCAGTTCTGCTATCATAAGACTTATGCCCTAAAAATCACATTTTTTTTTCAAAATTGCACAGTATAAAACCACAGGGCTCATGGCAAAAAATAAGGTTGGAGACACAACATTCAATCACTTTATTAATGCCACATTAGAAAAAAAGAACAAATGATAGGAACTTAATAAATATGGTAGAACAGTTTCACATTAAAAAGTTAAAATATAAATAAAATCATAAATGCCACAATAAATATGGCACTTTACCTTGAAAAAGATCTGAAAATGGGTTTCAGAAGAGTTGCAGCTTTTTAGTCAGTGTGAGATTGCATGGAGGGATTATCTGAAATCATATGGAAAGTTGTAGCATCAGATTTTGATGGATATTACTAATTTTACTGAATTTGACACTGTTGCCAAACACCACAATTAAGAATCTTTCCCAGCCTTACATTCAGGTCATGTTAACAACATTTAAGAGCTCTTCAAACCTCTCCTGTTAGCACTTTAAGGCATGAGTTTTTAATAGTCATTTAACCAAAATTGAATATTTGATCTGATGAATAGATTAATTTATGTATCACTGCTGTGAATTATGTTGTGGATTTCTCATCTGCACTTCTCATGGCTTTGTCTGACCGGATAGGGCTTTGAAAATTCTACTTGTGTTTGAAATCACTTAAGTAGCCACCACTAGAATTAAAACAAGCCACTTCTGTAGGATTCAGTGATTTCTATTTAAGGCTGTTGTATATAGTCTGTTCTCTTTGTGAGAAAATTTATTCCCAGTTTTTGTGCTTTTGGTCTGTTTTACACTTAATCATTTTTTTTTTCCTGCTTTCTCAGTTTCTTTAGGCCTTGTTGTTCCTGACTAAAGTCAGGAGAGCAGTACTTGAAGTTTTCCCAGTCTGTTTGGAGTTTTTTCCATATCAACAACCAATTTTCTGATACTCCAATACTAACTGGATCTCCAATAATTCAATTCAATTCTAACACTACTTAGAATCAGATCCCACAAGATTTTCCCCATTTCTGATGGTAAGTGGTAATGGACTTATCATTCTAATGGTAATGAACTTATCATTTCAGTGGTAAGTCCTAAGGACCAGCCATACTTCTCACTGATCTGCTTTAAGTAGTGGGCTCATATGACCCCATCTCAGGTTTGATAATTTAGAATAAAATAGAATAGCTCCAAGAACTCAGGAACACACTTTCACTGGCTTACTACAAAGGATATAACTCAGGAATTGCTAAATGGAAAAATGCTTAGGAAGATATGGGGCTATGTGGTGTGTGGCTTCCATGCCCTCTTTCACTGCACTACCCTTTTAACACTTTCATTTGTTCACCAACCCAGCAGCTTCTTGAATCTCACTGTTCAAGAGTACTTATAGAGCACAGTCTCCAGTCCTCCCTGCCCATCAAAGTCAAGGACTCGGGCTGAAAGTTCCAACCTTTTAATCACGTGGTCTTTCTGGTGACCTGAAGCATTTTGACACTATCTAAGGATCCCAATCTAAGCCACTTCACTAATACAAACTCAGTCGTGATCAAGAAGAGCTCATTATGAATAACAAAAGAGACTCTTATTACTCAGTAAATTGCAAGAGTTTTAGGAGCCTTGTGCTAGGAATCTTGGACAAGCACCAAATATAGTCCCTTTATATTACATAGCATAGATATTTCTTTTGTTTTTGCACTTAGTCACTGATGGGAAACAAAGTGGATTCCTTCCTCTCTGTTGCTTGGAAGACATCACATGTTCTTTCAGTTATTTTCTTTCTAAACACTTTATAATTTCAAACTGCTCCTCAAAACATAAAATTTTCCTTTTCATACACTGCTGATGTTTTGAACTTACACATGCTGTGGAAGTTGATTTTTTTTCTAATCTAAAGATGTTCACAATTGCAGTTCAGTTCAGTTCAGTCCGTCAGTTGTGTCCGACTCTTTGCGACCCATGAATCGCAGCACGCCAGGCCTCCCTGTCCATCAAAAACTCCCGGAGTTTACCCAAACTCATATCCATTGAGTCAGCGATGCCATCCAATCACGTCAACCTCTGTTGTCCCCTTCTCTTCCTGCCTTCAATCTTTCCCAGCATCAGGGTCTTTTCAAATCAGTCAGCTCTTTGCATCAGGTGGCCAAAGTAATTGGAGTTTCAGGTTCAACGTCTGTCCTTCCAATGAACACCCAGGACTGATCTCCTATAGTGTGGACTGGTTGGATCTCCTTGCAGTCCAAGGGACTCTCAAGAGTCTTCTCCAACACCACAGTTCAAAAGCATCAATTCTTCTGTGCTCAGCTTTCTTGATAGTCCAACTCTCACATCCATACATGACTACTGGAGAAACCATAGCCTTGACTAGAAGGAGCTTTGTTGGCAAAGTAATGTCCCTGCTTTTTAATATGCTGTCTAGCTTGGTCATAACTTTCCTTCCAAGGAGTAAGTGTCTTTTAATTTTATGGCTGCAGTCACCATCCGCAGTGATTTTGAAGCCAAGAAAAATAAAGTCAGCCACTGTTTCCACTGTCTACCCATCTATTTCCCATGAAGTGATGGGACCAGATGCAATGATCTTAGTTTTCTGAATGTTGAGATTTAAGCTAAGTTTTTCACTCTCTTCTTTCACCTTCATCAAGAGGCTGTTTAGTTCTTCTTCACTTTCTGCCATTAGGGTGGTGTCATCTGCATATCTGAGGTTATCGGTATTTCTCCCCCAGCAATCTTGATTCCAGTTTGTGCTTCATCTAGGCCAGCGTTTCTCATGATGTACTCTGCATATAAGTTAAATAAGCAGGGTGACAATATAAAGCCTTGACGTACTCCTTTTCCTATTTGGAACCAGTCTGTTGTCCCATGTCCAGTTCTAACTGTTGCTTCCCGACCTGTATACAGATTTCTTAAGAGGCAGGTCAGGTGGTCTGTTATTTCCATCTCTTTCAGAATTTTCCACAGTTTATTGTGATCCACACAGTTAAAGGCTTTGGCATAGTCAGTAAAGCAGAAATAGATGTTTTTTTCTGGAACTCTCTTGTTTTTTTTCAGTGATCCCGCTGATGTTGGCAATTTGATCTCTGGCTCCTCTGCCTTTTCTAAAACCAACTTGAGCATCTGGAAGTTCATGGTTCACATATTGCTGAAGCCTGGCTTGAAGAATTTTGAGCATTACTTTACTAGTGTGTGAGATGAGTGCAATTGTGTGGTAGTTGGAACATTCTTTGGCATTGCTTTTCTTTGGGATTGGAATGAAAACTGACGTTTTCCAGTCCTGTGACCACTGCTGAGTTTTCCAAATTTGCTGCAATATTGAGTGCAGCACTTTCACAGCATCATCTTTTATGATTTGAAATAGCTCAACTGGAATTCCATCACCTCCACTAGCTTTGTTTGTAGTGATGCTTCCTAAGTCCCACTTGACTTCACATTCCAGCATGTCTGGCTCTAGGTGAGTGATCACACCATTGTGATTATCTGGGTTGTGAAGATCTTTTTTGTACTGTTCTTCTATGTATTCTTGCTTTTACGATGTCCAGGAGAATAAGCCATTTGCTCAGTTAAGCAACAAATAGGTGAGACCAAGTATAGGCAATATATTTAAACCCCTTCAAGATGCATATGCCATGCTTTCCATTTTCAGTTCTTTGTATCCTATATATTAGCTGCTCTTACCACTATATTACTACTACAAAGTTTGTTTCTATCTCCATTAGCAGTTGCCCCATAATTGACTAAGTACACCTTGGCTCTAATATTCTTTCAATGAAAACTACTGTAGAAATCTTTGCCTTGAAAGAAAGCACAGTATTATAGTTGTGTCATACTTTATCAGCTAGTCTCCCATAAGATAGAAACACTTTGAGACGGTATCTTGCTTTTTGACATTGCATAATTTATCAAATAAAATGAACAGCATCATCAACAAGAAATATGTGAAAAGTTGAGTGACTGATTTGAACATTAGGCTCAAAATATTCCCTTTCTTGTCATTTCCAGCAGACAGCATGAAACTTAAATTTAAAAGCTTTCTGTTTAGCAGAGCTTTTGAAATAAGTCAGCTACCCTTAAGGTGTGGGACTGTAACTTCTGGTTCTACCTAGTAGGAAAGCACTATAATATGAGAGAAAACACGTTTTTGAACAGTTTGCAGTATAAAGAAAAATGCTTACTATTAAAAAAGACCAAAAAGTATAATATTTTAAATGCTAGCCTCCCCCCAAAATGGTGACTTTTTTTCAAGGAAATCCATAATATCATGAATTAGAGTATAGGACAGTGTTCTCCACTAATTTCTAGTTGAAAGAGGTACCTTCTTTGAAACATTTCAAAGTGTTGATACAAGACAGATATGTTTGTGAAATGTGAATTATAAAGATACATGAGAGATGGAGAATATTACTTAAACTTAGAATTTTCCATTCTTATTCCTGGTAGGAAATAGCAAAATATTTCCTGTTTTTATGCTAAAATAAAGGAAAAATAAAACTGACAGAAATATTATTTTTAAGGGTGAATGTTCCCTTGAATGGGAGCAGTGTTAAAAAGAATACTACTTAATATAATTAAAGAAATGTGTTTTCTGTTATAAGGCCTTCTAGGTGGTGGTAGTGGTAAAGAACCCGCGTGCTGATGCAGGAGACTTAAGAGACCCCAATTTGATCCCTGGGTCGAGAAGATCCCCTGGAAGAGGGCATGGCAACCCACTCCAGTATTCTTGCCTGGAGAATCCCATGGACAGAGGAACCTGGCAGGCTACAGTCCATAAGGTCAGAAAGGGTTGGACCAACTGAAGTGAGTTAGCAATCACACACGTTTTCTGTTATAATTCTGTAGAGTAATAAGCCAATACATTAATATGCTTAATCATACATTTTAACACCTTTGAATGAGATATTTACATAGTGTTTTTGAAAAGACAAATAACTGACCTATACCCTATACTGTGTTGGATATTCTTAAGATTATTTTATTTTGATATTTAAATCTTATTATAATTTAATTTTTTTAATTCATTAAACATTGAAAAAAAGCAGCTATGTACTAGGGACTCTGTTAGGCCTTGGGGAAAATATAAATAAGATACACTTTCATTCATTACTGATATCACAGTATAGCAGGAAATTCTTCAGACTCTTAACACATCCTAGTATTACTGATCAAAACAATCACTTTGACTTGAGTAGTGACAATGTAAAGAGATAATGCAGCAGCTTTCTTAGAATCATCTTTAACATAGCAAATTGAAGATGTTGTAAATAAGATAATTCATTCTTATATTTGACTTTTGATATATGAGTTTCAGATGTACAACATAGCAATTCAAACTTTCGATAGATGATGCTCTATATAAAGTTACAAAATATTGACTATATTCCTGTTGCAGTATATTACATCCTTCCACTTATTAATTTTATATTTGGTAGTTTAAAAATCAGTTACATTAACATTGTTTCTATTTACTTAAAAAATAGGTCCAGATTAGAATTAAGCTACTTTGAGCAGTAAAGCAAGTAATAATTCGTTTGAGAAAAGTTTCATTATCCATAAACTTGCTGCAATACTCTTATCTGTTCAAAACTCAGTCCTTTTTCTATTTCATTCATTCAGTTAATTTTTTGTTCACTCATTGGGTGATCATTCATTTATTAAGCAATATCTCAGCCCTAGGCATAAAGAGTGAAGTTGATATGGTCCCTGTTCTCAAATAGTCCAGTTTCTTAACTTGTTCTAGCCCTGTATATTCATTTTTCTTAAAATGGTTGCACCCCTGAAAGTTTTCACAGTAGTAGTATAAGATCAGTGAGTTCAGGAAAAAAGTTTGAAGTAGAGAAAGAAATCAGAGTAGAGAAAATATCTAATCTCTTACTTTCCAAGTGCCTTATCTTCTTCATAGGACATTGGCAATATGAGGTCAATATTGTACCACAATAATAAAAGGGAAAGACTGGTCCAGGAATTCCCCCTCACCTTCAATTCTTTCCTATATAAGACAGCTTAGTTTATTATTTATTGTACAGGCACTTAAATAGTACTTAGCACCTACTATGTTCTGGATACTGTTTGAAACACTTCAAGTTTGCAAAGCATTTTATTAAGTGGGCCCTGGGTAGAAGAAAATATACAGTATAAAAGCTAATAGAATTGAGCTTTCTGATAAAAAAATAATCATCAGTTTAATAAGAATGACTAACAAGATATGTGCCTGGTACTTCACATGCATTTTCTTTTAATATCAGTTGAAAAGCTATAGACAAACCTTATTGGCATCTGTTATACTGTTGAGTAAAACAGAGGTCAAATAAATCCAAGGTCACCTAGTAATTGATGGAGCCTGATTTCAAATGGACATGTTTGACTTCAAAGCATAAGTCCATACCATCACACTGAACTGGTTGTGTGTGAATTTGGATGCAGAGTTTAGAAATTCCTAGCCCTAAAATTTCTACCTCATAACTTGTCAAGTTTTCTGAAATTGTATCATTTTTTGAAATTAATTTTTCTTGCAGTATAGTTGCTTTATAATATGATAGTTTCTACTGTACAGCAAAATGAGTCAGCCATAGGTATACATATATTCCCTCTTCTTTGGACTTCTGAAACTGCATCTCTATTGATTCATTCTTAGGGATCTCTTTCTTTTTTAATTGAGTTCTTTTTTATTGTAGCTTTATTTTTATTCTTCAAAACTAGAACAGACACAAAGATCTCAGTAAAACACTTAAATATAGTGTTATAGTCACACAGTAGAATACTATACAGTAATTAAAAAGAATTTATGACTTTCACAACAAAGACAATTAAATTTACAGGCATAATATTAAGTTAAAGAATCATTCATTTTATACAAAATTTAATTTTTTAGTTAAAATATAGTTGACTTACAGTATTATATTAGTTTCAGGTCAGCAACATAGTGATTCAGTATTTTTGTAGATTATGCACCATACAGACTTATAATACTATTGACTATATTTCCTATGCTATGCATTCCAGCTCTAAAACATTTATAGGAGGTAGTTTGTACCTCTTAAGTCCCTTCGACATAATTTACCCATCCACACACACCTCAGAAACCACTAGTTTGTTCTTTTTATCTGTGTCCTTTCTCTTATATTTGTTTTCTGTTTGTTAGATTCCACACATGAGTAAAAACATTTGTCTTTTTCTGTTTGGCATATTTCACTTAACATTATACCCTTCAGGTCTGTCCATGTTGTCACAAATGGAAAGGTTTCATTCTTTTTCATAGTTGAATAGTATTCCATTATAAAAATATATACCACAGATTCTTTATCCATTCATCTATTGATGGACATGTAGGTTGCCTCTATATGCAGAGTGTTTTAAATAATGGTGCAATGAATATTTGCATGCATATATACTCCAAAATAGTTTTTTTCATTTTTCTTCAGATAAATACCTGGGAGTAGAATTGCTAGATTGTATGGTAACTCTATTTTTAATTTTTTGAAGAATTCCATGGTGTTTTCCATAGTAGCTATACCAGTTTTTATTCCCACCAACAGTGTATGAGGGTTCCATTTTCTCATTTCTTATTTTTTGATAATAGTCATTCTGAAAGGTATGAGGTGATAACTCATTGTGGTATTGTTTTGCATTTCTCTGATGATCAGCAATGTTGAGCATCTTTTCATTTGCCTATTGACCACCTGTATGTCTTCTTTGGGAAATGTCTCTTCAGGTCTTCAGTGCATCTTTCAAAGAGATTATTTGTTTTATTTTATTTTTTTATATCAACTTGTATGAATTGTTTATATATATTGGATATCAACCCCTGATCTGACATATTTGCTATTATTTTTTTTTTCCTTTCAGTAGGTTGTCTTTTTGTTTTGTCAGTGGTTTATTTTGCTGTGCCAATCTTTTAAGCTTAATTAGGTCCCCTTTAAGAGACATATCCAAATAAATATTGCTAGGATTTATACCAAGGAGTGTTCTGTCTGTGTTCTCTACTAGGAGTTTTATGGTTCCAACCGTACATTTAGGTCTTTAATCCATTTTGAGTTTATTTTTGAAAATGGTATGAGAAAATGTTCTAATATCATCCTTTTACATGTTGCTGTCTAGTTTTCCCAGCACCACTTATTGAAGAGGCCATCTTTTCTCCATTGTATATTCTTGCCTCCTTTGCCATAGATTAATTGTCCATTGGTGTGGGCTTATTTCCAGGCTCACTATTCTGTTCCAGTGATCTATGAGTCTGTTTTATGCCAGTACCATGTTGCTTTGATTACTGCAGCTATGTAGTATCGTCTGAAGTCAGCTAGCATGTTTCATTCAGCTCTGCCCTTCTTTTTCAGGATTGCTCTGGCTATTTGGGTTTTCGTTTGTTTGTTTCCAAACAAATTTTAAAATTATTTGTTCTTTTTCTGTGAAAAATGTCATTGGCATTTTGATAGGGATTGCATTAAATCTGTAGATTCCAATATTATGTTGAGTGAAAGCAGTGAGCATGGGCATCCTTGCTTTGTTCCTTATCTTAGAGGTAGTGTTTTCAAATTTTCATGAAAAACTATGACATTACCTGTGGACTTATCACAAATGGCCTTTATTATATTGACGTATATTCCCTCTACATCAACATTCTGGAAAGGTGTTTTTTTTGTTTGTTTGTTTTCTTTACACACTAAATTGATGTTGAATTTTGTTAAAAGCTTTTTCTATATCTATTGAGTTGATCATATGGTTTTTATTCTTTAATTTTTTAATGTGATACATCACACTAATTTGTGGATATTGAACCAACTTTGTGTCAATGGGATAGATCCTACTTATTCAAAGTTCATGACTTTTTTAAATGTATTGTTAGTTTCAGTTTGCAAATAATTTTTTGAAGATATTTGCATCCATGGTCACCAATGACAAACAATTCGTAATTTTCTTTTTTTGTGTCACAGTGATCCTAGCCTTCCAGAATGAGTTCCAAAGAAAACTTTTCATATCCAGTTTTTGAAATAGTTTCAATAGGATAGGTGTTAACTCTTCTCTAGTGTTTGGTAGAATTCATCTATAAAACTGTCAGTCCTGGACTTCTGCTTGCTGGGAGATTTTTTTTTTTTAAATTATTGACTCAATATTTTTACTTATAATTTGTCTGTTCATATTTTTTATTTCTTCTTAGTTCAGTCTTAGGAGATGTGACATTTCTAGGAATTTGTCTATTATTTTCTAGGTTGTCTACTTCTAGATTGTCTATGCTATTGGCATATAGTTGCTTATAGTAATCTCTTTTTATCCTTTGTATTTCTCTGGTGTCTGTAACTACATTTTAATTTCTGAATTTATTGATTTGGAGCATCTTTTTTTCTTGATGGCTCTGGCTAAAGACTTATAGATTTTATCTTTTCAAACTCTTAGCTTTTCAGCTCTTAGTTTCACTTTTTTCTTTTTTACTTTCTAATTCATTTATTTCTGCTCTGATCACTAGCATTTCTTTCCTTCTAACATTGAGGTTTGCTTGTTCTTCATTTTCTTGTTCCTTTTAGGCATGATGTTAGGTTATTTATTTGTAATTGTTCTTGTTTCCTGGAATATTGCTATAAACTTCCTTCTCAGAACTACTTTTACTGCATCACACAAATTTTGGATTGCTGTGTTTCAGTTTTCACTGTTCTTTGGGTGTATTTAAATTTCTTTGATTTCTTCAGTGATCTGTTGATTGTTTAGTAGCATATTTTTTAGCCTTCACATATTTGTGGGGCTTTTTTTTGTTTGTTTGTTTTGAAGTTTTTCTTAAGTTGATTTCTAGTCTCATAGCACCATGGTTGGAAAAGTTGCTTGAGATGATTTCAGTTTTCTAAAATTTACTAAGGCTTGTTTTCTGGCCCACCATGTGATCTGGTCTGGAAAATGTTCTGTGTTCACTTGAATTGTTATATCTTCCTGATGATGTGACCCTTTTATATTTACCCATTTAGTCTGTCTGTTCTAATGTGTCATCTAAGAACAATGTTTTCTTATTGCTTTATCTCTCTGGATGATTTGTCCATGGATGTAAGCAGGGTCCTAAAGTCGCCTACTACTATTATTTACTGTTGATTTTTCCCTTTATGTCTGTTAATATCTTCTTTTTCTTTTTTTGGTAAATTAATTTATACTAATTGGAGGCTAATTTCTTTACAATATTGTAGTGGTTTTTGCCATGCATTCACATGAATCAGCCATGGGTGTACATATGTCCCCCATCCTGAACTGCCCTTCCACCTCCATCCCCATCCCATCCCTCGGGGTTGTCCCAGTGCACCAGCCCTTAATGTCCTGTCTCATGTATTGAACCTGGAATAGTGATCTATTTCACATATGGTAATATACATGTTTCAATGCTGTTCTCTCAAATAATCCCACCCTCACCTTCTCCCACAGACTCCAAAAGGCTGTTCTTTAAATCTGTGCCTCTTTTGCTGTCTCACATACGGGGTCATTGTTACCACCTTTCTAAATTCCATATATATGTGTTATTATACTGTATTGATATTTTTCTTTCTGACTTATTTCACTCTGTATAATAGGCTCCAGTTTCATCCACCTCATTAGAACTGATTCAAATGCATTCATTTAATAGCTGAGTAATATTCCATTGTGTATATGTACCACAGCTTTCTTATCTATTCATCTGCCAATGGACATATAGGTGGCTTTCATATCCTAGCTATTGTAAACAGTGCTGCAATGAATATCAGGGTATGTGTGACTCTTTCAATTCTGGTTTCCTTGGTGTATATGCCCAACAGTGGGATTGCTGGGTCATATGGCAGTTCTATTTCCAGTTTTTTAAGGAATCTCCACACTGTTCTCCATAGTGGCTGTACTAGTTTGCATTCCCACCAACAGTGTAAGAGGGTTCCCTTTTCTCCACACCCTCTCTAGCATTTATTGCTTGTAGACTTTTTGATAGTAGACATTCTGACAGCATAAGATGGTACCTCACTGTGGTTTTGATTTGTATTTCTCTGATAATGAGTGATGTTGGGCATGTTTTCATGTGTTCGTTAGCCATCTGTATGTCTTCTTTGGAGAAATGTCTGTTTAGTACTTTGGTCCATTTTTTGATTGGTTCTTTTATTTCTCTGGAATTGAGCTGCAGGAGTTGATTGTGTATTTTGGGGATTAATTCTTTGACAGTTGCTTCATTTGCTATTATTTTCTCCCTTTCTGAAGGCTGTCTTTTCACCTTGCTTAGAGTTTCCTTCATTGTGCAAAAGCTTTTAAGTTTAACTAGGTCCCATTTGTTTATTTTTGCTTTTATTTCCATTTCTCTGGGAGGTGGGCCATAGAGGAAGGATCCTGCTGTGATTTACATCAGAGCATACATTTGCCTATGTTTTCCTCCAGGAGTTTTATAGTTTCTGGTCTTACATTTAGATCTTTAATCCATTTTGAGTTTACTTTTGTGTATGATGTTAGAAAAAGTTTGTTTCATTCTTTTGCAAGTGATTGACCAGTTTTCCTAGCACCACTTGTTAAAGAGATTGTCTTTTCTCCATTGTATATTCTTCCCTTCTTTATCAAAGATCAGTTGTCCTAAGGTGCATGGACTTATCTCTGGGGTTTCTATTTTGTTCCACTGATCTATGTTTCTGTCTTTGTGTCTGTACCATACTGTCTTGATGACTGTGGCTTTGTAGTATAGTCTGAAGTCAGGCAGGTAGATTCCTCCAGTTTCATTCTTCTTTCTCAAGATTGCTTTGGCTATTTGAGGTTTGTTTTGTAATTCCATACAAATTGTGAAATTATGTCTTCTAGTTCTCTGAAAATACCATTGGTAGCTTGATAGGGATTGCATTGAATCTATAGATTGCTTTAGGTAGTATACTCATTTTCACTATATCAAATTTTCTGATCCATGAACACAGTATATTTCTCCATCTATTTATGTAATCTTTGATTTCTTTCATCAGTGTATTATAGTTTTCTATATATAGGTCTTTTGTTTCTTTAGGTAGATTTATTCCTAAGTGTTTTATTATTTTCATTTCAATGGTGAATGGAATGGTTTCCTTAATTTCTCTTTCTGTTGTCTCAGTATTAGTGTATAGGAATGCAAGGGGTTTCTGTGTGCTAATTTTATATCCTGCAACTTTGCTATAATCATTGATTATCTCTAGTAGTTTTCTGGTGGAGTCCTTAGGGTTTTCTATGTAGAGGATCACGTCACCTGCAAACAGTGAGAGTTTTACTTCTTCTTTTCCATACTGGATTCCTTTTATTTCTTTTTCTGCTCTGATTGCTGTGGCCAATACTTCCAAGAATATGTTGAATAGTAGTGGTGAGAGTGGGCACCCTTGTCTTGATCCTGACATTAGGGGAAATGCTTTCAGTTTTTCACTATTGGGAATAATATTTGCTGTTGGTTTCTCATATATGGCTTTTATTATGTTGAGGTATGTTCCTTCTATGCCTAATTTCTGGAGGGTTTTTATCATAAATGGATGTTGAATTTTGTCAGAGGGTTTTTCTGCATCTACTGAGGTAATCATATAGATTTTATTTCAGTTTGTTAATGTGGTGTATCACATTGATTGATTTGTGAATACTGAAAAATCCTTGCATCCCTGGGATAAAGCCCACTTGGTCATGATGTATGATCTTTTTAATACGTTGTAGGATTTTGTTTGCTAGAATTTTGTTAAGGATATTTGCATCTATGTTCATCAGTGATATTGGCCTGCAGTTTCCTTTGTTTGTGGCATCTTTGTCTGGTTTTGGTATTAGAGTGACGGTGGCCTCATAGAATGAGTTTGGAAGTTTACCTTCCCCTACAATTTTCTGAAAGAGTTTCAGTAGGAATGGTGTTAGTTGTTCTCTAAATTTTTCATAGATTTCACTGTGAAGCCATTTTGTTCTGGACTTTTGTTTGTAGGAAATTTTCTGATTACAGCCTCAATTTCCGTGCTTAAATTCTCCAAGCCAGGCTTCAGCAATATGTGCACCGAGAACTTCCAGATGTTCAAGCTGGTTTTAGAAAAGACAGAGGAACCAGAGATCAAATTGCCAATATCCGCTGGATCATCGAAAAAGCAAGAGAGTTCCAGAAAAGCATCTATTTCTGCTTTATTGACTATGCCAAAGCCTTCGACTGTGTGGATCACAATAAACTGTGGAAAATTCTGAAGGAGATGGAAATACCAGACCACCTGACCTGCCTCTTGAGAAACCTGTATGCAGGTCAGGAAGCAACAGTTAGAACTGGACATGGAACAACAGCCTGGTTCCAAATAGGAAAAGGAGTATGTCAAGGCTGTATATTGTCACCCTGCTTATTTAACTTATATGCAGAGTACATCATGAGAAACGCTGGGCTGGAAGAAGCACAAAGTGGAATCAAGATTGCTGGGAGAAATATCAATAACCTCAGATGTGCAGATGACACCACCCTTATGGCAGAAAGTGAAGAGGAACTAAAGAGCCTCTTGATGAAAGTGAAAGAGGAGAGTGAAAAAGTTGGCTTAAAGCTTAACATTCAGAAAACTAAGATCATGGCATCTGGTCCCATCACTTCATGGGAAATAGATGGGGAGACAGTGGAAACAGTGTCAGACTTTATTTTTCTGGGCTCCAAAATCACTGCAGATGGTGATTGCAGCCATGAAATTAAAAGACACTTACTCCTTGGAAGGAAAGTTATGACCAAGCTAGATAGCATATTAAAAAGTAGAGACCTTACTTTGTCAAAAAAGGTCCATCTGGTCAAGGCTATGGTTTTTCCAGTGGTCATGTATGGATGTGAGAGTTGGACTGTGAAGAAAGCTGAGCACAAAAATTTGATTCTTTTGGACTGTGGTGTTGGAGAAGACTCTTGAGAGTCCCTTGGACTGCAAGGAGATCCAACCAGTCCATCCTAAAGGAGATCAGTCCTGGGTGTTCATTGGAAGGACTCATGCTGAAGCTGAAACTCCAGTACTTTGGCCACCTCATGCCAAGAGTTGACTCATTGAAAAAGACCCTGATGCTGGGAGGGATTGGGGGCAGCAGGAGAAGGGGACGGCAGAGGATGAGATGTTTGGAATGCATTGCCGACTCGATGGGCATGAGTTTGAGTAGACTCCAGGGGTTGGTGACGGACAGGGAGGCCTGGAGTGCTGCGATTCATGGGGTCACAAAGAGTCAGACACGACTGAGCGACTGATCTGAACTGATGGGTCTGTTAGGATTTTCTATTTCTTCCTGGTTCAGTTTTGGAAAGCTATACTTTTCCAAGAATTTGTCCATTTCTTCCAAGTTGTCCATTTTATTGACATATAGTTGCTGATAGTAGTCACTTACGATTCTTTGTATTTCTGTGTTGTCTGTTGTGATTTTTCCATTTTCGTTTCTAATTATGTTGATTTGATTCTTCTCCCTCTTTTTCTTGATTAGTCTGGCTAATGGTTTGTTTATTTTATTTATCTTCTCAAAGAACCAGCTTTTAGTTTTGTTGATTTTTACTATGGTCTCCTTTGTTTCTGTTCATTTATTTCTCCCCTAATTTTTATGACTTCTTTCATTCTGCTAACTCTGAGGTTCTTCATTTCTTCTTTTTCTGGGTGCTTTAGGTGTAGAGTTATGTTTTTGTTTGATTTATCTCTTGTTTCTTGAGGTAAGGTTGTATTGCTATGAACCATTAAAAGCTCTGCTTTTACTGAATCCCATAGGTTGTGGGTTGTTGTGTTTTTGTTTTCATTCGTTTCTATGCATATTTTGATTCACTTATTTTATTTCTTCTGTGATTTCTTCGTTATTCAGAGGTGTGTTGTTTAGCCTCCATATGTTTGTATTTTTAATATTTCTTTTCCTGTAGTTGATATCTTATCTTACTGCATTGTGATAAAAAAAAGATGCTTGAAATGATTTCAATTTTTTTGAATTTCCCAAGGCTAGATGTATGGCCCAGGATGTGATCTATCCTGGAGGATGTTCTGTGTGCACTTGAGATAAAGGTGAAATTCATTGTCTTGGGGTGTAACGTCCTATAGATATCAGTTAGGTCTAACTGGTTGATTGCATCATTTAAGGTTTGCATTTCCTTGCTAATTTTCTGTTTAGTTGATATATCCATAGGTGTGAGTGGGGTATTAAGTCTCCCACTATTATTGTGTGATTGTTAATTTTCCTTTTCATACTTGTTAGCATTTGCCTTACATATTGCAGTGCTCCTATGTTGGGTGCATATATATTTATAATTTATACCTTCTTCTTGGAGTATTCTTTTTATCATTATGTATTGTCCTTCTTTTTCTCTTTTCAAAGCCTTTATTTCAAAGTCTATTTTTGCTGATATGAGTATTGTTACTACTGCTTTCTTTTGGTCTTCATTTGTGCAAAATATCTTTTTCCAGCCCTTCACTTCCATTCTGTATGTGTCCCTTGTTTTGAGGTGGGTCTCTTGTAGACAGCATATATGGGGGTCTTGTTTTTGTATCCATTCAGCCAGTCTTGGTCTTTTGGTTGGGGCATTCAGCCCTTAATGCCCCAATAATTTATATTTAGGGTAATTATTTATAAGTATGATCCCATTGCCATTTACTTTTTTTGGGGGGGTTCGAGTTCATAAACCTTTTCTGTGTTTCCTCTCTAGGGGAGATCTTTTAGCATTTGTTGAAGAGCTGGTTTGGTGGTGCTGAATTCTCTCAGCTTTTGCTTCTCTGTAAAGCTTTTGATTTCTCCTTCATATTTGAATGAGATACTTGCTGGGTACGTAATCTGTACCTGTAATCTGTACTGTAATCTGTAGTTTTTTTTTTTCTCTCTCTCTTTCATCACTTCAACTATGTCCTGCCATTCCCACCTGGCGTGAAGAATTTCTATTTAAAGATCAGCTGTTATCCTTATTGGAATCCCCTTGTGTGTTATTTTTTGCTTTTCCCTGGCTGCTTTTAATATTTGCTTTTTGTGTTTGATCTTCATTAATTCAGTTAATATGTGTCTTGGAGTGTTTTGCCCTGGGTTTATCCTGTTTGGGACTCTCTGGGTTTCTTGGACCTGGATGGCTATTTCCTTCCCCATTTTAAGGAAGTTTTCAAATATTATCTCCTCAAGTATTTTCTCATGGCCTTTCTTTTTGTCTTCTTCTTCTGGGACTTCTGTGGTTAGAATGTTGGAGTGTTTAACATTGTCCCAGATGATAAAACATATAGGTTAATTGTAAAGACATTCTCCATAGTGAGGGACATCCAGAGTGGTTCACAGAGTTACATGGAGAAGAGAAGAAGGAGGAGGGAGATAAAGTTGACCAGGAGAAGAGGGTGAGTCAAATGGGGAGAGGCCAATATAGTCAGTAATCAGATTCCTAAACCTTCTCCACAGCGTGGAACACCCAGAGAGATTCACAGAGTTAAGTAGAGAAGAGAAAGGGGAGAGAGGAGATAGAGGTGACTTTGGGGAGAAAAAGTAGAGTTAATAGGAGAGAGAGCAATCAAGGCAGTAATCACACCACTAAGCAAAAATGGATACTGAAGATTAGATTCTTAAAGGTACAAAATTCATAATGCATACCAAAAAGGAGAGATTAAAAATCAAAAGTAGAGGCTAGACTCTGGAAAATGCACTATTAAAAATACAGAACAAAATCAATCACAAAAATTATAAAAATTATATATGAAATTTGCTTTAAAAACAGGGTCTTTTTTTGCAAGGTAATAGTAGGTTATAATGGAGAAGGAAATGGTAACCCATCCCAGTATTCTTGCCTGGAGAATCCCAGGGATGGAGGAGCCTGGTTGGCTGCCGTCTATGGGGTCCCACAGAGTTGGGCAAAACTGAAGTGACTTAGCAGCTACAGCAGTAAGTTATAAAATGAAAATTAAAGAGTAATCAAGAATTTAAAAATAAAAAAAATTATTTCCAATATTTCCAATATTCTGGGAGGTGGGTCATAGAGGATCTTGCTGTGATTTATGTCGGAGAGTGTTTTGCCTATGTTCTCCTCTAGGAGTTTTATAGTTTCTGGTCTGACATTTAGATCTTTAATCCATTTTGAGTTTATTTTTGTGTATGGTGTTAGAAAGTGTTCTAGTTTCATTCTTTTACAAGTGGTTGACCAGTTTTCCCAGCACCACTTGTTAAAGAGGTTGTCTTTTTTCCATTGTATATCCTTGCCTCTTTTGTTGAAGATAAGGTGTCCATAGGTTTGTGGATTTATCTCTGGGCTTTCTATTCTGTTCCATTGGTCTATATTTCTGTCTTTGTGCCAGTACCACACTGTCTTGATGACTGTGGCTTTGTAGTAGAGTCTGAAGTCAGGCAGGTTGATTCCTCCAGTTCCATTCTTCTTTCTCAAGATTACTTTGGCTATTCGAGGTTTTTTGTATTTCCATACAAATTGTGAAATTCTTTGGTCTAGTTCTGTGAAAAATACCGTTGGTAGCTTGATAGGGATTGCATTGAATCTATAGATTGCTTTGGGTAGAATAGCCATTTTGACAATATTGATTCTTCCAATCCATGAACACGGTATGTTTCTCCATCTGTTTGTGTCCTCTTTGATTTCTTTCATCAGTGTTTTATAGTTTTCTATGTATAGGTCTTTTGTTTCTTTAGGTATATATACTCCTAAGTATTTTATTCTTTTTGTTGCAATGGTGAATGGTATTGTTTCCTTAATTTCTCTTTCTGTTTTCTCATTGTTAGTGTATAGGAATGCAAGGGATTTCTGTGTGTTAATTTTATATCCTGCAACTTTACTATATTCATTGACTAGTTCTCGTAATTTTCTGGTAGAGTCTTTAGGGTTTTCTATGTAGAGGATCATGTCATCTGCAAACAGTGAGAGTTTCACTTCTTCTTTTCCCACAGCAAGATCCTCTATGACCCACCTCCCAGAATATTGGAAATAAAAGCAAAACTAAACAAATGGGACCTAATGAAACTTAAAAGCTTTTGCACTACAAAGGAAACTATAAGTAAGGTGAAAAGACAGCCCTCAGATTGGGAGAAAATAATAGCAAATGAAGAAACAGACAAAGGATTAATCTCAAAAATATACAAGCAACTCCTGCAGCTCAATTCCAGAAAAATAAATGACCCAATCAAAAAATGGGCCAGAGAACTAAACAGACATTTCTCCAAAGAAGACATACAGATGGCTAACAAACACATGAAAAGGTGCTCAACATCACTCATTATCAGAGAAATGCAAATCAAAACCACAATGAGGTACCACTACACGCCAGTCAGGATGGCTGCTATCTAAAAGTCTATAAGCAATAAATGCTGGAGAGGGTGTGGAGAAAAGGGAACCCTCTTACACTGCTGGTGGGAATGCAAACTAGTACAGCCACTATGGAAAACAGTGTGGAGATTTCTTAAAAAACTGGAAATAGAACTGCCATATGACCCAGCAATCCCACTTCTGGGCATACACACTGAGGAAACCAGATCTGAAAGAGACACGTGCACCCCAATGTTCATCGCAGCACTGTTTATAATAGCCAGGACATGGAAGCAACCTAGATGCCCATCAACAGATGAATGGATAAGGAAGCTGTGGTACATATACACCATGGAATATTACTCAGCCGTTAAAAAGAATTCATTTGAATCAGTCCTAATGAGATGGATGAAACTGGAGCCCATTATACAGAGTGAAGTAAGCCAGAAAGATAAAGAACATTACAGCATACTAACACATATATATGGAATTTAGAAAGATGGTAATGATAACCCTATATGCAAAACAGAAAAAGAGACACAGAAATACAGAACAGACTTTTGAACTCTGTGGGAGAAGGTGAGGGTGGGATGTTTCAAAAGAACAGCATGTATACTATCTATGGTGAAACAGATCACCAGCCCAGGTGGGTTGCATGAGACAAGTGCTCGGGCCTGGTGCACTGGGAAGACCCAGAGGGATCGGGTGGAGAGGGAGGTGGGAGGGAGGATCGGGATGGGGAATAGGTGTAAATCTATGGCTGATTCATATCAATGTATGACAAAACCCACTGAAATGTTGTGAAGTAATTAACCTCCAACTAATAAAAAAATTAAAAAAAAATAAATAAATAAAAATAAATAAAAAAAATTAAAAATGATAAATGATAATGGTAAAAATATATCTAGGAATTTCTCTGGAGCTGTCAAGGACAGTGTGGGGTCAGTTCAGTCAGATAATTCCTTGTTCCAGCTTATACTTCTTCTGAAGATCTATTGGCATCTTCCAATGCTTAGTCAATGCTAACTACAGGGCTTTAATCTTTTTCATCTGTCACTTCTAGAGAAGTTCCCTCTTCTTTTTTTTTTTTCGGGGGGGTGGGGTGGGGTGGGGGGGTTCCTCTGTTTGAAGTCTCTTCAGTGTCTAATTTCTTCCCTGACACAAGGGGGTGAAGGTGATCACTTATTTAGGCCAACTTGTTCAGTTGTGCTGTTGGGAGGGAGGAACACTGCAAACAAGTATCACTGGTATCACTGGTGTGTGTGTGAGGAGTGCTTGCAGTATGTACCACATTGGGTTTCCCCGTGCTCACGGCATGTGTGATTTCCCAGTCTACACTGCTCAGGTTCCTGGTTCCTCTGCAGGGGAACTGTCCAAAGCAGGCCCTAGGTTTTGCACACTTCCCAGGTCCAAGCTGCTCAGGTTCAGGTTTTTGGGTACTCCACAAAGGCACAAACTCAGTTGGGCCTGCGTTTTGTGCCCTTTCCAGGTCTGAGCAGCTCAGGCAACAAGGTTCTTGGTGAGTGAACTGTTTCAGGTGGGCGGTGCATCTTAATCACCTCCCTGGTCCCAGGTTTCCTGGTTGTGCAGTAAGAGCGCCTTCTCAGGTGTGCTGTGTGTCTCCCCCGGGGAGCTGATCTCTGACTGTGACCCTCTTGGCAGGTGTCAACCATCCAGGATCCCAAGAAGACTTGGTTAGCGACTGAGAACCTGCTCACATTTTGGTGGAGGATGCCATTTCTGGGACTGAGATTGCCCCTTGCCTTCAGGCTCTGGCTGCCACCCGCCTGTTTCTTTGCCTCCGGTGTGGCGGGGGAGGGGCTGGTCCACAGCCGGCTAGTTCTTCTCTGGTATTCGCTCAATCCTTTGTTCTGTGAGCATGCCAGGCTACACCTCAGGTTAGAGCTTTTCATGGGAAAGTTCTCTCTCTCTCTCTCTCTTTTTTTCCTCTCTGGTTATCCCACAGTTTGGGTTGCTATCTCAAGTTAACACCCTTAGATTGTCCTCAGGACATTCAGGCCTGGTCCTTACCCTAAGCATGCAACCCGTGCCTCCATGTTTGGCTCCCTGATCGCTGGTGGCAGACGTTGAGTGTCTGGGCTACTTCTCTGCTGGGAGTTGCTGTTAGGCATATATTCTGTGGGTTGTTTTTCTTTCTTTTTCTTTTTTTTTTCCTCCCAGTTATGTTGCCCTCCAAGATTCCAAAACTCTCCACAAACCCACCGGTGAGAGGGTTTCCTGGTGTTTGGAAACTTCTCCTCCTTCACGACTCCCTCCCTGGTATGGGTCTACATCCCTAACCCTTTTGTCTTTCTTTTAGTCTTTTATATTTTGTCCTACCTCCCTTCAAAGAGAATGGGCTGCCTTTCTAGGTGCCTGGTGTCCTGTCAGTTTTCAGAAGTTGTTTTGTGGAAGTTGCTCAGCATTCAAATTATCTTTTGATGAATCTGTGGGGGAGAAAGTAGTCTCCCCATCCTATTCCTCTGCCATCTTAGGAATGCCCATTAATATCTTCTTTATATATTTAGGTGCTTCTATGGTCGGTGCATATATATTTACAATTGTTATGGCTTTTCCTTGGATTGATCCCTTGATCATTATGTAATACCCTTCTTTGTCTCTTATAACAGTATTTATATTAAACTCTGCTTTGTCAGATGTAAGTATTGCTAGCCCAGCTATCTTTTGATTTCTATTTGCATGGAGTACCCTTTCCCATCCCTTCACTTTTATTCTGTGTATATCTATCAGTCTGAATTGAGTCTCTTGTATGCAGCATATACAAAGGCCTTGTTTTTCATATCCCATCAGCCAGTTTATGTCTTTTGATTGGAGCGTTTAGTTCATTTACATTTACAGTAATTGTTAATACATACGTTCACATTGCCACTTTATTAATTTTGGGGAGGTTGCTTTTGTAGTTATTTTTTGTTCCTTTTTTCTTATTTTGTTCTCTTGTGATGTGATGACTATTTTTTGTCTTATGTTTGTATTCCCTTCTCATTTTTGAGTGTGTATCTATTATAAATTTTTGGTTTGTGGTTACCATGAGGTTTATATACATTAATAGTAATATCTCTATACATACATATGATTGTTTTAAGTTGCTGATCTCTTAATTTCAAGTGCATTTTAACAATATTGCATTTGTACTCTCCTCGCCTCACATTTACTCATTTTGGCATCCTATTTTACATCTAATTTTTTGGTGAATAACTTAACTGCTTATTTTGGATATAGATGATTTTTCTACTTTTGTGTTTTAAACTTCCTGTCAACTTTGTATGTGGTTGATTTTCTATCTTTACTGTATATTTACCTCTACTGCATGAGGTTTTTCTTTTCCTAATTTTACGTATCTAGTTGTGGCTTTTTTTTTTTTTTTTTTTTTAGCTTAGGTAAGGTCCTTTCATATTTCTTGTCAAGGTGGTTTGTTGATATTGAGCTCTTTTTATTGTTGCTTATCTATAATACTTTTGATCTCTCCATTAATTCTGAATAAGAGCCTTGACAAGTCGGTTATTATTAGTTTTAGGTTATTCACATTCATCACTTTAACTGTACTATGCCACTTTCATCTGGTCTGCAAAGTTTCTGCTGAAAAGTTAGCTGATAGCTTTATGGGAGTTCCCTTGTATGTAACTTGTTCCATTTCCCTTGATGCTTTTAATAGTCTCTGTATATCTTTAATTTTTGCCATTTTAGTTACAATATGTTTTGGTGTATTATCCTTGGTTGGATCCTGTTTGCGACTCTCTGTGCTTCCTGGTCTTGGATATCTGTTTCCACTGCCAAGTTAGGGAAGTTTTCAGACATTAACATTATATCTTCAAATATGTTCTCTGCCCCTTTCTCCCTCTTCTCCTTCTAGGGCCTCTATAATGTGAATATTAGCATGTTTGATGTTTTCTCTAAGATCTCTTACATTGTCCTTCTTTCTTTTCATTCTTGTTCCTTTTCTGTTCAACTTCAGTGGTTTTCAATAGTCTGTCTTCTAGCTTGCTGATTTTTTCCACTTTATTATTTAGCCTAATGTTGATCCCTTCTAGTGTATTTTTCATTTCAGTTATTGTATTCTTCATTTTTGGTTGTTCTTTATATTTTCCAACTCTTTGTTAAAAACTTCTACCTGGGTAAATATCTGGAGAAAACCATAATTCAAAAAGATGCTTGACCCTCAATGTTCATTACAGCACATTTACAATAGTTAGCACATGGAAACAACCTAAATATCCATCAACAGAGGGATAGATAAAGAAGTTGTGATACATATATGCAATGGGATATTACTCAGCAACAAAAAGGAATAAAATTATGCCATTTGCATCAACATGGAGGAATTATAGGTTGTCATACTAAGTGAAAAACAAATTTTATATGATATCACATTTACATGGAATCTAAAAAAAGTGTACAAATGAACATATTTACAAAGCAGAAGTAAAGTCATGTTTGTAGAAACACACTATGGTTACTAAGGGGGAAAGGAGAGAGGGATAAATTGGGACTGACATATACATATTACTGTATACAAAATAGATAACTAATAAGGACCTGCTGTATAGCATAGGGAACTCTACTCAATACTCAGTATATATATTATACTATATTATACTATTATACTATATATTATATATATTTATAATATATATATACATATAAATTTAAATATGACTATATTTAAATATAAATGTATCTTTAAGTATAAATATATAAATGTAATATATAAATATAAATAATATATAAAATATATAAATATAAATATATTTTTATATAAATATAAATAAATATGTATATATATATATATATATATATATATATATATACTGATTCACTTTGCTGTACACCTGAAAGTGTGTAATATAACTTTATAAATCAACTATACTCCAATAAACTATTAAAAAAATATTTTTACTTCTTGCTCTATGCATTCCCCTGAGTTCTTTGATCACCTTTATGATCATTATTGTAAACTCTTTCTCAGGTAGATTGCCTATCTTCACTTCTTCTTCTTCTGGGGTTTTATCTTATTCCTTTGGTTGGAATGTGTTCTTCTGTCAACTCGTTTTGCCTGACTTTCTATGTAGGCCATGTGCTGTTGTACACTAACTACTGTGGTAGTTCGGTAGGCTTGTTTGGCTCTCAGTCCAGTTAATTGTTAGGTCCTGCCTTGCAGAGGCTACTGGTTGGTTGGGTCATGTCATGAGGCATTTGGCTGCAGAACCAGAGAGGGTTCAGTGCACTTCAGTTTGGTTCAGTCGCTCAGTTGTGTCCGACCCTTTGCGATCCCATGAACCACAGCATGCCAGGCCTCCCTGTCCATCACCAACTCCCGGAGTCCACCCAAACCCATGTCCATTGAGTTGGTGATGACATCCAACCATATCATCTTCCGTTGTCCCCTTCTCCTCCTACCCTCAAACTTTCTTAGAATCAGGGTCTTTTCCAATGAGTCAACTCTTCGCATTAGGTGGCCAAAGTATTGGAGTCTCAGCTTCAACATCAGTCCTTCCAATGAACACCCAGGACTGATCTCCTTTAGGATGGACCAGTTGGATCTCCTTGCAGTCCAAGGGACTCTCAAGAGTCTTATCCAACAATACAGTTCAAAAGCTTCAATTCTTTGGCCCTCAGCTTTCTTTACAGTCCAAATCTCACATCCATACATGACCACTGGAAAAACCATAGCCTCGACTAGACGGAACTTTGTTGGAAAAGTAATGTCTTTGCTTTTTAATATGCTATCTAGGTTGGTCATAACGTTCCTTCCAAGGAGCAAGCATCTTTTGATTTCATGGCTGCATCACCATCTGCAGTGATTTTGGAGCCCAGAAAAATAAAGTCAGCTGCTGTTTCCATTGTTTCCCCATCTATTTGCCATGAAGTGATGAGACCGGATGCCATGATCTTCGTTTTCTGAATGTGGAGATTTAAGCCAACATTTTTACTCTCCTCTTTCACTTTCATCAAGAGGCTCTTTAGTTCTTCTTCACTTTCTTCCATAATGGTATTGTCATCTGTGTATCTGAAGTTATCCCTATTTCTCCCGGCAATCTTGATTTCAGCTTGTGCTTCCTCCAGCCCAGCATTTCTCATGATGTACTGTGCATATAGTTAAATAAGCAGGGTGACAATATACAGCCTTGACGTACTCCTTTTCTTATTTGGAACCAGTCTGTTGTTCCTTGACGTACTCCTTTTCTTATTTGGAACCAGTCTGTTGTTCCATGTTCACTTCTAACTGTTGCTTCCTGACCTGCATACAGATTTCTCAAGAGGCAGGTCAGGTGGTCTGGTATTCCCATTTTTGAATAATTTCCCACAGTTTATTGTGATCCACACAGTCAAAGGCTTTGGCATAGTCAATAAAGCAGAAATAGATGTTTTTCTGGAACTCTGCTGCTTTTTCGATGATCCAGTGGGTGTTGGCAATTTGATCTCTGGCTCCTCTGCCTTTTCTCAAACCAGCTTGAATATCTGAAAGTTCATGGTTCACATATTGCTGAAGCCTGGCTTGGAGAATTTTAAGCATCACTTTACTGGCCTGTGAGATGAGCACAATTGTGTGGTAGTTTGAGCATTCTTTGGCATTGCCTTTCTTTGGGATTGGAATGAAAACAGATCTTTTCCAGTCTTGTGGCCACTGCTGAGTTTTCCAAATTTGCTGGCATAGTGAGTGCATCACCTTCACAGTATCATCTTTTAGGATTTGAAATAGTTCAACTGGAATTCCATCACCTCCACTAGCTTTGTTAGTAGTGATGCTTCCTAAGGCCCTCTTGACTTCACATTCCAGGATGTCTGGCTCTAGGTGAGTGATCACACCATTGTGATTATTTGGCTCATGAAGATCTTTTCTGTACAGTTCTTCTGTGTATTCTTGCCACCTCTTCTTAATAACTTCTGCTTCTGTTAGGTCCCTACCACTTCTGTCCTTTATTGAGCCCATCTTTGCACAAAAATGCTCCCTTGGTATCTCCATTTTCTTGAAGTGATCTCTAGTCGTTCCCATTCTATTGTTTTCCTCTATTTCTTTGCACTGATCACTGAGGAAGGCTTTCTTACCTCTCCTGGCTATTCTTTGGAACTCTGGATTCAAATGGGTTTATCTTTCATTTTCTCCTTTGTCTTTCACTTCCCTTCTTTTCACAGCTATTTGTAAGGTCTCCTCAGACAGCCATTTTGCTTTTTTGCATTTTTTTTTTCTTGGGGATGGTCTTTATTTCTGTCTCCTGTGCAATGTCATGAACCTCCATCCATGGTTCATCAGGCACTCAGTCTATCAGATCTAGTCCCTTAAATCTATTTCTCACTTCCACTGTATAGTCATAAGGGATTTAATTTAGGTCATACCTGAATGATCTAGTGGTTTTCTCCACTCTCTTCAATTTCATTCTGAATTTGGCAATAAGGAGTTCATGATTTGAGCCATAGTCAGCTCCCGGTCTTGTTTTTGCTGACTATATAGAGCTTCTCCATCTTTGGCTTCAAAGAATATAATCAATCTGATTTCAGTGTCAACCATCTGGTGATGTCCATGTGTAGAGTCTTCTCTTGTGCTGTTGGAAAAGGGTGTTTGCTATGACCAGTGTGTTCTCTTGGCAGAACTCTATTAGCCTTTGCCCTGATTCATTCTGTATTCCAAAGCCAAATTTGCTTGTTACTCCCTGGAGTAACAAGTTTCTTGACTTCTTACTTTTGCATTCCAGTCCCTTATAATGAAATTGACATCTTTTGGGGGTGTTAGTTCTAGAAGGTCTTGTAGGTCTTCATAGAACCATTCAACTTCAGATTCTTCAGCTTTACTGATGGGGGCATAGACTTAGATTACCGTGATTTTGAATGGTTTGCCTTGGAAACAATCAGAGGTCATTCTGTCGTTTCTGAGATTGCATCCAAGCACTGCATTTTGGACTCTTTTGTTGACTATGATGGCTACTCCATTTCTTCTAAGGTATTCCTACCCACAGTAGTAGATATAATGGTCATCTCAGTTAAATTCACCCATTCCAGTCTATCTTAGTTCGCTGATTCCTAGAATGTCGATGTTCACTTGTCATTTCCTGCTTGACCACTTCCAATTTGCCTTGATTCATGGACCTAACATTCCAGGTTCCTATGCAATATTGCTCTTTACAGCATTGAACCTTGCTTCTATCACCAGTCCCATCCACAACTGGGTGTTGTTTTTGCTTTGGCTCCATCCCTTCATTCTTTCTAGAGTTATTTCTCCACTGATCTCCAGTAGCATATTGGGCACCTACCAACCTGTGAGTTCATCTTCAGTGTCCTATCTTTTTGCCTTTACCTACTGTTCATGGTGTTCTCAAGGCAATAATACTGAAGTGGTTTGCCATTCTCTTCTCCAGTGGACCACATTTTGTCACTACCTCTGTACTGAGGTAGTTCTGGCTCACTGGTAGGCACTGTAAGAGTTTAGGAGATTATGGGCCTGGTGCTCACCTCCTAGTGGACGAAGCCAGATCCTGGAATTAATGCTGGCTCTTTGGTAGGCAGACCGAGGTCCTGGGGTCTGGCTGCAGGGCCCAGGAATTCCCAGAGCTACTGTCAGACCACTGGTACTTGGGGTTGGTTCCTGACACAGCTGGCTTTAGGGTCTGCATTGTCCCAAAGCTTGTGTTGGTCTGCTGGTGGTTGGATTCAGGGACCTGCTGGTCCTAAGACTGATGTTGGCATGCTGGTGAGTGGGTTGATCCACAGACTGCAAAGGTATTGTTGTCCAGGCACTGGTTTCTGCCTCATGCCAGTAGATCTGGGACCCCATATCTCTGTTTGCAGGAACCTGGGGAGTCGGCTCTAGTGACTGTGCATTGATATGTGGAGTCTGATCCTGGGCTCTCTGGTGGATAGGGCCATGTCCAAAAACAACTGTGGGCTCAGAAAGGTCTTAAGGCAGGCTCTCTTCTGGTTGATGGAGCTGTGTCCCAGCCCAGCTATTTTCTTGGCTTGAGGTGTCCTGGCACTTGTGCTTATAAGCTTTTGTGCTGATGTGGGGCTGGATTTTGGGGCTAATAAGGTAGAGGAAGGATTCCAAAATAGTGCCCATCAGCACCAGTGTCTACATGGTAGATAAATCTCCCCAAAATGGCTCCTGTCAATATCTATGTTCCCAGGGTGAACTCCAGTTGCCTCCTGTGTCTCTGGGAGACTCTCCAAGTTCAGCATATAGGTCTGACCCAGGCTCCTTTCAAATTAACTTCTGCTCAGGTTCCCAGAGCCTGTGAAATTTTGTGTGCTCCCTTTACAAGTAGAATCTTTATTTCCCACAGTCCTCTGAGTCTCCCAAATGTAAGCCCTGGCGATCTTCAAAGCCAAACTTCTTAGGAGCTCATCTTCCTTGTTCAGGACCACTGGGCTGGGGTGCATGATGTTGGGCTCAGACCTTTACTCCTTGGGGAAAACCTCTGCAGTTATCATTATTCTTTCATTTGTGGACCACCCACCTGTGGGTATGCGACTTGACTATATCACATCTCTGCCTGCTCCTGTCTCGTTGTGTTGCCTTCTCTATATCTTTAGTTGTAGAAGATCTTCCCTGGTAGGTTCCAGTCTTTTCACTGATGATTGTTCTTTTTCATTGATGGTTGTAATTTTGGTGTGCCCATGAGCAGAGGAATTTAGGGTCTTTATAGTCTGCTATTTTGGCTATCTCCCCCCATTTTTTAAATCAGATTGTTTGTTTTGTCAATACTGAGTAGTAAAAAGTCTCTATCTTAAAAGTCTTTTAGAAAATAAAAAACATAATCTTAGTAGTACACTGAAAGGGTTTTGATAGTGAGTGGGCTTCCCTGGTGGCTCAGACTGTACAGAATCTGCCTGTAATGCAGGAGACCTGGGTTCAATCCCTGGGTCAGGAAGATCCCCTGGAGAAAGGAATGGCAACTCACTCCAGTATTTTTGCCTAGAGAATCTCATGGACAAAGGTGCCTAGTGGGGTTCATGGGATTGCAAAGAGCTGGATACTTAGTGAATAGTTAAGCACACACACACAAACCATACACAGTGAGACCTGGGAAGAGTAGTTGGCAAAGTCACTGAGGAAAAAGGAGTGGCTAGATAGAACCAGGAAGTTGATAGAAGCTGGTAACTTAATTGACTTAACAGTTTGCCTGTCAACCTCTGTCCTCTCAGCACTAATTGGCTAAGCTTGTTTACTGAAACTTAAGATTATACCATTATTTAATTAGCAGAATACATTCCTTTTTTTGGGGATTTAAATTAAAGGAATAGGGTTGTGGTAGTTAGCTGCTTTAATGCAAGAGTATCAGTTTTGGCACACTGGATTTCTTTCTTTTCTTTTCTTTTTTTTTTTAATCAGAGACTAGATTAATAAAAGTATCACCTCAGGAAAATGTCTTAAAGTATTTGTATTTATGACTTAATTCATCCTTAGGTGGATTATTTTCTTGTTCTTATTTCTTTTAGGTCTTTCCACTCAGATCAGAACCCCCATTCTTGTCAAAATATGCCTTCCTGAAATTTCTTTTCATCTGCTGTTATATTTTAGCTACTTATCTCACACATAAGCATAGAGTAGTGCCTGGATTTTTCTTTCTTTTCAAAAACTTTTTCAGTTCAATACTGATGTTCACATTTAATATGTATACATATTACTCCTCTGCTTGAAATCCTTCAATGTCTTCCCATTCTCAGTAAGATTAAAAGCCAAAGTCCTATACAACTCTATACAATGAGAATATTCTGCATGTTGATGTTAATAAGGAAAAACAAAAGCGAAATATAATACCATGTTACATCTTCAATTATTTCAGGAATTTGTTTTTACTCTTCTGATGTTTCCTGAAAAATAAAATAGTTTATTTTTTAATTGTTTAATAATAGCTGTCATAGTGCAGCCCAATTTTAGTACTATCTCATTAATTAAATCTTGAAGAAGATATTTTTGGCATCAGCAAGGGTAAACTTCCCACAAAATTCACCTTAATTTAGGGTTAATCATGGAGTTTGCATGAATACATTGCATGAATACACTTCAAAATAACTCAGAACTAGCAGAAATCTTTCTTTTTTCTTCACCTTCTAAAATGGGGAAATTTTTGACCTTTTTAGCAGTAAGAATAAGTTTCTTTATGCCTTATGGCATCACTTAGCCACACTGCTGCTGATAAAGTTTGAAGAGAAATTGAATTCCATTCCATACATTACTGAATACTATAAAAATCTGTGGCCACACAATAATGAGAATCATAGTAATATAAGCCTTTTGCTCATCACTATAAAATTTAAATTCATAATTTTAACAGTGTGCTTTTATGCATTTATATTTAATTTGCTTACTCTGCCAACATACAACAAAAAATACAATTACAGAAAAACAGTGGGAAGAAAAAAATTAGTGACAATCCCAACAGGGATGTGAACATAGATTTCAATTTCATTGAAAAGACGGAAAGACACAACTGAGGCTGGGAAACAAAAGAAATATGCTTCAACTGGTGTTTTGCTAGCTTTTGCTTTTATCACTTGGGGCATGTAAAATCATGTTACCCCTCTGTCTTAGTCTGCTCGGGTTGCTGAAACAAAATTCCACAGACTGAGTAGCTTATAAACAACAGATTTTTTTTTTTTTTTTTTTTTTTTAGTATTCTAGAGGCTAGAAGTTTGAGATCATACTCGTTACACATACAGCATTTGGACCTTGAAGCTTGTTCACAGTTAAATATATGCAATATCCTCACAAAAAATGCTGAATAAGCCACTCCCCTCTCTTGTTTTTAACTGAAACTTCTTTTTTACCCTAAAACCAACGTCATGCATATTTTCAAGCAGATGATTTGCATTTTCTGTTGGAGAGCTAACTGGAATGCTTTCAAAGGGAAAGATAACCTCATAAGTGAAAGCATATTTGAAACCCAGAACATAAATAGCATTTCAATGCTCTTTGATAGGGTACAGTATTACAGGAAGCTAAATGTCAAAGTATAGAAGCTCTTTTTTTCCTGTCATATAATACAGCTCTAAGAATATGCTCTCTTATAAGTTTGAAAATTGAGAATTATTCATATTCTAAATGGAACTTCCAGGAAAGTGTCTGTATATTGGGGGGTAAGTAGACAAGATAGGGGATGTCCTTAAAATTAACAGAAGCCCATGACATCTGATACAGGATCAATGCTTTTTATTCTTATAACTTTCAGTGTAAAATTTATATGAAATATTTATTTAGCAGTATATCATCAGCTGAAAATTACTGGTGAGTACAGTAAATAATTAATTTACAACCCCTTTGAACAAAAAGGTAGCTTTTTAATTACTAGGCTGTGAAAGAATCCCTTAGCTTGAAACAGTAGGTATCATTGCTAACATTTGAAATGTTAGTGTGATTTTTTTAAAAAAATAACTCTTCTACTATCACCCAGATTTTTATAGAAAAAGCATTCTAATCCACCCTTGAAAATCTATTCACCCTACATCAATCACATATGCTAAAAAAAATTCCAAAATGATTGTGAGAAAGGAGTAGCTATTGTCTAAACAATGTGAATGAGTAGATTTAAAGTGCCATTAGAAGAAATAAATGACCTAATTCAGGTTAAAATATTTTTCATGATAAACCTTTATTATGCAACACATTATTAAAATATGCCCTATTTTCCCAACAGACAACTAACACTCTAGTTAATAAGTAAAATTACATGAACTGGGCTGCAGTCTTGTGCTTCACATTTGCTGCACACACTTGCTGCATATTCTGGAGGCTGAAATAAGTCTGTTTGTACATTGAATTGCTTGACAACATGTAATAGTGGGATGTTTTCTGAAAAAATCTTTCTAGTACAAAACATCACTAAATTAATCATTCTCTATTTTTGGTCATAGACTTTAATAGATTGACCAGTTGGGTGCACAATAAGATGTACAAATTAATTCCTTTAAGATAAAATGCAAAAAAAAAGAGAAGATTTCAAATTTAAAATTGTATAGAGAATTACCTTTGTAGTGTAATCTCTTGTTTATAATACATAGTTCTTTTCTGAGTTTCTAATCAGGAATGTAAACATCTTAGATTAATTAATCTACTATACTATCTAACACAATCATATTCTTCTCCAGATTATACTTGATATATTTTGACAGAGCCAAAAGATGTAATCAGAGTACCTGGGCTGGAGTAACTGCAGGGAGGGAATTTTGAGAGCAGTTTTAATGATTATACTATAAAAGTACATTTGTTTGCACAGTTTCAGAAAGATTAATGATTACTCATTTACTCGGCCAACAAACATTTACTGATATATGTGCTGTGCTTAGTCATTCAGTCGTGTCTGACTCTTCCCGACCCCATGGACTAGTAGCTCTCCAGGTTCCTCTGTCCATGGGGATTCTCCAGGCAAGGTTACTGGAATGGGTTGCCATGCCCTCTTCCAGGGAATCTTCCCACCCAGGGATCGAACCCAGGTCTCCCGCATTGCAGGTAGATTACCGTCTGAGCTACCAGGGAAGCCCACAGACATCCAAAATACATATATGCTTTTAAGGAGCTGACTATCTGGTTGGGGAGCAGCATGCAACAAAAATAACTTATAGTCATAATATACTGGTCTAAGTGCAATTATGTTGTGTAGTTGTGTTGTGTTAGTCTCTCAGTCGTGCCCGACTCTTTGCGACCCCATGGACTGCAGCCCACCAGGCTCCTCTGTCCATGAGACTTTCCAGGCAAGGATACTGGAGTGGGTTGTCATTTTCTTCTTCAGGGGATTTTCCCAACCCAGGAATCGAACCCAGATCTCCTGAACTGCAGGCAAATTCTTTACCGACTGAGCTATAAGGGAAGCAATTATAGAGATATATTTTTAGGTTTTGTGGTACTGTAAGAGGACTGCTAACCTCTGCTTATTTAGGTCAGAGGAATTTTTATAGTGGTGGAACCATTTGATTTGGACCCGGAAGGAGTAGCATATAGCTACTTATGTGGAAGTTACAATGAATTTATAGTCTCTAAGTTTAGATTGGTACACGACACTTTTCAGTAATTCTGTCACCAAAAAGATACATAAGCCCTCAGAATCCCTTCTACTGCTCTTGTCTATTTCAGACTTACCTATTTTTTCCCCTCAAATCTAACATTCCACCTTCTCCTAACATTCCATTTACCTCCTTCAGAAGACAGCCTCTCACTGCAGTGAGGAAACTGAAGCCACAGACAAAAATTCCTACAACATTCTTCCTTCCTGCAGCCTATGTTTCTTCATATCTATGCATTCTTTTCTTCCTCACTCATAATTCAAATGGAAGAGGGGTTCTTTTTTCCCTACATGGCTAATTTCTCCCTTTTGCTTCTCTATGGAACTTATTCCATCAGATACCTTCTTTATATCCTTTGTCAATAACATAAATCTCTCTATCAAGCTGTTTCAGATAGTCATCACAAAAGCAATCTATATTTACTGCCTCTATTTACCCGCTGCCCATTTTCCCCACATACAACCATCTGGATTCCCCCCAAATCCTACCATTGCTTTGAAACAGGTCTTCTTAGTTTACTAAAGGGTTCAGTATTTTCAAAGGCATCAGTCACTTTGCATTTCTTATTTCATATCTCTTTGATGTTTGAGACTGTTTGGCCACTATTTCTTTCTTGAGACTTTCCTTTCTCTGCTTCTATGATACACTTTTCTACTGGTTTTTCTCTATCATTCTGGCATTTTTATCTTACTCTCTTTTCAAGTACTTCTGCATGGACATCCCTAAAATGTTGATGTTCAGAGACCCAGCCTCACCTCCTGCACTTTTTACTCCTTGGCTTCTTCTTGGATAACCACAGATATGCCCATGTCTACACTTTTATGCCTACAACCCCAAAGTTTCTACCTGAACTCATTACAGAATTCCAAGTCAAATGCATTAAACTTCCAACTTCACATTTCCATCAGAACATTCCAGTGACATCTCAATAAACAAACCTCCTTTCTCCAGTTTTTCTTCCTGCATACTGTCTTTCTTGTCTGTCTAGGCACTATACAGTGCCCACTAAAGTTTAGGCTTAAAAAAAAACAAAATCTCTGTGTTCTTATTACATGCATGCTGCTGCTGCTGCTGCTGCTAAGTCACTTCAGTCGTGTCCGACTCTGTGCGACCCCATAGACGGCAGCCCACCAGGCTCCCCCATCCCTGGGATTCTCCAGGCAAGAACACTGGAGTGGGTTGTCATTGCCTTCTCCCTATTACATGCATCCATGCCCCTAAAAGTAAGAAGCAATGCAAGATAGAATATGAAATACAGGCAGAAACCACTACAATATTGTAGAGGAAATAAAAGTGACTTCTTTTAAAAATATTCTAGAACATGTTGGCTCATTATAGTAATTGTAAAATTCAGGATGGACAACATATAATTATAATTAATATAGTGTCTTGTGGCCTTCAAAATATCTTAGTTTAATGAGAGTCTTTTAGTGACAGCATATTGGCTAAACACATGTTCACTTCAGAAAGCTAAAGAAGACACCCTGAAATTATAGTGGCAATTTAATATTTCATTTGGGATAATCTAAGAGCATGTTACAGTTTACATTAAAATAGATTTCTAAGAATACCACTAATTATCATAAACTAATAAGCAAGTATAGTTAATAATTATTTTCTTAGACTTCTTCCCAAGTATTTTCTCAAAGCAAGGGGAGTTTGTTGAGAGTAGTACCATTTTAAGCCAAATGCATGTTTTGGTTTAAGTCATAATTGAAATGAAAGTGGAATTTACACCTAGAAGAGCATTATCCTCTCAGTTTGTTTTATCATGAAGATCTGATCAGGTTAGTACAGAGAACCTAGTTTTGTGTGTTCTGATCTCATTTTCTAAAACAGTCTTCAGCTTCTTAATTCTTATTTTTTATTAATGCAATATGTTTCTTCAGTTTCCTCATAACTTGCCATAAAATTTTGAGGTATGGAGATGAAAAAGAAAAATAGTAAATTTAACATGATTTATTCAATGTAAGATAACTGGCTTACTTGTTGGTTTTATATTAATTTATACTGAATTAATTTTCTCATAGAAATGTTTGATTTTTCTATTTATGTCATTTTCCAAATCAGAGGAAGTGGAGAATATAAAATAACTCTCTGATTGAAAAGTCCCTAAATCATGTCATCAAGTGGAAACAAAGGATAAGGTATAAAATGGAGTCAGCAATAATTTTTGCATATTAGAAATTAATAAAGTACCAGTTTCCACATTAGCTATAGCCATTACTGATGTTCACCTTCTAGCCAGTCAATGTGTACAGTAGCTTATGCTCTTTTATACCATATAGTACATTTTAAGTGGTTTATCAAAATATCATACAGCTTTTTTGTTTGCTTATACTAGCAGATCTTCAAGATATTAACAAATGGTGTGCTTAAGCCTGAATCTGTTACTTTTAATGCATTTTTGGGTATCTAATGATCTTTTTGTTTCTTTCATTTATATTATTATCAAACATTTATTGAGTAAATACTCTGCCAATTGCTGTTTTCTGGGAGATACAAAATTGAAAAATTAAAAAAAGGCAAGCTCTCTAAACATAAAGTTATTATAGTCAAGTTGAAGAGAGAGATATACCAACAATAGTAACAATTTTTAGTAGTAAAATGACAGTGGATATTCCAAAGTTAGGAGTAGTTAATTTCTACCACAAGTTTAGATCAGGAGAAGCATCATGGAGGGAGTTTTTGAAAAATTTTAAGCTGGAAAATTACATTGTCAAATGGATATTATATATAGATTACTTTGATGGATAAATGAGGATCTTTGGATAGATGCAAAAATGAGTCTGAAAAAAAAAACAGTTGCAATTATCTAGACAATAAGAATACAAAGGCCTGACTTACAGTGCTGAGGATGGAGAAGAGAAGACATAACCAATGTGAAGGATGTTAAGTCAGTTGGGTATGTGGAGGTTGAGGCAGGTTTTTGAAATGATTCCTAAGAAATGACTTGACATAGTAAGACATTAATCAGGATACGAGATATAGGAAAACACAAGTATAAGGAAGGAGGTTATGATAATGTAATTAATTTTGGTCGTTTTAACTTTGAGAAATATGTGGGTGAAAATGTCCAATTGAAGTTGGATTTATTTATTTTAATCTCAAAAAAAAGGTCTGGGAGGAGGGAGGATTAAGATTTTTTGCGTTGTTAGCATATTGATGGTAATTGAAGCACTGATAGTAAATGAAATTATTCAGGGATAGTAAGATAAGAGAATTGAAGCCAAAACTATAAAGAATGATTGCACTAAATAGAAAAAAATGGCAAACAGTCAAGAAGAGAAGCTATTCCCCAAATGGTAAAATGTAGGAAAAAAGTCAGGGCAATGTGTTACCAAGGAAGCCTAATGCAAGAGACAGTTTAAAACAAAACAACAAAAGAAAGAGTAGTTAAGTTGTGTCAAATGTCTTATTCTGCCTGACACGGCTCCTCAATAGGAAAAGGAATATTTGCATTATTTTCTTCACAGCAGCTCAGTTACCAAAAGGTGATATTTGAACCAAATATATAATTAATTCTTGCCATATCTCTATTTATAGGAAGTTTTAATGGAGATGTGTGTGTGCTGTCGTGTCTGATGCTTTGAGGCCCCATGGACTGCAACCCGCCAGGCTCCTCTGTCTGTGCAATTTTCTAGGCAAGAACACTGGAATGGATTGCCATTTCCTCCTCCAGGGGATCTTTGCTAACTCAGAGATCTAACTGGTCTCTCCTGCATCTGACTCCTGCATTGGAAAGCGGATTCTTTATGACTAAATAATTCCCACCTGTGAAGCCCATTTTAATGGAGAGAGACTAAGCAAAAAGAAAACAAGAATGGTTGACTGGATTTATGTAAACGTTCCTGTTGAACTAAGGACCAGATTGGAATGGGTTGTGAAGTTAAATTTTCATGTTAACTAATTTACTACCATGAGTTTCTAGGTTCAAAAGTGAATATGATATGACTTTTATCCTCAAGGAACTTTTGGTTTAACATAGGAAACAGATAGATTTTTAACCCTGGTATAATACAATGAGAGATAATTACAAGTATTACTTCCTTTGAGAATTTACTCTTTAGTTCTCTAGCTCTTCCAGATTTTACTGTTTACATCACAACATTTCCAAGTTCTTTGAAGTCTTAAACATTCCAAAAATACAAAGCACATCATAGTCATATGCATGTTTAAATGACTTTTGGAATGTGCCATGGGTTTCCTAACTTCAAAATAACTTCAAACACTTCAAAATAGCATCTATATATGTATAGACTGCAAATAGTCTGCCTAAATTTCTCCCTACTAGAAAAGAGAGAGAGAGATAATGAAATTAATCATTTCAAATTTAATAATTGTATTGCTCTATACATATACTCAGTTCTCTGGAATTGGAGCTTAGCATACCAAAACATTTGACAGCAACAAAATATGTACATGATGTACTTTTAAGCAAAAAAAGTAAAACAGACAATGCATTATACTGGCATGCAACACATAGAATACTGTTAACTTACATTAAAAGAAAAAGAATAACAACAATTTTAAAACTAAATTGTTTTTAGACATATGATCTATGTAGTATTTACTCTAGCAAAGTAATGTGTCTGGCGAGCTAATCACCCAGTCTCACCAGTTCATACTCAGCTGAATTTAAAGAATATTCCCCAAAGTATAATTTTCTCATTATTTCTCTCATTTCAAGAGCTCAAATTTTTCTTTATCTGGGGAGCCATAAACTAAAAGATTGATATTAAAATAAAAACAGGTTCGTGTAGTGGAGAATATAGCCTATCTACTGCTATGAAAACCTGGAAGACTTAGAGTAATAATTATACTTCAAGTCAAATGCCTTGATTAAAACATATTTTGTGAATTGGAATATATTTTGACTGAGAACATTTTGGCTTGTTGTTTCTGTAGCATTAGGACCCAAGCATTAGGGCCTTGCAAATTACCTTGGTGAAACATTCTGTTCCTATGGTTATATTTCCTTTTCTCCTCACATCTCTGGCAGTCATCTATTCCAGCTAGCTATCAACTTAATAATTTATCTGGGGAAATATTTTGAATCTTATTTGTAGAGGTTTTTAGTCTATAATTTATTTTCCTTTGGATGCGATTCAGAATATAGTGTTTCAAGGAAAAGGATACGTTCAGTTATTTAGTTATGTGCTGTGCTGTGCTTAGCTTCTCAGCTGTGTCAGAATCTTTGTGACCATATGGACTGTAACCTACAGGCTCCCCTGTCCATGGGGATTCTCCAGGCAAGAATGCTGGAGTGGGTTGTCATTCCCTTCTCCAGAGGCTCTCCCAACCCAGGGCAATTCCTGGTCTCCCACACTGCATGTGGACTCTTTACCATCTGAGCCACCAGGGAAGCCCTTTAGTTATTACACTAGGGATTATAAGGTGACGGTGTTTCTGCCTTGGTCAACATATCTCCTTGGAAATGTGGTAAATCCAAATTCTAATGAGAATTTATGCTCATCCACTGAGGCTTTTACTTGAAATGTCTATATTTATAAATCAAATAATTTCTGAATTTATAAATCAAATCTAAAAAGGAAGCTGAGCATTAAGATACCTGGATATACAAAAAGAGGACTCCCCAGGTGGTGCAGTGGTAAAGAATCTACCTGCCAGTGCAGGAGATGCAGGAGATGCGACTTCAATCCTTTGGTCAAGAATATTCCCTGGAGAAAAAAATGGCAACCCACTCCAGTATTCTTGCCTGGAAAATTCCATGTACAGAGGAGCCTGGTGGGCTACAGTCCATGGGGTTGCAGAGAGTCAGACAACGACTGAGGGATTAAGCATGAATGTGATATGAAAAGTTTTTGTGGTTAGTTGTGGTTGAATTCAGTCATTGTTAAATATGACTGTAAACCCTTAGATAGATGGTTATTTCATGTTCAAGTCATTGTCTAATAACAAGAAAGATTTAAGCTGTGACTCAAGCCCAGAGGGATGCAAAGAAAAGAACAGTAGGGAAAGCTATCACACTCTGCACTCCTCTCTCATGCCAACCCTTAGAGAGGACAGAGTCCTCAGAGCCTTCTAGAAGCTGTTCTTTCAAACAATCAATAGGAGAGTTGGAAAATGAGATTGAAATCAAATTATACATTTGTATTTAAGGGTTTGAGTTTTCTATGCTTCCCACTCCAAGGATCTATCATGTTTTTAACTCAAATCAGTTTACCATTTTATTGAAAAGCCAAAACAACTGTATTTCCTCATGCCAAGTAGGACACGTTTAAACTACCAGTCTGCTTAGTTGCTTTGTCGTGTCTGACTCTTTGTGACCCCATGGACTGTAGCCCACCAGGCTCCTCTGTCTATGGGGATTCTCCAGGCAAGAATACTGGAGTGGGTAGACTATCTCTTCTCTAGGGGAAACTACCAATACATTTATTTGTTTACTTAAACATTCTTTAACATTGTTTAAATTGGAAAGTTGGAATAGAAATAGCACAAAAGCAAAGAATGTTGGATAGATAATTCGTTAGCAAGTAATTGATTATAATTATAAAATGGAAATAATTATAAAACCTATTAATCATCTCCTAAATTGACATATGTATGTGTGTGCATGTGTGTGTGTGTGAATGTGTATATATGAAAATGAAAGACTTAGTTGATAAGTTGGGAATATCTATCCAATCTTCAATATTAAACAGATGGCTTACACTGTCTAGACAGTATTTATTGAATAATCATGCATAATCACAGAAGTGGTTCAATAACAATGAAATGAAAATATCAAAATATTTGCACAAATAATTGCTAAGATTGATTTTATAAAACTGATTTTTAAGTAATTGTGTTTCACATCTGCTTTAGACTCAATTTTCACTTCAATACATTTCCCCTAACTCTTTATATAGTCTACCAGCTGTTCTCTACAGTTAAGTATTGTGCTTTGCGGCTTACTTCATTCTGGCCCCTCTAAATCAGTTTCTCTCTTTCAGTGGGTTTGCATTCTTCTGAGTGTCCCTTTTCTTCTTTACCCATTTAATTTGTACTTCTCCTTTATTTCTGAAATTGAGTAAAATTTCCTCGAGGAAACTTTCCCTGGACTTCCTGACTAGGTTAAATTCATACTATATGCTCCCATAGCACTGTTTTGCTCTTCTTCATATCAGTTTTCACAATTCTAATTTTATATTTATTGGTGTGATAATTTTATTCATGTCATTTCTCTTAACAAGATGGTCAGCCACGTAAGACACTGTATCTGTTTCGGCTCCCCATTGCTTATTCCTCCTTCTCCTGTCACAATGATAGATATCAAGGGGGTAATAAGTGCTGAAGGAAGAAAAGAAGAAAGGAAGGAAGGAAAATATGAGTAGAGAGAGGGAGGGAAATGCCAAAATAAAGCTTGTTCAGCTGAAGTACAATTGAGGAAACTTTTTTTTTCTTTGATAATAGAGACAAATAGTTGTGACATCACTTTTACTCTTTCATTGGTTAGTTATCCAGAAAGAACTCCTGAACTTAGGAGAAAAAAAGAAAATGTTACCTTTTGATCTCCTTAGATTTTAATAATTTTAGTGACTGAATGGGAATTCAGCTGTGGTTCATATATATGTATATAGCACTTTTTAATTTTAATAAAGGATAGTGAAAGTCATAGTGGAAATCACATTCATTATTTCACTATTTCTGAGAAATATATTTAATATATTGGGTGCAAAGGTCATGACAATATTTCTCTTACTCTTTTTTTATGAAAGCATTCTGGAATGATGCTGACCATAAACACATAGATAAATGAGAGAACTGATACATTCTCAAATGCTCAGCAGTACTTCTTCTTTATTTGGGGATTAGTGGTTTGCTCCACTAAAAATCACAAGTCAGATGGAGACTGAAAATTTTTGTTTGAATATTTTTAAATGTTGTTCAAGCACCCTTTAGGTTAAAATTTGTTTATTCAGTTCTCACCTTGACACTATTACTTTGCTATTTCTTTCCCAATTGAAATTATAAATCCTGTTTTAAGATCCATTTAAACCTTTTGCATTTATATGTTATTTTCAATGTAACTGAAAATCTTTTTACCTTCATCAGTCATAACAATTGTGCTTCCTTTAAAACTTACAGTAAAATGTCAATCGGATGTAAAGATGAAAGTAGTGAGTGATAATATAGAATAAAAACGGCTCTTGTATATTTTATTGATGACCAGATTAAATAGAACTTGAGAAAGAGGTTCCAAGATGCATGGCTCACTTTACCAAACATCCACTTCCTATGGTGTCTTTCTATTTTAAATGTAATTTAATGCAGAAATGGTTACAAAGTGCAGGGAAACATGGGCTCCCTAAGCAAAACCAAACGATATTGACTAAGTGTTGTGTCACTGGAAGCAGACATTCAGACTCCCTGATGTTTTAATTTTTGATTTAATTTTTGATAATGCACATAGTTGCATCTCTGTATCTCAGACAGGAAAGAGGAAAAAAAAAATGACAAGCTAAACCATTAAGGCGTTTGTATTTACTTACCAGGGCTTTTTTTTTTTTTTTTTTTAAGTACTTTTTCTATTTTTAATATCCCAAATCCTAAGGCCTCCCAGAATAATAAAAGACATGTGACTGGGTTATTATCTGTCAAAGATAAAATGCAGTGACTCATACAACTTGAAATCAAAGAGAATTGTAAAGTTTAAAATGATATCACTATCCCCACATTCTCATCATCAAGTTCTCATTTACCTTGGATATATAAATATGTAGTTAGATGCTCTATCTTTCTCTATTTTCTGCACTCTTCATGAGCAAGCATGTAGTTGGATCATAAAATGAAGCAAATAGAAAAATATTTTTCTCCTTCTAGAAACATCTAGTTGATTATAAAAAGTCAAACCTACTGAAAATTTTCCAATTGCTTGATTTCCAAAATTAAGGCCAAGGTCCAACTCCTCCACACTTTCAGCAGTTTATGAAGTTGTATTTTTTCTGTATCAATTTAAATCGCTGGATTTTATAACTCAAGTTCTTAGATCAGAAAATTGTATGCTTTGATATATTTATTTCAAATAATAGCAAGGGGTTTTTAGTATAAACGTTTTTATGATTAATTAAAAATGATTTTGTTACCTTTGGGGTTAGAATTAAAGAGCGGTGAGAAACAGGTAAAAGCTACAAAAGGTAGTAACAGCCACTTTTTAAAATTATTATGCACAAACACTACACATAATGGGCTTTCCTTGTAGCTCAACTTGTAAAGAATCTGCCTGCAATGCAGGAGACCTGGGTTCGATTCCAGGG
The DNA here is from genome assembly GCF_910594005.1 of Cervus elaphus. Classification (NCBI taxonomy): domain Eukaryota; kingdom Metazoa; phylum Chordata; class Mammalia; order Artiodactyla; family Cervidae; genus Cervus; species Cervus elaphus. Next base: position 92,590,008 of record NC_057848.1, read on the forward strand.
TGGGGAAGATCTCCTGAAGCAGGGAATTGTTACCCACCCCAATATTCTGCCCTGGAGAATTCCATGGACTGTATAGTTGATGGGGTCACAAAGAGTCAGACACGACTGAGCAACTTGCATTTTCACACACAAAAAAGTTTGTCATAATATATTTTGCCCGCTGTGATAAAATGGATAGCAAATTTCTTTATCCAGTGCCTATGTGCCATGAACTGTGCACTCAGTATCCATTGTAGATAGGTATTATTATTCATATTTTACATATAGATCAATAATCTACATAATTAGACCTCAAGTTCCTCAAATAAAATTGGCTAAGATTAAATTTGATTCAGTTAGACATCAAGGCTTGCTCAAATTGTTTCTGCACTTCACTGGCAGTGTAGGGTATAACCCATTCTTCATATACTAGTGAAATTCAGCTTATTCCTTTAGCACAAATCAGGTGAATCTGTTACTTTGTAGCAAAGGATTCTACTTTATCAATCTACTAACAGGGTCAGATAAAGCTGCATATTTTTATACTTGGTGGAAACATTCAAGGGATGACTTGATTCTTAATTAGCAGGTAAATGATTCTCACATTGAAGGTGTTTTCTCCCACCATAGCAGAGAATATATATTTATTCCTAGTATAGTGGTTAAAAAAACAAACAAACAATGGGGAGGTCTGTGAATGTGTGTATAGAGGAAATTTTGTGACTCTCAGAGTTAGATGCCAAGGAAGGAAATATAATCTATTTAGCACAACACTAACAATCTGTCTTACAATGTTACAGAGAAGATTCTGCAGGCAACACATTGATAGAGCTTGGAATTTTGACCTATCTTGACTGTAGATCTTGATAACTCTCCCTCTTAGCAAGTTTTGCTTTAGTAAGTAACTCCTTACAAATGGTTAGTGACTTTCGAGTCCATGGACTGTATAGTTCATGGGGTATGGTTTTCTTCTAGGTATAGTTTTTAGTTAATATGCTGGAAATGAATTCATAAATGATTTCACTGTGCTTTCCAATATTATTACCACACTGAGTTGTGTGAAAAAAAAAGTGGTATTTTCTCATTGTCATTCTGGCTGTACTGTCCCAGGTCGCCTAGATATCTGTTATGAAAATCATGGGTGGGTGTTGATTGATTCTGCAAGGGGTGAAAAATTAGGAGGCAAGGAGTTGTCTAGAGACCTAGATAACTTCTTGCAGTTCATTTTGATGCCTTGATTCCACGATTTTGTGTTAACAGTGATGAGGATAATTTCTATGCTTTTTAGCTCCTCAAACCATTGCAGAACACATTCTGAAATTTCCCAGATGATGGAAGTTAAAGCTTGATTAAATTGAGAGTTGTGAAATAGTGTCTAGAGGGCAGGCAGCACAGTTAGTAAAAGAATAAATCTCAAGTGAGAGTTTTCTGTCTTCCTCAAAAGAGGGCCTACGGTTATAGTTCTGTTCTCGCTCCATGAATATCTATAGTGCTGGGTCTTTTTTATTTTCTTGATGTTTGGTTAGTACCATAGAGTGAAATGTGAAGATTATTGAACAAGAAATTGAGTCATGAACTGATTTGACTATTCCATCTATACATTTGACATTTAGCCAAAATAAGGAAAATAAGTGATCTGGACTCTGTGTTAGGCAGTTCTTCACAGGAGAAAGAATATGGGAAATTATTCTGTTTTTATCTATTATAAAGTCTTAGCCTTAGATTGGGAAAATTTCTCTGAAGAAGAATATAATAAATTGAATTTAACAAATACCTGAGTGCCTAATATGTGCCTTAAAGGGGCTTGGGAGAATGCAAATGTGAATTAGAGGAGAACTTTACTTTTGAGAAGATCACAGTACAGCCAGAATGACAATGAGAAAATACCACATTTTTTTTTCCACACAACTCAGTGTGGTAATAATCTTGGAAAGCACAGTGAAATCATGTATGAATTCATTTCCAGCATATTAACTAAAAACCATACCCAGAAGAAAAGATTCAATATTCCTTTAAAGGATCAGGTAAATTTCATTTTTTTCATAGAGTTTTCTCTGTTTCCTTCAAAGTACACACTCCATTTTTTTTTTAACTGTGGTGTTTGGTACTGCCTAAAATATATACATAAATTTGGTGTCATTCTGTATCATGGTTTACAACCTTTATGAATAAACTTTCCTATGTTAGAATGTAAGCTATATGAGTAGATTTTTTTTTTTTTGGTCTCGTATACTGTTGTATGTGGATGGAGTACTATGGATGGAAGTTCATAACACTGTATAGGAGGCACTGATCAAAATCATCCCCAAGAAAAAGAAATGAAAAAACACAAAATGGTTGTCTGAGGAAGCCTTACAAATAGCTGAGTAAAGAAGAAAAGTGAAAGGCAAAGGAGAAAAGAAAGAACTATCCATCTGAATGCAGAGTTCCAAAGAATGCCAAGGAGAGATAAGAGAGTTTTCCTAAGTGATCAGTGCAAAGAAATAGAGGAAAACAATAAAATGGGAAAGACTAGAGATCTCTTCAAGTAAATTAGCTATACCAAGGGAACATTTCATGCAAAGATGGGTGCAATAAAGGACAAAAATGGGATGGACCTAACAGAAGCAGAAGATATTAAGAAGAGGTGGCAAGAATACACAGAAAAACTATACAGAAAAGATCTTCATGACCCAGAAAACCATGATGGTGTGATCACTCACCTAGAGCCAGACATCCTGTAGTCTGAAGTCAAGTGGACCTTAGGAAGCATCGCTATGAACAAAGCTAGTGGATAATTCCAGGTGAGCTCTTTCAAATCTTAAAAGATCATGATGTGAAAGTGCTGCACTCAATATGCCAGCAAATTTGGAAAACTCAGCAGTGGCCACAGGACTGAAAAGCTCAGTTTGCATTCTAATCCCAAAGAAAGGCAATGCCAAAGAATGTTCAGACTACCACACATTTGCACTCATCTCACACACTAGCAAAGTAATGCTCAAAATTCTCCAAGCTAGGCTTCAGCAGTATGTGAACCAAAAACTTCCAGATGTTCATGTTGGATTTAGTAAAGGCAGAGGAACAAGAGATCAAGTTGCCAACATCTGTTGGATCATAGAAAAGCAAGAGAATTCCATCAAAACGTCTACTTTTGCTTCACTGACTATGCCAAAGCCTTTGACTGTGTGGATCACAACAAACTTTGGAAAATTCTTAGAGACAGGAATATCAGACCACCTTACCTGTCTCCTGAGGAATCTGTGTGCATGTCAAGTAGAAACAGTTAGAAACAGACATGGAGCAATGGACTGGTTCCAAATTAGAAAAGAGTATGTCAAGGCTATATGTTGACACCCTGCTTATTTAATGTATATGCAGAGTATATCATGCTAAATGCTAGGCTGGATGAAACACAAGCTGGAATCAAGGTTGCTGGGAGAAATATCAATAACCTTGGATATGCAGATGACACGACCCTTGTGGCAGAAAGTGAAGAGGAACTAAAGAGCCTCTTGATGAAAGTGAAAGAGGAGAATGAAACAGCTGGCTAAAAACTCAACATTCAAAAAACTAACATCATGGCATCATGATGGTCCCATCACTTCATGGCAAATAGGGGAAAAAATGGAAACAGTGAGAGACTTTATTTTCTTGGGCTCCAAAATCACTGCAGATGGTGACTGTAGACATGAAACAAAAAAGATACTTACTCCTTGGAAGAATAGTTATGACCAACCTAGACAGCATATTAAAAAGCAGAGACATTATTTTGCCATCAGAAGTCCATCTAGTCAAAGCTATTGTTTTTCCAGTAGTCATGTATGGATGTGAGAGTTGGACCATAAAGAAAGCTGACAGGTGAAGAACTGATGCTTTTCAAATGTGGTGTTGGAGAAGACTCTTGAGAGTTGCTTGGATAGCAAGGAGATCAAACCATTCAATCCTAAATGAATTCAATCCTGAATATCCATTGGAAGAACTGATGCTGAAGCTCCAATACTTTGTCCACCTAATGCAAAGAACTGACTCATTGGAAAAGACCTTGATGCTGGGCGAGATTGAAGGCAGGAGAAGGGGACAACAGAGGATGAGATGGTTGGATGGTATCACCGACTCAATAGACCCGAGTCTGAGCAAGCTCAGGGAGTTGGTGATGGACAGGGAAGCCTGGCATGTGTCCATGGGGTTGCAAAGGGTAGGACACGAGTGAGCTACTGGACTGACTGTTGTATCTACAGCATAGTAAATATTCAACAATATTTGTTGAAAGAATGAATAAGTTAATTAAAGGAAGTGTTTTATTACTCCTTAAGTAGTTTGACAAATAATTCATTCTGGTTGTTCTCTTTTAATTGGCCAAGATACTTCTTACAATTGGCTAATTGTATTTTTCTTTTTGATTCAAAGCAGTAGGGTGCAAGGAGATGCCTACTCTTTCCCTAAGGTGAGACTAATTAAAAAAAAACAAAAAACAAAAAACAAAAAAAAAACAGTGAATTGTCTTTCAACTTATTTCCCACTAAAATGTGGCAAGATTTTGATTTTAAGATAATTGAAGATTCACAGACAGCTGTAACAAACATTATAGACTGATGCTGCATACTCATTGCTGTTGTTACTATTGTTTAGTCACTAAGTCATGTCCAACTCTTTAGTGACCCCATGGGCTGTAGCCTGCCAGGCTCCACTGTCCATGGAATTTCCCAGGTAAGAATACTGGAGTGGGTTACCATTTCCTTCTCCAGGGAATCTTCACGACCCAGGGATCAAACCCATGTCTCTTTCATTGGCAGGTGGATTCTTTACCACTGAACCACCAGGGAAGCCCTGCATACACATTACTGCATTTTAAACTATAAGCACAATGTTATACAACATATCTTTAAAACTTTTTCATCTTTCATGACTGAAACTTTATATACATGGAATAGCTACTTCCCATTTTCCCTTTTCTCCAGCCCCTGGCAACCCCTAGCTCCTGGCAACACTACCCCTTACCCCTTAGCCCCTAGCCTCACGTCCCTGGCAACACTCTGCTTTCATGAGTTTGACTATTTTAGATTCCTTATGTAAGTGATATCATGTAATATTTATCTTTCTGTGTCTGGTTTATTTCACCTAGGATAATATCCTCCAGGTTCATCCATGTTATTGCAAATGACAAGATTCCCTTCTATTGTAAGACTGAATATTCCCTTGTTTGTAATACACCATCATCTTCTGTATCAATTCATTTCATTGATATCTAGGTTGCATGGTGGATAATGTATGGATAATGCTAGTGTGGATAATGCTGCCATGAACATAAGAATGTAGTTGCCTCTTCAAGATCCTGGTTGCAGTTCTTTTAAATACATACCCAGAAGTGGGATTATTGGCTCATATGTCAGTTCTATTTCAAGTTTTTCAGGACTCTCCATGTCACTTTCCAGAGTGGCTGCACTAGTTTACATTCTCATCAACATTGTACAAAGGTTGTCTTTTCTCAACATCCTCCAGCAGTTGATATATTTTGTTTTTTGAATAATAGCCAATATAAATAACAGGTGTGAGATGATATGTCACTGTGCTTTTGATTTGCATTTCCCTGATGATTAGTGATGCTAAGCACCTTTCCACATACCTGTTGACCATTTGAATGTTTTTGTTAGAGAATTGTCTATTCACACCCTTTTCCCATTTATTAATGTTGTTATTTGATTTTTACCATTGAGTTCTAAGAGTCTCATATACTTTGGATATTGACCCTGCATCAGATATATGGTTTGCAAATATTTTCTTCCATTGTACAAATTGCCTTTCATTTTGTTAACTGTTTCTTTTCCTGAACATAAACTTTTTTGTTTGATGTAATCCTACTTACCTATGTCAGCTTTCATTGCCTGTACTTTCAGCATCATATTCAAGAAATCGCTGCCAAGACCAATATAAAGAAGATTTTCCTTTCTGCTTTCCTCTAGGAATTTTATGAATTCAAGTCTTGCATTTTAGTTTTGATCCACTTCGACTTCATTTTTGTGTATAAGATAAGCATTCAGTTTCATTCTTTTACACACAGACACCCAGTTTTGCCAAAATGTCAAAATATAAACCTATTACATATTGGCTTATCATCCTATAGAAAGATAATAGAAGTCACATATCCTTTAATTCCCATGTGTAAATATTCTTATCTTTTATACTGCCCCAGTCAAAGAAACATTCATTCTTACTATTTTTATCAGTTCTGTTCTTTTTTCTATTTAAAGATAAAAAGTCAATATTCTTCTGTTTACCACAAAGAATAAGAATGGGAGATTCTAAGTTTAAATCTTTATAATTGAAACTTTATATGTCTGTTCCTCTTGTCTCAGCATCTTGTAGTATTTCAAATAAGGTAGCCCATTTCAACAAGAAATTAGTGGAAAACAATAGATTATTTTATACTTTGATTTATTAGATTATTGTTCCTTTCCAACTGGGATATCCTTTATTTATCTTTCCTTCTTTATGAAGTGGCTAGAAAACCCAGTGCTGTGTTGAACAAGAGTGGTGATAACAGATGTCTTTGACTTGTTTCTGAACCTAGAGGGAAAACAGACAAGTTTTGTCCCATTTAGAATATTAAATGTAGGTTTCCTGGTAAATGCTCTATATCAAGGTGAAACATTTTCCTTCCATTCCTAATTTGTTGAGAACTTTGATTATGAATGGGCTTTGTCAAAAGCTTTGTCTGCTTCAATTGATACGACATGATTTATCTTTTTTAGCCTATTGAAATGGTGGATTACAGTGATTGATTTTCAAATATTGAAGCAGTTTTACATATCTGGAATGAACCCCCTTTCTAGTGGTGTATTATTTTAATATTGCTATATATGATTTGTTGATTTTTTAATATGGCTAGTGGGACTGGGGAACTAAAGTTTTTATTTGAAAGTGAAAGTCGCTCAGTCGTGTCCGACTCTTTGCGACTCCATAGGCCAGAATACTGGAGTAGGTAGCGTTTCCCTTCTCCAGGGTTATTCCCAACCTAGGGATCGAACCCAGGTCTCCCACATTGCAGGCGGATTCTTTACCAGCCGAGCCACAAGGGAAGCCCAAGAATACCTGAGTGGATAGCCTATCCCTTCTCCAGTGGATCTTCCCCACCTAGGAATCAAAACAGGGTTTCCTGCATTGCAAGTAGATTCTTTACCAACTGAGCTATTGGGGAAGTCCAGTTTGTTGGGAATAAATTTTTTATTTAAAAATCAAAAGTTTAAAGTTTTGATTTAAATTAATTTTAATAATTTAAACCCTGGTGGATCAGTGGTAAAGAATCTGCCTGCCAGTGCAGGAGATGCAGTTTCAATCTCTGGGTCAGGAAGATCCCCTGGAAAAGGAAATGGTAACCCACTCTACTATTCTTGCCTGGAAAACCCCATGGGCAGAGGAACCTGGTGAGCTACAGTTCATGGGATTTCAAAAGAGTCATACATGACTTAGTGAGTTAGCTGGTAAACAACAATGAAACAATCACATATACTCAGTGGCTACCATATTTGACAGTGCAGGTAGCCCCTTCAACTGATGTTTTGTTGAATTGTCTTTTCATTAGCTCAAAAATTATTGAGGTATAATTGACATAAAACATTATATTACTTTCAGGTGTATAGCATAATGATTTGATATCTGTATGTATTATGAAATGGTCATGGGGTCTAGTGCATTGTTATCTTCCAATAAGTTGTATTATTGTGGGTCCACTGATCTGCCAGGGAAATGCCAAAGACCATGGTATGGAGGAGTGAAATTTGTCTGCTCACACCTGCATGGTATTCGGGTTAGGCCTGACTGTGGTGGTAGTCCTGACCACGGCTGCTGTTTTCTTAGGTCTTGCTGGCAAGTAACATGCTGCTTCCCACCTTTGATGTGCCCTGTATAGGTTTCCAATAAAAAAGAAAGTGAACAAATTTTAGATAAAAAGTAAATGAAAATCACCTGTTATGCTCAGTACCTTCCTGTGCATGATACTCAGTGATCAATAAATATTTGTTGATTACTAAGATTTTGTTGTAAGTTTTAGTTGGATAAGTTCTTATAGGCAGAGTTTGTTTTAGATATCTTAAAGTAGATGTCTTCAGATTAGAAAAATTCCAGCTATGATGGAATATAGAGGCATGTTAGCCAGTACAGGAAAGTGTAAAATGTCAACTGGGTATGAAGATACAAGTGTGAAAAAGTTTTAAAAAGAAAGCAACAGACATCCAATATAAACTTGCAGCATAGGCTAATTTACCACACAGACTAAAGGACACTTTTTCTATTGATACCTAAGGAGTCAATAACAAGTACAAGTGCCTTTCCTCCTCCTTGTTGGATGGCACCTATAGCTGTTTCAATTGTTCTTGCCATTTCAGTGCCAGTTTATTGGACTATTGAATCCTCTGTATGATGGCAACAGCTGGACAACTGCTGGACTATTGTGTCTAATTGTTGTAGCAGATGGTTCTGCCATGACAATTAGTCTTGAAATGTGCAGCATGCTGAGGATATGAATTTTATCCTATTTACATTTATAGTTTTAAGCTGTAAGGATCATAAGGAGCAGTACATATCAGTAAGTCAGTACTAAGTTAAAACAACCACTGTTAACTATTTATTTTTAAATCACTTTAAAAAAAAACCCCGATAATGAACTCATATCTTTAAATCCTGCCTTAGTTAATGAAACCAATGCTATATAATGATAGTTCTAGTATATTGCCAAGTTTGATTTTTTTCCCTTCAAAACAGACTCAAGACAAGAATTTTATGGAGAAAGTAAGTCATTTACCAAGTAATAAAAACTACTTCCCATTAATTAATACAATATGTAAATGTATTTAATGAACACCTATATTTGAAAAAACAGCCTTTCTTTAGTGAGAAAATTCCTTTAAAAAGAGATTTTTTTCAGGATAGAAATAAGTTCAGGAAATTCTTCTTTCAGTGAGATACTTATTGCCAATAAGAGGCTTATTTGCATGACCAATTTTGCTTGCCATGGTGAAACCTTGTCTGATGGTATTAAACATTAGTAAATCAAATAAATCCCATCAGGTATTATTCATTTCTAAATTAATTAAAGTTCTTTCTCCACTATTATAACTCAATCTGTATCATCATATTTATTTTAATTTTCATGCCCCAAACCACACACTAATGGAAAGCAACATGTTTGAATGGAAAGAACAGTGAATTAGGAATTAGAAAATATAATTTTAGCAATGTCTCTTGCTGACTAATCATACCACTTTAGTAAGGAAAGCAATGTCTCTTGCTGACTAATCATACCACTTTAGTAAGGAATAACGCTACTGGATTTCAATTTTCTAATCAGTTAAAAAATTATATTCAATAATATCAGTCTTGTTCTCCTCAAGTTTGTTCTGATAATTCAAATGAAGTCATGTTAATGAAAACGTTTAGAAAATGTAAATAAAAGTATAGGTATAAACACAAAATTTTACCACTACTGTATTTTAAACTACAGTTCCTTCTTTAAAAGTTATCAAAACAGCTGAATCTTCAAAGAAGTTAACTCATAGCCACCATAGTCACTGACAATTTAAACAATGAAGAAATATCATTCTAAGTTTTGTACAGGTAATTTGGATTTATAAATTTAGCAGTCTTGCATATTTATAAATCTTAAAATCATATGCTCTAACAAGAAGGGATTTTCAAAGTTATGATATCCCACCGCAGCATTCTTGACTTCTTATCTTCCACTGTGGGCTCAAGTACATAGAGTAAAAGAGAGTTTATTTCCTTAAGTAAATATTAGAAAAAAGCTTCTTTATACTGACCCCAAAACTATACATCTTTTTTCCCCTTGGGGTTCTGGCTTTCTTGAAGACCACACAGGATAATTCTAATCACTTTTCTCCATGACAGCTTTTCAGATATTTAAAAGCAGCTTTCAAGGCTATCTACTTTTGTTTATTCCAAGTTAAACGTTTGATATTTCTTCAGAAGCTTTCTATGTGTCCAGTTTAGGTCATAGGGAAGCTATTGCACTGATCAAGAGGAGAGACAGTGAGAACCTAACCTAGGGTACTTGCTCCGGCAATGAAGAGGAAGGAACAGTGCAAAAATATGTTATGGAACTTGAAGCAATAGGACTTGAAAAAAAATTAATTTTGTGTGGCAAAGAAGGATTCAAAGATAAAACTGAAGTTTCAAGCTTAAACCAAAGGGAAGATATTAAGTAGGATGACATTGACACAGCATGAATTAAAATAATAGAAAGAAGAGTTTTAGAGAGGAAGAGCTAAACTGATTTTTATTTTACTTTATTTTTCCCAATTATTTTTATTAGTGGGAGGCTAATTACTTGACAATATTGTAGTGGTTTTGCCATACATTAACATGAATCAGCCATGGATTTACATGTGGTCCCCATCCTGAACCCCCCTCCCACCTCCCTCCCCATCCAATCCCTCTGGGTCATCCCAGTGCACCAGCCCCTAGCACTTGTCTCATGCATTCAACCTGGACTGGTGATCTGTTACACACTTGATAATATACATGTTTTGATGCTGTTCTCTCAGATCATCCCATCCCCGCCTTCTCCCGTAGAGTCTAAAAGTCTGTTCTGTACATCTGTGTCTCTTTTTCTGTCTTGCATATAGGGTTATCATTACCATCTTTCTAAATTCCATATATATGCATTAGTATACTGTATTGGTCTTTATCTTTCTGGCTTACTTCACTCTGTATAATGGGCTCCAGTTTCATCCATCTCATTAGAACTGATTCAAATGAATTCTTTTTAATGGCTGAGTAATATTCCATGGTGTATATGTACCACAGCTTCCTGATCCATTCGTCTGCTGATGGGCATCTAGGTTGCTTCCATTACCTGGCTATTATAAACAGTGCTGTGATGAACATTGGGGTACACCTATCTCTTTCAGATCTGGTTTCCTCAGTGTGTATGCCCAGAAGTGGGATTGCTGGGTCATATGGCAGTTCTATTTCCAGTTTTTTAAGAAATCTCCACACTGTTCTCCATAGCGGCTGTACTAGTTTGCATTCCCACCAACAGTGTAAGAGGGTTCCCTTTTCTCCACACCCTCTCCAGCATTTATTGCTTATAGACTTTTGGATAGCAGCCATCCTGACTGGCGTGTAATGGTACCTCATTGTGGTTTTGATTTGCATTTCTCTGATAATGAGTGATGTTGAGCATCTTTTCATGTGTTTGTTAGCCATCTGTATGTCTTCTTTGGAGAAATGTCTGTTTAGATCTTTGGCCCATTTTTTGACTGGGTCATTTACTTTTCTGGAGTTGAGCTGTAGGTGTTGCTTGTATATTTTTGAGATTAATCCTTTGTTTCTTCGTTTGCTATTATTTTCCCCCATTCTGAAGGCTGTCTTTTCACCTTGCTTATAGTTTCCTTTGTTGTGCAAAAGCTTTTAAGTTTCATTAGGTCCCATTTGTTTATTTTTGCTTTTATTTCCAATATTCTGGGAGGTGGGTCATAGAGGATCTTGCTGTGATTTATGTTGGTAAGCTGATTTTTAGAAGCATAGCTTTACATGCTAAAAGATAAAGAAATGGGTAATGCTAAGTTTTAAAACATAGATTTAGAACTCAAGAGAATATATGAGACTAAAGACATGGAAGACAAAGTATTTGAGACTGATTGGCAAAAATAAGTGTGCAAAATAGATCAGTTATAGCACAGTGGTATACTAGAGAATACATGCTCAATTTGAATGCTTAACAAACAGATCCTGTAATTCATGTTTGGTGTAGAGACTGCCAGTTTATATCTGTTAAGTATAGAAAAGAGAGCTAAGAAAAAAAAAAAAAACTCCCAGAACACATACATCATGCTTTTGTAGAAGGAAGAAATGAGACCAGAAAAGCATACAGTATCATGCATGAGACTGAGAGGGAATGGTCAGAGGAGGAGGAAGAGAATAGCTGGGAGAGTATACAGAAAGGCAACAGCCAGGAAGGAGTCAACATTGTAAATCAACTATACTCCAGTAATTGTTTTTTAAAAAACATGCACACACTATTATATGTAAAATAGATAACTAGCAAGGACCCACTGTATAACACAGCGGACCATATACTGTATAATAATCTATATGGGAAAAGAATCTGAAAAAGAATAGACATGCATAATGAACTCACTTTGCTGTACACATGAAACTAACACAACATTGTAAATCAACTCTTCTCTGATATAAAATTTAGGGGGGTTCAGGATGGGGAACACATGTAAATCCATGGCTGATTCATATCAATGTATGGCAAAAACCACTACAATATTGTAAAGTAATTAGCCTCCAACTAATATAAATGAATAAAAACAAAAAAATAAAAAATATAACAACAAGTAAGTTAAATTTAAGTCAGATGACAAACAGTCCCAAGATGAAGAATGAGAAGAGCTTCCTGGCCCTGTTTGATAATATTTAAATCAAGAAGAACTAGTAATACAACTAAACATCAAAAGAATATAAACTGAACATGTTCCATATAAGCTTTATTACCTATTGATACAGTAACAAATTTCTAATTAACAGATAAGTTAAATTTAACAGTTGTAATCATAACGACAAGAATTGTATTCAGTATATTTCTCAATAGTAAGGTGTATTTAATGCTTACTTGCAAAAAAAAAAAAGGCCTTTAACCAAGAAAATAAAGAATAAAACAAAACGCCAGAATAATTTTATTGAAGTGTAGTTGATTTACAATATTCTCTTAGTTTCAGGGTAATAGCAAAGTGATTCAGTTTTATGTATATGTATATGTATATATTTAGGTTCTTTTCCATTATAGGTTACTATACGATATTGAATATAGTTCCCTGTATTACATAGTAAATCATCGTTGGTTATCTATTTTATGTATAATAGTTTGTATCTGTTAAAACTAAACTCCAAATTTGTTCCCCCACATACACACCTTCACCCTTTGGTAATCATAAGTTTGTTTTCTATGCCTTTGAGTCTGTTTCTGTTTTGTAAATAGATTCATTTGTTCATTTCTATTATTTTTTTAGATTTCACTTTTAAATGATCTTATATAATATTTGTCTTTCTCTGTCCGATGCCACTCAATATGATATTCTCTAGGTTATTCTATGTTGCTGCAAGTGGAAGTATTTATTCTTTTCATGCCTGAGTAATATTGCATTATGTGTGTGTGTGTGTATCTTCTTAAACTAATCATCTGTTGATGGACACTTTGGTTGCTTCCATGTCTTAGCTATTGTAAACAGTACTGCAGTAAACATTGGGGTGCATGTATCCTTTCGAGCCCTGGTCTTTTCTGGATGTGCTCAGGAGTGGTATTGCACGGGCATATGGTAGCTCTGTTTTTAGTTTTTTAAGGAACTCCCATACTGTTTTCTGTGGTGACTGCACCAGTTTACGTTCCCACCACCAGTGTAGACAAAGCTCTAGGATATTAACTTACTTTGTGTACATAATTTGTGTTATAAAATATCTACTAAAATAAATTTTACCATTTTTTATCTTCATGTTTTTCCTTAAAATGAATCACCAAATATTACTAACAGTTTTTAACATTGATTGTCTTAGTTCATGTGCAATATATCCCTAATGAAAAAGTGATAAATGGCCAAAGAAGTATAGTTATTCTGTGGTACATTAATTTCTTAGGCAGTAAAGAGGGCCCAGGCAACATATTCCTTTTCTCTTGTGAGATTATTTTAGCAGGTTTATTGAGGTTTAATTGACACATGAAATGTGTATACATTTATCATGTGCAACTTGATGTTTTGATATGTATACATTATGAAATGATCACCAACCATGATCAAGCTATTTAATATATCCGTCACCTTCACAGGTTTACAATTTTGTGTTTGTATATGCTTGGGGGATGGATAAAATGACTTAATATAAACTCTACTTTCTCAGGAAATTTCAAGTATATGATAGAGCATTCTTAACTGTAATCTCCAAGCTTTATATTAGAATAGATTCACCTTGCATAACTGAAACTTTGCTGATGTTGGTCAAAGGATACAAAGTTTCACAGAATTTTTGGTCAGATTTTTTGATAACTCTGATGCCTAGACCCGCTTCTGAAGCAATGGATTGATAATCTTTTATGCCAATGGAAGATACAATTTACAGCTTATAAATATGAACATCTTTTGTAATTTAAAGTGATTTTCTTTGTAGGTATCCTTTTTTCCAAACAGTTTTATATAATTCCATTAATATATCCCAAAATGTGTGAATATGGCATGAATTATTTACTTTGTTTTTAACATATTGGAGTTTAAAACACCATATCTCTAGGGATCTCAGAAGGATGCTTTTGTTGTTCATACTGTGCACAATAATGTGCACCAGCATCATAGTGTGATGCTCTTATGGAGATCAAATTTAATGTTCTGTTTCAGAATATCTGGTCATGGCAAACCTCTGAAACGTGTTTTTATTGTTATTTCAAGACCTGTATTGAATATCAGATTTCTCTATGGATAAAACCAAAAGCAGTGTGCAAATGCACACATTTCTATGAATCCATTTTTTCTCTATAAACGAAATAAGTAGATGTGAAATCATTTCTCCCAGCTCTTAAAAAAACACTAATTTTCTCTAGAACTCATTTAGCAATTATACTCTATTATTTAGACAATATTCTTATAATGAAGAAGAATCTAATTCTAGGCATAAAACCATGACAATATTATGTATGCAATCTCTTGAAAGGAACAGCTGAAACAGAATTTATCCTATCAAATACTATTACTGAAAACTATATAAAGTAAGATATATTGAAGATCTAGAGTCTTATTCATTAAACCAGAAGTGCCAGAGTCATGCTGACATTATGGAATGTTGCTACTAAATACTGGAACAGTTGCATACAATACCTGAGTTATTAGAAGTCTCCAAACTATTGTTCAAACAGGATGAGAGCAATGTACTATACGTAATTAGGTTTTGTACTGCAGTGCAAAATAACCTTTGTATAAAAGGGTAATCACAAAAAAGCATTTTGTTGGAAAGACCTTTTTGATTGCAGAGAAGTAGTGAAATACTTTGTGATAAAAACTGCTCTGTATATTTCAAAATACATAGAGAGGAAAGAAAAGATGTGTTTTTGGCTTCATACCACCCAAAGAGGGCTTTTATAAACAAACTTCATGTACTTCAAAAATTATTAGGTTTTGTTAACAGACTTTCTTTGGCAGCCATTTTGAGCTACAAGCTACTTCATAAATATTCATCTGAATTAAAATGTTTCTTTTACTAATTAATTTTTAAATTTACATACCAAATGGGTATTTAAAGCTCCCACATACCCAAATATTCTAAAATATAACTAATTTACCAAAACAACAATCTCTACCTCTACTACAAGTAATTTTCAAGTAATTTGCATTTGCATTTAGGTAGAATATTTACCTCAAATTATTTCCTTGATGATCTGTGATGGTGTTTGTTTCCCTAAAGTTATTTAAGAAAATATGAATGACCAGTTTTCACTGGTCATTCATATTTTCCACTTGTAAAAGAATGAAACTAGAACACTTTCTAGCACCAATACACAAAAATAAACTCAAAATGGATTAAAGATCTAAATGTAAGACCAGAAACTATAAAACTCCTAGAGGAGAACATAGGCAAAACACTCTCTGACATAAATCACAGCAGGATCCTCTATGACCCACCTCCCAGAATATTGGAAATAAAAGCAAAAATAAACAAATGGGACCTAATGAAACTTAAAAGCTTTTGCACAACAAAGGAAACTATAAGCAAGGTGAAAAGACAGCCTTCAGAATGGGAGAAAAAAAATAGCAAATGAAGCAACAGACAAAGGATTAATCTCAAAAATATACAAGCAACACCTGCAGCTCAACTCCAGAAAAATAAATGACCCAATCAAAAAATGGGCCAAAGATCTAAACAGACATTTCTCCAAAGAAGACATACAGATGGCTAACAAACACATGAAAAGATGCTCAACATCACTCATTATCAGAGAAATGCAAATCAAAACCACAATGAGGTACCATTACACGCCAGTCAGGATGGCTGCTATCCAAAAGTCTATAAGCAATAAATGCTGGAGAGGGTGTGGAGAAAAGGGAACCCTCTTACACTGTTGGTGGGAATGCAAACTAGTACAGCCGCTATGGAGAACAGTGTGGAGATTCCTTAAAAAACTGGAAATAGAACTGCCATATGACCCAGCAATCCCACTTCTGGGCATACACACTGAGGAAACCAGATCTCAAAGAGACAAATGTACCCCAATGTTCATCACAGCACTGTTTATAATAGCCAGGGCATGGAAGCAACCTAGACGTCCATCAGCAGACGAATGGATCAGGAAGCTGTGGTACATATACACCATGGAATATTACTCAGCCATTAAAAAGAATTCATTTATATCAGTTCTAATGAGATGGATGAAACTGGAGCCCATTATACAGAGTGAAGTAAGCCAGAAAGATAAAGACCAATACAGTATACTAATGCATATATATGGAATTTAGAAAGATGGTAATGATAACCCTATATGCAAAACAGAAAAAGAGACACAGATGTATAGAACAAACTTTTGGACTCTATGGGAGAAGGTGAGGCTGGGATGTTTCGAGAGAACAGCATCGAAACACGTATATTATCAAGGGTGAAACAGATCACCAGCCCAGGTTGAATGCATGAGACAAGTGCTCTGGGCTGGTGCACTGGGAAGACCCAGAGGGATCGGGTGGAGAGGGAGGTGGGAGGGGGGATCGGGATGGGGAATACATGTAAATCCATGGCTGATTCATGTCAATGTAAGGCAAAAACCACTACAGTATTGTAAATAATTAGCCTCCAACTAATAAAAATAAAAGGGGGAAAAAAAAGAAAATATAGAGCTGTTTCATAGAAAACTTAGTGAGGTCCCAGTGATGACAGGTCATCCTGAGAATTGATAAAAATTATTAGCCATTTTGAATCTATGAACTCAGGTATAATATCTTTGCATCTGAATTATTTAAATAATACTTTGAAGACTATTTCATGAGAAAGTCATGGAATCTAATCGCTTGAATCTGTGTCACTGAATTCTTAATTCAAACACAGAGCCAAAAGGAGAGAATGCTACTAGCTTTTAAATACCTACTTGCTGTCACATCTACTGTCAACACTTCTGAGTATTCTCTAGGCTTTCAATTGCATGATCCTTAATTGGCATCTTAGTCAGTCAGTTAATAAAGTTTGTCTTGATACTTAGTTGTGGAGGAAGCTCCTAATTTAGCTTGTGATATCAAGAAGTTATTGAGTAGCATAGGTGAGCTATATTTGGCTCAGTTCATCTGCCTGAATTCTAAACTCAGCAAGAACAGTGAGTGGTGGTAAGAAAAAGTTGTTATGCATTCACAATATAGGGTAATGGTTAAAGAGCAAAATCTCTGGAGTCACATTGTTTAGGTTCAAATTCTCAGCTCCACCACTTAATATCTATGTGATCTTGGGCATATGTGTAGTATTTGTGTGCCTTGTTTTTATCATCTATAAAATGGGTTCAATCACAATGTAAAATACTCTAGTTATAAGATTAATATGAGGATTAATGAAAAGGTTTTATGTTAAATATTTCTTATAGCATATGACATATAATAATCTTTCAATATTTGAGTTTTTAGGTTTTTAGTATTCAGTACACTATTGAATAGAATATGTTCAAGCCTTGTAAATATATTGGATACATCACTGCATTCTTGCTGGTTTTGTCATTTCCTACAGTAACAGATCTTAAGGTCTTTTTGAAACAGCAGCTTGTCAAGTGAAATAGAGGCATGTGTATAGGGCAGTTAATTTATGGAGAAATTATTTTTAATAAAGATTTTGACTCTGCATCCTGGAACCATGGGAGGGTGTTTTACTGTTCATTGGTGAACAGTCAGGCTGTGCCACAAGATAGAGTATAACATGAGTGCCACCAGGGAAGCCCATGAATACTGGAGTGGGTAGCCATCCCCTTTTCCAGGGGATCTTCCCAACCTAGGGATCGAATCCAGGTCTCCCCCATTGCAGGCAGATTCTTTACCAGCTGAGCCACCAGGGAAGCCCATGAATACTGGAGTGGGTAGTCTATCCCTTTTCCAGGGGATCTCCCTGACCCAGGAATTGAACTGGGGTCTCCTGCATTGCAGGAAGATTCTTTACCAGCTGAGCTACCAGGAAAGCCCAACATGAGTGCAGCCAAGGTTAAAAGGTTATGTTATATAAATGCCACCCAAAGAGACCAGTGCATGAATTGAGGTCCCTGAGAACATGTGCCATGCACACCAGTCACAAGTGGTACAGTGTTTACTTAGAGCAAGAGAAGAGAGTGCACAATATCCAGCCTCTTGCAATGCACTGACCTCTCACAGACTGCAGAACCACTCAACAGCCAATATCAACGGTGTGCCTACACACACCCTACATTTTGCTGCAATAGAAAGACCCTTTGCCTTTCCCACTAGAAACAGATATAGCAGTGGAGTTGGCTAAGTGCCCTATACTTAAACAGAACTTAGACATACATCAAGCCCTGAACAGTGAAAGGAATCCCCAAACAATGAGGTGCTACCAGCACAGGCTCTTTGTCTCTTATAAGGATATGTTTCAGGTCCAAGGCTGCTCTTATGTGCAAATGAAAAGGCTGACTAGCTGAAATGGCTGTCTTTCCCAACAGAAAGCTTTTTTAAAAATAGGGAGTATTGAACTATGTTTGTTGATTTAGATGAAAAAACTAGAATTATTGATGCTAGAAAAAATGGGATGATTGTAGATGTAAAGGGGGTAGGAGAGGGTAATATTCAGTAAACAAGTAGAGAACTTCACTTATGACAGAGACAAAGCAGAATATATGGGTCTAAGGAAAGATAGAATGTTCAAAACAGTACAGGAAGATGAAAAAAAATCTCTTCAGTTATAGTATGTAGTGAACCATAAGCAATGAGATTAGCCAAGAATAAGAAGAGGGAAGAAGTGTTATGTATTTGAGGATTATTAAGATGATATATACTTTCCTCAGAGAGTTAAGCAAGTTATTTGACAAGGGAATTGAGTATGATTTCCAGGCTACACTAAGAAGTTGCTTGGTGTTTGTGTTCATAAATTTAAAGTAAAAGTAATAGCATGATTGGATATTTTCTCTTTTGTATTCAGCTCCTCAAGTTTGGTACAGAGAAGGAAAACAGCTGGATTTAGCTATATGAGTACATTGGAGGCATAGCAGGTCAAGGTAGTTCAAGATGTAGGTTTAGAGAGTAATTATAATAATGGTCCGTGGAATCTAAGATGGAAGGTAAATAATTTTCTCTTTGGATTTCAGGTACACGCCTTTTAAAATTCAGATTAAAACTATTATTGCTGTAGCTGTTATTCTGTCTATATAACTTTGGACAAGTTAATTAAATTCTCTGAACCTCAGTTTCTTCATCCAAAAAATGTGGGGAAAAAAAGAAAAATCTCTAGGTATTTCAAGTAGAAAGGGATTTACACAGGGAACTAAATATTTACAAAATTTCAGAACAATCTAGAAGAGTGAATGTTGGGGGATTTCCATAGCTTTCCTGTGTCAATGAGGAACAGTGGGTCAGAAATATGTTTCACAGTTCAGAAAAGATCAGGAAACTCCAGTAAACCATGAGTGACAGAACTTACCCATAACTATGGAATGACTGAGAGGAAAATTCTCATGTTAATTTTCTTCCAAGGCTGGGAAAATACAAAAGGAAAATTGGAAGAAAATATATGGGAGACAAAAGATTGAAGACAGAATAGAAGGAGTAAAGTTGATGAGCTATGGGAGATAATTTCAGGGCTTCCCAGGTAGCTCAAACAGGAAAGAATCTGCCCACAATGCAGGAGACCTGGGTTCGATCCCTGGGTTGGGAAGATCCCCTGGAGAAGGGCATGGCAACCCATTCCAGTATTCTTGCCTGGAGAATTCCATGACAGAGGAGCCTGGTAGGCGACAGTCCATGGAATTACAGTCAGACACAACTGAGTGACTAACACGTATAACAGATATTTTGGAGAGCAGGAAACCAAGATGCAGTGAGGCACACTGATAGATAGATGGACTACCCTCTTCTCACACCTCAAATTCTGGTAATTAGTCTTTTCCTTGTTACTGACTTCTCTCTCCCTCTCACCATTTATATCTAATCAGTTTCCAAAGCCTGTTCTTCCTTCTCAAAAGTAAATTCAGCAAATATTTATAGGATATTTACTGATCATGCAGCTGTTCAGTCATTTTTTCATTCATGCAGCAAATTATTGAGCACTTAATTTGGGCCAGACATAGGACACAATGCTGATCTTTGCCCTCATGTGCAAATGAGTGTGCTAGTGGTGTGCTTGAGAACACTAGTTGTATATTATAACACTTTGGCAATTGACAATGTAATAATCAAGCCTCCAGGAAATGCTGCAGCACTTAATCTAATATTTTCCAAGCATATTTGACCATAGAATCCTCTTTGTTTCGTCAAAACATCTATTAACATCACCTGGAATATCACACAGCTGTCTTTAGTATAAAACTCCAATTAATTAGTTTAGCATACTAACCTGATTAGTTTAGTCCAAGCCATACTATTTTTTCCTTTTTTTTTGTAGCCATATACATTCATACATTCTTTTAATATCACCAAAAATATATGAAATTCAAACGTGCCCAAATATAATCCCAACATCCCTTGAAATGACTGATTTGTCTTACCCCAAATTTAATAATAATACCATAGTATGTTATATTAATAGCATAAAATAGAGGGAGAAAGAAGTTAGATGTGATGCCAACAGAAGTCAAAAAGTACATATCTATTAGCCCACTGAATAATGTCAAGTAAAACCTATTCTGCCTCTGATATGAGCAAAATTCCTCTTAATCACTGGGATTAAGGAATCCATTTATAAACTACAGTACATAAAAAATAGGTCATTTTAAAGCTAGCATTCCTTGAAATATGGCAAACTGTAAGAAAAAACTTACTTGATTTACGAATACC
This sequence comes from Cervus elaphus, assembly GCF_910594005.1. Lineage (NCBI taxonomy): Eukaryota > Metazoa > Chordata > Mammalia > Artiodactyla > Cervidae > Cervus > Cervus elaphus. Next base: position 92,610,986 of record NC_057848.1, read on the forward strand.
ATAATATAGGTATCCCAGGTATAATTTCTGTACGTTAAAAAACCTTGAATAATTTCTCTTATTATTTGCATCAAATAAGTGCTTTCAGCACTGCTCAGTAACATCTTATATAAATAAATGAGGAACATCACATTCTCTCTGGTGTATTCTATTTGTGATAATTGTTTTAAGCAAGACAGTAAGTCCAGCTTACTTACCCCCATCCTGAAACCCCCTCCCACCTCTCTCCCCACCCATTCCTTCTGGATTGTCCCAGAGAACTGGCTTTGGGTGTCCTGCTTCCTGCATCGAACATGCACTGGTAATCTGTTTTACAAATGGTAATAAATATGTTTCAATGGTATTCTGTCAAATCATTCCACCCTTGCCTTCTCCCACTGAGTCCAAAAGTCTGTTTTATACATCTGTGTCTCCTTTGCTTCCCTGCATGTAGGATTGTTGGCACTGTTTTCCTAAATTCCAAATACATGTGTTAATATATAGTATTTGCCTTTCTCTTTCTGACTTACTTCACTTTGTATAATAGGCTCCAGGTTCATCCACTTCATTAGTACTGACACGAATGTGTTCCTTTTTAAAGCTGAGCAAATATTCCACTGTGTATGTATATCACCACTTCCTTATCCATTCATCTGCTTATGGACATCTAGATTGCTTTCATATTCTAGCTATTGTAAATAGTGCTGCAATGAACATTTGGGTACATGTGTCTCTTTCACTTCTGGTTTCCTCAGTGTGTATGCCAAGCAGTGGGATTGCTGGGTCATATGCCAGTTCTATTCCCAGTTTTTTAAAGGAATCGCCACACTGTTCTCCGTAGCGGCTGTACCAGTTTGCATTCCCACCAAAAGTTTAAGAGGGTTCCCTTTTCTCCACACCCTCTATAGCATTTATTGTTTGTAAATTTTTTGAAGATGGCCATTCTGACCAGCTTGAGATGTTACCTCGTTGTGTTTTTGATTTGCATTTCTCTAATAATGAGTGATGTTGAACATCTTTTCATATGTTTATTAGCCCTCTGTATGTCTTCTTTGGAGAAATGTCTCTTTATGTTCTCTGCCCACTTTTAGATTGGGCTGTTCATTTGTCTGGTATTGAGCTGCTTGTATATTTTGGAGACTGATTCTTTGTCAGTTGTTTCATTTGCTATTATTTTTTCCCATTCTGAGGGCTTTCTTTTCACCTTGCTTATAGTTTCCTTCATTGTGTAAAAGCTTTTAAGTGCAATTAGATCCCATTTGTTTATTTTGTTTTTATTTGCATTATTCTGGGAGGTGGGTCATAGAGGACCTTGCTGTGATTTACATTAGAGATTGTTCTGCCTACATTTTTCTCTAAGAGTTTTAAAGTGTCTGGTCCTCCATTTAGGTCTAATCCATTTTGAGTTTAATTTTTGTGTATGGTGTTAGAAAGTATTCTAATTTCATTCTCTGACACTTAGTTGACCAGTTTTCCCTTCTTCACTTTTTAAAGAGACTATCTTTTCTCCATTGTATGTGTTTGTCTCCTTGGTGAAATGTTATCAGAGGTAAGGTGTCCATAGCTGGGTGGATTTATCTCTGGGCTTTCTATTTTGTTCCACTGATCTATGTTTCTGTCTTTGTGCCAGTACCATACTATCTTGGTGACTGTAGCTTTGTAGTATAGTCTGAAGTCAGGCAGGTGGACTCCTCCAGTTCCATTCTTCTTTCTGAAGCTTGCTTTGGCTATTCGAGGTTTTTTGTATTTCCATACAAATTGTGAAATTATTCGTTCTAGTTCTGTAAAAATACCATTGGTAACTTGATAGGGATTTCACTGAATCTATAGATTGCTTTGGGTTTCGATTTCTGTGATTGTGATGGGTCTGTTAAGATTTTCTATTTCTTCCTGGTTCAGTTTTGGAAAGTAATACTTTTCTAAGAATTTGTCCATTTCTACAAGTTGTCCATTTTAGTGGCATATAGTTGCTGCTAGTAGTCTCTTATGATCCTTTGTATTTCTGTGTTGTCAGTTGTGATTTCTCCATTTTCATCTCTAATTTTGTTGATTTGATTCTTCTCCCTTGGTTTCTTGATGAGTCTGGCTAATGGTTAGTTAATTTTATTTATTTTCTAAAAGAACCAGATTTTAGCTTTGTTGATTTTTTGCTATGGTCTCTCTCTCTCTCTTTTTTTTTGCATTTATTTCTGTCTTGTTTTTAAGATTTCTTTCTTTCTACTAACCCTGGGGTTCTTCATTTCTTCCTTTTCTAGTTGCTTTAGGTGTAGAGTTATGTTATATATTTGATTTTTTTCTTGTTTCTTGAGGTAAGACTGTATTGCTATGAACCTTCCCCTTAGCACTGCTTTTACAATATCCCATAGGTTTTGGGTTGTTGTGTTTTCATTTTCATTTCTTTCTATGCATATTTTGATTTCTTTTTTGATTTCTTCTGTGATTTGTTGATTGTTCAGCAGCGTATTGTTTAGCCTCCATATGTTGGAAATTTTAATAGTTTTTCTCCTGTAATTAACATCTAATCTTACTGCACTGTGATCAGAAAAGATGCTTGGAATGATTTAAAATTTTTTTGAATTTACCAGGGCTAGATTTATAGCCCAGGATGTTATCTATCCTGGAGAACGTTCCATGTGCATTGGAGAAAAAGGTGAAATTCATTGTTTTGGGATGAAATGTCCTATAGATATAAATTAGGTCTAACTGGTCTATTGTATCATTTAAAATTTGTGTTTCCTTGTTAATTTTCTGTTTAGTTGATCTATCCATAGGTGTGAGTGAGGTATTAAAGTCTCCCAATATTATAGTCTTATTGTTAATTTCTTCTTTCATACTTGTTAGCATTTGCCTCACATACTGCGGTGTTCCTATGTTGGGTGCATATGTATTTATAATTGTTATATCTTCTTCTTGGATTGATTCTTTGATCTTTATGTAGTGTCCTTCTTTGTCTCTTTTCATGGCCTTTATTTCAAAGATTATTTTATCTGATATGAGTATTGCTACCTCTTCTTCTTTTGGTCTCTATTTGCGTGAAATAACTTTTTCCAGCCCTTCACTTTCAGTCTGTATGTGTCTTTTGTTTTGAGGTTGGTTTCTTGTAGACAACATATATAGGGGTCTTGTTTTTGTATCCATTCAGCCAGTCTTTGTCTTATGGTTGGGGCATTTAACCCATTTACATTTAAGGTAATTATTGATAAGTATGATCCCATTGTCATTTACTTTGTTGTTTTGGATTCAAGTTTATACACCCTTTCTGTGTTTCCTGTCTGGAGAAAATCATTTAGCATTTGTTGAAGAGCTGGTTTGGTGGTGCTGAATTCTCTCAGCTTTTGCTTGTCTGTAAAGCTTTTGATTTCTCCTTCATATTTGAATGAGGTCCTTGCTGGGTATAGTAATCTGGGCTGTAGGTTTTTCTCTTTCATCACTTTAAGTATGTCCTGCCATTCCTTTCTGGCCTGAAGAGTTTCTGTTGAAAGATTAGCTGTTATCCTTATGGAAACCCCCTTGCATGTTATTTGTTGTTTTTCCCTTGCTGCTTTTAATATTTGTTCTTTGTGCTTGATCTTTTTTAATTTGATTAATATGTGTCTTGGGGTGTTTCACCTTGGGTTTATCCTGTTTGGGACTGTCTGGGTTTCTTGGACTTGGGTGACTCTTTCCTTTCCCATTTGAGGGAAGTTTTCAACTATTATCTCCTCAAGTATTTTCTCACGTTCTTTCTTTTTGTTTTCTTTTTCGGGACTCCTATGATTCCAATGTTGGGGTGTTTAACATTGTCCCAGAGGTCTCTGAGGTTGTCTTCATTTCTTTTCATTCTTTTTTCTTTTTTCCTCTCTCCTTCATTTATTTCTACCATTCTATCTCCTACCTCATTTACCCTTTCTTCTGCCTCTGTTATTCTACTGTTGGTTCCCTCCAGAGTGTTTTTTGTCTCATTTATTGCATTATTCATTATATTTTGACTCTTTTTTATGTCTTCTAGATCCTTGTTAAACATTTCTTGCATCTTCTCAATCCTTGTCTCCAGGCTATGTATCTGTATCTCCATTTTGTTTTCAAGATTTTGGATTATTTTTTTTTTAAATTTTTTTATTAGTTGGAGGCTAATTACTTCACAACATTTCAGTGGGTTTTGTCATACATTGATATGAATCAGCCATAGATTTACACCTATTCCCCATCCCGATCCCCCCTCCCACCTCCCTCTCCACCCGATTCCTCTGGGTCTTCCCAGTGTACCAGGCCCGAGCACTTGTCTCATGCATCCCACCTGGGCTGGTGATCTGTTTCACCATAGATAGTATACATGCTGTTCTTTTGAAACATCCCACCCTCACCTTCTCCCACAGAGTTCAAAAGTCTGTTCTGTATTTCTGTGTCTCTTTTTCTGTTTTGCATATAGGGTTATCGTTACCATCTTTCTAAATTCCATATATATGTGTTAGTATGCTGTAATGTTCTTTATCTTTCTGGCTTACTTCACTCTGTATAAGGGGCTCCAGTTTCATCCATCTCATTAGGACTGGTTCAAATGAATTCTTTTTGACGGCTGAGTAATATTCCATGGTGTATATGTACCACAGCTTCCTTATCCATTCATCTGCTGATGGGCATCTAGGTTGCTTCCATGTCCTGGCTATTATAAACAGTGCTGCGATGAACATTGGGGTGCATGTGTCTCTTTCAGATCTGGTTTCCTCAGTGTGTATGCCCAGAAGTGGGATTGCTGGGTCATATGGCAGTTCTATTTCCAGTTTTTTAAGGAATCTCCACACTGTTTTCCATAGTGGCTGTACTAGTTTGCATTCCCACCAACAGTGTAAGAGGGTTCCCTTTTCTCCACACCCTCTCCAGCATTTATTGCTTGTAGACTTTTGGATAGCAGCCATCCTGACTGGCGTGTAATGGTACCTCATTGTGGTTTTGATTTGCATTTCTCTAATAATGAGTGATGTTGAGCACCTTTTCATGTGTTTGTTAGCCATCTGTATGTCTTCTTTGGAGAAATGTCTGTTTAGTTCTCTGGCCCATTTTTTGATTGGGTCATTTATTTTTCTGGAATTGAGCTGCAGGAGTTGCTTGTATATTTTTGAGATTAATCCTTTGTCTGTTTCTTCATTTGCTATTATTTTCTCCCAATCTGACGGCTGTCTTTTCACCTTACTTATAGTTTCCTTTGTAGTGCAAAAGCTTTTAAGTTTCATTAGATCCCATTTGTTTAGTTTTGCTTTTATTTCCAATATTCTGGGAGGTGGGTCATAGAGGATCTTGCTGTGATTTATGTCGGAGAGTGTTTTGCCTATGTTCTCCTCTAGGAGTTTTATAGTTTCTTGTCTTACATTTAGATCTTTAATCCATTTTGAGTTTATTTTTGTGTATGGTGTTAGAAAGTGTTCTAGTTTCATTCTTTTGCAAGTGGTTGACCAGTTTTCCCAGCACCACTTGTTAAAGAGGTTGTCTTTTTTCCATTGTATATCCTTGCCTCCTTTGTCAAAGATAAGGTGTCCATAGGTTCGTGGATTTATCTCTGGGCTTTCTATTCTGTTCCATTGGTCTATATTTCTGTCTTTGTGCCAGTACCACACTGTCTTGATGACTGTGGCTTTGTAGTAGAGTCTGAAGTCAGGCAGGTTGATTCCTCCAGTTCCATTCTTCTTTCTCAAGATTACTTTGGCTATTCGAGGTTTTTTGTATTTCCATACAAATTGTGAAATTCTTTGGTCTAGTTCTGTGAAAAATACCGTTGGTAGCTTGATAGGGATTGCATTGAATCTATAGATTGCTTTGGGTAGAATAGCCATTTTGACAATATTGATTCTTCCAATCCATGAACACGGTATATTTCTCCCCACTCTCACCACTACTGTTCAACATAGTGTTGGAAGTTTTGGCCACAGCAATCAGAGCAGAAAAAGAAGTAAAAGGAATCCAGATAGGAAAAGAAGAAGTGAAACTCTCACTGTTTGCAGATGACATGATCCTCTACATAGAAAACCCTAAAGACTCTACCAGAAAATTACTAGAACTAATCAATGAATATAGTAAAGTTGCAGGATATAAAATTAACACACAGAAATCCCTTGCATTCCTATATACTAACAATGAAAAAACAGAAAGAGAAATTAAGGAAACAATACCATTCACCATTGCAACAAAAAGAATAAAATACTTAGGAGTATATCTACCTAAAGAAACAAAAGACCTATACATAGAAAACTATAAAACACTGATGAAAGAAATCAAAGAGGACACAAACAGATGGAGAAATATACCGTGTTCATGGATTGGAAGAATCAATATTGTCAAAATGGCTATTCTACCCAAAGCAATCTATGGATTATTTTTACTATCATTATTCTGAATTCTTTTTCAGGTAGACTCCTTATCTCTTCTTCTTTTGTTTGGCTTGGTGGGCATTTATCCTGTTCCTTTACCTGCTGAGTATTTCTCTGCTTTTTCATGTTGTTTATATTGCTATGTTTGGGGTGGCCTTTCTGTATTCTGGAAATTGGTGTTTCCTCTTTATTGTGGAGGTTCTTCTCTGTGGATGGGGTTGGATGGGTGTCTTGTCAAGGTTTCCTGGTTAGGGAAGCTTGCGCCGGTGTTCTGGTGGGTGGAACTGGATTTTCTGGAGTTCAATGAAGTGTCCAGTGGTGAGTTTTGAGATGTCTGTGGGTTTGATGTGACTTTGGACAACCTGTATATTGAAGCTCAGGGCTATGTTCCTGAGTTGCTGGTGAATTTGCATGGTATGTCTTGCTCTGGAGCTTGTTGGCTCTTGGGTGGTGCTCAGTTTCAGTGTAGGTATGGGGGCTTTTGGATGGGCTCTTATTGATGAATGTTCCCTGGAGTGAGGAGTTCTCTGGTGTTCTCAGGTTTTGGAATTAAGCCTCCTGCCTCTGGTTTTCCATCTTATTCTTACAGTAGCCTCAAGACTTCTCCATCTATACAGCACCAGTATTAAAACATCTAGATTAATGATGAAAAGTTTCTCCACAGTGAGGGACACACAGAGAGGTTCACAGAGTTATATGGATAGGAGAACAGGGAGAAAGGAGATAGAGGTGACTAGGAGCAGAAGAGGGGGAATCAAATGGGGAGAGAGCAAGCTAGCCAGTAGTCAATTCCCTATGTGCTCTCCTCAGTCTGGACCCCTCAGAGAGTTTCACAGAGTTGCACAGAGAAGAGAAGAGGGAGGAAGGAGACAGAGGTGACCAGGAGGAGAAAAGGAGGAATCAAAAGGAGAGAGACTGACCTAGCCAGTAATCAGTTCCGTAAGTGTTCTCCACAGCCAGGAACACACAAAGAGATTCACAGAGTTGGGTAGAGAAGAGAAGGGGGAGGGAGGAGATAGAGGCGACCTGGTGGAGGAAAAGGAGATTCAAAAGGGAGAGAGAGAAATCAAGCCAGTAATCACATTCCCAAGTAAAAATGGGTAGTGAAGGTTAGGTTCCTAAAGGTACAAAGTTTGATAACAAATACCAAAACGCAAAGATGAAAAATCTAGAGTAGAGATTAGACTCTCAAAAATATAATATTAAAAACAACAACAACAAAGTCACTAAAATTATAAAATATATATATGAAGTTTTCTTTAAAAATAGAGTCTTTTTTTTTTTGCAAGGTAATAGTAGGTTATAAAAATGAAAATTAAAGGAGTAATAGAGGACTTAAAATTTTTAAAAAAATTTTAATTAAAAAAATGATAATAGTAAAAATATATCTAGAAATTTCTCTGGAGCTGTTGCAGACAGTGTGGGGTCAGTTCAATTTCAGATAGTTCCTCGATCCGGCTTATGCTTCTCAAGATCTATAGGCCCCTTCCTATGTAGTCAGTGCTAATTACAGGGTTTTAACCTGTTGCACTCCAAAGCGGTTCCCTCTGTTTATTTTAGCTTCTTCTGTTTGCTGGTCTCTTCAGTGTCTAAGTTCCACCCTGACACAAGGGGGCAAATGTTGTCACTTATTTAGGCTCACCTGTTCAGTCCTGCTGTGGGGAGGGTGGAACACCCCAAACAAATGTCACTGGCATGTGTGGGGAGTGCTCGTAGTGTCTGGGCCACACCGGGTTTGCCCCCGCTCATGGCGTGTGTGCTTTCCCAGTCTACACTGCTCAGGCTTCAGGTTGCTCTGCAGGGAGTGGGCCCTGGGTTGCGTGCACTTCCCAGGTCTAAGCCACTCAGGTTCAGGTTCTCAGGTACTCTGCGAAAGCAGAGACTCGGTTGGGCCTGTGTTTTGTGCCCTTCCCAGGTCCAAGCAGCTCAGGAGACCAGGTGTTTGGTGAATGCAGCCTCCCCCAGATGGGGGGGGTCTTATTCCCTCCCCCTTCCCAGCTGCTAGGTTTTCTGGGTGGCTGTGAGCGCGCCCCTCTCAGGTGTGCCGTGTGTCTCTTCTGGGGAGCTGATCTCTGGCTGCAACCCTCCCGGCGGATGTCAAACATCCAGAATCCCAAGAACTCTTGGTTAGCAACAGAGCCTGCTTTGCAGTTTGGTAGAGGATGCCTCTCTGGGGCCAAATGTGCCCCTTTCTGTCTCTGGCTGCCTGCCCCTTGCCTGTCTCCGGTGGGGGATGGGCTGGTCCGCAGCCTGCTAACTCTTCTCTGGTATTCTCTCAGTCCTTTGTTCTGTGAGCAGGTCTGGCTGTGCCTTAGGTTAGGGCTTTTCATGGGATAGTTCTCTCTCTCCCTCTCTCTCTCTCTTTTTCTTTTTCCTCTCTCTCTCTGGCTATCCCACAGTTTGGGTTACTATTTACCTCAGTTCCCTCAGATTTCCCTCAGGGCATTCGGGCCTGGTCCTTACCCTAAATAATGCAGCCCATGCCTCCCTGTTCAGTCCCCGCTTGCTGGTGGCAGCTGAGAGTGCTGGGAGTTGCCATTAGGCATGTAATCTGTGGGTTTTATTTATTTATTTTTCCTCCTGGTTATGTTACCCTCTGAGATTCCAAAACTCCCCACAGACCTACCCCTGAGAGGGTTTCCTGGTGTTTGGAAACTTCTCTTTTAAGACTCCCTTCCCAGGACGGATCTCCGTCCCTACCTCTTTTGTCTCTCTTTTTATCTTTTATATTTTGTCCTACCTCCTTTCGAAGACAATGCCTTTCTGGCTGCCTGATGTCCTCTGCCAGCATTCAGAAGTTGTTTTGTGGAATTTGCTCAGCATTCAAATGTTCTTTCGATAAATTTGTGGGGGAGAAAGTGGTCTCCCCATCCTATTCCTCTGCCGTCTTAGGACTGCCCAGGAATTTGCATTTGTAACAAGCCTTCAAACTGAAGGTTTTTTTTTTTTTTTTTGTACTCTAAAGTTTGTATATATTTCTAAAAAAAAGTTGAGAAAGGATATTTTTTGACATCCTTGTGAATGCACCCTTTCATGAATTCCCAAATCAATTAAACATACAGATTTTCTTAGTCCCTTCCTTCCCCCCAACCTTCCTAGGAATATCTGAAGTACAGATTTGACATGTGGAATCATCTTGCTGGCTGCCCAGCACAAGGTTACCTAAAAGGATAAATGCAATGTAGAGAAATAATAAATACAACTCAAATTATTAAATGTGTATTCAATGTTAGTGGTTAAGTGTTTTTCAAATATAATCTTACTCTTAAAACTAGGAAGTGTAATAGACCATATTCTTATTTAGTATTTGAAGAAACTAAGATTCATAGGGGTTGCATGCCTGTTCAGTCATGTCTGACTCTTTGTGACCCCATGGGCTGCAGCCTGCTAGGCTCTTTTGTCCACGGGATTTCTCAGACGAGAATACTGGAGTGGGTTGCCATGTCCTCCTCCAGGGGATCTTCCTGACTCAGGGATCTAACCTGTGTCTCCTTCATTGGAAGGCAAATTCTTTACCACTGAGACACTGGAAGCCCTCATGTGGGTAAGGTAACATGTTTAGAGTCACAAACAGTTATTGGTGGAGCCTGGATTAGAACACAGGCTTTTGCTCCAAGCTCTCATGCTTTTTCCACACTATCTCTGAAAAATGTCCCTATGTCACTAAATCCTCAATTTCTTTCATGATGCAGTAGCAACTGGTCATGCATGTCTATTCCAGTGTTATTAATTTAATATTTTAATTTAAAATTAATTAAAACGGAATAAAAATCTAGTTCCCTGATCACACTAAGTAGGTTTCTGATCTACCTAGTAGGTTTTGGGAAAGCATTTTTAAAAGCAAGCTGAACGATAGGAGTTGCAGGATGTGTGATCAGCTTGTGCACAGTTCTCTGGTTGATGGTGAGGTAAGAAGGTAGTGTCACAGGGGTTATCATCAATGCTCAGGCTCCAGTAGGTCAGAGTCTACATGTTCACGGTCGTCAAGTAGTTAACTTCTTCCATTTGGCGGGGTTTTTATCATCTGTGAAACAACTCAGGATATATGCTTCAGATACTGTTATCTATGTATTTCAGGGAGGAGCTATTCTGTAACTGCCACATGGCTGATTTACCATTTAAATTGTTACCAGTTCTCCTGGTCTAACTGCTACTTTTGTAATTATATGGTCACATTCTTTCAATCATTAATTCTTGTGTCAGGCTTTTGTGACTCAGGAGAGGCCTGAGAGACTGGCTTTTCTACAAATAAGATGCAGGCAGAGGGAATGGGGGTAGGGGTCTGTCCTGGGAAGGCCTCATAGGGTCCTGCTCCATTACAAGGATATAGGCTAATATTAATCATGGTCAAAACCAAAATACCTAAAGTTTCTTCAGAATAAAATGGATACCTAACTAGCTTTGTAATCTTCACTGTTTTTCCTCAGCATTGTCAGTTCTAAAAGACTCCACATTAAAAATTATCTCTCAGGTTGGTGAAAACTGCTCTCCTTATCCTAAAGTCACTGACTCCTTATTCTTGCTTTCCCAATGCTAAACAAAGCAAACTTTTAGTTAAAACTGGATTAAACCTGTTTGTATGCCCAAACCGTCAACTTTATCCCCACCCACTAATCCCTCCTCCCACCTGCCAGCATCCTTAGACTCCCTTCACCCCTTCCACACCCTGATATAGAAGCTGTACCAAATGTGCCCAGAAGAATGAGACCTCCTTTCATACAAAACAGACAAAAGATAACCAATTGAACTGCCAACTTTATTAGGGCGATGGAATTATCATTTATTTTTAAAGTATTTCTGAGTCTATTCCAGAGCAATTCCATCAAATTCCCCTTATCTTTTCTGTAGAGCTAAGCTATCTCAGGCACCAAAGGATCACCTGAGTTGGGATAGCACAACATGGAACAAATGGATAACAGTACTTTCGAGATGGTCAGTGCTGGCGACCACTCAGATCTAAGAATGTCCAGACAGATGTTTCCGTTTCTGTTAATGTTTGGATAGTAAATTCAGGTGGAGAACGTGATTTTTGGTGGGTTGAAAGGATAGTTGGAAGGGAACTGGATCCTTAAGAAGAAGAGACTCCTCCCTGATACGGGCTGTCCTTGGGCCCCACAATCTTCGTTTGCCAGTGGAACATGTCATCGTCCACTGGCCCTGCCGAACATTGGGCGGGGAGGGGACGGGGTGTCTGCAGCACAGGTCTAGAAGCTCCTTGCAGATGTGCTTTAGGGCCATCGTCTGCTACACGTGACCAGTCTTTGGCTCTAGGCCTGGCGACAGGAAGAAGGCCACCAGGATGCTCACGGGGTGGAAGGAGCGGTGACAGACCACGCAGGCAGATGGGTGGGCTGAAGGCTGGCTGCGGGAGGGTCGAGGCGGGCTTCATGGGAGGCGGACGGGTGGTGGAGAAGGTAACTGAGGAGGGAGGGAGAAGAGCCCTTGACCAGACCTGATGAGCTACTGGACGCTAGTAGTTCGTGGCCACCGCCTCCTCCCGCTGTCCAGAGTTGGAGACTACCGCCTGGAGGCCGCGCAGCTGGGAGGACGCACCACCCGGAGACACCGCCTCCCGGTGAAACAGCCGCACTCGCCCCGAGCTGCCAGCCTCAGCTGCTCACCCCTGCCGACTACACTGGGGCCCCGGGGAAAGGCGAGGACCAGCTCCGTGAGGTCACAAGGGCCACACTGATGACACAACTCAGTGTCTCCAAGGGCGGGTCTCACCTAGGTGGTAGGCAGCGGGGTTTACGATAGAGGGGGAGGGGCGGAGTAGGTGAAGAGAGGAGGGGATGGGGTTGGGAATGGAAGGGGGAGAAGACAGAGAGGGGAGGTTCAGGGTCGAGGATTGGGGAGCGAGTGGGGGTTGGACGGGCCGGGATCTGCCTGGCACTCTAAGCCCTGGTGCTCTTGGTTGGCAGGCTGGGCCACACAAACTGTCCACCAATGAGAGTTACCTCATTAGATAAGAGCAGTTCAATGTATTCCCCTCTTCCCCCTCAATAACACAGATTCGCCATTGGTTTTATACAAATTTATTCTGTCATATATATGTATATATACATATAATTGTGAGTGAACTGCATACATTCTGGCCTTTATTTCTAGATATTTCTATGTTTCCTAGGAGAAACATTGTTTTATATGATCATCAAATTTAGTATTGTTCAACACATTTATTTATTTTTGTAATTCATTTATTTTAGTTGAGCCACCTTCCCTGGTGGCTCAGACAGTAAAGGCGTCTGCCTACAATGCAGGGGACCCAGGTTCCATCTCTGGGTTGGGAAGATCCCCTGGAGAAGGAAATGGCAACCCACTCCAGTACTCTTGCCTGGAAAATCCCATGGATGGAGGAGCCTGGTAGGCTACAGTCCATGGGGTCACCAAGAGTCGGACATGACTGAGCAACTTCACTTTCACTATTTTATTTGGAGAACAACTAGTTTACAATATTGTGATGGTTTTTGCCATACATCAGTATGAATCTGCTGCAGGTATACATGTGTCCACCTCTCTTCACCCTGAAATCCCCTCCCACCTCCCTAACCATCCTATCCCTCTGGGTTATCCCTAAACACTGACTTTGGTTGTCCTCCTTCATGCATGGAAACTTGCATTGGTCATCTATCTTACATATGGTAATGTGCATATTTCAATGATATTCTCTCAAATCATCCCCCCCTCACCTTCTCCCACTGAGTCCAAAAGTCAGTTCTTTACATCTGTGTCTCCTTTGCTGCCCTGCATGTAGGATTGTTGGCATTGTCTTTCTAAATTCCATATATATGTGTTAATATACAGTATTTGTGTTTCTCTTTCTGACTTACCTCACTCCATAATAGTTTTCTTTCCCACTCCTCTCTACAAACCATATACTTTGAATAGAGTTCTTAGCTACTCAATATTCACTCCTCTCCCAGAATACAATATTCTTGTCTGTACATCACAGTGATTCTCAAAGCCACGTGGGCTGGGAGCTAATGAGATGAATCTTTGGGAGTGAAACTACTGTGTTTTATCCATCATTAAAATTGATATACTCCTTATCTGTGAATTTGAATAATGCTGAGTATAAAGAGCAATATCACAGATGACAGTTTATTTTACCTGTGAATGTTCTGTACATATCAGAATCATGCCCTTCTTTCAATGTCTGATGTTCTTTTTTCTTTTCCTTTTGAATGTCTGAGAATTCATTTCATGTTGCTTTCAGTTAACTATATTTTTGGCAAGAAAATTATAAAGAAGATAACTTTCATATCCAATTTATTCTCAGCATCCATATATAAGTTATCTAAATTTTGTGTATCTCAGTCTTTCCATCTGTGAAAAGGAATGAGAAATACTGAATATATATCATTAGCTATTTGTTACTAAAGTAATGTGTTTGCATATAGAATGCTTCTTGAAATGAATATACATGCTCCACTATTCACCAGTCTCATGCTGATTTTGTATCACTAATTAAGATCATGTATATGAAATCTCTTTTTAAAACTGTGAGGCATTGTACAAATATAAAGTACCATTATAAAAGAACAATATGATATTTTCATCTTTGCTAAGTATTCTCTGTAACATTATCTCATTTAAAGTTCTTAGCAAAATTATATTCAGTGAGTGCATGGGCACTGCACTCAATGAATGCAATTACTCTAAATAATAACAATAATTTTTATATAAAATATTAATATTATTATATGAAATATACTTAGTTTCAAGCAGGCATTCTAGAAATAGTATAATTTTTCAGGTGGTTAGTGAAACCTAATTTACAGGTAGAACATATTTTGAACTATCTTGCCCTACGTATAAATGGCTATATAGTTTAACATGTTGACATATAAACACTAAGATAGTATCATCCTTAGAAATTTAGTGACTAAAAAAATAAAACCACTTCCATAGCTTAAATGGTTAAATGGCTTGTCTCTATGTTTAAAAGTAGACAAAAAGATAACTACAGGTTCTTGTTTCAGTAAGTTAAGAGTAAGTGCAACCCAAAGTGGACAACATCTTGACTTGACATCCAATGAGTACCATAATCTGCATACATGGATTTGTTTGTTTATATTTTAAAGAGCATAGCCTTTTCTGATATGAATAGAGTGTCACTGGAAGATATTCTATATCAATAAAAGCTAGTTTATTGAGAAAATTAATACAAAGTTTTATTTGGATATTATTTTACATAAGTATATTAGTATATGGATGTGTGTAATGCATGTGTGTATACATATACCTGTGTTTTGTATTGATTTGCAGTAACTTTGACATATTTAGCATAAGAAGAAAGAACCCAGGGCAGAAAAATAACACATTTCATTAGCTAATTAAAGGAGTTAGAGATTTATGAGCCATTTTCTAATCCTTGGTTTGAAAATAATAGTAATAATGACAATGACAACAATAATAGCTCCACTCATAAGTATTTACTACATCTCAAGATTTTCTCATTTTATCACTTAACCATGTTGTTGTTCAGTTGCTCAATCATGTCTGACTCTTTGTGACCCCATGGACTGCAGCACTCCAGGCTCCCCGTCCTTCATTATCTCCTGGAGTTTGCTCAAACTCTTCTCCATTGAATCGGTGATGCCATCCAACCATCTCATACTCTATTGTCCCCTTCATATTTGATATTACTTGTGGTAGCTTAACGGTAAAGAATCTGCCCACCAATGCAGGAGATGCAAATTAAATCCCTGGGTCAGGAAGATCCCTTCGAGAAGGAAATGGTAACCCACTCCAGTATTCTTGTCTGGAGAATTTCATGGACAGAGGAGCCTGGCGGACTACAGTCCATGGGGTCACAAAAGAGTTGGACAGGGCTTAGCAATTAACAACAACAGCATGTCTCTTAAGTAGATAACAAAAATCAAACTCAGAGAGGCTCAATAATTTGCCTAAATCCACACAACCAGTAAATAGAGGAACCAAATGAGGTGTTTATTTTTTTTAATGTTGTGCTTTTTTTTTAAATGTATGTGACAGTATTTTTATATTGAGGTATCATTTACATGTCACAAAATTCACCCTTTTAAGTGTACAGTTTTAAGTAGTTTTTCAGTATATTCACAAAGGTGTGCATCCATCACCACTATCAAATTATAGAACATTTTCATGGCAATCACTTTCCATTCCCTTCTCGTCTCAATCCCTGGCAACCATGAACCTACTTTCTTTCTCTGTAGCTTTGCCTATCCTGGGCATTTCACATAAATGACAGCAAACAATATGAGACATTTTTCTGCTTGGATTCTCTCACTTAGCATAATGTTTTCAAGTTTCATTCGTGTTATAGAATGTATCAATAGTTCATTACATTTTTAACATCAAATGATATTCCATTGCATGGATATTCCATATTTTATTTATTCATTCATCAGTTGGACATTATTTTATCCAAATTTTAATAATATTATGAATAATGCTGCTATGAATATCCATGTACAAGTTTTTATGTAAACTTATTCCTTTAGTTCTTTTGGATACATACTTAAGAGTCAAATTGTTTGGTCATGTTGTAATTCTATCCTTAACTTTTTGAATAACTGACAAATTGTTTATGAAAGCCCAGTAGAATTTTTAAACAATTCGATAGTTAAGAAGTATCACTATCAAATAGCTTCCAAAATTCAAAGCAACAAGATGAAAAAAAAAAATCTATAGTTCTCCCTTTTCATAAGTGAAAATGCCCAAGGGTAGCTCAATGAACTAAATAAAAAATGATTATTCTACTCACTCGTATAAATATTGGCCAAACAGCCCTGAAGTTTTGAAGATTCAAAGTGGTGCAAGAAAGGAGAACCCTCTCTAGTGAAGATATGCTTATTTTCCTAATTATACTATCTCTTTTTTTGGTTTTGTTTTGCACTTTTAATGTAAATGTGCATGCTATTTTAAATAATCATATGTGCAGCATTAAACAGCTACATTAATTCAGTTACTGATTACTCTCTGTATTTAAAGCTATGTGTTTGAAAAGCCTGCATTACTTTGCACCATTCAGGAATGGAAAATCTATATTCTGTTATTTACTTGTACAAAATCAAAGAAAGTAAATTAATTGTAAAAGGAATTTATAACTGAGTGATCTGTGAACATTAGTAATACTCTTCTATAGTTTTGTGAGGGTGCAGTTTATTGTTTCTGAATGACAATAGAACACATATTTTCTCTATAAGTCACTTTGTTTAATGTTATTTCTCTTAAAACTTGCCAGTTGAAAGAAAGCATTAATCTCCACTGTAACCTGTATTTTTTCCTTCTGTGCTTTCACTAATTGGGTTCACCATGATGTTAGAGAATTGGTAGTTAACTAAACCCAAGATCCCAAACTAATAAGCTGGATGAAGGACTTAAATTTATTCCTCTATATCGAGATGTGGACATGTACACTTTTTAAAAATTTCTTATTTTATCACTTTTTTTAGGAGGGTGGTTTAGAGTGGTGATTGGGAGCAATAACCAGAAGAAAAGCAAAATCTTTCATGCTTTCAATACTGGAATGTCACAGACAGAAAGGATAGGTCTTATAGTATCTGAAATAACTCTCTGGGAAATGAAAGGAAGCTTATGGTTGAAGTCTCCTTATTTGGAGGATGTAGAGAATGTGAACTTTGAATGAATTTGGGAATTTTTTTCTCTTTCCTATTTGTTTTAAACTGAATTGAAAGTAGTAATATGCTATCCACTGTGATCAGTATGGTTTACAATACACATTTACGTACAATTGAACTGAAAATACATGTGCAGGAAAGAAAAAGTAGATGAATTAATATTAAGGATAATATTAAAGAGAAGGATGTCAAAATACACAGTTGGATGAGATACTGAAGAAAGGGAAGCTAATTTATCCCAATATTCAAAACACTCCTGGATCTAATAATCTACTCTCAAGGATTAAAGAGAAGAATTTCAAGTTAAGCATGAATAACAAATAAAACTATGTGCATTATTGATAAGTACATAGGATGATCTTAAAGACTGACCTTTTTAGAACCTTCCTTTATCAGAGTTTGGTCGATGGAAGAGGGAGTTTTACAGTGATACTCTCTTGTCAGATAGTGTCATTGTGTGGCATAGGCAAGCTACTCCCAAGTGTCTTTTACAGCAGAGCTAAAATAAGGTGTTCCTTAACATCAAAAAATAACATACTGTTTCTTATTAGGTTTCCCTGTAAAAGAGCCTGAAGGTATGAACTTGATTCAGTTTTAGTGAAACCACTTCCTTGTTATATTTTCTCATTACTTTTTAAGAAGAGTGTAAATAGATTGTAAACTCCACTGAGGGCAGTGTTATTTCATCCTTTTTTGCTGACTGCTAGATCTCCAGCACTTATAACAGTGTCTGACACATAGTAGGTACTCAATAAGTATCTTTTGAATAAATAATTTTATGGCTAATTAATCAAAAATTATTGGAAGGAGGGGAGAGAGGCTCAAGACGGAGCTGATATATGTACAGTTAGGGCTGATTTGCATTGTATGGCAGAAATGAATGCAACACTGTAAAGTAGTTTCCCCCCAAACAAATTTTAAACAGAATGGTTTTTACTCTGAAATATTCATAGAATCACTAATTGAAAATTGGGATTCCTGGCATGATAAAAATGCTGTACAAATTGTGTGAATAAAGTAAAATTACTTAGATTATGTCAAAGATATTTACTTTTATAAAAGAATTTGGTAATGATCGAGGCAACATCTAAATATGAAAATACATTTTTATTCCAGAATGTAGAAATCCTCTTAAGTTCTCAAGATGGATTCATGAGAGTAAGAAGAATAGTTTTTAATTAAGGCCAATACTATTTGCAGGATTTTACTTTTTGTATTCATGCTAAATATTTTGGTCATTCGAGGCAAATAGCTGACTCATTGGAAAAGTCCCTTATGCTGGGAAAGATTGCGGGCAGAAGGAGAAGGGGATGACAGAGGATAAGATGTTTGGATGGCATCACTGACTCAATGGACATGAGTTTGAGCAAGCTCCAGGAGTTGGTGATGGACAGGGAAGTCTGGAGTGCTGCAGTCCATGGGGTTGCAAAGAGTTGAACAAGACTGGGCAACTGAACAACAACATTCATGCTAACCACTCTAATTTGTTTACTTGTTTTTGAACTGTATCTCTGAGGACAAACGTCTATGATTTGTGATGGGCTTCTTGTATTTTGAGTTTCCTTTGTACGTTTGGCGGTTCCACTCTATTTTGCCTCTCTTTTCAGAACACAGACAACTTAGATGATTTTCAAATAATGCTGATTTTCCATAAAATTTCAAACTACTATGTTATTATTTTCACAGAGGGGTTCTCATTGGGGAAAAGGAGTCTTTCATTTATAGGAAATGTTATTTTGTTTTTTACTTTTCTATGAATCTAAAATTATTCCAAAATAAACTGGTTTTTATAAGACTTACTCTTATATACCTACATATAAAATGCAAAACTACAAAACTACTGAAGGATTTTTTTTAAATAAGGCTGTTTTAGGCTGTTTTAACTGCTATAACAAAATATCACAAATTTGGTAGTTTATAAACAACAAAAATCTATTTCTCACAGCTTTGGAGGCTGGTAAGTCCAAGATCAAGATGCCAACATGGTTTCCTGTATCTCCCTTAATTGGTTTCCTCATTGTTAACTTTTTGCATCACTGTGGTACATTTGTTAAAACCAGGAAATTAACATTAGCTTGTTACTATTAACTAAGACCTGTGCTTTAATAACTCTGTACAGCTTATTTGATAAATAGAAAATCATTTGAGAAAATGATTTTGGAGATAGGCCCTTCCAAACCAAATAATAAAAACTCAGTTGATAAGACATTTTTGTATATACTTTCAATGGGCACGAATCCTTTAAAACAAATTCAATGGAACTGTCCAGCTTTGTATAGCAAAGATTGCTATAAGAAACATAAGCAAACTTATTAATATTAAAAATATCTGAATTCTGTGGGATGCTCATTTTGTGTTCCTTTGAATTGACTTATATTTGGCAGCATTTGTAGACTTGAATTTAATTGCAACATTCTGATTTTTCCTTATAATTTTTGAAGTTCAAGGATGAACCTACTGATTTTGTTCCTATCGATGTTTAAGAACTATGCTAAGAATCATATCTCTGCTTAGTAGCCATTAAACTTGTCCTTAGAACTATGGCTGGACTATGATGATATAATTAAAACCCAAAGTTTTCAAACTATTTAGGAAGGATTATAATATTCTTTACTTTTTCCACTAACTGAAGATATTTATTTTTGTATAGTGAAAAGACTGGTTTCCAGGATAGATAAGCACTGAAATTTGACTAGAGAAGAAAACTGTTTCATTGCAACCTGAGCCAAAACATACTTACAATTTTTAAAATAAAATTTTCCACTTGAATACACTCATGGAAAAATAGCTTAAGGAAATGAACTTTCTTAACCTCTAAACACAGTTTGACTATTCTTTAAATATTTTATAATAGAAAACAAATTATTGAGTATTTCAATTGGCAGTCATTTTCTGTAGTAAAGAATAAAAGACACTATCCTTTGGAAGAGGACACTGACTTTCTCACTGATGTCACTAAAAGCCATGCTATATATAACATGAATGAACTGACCATTAGTCTACCTGCCAGAATGTTCATTTCAAGAAGTTCACATATATTCCTTCCAACAACCTCCCAGCTGCCTCTAACTCTTCCTAGCCAAAATAGTTATACAAAGTATGAGCTTAATCTTTTTTTTTCCAAACACTTAAAATTTCCAGATTTGATTTTCATTCTCCTCTTTTTAAATTGTTTTTTATTGTGGTAAAAGTCACATAGTAGAAAACATACAATTTAAACCACATTTAACTGTACATTTCAGTGGTACTAAGTACATTCACATTGTTGTGAAATTCTCACCATCATCCATCTCTTAAATTTTTTACTTTCTTAAACTGAAACTCTGTCCCCATTTAAACACAATGTCTACATTTCCCCTTTCCCACCTGCTTCCAACCCCTGGCATCTACCAACGTACTTTCTGACTATGAATTTGACTATTCTAAGTGCCTCATGTAAGTGGAATCAGACAGTATTTGTCTGCACCTTCTTTATATCGGAATGCATTTTTAAGGTTAACTTACTTTATTTCCTACAGACAGATTGTACCTTCTTTTCTTTCCCCCTGTGCTGTACAGTAGGTCTCATCAGTTATCATTATACACATAGTAGTGTATATATGGGCTTCCCAGGTGACGATAGTGGTAAAGAACCCGCCTGCCAATGCAGGGTTGGGAAGATCCCCTGGAGTAGGGCATAGCAAACCACTCCAGTATTCTTATGAGGAGAATTCCATGAACAGAGGAGCCTGTTGGGTTACAGTCAATAGGGTCACAAAGAGCCGGACACGACTGAAGAGACTCAGCATGCATAGCATGCAGTGCATATATGTCAATAACGTCACTCAGTTTATCTTCTGTCTCTCCCTCTTTGTACCCTTAAGTTTATTTTCTACATCTATGCCTCTATTTCTGCTTTGCAAATAGCTTCATCTGTATTTTTCCCCTAAATCCCACATATATATGTTAATATATGATATTTTCCTCTTTCTGACTCACTTCACTCTGTATGACAATTTCTAGGTCCATCCACGTCTCTTCAAATGACATAGTTTTCTTCCTTTTTATGGCTGAGTAATGTTGTGGTTCCGGAGAAGGCAATGGCACCCCACTCCAGTACTCTTGCCTGAAAAATCCCATGGACGGAGGAGCCTGGTAGGCTGTAGTCCATGGGGTCGCTAAGAGCTGGACACGACTGAGCGACTTCACTTTCACTTTTCACTTTCATGCATTGGAGAAGGAAATGGCAACCCACCCCAGTGTTCTTGCCTGGAGAATCCCAGGGATGGGGGAGCCTGGTGGGCTGCCATCTATGGGATCGCACAGAGTTGGACATAACTGAAGCGACTTAGCAGCAGCAGCAGCAGCAGCAGCAATGTTGTTCAGTTGCTAAGTTCTGTTTTTGTGACACCATGGACTGCAGCAAACCAGGCTTCCCTGTCCTTCACTATCTCCTGGAGTTTGCTCAAAATCATGTCCATTGAGGCAGTGATGCCATCCAAACATCCCATGCTTATCTCCACCTTCTCCTTCTGCCCTCAATCTTTCCCAGTGTCAGGGACTTTCCAATGACTCAACACTTCAGATCAAGTGGCCAAAGTATTGCAGCTTCAGCTTTAGCATCAGTCCTTCCAATGAATATTTAGGGTTGATTTCCTTTGGGATTGACTGGTTTGATCTCCTTGCTGCCCAAGTGGCTCTCAAGAGTCTCCTCCAGCACCACAGTTTGAAAGCATCAATTCTTCAGCATTCAGCCATCTTTATGGTCCAACTCTCACACCCATAGATGACTACTGGAAAAAACAGAGCTTTGACTATGTGGACCTTTGTTGGCAAAGTAATGTCTCTGATTTTTAATGTGTTGACTAGGTTGGTCATAGCTTTTCTTCCAAGGAGCAAGGGTCTTTGGATTTCTTGGCTGCAGTCAATGTCCATAGTGATTTTGGAGGTCAAGAAAACACAATTTCCCACAGTGTCCAACTTTTCCCATCTATTTGCTTTGCAGTGATGGGACCACAATCACAGAAAACTATCAAACTGATCACATGGACCACAGCCTTGTCTAACTCAGTGAAACTATGAGCCATGCCATGTAGCTCCACCTAAGATGGATGGGTCATGGTGGAGAATTCTGACAAAATACAGCCCACTGGAGAAGGGAATGCCAAACCACTTCAGTATTCTTGCCTTAAGAACCCCATGAACAGTATGAAAAGGTAAAAAAAAAAAATATATGACACTGAAAGATGAACTCCCCAGGTCGGTAGGTGCCCAATATACTACTGGAGAAAAGTAGAGAAATAACTTCAGAAAGAATGAAGGGATGGAGCCAAAGCAAAAACAATGCCCAGTTGTTGATGTGATTGGTGATGGAAGTAAGTCCAATACTCTAAAGAACAATATTCCATAGGTACCTGGAATGTTAGGTCCATGAATCAAGGCAAATTAGAAGTTGTCAAAAAGGAGATGGCAAGAGTCAACAACAGCAATGTAGGAATCAGTGAACTAAAATGGACAGGGATGGGATAATTTAACTCAGAGGACCATTATATATACTACTGTGGGAATAATCTGTTAGAAGAAATGACATAGCCCTTATAGTCAACAAAAGAGTCCAAAATGAAGCACTTGGGTGCAATTTTAAAAATTACAGAATGATCTCTATTAATTTCCAAGGCAAACCATTCAATATCACAATAATACAACTCTGCCCTGACCAGTAATGCTGAAGAAGCTAAAGTTGAAAGGTTCTATGAAGACCCACAAGACCGTTTAGAACTAAAACCAGAAAAAGATGTCCTTTTCATTATAGGGGACTGGAATGCAAAAGTAGGAAGTCAAGAGATACATGGAGAAGCAGGCAATTTTGGCCACGGAGTACAAAATGAAGCAGGGAAAAGGCTAACAGAGTTTTTCCACGAGATTTTTACCCAGAGAATGCACTGGTCATAGCAAAGACCCACTTCCAAAAACACAGGTAATACTTCTAGGCATGGACATCAAAAAATGGTCAATACCAAAATCAGACTGATTATATTCTTTGCAGCCAAAGATGGAGAAGTTCTATATAGTCAGGAAAAACAAGACTGGGAGCTGACTGTGGCTCAGATCATGAACACCTTACTGCAAAATTCACACTTAAATTGAAGAAAGTAGAGAAAACCACTATACCATGCAAGTATGACATAAATCAAATCCCTTACAATTATACAGTGAAAGTGATGAATAGATTCAAGGGAATAGGTCTGATAGACAGAGTGCCTGAAGAACTATGGATGGAGGTTTGTGACATTGTACAGGAGCCAGTGATCAAGACCATCCTCAAGAAAAAGAAATGCAAAAAGACAAAATGGTTTTCTGAAGAGGCCTTACAAATAGCTGTGTAAAGAAGAGAAGCAAAAGACAAAGGAGAAAAAGAAAGATATACCCATTTGAATGAAGAGTTCCAAAGAATACCAAGGAGACATAAGAAAGTCTTCCTCAGTGATCAATGCAAAGAAATAGATGAAAACAAAATAAAGCAATAAATGCTGGAGAGGGTGTGAAGAAAAGGGAACCCTCTTACACTGTTGGTGGGAATGCAAACTAGTACAGCCGCTATGGAGAACAGTGTGGAGATTTCTTTAAAAAAACTGGAATTAGAACGGCCATATGACCCAGCAATCCCACTTCTGGGCATACACACTGAGGAAACCAGATCTGAAAGAGACACATGCACCCCAATGTTCATCGCAGCGCTATTTATAATAGCCAGGACATGGAAGCAACCTAGATGCCCATCAGCAGACAAATGGATAAGAAAGCTGTGGTACATATACACAATGGAATATTACTCAACCATTAAAAAGAATTCATTTGAATCAGTTCTAATGAGATGGATGAAACCGGAGCCCCTTTTACAGAGTGAAGTAAGCCAGAAAGATAAAGACCATTACAGCATACTAACGCATATATATGGAATTTAGAAAGATGGTAACGATAACCCTATATGCAAAACAGAAAAAGAGACACAGATGTACAGAACAGACTTTTGGACTCTGTGGGAGAAGGTGAGGGTGGGATGTTTCAAGAGAACAGCATCGAAACATGTATATTATCAAGTGTGAAACAGATCACCAGTCCAGGCTGGATGCATGAGACAAGTGCTCGGGCCTGGGAAGACCCAGAGGAATCGGGTGGAGAGGGTGGTGGGAGGGGGGATCAGGATGGGGAATACATGTAAATCCATGGCTGATTCATGTCAACATATGACAAAAACCACTACAATATTGTAAAGTAGTTAGCCTCCAACTAATAAAACTAAATGGAAAAAGAAAAAAAAGAAACCACTCAAAATAATGGGAAAGACTATATATCTCTTCAAGTAAATTAGATACCAAGGGAACATTTCATGCAAAGATGGGCACGATAAACAACAGAAATGGAATGGACCTAGCAAAAGCAGAAGATACTAAGAAGATGTGGCAAAAATACACAGAAGAACTATGCAAAAAAGATCTTCATGACCCAGGTAATCAGGATGGTGTGATCACTCACCTAGAGCCAGCCATCATGGAGTGAGAAGTCAAGTAGGCCTTGGGAAGCATCACTATGAAAAAAGCTAGTGGAGGTGATGGAATTCCAGTTGAGCTATTTCAAGGCCTAAAAGATAATACTGCAAAAGTGCTGCCCTCAATATGCCAGCAAATATGGAAAACTCATCAGTGGCCACAGGACTGGAAAAGGTCAGTTTTCATTCCAATCCCAAAGAAAGGCAATGCTCAAAGAAAGAATGCTCAAACTACCACACAATTGAACTCATCTCACATGTTAGTAAAGTAATGCTCAATATTCTCCAAGCCAGGCTTCAACACTACATGAGCCATGAACTTCCAGATGTTCAAGCTGGATTTAGAAAATGCAGAAGAACCAGAGATCAAATTGCCAACATCTGTTGGCTCTTACAAAAGCAAGACAGTTCCAGGAAAACATCTACTTCTGCTTTATTGACTAGGCCAAAGCCTTTGACTGTATGAATCACAACAAACTGTGGAAAATTCTCAAAGAGATGGGAATATCAGACCACCTCACTTGCTTCCTGAGAAATCTGAATACAGATCAAGAAACAACCGTTCAAACTGGACATGGAACAACAGACTGGTTCCCAATCAAGAAAGGAGTACGTCAAGGCTGTATATTGCCATCCTGCTTCTTTAAATTATATGCAAAGTGTATCATGAGAAATGCTGGACTGAATGAAGCACAAACTGGAATCAAGATTGCCAGGAGAAATATCAATAACCTCAGATATGCATATGACACCACATTTATTGCAGAAAGCAAAGAAGAACTAATGAGCTTCTTGATGAAAGTGAAAGAGGAGAGTGAAAAAGCTGGCTTAAAACTCAACATTCAGAAAACTAAGATCATGCCATCTGGTCCCATCACTTCATGGCAAATAGATGGGAAAGCAATGGAAACAGTGACAGATTTTATTTTCTTGGGCTCCAGAATCACTGCAGATGGTGACTGCAGCCATGAAATTAAAAGACACTTGCTCCTTGGAAAAAAAGCTTTGACCAACTTAGACAGCATATTAAAAACCAGATACATTTCTTTGCCAATAAATGTTCGTCTTGTCAAAGCTATGGTTTTTCCAGTAGTCATGTATGATTGTGTGTGTTGGACCATAAAGTTAGCCAAAAACTGGTGCTTTTGAACTGTAATGTTGGAGAAGACTCTTGAGAGTCCCTTGGACTGCAAGGAGATCCAACCAGTCCATCCTGAAGGAACTCAGTCCTGAATATTCATTGAAAGGACTGATGTTGGAGCTGAAGCTCCAATACTTTGGCCACCTGATGCAAAGAACTGACTCATTGGAAAAGACCCTGATGCTGGGAAAGATTGAAGGCAGGAAAAGAAGGGAACGGCAGAGGATGAGATGGTTGGATGACATCACCGACTGGATGGACAAGAGTTTGAGCAAGCTCCGGGAATTGGTGATGGACAGGGAAACCTTGGCGTGCTGCAGTCAATGGAGTCGCAAAGAGTAGGATACGACTGATTGACTGAACTGACTGACTGACTGACTGATGGGACCAGATGCCATGATCTTAGTTTTTTGAATGCTGTGTTTTAAACTAGCTTTTTGACTCTCCTCTTTCACTTTCATTAAAGGCCTATTCCTTTTTGCTTTCTGCCATGGGTGGTATTATCTGTATCTCTGAGGTCGCTGATACTTCTCCCAGCAATCTTGATTCCAGCTTGTATGTCACCCAGCCTGGCATTTCCCATGATGTACTTTGCATATAAGTTAAATAAGCAGGTTGACAATATACAGTCTTGATGTACTCCTTTCCCAATTTTAAACCAGTCCATTGTTCCATGTCCATTTCTAACTGTTGCTTCTTGACCTGCATACAAGTTTTTCAGGAAGTAGAAAAAGTGGTCTAGTATTCCCAACTCTTTAAGAAATTTCCACCTTCTCGTGACCCACGCAGTCAAAGGGTTTAGCATAGACAATGTAGTAGTAGATTTTTTTCTGGATCATAGACAAGAGTGAGAATTCCAGAAAATTTTAATAGTAATAATCCATTTTATATATGTACCACATCTTCTTTATCCATTTCTCTGTTGATGGACAATTAAGTTACTTCTGTGCCCTGCCTATTGTAAGTAATCCCATTCTCCTCTTGCAGTACATCTGAGAACTGTTTATCAAGAGTGAACAGAAATGGGAATATACATGAGAACTGTGAAATGATTCATGCCTTAAAATTAATCTAGTCATAATTTAGTCTAGAGTTCAATTCAGTTCAGTCACTCAGTCCTGTCCTATTCTTTTCGACTCCCTGGACTGCAGACGGCCAGGCTTCCCAGTCCATTACCAAGCCCTGAGTTTACACGAACTCATGTCCATCTAGTTGGTGATTCCATCCAACCATCTCATCCTCTGTTGTCCCCTTCTCCTCCTGCCTTCAATCTTTCCAAGCATCAGGGTATTTTCCAATGAGTAGGTTCTTCGCATCAGGTAGCCAAAGTATTGGAGCTTCAGCTTCAGCATCAGTCCTTCCAATGGATATCCAGAACTGATTTCCTTTGGGATGGACTGGCTTGATCTCTTTGAAGTTCAAGGGACTCTCAAGAGTCTTCTCCAACACCACAGCACAAAAGCATCAGTTATTTGGCACTCAGCTATCTTTGTGGTCCAACTCTCACAATCATACATGACTGCAGGAAAACCATAGTTTTGACTAGATGGACCTTTGCTGGCAAAGTAGCGTCTCTGGTTTTTAATATGCTGTCTAGGTTGGTCATCTCTTTTCTTCCAAAGGGCAAGTGTCTTTTAATTTTATGGCTGCAGTCACCATTTGCAGTGATTTTGGAGCCCAGGAAAATAAAGTCTGTCAGTGTTTCCATTGTTTCTCCACCTATTTGCCATGAAGTGAAGGACCAGATGCCATGAAATTAGTTTTCTGAATGTTGAGTTTTAAGCCAACATTTTGACTCTTCTCTTTCACTTTCATCAAGAAGCTCTTTAGTTCCTTTTCACTTTCTGTCATAAGGTTGGTGTCATCTGCATATCTGAGATTATTGACATTTCTTCTGGCAATCTTGATTCCAGTTTGTGCTTCAGCCAGTCCAACATTTCACATGATGTACCTATGGATATAAATTAAATAAGTGAGGTGACAACATACAGCCTTGACGTATCCTTTCCCAGTTTGTAACCAGTCTATTTTACATGTCTGGTCTTAACTGTTGCTTCTTAACCCGCATACAGATTTCTCAGGAGGCAGGTAAGGGGGTCTGGTATTCCCATCTCTTGAAGAATTTTTCACAGTTTTTTATGATCCACACAGTCAAAGGCTTTGATGTAGTCAATAAAACAGACATAGATGTTTTTGTGGAACTCTCTTCTTTTTCTATGATCCAACGGATGTTGGCAATTTTATCTCTGGTTCTTCTGCCTTTTGTAAATCCAGCTTGAACATCTGAGAGTTCTTGATTCACATTCTGTTGAAGATTTGCTTGGAGAATTTTGAGCATTACTTTGCTGATGTGTGAAATGAGTGCAAATCTGTGGTAGTTTTAACGTTCTTTGGCATTGCCTTTCTTTAGGATTGGAATGAAAACTGACCTTTTCCAGTCCTGTGGCCACTGCTAAATTTTCCAAATTTGCTGGCATATTGAGTGCAGCACTTTCACAGCATGATCTTTTAGGACTTGAAATAGCTCAGCTGGAATTCCATCACCTCCACTAGCTTTGTTTGTAGTGATGCTTCCTAAGGTCTACTTGACTTCAGACTCCAGAATGTCTCACTCTAGGTAAGCGATCACACCATCATGGTTATCTGGGTCATGAAGATTTTTTTGTATAGTTCTTCTGTGTATTCTTGCCACCTCTTCTTAATATCTTCTGCTTCTGCTAGGTCCATCCCATTTCTTTTATTGAGCCCATCTTTGCATGAAATATTTCTTTGGTATCTTAATTTTCTTGAAGAGACCTCTAGTCTTTCCCATTCTGTTGTTTTCCTCTATTTCTTTGTGTTGATTACTGAGGAAAGCTTTCTTATATCTCATTGGTATTCTTTGGAACTCTGCATTCAGATGGGTATATCTTTCCTTTTCTCCTTTGCCTTTCACTTATCTTTTCTCAACTGTTGTAAGGCCTTCTCAGACAACCATTTTGCCTTTTTGCATTTCTTTTTCTTGGGGATGGTCTTGATTCCTGCTTCCTGTACAATGTCACAAAATCTGTCCATAATTTTTCAGGCACTCTATCAGATGTAGTCCTTTGAATCTATTTGTCAGTTTTGCTGTATAAACATAAGGGATTTTGTTTAGGTCATACCTGAATGTTTTAGTGATTTTTCCCTACTTTCTTCCATTTAAGTCTGAATTTGACAATAAGAGTTCATGATCTGAGCCACAGTCATTTCCCTGTCTTGTTTTTGCTGACTGTATACAGCTTTTCCATCTTTGTCTGCAAATATAATCAATCTGATTTCAGTATTGACCATCTGGTGATGTCCATGTCTAGAGCTATCGCTTGTGTTGTGGAAGAGGATGTTTGTTATGACCAGTGTATTCTCTTGTCAAAATTCTATTAACCTTTACCCTCTGTCATTTTGTACTCCAACTCCAAACTTGCCTGTTACTCCAAGTATCTCTTGACTTCCTACTTTTGCATTCTACTCCTCTATGATGTTAAGGACATCTTTTTTTTTGGTGTTAGTTCTAGAAGGTCTTGTTGGTCATCACAGAAGGAAACATCTTCAGCTTCTTTGGCATTAATGGTTGGGGCACAGATCTAGATTACCGTGATATTGAATGGTTTGCCATGGAAATGGACAGAGACCATGCTGTCATTTTTGAGATGGCACCCAAGTACTGCATTTCAAACACTTTTGTTGGCTATAGGGCTACACCACTTTTTTTTCCTTTCTTTTTTAATGTTTATTTATTTATTTTACTTTACAATATTGTATTGGTTTTGCCATATATTTCTTCTATGGGATTCTTGCCCACAGTAGTAGATACAATGGTCATCTGGATTAAATTCGCCCATTCCAGTCCATTTTAGTTCAGTGATTTTTAAAATGTTGATAATATAATTATGTTAATTTTAATTTATTCCACTTCTTGTCATTTTATTAGTACTTCTGTGAGATAAGAGATAAGATTTAGTGCTATCAAATATATTTCAACTTCATTTTTTTTTTCCTATGAATGCAATATAGGAGCTTGTATCTTGGATTGGCCAGAGACTTCAAATCATGTCTAACTTCATCTGCCTCCCTTGGGCTAGCAGAGGCAGTTAAAATTAAGGTATACATGAAAATATATCACAGTATTTACTCAACAGTACCTTATTTGGGCTTCCCTGGTGACTCAGCTGATAAATAATCTGCCTGCACTGTATGAGACCTGGATTTGATCCCTGGTTTCAGAGGATCCCCTGGGGAAGGGAATGGCTACCCACTCCAGTATTCTGGCCTGGAGAATTACATGGAATATATAGTCCATGGGGTCACAAAGAGTTGAACATGACTGAGTGACTTTCACTTTCAGCTTATTTGGTCAAGTCATGATAATGGGTTAGAGCAATACTGGAGCACTGAACTGTGGGTTTTGTTTTGTTTTGTTTTTTTTCTTCTGAATCATAAAGATAATATCGGGGCACAAATATGAGGCATTTCTAAATTTTATATATATATACATATTCTTTAGAACAATACTTTACATCCTTTGTGAAGTATGGCTCAATAGATGAAATTTCTGTTTTCAATAAGTTGTTTGCCTCAAAGGATTCAAGGAAATGTGTTATATTACAATTTTGTTTTTCTAAAATAACAATCTTGTTTGGCTTCAAATTTTGAATTACAAACGTTATGTTTTTCTTCTTTCCTTCAAATATTATAGCATTTTTTTTTGGGGGGGGGCGGTCCTAAGATGACAGAGGAATAGGGTGGGGAGACCACTTTCTCCCCCAAAAATTCATCAAAAAATCATTTGAACCCTGAGCAAATACCACAAAACAACTTCTGAATGCTGGCAGAGGATACCAGGCACCCAAAAAGGCAGCTCATTGTCTTCAAAAGGAGGTAGGATAAAATACAAAAGATAAAAAAGAGACACAAGAGTTAGGGACAGAGACCTATCCCGGGGAGAAAGTCTTAAAAGAGGAGAAGTTTCCAAACACTGGGAAACCCTCTCACCGGCAGGTCTGTGGGGAGTTTTGGAATCTCAGAGGGCAACATTACCAAGAGGAAAAAATAAATAAATAAAACCCACAGATTACACGCCTAACTGCAACTCCCATTGATAAGTAGCCCAGACACTCGTGTTCGCCACCAGCAAGCGGGGGCTGAACAGGGTGGCGTGGGCTGCACTGCATAGGATAAGGACTGGGCCTGAATGCCCTGTGGGCAATCTGAGGGAGCTAACTTGAGATAGCAACCAAAATCATAGGATAGTCAGAGAGGGTAAAAGAGAGAGAGAGAGAGAGAGAGAGAGAGAGAGAGAGAGAGAACTTCCCCTTGAAAAGCTCTAACCTAAGTTCCAAATAGGAAAAGGAGTACATCAAGGCTGTATATTGTCACCCTGCTTATTTAACTTATATGCAGAGTACATCATGAGAAATGCTGGGCTGGAAGAAGCACAAGCTGGAATCAAGATTGCCAGGAGAAATATCAATAACCTCAGATATGCAGATGACACCACCCTTATGGCAGAAAGTGAAGAGGAACTAAAGAGCCTCTTGATTAAAGTGAAAGAGGAGAGTGAAAAAGTTGGCTTAAAGTTTAACATTCAGAAAACTAAGATCATGGCGTCTGGTCCCATCACCTCATGGGAAATAGATGGGGAGACAGTGGAAACAGTGTCAGATTTTATTTTTTTTGGGTTCCAAAATCACTGCAGATGGTGACTGCAGCCATGAAATTAAAAGACACTTACTCCTCGGAAGGAAAGTTATGACCAACCTAGATAGCATATTAAAAAGCAGAGACATTACTTTGCCAACAAAGGTCCATCTGGTCAAGGCTGTGGTTTTTCCAGTGGTCATGTATGGATGTAAGAGTTGGACTGTGAAGAAAGCTGAGTGCCGAAGAA
Organism: Cervus elaphus; assembly: GCF_910594005.1. Taxonomy (NCBI): domain Eukaryota; kingdom Metazoa; phylum Chordata; class Mammalia; order Artiodactyla; family Cervidae; genus Cervus; species Cervus elaphus. The sequence goes on from NC_057848.1 coordinate 92,642,505, forward strand.
TTGATGCTTTTGAACTGTGGTGTTGGAGAAGACTCTTGAGAGTCCCTTGGACTGCAAGGAGATCCAACCAGTCAATCCTGAGGAGATAAGTCCTGGGTGTTCGTTGGAAGGACTGATGCTGAAGCTGAAGCTCCAATACTTTGGCCACCTCATGGGAAGAGTTGACTCATTGGAAAATACCCTGATGCTGGGAAGGATTGGGGGCAGGAGGAGAAGGGGATGACAGAGGATGAGATGGCTGGATGGCATCACCGACTCGATGGACATGAATTTGGGTAAACTCCGGGAGTTGGTGATGGACAGGGAGGCCTGGTGTGCTGCGATTCATGGGGTCGCAAAGACTCGGAAACGACTGAGCGACTGAACTGAACTGAAGGCACTTCCTGGACCTCTTAAAGAACAAAGGACTGAGCGAATACCAGAAGGGATTTAGCAGGCTGTGGACAGGTCCATCCCCCACCGGAGGGAGGGAGGCAGGTGGGTGACAGCCAGAGTTAGAAGGGAAGGGGCAAACTTGGCACCAGAGACTGCATCCCCTACCAAGTTGCAAGCAGGCTCCCAGTTGCTAACCAAGTCTTCCTGGGATCCTGAACAGTTGACATCCGTCAGGAGGGTGGCAGCCAGAGATCAGCACTCCAGAAGAGACACATGGCATATCTGAGAATGCACTCCCACTGCGCACCCAGGAAACCTAGTTGCTGGGACAGGGGAAGTGATAAGATGCACCGCTCAGCTGGGAAAGGTGTGCTCACCAAGCACCTGGTCACCTGAGCTGCTCAGACCTAAGAAGGGCAAAAAAGGCAGGTCCAACTGAGTCTGTGCCTTTGTGGAGTACCCAAGCAGTACTCCTGGGCCTGAGCAGCGTCGATCTGGGAAGTGCACACAAGCCAGAGCCCACCTTAGACACTTCCCCAGAAGAGCAACCTGGAGCCTGAGCAGTGCAGACTGGGAGACCATACATACACGCCATTAGCGAGGGCAAACCCAGTGTGTCCCAGACACTGCCAGCACTCCCCAAACATGCCAGTGGTATTTGTTTGCAGTGTTCCTCCCTCCGTACAGCACAATTGAACAAGTGAGCCTAAATAAATGACCACCTTTGCCCCCTTGTGTCAGGGCAGAAGTTACATACAAAAGAGACTTGCACAGAGGAAGCCAAAATAAACCAGAGAAGAGGGAACGGCTTTGGAAGTGACAGGTGCAACAGATTAAAACTCTGTACTTAGCACTGGCTACATTGGAAGGGACCTATTGAGCTTGAGAAGAAGTATAAGGTGGAACAAAGAACTATCTGAAACTGAACTGACCACACATTGCCCTCAACAGCTCCAGAGAAATTCCTAGATATATTTTACTATTGTCATTTTTTATTTTTATTTTTTTTTATTTTTAAGTTCTTTATTACTACTTTAAGTTTCGTTTTAAAAACCTACTATTACCTTGAAAAAAATACATTATTTTAAAGCAAATTTAACAGTTTTTTAATATAACCTTTGCGATTTTTTTTAACACTGTATTTTTGAGAGTCTAACCTCTACTCCAGATTTTAACCTTTGTTTTTGGTATTTGTTATCAATTCTGTACCTTTAAGAATTCAATCTTAAGTACGCATTTTTACTTAGGAGTGTGATTACTGGCTTGATTGCTTTCTCCCATTTTGACTCTCCTTTTTCTCCCCCAGGTCACCTCTATCTTCTGCCTCTCCCTTCTCTTCTCTCCTTAACACTGCAAATCTCTTTGGGTGTCCCAGGCTGTGGAAAAAAACTTAGGGAACTGACCACAGGTTAGATTGGTCTCTCTCCTTTTGACTCCCCCTCCTCTCCTCCTGGTGACCTCTATCTCCTTCCTCCCTCTTCTCTTCACTATGGAACTCCTTGAACCTCTCTGAGTGTTCCAGACTGTGGAGAGCAAATAGGGAATTGATTACTGGCTAGATTGCTCTCTCCCATTTTGATTCCCCCTCTTTTCCTCCTGGTCACCTCTATCTACCTCTTCCCTCTTCTCTTCTTCATGTAACTCTGTGAACCTTTCTGGGTGTCCCTCACTGTGGAGAATTTTTTCACCATTAACCTAGATGTTTTATCATCAGTACTGTATGGATGGAGAAGTCTTGAGGCTACTATAAGGATAAGATTGAAAGCTAGATGCAGGAGGCTTAAATCCAAAACTTGAGAACACCAGAAAACTCCTGACTCCATGGACATTAATCAACAAAAGTTCATCCAAAAGCCTCCATACCTACACTGAAACCAAGCTCCACCCAAAAGCCACCACGTTTCAGAGCAAGACATATCAAGCTAATTCTCAAATAAAGCAGGAACATAACCCTGAGCACAAAAATACAGGCAGCCAAAAGTCACACCAAACCCATAGACACCTCAAACTCACTACTGGACACTTCATTGCACTCCAGAGAGAAGAGATCCATCTCCACCCACCAGGACACCAACACAAGCCTCCCTAACCAGGAAATCTTGACAAGCCACTTGTCTAACCCCATCCACAGGGAGGAACCTCCACAATAAAAAGGAACCACAAACTTCCAGCATACAGAAAGGCCACCCCAAAGGCATCAACCTAAACAAGATTAAAAGGCAGAGAAATATTCAGCAGGTAAAGGAACATGATAAAAGACCACCAAACCAAACAAAAGAAGAGGAGATACGGAGTCTAACTGAAAGAAAATTCAGAATAATGATAGCAAAAATGATCCAAAATTTTGAAAACAAAATGAAGGTACAGATAAATAGTCTGGAGATAAGGACTGAGAATATGCAAGAAAGTTAAACAAGGACCTAGAAGAAAAAAAAAAGTCAATCAACAATGAATAATGCAATAAATGAGATCAAAAGCCCTCTGGAGGGAACCAACAGTAGAATAACTGAGGCAGAAGATAAGATAAGTCAGGTGGAAGATAGAATGGTGGAAATAAATGTATCAGAGAGGAAAAAAGAATGAAAAGAAATGAGGACAACTCAGAGACCTCTGGGACAATGTTAAACGACCCAAAATACAAATCATAGGAGTCCCAGAAGAAGAAGACAAAAAGAAAGGCCATGAAAAATACTTGAGTAGATAATAGTTGAAAACTTCCCTAAAATGGCGAAGGAAAGAGTCACCCAAGTCCAAGAAATCCAGACAGTCCCAACCAGGATAAACCCAAGGCAAAACACCCCAAGGCACATATTAATCAAATTAATGAAGATCAGACACAAAAAGAAATATTTAAAGCAGCAAGGGAAAAACAACAAATAACTCACAAGGGGTTTCCCAGAGAGAACAGCTGATCTTTGAATAGAAACTCTTCAAGCCAGATGGGAATGGCAGTACATACTTAAAGTGATGAAAGAGAAAAACCTACAACCCAGATTACTGTACCCAGCAAGGATCTCATTCAAATACGAAGGAGAAATCAATAGGTTTACAGACAAGCAGAAGCTGAGAGAATTCAGCACCACCAAACCAGCTCTCCAGCAAATGCTAAATGATCTTCTCTAGACAGGAAACACAGAAAATGTTTATAAAATCGAATCTAAAACAGGAAATAAATGGCAACAGGATCATACTTATCAATAATTACCTTAAATGTAAATAGGTTGAATGCCCCAACCAAAAGACAAAGACTGGCTGAATGGAGACAAAACAACACCTATATATATGCTGTCTACAAGAGACCCACCTCAAACCTAGGTACACAAACATAGTGAAGGACTGGAAAAAGATATTTCACACAAATGGAGACCAAAAGAAAGCAGGAGTAGCAATACTCATATAAGATAAAATAGTCTTTGAAATAAAGGCTTTGAAAAGAGATAAAGAAGGACACTGCATAATGATCAAAGGATCAATTCAAGAAGATATAACAATTATAAATATATATGCACCCAACATAGGAGCACCACAATATGTAAGGTAAATGCTAACAAATATGAAAGGGGAATTTAACAGTAACACAATAATAGTAGGGGACTTTAATACCCCACTCACACCTATGGATAGATCAACTAAACAGAAAATTAGCAAGGAAAAACAAACTTTAAATGATACCTTGGGCCAGTTAGACCTAATTGATGTCTATGGGACGATTCATCCCAAAACAATGAATTTCACCTTTTTCTCAGGTGCACACGGAACCTTCCGCAGGATACATCACATCCTGGACCATAAATCTATCCTTGGTAAATTCAAAAAAATTGAAATCACTCAGGCATCTTTTCTGATTGCAATGTGGTAAGATTAGATGTCAACTACAAGACAAGAAAAAAAAACTATTAAAAATTCCAACATCTGGAGGCTAAACAACACACTTGTAAATAACCAACAAATCAGAAAAGAAATCAAAATAGAAATTAAAATCTGCATAGAAATGAATGAAAATGAAAACACAACAACCCAAAACCTATGGGATTCAGTAAAAGCAGTGTTAAAGGGAATGTTCATAGCAATACAAGCCTACCTCAAGAAACAGGAGAGAAATCAAATAAATAACCTAACTCTACACCTAAAGCAACTAGAAGAGGAAGAAATGAAGAACCGCAGGGTTGGTAGAAGGAAAGAAATCACAAAAATTAGGGCAGAAATAAATGCAATAGAAACAAAGGAGACCATTGCAAAAATCAACAAAGCTAAAACTGGTTTTTCAAGAAGATAATTAAAATAGACAAGCCATTAGCCAGACTCATCAAGAAACAAAGGGAGAAGAATCAGATCAACAGAATTAGAAATGAAAATGGAGAAATCACAACAGACAACAAAGAAATACAAAGGATCATAAGAGACTCCTATCAGCAACTATATGCCACTAAAATGGACAACTTGAAAGAAATGGACACATTCTTAGAAAAGTACAACTTTTCAAAACTGAACCAGGAAGAAACAGAAGATCTTAACAGACCCACCACAAGCACGGAAATCGAAACCGTAATCAGAAATCTTCCAACAAACAAAAGCCCAGGACCAGATGGCTTCACAGCTGAATTCTATCAAAAATTTAGAGAAGAGCTAACACCTATCCTACTCAAACTCTTCCAGAAAATTGCAGAGGAAGCTAAACTTCCATACTCATTCTATGAGGCCACCATCACCATAATACCAAAACCAGACAAAGATGCCATGAAAAGAGAAAACAATAGGCCAATATCACTGAAAACATAGATGCAAATATCCTTAACAAAATTCTAGCAAACAGAATTCAACAGCATATTAAAAAAGATCACACATCATGACCAAGTGGGCTTGATCCCAGGGATGCAAGAATTCTTAAATATTCGCAAATCAATCAATGTGATACACCACATTAACAAATTGAAAGATAAAAACCACATGATTATCTCAATAGATGCAGAGGAAAGCCTTTGACAAAATTCAACATCCACTTATGCTAAAACCCCTCCGGAATGCAGGCATAAAAGGAACATACCTCAACATAATAAAAGCCATAGATGGTAAACCCACAGCAAATATTATCCTCAATGGTGAAAAATTGAAAGCATTTCCCCTAAAGTCAGGAACAAGGCAAGGATGCCCACTCTCTTCAGTGCTATTCAACATAGTTTTGGAAGTTTTGGCCCCAGCAATCAACTACTCTTAGATGAAGGAAAAAGAAAATAAAAATACACATAATTTAGAAAAATAACCCATGGTCATACCATTAGTACAATTACAAAGGGAGATAAGATTCAGGTTCTCCAGTGTTTTAAGGAGATATAGAGGTGTTGTTGAAAATTGTTACTCCTTCTCTGAGGTGTTAAGTTTGGGATTCTCTTTACTCAAGTTACCTTCATGTTGATCTATGTTTTTCTTCTCCCAGAGGTATTAATAACACGTGGTCTTGAACTGCTTATTAATTACTGAGTGAATTTTCTGACACCATATTTATACAGAGGGAATTTGTTGTATTTTAGTGGTAATAAGATTTTCATCTGTTTTAAAGTCATGGCTAGTTGTATCAAGTTTTCATCTTTAAATTGTTTAGAGGTGATTATTTTATTTAAACATATCCAAGAGTCTCCATTATAATTTGAAACAATGGTAAATCTGTGCCATTTTACATTACGTGACTCTCAGGAAAACAAGGGAGGAATTTAATAGCCACATGAGACACTATAAACACTGCCCTCCCCCAAACACAATTCGTTTGTGGTTATTTAGGGACTATAAATATTTAAGACTATGGAGAAGTTTGTCTTATGACATGTACATTGTGGTAAACCTAAAATTTTTTTATGTGTTTCAATGTTTCATACATTATATAAAATTAAGATTATGTACATAATTCATTAGATATTAAAAATAAAAGAGTCACAGAGTCCAGTAAAGTTTAATAAATTAAAATTATTTTGTGCCTTATAAATCAAAAGAACACAATTAATTCTACTTTATCTAAACTGGCTATTTTTCTTTTTATATACTCTTAGCCACTTAGAAACATGTGTGAACTTTTGCAAAATTGTAATTTAAAACTCAGACATTTCTTTGGGTGCTGCAGTACAAGCAATCAGTTAATTATCTGATAAAGATTAAATTTGCAATACAAAATGCAATTAAATTGCATATGATTGCTTAATATATTGAGAGTTGTTTCTACAGGCAACCAAAATTATAATTATGTGTAGCTAATGAAGTATTGTTTTATCTTCCGTATCTGTATTTTCCATTGACTTTTTCTCTATTTTAATGTGATCTCTTCCCAGCTTCCCAGAAAAGCTACTACTATAGTCATCCTCTTAGTTGTTTTACTGCAATACTTGCCTTGGTATTTTTATTAAATTGGAGACAAATGTTTAATCATCAGGATGTTTCTAAAGCAGTTTAATTACCAACATTGAAGAAGATGACACATCGTGTTTATGCCCCTGTTTAATTGAGCACCCACACCCTTAGACACAGTGAGAGTACTTTGTTCTTCAATGGAGTTGTTAGTTGCTGTGTATTCTCTGCCTATGTAAAATAATATGATGAATACTAGGTTTTAGCATCTTACTGACTTTCATCTTTTAAGGTGTCCTACCTGTGATTAAAAGATAAAAATAATGCATAGTACTAATTTTATAGGTAGAATGGCCAATAAGCAGTGGTGTAAGTAAGAGCCTTTTCTTAACAAGATTCTGTATATGCAGATAAATTCAAAAGTCTACCAGCTGAAATACAGACTTCAAATTATATAAGATGACAGTTACCTCTTGGGATTAGAATTAGGAGGGGGGAATATGGCCCTGGAGATTTCATTATTTTACACCTTGCCTAAATGTTAGAAATTATTACAATGAACACATCACTTATAATGATTCTGTTTATAAAAAGTGAACTAATGAAAGAGTTTGCTAGTCACAAAATTTCATTTTCCAAATCCAGCTTAGGCAGTGTCTTATATGTTTTAGCTTTGCCATACTTCCTTACCCTATGGTTTCTACATTTCTACAAAATTTATCTATCTACAGCTACATTTCTCCTAAATTGGTAATGTATACTTTTGAGTTAATCTGGAAAATTAATCCTTTTTACTGTGTTATAGGTAGTGTTTTGTAGTTCTCTAACTTCCTCTCATATATTGACTCAGCTAACTTACAGCCTAAAACAAGAACCTTAAGGTGTCAGAATATTTCAGTTAGGAGTGAAGCTTCGGTGGTGAAATATTTGATAACTCTCAAATCAAACCATGTTATTATTATTTTTTTTTCCTGGTTACCTGTAAGGTTAGCTTTGTTACTATGTTGCAGTTCAGTCAGTTCATTTCAGTCTCTTAGTCATGTCTGACTCTGTGCGACCCCATGGACTGCAGCATGCCAGGCCTCCCTGTCCATCACCAACTCCCGGAGTTTACTCAAACTCATGTTCATTGAGTCGGTGATGCCATCCAACCATCTCATCCTCTGTCGTCCCCCTCTCCTCCTGCCTTCAATCTTTCCCAGCATCAGGGTCTTTTCAAATGAATCAGCCGAAGTATTGGAGTTTCAGCTTCAACATCATATACCAAATATCCAGAAAATATAAAAACTCTCACAGACCCACTTGTCAGTTGTACGTTTACTTTTTATTTTAAATGATGATTTTCAAGTATATAGGATTTTCATCCGTTCATGTTTGATACACTCATTTGGGAGGGGGATTGGACAAATCCATGTCCATTTACTTTCTGGAAATGACAGAATCTCATTATACCAAAAAAGCAATTTTCAAATGCAATTACTGAAGGGAGAGATAATATATTGAGACTTTAACACCTTAGTGAAAATTAGATTTTATTAGCTCAGAGAGTTTGGTGAAGAAGAAAAGTGAACATTGATCTCACATGTTAATTGATTATCTTCATTTATAGAAAAGAACAGTGTTGCTATCTTTTCCAAACTATGTGTTTGATTTTGCAGTTTGAAAAAAAAAAATTCTTTGGCATTAACAAGTCACAGTTACCAATTGCTCTTTTAAAAAGTACACTATCTCAATAAAGCTTTTTATAAGTATCCTCATGGTTTTCATACATTCTTTCTTGCAAACAAGAATTAACACAGTACAAGTTCCTTAAGTACCAGTAATAAAGGAAGTTTTGGAATATCTGAAAGATGCAAACTATGGTTTGATTTACAATTCTGAAGGATTTTTTTTTCTTGTCAACATATTTGTGTTCAATAGAAAGTTACATGAATCTTATGATAAAAATTGTTGCCGACATTGGTGCTTATCCTAGCTTCCGCTTTTCAATAGTCGAAGAAAACTTCCCAATTGCTATTTGCATAAAGTCCCTTTGGATGTATCACATCAAATTTTAGAAAATGCCTTAAAACAAAAATATGGGGAAATAGTGGCAAGTGGCAGAATCTGTTTTCTCAAGGGATAAATGACACTGCTGATAAACACAGGTTTTATACTAATGTTCTTGCTGCTCCCTGCCTTCTCAGTTGTCCATGATCATGTTTGTGTTTTGTTTGTTTTTGTTTAACTTGCCCAAGGTCTCTGGTACTTTTGCAGAAAATCATTCAATTTTATCCCTTGATTCTTCAGATAGTACTCTTTCCACTGACCCATGCTGTTTTTCTCAATTCTCTGTTCATAAATGACATGCCAGGAAGGGTTTCTTTGCCATTTGTTATCTCTCAATTACTCTCTAAAAGCTAGACTTTAGGCAACTTGAGCAGGTTACTGTCTCTCCCTCCACACTCAGTCATGAAGAAGATGAAAAGACATGGTTTTGAATAAACTAAAATTAGCTGTGACTTGTAGATTTATATATTTCATATTACAAAACATATAATCACCCCTAAATCTATTCTACATTTTTTCCCCCTAGCCATCTCTTAATCAAACTGATGTGATTTAAAACAGTAAGAATTTAGAGTGGAAAGGGATTTTCCTGGCTCAAATCTACATTTCAACAGTCTTCTCCTTACAAGTTCTTAATGTGCTGGCAAAATCATCTTTTTTTCTTTTTTTGCCTGCTTGGGCTTATGCCTAGAATCATAGAAATTCAACATCTTGGAAACATTCCCTTTGTCCAGTCATAAACTTTAATCATGAGATTGTTCAAATTTCCCTCCTATTTATTTCTGAATTGTGGAGGAAAGAGGATAGTAAAAAAAGAAAGCAGAATAAGACAGAAGAGAGAGGTCAAAAGAAGTGTTTCAGAGTAATCTGTGCATCGTGACAATTGGTGAAACAGACTTAAATTTGCCACAAGAATAACTAAGTTTAAGAATCACTTCATGACAAATAGATGGGGAAACATTGGAAACAATGGCACACTTTTTTTGGGGGGAGGGGGGAGGGGGCTCCGAAATCACTGCAGATGGTGACTGCAGCCATGAAATTAAAAAAATGCTTACTCCTTGGAAGGAAAGTTATGACCAACCTAGACAGCATATTAAAGAGCAGATATTACTTTGCCAAAAAAGGTCCGTCTAGTCAAGGCTATGTTTTTTCCAATATCATGTGTGGATGTGTGAGTTGGACTATAAAGAAAGCTGAGTGCCAAAGAATTGATGCTTTTGAACTGTGGTGTTGGAGAAGACTCTTGAGAGTCCCTTGGACTGCAAGGAGATCCAACCAGTCCATCCTAAAGGAGATCAATACTGAGTGTTTATTGGAAGGACTGATGCTGAAGTTGAAACTGCAATATTTTGGCCACCTGACGTGAAGAACTGACTCATTTGAAAAGACTCTGATGCTGGGAAAGATTGAAGGGGAGAGGAGAAGGGGACGACAGAAGATGGGATGGTTGGATGGCATCACCAACTCAATGGACATGAATTTGGGTAAACTTGGAGTTGGTGATGGACAGGGAGGCCTGGCATGCTGCAGTCCATGGGGTCGCAAAGAGTCAGACATGACTGAGAGACTGAACTGAGCTAGGAGGAACAAGATGGTGAAGTAGGTGGACGTGGAATACATTTCTCTCCACGGATACATCAGGAATATACCTTCAGACACAGAAGTGCATGTAGAACACCAGCTGAGAGTAGACAGGAGTACCTGGCCAGCAGAAAAGAATATATAGGCCCACGTAAAACTCAGTAAGATGAAGGAACTAGGGGGAAAAACAGGAGTGTCAGTAGGACTGGACCTGCCCTTGGCAGTTGGGGGTACTGAAGCAGGGATCCGATCCCCACATTGGGGCAGTTGTCTGAGTCAGAGGAGAAACATTTAAGGCTGAGAGGGAAACAACTGATCTGTGAAAGCCTAAATGGAATGAGAATCAGACAGTCCTTGCTGCAGCCATACATACCCTAGACGGCACTGTGGCTGGGAGCTGGAGTTTAGGGATTGTGGAGCAATCCCAGGGTGGGGGCTGCTGTTGACTGTGGAGAGACAGATAGAGGGGATGTGAGGGAGGAGACTGTGGTGGGGAATGCCTGTGGAGGAAAGCCGGGCAGCCATGGAAGCAAAGTGATAGTGCTGAATCACACGTAGGGGGTAGAGCCATCACCATAGCCTCTCTCCCCCACAGGCCAGCATTAGCAGCTGAACAATAGAGAGGCTGGCTCATCAAACGCCTAACACACTGAACTACAGAGTAGGACCCCAGGTGTGTGGCCGCTCTGTGTGCCTGATGTGCCAAACAGCAGGGAAGGACCCCAGGCAAGGAAGCCCTCTAAGTGCCTGGAGGCGCAGAGCTGTGGAGAAAGAAGCCTTCTGATCGCCAACTACAAAAGGCTCAAAAAAACACTCTGATAGGGCTATAACACCTGCGGTGGAGACAGTCCGTGTGTCTGTACACTGGGTGCCACCAGGGCCCCCACAAACCAAGCAGCTGTGCTGTCTTTACTTTCAACTCTCACTGGGGCAGAACTGCCACAGACAAAAAAAGTCTTGTGTCTATGTGCACAGGTCACTTTGGTAGTGTCCTACTCATTGTGACCCTGTGGACTGTGGCCTGCCAGGCTCCTCTGTCAGGGAGGGGAGGTTCTCTGGGTAAGAATACTGGAGTGTATTTGCCAATACTGGTTGCCATACCCTTCTAGAGCACTAGCTGCCCCAGCTGCCAACTCCCCTGAGTACCTGGTGCTGCCAGAACCCCTGTGACTCAAGGAGCTGCACCACCTCCACGCCTGGCCTTCACAGGGGCAAACCCAGGTCCTCCAGGGCAGCCTCAGGAGCAAACCCCAGTGGATAACCCCCATCCAGAGGTGGAAATAAATTCATAATAGAAACCCAGGGTCAATGTGACTAAGGAAGAAGATCCAAAACCCTCTCACAAGCTGTATAGCTGCAGATTAAACCCACACGATCAACTAGGTAGACTCTGTGTCTATGGAATATATAAAAGGTCATTGAGAGCTCCCACAAAAGAAAACAAACTAGTTCTGATAGATGTGGATGTTGGAGGCAAGAACACAGAGGAGCAGGAGCAGATTAGAAGCTGAGCTGCTCTCTCAACAAGTCCAGAGATCAGCAGTGTTCCAGGGCATCCTAGGGAGGTGAAGTGGACTGTGACTCCCAGCACGGGAAAGGACTCTGACAGCAGTGACTCAAGAAAAACATTTATTATTATGATGTTTTGACGTGTTCTGTAGATTGTTTTTTTTTCTTTGTTTTATTTTTTATTTCTTCCCTGTTCTGTTGTAGTTGTTGATTTTGTGGGCACTATGAAATCTAACTAAGCTCCTGAGCTTTTTTTTTCTTTTCTTTCTCAGTCACATTTTTTTTTTCCCTCAGTCACATTTTTTATTATTGTTATAAACCTCTGCCTCTATATCAGGCTTTTGCACTTCTGGGGAGTTTTTTTTTTTTGTTTTTTTTTTTAATTTTAATTTTTAAACCTATTATTGTTTTTTCTACATTCATTCCTTTGTGTGTTTTTCCTACTATTCTTTTCTCCTTGCAGTTAATCTTTAATATATGTAGACCTTCTTTTCTACTTCTATTTAACTTTGCATATCTATTCTTTCTTTCCTTTAGTCTCAACATATTTGTTAGTTTTATTTTCATTGCTTTATACCCCAATTGGCACCTTGCTTTACTTTTGTTTTCCAGTTTGTGCTTTAGTTAGTTTTGTTCTGGAGGACATAATTTTTGGTTCCCTTTGTTAGCCAGGTCAGTCTATTGTACTTTATTTTTGTTGGACTGTTTTGATTTTGCTTATGGATGTATATGTATATGTGTATATTCAGTCACAATTTCTATTGTTGTTATACACCTCTGCCTCTATGTTGGGCCTTTGCAGTTCTGTGGAGTTTTCCTTTTCTCTTTAATCTTTTTTTTTTTCTTGGTCTATTTCATGATTTGAATTTTTAATTTTCTTAAACCTATTATATTTTTTCTACATTTATACCTTTGTTTGCTTTTCCTACTGTTCTTTTCCTCTTGCAGTTAATCTTCAATGTATATAAATATTCTTCATCTATCTCTGTTTAACTTTGCATTCTTTCTTTTTTTTCTTTCCTTTCCTCTCAACATATTTTTTAGATTTGTTTTCATTGCATTATTTCCCAATTGGCACCTTGCTTTAGTTTTGCTTTCCAGTTTGTGCTTTAGTTAATTTTGTTCTGGTAGATATAATTTTAGGTTTCCTTTTTTCACCAGGTCAAGCTATTGTACATTATTTTTGATGGACTGTTTTGATTTTGCTTACGGGTGTATATATATATATATATATATATATATATGTGTGTGTGTGTGTTTATATTCAGTCACACTTTTTATTGTTGTTATAAATCTCTGCATATATGTTGGGACTTTGCAGTTCTGTAGAGTTTTTTTTTCCCCCTCCTTTTTTAATCTTTTCTCATTGTTATAATTTTAACTTTTATTTTTTTTAAAACCTATTATATTTTTTTACATTTATTCCTTTGTTTGCCTTTCCTACTGTTCTTTTCCCCTTGCAGTTAATCTTTAATATATATAAATCTTCTTCATCTATCTCTATTTAACTGCATATCTATTCTTTCTTTCCTTTCCTCTCAACATATTTGTTAGTTTTGTTTTCATTGCTTTGTTCCCCATTAAGCACCTTGCTTTAGTTTTGTTTTCCAGTTTGTGCTTTAGTTAGTTTTATTCTTAATTGGTAAATATAATTTTTTATTTCCTTTGTTCTCTGGGTCAGTCTATTGTACTTTATTTTTGTTGGACTGTTTTGACTTTGTTCATAGATGTGTATGTATATGTGTATATTCCATTATTTTAATTATTAATTATTTGCCTGATTTTGTAACTGCCATTTGTATGGGGTTCATCTTTGGTTTCTCGTTTTGGGATATTTGTTTTAATCTCACTTAATGCCACAAGCCACTTGTGGAATCTTCATTCCTGACAAGAGATCAAGCCCTGAGTCATTGAAGTGGGAGCACTGACTCCAAGACCCTAGACTACCAAAGAACTAAGCCTAAGGGGTATTAAATAGTGAGAACTCACACAAAGGAAATCATTGTGATACAAGACCCAGCATCACCCAACCACCAATAGCACCCTGTGCAAGACACCTTATCTAAACAACAAACAAAACAAAAATACAAACCCAATCATCAGAAGACAAGATTACCACCTCACTCAGCCTTGCCCATCAGAGGAAAAACAAACAAAAAAAAAACACAAAAGCTCAGCACAAATCTCACTCTATAAGAAGCTTACACAAACCACTGGACCAAACTTGGCAGAAACCAAAAGGAAGAAAGAATTCAACCTTGAAGCCTAGGAAAAGGAGACCTCAAACACAGTAAGTTAAAAAAAAAAAAAGTAATGAAAAGGCAGAGAAATACTACACAAATGAAGGAACAAACTAAAAACACAGAAGTACAAATAAATGAAGAGGAAATAGGCAAAATACCTGAAAAAGAGAATTCAGAATAATGATAGTAAAGATGATTAAAAAACAAACAAACAAACAAACAAACAAACAAACAAAAAAACACCTTGAAAGCAAATGGAGAAAATGCGAGAATCAATTAACAAAGACCTAGAAGAATTAAGGAATTAACAAGCAGAGACAAACAACACAATTACTGAAATTAAAAATACTCTAGAAGGAAACAATAGCAGAATATCTGAAGCAGAGGAACGAATAAGTGAGCTGGAAGATGAAATGGTGGAAATAACTTCTGAAGAGCAGAATAAAGTAAAAAGAATGAAAAGAACTAAGGATACTCTCAGAGACCTAAGGAACAATATAAAACGGACCAACATTCAAATAATAGGGGTCCCAGAAGAAGAGAAAAATAAAAAAAGGGTATGAGAAAATGTTTGAAGAGATGATAGTTGAAGATTTTCCCAACATGGAAAGGGAAATAGTCAAGTCCAAGAGGCACAAAGAGTCCCATACAGGATAAACCCAAGGAGAAACATGCCAAGACACATACTAATCAAACTAACAAAGACTAAACACAAAGAAAGAATACGAAAAGCAGCAAGGGAAAAGCAACAAGTTACAAGGTAAACCCCATATGCTTAACAGTTGATCTTTCAACAGAAACTCTGCAGGCCAGAAGGGAATGGCAGGATATATTTAAAGCATTGAAACGGAAAAATCTACAACTAAGATTACTGTACCTGGCAAGGACCTCATTCAAAACTGATGGAAAAATCAAAATCTTTTCAGACAAGCAAAAGTTAACAGATTTCAGTACCACCAAACCAGCTATGCAACAAATGTTAAATGAACTTATATAGTCATGAAATACAAGAGGAAAAAAAAAAAAAAGATCTACAAAGTCAATCCCAAACAATTAAGAAAATGGCAATAAGAAAATATATATCAATACTTACTTTAAAAGTAAATGGATTAAATGCTCCAACCAAAAGACACAGGCTGGCAGAATGGATACAAAAACAAGACCCATATATATGCTGTCTACAAGAAACCACTTTAGACCTCAAGGCACATATAGATGGAAAATGAGAGGATGGAAAAATATATTTTTCAAATACATCTTTTATATTTTGCAAATAAATATTTTGCAAACGGGAAGCAAAAGAAAGCTGGAGTAGTAATCCTCATATCAGACAAAATAGACCTTAAAATAAAGAAGATTACAAGAGATAAGCAAGGACACTACATAATGATCAAGGGATCAATCCAAAAGGAAGACATAACAATTGTAAATATCTATGAACCCAACATAGGAGCACCTCAATACATAAGACAAACACCAACAGACAGAAAAGGAGAAATTGACAGTAACACAATAATAGTAGGAGACTTTAACACCCCACTCACATGAATGGACAGATCATCAAAACAGAAAATTAATAAGGAAACACAAGTCTTATATCATATATTAGATGAGATGGATCTCACTGATATCTTCATGACATTCCATCCAAATGCAGTAGAATACACCTTCTTTTCAAGTACACATGGAACATTCTCCAGGATAGACCACATCTTGGGCCAAAAATCAAACCTCAGTGAACTTAAGAAAATTGAAATCATATCAAGCATCTTCTCTGACCAAAATTCTATGAGACTAGATATCAATTACAAGAAAAAAACTGTAAGAAACACAAACACATGAAGATTAAAAAACATGTTTCTAAATAATCAACAGGTTACTTAAGAAACCAAAAGGGTAAACAAAATATTTCTAGAAGCAAATGATAATGAAAACAAGACAACTTAAAACCTATGGGATGCAGCCAAAGCAGTTCCAACAGGGAAGTTTATAGCTATACAGTTCTACTTCAAGGAACAAGAAAAACATCAAATAGACAGCCTAACTCTACACCTTTGAGGTGTCTTCCACAAGTGGTTTGTGGCATTAAGTGAGATTAAAACAAATATCCAAAAACGAGAAACCAAAGATGAACCCCATACAAATGGCAGTTACAAAATCAGGCAAATAATAATTAAAATAATGGAATATACACATATACATACACATCTATGAACAAAGTCAAAACAGTCCAACAAAAATACTGATATTTACAACTGTTATTGTCAATTCCAGTTGTTTTGAAACTGGAAAAAGAAGAAGAACAACAACAACAACTAGTAGTAGAAGGAAAGAAATCATAAAGATCTGAGCAGAAATAAAAGAAAAATAAATGAAAGAATCAATAGTAAAGATTAATAAAACTAAAAGGTGGTTCTTTGAGTAGATAAACAAAATTGACAAACCCTTAGCTAGACTCATCAAGAAATGAAGAGAGATGAATCAAATCAATAAAATTAGAAATGAAAAAGGAGAGATTACAACATACAATGCAGAAATACACAGGATTATAAGAAATCATTATGAACAATTATATGGCAATAAAATGGATAACCTGGAAGAAATGGACAGATTCTTGGAAAAGTCCAATCTTCCAAGACTGAACCAGGAAGAAATAGAAACTAGGAACCATCCAATTACAAACACTGAAATTGAAGCCATGATCAACAATCTCCCAAAAAACAAATGCCAAGGACCAGATGGCTTCACAGGAGAATTCTATCAAACGTTTAGAGAAGAGCTAATGCTTACCCTTCTATAAGTCTTTCAAAAGACTGAAGAGGAAGGACATTTCTAAATTCATGCTACAAGGCCAGCACCACCCTGATACCAAAACCAGACAAAGACAGCACACAAAAAAGAAAACTACAGGTCAGTATCACTGATGAACATAGATTCAAAAATCCTCAACAAAATTTTAGCACACAGAATTCAGCAACACATCAAAAAGCTCACACACCATGATCAAGTTGGGTTTATTCCAGGAATTCAAGGATTCTCAATATACACAAATCAATCAATGTGATACACCATATTAACACATTGAAAGATAAAAACCATAATATAATCCCAGTAGATGCAGAAAAAAACCTTTGACAAAATTCAGCACCCATTTATGATTAAAACTCTTAAAAAACTGGGCATAGAAAGAACCTACCTCAGGATAGCAAAGACCATATATGATAAGCTTACAGAAAACATTATTATCAATGGTGAGAAACTGAAAGCATTCCCCCTAAGATCAGGAACAAGACAAGCATGTCCACTTTCACCACTATTATTCAACATATTTCTGGAAATCCTAGTTACAGCAGAGAAGAAAAAGAAATAAAAGGAATCCAGATTGGAAAAGAAGAAGTAAAGCTCTCACTGTTTGCAGATGACATGATACTGTACATTGAAAACCCTAACGATAGTATCAGAAAATTTCTGGAGCTAATTCATGAATTCAGCAAAGTTGCGGGATACAAAATCAATAGACATTTCTATATACAAACAATGAAAAATCAGAAAAATAAATGAAGAAATCCATCCCATTCACCCTTGCCACAAAAAGAATTAAATATCTAGGAATGAACTTACCTAAAGAGAGAAAAGAGTTGTACACAGAAAATTATAAGACCCTAATGAAAGTAATCAATGACAACATAAAACAGATGGAGAGAGATCTCATGTTCCTGGATAGGAAGAATCAATATTGTGAAAATGACTATACTACCAAAAGCAATCTACAAATTTAATGTGATCCCTATAAAATTACCAATGGCATTTTTCACAAAACTAGAACAACAATAACAACAAAAAATCACAATTCATATGGAAACACAAAAGACCCCGAACAGTCAAGGCAGTCTTGAGAAAGAAGAATGGAACTGGAGGAATCAACCTTCCTGACTTCAGATTATACTACAAAGCTACAGTAATCAAGACAGTATGGTACTGGCACAAAAACAGAAATATAGACCAATGGAACAAGATAGAAAGCCCAGAAATAAACCCATACACCTATGGGTACCTTATTTTTTTTACAAAGGTGGCTAGAATATACAATGGGGCAAAGACAGCCTCTTCAGTAAATGGGGCTGGCAATACTGGACAGCTACATGCAAAAGAATGAAATTAGAACACTTCCTAACACCATACACAAAGCTAAACTCAAAATGGATTAAAGACTTAAATGTAAGACCAGAAACTATAAAACTCTTAGAGGAAAACATAGACAGAACACTCAGTGACATAAATCAAAGCAATGTCCTCTATGACCCACCTCTTAGAGTAACAGAAATAAAAACAGAAGTAAACAATTGGGCCGGGTTAAAGTTAAAAGCTTTTGCACAGCAAAGGAAGCTATAGGCAAGGTGAAATGACAACCCTCAGAATGGGAGAAAATAATAGCAAATGAAACAGCTGACAAAAGATTAATTTCCAAAATATACAATCAGCTCATACAACTCAATACCAGGAAAACAAACAACCTGATAAAAAAAGTGGGGAAAAGACCTAAACAGACATTTCTCCAAAGAAGACATACAGATGGCTAACAAACACATGAAAAGATGTTCAACATCACTCATTATTAGAGAAATGAAAATCAAAACCACAATGAGATATCACCTCACACTGGTCAGAATGGCCATCATCAAAAAGTCTACAAACAATAAATGCTGGAGAGGGTATGGAGCAAAGGGAATGATCTTGCACTGTTGGTGAGAATGTAAATTGATACAGCCACTATAGAAGATAGTATGGAGATTTAAAAAACTAGGAATAAAACCACCATATGACCCAGCAATCTCACTTCTAGGCATATACCCTGAGAAATTCAGAGTTGAAAAAGACACATGTGTCCCATTGATCATTGCAGCACTATTTACAAAACAGAACTTGGAAGCAACCTAGATACCCATAGACTGATGAATGGATAAAGAAGTTGTGGTACATATACACAATGGAATATGGCTCAGCTATAAAAAGGAATGCATTTGAGTCAGTTTCTAATGAGGTGGATGAACCTAGAACCTGTTATACAGAGTGAAGTGAGTCAGAAAGAGAAAGATAAATATCATATTCTAATACACATATATGGAATCTAGAAAAATGGTTCTGAAGAATTTA
Source organism: Cervus elaphus (assembly GCF_910594005.1). Taxonomy (NCBI): domain Eukaryota; kingdom Metazoa; phylum Chordata; class Mammalia; order Artiodactyla; family Cervidae; genus Cervus; species Cervus elaphus. Next base: position 92,661,752 of record NC_057848.1, read on the forward strand.
TTGACAGGGCAGCAATGGAGAAACTGACATAGAGAATAGACTTATGGACATGGGGAGAGGAGAGGAAAGGGTGAGATGTATGAAAAGAGTAACAGGGAAACTTACATTACCATATATAAAGTAGATAGCCAACAGGAATTTGCTGTATGGCCCAGGAAACTCAAACAGGGGTTCTGTATCAACCTAGAGGGGTGGGATGGGGAGGGAGATGGGAGGGAGGTTCAAAAGGGAGGGGATATATGTATACCTATGGCTGATTCATGTCGAGGTTTGACAGAAAACAGCAAAATTCTATAAAGCATTTATCCTTAAATGAAAAAATAAGTAAGTAAAAGAATAACTAGGGCTTCCCTGGTGGTCCAGTGGTTAGAATCCATCTGCCAATGCAGGGGACGCGGGTTTGATTGATGGTCCAGGAATATCCCACATGTGGTGGAGCAATTAAGCTTGTGATCTGCAACTACTGAAGTCCTTGTGCCCTAGAGGCAGTGCTCTGCAACGAGAAGCCCCCACAATGAGAAGCCCACACATAACAAATAGAGAGTAGCTCCTACTCACAGCAACTAGAGAAAGCTCACCCGCAGCAACGAAGACCCAGCACAACCAAAAATATGTAAATAAATAAAAATTTAAAAGAAATAATAACTACATTTCCCTTTTATCTCCAGCTTGGTTGTTTCCATGAAGATTTAAAAAAAACAATTAATTATCAAAGAATTTTTGTCACCATCAACTGTAATATTGTAGAAGGAGTATGATGCTTATAAATTGATTATTACACCCAAAGTGAAAGTGAATATCGCTCAGTCTTGTCCGACTCTTTGCGACCCCATGGACTCTATAGTCCATGAAATTCTCCAGGCCAGAATACTGGAGTGGGTAGCCTTTCCCTTCTCCAGGGTATCTTCCCAACCCAGGGATCAAACACAGGTCTCCCACACTGCAGGCGGACTCTTTACCAGCTGAGCCACAAGGGAAGACCTGAATCAGGTAGCATTGGATCTGATACCAGACCCTGCACTGTTGGTTTTGTGAGCTAATGTTTTAATCATTGTACCTCTCAAAACATGCTTTTGCTAATCTTTAAGCATGTGTGAAAACAAGATATCTACTCATAAGAATAATAAGATAATCTATGTGAGAATGCTTTCTAAACTGTAAAATGTCATTCAAATGTAAAGTATTTAATTCAGTATGCTTTGGACCCTGCTTATCTCTCTAAGCATATTTTATTACTCTCTTCCTTACTAATTTTTCTCCATTCTTACTGGCTTTCTTTCTGCTCCTTAAATCCACTAAGTTCATTCCTGCCCCAGGGCTTTTGCACAAGCTGTTTCCTCTTTTTGGTCTACTCTTCTCTCTGATATTTATGTAGCTGGATGCTTCTTGCTATTAGATGTCAGTTTAATCAAAATTATAGTCAATAATACTGTATTATAAACATCAAGGTTACTAAGAGACTAGATGTTAATTTTTCCCACTACAAAAATAGAATGATAATTATGTGGTACATGTATTAGCTAATGCTATGGTAGTAATCATATGGCAATATATAACTGTATCACATCAGCACACTGTACATCTTAAACTTAAACACTGTTATATGTTAATTGTATTTTAATTTAAAAACAAGCAATAAAGCATTGACTTTGGGTGTTGTGTAGCCTGGATTCAAGACTGCTATAATTCTCACTAAGCTATATGACCTTGGAAGGTTATGTCAATTCAGTTCCATGCATTTCAGTTTCTTCTCTTACAAAATTTCTGCAATAGTTATGTACCACATGAACTTGTTTAGGAAATTACATTTGTTTAATATTAGGGTGTATCTGTCTATTTATTCCCTTTTCTGTCTGTTAGTCTTTGCCCCACACTAGAATCTAAGCTCCATGTAGTTATAGACAATGTGTCTGTTGTTCAGTGCTATAACTCCAATGCTCCTAAATTGCCTTATACATAAGAAGCATGCAATTAATATTTGTTGACTTAATTAGTGACTCTTTTAAACTGCCTTCACACCATTTTATGCTTGACACTCAAAGAAGGAAATTACCCAGGAGCAATAGGGCTAGTTAATGTCAGAACTGAGTTTTCTTGATCTATTGCCCAAGCCCACAGCCAGTAGTAAGGAGTCTTGTATTCAAATCCCATTTCTCAGTCTCATTCATGTTTGTGGAAATGGGAAAATAATTTAAACATACAGTACTAAACTTCATTTTTCTCATCTATAAAAGTAGGAAAGAGTTATGAGATGACCTCTCAAGGTTATAGTTTTTTAAAAAAGATCAAGATCCAAGAGGACTTTTAGTTTCCAATTTAGCAAGGCAGTTAGAAGATTTGGATGGACAACAGATATAAATGTAAGGACCCTGCAAGTCCCCTTTGAACTGTTAATCCTTGATCTAATCTTTAGGAGAGATGATGGTATCATCACACTCTGTATCAATGCTAAAGTCATCTCTTGGTATGTTAACATTTCTCTCTAGAACAGTCTTGACAATTTTTTCTTTCTTTCTCTTAAAAGTTTGTTCCTTCCAGTCATTTTAATATGGTATGGTCCCTGATTCCTTGTCCAATCATTGCACCTATGAAACTGTTGTATAGGTTAAAAATATTATGAACATGAAAAATGTTATACCAAGACACTGTAAAACCTCCTTGATATTTTTGGCAGCTCTTGGTATTTTAGTTTCTCTTTGAATCCTTCAAAGTACTCACCACACCCTAATTTCTTGATTACATATATGCCTTAATTCCTGGAATACATCTATTTATGCTAAATATTGACACATAATATATATGTCAAACTATCTGTCTAGTTTATATTTTTGTTCAGTCTGTAGGCTATCTAAATGCTTAGTACAGTCATCTTTTCCTATCTTGGAGGTCAGTACACTTGGTTGCTCTGTGATAGGCCTGGGCCCTTTTTGATGACTATTTTTATTTCTTTCTCTACGAAACTTAGAGGCCTTGGCAGTTAGATGTTGTGTAAATTAAAGGTAGAATGAAATCTTTGGAAAGACAATTATTCCTTTTATTCATAAGTCTTCATGCTGAAGGAAAAATATCTACACATTTTTAAAAAGCACATTAGATGTTTTTCTTCTTCCTGTTTTCAATTTTGGAAATATTTCTTGCTTATGTTCAAAGGTAAAAGACATATTTCCAAATGATCAGAGAAATACAAGTTGGAGAACTTATTGCTTCTGTAAGAAATGTAAAGATCATGTCTTCTTGAATATTATTAAATTAAATTCAGGTGGCCTGTGTAATTGATAGCAGCAGGGTTTTGACTATCAGCTTAGGTCACGCTAAATTACATAGTAGAGTGAGACATCTGGCCAAGAGGCCTGGTCAGAATGAGTCTTAGAACAAATTTCAAAATCATTTGGCCTCCATCTGAGTATTGTCTTAAAGAAACCAGGCTACTAGGTCAGCAAGCTAGGAAATGATTCTGAATGCTGGAACACAGTGTTGTAAAATAGTGAAAGAATTGTCTTCTCCTGTGCCGTGAATTTCTGCCAGGTAAGGGTTGTTGTTTTTTTTACTTCTATTAGATACAGCAATGTATTTTTGAACAATGATAAATTGTGAAGACAGTGGTACATAGAGAAATGGTTCTGGTGTCTTGAAGCTGATTATTTTGTGTTCCATTGAGGAAGGTGATGCATGAATACATTGACTTATTTTTAATTTTTAATGATGATTTCACAGATTTTACAAGCCAACTGAGGAAGTGTAGTTTAAGTGGAAATGTATTTTTCAGATAAATGAAATAAATTCACTTTTACTTTTCAGTTGTAACCATAAGAATGTAAATATAGGCAGTAAGAGAGTTATAATAAAAATGTGACAAATTTCTTAATTTTTTAGCACTAATAGAATAAAAGAATGAAAATAAAATTATAGTTTTACAAAATAAAAAACTGATATTTATGATGTGGAGTTAAAAGTAGGAAAATTATAGATGAGTGTTCATATGAGATAATAAATATACATAATATATATCCATATATAAAGCATGCATAACTTTTTAAAGCAGTAGACCATTAACAAATTTTAAATGACTGACTGACAAATTCTGAAGAATTGTTAAAAACATTAAATATATAAAGTCTTGCCTCTATACACTCTGCAGTGTACATGAAGGAGGCAGCAGGCACTTGCAAGGATTTCAAGCTGATCTAGAATGTAGCTTCCTCTTGTTTTAAAAGCTTCTCTAGAGTGTCCCAAAGGAATTTCAAATATATTTCATAAGATTTGGTGAAATTGTCTAGCTTTTTAAAAGTGATACAGTGTAATAGAAATTTGCACTACAAATAGAAACTTAACATTTTAAAATTAATAATAATAATCATGTCTAATTTCTACTGTTCCAAACTCCTCATGGGATTGTAACCTTTAAGGTGTGTTCTGAGAATCTGATGAAAGCTCTGGTCTGCATCTCTAGAAAAATTAGAGCTACAGAGACATGTATTTTTGCATATACTTTCAAACATCTGTGGGGGCCATCTTAATACTCTTCTCTGGATTCCTAGGAATGAGATAAATCCCAGTCAAGAACTCTGGTAGTAAGGCAACTATATATTCTTATCTAGCTAGAGTTGAGATCATTTTGAAAAATCTATATCAAGTGAAACTTTGTCATGGGCAATGCCTTCAGTAGGGAAGGTTGAGTTTTAGTTCCTAATGATCCAGGTGGGGGATGTTATAGATAATTTTCTGTGAATTACTTGTGATACTTGGAGAAGTAGTAATTTATAGAATCATCCCCAATCTACAGTTTACAACTTGAAATTCCATCTTATATCTTTATTGGCATACAAGCTAATATGCGCCAAGGTTGTTGAACAGTGAAAAAGCACATATTTGAGGAATATTTGGGGCTACAGAAACTTCCAAGGAAGATGTTTCTCAGCCTCCCTTAACTGTAGGGCCACGTGAGAAGCCTAGTGGTATAGTGGAGAGGATCCTGACCCAAGTGTTAAAAGACGTGAGGTCAAGCCCTGTTCCTTATTTTACCTTGAGTAAGACACTTAATGGGCTTCCCCTAGTGACTCAGTGGTAAGGAATTCACCTGCAATTCAGGAAATGCAGGAGATGTGGGTTTGATCCCTGCGTTGGGAAGATTCCCTGGAGGAGGGCATGGCAATCCACTGCAGTATTCTTGCCTGGAGAATCCTATGGACAGAGGAGCCTGGTAAGCTACCTAGAGTTCATAGGGTCGCAAAGAGTAGTACAGACTGACATGACAGCACACACACAGGTACAAGCCACTTAATGCTACTGAGACTCACTTTCTCTTTTGGTAAATTGGGAATAACAATGCTTGTTCCTTTTACAGGGCATTGTGAGGATCAGTGAAAATCATAAAAGTGATTTTTTAAATGCAAAGCTATCAGCTGAAAGATAAAGGGACACATAATATAGTAGCTGTGACAAATTGGAACCTCCATTCATTCACCATGCATTTATTAATCAGTAAATATCTATAATCTAGGATGCACAAGGGCATCTTTATTTATTTATTTATTTTTTCATTTATTTTTATTAGTTGGAGGCTAATTACTTTACAATATTGTAGTGGTTTTTGCCATACATTGACATGAATCAGCCATGGATTTACATCTGTTCCCCATCCTGAGCCCCCCTCCCACCTCCCTCCCCATCCCATCCCTCTTGGTCATCCCAGTGCACCAGCCCTGAGCACTTGTCTCATACATCCAAACTGGACTGGCGATCTGTTTCACACTTGATAATATACATGTTTTGATGCTGTTCTCTCAGATCATCCCACCCTTTTCTTCTCCCATAGAGTCCAAAAGTCTGTTCTATACAACTGTGTCTCTTTTTCTGTCTTGCATATAGGGTTATCATTACCATCTTTCTAAATTCCATATATATGTGTTAGTATACTGTATTGGTGTTTATCTTTCTGGCTTACTTCACTCTGTATAATGGGTTTCAGTTTCAGCCATCTCATTAGAACTGGTTCAAATGTATTCTTTTTAATGGCTGAGTAATATTCCATTGTGTATATGTACCACAGCTTTCTTATCCATTTGTCTGCTGATGGGCATCTAGGTTGCTTCCATGTCCTGGCTATTATAAACAGTGCTGTGATGAATGTTGGGGTACATGTGTCTCTTTCAGTTCTGGTTTCCTCGGTGTGTATGCCCAGGAGTGGGATTGCTGGGTCATATGGTCATATGGCAGTTCTATTTCCAGTTTTTTAAGGAATCTCCACACTGTTCTCCATAGTTGCTGTACTAGTTTGCATTCCCACCAACAGTGTAAGAGGGTTCCCTTTTCTCCACACCCTCTCCAGCATTTATTGCTTGTAGACTTTTGGATAGCAGCCATTCTGACTGGCGTGTAATGCTACCTCATTGTGGTTTTAATTTGTATTTCTCTGATAGTGACAAGGGCATCTTTAATTTCCCTGTGCTTCTGGTTGGAAACATGGCACTTTTATCCTTCAAATATTTTTAGACTCAATTCATCTTGTCTAGAAAATAAGAGTAAAAGGAGGTTTGGTGGTAGAGAATGAGGAAGTCAAATGATTTGTGTAATATTTAAATTGGAAAAATCAGTAACTTTTAACATGATAGTCAAAGGAATCAAGATGCTTTCAGGCTCTTCTGAAAATAGTGAGATCTCATCCTGTTCCGGATTCTGACCTGGAGATGATTTTGTTATAGGAAAATGAAAATAGTTGCCATTTTCTGAGAGTCTCCCTCTCTTTACATATGTCCTATCTCATTTAATCATCACTTGCCCAAGGTCACACCACAGTTGCTCCCACAGTTGAAATTCCAGTCCAGTCCATGCTTGTAGCTACCTGGAAGCAGAAAACTGGGGCTGAATTAAAATGAGCTGAATTGGCATTTGCCTTTTCTGAGATTCAAAGGGATCAGTGTTAATTCACATCCTTTAACCTTCAAAGTCAGAATAACCTTTCACTTTGCTCTTCAGAAACTTAAGAGATAGTGATAGTTAGCAAACTAGAACTCAGATGGAATCAAGTTTTAGTCTTATGAAACAGGGGTTTCATACATAACTTTTTTTAAGTGGGAAAATTTAAGTGAGAAATTTGTAGTAGGAAACAGTCCTATGGCATAAACTAAAAATTTGGGAAGCTGATGATCAAATAAAGTGTATCACTCTTGAAACTGTTCTCATAGTACATAACAGGAGTGTGCTGAATACCATTTTGGCTGAATTACAAGTGGCCAAGTACTAAAGCCAATGTTGGATATCATCATCATTGGATGAAGTTCTGAAATAGAAGGATAAAATAATTTTACATTTTAAAGTATGAAGTATTATATTTGCATTGCTAATGGTCCAAAATTTTATTACTACATTGTATTATTTATCTTCTGAGTATGCAACTAAAGCGTGTGAGTAAAACATTATGTGTTTGCGATTTCTTAATCACTGAAGTCTTCACAGTAATTACTCTATCATCTGTGGTAATTGCATCAGATGTGTGCATGCTCAGTTGTGTCATAATCTTTGCAATGCATGGCAGGCTTCTCTGTTCATGGGATGATCCAAGCAAGGATCCTGGAGTGGGTTGCCATTTTCTCCCCACAGGGGATCTTCCCAAATCAGGGCTCAAACTTATGTCTCCTGCATCTCCTGCATTGGCAAGCTGATTCTTTACCACTGAGCTACCTGGGAAACCCCCGTAACTGCATATCTATATTCCCCATCCCGATCCCCCCTCCCACCTCCCTCTCCACCCGATTCCTCTGGGTCTTCCCAGTGCACCAGGCCCAAGCACTTGTCTCATGCATCCAACCTGGGCTGGTGATCTGTTTCACCCTAGATAATATACATGTTTTGATGCTGTTTTCTCAAAACATCCCACCCTCGCCTTCTCCCACAGAGTCCAAAAGTCTGTTCTGTACATCTGTGTCTCTTTTTCTGTTTTGCATATAGGGTTATCATTATAATCTTTCTAAATTCCATATATATGTGTTAGTATACTGTAATGTTCTTTATCTTTCTGGCTTACTTCACTCTGTATAATGGGCTCCAGTTTCATTCATCTCATTAGAACTGATTCAAATGAATTATTTTTAATGGCTGATAATATTCCTACATATCTATTTTAAAAACTGACATTCCATTCTATAGACATTCTTTACCATACTGGTGATTGTGGCAAAAGCAACAACTGAATTCCTCATTCAATTCCTACCCGTTTCAAAAACACAGTAAGGATATCTTTAGAAGGAAAAGGCTTGTGGGCTCTCTTGCATGCTCTCTCTGTTTCTCATTGTCTCTCTCTTCTCTCTCTCTGATTCTTTGTCTCTCTGTCTCTCTCTCTCTTTTTCTCTGCCTCTCCTCTCCTCTCCCTATGATAACGATATCACTTCACTTTTTTTTTTTTTTTTTGGTATTTTGATATGAGCATTTAGATTAAGCCAAACTTAAACCAAAGATTTATATATTTCTAAATTAGGGCTGAAATTGAAATTTTATGGAAAGTAACATTCATAGCACACACACACATACACATGCAGGCAGAAAGTAAATGGATGAATAGTAATAACCCTAACCCTTGTCATAACAGAATCATTAACCTGACAAAAGAAAGCTAGTTTGCTAAATATAGCACTGCATTGAATGAAGGAGAATGTATGGTGGTCATTTTTGTGAAAGATCGGATTTTGATTTGACAAAAGACGTTTTGCTTTAACAACTTATTGTGACTTACTTCATTCTAAACTGGAGTTATTGATATATTGACTTGGAAGATTGATAGGGGATAGTAGCTGATGCTGTTTGTAATATGTCTAAGAAAACCAGTTTCAATGTATACGTTGGTCAACTTCCAGAAAAAATTTTCCCACTGATAAAGAAGATATAGAAAAGCTGAAGTTAAGTGACAAGAACACATTTCAGGAAGTGAGATAGAAAAACTAATTTGAAAAAGTGCATAGACCAGCAAAAGGAAGTATAATCTAGAACGACTGAAAAAGAGTTCATGATATTGTCTTTTAAGTTGATACCTTGTGACCCATACAAAATACAATAAATGAAAAAAATATATATTTTAAATGAAAGCTAGAATTTTTTTTCCACATTTGCTGGAATGAGTGGTACAAATCTATGTAAAAATTGAAATAGAAATTAAGAAATCTTTAAATCTAGATTCATGATGAGTAAATTCTACTTGCTTTGTGTTAAGGAAGATGTATATAGAAACAAAATCCCTCACTGAAAATTTTAGATAATTTTTTCAAAGTATTTTATTTAAGACAAAATTTTATTGGAAAAATTGGAACAAGCAAGAGGTGGGGTTCCTATTTGATAGGCAGAGGTCAGGACTGCTTTCAATTTTGTAGTTAAATATAATCTCAGCCTGTAGCCTTCATGGACTTATTTGCTGTTTCAAAATAAATCAGAAACTGCTTGCATAACAAATTCAGAAAACTGCTGAAAGAATGAAAAAAGTATTGTACTCCACATCTATACTTGTCAGATCTAGTTCTTAGGTTTTAACTTATTATTTAAAAAATGGAAATGTAATTGGTATATAACACTGTGTAAATTTAAGGTGTATAAAAGTTGATTTGATATATCTTACAGTATGGTGTAGTATTAGCTAATTCTACATAACAGTCATTCCTTTTTGTGGTGAAAACATTTAGGATCTAGTCTTTAAGAAACTTTCAAATATATAATGAGGCATTATTAACTATAATCACAATGCTGTGCATTAGATCTCGAGAATTTATTCATTTTCTTACTACAGGTTTGTACTTTTTGACCAGCATCTCCCCAATTCCACAACCCCTGAGTTCTTGGTAACCAGCATTCTACATTTTCTATGGCTTCAGCTACATTATATTCTACTTGTTGACTTTTGCTTTTATTTCTTGTGCTTTTTGTCATATCGAAAATATCATTGCTCAGTCCAATGTCAAGGAATTTCCTCCCTATATTTCCTTCTAGGTGTTTTATGGTATCAGGATTTAAGTTTATATTTTCAATTCATTTTCAGTAATTTTTGTGAGTTGTATCATAGGGACCCAATTTCATTTTACTGCATGTGGTTGTCCAGTTTTACCAAAGCTGTTTTTTTTTTGAAGAGAGTATTCTTACCCCATTGAGTGTTCCTGATTTCCTCATCAAGTAATAGTTAACCACATACACATGGGTTTATTTCTGGCCTTTAGATTCTGTTCCATTGGCTTGTGTGTCTATTTTTTAAGCCAGTATGATACTGTCTTAATTACTATAGTTATAGTTTGCAATCAAGAAATGATACTTCTGACTTTGTTCTTTCTCATGACTGCTTTGGCTCTTTGAGGTCTTTTTGTGGTTCCAGGTAAAGTTTAGAGATTTTGTTTCCTATTTCTGTGAAAAATGTCTTTCAAATTTTGAAATGGATTGCATTGAATCTATAGATGGCTTTGGGTACTATGGACATTTTAACAAAATTGAATCTTTTGATCCATGAACATGGGATATCTTTTCATATGTTTGTGCCCTATTTAATGCATTTCTTCAAGGTGTTGTAGTTTTCACTGTGTAAATCTTTTACTTCCTTGATAAATTGTTTCCTAAGTAGTTTATTGTTTTTGTTGTTATTTTGAATGGGATAAGTTTTTAACTTTCTTTTTCAAATGTTTCATTGTTAATGTATAGAAGTGCAATTCATTTCTCTATATTGATTTTGTATCCTGCATCTTCACTGAATTTATTGATTAGCTCCAACAACTTTTTGGTGGAGAATTTAGGATTTTTCTCTATATAAAATGATATTATTTGCAAATAATGACAATTTAACTTTTTCTTTTCTTATTTAGATGATTTTTATTTCTTGCCTAATTACCTATGTATCACATTGATTGATCACATATTTCTTACCTATGTATAACATTGACTGATTTGCAAATATTGAAGAATTCTTGCATCCCTGGGATCAAGTCCACTTGGTTGTGATGTATGATCTTTTTAATATGTTGTTGGATTCTGTTTGCTAGAATTTTGTTAAGGATTTTTGCATCTATGCTCAGCGGTGATATTGGCCTATAGTTTTCTTTTTTTGTGGCATCTTTGTCTGATTTTGGTATTATGGTGATGGTGGCCTCATAGAATGAGTTTGGAAGTTTACCTTCCTCTGAAATTTTCTGAAAGAGTTTGAGTAGGATAGGTGTTAGCTCTTCTCTAAATTTTTGGTAGAATTGAGCTGTGAAGCCGTCTGGTCCTGGGATTTTGTTTGCTGGAAGATTTCTGATTACAGTTTTGATTTTTGGGCTTGTGATAGGTCTGTTAAGATTTTCTATTTCTTCCTGGTTCAGTTTTGGAAAGTAATACTTTTCTAAGAATTTGTCCATTTCTACAAGTTGTCCATTTTAGTGGCATAAAGTTGCTGATAGTACTCTCTTATGATCCTTTGTATTTCTGTGTTGTCTATTGTCATTTCTCCATTTTCATTTCTAATTCTGTTGATCTGATTCTTCTCCCTTTGTTTCTTGATAAGTCTGGCTAATGGCTTGTCTATTTTACTTATCTTCTTGAAAAACCAGTTTTAGCTTTGCTGATTTTTACAATGGTCTCCTTTGTTTCTATTGCATTTATTTCTGCCCTAATTTTTGTGATTTCTTTCCTTCTACTAACCCTGGGGTTCTTCATTTCTTCCTTCTCTAGTTGCTTTAGGTGTAGAGTTAGGTTATTTATTTGATTTCTCTCCTGTTTCTTGAGGTAAGCTTGTATTGCTATGAACCTTCCCCTTAGCACTGCTTTTACTAAATCCCACAGGTTTTGGGTTGTTGTGTTTTCATTTCCATTCGTTTCTATGCATATTTTGATTTCTTTTTTTATTTTTTCTGTGATTTCTTGGTTATTCATAGGTGTGTTGTTTAGCCTCCATATGTTGGAATTTTTAATAGTTTTAATTTTTCCTGTAGTTGATATCTAATCTTACTGCATTGTGATCAGAAAAGATGTTTGAGATGATTTCAATTTTTTTTTTTTAATTTACCAAGGCTAGATTCATGGCCCAGGATATGATCTATCCTGGAGAAGGTTCCATATGGGCTTGAGAAAAAGGTGAAATTCATTGTTTTAGGGTAAAATGTCCTATATATATCAACTAGATCTAACTGGTCCATTGTACCATTTAAAGTTTGTATTTCCTTGCTAATTTTCTGTTTAGTTGATCTATCCATAGGTGTGAGTGGGGTATTAAAGTCTCCCAATATTAATGTGTTACTGTTAATTTCCCCTTTCATATTTGTTAGCATTTGCCTTACATATTGTGCTGCTCCTAATTTGGGTGCATATATATTTATAATTGTTATATCTTCTTCTTGGATTGATCTTTGGCCATTATGTAGTGTCTTTCTTTGTCTCTTTTCATGGCCTTTATTTCAAAGTCTATTTTATCTTATATGAGTATTGCTACCCCTGCTTTCTTTTGGTCTCCATTTGCGTGAAATATCTTTTTCCAGCTCTTCACTTTCAGCCTGTATGTGTCCCTAGGTTTGAGGTGGGTCTCTTGTAAACAGTATGTATAGGGGTCTTGTTTTTGTATCCATTCAGCCAGTCTATGTCTTTAGTTGGGGCATTCAACCCATTTACACTTAAGGTAATTATTGATAAGTATGATCCCGTTGCCATTTAATTTGTTGCTTTGGATTCAAGTTTATAAACCTCTTCTGTGTTTCCTGTCTTGGGAAAATCCTTTAGCATTTGTTGAAGAGCTGGTTTGGTGGTGCTGAATTCTCTCAGCTTTTGCTTGTCTGCAAAGTTTTTTATTTCTCCTTCATATTTGAATAAGATCCTTGCTGGGTATAGTAATCTGGGCTGTAGGTTTTTCTCTTTCATCACTTTAAGTATGTCCTGCCATTCCCTTCTGTCTTGAAGAGTTTCTATTGAAAGATCAGCTGTTATCCTCATGGGGATCAGTTTGTGGGTTACTTGTTTTTTCCCATGCTGCTTTTAATATTTGTTCTTTGTGTTTGATCTTCATTAGTTTGATTAATATGTGTCTTGGGGTGTTTCACATTGGGTTTATCCTGTTTGGGACTCTCTGGGTTTTTTCGACTTGGGTGGCTATTTCCTTCCCCGTTTTAGGGAAGTTTTCAACTATTATCTCCTCAAGTATTTTCTTATGGCCTTTCTTTTTGTCTTCTTCTTCTGGGGCTCCTATGACTCGAATGTTGTGGCATTTAACATTGTCCCAGTGGTCTCTGAGGTTGTCCTCATTTCTTTTAATTCTTTTTTCTTTTTTCCTCTCTGCTTCATTTATTTCCACCATTCTATCTTCCACCTCACTTATCCTATCTTTTCCTTAGTTATTCTACTGTTGGTTCCCTCCAGAGTGCTTTTGATCTCATTTATTACTTTATTCATTATTGATTGACTCTTTTTTATTTCTTCTAGGTCCTTGTTAAACTCTTCTGCATTTTCTCAATTCTTGTCTCTATACTATTTATCTGTAACTCCACTTTGTTTTTAAAATTTTGGATCATTTTTACTATCATTATTCTGAATTCTTTTTCAGGTAGACTCCATATCTCCTCTTTTTTTTTTTTTTTTTTTTTGGTTTGGCGGCCTTTTATCATGTTCCTTTACCTACTGAGTATTTCTCTACCTTTTCATCTTGTGTTGGTTGCTGTTTGGGGTGGCCTTTCTGTATGCTGGAAGTTTGTGGTTCCTCTTTATTCTGGAGGTTTCTCCCTGTGAGTCAAGTTGAACAAGTGGCTTGTCAAGATTTCCTGGTTAGGGAAGCTTGTGCCAGTGTTCTGGTGGTGGGAGACGGATCTATTCTCTCTGGAGTGCAATGAAATATCCAGTAGTGAGTTTTGAGGTGTCTATGGGTTTGGTGTAACTTTTGGCTGCCTGTATTTCTGTGCTCTGGGTTATGTTCCTGCTTTGTTGGAGAATTAGCTTGATATGTGTTCCTCTGAAAAGTGGTGGCTCTTTGGTGGAGCTTGGTTTCAGTGTAGGTATGGAGGCTTTTGGATGAGCTTTTGTTGATTCATGGTCCCTGGAGTCAGGAGTTTTCTGGTGTTCTCAAGTTTTGGATTTAGGCCTCTTGCCTCTGGCTTCCTGTCTTATTCTTACAGTAGCCTCAAGACTTCTCCATCCATACAGCACCGATGATAAAACATCTAGGTTAATGGTGAAAAGATTCTCCACAGTGAAGGACACTCAGAGAGGTTTACAGAGTTACATAAAGAAGAGAAGAGGGAGGAGGGAGATAGAGGTGACCAGGAGGAGAAGAGGGGGAATCAAAAGGGGAGAGAGCAGTCTAGCCAGTAGTCAATTCTCTGTTTGTTCTCCACAGTCTGGAACATTCAGAGAGGTTCACGGAGTTCCATAGAGAAGAGAAGAGTGAATAAGGAGATAGAGGTCACCAGGAGGAGAGGAAGGGGAATCAAAAGAGAGAGACCAATCTAGCCTGTGGTCAGTTCCCTAAGTTTTCTGCACAACCTGGAACATCCAAAGACATTGACAAAGTTAAGTAGAGAAGAGAAGGGGGAGGGAAGAGATAAAGGTGATCTGGGGGAGAAAAAGGAAAGTGAAAAGGGGAGAGTGCAATTAAGCCAGTAATCACACTCCTAAGTAAAAATGGATACTGAAGATTGGATTATTAAAGGTACAGAAATGATAACAAATACCAAAAAGCAAAGATTAAAAATCCAGAGTAGAGATTGCTGCTGCTGCTACGTCACTTTAATCATGTCTGACTCTGTGCGATGCCATAGACAGCAGCCCACCAGGCACCACCATCTCTGGGATTCTCCAGGCAAGAACATTGGAGTGGGCTGCCATTTCCTTCTCCAATGCGTGAAAGTGAAAAGTGAAAGTGAAGTCGCTCAGTCGTGTCCGACTCTTCGCGACCCCATGGACTGCAGCCCACCAGGCTCCTCTGCCCATGGGATTTTCCAGGCAAGAGTACTGGATAGGGTCGCCTTTGCCTTCTCTGATAGTAGAGATTAGACTCTCACAAATACAATATTAAAATAGCAAAACAAAATCAGAAAAGTTTTTATTAAAACAAGGATGAAATTTGCTTTAAAAATGGAGTCTTTTTTTTTTCAAGGAAATAGTAGGCTTTAAAAATGAAAATTAAAGGAGTAATAAGGAAGTTAAAATAAAAAAAATTAAAAATGATAATAGTAATATATATCTAGGAATTTCTCTGGAGCTGTTGAAGTCAGTGTGTGGGCCAGTTCAGTTTCAGATAGTTCCTTGTTCCACCTTATACTTCCTCTCAAGGTCTATAGGTCCCTTCCAATGTAGACAGTGTGAAATACAGGGTTTTAATCTGTTGCACCTGTCACTTCCAAAGCTGTTCCCTCTTCTTTGTTTATTTTGGCTTCCTCTGTTTGCAAGTCTCTTCAATATCTAACTTTCACCCTGACACAAGGGGACAAAGGTGGTCATTTATTTAGGCTCACTTGTTCAATTGTGCTGCAGGGAGGGATGAACACTGAAAACAAATATCACTAGTGTGTGGGGGGAGTGCTCGCAGTGTCTGGGCTACACTGGGTTTGCCTCCACTCACGGCATGTGTGCTTTCTCGGTCTACTCTGCTCAGGATCCAGGTTACTCTGCTGGGGAACTGTCTAAGGTGGGCCCTGGGTTACGTGCACTTCCCAGACCTACGCTGCTCAGGTTCAGGTTTATGACCCAGATAATCACAATGGTGTGATTACTCACCTAGAGCCAGACATCCTGGAATGCGAAGTCAAGTGGACTTTAGGAAGCATCACTACGAACAAATCTAGTGGAGGTGATGGAATTCCAGTCAAGCTATTTCAAATCCTAAAAGATGATGCTGTGGAAGTGCTGCATTCAATATGTCAACAAATTTGGAAAAACCAGCAGTGGCCACAGGACTGGAAAAGGTTCATTCCAATCCCAAAGAAAGGCAATGCCCAAAAATGTTCAAACTACTGCAGAATTGCACTCATTTCACATGCTAGCTAGGTAATGCTCAAAATCCTCCAAGCTAAGGTTGAACATTTGTGAACCTGAGAACTTCCAGATGTGCAAGCTAAGTTTAGAAAGGGCAGAGGAACCAGAGGTCAAGTTGCCAACATCTGTTGGATCATAGAGAAAGCAAGGGAATTCCAGAAATGCATCTATTTCTCCTTCATTGACTATGAGAAAGCCTTTGACTATGTGGATCATAACAAACCCTGCAAAACTCTTCAAGAGATGGGAATACTAGACCACCTTACCTTCCTCCTGTGAATCCTGTATGTAGTTCAAGAAGCAACAGTTAGAATCTTACATGGAACAATTGGTTCAAAATTGGGGAAGAAGTACGATAAGGCTATATATTGTTACCCTGTTTATTTAACTTATATGCAGAATGTGCTGTGCTATGCTTAGTCACTTAGTCGAGTCCAACTCTTTGTGACCCCTTGAACTGCAGCCTGCCAGGCTCTTCTGTCCTTCAGAATTCTTCAGGCAAGAATACTGGAGCGGGTTGCCATGCCCTCCTCCAGGTATCTTCCCAACCCAGGGATTGAATCCAGGTCTCCCACATTGCAAGTAGATTCTTTACTAACTGAGCCACCAAGGAAGCCCAAGAATACTGGAGTGAGTAGCCTATCCCTTCTCCAGAAGATCTTCCCAACTCAAGAATCGAACCAGGGTCTCTTGCATTGCAGGCAGATTCTTTACCAGCTGAGCTACCAGGGAAGCCCATATGCAGAATACATCATACGAAATGCTGGGCTGGATGAATCACAAGCTGGAATCAAGATTGCCAGGATAAATATCAACAACCTCAGATATGCAGATAATACCACCCTTATGGAAGAAAGTGAAGAGAACACTAAACAGCGTCATGATGACGGTGAAAGAGGAGAGTGAAAAAGCTGGCTTAAAACTCAACATTCAAAAGACTAAGATCATTGCATTCCAGACCCATCACTTGATGGCAAATAGATGGGGAAAATAATGGAAATAGTGAAAGGTTTCTTGGGCTCCAAAATCACTGCACAGAGTGTCTGCAGCCATGAAATTAAAAGATGCTTGCTTCTTGGAAGTAAAACTATGACAAACTTAGATAGTGTATTAAAAAACAGAGACGTTACTTTGCCAACAAAGGTCCATATTGTCAAAACTATGGTTTGTAGCCATGTAACGATGTGAGAGTTGGATCATAAAGAAGGCTGAGAGCAGAATATTCGATGCTTTTGAACGGTGGTGTTGGAGAATTCTTTTGAGAGTCCCTTGGACTTCAAGGAGATCAAACCAGTCAATTCTAAAGGAAATCAATCCTGAATATCCTTTGGAAGGACTGACGCTAAATCTGAAGCTCCAATACTTCGGCAACATGATATGAACAGTCAACTCATTGGAAAAGACCCTGATGCTAGTATAGATAGAAGGCAGGAGGAGAAAAGGATGACATAAGACGAGACGGTTGGATGGCATCACTGACTCAATTGACATCAGTTTGAGCAAGCTCCGGAAGATTTGGAAGGACAGGGAAGCCTGACGTTTTGCAGTCCATGGCATCTCAAACAGTCAGACATGGCTGAGTAACTTAACAACAATAGCAACTATAAATAGTTTTAATACTCTTTTCCTCTGTCCTTTATATTATGATAAATGGTTAACCCATCTTCCTATTGCATACGTAGAGTTTTTCTAAGTATTAGTGTATATTTATCTTAACCAGTTTGTTGTATACTCATGTATTTTTATGTCACTAATTAACTTCTTGAAGTTAATTTGTGTCGCTAATTAACAGCTTGAAGAACTTCTTTCAACATGTCCTAGAAGGCAAGTCTACTTAAGAGGAATTTCTTAAAGCTTGTGTTTATTTAAGAAAGTATTTCTCCTTTACATCTGAAGGATAACTTCTACTGGATAGGGTATTTTCAGCTAACATTTTTTTTTTCCATTTGTTTTAGCACTTTGAATATGTCAATCTACTCTCTCCTGACCTGTAAAGTCTCTATTGAAAAATCCACTGTTAGCCTAATGGGAATTCCTTTGTAGACTACAATTTTCCCCGACTGTTTTTAGACTCTTTCGTTTATCCTTGATTTTTTGACAGTTTCATTTCCACATTTTGGATAAGGTCTTTTTGCATTGAGATAATAGGGTTATCTGTAAGCTTTGTAAAATTGGATATCCAGTTCTTTTTCCAGATTTGGAATGTTCTTTGCTATTATTTTTGTAAACTAGATTTTCTGCTCCCTTTGCCCTCTATTCTACATCTAGAATCCAGGTTATTTTACTATTTATTCTTTGAAAGAAATCCCGTAGATCATGTCAAGTCTGTGCTCTTTTCATTTTGTTCTCTTCTAACAATGTCATTTCAAAATTCCTGTCATCTAATTCATTATTCTATCGTCCATATGCTCCTGTCTACTTCATATACTCTCTATTCCTTTTTTTCATTTCAATACAGAATGACTATGTGATTCTTTTTCATAATTTATTTTTCTAAAGATTTCATTTTTATCATGTATTTTTTGAGATTTTGTTAAATTTTCTTTCTGACTTTTCTTGCAGCTTGTTGAATTTCTTCAAAACAACTACTTCGAACGTTTTGTCAGCTAGATCACAGAATTCAGTGCTTTTGTGCTCAGTTATTAGAGAATTATTATATCATTTTTGTGATGGAATGTTCCCTTGATTTTTCATATTCCTTATAGTTTTGTGTTGCTTTCACATTTGAAATAGCAGACACCTCAACTCTTTGCTACTTGCCTACAGATGAGGTATTTTGTTCAAAGGTGAAGAGTGAAGACTATTAGACACTCAGTTGTGTCTGACTCTTTATGACCCCATGGACTGTAGCCTCTGTTCATGGAATTCTCCAGGCAAAAATACTGGAGTGGGTAGCCATTCCTTTCCTCAGAAGATTTTCTTGACCGAGGGATTGAACTTTGGTATCCTGCATTGCAGGCAGATCCTTTACTGTGTGAGCCACCAAAGACAAAGGCATTGTTTTGGGATTTTCTTTGTGTATGACTCCACTCTTCTTGCTCCCTCCTGTGGCAGAATTCTTAAGCTCATTCTCTCATTCTTACAACTCACCAGACTGGCTCCCAGAAACTTCTTTTTGATTCTCAGCAGGTAGCAGTAGAGCTCAAGTTTGTGGTTTCTCTTTTGCCCTCTAGACCTTGGTCTGTTTTCTGAAGATCCCTGTCTACTGGAACTCTCTCACAACCACACATGGGATGTGTGTGTGTGTGTGTGTGTGTGTGTGTGTGTGTGTGTGTGTGTGTATTTTCAGTTGTGCCTGATTCTTTGTGATCTAATGGAGCCCACCCGGCTCCTCTGCCCATGGAATTTTCCAGGAAAGAATACTGGAGCAGGTTGCTGTTTCCTATTCCAAGAGATCTTCACAACCCTGGGGTCAAACATGCATCCCTTGTGACTCCTGCATTGGTAGGTGGATTCTTCACCACTGAGCCACCTGGGAAGCCCCACCACACCTGGAAACATGCACAAAGAGCTGGCAAGAAGATTAGGAGGAGGGACATGGAACAACAGACTGGTTCCCAATTGGGAAAGGAGTACGTCAAGGCTGTATATTGTCATCCTGCTTATTTAACTTATATGCAGAATACATCATGTGAAATCCAGCATAAGCTGGAATCAAGATTGCCAGGATAAGTATCAATAACCTCAGATATGCAGATGACACCACCCTTAGGGCAGAAAGTGAAGAACTAGAGAGCCTGTTGATGAAAGTGAAAGAGGAGAGTGAAAAAGTTGGCTTAAAAATCAACATTCAGAAAACTAAGATCATGGCACCCGGTCCCATCACTTCATGGCAAATAGGTAGGGAAACAGTGGAAACAGTGAGACTTTAGTTTTTGGGAATCCAAAATCACTGCAGATGATGACTGCAGCCATGAAACTAAAAGATGCTTACTCCTTGGAAGAAAAGTTATGACCAACCTAGACAGCATATTAAAAAGCATAGACATTACTTTGCCAACAAAGGTTTGTCTAGTCAAAGCTATGGTTTTTCCAGTAGTCATGTATGGGTGTGAGAGTTGGAGTATAAAGAAAGCTGAGCACCGAAGAATTGATGTTTTTGAAGTATGGTGTTGGAGAAGGCTCTTGAGAGTCCCTTGGACTGCAAGGAGATCTAACCTGTCAATCCTAAAGGAAATCAGTCCTGAATATTCATTGAAAGGACTGATGCTGAGGGGGAAACTCCAATACTTTAGCCACCTGATATGAAGAACTGACTCATTGGAAAAGACCCTGATGCTGGGAAAGATTGAAGGCAGAAGAAAAGGGGATGACAGAGGATTAGATGATTGGATGGCATCACCGACTCAATGGACATGATTTTGAGCAAGCTCCAGGTTTTGGTAAAGGACAGGGAAGCCTGGCATGCTGCAGTACATGGGGTCACAAAGAGTCAGACCCGACTGAGCAACTAAACTCAATTGAACTGGACCTGTTAGAGAAATTCTTCAGGTATGATACTCCCAGAAACGTGTGGGTGGACTTCCTGCTGCACACAATCCCTTTAATGCTCTTTGAAAAAATTCTTATTTGCTGCTTTCCCCATCTACTTCCTCCCCCAACTCATGCAGTTCCTGCCAGTGTAATCTGAGCCCTGCTGAGAAGAAATGGTCTTCTCCAGCCACATTCCACAACACTTCCATAGCCAGGCAGACGCTTACTGCTGTCCTTTTCACCCATGAGGGAAGGCACTGCTACCAGATTGATCAAATACATGCAGTGTTTCCTTAGGAAATTGGGTGGCACTGGGAAAATTTCTCTTACCATCATCTCTGCTGCTCCCAAACTCATTTATTTATTCATTATTTTTGCTTCAAAAGCATCTTGAAATCTTCCTTAAGGAAGGTATCTGCCCATGTCAGTACTCTCCAGGTTCTTCCCTGAATATATCAAGAGGGTTATGAGTAGATTTGCTGGCTCCTCTGGTGATGTCTGTCTGCCTATTTCTGGATGCACAGATGGGAGAGACTCCTCCAGAGTTCCTTGACTTATGATGTTAGATTGCAAAACACCCACAAAGGTGTTTTAGTCTGTAGATGGATGTCTAAATCATTGTTTAGAAATATTAATAACGAGGAAGAATGTCTTATGCAACTATGATAATCACATCACTCCTTTTTGGTTGTTTCTTTTCCCTTGCAAATATTTTTTTACTTTGATGTACTCCCACTTGTTGATTTTTACTTTTGTTGCTTGTAATAATAATAATAATAATAGTAATAATATACATTATTATATATTATATATAATAATAATATAATATTATTATATATAATATATAATAATATTATTATATATTATAATAATATAATATATATTATTATAATTATATATAGAATATATATATTTATATAATATAAATACTAATATATAAAAATATATATTTAAAAATAAATTATATTATATATAATATATATATAAATAATAATATATATATAATAATAAAAATAGTCAGATTTTTTTTGTGGTTGTGCCATATAGTGTTTTATAAAATAGAAAAGTAGCATCTTGATTTTGTCAGGAGAACAGTATTACATATACTATGTATATGACTTCCCTGTAGCTCAAACAGTAAAGAATCTGCCTGCAATGCAGGAGACCAGGGTTCAACCCCTGGGTTGGGAAGATCCTCTGGAGAAGGGTATGGCAATCCACTCCAGTATTCTTGCCTTGTGAATCCCATGGGCAGAGGAACCTGGGGAGACTACAGTCCATGGGGTTGCAAAGTGTCGGACACGATTGAGCGACTAACACACACATATGTATTGTCAATATATAGTTACAGTATTTATGAATGCTTCAAATTGCTTTAAACTGACATCCTTAAATCTGATTTTAAAAGTGATTTTTAATAGTGTTCTTAAGCCAGCACATTTCAGTTTTCTCCTTTTCTCTCTTCTTATCTTTTTTCCTTTCTACTACTCATTCTTTCTCCTTTCTGTCCTTTGTTGTTTCTTTCTTCTTCTCCTATCTTGTATTTTGCCATACCAAATTGCTTCTATTATCTACATAAAATTATTTTTCAAAAAACAAAACCCAGATGTTTCTTTTTCATGGAATAGCCACTAGTTAACTAGCCACAGATAGCATGAGTTATAGAATATTGTTTATTTATTTATTTATGTATTTTAATTGGAGGCTAATTACTTTACAATATTGTAGTGGTTTTTGCCATACATTGACATGAATCAGCCATAACAAGTATCATATCTTTGAAAACCATTTTCCCTAAAGATACACGTGTAGTCAAAATGAATGTGTTCTCAACATAATCTGTAAAAGTAACATTTTTTCCTAAAAATATCTCAAACACTAAGTTTATAGTAGATCAATGCAAATAGGTACAAACGTTACCAAGTAAAGTTATTTTTACTGTGCTGAGTAATTATAAACAACATTAGCAGTAATGGAAGCAAACTAGATTTTCAGCAATAACTATAATAGGAAAATTACAGTGAAAAATTCTTCTAAGTTTCATTGAAAGTTCTGTTTGAGAACTTGGGAAAGGAGGAAATTAGAGGATTCAAAGTATCTTTGGTCATAATAGATGGCATAGGTACTCTATGCCATTAAAAAAAAAATGTTGGCTAAATAATAATATCCCCCGTTTTTTCTTACAGCATTTGCACTTATTCATTATGTTGTTGTAGGTAAAGTCTAGAAGAAAAACTATTGAGAATGCAGTACAAATTGAGATTGATTCAAGATATTTAAGAATCATTTTTGAAGAAGGAATTTTATATTTGTCACTGAACAAAAGATCAAATATTTGGGCAGTATTGAGGCCATGTCCTCCAAGCTTACTCCTGACTTATTCTTTGGGCTTCTGCTTCAAAAATGTAAGATTCACCTTCTCAAGAATATTCTGCTATCTGTTAATAAAATAGTATGGTAAAATATAATCAAATCATGTTTTTAATAGTTTGAAATCATAACATTCTGACACAGTGACTAAGCAAAATGAAAGATAAATGATTGCTTATGCATTTAGTACATCCATGTATATTGAATTCATACATGTAAGTTCATGTTTTTAAAAATTATGCATAAATATTTTCTATACATTCCATAGGAAGTTTGGTAAAGTTACATCACAGTATAAATAAAGCACTTATATTAGTGAGGTCTTTGTATAGTTGATCAAGACATATATGGCACAAGTAGGAAACTAATATGTATATTCTAAGCAATTTAAGGGAGGATTGTAGTACATTTACGATCAGGAATGGCAAGTACATTATTCATCTTACCATTTTAAACAGACTGATATTGAAGTTTATGAAAATTCCATCTCTCTATCACCTATGAAAATCCATAACAGTAGCTCACAAACTCTGTTTGGCAGAGTAATAACAGTTTCAATTACTTGCCTTTTAAATGTCAAATGTCAAGTCTGAACAGTGAACCTGTCAAACTGTCAAAAATATATATCATAGGCATTTCTTTCTTATCATTGTCATGAAGTATGCAAATACAGCACAGCAATTATCTTCATAGAGCTAACAATATTTCTTCCTCCTGAGTAATAACATTTCTCAGAGTGAAAGATGCTGAAATAAACTCTGTACTTAAGTGCATTTTTTTTTTTCTGTGATTGGTACAAAGACAAATTTCAGATCTGGTGGTGGATTTATTTATTGATTTGGCATTTCTTTTTCTAAGCATATAAATAAGTTGAAAAGTGTTCATTTTGTTGATCTAGGGAGAGGAAACTTAAGATTATGAAAATCATTCAGCCTACAAACAAATTTCCTGATGTGAAACCCATTATGTCATAGAACTGACATGTCTCGTGGCTCAAATAATCATTATGTGATAAGAAATCATATGAATATCTTGCTTCATTTAGGCTGGACCAAAGTTCTATTAGGCACAAGGAACTTGTGTTGAGGCCAGTTTCACTACCAATAGAGCTACTTAAATTTGTATATTATGAGCTAAAAAATGAAGATATTTCATTGTTTTAATAACATTAAAAGGCATAGAAATGGAAAGAGGTATGAAAGAGTTGGAATTCCTGTTCCTTTTTGGGTATTAATTGTGAATTTTAGGGTTTCTTATTGTCATTAAAATTTTTTAGAAATTAAGAGCAGATAATATATGTGGAATTCTCCAGGCAAATTATCACATTGATGTGAATTACTTGTGTGAATAACAGTGTAATAAATTTTAAGAATATACATGGTACTATCAGCTACTTTCTCAAAGAATAGTATATGGCCTCTGATCATGATTGCTACTAATGGGTTGGACTTGGAAACTTGTAAATGAACATTTGTAGATTGTTAATGTCCATATTATGAGAACTATACCCAAGGACAGAATATTTAATTTTAAGCCCATCACTAAATCATTAGACTCTCAAACAAATGGCTTTTATTACACTTTTATTCTGAAAAGTGCTACTTCTTCACTTCTCTATCTCCTAATTCATCTTCTTGTCCTGACTGCTTGGGAAGTTATGTTATAATATCACATGTAACATTCTTTTTACTATAGCTCTGATTATAATTGTAATTCTGTAAGCTGAGATTTATGAACAGTTATCACTATACTGTTCAGGATGAAAAGATGAATTAACAAATGCATTTTTAAAAAGTCATCAATAAAAGTTCTATAATTGTGAAGTTAAATTAAATATAATTAATGACATTATACAACTTTTTCTTATTATAGAAGAAAGCCTTTGAGCACCTATAGTTTTTCTAGCTGAGATATTGACTAGTTCTAAAAAAGTCCCTGTTATAGAAATTCCCCATTTTTAAAGTGTTGTAAGAATTTGCTGGAAACATTTTTGTATGTCAATACCAGATTGACTGATTATTTTTAAAGCATCAATGGGATGGGAATGGTCAACTCATTTAGATATTTATTCTGAGATATAAGCTTTGATTTTCTGAAATGCTTAAGGCATTTTTTTGTTTGGTTTTATTTTTTAACTTTACTATACTTAAAGAAATAAGTAAACACAAATATATATGCATATGATATAGCCAACAAATTCATTTTTCTTAAATTGACAATGTGAGTTTCTGTATACAGTTTTTGGTCTTTCTGTACATTCCCGTGAAAGAGAAGATAAATTAAAACAAACATGAATACCAGTGATTATTCAAATAAAAAATATGGAAAGTGTGCGTTTCCTTCTCAGGACAGTTTTCTGCTCAGGTAACCTATCTCTCACACAGAACTTCACAAGAGATGCAATTTGATTTGTATCAAAAGACCTTTATTTACATATTTAAAGTAACTCACCATACAGTTCAATCTGTTTGGTAAACCACTAGAACCATTAATAAGATTGTTTACACTGTCTTGTTAAGTGAAGCAAGACTTCCTGGTAGCTCAGTGATAAAGAATCCACTTGCCCATGAAGGAGACATAGGTTTGATCCCTGGGTCAGGAAGATGCCCCTGGAGAAAGAAATGGCAACCCACTCCAGTATTCTTGCCTGGAGAATCCCATGGCCATAAGAGGTGGACGTGACTTAGTGACTGTACAACAACAACAAAATATGAAATGAAATAATTTTCACTACCATTGTAACTACATAAAATGTTATATTTCTAAGCTCAGAAAAAGAAAATATTTCATTGATTTAAATAAAATTATTTATTCAGGCAATTATTAAGCAAGTAATTCAGCAAATTGTTAAGTAAAATAGTCTTCATAACACAGTTGACTCCTCTGGCTTGAACAGATTTGAAGTACAATCAGGGAACCTATTTTTTTTTACCACTTTAATCAGCTTCTATTGTATATACTGGACATTCTCAAAATTATCCAATTACTCAGAAATGTAAGCTATTAATATATTTCCTTAAATCAGGCACAGGAACTTATTCTTGTGAGAAAGCAAAAAAGGTTGGGGAGAAACCCTTCTGCAAAATAATATAGTTTTGGATCTGACTAAATGATATGGAATACAACTATTTCAACAGACTTTTTGCAATTCTAACTTATCAAAACAAATACACACACATTCTCATGCACACAGGAATGACTTTATTTATGAAAACATCTAGTCTTCCCCCACCTTGGGACCACACTTGAAATTTTAAGTGACTGAAAAAAACAATTTGTTTTCAAAAACACTAGAGATGTATACATCTCAGACAGAATGCTAACGAGTTTAGATTTCACTCTATAATTGGAATCATAAACTCTTTCTATCTTCATTGGAAGTAAGAACAGTTTACCTTTTTCCTTTGATTGTCATTTATTATTTGGTCATCATGATCAATATTATGCTACTTTTCTCTTTTTTATCTCCAGGCTGAATAATTGCAAAATTTTAAACATATTTTGTTTTCCCTTTTTTTTTCTAGTTATTTCCTTGGATATGAAATTCTTATTGAACTGTTTCCAAATCCACTAACTCTTTACTTAAAGAATCTTAACAAGTCATTGCTTATCTTTTCTGGATTTGCCAAAGGATCAAAAAAAAAAAAAAAGCTGAAGTTTGGCTAATGTGTATTCTTTCATTCAGCAGATGGGTACATAAAATCTACTGTATGCTGAGAACTATTTCAGGGGCCAAGGATACAATGGTGTATAAGACAGACATATACATGGAATTGACAATTGGCTGGGACTTACACGTAATGTAGGTCTTAAAAATTCTTTATTAAAAAGGCAATGTTGATGATTATAATCCAGTTTGTCATCCATGTGATCTCTCAGTTGCCATCCACTATCTTTAATCTATAATGGTAGTTAACTGAACGGAGGGAAGGGTGACACCATTGAGTTTACCATACAGAGTGATCATTGAAAATTGACTGGTGATGATAGAAATTATTATCGTGCGAAGTCTGAGAGTCATATTCCTTTATGTTTGTCAGCCATTGACAATTCTCTCCATTACTGAACTTAAATAATAGTATGTGTGCCCTGAAATCATGGCCAACAGAGACAGGGAAGAAAATGTTTTTTTCCAAAGGGGGCAAATTTAGCATTACAAACACTTTTTATGCATGGCTTTAAAACTGCTGCCTGGAATGATTGCTGCAAGCTACTTGAAGACACCATCCTGAGAATCTCAGTGAAAGCTAGTATAAGGCACAATGCATTTTCAAAAATGTTATTTTGCAAATATCTTTATAAAATAGAAGGACCAAGAATAATAATGCTTTAGTAGAGGTTTTTCAGAGTAAAAGAACATTCAAATGCATTCAGATAGCAAACACTTAATTTGAAAACTTTATGTCTTTATTACTGAAAATTAAATTATGAAAAGAAATGTGATTCAATCATAGTGTTAAGAACCAACTTCCTCATATTCTCTAATATAGACAGGTGGATGGGGGAATTTGAAATGGGGGGATTTGAGATGAAAATGTGAAATTGTATCTCTAAACCATTTGTTAAATCAATTAATTATGAAATCAATAATTTTTATTTGAAATTAAGCATAGTATTTTACAGAACTTAATTACTGTAAGAGAAAACTAGATGGATTGAAAGATTCATGTAAAAAGTGTTTTTTTATAAAACATTTATATGATTATAAAATTTTATAAATATAAGATAAAGTAATGTATTTTATTATGTGTTTATATCACAACAAAATTAGCATGCTAAACTAAAATACATTTACAATATTTGTTTTTCTCTCTCTGACTTACTTCACTTTGTATGACGGACCCTAGGTCTATCCACATCTCTACAAATGACCCAACTTTGTTCATTTTAATGACTGAGTAATAAATATTACATTGTATATATGTACCACATCTTCTTTACCCGTTCATCTGTTGATGGACACTGAGGTTGCTTCCAAGTCCTAGCTATTGTACATTAACATATGTATGTGGAATCTAGAAAAATGGTAGAGATTAACCTATTTTCAGGGTAGAAATGTAGACACAGATTTAGGGAATGGACGAGTGAACACGGGGGTAAGGGGGATGAATTGGGAACTTGGGATTGACCTATGTGCACCGACATGTGTGTAACAGGTAACTCATTGGAACCTGCTGTATAGTGAGGGAGCTCAGCTTGTGCTCAATGGTGACCTAAATGGACGGGATTGGGGGTGAGGTGGATAGGAAGCTTAAGAGGAAGTAGATATATGTATACATATACCTGATTCAATTTGTTATACAGCAGAAACTAATACAACATTGTAAAGCAACTATATCCCCAATTTAAGAAATGCATTTAGCATTCTCAAATGTCCTATCAAGCATATGTGAAAGTCGTTCAGTTGTGTCCGACTCTTTGTGACCCCATGAACTATGTACAGTCCATGGAATTCTCTAGGCTAGAATACTGGAGTGGGTAGCCTTTCCTTTCTCCAAGGGATCTTCACAACCCAGGGATCGAACCCAGGTCTTCCTCATTGCAGGCGAGTTCTTTACCAGATGAGCTACAAGTGAAATCCAGTATTGCAGAGGGAGAGGGACATAAATTTTTATAAAGTAGACAAAAACAATGACAATATTAGGGATAACTTTTGATGAGGTGTTTCTATAGTAAATGACACAATCAAATGAGATAGTAAATCTTGCAGGTACCAGGAGGACATTGCTTGTGTTCTTAAGGAGTTTCAACTCAGTTGCCTTTGTGTGGCAAGTCAAATAACAGTGCAAACCTTTAATTCATAAGGTCATCAATATATAATGAATTATACCTTTTGGTTTTCATCACAATCATCTAAACAGGGAGAATTCCCTGAAGAAGGACAAGAAGAAGCATAATGTGTAGTGTTGTTTTTGGATACTGGGGCCTAAACCTCAAGCATAACAGATTGAGTTGAAGCTGATACCTCAGAAGTGTAAAATTCACACCAAACATATGTACACATCCATTCTGATTTGTTTCTGGCCTTCCTGTTAATACCCTCACTCTTTCTCTGGTTCCTCTGTTGTCAAGAGCCCTGGTCCTAGTATCTCTGTTCTAAAAATTCCAGCATCTTTTCTTAGTTGAAGTCCTGGTTATTAAAATCTATTTTGTTATCAATATATAAGATATTGTATTAGTTATATATAATTAATGTATAATATTTATTATTAATAGTACTAATGCTAATACTAATATCAGCAGCCACTGACATTTAATAGGTGGCTCTTATATGTCAAGGCACATTTGCATATATTATTTCATTACATCCTCACAACTTTCAGGAAAAATAGGTATTATTTTGATCCCAATTTTACAGTTTGTGAAGACTCTCAAGAGTCTTCTCCAACACCACAGTTGAAAAGCATCCATTATTCAGTGTTCAGCTTTCTTTATACTCCAACTCTCACATCCATACATGACTACTGGAAAAACCATAGCTTTGACTAGATGGACATTTGTTCGAAAAGTACTGTCTCTGACTTTTAATATGCTGTCTAGGTTGGCCACAGCTTTTCTTACAAGGGGGAAGTGTCTTTTAATTTCATGGCTGTAGTCACCATGTGCAATGATTTTGGAGCCTCCCAAAATAAAGTCTGCCACTGTTTCCACTGTTTCCCCATCTATTTGCCATGGAGTGATGGGACCGGATGCCATGATCTTAGTTTTCTGAATGTTGAGTTTTAAGCCAACTTTTTCACTCTACTCTTTCACTTTCATCAAGAGGCTCTTTAGTTCTTCATTTTCTGCCATAAGAGTGGTGTCATCTGTGTATCTGAGTTTATTGATATTTCTCTCAGCAATCTTGAGTCCAGCTTGTAAGTCTGGCATTTCTCATGATGTACTCTGCATATTAGTTAAATAAGCAGGGTGACAATATCCAACTTTGTTGTACTCCTTTCCCGATTTGGAACCAGTCTGTTGTTCCATGTCCAGTTCTAACTGTTGCTTCCTGACCTGCATACAGATTTCTCTGGAGGCAGGTAAGGTGGTCTGGTATTCCCATCTCTTTCAGAATTTTCCACAGTTTGCTGTGATCCAAACAGTCAAAGGCTCTGGCATAGTCAATAAGGCAGAAGTAGATGTTTTTCTGGAACTCTCTTGTTTTCTCCATGATCCAACAGATGTTGGCAATTTGATTTCTGGTTCCTCTTCCTTTTCCAAATCCACCTTGAACATCTGGAAGTTCATGGTTCATGTATTGTTGAAGCCTGGCTTGGAGAATTTTGAGCATTACTTTGTAAGGGTGTGAGATGAGTGCAATTGTGCAGTAGTCTGAACATTCTTTGGCATTGCCTTTCTTTGGGATTGGGATGAAAACTGACCTTTTCCAGTCCTGTGGCCACTGCTGAGTTTTCCAAATTTGCTGGCACATTGAGCAAAGCACTTTCTCAGAGTCATTTTTTAGGATTTGAAATAGCTCAACTGGAATTCCATCATCTCCATTAGCTTTGTTTACAGTGATGCTTCCTAAAGCCCGCTTGACTTTGCATTCCAGGATGTTGGGCTTCAGGTGAGTGATCACACCATCCTGATTATCTGAGTCATGAAGATCTTTTTTGTACAGTTCTTCTGTGTATTATTGCCACCTCTTCTTAATATCTTCTGCTTCTGTTAGGTCCATCCCATTTCTGTCCTTCATTGTGCCCATCTTTGCATGAAATGCTCCCTTGGTATTGCTAATTTTTTTGAAGAGATCTCTAGTCTTCTGCATTCTATTGTTTCCCTCTATTTCTTTGCATTGATTACTGAGGAAGGCTTTCTCATTGGAGAAGGCAAAGGAAAACCACTTTAGTATTCTTGCCTTGAGAACCCAGTCAACAGTATGAAAAAGTGTACAGTATAGTGATTCAGTATGTTCACAAATTATATTGCATTAAATGTTTTTACAAGATAATGGCTATATGAAGTTGGATCCTTACCTTCCACCATTAAAAAAAGAATCTCAAAATGAATCAAACCCTAAATGTAAGAGCAAACATGTAAAGCTCTTAGAAGAAAACATAGGAATAAATTTTTGTTCTTTTGCTGATTATTCTATAGATGTCTAGATGATTTATAGTGTTGTTGTTCTTGATATAAGTCTAGTTGATTTATAGTGTTGTTCAAGTCCTCTGTTTCCTTGCTGATCTTTTGTCTAGTTGTTTTATTTAGTATTGGAAATAGGATATAGATGTTTCCAACCCTTATTAAATTATCATTTTTTTCATTCATTTTTGTTTGAGCCAGATTAACAATTAAAATTCAGGAGCACCATTTCAGGAAGCTCAGAGAACTGTTCCACCCATTAGAAGTCAAGGCACAGTTACATAAGTTTTTTTGAGGCAGAGAGCTCGACATGAAAGGACAGTACACAATCCAGAATCAAATGTTGCTGTGACCCCTTACAAGATCAAGTAGGAATGTCATCTTTTAAGGAGTTGCCCTGTTGGTGCTAAGACAATGTTGCTCTTTATGGTTGAGCAGGTATTTCTGTTGATCAGGGAGGTCTGGCCAATGCATAATGCAGATACACAGGAAGAGAGGAAGCCAAAAGACAGAGAAAAAATATATATGTTTAAATTTTTGTCTTGCCATCAAATATAAATTTTATTTCAGAAAGTACATATATAGCTGTTATATCTTTAAATATATTAACTTTTTATCATTATAAAATGTCTCTCTTTATCTCTAGTGAAATTTGGCATTTTAAAGTCTTTTGTGTGTGATATTATTAACAGTATAGTGCATCCACTCCAGTTTTCTTGCATTTGCTATTTCTGTGATATCTTAAAGTATCCTTTTACTTTCAATCTGTTAGTATCTTTGAATATAAAGTGTGTCTCATGTACACTTAGTTCATTATTTTTATATGTCTTATAATTTCTCCTTTTTGATTGGATTGTTTATTCACATTTAATATTATTAATAAGACTGGATTTACATCTGCCATATTACTTTTGGTTTTCTTTGTGTCCCGTGGTTCCTTTTGCTAACCTATTTCTCCTTTGCTGTTTTTCTTTTTGCTAAGTGAATATTTGTTGCATTTTTTCTATTCCAGAATGGCTATTTGGTTTTTCTTGGTAATTTTTACTTTTTTATTGATGTTCCTTATTTCATGCAACATTATCATCATATGCTCTTGTTTCTTTAACCAAGCTTTCCTTTAGTTCTGTGAACATATTTATTTAGTGGTACTTTGAAATCTTTCTCTGTCTTTGAGTTTGTTATTGTCATTTGCTTGTTTATTTATTTAGTGACTAGCTGGACTCTTTGGGGAGTATTTTAGTGAAATTTCTCCCTCACCCGCTCCATGCCATCTAGACACACAGGGTATTGTCTCTGAAGTTGCTTCTCAGGAAGAAACAGCATAATGATAGTCAGCCCTGATGGCAATGGTACTGATAGGTCTCTCTTCTAAGCATTCTATAACCACACACAGCTGTTACACTGCATTAATTGCTGGTTGATTGCTATATTCTTTACAATAAGGCCCTGAGGCATAGAGTCCTCTACAAAGTAGTCACATAGTGACTTCCTGTGAGGATTGTTTTCTGAGGTCAAAATCTGCTACTTGTTCTCATACCAGGAGTGCTCCTCTCAGTCATTTTACTCCTCTGTTGTGTCCTGCAAGCCTACAGTCTGGGCTTTGCATTCCCGGCAGCCTGGCCTGTGGAGGCCAAGTTGTCCGAGGGCGGCTGGTCGACCTGGTGGCGCATCTGGGCTTCACATTTAGATCCATAAATCTCCTCCCAGTTGCTTTTCACTACAGCCTCAACTGTGCTTGAGAGCACCTCTAGATTCAAACTTCTTCAAGCTCTGTTTCAAATGAGGTTAGTTCTTTAGAGAAGAGATTAAGAACTGTTTTACAATCTGCTTCTCCCCCTAGGTAAAATCTCAGAATCTGGCAGTGTCAACCTTTTTTCTGAGTGACATGCCCCCACTCCCCGCCGCCCTTTCTTGGAGCTAAGTGCTCAGTGGAGAAAGTAGCCTGAAATCCTCTCGGTTTACGACTGTGCTGTGCTTAGTTGCTTAGTCGTTTCTGACTCCACAACCCCATGGACTGCAGCCCCCCAGGCTCCTCTGTCCATGAGGATTCTCTAGGCAAGAATACTGGTAGGTTACCATGCTCTGCATCAGAGGATCTTCCTGACCCAGGGATCCAACCCAGGCCTCCCCCATTGCAGGCGGATTCTTTACCAACTGGGGCTTCCCTGATAACTTAACTGGTAAAGAATCCGCCTGCAATACCGGAGACTTCAGTTCGATTCCTGGGTCAGGAAGATCCACTGGCGAAGGGATAGGCCACCCACTCCAGTATTCGGCCTGGAGAATTCCATGGGCTGTATAGTCCATGGGGTCACAAAGAGTTGGACGACTGAGTGACTTTCACTTCACTTCTTTACTGTCTGAGCCACCAGGGAAGCCCAAGAATACTGGAGTGGGTAGCCTATCCCCTTCTCCAGGGGAACTTCCCTACCCAGGAATCGAATCTGGGTTTCCTGCATTGCAGGCAGATTCTTTACCATCTGAGCTATCAAGGAAGCCCGGGTTTGCTTCTACTTGTGTGAAACTACTGCCTCACCAGTTAGGGGAGAGCTGTATGGGGTCTGGAATTTTCAGCATGTCCTGCGCAAGGTTCCATTCCACGAGTAGCAGAAGGAAGCCCCTACCTTTTGACTGAACTCACTTGAGTCTCAGCAACCAGCAGCTGGGGACAGGATAAGAAAAGCTGATGCTCTTTTCCTTCTGGAGAGAAAAGTCTGGGCTGAGAGCTGGAAGAGAGAGAGCCTTTTGCTTTTGGCTGCAACAGTCTGAAGTAGAATCTTTGCCTCACTTAGCTGGGAGTTGGGAGAAAGGGAGCAGTTGTGGTACGAATATCACAGATTCCTGTCTTTCCCCCGACTTTTCTTGGTGGTTTAGTCACTAAGTTGGGTCTGACTCTTGTGACCTCATTGAATGTAGCCCACCAGGCTCCTTTGTCCAGGAATTTCCCAGGCAAGAATACTGGAGTGGATTGCTATTTCTTTCTCCCCAGGATCTTCTCAACCCAGGAATCAAACCAGGGTCTCCTGCATGAAGGTGGACTCCTGCACTACAGGCAGATTCTTTACCAACTGAGCTACGACTTTTCTTAGACAGTCTTGAATAGACATATCTTCATTTTCTGTTTGTCCTTAGGACCACTTCCAGAAGCTTTAAATGGTTATATGTGTTTTTAAAATATTTTCCACCAGATTCAAAGGACAGCGCATCAGCTGAGTTTCTTAGGCTGTCATGCTGGGACTCAATCTAAGTGCTAATGACCTTTAGCCTTTAGAAGAGTGGATTCTTTTGCTCTTCAACTTACTCCTAAACGTCATGGATTTTACATAAAAAGGTAATGTTTTATTATGCATTTTATTGTAATGGTCATAGAATGAAGCAAAATAAAAGCTTTGTTTTTTTTTAATTTCTGGTAGGAAATCGCTTTCCATTTTGTTGACATAATTTGTAGTAAAATAATTCCTACTGATATATGAAAACCAAGTTCTGTTCTCAGAGCCAAAGAATGAATTCCACAAACTCTGAAACACTCACACAGACAAAGTTTATTTTAGAAGATAGAGATACAACACTCACAGCGTAGACACTGAGAGGGGGTGCAGAGCCCAAAAAGGCGAGGATTACATCAGTTTATATCTTTGCTAATATTGATCTGTATATTTTTTGTTGGCTTGTGATTTTAATATGTCATTTTTCACCAATCAGTTTGAATGCTGTAATGTCCAGTTTGTCATTTTAATGGCTTTTCTGGATCCCCCAGTTTCTCAGCTTCTCCAGATATTGCGATGCCATCCCTCAACCATGTCTCAAGACCCCAGATCATTATTTAGGGACCAAATGTATGTTTAAGAGCGAGTGGTCTTCTTGGCTTTTTTTTTTTTTCTTGATAAACTGGACAGCAGTTAATGATTGTATTGTCCTGGGTCTGAATTTTTTATGACCCTCCAGACCAGGGAAGCATTCCTTTGAATGCCTGGAAAGTGGAACAAAGAGTGAGATGCTTACTTGAGGAGATTAAAAAAAAGAAAAAAATCAAAATTAAAAAAGGAACTAAGGTCTCAGAGTCCTATACTGTCTAGCAATTTCTGCCTCACTACTATCCTACAATGGAGAAGGCAGTGGCAACCCACTCCAGTACTCTTGCCTGGAAAATCCCACGGACGGAGGAGCCTGGTAGGCTGCAGTCCGTGGGGTCACAAAGAGTCAGACACGACTGAACGACTTCATTTTCACTTTTCACTCTCATGCATTGGAGAAGGAAATGGCAACCCACTCCAGTGTTCTTGCCTGGAGAATCCCAGAGATGGTGGAGCCTGGTGGGCTGCCATCTGTGGGGTTGCACAGAGTCGGACACAACTGAAGGGACTTAGCAGCAGCAGCAGCACTATCCTAAAATGTGCAAAGTAGTGTGTTGAATAATGTTTTTGCACTCTAGTGGTTAAATCAAGAATGGATTACCATTCTTTCATTTATCATTGACAAAATAGGTAGTGAGTGCATATCATAGCCAAAAAGTTGTGTAGGATCTAGGTTTAACCTCAAAATGAAAATAGACATGAATTCTGCCATCAATAGCATTATCATTAAATTCAAAGAAAAAATCTGCCAGTTACAAAACAGTGTGATAAATAGCTATGATAGGCAAACAAGCTCACATGAATGTCACCTAACATATAGTGAACAAACAATTCACAGAGAGTGATACAAATGAAGGAAAAAAGCATGAGCAAATGTATAATCTTAATTGTAATAAAGTAAATGCAAATCAAAATAATATGATACCAACTTCCAGTCTGAACAAAATGGAGTATCTTTGGACTGAATTCTGCAGGCTTGCAAGCCCTGTACTTGCCCAGCTTCAAGACTGAAGGAAGAGCCTGGAGTCAGCAACAGAGATAACAATACTTTAATAGATAGGACATCTTACATGTACTCTGGAGCAAGAGGGTCTGGGAACAACACCTCCCCATGGAAGGCAGACATGGGCAGGCTGCAGCAGCAGTCATTCTCGGTGAGAGGGTGGTGGTGGATAGGAGACTATGAATTATATGGAGAATTGATGTCAGACCTCATTACCAGGGAAACCAGCAGAGGGGCAAGGCTCTCATAGCCCCTCAGGCTAAGTGCCTTCATGGGTTGGAAGTCTTCCCTTTTATAAACTATTAATGAGAAGCCATTCTAATCTACAGATTAAAATAATCACTAGCTGGTGGTGGGGGGAATAACAAGTATGTAGGTGTTTACTGATTAGGCTCCACAGTTAACGGGGAAGGTTGGTCATCCCATAAGTGGGATGTAGGTGAAACAGGGACTGGTTGAGCAGCGGATATTGAGAGAAGCCAACAGTTATCTTGGCTGTCCTGATCATACAGGTAGACCCCTTGTTTCTCTTTCACTAAGTCCACATATAAACCTTGGACATGTACAAAAGACAATAAAAAACCTGAAAACACAGTAAGAAAAAGGTGTATCAGTTTGGGACCCCAGGACTGGAAGAGCAACACATCTGAAGGGCATCTTGTACCTTCCTGAGCAACAGAAGAAGGTGCCACAGACTCAGGATTTCTCAGCCCCAGATCTAGCATTAGAAGACAGCTTAGATAGGCTCACTTCTGCATCAAACAACACAAGACAAGGTGAGCCTGGCACCACCAGCAAGGGGTATTGATTGAGAAACCTACCAACATTAAGCAGTGAAAGGAAGTGCTATCATTTTTTTGCAGAACCAGGAATTCCCCTCTCCTACTGAGAGATACTGAAGATGTACAGGCAAGAGAGACCTTGCAAAAACAATGAATCCACTGAAAGTCTCCTTGCTCCTGTGTATCTGAGGTTCTCTTCTTTTTCTCAGAGACACTAGGAAAACTCTGGGGCACAAACAGGAGGACCCTACTCTAACAAGTGGCCTGGCCCAGAAAGCTTTCTCCACCCTCCATGGACAAAGAGGATCATGCCAAAATAAGAATCCAGCTAGTTTCCATCCTACAGGCCCCAAACTCCCTTCATTTGCTGGGAGACAAGGTAGCTGGCAAGCACAGGGGACAGGAAATACCCAGATATAGTTAACAGAAAATCTCTTTGTTCACGTGAGTCTGAGACTTCTCTTCTCCATCCAAAGACATAAGGTCAGCTGGAAGGCACTGTGAGTACTATCTTGCACAGTCATAGTATTACCAGGGAAGCCTCTTCATCCTAGGGGACCTATGATTTCCTTTTCTCACTGACAGACACCCGGTGGCCTGACCTGATGAAAACCTTTCTGCCCCTTTAGACATCACTAACATAGACAGTAGGGACCCTTGTAGCATCATATTAACTGAGCAAAACAAAATAATACCACAAGGTCTCTGAAAATTAAAAACAACACTAGAGCTGCAGCCCAGAAAAGTAGACCATAATAGTATGTTTAACAGTGAAAATGTGATGAAGTAAAAGATTTAAATAGAAGCCAGTGTCTCTGATAACATAGAGAAGAAATATAAAACTGATCAGAACCAAGAAAATTACAATAAGACAATCAAGTAATGCCAACATTTAGATGAATCATATATTGATAACTGTTATATTATCTGATGATTTTGAAACTGTCATCATAAAAATGCTTCAACAATCAATTATGAATTCTCTTGAAGTGAATAAATAAAAAAGTATAATGACAAAGGGAAAAAAAACTGCTTGGATGGACTTTAAGAGGAAAGAATCAGTGAACTCGAGAACAGATTAACATAATTCACTACTCTAAACAGCAGAGAGAAAGCAGACTGAAAACAAAAACAAAAACAAAAACAAAAACGGAACAGAGCAGCAGTGTCCTATCGGACAATAACAAAAGATCCAATATTTACATCATTGGAATCTGCAAAAGAGGGGAAAAACAAAGGTCTGAAAGAAAATATAGAGAAGTAGTGGATTGAAGCATTATTGCTGAGAAGCAATAACTTATAGATTCAAGAAGGTAACTGAACTCTAATAGGGTAAACTCAAAGAAATTCACATACCTGTATAATAATTAGACTTCTGAAAATGAAAGAAAACTAAAGACAAACAAGTTTAATAATCTTGAAAGTATCCAGAAAAAAAATGATACATTACTGATAGAATACCAATGCTAACAACAGTGGATTTCTCATTAATAAATTATCAAGGCAAGAACTAAAGTGTTACAATTGCCTTGCGGTACTGAAAGAAAGGAACTGTTAACCCTGAATCCTATATTCAGTGAAACTTTACTTTGCTAATGAAGGGGAAACAAACACATTATCAGATTAAGGAAAACTAAAATAATGTGTCTTTAGGATACCTATCTTTAAAGGTTACAATAAGTTTGTCAAAAGGAAAGGAAATTTTATTTTTAGAAAAATCTAGAGATATTAAGAAGGAATAACAATGGAAAGATTGTAAATATGGATACATAAATGACTTACTGTTTTTCTTACAGATTTTCTAAATAAAATCAATGATATTTAAACATGGGGAAGGTAAAGGAACCTAAATGGAAGTGAGATTTCCATACTCTAATCAAAGTAGTGAAATGTTGATATCAGTAGATTGTTATACACTTATATTGTAATACCCAAAGCAATCACTATGAAAAGTGTACACTCAAAAATAATATAAATAAATGAGAAAGAAAAAAAATACGATGCTTAAATGAACGTGTGAGGGGAACTCTTCACAGATCTCAAGACTTCATTCTCTGAATAGCTCTCTCCTCTTGATACTGTATCCTGTGAATTCTAGTAGACTTGATATCTTCAAATTTTCATTTATATTTCCTTAACTCAGGGAGAATACCAGGCTTCCCCTGAGTTCCTTCTCCCTGTAACATGGACTTGTTAGGTAATTAGAATAGGAAAAAGGAGTCCAGAATGGAGGTGGCTAAAAGACAAAGAAGGGAAAAGCCTTGAAAATAGAACAAAGGAAGGTCCGAGGACCAGAGTGAGAACCTCAGGTAAAAAGAACAGCACTCCTGGCTAGCCCAATTTATATAGGGCAGGCTCAGCTGCTAAGTCACTTCAGTCGTGTCCAACTCTGTGTGACCCCATAGACGGCAGCCTACCAGGCTCCTCTGTCCCTGGTATTCTCCAGGCAAGAGCACTGGAGTGGACTGCCATTTCCTTCTCCAAGGGCAGGCTCAGGGGGAGGAGGAAAAACATATAAAAAGATGAGCCAAAATTGGGCTGGGGGGCTTCTCTTCTGCTCATATGTTTTGGGTCAGTCCCCCTCACACCTCAGGGATGTATTTTCCTTTGCTTTCTAAATAAAACTGAGCTGTAACATAGAGCTGTAACACTGGTCCATCCGAGGTAATTGCATGGAGCTGTAACACTGGTCCATCTGTCACTTCAAAATTTTGCTGTGGCAAGACAGCATCAAGGAAATTACAAACTCCACCGACATCTATTATGCAATTTCTCAGATTTAACCTGGCTGAAACAACCTTGGCTCAGTCCCGTGAGGTGGAGACCAAGCACAGCAGAAGCCCAACTCAGCGAAAGCTCCCGCGGTGGAAGTGGAACACAAAGAAAACCCAGCGCAGGGGAAGTGACAAGAAACCCAGCATGCTGGAAACCAGGACAGCAAAAACAAACTGAGCAGAAAGCTCACATGGCTCATTCTCAGATTCCAGAAGACCTCCAGTTAAGGTAGGAGGTCCTTGCTCCTGTGGCTGGAAGGACATATGGCTAACAAAATCTTAATTCCTTTTTATAATCTATCGTTTCTTGTTTCCTCGACCCACTCCCTGTGAACAGGCGAGCAGAAGTGGGTGCAATTGAGGTACTCTGACAGGGGCTACTCCTCAGTGTGTCAAGGCTCTGTGCCAAGGATTAGGCCAATGAAAGCTGAGCACAGGTCAGGTAATTAGCAGATTTTCTGGCAGGTTATGAAGGGGATTCCTCGGCACGTTTTTCCCACTGCTTTTCCTCCCTTCCTTCATCTCCTCTCTCCCGGGACTTGAGCCCAGCCAAAATCCATGGTGTCTGGCTTCAGGACCTAGTGAAGCTCAGGCTCTGATGTCTCATTGCAAAAATTCAGTTACAGACATAGCAATAGATAAGAAGTGGATTTGTTCTGATTCAGAAAGAAGCACACTCCACAGGGTGTGGGCTATCACAGAGGAGAGTGCAGTGGCCATGGAATGTGTTGTGGTTCGTTTTTGCCAGCTGGATGATTTCATATGCTAGTGAGTGGGAGGATCATTCCAACAATTGGGGAACCACCCACTCCTTTTGACAGTCCTTGGAACTGTCCTGGCACCTCTGGGTGTGTCATTTAGCTTGCAGATTGGAGATCAAGGTTTAGTTGAATTTGACTTGTCATCTTTGACCCATTTGATTTTAATCTGTTGTGCCCTTGGGCTATATCATTCTTTCAAAAGTTGTGCCCTGACCCCTTCCCTCCTGTTTCATGTTCTTTTCCTGAGCCCTGTCCCGGCCCACAATGTTACCTTTACAGTCTTCTGGAAGGACAACCAGAAAATAGCTGGCCCTTGAGAGAGAAATACTGATTATATCCAATCCCTCTAGATATTCAGGCCTGCATCTTCCATGTTTCCTACAACATGTGCAACAACAGCATCTCTCAGTGAACCCGCTAGGGCAGGTGACAGGCACACAATGCCTGCTGGAAGTCCATCTATTGATGGCATCACTTCAAGGGCAATTGGGCTTCCAAGGATAATGTTTGCCACTTTGGGAGTTAGCCCTGCAGGCTCTTTGGGCCCAAACCCTTACCACCCTTCTCCTAAAGTTACAAACACAGCCCCTGATCAAATCTCCACTCCACTTTTAAGGACCATCTGGTCTGTTGCCTCTTATCAATTTGTTTTTAAGCCACTTACTAAGCCCTACAACCAGCACCCTGACCCCTTGTAGGCAACGTTGCTCCACCTCGCTTATTATTAAAATACTCTTAATGACCCTAACAGGAACAGATAACCCACTCCTTTGTCATTACTTCTGCTATTACCTAAAATGGGTCTATAACGATGAAATGTTTACCACTGGAGATACCCTAACCTTCTCTTATGGAGGACTAGGGGAGGAAATCTGGAGAAGGAATTGGCAACTCACTCCAGTATTCTTGCCTAGAGAATCCCGTGGACAAAGGAGACTGGTGGGCTGCTGTCCATAGAGTCGCAGAGTCGGACACGACTGTAATGACTTAGCATGTATGGCTGCATTGGAGAAGGAAATGGCAACCCACTCCAGTATTTTTGCCTGGAGAATCCCAGGAACAGAGGAGCCTGGTGGGCTGCCATCTATGGGATTGCACAGAGTCAGACACGACTGAAGTGACTTAGCTGCAGCAGCAGCAGCAAGGGAGGAAATCACTGACTTATATTCCCTCAGAGGAGTAAGAGGATAAGGCATGTGGCTGCTTCACCAGGTTCCCAGTCTCAGGGCACAGGCTTGGATTGCCTTACATCACGCTATCTATTCCCATCTGTGGTGAACAAACTGGCAATGAGTTAAGCTTACAACCCCTTAATCCTACCCAGCACTGGTCACACTGGAGTCCTTGGGGACACCCAACTCCAGTCCAGGGGTCCCAGGAGACCGACCTGCCTCAACCTGCCTGGGGATCTGCACCCTGACCCAGGGATGCCTGGCTCTCAGGTTGCAACAGTATTGGGTAGGAAATAGAACAAAGCTTCAAAAAGACTCTCGCTTAAGGAAGTCCACCCATGGAAATTGAAGGAGGCCTATTAGCTTTTTTCTTTTCCTCCCTGTTATCACTGTCTTTCAGATGGGAAATAACAATCCACTTCCCAAAAGAAGCCCTTGAGATGTATCCTTGATAACTGGAAGCTGTTCGATCCTCTAAGGAGAAGTTGCTTAAAATTCTTTTGTGCCACTGTGTGGCCATGGTATCCTCTGGGGGGAAAGGAACAGTGGCCTGAGGATGGGAGTTTAAATTACAATATCATCCTGCAGCTAGACTTATTCTGCAAAAGACAAGGGAAATGGACAGAGATCCCCATGTCCACATTTTCTTCCAACTAAGAAATATGAAGGAACTCTGTCTTAAGTATGGGATTGCTGTATGCCCTAAAAGTGAAACTACTAGGCAAATGGCATTAGGCACAGGCAACCAAGGGAAGGAAGTCCCCCATGAAGGGTTACCTCCCATGGCTCCCGAGTTGCCTGGTGCCCCTTCCTTGTCTCCAAATGTGCCCCCATATCCGGGAGCATGCCTTCCACAAAAGCCAGCTCGAGTATGCCCCTTAGTCAAAACTGGAGGAGAATTCGGACCAACCTGGGTCCATAAGCCCTTCTCCCTCTTAGAACTAAGTCAGATCAAACAAGACCTGGGAAGCTATACAGATGACTCAGGCAAATATATAGATACATTCCAACACATTACTGAGAGAGTCAATTCCTAGGCAGGTTGATAAGAAGTCCAGGGTCCCCAAGGAAGAGAGAGTGGTCTGGGGCTCTCAAGGAGGAGATCAGTTCAGTTCAGCTCAGTTCAGTCGCTCAGTCATGTCCAACTCTTTGCGACCACGTGAATCGCAGCATACCAGGCCTCCCTGTCCATCACCAACTCCTGGAGTTTACTCAAACTCGTGCCCATAGAGTCGATGATGCCATCCAGCCATCTCATCCTCTATCGCCCCCTTCTCCTCTTGCCCCCAATCCCTCCCAACATCAGGGTCTTTTCCAATAAGTCAACTCTTCGCATGAGGTGGCCAAAGTATTGGAGTTTCAGCTTCAACATCAGTCCTTCCAATGAACACCCAGGACTTATCTTCTTTAGGATGGACTGGTTGGATCTCCTTGCAGTCCAAGGGACTCTCAAGAGTCTTCTCCAACACCACAGTTCAAAAGCAT
Organism: Cervus elaphus; assembly: GCF_910594005.1. NCBI lineage: Eukaryota > Metazoa > Chordata > Mammalia > Artiodactyla > Cervidae > Cervus > Cervus elaphus. The sequence goes on from NC_057848.1 coordinate 92,704,444, forward strand.
CAATTCTTCGGTGCTCAGCTTTCTTCACAGTCCAACTCTCACATCCATACATGAACACTGGAAAAACCATAGCCTTGACCAGATGGAACTTTGTTGGCAAAGTAATGTCTCTGCTTTTTAATATGTTATCTAGGTTGGTCATAACTTTCCTTCCAAGGAGTAAGCGTCTTTTAATTTCATGGCTGCAGTCACCATCTGCAGTGATTTTGGAGCCACAAAAAATGAAGTCTGACACTGTTTCCACTGTCTCCCCATCTATTTCCCATGAGGTGATGGGACCAGATGCCATGATCTTAGTTTTCTGAATGTTAAGCTTTAAGCCAACTTTTTCACTCTCCTCTTTCACTTTCATCAAGAGGCTTTTTAGTTCCTCTTCACTCTCTGCCATAAGGGTGGTGTCATCTGCATATCTGAGGTTATTGATATTTCTCCCGGCAATCTTGATTCCAGCCTTTGCCTCTCCCAGCCCAGCGTTTCTCATGATGTACTCTGCATATAAGTTAAATAAGCAGGGTAACCATATACAGCCTTGACGTACTCATTTTTCTATTTGGAACCAGTCTGTTGTTCCATGTCCAGTTCTAACTTTTGCTTCCTGACAAGGAAGAGATAGAGATCTGGAATTCTCAAGGAGGAGGAAAGGACAAACATCTTTTTTTCCCTCTACATTCCTTAGTCTTAGTCTTATTATTATTATTTTTTTTTTTTCCTTCAAGCTGGGAACTGATGATTACACGACAAACAAACACTGTACTAGGGGTTGTATGATGACAATGTATCTTGCTTGAGGACAGTTTTCCCTTCCTGAAAACCTTCTGGCTAATCCTTTTATCTTAAAATGTAAATTGTGGGAGTAGGTCTGATAAAATTTTTATAACTTTGAGATGTTCTTTTGATTTGTTGTAATGATTATTTTAAAAAGTATATAACTCCTTTGCTAACACTAGAGAGGGGGCACTCTTCATCCTCCTTCTGATGTCCATGTCAGAAGCTTTCTCTGTATCTTTTTATACTTCTATAAAACACTGCTACACAAAAGCTCTTGAGTAATCAAACCTGGTCCCTGGTCCCGAAGCTAAATCTTCTTCTTAGGAGATTGCAAATCTGACGTTGTTCACCATAAGCTATCATTACCTTGGCTTTTGACTTGACGTGGAAGAATATCATGGTCATATTTAGTCAAACTTTATCTGACCCTGAGCATGCTAGGGTCTTAAAGGAAGCCTGAAGGTATGCTACAGGGTTTCACATGTCAAGCAATAAACACCCAGTAGGGGAAACTGCGGTTCTCTCCTCAGATCCTAATTGGAATTATAATGACCCTGAGCACATCTGTGAAAGGGATCATTTTCTGATCTGTGTGAAGGCAGGACTGAAAGCAGCCCAGCAAAAAGTAATCAGCTATGCCCGGGTCTCAGCAATAACTCAGGAGCCCAATGAGAACCCCATTGCCTTCTGGAAAGGCTAAAAGAGGCCCTCCAAAAGTTTACCAGTCTGGACTTAGACTCTTACGAGGCACAGGTGATTTTAAAGGGCAAATTCCTGTCCCAATGTGCATCAGACACCAGGATAATGTTACAACAGCTACAGCAGCAGGACCCTGCTGCCTCTTTAGATGAGATGGTCCAAACAGCCATCAACAGTTCTCTTATATCAGAGAACAGGAGAGGGAGGCCAAGGCCCAGGAAAGGGAGAAAAGTAAGCTATAGTCCCCCTCCATCCCACAGTACCCAATCCCTATGTAATCTTGGGAAAAATCCCACCCAGTGCCAAGTGGTTTACAGTCTTGGATCTCAAAGATGCATTCCTTTGCATGTCATTGGCTAAAGAATCTCAATATCTTTGTGTCTTTGAGTGGGAGGCTCCAGAAGAAAAACACCAACAGATGATTTGGACCTCAGGGGTTCAGAGATAACCCCCACCTGTTTGGAGAGGCTCTTAGCCTGGATATCCTAGGTCTGGACCTGGGACTTAATAGGAAAATATTACAATACATAGATGACCTACTAATTTGCTCTCCAGATGAGAAAAATGCCCAACATCATGCAATTCAGGTTTTAAACTTTTTGGCAGAGAAGGCATATAAAGTCTCCCATGCTAAGGCACAGATGGTCGAGACAAAGGTCACTTACATGGGAGTTTAGATTACACACGGGTCCAGGAGGCTGTCTTCTGATCCAGTACCAGGAATCCTCCAGTTACCCTCCCTTATGACTTGAAAACAACTGTTAGCTTTCCTGGGGCTAAGTGGGTATTGCAGAATCTGGATACCCAACTATGGTCTAATTGCCCAGCCCTTATATGAAAGCTTGAAGGAACCAGATGATTCAATCCCACTGATGTGGGGAACTCCTCAAAAGAAGGCGGAGACTACACCAAAACAAGCCTTAACTCAAGCACCTGCCTTGAGGTTTGCCAGACCCAGAAAAACTATTCCAACTTTATGTCCATGAAAAAGAAGGAATAGTCTTGGGAGTGTTAACTCAAAGGTTGGGACCTAAGCCCTAGTTCGTAGCTTACTTATCCAAGAGACTCGACCCAACCACTTGAGGCTGGCCTCCCTGCCTTCGAAATCTTGCAGCTATTGCAATCTTGATAGAAGATGCTTTAAAACTCTCTTTTGGGGGCAAACTAACTATTTTTACTAGCCACCAAGTGAAAAAACTTCTAAATGGGAGAGGCCATTTATGGATGTCAAATCAAAGAATCCTCAGATATCAAGTAGTGCTGATGGAAAATCCAGGCCTGACTATATCCCCTTGTGAGGTTCTTAACCCAGCCACCCTCCTGACTACCCCCAAGGGCTCTCTCCCTTTTCACTCTTGCCTAGAAACCTTGGACCACTTGATGAAACCCAGAGAGGGATTGTCAGAAGATCCTCTGACCAATCCTGAGGAAATCTGGCACACTGATGGAAGCAGCTTTATCTTGGATGGAAAAAGAAGAGCCATATAGGCAGTAGTCTCCAACTTTGAGACCATAGAGGCTAAACCTTTGCCACTAGGTACTTCAGCACAATTAGCTGTGCTCATAGCCCTGACTCGGGCTTTAGAGCTGGGAAAAGGAAAAAAAGTAGCCATTTACATTGACTCCAAGTATGCCTTTCTGGTGCTACATGTACATGCTGCTTTTTGGAAAGAAAGAAGACACTTGACTACCCAAAGGTCCCCAATCAAATATGGTGATCAAATCCTTAGGCTCTTAGAGGCAGTTCATCTGCCCACTGAGGTTTCAGTCTCTCATTGTAAAGGACACTGAAAGAAGTGGCATGGGGGGACCAAGCAGCTGATCAGGCAGCTAAAAGAGCAGGGTTACAGAATGATGACCTAACAGGGATTGCCACCTTAGTTCCACAGACTAATTTGCCAGAAACGCCTTCATATACTGAAGGTGAGACTCTTAAAGCTAAGAGTGAGAGCTTTCAAGAAGATCATATGGGGGTGATTCCACAAGTAGGGACTCCTTTTTCTGCCTGGGAACCTCCAATGGAAGTTGGTTAGCTCCTTACATGCCACCACTCATTTAGGGGAAAAGGCCTTCCAAAGATTACTAGAAAGATCTTTCAGAGGAGCAGTCCTCCAAACGACTGTAAGGCAAGTGGTCTCCTCTTGTCCCACTTGCCAATAAACAACCCCCAAGGATCTTGAAGACCCCAGCTGACCCAGCCCATCCAATGACATGGGACCTACCCAGGAGAGGACTGGCAGATGGACTTCACCCAGACTCCAGTTTCTCAGGGGTATAAATACCTACTAATCATGATAGATACATTCACAGGATGGATTGAAGGCTTTCTCACCTGGACTGAGAAGGCTGAGGAGGTGGTAAAACTGCTCCATGAAATCATTCCGAGATGTGGTCTTCCCAGGTCATTACAAAGTGACAATAGGACATCATTTACTTCTAAGGTCACCCAAGGGGTTTCTAAAGCACTGGGCATTACTTATTATCTCCATTGTGCTTGGAGGCCTCAGTCTTCAGGAAAAGTAGAAAGAGCCAACCAATTCTTAAAATAAACTATATAAAAGATAACCCAGGAGACCTTCCTGGGATGGAAGGAGGCTTTATCAATAGCTCTCCTCTGCACCTGTATTGCCCCTAAGGGACAAGTTGGTCTTAGTCCTTATGAGATGTTATATGGCGGACCTTTTGTTTATGTCAAAAACCTCTTCCTAGATCCAGAGGCTCAGACCCTCTGGTCTTATACCATGGCCATTGGGCAATTCCAACAGGATATATTCCTGTGAGGTGTCAACCAGGGCCCAAAAGATTCTAAAGAATATGCTATATGCTCCAGGGACTCAAGTCTTAATTAAAGTCTGGAAAGATGGATCTTCAAAGGCTCAACTCCAGCCCACATGGAAGGGCCCCTACCCTGTAATACTTTCTACCTCCACAGCAGTCAAGGTACCAGGATATAACCCTTGGATTCACCACTCACGAGTCAAGCCATGGAAGAAAATAAAAGAGGACACTCAATACCTGTGAGCCCCTGGGAGCTCTCAGATACCTATTCAGAACTACAAATGAGTGACATTCTAAGGAACACAGCCAAAATTAAGTTTCTGGGGATAAGCTTTCTCAGGATAGCTCTAAAGAGCCAACACAGCTTGGCAGGGGCTGTACTCCAAAACAGACAAGAGATAGATCTCCTGATCCCTGAACAAGGAGGAACTTCAGCCATTTTGAATGAGACATGTTGTTTCTGGGTAAATACCTCCTGCTAAGCTAAAGGAAATCTCACAGTCCTCAAGAAAAACATTCAGACCATACAGGATCTCAAAGAATGAGCTGGAGTGTTATCAGAGTGGCTACAATCTCTCTTTGGGGGATCCTTCTGGCAATGGAAAATGTGGAATTGGCTAATGGCCCCACTAGTCCCTGGCATCACCATATTGATGCTGCTTATGATTGCTCCATGTATTATCAATTTTCTAACCCATTTTGTCTCTGCCCAGATCAACAAGTTACAACATGCAGTGCCAGTTCAACAAGGATATATAAAACTACAGCCAACCACAGAAAATATCACTCACCTTTAGATGGACACCTCTATAAGGACTCTGAGGCTTGATACTAGCAAGAGGGGGAGGTCTGATGTTCCTGGCCATCCCAATTCAGCAGGAAGTAGCCAGAGAGATCTTGACGCCCTTATTCCCAAAGAATTGGGCCTCCCATCTCTTAAGGGGGAATATTAGTTAGAATAGGAAAAAGGAGTCCAGAATGGCAGTGGCCAAAAGACTAAGAAGGGAAAGCCCATGAAAATAGAACAAAGGAAGGTATGAGGACCGGAGTGAGAACCTCAGGTAAAACAAACAGCGCTCCTGGCTAGCCCAATTTACATAGGACCGGCTCAGGGGGAGGAGGAAAAACTTATAAAAAGAGGAGCCAAAATTGGACCGGGGGTCTTTTCTCTTCCAGTCTTTTCAGTCGGCCCAACCTCATGCCTCAAGGATGCATTTCCCTTTGCTTTCTAAATAAAACTGAACTGTAGCTTGGAGCTGTAACACTGGTCCATCCGAGGAAATTACATGGGGCTGTAACACTGGTCCGTCCAAAGGCTGTAACACTGGTCCGTCCATTGCTTCAAATTTTTATTGTGACGAGACAGAACTGAGCAAATTGCAAACTCCCCTGTCAGCCTGGAAATTCTCTTCATGCAGTCTGCTCAGCATTAGTTGGACTTAACTCATTTATTTCATATCTCTAAGGAGTAAGTCCTCTGTTGCCTGATGTCCAGCATCTTGAGAAACATTTTTCATGTTTCTTGTTTTTTTTCTATGATTTTTTTAGTTGTTTTAGGGGTAAGAATTAATCTGGCCCCTGTAAAAAAGAAATGACAAGACCTATGCTACAATAGTGTTGTTTTGCATAGAAATTCCATTAGAACATTAAAGATAGTTTATGTTAGACAGCAGAGCAAGATCTGTTTGTTTGTTTTTTTTTTTCCTTTTGTAGGTAAAACTCTACATTTTAAAGGGCTACTTTCTGATTTGTAGCTTATCTTTTGAAAATCATCTTGATGTTTTTATGTTGAAATAATTTTCAAATGTATTTAATTGATATGTGAATGGTTTTATTATTTGATTTTCAGTCAGTGCAGAATGTCGAGTGGTGTTTTTGCTTTATTATCACTCCAACTGATTCAACAGTCTTTCATTCAAAAGGAGATTTCGTGGTAAGTGGTACTAAAGACTTAATTAGGCAGAGCAGTGATAGGGCCCTGCCTGATTAAACTGTAACTGCTACCATTTACAGATAATTTTTTAGGAGCTAATATATTTCTTAAAAAGTAGTTATGTCAATTGAACATAGTAGAGCTAATAAAACATGCAAAATGATGGACATGTACATTTCTTTTTTTTTTTTTATTAGAAAGCTGGCTATAGTTATAAGGTTTCATATTATTCATTTAGTGAGCATTGAGTAAATATGAACTCCTTCTATGATTTTTGATGTATCATGTGGAAATTATTCATGGTAGAAGAAGGCAAAACTATATGGCACATCATCTGTTAACTATATTTGTGTTCAATGATGCCCAGAATCATATCCCTAGCAAATCATTCAGTTCAGTTCAGTCGCTCAGTCGTGTCTGACTCTTTGCGACCCCATGAATTGCAGCACGCCAGGCCTCCTTGTCCCACACCAACTCCAGGAGCCTACCCAAACTCATGTCCATTGAGTCGGTGATGCCATCCAACCATCTCATCCTGTTGTCCCCTTCTCCTCCTGCCCTCAATCTTTCCCAGCATCAGGGTCTTTTCAAATGAGTCAGCTCTTCGCATCAGGTGGACAAAGTGCTGGAGTTTCAGCTTCAACATCAGTCCTTCCAATGAACACCCAGGACTGATCTCCTTTAGGATGGACTGGTTGGATCACCTTGCAGTCCAAGGGACTCTCAAGAGTTTTCTCCAACACCACAGTCCAAAATCCTCAATTCTTCATCGCTCAGCTTTCTTTATAGTCCAACTCTTACATCCATGCATAACTACTGGAAAAACAATAGCCTTGACAAGATGGACCAAATAATTACATGCTGTTAATTAATATGTAAGAAACTAAGTAAAACAAACTGGTTGTCTCACTCTAATGCCCAGTAGAACTTTGTTTTCATCACCTGATGGGCCTTCCTTGACTGATTAATGTTCAAACTATGAGGTTAAAACAGACTAAATGAGAGAGATTAACCCGTTCTATAATATAGTGTTCTGAAGATAGTATCAAGTCTGTAAGAAAAGGAATAGACCTTTTTTCTGGTTTACTATACATAGCAAACACAGCAATTAGAAAATATCATTAGCTAATTATGAAATTTTCAGTCACTAAATTCACTTAAAGATCTAAACTTTCATTCCTGATTTACAGATTTTAATTAGTTTTTTTTTTCCATTTTTAATATTTATGACTAGGACCGTGAGAATAGGCAATTTATTGAGAAAGTTTTAGGGAAAAAATGTCTTTAAGCAGGAGGGAAGATTCTAGTAATTATGTTTGAAAATCACCCTGAAAATAATCAGCACTCTATATTTTTTCCAAAATAAAATCATATGAAAGAGGATAATTAAAACAACCACCTGTACCTAACATACAAAATCTAAGAAGTTGTTTTTAAATTACTAGTTATCTCAGAATAATGTCTCACTGATTGTAAACCTAATAACTTGATGATTGAGAGAATTCTAAGAATTACTGAAACAGAAAAACATGGCCATTTATTGTTTTCACTAGTTTATATTTAATTTATTCCTTCATTCATCCATATGCATGTTTGTGAATTCATTCATCAAACGTTTATTAGTCACTTACTTCATTGCACTGCATTATTGTATCCATTGGGTATTGAAAAAAATGAAGACAAGATGTTAGCAGTTTAGTAAAAGAAACTCAAATTACTGTAATTTGAAACCTAACGTTTGTACTGCAGTGGAGAAATAGGCAAAGTATTGTGAGAACATTCAAAAATAGTTAGATTCTGAGTAGGCAAACATAGGGAACATTTCACATTGAAGTTGGCATTTGATGAACCAGCCTTGAAAGACAGGTAGTATTCTTCAAGTAGAGAAGGGATGGGAGTACATTCTAGGCAGAATAAATAGTATTGGAAAAGGCAGAAAATCCTGTAAGTTCAAGGTAGGAAAAGAAAGTAGCCATTCATTATTATGGTTTAATATTCTTTAATGAGAATAAAATTTAGTATGAGGATAAGAGAGATGAAATATTGCATACCTGTGAAATGGGAAAAACAAGCAAACAAACATGCATTTAGAAAATAGATTCTGAAACATATATTTTAAAAGTATATGCTCCAAATTTCTTAGCTGGAAGGGTGATTTCACATGGTTCCTAGGTAGCTACATCAAAATAATAGTCATGAAATACAGATAAATACAGATGATTTTTGAAAGTTTATGTACTAATCCTCATTTTTGAGGTGGCAGATTGTACTGGTGGTGGCTTCTGCAATGCAGGAGACCCAGACTTGATCCCTGGGTTGGGAAGATCCTTGGAGAAGGGAATGGCTACCCACTCCAGTATTTTTGCCTGGAGAATCCCATGGACAGAGGAGCCTGGTGGGCTACAGTCCATGGAGTCACAGAACAGTCAGACACAACTGAGTGACTAACACTTTCATGCTTTCTTGCTGTTAATTTACGTGGCACACACACACACACACACACACACACACACACACAGCCAGCTCTCTGGTGTCACTTCTCATAAGGGTACTAGTCACGTAGGACTAAAACCCCACCATCATCTAACACTGAGTACTGCCCAAAGGTCCCCTCTCTAAATACCATTACACTGAGGGGTTAGAGTCTCAGCATAAGGATATGGTGGGGACAAATCCATTTAGTCCATAACAATCGGTGACCTAGGATACTGCATGTGGATTTAGTAGTACCAGAAATCATCAGCAAAATTTATAGACATCTTTATATATGCATTTTTCCTTTTGAGTGTCTAAAAATTTCACCATATTTTCAAAAAGACAAGTGATTCAAAAATATAGAAAACTCTGTAGTATAGGAATTTGGATTGTACCCTGTGAAAAAATAACTGCTATTATATTTGGACTAATGAACACTTAGAATTATCACATTCCATTCTTCCATGTTCTGTCCAGCTCACTCTGTCTCATTCTTCAAGTCTCAGCTTAAATCTGAAATCTTCAGAGGGGCCTTTTCTAATTGTTCAAAGCAAAATATTTTCCTCAAATCTTGTTCTCTGTTTTATTGCCTTGTTTGGTTCCCTCATGGTACATACCCTACACCTTGAAGTTCTTTTCTCTACTTTTTAAAATGTTTTGTTTTAGCACTTCACAAAATCAGTGTCTGTATTCTTCACTCTTCTAGAACTAGTGTCTACACATATTAGTTACCATATAAATAAATAAATGATAAAACAATGAATGAATGGATAAGAGAAATGGCTAAGTGTATAAAAATTGATTCGGTTTATTTGACTTCAAATGTTTCTTCTGCCCATTCTCTCTTTCTTATGCTGGCAATCCAGTTTATACACACACACACACACACATTATACCTTTGATATTAAGTCACAGTTCTTAGATGTTCTGTTTTGTGATTTTTCTTTTTCTCATTTCTTTCCTCTGCATTGTAGTTGGGAAGTTAATACTGAAAATGAGTTCTCTCACCCATGCCCTACCTGGGCCCTGAAGGGACTCTTTCTCTGATCCTTACTATGAGAACCTGGTGAGATTTCTGAAAGGAAATTATTAGGAAAGTGCTGGTGTCAGAGATGGGACACTTGCTGTATTTGGGACCCCCAGGAGTTTCTAAGTCTCTGCTAGTCCAACAATCAGCCTCCAGCAATTCATCACAATTGCTATTCAAGTAAGTGGTCTTCAACTGTGACCTCTAGAAGTTTCTGCTGTAAGTAAACAAATGCTTAGATGCTTTCTGTTTCTTGCTGACCTGTTTTTTTTTTTTTCCCCTCAATATTTCGGAGTGGCAGTTTGCTCTGAAACTTCAGTTTGCTAGTTTGTCCAAGAAAAGTTGATTTTCTCTTTGTTCATATTTTCTTGTTTTATGGACAAAAGGAATGACTTTCCAGGTTTTTGTGTGTCAGAGCAGAAACCAGAAGTCTAGGTTCACTTTAAATTTGTCTTGTTCATTGTCCCTTCTGACGTATGACAGTGCTGCCATGTCCTCCTCATGTTTGTCTTAACTATACTAAGAAATCTTAAATATTTAGTGATCACTAGTAAATTGTTTCTCTCCTAGATGCTTATCATGTTATCCCTGTCAAAGGGGAAAAAATGTAAACTTGTAGGGTTGTTTTATCTGAGGCAACAGATAGATTTATCATAGCTTTGCAATGCTTTGTCTTTCATTGTTGTTTGTAGGCCATGGCCTATTTTCCTATGTAAAGTGTAGTTCACATACTCTGAAAATGAAAATTGCAAGCTATTGTTTTCCTCTATAGGGTTCATTTTCACAATTCTAACCTAATAATTTAAATCACTGATGGTGAAGAAAGCATTGAGAAGTATTTTGGGAATAGTAAAACAATTTTATAAGCTTGATGAATACTGTAACAATAAAGCAATCAATACTTCTAAACAACTGATAATTTTTACATGAATGAATTACTAGAATAGCAAGAATTAGATCATTTCAGTGATCACAATATTTTTGTTCAAGGAGTATATTTCTTCAAAGAAATATTCCTTCATAAGAAAGATAGTCTTAAAGTAGAAAAAAAAAAACAAACCACAAACAAAAAGAATACAATCAAGTTTACATTTCTTACCTGAAAACCAGAATATTTATTTTTGTGTGCTATCATCTAGATATTATACCAGTAACAATTTTACTATTATTGGAAACCTTTCTACCATACACATGTGAGCTGAGTCAAGTCCTTAATTATAGGCTGTTTCTCTTCACAGGAACCCAACAGAAGAACCCTTTTTCCCCCAGACAGACAGTTTAAGGAGAAATGTTATAGCTTGCCAAAATGATTAGACACTTGGTCTATTGCAAGGCTGACTGCATTTCTTGCATTTCAACAGACACCTATAATGGTAATCAATGAAAGGGGATTGCTCAGAGGAATATCTAACTATTGCCAAATAAAAAACAAATCCAGTCATAGGTAAAGAGATCTTTTATTTGAAAGACTAATGCCTAAAGGGGAGAGAGATTACTGCAACAGGGGGAAAAGAGTCTGCAAGCGTCAAGTCCCTCAAAGGCCAGCCACAAAGATTGTTTCCTTATTAAAATTTAGCTGCTATTATTTTACTGAGGTGTATTTGACAAATAAGAATATATTTATTTTTGTGTATGGTGTTAGAAAGTGTTCTAGTTTCATTCTTTTGCAAGTGGTTGACCAGTTTTCCCAGCACCACTTGTTAAAGAGGTTGTCTTTTTTCCATTGTATATCCTTGCCTCCTTTGTCAAAGATAAGGTGTCCATAGGTTCGTGGATTTATCTCTGGGCTTTCTATTCTGTTCCATTGGTCTATATTTCTGTCTTTGTGCCAGTACCACACTGTCTTGATGACTGTGGCTTTGTAGTAGAGTCTGAAGTCAGGCAGGTTGATTCCTCCAGTTCCATTCTTCTTTTTCAAGATTACTTTGGCTATTCGAGGTTTTTTGTATTTCCATACAAATTGTGAAATTCTTTGGTCTAGTTCTGTGAAAAATACCGTTGGTAGCTTGATAGGGATTGCATTGAATCTATAGATTGCTTTGGGTAGAATAGCCATTTTGACAATATTGATTCTTCCAATCCATGAACACGGTATGTTTCTCCATCTGTTTGTGTCCTCTTTGATTTCTTTCATCAGTGTTTTATAGTTTTCTATGTATAGGTCTTTTGTTTCTTTAGGTAGATATACTCCTAAGTATTTTATTCTTTTTGTTGCAATGGTGAATGGTATTGTTTCCTTAATTTCTCTTTCTGTTTTTTCATTGTTAGTATATAGGAATGCAAGGGATTTCTGTGTGTTAATTTTATATCCTGCAACTTTACTATATTCATTGATTAGTTCTAGTAATTTTCTGGTAGAGTCTTTAGGGTTTTCTATATAGAGGATCATGTCATCTGCAAACAGTGAGAGTTTCACTTCTTCTTTTCCTATCTGGATTCCTTTTACTTCTTTTTCTGCTCTGATTGCTGTGGCCAAAACTTCCAACACTATGTTGAACAGTAGTGGTGAGAGTGGGCACCCTTGTCTTGTTCCTGATTTCAGGGGAAATGCTTTCAATTTTTCACCATTGAGGGTGATGCTTGCTGTGGGTTTGTCATATATAGCTTTTATTATGTTGAGGTATGTTCCTTCTATTCCTGCTTTTTGGAGAGTTTTAATCATAAATGAGTGTTGAATTTTGTCAAAGGCTTTCTCTGCATCTATTGAGATAATCATATGGTTTTTATCTTTCAATTTGTTAATGTGGTGTATTACATTGATTGATTTGCGGATATTGAAGAATCCTTGCATTCCTGGGATAAAGCCCACTTGGTCGTGGTGTATGATTTTTTTAATATGTTGTTGGATTCTGTTTGCTAGAATTTTGTTAAGGATTTTTGCATCTATGTTCATCAGTGATATTGGCCTGTAGTTTTCTTTTTTTGTGGCATCTTTGTCAGGTTTTGGAATTAGGGTGATGGTGGCCTCATAGAATGAGTTTGGAAGTTTACCTTCTTCTGCAATTTTCGGAAGAGTTTGAGTAAGGTAGGTGTTAGCTCTTCTCTAAATTTTTGGTAGAATTCAGCTGTGAAGCCATCTGGTCCTGGGCTTTTGTTTGCTGGAAGATTTTTGATTACAGTTTCGATTTCCTTGCCTGTGATGGGTCTGTTAAGATCTTCTATTTCTTCCTGGTTCAGTTTTGGAAAGTTATACTTTTCTAAGAATTTGTCCATTTCATCCAAGTTGCCCATTTTATTGGCATAGAGCTGCTGGTAGTAGTCTCTTATGATCCTTTGTATTTCAGTGTTGTCTGTTGTGATCTCTCCATTTTCATTTCTAATTTTGTTAATTTGGTTCTTCTCTCTTTGTTTCTTAATGAGTCTTGCTAATGGTTTGTCAATTTTGTTTATTTTTTCAAAAAACCAGCTTTTAGCTTTGTTGATTTTTGCTATGGTCTCTTTAGTTTCTTTTGCATTTATTTCTGCCTTAATTTTTAAGATTTCTTTCCTTCTGCTAACCCTGGGGTTCTTCATTTCTTCCTTCTCTAATTGCTTTAGGTGTAGAGTTAGGTTATTCATTTGGCTTTTTTCTTGTTTCTTGATGTAAGCCTGTAATGCTATGAACCTTCCCCTTAGCACTGCTTTTACAGTGTCCCATAGGTTTTGGGTTGTTGTGTTTTCATTTTCATTCATTTCTATACATATTTTGATTTCTTTTTTGATTTCTTCTATGATTTGTTGGTTATTCAGAAGCGTGTTATTTAGCCTCCATGTGTTTGAATTTTTAACAATTTTTTTCCTGTAATTGAGATCTAATCTTACTGCACTGTGGTCAGAAATAAACTCAAAATGGATTAAAGATCTAAATGTAAGACCAGAAACTATAAAACTCCTAGAGGAGAACATAGGCAAAACACTCTCCGACATAAATCACAGCAAGATCCTCTGTGACCCACCTCCCAGAATATTGGAAATAAAAGCAAAACTAAACAACTGGGATCTAATGAAACTTAAAAGCTTTTGCACTACAAAAGAAACTATAAGTAAGGTGAAAAGACAGCCGTCAGATTGGGAGAAAATAATAGCAAATGAAGCAACAGACAAAGGATTAATCTCAAAAATATACAAGCAACTCCTGCAGCTCAATTCCAGAAAAATAAATGACCCAATCAAAAAATGGGCCAGAGATCTAAACAGACATTTCTCCAAAGAAGACATACAGATGGCTAACAAACACATGAAAAGGTGCTCAACATCACTCATTATCAGAGAAATGCAAATCAAAACCACAATGAGGTACCATTACACACCAGTCAGGATGGCTGCTATCCAAAAGTCTACAAGCAATAAATGCTGGAGAGGCTGTGGAAAAAAGGGAACCCTCTTACACTGTTGGTGGGAATGCAAACTAGTACAGCCACTATGGAAAACAGTGTGGAGATTCCTTAAAAAACTGGAAATAGAACTGCCATATGACCCAGCAGTCCCACTTCTGGGCATACACACTGAGGAAACCAGATCTGAAAGAGACACGTGCACCCCAATGTTCATCGCAGCACTGTTTATAATAGCCAGGACATGGAAGCAACCTAGATGCCCATCAGCAGATGAATGGATAAGGAAGCTGTGGTACATATACACCATGGAATTTTACTCAGCCGTCAAAAAGAATTCATTTGAACCAGTCCTAATGAGATGGATGAAACTGGAGCCCCTTATACAGAGTGAAGTAAGCCAGAAAGATAAAGAACATTACAGCATACTAACACATATATATGGAATTTAGAAAGATGGTAACGATAACCCTATATGCAAAACAGAAAAAGAGACACAGAAATACAGAACAGACTTTTGAACTCTGTGGGAGAAGGTGAGGGTGGGATGTTTCAAAAGAACAGCATGTATACTATCTATGGTGAAACAGATCACCAGCCCAGGTGGGATGCATGAGACAAGTACTCCGGCCTGGTGCACTGGGAAGACCCAGAGGAATCGGGTGGAGAGGGAGATGGGAGGGGGGATCGGGATGGGGAATAAGTGTAAATCTATGGCTGATTCATATCAATGTATGACAAAACCCACTGAAATGTTGTGAAACAATTAGCCTCCAACTAATAAAAAAATTAAAAAAAAAATTAAAAACTTTTATGAAATAAAAAAAAAAAAGAATATATTTAAAGTGTACAATTTGATGATTTGATATACACATAGTGGCTCAGATGGTAAAGAATCTGTCTGCAATGCAGGAGACATGGGTTCAATCCCTGGGTCAGGAAGATATCCTAAAGGAGGAAATGGCAACCCACTCCAGTAGTCTTGCCTGGAGAATTCCATGGACAGAGGAGTCTGGCAGGCTACAGTTGGTGGGGTCACAAAAAGTTGGAGATGACTGAGTGACTAACACACACACATACATTGTGTTATCACCATATTCAAGTTAATTACCAAATCCATCTTTTCAGATGTTCATAACATTTTTTTTGTGGTAAGAACACTTAAGATGTACCTTCTCAGTGAATTTCAAGTATACAAGAAAGTATTATTAACTATGGTCACATTGTTGTACATTAGATTTCCAGTACTTGTTCATCTTGAATAACTGTAACTGAGTACCCCATTAAAAAGCAGAGACATTACTTTGTCAACAAAGGTCCATGTAGTCAAGGCTATGGTTTTTCCAGTAATCATGTATGGATGTGAGAGTTGGACTATAAAGAAAGCTGAGCGATGAAGAATTGAGGCTTTTGAACTGTGGTGTTGGAGAAGACTCTTGAGAGTCTCTTGGACTGCAAGGATATCCAGCCAGTCCACGTTTAAGGAGATCAGGCCTGGGTGTTCATTGGAAAGACTGATGTTGAAGCTGAAACTCCAGTACTTTGTCCACCTGATGTGAAGAGCTGACTCAAATGAAAAGTCCCTGATGCTGGAAAAGATTGAGGGCAGGAGGAGAAGGGGATGACAGAGGATGAGATGGTTGGATGGCATCACCAACTCAATGGACATGGGTTTGGGTAGACTCTGGGAGTTGGTGATGGATAGGGAGGCCTGGCGTGCTGTGGTTCATGGGGTCGCAGAGAGTCGGACATGACTTAACAACTGAACTGAACTGAACTGATGAACATACCACCATGTAACTCTCCCTCCAGTCGCAAGTAAGCACTGTTCCACGCTCTGTTTCTATGCATTTAACAATTTTAGATTGCGTGTATAAGTGAACCTCCATCACCTATCTTTCTGCATTTGACTATTTTACATTGTATATATATATGTGAGATCATGCAGTGCTTGTATTTCAGTATCTGTGTTAATTTCATTTAGTATAATGTCCTGCAGGTTTTTCCACATTGTTTTGTAGTGCAGGTTTTTCTTGTTTTTTTTTTTTTTTTTTTTTAAAGCTGAATAATATTCCATTCTGTAACTTAAAGTACAAGCACATCACATTGATCTTATTTAACCATTAAATAATTTATTGTGCCCCTGGACCTTGCCTTGGATCATAACTGTGGACTCCGTTTCTAGTTCTGTCATCTAAAGTACACTTTAATTGAGTGTTCAGCAACTTCTACATTTTGTGACCTATAGTTTACATGCAGAATAATCAAAACAAAAGAACGATAAAGACTACGGATCTCTTCAAGAAAACTGGAGATATCAAGGGAATATTTCATTCAAGGATAGGCGTGACAAAGGACAGAAATGGTAAGGACCTAACAGAAGCAGAAGAGATTAAGAAGAGGTAGCGAGAATACACAGAATAAATTTACATAAAAGGTCTTAATGACCTGGATAACCAAGATGGTGTGGTCACTCACATAGAGCCAGACATCCTGCAGTGTGAAGTCAAGTGAGCCTTAGGAAGCATTACTACGAACAAAGCTCATGGAGGTGATGAAATTCCAGCTGAGCTATTTCAAATCCTAAAAGACAAAGATGTTAAAGTGCTGTACTCAATAGGCCAGCAAATTTGGAAAACCCAGCAGTGACCACAGGACTGGAAAAGGTCAGTTTTGATTCCAATTCCAAAGAAGGGCAATGAGAAAGAATGTTCAAACTACCATACAATTGCACTCATTTCACATGCTAGTAAGCTCATGCTCAAAATCCTCCAAGCTAAACTTCAGCAGTACATAAACGAGAACCTCCAGATGTAAGCTTTTAGAAAAGACAGAGGAATCAGAGATCCAATTACCAACTTTCATTGGATTACGAAGAAAGCAAGGAAATTCCATAAAAAAAAAAAATCTACTTCTGCTTCACTGATTGCATTAAAGCCTTTGACTGTGTGGATCACAACAAACTGGGAAATTCTTGAAGAGATAGGAATGCCAGATCACCTTACTTGTCTCCCGACAAACTTGTATGTGGATCAAGAAGTGACAGTTAGAATCACACATGGAACAATGGACTGCTTCAAAATAGGGAAAGGAATACGACAAAACTGTGTATCATCATTCTACTTATTTAACTTATATGCACCATGCAGAGTACATCATGTGAAATGCCAGGCTGGATGACTACAACTGGAATCAAGATTGCCAGGAGAACTATCAACAACTTCAGATATGCAGATGACATCACCCTAATGTCAGAAAGTACTAAAGTACTAAGGAGGTACTAAAGAGCCTCTTGATGAAGGCTAAAGAAGAGAATGAAAAACTGGCTTGAAACTCAATATTAAAAAAACCAAGATCATGGCATCTGGTCCCATCGCTTCATGGCAAATAGAAGGGGGAAAAGTAGAAACAGTGGCAGATTTTATTTTCTTGGGCTCCAAAATCAATGTGGACTGTGATTGCAGCAATGAAATTAAAAGACACTTGCTCCTTGGAAGAAAAACTATGAAAAATCCAGACAATGTATTAAAAAACAGAGACATCACTTTGCTGACAAAAGTGCATGTATTGAAAGCTAAGGTTTTCCCAGTAGTGGTGCAGGGATATGAGAGCTGGACCATAAAGAAGTCTGATTGCTGAAGAGTTGATGCTTTCAAATTGTGTTGGAAAGAACTGTTGAGAGTCCCTTGGACTGCAAGGAGATCAAACCAGTCAATCCTAAAGGAAAGCAACCTTGAATATTCGTTGGAAGGACTGATGCTGAAGCTGAAGCTCCAACAGTTTGACCACCCATTGTGAAGAGCCGACACACTGGAAAAGACCCTGATGCTGGGAAAGATGGAGGGCGGGAGAGGTGGATGACAGAGGATGAGATGGTTGGATGGCATCACCAACTCAATGGACATGATTTTGAACAAACTCTGGGAGAAAGTGGAGGACAGAGGAGCCTGGCATGCTGCAGTCCACGGGGTGGCAAACAGTTGGATGTCAGTGACTGAACAACCACAAAATACATACCAAATTTCATTTATCCATTATCATGGATTAACATACATTTAGGCTATTTCCATATCTTGGCTATCTTTTTTTTTTTTTTAATGCTGAAATGACCATTGATTACAGATGTCTCTACAAGATACTTATTTCATTTCCTTTTGATACATACCCTGAAGTGGGATTGCTGGATCATAAGGTAGCACTATTTTTAATTATTTGAAGAATTTCACACAGTTTTCCTTAATAGTTGTACCAGTTTACATTTCCAGCAATAATATACAAGAGTTCTCTTTTATTTATGTCCTCACTAACATTTAGTTTTCATCTTTCTGATAGCAGCCATTCTAAGATGTGAGATGTGATATTTCACTCTTGTTTTGATTTGCATTTCCCTGATTATTATTGAAGTTGAGCACTTTTTCATATACCTTTTGCCCCCTTGGATGTCTTGTTCTGAAAAATATCTTGGGTCCTTTGTTTTCTTAAATTGTGTTGCTTGAGTTCCTTATGCATTTTGGATATTAACTTCTTAACAGATATATGATTTGCAAATATTTTCTCTGTTGTCTTTTCATTCTGAAAATCACTTCCTCTGCTGTACAAAAGCTATTTAGTTTAAAGCAATCCTATTTGTCTATTTTTGCTTTTGTTTCCTGTGCTTTTGGGGACATATCCAAGAAATAATATCACAGGCCAACTTCAAGATCTTTTACTCTATGTTTTCTAGTTTTTTTGTTTGTTTGTTTCAGATCTTATGTAAATCTTTAGTCCTTTTTTTTTTTTTTTTTTTTTTTTAAGAGAGAAATTTTGCCAGATGTAGTATTCTTGGTTGTCAGGTGTGTATGTGTGTGTTTCTTTTTTTTTTTTTTTTTTTCTTTTACAGTGCTTTAAATATATCATCACACTCTTTCATGGCCTGCAAGGTTTCTGCTGAGATACCTCTGATAGACTTATGGTGGAGATGGTGGGGAGCTATTCCATTGTTTGCGACTTTTCTCTTGCTGTTTTCAGAATTCTCTCATTGTTCTTGACTTTTGACATTTGGTTATAGTGTGACTGGTATAGTCTTCTTTGGGTTGATCATGTTTGGAGAGTTTTGACTTAAGCGAATCTGAATGTCCATTTCCCTCCAAGGTTTGGGAAGTTTTCAGCCACTATTTCTTTAAATAATGTTTCTTTCTCTTTCTCTACTTCTCCTTCTGAGACTCCCATAATAATTATATTGTGTGCATACTCAGTCATTTAGTGATGTCTGACTCTTTGAGACCCCATGAACTGTAGGCCAACTAGATCCTCTGTCCATGGGATTTTACAGGCAAGAATATTGGAGTGAGTTGCTATTGCCTTCTTCAGGGGATCTTCCTGACCTGGGGATCAAAACCTTGTTTCCTATATCTCCTGCATTGGCAGGTGAATTCTTCACCACTGAGGCCCCTGGGAAGTCCTAAGGTGTATACTGACTCTTGATAATATCCCATAAATTCCATGGGCTTTCTTAATATTTTTATTATTTTATCTCCTCTGAAAGGGTAAGTTCAAATATCTTATCTTTGAATTCACAAATTCTGTCCTCTGCTTGATTGACTTAGATGTTGAAGCTCTTTGTTGCATTTTTCATTTCATTTGTTATATTCCAGAATTTCTTTTTGGTTATATTTTATGATTTCTACCTCTTTGTTGAGCTTTTCGTTTTGTTCATGTATTTTTTTTTTTTCCTTATTTTGTTGAATTATCTACCTGTTCTCTCTTGTAGCTTGTTGAGCTTCTTTAAAACAATTATTTTGAATTCTTTTTAGGACAATTTGTAGATATTAATTTCTATTACTGGAAAATAATTTGTTCCTTTGATAGTGTCATATTTGCATTGATTTTTGGGGTGTGTGTGTATGTGTGTGTTTGTAACCTTTGTCTAGATGTTTCCACATTTGAAGGAGCAGTTACCTGTTCCAGACTTTATGGAATGGTTTCAGTGAGTAAAGTCCTACACCTTACCCTGGTTCTGAGAATGCCATCTGGGCTAGTCCTGGAAGCTCAGTAAGAACACATGTGCTGATCTAGCACTGTGTCATGGTTTCATCAAGCTCTGTCAACTGAGGTCTGTGTTGGCAAAGATTGCAGGGGTCCTCATCAGCCAAGTCTGTAGGTGGTAAGGGCAGTCAGTGTCCTCAGTGGTAAAGATTGCTACGATCTTCCTGCTTTCCTTTTCTCTGTGAGAAAGATTCATCGTTCGAAGATATATAGGCACATATGTGGAAGCAGTGGTGGGATCATGTGCATTTACTGCAGTGGTGACACTGGTGAGGGGTGCATGCAGAGTGGCTCTCAAGCTGGGGCCTGGATCATGGGCATGGTTTGGGGAGTAGGAGTCATTTCTGGTCCCAAAGTGGGTGGAGTACAGTGTAGCTCCATCCTTGGAGGCATCACATGGAAGCCTGTCAGATTCATTCTTTCATTAGGAGGAGTAAACAAGGCTAGAAGAAATTTGGTATCAGGGAGTGTAGTAAGCAGTGGCTTGTTGAGACAGCTTTTCAGGCAATATTTCCCCTAAGTTAAGCCTGTTCTTGGGAAGAACTGTTAAGGAGGAAATGGCTGATCTACACTTTGATGCTGGCTCTGGATGAGGTTGGGTCAAAGTTCAGGAGCTTTAAGAGAGGAGAGAAGCCCAACTAAAGTTTGTTCAAGTCAAATTAGTGGATGTTTTGTACAAACTGGTCAGTAGAAACAAACAATTCAGTTAATTATTTATGAGAGAAAGAATGGAAATTTTAAGTATCTGTATCTGGCCTTGTCATAGATAACTAAGGAATAAATCTGCCAGTTTTACCTAGGTCATATAGGGAAGGGTAGATCTGTGTGATAAGCCATTTTCTACAACACAAAACGTTGGGGGAACATTTTTCTGTTCTCCAGGAGTGTAAGACTCAGGCAAACTTTAACATTGTCACTATTTTTTAAACTGTCTCTAGTATATAGTAATAGTAAAAAGGGTCTAGACTTGGTGATAGATTTCTTGTTAAGGAATACTTGGAGTAGTTTATCCCTGTAATGTTCCCCAAGAAAAACAAATGAAAAAAAGTAAAATGGCTGTCTGAGGAGGCCTTAAAAATAGCTTTGAAAAGAAGAGAAGTGAAAAGCAAAGGAGAAAAGCAAAGATATACCCATTTGAATGCAGAGTTCCAAAGAATAGCAAGGATAGATAAGAAAGCCTTCCTCAGTGATCAGTGCAAAGAAATAGAGGAAAGCAACAGAATGGGAAAGACTAGAGATCTCTTCAAGAAAATTAGAAATACCAAGTGAATATTTCATGCAAAGATGGGCTGAATAAAGGCCAGAAATGGGATAGACCTAATAGAAGCAGAAGATATTAAGAAAAGGTGGCAAGAATACAAAGAAGAGCTGTACAGAAAAGATCTTCATGACCCAGATAATCATGGTGGTGTGATCACTCACTTAGAGCTAGACATCCTGGAATGCAAAGTCAAGTGGGCCTTAGGAAGCATCACTATGAACAAAGCTAGTGGAGGAGATGGGATTCCAGTTGAACTATTTCAAATCCTGAAAGATGATGCTGTGAAAGTGTTGTACTCAATATGCCAGCAAATTTGGAAAACTCAGCAGTGACCACGGGCCTGGAAAAGGTCAGTTTTCATTCCAATCCCAAAGAAAGGCAAAGCCAAAGAATGTTCAAACTACCACACTATTGCACTCATCTCACACGTTAGTAAAATATGTTCAAAATTCTCCAAGCCAGGCTTCAGCTATGTGTGAACCGTGAACTTCCAGATGTTCAAGATGGATGTAGAAAAGATAGAGGAACCAGTGATCAAATTGGCAACATCCGCTAGATCATTGAAAAAGCAAGAGAGTTCCAGAAAAACATCTATATCTACTTTATTGACTATGCCAAAGCCTTGACTGTGTGGATCACAATAAACTGTGGAAAATTCTTAAAGAGATGGGAATACCAGACCACCTGACCCACCTCTTGAGAAATCTGTATGCAGGTCAGAAAGCAAGAGTTAGAAATGGACATGGAACAACAGAGCGGTTCCAAATAGGAGCAAGAGTACATCAAGGTTGTATATTGTCACCCTGCTTATTTAAATTCTATGCAGAGTACATCCTGAGAAACACTAGGCTGGATGAAGCACAAGCTGGAATCAAGATTGCTGGGAGAAATATCAATAACCTCTGATATGCAGATGACACCACCCTTATGGCAGAAAGTGAAAAAGAACTAAAGAGTCTCTTGATGAATGTGAAAGAGGACAGTCAAAAAGCTGGCTTAAAACTCAACATTCAGAAAACTAAGATCATGGAATCTGGTCCCATCACTTCATGGCAAACAGATGAAGTAAATAACAGTGGCTGACTTTATTTTTGGGGCTCTAAAATCACTGCAGATAGTGACTGCAGCCACAAAATTAAAAGACACTTACTCCTTGGAAGGAGAGTTGTGGCCAACCTAGACACATTAAAAAGCAGAGACATTACTTTGCCAACAAAGTTCTGTCTAGTCAAAGCTGTGGTTTTTCCAGTAGTCATGTATAGATGTGAGAGTTGGACTGTGAAGAAAGCTGAGTGCTGAAGAATTGATTCTTTTGATCTGTGGTGTTGGAGAAGACTCTTGTGCTTCCCCTGGACTGCAAGGAGATCCAATTAGTCCATCCTAAAGGAAATCAGTCCTGAGTGTTCATTGGGAGGTTTGATGTTGAAGCTGAAAGTCCAATATTTGGCCACCTGATGCAAAGAGCTGACTCATTTGAAAAGACCCTGCTGCTGGGAAAGATTGAAGGCAGAAGGAGAAGGGGACGATAGAGGATGAGATAGTTGTATGGCATCACCGACTCAATGGACATGAGTTTGGGTAAACTCTAGGAATTGGTGATGGACAGGGAGGCCTGGCATGCTGCGGTCCATGGGGTCGCAAAGAGTCAGACACGACTGAGCAACTGAGATGAACTGAACTGAATGTTCTTGATGAGTCTCATTGAATGGTAAACAATCACACATATTGTCCATTTTTTCCCTGGACTGTTCCATCTTTAAAAAGAGCGGAAGAATGTTCTAGAAGTTCTTTCTACAGCGGATACAAAAATCTTTCATTGTTACTATGTACAGATCTCCTCCTGCTGCTGCTAAGTCACTTCAGTTGTGTTAAACTCTGTGCGACCCCATAGATGGCAGCCCACCAGGCTCCTCTGTTCCTGGGATTCTCCAGGCAAGAATACTGGAATGGGTTGCCATTTCCTTCTCCAATGCACGCATGCATGCTAAGTCACTTCAGTCGTGTCCAACTCTATGCGATCCCATGGACAGCAGCCCACCAGTCTCATCTGTCCACAGGATTCTCCAGGCAAGAATTCTGGAGTGGGTTGCCATTTCCTTCCCCAACAAATCTCCTGAGGAAATTTTTAATGTAGTAATAAATATGTTATTTTGCTATTAATAACAAATCTCTATGAAAGAACACAGAATACCACGGTCTTAAAAATAACAACAATAAGAAAACTTGGGGTTCATTACTCATGTCAGGAGGCTTGGGGAAAGCAAGGGTCTGAAGTAACAATTTTTATTTGGATTTCTAGCAGAGTATGGAACTTTGATGTAGTGCATAGAATGAAAATATCTGTTTATCGTTGTGGTTTCCTTTCTGCACCATCACCTTATAATTTAAGCATAATCTTAGATTGAAAAAAAAAGTGCACAGTTCTATCACAGTTTTAATTTACTGCTTTCCATAGTAATGCAGACTTTATTATGTCTTCAGTGTAGATCATGAAGAATATGTATGTAGCAAGATTTATGTTATGTTAACCTTACATTGGCAGTAAACCTTTTTGTGGGACACTTGATTAGTTCAGTAGAAACAGGCAAAAGTTTGAGCTGCCTAATTTCCAAATACATAGAATTTCATGATATTGCAAATATTTCCTTTTTCTGATGTGTTGGTTTAAATTCTGCCCAGCTCCTATATCACTCATGTGATAATATATTTTCTGTCACCCATGTGATAATGTATTTTCTCTTTATAAATGACTTATCCGACTATACAGACCTCGTGATCTCCTTCATTTACTTTCTTATTAAATGCTTCCACTACCAAAATCTTAATGGAGTGAAACAAATGATTCCTTTTGTATACCATAAATGTACTGAATAGCCCAGTAATTTAAATTTCATAAGGATATGTTTCTTTCTGTTCTGCCCTACAAACATGGTTGTGTGGGTTGAAATGATATTTTCTGTTGATGTGGGAACTTAATGTATTTTGTAATAGAGAATACTAAATTATTTAACAGGCAGTATTTTGGCATACTTTTGAATACTTTTTGAATGCTTTCATTGATACTGATTTCTCATAAAAATATTTCAGGACAAAATTCTGATATACATAAGCTCCAAACAATTACTCTTTCTTTACTTTATCAGTGGCTATAAATGGGATATTGAGTAAAGAGCTCTATACAATTTTTTAAATGGATATCTTATCTCGTTTATGCTGTTCTTATTCATAGGTGCCTTCAAGTATTATAAAATCATCCATTATTTCATAATTATATCTTACCACACCAATAGAATGAATTTTATTTATTTGGCTATGAAAACAATTGAAGTGGCCTAATCATAAATAGCCTGTGACAGAGTTAAAAACATAATTTTAAAATTTACTTTAATACTAAAACTTGCTGCAACTACTCTAGTTTGTGAGTGCTTCCTCTACAGAACAAAAGTTACCATCTGTCTTTGCTTTGAATCCTTGTAAACCAAAATCTTTTAAAACCACTAAATTTCTGTTGGGTCATGTAAAATATAACTCGTTGGAAAGAGTGCTAAAATGAAATTAAACCTACTATAATTCACTTCAATGTAATCCAGATATTTTGCCAATTTTTCTTCTTTTATCATGTGTATTTCATAGAAAAATTTTAGCGAAAGATTTTAGCACAACAAAGATGTTG
The DNA here is from genome assembly GCF_910594005.1 of Cervus elaphus. Lineage (NCBI taxonomy): Eukaryota > Metazoa > Chordata > Mammalia > Artiodactyla > Cervidae > Cervus > Cervus elaphus. Next base: position 92,729,395 of record NC_057848.1, read on the forward strand.
AATAACATGTTAGTAACTGTCCTATTATGTTTCTAACTTTATAAATTACTAATTACTACAGAAATTTCACTCTATTTTTTAAAATACGTAATTGTAAATGTATTTGCTTGGCTGTGCCAGGTCTTAGTTGTGGCATGCAGGGTCTTTAGTCTTCCTTGCAGCATGCAGGATCTTTAGTTGAGGCATGTGGGATTTAGTTCCCTGACCAGAGATCAAACCCAGGCCCCCTGCATTGGGAGTGTGCAGTCTTAGTCACTGGACTATTAGGGTAGTCCTTGATTCTATTTTTTAAAACCTGCATCTAGGATGTTAGCTAATGATGGGAGCGTTTCATTTACTAAAGTGAGGCCTGGTATAAGATTTAGTTATTCTGTTCCATTGATCTATATTTCTGTCTTTGTGCCAGTACCATACTGTCTTGATGACTGTGGCTTTGTAATAGAGTCTGAAGTCAGGCAGGTTGATTCCTCCAGTTCCATTCTTCTTTCTCAAGATTACTTTGGCTATTCGAGGTTTTTCGTATTTCCATACAAATTGTGAAATTATTTGTTCTAGTTCTGTGAAAAATACTGTTGGTAGCTTAATAGGGATTGCATTGAATCTATAGATTGCTTTGGGTAGAATAGCCATTTTGACAATATTGATTCTTACAATCCATGAGCATGGTATGTTTCTCCATCTGTTTGTGTCCTCTTTGATTTCTTTCATCAGTGTTTTATAGTTTTCTATGTATAGGTCTTTTGTTTCTTTAGGTAGATATACTCCTAAGTATTTTATTCTTTTTGTTGCAATGGTGAATGGTATTGTTTCCTTAATTTCTCTTTCTGTTTTTTCATTGTTAGTATATAGGAATGCAAGGGATTTTTGTGTGTTAATTTTATATCCTGCAACTTTACTATATTCATTGATTAGCTCTAGTAATTTTCTGGTAGAGTCTTTAGGGTTTTCTATGTAGAGGATCATGTCATCTGCAAACAGCGAGAGTTTCACTTCTTCTTTTCCTATCTGGATTCCTTTTACTTCTATTTCTGCTCTGATTGCTATGGCCAAAACTTCCAACACTATGTTGAATGGTATTGGTGAGAGTGGGCACCCTTGTCTTGTTCCTGATTTCAGGGGAAATGCTTTCAATTTTTCACCATTGAGGGTGATACTTGCTGTGGGTTTATCATATATAGCTTTTATTATGTTGAGGTATGTTCTTTCTATTCCTGCTTTCTGGAGAGTTTTAATCATGAATGGGTGTTGAATTTTGTCAAAGGCTTTCTCTGCATCTATTGAGATAATCATATGGTTTTTATCTTTCAATTTGTTAATGTGGTGTATTACATTGATTGATTTGCGGATATTAAAGAATCTTTGCATTCCTGGGATAAAGCCCACTTGGTCGTGGTGTATGATTTTTTAAATATGTTGTTGGATTCTGTTTGCTAGAATTTTGTTAAGGATTTTTGCATCTATGTTCATCAGTGATATTGGTCTGTAGTTTTCTTTTTTTGTGGCATCTTTGTCTGGCTTTGGAATTAGGGTGATGGTGGCCTCATAGAATGAGTTTGGAAGTTTACCTTCCTCTGCAATTTTCTAGAAGAGTTTGAGTAAGATAGGTGTTAGCTCTTCTCTAAATTTTTGGTAGAATTCAGCTGTGAAGCCATCTGGTTCTGGGCTTTTGTTTGCTGGAAGATTTTTGATTACAGTTTCGATTTCCTTGCTTGTGATGGGTCTGTTAAGATCTTCTATTTCTTCCTGGTTCAGTTTTGGAAGTTATGGACACCTTATCTTTGACAAAGGAGGCAAGGATATACAATGGAAAAAAGACAACCTCTTTAACAAGTGGTGCTGGGAAAACTGGTCAACCACTTGTAAAAGAATGAAACTAGAACACTTTCTAACACCATACACAAAAATAAACTCAAAATGGATTAAAGACCTAAATGTAAGACCAGAAACTATAAAACTCCTAGAGGAGAACATAGGCAAAACACTCTCCGACATTAACCACAGCAAGATCCTCTATGACCCACCTCCCAGAATATTGAAAATAAAAGCAAAAATAAACAAATGGGACGTAATGAAACTTAAAAGTTTTTGCACAACAAAGGAAACTATAAGTAAGATGAAAAGACAGCCCTCAGATTGGGAGAAAATAATAGCAAATGAAGAAACAGACAAAGGATTAATCTCAAAAATATACAAGCAACTCCTGAAGCTCAATTCCAGAAAAATAAATGACCCAATCAAAAAATGGGCCAAAGAACTAAACAGACATTTCTCCAAAGAAGACATACAGATGGCTAACAAACACATGAAAAGATGCTCAACATCACTCATTATCAGAGAAATGCAAATCAAAACCACAATGAGGTACTATCTCATGCCAGTCAGAATGGCTGCTATCCAAAAGTCTACAAGCAATAAATGCTGGAGAGGGTGTGGAGAAAAGGGAACCCTCTTACACTGTTGGTGGGAATGCAAACTAGTACAGCCACTATGGAAAACAGTGTGGAGATTCCTTAAAAAACTGGAAATAGAACTGCCATATGACCCAGCAATCCCACTTCTGGGCATACACACTGAGGAAACCAGATCTGAAAGAGACACGTGTACCCCAATGTTCATCGCAGCACTGTTTATAATAGCCAGGACATGGAAGCAACCTAGATGCCCATCAGCAGATGAATGGATAAGGAAGCTGTGGTACATATACACCATGGAATATTACTCAGCCTTTAAAAAGAATTCCTTTGAATCAGTCCTAATGAGATGGATGAAACTGGAGCCCATTATACAGAGTGAAGTAAGCCAGAAAGATAAAGAACATTACAGCATACTAACACATATATATGGAATTTAGAAAGATGGTAACGACAGCCCTATATGCAAAACAGAAAAAGAGACACAGATGTACAGAACAGACTTTTGGAATCTGTGGGAGAAGGTGAGGGTGGGATGTTTCGAAAGAACAGCATGTATATTATCTATGGTGAAACAGGTCACCAGCCCAGGTGGGAAGCATGAGACAAGTGCTCCGGCCTGGTGCACTGGGAAGACCCAGAGGAATCGGGTGGAGAGGGAGGTGGGAGGGGGGATCGGGATGGGGAGTACGTGTAAATCTATTGCTGATTCATGTCAATGTATGACAAAACCCACTGGGAAAAAAAAAAAAAGATTTAGTTATATATAAGTAATCTTGAGTGATCTAAATTATAATGGCAACCTATAGTATCCTTTCTTATCCTTTTCACAGAACAAATTGTCTATAAATATTTGGATCTTGTTAGAGTACTGGATGAAGTAGTAACTTGAATTTTTTTCTGATCCATAATATGCATTTAGGAAAGGTTTTTTTAATTATTAAAAAGCACCTTTCCCCCCCCCCCCTTCTTTTTCTATATTTTAGATAAAGCAAAGTGAAGATTGCTGAGGAAGCAAATGCTCAAAAATATAAAATTGAAAAGTCATCGGACAAATAATTTTTTGACTGCTAACTGACTCAGGTATAATAGGGTTTCTCGCTCAGCTATAGTACACATTTATGAAGAACAAAGAATAGGGAAGTGCCCCAAATCTGTATATCTTTTTTCCCTGTGGGCATTGAAGTTTATGGGGGTCTTTAAAAAAGATACTTCCTCAAGACTTTTAGAAATGTGGAGGCAAGTAACTTAAATCCTTTTTCAAAAGGCATTTTTAAATTCCAAGATCCTACAGAATTCTAGAGCTGAAAATCACCTGTTCCAGAAATTATTTTATTATAACCAGAATATAGGGCTTCCCCAATGGCTCAGTGGTAAAGAATCCGCCTGGAATGCAGGAGATGCAGGAGATGTGGGTTCGATCCCTGGGTCAGGAAGATTCCCCTGGAGAAGGGCACAGCAACCCACTACAGTATTTTTGCCTGGAGAATCCCATGGACAGAGGAGCCTGGGGGATTCCATACATGGGATGGCAAAGAATCAGACATGACTGAAGCAACTGACTCCACATACTCACAACTAGAAAATAATTTTTTAAAGACAGTAAAAGAACACTACATATCACCCTATATATGTGTTGATGCTCTTGTAATTTTTTTTCCAAAATACTTCATCTCTCCTCACATCTGTGTTCTGTCAACATGACCCCATACCTTGCCCTATGGATAACTGAAGCATTTAGTTAGGGACATAATAATAGACATTTTTTCAAGATGTTTGGGATCCGTGCACATCGTAGAATCCCATAAGCTTCTTTCCTGATTGTGTATTAAGCCATACACAGTCCTAGCTTATAATACCAACTACATCTTTACAAACATTCTCAACTATCTTATAATATCCTGAGGCAACAGTAGAGACCACAGAGGAGAGTTTCCCCAAAGAGTAGATAATGCATGTTAAAATGAGAACATTGACCTCTGTGTGAAGTTAGATGGTTAAATCATGGATACTTTCTGCTCTTTCATCCCCTGTTCTCTCTTGCTCTTTTCTCTGATCATTTGGTACATGTTTTTATTTAAAATAATAATGCATAATATGTAAATAATGACTTACATAATGAGGTACACATTCTTATCTTATCCATCCTTACCTTTTTTCCTTTGGCCTAATACAAAGTATTAACCACATAGACTAGTCATCAACAATTTAAACCTTACCACAACTCAGGGAAATGAAAAGACTAAAGTGTCATTTTTATAGATAAGACTACTGAGGAAAAGCTATTTGATTGTGTGCTTATTAGTCACAGAACTGGCTAGTAGCAAAGCAGAAACAAAATCTCTTAATCTTTCCACTTCTGGCCTTTTCTTTAATGCTATCGTCCTTGTTTTATTTAATATGAGGAAGTATGGCTCAACTTTAAAATGCATATTCTGCCATTTAAACCTCCCCTTCTTTGTTCATTTTTGAATGGAAATCAGGAAAATTGATAAAAAAAAAACTACAATAAAAGTAATAGTAAATGTTGTTTCTGGCTCAGGTAGCAAATATATAGAAATTGAATAGATTAGAAAATATATAAATGCATAATCATTTAAAACATTAAAATCAAGAAAACCCTAATGATAAAATTGAATTAGCATTGGAAGAAATCTTTTATTTCTTATTTTCTGAAGTAGTAGCTTGTTCTGACTTAAATATATGCATATTTATTTAAAATGAAAAGTAGTAAAATGATTGAGATATGATTAACAACTGTTCTCCTAATTACCAACATATTTGATTCTCACTTGCACTTATGAAATATGCTACTAAATACTTAGGAAGTATAATATTTTTGTATCTCAATGTCTTAAAATGTACAAATATTTTCAGTATTTTAAATAACTGAAAAAAAGAAGATTGAATACGTTTCTTTTTGGCAGGTTCAATAAGATGATTAATAACAAGAATGTGGCAGCATGAACAAACTACATGTATTGAGTTTTTAGAAATCTTATAAATGAATGATGCTTTTCTAATAAGAAGTGGCCCATAGGCCCAACTGCAATAATTATTACATTTATGTACATGACAGAGATTACATGGTACTAGGCTTTTTTAAAATATAAATTTATTTATTTTAATTGGAGGCTAATTACTTTACAATATTGTAGTGGTTTTTGCCATACATTGACATGAATCCACCACGGGTGTACATGTGTTCCCCATCCTGAACCCCCCTCCCACCTCCCTCTGTATCCCATCACTCTGGGTCTCCCAGTGCACCAGCCCCGAGCACCCTGTCTCCTGCATCGAACCTGGACTGGTGATTCGTTTCACATATGATAATAGACATGTTCAAAAAACATTTTTTTTAAATAGGCAAATGACTTAAAAAAATAGGCAAATGGCTCCACTGACCCATTTTCTGCGGTGTGGGAGGCCCATGAGGTCTGTGAAACATTGCAGGGATTTCTGTAAAAGACGTATGTGACCACTGGGAACCATTGGGGGATTAGTTTAGCATGGATTTCGTGAGCAATTTATTCGAGACTTTATTCTCATTCACACAAGACTGCTCAACAGGACACCTTTGATTCTCTGGAATCAAAAGGTGAGTAGCATGTGAATGGGATTTAATACTTATGTAGTCTGTTCCCTGAAAATCCCCTATATCCTACTATTTAATATCCTACTATTAATATGAAGGAAAACCATAAAAAACATGCAAAGGCAGTGAATGTTTTTAAAGAGTGGAGGAAACTGGATCATTCCAGTTCTAATTTAACTCATTCATTTTAGAGATTATTTTTCTTCACCTTTGAGTTTTTGATAAAGCCACTAGTGGTTTACATTTTAAAGCTACTAAAGGTCAAACTTCAAAATAATAAATTCTCTAATGGAAAGAAATACACTTAGATGGCTTAATTGTAGGGCATGCATTTCTGTATAATAAAGGGCTACCCTGTTCCCTGAATCCTTTTGTTAACTAATTACAGCCTGTTCCCAAGATTTGAATTCTACTCCTTTCTTAGATAACTAGCATGAATGAGAGAAAACGGACTCTGCCTTGAGCCCTTCTTCATTTATGTTGTTTCCTGTTTACTTGTGTTACATTAATACTCAGAATTTTATTTTGCAATAATTTAATGTGCAGCTACTCTGTGTTGGACACAGTATAATCAAGATAAATTAGATATGGTCATTGCTTTCAAAATTCTCAAAGTCTAATTGGCAATAAACATGTAAAATATTGAAATACGGTATGATAAAATCGATACACAAAGGACTCAGAGCCTTTTTGCGTTTTCTGTATCCCTCCAAATAGGATATGTATATATGCTTGAGTGAAGGCAATACCTGGGTAACATCCGTATAGAAGGCAATGCTTAAGTTCCCAGAGGACAATTGATGGGTTGTTCATTCTGAATAGGGACACTAGTGTACACAAATGCACAGAGATATAAAAAAAGATTATGGTATCAGGCAACAGCTAATGGCTCAGTACAGGATTCCTGAGAAAAGTGGTGTAAGAGGAGACTTAAAATTAGTCAGGATCTAGTCTGTCTAAGTGACTTTGCATACCGCTCTAAGTATTTTATAATCTATTCTATAGATTATATGGTGCTACTAGTGAATAATTTTAAACATATAACTGAAATAGGCATCTGTGTTTGAGAAATATTTCCTTGCTGATAATGAGCAGGGTAAATTCATGGAGTGAGGTGTGAAGAGGTAACAGTTGGAAGCTGTGTGGGCTTCCGATGCTATCTCTGTCACTAATGCAGAGGCAGTGAGATGGAAGAGGAAAGGACACACTGAGTATTATTTCAGAATAATTAACCCATTTTGTTTCTTTTCCATAATATCATATGGTCCAATATGATTTTAAAGTATCTTTGAATGAGAATTCTAGAGTTTCAGGCTATAAGTATCTATATACATTCCCATTTCACAACTCCCTCTCACTGCAGACCAATGTTCTAACATTAGTGTGGTTACAAATATTAACTCTTTTTCCACTACCTGTCACTACGACAAGCACTGATATTAGGCAAAAGAGTTTGCATACCCCTTCTTGATTCCATTAAGTATCACATATTTTAAAGTTTTTTACAATTATAAAGATGAAATATTCCTGTTACCTTTCTTTTTACCAACCTTGCACATCACTTTCTTAAACACTTAAAATCCACATCTGGGATCAATTTATTTTTTGTTTAAGATGGCTTTTTACCTTGCATCTCTCAGTATGTAATATTAAACTTATACCAGTTTTGTGCTTGTTGGTTTTCTTTCTTACTACCATTAAGATGCAATCCCACTGCTTGGCATACACACAGAGGAAACCAGAATTGAAAGAGACACATGTACCCCAATGTTCACCACAGCACTGTTTATAATAGCCAGGACATGGAAGCAACCTGGATGTCCATTGGCAGATGAATGGATAAGAAAGCTGTGGTCCATATACACAATGGAATATTCAGTTCAGTTCAGTCCTTCAGTCATGTCCGACTCTTTGCGACCCCATGAATCGCAGCACGCCAGGCCTCCCTGTCCATCACAAACTCCCGGAGTTTACTCAAACTCATGCCCATCAAGTAGGTGATGCCATCCAACCATCTCATCCTCTGTCATCCCCTTCTCCTCCTGCCCCCAATCCCTCCCAGCATCAGGGTCTTTTCCAACGAGTCAACTCTTCGCATGAGGTGGCCAAAGTACTGGAGTTTCAGCTTCAGCATCAGTCCTTCCAATGAACACCCAGTACTGATCTCCTTTCGGATGGACTGGTTGGATCTCCTTGCAGTCCAAGGGACTCTCAAGAGTCTTCTCCAACACCACAGCTCAAAAGCATCAATTCTTTGGTGTTCAGCTTTCTTTATACTCCAACTCTCACATCCATACACAACTACTGGAAAAATCATAGCTTTGACTAGATGGGCATTTGTTGGCAAAGTAATGTCTCTGCTTTTTAATATGCTGTCTAGGTTGGTCAGAGCTTTTCTTCCAAGGAGCATCTTTTAATTTCATTTTATTTAATTTTATTTGCCATGAAGTGATGGGACCAGATACCATGATCTTAGTTTTCTGAATGTTGAGCTTTAAGCCAACTTTTTCACTCTCCTCTTTCACTTTCATCAAGAGGCTCTTTCGTTCTTCTTTGCTTTCTGCCATAAGGGTGGTGTCATCTTCATATCTGAGGTTATTGATATTTCTTCCTGCAATCTTGATTCCACCTTATGCTTCATCCAGCCCAGCATTTTGCATGATGTACTCTGCATATAAGTTAAATAAACAGGGTGACAATATACAGCCTTGATGTACTCCTTTCTCAATTTGGAACCAGTCTGTTGTTCCAAGTCCGGTTCTAACTGTTGCTTCTTGACACCACAGCCTACTTCCCTTCTCACTAGATTATTTTAAATTCCACATTATATTACTTTCACAATTTTTAAAATTATGTAAATGCCTCTTTTGGAATGGGCTAGCAATATTCTGTCATCATAGTAAACAAGAGTCAAAATCAAACCAACATTTCATATTGAATGGTTGTTTAGAGAAAGAAGGCATGTACTGTATTACATGGTATTACAAAAGAAAAATTATAACATGATATAGAACAAAGGGATAAAAAGTAATCCATACATAAGCAAATTTCCTCTGAAATGGCAGCATATACTCCTGTCACTCACTGACTTTTTAAAATAAGGATTACATTTTCTCTTCATTCATAGCACCTGTGACACCAGCATAGCACCATGTGATCTCATCTGCAGCCATGAACTCAACTATAATCTAAAGACAAATGACTCTTAAGGTGATTTCTCTTCTGAGGTTTCTCCTGAGATCACACTTCTATTCACTGTATATCCACTGGCATGTCCCATTTGCACTTCCATGTAGTGGATGGTAAATCAAATTTACCATCATTCCTCCAATCATTAACAGTTTTTTTTTTTTTTAACCGCCTACTTAAGGTAAATATCTGTTAGTTTCCTAACCTCTTTTCTCTCATCTCTCACATTATTTGTTCCATATAATTAATATGTTCTTCATTTAAATATTTTCACAATCTGTCCTCTCATTTCTGTCTTCACTGACAGTGCCTTAGTATAGCTACTCTTCTCTATATCTCAACAAAACATACCTAACCAATGTCTTTATTTCCAGTATTTATCCCCATCTATCAGTTTTCCCTCTGTTATCCTAGTGATTTTTTAAAAATATACAAATTAGACAATGTCAGTACTACTAAGCATTATTCAATGAGTTCCTTAGCTTAGCATGTGAGGCCTGGTGTAATCTGGCATTGGCTGACATTCCAGTCCCATATAAAATCTATTTCTTCACTGAACACTCCCTTGCTCTACCTAACTACTTTTTCATGAATATGTCTTAATTTTTCTTATTCTCATATCTTTGCATATGTCATTTACTCTCCAATAAACGTCCTTCTCTATCTCTTTTTCTACATCAATTCTGTACTCAAAGACCTCACTATTGTGTCATGAACTTTAGTCTTCAGGGAAACATTCACAGTGCTAGAACCACTTCCAATGGCATCTTTAGATTTTGTGTGTGTTGGGAGGGGGGGAGACAGTTTTTTCTCTTGAGAAAAAAAAAATGTCAAACACCTCTGATATTGAGCACTGACAAAATGTCATTTTTTCTTACACAGGTATGTTGATATTGATTAGTAGAAATGCAATGCTTTTTAGAAATTCACTTTCTTTCAAATAGTTTGACACATGAAACATTTTCTGAAATTTAGGATTTAGCCAAATTTAGAAATGGCAACCCACTCCAGTATCCTTGCCTCGAAAATCTCGTGGACAGAGGAGCCTGGTGGGTTGCAGTCCATGGGGTCACAAAAAGTCGGGCACGAATTTAACACTTACTTATTTCACATCTTGAACCTTCTTATACCATCTGATATAGTGGTGATTTCTTGTCACTTCATGGCCACAATTTGGATCACTTCAGAACAAATGTTACTTGCCTAGTTCTCTAATTCATTATACCTAGTTTGAGTACCAAGAAAACACCATAGTAGCAAAGTCTCCCAGTTTTTTCATAATAATATGCTGTTCATGAAATAACTCATCATTCCTTTTATGAAACTAGTCAGACTGGAATGCTTATGATGTTTTGCAGCTGTATTATTCATTAGAGGGCCCCTTGTTGGCAATTTGCTAACCAAATGAACCTGAAGTACAACAGTGCCCAGGATAATGGTGATTATATCAGAAGTAGAGATTTTGCAACTCAAACATGAAACATTCTCTCATTTTATATTAAAATCTCATAGCTACTGATTATAGTTAAGTTTCTAACTACACAAAAGATAGTAAGTAATTTAGAACTGCTATTTTTATTAAAAAAAAAAAAAACTTTGCAAACCTCAATGGCAATATTTATTACACAAATTATAAAGTCTACCCATCTTGCAGTCTCATTGGTCTTTCATAAGTGATTACCCCATTAACAACTACTTAATATGGAGTATCAAAAACAGCTGTGCTAAGTATTGTTTAAAGGCATTAAGCACTAATGAGAATTAGTGAATCATATTTGAAAGAAATTTTTACTCAAAGTTTAGGTCGATGTATATACATTAGAGAATCCACAAAATTGGAGGCTCTGATTACACAGTACTTAAGTTTTTTGTTTCTTTGTTTGTTTTTATTTTTCCCCTTGGTATAGGTATAACTAAATTTAAGTAGTCAAATGCCTCATTTTACATTACTCATATAAATCAGTAATTAATTATACCCAAATGTTACAATGTGACCTATATACATTTTACCTTAAGTGTTAGGAAAGTATCAGTTAGTTACATAGCTGAGTGATTATTGATCCGTTCTCATATTTGCATCTTAAGCCAGATGAGCTAATATTAAATTCACAAGGATCACAAATTGAGAATTTTCAATATTCTTAAGTGGTCTATAAGAAAAATTGATTGGTGGCTTATCTTGAAATATATCAAACTGAAAACTTTCATGAAGAGAGTTGCCTTAGAAACTTTCTTTATTTTGATAACAGAGTTGAGTTAGCCTTCTTAAGAGTGAAAATTTTATATGTAGACCTCTTATCTTAAAGGCTGTACTACTTTTTTGTTTTTAGATACAATAAAGTCATGATATGAAAATTAGGTCTAAGTAATTGCTCTGATTCTAAATGGTTGGCATATTAAAATGTATGTATTAATTTATGTGTTTGGCACAACTTTATGCTTAATATGAAAATTTGTCTTCTAGCAATGTATTTGGTATCACACTTGAAAGAAGTTTTGTCCTGACTGAAAATATGCAGTTGATGTAAAAATTTTTATTAAAGCAAAAGATGGACATAAGAAAAACGATCATTTTACAATGTCTTTAGTTGTTGCACTTGGTAATAAATAGCCCTGAATGTGTTTGAGCACTTGTTGATGAGATGTGGAAGTAGCAAAATAAATTGTAGAAAATGTTGAGTGAAAACCTGAGCTTGAAAGCGATTTCACATCAATAGTTTTATAAAGAGGAAGTATATTTGGCTTAATATTGTTTTCCATTGCTTTATTTTTCCTGGAAAATTTTTTCTTCCAATGAAAGTTTATGTATGACATTCAATAAATTATGAACAACTCAATATAGGAGACAGAATAACACTTTCAAACTTCAGTTGAAATTGTAGTCTTCTAATTCTCAGAGGAAAAGAAACCATCCTAATATAATGCATCATTTTCAGCTCTACAAGATGATTTGTTGCTTTAAAAAAAATCTAATCCTTATGTAAGAAAAATGCAAGATGAACTTTATTACTAAAAGCAATTAAGTGAAAATTAGATAATCACAAGGTGAGAAAAGCTCTTCAATTAGAAAACTAGAAAAACACAGCAGGCTGTCAAAGATGAAATACTTAGGATAAAGCAGATATATGTTATAGCCATTATGACAAAGTCAATATTAATTGCAAAGTTACTGAATATTAAATTAATGATATCTTTTTGTAAATATAAGTGGATACATTTTTGGAAAAGGATTACTTCGTAAATCTTAGATCTGAGGACTTTATTTCTTATCCATTTTATTTCCAACCCTCCTTTCTTCTTCCTTTAAAGGTCTCCTTAAGCAACAAAAAGTTTTTCCCTCCTTATGGCTATTAAAGAATATACACATATTCCATTTTATATTAATCCATTTTTTAAATACAACTAAACTCATTTCATCATATAAGGTCATATTTAAGAAACCAAAATGAGCTCCAAAGTGGTTATGCCCATCTTCAGAGGCTGAGAAAGGAAATGTATTAGTCTACAAAATTTGTGTTATTATGTCTCACTTAGTACTCTTATTGAACCCTTTATGCCAAAACCATTTGGTGGCAGCTTTTGACACTGCTGTAACATACATTTACAAGATAGTCTTATGAGTTTCATTAGCTATTAGTGAAACTGTGTTTTGAAAGTCATTTATTAGCATTATAAAAAGCTCAAAATGTAAATTATTTAAAAATCTTGCTCTGAATAAAGCAATATTTAATGCTTTTAAAAACAATGAACCCTTTCCTGAAATTGTTTTTTTTAACATTTAAAAATTATGTTTAATATATATTAAAATAAAAGGCACACACCCCTATACTCTTTCAAAACATCTTGTTTGCCCCATGTGGAGTTGAGAATGCTCTGGAAGTTCCCTCTTGTCAGCTTTTTTCTTTCTTTATAATTGAAGGATAATTGCTCTGCAGAATTTTGTTGTTTTCTGTTAAACCTCAGCATGAATCGCCATAGGTATACATATATCCCCTCCGTTTTGAACCTCCCTCTCATCTCCCTCCCCATCCCAACCCTCTAGGCTGACACAGAAGCCCTGTTTGAGTTTCCTGAGCCATACAGAAAATTCTCGTTGGCTATCTATTTTACATATTGTAATGTAAGTTTCCATGTTACTCTTTCCATATATCTCACCCTCTCCTCCCCTCTCCCCATGTCCAAAAGTCTATTCTCTATGTCTGCTTCTCCATTGCTGTCCTGTAAATAAATTCTTCAGCACCTATTTTCTAGATTCCGTATATATGCGTTAGAATACGGTATTTATCTTTCTCTTTCTGACTAAACTTCCCTATGTATAATAGGTTCTAGGTTCATCCACCTCATTAGAACTGACTCAAATGTGTTCCTTTTTATGGCTGAGTAATATTTCATTGTGTATATGTACCACAGCTTCTTTATCCATTCATCTGTTGATGAACATCTTGGTTACTTCCATGTTCTAGATATTGTGAATAGTGCTTCAATGAACAATGGGATACATGTGATTTTCAATTTTGATTTTCTCAGGGTATATGCCTAGGAGTGGGATTGCTGAGTCATATGGTGCTTTTATCCCTAGTTTATTCTTTAATGAATCTCCATACCATCTTCCATAGTGGCTGTAACAATTTACATTCCACCAACAGTGCAAGAGTATTCCCTATCCTCCACACCCTCTTCAGCACTTATTGTTTGCAGATTTTTGATGATGGCCATTCTGACTGGTGTCAGGTGATATCTCATTGTAGTTTTGATTTGCATTTCTCTGATAATGAGTGATGTTGAGCATCTTTTCATGTATTTGTTAGCCATCTGTATGTCTTCATTGGAGAAATGTCTATTTAGGTCTTTTCCCCAGTTTTTGATTGGGTTGTTTGTTTTTCTGTCATTAAGTTGTATGAACTGCTTGTATATTTTGGAAATTAATCATTTGTCAGTTGTTTCATTTGCTATAATTTTCTCCCATTCTGAGTGCTATTTTTTTTTCATCTTGATTATAGTTTCTTTTGCTGTACAAAAGCTTTTAGGCTTAATCCGGTCCCACTGGTTTACTTTTTTTCTTTTTTTTTCTGTTACTCTAGGAGGTGGGTCATAGAGGATCTTGCTTTGATTTATGTCATCGAGTATTCTGTCTATTGCCTATGTTTTCCTCTAAGAGTTTTATGGATTCTGGTCTTACATTTAGGTCTTTAATCCCTTTTGAGGTTATCTTTGTGTGTGGTGTTAGGAATTGTTCTAATTTCATTCGTTTACATGTAACTTTCCAGTTTTCCCAGCACCATTTATTGAAGAGGCTGTCTTTGCCCCATTGTATATTCTTTCCTCCTTTGCAAAAAATAAGGCATCCATAGTTGCATGGATTTATTTCTGAGCTTTCTATCTTGTTCCATTGGCCTGTACTTCTGTTTTTGTGCCAGTACGTTACTGTCTTGATGATTGCAGCTTTGTAGTATAATCTGAAGTCAGGAAGGTTGATTCCTGCAGCCCCATTCTTCTTTCTTAAGACTGCTTTGGCTATTCGGGGTCTCTTGTGTTTCCATATGAATTGTGAGATTTTTTGTTCTAGTTCTGCAAAAAATGCCATTGGTAATTTGATAGGGATCACATTGAATCTGTACTTTGCATTTGGTAGTATATTCATTTTCACAATATTGATTCTTCTTACCCAGGAACATGGAATATCTCCCCATCTGTTTATAGTGTCTTTGATTTCCTTCATTAGTGTCTTATAATATTTTGTGTACAGTTTTTTTTTTTTTTTTTGTCTCCTTAGGTAAGTTTATTCCTAGATATTTAATTCTTTTTGTGGCAATGGTGATTGGGATGAATTGCTTAATTTCTCTTTTTGATTTTTCATTGATTGCATATAGAAATGCAAATGGTTTCTCTGTATTGATTTTGTATTGTGTGACTTTGCTGAATTCACTGAGTAGCTCTAGTAACTTTCTGATACTATCTTTAGGGTTTTCTATGTACAGTATCATGTCACCTGCAAACAATGAGAGCTTTACTTCTTTTCAGATCTGGATTTCTCTTATTTCTTTTTATTCTCTGATTACTGTAGCTAGGACTTCCAGAATTATGTTGAATAATAGTGGGAAAAGTGGACACACTTATCTTGTTCCTGATGTTAGGGGGAATGCTTTCAGTTTTTCACCATTGAGAATAATGCTTGCTGTAGGCTTATCATATATGGCCTTTACTATGCTGAGGTAGGTTCCTTGAATGCCCATTTTTTTTAAAGAGATTTAACAAAAAATTGGTGCTGATTTTGTTAAAGGCTTTTGCTGCATCTGTTGAGATTATCATATCTTTCAATTTGTTAATATGTGGTGTATCACATTGATTGATTTGTGTATATTGAGAATCCTTGGATTCCTGGAATAAACCCACTTGATCATGGTGTGTGAGCTTTTTGATATGTTGCTGAATTCTGTGTGCTAAAATTTTGTTGAGGATTTTTGAATCTATGTTCATCAGTGATGTTGGCCTGTAGTTTTCTTTTTTTGTGTTGTCTTTGTCAGTTTTGATATCAGGGTGATGGTGGCGTCGCAGAATGAGTTTGAAAGTATTCCTACCTCTGCAGTTTTTTTGAAAGAGTTTTAGAAGGATAGGCATTAGCTCTTCCCTAAATGTTTGATAGAATTCTCCTGTGAAGCTATCTGGTCCTGGGCATTTGTTTTTTGGGAGATTGTTGATCACAACTTCAATTTCAGTGTTTGTAATTGGGTTGTTCATAATTTCTATTTCTTCCTGCTTCAGTCTTGGAAGATTGGACTTTTCCAAGAATCTGTCCATTTCTTCCAGGTTACCCATTTTATTGCCATATAGTTGTACATAATAGTGTCTTATCATCCTTTGTATTTCTGCATTGTCTCTTATAATCTCTCCAAGTCTGGTTAAGGGTTTGTCAATTTTGTTTATCTACTCAAAGAACCAGCTTTTAGTTTTATTAATCTTTACTATTGTTTCCTTTGTTTCTTTTTCATTTATTTCTGTTCAGATCTCTATGATTTCTCTCCTTCTACTAATTTTTTTTTGTTCTTCTTTTTCCAGTTGTTTTAGGTGTAGACTAGTTAAGCTGTCTATTCGATGTTTTTCTTGTTTTTTGATGTAGGATTGTATTGCTATAAAGTTCCCTCTTAGAACTGCATTGGCTGCACCCCATAGGTTTTGAGTTGTCTTGTTTTCATTGTCATTTGCATCTAGAATTTTTTTTGTTTTCCCTTTTGATTTCTTCAGTAACCGGTTGGTTATTTAGAAGCATGTTTTTTAATCTCCATGTGTTTGTGTTTCTTATAGTTTTTTTTTCCTCGTAATTTATATCTAGTCTCAGCGTTTTCATCAGAGAAGATGCTTGATACAATTTCAATTTTCTTAAGTTCACTGAGGTTTGATTTTTGAACCAAGATGTGGTCTATCCTGGAGAATGTTCCATGTGCACTTGAGAAGAAGGGGTATTCTTCTGCATTTGGATGGAATGTCTTGAAGATATCAGTTAGATCCATCTCATTTAATGTATCATTTAAGACTTGTGTTTCCTTATTAATTTTCTGTTTTGATGATCTGTCCATTCATGTGAGTGGGGTGTTAAATTCTCCTACTATTATTGTGTTACTGTCAATTTCTCCTTTTCTGTCTGTTGGTGTTTGTCTTATGTATTGAGGTGCTCCTATGTTGGGTGCATAGATATTTACAATTGTTATGTCTTCCTCTTGGATTGATCCCTTGAACATTATGTAGTGTCCTTCTTTATCTCTTGTAATCTTTACTTTAAGGTCTATTTTGTCTGATATAAGGGTTGCTACTTCAGCTTTCTTTTGCTTCCCATTTACATGTAACATATTTCCATCCTCTCCCTTTCAGTCTATAGGCCTCCCTGTCCATCACCAACTCCCAGAGCTTACTCAAACTCATGTCCATCCAGTCGTTGATGTCATCCTACCATTTCATCCTCTGTTGTCCCCTCCTCCTCCCGCCTTCAATCTTTCCCAGCATCAGGGCCTTTTCCAATGAGTCAGTTCCTCCCAACAGGTGGCCAAAGTATTGGAGTTTCAGCTTCAATATCAGTCCTTCGAATGAATATTCAGGACAGATTTCCCTTAGGATTGACTTGTTGGATCTCCTTGCAGTCCAAGGGATCCTTTAAGAGTCTTCTCCAATACCACAGTTCAAAAACATCAATTCTTTAGCACTCAGCTTTCTTAATAATCCAACTCTCACATCCATACATGAATACTGGAAAAACCATAGCTTTGCTAGGTGGACCTTTGTTGGCAAAGGAATGTCTCTGCTTTTTTATATACTGTCTAGGTTGGTCATAACTTTTCTTCCAAGGGGCAGGAGTCTTTTAATTTCATGGCTTCAGTCACCATCTGGAGTGATTTTGGAGCCCCCAAAAATAAAGCCAGCCACTATTTCTACTGTTTCCCCATCTATTTGCCATGAAGTGATGGGACTGGATGCCATGAACTTAGTTTTCTGAATATTTAGTTTTAAGTCAACTTTCTCACTCTCCTTTTTCACTTTCATCAAGAGGCTCTTTAATTCTTCTTCACTTTCTGCCATAAGGGTAGTGCCATCTGCATATCCGAGGTTATTGATATGTCTCTCGGCAATCTTGATTCCAGCTTGTGCTTCATCCAGACCAGCATTTTGCATGATGTATTCTGCATATAAGTTAAATAAATAGGGTGACAATATACAGCCTTGACACAATCCTTTCCTGTTTTTGAACTACTTCCTCTTCAGGGACACCTTTCATTTAAATGTTGGTGCATTTGATATTGTCACAGAGGTCTCTGAGACTATCCTCATTTCTTTTCATTCTTTTTACTTTATTTTGCTCTTCAGAAGTTATTTCCACCATTTTATCTTCCAGCTCACTGATTCATTCTTCTGCTTCAGACATTCTGCTAGTGATTCTTTCTAAAGTATTTTTAATTTTAGTAATTTTGTTGTTTGTGGATATTTATTCTTTAATTCTTCTTGGTCTTTGTTAACTGATTCTTATCTATTCTCCATTCTGTTTCAAGGTTTTTGATCATCTTTACTATCATTATTCTGAATTATTTTTCAGGTAGTTTGCCTATTTCCTCTTCATTTATTTGTACTTCTGTGTTTCTAGTTTGTTCCTTCATTTGTGTAGTATTTCTCTGCCTTTTCATTTTTTTAAACTTGTTGTGTTTGCAGTCTCCTTTTCACTGGCTTCAAGGTTGAATTTTTTCTTCCTTTTGATTTCTCCTCTCCTAAGATTGGTCTAGTGGTTTGTGTAAGCTACATATAAGGTGAGATTTGTACTGAGTTTGTTGTTGTTGTTGTTTGGTTTTTCCTCTGATGGGTAAGGCTGAGTGAGGTGGTGATCCTGTCTTCTGATGATTGGTTTTATATTTTTGTTTTGTTTGTTGTTTAAATGAGGTGTCCTGCACAGGGTGCTACAGGTGGTTGGGTGTCACCATGTCTTGCATTCAAGTGGTGTCCTTTGTGTAAGTTCTCACTATCTGATACTCCCTAGGGTTAGTTCTCTGGTAGTCTAGCGTCTTGGAGTCAGTGCTCCCACTCCAAAGACTCAGGGCTTGATCTTTAGTTTTGCATGGTTCCATATATTCTTTCCCACTGGTCAGGTACTCCACTCTCAGCTGGTGTTCTGCATGCACTTCTGTGTTTGAAAGTGTATTCCTGAATTATCCACGGAGAGAGTTGTATTCCACATCCACCTACTCCTCTGCCATCTTGTTCCTGGCTCTCTTGTCAGCTTCAGTTACTGGGAGAGAGATTTCCACAGCCCATGATGGAAAATGCTTAGACTCACTGGTCAGGGAAGGATACCTGGTGAGCCTAGGGAGGCAGCACACTCTTTCCTGAAATTCTAATGCCATGTCAACAGAGGGAAGTCATCTTATCTAGCAAAGTCTTCAAATTGGTATCTGATCACTAATTTCATTTTAATAAATTAAAAAAAATTTTTTTTTCACATAATTAGGCCTCAGTACTGATCAGTATAGTGTCCCATAAGAAATTATTGTTTTCAACAATTTACCTATCATTAGTTCTGTGCTTATACAATAATTTCCTGACTGATGAGCTTTTTATAAGAAGTAGATAGGTAGGAAAAAGTATCTAAAGGTGCAATTTGCTTTGAGGAGACATTTTTGAAAGAATGTCTAGTTATGGATTTTATTTCCAAAGATGATTATAAACAATTTATTCATCCTTACGTTATGGAAATAATACAATTGGAAAAGTTGCTATGATGTTTATGAACAATAAAATTGGAATTTATTCTAACTATAGCTTAGTAACTTTGTTGTTGCTAACAATTGGTTGGTTCCATAATCTATAAGGAAAACACACAGATAAAATAGTCAGGTGTAGAGCAGTGTTTTCTTATTTATTGTCAAGTTAGCATTGTCATTATCTAGCATTCTTCTCAAGAATTATTGTTAGGCATTGTATGTGGAGATTGTTGCAGTTTAGTGGTGTACCACAAAATAGCTATAAACCAAAATACTTGAATACAACTTGCCATAAGATAACAATAGAAAAGAAAACTGTATGCATAATTCTTGGGAAACCCAGGATTTGTCTAGAAGATCCATTCAATAATGAAACAAACAGGATGTCAGTATTTCTTAAGGTACTTCTCAAATAGTTAAGCAGAACTTGTTATCATATCAGGGACTTTAGAAAGCAAACCATATCAAAATGCTCTCCCTTCTGATGTTTTCTCTACCAAAATCTAGCTAAACTTTGGTATACATTTGAATGAGAGTGAGATATGTAAAGAATTTATAGTCTTACTGCATTTATATTTTCATCAGAGGGTTGGGAAATTGAAGAAATTAATCATATATTTTACTTGGCAATATATTGGATATATACAATGCCCTAATTTTAAGTAAAACTCACACTATTATGAATGCTTTCATACCCATATATTTGAAAGCAACTCCATTTTCTTGGAGTCCAGATATTGTATTTTAGAAAAGCTTAATCTTTGTCAGATTTAAATACCATGGTGGAGAGATGACTCTGAATTCAGCAAGACTACTTTCTATCTCTTCATTAAGCTATACTTAAGTGCTTCCTATGTGTTGGGAATTGTATTGATTAGTAGAGGTAGGGAGATAAATACACACCAGATTCCAGCTCTGTAAAATTCACAGTAGTAAGGTAAGCATGAAAATATAATTTCAGTGCAGTGTATGATTTGGCATGGAAAGCATGAAGAAGTTGCTTCCAGGTAAAAGGAAAGATTCATAAACACTCTCTAGGAGGATCAAAGAGCCATTTATAGAAAAATTGAGATTTGTGCAGTGTCCCAAATGATCAACACATCACCTGGTAGAAAGAGAAAAATAGCATGTCCTTGGATTTTGGTTCATGAAATAATTTGCCCAATTTTGTTCATGGAGTGCTTTTGTCTTACTTACTTTTTCAGCATTTTAGATCAATTCTAATAAAAAAAAGGCAAGTGTATTTTGGAGAAAGAAGGAAGTATTTTTAAATTGGTTAAGTAAATGTTGGTTCCATTAATTGAACTCTTTTTAAAAATATTCAACTTCGCACGTAACTGACCCCCTAGTGGAAAAAAGCATTCCTGTCAGTCATTACTTTTGAGCAGCTGTTCATGGGAATGCAAGCTGACATGTTGCTGCCTAGAGGCAGCACACTTTTTAGACACAATTTATTCCTTCATTTGCCTGACTTCTTTTCTTAGTACTAAACAAATGAAAGTCTTCCTACATCTGTGAGCAGTGTAGTATTATGAATAAGAGAAGGCATCAGAAATTAAACTACATTTAAACACCACTTTACCATTTGCTACCAGCATACATTTGGACTAGTCACTTTATCAGAGGGTAAGGTTCTTCACTTCTGAAATAAAGATACTATATGTCTTTATATATATATATATATAAAATCTTGTTATATCCATAAAGTCTATGGCGCTATATCTAATACAGTGTGCCATTTTCTCTATTTTCATAGATATAAAGATTTTCTTTTTGTCTTCAGCTTAAAATCTACTTCATTCTCAGAATTCTCTTAATAATTTCATCCAAATTTTTTATGTTCCATATTTTTCTGCTAATACTGAGCCAATTTCTCTGGAGATGAGTATGTAAACATGACAGCAGAATCGTGTTTACATGAAATAAATAATCAACAAAGTGAAAAGACAACCTATGAAATGGGAAAACTATTTTCAAACCATATATCCAAAAATGTATAAAACCATAAATGAAGGAGCTGTGGGTTTGATCCCTGGGTCGGAAAGATCCCCTGGAGGAGAAAATGGCAACCCACTCCAGTATTCTTGCCTGTAAAATTCCATGGACAGACGAACCTGGTGGGCTGCAGTCCATGGGACTGCAAAGAGTCAGAAACGACTGAGTGACTGAGCACACAATCCAATTTAAAATGAGTAAAGGACATGAATAGATATTTTACCAAAGAAGGTATACGAATGGTCAACAAATACATGAAAATGTGCTTAATGTCACTAATCACCAAGGAAATACAAGCCAAAGTCATAGATTGCATCTCACAGTTGCTAGAATGACTATCATTAAAAAACAAGAGATAACAAATGCTGACAAGGATGTGGAGAAAACGGAACACTTGTATACTGTTGATGTGAATATAAATAGTGCAGCCACTATGTAAAACAATTTGGAGAGTCCTCAAAAAATTAAAAATAGAACTACCATATGATCCAGCAGTTCTACATCTGGAACTATATCCAAAGAAAAGGAAAACGCTAAGTTGAAGAGATATCTGCACCTCCATATTCATGGCAGCGTTTTTTCTTTTTTGATTGCAGCTTTTTTGAGATACAATTTATAAACCACACAATTCACCCATTTATTATACCACTGAACAGTTTTAGCGTAATCACAGAGCTATATAACTATCATCACATTCAATTTTAGAATATTTTAATCACCCCAAAAAGAAACCACAAATATTTGACTGTCACTCCCAACCACTCTGTCCTCAGGCAACTTTTGTTAACAAACATTCTGTCTCTGGACAGAAAGTTCTACTTTGGATATTTAACATAAGTGGAATCATATAATATGTGGTCCTTTGTAACTGGCTTCTTTCACTTAACATAATGTTTTCAAAGTTCATTCATGTTGCTGCATGTATCCTTTTACAGCCAAATAATATTCCACTGTTTGAAATTTTACAGTTCCATTGTTGTTCCACTCCACAATTGTGTATCCATTCATCACTTGATGGACATTTGGGTTGCTTCCCCTTTTTTGTCTATTATGAATTATGTTGCCATGAATATTTGTGAAGTTTTTGGGTGAACATGTGTTTTCATTTTTCTTGGATATATGTCTCAGTCAGTTCAGTTGCTCAGTCGTGTCTGACTCTTTTTGACCCCATGGACTGCAGCACCCTAGGCCTCCCTGTCGATCATCAACTCCTGGGGCTTATTCAAACGCATATCTATCGAATTGGTGGTGCCATCTAACCATCTCATCCTCTGTCATCCCCTTCTCCTCATGCTTTCAATCTTTCCCAGCATCAGGGCCTTTTCCAATGAGTCAGTTCTTCACATCAGGTGGCCAAAGTATTGTAGTTTCAGCTTCAGCATCAGTCCTCTAATGAGTATTCAGGACTGATTTCTTTTAGGATGGACTGGTCAGATCTCCTCACTGTCCAAGGAACTCTCAAGAGTCTTCTCCAACACCACAGTTCAAAAGCATGAATTCTTTGGCACTCAGCTCTCCTTAAACTCCAACTCTCACATCCATGCATGACTACTGGAATAACCATAGCTTTGACTAGATGGACCTTTGTTGGTAAAGTAATGTCTCTGCTTTTTAATATGCTATCTAGGCTGGTCATAGCTTTTCTTCCAAGGAGCAAGTGCCTTTTAATTTCGTGGCTGCAGTCACCACCGGCAGTGATTTTGGAATCCCAAAATATAAAGTCTGTCACTGTTTTCATTATTTCCCCATCTATTTGCCATGAAGCGATGGGACTGGATGCCATGATGTTAGTTTTCTGAATGTTGGGTTTTTTTTGTTTGTTTTTTTTATTTATTTATTTATTTATTTTATTAGTTGGAGGCTAATTACTTCACAATATTTCAGTGGGTTTTGTCATACATTGATATGAATCAGCCATAGATTTACACGTATTCCCCATCCTGATCCCCCCTCCCACCTCCCTCTCCACCCGATTCCTCTGGGTCTTCCCAGTGTACCAGGCCCGAGCACTTGTCTCATGCATCCCACCTGGGCTGGTGATCTGTTTCACCATAGATAGTATACATGCTGTTCTTTTGAAATATCCCACCCTCACATTCTCCCACAGAGTTCAAAAGTCTGTTCTGTACTTCTGTGTCTCTTTTTCTGTATTGCATATAGGGTTATCGTTACCATCTTTCTAAATTCCATATATATGTGTTAGTATGCTGTAATGTTCTTTATCTTTCTGGCTTACTTCACTCTGTATAATGGGCTCCAGTCTCATCCATCTCATTAGGACTAATTCAAATGAATTCTTTTTAACGGCTGAGTAATATTCCATGGTGTATATGTACCACAGCTTCCTTATCCATTCATCTCCTGATGGGCATCTAGGTTGCTTCCATGTCCTGGCTATTATAAACAGTGCTGCGATGAACATTGGGGTGCACGTGTCTCTTTCAGATCTGGTTTCCTCAGTGTGTATGCCCAGAAGTGGGATTGCTGGGTCATATGGCAGTTCTATTTCCAGTTTTTTAAGAAATCTCCACACTGTTTTCCATAGTGGCTGTACTAGTTTGCATTCCCACCAACAGTGTAAGAGGGTTCCCTTTTCTCCACACCCTCTCCAGCATTTATTGCTTGTAGACTTTTGGATAGCAGCCATC
Source organism: Cervus elaphus (assembly GCF_910594005.1). Lineage (NCBI taxonomy): Eukaryota > Metazoa > Chordata > Mammalia > Artiodactyla > Cervidae > Cervus > Cervus elaphus. The sequence continues at coordinate 92,753,468 of NC_057848.1, forward strand.
CTGACTGGCGTGTAGTGGTACCTCATTGTGGTTTTGATTTGCATTTCTCTGATAATGAGTGATGTTGAGCATCTTTTCATGTGTTTGTTAGCCATCTGTATGTCTTCTTTGGAGAAATGTCTGTTTAGTTCTTTGGCCCATTTTTTGATTGGGTCATTTATTTTTCTGGAATTGAGCTTCAGGATTTGCTTGTATATTTTTGAGATTAATCCTTTGTCTGTTTCTTCATTTGCTATTATTTTCTCCCAATCTGAGGGCTGTCTTTTCATCTTACTTATAGTTTCCTTTGTAGTGCAAAAGCTTTTAAGTTTCATTAGGTCCCATTTGTTTAGTTTTGCTTTTATTTCCAATATTCTGGGAGGTGGGTCATAGAGGATCTTGCTGTGGTTAATGTCGGAGAGTGTTTTGCCTATGTTCTCCTCTAGGAGTTTTATAGTTTCTGGTCTTACATTTAGATCTTTAATCCATTTTGAGTTTATTTTTGTGTATGGTGTTAGAAAGTGTTCTAGGTTCATTCTTTTACAAGTGGTTGACCAGTTTTCCCAGCACCACTTGTTAAAGAGGTTGTCTTTTTTCCATTGTATATTCTTGCGTCCTTTGTCAAAGATAAGGTGTCCATAGGTTTGTGGATTTATCTCTGGGCTTTCTATTCTGTTCCATTGATCTATATTTCTGTCTTTATGCCAGTACCATACTGTCTTGATGACTGTGGCTTTGTAGTAGAGCCTGAAGTCAGGAAGGTTGATTCCTCCAGTTCCATTCTTCTTTCTCAAGATTACTTTGGCTATTGGAGGTTTTTTGTATTTCCATACAAACTGTGAAATTATTTGTTCTAGTTCTGTGAAAAATACCGTTGGTAGCTTGATAGGGATTGCATTGAATCTATAGATTGCTTTGGGTAGAATAGCCCTTTTGACGATATTGATTGTTCCAATCCATGAACACGGTATGTTTCTCCATCTGTTTGTTTTAAGCCAACATTTTCACTCTCCTCTTTCACTTTCATCAAGAGGCTCTGTAGTTCTTCCCTTTCTGCCATAAGGTTGGTGTCATCTGCATATCTGAAGTTATTGATATTTCTCCTGGTAAGCTTGATTCCAGCTTGTGCTTCATCCAGCTCAGCATTTCACATGATGTACTCTGCATGTAAGGTAAATTAGCAGGGTGTCAATATACAGCCTTGATATACTCCTTTTTTTATTTGGAACCAGTCTGTTGTTTCATGCCCAGTTCTAACTGTTGTTTCTTGACCTGCATACAGATTTCTTAGGAGGCAAGTCAACTGGTCTGGTATTACCATCTCTTTAAGAATTTTCCATAGTCTGTTGTGATCCACACAGTCAAAGGCTTTGGCATAGTCAATAAAGCAGATATAGATGTTTTTCTGGAACTCTCTTGCTTTATCGATGATCCAGTGGATGTTGCCAATTTGATCTCTGGTTCTTCTGCCTTTTCTAAATCCAACTTGAACATCTGAAAGTTCTCGGTTCACATACTGTTGAAGCTTGGCTTGGAGAATTTTGAGCACTACTTTGCTAGTGTGTGAGATAAGTGCAACTGTGCAGTAGTTTGAGCATTCTTTGGCATTGCCTTTCTTTGGGATTGGAATGAAAACTGACCTTTTCCAATCCTGTGACCACTGCTGAGTTTTCCAAATTTGCTGGTATATTGAGTGCAGCACTTTCACAGCTTCATCTTTTAGGATTTGAAATAACTCAACTGGAATTCCATCTCCTCCACTAGCTTTGTTCATAGTGATGCTTCCTAAGGCCCACTTGAGTTCACATTCTAAGATGTCAGGCTCTAGGTGGGTGATCACACTATCATGGTTATCTGTGTCATGAATATCTTTTTTGAATAGTTCTTCTGTGTATTCTTGCCACCCCCCTCTTAATATCTTCTGCTTCTGTTAGGTCCGTCCCATTTCTGTCCTTTATTGTGCTCATCTTTGCATGAAATATTCCCTTGGTATCTCTAATTTTCTTGAAGAGATCTCTAGTATTTTCCATTCTATATTTTTCCTCTATTTCTTTTCACTTATCTTTGAGGAAGGCTTTCTTATCTCTCCTTGCTATTCTTTGGAACTCTGCATTTAGCTGAGTATATGTCTAGGAGTAGAATTATGAGTCATATATACCTATGGTAACTGAGGAACTGCCAGATTGGTTTTCAAAGTTGTTTGTATTTTGTTTGCAATCCTTCCAACAATGCATGAAGTTTTCAATTTCTCCACATCCTCACCAATACTTTCCATCATCTTTCTTCTTGATTATAGGCCTTCTGTTAAGGTGTGAAGTGGTATGTCATTGTAATTTTAATATGCATTTCCATCGTATCTAATGATTTTGAACATCCCTTCTTTTGTTTACTGGCCATTTGTGTATTTTCTCTGGTCTAATGTTCATTTAGAAATTGCCTATTTCTAAATTGGGTTGCCTTTTTCCCTCCCATGTGTTGGATCTGTATTATTATTATTTTCTTTTAATTGGAGGATAGTTGGTTTACAATGTTGTGTTGTGCTGGTTTCTGCTATACAGCAATGTAAGTCAGATATAAGTGTATACATACCCCATCCCTTTTGAGCCTCCTTCCCACCCTCCCTATCCCACCCCTCTAGGTCATCACAGAGCACCACACAGCAGGGTTATTTACAATATTCAAGATATTGGGGAAAACTAAGTGGCCATTGACTTACGAATATTAAACACGTGGTACATTTACACATTGGAATATTATTCAACCATAAAAGAAGGAAATACTGCCATTTGCAACAACATGGATGGATGGACTTTGAGGGCATTTTGTTAAGTGAAATAATTTGGGTAGAGAAAGACAAACACGGTCTGATCTCACTTATGTGGGATAATAAAAAAAGCCTCATACAAAACGAGATTAAACTTGTGGTTACCAGACGTGGGGGGAGGGAAGTTGGATGAAGGTAGTCAAAATATACAAACTTACAGTTGTAAGACAAATATCTATGATGAAATAAAAATTAATATTTTGAAGGAAGACAAGAAAAATTTGAACATTTTTTTTTCTCCCTATTTGGGCCTCCTTCCTCCCCTGTAGTGTGCTTTGCACATCTGCATTATGTGTTAATATGAACTCCTTAGTGGCAGAAATATTTCTGCTCTACCATAAAGATTAGTTTCTCTCCTTTTGGCATCAACCATGTAACTCCTTACAAGATAACATTCTTTTCTCAGTCCTGTAAGCGGTCATGATGAACCATCACTCACTTTGTATGTGCAGACATCTTTGGTGAACTTTATGTACAATGCCAATATATAATTCCCCCTACAGATAGCTATTAGAGCAGAAGAGAATGATCAGATCATATACTGGGAAGATATTGGGTCACTCCTAATTGAAGTTCGTAGGTTAAATACTTACTTTTGACCCTATTAAAGTGACTAGCTATGTTATTTGTTTTGCCTGCTCTACAAGATTATTGTTTCTTGCATTAGCAACTGATAACTGAGACTCAGAAAAAAATTAATGATGATTAGGTGACTTGAAACGATTGACCAAGTATACAGTTCTGAACATCATGTGAAATTCTGGGCCGGATGGAATCAAGATCCCCAGGAGAAATACCAATAACCTCAGATACTGAGATAACACCACCATTATGGCAGAAAGTGAAGAAGAACTTAAGAGACTCTTGTTGAAAGTGAAAGAGGAGAGTGAAAAAGTCTGCTTAAAACTCAACATTCAAAAAAACTAAGATTATAGCATCTGTTTCCAAGAAAAAGAAATGCAAAAAGGCAAAATGGTTGTCTGAGGAGGCTTTACAAATAGCTGACAAAAGAAGAGAAGCTAAAGGCAAAGGAGAAAAGGAAAGATATACCTATCTGAATACAGAGTTCCAAAGAATAGTGAGGAGAGATAAGAAAGCCTTCCTTTGTGATCAATGCAAAGAAATAGAGCAAAACAACAGAATGGGAAAGACTAGAGATCTCTTTGAGAAAATTAGAGATACCAAGGGAAAGTTTCATGCAAAGATGGACACAATAAAGGACAGAAATGGAATGGACCTAACAGAAGCAGAAGATATTAAGAAGAGGTGGCAAGAACACACAGAAGAACTATAAAAAAAGATCTTTATTACCCAGATAACCATGATGGTGTGATCACTCACCTAGAGCCATACATCCTAGAATGTGAAGTCAAGTGGGCCTTAGGAAGCATCTCTACGAACAAAGCTAGTGGAAGTGATGGAATTCCAGTTGAGCTATTTCAAATCTTAAAAGATGATGCTGTGAAAGTGCTCCACTCAATATACCAGCAAATTTAGAAAACTCAGCAGTGGTTTTCCTGAGTGGAAAACTCAGGACTGGAAAAGGTCAGTTTTCATTCCAGTCCCAAAGAAGGGCAATGACAAAGAATGTTCAAACTACCTCACTATTGCACTCATCTCACACACTAACAAAATAATGCTCAAAGTTCTCCAAGCCAGGCTCCAACAGTACTTGAATCATGAACTTCCAGATGTTCAAGCTGGATTTAGAAAAGGCAGAGGAAGCAGAGATCAAATTGCCAACATCGTTGGATCCTAGAAAAAGCAAGAGAATTCCATCAAAATATCTACCTCTGCTTCATTGATTGTGCCAAAGCCTTTGACTGTGTGAATCACAACAAACTATGGAAAATACTTAAAGAGATAGGAATACCAGATCACTTTACCTATTTCCTGAGAAATCCACATGCACGTCAAGTAGACACAGGTAGAACCAGACATGGAACAGACTGTTTCCAAATTGGGAAAGGAGTGCGTCAAGGTTATACATTGTCACCCTGCTTATTTAACTTATATGCAGAGTACATCATGTGAAATGCCAGGCTGAATGAAGCACAAGCTGAAATCAAGATTGCCAGGAGAAATATCAATAACCTTAGATATGCAGATGACACCACCCTTATGGCAAAAAGTGAAGAGAAGCTAAAGAACCTCTTGATGAAAGTGAAAGACGAGAGTGAAAATGTTGGCTTAAAACTCAACATTCAGAAAAGTAAGATTATGGCATCCATGATCTTCATGACAAATAGATGGGAAGACAATGGAAACAGTGACAGACCCTATTTTCTTGGGCTCCAAAATCACTGCAGATGGTGAGTGCAGCCATGAAATTAAATGACACTTGCTCCTTGAAAGAAAAGCTATGATCAAACTAGACAGCATATTAAAAAACACAGATATTACTTTGTTGACATTGGCCCTTTTCCCAGTATTCATGTAAGGCTGTGAAAGTTTTACTATAAAGAAAGCTGAGCACTGAAGAATTGATGCTTTTGAAAGGTGGTGTTGGAGAAGGCTCTTGAGAGTCCCTTGGACTGCAAGGAGATCAAACCAGTCAATTCTGAAGGAAGTCAGGCCTGAATATCCATTGGAAGAAATGAATATTTCTGAATGATGCTGAAGCTGAAACTCCAATACTTAGGCTACCTAATGTGAAGGACTGACTCATTAGAATAGACTCTGATGCTGGGCAAGATTGAAGGCAAGAGGAGAAGGGGATGACAGAGGATGAGATGGTTGAATGGCATCACTGACTCAATGGACATAAGTCTGAGCAAGCTCCAGGAGTTGGTGATGGACAGGGAAGTCTAGTGTGCTGCAGTCCATGGGGTCACAGAGTTGGAGACGACTGAGACTCAACTGAGCTGAAATGATGTTTGTAATAGTTTAACTCTAGATATGGGAAAAAGCAAAAAACAAAACAAAACAAAACAAAACAAAACCCACACTGTTTTGTGGACCATGACAGACTAATAAGACAGGCAGTCCAGAGGTTTTTGGCTACTGTTAACAGGGACTGGTCCAATAATAGCATACCAAGTGTCTGTCAACAGAATCCTCATTTGACCTGGGAATGAATGTTCCTAGTGCCATAGACATACAGATCAGGAAATGTCTGACAAATCTTGGTAGAAATATTAATAAGGCCATGAGGGAGGTGATTGTAAAATAAGTAATTTTGCCCATCTTCTAGTTCTATAAGAATCAAGTCATTAGCGAGTCCAATTGCTGAAAGATCAGAATGAGGCATTCAGTGCTCTGGGAAAACTGGAAGAACAGGCCATGAGATATTTAAATATTTTCAAAAGAAAATTTTATAAACTCAGTTTCTTCAGAACAGCATCAATACATGTATATTATCAGGTGTGAAACAGGTCATCAGTCCAGGTTGGATGCATGAGACAAGTGTGCTCGGCCCTGGTGCACTGGGATGACCCAGAGGGATGGGGTGGGGAGGGAGGTGGGAGGGGGGTTCAGGATGGGGAACACATGTAAATCCATGGCTGATTCATGTCAATGTATGGCAAAAACCACTACAATATTGTAAAGTGATTAGCCTCCAACTAATAAAAATAATTGGGAAAAAAAGGCAATAAACTCAGAAAAATATTTGCAACTCCAAAAAAAAAGCACCTCAGTTTCTTGCATCTTCCTACACTTAGAAAAGCACTAAAACCATTAACTAAGATATCTGTTCCTTGCAAATAGCAGTAACCTTCTACCAAGATACGTACTTGAATGCATGTATTCCTTCTCTAAAATCACATATATACTGATTTCCCCTATTACCTCTTTGGAACACTCCTTAGAGCTTTCTGAAATATGTCTGCCAGGTTATAATCCTCAGGTTGGTTTGAATAAAATTTTTTATTTCTTAGATTGACTATTGATTAACTTTATTGGTACACAAGTACTAGGTATATAACATACAATGTGATGAGTACAGTTAATGCTGCTGTATGGCATTTGAAAGTTATTAAAAGAGTAGACTCTAAGAGTTCTCATCACAAGGGAGCAAACCTTTTCTTTTTTTTCTTCTCCTTTTTGTATCTACATGAGATGATGGATGTTAACTAAACTTATTGTGGCAGTTACTTCACAGTATATGTTAATCAAATCATGCTGTATAACTTAAAATTATACAGAGATGAATGTCAATTATATCTCAACAAAACTGGAAAAAATACCTTCACTTGAATTTAAACTCTTTAAAAAGAAAGAAAATCGTGAAATTTACTACCTAAAAATAATCTGGAGATCAAATTCTTTTGTATTTGACTTTTACAATAACTGTCAGGCCATTTAATTCGGGAGAAGTGTGGCATTCTTTGGTATTTCCATTATTCCCAGTGGTGGAAATCAATTCAGATGACCAAGAACACTTGGGAACAGTGCACAGGACTTCATTCTAACAAATTTCAGTGACTGTGCAGCTTTCTATTTGATGATAGCAACTATATTTCTGCCATACTGATGGAAATCTCTGCAGATAAGGATGCTGTCAAGAGACTATTGCTGTTTTAAAATATTCAGCACTTCTAAAAACATTATCGGCTGTTGTTCGCTTACTTTACATTGTCTCATTCCTTTTGTAAACCCCAGATTAGGACCTAGTGTAATTAAGGATAGTAGCATGCTTATAATAAACTTTGGGTCTTCCTTCCCAGGAAAAAAAATGATTGCTTTCCCAGATTTCCTCAAACAATAGCTTGGTGCAGTTACTCTGAGGGTTATGAATAGTAAGTAATCCCTTAAGGGATGTAGCTAGCATATTGAAATCCTTAAGCAAATTACAGAATAGATTATGAAATCTATTCACTGGGGAGAAAGGAGGGGTTCAGTTTTTTAAAAGAACATTTTGTTCTTTTAAAAACAAGTTTAGTAAATCAATCATGGTAGCAGAATACTGACAGAGGAAACTTCTCTCTCAAGATCTAATGGTGCCCACCAAAAAACTAGGGAAGGTATCTACTGAGAATATTTAGATGAGAATATAAAGGAGTAGTTGATGTTTTAAAGATAAGTATCAGTTCAGTCACTCAGTCATATCTTACTCTTTGTGGCTAATGGACTGCAGCATGCCAGGCTTCCCTGGCCATCACCAACTCCTGGAGCTTGCTCAAACTCATGTCCATCCAGTCAGTGATGCCATCCAACCATGTCATTCTCTGCCGTCCCCTTATCCTCCTGCCTTCAATCTTTCCCAGGATCAGGGTCATTTCCAATGAGTCAGCTCTTCACATCAGGTGGCCAAAGTATTGGAGCTTCAGCTTCAGCATCAGTTCTTCCAATGAATATTCATGACTGATTTCCTTTAGGATTGACTTGTTGGATCTCCTTGCAGTCCAATGGACTCTTAAGAGTCTTCTCCAGTACTACAGTTCAAAAGCATTGGTTCTTCAGCACGCAAATTTCTTTAAAGTCCAACTCTCACATCCACATGTGACTACTGGAAAAACCATAGCTTTGACTAAATGCATCTTTGTAATAAAAAGACGGGTCTTTTTAATAAGCTAGGTTGGTCATAGCTTTTCTTCCAAGGAACACGTGTCTTTTAATTTCATGGCTGCAGTCACCATTTGCAGTGATTCTGTAGCCCCCCAAAATAAAGGATCTCACTGTTTCCATTGTTTTCCCTTCTATTTGCCATGAAATGATGGGACTGGATGCCATGATCTTAGTTTTTGTATGCTGAGTTTTAAGCCAGCTCTTCACTCTCCTCTTTCACCTTCATTAAGACGCTCTTTAGTTCCTCTTCGCTTTCTGCCATAAGGGTGTTGTTATCTGCATATCTGGGATTATTGATATTTCTCCCAGCAATCTTGATTCCAGCTTGTGCTTCATCCAAACAAAGATACATATACCTATTGTTAAACTTAGAATTTTAACCTATGTAAAATATCATGTTTTATTAAGGCATATTGATATCCCTAAAGAATGACCCATCTTGCCTGGTGAAGTGTTCTGGAGATTTTTCTTTGAAAACATCTTTTCTTTCTTAATCTTTGAATAGTATTAAAAGTTAGAATTTTACAACTAAAAGAAAAAAATAGCACAAAATTATTCCTATAGGCAAAACTTTAAAGAAAAACAATGCATGTTGAAGTTACAGGTCCAATGTAATTTTCTCAACCAGTAGAAACAATTCACCCTCATAATACCTAATTACTCCTCAGTCACTCCGTGAAAGTGAAAGTGAAGTCGCTCAGTCGTGTTTGACTCTTTGCGACCCCGTGGACTGTAGCCTACCAGGCTCCTCAGTCCATGGGATTCTCCAGGCAAGAATGCTAGAGTAAGTTACCATTTCCTTCTCCAGGGGATCTTCCCAACCCAGGGATCGAACCCGGGTCTCCCGCATTGGAGGCAGACGCTTTAACCTCTGAGCCACCAGGGAAGCCCTTACTTCCCAACAATTTAAGTTTATGGTAGTTAAGAGCATGTTTGTCATTTCTTTTAAAATGGAAATATGTACAAATGCTGCTGCCACCGAGACGTGTTCAGTTGACCCCTTGAAATGTAGCCCACCAGGCTCCTCTGCTAGTGGAATTTTCCAGGAAAGAATATTGGGGTAGGTTGCCATTTCCTCCTTCAATGTACAAACGAGATATAAGTAAATGCTTAAGGCATATCTTAAATGGCTTAAATGAAAGTAATATCAACACATGTTATCAAGTGTATTATCAACATATGACATCAAATTTAATGTCAAATTTCATTTTAAGAACAAGGGAAATGATTCTTTATTTGTTGCAAGAATATATAATTATGAATAAAGAAATAATAATACTTTGTTTATGTTATCTTCTGCAAAAATCACATAATGCACATCAAAGAAATGAAAAATATAGCAAAAAAGTATCTACAGCTACAGATATGTATCTGTCACATTCCAAATCTTTTATTATCTCTGATTTTTACAAAAGAAAGTAGCATTTGATATCTCCAAGGTTTGTAGCTACTGACACATATCTAAATATCAAGCATACACTAGAAGATTTTATCACATAGCAACAGCTTAAGGAGATGATAACAACTGCTTATGAAAAATACTGCACATTTCAACTGAGATGCTCAAGAGGATTGTAGGGGCACATTTTCATCTATTATGTAAACGAAAATATCTCTATTTCTTGATCTAATCAATGCACTAAAGGGACTATAGACTTTATGATTCATTGACAGTGATATACTGAAATATTTTACACAGTTAGTTGACTTTATGAGGTTTAATTCTCAGTTCAGAAGCCAACAGTAATAATTTTGGCACATATACTAAATTAGCATAAATGCTCATGGTAGCAGTACTAATGTAAAAGTGACAGTGATGCATACCCAGACTACTAAAAGTCAAGAACAAGTGAAGCTGAATAAGTAAAGGAGAAACCTATAGGGCCTTAAAGAAATATTCATGCTTTCCAAAGGCAAACAGTAATTTACTACTTAATCTGTATATCAGGTCATGAATAATAAAGAATCCACATTATACCAATTCATTATACCATTATAACCAATTCTGTTTCAAAATAGTTTACATGTTGGGGGAAAAAAATTGCATTAATAAGATGGAGGTGCTGGTTTATTACAGCCAGTAATGTTTGTGAGCCTTTCATAACTTTGCCCAGGGCACTGCCAGTAACAAAATACTAGCAACTGAATTTCACTGAACAGCTATCATTTACTATAATACTTAACCAAAATATTGCCTTAATTTGACTGCAACACAAGCCTTTCTATAACAATCTGTGAAAACTTGAAACTCTCCATTGCATGTTCCAAAGAAAAAGTGTAGACTTTTTAGAGTTTCTCAATTATTAGTTCCTGAGGAGGTTAACTGCAAAGATGACACAGATATTTCTGAATTATTTTCTGCTAAAAATCAAGAATACTTAGATATTATGGAGACCATGTTACTTATTCTGGATATATTGTAGAGAATCCCTATTGCCTATTCTGAACCTTTGTATCCAAGAAGCTTGACAGACATAATTTATGATTTACTCTAAAATAGTCAGTGATCTCAGAGGTAATCCTCTGATTCTCCACAAACTATGAGGATGGGACTTTGTCAAGGCACTTAAGTCATGATAAAGAAATAAGTATGAGAAGGAAAGGGTTATATAGTATGCAGAGGGCTATATAATATACATAGGGATAAAGTAGAGGATGAAACTGGTTGGTGGAAAGGGTGAACAAGACTTTAGTATAAAATACAAGCTATATCAGAATGTTTATGGATACATGAGCTGAAGATTTTTATAGAAAGTAATAGACTCTTAATTATTGCTAATATAAACATTTATTATGAACTTGCTATTTATCAAGTACTATCTTTAGCATTATATATATAAAATATATAGTCTATGATGCTAACAATTTTTTCTCTGCTTTACTGATGAAGAAAGTAAGACAATAGATTTACCAAAGGTCACAGTTAATAATGTTAGAGATGGGATTCAAATACTGTAAGTTTACCTTGAGGACTTTCATTCCTAATGCATGCAAGATGTAGCAGAATGAAGGTATTCATATGTAACTTTTTCACATTAAAGGAAGAGGAACAAAAATGAAAATGCTTGTGGGACTAAAGTCTAGATTTGAAATATGCAAATTTTTCATAGTCAGAAAAGAAAAAGCAAAAATGATCATTCAGGTAGAATTAGAGACAAGAGGTTGGAACTGGAAATACTGTAAAACAAAAGTGACTAACATGTGACATTATATTTAATGCTTATAACAACCCTGTGAATTAGGCACTGTTATGTTAATAGTCCCACATGAGGGGATGAAAGCTGAAAGTGGTTAAGTAACTTGGTCACACAGCAAGTAAGTATTATAGTTGGAATTGGGTCCACATATGATTATGCTATAAGAGATTATTTTTCATTGCTTCTGTATACGTTCTTAAAAGTACAGAGTAAGTAATATCTCACCATTCTGGTATAAAGCATATTAATTGTAATTTACACCTGTTTCCCTATGGACCATTTACTTCCACTGGAGATGGGCATTTTTTAAACAGTTATATTGTGATATTTATAGACCATAAAGTTTACCTTTTCAAAGTATACAATTCAATGGTTTTTAGAGTAATCACAGAGTTGTGTGACCATCATCATTAACTGATTTTAGGATATTTTTCTCATCACAAAAAGAAACCTCCAACCCATTAATAGTCACTCTTCATCTCCTCACTTCCAAGTTCTAAGCAACCACTCAGTTTTCTGTCTTGTACATTTCAGTATTTTGGACGTTTCATATCCTTCCCTTGACTCTGGGAATTTTAAAAACCCATTCTTCTTCAAAGGGTTTCTTTTAGTTTTTATATTTTACTTTTGGATATCTTACAGCATCTTGAAGAGTCTGAAGCAAACAAGCCTATTTCAGTAGAAAACCAATTTCCACATAGGTTATGCAGTTTTATTTTCAAATATACTTAAAAATGAAATTAGGGAAATGGCAAGATAATGTTGTGGAAAGAATCATATTGTCAAGCAAGTAACCTCTGTTGCCTATTATCAGGAGTAGAAGTTTGAACACTTCTGCCAATTGCATCTTGATATCAGGATTACCAAGGAAAATAACACAACCAAACACTGGATGGAAAAATGCTTTACTCATATAGAGAAAAGTCAGAAGAAGATCAACTTCAGTAGTGGACATAGTCTCCCATGACCAGTGACTCCCTCTCAGTAGCAGACATAGGGCAATTGGTTTGTGTGAATCCATTTCATGCTACAGCAGAAAGATTCTGCCCCCTTCCAAAATGGGACAGATACAACAGAGGGATTAGCCAGGTGCCGTAAAACCTAACAATGGAACACACCTTGAGTATGAACCAGGAAATGATATTCCCATACAAGGTAATAAGTCCAGCATAAGCTGTGACAACTTATCTCTTAGGAAGTGTTCCAAGACCAAGGCCTATTCTTATGAGACCAAGTGGAAGTCAAAAGCTTGAATGTGAGACTGCTTTTTCCCAGCACATATTCATAAAACCTAGGTTTAGCCCCTAGTCTTTCACTTAATAATTTTGTTCAGGTAATAAATATTTGTTGAAATATACCAAGCACAAGGTTTGTGAATGTGTGTGTATATTTGTGCATACAAATGTGAGTCTAGAGAAACTCTATTTTCAAAATATTTATAATCAAGTAAATGGATTTGATATTCAATAAATTTATCAAAAGATAGTACAGAGTTATAAATATGCACACACTCTTTTGAAAGGACAAAGAAGAAGCACTTAGTTGAACATTTGAAGATGGGGAGAATATTAAATCAAAAATTATTAGAAGAAATGTGATGGTTACCTGTATAATCTCCAGGATGTCAATTTACTTCTTAACAAATCTGGGCTTTACTTTTTTTAAGGTGAGATGCTTAGAAAAATGATCTTCAGGACCCCTTTCAGTTCTATAATACTGAGTGAGGGGAAGGAATATTCTTATCTACACCCTTCACTCCTAACAACAAAAACAAAATAGAAACCAAGAAAAATTAATTATTTAAAATATATTTGGGCCTGAGGGATTTGAGATGAAATATTTTAATTAATTAGGACTTTTTTGGGGGTACTTCTATCATTCATGCATTAATTCATTCAACTATACTAAATACTTAATATTACCATATGCTATTCTAACTGCTGGTGTTACAAATTGACAAAAAACTAGATAATTTCCCAATGCTGATATTTATCAACTTTGTTAGCTTTCAATACATTGGAGTATATTTAGTATATTAGAGGCTTCAGTTTTCTCGTGTTCCAGTTTTCTCATGCTTGGAAAACATGTAAGTATACTTGTATTTGTTTCAGAGAAATATGAAGGTTCTAAATTTATACCAAGTTAATCATCAATTACACTTGCTTAAGAATTTATTAAGAGACACTTGCACCCCAATGTTCATCGCAGCACTGTTTATAATAGCCAGGACGTGGAAGCAACCTAGATGCCCATCAGCAGATGAATGGATAAGGAAGCTGTGGTACATATACACCATGGAATATTACTCAGCCATTAAAAAGAATTCATTTGAACCAGTCCTAATGAGATGGATGAAACTGGAGCCCATTATACAGAGTGAAGTAAGCCAGAAAGATAAAGAACATTACAGCATACTAACACATATATATGGAATTTAGAAAGATGGTAACGACAACCCTATATGCAAAACAGAAAAAGAGACACAGAAGTACAGAACAGACTTTTGAACTCTGTGGGAGAAGGTGAGGGTGGGATGTTGCGAAAGAACAGCATGTATATTATCTATGGTGAAACAGGTCACCAGCCCAGGTGGGATGCATGAGACAAGTGCTGGAGCCTGGTGCACTGGGAAGACCCAGAGGAATCGGGTGGAGAGGGAGGTGGGAGGGGGGATCGGGATGGGGAATACGTGTAACTCTATGGCTGATTCATATCAATGTATGACAAAACCCACTGAAAAAATAAATAAATAAAAAAAAAAAAAAAAAAGAATTTATAACAGATTTCTCCAGTTCATCAATTGCTCTATTGACTTAAGACAAATGTGTAGGCTTCCCTGGAGTCTCAGATGGTAAAAAATCCTCTTGCCAATGCCTGTCAATGCAAAAGACGCATGTTCAATCCCTGGGTCAGGAAGATATGCTAGAGAGGGAAATGGCAACCCACTCCACTATTCTTGCCTAGAAATTCTGATCCATGGGATCACAAAGAGTTGGACATGACTTAGTGACTAAAAAGCAAGAACAAAAGAAATGTGTAAGAATTATTTTTATACACAGCTTTTTTAAATATAGTAATGTCTGTGTTCTAGATCAGCTCAGTTCAGTTGCTCAGTCGTATCTGACTCTTTGCAACCCCATGGACTGCAGCACACCAAGCTTCCCTATCCGTCACCAACTCCCAGAGCTTACTCAAACTCATGTCCATCCAGTCGGTGATGTCATCCTACCATTTCATCCTCTGTTGTCCCCTTCTCCTCCCACCTTCAATCTTTCCCAGCATCAGGGCCTTTTCCAATGAGTCAGTTCTTCCCAACAGGTGGCCAAAGTATTGGAGTTTCAGCTTCAACATCAGTCCTTCCAAAGAATATTCAGGACAGATTTCCTTTAGGATTGACTTGTTGGATCTCCTTGCAATCCAAGGGATTCTTAAGAGTCTTCTCCAATACCACAGTTCAAAAGCATCGATTCTTTGGCACTCAGCTTTCTTTATAGTCCAAATCTCACATCCATACTTGACTACTGGAAAAACCATAGCTTTGACTAGACGGAAATTTGTCAGAAAAGTAATATCTCTGCTTTTTAATATGCTGTCTAAGTTGGTCATAGGTTCTCTTTCAAGGAGAAAGTCTCTTAAAATTTCATGGCTGCAGTCAACCATTGGCAGTGATTTTGGAGCCCCAAAACGTAATATCTTTTACTGTTTCCATTGTTTCCACATCTCTTTGCCGTGAAGTGATGGACCGGATGCCATGATCTTAGTTTTCTGAATGTTGAGCTTTAAGCCAACTTTTCACTCTCTTCTTTCAGTTTCATCAAGAGGATCTTTAATTCTTCTTTGCTTTCTGCCATAAGGGTGGTGTCATCTGCATATCTGAGGTTAGTGATATTTCTCCCGGCAATCTTGATTCCAGTCTGTGCTTCATCCAGCCCAGCATTTCGCATGATGTACTCTGCATGTAATTTAAATAAGCAGGGTGACAATATACAAGCTTGATGTACTCCGTTCAGGATTTGGAACCAGTCTGTTGTTCTATTTCCAGTTCTAACTGTTGCATTTTGACCTACATACAGATTTCTCTGGAGGCAGGTCAAGTTTTCTGGTATTTCCATCTCTTTAAAATTTTCCATAGTTTGTTGTGATCCACACAGTCAAAGGCATTGGAGTAGTCAATAAAGCAAAAGTAGACGTTTTTTCTGGAACTCTTGTGCTGTTTCAATGATGCAACGAATGTTGGCAATTTGATCTGTGGTTCCTCTGCCTTTTCTAAATCCAGCTTGAGCATCTGGAAGTTCACGGTTCACATACTGTTGAAGCCTAGTTTGGAGAATTTTGAGCATTTCTTTGCTAGCATGTGAGATAAGTGCAACTGTGCAGTAGTTTGAACAGTCTTTGACTTTACCTTTCTTTGGGATTATAATGAAAACTGACCTTTCCTGTCCTGTGACCACTGCTGA
This sequence comes from Cervus elaphus, assembly GCF_910594005.1. Classification (NCBI taxonomy): domain Eukaryota; kingdom Metazoa; phylum Chordata; class Mammalia; order Artiodactyla; family Cervidae; genus Cervus; species Cervus elaphus. The sequence continues at coordinate 92,769,433 of NC_057848.1, forward strand.
GTTTCCCAAACTTGCTGGCATATTGAGTGCAGCACTTTCACAGCATCATCTTTTATGTTTTGAAATAACTCAACTGGGATTCTATCACTTCCACTAACTTTGTTGTAGTGAAGCTTCCTAAGACTCACTTGACTTAGTGTTCTAGGATGTCTGGCTCTAAGTGAGTGATCACACCATTGCGGTTATCTGTGTCATGGATATCTTTTTTGTATGGTTCTTCTGTGTATTCTTGCCACCTCTTCTTAATGTCTTCTGCTTCTGTCAGGTCCATATAATTTCTGTCCTTTATTGTGCCCATATTTGCTTGAAATATTCCCTTGGTATCTCTAATTTTCTTGAAGAGATCTCTAGTCTTTTCCATTCTATATTTTTGCTCTATTTCTTTGCATTGATCACTGAGGAAGGTTTTCTTATCTCTCCTTGCTATTCTTTAGAACTCTGCATTCAAATGGGTATATCTTTCCTTTTCTCCTTTGCCTTTATCTTCTCTTCTTTTCTCAGCTATTTGTAAGGCCTCCTCAGACAACCATTTTGCCTTTTTGCATTTCTTTTTTTGGGTGGATGTTCTTGATCACCGCATCCTATACAATGTCACAAACCTCTGTCCGTAGTTCTTCAGGCATTCTGTCTATCAGACCTAATCCCTTGAATCCATTTGTCACTTCCACTGTATAATTGTAAGGGAATTGACTAAGATCATACCTGAATGGTCTAGTGATTTTCCCTACTTTCTTCAATTTAAGTCTGAATTTGGCATTAAGGAGTTCATGATCTGAGCCACAATCAGCTCCATGTCTTATTTTTGCTGACTGTATAAATCTTCTCCATGTTTGGCTGCACAGAATATAATCAGTCTGACTTCAGTATTGACCATTTCTCCATGTGTAATAGTCTACAAATCTAAGAGTTAGAAAGATTTCTAGAGGTTTCTATAAAAGAGTAATTTAAGAGGTAATAGAACATGGCTCCATGGAAATTCCTAAATGAGTATTAAAGTCTCTAGCCAAATATATAGCTAATTACTCTGTCTTATTTAGGGACAGCACCACAGTAGTTCAGGCAAGCAGTCTAGCTTAGTGGTCAAAGACATTGGATTTGTAGTCAGATGGGCAAGGGTTTATTATCATCATAGGCCATTAAACACATTTTTGACTGCATTTCGGGGAATAAATTCTCTTACCTGAGCAATTATTTCACAGGGTTGTTTTGAATATTATGTGACATAATGTATATAAAACACTTAGTATAAGAACTGACACATATTAAAACTTAAAAAATATTAAAATAGAAAGGGAGTTAATATCACTCTAAGGCAATAAGGGTATAACTGTGTAATTTAAAGGAAAGGCTATGTTGGTTTTTTCCTACACAAATCCTATGAGATCTTCAATGCAATATTGGCCTATAGTCAAAGACATTAGGAAAACTTTATATTGTATATGCTGTTTAAGATTCATAGAGCACATTGGTATATTAAAACTTCTATAAAGTCCTATGGTAAAGAAGCCAGTTTAACATTTTTAATAAAGCTTTTCCAAAATTTATATGAACAAGAATTTGGAAAAGACACTGTATAAACTGGGCACAGTGTATGATTATAAATGAATTTGCTATAAAATAAATTACATAAGACAGCTTACAATACAGCTTAATAATTTTTATTTTCATTTCCAGGATCTAATCTGAAGTACCACATTCCATTTAGTTATCATTTTTCCTATTCTCCTTTAATTTTTGGAAGTTCCTCAATCTTACCTTGTATTTCATGATCTTGACACATTTGGATATCACTGGTTAGCTATTTGTAAAGCATTCTTCAGTTTGAATTTGTCTTTTTTTTTAAATTTCATGATACCAAGGTTACAGAACTTCAGGAAGAATACCACAGTGATAAAGTACCTTTCTCATCACTTTCTAAGAAGTGTTACATGGTATAAAGAGATTACTGTTGATGTTGAATTTGATCACTTGGTTAAGGGGGTAACTTCCAAGTTACTATTTTATTAGTAATTTTATTATAATCCATACATGAGAAGAAGGGTATCAAACTCAATTCTTGAAAAAAGTATACCAAAGAATTTGTGGACTTATGCTAAAATCTACCACAATAATTATTAAAAATTCAGGGAAAAATATTTTAAAAGCTATGCAAATATCTTCTTTCTCCTTACATTTTTATCCACTACTTTTAGTATCCTTCTGTGGATCTAACCTGTAGCAGTTATTACTATACTGTTTTAATTGTTACTTTCTATGTTTTTTTCATTCCTTCCACATTTATTAATTAATAGTTTTGGTGAGGAAGTTTTGTCCTTTCTCCTATAATTATTTATTAATTCAGTTACTTGTATTAATATGGATTCATGTATATTTGTTATACTTTGATTTGCAATCCAACACTAACTTTATTTTGCTGTTCAAAACTCTTCAGATTTAGCCCCTGGGAACTCTTTAAGTTGTCTCATTTTGTCCTTTTAACAGACCTCACCCTTTTCCAAGTGATTCTTTAATTTCTGATACTGTGAGATTATCATCTTATATTTTATCTACCTCAGCCATTTGTCCAAGGCTGATCATTTTAGAAATAATTTTTTGATCATCACACCAAGGATCAGCAACATTTTTCTGTAAATGGCCAGATAGTAAATATTTTAGGCCTTGTGAACCATGTAATCTCTGTCACAACTACTTAACTTTGTTATGGTAGCAGAAAAGTGTGCTGTGCTACAATAACGTTTTATTTACAAAAACAAGTGGCAGACTAGTATCAGCCCCTGGACCATAGTTTGCTCTTCTTAAAATACAGGCATAAATCCTTACCTATCAATAATTACCTTAAGCATAAATGGATTAAATTCCCCAGTAAAAACACATAGAGTGACTAAATGGATTACAAAAACAAAAGATTCAAAAATATTCTGCATACAGAAGATACTCTATATTTAAAGACAAATATCGGGTGAAATTTAAAGGAAGGAAAAAGATATCCCATGCAAATGGTGATCAAAAGAGAACAAAGGTCACTATACTTACAAGAGACAAAGAAGGTCATAAATAGTGACAAAAGGGTCAATTTAACAGGAAGGTATAACAATTAAAAATATATATAAACTCAGCATCAAAGTACCTAAATATATAATGTAAACATTGACAGACTTGAAGAAGAAATAGCAATTTAATAATAACAGGAGACTTCAATATCCCACACTCTCTATAATGGATAGAATCTCCAGACAGAAAATCAATACGGAAATAACAGAACTGAACAATCCTATAGACTAAATGAACCTAACAGACACATGCAGTAGTTTCCACCCAATAGCTGAACTACATAAATTCTTCTCAAGTCCGCAAGAAACATTCCCCAGGGTAGATCATATGTTAGGTTGTAAAACAAGTCTTAACAATTTAAGGTTATTGAAATCATTACAAATGTCTTTTGGGGCCATAATGTAATGAAACTAGAAATCAATAACTGTAATAAAATGGGGAGATTTACAAATACATATAAACTAAGCACACACTCTTAAACAACCAAAACCATTGGATGAAAGAGAAAATCAAATGGGAATTTTGAAAATATCCCAAGACAATATGAAAATGAAAATACAATATGTCAAAGAAGACAAAATATAGATAAAATCTAGGAAACTACTTTATGAAAAGAGAATTATGATGTTGGAGACGCTCAAAAGGCATAAGGGTCATGAGGTGCAATTTTTCATTGAGTGAATGCCTCAACATCTCTGAAATGGAAGAAAAAAGTAAATATTTATTGAACCTTATGTGGGTGAAATATCCCTTTTAAAATATATCACCCAATATCATTAATTATTTCCCCAGGTTTTGTGTCATACCTAGATTTAAAATACTGTGTTGCATGTCTTTATTCAAATTAATGATACACATATTCTATAAGACTGATAACCTATTTCTAGAAATATCCCTCTAGTCTGGAATGGAGTTATTCATCTTTGGGTATAATTATTTCAGCAGCAGTGGCTAATGTCAAGCAGGTATCAGGTCATGGTAAAGTACTTAGGTGCTAAAGGCAGACTTTGAGGGTTCAAGTCTTAGACTTTCAGTATGTCATTCTTTGACGAAACTTTATCATTTTGTAACTGCTACAAATGGTGAATTATACTAAATTAAACTATTCCAAAGGTTTTGGTTAGAACCAAATACCTTTAATTTTAACTGCATTATATTTATACCTGAAATTTAATGAAAAGAGTATAATCTTCATTACCTGTCAGTCCTAGAATTTGATTTTCCAGTTAGATTGTGATTTATTTAACCTCTAACTTGGATGCATGCAACATGGAAATAACAACTCCTCTCTTACAGTGTTATTGTGAGGGTTGAAGCAGACATTGTATTTTAAGTTCCAAACACAGGGTTTGACACGTTAAAGGAAATCACTAAATTTATTTCCCTCTGGAAAGTAGATTCTGGGCATTGAATAATTAATAAATGAATCTTCATACAACAGTTGATATATTTTCTCAGTCTTAACTGTCCAGTCATTGTAGTATTAAGTTTGCATTATTCTAATAAATGTAGGAAAGTCATTTGAAAATAGCCAAGAAAACTACTTTTAACAGAACTCTGAATTTAAAGTACTTTCTTGAAAGTGAAAGATTTTCTATTTAGCTCCTGTAGGACAGAAGGATGCTTATAAAAACAAATTCAATTGACTGCAACTACTGGCAACAATTTTGTTTGTAATGGCAATTTTATTTTTCCAATTTTTAAAAAGTAAAGCATGTTTTTTTTTTTTTTGCTTGCCTTTATCATACACATTCACAGACTCTGTTCTTTATACACTGATTCCTGTATTTTTTGTTTCTGTATTTGAACATATTTAATATTTTGTCTTCAATTTTTCCCTATTAAACTTCTCAAAATTATGTATAAATGCTCCATAATATAATAGTAACCTAATCTTTTAAAACGGCTCTAGCCTGAATGTTTTGAATCTGAATGAGAATGACAACACTGTGTTTCCAGATGCAGGGGGCTTATAGGTGTTTTTTTTTTTATCAGGTGTTTTTTTTTTTTTTTTAATAGCAGGAAGAAAATGTTGATTAGGTTTGGAGTGTATGCCAGCTACAGAAATTAACCAGACTTAATTTGTTTCCTTCACAGATCTCTTAGTGTTCAGAAACCAGTTAATGTTTTAATTTTCACCATGTTACCACATAATAAAAATTTCCATTATGTTCCAAATCACCTGAAAAAAAAATGAAAGCATTTGAAAATCATGGAGATTCTTATTACAAACCTATTGGATTAATGTAACAGAATAAATTCATGGCCAGAGCTAACAATAGTTTCAAGCATGAGCTTACCACAACCATGCATACTTTATTTTTACTGTTTTTATTAGTGTGTGTGTGTGTGTGTGTTTGTGCATGTGCACATGCATGAACATATTGCACATGCATGCACATGCACAGAGCTAACAATAGTTTCAAGCATGAGCTTACCACAACCATGCATACTTTATTTTTACTGTTTTTATTACTCTGTGTGTATGTGTGTGTGTGTGTGCATGTGCACATGCATGAACATATTGCACATGCATGCACATGCACATGTGTGCTTTGGGGAGTTTTTCCCTGTAATCCCGAAGTAGAGAGAAATAATTGAAAATGTTACTATACTGTAACACCATTATATGCCAGCACACTTGAGCATTTCCAACTTTTTAATGAATTCCATATATAAAAGATCTCTTTGGTGACTTTTTCAAAATAAAAAAGAATAAATTTGAAAAAGTAGACCCATCAGTGTTTCTTCAACTGCACGTGTAGTATATAAAACTAAGGAAAAGAGGCAAATAATAAAATAGAAAAAAAATGAATGCTGACATTCAATATTTCAGTGATAAAACTTGACTTTGGGTAATTTCTTTAATTTTTTTTAATGTAACTTGAAACAATCACAAATTTGTAGAAAAAGTTATAAGTACACTTCAGGGAATCATTTTTTTCTGAACTATTTGAGAGTAGATTATCAATCCCTAATACTAATTTAATGTATATTTCCTACAAACAAAGACTTTATTCCACACAACCACAGTACAACTATCACAGTCTTATATTCTCTTTGACCAGCCCCAGAATCAGTAATTTCTTCAAGCCGCTCTGGTCCCTTTTAGTATAAAATGATATTTATAATCAGAATCTGAGCACTCCATATGTTTATTGATTTAGGGATGTTACTGTGATAAGGCTTTCTCTTTTACTGTGTTGGTGAGGGTATGTATATGGGTACATTGGTGTGTATGCAAAAATAAACAAAATAATTACTTATATACTTATTTCCACATCTAACTCTACATTTTTAAAACCATGATCTTGTATTGTTATCTTCAATTTCAATCTATGCCATTGGGTTTATTCTAGTTTTATCCCTTTCCTTTATTTACTTTTTTTTCTGGCAGTGAAAAACCTGGCTCCTGTTACGTTTAATATATTTATTTACTTGGTCAGTCCCTTCTATGTATAACTAATCTCTTGACTTTGCTCCTATTCCCCTCCCCTGTGCAACCCTCTTATGTAGATGTCCTTCTCAACTTACTTGGACCTTAAACTCAAATCAGGCTGCTCCCTGCATGGAAGTCTCCCTCACCCTGCCTGGGTTATGATACCCAGTACCAGACTACCTCCTTGCCTATGCCCTTCTCAACTATGAAGATAGAGCCCTCCTGAATGGGATTAGTGCATTTATAAAAATCATGAATGAGGTTGCTTCCCCTTTCTGCTCTCTCACATGAGGCTACAAAAAGAAGTCAGTGATCTGCACCCAGGAAGAAGATCCTAAGTAGAATTTGACCATGTTGGCAACCTTATCTTGGACTTCAAACCTCCAAAACTGTGGAAGAGAAATTTCTGCTCTTTAAAATGTGTATATTATCTAGGGTGAAACAGATCACCAGCCCAGGCTGGATGCATGAGACAAGTGCTCGGGCCTGGTGCATTGAGAAGACCCAGAGGAATCGGGTAGAGAGGGAGGTGGGAGGGAGGATCGGGATGGGGAATACATGTAAATCCATGGCTGATTCATGTCAGTGTATGACGAGAACCACTACAATATTGTGGAGTAATTAGCCTCCAACTAATAAAAATAAATGAAAAAAAACAGCCATCCAGTGTATGGTACTTTGTTATGTTAGCTCAAACTGATTAATATGCCTTTCTTATTTCAGTTGGATATGATTTAAATATACTTAGTATGCAGGGCTCCTATGGAGGTGTTCTTATTCAACTCTGACACCCTAATTTGGGCCACTGAAGCTTCCATATCCTCTGGCATGATTGCCTACTTTGCTTTGGCTCACCAAATAGCTTGAGGACTGGGTTTTCTATAAGGAAAAGAGATGGAAGGGAAAATAAGGAAGAATAAGAGCTATAATTTAGCTTATAAATTGACTTGGGAAAAATGAATATTTTAAGTTTGTGTCTTTATCTACAAAGTGGTAGTACATAAAAACATACTAAAGAATATACAGTGAAAAATAAGTCCTCTTTCTGTCTTAGTTCCACCCTCAGGATGCAATCATTGTAACCAGTTCTTTTTTGTGCATGTGTATACTTCCAGACATAATCTATGTATTTACAAACAAACCCATGTGTAGGTATGAACATGAATATCCGGATGCATTTATCTGGTATTCAGTTTATAGAAAGTTGTTCCCATTTTTTTCCTATTACAAAAGACTTTACAATGAATATCTTTCCTGTACATGAATCATTTTGAACATGAGTATAACTTTGAAATAGAGTATCTGAGTCATCTTTGCTAGCTCAATATGTTACCAAGCATTTTAATATTTAACACTTTTATAGTTGAAATCTGATATCTCATTGTTCTTTGTATTTTATGTCACAGATGAGGGACATTGAGAATATTATCTATTTTGTTTTTAAGTGTCATTGGCAGTTCTTTTTCTGTGTACTATTTGGTAATCAGATTTGCTCATTTTTACCATGTCTTTTTCCTTTGTTAACATTTTAACTTATTTTTTTTAATTGGAGGATAATTGATTTACAATATTTGTGTTGGTTTCCGCCATACATCAATATGAATTAGCCATAGGTGTAAATATATCCCCTCCCTCTTGAACCTCCTCCCCACCTCCCACCCAATCCCACCCCTTTAGGTTGTCACAGAGCACTGGGTTTAGCTCCCAGTGTCACACAGTAAATTCCCACTTGCTATCTATCTTACATACGGTAATGTCTATGTTTCCATGTTATTCTCTCAATTCGTCCCACCCTCTCTTCCTCACTGTGTCCACAATCTGTTCTCTCTGTCTGTGTCTCCATTGCTGCCCTGAAAATAGGTACCATTTTTCTAGATTCTATATGTATGCATTAGTATACGATATTTGTCTTTCACTTTCTGACTTATTTCACTCTGTATAATAGGGTGTAGGTTCATCCACCTCATTAGTGCATGCATGCTAAGTCACTTCAGTCGTACTCTTTGTGACCCTATTGACTGTATCCCACCAGGCTCCACAGTCCATGGGATCTCCCAGGAAAGAATACTGGAGTGGGTTTGCCCTTTCCTCCTTCAAGGGATCTTGCCAACCCAAGGATCCAACCAATGTCTCTTATGTATCCTGCATTGGCAGGTGAGTTCTTTACCACTAGCACCACCTGGGACGCCCTGACAGCTCACTAGAACAAACTCAAATGCATTCATTTGTATAGCTAAATATTTCATTGCATATATTCACCCGAGTTTCTTTTTCCATTCATCTGTTAATGGACATCTAGGTTGCTTCCATGTCCTAGCTATAGTAAATACTGCTGCGATGAACATTGGGGTACCTATGTATTTTTCAATTATGATTTTCTCAGGGTATATGCCCAGTAGTGGGATTGTTGGGTCATGTGGTAGTTTTAGTCCTAGTTTTTTAAGGAATCTCCATACTGCCCTCCATAGTGGCTGTGTCAATTTGCATTCCCACTAACATTGCAAAAGGGCTCTCTTTTCCTACACCTTCTCCAGGATTTATTCTTTGTAAATTGTTTGATGACAGCCATTCTGACTGGTGTGAGGTGATGTCTTATAGTTTTGATTTGCGTGTTTCCAAAAATGAGCAATGTTGAGCATCTTTTCATGTGTTTATTAGCCATCTGCATGTCTCCTTTGGAGAACTGTCTGTTTAGGTCTTCTCCCCACTTTTTGATTAGGTTGTTTGTTTTTCTGGCATTGAGGTGCATGAACTGCCTCTATAATTTGAAAAGAAATCCACTGTCAGGTTTTTTCATTTGTTACCATTTTCTCCCACTCTGAGGGTTGTCTTTTCACCTTGTTTATAGCTTCCTCTGCTGTGAAAAAGCTTTTTAAGTTTAATTAGGTTCCACTTGTTTATTTTTGTTTTTATTTCTGTTACTCTAGTAGGTGGGTCATAGAGGATCTTGTTGTGTTATACAGTGTTCTGCCTATGTTTTCCTCCAACAGTTTTAGTTTCTGGTCTTACATTTAGGTCTTTTGTCCATTTTGAGTTTACCTTTGTGTAAGGTGTTAGGAAGTATTCTAATTTCATTCTTTTACATGTAGATGTCCAGTTTTCCCAGCACAGCTTATTAAAGAGACTGTCTTTTCTCCATTGCATATTCTTGCCTCCTTTGTCAAAGATAATGCATCCATAGGTGCATGGGTTTATCTTTGGGCTTTCTACCTTGTTTCATTGGTCTATATTTCTATTTTTTTTTTTTTTTTTGTCAACCATACTCTCTTCTTGATGAATGTAGCTCTGTAGCATAGTCTGAAGACAGGAAGGTTGACTCCCCCAGCTCCATTCTTCTTTTTCAAGATAGCTTTGGCTATTTGGGGTTGTTTGTGTTTCCATACAAACTTTGAGATATTTGGCCTACTTCTGTGAAAAATGTCATTGGTAATTTGATGGTGATTGTACTGACTCTGTAGATTACTTTTAGTAGTACAGTCATTTTCATACTATTGATTCTTCCAAGCCAGGGATATGAAATATCTCTCAATCTGTTTATGTAATCTTTGCTTTCTTTCTTTGGTGTCTTTTAGTTTTCTGTATACAGCTCTTTTGTCTCCTTAGGTAGGTTTATTCACAGATGTTTTATTCTTTTTGTTGCCATAGTGAAAGAGGTTGATTCCTTAATTTCTCTTTCTGATTTTTCATTGTTAGTGTATAGGAATGCAAGTGATTTCTGTAGAGTGATTTTTTATTTTATAAATATACTAAATTCACTGATGAGCTCTAGTAATTTTCTGATGGTATCTTTAGGGTTTCTGTGTATAGCATCATGTTGTCTGCAAACAATGAGAGTTTTACTTCTTTTCCAACCTGGATTTGTTTTATTCTTTTTCTTCTCTGATTGCTGAACCTAGGATTTCCAAAACTGTATTGAATAATAGAGGAGAGAGAAGGCACCCTTATCTTGTTTTTGATCTTAGAGGAAATGCTTTCAGTTTTTCACCATTGAGAATGTTTGCTGTGGGTTTTTCATATATGGCTTTCATTATGTAGAGGTAGGTTCTTTTTATGCCCATTTATTGAAGGGTTTTTATCATAAGTGGGTGCTGAATTTTGCAAAAGCTTTTGAGATAATTGAGATTATCATATGGCTTTTATTTTTAAATTTGTTAATATTGTATCACATTGATTGCTTAGAGTGTTTTGAAGAATACTTGCATCTCTGGGATAAACCTGACTTGATCATGGTGTATTATCTTTTTAATATATTGTTGAATTCAGTTTGCTAAAATTTTGTGGATGATTTTTGCATCTATGTTCATCAGAGATATTGGCCTGCTATTTTCTTTTTTGTGTGATGTCTTTATCTGGTTCTGGTATCAGGGTGATTGTAGCCTCGTAGAATGAGCTTGGAATATTTCCTTCCTTTGCAAATTTTGGAAGAGTTTGAGAAAGATAGGCATTAACTCTTCTCTAAATATTTGATAGAATTCACATGTGAAGCCATCTGGCTTTGGTTTTTGCTTTTTGGGAGATTTTTGATCACAGTTGTTTTGATTTCAGTGCTTATGATTGACTTGTTCATAATTTCTATTTCTTCCTGGTTCAGTCTTGGAAGGTTGAAATTTTCTAAGAATTTGTCCATTTCAACTAGGTTGTCAATCTTATTAGCATGTAGTTGCTCTTAATAGTCTCTTATGATTCTTTGTATTTCTGCATTGCCTGTAATAACCTTTCTTTTTTCATTTTTAATTTTGTTGATTTGATTCTTCTCCCTTTTTTCTTGATGAGTCTAGCTAATGGTTTGTCAATATTGTTTATCTTCTCAAAGAACAAGCTTTTAGTTTTATTGATTTTTGTTATTGTCTCCTTCATTTGATTTATTTCTGCTCTGATTTTTATGATTTTTTTCTTTCTACTAAGTTTGGGATTTTTTTGTTGTTATTTTTCTAGTTGTTTTACATGTAAAGTTAGGTTGTCTATTTGATGTTTCTCTTGCTTTTTGAGGTAGGATTTCATTGCTGTAAACTTCCCTCTGAAAACAGCTTATGCTGCATCCCACGGTTGAGTCATTGTGTTTTCCTTAACATTTATTTCTAAGAATTTTTTTATTTCTCTAGTAACCTGTTCGTTATTTAGAAACACATTGTTTAATCTCAATGTGTTTGCATTTTTTGCATTTTTTCCTTGTGCCTAATATATAGTTTCATAGTGTTGAGGTCAGAAAAGATGCTTGGTACAATTTCAATTCTCTTAAATTTACTGAGGCTTGATTTGTGACCCAAGATGTGGTCTATCCTGGAGAATGTTCCATGTGTACTTAAGAAGAAAAAAATTCTTATGCATTTAGGTGAATGTCCCAAAGATATCAATTAGGTTCATCTGGTCTAATGTGTCATTTAAGGCTTGTGTTTCCTTAATAATTTTGTTTTGATGCTCTGTCTTTTGCTGTAAGTGGGATGTTAAAGTCCCCTACTATTTGTTTTGTTACGGTCAGTTTCCCCTTTTATGTCTGTTAGTGTTTGCCTTATGTATTCAGGTGCTTCTATGTTGGGTGCATAAGTATTTACAATTGTTATGTCTTCTTGGGTTGATCCCTTGATCATTATGTAGGGATCTTTACTACGTAGCTTCTTTGTGTTTGATCTTTGTTAGTTTGATTTGTATGTGTTTCAGCGTGTTTCTCCTTGGGTTTATCCTGTGTGGGACTCTCTGTTCTTCTTGTACTTGATTGACCATTTCCTCTCCCACGTTAAGGAAGTTTTCAACTATAATCTCTTCAAAAATTTTCCCAGATCTTTTTCTTTTTCTCTTCTTCTTCTGGGACCCCTATAGTTTGAATGTTGGTGCATTTAATATTGTACCAGAGGTTTCTGCGACTATCCTCAATTCTTTTCATTCTTTTTCCTTTATTCTGCTCTTCAGCTGCTATTCCCACCATTCTATCTTCTAGCTCTCTTATCTGTTCTTTTGCCTCAGTTGTTCTGCTATTGATTCCTTCTAGAGTACATAATTTCAGTAATTTTGCTGTTTATCTCTGTTTGTTTATTCTTTATTTCTCTAAGTCCTTGCTAAATGTGATATGTGATTGCTGCATTTTCTCCATTCTATTGAGATTTTATATCATCTTTACTATCATTACTCTAAATTCTTTTTCAGGTAGTTTGCCTATTTCCTCTTCATTTATTTGGTCTTGTGTTTTTACCTTGTTCCTTCATTTTGTAGTATTTCATTGTATTTTTTCCTCCTAACTTAGTGTGTTTGAAGTCTCCTTTTCCCAGCCTTTCGAGTCATATTCCTTCTTCTTTTTGGTTTCTGCCCTTGGTGGGTGAGGTTAGTCCAGTGATTTGAGTAGGCTTCATGTTGGGAAGGACTTGTGCCTGTGTTCTGGTGAGAGTAGGTGCATTTTATTTTTCCCTCTGGTGGGCAGGGCTCTGTGAGGTGGTAAGTTTTGGGATATCTGTGGGAAGTTTCTCTGCTGATGATTGGGTTTGTGTTTTTTTTTCTTGCTTGTTGTTTGAGTTAGACATCCTGTGCTATGTGCTGCTAGCAGTTAGGTGATGCTGGGTCTTGGAAACAGGTGAAGGCCTTTGTGGGACCTCTCACTAATTAATACTCTCTGGAGTCAGGAATTCTCTGGCAGTCTAGTGTTCTGGACTACATTTTCCCATTCTAAAGGCTCAGGCCCAATCACTATCTGGGGAACTGTAATTCCACAAGACATTTGTTATACATTAACAGAGATGAAAACACAGAGAAACAAAAACAAAAACAAAAACAAAAAAACAAGAGACAAAAGAATAACCTGACAAATGTTAAATCCAAAATCAGACAAATAACAACAACAACAAAAAAGAAACTACACATACACATATACACACACAAAAAAAAAAATCAAAAAAATCCAAAAAAGAAAGTGCAAGAGAGTCACATGGCAAGCAAAGGAACCCAAAAATGATATCAACCAATTAAAAGCAAAACTAACTAAAACACAAACCGGAAAACAAAACGAAGTAGATTTCAAACTGGGGAATAAAGCAAAGAAAACAAAACCAACAAACATGGTGAAATAAAGAAAGAGGAAGAAGGAAAGAAAAAAATACAAAAACAAAGTTAAATAGAAGTGTATGAAAAAAAATATATGTAAAAGAATAACTACAGCAGAGAAATAAGAGTAAGAAATGCAAACAAAAAAATTTTTAAAACACCCACAGAACCAAAGAAAGTCAACATGGAGGTAGAAGTATATAAAGGAAATAAAAGGTATGATTAAAAAATAGTTCTCAAAAGCTTAAATAGAATTGGGCTTCCCTGATAGCTCAGTAAGTAAAGAATCTGCCTGCAATGTAGGAGACCTGAGTTCAGTTCCTGAGTTGGGAAGACCCCCTGCAGAAGTAAATGGTAACCCACTCCAGTATTCTTGCCTGAAGAATCCCATGGACAGAGGAGCCTGACAGGCTACAGTTTATGGGGTCACAAGAGTCGGACATGACTTAGCAACTAAACTACTATTACTACTACTACTAAATAGAGCTAACAGTAAAAATAAAATCAACAACCACTGCAAAACAGAAAAAAGAAGAAAAAAAAATCCAAAACCAACCAGAGGACAAATCAAAATGCAAAAATAATAATAAATATTTTTCTCTGATCTCATCCGTCAGCCTCCTTTCGCTTGCTGTGAGTCACATTACAACTTGCCTCCCTAGGATGCCTTCCAACACTGGACTAGTCTCTGGATCTGCTGTGGAGATGGCTCAGACTCTAATCTGGCTCTACTGCTGCCTGTTCTTGCCTCCAATGTCCACAGGTGCCAGAACAAGTGTGTTTTCTTTTGTGGGAAATCTCATTGTCCTTTTATATACTCCATAGGCATAGAGTATACCTAGTTGCTCATGTAGATTTAATCTGCAGTTTGTACAGCTGATGAAAAGGTTTTTGATCTCCTTCCTAGGCCATTCTGTCCCTGGAGTTCAATTGTAGTTTTATCCCCACCTCTGCATGTGGATCATCCACAGGACTTTGCTCCTAAAGCTGCCCTGAAGGACTTGAGTCTGCTCCAGTGAGGATCAGGTGTGGAGTTGGCACTGTTGCTTGGATTGCAGAGAACCTGGGAGCCACTAGAGCAGGAGATATGGCAGTATTAGGTTTTTTTTTTCCCCTAGCCTCTGACAGCTTTTCCGAATGAAGATTGAGTATGGAGGTGGTACAGATACTCTGATGTGGAGATCTCACCCCTGCTTCAGTTCCCCTATACCCCCAGGTTCAGGTCCAGTCCTACTCACCCTCCTCTTTTCCCTCTCCTTCCTTTGTCCTACCGAGTTTTCTGTGGATCTATATATTTTCTTCTGGTGGTCAGGGACCCCTGCATACTCTCAGCTGGATTCTGCAAGATCTCCTGTATCCGAAGGTTTATTCCTAATGGGGAGAGATGTGATCCACATACACCTACTCCTCTGCCATCTTGTCTCTCATCTTCCATTTTGAATGGAAAGAGCACTTTATAAATCAAAGAAGTTAACCTTTGCTACTGGTGATTTGAGTTGCAGTATTTTTTCCCAGTCTGTTTTTCTCAAACTTTAATTTTTTTATGCCAAAGAAAATTCCTCAATTAAAAAAAAAAAAAGTTGCATATACAATTTTGCTACATTACCAGAAATTGTGCTGTGGTATCCAGAAATCCATGAAGACCTACTAAACACCTTTGCAATTATCAGTTATAATGAAATGCTACTGCTACTGCTAAGTCACTTCAGTCGTGTCAGACTCTGTGCGACCCCATCCCTGGGATTCTCCAGGCAAGAACATTGGAGTGGGTTGACATTTCCTTCTCCAATGCATAAAAGTGAAAAGTGAAAGTGAAATCACTCAGTCATGTCCAATCTTCGCGACCCCGTGGACTACAGCCTACCAGGCTCCTCTGTCCATGGGATTTTCCAGGCAAGAATACTGGAGTGGGGTGCCATTGCCTTCTCCGTATAATGAAATAAAACATAGCAAAATAAATTTGGCATTTACTTAGTGATGCACATATTGTTATCATGCTTCATGGTAATTATGCCTTAATAATAAAGTTAACATAAATGAATTCTTGTCTTACTTTTTACAAAACCGAAAAATTGTTTAAGATATTTTCTTGTGACTGAATTAATTTTTCCCTTCTGTAATAAGCACTACTGATGACTTTTTATTCTTTTCATTGTACATATTTTCTAATTGATTTGAATCCTATTGTTACTTTCTTCTCAATCTACATGTCCTGCAGAATTCTAAAAAATCTATTTGCTTTTCTTTTTAACTCAATCAAGTATTTAAAAAAAAAGAAAAAACTGTTTCAGGAGCTATAGAGTTAGAGAAAACATGATCTCCACACATTGTATCATTAGATATTTATCAAAGTAGAAAGAATTATCACTGAGGTTTAAGAATAAGGGTGAACAAAACAATTTTCAAAAATAATTATAGGACTGAGATGACCTGACTTCAAGATTTAGCATAAATCACTATAGAAGTCAATGTGGTTTTGGAAACAGGTAGATCAATGGAATGCATAAGGGATGTAAGAAATAGACTTACAGTACAGTACAGGAGTGAAGGAAATGAAAGTCACTCAGTCGTGTCCAACTCTTTGCGGCCCCATGGACTATAGCCTGCCAGGCACCTCTGTCCATGGAATTCTCCAGACAAGAATACTGGAATGGGTAGCTGTTCCCTTCTCCAGGGGATCTTCTCAACCCAGGGATCAAACCCAGGTATCCCAAATTGCAGGCGGATTCTTTACTGTCTGAGCCACCAGGGAAGCCCAGACTTACACATGTATAGTCAAATGATTTTTAACAAAACTAAGTAAAATTCAAAGTAGTAAATAAAAAAAAAGAATGTTATTCTCAATAAATCATGCTGCAACAACTGGATAGATGTATGTCAAGCAGAAGAAGAGGAAGAGGAAAAAGAAGAGAATGAGGAGGGGAAGAAGAAAAAGAAATGAAACTCATAAATTCCACAAACCATACACAAATTGGATCATAGGCCAAAATGGAAAATTTAACCTATAAAATATAAAATATGCTGTTGTTCAGTCACTCAGTTGTATCCAACTCTTTGTGACCCCATGGACTGCAGCATGCCAGGCTTCCTTGTCCTTCACCGTCTCCTGGAGTTTGTTCAAACTCACATCCATTGAGTCAGTGATGCCATACAACCATCTCATATTCTCCTTCCCGTTCTACTGCTGCCTTTAATCTTTCCCAGCAGCAGGGTCTTTTCCAATGAGTCAGTTCTTTACATCAAGTGGCCAAAGTATTGGAGTTTCAGCTTCAACGTCAGCCCTTCCAATGAATATTCAGGATTGATTTCTCTTAGGATTGACTGGTTTGATCTCCTTGCAGTCCAAGGGACTCTCAAATCTTTTCCAAGACCACAGTTCAAAAGCACCAGTTCTTCACCACTCACCCTTCTTTATGGTCCAACTCTCACATCCATACATGACTACTGGAAAAACCATGGCTTTGACTAGACGGATTCTTGTCAGCAAAGTAATGTCTCTGCTTTTTAATACACTCTCTAGGTTTGTCATAGATTTTCTTCCAAGGAGCAAGCATCTTTTCATTTCATGGCTGCAGTCACAATCTGAAGTGATTTTGGAGCCGAAGAAAGTAAAGTCTGTCACTGTTTCCATTGTTTACCCACATATTTGCCATGAAGCAATGGAGCTGGATGCCATGATCATAGTTTTTTGCAAGTTGAGTTTTAAGCCAACTTTTTCACTCTCCTCTTTCACTTTCATCAAGAAGCTCTTTAGTTCCTCTTCACTTTTTGCCATAAGGGTGTGTCATCTGCATATCTGAGGCTCTTGATATTTCTCTCGCCTATCGTGATTCCAGTTTGTGCTTCACTGAGCCTGGCATTTCTCATGATGTACTCTGCATGTAAGTTAAATGAGCAGGGTGACAGTATATGGCCTTGACATAATCCTTTCCCAATTTTGAACCAGTCAGTTGTTCCATGTCTGGTTCTAATTGTTACTTCTTGACCTGCATACAAGTTTCTCAAAGACATGTAAGATGCTTTGGTATTCCATCTTTTGAAGAATTTTCCACAGTTTGTTGTAATCCGCACAGTCAAAGGCTTTATCATAGTCAACAAAGTAGAAGTAGATGTTTTTCTGGAATTTTATTTATATAAAGTATAAAAGAATACATCTGTTACCTTGGCCTCGGGCTAGGTAAATTTATATTTAGATATGACTCAGCATGATGCATAAAACAAATAAGTGATTAATGAGACAACATCAAAATGTAAAATTACCGTTCCTGTTTTTACAGCTGCTGCTTTAGCATCTAGTTCATGGTTCAAACAAACTGGACTCTATATTTCCCACTTCTACGCCTTTGTTCACATTGTTCTCTCTGTTTTAAATACCTATTACTCAGAATTTGACCCATTCTTCACAGCATAACTGTGCCTTTCTGGAACTCCCCAGGCCCAAGTAATAATCTTACCGCATTTTTGCTTCTATGCCATATGAATGTATATATAAAACATATATAATATATAGCATATCAATTTTATTGATTTTATTGTATTATAAATACTTTGAAGGCAAACATTACATCTTCATCTTTTCTTATCCTTAGGCCCAACCGAAAGCCTTGTACATAATAGATACTTTAAAAATGTTGAATTCCATTACATGGGTAATGTGTAAGCAAAGGTTTACTTTAGTTCATAAACTATATTTGTTCAAATAGCAGCTATGGGAAACTTTCTATCCTCTATAATTGGACATGTCTGATCCATGGTAGAAATTATGCATAGAACAGTAGTTTCCATTAGGTAAAAAATTCAAATGCAGCCTGCTTCTCCACATACCATTTTATCTGGACTTTTGGGATTTCTTTCCTATTGCTCTCCTTGGTGGATTAGCTAATTCAAACATAGCCCACATCTTTCCTATGCCAAATCAGTAAAGGACAAGGTAAGAGCAAGTAGGATTAAAGAAAACAAGAATATACCTCCTTAATGGTGTTCTAGAGAGGGAACCTTGAAAAGCTGAAGATGTAATATGAAAACCTCGGCAATTCTTGGTTCCAAATTTTAGGACATCAATTTACTGCATATTAATTATAGCTTTTCTCTTTTGCAAAATAAAGAGTGTATTAGATAATCCTGCTCCAGTAGTTAGTTAGACTTTATTTATAATTTCATTCAATTAGTTGTTTTTAAGTAAATGAGTGAAAAAATTGCTTTATTCAGTACAACAATTTTAGCTCTTATTATATCAGATGGAATTTTATAATGAAGGATGCCTTAGTGTATTGAGGGCCCTTGGAAGAGTATAACAAGAAAGCAGTGGTCTGGGAGTAGTGTTAGTAAAGTGACAAAAAACAAAAGCTTTCAGAATTCAAGTATTTTACCCAAGTCATATATATTATGTATATGTTTCATTTCATATATCTATATATACAGAACACATAATTGTGCTCTCACTGTAGATATATACAATAGAGATAGATACCCACATGGATTTTATGGGTAATGGTCTAGATTCACAAGGTTTAATTATGCTCTCCATTTTTACTTATCTTTTATTAATTGAATGGAATAAGACAAAGTATTTTCTTGAGTTATGGTAGTACTGATATATTACTTATGACTTTGAATATAGTAAGAAATGTTATATTTAATTATTTATAATCTGGATATATGATTAGAATTAATGTAATGCCCTACAATCTATTAATAATGCCTATTATTTTATAGAAATAAATTTGGAATGCATATAATATAAAGTGAGTAGAAATATAAAAAAGAACATGATAGCATATACAAGCACATTTTTAATCCTAAGTATATTTTGTATTCAACTAAATTTTTTTTTCTAGATTATCTGACCAAGTAGAGTTTATAAACTTCAAATACAAGATGAACCAACTTAAATCATCACTTTGCAATAAAATCAGTACTTTGAAATAAAATCAGTACTTATCAATCAAACTGAATCTCTTTTTAATTTGCAGTTTTGCCAGTATTAAAAATAGCATGACTATAAAATGGAAAGGGATGCCATTTGGCTTGTCAATATGAAATAGAATAATATATCTCTTCCTTTTGAAATCAAGTATAGTAAGGCCCCAGACCTTACTATAAATTTTTTCTTATGCAAGCTATTTTTCTAAAATGCTTACAACTTTTCAAAGTAAATGAGCCTATTTTTAGATTTCACCATCTTTTATTGTACTGTATCTGTACAATCTTTCAGCTAAAAGAGACACAGATAATGCTTGGATTTCCTTGCAAGAATGTATTCTTATAAGCATAACCTAAGCATAGTTACTGACTGTAAGCAAGAGAAACAGGGATAAGGAAATTATTATCTAATACAAAGAGCTCATTCCACCAACATTTACCTTTATTCAACTACATCTTTTTTCCCAAGCTTCTAAGAAGCAAGAAATTTGATATTTGAAGTTTCACTTTCTCTTCCCAATATGCCTGCTCTGTTGTAAGTGAGGAGCAACTTAAATGAGAGGAAAGTGAAAAAATGTATGGATACTTAATTAACTTAATAATCAGATTTTCAGTAGTGGAAATGTGTACTTTCAAGAGGAAACAATTGTTTAAAAAATAGAAAACATGTTTTTCTTGATTAATGCATTTCCCCAAATTAAATACAGTAACATGCTACTTAAACATACCATGACTGTCTTTGAATTTCATATCATTTATCTTGAATTTAGCTTAGAGGTTTATGTTTAGCCCATTTTTGGTGAGATACTTGAATGCTTATAAACATTAACAAGAAGATTATCTGGGGAATTCCCTGGAAGCCCATGGTTAAGACCCCTGCTCCCAACCCCTGCTTTCACTGCCAAGGGCCTGAGTTCAACCCCTCGTTGCCTTAATTGGGGGACTAAGATCACATGATGTGGTTAAAAGAAAGATTATGTGTTTGCTTGCCTTTCTAAATACGTTGTCATAATTATAAGAAACAATGTTTTATATTGTTTCCACCACATAAATTAGTCCTACAAAATAACTTATGTGGAAAAAAAAAATGTTTCTATGGCCATTAGACTTTTCCACCTCATTGCTGAACTTATTCAAGAAAAGGCTGGAAAACTACCTGTCAGGGGTATTTGCAGTGATTACTACTTCTCAAGACAAGTTTGTTACCTGATCTCTGAGGTCCCTTGTAATTTTCAGTTCTATAATTCTGTTAGAGAGGAGAAAAAGAGGCTGCTGGGCAAAGCAGAAATGTGAAAGATTACTAATAAGCAGCTTGATATATTGTGTGTTAATTTTTACACAACCTGATTACAAATGCAATTTAATTCATGCAAAATTTGATTTACCACAAGAATATTAAAAAAGAAATCATACAATACTTGGATTTCATAATTTTGGAGATTCTAATGTCTATCTTAATATTAAGTTTGACCACAGAGACCCCCTTGAGTTGATAAAAAGAAGCCATTTCAGCTTTTTAGGGGCTATATGTGATCCATCACTAGGATTTCTTTCAACTATGATTTATGTTATGATTATGTTATTATTAATATTTTATTTTAATTATATTCCTATACAATTCAAAGACAATTAAGATACAGAATTTTGAAAAAAGCAATGACTGATTACTGAACTAATATATTTAACAATACTTTTATTTTTCACCAATACATATGGAAAATAAAGTAAAAAATCAGTTCAATTCAGTTCAGTTTAGTTCATTCACTCAGTCATGTCCGACTTTTTACAACTGCAGCACGCCAGGCTTCCCTGTACATCACCAACTCCTGGAGCTTGCTCAAACTCATCTCCATCCAGTCGGTGATGCCATCCAACCATCTCACCTCTGTCGTCTTCTTCTCCTCCTGCCTTCAATCTTTCCAAGCATCAGGGTCTTTTCAAATGAGTCAGTGCTTTGCATAAAGTGGCCAAAATATTGGAGTTTCAGCTTCAGCATCAGTCCTTCCAATGAATATTCAGGACTGAATTATTTTAGGATAGACTGGTAGGATCTCCTTGCAGTCCAAGGGACTCTCAAGAGTCTTATCCAACACCACAGTTCAAAGCATCAATTCTTAGGGGCTCAGCTTTCTTTATACTCCAAATCTCACATCCATACATGACTAATGGAAAAACCATAGCTTTGACAAGACAGACCTTTGCCAGCAGAGTAATGTCTCTGCTTTTTAATATGCTGTCTAGGTTAGTCATAGATTTTCTTCCAAGGAGCAAGTGTCTTTTAATTTCATGGCTGTAGTCACTATCTGCAGTGATTTTGGAGCCCCCCAAAATAAAGTCTCTGTTTCCATTGTTTCCCCATCCATTTGCCATGAAATAATGGGACTGGATGTCATGATCTTAGTTTTCTGAATGTTGAGTTTTAAGCCAACTTTTTCACTTTCCTCTTTCATTTTCATCAAGAGGCTCTTTAGTTCTTCACTTTCTACCATAAGCGTGGTGTCATCTGCCTATCTGAGGTTATTGATATTTCTCCTGGCAATCTTGATTCCAGCTTGTGCTTCATTCAGCCCAGCATTTCACATAATGTACTCTGCATATAAGTTAAATAAGAGGGTGACAATGCACAGCCTTGACGTACTCCTTTCCCAATTTGGGACCAGTCCATTGTTTTATTTCTGATTCTAACTGTTGCTTCTTGACCTGTATACAGATTTCTCATGAGACAGGCAAGGTGGTCTGATATTCCCATGTCTTGAAGAATTTTCCACAGTCTGTTGTGATCCACCCAGTCAAATGCTTTGGCATAGTCAATAAAGCAGAAGTAGATGTTTTTTCTGGAACTCTCTTGCTTTTTCTTTGATCCAATGGATGTTGGCAGTTTGATCTAAATATCTTCATTCTAAATTTTCTCTACTTGAGTAATCTGGGGAAACAGTGAATTAATTAATTTCTGAATTATGAACTCCAGTTTTTTTCTCATTTTAAAGTAAAAAATCACATATTTGTGAGATTTCTGAAATGTTAGGAAAGTATTAATATTGCCACGTTATATTATTTGTTATAATAAAATACGACATTGTATAATTTAGATGACATCCCTCTCCATAATGAAATATTTTTGAAATCTTGTTGGGTATAGCAGTAACTCAAATATCACCAGTGTAAGATATAGTTACTCACACAATTTCTATAGGAACAAAATGCATGGTTACTATGTTTTAATCGCTATGGTAATTTCCTCCAAATTATTTGCCCACCCAATGCACCATTCTTAGAAAGAAGCTAGAAATCAGGTTGCATGAATCTGTAGGCTTCAGCAAAGTAAGCATGACAGGAAGAGAAAAAGTGCTTACCCCTATTAAAAACAAGAGTATAGAAAATAGCTGAAGTTTGATCTAGCATAATATCGTTTTTTTAAAAAACTACAGATATAAATCAACATTTTCATATGCAAAAGAGATAACAGTACTTTTTTTTTAAATGTATGTCAGGCACACAACTATAACTTCTCTTACCATGAACTAAGTATTTTTGTCCACATTTTCAGAGAACAGCACTGTTCATTATGGAATAAGCCATTATTTCCTAAAGCATCAACGTGTCAGACAACTTTCTTTGTACTCATTAGTGTAGGAACATAAATGTCTCTGGCTTGGGTTTTCTCTTAACTAATCTTAAAATAGACTGAAAATGCACAGAGCAAATGAGAAGAAATTACAGAACAATTTAATCATTAAATTAATGGAAAAATAATGTTTGAATAGCATTAGTTATCTAAACATTCTGCAATTGGTGATAATGAATTTTCACTAGAAAAAGCTGCATTAATACATTCATTTTTTGTTTCATTTAAAACACCATTCTAAAATACTGGTGCCTGGAGATTGTTTCTTCTTTTTTTCTTTCTTTACATGAAAGAATGAACCTATGAATCTGTCCAGAACTTTGAAGGATCTGAGATTTTATTCTACTTACAAGCTAATGAGTTATCCTATCACAATTTTTTTTTCTATCACAATTTTATAGAGGCTGGCAGAAGTCATGAGAATTCTGGATTACAAAAAAAAAAAAAAAAACCAAAAAACAACTTTACTACTCATAGCAACAACATTAACCAGAGTGCCAGTACTTGTGACAGTTCTCCAAGCCTCAATTTCTATAGGGTGACATTAAGAGGGCCAGGTGACAACTGTGCATGAAATGGTTTACATTATAGGAAAGGAACTCTGAGCTTAGGAAACTTGAACCTTTATAATAATGGACAGTAACCCTGTCTTATATTTACTCTGGTTGGAGACAGTATCTTTATCATATTGGACAGTAAATAAAATTTCTCTGTGCTCTGGGGGGAGATATTGTCTCTATCTTTTAAAGCAATTCACTGTACAAATATCTTTAAGCAAGTAGTCTGGAAAAAAGGCAAACAATGTCTCTTCTTACAAGTCATGCAGAAAAGTGACAGACCCATAGATAATTGTCTCTTACCAGGTGTGTGTCTTTTAGCTAACACAAAGGAGAATAGGAAAATGTTGTATGAAAGAAATCATTAGAAACTTATTTCAATGGTATTTTGATATTTGCAATTTGAAATTATTTTCTTTTCATGTATTTGAAGAAGGATTATCAAGGCTTCACTTTTGTAGCTAGAAAGTTTTTTTCTACCCCATGATTCAAAGACAAAATCAAAAGAAAATCTGTGAGAAGAGATGTCAAAGAAGACCTACTCTGTCACAAAGGGGGCATGTCTACTCAAAGAGAATTGCTGTTCAGCTCTATACCCATTATTCTGGATAAACTGTCACTAAGGTCTACAAAATAATTAACAAGGGCTATTGGTGGCTTTGGTGGTTGACCTATAATGTTGAAATCCCAGATGTACAAACAATTCCTAAGAATGATTTTCAAATTATGACACTTCAGAGTGGGTTGAAGTACATGCTTTGTACTTCCCTAGTGGCTCAGATAGTAAAGAGTCTGCAAGCAAAGCAGGGCACCTGGGTTTGATCCCTGGGTCAGGAAGATCCCCTGGAGAAGGGAATAGCAACCCACTCCAATATTCTTCCCTGGAGAATCCCATGGACAGAGGAGCCTGGTGGGATACAGTCCATGGGGTCACAATGAGTCAGACATGACTGAGTACTAACACTTTCACTTTCACTAAAATACATTATAAATGTCAAGCCCATAACCCAAAGTCATGTCCTTAAGATACTTTTATCCATGGGTCACTGTTATTGAAATAAAAGTAAGTGATGATTATGTTCTTTCTTCTAGGAATAAATCAAATTTAGTATATGTTATTTGGTTTCTGGTAAAGGCCAACAACTTTCTATGAATGATATACTTCTTTGTTCCTGTTGATACTCAGTGCTTTGTCAAAGACATAATTTTATCACATTAAGATGATTTTGGTTTAACAAGGCCTTACTGTATAGCACATGGAACCCTGCTCAATATTATGTGAATATTATGTGGCAGCCTGGATTGGAGGGGAGTTTGAGGAAGAACGGATACATGTATATGTATGGCTGAGTCCCTACACTGTTAACCTGAAACTATTACAAAAATGTTTGTGAATTGGCTACACCCCAATACAAAACAAAATTTTTTTCCATTAAAGATGATTCTGATTGTAGTTTGTTCATATATTTATTGTAGTTTGCTCACATTTTTATTTTTCTTACTATCTTACTACCTCCATCTTTGTTATCTCTTTGTACTACATACTCTGTTACTAAAAGAAGGAAGATTTGAAAAATTATGATGAAACTGATTTAGAAATCATATTTAACACATAGCATGTTAATGCCTAAAAAAATAAACATTTGAACAATAATGATTATTTTGTCACCATGAAATCAGTTAGAAAATAATTTATCTGTGTCTCTTTTTCTGTTTTGCCTATAGGGTTATCGTTACCATCTTTCTAAAATCCATGGCTGATTCATGTCAATGTAGGACAAAAACCACTACGATATTGTACAGTAATTAGCCTCCAA
The DNA here is from genome assembly GCF_910594005.1 of Cervus elaphus. Lineage (NCBI taxonomy): Eukaryota > Metazoa > Chordata > Mammalia > Artiodactyla > Cervidae > Cervus > Cervus elaphus. The sequence goes on from NC_057848.1 coordinate 92,794,873, forward strand.
CTAATAAAAATAAATGTGAAAAAAATAAAAATAAATAAAAAGCATCTAAGTTTCCCCCCCACCCCCCAAAAAGAAAATAATTTAGCAGGTATGATTTCTAAAATACATGCCATCTCTTTCAGTTTCATGATCAACTTCTTTGTCTGTTATTGTAACATTAAATATTTTCCTACCCAAATAGTATTATATTGTTAAAGGACTTAAATTCTAAGTAATAATCAAACACTGTTCAGTGTATACACACCCTTTGTAATACAGCAGTTTATTTATTTTGAGATCTAGGTACATTAGCAACTACCAAAGTAAAAAGAAGAATATAAGTATTATAGTGAGGTAAAAATAAGATTTTATAGGAATATAGAACAGAAGATATTGATTTTGACCAGCAAAAAGCTTCATGAAAGAGGTGATATTTTAGTTGAATTGTGAAGATTGAGAAGTTTTTATATCATTAAATACAGAACATGCAAAGTCACACGAAACCCACTGACATCTCAAAACTCACTAATGAACACTTCATTACACACCAGAGAGAAGAAATTCAGCTCCACTCACCAGAACACTGACACAAGCTTCCCTAAGCAGGAAACCTTGACAAGCCACCTGTCCAAACCCACCCACAGCGAGGAACTTCCACAATAAACAGGAACCACAAACTGCCAGAATACGGAAAAGCCACCCCAAAAACAGCAATATAAACAAGATGAAAAGGCAGAGAATGCTCAGCAGGTAAAGGAAGAGGATAACTACCCACCAAACCAAAGAGGAAGAGATAGGGGATCTACCTGATGAAGAATTCAGAATAATGATAGTGAAAATGATCCAAAATCTTGAAAACAAAATGGAGTTACAGATAAATAGCCTGGAGACAAGGATTGAGAAGATGCAAGAAATGTTTGACAAGGACCTAGAAGAAATAAAAAAGAGTCAATATATAACAAATAATGCAATAAATGAGATAAAAAAAAACACTCAACAGTAGAATAATGGAGGCAGGAGATAGGATAAGTGAGGTAGAAGATCGAATGGTAGAAATAAATGAAACAGAGAGGAAAAAAGAGAAAAAAAGAATTAAAATAAATGAGGACAACCTCAGAGACCTCTGGGACAATGTGAAACGCCCCAACATTCAAATCATAGGAGTCCCAGAAGAAGAAGACAAAAAAAAAAAAAAAAAAAGAACATGAGAAAATACTTGAGGAGATAAAAGTTGAAAATTTCCCTAAAATGGGGAAGGAAAGAGTCAACAAGTACAAGAAACCCAGAGAGTCCCAAACAGGATAAACCCAATACAAAACACCCCAAGACACATATTAATCAAATTAACAAAGATCAAACACAAAGAACAAATATTAAAAGCAACAAGGAAAAAACAACAAATAACATACCAGGGGATTCCCATAAGCATAATGGCTGATCTTTCGATAGAAACTCTTCAGGCCAGAAAGGAGTGGCAGGACATACTTAAAGAGATGAAAGAGAAAAACCTACAACCCAGATTACTGTACCCAGCAAGGATCTCATTCAAATATGAAGGAGAAATCAAAAGCTTTACAAACAAGCAAAAGCTGAGAGGATTCAGCACCACCAAACCAGCTCTCCAAAAAATGCTAAAGGATCTTCTCTAGGCAGGAAACACAGAAAGGGTGTATAAACTCGAACCCAAAACAACAAAGTAAATGGCAAAGGGATCATACTTATCAATAATTACCTTAAATGTAAATGGGTTGAATGCCACAACCAAAAGACAAAGACTGGCTGAATGTATACAAAAACAAGACCCCTATATATGTTGTCTGCAAGAGACCCACCTTGAAACAAGGGACACATACAGACTGAAAGTGAAGGGATGGAAAAAGATATTCCACACAAATAGAGACCAAAAGAAAGCAGGAGTACCAATACTCATATCAGATAAAATAGATTTTAAAATAAAGGCTGTAAAAAGAGGCAAAGAAGGACACTACATCATGATCAAATGATCAATCCAAGAAGAAGATATAAAATTATAAATGTATATGCACCCAGCATAGGAGCACTGCAATATGTAAGACAAATGCTGACAAGTATGAAAGGGGAAATTCACAATAACAGTAATAGCAGGAAACTCTAATACACCCACTCACACCTATGGATAGATCAACTAAATGGAAAATTAACAAGGAAACACAAACTTTAAATGATACAATAGACCAGTTACACCTAATTGATATCTATAGGACCTTTCATCCCAAAACAATGAATTTCAACTTTTTCTCAAGTGCACATGGAACCTTCTCCAGAATAGATAACATCCTGGGTCATATATCTACCCTTGGTAAATTAAAAAAAAGTTGAAATCATTCCAAGCATCTTTCTGACCACAATTAAGTAAGATTAGATGTCAATTTCAGGAGAAAAATCTATTAAAATTCTAACATATGGAGGCTGAACAACACACCTCTGAATAACCCACAAATCACAGAAGAAATCAAGAAAGAAATCAAAATATGCATAGAAGTGAATGAAAATGAAAACACAACAACCCAAAACCTATGAGACACTATAAAAGCAGGGCTAAGGGGAAGATTCATAGCAATACATGCTTAACTCAAGAAACAAGAAAAAAGTCAAATAAATAACCTAACTCTACACCTCAAGCAACTAGAAAAGGAAGAAATGAAGAACCCCAGGGTTAGTAGAAGGAAAGAAATCTTAAAAATAGGGCAGAAACAAAAGCAAAAGAAACAACAGAGACCATAACAAAAATCAACAAAGCTAAAAGCTGGTTCTTTGAGAAGATTAATAAAATTGATGATTAGTAAAATTAAAGATTAATAAAATTGATGATTAGCCAGACTCATCTAGAAAAAAAGGAAGAAGAACCAAATCAACAAAATTAGAAATGAAAATGGAGAAATGACAACAGACAACACAGAAATACAAAAGATCATAAGAGACTACTATCAGCAACTATATGCCAATAAAATGGACAACTTGGAAGAAATGGACAAATTCTTAGAAAACCACAACTTTCCAAAACTGAACCACGAAGAAATAGAAAATCTTAACAGATCCATCACAAGCACAGAAACTGAAACTGTAGTCAGAAATCTTGCAGCAAACAAAAGCCTAGGACCAGATGGCTTCACAGCTGAATTCTACCAAAAGTTTAGAGAAAAACTAACACCTATACTACTCAAACTCTTCCAGAAAATTGCAGAGGAAAGTAAACTTCCAAACACATTCTATGAGGCCACCATCACCCTAATTCCAAAACCAGACAAAGATGCCACAAAAAAAGAAAACTACAGGCCAATATCACTGATGAACATAGATGCAAAAATCCTTAACAAAATTCTAGAAAACAGAATCCAACAACATATTAAAGAGATCATACATCATGACCAAGTGGGCTTTATCCCAGGGTTGCAAGGATTCTTCAATATCTGCAAATCAATCAATGTAATACACCACATTAACAAATTGAAAGATAAAAACCATATGATCATCTCTATAGATGCAGAGAAAGCCTTTGACAAAATTCAACATCCATTTATGATTAAAACCCTCCAGAATGCAGGCATAGAGGGAACATACCTCAACATAATAAAAGCTCTATATGACAAACCCACAGCAAGCATTATCCTCAATGGTGAGAAATTGAAAGCATTTCCCCTAAAGTCACGAACAAGGCAAGGGTGCCCACTCTCACCACTACTATTCAATATAGTTTTGGAAGTTTTGGCTACAGCAACCAGAGGAAAAAAAATAAATAAAAAGAATCCAGATTGGAAAAGAAGAAGTAAAACTCTGTTTGCAGATGACATTATCCTCTACATAGAAAACCTTAAAGACTCCACCAGAAAATTATTAGAGTTAATCAATGAGTATAGTAAAGTTGCAGGATATAAAATCAACACCCAGAAATCCCTTGCATTACTATATACTTACAATGAGAAAACAGAAGTAGAAATTAAGGAAACGATTCCATTCACCATCACAATGAAAAGAATAAAATACTTAGAAATATATATATATATATATACCTAGAGAAACAAAAGACATATATATATATATATATATATATATATATAACTATAAAATGCTGATGAAAGAAATAAAAGAGGACACAAATAGATGGAGAAATATACCATGTTCTTGGATCAGAAACATCAATATAGTGAAAATGAGTATGCTACCCAAAGCAATCTATAGATTCAATGAACTCCCTATCAAGCTACCAACGGTATTTTTTATAGAACTAGAACAAATAATTTCACAATTTGTATGGGAATACAAAAAACCTCAAATAGCCAAAGCAATCTTGAGAAAGAAGAATGGAACTGGAAGAATCAACCTGCCTGACTTCAGGCTCTACTACAAAGCTACAGTCATTAAAACACTATGGTTCTGGCACATAGACAGAAATATAGATCAGTGGAACAAAATAGAAAGCCCAGAGATAAATCCACGTACCTATGGACACCTTAGCTTTGACAAAGAAGGCAAGAATATACAATGGAAAAAAGACAACCTCTTTAAAAAGTGGTGCTCAGAAAATTGGACAGGCATTTGTAAAAAATGAATCTAGAACACTTTCTAACACCATACACAAAAATAAACTCCAAATGGATTAATGATCTAAACCAAAAAAGACCAAAAAATATAAAATTTCTAGAGGAAAACATAGGCAAAACACTCTTTGACATAAATCACAGCAGGGTCCTCTATGACCCACCTCCAAGATTATTGGAAATAAAAGCAAAAATAAGCAAATAGGACCTAATTAAACTTAAAAGTTTTTACACAACAAAGGTAAATATAAGCAAGGTGAAAAGACAGCCTTCAGAATGGGAAAAAATAATAGCAAACAAAGCAACAGACAAAGGATTAATCTCAAAAATATACAAGCAACTCCTGCAGCTCAATTCCAGAAAAATAAATGACCCAATCAAAAAGTCTGCCAAAGAACTAAACAGACATTTCTCCAAAGAAGACTTACAGTTGGCTAACAAACACATGAAAAGATGCTCAACATCACTCATTATCAGAGAAATGCAAATCAAAACCACAATGAGGTACCATTACACGCCAGTCAGGATGGCTGCTATCCAAAAGTCTACAAGCAATAAATGCTGGAGAGGGTGTGGAGAAAAGGGAACCCTCTTACACTGTTGGTGGGAATGCAAACTAGTACAGCCACTATGGAGAACAGTGTGGAGATTCCTTAAAAAACTGGAAATAGAACTGCCATATGACCCAGCAATCCCACCTCTGGGCATACACACCAAGGAAACCAGAATTGAAAGAAACACGTGTACCCCAATGTTCCCTGAAGCACAGTTTATAATAGCCAGGACTTGGAAGCAACTTAGATGTCCATCAGCAGATGAATGGATTAGAAAGCTATGGTACATATATACAATGGAATATTACTCAGCCATTACAAATAATTCATTTGAATCAGTTCTAATGAGGTGAATGAAACTGGAGCCTTTTATATAGAGTGAAGTAAGCCAGAAAGAAAAACACCAATACAGTATGCTAATGCATATATATGGCATTTAGAAAGATGGTAATGATAACCCTATATGCGAAACAGCAAAAGAGACACAGGTGTATAGAACTGTCTTTTGGACTTTGTGGGAGAGGGCGAGGATGGGATGATTTGGGAGAATGGCATTGAAACATGTATATTATCATATGTGAAACGGATCACCAGTCCAGGTTGGATGCATGTGCCAGGGTGCTCAGGGCTGGTGCACTTGGATGACCCTGAGGGATGGAATAGGGAGGGAGGCGGGAGGGTGGTTCAGGATGGGGAACACATGTATATCCATGGCAGATCCATGTCAATGTATGGCAAATCCACTACAATATTTTAAAGTAATTAGCCTCTAATTAAAATAAGTAAATTTATATTAAAAAGATAAATACTGGGCATGTTAATGGATAAGAAATATCATAATGATCATAACATAGGATACGTATAGTGATTAGTGGAACTTGAGTGGGGAGTTTGTTGGATCAAGACATGTTGAATGATTTGCTAATGAATATGGATCTATTTTCCTATTAGTGGAGAAGCTAAAAATATTTCTGAGCTGAGTAGTCGTATAAAATAACCTGTGGAAATAACTCTAGCAAAAAATAATTGAGAAAAAAAATGCAAGAGTTAATAAAGACATGAAGTAGGGCCATAAATTGAATTGAAGAGATAGATATAAAAGACTGTGAAAGCATGATTATAAGGTCTCAAAATTGAATGTGGAGTGAAAGAAAGGAATGAATTAAAAATGTCTCTGATGTTTCTAATATAAGTGATTTTAAAGGAAGAACCCAATTAATAAAGATTTGGAACACAGGAGAAGGAACAGGTTTGGTGACTCATATAAGTTTGGCATTAGAAATGCCAAGTTTAAGATCCCAGTTGGATATTTACATGGAGACACATGCCAAGCCATATGTTTCAAAGTGAACGTGGAGCTTGAAGAAGGCAGCAGGACCAGAATTATAGATGTGGTAATCATCAGCCTGTATGTGATATTTCAAATCATCTGGGAAAAGTATAGCAAGGAAAGAGACAGTTTAAAGGACTAGCTATAGCTAAAAAGATGGAGAGGGGCAAGTTTTGCAAGCAGTTGGAGAGATGTTAGGTACATGACAAATCAGGGGAGTGCAATGTTATGATAGGCAAGGAAATTGAGTTTTTAAAATGAGATAGTGTTTATAATGGTGTCGGTGAACAATGTCAAATGCCCAGTGAGGGTAAGAAGAAGCATTTGGATTTGAAAATAAACTGCCTTTCCACTTAGAATACAAACTAGATTTTGAGTGACAAATAACATGCCTGCTAAAAAATGAAGAAAGTAACTATAAATTACACTTTTTACAAGTTTTGCCTGGGAAGGGAAGGGAAGATGCAACATCATAGTATAAATAGCAAATAAGATGTACTAGACTTTTTTGTTTTTATTTTTCAGGAGATGTGTATGTTTGTAACACTTTTAAATAAATAGGCTGACCACAAAATAGCTTAGACTACCACAAGTAATTACTTACTGAAATACCATCTAAAATTAAAGTGCAATGATTACATCAGATGCTTAAAAGTTTAACAGAAGACTAGCATTATTTTCCAAAGAATCACATCAGAGAAAAGGAATTAATTGCCAGAACTGATTCATGAATCAGTCTTATTAGAGCAAATGAATCAGCAATGTTTAGCGTTAAGATTCTGTTCCCTATCTTTTTAAAATGTCTTCCTTCTTCATTAGCAAATGCTTCATTGATATCTAATTCTATTCATATTTAACCCACAGTCAGACAGAAAGTCTTATTAACATCTGGGTGTCAAAGAAAGAAAATTTGCAATCTATATATTCCTAACAGAGAATAAATTTCAAATAACTGTAAAACATATTGTTCAGAAGTACAAAGGAATAGATAGTAAATCTAGGCTGTACATAAAGTCTATATTTTTATTGGAATAACTGCATTATTACTGACATTTGGGCTATTTTAAAAACAGATATGTTGTTTTCATTGGGCCTTTTTTTCTTTGCTAAAATCTACCTTCAGCTTGGTTTCTTAGTAAAATTTACCAATATCAGTAGGGTAGATAAAAATATCTATCAAGTACTATAAATGCACAAGAGAATCAGTGTGCTAATGAAAATATATTGCAAAAGATTCATAATAAACTGAGTTATTCAGATTTCAAAAATATAAATTATAGCATTATACTCTAAAAAATTAGTCTTGATTTCAGAGTTTTTACTTGAGTAAAAATTATTCATTGTACATGAACTGCAAAAGTCTGATGATTCTCCCATATTTCTTGTATTATCACTTTCTATTCATGATTTTCATTATGTATTCTCTGTCTCAGTGAATTACACACCGCTGATTCAGTTGCTTTATTTACATACCTAGAAATCATCCTTGACTGTCACTCTCCTCTGCATCTATCAATCACTTAATCTGTCAATTATAGCTATTCAATATTAAATAGTTCAGACCACCACAGACCTGGGGCTTCTCAGGGTGGCACTAGCAGTAAAGAATCTGCTTGTCAATGCAGGAGATGCAAGAGATGTGGGTTCAATCCCTGGGTGGGGAAGATCCCCAGGAGTAGGAACTGGCAACTCACCCCAGTATTATTGCCTGGGAAATCCCACGGACAGAGGAGCCTGGTGGGATACACTCCATGGGGTTGCAAACAGTTGGACACAACTGAGCGACTGAGCACACACACCATAGACTATCACCTCAGTTCAATTCAGTTCAGTTCATTCGCTCAGTCGTGTCCGACTCTTTGTGACCCCATGAATCGCAGCACGCCAGGCCTCCCTGTCCATCATAAACTCCCAGAGTTTACTCAAACTCATGTCCATTGAGTTGGTGATGCCATCCAGCCATTTCATCCTCTGTTGTCCCCTTCTCCTCCTGCCCCCAATCCCTCCCAGCATCAGGGTCTTTTCCAATGAGTCAACTCTTCCCATGAGTTGGCCAAGTGCTGAAGTTTCAGCTTCAGCATCAGTCCTTCCAATGAACACCCAGGACTGATCTCCTTTAGGATGGACTGGTTGGATCTCCTTGCAGTCCAAGGGACTATCAAGAGTCTTCTCCAACACCACAGTTTAAAAGCATCAATTTTTCAGTGCTCAGCTTTCTTCACAGTCCAACTCTCACATCCACACATGACCACTGGAAAAACCATAGCCTTGACTAGACGGACCTTTGTTGGCAAAGTAATGTCTCTGCTTTTTAATATGCTGTCTAGGTTGGTCATAAGTTTCCTTCCAAGGAGTAGGCGTCTTTTCATTTCATGGCTGCAGTCACCATCTGCAGTGATTTTGGAGTCCAAAAAAATAAAGCCTGACACTGTTTCCACTGTTTTCCCACCTATTTCCCATGAAGTGATGGGATCAGATGCCATGATGTTAGTTTTCTGAATGTTGAGCTTTAAGCCAACTTTTTCAATCTCCTCTTTCACTTTCATCAAGAGGCTTTTTAGTTCCTCTTCACTTTCTGCCATAAGGGTGGCGTCATCTGCATATCTGATATTATTGATATTTCTCCTGGCAATCTTAATTCCAGCTTGTGCTACTTCCAGCCCAGCGTTTCTCACCTGTCTTACTTCAATTTCTTAACTCACTTTCCCATCTCTGACCACATCATTCTATTATTTAATATCACTGTTTCCTCATGGTCCTTAAAATCTAAATTCCTTTAATGACTTACCAAGCTCTTAAACATAGGGTCCCTGTTTATCTTCCCAAGCTTGTATTCCTTTGATCACTCTCTTTTTCTCACCCTTGTACTCTTTAGCTTATATCTTCAGACATACAGAATAAGCAGCCCCTCCCCCTTTATCTAGTTTCCTTTCTTAAGCATTTATCCAAGTTAGAAAATGTAACTTGAATACACTTCCCCCTTTCACCTAACTCCATCTTCCCTTGATGTAGCTAACATGTTCACAAACTGAGTACCATGTTTTCTATGAAGATTTCCCTTACTATCTCTCTTGCAAGTTTTGGTTAGGTATCCCTTAAGTGTTTTCTCTTATTACCCTGAATTTAATATTATATGATTTAACACTGAACTATTACTATATTTGTCCATATCTTCCACTTCATGTGAGCTTCATGAAAACTGTAACTAGTGTCTACTTTGACAAATTCTCATTCATGCATTTTTTGCTGTAGTAAAAACAAATAACATGATGTCTACCATCTTAAAAATTTAAATGTACAGTACAGAATTGATAACTGAAAGTTCAAAGTTCTACAGCAGATCTTTAAGAAGTTTTTGATCTTGCATCACTGAAACTTTACACTAATTTCTCAGTTTCCCTAGGGCTTGGCAACCACCCTTATCTCTGCTTCTATAAGTTTGACTATTTTAGATGTCTCACGTAAGGGGAATAATGCACTTTTTGCCCTTCTGTACCTAGCTTATTTCACTTAGCAAAATTCCCTCAGGTTTCATCCATGTTGTCCCATAGGACGGTATTTCTTCCTTTTTTAAGACTGAATAATATTCTGCTATAGGTATATGCCACATTTTCTTTATCGTTTCACTTGTTCATGGATTTTTAAAAATTAATTTATTTTAATTGGAGGTTAATTTCTTTACAATATTGTGGTGGTTTTTGTCATATATTGACATGGATTACCCACAGGTGTACATGTGTCTGTCCATCCTGAACCCCACCTCCAACCACCCTCCCAACCCCATCCCTCTGGGTTTTCCCAGAGCACCAGCTCTGAGTGCCCTGCTTCATGAATTGAACTTGCATTGGTCATCTATTTTACATATGGTAATATACATGTTTAAATGTTGTTTTTTCAAATCATCCACCCTCCCCTTCTCCCACATAGTCCAAAAGTCTGTTCTTTGCATTTGTGTTTCTTTTGCTGACTTGCATATAGTATCATCATTATGATCTTTCTAAATTCCATATATATGCATTAATATACTGTATTGGTGTTTCTCTTTCTGACTTACTTTACTGTGTATAATAGGCTCCAGTTTCATCCACCTCATGAGAACTGACTCAAATGCATTCTTTTTGTTTAATAGCTGAGTAATATTCCATTGGGTATATGTACCACAACTTTCCCATCCATTTTATTTTTTTATTGAAGTATAGCTGACTTATAATGTTGTGTTAGTTTAAGGTGATTCTGAATACAGCAAAGTGACTTGGTTTCAGGTTTTTTTCAGCTTTTTTTTTTTTTTTCCATTATAGGCTATTGCAAGATATTGAATATAGTTCTTTGTGGAATACAGTAGGTCTTTGTTGATTATCTATTTAATGCATGGCCATGAGAATGTGTTTATCTCAAATTCCAAATTTATCCTTCCTCTACTCTTTCCCCCTTTGGTAAACTTAAGTTTGTTTTCTATATCTGTGGGTCTATTTCTGCTAGCAATATAATATGATATTTGTCTTTCTTTGGCTTACTTCACTTAATATGACAATCCTCAGGCCCACCTATGCTTCAAATAGCATTATTTTATTCTTTTTAATGGCTGAGTAATATTCCATTGTATATATGTATGACATCTTTAACCATTCCTCTGCTGATGGACTTTTAAGTAGCTTCTATGTCTTGGCTTGTTTGTGGTTGTTTAAGTTGCTTCCACAACTTGGCTATTGTGAATGATGTCACAGTGAACATGGGAGTCAAAATATCTCTTCAAGATATTGATTTAAATTATTTTAGATAAATACCCAGAAACCAAATTGCTGTATCATATAGTAATTCTATTTTTTGAGAAATTTATATTTATGTTTCATAGCACCTGAACAATTTTACATTGCTACCAGAAGTGCACAAAGATTTCTGTTTATTTATTTTGAAAATGGCTAACCTAACAGGTGTGAAGTGATATTTCACTGTGCTTATGATTTGCGTTTCTCTGTTGCTTAGTGATATTGAGTGTCTTTTTATATACTTGTTGGTCATTTGTATGCTTTCTTTTGAAAAATGTGCATTCAAAAAAAATTTGTTTCTCCAGTTGAATTTTCAGAGTTGCTTATAAATTTTGGAGAGTAATTTCTTATCGGGTATATGGTTACCAAATTTGTTTTTCCCATCCAGTACATTGGCTTGTCATTTCTTCCATTATCTTTTTGCCTTACAGAAACTTTTTGATTGAAGTCCCACTTATCTATTTTTATTCTTGTTTCCTGTGCTTTTGGTGTTATATTCAACAAATTGTCATCAAGACCAGTATTGTGAAACTTTCTCTTATGTTTTCATCTCAGAGATTTATAGTAACAGGTTTTACATTTAAGTCTGTAATCCATTTGGTGTTAATTTTTTGCCTATGGTGTAAGATAAGTGTCCAAATTCTGGGCTTCCCTGGTGGTCCTGTGGTTAAGAATCACCTGGAATGCAGAGGACACGGGTTCAATCCCTGGTCTGGGAATATTCTACATGTCCTAGGGCAACTAAACCCATGCAGCACAACTACTGAAGCCCACATGCTCTAGAGCCATGTTCCACAACTACTGAGCACACATGCCAAATTACTGAAGCCCATGTCCCATAGAGGCCATGCTTCACAATGAGAGAAGCTACCACAATAAGAAAGGTGTACAACACAACTAGAGAGTAGCCCCACTCACCACAGTTGGAGAAACCCAGGCCCCAGCAACAAAGACTCAGTGCAGTGAAATAAATAACTATATACATATATATGTATATTTATAAAAATAAAAGAATGAAAAGACCCATCATGAAAGCAAAGTTTTAAAGTGTTTATGAATGAATCTTTAATATAATGGATATGAAAATGTTAATTATTCAACTGTGTCCAACTCTTTGTATCCCCAGGCTCCTCTGTTCATGGAATTCTCCAGGCAAGAGTACCGGAGTGGGTAGCCATTCTCTTCTCCGGGGGATTTTCCTAACCCAGAGGTCGAACCCAGATCTCCTGCATTGCAGGCCAATTCTTTAACATCTGAGTAACCAAGGAAATCCCCTTTAACATATCAAAGGCCATATATGACAAGCCCACAGCAAATATTATTTTCAATGGTGAAAAACTGAAAGCATTTCATCTAAGATCAGGAACAAGATGAAGGTGCCCACTCTAGCCACTATTATTCAACATAGTTTTGGGAATCCTATATATGGTAACCAGAAAGAAAAAGAAATAAAAAGAATCTAGGTTGGAAAAGAAGTAAGAGTGCCATTGTTTGCAGATTACATGATACTATACATAGAAAATCCTAATGATGTCACCAGAAAATTACTAAAATTTACTAGAGCTAATCATTGAATTTAGTAAAATCACAAGATACAAAAAAAAAAAAGGATACAGAATTAATACACAGAAATCCCTTGCATTCCTATACACTAACAGCCAAAAATCAGATCAATTAAGCAAACAATCCCATCCACCATTGCAACAACAAAGAATAAAATACCTAGGAATAAACCTACCTAAAGAGAAAAAAGACCAGTATGCAGAAAACTGTAAGACACTGATGAAAGAAATCAAAGATGACACAAAGAGATGAAGAGATAAACCATGTTCTTGGGTTGGGAGAATCAATGTTGTGAAAATGACTACACTGCCCAAAAGAATCTACAGATTAAATGCAATCCTTATCTAATTACCAAAGGCCTTTTTCAAATAACTAGAAAATATTTTTTATAGTTTTTTAGGAAACACAAACGGCTCCTAACAACCAAAACAATCTTGAGAAACTGTCCTGACTTCAGACTATACTTCAAAACTATAATAATCAAAACAGTATGGTACTGGCACAAAAATAGAAATGCACATCAATGGAACAAGATAGAAAGTCAAGAGATAGACTCATACACCTACGGGAAAATTATCGTTGACAAAAGAGGCAAGAATATATAATGAAAAGAAGACAGTCTCTTCAATAAGCACTGGGAAAATTGGACAGATGCATTTAAAGAATAAAATTAGAACACTTCTTAAGACCAAACACAAAAGTAAACTCAAAATGCATTAAAGACCTGTATGTAAGAACAGACACTTAAAACTCTTAGAGGAAAACATAGGCAGAACACTCTGACATAAATCACAGCAAGATACTCTTTGACACACCTCCTAGAGGAAAGGAAATAACAAAAATAAACAAATGGGACTTAATAAAACTTTAAAAAAGTTTTATTTTTAAGTAAGATTAACTATGTATTCTCTCAGAAGGGGAGAATATAATTGCAAATGAAGCAACTCACAAAATGCAGAAGTTGACAAAGTCTCCAAATTATACAAGCAGATCATGCAGCTCAATATCAGAAAAACAAACAACCCAATCAAATGGACAAACGATGTAAACATACATTTCTCCAAAGAAGACAGAGATAGCCAATAAACACAAAAAAATGCTCAACCTCACTCATTATTAGAGAAATGCAAATCAAAACTAGAATGAGATATCATCTCACACTGGACAGAATGGCCATCATCGAATAATCTACAAATAAATGATGGAGGAAATTTGTAGAAAAAGGAACCCTCTTGTACAGTTGGTGGGAATACAAACTGATACAGCCACTACAGAGAACAGTACAAATATTACTTTAAAAATATTAGGAATATAGCTACCATATGACCCAGCAATCTCACTATGGGCATATAACCTGAGAAGACCATAATTTAAAAAGAGACATCTACTGCAATGTTCATTGCAGCACTATTTACAATAACCAGGATATAGAGGCAAGCTAGATGTCCATTAACAGATGAATGGATAAAGATGTGGTCCATATATATAATGGAAGATTACTCAGCCATAAAAAATAACAAAATTGAGTCAATTTTAGTGATGTGGATGAACCTAGAATCTGTTATACAAAGTAAATCAGAAAAAACAAATGTTGTCAATATTATATATCCATATATTAATGAATATATATGGAATCTAGCAAAATAGTACTGAGAAACCTATTTGATGAGCAGGAATAGAGATGCAGATGTAGAGAATGGACTTGTGCAAATAACAGGGGAAGGAGAGAGTGGGAAAAATTGAGAAGGTTGCATTGACATAAACATTACCATGTGAAAAATAGACAGCTAGTGCAAAGGCACTATGTAACACGGGGAGTTCAGCCTGGTACGCTGTGATGACCTAAAGGAATGGGATGTGGGATTGGGAGGGAGATTAAAGATGGAGAGGACATATGTATACTACAAACACAATATTTTGAAACAATTATCCTCCAATTAAAAAAAAAGTGTCCAACCAGATGGCTTCACAGCTGAATTCTACCAAAAATTTAGAGAAAAACTAACACCTATACTACTCAAACTCTTCCAGAAAATTGCAGAGGAAAGTAAACTTCCAAACACATTCTATGAGGCCCCCATCACCCTAATTCCAAACCAGACAAAGATGCCACAAAAAAAGAAAACTACAGGCCAATATCACTGATGAACATAGATGCAAAAATCCTTAACAAAATTCTAGAAAACAGAATCCAACAACATATTAAAGAGATCATACATCATGACCAAGTGGGCTTTATCCCAGGGATGCAAGGATTCTTCAATATCCACAAATCAATTAACGTAATACACCACATTAACAAATTGAAAGATAAAAACCATATGATCATCTCTATAGATGCAGAGAAAGCCTTTGACAAAATTCAACATCCATTTATGATTAAAACCCTCCAGAATGCAGGCATAGAGGGAACATACCTCAACATAATAAAAGCTCTATATGACAAACCCACAGCAAGCATTATCCTCAATGGTGAGAAATTGAAAGCATTTCCCCTAAAGTCACGAACAAGGCAAGGGTGCCACTCTCACCACTACGATTCAACATAGTCTTGGAAGTTTTGTCCATAGTAATCAGAGCAGAAAAAGAAGTAAAAGGAATCCAGAGAGGAAAAGAAGTGAAACTCTCGCTGTTTGCAGATGACATGATCCTCTACATAGAAAACCCTAAAGACTGTACCAGAAAATTGCCAGACCTAATCAAAGAATAAAGTTGCAGGATATAATATAAACACATAGAAATCCCTTGCATTCCTATACACTAACAATGAGAAAACAGAAAGAGAAATTAAGGAAACAATACCATTCACCATTGCAACAAAAAGAATAAAATACTTAGGAGTATATCTACCTAAAGAAACAAAAGACCTATATATAGAAAACTATAAAACAGTGATAAAAGAAATCAAAGAGGACACAAACAGATGGAGAAATATACCATGTTCATGGATTGGCAGAATCAATATTGTCAAAATGACTATACTACCCAAAGCAATCTATAGATTCAATGCAATCCCTATCAAGCTACCAACGGTATTTTTCACAGAACTAGACCAAAGAATTTCACAATTTGTATGGAAATACAAAAAACCTCGAATAGCCAAAGCAATCTTGAGAAAGAAGAATGGAACTGGAGGAATCAACCTGCCTGACTTCAGACTGTACTACAAAGCCACAGTCATCAAGACAGTATGGTATCAGCACAAAGACAGAGACATAGATCAATGGAACAGAATAGAAAGCCCAGAGATAAATCCACGAACCTATGGACACCTTATCTTTGACAAAGGACGCAAGAATATACAATGGAAAAAAGACAACCTCTTTAACAAGTGGTGCTGGGAAAACTGGTCAACCACTTGTAAAAGAATGAACCTAGAACACTTTCTAACACCATACACAAAAATAAACTCAAAATGGATTAAAGATCTAAATATAAGACCAGAGACTATAAAACTCCTAGAGGAGAACATAGGCAAAACACTCTCCGACATAAATCACAGCAGGATCCTCTATGACCCACCACCCAGAATATTGGAAATAAAAGAAAAATAAACAAATGGGACCTAATGAAACTTTAAAGCTTTTGCACAACAAAGGAAACTATAAGCAAGGTGAAAAGACAGCCCTCAGATTGGGAGAAAATAATAGCAAATGAAGCAACAGACAAAGGATTAATTTAAAAAATATACAAGCAACACCTGCAGCTCAATTCCAGAAAAATAAGTGACCCAATCAAAAAATGGGCCAAAGAACTAAACAGACATTTCTCCAAAGAAGACATACAGATGGCTAACAAACACATGAAAAGGTGCTCAACATCACTCATTATCAGAGAAATGCAAATCAAAACCACAAGGAGGTACCATTACACGCCAGTCAGGATGGCTGCTATCCAAAAGTCTACAAGCAATAAATGCTGGACAGGGTGTGGAAAAAGGGGAACCCTCTAATACTGTTGGTGGGAATGCAAACTAGTACAGCAGCTATGGAGGACAGTGTGGAGATTTCTTAAAAAACTGGAAATAGAACTGCCATATGACCCAGCAATCCCACTCCTGGGCATACACACCGAGGAACCCAGATCTGAAAGAGACACGTGCACCCCAATGTTCATTGCAGCACTGTTTATAATAGCCAGGACATGGAAGCAACCTAGATGCCCATCAGCAGACGAATGTATAAGGAAGCTGTGGTACATATACACCATGGAATATTACTCAGCCATTAAAAAGAATTCATTTGAATCAGTTCTAATGAGATGGGTGAAACTGGAGCCCATTATACAGAGTGAAGTATGCCATAAAGATAAACACCAATACAGTATACTAACCCATATATATGGAATTTAGAAAGATGGTAATGATAACCCTATATGCAAAACAGAAAAAGAGACATAGATGTATAGAACATACTTTTGGACTCTGTGGGAGAAGGCGAGGGTCGGATGTTTCGAGAGAACAGCATCGAAACATGTATATTATCTAGGGTGAAACAGATCACCAGCCCAGGTTGGATGCATGAGACAAGTGCTCGGGCCTGGTGCACTGGGAAGACCCAGACGGATCGGGTGGAGAGGGTGGTGGGAGGGGGGATCAGGATGGGGAATACATGTAAATCCATGACTGATTCATGTCAATGTATTGGAAAAACCACTACAATATTGTAAAATAATTAGCCTCCAAATAATAAAAAAAATGGGAAAAAAATTAAAAAATAATAAAACTGAAAATAAAAATGTGTCCAAGTTCATTCTTTTACATGTGGTTATCAAGTTATTAGGCAGTATTTCTTAAAGAAACAGTACCCTTTCTTTCCCCATTGTGTACTCTTGATACCTTGTTGAAGATCATTTACTGCATATATGTGGATTTATTCAGTTCTTTTAATTCTATTACACTGATTTGTATATCTGGTTTTATGCCAGTACCATAATGTTTTGATTACTGTAGCTTTGTAATGTATTTTGAAATCTAGAAAAATGAGGCTCCTGGCTTTGTTCTTCATAATCCAGATTTTTTATCTATTTTGGGATTTACTGTGGCTCCATATGGACTTAAAAATGCTTTTTCTATTTCTGTAAATAATAGTCTTTGATGTTTTCATAGGGATTTTAGTGAATATTAACATTATTTTAGGCAGTATTGATATTTTAATAAGATTGTATCTTTAGTCCATAGACATGGGATGTCTTTTTCCTTTAGTTGTGTCATTTTCCTTTAGTTGTGTCTTTTTCTATCATTTTTTGTAGTTTTTAACTTGTAAGTCTTTCATCTCCTTGGTTACATTTATTCTTAAGTATTTTATTGTATATGATTTTACTCTATGTGAAATTTTCCCTCTTAATTTCATTTTCAGTTTGTTCATCAATACTATATAGAAAAACAATTAATATTTGCATGTTTATTTTATAATCTTCAACTTTACCAAACCTTATGAAATTGTCTTAATTCTAATAGATTTTTTTATATAGTGCCTTATGTTGAGGTAATTTCTTTCTATTCCTAACTGTTGAGTTTTCCTTTTATGAAACAGTATTGAATTTTGTCAAATTCTTTTCCTAGATCTATTGAGATAATCATGTGATTTTTACACTTTATTGCATTAATATGTATATCATGTTGATGGATTTTCAAAAGTTGAAACACCCTTCCACACCAGGTAATCCTAGTTGGTCATGGTGTAAATTCTTTTTAAGATAATGTTTATTTTGGTTTGCTGGTATGTTGTTGAGGATTTTTGCATGTATGTTTATCAGGGATAGTGTCCTATAGTTTTCTTTTCTCATAGGGTCTTTCTATGATTTTTTATCAAGAAAATATTTATCAAAAAATGAGTTTGGAAGTGTTCTCTTCAATTTTTGGAAGGGTTTGAGAAAGATAGACGTTTATTCTTTTTTAAATGTTTGGTAGAATTTGTCAGTGAAACTCTCTTGTCCTGGAATTTTCCTTTTTGTGAGGTTTTTGATTACTGATTCAATCTCCCTAGTAGTTACAACTGTGTTCAGATTTTCTATATTTCATGATTCAGTGTCAACAGGTTGTATGTTTTTGGAATGTATCCATTTCTCCTATATTATCCAATTTTATGGCATATAATCATCCCTAACAGTATATTTTCATCCATTTCATTTCTGTGGCATTGGTTGTATTAACACCACTTTTAAAGTTTTGTTTATTTAAGTGTTCCCTTTTTTATTAGTCCAACTAAAGGTTTGTTTGATTTATGTTTTTTAACCTCTTAGTTTCATTGATATTTCTATTATTTTTCTATCTTCCATTTCTTTGCTGTAACTTCGCCAACCACCACCCCCCCCCCCGCCCCGCTATCATTTTATAATGTAGGGCTTACTTTGTTCTTCTTTCTCTAGTTTCACAAGGCACAAAGTTAGGTTGATTATCTAAAATCTTTTTACTTTAAATGTTGGTGTTTATCAGTATAAACTTCCCTGTTACTACCACTTATGCTGCAGCCCATAAGTTTTGGCATGTTGTGTTTACATTTATGTTTGTCTCAAGATATTTTCTTTCTTTTTGATTTCTTCTTTGAAGAGTTGCTTGAGAGTGTGCTGTTCAATTTCTGCATACTTGTGAATTTTCAAGTTTTTCTTCTGCTATTAATGTCTAGATTATTTTTCTGTAGTCTGTAAATGTACTTTTATGAAATCAATTTTCTTAACTTTATTAAGACTTACGTACTGACTTAATGTGATCCCTCCTATAGGATTTTCCATGTGCATTTGGGAAGAATGTATATTTTGGTTCTGTTGAGTAGCATGTTTGTAGAGACCACTTAGGTCAATTTGGATTGTAGTGTTTTTCAAGTCCTCTGTTTCCTTGTTTATCTCAATCTGAATATTCTCTTCATTATTCAAATTTAGGTACTGAAATTTCCTGCTATTATTGAATTGCCATTTTTCCTTCACTTATATCATTTTCATTATATATTTGGATGCTCTGATGTTGGGTATATAAATGCATATAATACCACCTTGGTGTGTTAAACATTTGGACATTATATAATGTCATTCTTGGCCTTTTTTGATAGTTTTGGTATAACATCCATTTTGTCTAAAGTAAATATGGCTGCTTCTGATCTCTGGTTAACATCTATATGGAATGTTGTTTTCCATCCTTCCCTTTTTAGCCTATGTGTGCTTGTAAATTTAAAGCTCTTGTGTGTGTGTGTGTGTATATATATACACACACATATATATATGTATATATATAATGTATAATATAATATATATAATATGTACAATATATACAAGTAAAGACATGTATAAGAAATATATATATATATATATATATATATATATATATATATATATATGTAAAGATAATATATGTAAGAGCAATAATGCATAGGAACCTGGAATGTTAGAACTGTGAATTAAGGTAAATTAGAAGTGGTCAAACAGGAGACAGCCAGAGTGAACATTGACATTTTAGGAATCCGTGAACTAAAATGGACTGGAATGGGTAAATTTAATTCAGATGATCATTATATCTGCTACTGTGGGCAAAAATCCCTTAGAAGAAAAGGATTAGCCCTCATAGTCAATGAAAGAGCCCAAAATACAGTACTTGGGTGCAGTCTCAAAAATGACAGAATGATCTTTTTACATTTCTAAGGCAAACCATTCAATATCAGAGTAATCCAAGTCTATGCCCTACCAGCAATGCTGAAGAAGCTGAAGTTGAATAGTTCTATGAAGACCTACAAGATCTTCTAGAACTAACACCCCCAACAGATGTCCTTTTCATCATAGGGGACTGGAATGTAAAAGTAAGGAGTCAAGACATACCTGGAGTAACAGGGAAGTTTGGCCTTGGAGTACAAAATGAGGCAGGGAAAAGGCTAACAGAGTTTTGCCAAGAGAATACACTGGTCATAGCAAACACCCTTTTTCAACAACACGTGAGAAGACTCTACACATGGACATCACCAGATGGTCAATACTGAAATCAGATTGTATTCAGCAACTAAAGATGGGGAAGCTCTATACAGTCAGTAAAAACAAGACTGAGAAATGACTATGGCTCAGATCATGAACTCCTTATTGCCAAATTCAGACTTATATTGAAGAAAGTAGGGAAAAACACTAGACCATTCAGGTATGACCTAAATCAAATTTCTTATGGTTATACAGTGGAAGTGACAAATAGATTCAAGGGATTAGATCTAATAGAGTGCCTGAAGAACTATGAACAGAGGTTTGTGACATTTTTGAGAAGGCAGTGATCAAAACCATCCCCAAGAAAAAGAAATGTAAAAAGACAAAGTGGTTGTGTGAGGAGACCTTACATATAGCTGAGAAAAGAAGAGAAGCTAAAGGCAAATGAGAAAAGGACAGCTATACCCATTTGAATGCAGAGTTCCAAAGAAGAGCAAGGAGAGATAAGAAAGCCTTCCTCAGTGATCAGTGCAAGAAATAGAGGAAAACAATAGAATGGGAAAGACTAGAGATCTCTTCAAGAAAATTAGAGACACCAAGGGAACATTTCATGCAAAGATGGGCACAATAAAGGACAGAAATGGTATGGACCTAACAGAAGCAGAAGATATTAAGAAGAGGTGGCAATAATACACAGAAGAACTGTACAAAAAAGATCCTCACGACCCAGATAACCGCAATGGTGTGATCACTCACCTAGAGCCAGACATCCTGGAACACGAAGTCAAGTGGGCCTTAGGAAGCATCACTATGAACAAAACTAGTGGAGGTGATGGAATTCCAGTTGAGCTATTTCAAATCCTAAAAGATGATGCTGTTGAAGTGATGCACTCAATATGCTGGCAAATTTGGAAAACTCAGCAGTGTCCACGGGACTGGAAAAGGTAAGTTTTAATTCTAATCTCAAAGAAAGGCAATGTCAAAGAATGTTCAAACTACCACAAAATTGGATTCATCTCACGTGCTAGCAAAGTAATGCTAAAAATTCTCCAAGCAAGGCTTCAAAAATACATGAACTATGAACTTCCTGATGTTCAAGATGGATTTGGATAAGGCAGAGGAACCAGAGATTAAATTGCCCACATCCATTGGATCATAGAAAGAGCAAGAGAGTTCCAGAAAAGTATTTACTTTATTGATGATGCCAAAGTCTTTGACTGTGTAGATCACAACAAACTGTGGAAAATGCTTCAAGAGATGGGAATACAGTGCCATCTGACCTGCCTCCTGAGAAATCTGTATGCAGTTCAATAAGCAATCATTAGAAGTGGGCATGGAACAACAGACTGATTCCAAATCAGCAAAGGATCATGTCAAGGCTGTATATTGTCACCCTGCTTATATAACATATATACAGAGTGCATCATGCAAAATGCCAGACTACATGAAGCACAAGCTGAATCAAGATTGCTGGGAGAAGTATCAACAACCTCAGATACACAGATGACATGACCCTTATCGCAGAAAGTGAAGAAGAACTAAAGAGCCTCTTGATGAAAGTGAAAGAGGAGAGTGAAAAAGCCAGCTTAAAACTCAACATTCAAAAAACTAATATCATGGTATCCAGTCCCATCACTCTATGGCAAATAGACGGGGAAACAACAGAAACAATGGCAAACTTTATTTTGAGGGGCTCCAAAATCACTGCAGATGGTGATTGCAGCCATGAAATTAAAAGACACTTGCTCTTTGGAGGAAAAGCTATGACCAACCTAGACTGCATATTAAAAAGCAGAGACACGGGAAGGAGGTTCAAAAGGGAGGGCATTTATGTATACCTATGACTGATTCATGTTGAGGTTTGACAAAAAAAAAAAAAAAAAAAAAAAATCTGTAAAGCAATTATTTTTTTTTTTAATTTTTTTATTAGTTGGAGGCTAATTACTTCACAACATTTCAGTGGGTTTTGTCATACATTGATATGAATCAGCCATAGATTTACACTTATTCCCCATCCCGATCCCCCCTCCCATCTCCCTCTCCACCCGATTCCTCTTGGTCTTCCCAGTGTACCAGGCCCGAGCACTTGTCTCATGCATCCCACCTGGGCTGGGGATCTGTTTCACCATAGATAGTATACATGCTCTTCTTTTGAAACATCCCACCCTCACCTTCTCCCACAGAGTTCAAAAGTCTGTTCTGTATTTCTGTGTCTCTTTTTCTGTATTGCATATAGGGTTATCGTTACCATCTTTCTAAATTCCATATATATGTGTTAGTATGCTGTAATGTTCTTTATCTTTCTGGCTTACTTCACTCTGTATAAGGGGCTCCAGTTTCATCCATCTCATTAGGACTGGTTCAAATGAATTCTTTTTGACGGCTGAGTAAAATTCCATGGTGTATATGTACCACAGCTTCCTTATCCATTCATCTCCTGATGGGCATCTAGGTTGCTTCCATGTCCTGGCTATTATAAACAGTGCTGCGATGAACATTGGGGTGCACGTGTCTCTTTCAGATCTGGTTTCCTCAGTGTGTATGCCCAGAAGTGGGATTGCTGGGTCATATGGCAGTTCTATTTCCAGTTTTTTAAGGAATCTCCACACTGTTTTCCATAGTGGCTGTACTAGTTTGCATTCCCACCAACAGTGTAAGAGGGTTCCCTTTTCTCCACACCCTCTCCAGCATTTATTGCTTGTAGACTTTTGGATAGCAGCCATCCTGGCTGGTGTGTAATGGTACCTCATTGTGGTTTTGATTTGCATTTCTCTAATAATGAGTGATGTGGAGCACCTTTTCATGTGTTTGTTAGCCATCTGTATGTCTTCTTTGGAGAAATGTCTGTTTAGTTCTCTGGCCCATTTTTTGATTGGGTCATTTATTTTTCTGGAATTGAGCTGCAGGAGTTGCTTGTATATTTTTGAGATTAATCCTTTGTCTGTTGCTTCATTTGCTATTATTTTCTCCCAATCTGACGGCTGTCTTTTCACCTTACTTATAGTTTCTTTTGTAGTGCAAAAGCTTTTAAGTTTCATCAGATCCCATTTGTTTAGTTTTGCTTTTATTTCCAATATTCTGGGAGGTGGGTCATAGAGGATCTTGCTGTGATTTATGTCGGAGAGTGTTTTGCCTATGTTCTCCTCTAGGAGTTTTATAGTTTCTGGTCTTACATTTAGATCTTTAATCCATTTTGAGTTTATTTTTGTGTATGGTGTTAGAAAGTGTTCTAGTTTCATTCTTTTACAAGTGGTTGACCAGTTTTCCCAGCACCATTTGTTAAAGAGGTTGTCTTTTTTCCATTGTATATCCTTGCCTCCTTTGTCAAAGATAAGGTGTCCATAGGTTCGTGGATTTATCTCTGGGCTTTCTATTCTGTTCCATTGGTCTATATTTCTGTCTTTGTGCCAGTACCACACTGTCTTGATGACTGTGGCTTTGTAGTAGAGTCTCAAGTCAGGCAGGTTGATTCCTCCAGTTCCATTCTTCTTTCTCAAGATTACTTTGGCTATTCGAGGTTTTTTGTATTTCCATACAAATTGTGAAATTCTTTGGTCTAGTTCTGTGAAAAATACCGTTGGTAGCTTGATAGGGATTGCATTGAATCTATAGATTGCTTTGGGTAGAATAGCCATTTTGACAATATTGATTCTTCCAATCCATGAACACGGTATGTTTCTCCATCTGTTTGTGTCCTCTTTGATTTCTTTCATCAGTGTTTTATAGTTTTCTATGTATAGGTCTTTTGTTTCTTTAGGTAGATATACTCCTAAGTATTTTATTCTTTTTGTTGCAATGGTGAATGGTATTGTTTCCTTAATTTCTCTTTCTGTTTTTTCATTGTTAGTATATAGGAATGCAAGGGATTTCTGTGTGTTAATTTTATATCCTGCAACTTTACTATATTCATTGATTAGTTCTAGTAATTTTCTGGTAGAGTCTTTAGGGTTTTCTATGTAGAGGATCATGTCATCTGCAAACAGTGAGAGTTTCACTTCTTTTCCTATCTGGATTCCTTTTACTTCTTTTTCTGCTCTGATTGCTGTGGCCAAAACTTCCAACACTATGTTGAACAGTAGTGGTGAGAGTGGGCACCCTTGTCTTGTTCCTGATTTCAGGGGAAATGCTTTCAATTTTTCACCATTGAGGGTGATGCTTGCTGTGGGTTTGTCATATATAGCTTTTATTATGTTGAGGTATGTTCCTTCTATTCCTGCTTTTTGGAGAGTTTTAATCATAAATGAGTGTTGAATTTTGTCAAAGGCTTTCTCTGCATCTATTGAGATAATCATATGGTTTTTATCTTTCAATTTGTTAATGTGGTGTATTACATTGATTGATTTGCAGATATTGAAGAATCCTTGCATTCCTGGGATAAAGCCCACTTGGTCGTGGTGTATGATTTTTTTAATATGTTGTTGGATTCTGTTTGCTAGAATTTTGTTAAGGATTTTTGCATCTATGTTCATCAGTGATATTGGCCTGTAGTTTTCTTTTTTTGTGGCATCTTTGTCAGGTTTTGGAATTAGGGTGATGGTGGCCTCATAGAATGAGTTTGGAAGCTTACCTTCTTCTGCAATTTTCTGGAAGAGTTTGAGTAAGGTAGGCGTTAGCACTTCTCTAAATTTTTGGTAGAATTCAGCTGTGAAGCCATCTGGTCCTGGGCTTTTGTTTGCTGGAAGATTTTTGATTACAGTTTCGATTTCCTTGCCTGTGATGGGTCTGTTAAGATCTTCTATTTCTTCCTGGTTCAGTTTTGGCAGGTTATACTTTTCTAAGAATTTGTCCATTTCATCCAAGTTGTCCATTTTATTGGCATAGAGCTGCTGGTAGTAGTCTCTTATGATCCTTTGTATTTCAGTGTTGTCTGTTGTGATCTCTCCATTTTCATTTCTAATTTTGTTAATTTGGTTCTTCTCTCTCTGTTTCTTAATGAGTCTTGCTAATGGTTTGTCAATTTTGTTTATTTTTTCAAAAAACCAGCTTTTAGCTTTGTTGATTTTTGCTATGGTCTCTTTAGTTTCTATTGCATTTATTTCTGCCTTAATTTTTAAGATTTCTTTCCTTCTGCTAACCCTGGGGTTCTTCATTTCTTCCTTCTCTAATTGCTTTAGGTGTAGAGTTAGGTTATTTATTTGGTTTTTTTCTTGTTTCTTGATGTAAGCCTGTAATGCTATGAACCTTCCCCTTAGCACTGCTTTTACAGTGTCCCATAGGTTTTGGGTTGTTGTGTTTTCATTTTCATTCATTTCTATGCATATTTTTATTTCTTTTTTGATTTCTTCTATGATTTGTTGGTTATTCAGAAGCGTGTTATTTAGCCTCCAGGTGTTTGAATTTTTAACAATTTTTTTCCTGTAATTGAGATCTAATCTTACTGCACTGTGGTCAGAAAAGATGACTGGAATGATTTCAATTTTTTTGAATTTTCCAAGACCAGATTTATGGCCCAGGATGTGATCTATTCTGGAGAAGGTTCCGTGTGCACTTGAGAAAAAGGTGAAGTTGATTGTTTTGGGGTGAAATGTCCTATAGATATCAATTAGGTCTAGCTGGTCCATTGTGTCATTTAAAGTTTGTGTTTCCTTGTTAATTTTCTGTTTGGTTGATCTATTCATAGTTGTGAGTGGGGTATTAAAGTCTCCCACTATTATTGTGTTACTATTAATTTCCTCTTTCATACTCGTTAGTGTTTGCCGTACATATTGCGGTGCTCCTATGTTGGGTGCATATATATTTATAATTGTTATATCTTCTTCTTGGATTGATCCTTTGATCATTATGTAGTGTCCTTCTTTGTCTCTTTTCACAGCTTTTATTTGAAAGTCTATTTTATCTGATATGAGTATTGCGACTCCTGCTTTCTTTTGGTCTCCATTTGCATGAAATATTTTTTTCCAGTCCTTCACTTTTAGTCTGTATGTGTCTCTTGTTTTGAGGTGGGTCTCTTGTAGACAGCATATATGGGGGTCTTGTTTTTGTATCCATTCAGCCAATCTTTGTCTTTTGGTTGGGGCATTCAACCCATTTACATTTAGGGTAATTATTGATAGGTGTGGTCCCGTTGCCATTTACTTTGTTGTTTTGGGTTCACGTTTATACAACCTTTCTGCATTTCCTGTCTAGAGAAGATCCTTTAGCATTTGTTGAAGAGCTGGTTTGGTGGTGCTGAATTCTCTCAGCTTTTGCTTATCTGTAAAGCTTTTAAATTCTCCTTCATATCTGAATGAGATCCTTGTTGGATACAGTAATCTAGGTTGGAGGGTTTCTATTGATAGATCAGCTGTTATCCTTATGGGAATCCCTTTGTGTGTTATTTGTTGTTTTTCCCTTGCTGCTTTTAATATTTGTTCTTTGTGTTTGATCTTTGTTAGTTTGATTAATATGTGTCTTGGGGTGTTTCGCCTTGGGTTTATCCTGTTTGGGACTCTCTGGGTTTCTTGGACTTGAGTGGCTATTTCCTTCCCCATTTTAGGGAAGTTTTCAGCTATTATCTCCTCGAGTATTTTCTCATGGCCTTTCTTTTTGTCGTCTTCTTCTGGAACTCCTATGATTCGAATGTTGGGGCATTTCACAGTGTCCCAGAGGTCCCTGAGGTTGTCCTCATTTCTTTTGATCCTTTTTTCTTTTTTCCTCTCTGCTTCATTTATTTCCACCATTTTATCTTCTACCTCACTTATCCTATCTTCTGCCTCCGTTATTCTACTCTTGGTTCCCTCCAAAGTGTTTTTGATCTCATTCATTGCATTGTTCATTTTTAATTGACTCTTTTTTATTTCTTCTAGGTCTTTATTAAACAATTCTTGTATCTTTTCAATCTTTGTCTCCAGGCTATTTATCTGTAACTCCATTTTGTTTTCAAGATTTTGGATCATTTTTATTATCATTATTCTAAATTCTTTTTCAGGTAGATTCCCTATCTCCTCCTCTTTTGTTTGACTTGGTGGGCATTTTTCATGTTCCTTTACCTGTTGGGTATTTCTTTGCCTTTTCATCTTGTTTAGATTGCTGTGTCTGGAGTGGACTTTCTGTATTCTGGAGGTCTGTGGTTCCTTTTTATTGTGGAGGATTTACCCAGTGGGTGGGGTTAGACGATTGGCTTGTCAAGGTTTCCCGGTTAGGGAAGCTTGCGTCAGTGTACTGGTGCGTGGAACTTGATTTCTTCTTTTTGGAGAGCAATGGAGTGCCCAGTAATGAGTTTTGAGATGGGTCTATGTGTTAGGTGTGACCTTGGGCAGCCTGTATGTTGACATTCTGGGCTATGTTCCTGCGTTGCTGGAGAATTTGCGTGGTATGTCTTGCTCTAAAACTTATTGGCTCTTGGGTGGTGGTTGGTTTCAGTGTAGGTATGGAGGCTTTTGGACGGTCACTTATTACTTAAAGTTCCATGTAGTCAGGAGTTTTCTGGTGTTCTCAGGTTTTGGGCTTAAGTTTCCTGCCTCTGGATTTCAGTTTTATTCTTCCTGTAGTCTCAGGACTTCTCCAACTATACAGCACTGATAATAAAACTTCTAGGTTAATGGCGAAAAGATTCTCCCCCATTAGGGACACCCAGAGAGGTTCACAGAGTTACATGAACAGGAGAAAAGGGAGGAGGGAGATAGAGATGAGCAGGAGGAGAAAAAGGGGGACTCAAGAGGAGAGAGACAGATCTACACAGCTGTCTGTTCCCAGAGTGTTCTCCGTATCTCAGACACCTACAAGGATTCACAGAATTGGATTGGGAAGAGAAGGGGAAAGGAGGAAATAGAGGTGTTCTGAGGTAGAAAACAGAGTGTCAAGATTGGGAGAGAATAATCTTCGGTTTAAAGATAGGGCTTCTCTTTTTTTTTTTTTTTTTTTGTAAGGTTATAGTGTAGTGAAAATGAAAATGAAGAGTAGTAGAGGAGTACTAGAGGACTTTAAAAGAAATAAGAGAAAAAGAAAAATAGAAAATAAAAGAGAAAACGGAAAGGAAAAAAAAGAAGAAAAAAGAAAAAAAAAGAAAAAGAAAAAAAACAAAAAAAAAAAAAGAAAGAAAGAAAAAAAAAATTTTTTTCCCCCTAATTAAAAAAATCGTAAAAATCTATGAAAATGAAAGTTAAGGAGTAATGGGGGAGTAATAGGGAATTTTAAAGGAAAATAAAAGAGAAAAAATAAAAAAGAAAAAATATAAAAAGAAAAAAATTTTTTTTTTTTTTTTTCCTTACTTAGAAAAAAAAAAGTAAAAATATATCTAGGAGTTTCTCTGGAGCTGTTGCGGTCAGTGTGGGTTCGACTCAGTTTCAGATAGCTCCTCGTTCCAGCTTACACTTCTCGATATCTACAGGGCCCTTCCGGTGAAGTCGGTGTTTTCTACAGGGATTTTAATCTGTTGCACCAGTCCCTTCTGAAGCGGTTCCCTTTGTTTATTTGGCTTCTGTTTGCCGGTCTCTTCAGAGCCTCATTTCCGCCCTGACACAGGCGGGCGGAGGTGGACTCTTATTCAGGTAGCTAGTTCCGTTGCGCTGCTGGGAGGGGCTGACGCTGCGGAGATGGGCTGGCGCTGCGGGGCGGGGCTGACGCTGCGGGGAGGGGCTGGCCCTGCGGGGGCGGGCTGGCGCTGCCGGGAGGGGCTGACGCTGCTTTCTCCGTCTGCGCTGCTCAGGCTCCCGGCTGTTCTATATGGAGCGCGCCCCGCACTGCGCTAGGTTTCAGCCCTCGGGTGTTACACAAAAGCGCGGAAGGAAAAGCTGCGCCTGCTCTCTGTGCCTTCCCCATCAGAGCAGTCCAGGCAGCGAGGGGCTTGATGGGCGCGCTATCCCCAGGTGTGGCGGACTCACTCCCTTCCGCGGACCCAGTCTCAGTTTCTGCTGGCGCCAGTCGGGTGCGCGCGCCTTCCGCCCTCTGCGTCCCCAGCCCCAGTCCCCGCCCGCGCCGGTCGGGTGCCTGCGCCCTGTGTCTCGCCGCGACCTTCCCCTCCCCCCTGCCTCCTGCCTCCTGCCTCTGGCGGGGCTGGGCCGGTCCGCAGCCTGCGAGCTCTTCTCGGGACTTTCTCCGTCCCTTTGTTCTGCGAACGGCCGGCAGTGTGTTCCGGCCGGTTAATTTTCTCTCTCTCTTTTGGTCTCCCACAGTTCAAGTTGGCACCTCACAGAAGCTCCCTCTGATTGTCCTCAGGGCACTCAGGCCCGGACCCTAGCCCAAGCAAGGCCGCCTAAGACTCCCTTCCCGGGACGGGTCTCCGTCCTTAGCTCTTTTGTCTCACTTTTTATCTTTTATATTTTGTCCTACCTCCTTTCGAAGACAATGGTCTGCTTTTCTGGGCGCCTGATGACCTCAGCTAGCGATCAGAAGTTGTTTTGTGAAGTTTGCTCTGCATTCAGTTATTCTTTTGATGAATTTGTAGGAGAGAAAGTGGTCTCCCCGTCCTACTCCTCCGCCATCTTGGCTCCTCCCCCCAGCAATTATTTTTAAATTAAAAAAAAAAAGCAGAGACATTACTTTGCCAAAAAATGTCTGTCTAGTCAAAGCTATGTTTTTTTTTTTTCCAGTAGTCATGTATGGATGTGAGGGTTGGTGTATAAAGAAAGCTGAGTGCCAAAGAATTGATGCTTTTGAACTGTGATGTTGGAGAAGACTCTTGATAGTCCATTGGACTGCAAGGAGATCAAACTAGTTAAATGAGATCAGTCCTGAATATTCATTGGAAGGACTTGATAGTCCATTGGACTGCAAGGAGATCAAACTAGTTAAATGAGATCAGTCCTGAATATTCATTGGAAGGACTTGATAGACCATTGGACTGCAAGGAGATCAAACTAGTCAAATGAGATCAGTCCTGAATATTCTTTGGAAGGACTGATGCTCAAGCTGAAACTCCAATACTTTGGCCACCTGATGCGAAGAATTGACTCTTTGGAAAATACCCTGACGCTGGGAAAGATTGAAAGCATAAGGAGAACGGGACGACAGAGGATGTGATGGTTGAATGGCATCCCCTACTCAATGGACATGAGTTTGAGCACACTCCAGGAGCTGGTGAAGTACAGGGAAGCCTGGCATGCTGTAGTCCATGGGATCACAAAGAGTCTTATGCGACTGAGTGACTGAATTGATTAGAAAATAAGAATATATTAGAAAGTAAGAGTTTTTTTCCTAGGTAAAAATTTCATGATGTTTTGATTCTACTTGTTTGACTTAATATGTATATAATGCTGGATTTCTAGTCTATATTCACTCACAATTTTTATATAGTCCCATGTATTTTGGCTTCTAGTAAGTATTACTACTGAAATTTAGATAGTTTATTGTCTTAGTGATTAAAATAAAATTGAATGAGGCTTGAACTTTCTAATCCATTTCTGAGAATATAAAGAAATATTCTGTTGTAAAAAAACAGGAAATTACCATGTAATACAGTATCATTTCTTAAGTACAGATTTTGTTTTAATCTCATAAAATTTTATACTAATGCCCATTATTTGTTTTCATACCTTATTCAAGACTCCACATTGTATTTAATTGCATTGAGCACCTTTAGCTGCATGTAACAAATTATGGTAAATTCTCTTTTCAGTTTTTTTTTCTATTACAAATATTTTCTAATTTTCTTTGTTATGGCTTCTAGATAAACCCTTCATTTAAAAGTGGACATTTCATCTCCAAATACATGGGATTCTTAAAGTATCTTTGATATTAATTTCTAAGTTAAGTTCTTTCTTCTCTGCAATCACCCTCCATATATTTTCATTTTTATAACTCTATTGAGGCTTTCAATAGCCAAGTCAAAGATCTCTCTTGGTAAATGTCAAACTGCCCTTGATAATATGTGGATTATTTTCAAATATGTTTTGATATTGATATCTAACATAATTTCCCAGTAATAAGAGAACAGACTCTGTGATTTCAGCATCTTTAGACCATGAAAGTTGTGTGCCTGTTCTTGTCTCTGGATATGTTCCAGTGTCTCCTAGTTTATAGTCTATGGGTACTTGAATAGAATTTGTAACCTATAGTTACAGTTGTAACCTACAGTTGTGTGAAAATTTTATAAACCTTAATTATGTCAAATTGGTTCATAATGCTTTTCAGGTCTACTATATTTTTCTATTTCTCTGTACATTCATTCTATACATTTTTGAGAGTTTGATATTGAAGCTCCAACTAAAAATCTTAATTTATCTATTTAAAATAAGCAATTGTAGTATATATTGGAACTATATGTAACTTTGTTCAATATTTTCCAAGTCTCCTGTAAATGTGTTATCATATTTTCATAATTAGAAAAATAGAAAGATAAAAATATAAATTGTGTATCACTTTATCAGCAAAGATTTGTTTCTTGTTATTTTTGTTCACTCAGCAACTCTACTGACTTGGAATTTTAATCCATTTACAATGAAAGAATTATTGATAGGGAAGGACTTGCTGTTGTCATTTTATTGATTATTTTCCATTTGTCTTATACCTTTTTGTCTCTTTTTCTCTCTAGATCTCTTCCTTTGTGTTTTGTTGCTTTCTTACAGTTACATGTTTTGATTGTTTTGTTTTCTTTTGTGTGTTGTATTTATTTTTCTTTGTGGTTTCCATAGTGATTTTAAAAAATCTAATAGTTAAAGATATTTAAACTGATAACTTCAAACTATACATTTTTACTTCTCAACAGATACAGATTTTATGGTAGTAATGTCAGAAATTACATTTTTTATATTGTGTTTCTGTAACATTTTAATAGTCGTAGTTATTTTTTTATAATTTTGTATTTTAGTTTCTCTATCAGAATTAACATTGATTTATATGCTACTGTTGCATTCATATGGTAGTCTGTATTTGTCTATATATTTACCCTTACCAGTGAGCTTTATACTTTTATATGCTTTTGTGTTCCTGTTTATAATCCTTTCACTTCAACTTAAAAGACTTCCTTTGGCCTTTATTGCAAGGCAAATCTAGTAGTAATGAACTACCTCAGCTTTTGTTTATCTGACAAAGTCTATTTCATCTTCATTTTTGAAGGATAATTTTGATTGCATTTCTTTTTTGGCAGGGTTTTTTTTTTTTTTTTTTTTTTTTAATTCTCTGAATCTATCAACTGACTCCCTTCTGGTTTGCAAGATACCTTTGGAGAAGTCTGCTGATGGTTTTATGGGTGTTCTCTTATACATAAAAAGCTCTTTGATTTTCTCTTGCTGTTTTCAAAACCCTTCCTTTTGACAATTTGATTATAAAGTGTGTCAGCATGGATTTCTTTGGATCATATTTAGAGAATTTTGGGTTTCTTGAATCTGAATGTTTATTTCTTTCTCTAGATTTAGGAAGTGTTAGGCCATTATTTCTCTGAAGTTTCTGCCCCTTTCTCTCTCTCCCTCCCAAAATTCCCACAATACATATATTTGTCTGTTTGCTAGTTATTCATAAGTCCTTAAGCTTTTTTCTTCCTTTTTTTCATTCTTTTATCTTCTTTTTGTCTTCTGAATGGATAATTCCAATTGATTTGTCTTTGTTATTGCTGATTCTTTCTTCTATTTGATCAAGTTTGGTGTTGAGCCTTTCTTGCAAATCATTTGGTTTGGTTACTGTATTTTTCAGTTCCAAAATTTCTGTTGTTAAAATACACTTCTTCCTTGTTGAAATTCTCAGTTTGCTCATGTAGTATCATTTTTCTAATTTCATAGACTATCTTTACAATGTTTATTTTTAAAAATTTTGTTATATAGTTCCTGTAATTACCTTTCTTTAAGAAGTTTTTTGAGGCTTATTTTGTTATTTTGTTTGGGCAATTTTTACTTGTTTCTTTGTGTTCCTTGTAACTTTATGTTGATATCAGTGTATTTGGAAAACAACTACCTCCCTCATTCTTTATGAATTGTATTTATAGATGGGAAGAAGATCCTCAATCAACTTTAGAGATTCTGGGAGGCATGTCAAATCTTTTCTTTGGATGTGTCTTCTTTGAACTTGCACATGTAAATTCCTAATTAGAAGGAACTGCTGTTTTTGTTTTGTGTTTGCTTTTGATTTTTACCCAGGCATTTATAATATCTTGCTCCCTCTGGTGTTTGTCTGTAATACTGCATGACCTATAGAGCAACAGCAGTATACCACCATTTTTTTTTTTTTCTCCCAGTGTCCCTCTGGCATTTGGAGTATATTGGATTTTTCATCACTGTGACACATGTTAGACTGAGACTAGTCCCTCACATGGCCCACTTAAAAGTGAATGTTATACATGAGTTTCAGTCCTTCTCTCCCACAAGATTAGCCATGGCTGTGATTTTTCCCAACCAGGTTGTGCTGAGCCAGGGGGAGGGGTCTGGTAGTGAGTGGGTAAGATTCCTAACATTCCTCTTTAATCTCAGCAGTCTGCAGACACCTAGAGTATACTATATCTCTTCAGTGCTCAGAACCTAGTGGTAAATAAGCTGCTCCCATGGGCAGCCCTCTAAAAATCCAGAACTTTGTACAGATGCTTCAACACTTTCTCTCCCTAGGGAGAAGCTAGGATTCGAGGGTTTTCACTACTCTGTTCTGTGCCAGCTAGAGGGAAGGACTATTGCCAGTAAGAGCTTACTTGTCCATACCTTTGCCTTTGTTCTCAGAAACTCCCAAACTGGAGACTTTT
Organism: Cervus elaphus; assembly: GCF_910594005.1. Taxonomy (NCBI): domain Eukaryota; kingdom Metazoa; phylum Chordata; class Mammalia; order Artiodactyla; family Cervidae; genus Cervus; species Cervus elaphus. The sequence goes on from NC_057848.1 coordinate 92,829,117, forward strand.
CCTGTCTGTGTTCAGACTGAGGCAAGACAGAAACTACTCCTTTGGGAAGCCTTCTTAAAACTCAGAACATTGACACAGGGACATATGCTCCTGTTCTCTCCTTCCTTCCCTGGGGAGAAGCTGAGAACCTGAGTATTTCTTTTTAATCATGAGATACTGTGCCGGGTAGAGGGATTATGGTAATAGGGTGCCACAAATTTTCCAACTGGCTTCAATGCAACTGGTTTCATGCTCAAGGGTGATCTCTATAATCCTCTAGAGGAAATTTGTCCCTGTATGGTAGTTGAATGATTCAACTACACTTGTGTCTGTGGGAGGAAAACAGCTCTGAGGACTCTTATCTCACTACCTTGCTGAGAGCATTCTCACACATACTTGGATTTTTTGAATTTTTAAATTAACAGCCATTGTATATATCATTACAAAGACCAACTAAATGCACTATTTTTCTTTAACAAGGTGAGGAAAGAAGTAATTTATTATTCAAAGACATAATTTAAACCAAAACAGCAATGAGCTGTCATTTCAGATGTAAAATTGGCAAATACTTTTAAAAATGAAAATGAAAATCAAAGAGGACACAAATAGATGGAGAAACATACCGTGTTCATGGATTGGAAGAATCAATATTGTGAAAATGACTATACTACCCAAAGCAATCTATAGATTCAATGCAATCCCTATCAAGCTACAAAAGATATTCTTCACAGAACTAGAACAAATAATTTCCCAATTTGTATGGAAATACAAAAAACGTTGAATAGCCAAAGCAATCTTGAGAAAGAAGAATAGAACTGGAGGAATCAACCTGCCTGACTTCAGGCTATACTACAAAGCCACAGTCATCAAGACAGTATGATACTGTCACAAAGACAGAGACATAGATCAATGGAACAGAATAGAAAGCCCAGAGATAAATCCACATACCTATGGACACCTTATCTTCATCAAAGGAGGTAAGAATATACAATGGAAAAAAGACAACCACTTTAACAAGTGGTGCTGGGAAAACTGGTCAACCACTTGTAAAAGAATGAAACTAGAACACTTTCTAACACCATACACAAAAATAAACTCAAAATGGATTAAAGATCTAAATGTAAGACCAGAATCTGTAAAACTCCTAGAGGAGAATATAGGCAAAACACTCTAACATAAATCACAGCAAGATCCTCTATGACCCACTTCCCAGAATACTGGAAATAAAAGCAAAAATAACCAAATGGGACCTAATTAAACTTAAAAGCTTTTGTACAACAAAGGAAACTATAAGCAAGGTGAAAAGACAGCCTTCAGAGTGGGAGAAAATAATAGCAAACGAAGAAGCAGACAAAGGATTAATCTCAAAAATATACAAGCAACACCTGCAGCTCAATTCCAGAAAAATAAATGACTCAATCAAAAAATAGGCCAAAGATCTAAACAGACATTTCTCTAAGGAAGACATACAGATGGCTAACAAACACATGAAAAGATGCTCAACATCACTCATTATCAGAGAAATGCAAATCAAAACCACAATAAGGTAACCATTACACGCCAGTCAGGATGGCTGCTATCCAAAAGTCTACAAGCAATAAATGCTGGAGAGGGTACAGAGAAAAGGGAACCCTCTTACACTGTTGGTGGGAATGCAAACTAGTATAGCCGCTATGGAGAACAGTGTGGAGATTTCTTAAAAAACTGGAAATAGAACTGTCATATGACCCAGCAATCCCACTCCTGGGCATACACACCAAGGAAACCAGATCTGAAAGAGACACATGTACCCCAATGTCCATCACAGCACTATTTATAATAGCCAGGACATGGAAGCAACCTAGATGCCCATCAGCAGACGAATGGATTAGAAAGCTATGGTACATATACACAATGGAATATTACTCAGCCATTAAAAAGAATACATTTGAATCAGTTCTAATGAGATGGATGAAACTGAAACCCACTATACAGAGTGAAGTAAGCCAGAAAGATAAACACTAATACAGTATACTAACCCATATATATGAAATTTAGAATGATGGTAACAATAATCCTATATGCAAGACAGAAAAAGAGACACAGATGTATAGAACAGACCTTTGGACTCTATGAGAGAAGGCGAGGGTGGGATGATCTGAGAGAATAGCATTGAAACATGTATATTATCAACTGTGAAACAGATCACCAGTCCAGGTTGGATGCATGAGACAGGTGCTCGGGGCTGGTGCACTGGGATATTCCAGAGGGATGGGATGGGGAGGGAGGTAGGAGGGGGGTTCAGGATGGGGAACACATGTAAATCCATGGCTGATTCTTGTCAATGTATGGCAAAAACCACTACAATATTGTAAAGTAATTAGCCTCCAACTAATAAATTTTTTTTAAAAAATTAAAAAAAATAAAAATGAAAATGCTAATCAAGGAAATCAAACGTGCTTACAGTAGGATTATCAGTTGATACAAATTTGTTCATTGTGTGAGAATAATGGATTGTGCATATTTCAGATTTTCTTTTTCATAATACTTATTTCCTATATTTTCTACAATAAAAATGCATACTTTTATAGCAAAATACTCACTTTTAGCTGAAAACAATACTTCTAAGTTTCTCTTTTATCTTTCTTTTTATTTATTTATTTTTTTCCATTTATTTTTTTTAGTTGGAGGCTAATTACTTTACAATATTGTAGTGGTTTTTGTCATACATTGACATGAATCAACCATGGATTTACATGTATTCCCCATCCCGATCCCCCCTCCCACCTCCCTCTCTACCCGATCCCTCTGGGTCTTCCCAGTGCACCAGGCCTGAGCACTTGTCTCATGCATCCAACCTGGGCTGGTGATCTGTTTCACCCTAGATAATATACATGTTTCCATGCTGATCTCTCGAATCATCCCACCCTCGCCTTCTCCCACAGAGTCCAAAAGATTTATTTATTTTAATTGGAGGCTAATTAATTTACTATATTATGGTGGTTTTTGCCAATACTTTCACAGGAATCTGCTATTCAGTTCATTTCAGTTCATGTAAGTCGCTCAGTCGTGTCCGACTCTTTGCGACCCCATGAATCACAGCAAGCCAGGCCTCCCTGTCCTTCACCAACTCCTGGAGTTTACTCAAACTCATGCTCATCGAGTCAGTGATGCCATCCAGCCATCTCATCCTCTGTCGTCCCCTTCTCCTTCTGCCCCCATCCCTCCCAGCATCAGGTTCTTTTCCAATGAGTCAACTCTTCGCATGAGGTGGCCAAAGTACTGGAGTTTCAGCTTCAGCATCAGTCCTTCCAATCACTTTATGTACTAAACCAACTCCACACTATCCACAGTTATATTTTTAGAAAGGAGCTCTGATAATGTGACATTCATTTAAAAAAATCCAGGTATTTCTTATTTTTAAAATCTATTTTTATTTGGAGGATAATTGCTTTACAATATTGTGTTGGTTTCTGCCATACAACAATGTGAATCAGCCAAAAGTCTACATATGTTCTCTCCCTCTTGAATCACCCTCACATCCCAGGTGTTTCTTACTGATGCAATACTGAATTCTTCAACCTAGTAGATTAAAATGTCTGGATTCTGCCCAAATAATATCTTTCTCTACTCTTTTCCTAGTATATTACTCATTTTCCCAACCACACCAGATGACTCTAACTACATTGAGTATGCTGTGAAGGTAACTGCCTCTCTTGATTTGTACATATTAATTTCGCAGTTTGTGAAGTTCTTTATTTTCCACCTAATTATCTAATATTCTCATCACATGGACCCTTTCATTTGCCTAATTTCTTTCTACTTTTCTAGGTTTTGCTCAACCCGTTTTCTCTCTCAGACTTTTGCAGTTATATTATTCTTTATTTAGTCCTTCCTTTCTTCATATTCCATTGAATTTTAATTGGGACAAAAATATATTACAGTTTCATCCATCTCATTAGAACTGATTCAAATGAATTCTTTTTGACGGCTGAGTAATATTGTGAAGTAATTAGCCTCCAACTAATAAAAAATAAATAAATAAATAAATCTTAAAAAAATATTACATAAAATTTACCATTATAACAATTCTTAAGTATGCAATTCAATATTATCAATAAAATTGACATTGTTATACATTCATCTCCAGACTTCTTTCCATCTTGCAAAACTAAAACTCCATATACAGTAAATAACAACCACCCACTTCCCCTTACTGTCAGGCCCTGAAAACTACCATTTGTGAATTTGACTATTCTATGTAGTGACATCAGAGAGTATTTGTGTTTCTGTGACTTGTCTTATTTCACTTAGCATACTGTCCTATTGTACATTCATGCTGCACCATGTGTCAAAATTTCCTTCCTTTTCAAGGCTAAATAATACTCTGTTGTGCATATATATCACATTTCACTTTTTATCCTTCAGTGTGCACTTATCAACTCTTGTGAATAATGCTACTATAAAGAGATCTACATATACCTTGTCAAGGCGTTGCTTTCAATTATCTGCAGTATATATCCAAAAGTAGAATTGCTGGATCATGAGGTAGTTCTATTTCTAATATTTTTTGAGGAACCACCATACTGTATTCCATAGTGACTATAACTTCTACATTACTAATTATAACACTCAAGGTATTCAATTATCCCATATCTTAATTAATATTTGTCTTTGATTTTCAACACTTTGATTTTAATGTGTCTCTGGGTTTGTCTTTAAATTCTTCTGCTTATGTGTCATTGAGCTTCTTGTATTTGAATATTCATGTTTTTCTTCAAATTTGGAAAATTCTCAACTATTATTTAAGTGAGTTCAATTCAGTTCAGTCCCTCAGTCCTGTCCGACTCTTTGTGACCCCATGACCACAGCACACCAGGCCTCCCTGTCCATCACCAACTCCCGGAGTCCACCCAAATCCATGTCCATCGAGTCGAAGATGCCACCCAACCATCTCATCCTCTGTCTCCCCCTTCTCCTCCTGCCCTCAATCTTTCCCAACTTCAGGGTCTTTTCCAATGAGTCAGCTCTTTGCACCAGGTGGCCAAATATTGGAGTTTCAGCTTCAACATCAGTCTTTCCAATGAACATCCAGGACTAATCTCCTTTAGGATGGATTGGTTGGATCCTCTTGCAGTCCAAGGAACTCTCAAGAGCGTTCTCCAACACCACAGTTCAAAAGCATCAATTCTTCATCGCTCAGCTTTCTTTATAGTCCAACTCTCACATCCATACATGACCACTGGAGAAACCATAGCCTTGACTAGTTTTGCCCATTTCTCTCTTTTCCATCTGGGACTCTCATAATGTGTATTTTAATCTTCTTGATGCTGTCTCATAAGTTCCTTACACTCTATTTACTCTTTTTTTTTCCCTTTGTTTCCTCAGATCGCATAGTTTCAAATGATCTGTCTTCATATTAACTAATTCTTTCCTCTGTGTGTTTGAATGTAGTGTTGAATACCTTCAGTGAGTTTTTCAACTCAGTCATTATGTTCTTCAGCTATAGAATTTTTGTTTAGTTCTTTTTTGTAATTTCTACTTCTATATTGATATTCTCATTTTGTTCATATATCCATTTCTTGATTTCATTTAATTCTCTGTCCATGTTCCCCCTCACTGGACACATTTAAGGTTGCTATTTTGAAGTCTTTGTCAAATAAATCTATGGCTTGTTTCTTTTTAGGGTCATTTTCTGAAGATTTATTTCTCCTTCAAATGGGGTGTGTTTCCCTGTTTCTTTGTATGTCTTATACTTTGTTGACAGTTAACGTTTGAAAAAAAAAGCAGTGACCTCTCCTAATCTTTGCAAACTTACTCCATTCAGGGGACTATTTGTGTGCTAGTGTGCTCAGTTTTGTCAGACTCTTTGCCACCTCATGGGCTTTAGCCCATCAGGTTCTTCTGTCAGTGGGATTTTCCAGGCAAGAATATTTGCCTGGAAAATGGATTGCCATTTCCTACTCCAGGGGATCTTCCTGACCCAGGGATCAAACCCAGTTCTCTGGTATCGCTTATATCTCCAGCCCTGGTAGGCAGATTCTTTACCACTGTGCCACCTGCAAAGCCCTTCCATGAAGACTAGACCTTCACTAGTCAGCTCAGCGTGGATTTTCAAGGTCATCTCAGCCCTTTACCTGAAAATGTATCTTCCCTGGGGCCATGCATTTGATTTTGACTCCAATTATTTTTTCTATATAGCTGCTTTTACATATCTTAATTTCCCTAAGACTCTCACCCCTGCATCTTCTCAGGGTAGTTTTCTGTTGTATTCCTCTGCCTGTAATCTCCTGTCTTGCTAGGTGCTTATAAGTATGCATTCCTCTTGAAATGCTTTTGTGTTGTGGTTTCTGACACTTCTTTCAGCAGCCTCCAACCTAATATTCAAACTATGCCAACATGCGATTCTGTCTCCTCAGATTCACAGGAGACAGAAACCAATCCCTTGAAATGTCTCCAGCCAAACCAGAACCCTGTAAATACGTTTCACTCTGTTCCTTCCGTCTCAAAAGAGGAGCTGGGAATTGTACAGCTTCCTCCTGAAATCATGGTTCTCCACCCAGAGGCAGTGGGAAGGGTGGATAAAACATTACGAAATGTCTTCCATATGGATTTTCTTTTCAATTAGGCATTTCTTTGGTTGCTCCAAATTTGTATCTGGTTTTGAGAGTCAGTTCCTAGGCAGGTTGATAAGAAGTCGGGGGTCCCCAAGGAGGAGATAGGGATCTGGAATTCTCAAGGAGGAAAAAAAAGACAAAAGTCTTGTTTTCTGCTACATTCCTTAGTCTTAGTCACATAAAATGTTTGTTTGTTTGTTTGTTTTTTCCTTTAAGTCTAGAGCTGATGATTACACAACAAACAGCTCAGTTTAAACTCTGTACTAAGGATGATATAACAACAATGTATCCTGCTTGAGGACAATTTCTCCTTCTTGAAAACCATCTGACTAATCCTGCTATCTTAAACTGTATATTATGGGAGTGGGTCTGGTAAGATCTTTCTATTGTTAAGCTCTAATCCTGTTACCTTAAAATGTAAATTGTGGGAGTGGGTATGGTAAAATTTTTACAATTTTGAGTCATTCTTTTGATTTATTGTAATAACTAATTAAAAAAGTATATAACTCCCTTACTTAGACTAGTGAGGGGGACACTCTCCGTCCCCCTTCTGATGTCTATGTCAGAAGCTTTCCCTGTCCCTTTTCTTTCAGTTCAGTTCAGTCACTCAGTCATGTCCAACTCTTTGTGACTCCATGGACTGCATCACGCCAGGCCTCCCTGTCAATCACCAACTCTTGGAATTTACTCAGATTCATGTCCATTGAGACGGTGATGCAATCCAACCATCTCATCCTGGGTTGTCCACTTCTCCTCCCTCCTTCAATCTTTCCCAGCATCAGAGCCTTTTCAAATGAGTCAGTTCTTCCCATCAGGTGGTCAAAGTATTGGAGTTTCAGGGTCAACATCAGTCCTTTCAATGAATATTCAGGACTGATTTCATTTAGGATGGACAGGTTGGATTTTGTTGCTCTCCAAGGGACTCTCAAGAGTCTTCTCCAATACCAGAGTTCAAAAGCATCAATTCTTCAGCGCTAAGCTTTCTTTATAGCCCAACTCCCACATCCATACATGACTACTGGCAAAACCATAGCTTTGACTAGACAGACTTTTGTCAGTAAAGTAATGGTTCTGCTTTTTAATATGCTGTGTAAGTTAGTTATAGCTTTTCTTCCAAGGAGCAAGCGTCTTTTAATTTCATGGCTGAAGTCACCATCTGCAGTGATTTTGGAGCCCCCCCAAAATAAAGTCCGCCATTATTTCCATTGTTTCCCCATCTATTTGCCATGAAGTGATGGGACAGGATGCCATGATCATAGTTTTTAGAATTCCCATTGAGTTTTAAGCCACTTTTCTCATTCTCCTCTTTCACTTTCATCAAGAGGCTCTTAGTTCCTCTTCGCTTTTTGCCATAAGGGTGGTGTCATCTGAATATCTGAGGTTATTGATATTTCTCCTTGGAATCTTGGTTCCAGTGTGTGCTTTATCCAGCCCAGCATTTTGCATGATGCAACTGCATGTAATTTAAATAAGCAGGGTGACAATATACAGCCTTGATGTAATCCTTTCCCAATTTGGAACCAGTCAGTTGTTCCATGTCTGGTTCTGTTGCTTCTTGACATGCATACAGATTTCTCAGGAGGCAGGTAAAGCCTTCTATTCTGGTATTCCCATCTCTTTAAGAATTTTCAAAAGAATTAAGTTTGTTGTGATCCACACAGTCAAAGGTTTGGCATAGTCAATAAGGCAGAAGTAGATGTCTTTCTGGAATTCTCTTGCTGTTTCTATGATCTAACGGATGTTGGCAATTTGATCTCTGGTTCCTCTGTCTTTTCTAAATCCAGCTTGAGCATCTGGAAGTTCATGGTTCATGTACTGTTGAAGACTAGTTTGGAGAATTTTGAGCATTACTTTACTAGCGTGTGAGATGAGTTCAAGTGTGCAGTAATTTGAGCATTCTTTGGCATTGTCTTTCTTTGGGATTAGAATGAAAACTGACCTTTTCCAGTCCTGTGGCCACTGCTGAGTGTTCCAAATTTGCTGGCTTATTGAGTGCAACACTTTCATGGCATCATCTTTCAGGATTTGGTATAGCTCAACTGAAATTCCATCACCTACACTAGCTTTGTTCATAGTGATGCTTCCTAAGGTCCACTTGACTTCACATTCCAGGACGGTTGGCTCTATGTGAGACACCCATTCATCCAATATATAATTAATGAACACCTAATGTGTACTAAGCATTCTTTTAAATGCTTAAGATACTTCAGTGAAGAAAATAAGTTTTCCTGTTTAGTGTGATATTTTATTCATATTAAATTATCCATCTCAATCAGGATCTGTATCTTTAATTTATTTTGTTGCAAAAATAAAACTATTTTAATTTTGGTTTTTCATGTTTTTAAAAAATCTTCAGTCATGTGGAGCTTTTAATTTTATCAGACTCTCCTATAGGTTTGTTCTGCTCTCTTGTATTTGTGCTTGTCTGTCTCTCCATCCATTCCTTGAACTTGTACAAACCATCCTGATCATTTTCTTCCTAATCAGCATAATTTGCTTGTGCTCCTAAGGAATCTCTTGTAATCTTTTTTTTTTTTTTTTCATTTATTTTTATCAGTTGGAGGCTACTTACTTTACAATATTGTAGTGGGTTTCATCACACATTGACATGAATCAGCCATGGATTTACATGTATTCCCCATCCCGATCCCCCCTCCCACCTCCCTCTCCACCCAATCCCTCTGAGTCTTCCCAGTGCACCAGGCCTGAGCACTTGTCTCATGCATCCAACCTGGGCTGGTGATCTGTTTCACTATAGATAATATACATGTTTCGATGCTGTTCTCTTGAAACATCCCACCCTCGCCTTCTCCCACAGAGTCCAAAAGTCTGTTCTGTACATCTGTGTCTCTTTTTCTGTTTTGCATATAGGGTTATCATTACCATCTTTCTAAATTCCATATATATGTGTTAGTATGCTGTAATGTTCTTTTATCTTTCTGGCTTACTTCACTCTGTATAATGGGCTCCAGCTTCATCCATCTCATTAGAACTGATTCAAAGGAATTCTTTTTAAAGGCTGAGTAATATTCCATGGTGTATATGTACCACAGCTTCCTTATCCATTCATCTGCTGATGGACATCTAGGTTGCTTCCATGTCCTGGCTATTACAAACAGTGCTGCGATGAACACTGGGGTGTACATGTCTCTTTCAGATCTGGTTTCTTCGCTGTGTATGTCCAGAAGTGGGATTGCTGGGTCATATGGCAGTTCTATTTCCAGTTTTTTTTAAGAAATCTCCACATTGTTCTCCATAGCAGCTGTACTAGTAATCTTTAGAGGAACAGTAAATATGAATTTTCATGACTGGATTTCTGTGTTTGTTTTTTTTTTTTTTTTTTTTAAGAAAGCATTTTGTTTACATTGGAGTTGAGTCCAAGACCAGCTACATGTCGTTGGCTCTTCAAGGTATGGTGCAATGTGGTTCTGATATAATATCAGGGCAGTAAGTTCATATTTTAAAAGAGCATTCTGCTTTACACTTATAAAGAAAAAAAGTAAGGTAGCAATCATAAAGAATTCAAGGAACAAAAATATAGATCTAACCCTTTCTCAGTAACAGTCTAGAAAACAGGATTTTATGTAATGATAGCTGCTTTTATAAATAAAATCCATGGGAAAAAGTGATTAGGAAAATTTGATGGAATATTTAGATCTTATATGTTTAGGTTATGCACATTTACAATTCACATCCAAATGCTCACCATAAAATGTTTTTGGCTGACTACTGCATAAGTAAAGGCTGACAATGGGTAGCTGAGCTGTCTAATTGAACAGATTTTATTTTGTTATTTTATTTTTTTTGTTTATAAATTATTTTTATTTTATTAAAATGTGAATGATGAACAGATTTTAAATTAGGAAATCATGTAAGATGATAAACTGAACAAAAAGGCAGAACTTTAGCTTTTCAAGAAGACGTTTTACATCTATGTTGATGCGAGTTTCTCATTTTGTCCCACTGGCTCCTTCCCCCCACTGTGTCTACAAGTTCATTCTCTACATTTGCATCTCCATTATTTCCTGCAAATAGGTTCATTAATACCATTTTTTAGATTGCATATATATGTGTGTTAATATATTATGTTTGTTTCTCTCTTTTTGACTTATTTCCCTCTGTATAACAGGCTCTAGGTTCATCCACCTCACTAGAACTAACTCAAATTCATTTTTTTAAATGGCTGAGTAATATTACATTGTATACATGTACCACATCTTCTTTATCCACTCATCTGTTAATGGACATGTAGGTTGATTCCATGTCCTGGCTATTGTAAACAGTGCTGCTTTGAACATTGGGGTACATGTGTGTTTTAGAACTGTGATTTCCTTAGGGTATATGCCCAGTAGTTGGGTTGCTGGGTCATATGGCAGATTTATTCCTAGTTTTTTAAGGAATCTCCATACTGTTTTCCATAATGCCTGTATCACTTTACATTCCCACCAGCAATATAGGAGGGTTCCCTTTTCTCCACATCCTCTCTAGCATTTATTATTTGTAGATTTTTTGATAATGACCATTCTGGTTGGTGTGAAGTAATACCTCATTGTAGTTTTGATTTTCATTTCTCTAGTAATTAGTGAAGTTGAGCATCTTTTCATGTATTTATTGGCCATCTGTATGCCTTTTTGGGATAAATGTCTATGCCTTCTGCCTATTTTTTGATAGGGGTATTTGTTTTCCTAACATTGAGCTGTATGAGTTGCTTATATACACATTCTAGAGATTAATCTTTTGCCAGTTGTTTTGTTTGCAATTATTTTCTCCTATTCTGACATTCACATGTATTGATGTGAGTGGTGTGTGTGTGTGTGTGTGTGCGCACTACTGTTGTTATTGCTTAGTCACTCAGTTGTGTCTGACTCTTTGCAACCTCATGGACTGTAGTGCACCAGGCTCCTGTGTCCATGAGCTTTCCCTGGCAAGAATACTGGATTGGGTTGCCAATTCTGCCTCCAGGAGATCTTCCTTACCCAGGGATTGAACCCATATCTCCTGAATCTCCTCTATTGGCAGGTTCTTTACCACTGAGACACCTGGGAAGACTATAAGTGATAAGCATATCCTCAGTTTTGTTATATGATTTTTGCTATATTTTATTTATTCAAGTCTTGTCTTTTACACTTAGAGTAGCTAAACGTGTGTCAACTTTTTTTTTTTTTTTTTAACAAAACCAACTCTTGGTTTCATAGATGTCTCTACATATTTTTTGTATTCTTTATTTCATTTATTTCTTCTCTGATCTTTGTTATTTCCTTCCTCTACTAACTTCTGCCTTAGCTTTTCCCTTAGTTCCTTGATGTGAAAACTTAAATTGTTTATTCTGATATCTTTCCTTTTTCTTAATGTAGACATTTATCAATAAAACTCCCCAATTTAACTTGCTTTTCTGCATCCATAAACTTTGGTATATTGTATTTCTATTTTCATTTGTTTCAAATTATTTTTAACTTCACTTTTGATCTCTTCTTTGACCCACTAATCCAGAACCAGAGACCACAGTGGCTTCTTAGTTTATGAGAGCCAGTAAGCACTGGAATGTGAGGGAAGTCTGGGTTCATAGGAGCTCTCGGGGCATGTTGTGTCAAGGAGACATTCTGTACCAGTGTGATCTTGATGTCTTAATTTTCAGGATCCTACCAGGAGCCCGAGTACCCAGGAACTACTTGGATCACGGGCGCCAGTCAACTCTTGGTTGGCTTGGAGCCTGAGTTTCTTAGAGTCTACCTGAAGCTGACGCCACTTGTGGCCATTGGAACCAGCTGGTGCTGAGGTAGACTGAGAGCCTGAGTTCATAGGAGGCTCCCAGAAGCCTCATGCCGTGGAAGTTGCTTGAACTTGCAGGAGCCTCCTGGGGCTGCAAAAGGTGCCTATGGTTGATAGAGCCAGCAGGCACCTGGATGGGCTGGGGGCTTAAGTTTTCAGGAGACTTCTGGGAGCCTGGAACCATAGGAATCACCAGGGTCATGAAAGCCAGCCAACACGGGTGAGCTAGGAGGCTGGGTTTGCTGGAGCCACCTGAGACCATGGGAAGAAGCTGGTGTTGGGGTAGACAGAGGGCCTGGATTCCTGTAAGCCCATTGGGAGCTTGGTGCCATGAAAACTTCCTGGGTCATAGGTGTCAGTAAGTGCTGGGGTAAACTAAGAGCCTGGGTTCATAGAAATATGCAAGGGGCCTGGTGCCGCAGAAGCTTCCTGGAGCCAAGCACCTGGGTGAAATGGGGCCTGGGGTCACCGGAGCTTGCAGGAGCCTGGGTACGAACCTGCTGAAATCACCTAAGGCCATGAGATTTTTCTAGGAGATGTTTCTAGGAGAGGATGGGCAGCAGCAGCAACAGCAGGAGAAGAAGGGAGCTAGAAATTTCTATACTACCATTTAGCTGATGTCATACCTATAAAAACTTAAAACAAGGAAACAAATTACATAGTTTAACGGTTACATAAGTATTAACAGTATAAGAACTATCATGTCTGAGAATGATAAACATTGAATAAAGGTTAGTAGTTTCCATTGGTGAGGGAGAGATGAAACAGACCAGTGAATATTGCCCAGCTTGCTTCAGTATATTTACAATATATACTCACTAAAAATACTTGTGAAGAAAATATAGCAAAATATTCAGATTTGATAAAACTGGGTAGTAGGTAAGTTTTTTTATTGTTTAATTGCTCTCTATACTTTACGTGTAATTGAAGTATGTTAAGTAAAAAAGTTTGTTACGTCCATAGGATTTTCTGGAACTTGGGTCTTTAAACAACTAATTAATATGGTAACCAAAGAGTAGGGTATTACATATTGCTCTGAGAAAGTTGGCACTATTTGTTACATTCCAGATTTCTCTGTAAATCATTCACTATAGCAATTGGTCTATTAGAAATTTTAACATTAAAAACTTAGAAATAATAGATAAGACATACATTTACCAGGTTTTGACTTGCTTAATGAAAAAAACAAACCTTAGAAATATTGAAAAACTCTGTGTAATGTTTATCCGAAAGTTTCAATTTGTTGGATAATAAATTGTTAAAAGTTTTAAGGAGCACCATTGTCAATGTTGTTGAATAAGTAACATTTGGGTTCTTTTTGAAATTCCCCTTTAGTTTCCTGTGACTACTTGAAAATTTTTGTTTTTGTTTTGTTCTATTTTTTAAATAAGGTACCAGAGCCAAAATTAAATAATGGCCCCTGTTACAATTTTTTTCTTTTTTGTTCCTCATATGAAGCAAAATTGTCATACTTATTCAACTAACTCATCAAAGATAAATCATTTTTTTCCCTTTTGTTAAGATAAACATGTTTTGTTCTTGTTGCAAGTGAATGTCCTTGGGTATAAACAATTAATACAGCATGCGTGCTCAGTCATGTCTGACTTTTTGTGACCCCATGGACTGCACATTCCATGGAATTTCACAAGCAAGAATACTGGAGTCGGTTGCCATTTCCTACTCCAGGTGATCTCCCCCACCCAGGATCGAACCCACATCTCTTACATTGACAGGCTGATTCTTTACCACTGGGCCACCTGGGAAACCCAAACAATTAACACACACACATATGTACACATGGTCATGTGCACAACTAACTTTAATACAGAAGGAAAAGTATTATTATTTTAGCATAAAGTGCTATCCAAGGTAAAATATTCAGAAACAAAGCTAAACAGTTTTATTCTGTTTAGAATAATAGATAAGACATATTTACCAGGTTTTGATTTGCTTAAAACAAAAACAAACCTTAGAAATGTGGAAAAACTCAACTTTTCCAACAAAAAAACTTCTGGTCATTTTTTTCCCCAGGATCTGAATCCTTGTATGATTCTGTCTTCTGCAGACCAATACCAGATAAGAGTTGATGAACTATTTTAAATTCTTCACTATTGTATTTGAGTCAATCTTTCTTTCCAGTGGATGTCATTAGCACTATTTTTCTTTAAGGTAAAGCACCATTAAAGAGAGAGATAATAACTTATGGTATTATTCCACAGGTGCTGTTGAAACAAATAGCAAATAAGAACTTCAAATTTATTATGAATGTGAGATGGAGGACAGGCTTAGGAGGGACTTGGAGAAGTTGATACTTACGTATCTCTTTTATTATCACCAAAGATTATTGGCAGGTTCGTTATAATGATGTACACTTTGTTCTATTTTTAGCATAGTTTGGCTGGTAACTCACTATAATTTTAAATCAGGCTTTTTTTGTCGTTTGTGTTTTTACTTAATGAAAGGGACAAATTGACAAATTTTACTGGTGTCTTTTGGAACTTTCATTTTTTTTTTGCATAAAACTGTCCTTGATTTCAAAACTAGAAGTCAATATTGAACTGCCCCTGCCTTGATCCTTCAGGACACATATAACTTACACTGAACAGTTTGGCATATGGAAATATGTGATTTAACATGCTTACTGACTCTTTAACTTAGCTCTCCAACAAGACTGCAAATGCCTTGTGAATAGGAATAAATATACTTTTTTTCTATCCTCACATTGTTTACTTCACAATTCTGCACAAATTATATGGTCAAGAAACATACGTTGAATTATTTATGATCTTGCCCATCCTTTTCCCGTGTGTCACTCTGGTTCTTCTTTTCTAAATCAGAGTACATGATTAAACATTCTTTTTTTTTTTCTAGGTTTCTGGGTAATTTCCTTCAGAGAATTTTAACTAATTTTACTTATTTTTCAAGTAAAATAGAGAAATTTTCCCATATAGGGAATCTTTTGGAACTTATTTATGATTCAAAAGAGCAGGACTCAATAGTCATAGATAATCACACATATTAACCATCTTCACATAAGCTGACATCTGGACAACAAGCTCTTTCCTGGTATAGTCAGCCTCCTGGGCAGTGAGCGTGCCATCTCTGTGATCTGTAAATATAAGCGTTTCTTGCTAACTGCCATGCCAAGCACTTTGTGCATGCTCAGGCAAATAGCCTTCAAATTGAAGAACTGGTCAGGGAGAAGGAAAAACATTGGGAGATGATGTATCTCTTGAAATTAGTCACTCAAGTAGGCGAAGGAGTTTGTTTACTCCAACTTGAAAAGCTGTATGCTCTCTGAACCTCTACTTAATCAAGTTTGCTCTACAAATAACACAGTATAGCTTCAAGTTGACATTTCTTTTTCTCTTTGTCATGTAGAAAAGAGGCAATTTTGAAGACTATATTTCCAAAATCCAGTCCTTTGAGCAACTATTACCTGATTTATTGATCAGAATTCTTCAGTTTGCCTTGTATATTTTATTCCTTTTCCAGAACAGCTGGTAGATAGTTTCAATCATTTATTCACTTGTTCTTGAATTTATACTTTATTTAATAGAAATTTTGCTAAAGTACACTCAAATTATATGTTGAATGGATGAATTAGTTTATGTTCATTCTATACTAGCCATTTTCCCTAGATTTCATCATTTTTCTCCTCTTTTATTTTCTTTTTTTTTTTTTTTTTTTAGGTTATCACAGAAGCTGTCTTTATTTCAACATGGTCAAGTAACAATCATGACTTGTGTTGATATTATAGAGATACATCAATATTGCAGTGAACTGTCATTGTGTTCTTACAAACCAAGGGTATTACTATTGAAACCCTACAACCAGCTTTTGTATTACTTTACAACATGGAAAGATTAAATGATCACTTACATCATGGCAACCTCCAGATATTTCACATCAATGACAAACACCTCCATTTAGACCAGCATTGTCCATTTAACATCATGATATCCTTCATCTTCTAATGGAGAATAGATAGAAATGGTTGCAACACAGTATAAAAAGGCTAATATTTAATAAACCATCAAAAACCTATGTTTGAAAGAAGGCATAGTATGGATTACTTGAGTGCTGAATTACATTCATTTCAAATAATCTCAAACCATATCATTATTAACAAGCATACATACAGTGCTATGAATTGTAACTTTCTAACCATCAACCTTCATCTCACAATTCATGCTAATATATTCATCTTCTATGTGTTTTAACTATGGAGTGCTCCCTACATTCATTCTCCTTCAGAGAAAATTCTGAAAACAAAATTGATGAAATGCCTTTTAGTATGCAATCTCTGATATTTACTTCAATTTAACTTTTGATTAAATACTTTTCTACCTATTTGTTACATCACTTCCATAGGTTTCTTGTATAAATTCTTGTGTTTTCCGATGCATGTCTAAGGCAAACCTCTTCCATCACTTGTTCCATTACTACGGTTTCTCTCCAATGTGTGTTCTCAGATGTTTAGTGAGATGACCACTCTGACTAAAGGCTTTGCCACATTCTGTACATTTATAAGGTCTCTCTCCAGTATGAATTCGCCGATGTTGAGTAAGTGCTGAGTTGTAAGCAAAGTCTTTGCCACATTCAGTACATGAAAATGGTCTCTCCCCAGTATGGATTCACTGATGTTTAGTAAGACCAGAACCCTTAATAAAGGCCTTGCCACATTCTGTACATTTATAATGTCTATCCCCAGTATGAATTCGGTGATGTTGAGAAAGGTTCCAACTTGTAGTAAAGGCTTTGCCACATTCTTTACATTCGCAAGGTCTCTCTCCAGTATGAATTTGCCGATGATGAAAAAGACTTGAATTGTGAGTAAACACTTTGCAACATTATATACACTTATAAGGTTTCTCTCCAGTGTGAATTCGCTGATGTTGAGTAAGATGTGAGAGACGTTTAAACGCTTTGCTACATTCTGTACATTGGAAAGGTTTCCTTCCTGTATGAATTTTCCTATGTTTATTTAGATTGGATGGCTTACTAAACACTTTCCCACATATCTTACACTTGTTTTCTTTCTGTGGATTCTGAACAGTGTGCTGTTGAAAAAGTTCTGAAGACTGATTAGAAACCTTACCATATTCAGTACAAGTCCTCTCTTCAGTACAAGCACTCTTAGGGAAAGAAAAACCTGACATTTGATAAAAGGTATTTCCATATTTATTACTTTCAGCTTCCTTGTTTGAAGATTTGGGTCCCTGATATTTCTTAAGGTTTGAATCTCCTTCAACCATATACCCAGTTTCATTGCCTGAATAGCTTCTCAGTCCACCATAAATACTTTTGTAATTATTGGAGCTGGAGCTCTTACTTAGAGTCTCACTCATTTTATTACACATACAACGTTGTTGTGTATTAACCACATCACAATATGTATTGAACAATGACGGTTGCATTACGTCTCTTCCATTATCATCAACATTATACATCTTGGAATGCAGAGAAAATATTTGTTGGGGGAAGAATAATGACCTCCTGGTCATGGATCCCTCAAATTGATTAGATTGTGAGTTTTCCCACTCATTGTTAAATTGTAGGTGTTCAGATATGCTTGAATGTGTTTAGTCAAAGCCTATGTTCAGAATTGTCTGAATGAGTATTTTCAGTAGAGACTAGATTACCTTCCAGATTTTCCACATTTCCTTTCAGAGAACATGTATGTTTCACAAAAGGATGGAAATCTTTTCTTAAATACTTACACTTCTCTGCAGATGTTGAAGACTGAAGTCAGTGTTTGTCCCAATTTGACTCATGTTGCTGATTTCTTTTTGTAGTAATGTTAGCATTATGTGTAACTGTCTGCATTTCTTTATGTCCACTTAAACACACTCTCCATTTTTCATATACTCTCGTACATTCCCAGTCTTTCATTAAGTTTAAGTTTCTGAGCTGAGATGTTTGATATATTCCTAGGTTTGATTTTGGGAATACATCTTCTAACGCTGGATTCTTTGGCATCAAACCCTGGATGTCTTGTGGAGTCATAGCTGGGTAAATGGCTGTTGTCTCCATTCTCCTTATATTCCTGGGATCCTTCAGTTGCTCCAGAAAGGCGACCAGGTCCAGCTTAGAGACAAGCCCCAAGGAGGCCAGGTTCCCGTAGTTCTCTAACATCACATCCGTGTACAATTCCCGCTGACTGAGGTCCAGGCATTCCCACTCCTCTTGAGTGAAGTCTACGGCCACATCCCTGAATGTCAGCCGACCCTGATGGTCCACTGGTGAGAAATTGGCCTGTCAATGCAGAGGACACAGGTTCTATCCCCGGTCAGGGTAGATCCCACAAGCCTCGGAGCAACTAAGTTAGTGTGCCACAACTGCTGAAGCCCACATCCTCCAGAGCCTCGGAAGGAATCATTTCTGACTCCTTGATCTCCTTCTCCTCTGGTCTTCCTTCTCAGGTAAGATCAGTCTTGGGAAGTGACCGGAGGGTTTAAAATAGGCTGTTCAATACTTAGAAAAACACAGTGAGCTCCCTGCAACACAGCCCCAACACAGAGGGAGGATCTCAACAGGTACAAATCACAATCCTCCACGGCCACTGACACAGCAGGGATTCAGAACTCTCTATCGCTCATTTAAACGCAACTCCAGGTCTGCAGGCTACTGCGCACGCGCTCCCCTTCTATTTTCTCTCACACACACCCACATACACAAAATGCCATTTTAAAAAAGTTAACAGCACCCAAAAAAAAAAAAAAAAGTTAACAGCAATTCCCAAGCCCTGACCTTAAAAATCTCAAACATTTTATGTGACTTTGCAAGTATATCGTGTTCTTCAGATTCCTCAATCATATTTAATAGATTAACTTTCTTTTTCTTTATAGAATTCTAGTAATGAAAAATAGATTCATAATACATAGTAGAAAAACAAAATAGTTGCTAATTCATATAACATCTAACTAATAAAATAAAATTTAGACTTCTTATAGACAAAAAATTTTGATAAAGCAGAATGTGACATGTAGGGAATCAGTAAAACAAATGACATGGTAAAAGGTGAGATAAGAGATATATTGTGAGTTTATAGCAAGTTCAGAAAGATTGTTATACAAACAAACATGCTTTTTAGAAAAAGAAAGATTTTCAATAATTTTGGTAAGAATTTTATAATTTTTCTAACATTTTATGCAAATTCAATAAAGTGTTTGAATATGTATATAAAATAATAACTTAATATTTATTTGAATGCTTACATTCTGTGCCAGGTTCTATTCTAAGAACTTTACGTATATTAACTCATTTAATGTTCCCAATGGATCTATGAGGTAAGATACTTTCATTATCCCCATTTTATATATGAAAAAATGATGTTATCAAAGGGATAAATAATGTGCCAAAAGTTATGTAGCTTGTAAGTAATAGAACTGGGATTTATGCCAGGGAGTCTGGCTCCAGAATCTGTGCTTTTAACTCCTTTATTTACCCATCTCCCATAATAACTAAACCATTTCTTGTAGCTACATCAAATTCTTTCTGTATAGCAAAGCACTTTCAAAACATTTGGTATAAATACTTTTTAAATAAAATATGTATTTTTTAATTCGCAAAAGAGTTGGACATGACTCAGGAACTAAACCACAAAAAAAATTAATTAGTAACCTTTACTTTTTAGAGTAGTTCTAGATTCATAGGAAAAGTGAGCATATAGGACAAAAAGTTTCCATTTACCCATAGACAACCTCCCACACCAGTGATACAGTTGCTAAAATTGGTGAAACTACATTGACACATCAGCAGCCAAAATCTATAATTTATTGGTGTTGACAGTCTATGAATTTTGACAAATGTATAATGACATATATCCACTATGAGAGTACTATACACTATAGTTTTACTGCCCTTAAATTTCCTCAGTGATTTGCCTGTTCATTCCTCCCTCTTCCCTCTACCTAAGCAATCACAGATATTTTTACTGTTTCCAAATTTTTGACTTTTCCAGAATATCATACAGTATGTAACAATTTCATTGTCTTCTTTAATTTACTATATGAATTTAAGGTTCCTCCATGTCTTTTCATGGTTTGATAGCTGATTTCTTTTTATCATGGAATAATATTCCATTATCTGGATGTACCACAGTTTATTTGTCCGCGCACTTACTGAAAATGTTTCGCAAGTATCTCAGTGATAAAGAATCTGCCTGTCAATGCAGGAGACATGGGTTAGATCTCTGGGTCAGAAGGATTCCCTGGAGGAAGATATGGCAACCCCTTCCAGTATTCTTTTTTTTGGGGGGGGGGGCTGATAAACTTATGGTATTTTCTTTTTTTTTATTTATTTTTATTATTTGGAAACTAATTACTTTACAATATTGTAGTGGTTTTTGCCATACATTGACATGAATCAGCCATGAATTTACATGTGTTCCCCATCCTGAACCCCCCTCCCACCTCCCTCACCATCCCATCGCTCTGGGTCATCCCAGTGCATCAGCCCCGAGCACCTTCCAGTATTCTTGCCTGAAAAATCCCAGGACAGAAGAACCTGGCAGACTACAGTCCATGGGGTCTTAAAGAGTCAAACACAACTGAGCAACTGAGCGTGCACTCACCTACTGAGTGAAAAGTGAAAGAGTTAATTGCTCAGTCATGTCCGACTCTTTGCAACCCTATGGACTGTAACCTACAAGGCTTCTCTGTCCATGGGATTTTCCAGGCAAGGATACTGGAATGAGTTGCCAGGCCCTCCTTCAGGGGATTTTCCGACCCTGGAACTGAACCCAAGTCTCCTGTGTCTCCTGCATTACAGGCAGATTCTTTACCGATTGATCCATTATTATTTTAATTTTCAATTCCCTATTGATATAGAATGTTGAACATGTTTTCATATGCTTATTTGTCATCCATGTATCTTTTTTAGTGAAATGACCATTAGGGTCTTTGGCCAAATTTTTAAACATGCCTGTTTTCTTATTATTAAGTTAAAAAAAAAAAAGTTTTTTGTATGTTTGAGACAAGTCATTCATCAGACAAACCCTTTGCAAATATTTTCTCTCAGTCTGTGACTTTTCTTCTCATTCTCTTTACATTGTTTTCTATAAGGCAGAAGTTTTAGTTTTAAAGAAGTCCAGCTTATCAACTTTTTATTTCATAGATGGGGCTTTTGGTTTTGTATCTAAAATGTCATCACCATACCCAGGGTCATCTAGATATCTTTCCTATGTTTTCTTGGAGTTTTATAGTGTCATATTTTACATTTAGGTCTATGATTCACTTTAATTTCGGTGAAGAGAGTAAAGTCTGTGTCTAGATTCATTTTTTTTTTTTTTTGGAATTTTTAACCATATATAGATTCATTTTTTTAACATGTTATTGTCTAGTGGTTCCAGCACCATTTGTTGAAAAAAATATCTTTTCTTCATTATATTGACTTTGCTCCTTTGTCAAAGTTCAGTTGACTGTATTTATGTAGCTTTATTTCTGGGCTCTCTGTTGTTTCATTGATCTATTTATTTATTATTTCACCAATATCCACTGTATTAATAACTATAGATTTATAGTAAGTCTTGAAGTTGGGCAGTGTCACTCCTCTAACTTTGTTCTTTAAATACTTTATTGGTTATTCTTGGTCCTTAACTTCTCCTTATTTATGTTAGATTGGTTTGTCAATATCCACAAAATAACTTACTAGGGTTTTGGTTGGAATTGTTCTTAACCTATAAATCAAATTGGGAAGAAGTGACATCTTGACAATATTGAGTTTTCCTATTCATGAACATGGAATGTCTCACCATTTACTTGGTTCTTTAATTTCTTTCATCAGTTTTATAGTTTTCCTTATATAGCTGCTGTACATATTTTGCTAGAGTTTTCATCTTTGGGATTCTAATGTAAATGAATGTTTTTAATTTTAAATTCTACTTGCTAATTGCTGGTATGTAGGAAAGAGATTGACTTTTATATAGAAATGTTCTAAATTTCTACCTTGGTAAACACTTGGCCCTCCATATCTGTGGATTCCACATCTTCAGATTTTGTCAACCATGGCTTGAAAATATATATATATATTTTAATTCCAGAAGTTCCATAAAGCAAAATTTGAATTTGCCAGGCACCAGCATTACTAGCATAGCATTTACATTCTATTAGGTATTATAAGTAATCTAGAGATGATTTAAAGTACACAGGAGTTGGAGGCTAACAACTAATAAAAGTAAATGGAAAAAAATGAACAAAAAAAAGTACACAGGAGGATGTCCATAGGTTATATGCAAATGCTACAATATTTTCTAAAAGGGACATGCACAACCACAAATTTTGGAATAGTTAGCTTGAATAGAGGTGTATCAACTTTATTGATATTTCAAAGAACCAGCTTTGAGTTTGATGATTTCCTCTATTGATTCACTGCTTTTAATTTCATTTATTTCTACTCTAATCATGAATAGTTGTTTTCTTCTGCCTGCTTTGGATTTAATTTGTTCTTATTTTCCTAGTTTACTAAGGTTGAAGCTTAGATCACTGTTTTTAGATATTTATTCATTTCTGATACATGCGTGGATCATGTGTGGATCACAATAAAATGTGGAAAATTCTGAAAGAGATGGGAATGCCAGGCAACCTGACCTGACTCTTGAGAAATCTGTATGCAGGTCAGGAAGCAACAGTTAAAACTGGACATGAAACAACAGACTGGTTCCAAATAGGAAAAGGAGTACATCAAGGCTGTATATTGTCACCCTGCTTATTTAACTTCTATGCAGAGTACATCATGAGAAACGCTGGGCTGGATGAAGCACAAGCTGGAATCAAGATTGCCAGGAGAAATATCAGTAACCTCAGATATGCAGATGACACCACCCTTATGGCAGAAAGTGAAGAACTTAATGAAACTGAAAGAGGGGAAAGAAAAAGTTGGCTTAAAAACTCAATATTCAAAAAACTAAGGTCATGACATCCAGTCCAGTCACTTCATGGCTGATAGATGGGGAAACAGTGGCAAACTTTATTTTTGGGGGCTCCAAAATCACTGCAGATGGTGACTGCAGCCATGAAATTAAAAGACGCTTACTCCTTGGAAGGAAATTTGTGATCAACCTAGACAGCATATTCAAAAGCAGAGACCTTACTTTGCCAACAAAGGTCTGTCTAGTCAAGGCTATGGTTTTTCCAGTAGTCATGTATGGATGTGAGATTTGGACTATAAAGAAAGCTGAGCACCAAAGAATTGATGCTTTTGAACTGTGGTGTTGGAGAAGACTCTTGCGAGTCCCCTGTACTGCAAGGAAATCCAACCAGTCCAACCTAAAGGAGATCAGTCCTGAGCGTTCATTGGAAGGACTGATGTTGAAGCTGAAACTCCAATTCTTTGGCCACCTGATGCAAAGAGCTGACTCATTTGGAAAGACCCTGATGTTGGGAAAGATTGAAGGTGGGAAGAGAAGGGGACAACAGAGGATGAAATGGCTGGATGGCATCACCAACTCAATGGACACAAGTCTGGGTAAACTCTAGGAGTTTGGTGATGGACAGGGAGTCCTGGCATGCTGCAAAGAGTTAGATATGACTGAGTGACTGAACTGAACTGAATTCATGCTTTCAATACTACAAGATTCCCTCTAAGCATTTCTTCTGCTGCATTCTACAGATTTTTGTAAGTTGTTTTCACTTTCATTTAGTTCCAAATATTTTTAAACATTTCTCTTGAAATTTTTGTTGTGATTTTCTAATTATCTTTCTGTTATTGATTTCTAGTCCAATCCCTCTATGGCATGAGAGCAGGCATTATATGTGCTCTATTCTTTTAAATACCTTATGGTATGTTTTATAACCCAGGATGTTTTCTATCTTGATGAATGGTTCATGTGAGCTTGAAATAACATATAATTTTCTGTTGTTGGATGAAGCAATCTATAGCTGTCAATAACATATAGTTGTTTAATGGTGCTGTTGAGTTCAACTATGTCTTACTGAAGTTCCTTCTGCTCCTTTTGTCGATTTCTGATAAAAGGCACTCAAGTCATGTAACAGTGGATATGTGAACTTCTCCTTGCAGTTCTATTAGTTTTTTTCTTTCATATTTTGATGATTTGTTGTTGGGCACATGTACATTAAGAATTATGTTGTTTTATAAATCAAAGCAACATCTTCTATGATCCACCTCCTATAATAACAGAAACAAAAACAAAAGTAAACAAGTGGGACATGATTAAACTTAAAAGCTTTTGCACAGCAAAGGAAACTATAAGCAAGGTGCAAAGACAACCCTCAGAATTGGAGAAAATACTACTAAATGAAATAACTGACAAAGGATTAATTTCCAAAATATACAAGCAGCTCATACAACTCAATACCAGAAAAACAATCCAATCAAAAAGTGGGAAAAAAGACCTAAACAAACATTTCTCCAAAGAAGATATACAGATGGCTAACAAACACATGAAAAGATGCTAAACATCACTCATTGTTAGAGAAATGCAAATCAAAACTGCAATGAGATATCACCTCACACCGGTCAGAATGGCCCTCATCATAATGTCTACAAACAATAAATGCTGGAAAGGGTGTGGAGAAAAGGGTGTGGTGGGAATGTAAATTGATACAGCCACTATGGAAAATGGTATGGAGATTCCTTAAAAATCTAGGAATAAAACCACTATAGCACCCAGCAATCCCACTCCTAGACATATACCCTGAAGAAACCATAATTGAAAGAGACACATGTATTCCATTGTTCATTGCAGCACTATTCACAAAAGCTAGAACATGGAAGCAACCTAGATGTCCATCGACAAATGAATAGATAAAGAAGTTTTGGTATATATGCACAGTGGAATATTACTCAGCCATAAAAAGAAACACATTTGAGTCAGTTCCAATGAGGTGTATGAACCTAGAACCTATTATACAGAGTGAAGTGAGTCAGAAAAAGAAAGATAAATACAGTATTCTAACACATATATATGGAATCTAGAAAAATGGTACTGAAGAATTTATTTACAGGACAGCAATGGAGAAATAGACATAGAGAATAGACTTATGGACATGAGGAGAGGGGAGGAGAGGGTGAGATGTATGGAAAGAGTAACATGGAAACTTACATTACCATATGTAAAATAGATAGCCAATGGGAATTTGTTGTATGGCTCAAGAAACTCATAAAGGGGCTCTGTATCAGCCTAGAGGGGTGGGTTGGGGAGGGAGATGGGAGCGAGGTTCAAAAGGGAAGGGATATATGTATACCTATGGCTGATTCATGTTGAGGTTTGACAGAAAACAGCAAAATTCTGTAAAGCAATTATCCTTCAATAAAAATAATTTTTAAAAAAATTTAAAAATTGTTATGTTGTTTTGGAATATTGACTCCTTTTCGTTATATATTGTCCTTCTTTATCCCTGATAGTTTTCCTTGCTCCAAAATCTACTCTGTCTGAAAATGAATATAGCTACTCCTGCTTTCTTTGGTTAGTGTTGTCATAGTATATCTCTCTCTATATATATTCCTTTACTTTTAGTATATATGATTTTATATTTAAGGAGGGTTTCTTGCAGACAATATATAGTTGGGTCTTGTTTTTTGACCCACTCTTACAGTCTCTGTCTTCTAATTTGTGTATTTAGACCACTGATTATTGATATAGTTGGAGTAATATCTACTCTGTTACTGTTTTCTGTTTGTTACATTTCTTTGTTATTCCTGCTTTTGTCTTCCAGAAGTTTTCTGCCTTTTGTGGTTTTAATTGGGTATTTTATATGATTCCATTTTACTCCTTTCTTGGCATATCAAGTATACTTCTGTTACTTTTTACTAATGGTTTCTCTGAAGTGTTCAGTGTACATTTACAACTAAGGTAAGTCAAATTTCAAATAACACTATACCATTTCATTGATAGTATAAGTACCTTAAAATAAGAAAATGTCTTAATTTTTTTCTCATATCCTTTTTATCATTGCTGTCATTAATTTTGTATATATATAATCATATATACATATAAATGCATAACCAAATAAAATACATTGTATCTGTTACTATTTGAAGCAAACTTATTCATTAGATTAATTTTAAAAAGAAAACATATTTTATTTCAATTATGCATTGTCCAATTTTTTGTTTATTCCTTTAAATCTAGATTCAAGTTTCTGATCTATAATTTTACTTCCCTGAAGATCTTCCTATTTTATTTCTTGCAAAATATATCTATTTGTAAAAAAATTCCTCCATTTTCTGCCTGAGTCACTGTTTTCTCTAGCCCTTAGCATATCAATCATCATATTTTTTAAAAATTCCTAGTGTGATAACTCTAACATTCTGGTTGTGTGTGACTCGTTTATCGTGATGGTTTTTCTGTTGCTTTTTTGTTTTTGTTTTTATTTATTTATTTTGCTTTTTAGTGTGCCTTGTAATCTATGTTTGAAAGGCAGCATGATGTACTGGGAAAAATCAACTTTAGTCAATAGACTTTTAGTAATACAGTGCAAAAAATTGTATCTACACAGAACCTCCAACAATTATACCATTTGGGTTTCCCTTACCCTGGTGCAGGTTCTTGCAGAGATTTCTACTTATGGGTTTCTGTTCTGGTAAGTTGTGATTTCCTATATCTGCTTTTTGTCTACAATTTGGGAGAAGAAATTTGATTTGTAACCTGACTTCTCTGACTGACCCAAGGAGAGTTGTCAATTTTTCAGTTTGTTCAACTTTTTTACTTGGTAGGGCAGAGCAACTACACTCAAGATTTTTACAGGCTGACCAGAAGTCTTATTTTTGTTGTTGTTATTTATTTTTTCTAGTTTGATTCCCATTTTACTTATTTTTATATATTTATTTTTAATTGAAAGATAGTTTCCTTACAATATTGTGTTTATTTCTGCCATAGATCAACATGAATCAGCCCTAGGAACAGAAGTCTTATTTTTTAAGAATACTATTTTAGATGATAGTTGTCTTATTAGTACTCTCAAAGTAATCCTCAGGTATTGATATTTAAGAAACTGGAGGAACATAAATGAAGGCTTCAGTGTTGCTTATTCAATTTAAATTTTTCTCTTTTCCATGATTGAAACTCTATGCTTAGAAGTACATACTATAATAGTAGTAATATATAGATTTACTATCAACAACTAGCATAAAGATATAAAATCATTAACATTAAATCTTTCTATGCTTTTATTATAGTATACAAATCCTGTACTATAACAGCATGACATTATGTTTTCTGGCACACCATACAAGTATTTCCCATTATACTTTGCAATTTAATATGCCCAAAAAAGCAAACATTAAATAAATGGAATTAGCCTCCAACTAATAAAAATAAATTTAAAAAAATGGTTGCATGTAAATAGGTTTGAGAACAGTATGGTGAAACTATTTTTAACTAAGTCCTAGACTTAAGATATAATATGACATAATGGAATGAGTCTAGACTATGTAACCAGAATAACTTAGGTTCAAATTCTAGATTCTGCCATTTTTTAACTTTGCAACTGCAGGCAAAATATATAGACTTTCTGTTTTTCAATTTTTTAAATCAAGATATTAGGTTTATTTCTATCTTTCTTTGGCTTCCCTGCAAAATATTTCTTGAGACAAAGTCTTGAATACAGGTATCCATTTAGAAGATGATTCCAGGAAGTGCAAGAGAGAGTAGAGAAACTGAGAGAAGGAAGGACATCAATAAGGGGCATGTTGATATGTGGGTTGCTCATGTGGACAACAGATGCCCAGTCCTCTGAGATATTATACAGAACATGCCTCTGAAATGCCCTGTGGAAGGACAAAAAACTGGGGCCTTCACTCAACTATTCCCATCTTCACCACTGAGGATTATTTTGTAAGAATTAAATTCCCTGCCCTTGGTGCTGCACTGCTTTCATGCTGAGTAAGCTCCTGCCCTGCAGAAGAAAGCTCTCAGGCAGAGAAGCAGAGTGTTTGAAGTGTTCCTGCTTGTGTTTGAAGAAGGAAGTTGACACTATCACTGCAGGTGAGCTTAAAAGTGAGCAGAATGGATACAGAATGAGGCTGCAATATTTCATATCATATATAAAGAACTCAAGATCATCTATCATATAATATTTAATAGTAGTAGTAGTAGTGTTAGTCGCTCAGGCATGTCTGACTCTTTGTGACCCCATAAACTATAGCCTGCCAGGCTCCTCTATCCATTGGATTCTCCAGGTAAGAATACTGGAGTGGGTTGCCATTCCCTTCTCCAGGAGATCTTCCCAACCCATGGATGGAACTCAGGTCTCCTGCATTGCAGGCAAATTCTTTACTGGTTGAGCTACATGGAAGCACTAAGAAACTGTGCATGTTCAGTCATGTCCAACTCTTTGGGACACCATGGACTGTAGTCTGCAAGGCTCCTCTCTCCATGTAATTCTCTAAGTAAGAATACTGGAGTGGGTTGCCGTTTTCCTCTCCAGGGAATCTTCCTGATCCAGGGATTGAACTTGCATCTCTCACATTAGCAGGGAAATTCTTTACGACTGTGCCACCTAGGAAACCCAATATTTAATAGATATTACATAAAGTGGCTATTATTTATTTTTAATTAACTCAGAAAATAACTGAGAAGGTATAATATGTACATCAAGAATCATTTATGAAGTTGAATATTATGGAATAGTACTATTTTCCTTGCAGGTTCAATAAACTTACCTGCGGATTACTTTATGGAAGAGAAGATGGCAGCTATATACCTAAAGGTAAAAGTAAAAAGGAGCATATTTACTCCATTATGTAATCAGCATAGACAGTTCTCACTTTGCAAAAGTGGGCCCCTTTTTACCATATGACCAGCAATACTCATTGTACATCATAAGTAGATTTAGAGTTTAAAATGATACTAGAAACAGTTGTTGTTGTTGTGTATGTGTGTGTGTATGTGTGTTAGTCACTCAGTTGTGTCCAACTCTTTGCAATGCCATGTAGCCATGTAGCCTGTCAGGCTCCTCTGTGCATGTAATTCTCCAGGCAAGAATACTAGAGTTGGTCACCATTCCCTTCTCAGGGTATCTTCAGGATCCAGGGATCGAACCCAGGTTTTCTTCATTGCAGGCAGGTTCTTTACTGTCTGAGCCGCCAGGGAAGCCCACTAGAAAGAGAAACGTAGCCTACCTTAATTTGATCTTACCTAGGTCCAACATGAGACTTAAATAAGAAATCTAAGCTGATATTAACATTACTTTCATGAGCATAAGAAACTAGAGCTAAATTCTTAATCTCTTTGACAGTACAATATACTTCAATCAGTATTCTATATTGGATTCTTTTATCTATTTTAAGTGAAGTAGGCACTCAATTTGGAGAAGGAAATGGCAACCCACTCCAGTACTCTTGCCTGGAAAATCCCGTGAATGGAGGAGCCTGGCAGGCTACAGTCCATGGGGTCGCTAAGAGTCGGACACGACTGAGCGACTTCACTTTCACTTTTCACTTTCATGCATTGGAGAAGGAAATGGCAACCCACTCCAGTGTTCTTGTCTGGAGAATCCCAGGGACAGAGGAGCCTGGTGGGCTGCCGTCTATGGGGTCGCAGAGTTGGACAGGACTGAGCGACTTAGCAGCAGCAGCAGCAGCAGCAGGCACTCAATTGACATCAGTGGAAATTGAAGTTTTCTGTACTGTTCCAGATACTATGAATTCTGCCACCTATGCTTTACAAAGATATCCTATAACCCTAATCTGAGTAGATCTCTTCTGACAGTGATGCTACATTTCCCTTCACTAGTTCTTTCTAATCACTAAGTGTCCGTTTTTGTTTTTGTTTTAAAGATGACTAGAAAAAGATATACTACCAGCTATTCAAGGACTATGTAAGTCTTGGTGATATACATGTGTGTGTGTGTGTGAGTCATTCAGTAGTGTCCAACTTTTTGTGAACTACCCCATGTAGCCTGCCAGGCTCTTCTGTCCATCGGATTTCCTAGGCAAGAATATTGGAGTGGGTTGCCATTTCATTCTCCAGGAGATCTTCCTGACCCAGGGATAGAACCCGGATCTCCTGCATTGCAGGCATATTCTTTACCATCTGAGCCACCAGGGAAGTCCATATATATATATATGCATAGAAACAAAAATTGACCAAATTTATTCAAACTCTTAGTGCTGCCCCTTTCTAATTGCTTTGGATTTGAACATGGATATAAAGGGATGGCTTCAACACTACTACAGGGAACTCTGGTAACTTCATTAAAGTGAGGTCGCTCAGTCGTGTCCAAATCTTTGCGACCCCATGGACTATAGCCCACCAGGCTCCTCTGTCCATGGGGTTTTCCAGGCAAGGATACTGGAGCGGGTTGCCATTTCCTTCTCCAGGAGATCTTCCTCCCAGGGATTAAACCCAGGTCTCCCGCATTGTAGGCAGACGTTTTATCCTCTGAGCCACCAGGGAAGTCTTGATAACTTCATTAGGGAATAAAAATTTTACAACAGTCAAAGTCCTCTGTTACCTATACTAGGTATCTGATTATTTTATCCTCTTTGTGGCTTTTTGTTTTAATCATCAATGCTTACATTTTGAAACAAAATTATTTATTAATTTCTGCTCTAATGGTCCACTTCATGAAACTCCCAGATGATGAGAACAACTACAGCTTGTACTTGGATCATCCATACTTGTGCTTGGATCATTGTGTTCATTATGTTTACATGTTTACTACATTCCTTCCCAGTAACATAATTACTTAGTAGATTCTGAAAATAATTGTGGTTTTTTTTTGTAGTAAAATATTTCCATTTAATAAATGATGAGAATATCATATTGCACTATTGGAATAACTGGCTATAATCAGTGATTTGATAAAATTGCAAAGCAATTTCTATATATGTTTTAAAAATATTTATCTTGCTATATCAAGTCTTAGTTGCAGCATGTGGGATCTAGTTCCCTGACAAGGGATTGAGTCCTGGGCCCACTGCATTGGGCACTCTGATTTCTAGCCACTGAACCATCAGGGAAGTCCCTATATATATTTTAATATGCTATAGGAGAAGAGATAATTATTTGCACCTAAGACCTGATACTGTATTGCAACTAATATATTGTTTTACCAGATTTTAGAATTCCTTTGTAAATGTTTTTAGAACTGAAATTCCAACAGTTAGATTGAGAAATTATTGGCTAGAGTGAATCTGAGTGGTACATTATACTAGAATACATTTTTGTTTGTTTGTATCATATTTATTATGAATAACATATATAAAGAAACTGCACAAAATATTCACAAAGCTTAACATTTTGTTATAAAGCAAACATCTAATCGCCATTCAGGTCAAGAAATTGAGCACTTACTTGATCACTAAGTTCTCTCTCTCTTAGAGATAAACATTACCATATTTTTGTGTGTGTGAAAATCACTTCTTTTCTTTAGAATTTTGCTACCTATTTACCTATTTCTGAGTACTATAGCTATTATCACTTCTTTTCATAATTTGTAAACTTTTGAATATTTGTGTTCTCTTGAGTATGCTGTATTTTTATGTCATGTTTATAAGATTAGTTCTCATTGTGAGTGATTGTAGTTCCTTCATTTTTATTGCTTCATAGTATTGTATGTACATGTGTGAATATATCATAGTGTACATAGTGTTGTACTTGTATGAATATATCATAATGCTATGACTATACACTTTTTGATGGATATTTGGGTTGTTTCCTGTTGGAGCTATTAAGAACAGTGCTGTAACCTGGTGGACATGTGCATGCATTCTCTCATATATAATGAGAAATGGAATTGCTAGGTCATAAGGTATGGGTGTCTTCAGTTTTATTAGGTAGTATGCAAGCTATTCTCAAAAGTGGTTTTACTAATAGAAGCTTACATCCTCCCCAGCATAATACAAAGTTCCACATCTTTAAGTGATAGCTTTCAATGTTTCATCATTAGGAATATTGAAGAATTATATTTTCAATGATTTTAATCATTAGAAGATGATATATTTATAGGTTTTTAAAAAAGATATTCCTTATTCAATTAAAAAAGTTCCCTTCTGTTAATAATATCCTGAATATTTTAATATAAAATGGATTTAAGCATCCAAAGTAACCATTGGTATATTTAAATGCTTTAAATTTTATAACCAATGAATGTGCAGTGATTTTTCAGTGTGATGTTAATTTGTATTTTCTTGATTGATAGAGTTGAGCAAGTACTTCCCTGGTGGTTCAGAGGTTAAGAATCTGCCTTATAATGCAGGAGACCTGGTTTGATCCCTGGTCAGGAAATTAAGATCCCACATACTGCAGGGCAAATAAGGCTGCAGGCTGCAACTGCTGATCCCATACATTCTGGAGACTGTGTGCCACAACTAGAGAGAAGTCCCCATGCCACAAAGAGCATGCTACAACTAAGACACAACTCAGTCAAAAGTAAATAAATAAACACTTAAAAAAAAGAAAAAATATGGTTGAGCAACTTTTCATATGATTACTGTTTATTTAGACTTCTTTTAAAAAAGAACATTAAAAACATTGACATTGTTTATTCTGTGATTTTTTTCTAATCTGTGGAGGTTTACTATATATTCTAACTAAGTACTTGTTTATTTTTGGTTACATGCACTGTGAATATCTATTACCACTCTGGCTTATATTTTAATGATCTTTTTGGTCTCTTTTGATGAATATAAGTTTTAAAATTTAGCATAATTTAATTTATCAAACTTTCCTTTATTGTTATGAAGATATTTTCTAATATTTTCTTTTAAAAAGCTTTGCTTCCTTCCAACAAATATGAGTGGCTGCTGCTTTAACCCCACTCTGTTCTTCCTGCTTCCTAGATAAAAATGTTTAAGACACCCAATCCAGAGCAAACTCATTCTATTACAAGCCACTATTAACACTGTATAACTGAGACATAGCACAGTACCCCATGGTGTATAGTCTCCCTGGTTGCAACACATCTCTATTTCTACTGTTTAACTACAGGCATGTTCCTGGTGGGTTTTGACTGGTGGACATGAGCAGAAATAATAATAGTAATAAATGGCTATAGGATCAAGTGAGTTAATGCACATAAAGTGCTTAGAACCATGTTTGGCTCCAAGAACAGCTTATATAAATGTTAGCTGCAATTATTAATTATTATTATTATCAGTAACATCATCATCTCTGTGTCTCTTATAGTGATTGGTACCACATCTTGCCATAGAAGGAGATGACTCTATTATTTGTAGTTTGATTGGGGGTCAATGATGTATTAGTCATCTATTGCTGCGTAACAAATCACACTGAATTTAACAGCTTAAAACAAGAAGCATTGATTACCTCACAGCTTCTGTATGTTGGGGATCTGAGAGGAATGTAGCTGGATGATTCTGGCTCAGAGCTTCTCACCAGGTGCCAGTCAAGCTATTGACTGGGGCTGCAGTCCTATTAAGGCTCCACTGGGGAAGAATCTGCTTCCAAGTTCATTCAGGTGGCTGCTAGAGGCCCCAGTACCTCCTGTTGTGGGCCTCTCCATTTGCAGCCTGATGTTCTCACAATAGAGTAACTGGTTTTCTCATGAGTGAGTGATTCAAAAGGTAACGTGGGAATGTGCCATACTGCATTTATTACATGGACCAATGCTGGTATGGTGGGGAAAAGGGAAACATTACACAAGGGTGGGACTACCAGGCAGTGGGGACCCTTGGGGACCATCTTCAAGGCTGGCTACAATTGATGTTTCCAATGTTCTTCCAAATGTCTTCCAACTTTTCCCTCTTGTCTTCACCTTTAATTCACTTCAAGAAATGTCTCCAGAAAGTATATTAGTAGTTGCTAAGTGATAGGAAAAGGGAGATTGGAGAGTGACTGCTTATGTGTATGGATATTTTTGTTCCTGAGGTGATGAAAAGGTTCTGAAATTGGATGGTGTTTATGGTTGTCCGACTTTGAATATAATAAAACCATGAATTGTACACTGTAAAAAAGGACAAAAAATGAAAATAAATGAAAAGCTTTGCACTTTGATCTTACCAATATAGGTATTTAATCTACCTGGAATTGATATTTGGGTATGATGAATGGTGTCCAATTATTTTTTCACATGTATATTGCTCCAACACCATTTGTTTAATAAAAATAAATGATAAATAGATGAAGATGTCTTATCATATCATCAGTACAACTTCTGGTCATAAATCAAGTGTCTTACCCTAACTGTGTGAAAACAACTTTCTTGGCTTTCTATTCTGTTAATCCATCAGGCTTAATAATTAATTCATCATCTTAATTTTCAAAACTTTACAATGATCTTTATCATAAGTTTATATAGTATTAAAATCTGACTGATGTATTTTCCCCACTATATTATTTTTTAATATTATCCTGACTCTTCTTGGCCCTTTGAATTTCTATACAAATTTTAGAATCAGCTTATCAAGTTCTAGGCAAGAAAAACTGTTGGGAATTTGACTGTGATTGCATGTAATCTATAAACCAATTTTGTGTAGTTTACCTTTTTAAGATATTAGGTTTTCTAATTTTTGAAAACTGTGTATCTCCCATTTATTTAGGTCTCCTTTAATGTCTTACAATGAAGCTTTCCAATTTTTCTAATTTTCCGTTTGCTATTTTCTACTCATTTGATATTTTTGTATTGTATGCTTGAAATAAAATGGTATTCTTTCAAATTTCTAATTTTCACTTGTATAAAGACAAATAATTTTAGTCTGTATATAAAAAGACATATTCATTGCTCTTGTATCCAGGACATATCAGAAATTTAGTTTTCATGTTAACAGTTTTGATTAACAACATTCAAAACTATATCCTCTGTAAATAATAATAGTTTTTACTTATTTTTAGTAATTTTTATTTTATTTATATATGTAATCATCAATCTATCTATTTATGCCTTATTGTATTGCCTAAAATATATGATACACTGTAAAATATAAATTTTTATAGTGATCTTGAAGGACTCACATAAAGCAGTGAGTGGTCCTGAAGAGATATCTTAGTTCCCTACGTAGGAATTATTTTTTTTTTCCTACGTAGGAATTAAACTGGGGTAACCTGGGTGAAAACCAAGAGTCCTAGTCACTACACCATCAGGGGCTAGAGCCTAGAAGCAAAATGACCCTGGACCTTGTCCTTGTTTGAAAGCCAGACTGTTTCAAGGAGGCAAAAACTGTAAAAACAGGTACAGTTTATTATTAGAGGTGCAGCACAATATATGGGAAAGAGAAAAAAAAAACAACGAAAGTGAAGTCGTTCAGTCGTGTCCGACTCTTTTTGAGAACCCATGGACTATAGCCTACCAGGTTCCTCCATGGAATTTTCCAGGCAAGAGTACTGGAGTGGGTTGTCATTTCCTTCTCCAGGGGATCTTTCCCATCCAGAGATGGAACCCGGGTCTCCCGCATTGCATGCAGACACTTTACCATCTGAGCCACAAGGGAAGCCCACAGGAAAACAGTTTATCTGACTCAGAATCAGGGCAGAGATATTAACCCAGAGAGAAAGGGTATGGGCACCCTTTCTAATGAGGAGGAGCGCAGTAATTCAGAAACTACGCAGAAACGTAGTGGGAAGGGAGTGCAGGCATCCTGAGTGAGGAGGAATGCAGTAAGTAGGTAATATAAGTCACTTATATACGACAGTCCTTCCTGGTCTTTGTTTATCTTTGGCCAACTATCGTGTTTCTTTCTTCACACCTGACTGGTCCATGGACCCTCCCCAAGATGCATGTGCAACTTTTTTCTAAGATGGATCCCACCACAGAGGCCTATGGGTGCATAGGCCTCAGTAACCACACTTATCATGGGGTGGGATTCCCTCCCTTTTTGATCCCCAAGAAGCCTTCCAGTGCATATGCAGACAGGGAGTCTTCCTTGATCTCAGGGGTAGGCATTTTATCTCCTTGCTTTAGCAGAGCTCAGCTTTTGCCACCAGCTTTGTCCTTACAGTGTCTGGGTAAGAACAAAGGTTGAATTTTACTCCACTTGACAAATACCAGGTGTTCATCCCAGAGGTCCACTTTTACCTCAGTAGCAATGTTCTTGACTTCTGTTGCTGCTGAGAAATTTTACTCCAGGTTAAAAAAAAAAAAAAAAAAAAAAAAACAATGAAGGGCTTCCCTGGTGGCTCAGTGGTAAATAATCTGCCTGCCAATGCAGAAGACAGGGTTTCAATCCCTGATATGGGAAGATCCCACATGCCATGGAGCAGCTAAGCTGGTGCATCACAACTATTGAGCCTGTGCTTTAGAGCACAGGAGCCACAACTACTGAGCCTGCACCCTACAGACTATGTGCACCACAACTAGAGAGTAGCCCCTGCTTGCTGCAACTAGAGGCAGCCCATGTATGTGCAACAAAGACCCAGAGCAGACAAAAAAAGAAATAAAATTTTAATAAATAAATAAATAATGAAGACATCTTTAAAAGCATTACTATTGACTTGGAATGCAGTGAGTCCCAAAAGAAATGCTAATGAAACAGTCTATGCTTGAAATCATAAAGTAAATATTTCATTATTTATGGACTCTAGTTCAGAAGTGTTTTTACTAGTAGTTTTATTTTTACTGTTTTGAATTAGCCTTTTCTCAGTTATACTGTGTATGCCAAATTCGTTTAATTTTATATAGCTGAACCTTTTCAAAAAGA
Source organism: Cervus elaphus (assembly GCF_910594005.1). Classification (NCBI taxonomy): domain Eukaryota; kingdom Metazoa; phylum Chordata; class Mammalia; order Artiodactyla; family Cervidae; genus Cervus; species Cervus elaphus. Next base: position 92,866,022 of record NC_057848.1, read on the forward strand.
ATTGGGCTTCTTCGTATTTGTACATTTCCAGAGATTACACTTATGTTCTCATGTAGATATCTTTGGAGGCGAGCAGCAGTATAGCTACAGAGTAACCTCAGGCTGCCCTGGGCATCCTTAGTCAAACAGAAGTGATTCAATGTTACTGGGGAGGCTAGAAGTCTGTAACCACTAAGAACAGGGTTTGGAAATTCAGGTTAGATGGTGGTTTTCTGAATTGGGCACCAATCCAGCACTTATAGGTGCAAGAAAAGGAAATGTTACTGTATAAATATTAAATTTCAGGGAGGATGCTATTATTTTTAGAAGGGCATATATATATATATATATATTTTTTTTAATTGATTTGAAAATATATACAAATTATTTACATAGTTGTTCATGGTCTCCCTATCAGAAAAAACTTAAAGCAGTGGTGCTTTCTAACCCATACCTAATGTTGGGAAAGTGAAGATTATTTAACATGTACCAAAGACATGTATAGATTTATATTCACAGATGTAGGCTTAATTTTGGAGAAGAAATATACATATATTATTGGTCATCCTCACATTTTTATAAATACTGTTCCCCAGTTGCTAAAAGATGGTAATTATGTCCCCATTCCCTAAAGGACTCAAATCTTTTATTCATAGATAAGAGAAAGTGTAACAGTTCAGAATTGTTCAAGGAGTTAAAAGCACTGTGACTGACACCTCAGGTTACAATTTAACACAAAATTTGAGTTTAATTATACACTGTGTTTGTTGTCAAACATACTGGCAGATAAAAAGAGAATGAATGGCCTAAAGGGCAAGATTGTATATGCTATCATGGTTGGTGGTAAGAACAACAACCATTATGACTAAGGGTCTTCTTCTTTTTCTTTTTTTAATATAAAGGGAAACTTGGAGATGTGCTATTCAAAATTAAAAGAAGAAAAAATTGCCAATACTATATAGTTTAGGAATAGACATATATAAAGAAAAAGAAACAGTAGATTCCACTTTAACGAACTACTAAACCTTTATTTAAATAGATGAAAAAATTGGCAAATAGTTTTCTTAATTTGCAGCAAATCTAACCATTTGTCTCAGTTCTTGTCATTCCTGAAATTAGATTAATGACATGATTGGTTTGTTTATCTATCAATAATTGCTCTGTTGGTTAAGTCATTCATTTTACAAGTGACTACAGATACCAATTGCGGCTTACATCTACATCATCCACATTCCCAAGTATCCCTCTAATATTTGCCTTTCTGGGGGAATTATATGGAATATTATGTTCCCTTTTGTAATCTGTGAAACAAATATTTATTTCAATAATGGTCTTTTCTTAACACTTTTATTCTGTTCCAAATACACATCAAATTTGGTAAACCTTTACATTTTTGTTTCTATACCCTTGCAGTTCTATTAAATGCTGAAATTATATAAAAAAATCAAAAAATATTGAAGCCTATCTATACTCTTGTAATGGTTCAATTATTTTAGTTTAACTCTACAACTGATAATTTTCAATCTCCCCAAACATACAAACACATTAAAAAAAAAAAAAAAAAGCATATACATGCTCATAGACACACAGGTGTGGGAAAGCTTGCTTATTTGGCCTAAATTATCAACTGGATATTTGTGTAATTTGGTGTTGGATTGCATCCTGCAAGCTGCAATCCCTGTACGTTCCCAGCCTCAAGAACTAAGAAGAACCCAGAGTCAGCCTAGAGACATTAATGGTTTAATGGATAGGGAAATCTTACATATCTGAAGCAAGGTCCTGGAGCAACACCACCACCATCATGTATGGCAGACAGCAGGTAGGACATGGAGTGGGTGGGTGAGGGTGAATTTACCAGTTATATTGGGTTATAGTTGGTTCAATGGTTACCAGGGAAACCAGCAAAGGAACATGTGCATGACCACTCTTTGATAAGCTATCATAATGGAAATGTTCTAGCCTAAAGGTTAAAAGAATCACTACCTTGGGATAGTATGTAGGTATTTACTGATTATTCTCTGTGACTGAGAAGGAATGAGAGTCTTGTGAGTAAGGTATAGCTGAAGAAAGGACTGGTAGAGCAAGGGACATACAGAGCACAAGAGAACAGCCATCTTGGGTGGCCTGAGCATACTTTGGGGCACCACCATAAAAGATAGCAAGATCAAGGTAAAATTGTGAGTTTCAGTTTGACTGGTGCTAATTTCTTTTGAGTCTCTCCCTTCTTTCTGGATGTACTTCCCAGGTGGAGCTAGTGTTAAAGAATAAATGACCCAATCAAAAAATGGGCCAAAGATCTAAACAGACATTTCTCCAAAGAAGACATACAGATGGCTAACAAACACATGAAAAGATGCTCAACATCACTCATCATCAGAGAAATGCAAATAAAAGCCACAATGAGGTACCATTACACGCCAGTCAGGATGGCTGCTATCCAAAAGTCTACAAGCAATAAATGTTGGAGAGGCTGTGGAGAAAAGGCAACCCTCTTACACTGTTGGTGGGAATGCAAACTAGTACAGCCACTCTGGAGAACAGTGTGGAGATTCCTTAAAAAACTGGAAATAGAACTGCCATATGACCCAGCAATCCCACTCCTGGGCATACATATTGAGGAAACCAGAACTGAAAGAGACACATGTACCCCAATGTTCATCGCAGCACTGTTTATAATAGCCAGGACTTGGAAGCAACCTAGATGCCCATCAGCAGACGAATGGATAAGAAAGCTGTGGTACATATACACAATGAAATATTACTCAGCCATTAAAAATAATACATTTGAATCAGTCCTAATGAGATGGATGAAACTGGAGCCCATTATACAGAGTGAAGTACGCCATAAAGATAAACACCAATACAGTACACTAACCCATATATATGAAATTTAGAAAGATGGTAATGATGACCCTATATGCAAGACAGAAAAAGAGACACATGTATACAACAGACCTTTGGACTCTATGGGAGAAGGCGAGGGTGGGATTGTCTGAGAGAATAGAATTGAAACATGTATACTATCAAGTGTGAGACAGATCGCCAGTCCAGGTTGGATGCATGAGACAAGTGCTCAGGGCTGGTGCACTGGGAAGACCCAGAGGGATGGGATGGGGAGGGAGGTGGGAGGGGGGTTCAGGATGGGGAACACATGTAAATCCATGGCTGATTCATGTCAATGTATGGCAAAAACCACTACAATATTGTAAAGTAATTAGCCTCCAACTAATAAAAATAAAGGGGGGAAAAAGAGAGAAGGAAATGGCAAAAAAAAAAAAAAATAAAATAAACTTCTAATGGTATAATGTTTACCACATTTGGTTCATAAGAAATAGTGATTAATGTTTCATTAAATATTTTTTATCTTTTGTATTCTAAGTGCATTTCTGTTTATGGCCCCTGTGATTTTATGTGTGCAAAAACATCAGGTCCAAAAATAGTAGATCAATTTTGTGATTTAAAGCAGTACATTGATAAAATAGCAGAGGAATTAAAAGCTCTTTCTAAAACAAACAAACAAGCAAAACAAAGAACTTGCCTTCCAATGCAGGAGACATAAGAGATGAGGGCTGGGTCCCTGGGTTAGGAAGATCCCCTGGAGAAGGAAATGGCTGCCCACTCCAGCATTCTTGCCTGGAGAATCCCCAGGAACAGAGGAGCTTCGTGTGCTACAGTCCATAGGGTGGGAAAGAGTTAGACACGACTGAAGCAACTTAGCACACACACACTTCTTTCTGGATGCTATCCTACATTTATAACAATAGAAAGCCAACCATTTCATGGTCATAAAAGAATAGAATGAGTGGTTTCTACTTCAATTTACTAATAGGTACTGCACATCTTCTATGATCTCAGCTTTGTGGTAGATGTAGCTACTTGAAAAAAGCAGATAGAAAAGAAGGCGCCATATTCAAACAAAAGTGAGTTTTTTTAGCATATAGTAGGTAATTTTGCCAATATAATGCCATTTTTTTTTTCCTTGCAGATTCTGTTGCGGTGTGAGGGTAAGGTGTTGTTACAGACGTGGTAGCATGAAGATTTGTGAAACTTACTATAGAGATATTAAATGAAAATTTAAAAACAGAATTTACTACACATCTATGAATTTTAAAATAGTAATCTCTTGTTCAAAAGCTATGAATGACTTTAAGGACACTAAAGCATATTGCCAAAATAATTTCAAAATAATTCTAAAAATTGAACCTTGATTAGCAATTATTGAGAGTGCCTGTTTGATTACTAACTTTATTAATTTATTAAAGTTCACCAACATGAATACTTTTTTAAGCATTACAATTTGATAGGTGAAAGTGTTGTCTCATTAAATTTTCATTTCTTAGCTGGTTGCCATAGCTCTGGTGGCTCAGATGGTAAAGAATCTGCCTGCAATGGAGGAGACTGGAGTTTGATCCCTAGGTTGAGGAGATCCCCTGGAGAAGGAAATAGCAACCCACTCCAGTATTCTTTCCTGGAGAATCCCATGGCCAAAGGAGCCTGGTTGCTCCAGTCCATGGAGTTTTGAAGAGTTGGACATGACTGAGCAATTAACACTAGCTAGTTACCTAGGTTATTATCATGTTTGTTATCCAGTTGTTATTTCCTTTTTTAAAAAATATTTTTCTGCTCATATGTTTCCCCTGCAAGCTACTTTTGTCCATGTGCTCTTGTGTTGATTTGTGTGATCTCTTTATATAAAAATAAAAATTTTAACTTCTCATCTGACACAATTGGTGTGAATATTTTCCTGTTTCTAGTTGCCTTTTGATTATCTCTTGGTTAAAAGGAATATAGGAATAAAATGTTAACCTAGACAAAGTTACTGAGCCTTTATGTTTATTTACTCCATTATATTTTAAGAGTTTTTAAAGTTCATCAAATTTATCCATTATAAAATCACAATTGTCATTAGATAAAATCTGGAATATTCACAAATACAAAACTGAAGAAAAATTACACACTGTCTCAATTTTCAGAGAGCTTCATATCTGCTATAAATATTTTGATGAATTTCATTTAAGTATCCTTTTTGTCTTCCATGGGAAAGTTTTATGTTGATGTTGTTTCCTTATTATCAAAATAAATTATGCTTCACTGTAAGATATGATGTCATAATATTATATATTGATAATACTCCCGTTCCTGTCATTACTTTCCATCATCATACATTTTTTTTATTAAATAAATATTTATTTACTATGGGTGTGTCTGGTGATGAAAGTAAAATCTGATGCTGCAAAGAACAGTATTTTATAGGAACCTGAAATGTTAGGTCCAGGAATCAAGGAAAATTGGATGTGGTCAAGTTGGAGATGGTAAGAATAAACATTGACATCTTAGGAATCAGCAAACTAAAATGGATGAGAATGGGCAAATTTAATTCACATGACCATTATATCCACTACTATGGGCAAGAATCCCATAGAAGAAACAGAATAGTCCTCCTAATCAACAAAAGAGTCCAAAATACAATACTTGGATACAACCTCAAACATGACAGAATGATCTTGGTTCACTTCCAAGGAAAGCCATTCAACATCAGAGTAACCCAAGTATACGCCCGTATCACTGATTCCAAAGAAGCTGAGGCTGGTCAGTTCTATGAAAACCTTGAAGACCTCCTAGAACTAACACCTAAAAAAAAATGTTCTAGTCATCAGGGATTGGAATGCAAAAGAAGGAAGTCAAGATATACCTGGAGTAATAGGCAAGTTTGGCCTTGGAGAACAAAATGAAGCAGGACAAACGTTAACTGAATTCTGCCGAGAGAATGTACTAGTCATAGCAAATGTCCTTTTTCAAAAACACAAAAGATGACTTTACACATGGACATCACCAAATGATCATTACCGAAGTCAATTGATTCTTTGTAGCCAAAGATGGAGAAACTATTTACAGTCAGCAAAAACAAGACCTGGAGGTGACTGTGGCTCAGATCATCAGCTTCTCACAGAAAAATTCAGGCTTAAACTAAAGAAAACTGGGGAAAACATTAGGCCAGCCAGTTAAATCAAATTAAATTGAGTTAAATCAAATTGATTTGAGCTAAATCAAATTCTGCATGAATTCACAGAAGAGGTAATGAATAAATTCAAGGGACTAGATTGAGTTAACAGTGTGCCTGAAGAACTATGGACAGAGGTCTGTTATATTGTATAGGAGGTGGCAAACAGAGCCATCCCAAAGAAAAAGGAAAGTAAGATGGCAAAGCCTCTGAGGAGGCTTTACAAATAGTGAAAGAATAAAGAGAATTGAAAAACAAGGGAGAAAGGGAAAGATACATCTAATTAAACACAGAGTTCAAAAAAATAACTAGAAGAGACAGGAAGAAATGAACAATGCTTCTTCAATGAACAATGTTTAATAATTCAAGAAAACAACAAAAGGGGAAAGACTCTAGTCTCTTCAGGAAAATTAGAAACATCAAGGGAGCATTCTGTCCAAAGATGGGCACAATAAAGGATAAAAACGGTAGAGATCTAGTAGACACTGAAGAAATCAAGAAGAAATGGAAAGAATACATTGAAGAACTGTATAAAAAAGACCTTAATGGACTGGATTACTACAGTGGTATGGTTAGACACCCAGAGTCAGACATTCTGGAGTGTGAAGTCAAGTGGGCCTTAAGAAGCACTGCTGTTAATAAAGCTAGTGGATGCTATGATTCCAGCAGACCTATTCAAATCCCTAAGGGATGGTGTCATCAAGGTTTTGCATTCATTATGTCAGCAAATCTGGAAGACCCAGCAGTGGCCACAGGACTGGAAAAGGTCAATCCTCATGCCAACTCCCAAGAAGGATAGTACCAAAGAATGTGCTAACCATCGGACAATTACACTAGTCTCTCATGCTAGTAAGGCCATGCTTAAAATTTTGCATGCTATTCTTGAGCATTATGCAAACCAAGAACTTCCATATGTCCAAGCTGTGTTTAGAAAAGGAAGAGGAACTAGAGGTCAAATTGGAAACATTTGCTGGATTATAGAGGAAGCAAGGGAATTTCAGAAAAAACATCTATCTCTTTTCATCTACTACACTAAAGTCTTTGATTGTGTCAATCATGACAAACTGTGGGAAGCTCTTAGAGAGATGGGGATACCAAACCGTCTTACCTGTCTCCTGAGAAACCTGTATGCAGATCAAGAAGGAACAGTTAGAACCCTGTATGGAACAACTGATTGGTTCAAGATCCAGAAAAGAATATGACAAGGCTGTCTGCTGTCACCCTGTTTGTTTAACCTATATGCTGAGCACATTATGAGAAATGCCAGGCTGGATGTGTTACAAGCTGGAATCAAGATAGGTGGGAGAAACATCAACAACCTCAGACATGTAGATGATACCTCTGTACTGGAAGAAAGGGAAGAGGAACTAAAGAGACTTGTGATGATGGCAAAAGAGGAGAGTGAAAGAGCTGGCTAAAACCTAAATATTAAAAACAAACAAACAAACAAACAAAAAACAAAAACAAAAAACCTAAGATCATGGCATCTGGCCCCATTACTGCATGGCAAATAGAAGGGGAAAAGGTGGAAACAGTGACAGATTTCCTCTTCTTGGGCTCCAAAACCACTGTGGATGGTGACTGCAGTCGTGAAATCAGAAGATGATTGTTTCTTGGCAGGAAAGCGATGACAAATCTGGAAAGTTTGTTGGAAAGCAGTGACATTACTCTTCTGGCTATGGTCTTCCCAGTGGTCACATATGGTTGTGTGAGCTAGACTGTAAAGAAGACTGAGCACAGAAGAATTGAGGCCTTTTAACTGTGGTGCTGGAGAAGACTCCTGAAAGTCCCTTGGGCAGCAAGGAGATCAAACCAGTCAATCTTAAGGGAGATCAACCTTGAATATTCACTGAAAGGACTGATGCTGAAGTGGAAGCTCCAGTATTTTGGTCATCTGATGCAAACAGAGGACTCATTGAAATAGTCCCTCATGCTAAGAAAGATTGAGGGCAGAAGAAAAGGGTGCCAGAGTTTGAGATGACTGTGTGGCCTCACCAATGCAATGATCATGAACTTGGGCAAACTTCAGGACATGGTGAGGGACAGGGAGGCCTGGCGTGCTGCTGTCCATGAGGTTGCAAAGAGTCACACACAACTGGGCAATTGAACAATAACAACCCTTTTGTCTTCTGTGGGAAGGTTTTATGTTGCTGTTGTTTCCTAATTAGCAAAATGAATTATGCTTCATTATAAGATATGATATCATAATGTTTATATTGATAATACTCTCTTTCCTGTCATTACATTCCATTGTCATACAGTTTATATATTAAATAAATATTTATTTACCATCATTACATATCAGTCAGTCTTATAAGCACTGGGATACAGCAATGAACAAAATTCTTGCTTACATGGAGAATACATTGCCATGGTAGTGGGGTGAAGGACAATGATGCAAATAAGCATAAAGTATGTCAGGTATTTTTAAATGGACTTCCCTGGTGGCTCAGTGGTAAAGAATCTGCCTGCAATGCAAGAGATGTGGGTTCAATTTTTGGGTTGGGAAGATCCCCCAGAAAGAGGAAATGGCAACTCACACCAGTATTCTTGCCTGGGAAATCCCATAGACAGGAGCTTGGCAAGCTACAGTCCATGGTATCACAAAAGAGTTGGACACGACTAAAAAACAACAACAATTTTTAAATGCTTTGAAGAAAAATAAGGTCTTTTAAGTAAGAGGAACAAACAGTTATAGAAGGGAGTAGGGTTTGAAGTTTTATAGAGAAGGGTGAGGAAAAGTCTTTTTATTTGATGGTATTTTAACTCAGACCTGATTGAGTGGGTAGAATGGACCATGAATATATCTAGGTAAAGACAATCCCAGACAAAGGGACAAAGCAGGAACAGAGGAATTGAGATGGGAATGTGATTGATATTTCTGAGAATATTGAAGTGATAGTGTAGTGGGATCGATATGAGAGATGGGAAGAGAAATAAGAGAGACAATCAGTGTGGTAAGGTCTTGGTAAAGACTTTTGTGCTTCAGTGAGTGTGAGATGGACATTGAGAGCAGGGAAATTACATGATCTGACTTATATTTGTCAGGAATCATCCTGCCAGTTGTGTGAAAAATAGAGGGTAGAAAAAGAAAGGTAAGAGCAGTGAGCTCTATTAGGAGTCTGCTGAAGTAATCTGAGTGAGAGATGATGGTGGTTTGGACTAAGTCGTTAGCAATAGAGGTGATAAGTCATAGATTTTACAGATGTTTTCAAGGCTTATCTTTCACAATCTCCTTGACTGACTGGAGGTGATATGTGAGAAAAATAAGACAGTCAAGAACAATTGCAAGGCTTTTAGCCTAAAAACTGCAAGAAAGGAGATGTCATTTACTGAGATGGAAAAGATACAAGGAGGAGCAGACTTAGAGGGTGAGGAGATAAAAGTTCAGCTATAGTGAAATCTTTGTAATTATATTTTTAAAACCATTTTTGTTTATTAAAGACAATCTACATTTTGGTTGTCTGTTTAGGAAAAAATAATAAAAAAAGAGGAAAACAAAAATCACCTATAATTTTATAACCAAAGAAAATTATTCAATGTTTTGATGTAATTGTATAGACTTTATATAAACACACACCCACACATATATACATAGTATAAATACATATATGAATACATATTGTACATACTGTATATAACATTTTTCCTACTCAAATGGGATGCATTTTTATAACCAGATTGTTTTGTATAGTTTCATCTTCCATTTGTTGAGAAATTTTTCCCTATCCAGAAATGTGGGGGAAAAAATCACTTCTACTGTGTTCTAGTACTTTTATGGATTATTATTTTGGTTTTGTTTCTAACTTTATTTCATCTTTAACTTATTGAATGATATCAGTTAATAAGTTTTTTTTTTCCTTCAGTTATCTTAATTTGCTGATTTTGAGAAATACTTTCTAGGCTAAAGTCTCTGGTTGTGGTTGTGGTTTAGCTGCTAAGTTGTGTTCAACTCTTGCAACTCCATGGACTGTGGCCCGCCAGGATTCTCTGTCCATGGGACTCTCCAGGCAAGAATACTGGAGGGGGTTGCCATTTCCATCTCCAAGGGAACTTCCAGACCCAGAGATCAAACCTGGGTCTCCTGTGCTACAAGCAGTCTCCTTGCACTGCAGGTGGATTCTTTTCCAACTGAGTCACTAGGGAAGCCCCCAGGCTAAAGTCTCTGGACCAGTGTTTCTAGAACAAGGGTTGGGAAACCTCAATTTTCAGGCCAAATTTGTGCTGCCACTTGTTTTTGTATGGCCTATAAGGGTTTTTACAGATGAACACATTTATAATTGATTTGATGATTGAGAAAATCAACTTTGAACCATAATTTAGCACAATATAATCCTCCAAATTCTTCTCATTAGAATTGTATTACAAAAATATTATCATCATGAACACTACATTTTAAATTTTGTCCATTTAAAAAATGTGTAGAAATGTGCCTTTTCTTGTTGTATAGGTGCCTAGATAATATCCTTGATATTACTTATCCTACAAAGGATAAAATATTATCTGGTCCTTTATAGAAAAAGTTTGCTGACTCTTGTTCTAGATCTTTGTAGATCTAGAACTCTTGTTCTTTGTAAGTATGCATAAGAATCACCTGGGAGCTGTGAGATAAATGTATATTTCTGTTGTCTACTACACTTCATAACCTCAGTAAGCCAAGGACAAGTCTCAGGAATCCCTGTTTTAATAAACATTCCAAGTGATTCTGATATGCTCTGGAGCAAAGTTTGAGAAACACAGGGTGCTGACTTGGAGCAAGTAAATTTCAGTACTGAGCTTTTAACTACATGCGGGCCAGTACTTCATCACTAGCATTCTGGTAAATATCTACTCATTGCAGAAATCTCACTAGAGTGAATTGCTATAGAGATCAAACCTGCCTACGGCTCTCTCCACCTGTCATCATTTTTCCTATCACCTTTCATTGGAAGACAGCCTTGCTTGGAAACCAAAGGACTGCTTTTGGTGTAAGAGTTCTGTGGTTCTGAATTTGAACCCATATGATACACAATACATCATTATTCTTGGGTTCCATGCATTTGTTCTTACCTCCCTTTTTATTCCCTCTTTATTATTGCTTATACATATATTTATGTATGTATGCACATATTCACCCATCCTTCCACCCATCCATCAATTGATCTAATTTCCCTATAAACACGAGATTTTCATTTTACTAGAACTAGTACTGCCTCCTTCCCTCGTCACCAAGCAAACTTTGAATTTTTGACAGGAATGATCAACCATGTGTGTCATGGTGGTGGTTTAGTCACTAAGTTGTGTTCAGCTATTGCACCCCCCATGGACTGTAGCCTACCAGGCTCCTCTGTCCATGGGATTTCTCAGACAAGAATACTGGAGTGGGTTGTCATTTCCTTCTCCAAGGGATCTTCCCAACCCAGGGGTCAAATCAGAGTCTTTTGCATGTAGGTGGTCTCCTGCATTGCAGGCAGATTCTTTACCAACTGAGCCACAAGGGAAGTCCATATTTACATAATAGTAAATTTATAAATTTACCAGTACACATTGGAAAGAATAACTCTTGGGACAGCTGAGCTCAAACACTGAAACATGGGGACCTTAAAAAAATGAAAACACTATAGCACATTTCAGAGTCACTGTAGTTGGAAGTCAGCAATTATTGCTGGAATATCTTAATAAGAATTCCAGGAAGTCCTGATCTTTTAGGTACTGTATATGAAATTGAGAAAAGAAGAAATAATTTTTCTTCTGAGAGAACTTTAAGCATTAAAATCTGACTATTCTTAATGAAGTTTCCATGGGGCACCACAAGTTTGTATTTTTAAAGGCTAAATCTTTCCTCTTTTCTCCACTTTCTGTATATTTCTGGTGCTTCTTTGGGTCTCCACTGATGAGGCACCGGAGAAATTTCTCCTGTCTCTGAGTACTTGTGAAAGATATCCATGAATTTTTCTGCCCTTCTGTATCCAATCTTTATTTTCAAATATTTTTGTGAGAACTCTCTCCCTGAGAACAATGTGTTTACTAGTATTGATTCAATTTTTTTCTTTGCATTTCAAAATGTGCGCATGCTAAGTCACTTCAGTCATGTCTGACTCTTTGTGACTCCACGGACTGTAGCCCACCAGGCTCCTCTATCCATGGGGATTCTCCAGGCAAGAATACTGGAGTGGTTTGTCATGTCCTCCTTCAGTGATCTTCCCAACCCAGGGATTGAACCCGTATCGCTTATGTCTTCTGAATTAGCAGGTGGGTTCTTTACCATTAGCACCACTTGAGAAGCCCAGAATATGCATTCCCAATTTATCTGAAATTTTTTTTACTGATGAATTCCTAATACTGATTAAAATCACTTAAAATAATTTTCTTAGTTATTCAATGATTTCTAATTTTTATTTTAGAGACAGATTCCATATTGTTTCAAGTACTAATAACATTTTCAATTTCATCCAGAAACCTGAAAGATAGCTTTTGTACATTAAGCAAGATAAACAGTTCTATCAAGCAGTACTCTAAAAATGTATGATCCAAGAGTAATTAAAATACATTTCTCACAGCCCTAAATTCTTGGCCCCAAATTAGAGATAAAATTTTAAGCATGAAATTATATGTATCAGAAATCCAGCTTAAATGATCTGTATGGTGAAACTTGCTGTTGAGGAAAGGTTGTGACACTTTTCTGGTTTGTATATTATCTTAAAAATAGATTGTATTGAGGTTACACATTTACCTTTGAGCAATAAATTAGATTACATAAGTGCATCTTTCACAATCTAAAGATAAAAATTAGTGAAAATGACCCAGTGGTCTAAGAAAATCATTCTGCCTAAAGTGAAACTGTTTTTTTTTTTTTTTTTTTTTCTTGGAGACTAAAGTAAGAAACATACTTAGTTCATACTTGCTTTTCTTTCCTTCACAGTTTGTTTCACTTATATAAAAATGTAATAGAAGTTTCATAAAATTGTATCTTTCTATATGTTTTTACTCTTTGCTTGAGGGAGTTCACATTATCGTGATGTTGTGGTGTGTCTCCACATAACAACTAGCGGCTGCATACAGATTATGTTCATTGCCTATATTGCCTGTTCAGAGAAGTTGGACAGTTTCTTTTAGCATTATCTCTTGTTATGTTTGGAATGTTGCTTTCATATGTCAAAATTTGTCTTACATTATCAATATATATTTCTAGTTACATTACTCAATCTTTGGTCATCAGATGCTCTAGCTCATGTATACGTTGTCGTTGTTTAGTTGCTAAATTGTGTCCAACTCTTTTGCAACCCCATGGACTGTAGTTTGGCAGCCTCCTCTCTGTCCATGGGATTCTCCAGGCAAGAATACTGGAGTAGGCTGTCATTTTATTCTCCAAGGGATCTTCCCAACTTAGGGATAAAACCCACTTCTCCTGCATTGGCAGGTGGATTCTTTACCATTGAACCATCAGGGAAGCCCCATGTATACATTATGAAACCACAATTCCAAACAGACCCCAGAGCTTCAATATCAGAATCAGCATCATTCTGATATTTACACTTTGTAAAATAATATCTTCAGCTAGATGCATTAATCCATATAAACAATAGATGTTTTCCACTATCTACTGTGGCTTGACATGCAAGTCATGAAACTTTATGTCAACAAATCGGCATATCACACACGAGCACGTGTAAAATAAGTTTTTGAGGTAATATTTTGACAAACTATGTAAACCAGAAATAACTTACATAAACTTGAGTGTTCTAGCAAGGATGGAGTTGAGATTAGGCAATGAGAGTAAGAGAGTAAATAGGACCAGTATAGCACTAGTAATTAATAAATTCACTTAGAAATGAGATATTCCTGAGGTATAGTATTACTGTAGTAGTCAAACTAGTGTTAAGACTAACCATATATAGTGAGTGAAAACAGTTCATGATGCTTCATGCTAAAGTAGATATCAAACTAGGTAGAATTTTACTTTCTTTGCAGTATTCATTTAGATTTATAACATTTAAATTTCTATTTATCTCTGATCCTTCTTTTAATTATTCCTGAGTTAATTCACAAATCCTCTTTTCTGAAAATTCTTCAGTGAACAAGGAAATGCATTCTTCATCTTGACTTGCATCATTTTGTCACCATCCTTGCCATAATGTTAATAAAGCTGTCCTTCATCCCTTTATTTAGGACCATGAACACATAATATATTTTTGTACAACGAAAGCAATAAGGGATATATGTTGGGCTTCTTGAAACACTGAAAAAGAAAAGCTTGCAAATTCCTCACTGCATTTTTTTCTTTTCAGGGATTTCAGTTCAGTTTAGTCTCTCAGTCGTGTCCGACTCTTTGCGACCCCATGAATCGCAGCACACCAGGCCTCCCTGTCCATCACCAACTCCCAGAGTTTACTCAAACTCATGCCCATCGAGTTGGTGATGCCATCCAGCCATCTCATCCTCTGTCATCCCCTTCTCCTCCTGCCCCCAATCCCTCCCAGCATCAGGGTCTTTTCCAATGAGTCAACTCTTCTCATGAGGTGGCCAAAGTATTGGAGTTTCAGCCTCAGCATCAGTCCTTCCAATGAACACCCAGGACTGATCTCCTTTAGGATGGACTGGTTGGATTTCCTTGCAGTCCAAGGGACTCTCAAGAGTCTTCTCCAACACCACAGCTCAAAAGCATCAATTTTTCAGTGCTCAGCTTTCTTCACAGTCCAACTCTCACATCCATACATGACCACTGGAAAAACCATAGCCTTGACTAGACAGACGTTTGTTGACAAAGTAATGTCTCTGCTTTTTAATATGTTATCTAGTTTGGTCATAACTTTCCTTCCAAGGAGTAAGTGTCTTTTAATTTCATGGCTGCAATCACCATCTGTAGTGATTTTGGAGCCCCCAAAAATAAAGTCTGACACTGTTTCCACTGTTTCCCCATCTATTTGCCATGAAGTGATGGGACCAGATACCATGATCTTAGTTTTCTGAATGTTGAGCTTTAAGCCAACTTTTTCACTCTCCTCTTTCACTTTCATCAAGAGGCTTTTTAGTTCCTCTTCACTTTCTGCCATAAGGGTGGTGTCATCTGCATATCTGAGGTTATTGATATTTCTCTGTCCCAAATCCTGAGAGGTAAGTTAAAAAACAGTTGCTTGTCGTTCTGTGTAAAATAGTCTTAAATTACTTTTTAAATGCCCCAAATATTGATTTTAAAAGCGCTTGATTTTTCAGAAGCATAATTTACCCTTTTGGAAGTTTCAAATCAACCTCAAGAAGATATAAAATTATTTACTCTATGCTATAGAAGGCTTATTTATTACACAAAAGGTGCCAACATCTGGTGTTTTCCTTACAATTAGTTCTAAAACAAAGAAACTAATTTACTCTGATGTCTGAGTATTGTATTGCTATACAATATCAGCACTCATCCCTTTTTCTTGCAGTCTCTCTAAAGCATTCAATATTTTTTCAACTGAAATAAATTATGTAAGCCTCAAATTTTGATGAGAAATTTAGTGTGAACATTGATCTGTTTTTGTACCAAATGAAAGATCTTTAAAATCGACTTTGATTTTTGAGAGTAAAAGTACTTGGAGTTGGTTTTTACGTTTCATAGGAATTACATCCTCAGTATTTGTATGTTGAATTAGTTAGGCCTTTCTTGTCTCAGATTTCCAGTGGGAGCTAGTTTACTTCAAACTACTGACCATGATCCCCTGGAGCCAAGTGGAATGTATTAACTCTTTTAAAGCTCCAAGAAACCATTGGTTAGGTTAAAATTCATGGGAAGTAATAACATCATAGGCTTCCCTGGTGACTCAGTGGTAAAGAATCCACTGCCAATGCAGAAGATGTAGGAGACATGGGTTCAATCCTTCTGTCAGGAAGATCCTCTGGAGAGGGAAATGATAACCCACTCCAGTATTCTTGCCTGGACACTGGAACTTGGCAGGCTATGGTCCATAGGGATGCAAAGAGTTGGATACGACTGAAGCGACTTAGCACACATTCATGCACATGTTATCAGTAACATTATGTTAGAAGCACCAATCTATGTAAGCAATTTGTTCTTAATTATTTCTTCATAGGATATGATTTAATAAAAATGGCTTATTCTGTAATAACATTTCTCTTGTCAAATACTGAGAAGAGAATTGGAAAGCAAACAAGTGGAGAGACATAATCCATAGATTATGAACTCATTAATTCAACAAGTAACCATGGAATGCTAATTATAGTCCAAGTATTGTCACAGGTGCTGGGAACACCTTTATCATCTACAATAAGTCATTTATTGATACTTTCTTAACTATTCCCTTATATTAGGCTATTTATTCACAAATAAGATGGTATTCACTCCACTCCTAAATATTCCCTTAAAAAGTATACTTATTCAACATTTTTTCCCCCTCTGGACTAAAAATATCACTTACACATGTAACATCTTATTTTTCTCCTTAACTATGGATTCAACCAGAAAAGCACCAGGATGCTTAAAACTTCCTGTAAAGAAAATCCTTCCCCAGGCTTCCCTGGTGGCTCAATGGTAAAGAATCTGCCTGCCAATGCAGGAGACACGGGTTTGATCCCTGGTCTGGGACAATCCCACCTGCCACGGAGCAATTAAGCATGCACACTGCAACTATTGAGCTTGTACTCTATAGAGCCTGGGAACCACAACTACTGAGCCCACACGCCCTAGAGCCCAGTGCTTCCCAACAAGAGAAGCTACCACAATGAGAAGCCCAAGCACCACAACTAGAAAGTGGCCCCTGCTTGCTGCAACTAGAAAAAAGCCCCCATAGCAATGAAGACTCAGTGCAGCCAAAAATAAATAAATACAAACCTTTTAAAAAGCTGGAAGAAAAATATGTGTAATAAGCCATTGGGAAAAAAGAAATCCTCCCCCAAATAACCTTTACTATGATGTTTGCAATCACAAAAAATGTTCTGAACTTCCTTCTCCCTAGGCACATTTGAAACCTGTATAAGTGACTATTTTGAAAAGCTAAAAAAAAAAAAGAAAAGAAAACAAAAAACAAAAACATTGTATTAAATAGTTCACTATTAAGTTGATCATTAATAACATAGTTTTATTAATTTTTACTAATTATCTTGGGCTAAAAATGAATAATTACCTATTTTTTAATGCTTTGTCACTGATTTAAGCTGTTCAGTTCTTTGGCTCCTCCTTGGAAGCCTAAAATATTAGAAGTGTATTAAATGTATCTAAAAATGAAAAATAAAAGATTGAAAAATTTACCCAGCTGTTTGTGTTTAAATAAAGATTACCTTTCTTTTATACTTTTCAACCATGCTTTTTATGTCCTGAATTTACAGAGTTCTTTTGACTGATCTGCAGAGTCCTAACATGTATGTTTTATCTGTACCTAGCCACAATTACTCCTTTTCTTTATACGGACTAGCTTTTTGAAAACAGTAATAATTTAAATACTTAAATATTTTCCCAAAGTGTATAAAATGCATATATTTGAAGTTTTTAGCTTATATACATATTTCATGATTTATTCTGAATCAAAGTATTTGCAAAGGTCTTAACACTGACACTTCAAGTTTACAAATTCAAAGGAAAACTGGCAATGGGGGGAAAGAAATCGAGAGCACATATGGTAAAATAATTACCAATGTATTGATAAGTATTTTAAATTTTATTTGAAGTTGTTTCCTTTTCAAATATTTTATGATCACAATGATGTAAAGCAAGTAGGCTCATAAAATATGAAAAATTATATTCCGTTAGTTTTTTCTTTTGTCAATTTAAATGAAGAATATATCATTAACACTTTTCAAATTTTAGGTACATGTATATCAATATGATGTGCATTTTTATTTTTCTAGTAGATTTAAGCTTTTACATGCTATAGATATTTTTTGTCAAGCTCATATAACTGATACTGTTTTTAACTAAGGATGTTCATCACAGCATTGTTTACAAATGTAGAAAACATTGAAAAACATATAAATCTCATTTAATAATGAGCTACTTAGATAAGATATAGTACATCCACACAATGGAATACTATGTAGTCACTAATGATACAGATTGGTATTTATTGACATGAACAGATGATTATGTTTTGGCTTAAAATAAAAAAAAATACATATAGTATGTTTTCTTTTTTTTGTAAAACAGTGTGTGTATACATAGGGGGAAAGGCATAAAAAGATAAGCACACAGTTAAATAGTTAATAATGGTTGTCTCAGAACTCTGGGAATTTTACTTCCTTTTTTGTAAGTCTCTGCATCATTGTATTTGTTTTACAAGTAGAATGTATTATGTTTATAATCAATAAAAACCATAATTTCCATTTGAAAATGTTTGATAATGAATATACAAGTAGTCTGTAGATAAACAGTTATATGAAAACAAGTTATTCTCATTATTTTATGGGCAAAGAGTTAAAAGAAGTGTTAAAAATTATATATTTATATTGTTTTATATATGAAAGATTTCTACATGAAGTAATAAAAATCAACTGAGAATAGAGATAAAATAGTTTCTTATGATTGGATTTGTGGTATGAGTGAATGCTATTTTTTTAAAAGTAATAATTTAAGTTTTACATAAATTAAGTATTTATTTCTCTAACTCCAAAATGGATTTCAATTGGCATATATCAAAAGAAAGGCAATCCCAAAGAAAAGGGCTTCCTAGTTGGTGCAGTAGTAAAGAATCTGCCTGCCAATGCAGGAGACACAAGAGACATGGGTTTGATCCCTGGGTTAGGAAGACCCCCCTGGAGTAGGAAATGGTGACCTATTTCAGTATCCTTGCCTGGAAAATTCCATGGACAGAGGAGCCTGGTGGGTTACAGTCCACGGGGTCCCAAAGAGTCAAAGATGATTGAGTGACTGAGCAGAGCAGCAGCACAATGAAAAAAAAAATAAATAAAATAAAAAAGTAAGGGTAATACAGATTGAAAGGTAGATGGGCGTGGACAAGAGGGAACTACAAGTGAAACACAGAAAATCCATAATATAGAAGTCACAGGGCAAATAACATAACTGCAACATAGAACAGAATATTTTGTCATAACTTCCAAGCAGCTAGACAGAAAGAGAACCACACTGGATTAAGAGATCTCATACGATAGATGGAGGCATGCCACTTAATCAAGAGAGGACCTTTTCCTTAATTTTGAAACATCTGTGAATATTATCTTGTGAATATATTCAACAGTTTACAAGAAGTAATGACAAGTTTAATAGAAGTTGTTCTTCAAAGTAGTTTTCAACATCATTACATGGAATGTTTACCTTCTATATTGACATGACAAAGGCTGAAGGTAATCCTAAAATTAACTATAGACAAAGGCAATTCAATGTTGTTATTCACCCTTTTTGTTAATTAAACACAATCCAAATATACCTACTAAAGAGTTTAGCAAAACAAGCGATAAGAATGCTCCTTAGCCTGTCTTCAAATATTAAATCTCTCAGGAAAGGTTTTTAAGATGAAACTTAGAATTTAAAAAATCAATCTTTAAAGTGTTAATCTTCTAATGTACTGATTGATTGAAGTTATATTGAAGTTATAAAGTTAATAGTGGGAACTCTCAAAACTTACTAAAATCCACTATGAAGTCTGTGGTATGTCCACAGTATAATAAAAAAGGGAAAATATAAATAAATAAAAAGAAAAAAGCTCACATCTTTAAAAAGGAATATTCATTTTAAATAATAATTTAAAGTAAAATTATGCATAAACATTAACTGGATCACATACACTTTCCCCTGCTCTACTGATTTCTCAAAAAGCAAGTTAGAAGTTTTCACTGTGATAGACTCAGATGTAAGGACCTAATAGAAATGAAATTTAGTAGTATTAGTGAAATTAGGAAGGACATATACTCAATTACCTCACCTTGACTGGTTTAGGACAAGTGTGTGGAGGAATAAACTTTATTCTATATATTCCTAAGGATATTATATCGAAAAATAGTACAAAATGACAGTTTTACAATTAGAAATTATGTTTTTCACTAAAATGAACAAGGCTTTCTGGTTTCACTTTTTTTTTTTTCAAAAGAAAGTATTCACTTAAAAAAACCTGTTAACTGACATAAAATAACCTCTTATCACAAAGTAGCCCAAACTAAGTAGGCACCAGCTTAAGGCTGAAACAAATTGAGCATTCTTATCCTTACCACCTGCCCCTGGCCTGGCCCAGAGTGACCTGCAGGGCCTTGGAGCCCACTATGCGACCATTCATCTCATCTACTGCTTTGGTAGCCTCTTCAAAAGAGGAGAAGCAGACAACACCAAACCCTTTGCCTTGCCCCACCTCCACCATCACTTTGGCCCGACTAATTGATCCAAAGGAAGAAAATTCCTCCTTCAGTTTTTCATCATCAATGGTCTCGTCCAGGTTCTTAATATAGATAGGCACCCCTGGAGGCCGACTTTTTTCTTTTAATCTCAGCCGCTCAAATCTTCTCCTTAACTCAGCCAGACGTTCAATTTTCTTCTGTGCTCGCCCTACATAAAGCACTTTCCCATCGATGGACTTTCCATGCAGGTCTAACACAGCCTTTTGGGCAGCCTCATGTGTCTCATATCTTACAAATCCAAAGCCTTTCGATTTCCCACTGGCATCTCTTATTACCTTAACACTCTCAGTTGGCCCATACTCACTGAAAAGTTCCTTCAGTTTGTCGTCATTCATATCATCTCCAAAGTTTTTAACGAAAACATTAGTGAAAGTCGCTCTATCCCTAGTTCTAACTTCAGCAGCCCTCTCTTCCGGAAATTTGAATCTGCCCACGTACACCTGGCGGTTGTTGAGCCGCACTCCGTTCATGTGCCAGATGGCCCTATTGGCAGCGGCCAGGCTGTCAAAGTGTACATAGGCATAACCCTTAGAGCCGTTGTCATCGCATACGACTTTGCAGGAGAGAATGCTCCCAAAAGCTGAAAACAGATAAAAAAGGGCCCTGTTGTCAATGGATTTGTCCAGGTTTTTGATGAATACATTTCCAATTCCAGACTTCCTTAAGCGGTCATCTGGCTGAGACCACATTAGACGGAATGGTTTGCCGTTAATCAAATCAAAATTCATGGTGTTCAGTGCCCACTCAGCATCCGCAGGAAAGCGGAAGTTAACGTAGCCATAGCCCAGGGGGCTGCGGGTCACCGGGTCACGGCAGATTCTGGTGAAGCGCAGAGGTCCAGCAGGCCTGAACTTTTTATATAACATGTCCTCGGTAACATCTGGGTCCAAGTCACCCACATACAGGGCAGCCTTGAGGTACTTCTTTTTCTTGCCAGCAGGATTAGGCTCCCCACTCCCCATCTCTCTGAGCACAGGGAGAAGGCTCTCTTGGGAGAGACAAAAAGGCTGCTTTCTCTAAGCTATGGGCCAAACAGCTGTTCACAAACAGAAAAAAGCCAAGGCGAAGAAAGCTAAAAGCAGACTCAGAATCACTGTTGAGGCTGAGAAAATGAAGTTCAGAAACAGCTGGTCAGCAGGCTCAGAACAAACGCATCAGACAAAAAAGCACCCCAATAACGAATTCATTCTCCCTAAGGGGGCTTAGAATTTCCACCCATTCAGATCTAAAATCAGTTTCAAAAGCTAGTAGTAGGAGAGAAATGTCTCTTTTCCCGCTAAATAGTAAGAAATCACCAAGCAGCTGGCTGGCTCCCCACATCTAGCCTTGCCGACAGAGGCCTCACGACCAATTTTCTGCATAAAAATAGGCCTCAAGCTCCCGTGGGTTTAAAATGATAACAACAAGGGCAGGGGCCGAACGTGTATTCCTCCGCCGGCTGCCTGGCCGGTCTCAGGCGGGCTGGCGGCTCACTAAGGCCGCGCTACAGACACTCAGCGTCAGCGAAAGGGCAAACTGGACACTTGGTGCGCTGCGGCCAGGCAGGCAGGCTGCAAGCAGCGAATCGCACAGAGAGACAGACAGACAGACACACGCGCGGGGGACCGGAGACCGCCCAGATACCCAAGATGCCCACTGGGTACGGACCGAGTGACGCGCGGTGATTTCGGCAGCCTGAGACTCGCGGCGGGTCCGGAGGGACTGGCGGACGCGCACTGGGTCAGCTCAGACGCGAGGCGGTTCCGGACAGATGCGGGGCGGAGTCAGGAGAGAAGGGCAGATGCCCGGCGGGCGGGCAGAGCGCAGACGGATGGACAGGGATTGTTCCCCGCAGGACAGACCGACCCAGGGACTAAAAAGCCTGTAGCTGTGGTGGGGCGAGCGGGCGGGCGGGGCGCAAGGAAACCCGGAACCGTGCTAAGGAACTTCCCGCTTCTTCCCGCTTGCTCTCTGCCAAGATGTTAAAAAAAAAAAAAAAAAAAAAGAGAGATTGAAAAGGTTTCTAGATTTTTTTCTTAGTTTTAAAAATTTATTTATTAATTTAAAATATTACCTTTAGGCTGCTGACCCCACAATCAAGTCAAAGGAGGTGATGATCTAGGTGGAGAGAACTGTCAAGTTGTTTTTTTTTTTTTTTTTTTTTTCAAACGAGTTCCCTAAATCATTTCTGCTTAGGAAATAAGACATAGGTTGCATACTTTCCTGAGTGCTTTGGAAAGTCAATTGACAGCTGTTCTGGACTTCCAGTCCAGTGCTGAATGATCACAGGGTCAAATAAAACACATGCCCATTTTGTGGTTGGCTTTTATTCTTACTCCACTAAACTTCAGCATAATGGTAGCATTATCCCGAGGTAATAGGCAGAGTCCTTTTTGCTGCTCCAGTAATGTTAAGGTTTTAATGATTAGAGAGCCATAAAATGACTTTTAATGGTACTTAGTGAGTGGCTCAGCTGGTAAAGAATCCGCCTGCAATGAGGGAGACTTGGGTTCGATCCCTGGGTTGGGAAGATCCCCTGGAGAAAGGAAAGGCTACTCACTCCAGTATTCTGGCCTGGAGAATTTCATGGACTATCCATGGGGTAGCAAAGAGTCTGACACGACTGAGCAGACTTTCAGTGCCAGAAAACTTTGAGGATGTGCCGCCTCCATAATCACGAATTACAAAATCTTAAAGAGATAAAAGCTGTAATAATTAATGTTCACAGGTGAAATAAACACGTAAATATATAAGCACTTTACATAATTAGTAATTTCAACTTGAATTGTCAACTTTAAAACATTGCAGGGAACAATGCTATAAGATTAGACTCAACTCAGAACTTTCCCAAGATCTCTCTTTAGAGTTTGTGGGAAACTGTTTGGGAGAGGATTGTTACCTAATCTTAAGAAAATCGCCAATGTCTGTAATGCACAACTCAACCAGCCCGTTCTTCAAGACTTACCCTCAAAAAGAAAACCCAAACAAAACATGTCAGTACAGTTAGACTGGAAAGGATCCTGGGGAAAAAATATGCAAGAGAAGGTGTGTGTATGTGCTCAGTGAAGTCGTGACTGACTCTTTGCGACCCCATGGACTGTAGCCCTCCAGGATCCTCTGTCCATAGGATTTTCCAGGCAAGAATATTGGGGTTGGTTGCCATTTCCTCCTCCAGGGGATCTTCACCCCAAAAGGTGTTGTATTAAGAAGACATTCCTAGAATAAGAGGCTAAATTCATCTGTTGTTTCATTTTTTACAGTTTCTATTAGACAGTATAGTTGACTGAAGATGACAGTTTACCCTTATACTCAAATATTTTGTAATTTTCTTTACCGAGCTCTTTTGCTTATATTTTCTAGGATTTTTGCTTAGCTAAGACATGGAGACTGTGAGAAAAAGTAAATACAAATTAAAAAAAATTACAGAGATAGACTAATATAAAAGCTGGTCTTAAATAGTACCACATTGACCCACATGTAGAAACACTTGTGAACACGTGCTTACTTTATTGTCCTTAGAACATAAACTTTATAAACATCTTTCCTCATAATCTTAATTAACAATGGGCTAGAATTTATTTTTATTTTTCTGATTTAAAACTATTACTTTACCAAAAATGCTGTATTAAAATAACGACATAAAGCCAAGAGAATAATTCCCATAGTATAATCGCTAAAATAAAATCAATATTTTATTTATATAATGATCTAAATGCTGTCCCTATTCCAATTCATTTGTATATATTTTCTCTAATATTATAGATGCAATGGGGTTGTTGAAAATAATTAGTTTCAAAATCACCTCTTCTCTATACTTAACAGCCATTTGGGGGTCATTACAATATAAACACCTAGGGCTGCCCAGGTGGTGCTAGTGGTAAAGAACCTGCTTGCCAGTGCAGGAGATATAAGAGATGGTCGGTTTGATCCCTGGGTTGGGAAGGAAATGGCTAACCCACTCCAGTATTCTTACCTGGAGAATCCCATGGACAAAGGAACCTGGTGGGCTCCAGTGCATAGGGTTGCAAAGAGTCGGACATGACTGAAGCAAGCGACTTAGCACAAAATAAAATATATATATATATATATATATATATATATATATATTGAGCATTTTATCAGATCAAAAATCAGAAATTTAGAACTGTTGTGAAATAAATGAATTTTAATAGAGTTCCCTCTGCAAAGCAGAGGTTTATGGGGAAAAGAGAATCATTTTCATCTATAATTTATTTACTCATCTTAATATTTACATTGAAAACTGTCTCTGGAATAAAAATCGGATGTAGGACATTTCTCTGACATTTTTGTTATATATGAAAGGCAAGTTTATAGTCTACATAAACCTGATTCATATGTTAAATCCATTAAAAATCCCTGCCCAGATTCCTAAGGCAGTTGATTGAGCATATCTGAGTCTTTCTAAATCTGAGAAATATTTTGCATGAAGAAGGACTCCTGGACAACTGACATTCTAAGTGCATCCCACCACATTGTTATGTACAGTTGGTAGTAATATGTCAGCATGAGTGGAAAAAGAGAGTTGGAAATTTACATTTCTCAGCCTTGTCTTAGCAGGCACTTGATCCTGTGTTTCCCATTAAAAGTCTGACTTGTGCAAGTTGCTGGGACTTCACAATGAAAATAAACTTCCTGCTGTCTTGAGTGAAGTCTGGGATGACTGAACAAAATATTATAAAGTAAAACCTTTATTAAATAGAGCTTGTCTCATATTTTTTAGACAAAGAAAGGAAAATTGAAAAAAAAAGGCATTAAGAATGTAGTATCAGCAGGCATTTCTACAATAAATTTTGGAGCTGGTAGTAGTTCTTTTACTCTATTTCCAAGTATTTTATCCTGATACATGAGTATTCATGCTCTGGATGATAACCCTGAAGGTCCTTTGATAATACTTATTATCATAGAAAAATTAAACTGTGTTTATTAGAATGTACTTACTAAAGTGAGAAAGTAAATAAAACTGGAAAAGTTTCAACAGAATTTACAATGAGACAGGACTTATGCTAAATTGTCAATAAATCAGAATATCACATTCCTCAATATTTAACCAAAATTTCAGTATTTTAAATTATAATGCTATAGTTTAGATATTTATTCAAATGCTGTAGCTATAGTTCATACATTTATGGCTCTAGGTAGTTTAGTGGAAATTAATATGCTTTTAA
Organism: Cervus elaphus; assembly: GCF_910594005.1. NCBI lineage: Eukaryota > Metazoa > Chordata > Mammalia > Artiodactyla > Cervidae > Cervus > Cervus elaphus. The sequence goes on from NC_057848.1 coordinate 92,891,480, forward strand.
ATGAAATAATTTTATATAAAACTTTAAATAGACTGGGTTTTGAATGCCTAGTAATTGCATAAATTTACATTGTAGTATTCCATGGGTTCATTTTAAACAAATAGGATCCAATTAAAAGAGCACCATAAGGAGACACCTAACTAAACCTAAATATATGTTAAGTTGTTTAAGTTGTTAAGTTGTTAAATAAGCACAGTGATAAAATATAGCCTTGTCATACTCCTTTCCTAATTTTGAACCAGTCACTTGTTCTGTGACCAGTTCTAACTGTTGCTTCTTAACAAGCATACAGGTTTCTCAGGAGACAGGATTTTAATTTTTTAAAACATATTGAACATATATTTATTTAATGTTCTTAAATAAACATTTTTGTATGCTTTTAATACTCAGATTTATTCACAGTTGGATGCATGATTTTTTTAAAATTCAACAGGGATTTATTTAATGAGAGAAATAAAAAACTGTTAAACTTTCAGATGTACAAACTGGGTTTTGAAGAGGCAAAGGAACCAGAGATCAAATTGACAACTTTGTTGGATCATGCAGAAAGGAAGGGAGTTTGAGAAAAACATCTATTATACTCCTGCTTCATTGACTACACTAAAGCTTTTGACTGTGTGGATCACAACAAACTGTGGAAAATTCTTAAAAAGATGGGAATATCAGACCACCTGACCTGTCTCCTGAGAAACCTGTATGTGTGTCAAGAAGCAACAGTTAGAACCAGAAATGGAACAAGTGACTGATTCAAAATTGGGAAAGTATGACCAGGCTATATTTTGTCACTTTGCTTATTTAAATTCTGTGCAGAGTATGGGGCTTTCTGGGTAGTCCTAGTGGTTAAGAACCTGCCTGCCAATGAGGGAGACATAAAAAATGTAGGTTTGATCCCTGGGTCAGGAAGATTGCCTGGAGGAGGACATGGCAACCCACTCCAGTATTCTTGCCTAGAGAATCCCATGGACAGAGGAGCCTGAGGGACAGAGGACAGTCCACAGGGTCGCACAGAGTTGGACATGACTGAAATGACTTAGCATGCACACATGCAGAGTACATCATGCGAAGTGATGGACTGGATGAATCACAAACTGGAATCAAAATTGCTGAGTGAAATAACAACTTGGGATATGCAGATGATACCACTCTAATGGCAGAAAGTGAAGAGGAACTAAAGAGCCTCTTGATGAAAGTGAAAGAGGAGAGTGAGAAAGTTGGCTTGAAACTCAACATTCAGAAAACTAAGATCATGGCATCTGGTCCCATCACTTCATGGCAGATAGAAGGGGGGAAATGTGGAAGCAGTGACAGGTTTTATTTTCTAGAGCTCCAAAATCACTGCAGATGGTGACTGCAGCCATAAAATTAAAAGACGCTTGCTCCTTTTAAGGAAAGCTATGACAAATCTAGATAGTGTATTAGAAAGCAGAGACATCACTTTGCTGACAAAGGTGTGTGCAGTCAAAGCTATGGTTTTTCCAGTAGTCATGTATGGATGAAAAAGTTGGACCAGAAGGCTGTTCACTGAAGTATTGATGCTTTTGAATTGTGTTCTGGAGAAGAATACTGAGAGTCCCTTGGACTTAAAGGAGAACAAACCAGTTCATCCTAAAGGAAATCAACCCTGAATATTCATTGGAAGGACTATTGCTAAAGCTGGAGTTCCAGTACTTTGGCCACCTGATGGGAAAAACTGACTCATTGGAAAAGACCCTGACACTGGGAAAGACTGAAGGCAAAGGGAGAAGGAAGTGGTAGAGGATGAGATGGCTAGATAGCATCACTGACTCAATAGACATAAATTTGAGTAAACACCAGGAGATAGTGGAGGACAGAGGAGCCTGCCATGTTATAGTCCATACACAAACCCCACATCCTTTGATTAAAAATCCTGAGATACAATTATTTCACTTGACCTAGAAAATCAATAAAATAACTTTTAAAATGTAAACTTTAAGCTTTATTTTTATTTTCCTTGTTAATTGTGGGAAAATACACATCAAATTTGTCATTCTAATGATTTTTAAGTGAATAATTCAGTGGCCTTACATTCACATTGCCGTACAAACTACATCGCTATCAACCTCCAGAACACTTCATCGTGCCAGACTGAAACACTGTACCTATTAATCCATACTTTTGGATGACATAAAATATGTTAAGCTATTTTTGGATCTTGGGCATGCTGCTTTTAGTTATCTTATTGTTTCAGCACAATGCGATAATAAACACCCTTATTCACCTATTTTCATATATTAGCACTCATTTCTATTAACTAGATTCTCAGAATTGGGGATCATACAATTAAATGGTATGTGTATTATTAAATATGTACTGTCAGACTTATGTAAAAATGTTGATGCAATTTACTTATTTTACCAAAAACATAGAACTTTAGAAGAAATGGCTAATTCCTAGCAAAATGTACTCAGTAGCTCAGTCATGTCTGACTCTTTGTAACCCCATGTGCACCAGGCTCCTCTGTCCATGGGATTATCCCATCAAGAATACTGAAGTGGGTTGTCATTTCCTCCTCCAGGTGATCTTCCCAATCCAGGGATGAAACCTGCTTCTCCTGCAGCTCCTGCATTGGCAGACGGATTGTTTACCGCTGAACCTGCCGGGAAGCCCTCTAATGAAATAGGAATTACCAAATTTGAATCAAAGGAAAAATGGTAGAACAATTGCCATAGAACAGATTATAGAATGATTATGCATATGCTATTAAAAAAAACAGGCACAGGTGATTTTATAGTCAAGTACTATTATATAATCTTTAAGAAAATACATGTAGTACTAATGCTATTCAAACTATTCTCAACTGTAAAATCTCTCTAATTCACTTTTATAAAATTGTCTCCAAGAGAGACTTTTCATAAACCTAGCTCATGTTTTCAAACCAGAATAAAGGTATAAATTGATGCTCAGTCCATTTGCTGATAAGACTTGGATATATATTGTCTCGGCTGTGTGTATGTGTGGGTGTGGGAGTACACAAATTGCAGGAGCTGGGTTAAGTGTTGCATAATAAGGATTCAGAAGGGGATACATGATGGGAAGAAAATTAAAGACTGGTTTAAAATATCAAAACAAGATAAAACATATTCCAGATACTGACCATCATATCTTGCATTTTTTTCCTTTCCTTCAGGACAGTCTGTTCAGAAATGTGAAACATGGAGCATAGCTCTTCACAGCTAAGGTAAACTGAACATTTATATAAGCAGATGATTGAGCAAATTTCTCTGCTTGCCTTTCCTGGCATAATAGTTCAAATGTAAAACAATATATTATTGTTTAATGTTTATCAATGGGAAGATCATAGCACATCTATCTTTTAAAACATTTCCTGTCCAAATCCCTGTCTTGTGGATACAGACACACTAAGTACTCAGATTATTCCTGTGAAAGCTATTGGGACTTCTGTTGTATCCTGTTTGTTCATCCATATTTATCATCATAATAAGTAATAGAAACCATATGCCCATTTTGTTCTGAAATCAATCATTATCTTCATGCTTTGATACATATAGCAGAGTTATATTAAGTGGAGATTAGATTTACAAGGTGAAGTACCTTTATTTTCCATTTGGTTTTTAATTCCTTAGTACTTCTTTGCCACAATTTCAAATTTCAAATACACTCTTAAAGATAAACTTCTTTCATTATAGAATTTCTTTCTATGTAATTCTTTGGAGTGAAATGGCATAACAAAAATATTAATGCATTCATTAAAATGTTATGACTATTTCCATCTTTTTTATTAAAAGTACACATTTAATTTTTTACTGTCCTTTAAATTTAATTCCTGTGCAATATCAGAGAGCCTAAATGACAAGACTAGTATCTGATGGTGTAAAAACTTGCAGAAACTCCCAAGGATTAAAGTAAACTAATTCTTCTGATCTGGAGAGAAGATACACATTCTAATTACTTTGATTTTCCTCAATAAAGAGTCACCAGTAATGCTCACTTTTTGATTTTCAGTGTAATCAAAATAATTATTCACTGACTTAGAGCAGCACCCAAGCTCTAGCACATTTCCTTTAGAAATGCAGTCCTCTTTTGAATATTTAAATTTGGATCAAAGGTATAAACCTACCACAAAATTTCAAAGGATATAAGGGGTCCTGGGATTGTTACTGTTAACTAAAGAATCCTGCTTGTGACCCCAATTATTATCTGTTGTTTCTTTTCATAATATATTTAAGTCTTAATACTAGACTTTGGCTGCTGAAACATTCTTAAAATTGATTTACTAATTTGACTGAAAAATCATCATTAATAATGAGAGGACATTTCTCTTGGTTATTTTCTTTACTTATTTGTGGCTCCAGTAATATTGAAATGACCTTTAGAATGTTTGGATACATTATTCATCAACTTAAATGAGCTCGCTGTTTCAATTTGACTGCTAGGCATTTTGTGTTTGCTTCAACTCTCCCCTTTCCCCACACACCAAGACATTTATTTTTCTTCACATAACTGTTTCAAGAAGTTATCCAATTTTCAAGACATTTGATATATGATGGTATCCAGATACATTTTAAGGTTTATTTGTGGCGTATCCATGTTCTTAAATAAAATGTAATTTTTGAGGGTCGCCTATGTGCCAAACACTTTGGCACTAGTAATAGAATGATGGTCCCTGCTATACATTAGCGGAGAAGGCAATGGCACCCCACTCCAGTACTCTTGCCTGGAAAATCCCATGGATGGAGGAGCCTGGTAGGCTGCAGTCCATGGGGTCGCACAGAGTCGGACACGACTGAGCGACTTCACTTTCACTTTTCACTTTCATGCATCGAAGGAAATGGCAACCCACTCCAGTGTTCTTGCCTGGAGAATCCCAGGGACCGCGGAGCCTGGTGGGCTGCAGTCTATGGGGCGCACAGAGTCGGACACGACTGAAGCGACTTAGCAGCAGCAGCAGCAGCTATACATTAGAGTTCTAACGTTCTAGAGGGGGAATATCATAGACAAATAAAAAAGAAACAATTCGTGACAAGATCCATATGGGAAATGCTCAATTGAGTGTTGTGATAGTAGTTAATAGTGGGACACAGACTAGCACCGACTATTTTAAAATAAAAGGGACCTTCATAAACTTTTTCAAATGAGCATCTATTTAACAAACATAAAATATTTAAGTGAAATTTATGTTGATAGATATAATGAGAAATTATTACACTGAATGAGGTCTGTAGGTCCCAGATAAGAAGTCATTTCACCTTCCCAGAATAGCAGTTGAGTGAGAAAGGATGTAGCTATACTGAAAACAGTATATGTTTAGAATTAATTTTTGTTCTTAGTATAGTTTACTAGCCATGGAAAGTATAGGTCAAGCATTAAGTATGCCACCTCTATTAGATTTTTCCACAACTGAGTTCTTAGAAAGGTTGCAGAGAAGATAGAAGAAAACAATAATTATATGAATAATTGCCACAAGGAAATAGGAATGAAAATCTTAAAGTTACTTTATGATGTCTCCTTATTCATTTTCATAGATGGTGTTTTTGAATTTTTTTTTCTATAAATTTTGTATGACTCTCCCCCCCTCTTCCCCTCCCCCTTTCTCCTTTTCTCTCATTTCATTAATCATGCTAGACTTGTGATTCCTGATTTAGGGCATAAAGATAAAGGTACTAAGTATGTGTCTTTGCATTACTGAATTATTACATCTAGTCTAATTGTAAGTATTGTAAAGTTATTACATGTGGAAAGATAAGTGGAGGTGTAAAAAACAAAAAGCAAAACAAAACAAAAGAAGAAGCCTAGAGAATAATCACTTTTGAACTTAATTGCTTCTACTTGGGCAGCCTCACAAAGGTCTGAAAAGAAAATAGCATCTAGCACTTATTCATTTTCCATTTCTTTACATTTCTTATTCCCTTCTTCTCTCTGCCTTTAAAAACACTTCTTCAAGACCTAACTTAATTAGTCTTTCAAGATTGCCTATTCCATTTTTGGCCCATTTAAATACTTTCCTTCTTCTCTTTTAACTATCTTCCAATCTCTTTTATCATTTGACCATGTTCATTCTTAGACTTGGACTTCTTTTCTGGATGAAATATGATTCTGGGGAATAACTTCTAAATTTTATACTGAAAAAATCACCTTTCTCTTCTTGTTCATTTGAACTGAATTGAAATGACCTAGACTGAATTGAATTGAAAAGACTTATACAGGGTCAATACATATTAAGGGTGTGTGCTCTCTTACAGCCAAGAGAGGCAAAACGAATGCATTGTGCAACTGAGCCTGGACCTGGTTTCATCATATTTGTAAGCAACGTATTATAGGCAGCTACTACTAATCACTAGATTTAGCATGTAAGATAAGCCTATATGGGATCCCAGATACCTTGAATGTATTATTAATTATTTCTTTCTTTAGAAAGTTCATAGTTTACATTAAGGTTCACTCTTGGTGGTGTACATGCTATGGGTTTGGCAAATATGTAATGCTACTTATCTACCATTACAATTTCCTTCAAAATAGTTTCATTGTCTTAAAAGTCCTCTGTGCTTTGCCTGTATATCCTGTTGCCTTCCCTAAACCCTGAAAATCACTGGTTTTACTACTGTCTCCATATTTTTGCTTTTATCAGAATGTCATATAAACTAAATCATGTAGAATGTAGCCTTTTTGGACAGTCTTCTTTAACTTAGTAATATATGTATACACTTAAGGTTCTTCCACATCTTTCCATGTCTTGAAAGCTCATTTCTTTCTGTAGTGCTGACAATAATATTCCATTGTCCAGATGTACCACAGTTTATTTACCAAAATACTGATGGACATCTTGGTTGTTCCAAGTTTTGCAAATAATGAATAAAGGTAATATAAACATCTGCGTCCAAGTGTTTGTGTGGATGTAAATTTTCATTTTGTTTGGATATATGTCAAGGAGCACAGTTGCTGGATCCTGTGCTAATAATATATGTTTCATTTTGTAAGAAACTGCCAAACTGTCTTCCAAAGCTACTTTACCATTTTTCATTCCCATCAAAAGTGAATGATAGTTCCTGTTGCTCCACATCCTTGTCATCATTTGAATTTTCACCATTCTAATTGGTATATAGTGGTATCCCAATATTATTTTAAATTGCAATTCTCAAATGATATTTTATGTTGAGCACATTTTTATGCTTATTTGTTATCTGTATATCATCTTTGGTGAAGCGTCTGTTCAGTTTTTGCCCATTTTTTTTTTCTTAAAAAACTTTTATTGTGAAAGTACACTTAGTGTGAGATCTACTCTCTTAACACACTTCTAAGCTTACAATATTTTATAATTGACCACAATGTTATACAGCAGATCTCTAGAGCATATTCTTGCTAAACTGATATTTTATGCTTGTTGATAAGTAACTCTCCATTTCTCTCTCTTTCTGACCTGTGGAAACCATTATTCTATTCGTGAATTCTATGAATTGGGTTATTTTTAGCTACCTCATATAAATGGAATAATGAAGTATTTATCTTTCCATGATTGGCTTATTTCACTTAGCATAACGTCCTCAAGATTCATTCATGTTGCCACATATTGCAAATTTCCTTCTTTTTCTTAAAGGCTGTATAGTATGCCATTCTGTGTATCTACAACATTTTTTTAAATCTACTTATCTGTTGATGGACTAGGTTTTTATACATATTGGTTATTGTGAATAATGTAAGTCCCTTGGACAGCAAAGAGATCAAACCAGTCAATCTTTTTTTTTTTTTTTTATAGATAACCATCAAGGTTGGTGCTTTATTTTTTTTTCCAGTTTTTTTTTTAATTACAGTTTTTTTCTTTCATTTATTTTATTTATTTATTTTTTTATTAGTTGAAGGCTAATTACTTCACAACATTTCAGTGGATTTTGTCATACATTGATATGAATCAGCCATAGATTTACACGTATTCCCCATCCTGATCCCCCCTCCCACCTCCCTCTCCACCCGATTCCTCTGGGTCTTCCTAGTGCACCAGGCCGGAGCACTTGTCTCATGCATCCCACCTGGGCTGGTGATCTGTTTCACCATAGATAGTATACATGCTGTTCTTTTGAAACATCCCACCCTCACCTTCTCCCACAGAGTTCAAAAGTCTGTTCTGTATTTCTGTGTCTCTTTTTCTGTTTTGCATATAGGGTTATTGTTACCATCTTTCTAAATTCCATATATATGTGTTAGTATGCTGTAATGTTCTCTATCTTTCTGGCTTACTTCACTCAGTATAATGGGCTCCAGTTTCATCCATCTCATTAGAACTGATTCAAATGAATTCTTTTTAATGGCTGAGTAATATTCCATGGTGTATATGTACCACAGCTTCCTTATCCATTCATCTGCTGATGGGCATCTAGGTTGCTTCCATGTCCTGGCTATTATAAACAGTGCTGCAATGAACATTGGGGTGCACGTGTCTCTTTCAGATCTGGTTTCCTCAGTGTGTATGCCCAGAAGTGGTATTGCTGGGTCATATGACAGTTCTATTTCCAGTTTTTTAAGAAATCTCCACACTGTTTTCCATAGTGGCTGTACTAGTTTGCATTCCCACCAACAGTGTAAGAGGGTTCCCTTTTCTCCACACCCTCTCCAGCATTTATTGCTTGTAGACTTTTGGATAGCAGCCATCCTGACTGGCGTGTAATGGTACCTCATTGTGGTTTTGATTTGCATTTCTCTGATAATGAGTGATGTTGAGCATCTTTTCATGTGTTTGTTAACCATCTGTATGTCTTCTTTGGAGAAATGTCTGTTTAGTTCTTTGGCCCATTTTTTGATTGGGTCATTTATTTTTCTGGAATTGAGCTTCAGGAGCTGCTTGTATATTTTTGAGATTAATCCTTTGTCTGTTTCTTCATTTGCTATTATTTTCTCCCAATCTGAGGGCTGTCTTTTCACCTTACTTATAGTTTCCTTTGTAGTGCAAAAGCTTTTAAGTTTCAATAGGTCCCATTTGTTTAGTTTTGCTTTTATTTCCAATATTCTGGGAGGTGGGTCATAGAAGATCTTGCTGTGATTTATGTCGGAGAGTGTTTTGCCTATGTTCTCCTCTAGGAGTTTTATAGTTTCTGGTCTTACATTTAGATCTTTAATCCATTTTGAGTTTATTTTTGTGTATGATGTTAGAAAGTGTTCTAGTTTCATTCTTTTACAAGTGGTTGACCAGTTTTCCCAGCACCACTTGTTAAAGAGGTTGTCTTTTTTCCATTATATATCCTTGCCTCCTTTGTCAAAGATAAGTTGTCCATAGGTACGTGGATTTATCTCTGGGCTTTCTATTCTGTTCCATTGATCTATATTTCTGTCTTTGTGCCAGTACCATACTGTCTTGATGCAAACCAGCCAATCTTAAAGGAAATCAACCCTGCATATTCATTGGAAGGACTGATGAATGATGAAGCTGAAGTTGCAATACTTTGGCCACCTGATGCAAAAAGCCGACTCACTGGAAAAGACCCTGATGCTGGGAAAGATTGAAGGCAGGGAGAGAAGGGATTTGACAGAGGATGAGGTGGTTGGATGGCATCACTGATTCAATGGACGTAAGTTTGAGCAAACTCTGGGAGATTATGAAGGATAGGGAAGATGGGAGTGCTGCAATCCACGGGGTCGCAAAGAGTCAGACACAACTGAGTGACTGAACAACAATAATTTCCTCACACAGTTCACAACCACCATTGTCCAAAAGTGAACAAACAATAAATGCTGGAGAAAGAGTGGAAAAAAAGGAACCCTTCTAGGCTGTCAGTGTAAAGGTCAATCAGTAACAGACGCTATGGAGAGAGATGTGCGGGTGTTTTTTTTTTTTTTAAGAAATGATAATGAGAATGCAATTAGAATACTCCCTAACAGCATACACAAAAATAAACTCCAAGTAGATTAAATTCTAAATAAAAGGATATACAATGGAACTCTTGAGGAAAACAGCAGAACAAGCTTTGACATAAAATGAAGCAAGTTCTTTTTTGACCCGTCTCTTACAATCATGAAAAATAAAACAAACATAAATAAATGGAACCCAATTTTCCTTAATAGCCCTGGCACAGCAGAGGAAACCATAAACATAACAAAAAGGCAACCCCCAGAATGGAACTAAATTTGCAAACAAAGACACCCACGAGGAATTTACCTCTAAAACATGCAGACAGCTTATGCACCTTGATATCAAAGAAACAAGGGGCCCAATCAAACAGGGGCACCAAGATGTAAATGGACATTTTTCCATTTACAGAAATGGAGAAGTTTGGGAAAGATTGAGGGCAGGAGGAGAAGGGGTCACAGAGGTTGAGATGATTGAATGGCATTACCAATCGACACAATGGACATGAGTTTTATCAAACTCCAGGAGACAATAAAGGACAGGGAAGCCTGGTATGCTACAGTTCATGGGGTCACAGAGTTGAACATGACTTAGCTATTGAACAACAGGAACAATTGTGAATAGTGCTACATTGAACATGGGAATGCTATCCCTTTCAGATGAGAGAAAATATTTCCTAACCATATATCTGATAAGGGATTAGTCTCCAAAATATGTAAAAATATATATTTTTACTATCCTATGACTGCATGGTAAAAACAAAACTAGTGACCCAATTAAAAAGTGCACAATAGACTTGAATAGATAATTCTCCAAAAAAAAAAAAAAATACGAACGGCTAACAGGTACATGAACAAATGCTCAACACTGCTAATCTTTAAGGAAATGTAGATCAAAAACAGAAGATATCACCTCACACTTGTCAGGATGGCTATTATCAAAAAACAAAGCACAATTGTTGGAACGAATGTGGAGAAATTGGAACACTTACACACTGTTGGTGGGAAAGCAAAATATAAAATGTATGGTGGTTCCTCAAAAAATTAAAAACAGAGGATCCTGCTGTGATTTATGTCAGAGAGTGTTTTGCCTATGTTCTTCTCTAGGAGTTTTATAGTTTCTGGTCTTACATTTAGATCTTTAATCCATTTTGAGTTTATTTTTGTGTATGGTGTTAGAAAGTGTTCTAGTTTCATTCTTTTACAAGTGGTTGACTAGTTTTCCCAGCACCACTTGTTAAAGAGGTTGTCTTTTTTCCATTGTATATCCTTGCCTCCTTTGTCCATGGCTGATTCATGTCAATGTATGACAAAAACCACTACAATATTGTAAAGTACAGCCTCCAACTAATAAAAATAAATGAAGAAAAAAAAATTAAAACAGAACTGCCATATGATCCAGCAATTCCACTCTGGGTATTTATCCAAAATAATTAAAAATCTTTTTCCATTTTTAACTGTTTTTTTTTTTTTAATTTCTTGAGTTTTAAGAATTCTTTATATATTTGGGATAATAATTCTTTATCAGAGACATATTTTACAAATATTTTCTCCCAGTCTATGGCTTGTCTTCTCATTCTTTTCAGTGTCTCATAGAGAACACTTCTTAAAACCAGTTTATTGAATTTCAAGTTAATTATTATTTTCTTAAAGAATCACATCTTTGTCACTGCCAAACTCAAGGCTATCTAGATTTTCACCTATGTTATCTCTAGGAGTTTTATAGTTTTGCATTTTTCGTTCATGTCTATGATCCATTATAGATTAATTTTTGTGAAGGATGTAAGTTCTGTGTCTAGAACCACTTGTTGAAAAGACTATCCTTGTCTGTGCTCTTTTGTCAAAGGTCAGTTGACTATATCTGTGTGGGTCTGTGTCTGAGCTCTCTATTCTGTTCCATTGATCTATTTGTCTAATTGATACTATTTGACCCTGTCTTGATTGCTATAGATTTAATGTAAGTTTAAAGTTGGGGTAATATCAATATTCTAACTTTGTTCATCTCCTTCAAAATTTTATAACATTGAATGTTCCTATTCATGAACATGAAATATCTCTCCATTTATGTAGTTTTTGGTTACTTTCATCAGAGTTTTATAGACTTCATCATCCAGATCTCGCATATAGTTTGTCAGATTTATACCTAAGTATTTCATTTACTTGGTGATAATGTAAAAATTACTATGATTTTTAATCTTGAATTCTAATTGTTCACTCTTTGTATATAAGAAAGCAATTGACTTTTGTACATTAATCTTGTATCCTGCAATCTTGCTTAATCACTAGTTAGATCCAGGAGTTTTTTTTTTTTTTTTTTTTCTTTTTTTTACAGTTCTTTAATGTCATCTACGAACATAGTTGAATTTTTTCCTTCCCACTTTATATATGTTATATTTTCTTTTCCTATTGCATTAACTAGGGATTTGGGTATGATAATGAATAGCAGAGCAGTGTTATGGGACATTCTTGTCTTGTTCCTGGTATTAATGGCAAAGAACAGTTCCTCATCAATAACTATGATGTTAACTGTTGGTTTTTGTGAATATCCTTTATTAAGTTGAGGAAGTTCCTCTGTATTCTTTGTTTGTTGAGAGTTTTTTTTTTTTTTTTTTTTAACATCATGTGACTTTTCTGTATCTATTGATATAGTTAATGTGATTTTTCTTTAGTCAGTTGATGTGATGGGTTTCATTAATTGATTTTCAAATGTTGAACCAGTGTTACATACTTGGAATTGTATAATTCTATTCATACAATGTTGCATTTAATTTGCTAATATTTTGTTGAGAATTTTGCTTTTATGATCGTTAGAGACATTGGTTTATAGTTTTCATTTGTTGCAATGCCTATACCTCATTTTAGTATTAGGATGATTCTGGCCTTATTGTATGTTATGACATGCTTCCTCTGTTTCTATTTTCTGGAAGAAACTGTAGAAATTGGGATAAACTTCTTTAAATATTTGGCAAAAGTCACCAGTGAACACATCTGGGACTGGTGCTCTCTGTTGTGGAAGATTATTAATTATTTATTCAATATTTTAAATATATATAGGCTTATTCAAATTGTCTATTTCTTCCTAAAATAGTTTTGACTGATTGTGTCTGTCAAGGAATTAGTCTATTTCATCTAAGTTATCAAATTTGTGAGCATAGACTTGTTAAAAATATTTTTGTTATCCTTTTAATATTCATGGTATCAATACCTTCTTGCATTTCTGATGTTAGTAACTTATGTCTTCTCTGTTTTTCCTAGTTATTGTGGCTAGAGTTTTATGAATTTTATTGATCTTTTGAAAGAATGGCTTTTGGTCCCATTGATTTTCGTTTATTGATTTATTTCAATCATTGATTTCTAATCTAATCTCTATTATTTGTTTTATTCTGCTTTGTTGTTATTGTTTAGTTGATAAGTAGTGTCCATACTTTTGTGACCCCATGGATTATAGTCTGCCAGGCTCCTCTGTCTATAGGATTTCCCAGGCAAGAATATTGGATTACTAGAGCTAATCAACAAATATAGTAAAGTTGCAGGATATAACAGGATACAAAATTAACACACAGAAATCCCTTGCATTCCTATACACTAACAATGAGAAAACAGAAAGAGAAATTAAGGAAACAATATCATTCACCATTGCAACAAAAAGAATAAAATACTTAGGAGTATATCTACCTAAAGAAACAAAAGACCGATACATAGAAAACTATAAAACACTGATGAAAGAAATCAAAGAGGACACAAACAGATGGAGAAACATACCATGTTCATGGATTGGAAGAATCAATATTGTCAAAATGACTATACTACCCAAAGCAATCTATAGATTCAATGCAATCCCTATCAAGCTACCAACGGTATTTTTCACAGAACTAGAACAAATAATTTCACAATTTATATGGAAATATAAAAAACCTCAAATAGCCAAAGCAATCTTAAGAAAGAAGAATGGAACTGGAGGAATCAACCTGCCTGACTTCAGGCTCTACTACATAGCCACAGTCATCAAGACAGTATGGTACTGGCACAAAGACAGAAATATAGATCAATGGAACAGAATAGAAAGCCCAGAGATAAATCCATGAACCTATGGACACCTTATCTTCGACAAAGGAAGCAAGGATATATAATGGAAAAAAGACAACCTCTTTAACAAGTGGTGCTGGGAAAACTGGTCAACCACTTGTAAAAGAATGAAACTAGAACACTTTCTAACACCATACACAAAAATAAACTCAAAATGGATTAAAGATCTAAATGTAAGACCAGAAACTATAAAACTCCTAGAGGAGAACATAGGCAAAACACTCTCCGACATAAATCACAGCAGGATCCTCTATGACCCACCTCTCAGAATATTGGAAATAAAAGCAAAGATAAACAAATGGAACCTAATTAAACTTAAAAGCTTTTGTATAACAAAGGAAACTATAAGCAAGGTGAAAAGACACCCCTCAGATTGAGACAAAATAATAGCAAACAAAGCAACAGACAAAGGATTAATCTCAAAAATATACAAGCAACTCCTGAAGCTCAATTCCAGAAAAATAAATGACCCAATCAAAAAATGGGCCAAAGAACTAAACAGACATTTCTCCAAAGAAGACATACAGATGGTTAACAAACACATGAAAAGATGCTCAACATCACTCATTATCAGAGAAATGCAAATCAAAACCACAATGAGGTACCATTACACGCCAGTCAGGATGGCTGCTATCCAAAAGTTTGCAAGCTGGAGAGGGTGTGGAGAAAAGGCAACCCTCTTACACTGTTGGTGGGAATGCAACCTAGTATACCCACTATGGAGAACAGTGTGGAGATTTCTTAAAAAAAAAAAACTGGAAATAGAACTGTCATATAACCCAGCAATACCACTTCTGGGCATACACACTGAGGAAACCAGATCTGAAAGAGACACGTGCACCCCAATGTTCATTGCAGCACTGTTTATAATAGCCAGGACATGGAAGCAACCTAGATGCCCATCAGCAGATGAACGGATAAGGAAGCTGTGGTACATATACACCATGGAATATTACTCAGCCATTAAAAAGAATTCATTTGAATCAGTTCTAATGAGATGGATGAAACTGGAGCCCATTATACAGAGTGAAGTAAGCCAGAAAGATAAAGACCATTACAGTATACTAACAGATATATATGGAATTTAGAAAGATGGTAATGATAACCCTATATGCAAAACAGAAAAAGAGACATAGATGTATAGAACAGACTTTTGGACTCTGTGGGAGAAGGCGAGGGTAGGATGTTTCAAGAGAACAGCATTGAAACATGTATATTATCAACGGTGAAATAGATCACCAGCCCAGGCTGGATGCATGAGACAAGTGCTCAGGGCTGGTGCACTGGGAAGACCCAGAGGGATTGGGTAGAGAGGGAG
The DNA here is from genome assembly GCF_910594005.1 of Cervus elaphus. Classification (NCBI taxonomy): domain Eukaryota; kingdom Metazoa; phylum Chordata; class Mammalia; order Artiodactyla; family Cervidae; genus Cervus; species Cervus elaphus. The sequence goes on from NC_057848.1 coordinate 92,906,697, forward strand.
GGGGGAGAGGGGATTGGGATGGGGAATACATGTAAATCCATGGTTAATTCATGTCAATGTATTGCAAAACCCACTACAATATTGTAAAGTAATTAGCCTCCAACTAATAAAATAAATGGAAAAAAAAAAAAAAAGAATATTCGAGTGGGTTGCCATTTCCTTCTCCAGGGGATCTTCTGACCCAGAGATCAAACCCAGGTCTCCTGCATTGCAAGCAGGCTCTTCACCATCTGAGCCACCAGGGAAGCCCATCTGAAGAGAAGTTCAATGTAATTATTTTTTTTTATTTTCTCTAGGTAAGGTGTACACCTGCCCCCTGGCTTCTTTCAAGTGTTTTTTTTTTTTCTCCTTTTTTCCATTGTCTTTGATTTTCTATAGTTTGAATAAAATATACGTAGGTATAGATTCCTTAGTATTTGTCTTGCTTGATATTCTCTGAGCATTATTTTTAAAATAAATGACCTACTAAAATGATAATATTTTATTTCTGCTGGTAATTTAGTATTTTAATATTGAATTTTATCTTTTGATATGCCTTTATAAACCCATTCTCACAGCTTTAAATTACATTTATATAATTTATTTAATTTTTAGTCACCAATTACTTGTAAGATTTCTGTGATATATGAAGAAGAGAACTGTTTTAACCTTTTCCATTGAATTGATGTCTCATTTTAAACTGCCATCTCTTTTGAAATATATAACTACATAATAGTATATGAGAAACAGTATAATATACAAATATACAATGTTTTTATTCAATCTTGCTATAATGTGCTTTATTGCAATAAAATATAGCTCTGAATTTCATGGAGTTATTTAATTCTTTTTAGATGTCATTCAGGATTAAAAATGAAGAAGAATGAAAATACCAAGTATCAGTGCTGATATAGACTAACTGGAATAATCATATACTACTCACAGGACTAAAAATTTGCATACTTTGGAAACATATTGGGTAGAGCCTACCTAAACTGAATCTGTACTTACGCTATAACCAAGAAATGTCCATTCTAGTTATGTACTTAACTGTAAAATAGACAAATGCTCATCAAAAACAGGTATGAAAATAATCATGGTGGTATGATATATAATGACCCTACCCAGGATTGGCAAACTATGGTCAGCAGGTCAAATTTTGCCTGCCATCTACCTTGGTGAATAAAATTCTATCGGAACACAGTCATGTTCATTCTCATCTATATCTGCTTTCTCACTGCAATGGCAGAGTTGTGTAGCTGCCACATAAACTGTATATCTAAAGCCAAACAGTTTTACTGTCTGGCCTTTTACAGAAAATTGTTTTCAACTTCTACCCAAACTATGAATAACCAAATGTGGATAAATATAAAGGAAAAATAGTGTTCCACTTTACAGTGGATCTCCATATAGCAGCAGTTTTCAACTTAGCATGCATAACGATCCTGAGGGCAATTTAGCATAAATTCAGAATTTCTAATTCAAAAGTTCTTGGGTGGAACCCAATAAGTTGCATGACTAACAAGTTCTCAGGTGATCCTGATTCTGCTGGTCTGGGAGTCACACATTGAAAATACTGCTATAAAATAATGAATATGAGTGAATTACTTCAATAAGCAACAACATGGGTGAATTTAACAAACATAATGCTTGACAAAAGAAGCTAGACAAAAGAGTACATATTTGTTATTCCATTCATATAAAGTTACAAAATAGACAATAGAAATCAAGGTACAAAAAAAAAAAAAAAAGAAATCAAGGTACAGACTGGTTTAAATAGTTACTAGAACAGGGAACAATGGGGATTCCTAGAGTGTTATTTTTTTCTTGATATTGGTGATGGTTACACTTTTCTGCTCACTTTATGAAATTTTATAAAGCTAAATATTCACATTTTGTGTAATATGGTTAAATAAGATATGTGCTAAAACGATAATTTCATTTTTCTTTAAATTACAAAAAAGCCAATCCTGCCACAGTCAATAACAATGTCAAACAAGAAACACTATAAAATGTACAAAAGAGAAACCCAATTACTCAGACTTAACCGATAAGGGTTTAACTTTCCCAAATATCAAGAAGCAAAGAGTGTGGATACTGGGCCTTCTAGAACTGCTGCAACTTCTATAGAATGTCCTCACTCTCCTATCTTTCTGTTTAGTCATGAACAGTTAGTCTGTTCAGTTAGTATATGATTTCTATATTCAAAATTACAAAATGGGGGATTATCTTGATGGTCCAGTGGTTAAGAAGTCACCTTGCAATGTAGGGAAGGTAGGTTTCATCCCTGGTTGGGGAAAGAACTCACATCCACACATCCCACGTCATGGGACAACTAAGCCCAAATGCCCCAACAAAGATCTGCATGCTGCAACTAAGACCCAAAGCAGCCAAATTTAAAAATAAGTTATAAAGTGGATGCTCCTATTCTAATCATATCATTCAAATTCCATTGAAGAAGAATAAAAAGTGATAAAGATTAAAACATTGGCATCTTACAAGAAATGCCAAATCTCTCCCCAAAACTATTTTATATATTCATAATTTTGTCACATGATCACTTCTAGATGCAAAAGAAGCTTCATAAATGAAGTAATTAAGCATTTTTGATACCTTAAGAATGCTTATTTTAATAAGAAAGAAGTGAATGTTTTGTAAGCAGTTAGCAGTGTTTCACATTGTAGGTGACTAAAGTTACAAAGTATCCCATAATCACAAAATGGATGTTTTCAGCAAATTTAAAATGGAATTTATCTTTTCAATATTGTTTTAAGCTGAACCTGAACTATAAATGTATACATATAGTTTTATGTATGATACACATCTTTGTATTATAAATGTCTCAAAATCTTTTTTGTTAATTAAAAATTATTTATTTTTAATTGGAGGATAATTGCATTACAATATTGTGTTGGTTTCTGCCATACGTCAACATAAATCAGCCATAGTATATATATGTCCTCTCCCCCTTGAACCTCGCTCCCACTTCCCACCCCATCCAACTCCTCTAGTTTGTCACAGAGCACAAGATTTGAGCTCTCTGTGTTATAAAGTAAATTTCCACTGACTATCTAATTTTGCATATGGTAATGTAAATGTTTCAATGTTACTCTCTCGGTTGGTCCCACCTTCTCCTTTCCCACACTGCATCCTCAAGTCTGTTATCCATGTCTGCATCTCCATTGCTGCCCTGCAGATAGGTTCACCAGTATCATCTTTCTAGTTTCCATACATATGAGCTAATATACCATATTTGTCTTTCTCTTTCTAACTTATCTAACTATATAATAGGCTCTATGTTCATCCATCTTATTAGAATTGAGTCAAATACATTCCCTTTTATGGCTGAGTATCAATAACCTCAGATATGCAGATGACACCAACCTTATGGCAGAAAGTGAAGAAGAACTAAAAAGCCTTTTGATGAAAGTGAAAGAGGAGAGTGAAAAAGTTGGCTTAAAGCTCAACATTCAGAAAACTAAGATCATGGCATCTGGTCCCATCACTTCATGGGAAATAGATGGGGAAACAGTGGAAGCAGTGTCACACTTTATTTTTTGGGGCTCCAAAATCACTATAGATGGTGATTGTAGCCATGAAATTAAAAGACACTTACTCCTTGGAAGGAAAGTTATGACCAACCTAGATAGCATATTAAAAAGCAGAGACATTACTTTGCCAACAAAGATCCGTCTAGTCAAGGCTATGGTTTTTCCAGTGGTCATGTATGGATTTGAGAGTTGGACTGTGAAGAAAGCTGAGCACTGAAGAATTGATGCTTTTGAACTGTGGTGTTGGAGCAGGCTCTTGAGAGTCCCTTGGACTGTAAGGAGATCCAACCAGGAGATCAGTCCTGGGTGTTCATTGGAAGGACTGATGCTGAAGCTGAAACCTCAGTACTTTGGCCACCTCATGCGAAGAGTTGACTCATTGGAAAAGACCCTGCTGCTGGGAGGGATTGGGGGCAGGAGGAGAAGGGGACGAGAGGATGAGATGGCTGGATGGCATCACCGACTCGATGGATATGAGTTTGAGTAAACTCCGGGAGTTGGTGATGGACAGAGAGGCCTGGCGTGCTGCGATTGATGGGGTCGCAAAGAGTCAGACACGACTGAGTGACTGAACTGATCTGGACTGAATATTCCATTGTGCATATGTACCACAAATTATTATCCATTCATCTGCCAATGGATATCAACAATGCTTCCATGTCCTAACTATTGTAAAGAGTGCTACTATGAATATTGGGTTTCATGTGTCTTTTTCAATTATGTTTTTCTCAAGGTGCATGCCCAGTAGTGGGATTTTGGGGTCATATAGTAGCTATATTCCCATATTTTGAAGGAATCTCCATACTGTTCTCCATAGAGGCTATATCAATTTGCATTCCCACCAAGAGTGCAAGCAGATTCCCTTTTCTCCATACACTCTCCAGCATTTCTCGTTCTTAGACTTTTTGATGATGACCATTCTGACAGCTGTGAGATGATGTCTCATTGTAGTTTTTTGATTAATTTATTCTAATTAGAGGCTAATTACTTTACAATAGTGTGGTGGTTTTTGCCATACATCGACGTGAGTCAGCCATGGCTGCACATGTGTGCCACCATCCTAACCTCCCCCCCCCCCCCACCCACCCCATCATTCTGGGTTGTCCCAGAGCTTTGCTTTGCATTTTTCTAATAATGAGTGATGTTGAGCATTATTTCATGTGTTTATTAGCCACTTGTATGTCTTCTGTGGAGAAATGTCTGTTTAGGTCTTCTGCCCACTTTTTTATTGGGTTGTATGTTTTTCTGGTATTGAGCTGCATGAGCTGTTTATATATTGTGGAGACTAATCCTTTGTCAGTTGCTTCATATCCTATTATTTTTTCCCCATTGTGAGGGCTGTCTTTTCACCTTGTTTATAGTTTCCTTTGCTGTGCAAAAGCTTTTAAGCTTAATTAGGTCTCATTTGTTTATTTTTGTTTTTATTTGCTTTACTCTAGGAGGTGGGTCATGAGGATTTTGCTGTAATTTATATTAAAGAGTGTTCTGCCTATGGTTTCCTTCTAAGAGTTTTATAGTTTCTAATTTTACATTTAGGTCTTTAATCTGTTTTGAGCTTATTTGGTGTATAGTGTTAGAAAGTGTTCTAATTTCATTCTTTCACATGCAGCTGTCCAGTTTAACCAGCACCACTTATTGCAGAGGCAGCTTTACTCCACTGTGTATCCTTGCCTCCTTTTTAAAAACTAAGGTGCCCATAGGTGCATGGATTTACCTCTGGGCTTTCTGTCTTTGTCCATTCATCTATATTTCTGTTTTTGTACTAGTACCATATTGTCTTGATGACTGTATATTTGTATTATATTCTGACGTCAAGCAGATTGATTCCTCCAGCTCCAGCTCCATTCTTCTTTCTCAAGATTGCTTTGGCTAGTCAGGTCTTGTATGTTTCCATACAAATTGTGAAATTGTTTGTTCTAATTCCGTGAAAAATACTATTGTTAGCCTGATAGGGATTGCATTGAATCTGTGGATTGCTTTGGGTAGTATAGTCATTTTCACAGTATTGACTTTTCCAATCCAAGAACATGATCTATCTCTCCATCTGATTTTGTATCATCTTTGATTTGTTTCATCAGTTTCTTATAGTTTTCTCTATAAAGTTCTTTTGTCTCCTTAGGTTTATTCCTAGGTATTTTATTCTTTTTGTTGCCATGATGAATGGGATTATTTCCTTAATTTCTCTTTTGATTTTTCATTGTCAGTATATAAGAATACAATGAATTTCTGTGTATTAATTTAGTTCCTGCAACTTTCCTATATTCATTGATAAGCACTAGTAATGTTCTGGTGGCATTGCTAGAGTATTCTATGTATAGTATTATGTCATCTGCTCTAGTAATTTTCTGGTGGCATCTTTAGAGTTTTCCATGTATAGCATCATGTCATCTGCAAACAGTGATGGTTCTGGATCCATTCATTTCTTTTTTCCCCCTGATTGCTGTATCTAGGAATTCTAAAACTATGTTGAATAAGAGTGGCAAGAATGGGCACCTTTTGTTATTCCTCATCTCAGAGGAAATGCTTTTAGTTTTTCACTGCTGAGAATAATGTTTGCTGTGAGTTTGTCATCTATGACCTTTATTATGCTTAGTTATGTCCCTTCTATGTCTACTTCCTGGCGAGTTTTTTTCCATAAATGGATGTTGAATTTTGTCAAAAGCTTTCTCTGCATCTATTGAGGTGATCATTTGATTTTTAAATTTAAATTTGTTTATATGGTGTATCATATGGATTGCTTGGTGTACATATAAGGATCCTTGCATCCTTGGGAATGAAGCTCACTTGATCATGACATCTCATTCTTTTAATGTGTTGTTGGATTCTGTTTGCTAGAATTTTGTTGAGGATTTTTGCTTCCATGTTCATCAGTGATATTGGCCTGTAATTTTCTTTTTCTGTGACATCTTTGTCTGATTTTGGTATCAGAGTGATGGTGACCCCATAGAATGAGTTTGGGAGTTTTCCTTCCTGCACAATTTTCTGGAAGAGATTGAACAGGATAGATGTACCTCTTCTCTAAACTTTTGGTACAATATGCCTATGAGACCATCTGGTCCTGGGCTTTTGTTCGTTAGAAGATTTTTGGTTACAGTTTTGGTTTCTGTGCTTGTGATTGGTCTGTTTATAATTTCTATTCTTGGTTCAGTTTTGGAAGTCTGTACTTTTCTATGAATTTGCTGTATTCTTCAAGATTGACCATTTTATTGCCATATAATTGCTCACTGTAGTTTCTTGTGATCTTTTGTATTTCTGTGTTGTCTGTTGTAACATTTTTTTTTTCCATTTCTAATTTCATTGATTTGGGTCTTTTCCCTTTATTTTTCATGAACCTGGCAAATAGTTTGTCAATTTTGTTTATATTTTCAAAGAATCAGCTTTTAGTTTTATTGATCTTTGTTATTGTCTCCTTCATTTCTTTTTCATTTATTTCTGCTTTTATGTTTGTGATTCCTATCCTTCTACCAACTTTGAGGGTTTTTCTTCTTCTTTTTCTAGTTGCTTTAGGTGTAAGGTTAAGTTGTTAATTCAATGTTTTTCTTATTTCTTGAGGTAGACATGTATTGGTATGAAATTCCCTCTTAGAACTGCTTTTAGTGCACCCCATAGGTTTTGAGTTGTTGTGTTTTCATTGTATTTTCTTTCTAGAAAATTGTATTGTATTGAAAATTGTATTGGTTTCCTTTTGGATTTATTCAGTGATTTATTGATTATTCAGAAGTTTATTGCTTAGCCTCCATGTGTTTATTTGTTTGTCTTTGTAGTTTTTTCCCCCAGTAAATTGTATCTATTCTTATAGCATTTTATTCAGAAAAGATGCTCAAAATGATTTCAATTTTTCTATGTCCACCAAAGCTTGATTTGTGACTCAAGATACTATCTATCTATCCTGGAGAAAGTTCCATGTGCACTTGAGAAAAAAGTGAAATCTGCTATTTTTGGATGAAATGCCCTATAGATATCAATTAAGTGCAACTGGCCCTATATATCATTTAAAGCTTGTGTTTCCTTATTAATTTGCTATCTGGATGATCTGTCCATTAGTGTGAGTAGGGTATAAAAGCCCCCACTATTATTGTGTTACTGTTTACTTCCATTTTGATTATTGTTGCCATTTGACTTATTTACTTTGGTGCTCCTATGTTGGGTGCATATATAATTGTTATATTTTCTTTTTGGATTGATCCCTTGATTATCATGTAGTGTCCTTTGTCTCTTGTAATGGTCTTTATTTTAAAATATATTTTATCTGATGAGTATTGTTACTCCCACTTTCTTTTGATTTCAATTTGCATGGTATATCTGTTTCCAACCCCTCACTTTCAGTCTGTATGTGTCCTTAGATCTGAGGTAGGTCTCTTGTAGAGAGCATATATTGGGTTATTATTTTTGTATCCATTCAGCCAATCTGGTTCTTTGTGTGGAGTTTTAGGCCATTTACATTTAATGTAATTATTTACAAGTATGATCCTATGACTATTCTCTTTATTGTTTTTAATTTGTTTTCATAGGCCTTATCTTTCTCTAGTGTTTCCTGTCGAGTGAAGTTCCTTTAGCATTTTTTTTGTAAAGCTGTTTTGGTGATGCTGAATCTTCTTAAATTTTTCTTGTCTGTAGAGTTTTTTATTTCTCCTTCAAATCTGAATGATATCCTTGCTGGATAGAATAATCTTAAATTTAGTTTTTTGTTTTTTTTTTTTTCTTTTTATCACTTTAAGTACATACTGCAACTCCCTTCTGGTTTGTACAGTTTCTATTGAAAGATCAGCTGGTAGCCTTATGGGGATCCCCTTGTACGTTATTTGTTGCTCTTCCCTTCCTGCTTTGAATATTTGTTCTTTGTGATTAATTTTTGTTAGTTTGATTAATATGTGTCTTGGCGTGCTTCTCCTGGGGTTTATCCTGTTTGGAAATCTCTGAACTTCCTGGATTTGGATGATTATTTCCTTTTCCACATTAGGAAAATTTATAACTACAATCTCCTCAAATATTTCTCATACCCTTTCTTTTCTTCTGGGACCCATAGTATTCTAATATTGTTCCAGAGGTCTTTGAAACTGTCCTCATTTTATTTCATTCTTTTTTTCCTTTATTCTACTTTGGCTCTGTTATTTCCACCATTCTATCTTCCAGCTCACTTATCTGTCCTTCTGCCTCAGATAGTCTGATATTGGCTCCCTCTAGTGTATTTTTTAGTTCAGTCGCTCAGCCGTGTCTGACTCTCACAACCCTATGGACTGCAGCACACCAGGTTTCCCTGTCCATCACCAACTCCCTGAGCATGCTCAAACTCATGTCCATCGAGTCCATAATGCCATACAACCACCTCATCCCCTGTCATTCCCTTCTCCACCTGCCTTCGATCTTTCCCAGCATCAGGGTCTTTTCCAAAGACTCAGTTCTTCTCATCAAGTGGCCAAAGTATTGGAGTGTAGTTTTAATTTCAATTATTTTGTTGTGCATTGCTGATCATCTGTCCATTAATTCTTCTAGGTCCTTGTTAAACCTTTCTTGTATTTTCTCAGTCTGTGCCTCCAGTATACTTATCTGTGCCTCCATTTTATTTCCAAGATATTGGATCATTTTTACTATCAGTTACTGGAACTTCTTTTCAGGTAGACTGCTTATTTCATTTGTTTGTTCTTGTGAGCTTTTAATATATTCCTCCATCTGCTGAATGTTTCTCTTTCATTTTGTTTAATTTACCGTGTTTTAGGGTCTCCTTTCTTCAGGCTGGAGGGTGATAATTTCTCTTAATTGTGTAGTATGCCCCCCGTGGGTGGGATTGGGCCAATGACTTGTGAAGGTTTCCTGATTGGGAGGACTTGTGCCTATGCTCTGGTGGATGGAGCAGTATATCATCTCTTTGAAGGGCTGTGCCATGTCCAGTGGTGTGTTTTGGGTGTCTATGGGACTGGTATGGCTTTGGGCAGTCTTTCTACTAATGGGCATGGTTGTGTTTCTGTTTTGCTAATGGTTTGATTGAGTCATCTGGCACTGGATCTTTCTGGCCTTTGGGTGGGTCTTTGCCTTAATGTTGAGATGGAAGACTTTGGAGGCTTTAATTTTTCATCAATTAATATTCCATGAGATTGGGAGTTCTCTAGGGATCCAAAGTCCTGGAATCCAGTTTCCTACCTCGGGAGTTCAGGTTCAACCCCTTACCAAGACTTCACAGGCCTGACAGCAGAGAGGACAAAACTCTAAGACTAATGGTGAAAGCAGCACTCATTAGCCAGGAGCATCTGAAAAACTTCCACAGTTACAAAGAGAAAAAAAGAGAGAAAATGGAGGCAAAAAATGATAAAAAATAAGAGTCAAAAAAGAAGAGCACAATCATGACTGTAAAAAATAATAAAATAAATTTATTTAAATATGGCATTTTTAAAATGGAGAAAATAGCTTATTCAAATAAAAATTAAAGGAATAATAAAGAAAAAATATGAAAACAATACGAAAAAGGAAAGAAAAAGAGGAAAAATTAGAAAAAGTAAGAGAAATATGAAAAAAAAGAGAGAGAAAAATGTTTATAGAGTGCAAGTTCCATCTCTGCCACCCTAGGAGGTCCTCCAATGCTGGACTGTTCTCTGGACTTGCTGTTGGGAATTTATTGAGGTAAAGAATATGACTTTATTTGGAAAGCTGGCTGACTGAGAAGATGACAGCCTAGTGTCTCAGAGTAACCATCTTGTCAGAGTCTGGAAGACAGGTCCTTTTACAGAGCTAGAGAGAGAGGCAATATAGGAATTAAAGTCAAAAGGCAAAACAGAAAGGGAGAGGCAGTGAGGAAGTAAAGTGAAAGGGAGGGAGAGGTGGTAGGGAAGCACTTTAGTTTACAGTCTGGCAGAGGTGTAGGTTTCTTTATGAGAAGCCATTATTTGTGATTATGATAACAAAAGCACTGAAAAGCAAGTTAAAGAAACACTTTCCAACATGGAGTCAAAATTAGTTTCTTCTCTGCAACAGGGACACATCAGACTCTAATCTGGCCCTACTCTTGCATGTACTTGCTCCCAATGTCCATGGTTGCCAGAGCTAGTGAGTTTTCTTTTGTGTGGAATCTCATTGTCCTTTTATACATTCCATAGACACAGAGTATACCTAATTGATTGTGTTGCTTTAATCCTCATCATGTACAGCTAGAGGAAAGATTTTCAATCCTCATCCTTAACCACTCTGTCCCTGGAATTAAATTGTGGTTTTATCTCCCCTTTGCATGTGGGTCATCCACAGGAGTTTGTTACTGAGGCTGCCCTGGGAGACTTGGGTCTGCCCCAGTGATGTGGAGGTGGCACAGTTGCTTGGATTGTGGGGACCCTGGCAACAACAGGTACACAGAGGAGCTGGCAGCCACAGGCATTAGGGTTTTTTCCTAGCCTCTGGCAACTCTTCCCCGATGAGGATTGAGCATGGAGGTGGCACAGTTGTTTGGATCATGGGGAACTGCACAGCGCCAGGTGTGCAGGGATGCCAGTGTCCATGGACGCATGAGACAAGGTGCTATTAGAGTCTTTTTCTATCCTCTGGCAACTGTATTCAAAGGGTTTCCTTGGCTGGGATCTTTCTTTATTGCTTGGCACAGCAGGTGCTCAAAAAATCCCCCTGGCTGGGGTCTTTCTCTATTGTCCAGCACAGCAAGTGCTCAAATGGTCACCCTGTCTGAAATATTTCTCTATTGCTCAGTGCATCAGGCACTCAAAGAGCCACCCTCTTTTGGGGCTTTCTCTATTGGTAAGCTGCCAGCGCCCACTTGTGGGGAGAGTGAGGCTATTGTGATGGTTCCACCCCCTGTGCATGACTCAGTAGTATCGTCCCACCTCCATGGCTACCTGGATTTCCTTCAAGGGCATTTCCTGCTGCAATCTCCTCCCTCATGTCCCCTCAGGGCGTCTCCCCAGAATCAACAGCAATCCTTGCCCTGGGATTGGTTTCCAATCCCTATTCTCCAGCTCACAGTCACCGCAAATTTTGAAGGACCCTCCTCCCTATCCAGAGTAGGTAAGGCTGTGTGCTTCTCACCTCATTCAGACCATCATAGATCAGCTGCTGTACTCTCCAACAGTCTCAGATGCCTCCCCTCTATCCCAATTTTTTTATTATGATGTGGGGATCTCTCCCCTGCTTCAGTTCCTTCATCACCTAGGCGCAGGTCAAGTTGCATTCACTCTTCTCCTCTTTTGTCCTTCCTTCCTTCATCCTATCGAGTTTTGTATGGATATATATAATCCTTTCTGGTGGTCAGGGATTCCTGTTAGCTCTCAGCTGGTGCTATGTGAGATCCTCTGCATTTGAAGTATTCCTGATGTGTTCATGTCCACTACTCCTCCACTATCTTGTTCTTTTGTCCCAAACTCTTGAAAAATAGCTTTCTTCATTTCTTTTATTTCCTAGGGTAAATCTTGAACTAGACACATGTGAGATAATCTATGGTGTGTAGCCAAGCTCTCAATGACTTATAGATTGCTATTAAAGACAGAAAATATGTTCTCATTTTATACTTCAACTCTTATCAGTGTGGATGATCTCATTACTTGTCTCATGAATGACAGATTTTTTTTTAATATTGTGATTTGTTACAGTAGGTTTTTGCAAATATTGTTTTTGCCCTCTTATAAATGAATAATTGTCAGATAAAATAGAAACTGATAAGTTTTTGCAAGGTTTATGATGAAGTATTTTGAGTGTGTTATAGGGAAATCAAGTTTGGCTTATCAGAAAAAGTTTACATGAAGTGATATTTAATCTGAAACATTAAAAAGAAAGAAGGAGTTAGCTAGGCTAAGTTAGTTAAAAGTGGGAGTGAACATTTTTCCATATTTAAGGAATATCTTGTGAAAATATTTGAATGAAAAAGTTAATTGCATGTTCAATGGACTGAATAAGCAACATAGTATAATGACCAGACTTATATTTAATTAAGGACTATGTAGAGACTGAATTGTAGGTAGAAAATGTATATAGAAAGAGACTGATGAGAAGAGTTTTTAGTAGTCAACTTTAAAAATAATAACTATTTGAACTAGGATGGCAGTTATTAGAAGTGGAGAGAAGTGAATGAATTCCAGAGAAAGAATTAGGTCAGGAAATGTGTAGGATGAATCATCTTAGGTTTCTGGCACTAGCAAATTGAGTGGCTGGTAATTCCATTTACTATAAGAAAAGTGGATTTGAAGTGAAAAATGTTGAGTTCAGTTTTAGATATATTGAATTAGTATGTCTGTGAGACATTCAAGTAGAAATGTTAAATAAGAAACTAGATGAATAGAAGTGAAGTTAGAGGAGAGTTATAGGGATTTTAAGCATCTAGATGCTAAAATTAAAATCAAAGTTCGTGGTACCAACTAACATGAGAAGTTACAAAGAAAATATAAAAAAGCTTAGAAGAGTTCACAAAGAAATAAAATGATGCTGTTAAAGAATAACTTACACATGGTAGGAACTCAATATATTTAGATTTATTCAATCTGAAAACCAATTTCATATGGAATTAATATATTTCAATAATATATTATTATTTCAGACATTATTAGTGAGAAAAATTTTGCCATTTTATTTCTGAAATAATAGTTCACACTTCCCTCTGGGTCATATTTTGTACTTCAACTTTAACACTTGCTAGGATTGGAGCTCCAGAAAAACATCTACTTCTGCTTCATTGACTATGTTAAAACTTTTGACTGTGTGGACCATAACAAACTGTGGACAATTCTTCAAGAGATGAGAGTACCAGACTACCTTACTTGTCTCCTGAGAATCCTGTATGCAAGTCAATAAGCAATAGTTAGAACCAGACATGGAACAACGGACTGGTTCAAAATTGGAAAAAGAGAACATCAAATCTGTATACTGTCATCCTCCTTAGTTAACTTATATGCAGAATACATCTTGAGGAATGCCAGGCTGGATGAATCATAAGCTAGAATCAAGATTGTTGGGAGAAATATCAACATTAGATATGCATATGACACCACTCTAATGACAAAAACTGAAGAGGAACTAAAGAGCCTCTTGATGAGGATGAAAAAGGAAAGTGAAAAAGCTGGCCTAAAACTGAGCATTCAAAAAACTAAGATCATGGCCTCTGGTTCCATCACTTCATGGCAAATAGAAGGGGAAAAAGTGGAAACAGCGACAGATTTTAATTTCTTGGGCTCCAAAATCACTGTGGGTGGTGACTGCAGCCATGAAATTAAAAGGCTCTTGCTCCTTGGAAGGAAAGCTATGAAAAACATAGACAGCATATTAAAAAGCAAAGACATCACTTTACTGAAAAATGTCATTATAGTCAAAGGTATGGTTTTTCCAGTAGTCATGTATATAGGGCTTCCTTGGTGGCTCAGACGGTAAAGAGTCTGCTTCCAATGTGGGAGACCCCAGTTCAATTCCTGGGTCAGGAAGATCCCCTGGAGAAGGGCATGGCAACCCACCCCAGTATTCTTGCCTAGAGAAGCCTATGGACAGTGGAGCCTGGTGGGCTACATTCCATGAGTTCAAAAAGAGTCAGGCACAACTGAGTGGCTAACATTCACATGTTTATGTGAGAGTTGATCCATAAAGAAGTCTGAGTGCCAAAGAATTGATGCTTTCAAATTGTGGAGGTGGAGAAGATTCTTGAGAGTCTCTTGGACTGCAAGGAGATCAAACAAGTCAATCCTAAAGGAGATCAACCCCAAATATTAATTGGAAGCACTGTTGCTGAGGCTGAAGCACCAGTTCTTTTGCCATCTGATGTGAAGAGCCAACTCATTGAATATACCCTGATTCTGGAAAGATTAAAGGCAAAAGGAGAAGGAGACAGGAGAGGATGAGATGGTTAGATAGCATCACTGACTCAATGAACATAAAGTGGAGCAACCTTTGGGAGATAGTTGAAGTCAGAGGAGCCCAGTGTGCTACAGTCCATGAGGTCTCAAGGAGTTGGACACAACTTAGCAACTGAACAACAATAACAAAAATAGTTCTAGAAAAAAAGAGGGGTGGTGGGATAGGTCCTGAGGAGAATCAGCAGTTTCTTCCAAGGCAGTTACCTCAGGGTAAGCCATTGCAGTTTCTCTAGTCACAGCAAGTTAATCTTCTCAGACAGAGTTGGAGAGGGGCTGCTTCTACAGGCAAAGAAGACTAATCAGAATTTAGAGTTCCACTAACCCCAGTATCATCAGAATCTTCCCATAAAGACTTATTTTAATGTTCAGGCTCCCATTTCTTCCCAATCAATGCCCTCATTTTAGCTGCAGACACCTGCAATTTGAGAATTGAATTTGTACTATGATTTGGCCACACAGAGAAAAAGAGCCTAGGTTTGGTTTCTTTTAGGGAAGACATTAAAACTTCCAGGTCATTTATACACTTGAGCTGGGAATTATAATTCTTGAGCTCAGGCTCTCCTTTTCCCACTTTGTCCAGTTCAGTTAGGAACAACCATCCAATCTCATTACACTCATTATTTTGAAAACAAAACAAAACAAACAAAAACAAGGTATCAAAGACAAGGCCACTCAGAACCTTGCTTTTTATAAATATTTAATGAGGAACATTTTATGATGGTATTTTTAATTCTCAACAGATATTTGAATCTAGACAGAAATCCAATAATATCTCCTTTTCGTCATCACACTGTAAATTATCAGTTCTCTATTTCCTACTGGAAATATAACAATCTAATTTTAAAATAAAATCAGATTAGAAAAGCAATTCTAGAAACCCCACAATCAATTCAGAAAATTGATCCTTAAGATTATATTCCTCTAGAACCACTTGTGATATCAAAATCTGTATTAGAGTTGCCTAGAGAAACAAAACCAAAAAGATGTAGGGTGTGTGTGTTTGTGTGTGTTGACAGGGAGAGAGAGACACAGGGACAGAGACAGAGAGATTTTTAAAGAATTGCCTGACATAACCATGGAAGCTGTAAATTCTGAATTCTACAGGGCAAGTTGGCAGATTAAGACCCAGGGAAGAGTTGTTGATTTTGCAGCTCAAATCTAAAGACATTCTGGAGGCAGAATCCTCTTTCTTTTGGGAGATATCAGGTTGTGGTTTTTTTTTGTTTGTTTGTTTTGTTTTGTTTTTGTTTGTTTTTTTTTCTGTGTAAGGCTTTCAACTGAGTGAATATGGTCCACCCACATTATGGAGATAAATCTTCCTTACTAAAATGTACTGATTTAAATATTAATCTCACCAGAAATACCCTCAGAGCAACATTTAAACTGGTATTTGAGGAAAAATTTGGATACTGTAGCTTAGTCAAGTCGATAAAAAATTAACAGTCACAGAAATGAAAAAAAATGTTTCGTAATTTCTGATTCTGATCCTATTTACTTGCTTACTCTGAAGCACACCAAATTTTGAAATATTGCTTCATATCAAATAAATTGATATTTTCTAAATGCATACTGATAAAATTTAGACCATACATTGATTCTCAGTTATAGTACAGGGACATTATGGTGCTAAGTGGACCAGGGTACAATAAAAGCTCATGTTGAAAATGCTGATGCATGGTACAAAATGGATTTTAGACAGTCCTGGGTATTCTTTGGAAGGACTGATGTTGAAGCTGAAACTCCAATACTTTGGTCACCTGATGCAGAGAGCTGACTTATTTGAAAAGACCCTGATGCTGGGAAAGATTGAGGGCAGGAGGAGAAGGGGATGACAGAGGATGAGATGGTTGGATGGCATCACCAATTCAATGGACATGGGTTTGGGTAGACTCCGGCAGTTGGTGATGGACAGGGAGGCCTGGTGTGCTGCTGTTCATGGGATCACAAAGGGTTGGACACGACTGAGCAACTGAACTGAACCGAACAGTTATCTTTAAATTTTTCTAGATTTTCTAGTGTTTAAAATTATATTGTTCAAATTTCCCTGGGGAGAGGGTTAACAAATTTAAAATTAAAACTTCAATAAACTTCAATTAAAGTGATTTTTTTTAAACTTCCAAGTACCATGATCTATCACTTAAGTTTCACTAAGTCCCCATTTTCTGAGACAAGGCTTCAATTTTCGCATTATTTATAATACTTTCAAAGGATCATTTTCTCTATAGAAAATTGTAATGCAATCCAGGGTCTTTTAGAAAATAACTGAAGAGTATGCCTACTTACAATATACAAATCATATCTGCATCCTGACCTTTTGAATTCTAATGTAGTTGATAAAAAATTATTTTGAAGCACCACAGGCAATGTATCTTCATGTTTTATATGACTATTGATAAATTATATGGTATATATTAACTTAAGGTGCTTTTTCGTCAGCATTTTTCTTTTATTTTTCTTTTCATTTATTTTTATTAGTTGGAGGCTAATTACTTTACAATATTGTAGTGGTTTTTGTCATACATTGACATGAATCAGCCATGGATTTACAAGAGTTCCCCATCTCGATCCCCCCTCCTGCCTCCCTCCCCATCCCATCCCTCTGGGTCTTCCCAGTGCACCAGCCCTGAGCACTTGTCTCATGCGTCCAACCTGGGCTGGTGGTCTGTTTCACCCTTGATAGTATACTTGCTTCAATGCTATTCTCTCAGAACATCCCACCCTCGCCTTCTCCCACAGAGTCCCAAAGTCTGTTCTGTACATCTGTGTCTCTTTTTTGTTTTGCATATTGGGTTATCATTACTATCTTTTTAAATTCCATGTATATGCATTAGTATACTGTATTGATCTTTATCTTTCTGGCTTACTTCACTCTGTATAATGGGCACCAGTTTCATCCATCTCATTAGAACTGATTCAAATTAATTCTTTTTAATGACTAAGTAATATTCCATGGTGTATATGTGCCACAGCTTCCTTATCCATTCGTCTACTGACGGGCATCTAGGTTGCTTCCATGTCCTGGCTATTATAAACAGTGGTGCGATGAACATTGGGGTGCACGTGTCTCTTTCAGATCTGGTTTCCTCGGTGTGTATGCCCAGAAGTGGGATTGCTGGGTCATATGGCAGTTCTTTTTCCAGTATTTTAAGGAATTTCCACACTGTTTTCCATAGTGGCTGTACTAGTTTGCATTCCCACCAACAGTGTAAGAGGGTTCCCTTTTCTCCACACCCTCTCCAGCATTTATTGCTTGTAGACTTTTGGATAGCAGCCATCCTGAATGGCCTGTAATGGTACCTCATTGTGGTTTTGATTTGCATTTCTCTGATAATGAGTGTTGTTGAGCATCTTTTCATGTGTTTGTTAGCCATCTGCATGTCTTCTTTGGAGAAATGTCTGTTTAGTTCTTTGGACCATTTTTTGATTTGGCCATTTATTTTTCTGGAATTGAGTTGCAGGAGTTGCTTGTATATTTTTGAGATTAATCCTTTGTTTGTTGCTTCGTTTGCTATAATTTTCTCCCATTCTGAAGGCTGTCTTTTCACCTTGCTTATAGTTTCCTTTGTTGTGCATAAGCTTTTAAGTTTAATTAGGCTCCATTTGTGTATTTTTGCTTTTATTTCCAATATTCTGGGAGGTGGGTCATAGAGGATCCTGCTGTGATTTATATCGGAGAGTGTTTTGCCTATGTTCTCCTCTAGGAATTTTATAGTTTCTGGTCTAAATGTAATTTAAATCTTTAATCCATTTTGAGTTTATTTTTGTGTATGGTGTTATAAAGTGTTCTAGTTTCATTCTTTTACAAGTGGTTGACCAGTTTTCCCAGCACCACTTGTTAAAGAGGTTGTCTTTTTTCCATTGTATATCCTTGCCTCCTTTGTCAAAGATAAGGTGTCCATAGGTCCATGGATTTATCTCTGGGCTTTCTATTCTGTTCCATTGATCTATATTTCTGTCTTTGTGCCAGTACCATACTTTCTTGAAGACTGTGGCTTTGTAGTAGAGCCTGAAGACAGGCAGGTTGATTCCTCCAGTTCCATTCTTTCTCAAGATTGCTTTGGCTCTTCGAGGTTTTTTGTATTTCCATACAAATTATGAAATTATTTGTTCTAGTTCTGTGAAAAATACCGTTGGTCGCTTGATAGGGATTTCATTTAATCTATAGATTGCTCTGGGTAGTATAGCCATTTTCACAATATTGAGTCTTCCAGTCCATGAACACTGTATATTTCTCCATTTATTTGTGTCCTCTTTGATTTCTTTCATCAGTGTTTTATAGTTTTCTATATATAGGTCTATCATTCCTTTAGGTAGATATACTCCAAAATATTTTATTCTTTTTGTTTCAATGGTGAATGGTATTGTTTCCTTAATTTCTCTTTCTGTTTTCTCATTGTTAGCGCATAGGAATGCAAGGAATTTCTGTGTGTTAATTTTATATCCTGCAACATTACTGTATTCATTGATTAGTTGTAGTAATTTTCTGGTAGAGTCTTTAAGGTTTTCTATGTAGAGGATCATGTCGTCTGCAAACAGTGCGTTTTACTTCTTCTTTTCCTATCTGGATTCCTTTTATTTCTTTTTCTGCTCTGATTGCTGTGGGCAACACTTCCAAAACTATGTTGAATAGTATTGGTGAGAGTGGGAACCCTTGTCTTGTTCCTGACTTTAACAGAAATGCTTTCAATTTTTCACCATTGAGGATAATGTTTGCTGTGGGTTTCTCATATGTAGCTTTTATTATGTTGAGGTATATTCCTTCTATGCCTGCTTTCTGGAGAGTTTTAATCATAAATGGGTGTTGAATTTTGTCAAAGGCTTTTTCTCCATCTATTGAGATAATCATATGATTTTTACCTTTCAATTTGTTAATGTGGTGTATTACATTGATTGATTTGAGGATATTAAAGAATCCTTGAATTCCTGGGATAAAGCCCACTTGGTCATGATGTATGATCTCTTTAATATGTTGTTGGATTCTGTTTGCTAGAATATTGTTAAGGATTTTTGCATCTATGTTCATCAGTGATATTGGCCTCTAGTTTTCTTTTTTTGTGGCATCCTTGTCTGGTTTTGGTATTAGGGTAATGGTGGCCTCATAGAATGAGTTTGGAAGTTTGCCTTCTGCAATTTTCTGGAAGAGTTTGAGTAAGATAGCTGTTAGCTCTTCTCTCAATTTTTGGTAGAATTCAGCTGTGAAGCCATCTGGTCCTGGGCTTTTGTTTGCTGGAAGATTTCTGATGACAGTTTCGATTTCCATGCTTGTGATGGGTCTGTTAAGATCTTCTATTTCTTCCTGGTTCAGTTTTGGAAAGTTATACTTTTCCAAGAATTTGTCCATTTCTTCCAAGTTGTCCATTTTATTGGCATAGAGCTGCTGGTAGTAGTTTCTTGTGATCCTTTGTATTTCAGAGTTGTCTTTTGTGATCTCTCCATTTTCATTCCTAATTTTATTAATTTAGTTCTTCTCCCTTTGTTTCTTGATGAGACTGGCTAACGGTTTGTTAATTTTATTTACCTTTTCAAAAAACCAGCTTTTAGCTTTGTTGATTTTTGCTATGGTCTCTTTAGTTTCTTTTGCATTTATTTCTGCCCTAATTTTTAAAGATTTCTTTCCTTCTACTAACCCTGGGGTTCTTCATGTCTTCCTTCTCTAGTTGCTTTAGGTGCAGTGTTAGGTAATTTATTTGACTTTTTTCTTGTTTCTTGATGTAAGCCTGTATTACTATGAACCTTCCCCTTAGCACTGCTTTTACAGTGTCCCATAGGTTTTGGGTTGTTGTGTTTTCATTTTCATTCGTTTCTATGCATATTTTGATTTATTTTTTGATTTCTTCTATGATTTGTTGGTTATTCAGAAGTGTGTTATTTAGCCTCCATATGTTGGCATTTTTAATAGTTTTTTTCCTATAATTGAGATCTAATCTTACTGCATTGTGGTCAGAAAAGATGACTGGAATGTTTTCAATTTTTTTGAATTTCACAATGCTAGATTTATGGCCCAGGATGTGATCTATTCTGGAGAAGGTTCCATGTGCACTTGAGAAAAAAGGTGAAACTGACTGTTTTGTGGTGAAATGTCCTATAGATATCAATTAGGTCTAGCTGGTCCATTGTGTCATTTAAAGTTTGTGTTTCCTTGTTAATTTTCTGTTTAGTTGATCTGTCCATAGGTGTGAGTGAGGTATTAAAGTCTCCCACTGTTATTGCATTATTGTTAATTTCCCCCTTCATTCTTGTTAGCATTTGCCTGACATATTGCAGTGCTCCTATGTTGGGTGCATATATAATTGTTATATCTTCTTCTTGGATTGATCTTTTGATCATTATGTAGTGTCCTTCTTTGTCTCTTTTCACAGCCTTCATTTTGAAGTCTATTTTATCTGATATAAGTATTGCAACTCCTGATTTCTTTTGGTCTCCGTCTGCGTGAAATATTTTTTTCCAGCCCTTCACTTTCAGTCTGTATGTGTCCCTTGCTTTGAGGTGGGTCTCTTGTAGACAGCATATATAGCGGTCTTACTTCTGTATCCATTCAGCCAATCTTTGTCTTTTGGTTGGGGCATTCAACCCATTGACATTTAAGGTAATTATTGATAAGAATGGTCCCGTTGCCATTTGCTTTGTTGTTTTGGGTTCAAGTTCATACAACCTTTCTGTGTTTCCTGTCTAGAGAAGGTCCTTTAGCATTTGTTGAAGAGCTGGTTTGGTGGTGCTGAATTCTCTCAGCTTTGGCTTGTCTGTAAAGCTTTTAAATTCTCCTTCATATCTGAATGAAATCCTTGCTGGGTACAGTAATCTGGGTAGGTTATTCTGTTTCATAACTTTAAGTATGTCCTGCTATTCCCTTCTGGCCTGAAGAGTTTCTACTTAAAGATCAGCTGTTATCCTTATGGGAATCCCCTTGTGTGTTATATATTGTTTCTCCCTTGCTGCTTTTAATATTTGTTCTTTGTGTTTGATCTTTGTTAATTTGATTAATATGTTTCTTGGGGTGTTTTGCCTTGGGTTTATCCTGTTTGGGGCTCTCTGGGTTTCTTGGACTTGGGTGGCTATTTCCTTCCCCATTTTAGGGAAGTTTTCAGCTACTATCTCCTTGAGTATTTTCTCATGGCCTTTCTTTTCTGCTTCTTCTTCTGGGACTCCTATGATTTGAATCTTGGGGCATTTCACATTGTCCCAGAGGTCCCTGAAGTTGTCCTCATTTCTTTTAATTCTTTTTTGCTTTTTTCCTCTCTGCTTCATTTATTTCCACCATTTTATCTTCTACCTCACTTATCCTATCTTCTGTCTCTGTTATTCTACTGTTGGTTCCCTCCAGAGTGTTTTTTATCTAATTTATTGCATTATTCATTTTTAATTGACTCTTTTTTATTTCTTCTAGGTCCTTGTTAAACATTTCTTGCATCTTCTCAATCCTTGTATCCCGGTTATTTATCTTTAACTCCATTTTGTTTTCAAGATTTTGGATCATTTTTATTATCATTATTCTAAATTCTTCTTCAGGTAGATTCCCTATCTCCTCCTCTTTTGTTTGGCTTGGTGGGCATTTTTCATGTTCCTTTACGTGTTGGGTATTTCTCTGCCTTTTCATCTTATTTAGATTGCTGGGTTTTGGGGTGGCCTTTTTGTATTCTGGTAGTCTGAGGTTCCTTTTTATTGTGGAGGTTTCTCCCAGTGGGTGGGGCTGGATGTTTGGTTTGTTGAGGTTTGCTGGTTAGAGAAGCTTGTGTCGGTGTTCTGGTGGGTGGAGCTGGATTTCTTCTTTTTTGAGTGCACTGGAGTGTCCAGTAGTGAGTTTTGAGATGGGTCTATGTGTTAGGTGTGACTTTGGGCAGCCTGTATATTGACGCTCAGGGCTATATTCCTGTGTTGCTGGAGATTTTGCATGGTATGTCTTGCTCTGGAATTTATTGGCTCTTGGGTGGTGATTGGTTTCAGTGTAGGTATGGAGGCTTTTGGATGATCTCTTATTAATTAATGTTCCCTGTAGTCAGCAGTTCTCTGGTGTTCTCAGGTTTTGGGCTTAAGCCTCTTGCCTCTGAATTTCAGTCTTATTCTTTCAGTAGCCTCACGACTTCTCCCTCCATACAGCACTGATAATAAAACTTCTAGGTTGATGGTGAAAGGATTCTCCACAGTGAGGGACACTCAGAGAGGTTCACAGAGTTACATGAAGAAGAGGAGAGGGAGGAAGGAGATAGAGGTGAGCAGGAGGAGAAAAAGGGAAATTCAAGAGAGGAGAGATAGATCTAGGTTGTACTCTGTTCCCTAAGTGTTCTCCACAGACCAGAATACCCACAGAGATTCACAGAATTGGATTGAGAAGAGAAGGGGGAGGGAGGAAATAGAGGTGATCTTGGGGAGAAAAAGGAGAATCAAAAGGGGGAGAGAGTGATCAAACCAATGATCACACTCCTGAGTAAAAATGGGTACTGGATATTGGATTCTTAAATGTCCAAAATTGATATCAAATACTGAAAAAAAAAGATTAAAAATCTAGAGTAGTGGTTAGACTCTTAAAAATACAATAGTAAAAAACCACAAAAGCACAAATAATTTAAGAAATATATATGGAGTTCACTTTAAAAACAGGTTCCTTTTTTTTTTTTTTTTTTTTGGCCAGGTTATAGTGGCTTATAAAAATGAAAATTAAGGAGTAATAGAGGAGTAATAAAGGACTTTAAAAAAAAGAAAAAGAAAAAGTAAAAAAAGAAAGAGAAAAAAAATTTTAATTAAAAATAAAAAAAATAGTAAAAATATATCTAGCAATTTCTCTGGAGCTGTTGCGGGCAGTGTGGGTTCGGTTCAGTTTCAGATAGCTCCTTGTTCGAGCTTACACTGCTCTCTATCTATAGGACCCTTCCAGTGTAGTCGGTGTTAACTACAGGGATTTTAATCTGTTGCACCGGTCACTTCTGAAGCGGTTACTTTGTTTCTTTGGCTTCTGTTTGCAGGTCTCTTCAGTGTCTAATTTCCACCCTGACACACACGGGCGGAGGTGGTCTCTTGTTTAGGTTCGCTTGTTCAGTCGTGCTGTGGGGAGGGAGGGGCGCTGCAGACAAATGTCACTGGCCTGTGTGGGGAGCACTCGCGGTTTTCTGGCCACACTGGGTTTGCACCCACTCACGGGTGTGTGTGCTTTCCCTGTCTACACTGCTCAGGCTCCAGGCTGCTCTCCAAGGAGCGGGCCCTGCATTGCGTGGACTTCCCAGGCCTATGCCACTCAGATTCAGGTTTTCATTTTTTGAAAAAAACAAAACAAAACGTTTTTTTGAAAAAAAATTCAGGTTTTGTATTCCACAAAAGTTTTCGTTTTTTGGAAAAAAAAAAAAAGGTTTTTTGAAAAAAAATTCAGGTTTTGTATTCCACAAAAGCACAGACTCGGCTGGGCCTGCGTTTTCTGTCTTCCCTGGTCAGAGCAGCTGAGGCAGCCAGGAGCTTGACAAACACACTCTCCCCGGGTGCAGTGCATCTTATCCCTTCTGCAGTTCCAGCCTCAGTTTCCGGGCGCTCTGGTCGGGTGCGCCTTGTGTCTGTTCTGGGGAGCTAGACTCTAGCTGAGACCCTCCTGGCAGATGTCGACCATCCAGAATCTCAAGGAAGTCTTTGGTTAGAAGCTGGAAGCCTGTTTGCAGTTTGGTAGGGGGTGACATCTCTGGGGCCTAGTTTGCCCCTTTCCCCTCCCCCTGCCTCCTGCCTCCAGCGGGGGATGGGCCGGTCCTCCGCTGGCTAGCTCTTCTCTGATATTTGCTCAGTCCTTCGTTCTGGGAACCGACGGGTAGTGCCTAAATTTAGGGCTTTTCCCAACTTAATTCTCTCTCTCTTGCTAACCCACAGTTTAAGTTGCTATCTCATGTTAGCTCCCTCCGATTGCCCTTAGGGCATTTGGGCCCAGTCCTTACCCTAAGCAATGCCGCCCGCTCCTCTCCGTTCCGCCCCCACTTGCTGGTGGCGGATGCAAGCGTCTGGGGTACTTTTCTGCTGGGAGTTGCTTTTAGGCATGTAATCTGTGGGTTTTATTTATTTTTCCTCCCAGTTAGGTTGCCCTCCAAGATTCAAAAGATTCAAAAACTTCCCCCAGACCCACCAGTGAGAGGGTTTCCTGGTGTTTGGAAACTTCCTCTATTACGACTCCCTTCCCGTGACGGATCTCCATCCCTAACTCTATTGTCTCTCTTTTTATCTTTTATATTTTGTCCTACCTCCTTTCAAAGACAATGGGCTGCTTTTCTGGGTGTCTTATGTCTTCTGCTAGAGGTCAGAAGTTGTTTTGTGGAGCTTGCTCAGCGTTCAAATGTTCTTTCGATGAATTTGTAGGGGAGAAAGTGGTTTCCCCGTCCTATTCCTCTGCCATCTTAGTTCCCTCTCGTCAGCATTTTTCTATGTGATTGACATTACCACACCAGTAAGTATATCACAGTGCCTAGAATGGTTGTCTTGAATCATAGACTTTTGCCTTATTTCCATTACATTCACAGTTACAGACTTCCACAAAAAGTTATAATGACACTAAAAATAGAATTGCATATATATTAATGTTTGAATGTTTATTAACCTAGATTTTAAAGATGACTGTACTAGATCTGGAAGCATGAAATTAATGGGGATAATTGCAACAAGGCTCAAGGAAATATCAAAATGTAATCAATGTTTATCAATTTCTACAAAAATCTACAGATCTTCCAACCTGTTTATGACTATTCTGTAATATATTTCTTAAGTGTTGAAAACTGTTGTTGCAAGACAGACTGACTGACTCTATCACCCTCCATAGTTAGAAAATAACATTTCAAAAAAGTTGAAAACAGTACCTGGTTATTTTGGTTTCCATCTATGGTGGAGGAGTCTGAGCAGGGCTTAGCTGGGTTCTTGGCTCAGAGTCTTATAAGACTGCATTCAACATGTTGGCTAGGCTGGAATTTGGTATCAGCTTCCCAGTTCATCTAGTTGTTCCTATGTCTGTAGCACTGAGATTCCTAATTTCTTCCTGGCTCTCAGCCAACTCTTAGAGGCCATTCACCTGCCCTAGCCACATTAGTTCAGTTCATTTACTCAGTCATATCCGATTCCATGCGACTCCATGGACTTCAGGATGCCAGGCTTCTCTGTCCATTACCAGCTCCCAGAGCTTGCTCAAACTCATGTCCATTAAGTCAGTTATGCCATCCTACCATCTCATCCCCTGCCATCCCCTTCTCCTGCTGTCTTCAGTCTTTCAAGGCATCAGAGTCTTTTCCAATGAGTCAGTGCCTCACATCAGGTGGCCAAAGTATTGGAGATTCAGCTTCAGCTTCAGTTCTTCGAATGAATATTCAGGACTGATTTCCTTTACGATTGACTGGTTTGATCTCCTTGCAGTCCAAGGGACTCTCAAGAGTCTTCCCCAACACCAAAGTTCAAAGGTTTCAATTCTTTGGTGCTCAGCTTTCTTTATGGTCCAACTCTCACTTCCATACACGACTACTGGAAAAACCATAGCTTTGGCTAGATGGACATTTGTTGGCAGAGTACTATCTTTGTTTTTAATATGCTGTCTAGGTTGGTCATAGCTTTTCTTCTAAGGAGCAAGTGTCTTTTAATTTGATGACTGCAGTCACCATCTGCAGTGATTTTGGAGATCAAGAAAATAAAATATCTCACTGTTTTCATTGTTTCCCCATCTTTTTGCCATGAAGTGATAGGACTGGATGCTATGATCTTAGTTTTTTAAATGTTGTTTTAAGCCAGTTTTTTCACTCTCTTCTTTCATTTTCATCAACAGTCTTTTTAGTTCCTCTTCACTTTCTGTCATAAGGGTGATGCCATCTGCATATCTGAGGTTATTGATATTTCTCCCTGCAATCTTGATTCCAGGTTGTGCTTCATCCAGCCTGGCATTTCACATGATGTACTCTGCCGATAAGTTAAATATGCAGAGTATCTATTCAGCCACATAGACATGACAAAGATTTGTTAGCTTACTTTTAAAGGTCAGCAAGAGAATCTTTCACTTTAATCTTATAAAATGGAGTCTCTTATAATGTAACCTTATCAAGGAATTGACATCCCATCACATTTGCCATATTCTATTGGTATAAGCATGTAACAGACTTCATGTACATTTCAGAGGAAAGAAACATAGAAAAGTGTGACTCATTACATGTCACCTTTGTGTGTTTCTTCCCATAACATATTCTTGTCTTCAACATTATAATGGTTATAGTGGATTATAAAAAAAATATAGGCATGATAACTGCTAACACACAATTTGTAGTGACCCTACAATTTCCTAGACGGCAATTTTAATATACTGCTACATTTTCCACTTTTGGATTATAGAGTAATTGGTAAGTTAAAATTCTTAAATTATATGTGCAAAAGTAAACTAAATTCATAGACATCCTCTGGTTAGATATACCTTGCATCATCTGTTCTCATGTTTCCAAAGTGGTGTTTCTTTTCATGCATATCTTATTGCCCATCACTATCTAAAATAAGGATTTTGATTCATAGTAGTCATTTAGATTTTAACAACAGGAAAAAGAAGTGGAAGCTTTGCTGAAATGTAGACTGCATTCTGTTTACAGAGAAGCTTCCTCTTAAAATGGCCAGTGCAGTATAAGTCACAGAAACTCAGCAGGTGAGGGGCAAATGGATGGACAACCTAGCAGCAGCCATTTATTTGCAGGGAAAAAGACGACTACACCCTGATATTTGCCTTGTCAGACTACTTGACATGCTCTTCGCAAAGCTTAAAGATGTTTGTTCTTTTGCATGCCAAGTGAATTGCTGCACAATGCTCTGCTGTGAACTGCATGGTTTGAAGTTGGTTTTTCCACCATCTAAATTCTGCCTCTGATTAAAAATAGCATGGAAGAATAAAATTCTTTGTTGCCTTTAAATATATAATGTACTTTGTTGTCTGTATTAATCAATTTATACTCCCAATTATGAATTATACTTCTCTAATTATGTGGATTATGTGGAAATTAACTTTTAAGTTCAGTTCAGTTCAGCCGCTCAGTCGTGTCTGACTCTTTGTGACCCCATGAACCG
This sequence comes from Cervus elaphus, assembly GCF_910594005.1. Taxonomy (NCBI): domain Eukaryota; kingdom Metazoa; phylum Chordata; class Mammalia; order Artiodactyla; family Cervidae; genus Cervus; species Cervus elaphus. The sequence goes on from NC_057848.1 coordinate 92,934,088, forward strand.
CAGCACACCAGGCCTCCCTGTCCATTACTAACTCCTGGAGTCCACCCAAACCCATGTCCATTGAGTCGGTGATGCCATCTAACCATCTCATCCTCTGTCGTCCACTTCTCTTCCTGCCTTCAATCTTTCCAAAAATCAGGGTCTTTTCAAATGAGTCAGCTCTTTGCATTAGGTGACCAAAATATTGGAGTTTCAGCTTCAACATCAGTCCTTCCAATGAATTCCCAAGGCTGATTTCCTTCGGGATGGACTGGTTGGATCTCCTTGCAGTCCAAGGGACCCCCAAGAGTCTTCTTCAACGCCACAGTTCAAACATATCAATTCTTCTGTGCTCAGTTTTCTTTATAGTTCAACTCTCACATCCATACATGACTACTGGAAAAACCATAGCCTTGACTAGATGAACCTTTGTTGACAAAGTAATGTCTCTGCTTTTTAATATGCTGTCTAGGTTGGTCATAACTTTCCTTCCAAGGAGTAAGCGTCTTTTAATTTCATAGCTGCAATCACCATCTGCAGTGATTTTGGAGCCCAGAAAAATAAAGTCTGACACTGTTTCCTCTGTTTCCTCATCTATTTGCCATGAAGTGTTGGGACTGGATGCCATGATCTTAGTTTTCTGAATGTTGAGCTTTAAGTCAACTTTTTCACTCTCTTTCATTCATCAAGAGGCTCTTTATTTCTTCTTCTCTTTCTGCCATGAATGGTGTCATCTGCATATCTGAGGTTATTGATATTTCTCCCAGCAATCTTGACTCCAGCTTGTGCTTCATCCAGCCCAGCGTTTGTCATGATGTACTCTGCATATAAGTTAAATAAGCAGGGTGACAATATACAGCCTTGATGTACTCCTTTTCCTATTTGGAACCAGTCTGTTGTTCCATATCCAGTTCTAACTGTTGCTTTCTGGCTTGCATACAGGTTTCTCAAGAGGCAGGTCAGTTGATCTGGTATTCCCATCTCTTTCAGAATTTTCCAAAGAATTCTGAATTCCACATAATGCAGAATTTAAATTAACTTTTATTAAAGTGTAAAATGTATTTCCATTTTTCTTTGTTGTCAAGTCCATAGTCATCATTTAGACACCAGACCTATATTTCTCATCCAGAGTTCTCTTTATTCTTTCTTGTTTCAATGGAAATATTTTAAAACATTTAAAAATATTTTAAAACTTTGTGACTGAACAACAGCAAATTTTAAATAGCCATATTTGCAGTACTTAAGAAATATATGACAAGTATGAAAATATCTACAATGAATAGAAAACTAGAAACAATAACCTAGCAAATTTGAAAAAGTACATAGTATAAATTATAAAAATGAAAGACAAAATAATATATTTGAGGGTAATGCCAACAGGATGGCAAACTAGAAAGTTCCAGTACCTTGTTTCCCAAAGGAAACATAAAATAAACAACTACAGGCTGATTGAAATAACTTTATAGGAGCTTTAGCTTTCCCTGGTCACTCAGTGGTTAAAAAAAAAAAAAAAAATTCCCTGCCAGTGCAAGAGACATTGGTTCGATCTCTGAATTGGGAAGATCCCCTGGTGAAAGAAATGGTAACCCACTCCAGTATTCTTGCCTGGAGAATCTCAAGTATAGAGGAGCTTGGCAGTCTGTGTCAATGGGGTCTCAAAGAGCTGGACATGACTTAGCAACTAAACAGCAACTAATAGGAACTCTAGAAAAATCAAAGATCTGCAGGGAACCATGTGAATACCCAATCAAGCAAAATCCAACATTCGAAGTAGTAGAAAATTTCCTGGCACTTTAATTCATCCATACCCCATGTCCTCCTCAGCATGGTATGGCTGTGATACATAGGAAGTGGTCCAACCTTGGTTCTCTCCCTTTGGCCAAAAAAAAAAAAAAAGTTAAGAGGAGATTGCTTGCAATTTTCTGCTGTCTCTGAGTGAAGCAACTTAACATGCACATATAGACTGCAGGTGAAGGGATGGAAACATATATTCTATACAGATTTTAACCAGAAGAGAGTAGGGATATTTATAGTAGATAAAATAGACTTTAAGTAAAAAACTGCTACAAGATACAAAGAAGGTTACCACATAATGATAAAATGGTCAACTAATTGGAAGACAAAATATAACTAAATATCAAATATCAAAGCATCTAAATATAAAAAGCAAACACTGACAGATCTGAAGGGAGAAATAGCAATACAGTTATAGTAGGGAACTTCAGTTTCCCACTCACAATAACAGAAAACCAAACTGGAGTGGGTAGACTTTGTCTTCTCCAGGGGATCTTCCCAACCCAGGGATCAAACCCAGGTCTCCCAAATTGCAGGAAGATTCTTTACCAGCTGAGCCATAAGGGAAGCCCAAGAATACTGGAATGGGTAGCCTATCTCTTCTTCAGTGGATCTTCCTGATCCAGGAATCTAACTGGAGTCTCTGGCAATGCAGGCAGATTGTTTACCAACTGAGCTACCAGGGAAGCCCTCAGTAAAGAAACAATGGATTTGAACAACACCATAGACCAAATGAAGCTAACAGATATATTTAGAACATTCCTTTCACCAGCAGTGGGGTACACATTCTTCTCAGGCACACTCAAAACCTTCTCTAGGATAGATTCTATGGCATGTCACAAAACAATTCTTAACAAACTTAAGAGGATTAAAATCATACCAAGTATCTTATCTGACCACAATGGAATGAAACAGAAGGAAACTTGAAAAATCACAAATATGTAAAAATTAAACTACACAGTCTTGAAAAACCAAGTCAAAAGAGACAAAGAAGGACAATATATATTGAAAAAAGTATCAATTCACCAAAAAGAAGTAACAGTTATAAATATATGTCCACCAAACAACAGAGCTCCAATTTATATCAAGGAAACATCAACAGAAATGAAGGGAAAAATAAACAGCTTCACATTAATATTAGGAACGTTCACATCTTCACTTTCAATAGTGAGTATAATAACCAGACAGATGATCAATAAGGAAATAGATGGCTTATATATCAACATGACTAACTGAACTTACAATACTTATAGAGATGATTTCACTCAACAATAATAAAACACATATTTTCTCAAGTACACATATAACACATCCAAGGGCAAACCATACACTAGTTCACAAAACAAGTGCTTATCAATTTAAAAGGTTGAAATTATACAAAGGGTTTTTTGTTAATCACAGTGGAACAAAACAAAATCAACAGTAGAAGAAAAACTGGGAAATTTACAATTCTGTTGAAATTAAACAGCAAACTTTCAAATAATAGTGAGTCAAAAAAAATCACAAAAGAAATTAGAAAATATCTGGATATAAATGAAAATTAAGACACAACATACCCAGACTTATGGGATGCAGCAGAAGCAGTCCTATGAAAGATATTATAGCTATAAATGCTTACATTAAAAAAAGAAGAAAGGACTCAACTCAGTAACTTAACTTTACACCTTAAGGAACTAGAAAAGAGAGAACAGGCTAAACCTCAACTTAGTAAAAGGTAGGAAATAGAGTGAAGAGCAGAGATAATTCACTTCCCAAAATACTGCATTAAGTTTATCTTGATTACTGTGACTTTTAGAATCTCCTTAAATTTTGTGCCAAAGGCCTAACTGTAGTCATGGTCCCACTGTAAAATGAGTAACTGGACACGGGGACCTCTATTAAGACTATATGCCTCTGTTTGCCAGCAAACAGCTGGATCAGGAGAAGAAAAACCTCTACCTTATGTCTATATCCAAACCTCACATCAGAGCATCAGTTTTGAATCTAAATAACATCCAGAGGCCTAGTTCAAGGGAGTCTTGGAAATGTATGTTTTTATTTTCTAGTATCTGCAGAACATGAATGTAGACTAGAGGAAAGGTGGATTGGATAATGACTTCCAGTATACTATATATTAGCCCCTTCTCCAAATTTTCCTCTTTTTCCATCCAAATTCGCCTTCCTTTTTCTATATAATGTCCAATTTTTTTTACCATTCTGGTTTCTAGTTATTTTTAATCAGTTAAAATATTTTTGTAGTATCTTTCAATTTCTTCTATTATCTCTAATACTTTGATGTTCTTCATCCTGTTTGTAGTATCTGTTAACTTTGTCATTATAGATGGTATCTTCTGAACTTAAAATATATTTTTAATGTTTCAGTGTGAAACAATTTTTTTTCCTGTGGTAGACATATGTTCTCTGTATTGTGTTAAATGTTGCTTCTTCTGGTTGTATTCCCTGGGAGGCAGACTGTGAAACAGAATTTGCAAATATAATTTTTTTTGGGGGGTGTGCTGTCAGTATTAATATTACAACACAGTTGTAACAGATGACTCAGCAGATCCTGTAAGGAGTGCTGAAGATTGTCTCATTGTAACAAGAGAGTTTAAACTTTATAAACATTATCATTTTGACCAGACTTTGGAGGCAGGCTGCCTTGAGAAGAAAGTGCACCTCTGGGCAAGTTGGCTCTTTTCAGAAGAGGTAATCCCCATAGGAGATGACAGCTAAAGGCTGTCACTTAGGCTTCACTCCATACAACTGGGGGAAAAAAATTTTCATTTTTCGGAGATCTGGGTGGCCTATCAAGGCATTCACACAGTTGTTAAAGAGTTTTTGTATTTGCTTCTAGTAGGTGTGCCCTCAGAGATTTCAGGTACATTTATTGGTCTCAGGATTTCTGCACCAGATAAGTAGTATAAATCAGAATTTATATGCCCATTTGGTGTCTTAAACATTATTTTTTAATGGAATATATTTTTTTCACAGAAATTTTAGGCAGAGAAATAAATTCCTTACAGATTTTGTGGGCCAGTGGGCACAATCTTTCCAATTTCCTCTCACTGAAGGGTTAGCCTTTCCAAAAATCTCAGCTTTATGTTATTTCAAATATAATTCCCTGCTAAATTTACCTTGATCCAAGAACAGATTTAGGCTCTCATCCCTATGTCTATATTGTATTCAGTAGGGCATCTCTAGATCACCAGTCAGGTTGTTAATCTATTTTAGATTTTTTTTTCTGGTACCCTGAAATTATGTATGTGTGTATGCTCTGTCGTATCTGACTGTTTGTGACTCCATGGATTGCAGTCAGCCAGGCTCCTCTGTCCATGGAGTTTACTGCAGCCCACTGGCTCCTCTGTCCATGGAATTTTCCAGGCAAGAATATTGGACTGAGTTGCCATTTCCTACTCCAGGGTTCTTCCTGACCCAGGGATCGAACCCATATCTCCCGTGTCTCCTGCATCAGCAGGTGGATTCCTTACCAGTGAGCCACCTGGGAAGCCCTTGTTTTGAATATATAAATATATTTAAACATTTTGGTTATGTTGAATGTAACATGTATATGTATGTTTGATATGCAAAAATTTTCACATTAGCTCTGTCCACTCTATATTTTGAAACAAAAACTCCAAAACCCTTCCATTTTTCTACAGTGGTATATCAACTTTTCTTCTTCTTTATTGCTAACATACCCACTCAGACAATTTAATTATGTGCTTAGACATCCGATGTGAATATTAGAATATCAATTAATTGTTTACCTTAGGGTTTTAATTAATTTTGAAATCTTTTATAAAGAGACTCAACATTCTTAACTAAATATAAAAAATATGTTTGTATCTGATCATTTAAAATATTGAGATGATACTTAAGGAGTTTCTTGACCTAATTTAATACAAAACCAATTTATGCACTAAAATAGAAAAATTATTTGCAGGAATACACAATAAACTATTACTTGGTACATTTTATATAAAATTTTAGTAATAGAAGGTATATTTAATTTATGAATTTCTATATTTAGACTCTTCAATACACAGTTAAAATGAGAGGACAATTGAACTCACAAAGCATCATCATCTCCCTGAAGCAGTTAATGCAGTGTGTTCTAGCCGTTTGAAGTCTAAGCAAACAATAATGATGGAGATGGGTACTGGGATATTAGCAACTGGGTTTATAAAAAAGTTTTTGACTTTCTATACCGTTCAGTCATTCTATTTGTATAGACAATTCAGAGTTCATTCTTCTGAGAGTGTGTGTTTTAGCTATGACTGACATAAATAAATTGCAAACATAACAGTTTAAAGTATTATGCAATAATAAGAATGTTATATATATTATTATGATATGCATCCTCCATTTTGAAGCTGGAACTCCAATACTTCAGCCACCTGATGCAAAGAGTTGACTCATTTGAAAAGACCCTGATGCTGGGAAAGATTGAAGGCAGGAGGAGAAGGGGACGACAGAGGATGAGATGGTTGGATGGCATCACCAACTCAACGGACATGAGTTTGGGTAAACTCTAGGAGTTGGTGATGGGCAAGGAGGCCTGGTGTGCTGTGGTCCATGGGGTCACAAAGAGTCAGACATGACTGAGCGACTGAACTGAACTGAACTGATCTTCCATTTTAATGAAGTTTTTCCCAAGTAACAATTTCTTAGCAGAATAACACATAAATCTACTTTTTAAAAATTGCATATTCCATAACTTTTTTATATTCAAAATATGTATATTTTACATAGCATGAATATTTAGGCACTATTTATCTATGGAGAAAAATCTATAATATATATTGTAAATCACCTTTTTAACTTTCCCCAATCTCTCTTCTGTTTTTTATTTTAATTTTTTTTATTGACAATTTTCTGCTCACAAAGGGAATGTTTATGCAGGTAAATAATAGAAAAAATGTGTCCCTATGGTTCATGTTAAATCATTGATTTAAATAATTGAAATCAATAATGTCTCTCAGGAATACAGGCACAAAATATGCTATTAAAATGCTAAGACAGCATAAAGGTTAGTGAATACAAGTCAAAGTGCAAATGCTATAACCATCAGATTCCAGAAATTGATGTGAAGTATATGTGAAACTGGTCCAGATTTTCTTGGGGAAAGTAAGTTCCTTTATGTGCTGATATTCTAGCCCTATCAAGACACTTTTAGGTCCAGGGTATTCTTTCTATATTAATGAATTAACAACTAGTTTTTCAAAAGGAAGACATTTTTCCTAAGAGCATGAGCAGTTATATGACTAACAAAGATCTTATTCAGTGACCTGGAAATTGGTACCGATGAAGACAAAATGGACAATGAATGTGAGTGGATATAGTTCTAAAGGTACTTTTAAAGTCAATGTCCAAAGCTATACTGCTTTTCTTTTCCTAGAATTCTCCTCTTCCTGTATTACTTATGTCAATAAAAGAATGTTTTTCCCTTTTGTTACAAACCTAGAATACCTTTGATTCCTTCATTCATTATATCTAATATTTGAGCAAATCATATTGATTCTATATGTCTAGTTAATTTCTCAAACCTATAGCTTCTTCTTCATCTCTACCATCTTTACCTTTGAGTTAATCCAATAATTCTCTCCCATTTCCTACCAAGACTAGTTTGATATTTTCCCACATTGGTTTCTCTCTAGTTTGTATTTTTCTTCCTTTTGAGATCAGGAATTGTATTTTGTTATATTGTATCCCAAATAGTGTTTCACATATAATAAATATTCTCCTTTAAAAAAAAAAAGAGTAGTTTTACTGGGCTATATTTCACATGCCGTAAAAAATCATTCTTTTAAACTTACACTTCAGTGGTTTTTCATATATTTGAAGATTTACTTGATCATCAGCTTTATCTAATCCTAGAATACTTTCATCACCCCCAAAAGAAAACCCATAACCATTAGCAGTCTTTCCCCAGCTCCTCTTCATCTTAGCTACTGTGCAACCACTAATTGATTTGCTTTTTGTCTTTAGGATTTGCCTAGATGAATATTTCATATAAATGTAATTGTATATTAGTGAGCTTCTGGAACTACTTTTTCTTCACTTAGCATAATTTTTTTCAAAGTTTATCCATGCTAAACAACATATCAGTACTTTACTCCCTTTTTATGTCTGAATACTATTGCATTGTACAGTTAAACCACTTCTGTTTACCCATTCAGCCATTGGTGGACTTTTGGATGGTTTCTTCTTTTGGCTAGTAAGAATAATGCTGCTATAAACATTCATGTTGCAAGCTTTTGTGTTTCTATTTTTCTATGTTTCTATTTCTTTGTGTATATCTAGGAGGCAAACTTCTAGGTCATATGACAGTGCTATTTTTAACTTTATAAAGAACATCCAGAATGCTTTCCAAAATGGCTACACAATTTTATATTTTCATCAGGAGTGTATGATGGTTGCAATTTCTCCAAATCATTGCTAATATTTCCTATGGTCCATTTTTTTTTATTTTAGACAATTCTAGAGGGGGAAACAGTATCTTGCATTTTTTACTTGCATTTCCCTGATTAGATAAATATTTTTTAAATATTAGTTGAAAGAATGAGTGAATGATAAACTGCAGTTTGATTATATATTGTTGTTGTTCAGTCATGAAGTCATGTCCGACTCTTTGTGACCTCATGGACTGCAACATGCCAGGCTTCCTTGTCTTTCACTGTCTCCTGGAGTTTGCTCAAATTCATATCCACTGATCAATGATACTATTTAACCATTTCATTCTTTGCCGCCCCCTTCTCCTCCTGCCCTCAATTTTTCCCAGCACCAGGGTCTTTTCCTGATGCTCTGTGCATCGGGTGGCCAAAGCACCAGAGCTTCAGCTTCAGCATCAGTCATTCCAATGAATATTCAGGGTTTCCTTTAGGATTGACTGGTTTGATCTTGCAGTCCATGGGATTCTCAAGCGTCTTCTCATATGTCACAATTTGAAAGCATCAATTCTTCTGTGCTCAGCATTCTTTATGGTACATCTCCCATATCTGAGCATGACTACTAGAAAACCATAGCTTTGACTATACAGATCTTTGTTGGCAAAGTGATATCTTTAATTTTTAATATGTTGTCTAGTGTTGTGATAGCTTTCCTTTCAAGGAGCAAGCATTTTTAATTTCATGGCTGCAGTTACAGTCTGCAGTTATTTTTGGAGCTCAAGAAAATGAAATTTATCACTGTTTCCACTTTTCTCCTTCCACTTGCTATAAAGTTATTACATACATGTGTATGTATGATGTTGTTATATTTATCACTTTAAAGAGAAAAGTCATAACTAATTTTTTGTAACTTATTTTCAATGTCTTTAGATAGAATTAAAATTTCCTGATGATTGGCATCTATTTTGTTTGTTTTCTAATGTCATTTGCTTCACAGTGGATTTCTCAAATGTACTTAAATGAGCAAACCTAAAAGAAATAGGTGTAATACCTAAATTTTGGGGGAAAAAACAACTATAAGCCTATATAGCAATTCTTTGTATGAACATTTTCTCCATTCTTCACTGGCATTAATTTAAGTTTAAAATGGGCTTCCTCTATGACTCAGCAGTAAAGAATCAGCCTGCAATACAGGAGACACAGGAGACATGGCCTTGATCCCTGAGTCAGGAAGATCTCCTGGAGGAGGAAATGGTAACCTACTCCAGTATTCTTGCCTGAAAAATCCCATGGACAGAGGAGCCTGGCAGGCTAGAGTCCAAAGGGTTGCAAAGAGTGGAACATGACTGAACAAATGAGTGAGCAAGATGCTATAGGTTACAAGTTGAAAATAAAGTAAAAGTATTAAACTGAATTATTTTCATTTCTGTTTAGTGTATTTAACCTTTACTTTACCATATTAAATTGGCATATTTTAAAACTCAAGAAATAACTTCAACCCAAGACAGAAAAAATAATAGCTCTTCCACTCACTGGAGTTTGAAAGACATTCTAAAAATGTAACAAAATAGTGTGATCCCATAAATAACAATAAAAGTATCACTGGTAATATATAGACCTTATCATGAGCTTCAAAACATGAAAGTGAGAGTGAAAGTGAAAGTTGCTCAGTCGTGTCTGACTCTTTGCGACCCCATGGATTATACAGTCTATGGAATTTTCTAGGCCAGAATACTGGAGTGTGTAGCCTTTCCCTTCTCCAGGGAATCTTCAAAACCCAGGGATTGAACCCAGGTCTCCTGCATTGCAGACAGATTCTTTAACAGTTGAGCCACAAGGGAAGATCCCTTCAAAACCTAGAAGGTATTTTTATTTCATATGAATCTTTTAAAACTATGGATCTTAAGTCTTTACATTAAAATAAAGGAAATCTTATTCACCTGCTGAATCTTCAGCTAGAACTTGTCTTAGGAAACACTGACAGTGGCGTAAGTAAAAAAGTATATAAATCAATGCAAATCAAAACCACAATGAGGTACCATCCCACACTGGTCTGAATGGCTGCCATGAAAATGTCTACAGACAATAAATGCTGGAGAGGGTGTGGAGAAATGGGAACCCTCTTACATTGTTGATGGGAATGCAAACTAGTACAGCCACTATGGAGAACAGTGTGGAGATTCCTTAAAAAACTGGAAATAGAACTGCCATATGACAAAGCAATCCCACTCCTGGGCATACACACCAAGGAAACCAGAGTTGAAAGAGACACGTGCACCCCAATGTTCAATGTAGCAATGTTTACAATAGCTAGGACCTGGAAGCAACCTAGATGTTCATCAGCAGACCAATGGATAAGGAAGTTGTGGTACATATACACAGTAGAATATTACTCAGCTATTAAAAAAGAACACAGTTGAGTCAGTTCTAATGAGGTTGATGAAACTGTAGTCTATTATACAGAGTGAAGTAAGTAAGAGAGAGAAACATCAATATAGTATATTAACACATATATGGAATTTAGAAAGACAGTAATGATGATCCTATATGCAAGACAGCAAAAGAGAAACAGATGTAAAGAACAGATTTTTGGACTATGTGGGAGAAGGCAAAAGTGAGACAATTTGAGAGAATAGCATTGAAACATGTATATTACCATATGTAAAATAGATGACTAGTGCAAGTTCAATGCATGAAGTAGGGCAGTCAAAGCTGATGCTCTGGGACAACCCAGAGGGATGGGGTGCTGAGGGAGGAGGGAGGGGTCTCAGGATGGGGAGACACATGCACACCCTTGGCTGATTCATGTTGATGTATGGCAAAAACTACCACAATATTGTAAAGTAGTTAGTCTCCAATTAAAATACAAATAAATTTAAAAACTGATAAAATAAAAATTTAAAAAAGTATATAAATCAAAGATATAGTTGAAGGAGTTTTTATTGTTGTTCAGTTGCTCAGTTCTGTCTGACTCTTTGCAATCCCATGAGCTGCTGCATGCCAGGCTTCCCTGCCCTTCACCATCTCCCAGAGTTTTCTCAAACTCGTGTCCAGAGTCAGTGATGTCATCCAACTACCTCATCCTCTGTCGTCCCCTTCTCTTCCTGCCATCAATCGTTCCCAGCATCAGTGTCTTTTCCAGTGAGTTGTCCTTTTGCATCAGGTGGCCAAAGTATTGGAACTTCAGCTTCAAAATCAGTCCTTCCAATGAATATTCAGGACTGATTTCCTTTAGGAGTGACTGGTTTGATCTCTTTGTAGTCTAAGCGGCTGTCAAGAGTCTTCTCTAGCACCACAGTTTGAAACCATCGATTCTTAGATGCTCAGCCTTTTTTATCCTCTAACACTCACATCTATACAAGAATACTGGAAAACCATAGCTTTGACTATTATGGACCTTTGCCGGCAAAGTGATGTCTGAGCTTTTTAATACACTGTCTAGGTTTGTCATAGGAGCAAGTGTCTTTTAATTTCATGGCTATAGTCACAATCTGCAGGAATTTTGAAACCCCAAAAAATAGTCTCTCATGTTTTTTCTGTTTTTCCCCCATCTATTTGTCATGAAATGATGAGACCAGATAACCAGATGTTAGTTTTTTGAATGTTGAGTTTTAAGTCAGCTTTTTCACTCTACCCCTTCACCCTCATCAAGAGACTCTTTAATTCCTCTTACTTTCTGCCATGAGTGTGGTGTCATCTGCATATCTGAGGTTGTTGATATTTCTCCCAGCAATCTTGATTCCAGCTTAGGCTTCATACAGCCTGGCATTTTACATGATGCACTCTGCATATAATTTAAATAAGCATGATGACAATATACAGCCTTGACATAGTCCTTTTCCAATTTTGAGCCAGTCTGTTGTTCCATGTCCAGTTCTTGACCTGCATACAGATTTATCAGGAGGCAGGTAAAGTGGTCTGGTGCTCCCATCTCCTTCAGAATTTCCCACAGTTTATTGTGATCCACACAGTCGAAGGCTTTGGAAAAGTCAATAAAGCAGAAATAGATGTTTTTTTTTTCTGGAAATCTCTTGCTTTTTTGATGATCCAGCGGATATTGGCAATTTGATCTCTGGTTCCTCTGCCTTTTCTAAAAACAGCTTGAACATCTGGAAGTTCATGGTTCATGTATTGCTGAAGCCTGGCTTGGAGAATTTTGAGCATGACTTTCCTAGCATGTGAGATGAGTGCAATTGTGTGGTAGTTTGAGCATTCTTTGGGATTGCCTTTCTTAGGGATTGGAATGAAAATAGACCTTTTCCAGTCCTGTGGCCACTGCTGAGTTTTCCAAATTTGCTGGCATATTGAGAACAGCACTTACACAGCATCATCTTTTAGGATTTGAAATAGCTCAACTGGAATTCCATCACATCCACTAGCTTTGTTCCTAGTGATGCTTTCTAAGACCCACTTGACTTCACATTCCAGGATGTCTGGCTCTAGGTTAGTGATCACACCATTGTGATTATCTGAGTCGTGAAGATCTTTTTTTTTTTTCTGTACAGTTCTTCTGTGTATTCTTGCCACCTCTTCTTAATATCTTCTGCTTCTGTTAGGTCAATACCATTTCTGTCCTTTATTGAGCCCATTTTTGCGTGAAATGTTCCTTTGGTATCTCTTATTTTCTTGAAGAGATCTCTAGGCTTTACCATTCTGTTGTTTGCCTCTATTTCTTTCCACTGATTGCTGAGGAAGTCTTTCTTATCTCTCCTGGCTATTCTTTGGAACTCTGCATTCAAATGGGAATATCTTTCCTTTTCTCCTTTGCTTTTCGCTTCTCTTCATTTCACAGCTATTTGTAAGGCCTCCCCAGACAACAATTTTGCCTCTTTGTATTTCTTTTCCATGGGGATGGTCTTGATCTCTGTCTCCTGTTAAATGTCATGAACCTCCATCCATAGTTCATCAGGCTCTCTGTCTATCAGATCTAGTCCCTTAAATCTATTTCTCACTTCCACTGTATAGTCATAAGGGATTTGAATTAGGTCATACATGAATGGTCTAGTGGTTTTCCCTACTTTCATTAGTTTAAGTCTGAATTTGACAATAAGGAGTTCATGATCTGAGCCAGAGTCAGCTCCTGGTCACGTTTTTTCTGACTGTATAGAGCTTCTTCATCTTTGGCTGCAAAGAATATAATCAATCTGATTTCAGTGTTGACCATCTGGTAATGTTCATGTGTAGAGTCTTCTCTTGTGTTGTTGGAAGAGGGTGTTTGCTATGACCAATGCGTTCTCTTGGCAAAACTATATTAGCCTTTGCCCTGCTTCATTCTGTACTCCAAGGCCAAATTTGCCTGTTACTCCAGGTGTTTCTTGACTTCCTACTTTTGCATTTCAGTCCCCTATAATGAAAAGGACATCTTTTTTGGATGTTAGTTCTAAAAGGTCTTGTAGGTCTTCATAGAACCATTCAACTTCAGCTTCTTCAGCATTACTGGTTGGGGCATAGGCTTGGATTACCGTGATATTGAATGGTTTGCCTTGGAAACGAACAGAGATCATTCTGTCCTTTTTGAGATTGCATTCAAGTACTGCATTTCATACTCTTTCGTTGACTATGATGGCTACTCCATTTCTTCTAAGGGATTCCTGCCCACAGTAGTAGATATAATGGTCATCTGAGTTAAATTCACCCTTTCCAGTCCATTTTAGTTCGCTGATTCCTAAAATGTCAACATTCACTCTTGCCATCTCCTGTTTGACCACTTCCAATTTGCCTTGATTCATGGACCTCACATTCCAGGTTCCTATGCAATATTGCTTTTTACAGCATCAGACCTTGCTTCTATCACCAGTCCCATCCACAACTAGGTATTGTTTTTGCTTTGACTCCGTCCCTTCATTCTTTCTGGAGTTATTTCTCCACTGATCTCCTGCAGCATATTGGGCTTCTACCTACCTGGGGAGTTCCTCTTTCAGTATCCTATCATTTTTCCTTTTCATACTGTTTGTGGGGTTGTCAAGGCAAGAATACTGAAGTGGTTTGCCATTCCCTTCTCCAGTGGATCACATTCTGTCAGACCACTCCACCATGACCCGACCGTCTCAGGTGGCCCCACACGGCCTGGCTTAGTTTCATTGAGTTAGACAAGACTGTGGTCCTGTGATCAGATTTGCTTGTTTTATGTGATTATGGTTTTAGTGTGTCTGTCTTCTGATGTCCTCTCGCAACACCTACTGTCTTACTTGGGTTTCTCTTACCTTGGATGTGGGGTATCTCTTCATGGCTGCTCCTTACCTTGGACGAGGGGTGTCTTCTCACGGCCACCCCTCCTGACCTTGAAGAATATGGTATTTATCTTTCTTTTTCTGATTCACTTCACTCTATATAATAGGTTCTAGGTTCATACACCTCATTAGAACTGACTCAAATGTGTTCCTTTTTATGGCTGAGTAATATTCCATTCGGAGAAAGCAATGGCAACCCACTCTAGTACTCTTGCCTGGAAACTTCCATGGGTGGAGGAGCCTGATGGGCTCCAGTCCATGGGGTCGCTGAGTCAGACATGACTGAGCGACTTTACTTTCACTTTTCACTTTCATGCTTTGGAGAAGGAAATGACAACCCACTCCAATATTCTTGCCTGGAGAATTCCAGGGATGGAGGAGCCTGAATGGCTGCCGTCTATGGGATTGCACAGAGTCGGACACGTCTGAAGCGACACAGCAGCAGCAGCAGCAATATTCCATTGTGTATATATACCATAACTTCTTTATCCACTCATCTGTCGATGGACATCTAGGTTGCTTTCATGTTCTAACTATTGTAAATAGTGCTGCAATGAACAATGGGATACATGTGTCTCTTTCAATTTTGGTTTCTTCAGGGTATATGCCTAGGAGTGGGATTGCTGGGTTCTATAGTGGTTTTATTCCTAGTTTTTTAAGGAATCTCCATACCATCTTCCATAGTGGCTGTATCAATTTAAATTCCCATCAACAGTGCAAGAGTGTTCCCTTTTCTCCACACCCTTTCCAGAATTTATTGTTTGTAGACTTTTTGATGAGGGCCATTCTGACCGGTGTTAGGTGATATCTCATTGTAGTTTTGATTTGCATTTCTCTAATAATGAGCAATGTTGAGCATCTTTTCACGTGTTTGTTAGCCATCTGTATGTCTTCTTTGGGAGAAATGTCTGTTTAGGTCTTTTTCCCACTTTTTGATTGGGTTGTTTGTTTTTCTGGTATTGAGTTGTATGAGCTGCTTGTATATTTTGGAAATTAATCCTTTGTCACTTGCCTCATTTGTTATTATTTTCTCCTATTCTGAAGGTTGTCTTTTCACCTTGCTTATATTTTGCTTTGCTGTGCAAAAGCTTTTAAGTTTAATCAGGTTCCCTTGTTTACTTTTGTTTTTACTTCCATTATTCTAGGAGGTGGATCATAGAGGATCTTGCTTTGATTTATGTCATCAAGTGTTCTGGCTATGTTTTCCTCTAAGAGTTTTATAATTTCTGGTCTTACATTTAAGTCTTTAATCCATCTTGAGTTTACTTTTGTGTATGGTATTAGGAAGTTTTCTAATTTCATTCTTTTACATGTAGCTGTCCAGTTTTCCCAGCACCATTTATTGAAGAGGCTGTCTTTGCCCCATTGCATATTCTTGCCTCTTTGGTCAAAAATAAGCTACCCATAGATACATGAGTTTATTTCTGGGCTTTCCATATTGCTCCATTGGTGTGTATTTCTGTTTTTGTGCCAGTACAATACTCTCTTGATGATGTAGCTTCGTAGTATAATTTGAAATCAGGAAGGTTGATTCCTCCAGCTCCATTCTTCTTTCTCAAGACTGTTTTGAATATTTTGGGTTTTTTGTGCTTGCATATGAATTGTGAAAATTTTTTGTTCTAGTTCTGTGAAAAATACCATTGGTAATTTGATAGGGATTGCATTAAATCTGTAGATTGCATTTTGTACTATAGTCATTTTCCCAATATTGATTCTTCCTACCCAGGGTCATTGAATATCTCTCCATCTGTTTATGTCATCTTTTATTTCTTTCATTAGTGTCTTATAATTTTCTCTGTACAGTTTTTTTGTCTCCTTAGGTAAGTTTATTCCTAGGTATTTAATTCTTTTTGTTGCAATGGTGATTGAGATTGATTCCTTAATTATTCTTTCTGATTTTTCATTGTTATTATATAGAATTGCAAGTGATTGTGTATTGATTTTGTATCCTGAAACTTTGCTAAATTTACTGATTAGCTCTAGTAGTTTTTCTGATTCTATCTTTAGGGTTTTCTATGTACAGTATCATGTCGTCTGCAAACAGTGAGAGCTTTACTTCTTTTACAATCTGGATTCCTTTATATTTCTTTTTCTTCTCTGATTGCTATAGCTAGGACTTCCATAACTGTGTGGAATAATAGTGGTGAAAGTGTAAACCCTTGTCTTGTTCCTGATCTTAAGGGTATGCTTTCAGTTTTTCACCATTGAGAATAATATTTGCTGTAGGCTTATCATATATGGCCTTTACTATGTTGAGGTGGGTTACTTCTATGCCCATTTTTTTTTTCATTTATTTTTATTACTTGGAGGCTAATTACTTTACAATATTGTAGTGGTTTTTGCAATACATTGACATTAATCAGCCATGGATTTACATGTATTACTCATCCCAATCCCCCCTCCCACCTCCCTCTCCACCGGATCCCTCTGGGTCTTCCCAGTGCACCAGCCCCGAGCACTTGTCTCATGCATCCAACCTGGGCTGGTGATCTGTTTCACTCTAAATAATATACAGGTTTTGATGCTGTTCTCTTGAAACATTCGTGCATTCCTGGGTTAAAGCCCACTTGGTCATGATGTATGATTTTTTTAATATGTTGTTGGATGCTGTTTGCTAGAATTTTGTTGAGGATTTTTGCATCTATGTTCATCAGTGATATTGGCCTCTAGTTTTCTTTTTTTGTGTGGCACTTTTGTCTGGTTTTGGAATTAGGGTGATGGTGGCCTCATAGAATGAGTTCGGAAGTTTACCTTCTTCTGCAATTTTTGGAAGAGTTTGAGTAAGATAGGTGTTAGCTCTTCTCTAAATTTTTGGTAGAATGCATCTGTGAAGCCATCTGGTCCTGGGCGTTTGTTTGCTGGAAGATTTCTGATGACGGTTTCGATTTCCGTGCTTGTTATGGGTCTGTTAAGATCTTCTATTTCTTTCTGGTTCAGTTTTGGAAACTTATACTTTTCTAAGAATTTGTCCATTTCTTCCAAGTTGTCCATTTTATTGGCATTGAGCTGCTGGTAGTAGTCTCTTATGATCCTTTGTATTTCAGTGTTGTCTGTTGTGATCTCTCCATTTTCATTTCTAATTTTGTTAATTTGGTTCTTCTCCCTTTGTTTCTTAATGAGTCTTGCTAACGGTCTGTCAATTTTGTTTAATTTTTTAAAAAAAAACAGCTTTTAGCTTTGTTGATTTTTGCTATGATCTCTTTAGTTTCTTTTGCATTTATTTCTGCCCTAATTTTTAAGGTTTCTTTCCTTCTACTAACCCTGGGGTTCTTCATTTCTTCCTTCTCTATTTTCTTTAGGTGTAGAGTTAGGTTATTTATTTGACTTTTTTCTTGTTTCTTGAGGTAAGCCTGTATTGCTATGAACCTTCCCCTTAGCACTGCTTTTACAGTGTCCCATAGGTTTTTGGTTGTTTTGTTTTCATTTTCAATCATTTCTATGCATATTTTGATTTCTTTTTTGATTTCTTGTATGATTTGTTGGTTGTTCAGAAGCGTGTTATTTATCCTCCATATGTTTGAATTTTTAATAATTATTTTTCCTGTAATTGAGATCTAATCTTACTGCACTGTGGTCACAAAAAATGACTGGAATGATTTCAATTTTTTTTGAATTTCACAAGGCTAGATTTATGGCCCAGGATGTGATCTATTCTGGAGAAGGTTCCATGTGCGCTTGAGAAAAAGGTGAAATTGACTGTTTTGTGGTGAAATGTCCTATAGATATCAATTAGGTCTAGCTGGTCCATTGTGTCATTTAAAGTATGTGTTTCCTTGTAAATTTTCTGTTTAGTTGACATATCCATAGTTGTGAGTGCAGTATTAAAGTCTCCCACTATTATTGTGTTAGTATTAATTTCCTCTTCATACTCGTTAGGGTTTGCCTTACATAGTGCAGTGCTCCTATGTTGGATTCATATATATTTATAATTGTTATATCTTCTTCTTGGATTGATCCTTTGATCACTATGTAGTGTCCTTTGTCTCTTTTCACAGCCTTTATTTTAAAGTCTATTTTATCTGATATGAGTGTTGCGACTCCTGCTTTCTTTTGCTCTCCATTGCGTGAAATATTTTTTCCAGCCCTTTATTTTTAGTCTATATGTGTCCCCTGTTTTGAGGTGGGTCTCTTGTAGACAGCATATATAGGGGTCTTGTTTTTGTATCCATTCAGCCTGTCTTTGCCTTTTGGTTGGGGCATTCAACCCATTTACATTTAAGGTAATTATTGATAGGTATTGTCCCATTGCCATTTACTTTGTTGTTTTGTGTTCACTTTTATACAACCTTTCTGTGTTTCCTGTCTAGAGAAGATCCTTTAGCATTTGTTGAAAAGCTGGTTTGGTGGTGCTGAATTCTCTCAGCTTTGGCTTGTCTGTAAAACTTCTGAATTCTCTTTCATATCTGAATGAGATCCTTGCTGGGTACAGTAATCTAGGTTGTAGGTTATTCTCTTTCATTACTTGAAGTATGTCCTGCCATTCCCTTCTGGCCTGAAGGGTTTCTATTGATAGATCAGCTGTTATCCTTATGGGAATTCCTTTGTGTGTTATTTGTTGTTCCTCCCTTGCTGCTTTTAATATTTGTTCTTTGTGTGTGATCTTTGTTAATTTGATTAATATTTGTCTTGGGGTATTTCGCCTTGGGTTTATCCTGTTTGGGACTCTCTGGATTTCTTGGACCTGTGTAACTATTTCCTTTCTCATTTTAGGGAAGTTTTCAGCTATTATCTCCTCGAGTATTTTCTCATGGCCTTTCTTTTCTGCTTCTTCTTCTGGGACTCCTATGATTTGAATCTTGGGGCATTTCACATTGTCCCAGAGGTCCCTGAGTTTGTCCTCATTTCTTTTGCTTCTTTTTTCCTCTCTGCTTCATTTATTTCCACCATTTTATCTTCTACCTCACTTATCCTATCTTCTGTCTCTGTTATTCTACTGTTGGTTCCCTCCAGAGTGTTTTTGATCTCATTTATTGCATTAATCATTTTTAATTGACTCTTTTTTATTTCTTCTAGGTCCTTGTTAAACATTTCTTGCATCTTCTCAATCTGTCTCCAGGCTATTTATCTGTAACTCCATTTTGTTTTCAAGATTTTGGATCATGTTTATTATCATTATTCTAAATTCTTTTTCAGGTAGATTCCTTATCTCCTTCTCTTTTGTTTGACTTGGTGGGCATTTTTCATATTCTTTTACCTGTTGGGTATTTCTCTGCCTTTTCATCTTATTTAGATTGCTGTGTCTGGAGTGGGCTTTCTGTATTCTGGTGGCCTGTGGTTCCTTTTTATTGTCTAGGTTTCACCCAGTGGGTGGGGTTGGACGATTGGCTTGTCAAGGTTTCCTGGTTAGGGAAGCTTGCGTCGGTGTTCTGGTGTGTGGAACTGGATTTCTTCTTTTTTGAGTGCAATGGAGTGTCCAGTAGTGAGTTTTGAGATGGGTCTATGTGTTAGGTGTGACTTTGGGCAGCCTGTATGTTGACACTCAGGGCTATGTTCCTGTGTGCTAGAGAATTTGCATGGTATGTCTTGCTCTGGAATTTATTGGCTCTTGGTGGTGGTTGGTTTCAGTGTAGGTATGGATGCTTTTGTATGATCTATTACTTAATGTTCCCTCTAGTCAGCAGTTTTCTGTGTTCTCAGATTTGGGGCTTTAGTCTCCTGCCTCTGGATTTCAGTCTTATTCTTCCAGTAGTCTCAAGACTTCTCCAACTATACAGCACTGATAATAAAACTTCTAGGTTAATGGTGAAAAGATTCTCCACAGTGAGGGACACTCAGAGAGGTTCACAGAGTTACATGAAGAAGAGGAGAGGGAGGAGGGAGATAGAGATGAGCAGGAGGAGAAAAAGGGGGACTCAAGAGGAGAGAGACAGATTTACGCAGTTGTCTGTTCCCAAAGTGTTCTCCATAGCCCATACACCCACAAAGATTCACAGAATTGGATTGGGAAGAGAAGGGGGAGGGAGGAAATAGAGTTGATCTGAGGGAGAAAATGGAGAGTCAAAAGTGGGAGAGAGTAATCAACACACTCCTGAGTAAAAATGGGTACTGGATATTGGATTCTTAAATGTCCAAAATTGATATCAAATACTGAAAAACAAAGATTAAAAATCTAGAGTAGAGGTTAGACTCTTAAAATACCATATTAAAAACAAAAACAAATACACAAAAATTTTAGAAATATATATGAAGTTCGGTTTAAAAATAGGGCCACTTCTTTTTTTTTTTGTTTTTGTAAGGTTATGGTGAAATGAAAATGAAAATTAAGGAGTAATAGAGGAGTAATAGAGGGCTTTAAAAAAATTAAAAAAAATTTTTCCTAATTAAAAAAGTAGTAAAAATATATGAAAATGAAAATGAAAGTTAAGGAGTCATGGCGGAGTAATCGGGAATTTAAAAAAAAAATAAAAGAGAAAGAATAAAAAATTAAAAGGAAAAGAAAATAAAAAAAATTTTAATTAAAAAAGAAAAAAAAAGTAAAAATATATCTAGAAATTTCTCTGGAGCTGTTGCAGTCTGTGTGGGTTTGGTTCAGTTTCAGATAGCTCCTCGACCCAGCTTACACTTCTCGCTATCTATAGGCCCCTTCCGGTTTAGTTGGTGTTACTTACAGGGATTTTAATCTGTTGTACCAGTCACTTCTGAAGCTGTTCCCTTTGTTTATTTGGCTTCTATTTGCCAGTGTCTTCAGTGTCTAATTTCTGCCCTGACACACACGGGCAGAGGTAGTCTCTTGTTCAGGATCACTTGTTCAGTAGTGCTGCGGGGAAGGAGGGGTGCTGCAGACAAATCTCACTGGCCTGTGTGGGGAGCACTCAAAGTGTTCCAGCCACACCTGGTTTGCCCCCACTCACGGGTGTGTGCTTTCCCCGTCTACACTGCTCAGGCTCCCGGCTGCTCTATATGGAGCTGGCCCTGCATTGTGTGCAGTTCCAGTTTTCAGGTATTCCACAAAAGCGCAGACTCAGCTGGGCCTGCGTTTGGTACCTTCCCCGGCCCAGGCAGCCAGGAGCTTGACGGGTGCACTCTCCCCGGTGTGGTGTGCCTTATCCCCTCTGCAGCCCCAGCCTCAGTTTCCGGGCATGCCGGTTGGGTGCACGTGCCTTGTGTCTGTTCTCGGGAGCTGGCCTCTAGCCGTGACCCTCCTGGCAGATGTTGACCATCCAGAATCTCAGGAAGTCTTTGGTTAGAAACTGGAAGCCTGTTTGCAGTTTGGTAGGGGATACCATCTCTGGGGCCGAGTTTGCCCCTTTCCCCTCCCCTCTGCCTCCTGCCCCGGTGGGGGAATGGGCCAGTCCACAGCCAGCTAGCTCTTCTCTGGGATTGCTCAGTCCCTTTGTTCTGTGAACAGCTGGCAGTGTGTTCGGGCCGGTTAATTCTCTCTCTCTCTCTTGCTATCCCACAGTTTAAGTTGCTATCTCACATTAGCTCCCTCCGATTGCCCTCAGGGCATTTGGGCCCTGTCCTTACCCTAAGCAATGCCGCCCGCTCCTCTCTGCTCCTCCCCAACTTGCTGGTGGCGGATGCGGGCATCTGGGGTACTTTTCTGCCGGGAGTTGCTTTTAGGCATGTAATCTGTGGGTTTTATTTATTTTTCCTCCCAGTTAGGTTGCCCTCCAAGATTCAAAAGATTCAAAAACTTCCCCCAGACCTGCCAGTGAGAGGGTTTCCTGGTGTTTGGAAACTTCCTCTATTACGACTCCCTTCCCAGGACGGATCTCCATCCCTAGCTCTTTTGTCTCTCTTTTTATCTTTTTTATTTTGTCCTACCTCCTTTCTAAGATGATGGGCTGCTTTTCTGGGCACCTGATGTCTTCTGCTAGTGGTCAGAAGTTGTTTTGTGAAGTTTGTTCAGCATTCAAATGTTCTTTTGATGAATTTGTAGGGGAGAAAGTGGTCTCCCCATCCTATTCCTCCACCATCTTAGCTCCTCCCCTCTATGCCCATTTTTTGAAGAGTTTTAATCATAAATAGGTGCTGAATTTTGTCAAAGGCTTTTTCTGCTTCTATTGAGATGATCATATGGTTTTTATCTTTCAATGTGTTAATATTGATTGATTTCCATATATTGAAGAATCCTTCATCCCTGGAACAAACCCAACTTGATCATCACAATTTTCAATGTGTTGCTGAATTCTGTTTGCTAAAATTTTGTTGAGGATTTTTGCATCTATGTTCATCAGTGATATTGGCCTGTATTTTTCTTTTTGTTGTGTTATCTTTTTTCTGGTTTTGGTGTTAGGGTGATGGTGGCCTCATAGAATGAGATTGGAAGTGTTCCTCCTCTGCAATTTTTTGCAAGAGCTTTAGAGGTATAGGCATTAGCTCTTCTCTAACTGTTTGATAGAATTCTCTTGTGAAGCCATCTCATGTTGGGCTCTTGTTTTCTGGAAGCTTTTTGATCACAGCTTCAAATTCAGTGCTTGTAGTTGGGTTGTTCATTACTTCTATTTCTTCCTGGTTCAGTCTTGGAAGCCTGAACATTTCTAAGAATATGTCCATTTCTTCTAGGTTATCTATTTTATTGCCATATAGTTTTTCTTAATAGTCATTTGTAATCCTTTGTGTTTCTCCATTGTTTTTTGTAACCTATCCTTTTTCATTTCTAATTTTGTTGATTTGATTCTTATCTCTTTTTTTTTTTTTCTTGATGATTCTGGCTAAGGGTTTGTCAATTTTGTTTATCTTCTCAAAGAACCAGCTTTTAGTTTTATCAATCTTTACTACTGTTTTTTTCGTATCTTTTTAATTTATTTCTGCTCAGATCTTTATGATTTCTTTCCTCCTCCTAATTTTTTTTTCTTTTTTTATCCAGTTGCTTTTGGTGTAAAGTCTGGATGTTTATTTTATGTTTTTCTTGTTCCTTGAGGTAAGATTGTATTGCTATAAACTTCCCTCTTCGGAGTGCTTTTGCTGCATCCCCTAGGTTTTGAGTTATCATGTTTTCCTTGTCATTTGTTTCTAGAAATTTTTTTTATTTCCCTTTTGATTTCTTCAATAACCTATTGGTTATTTAGAAACATACTGTTTAATCTCTATGTGTTTGTGTTTCTTACAGTGTTTTTGTTGTAACTGATATCTAGTCTCATAGCATTGTGGTCAGAGAAGATGCTTGCTATGATTTCAATTTTCTTAAATTCACTGAAGTTTGATTTTTGACCCAAAATGTGGTCTATCCTGGAGAATGTTCCATGTGAACTTGAAAAGAGGATGTATTCTTCTGCATTTGGATGGAATGTCCTGAAACTATCAATGAGATCCATCTCATCTAATGTATCTTTTAAGACCATGTTTCCTTATTAATTTTCCGTTTTAATGATCTGTCCATTGGTGTGAGTGGGGTGCTAAAATCTCCTACTATTATTGTGTTACTATCAATTTCCCTTTTTATGTCTGTTAGTGTTTGTCTTATGTACTGAGGTGCTCCTATGTTGGTTGCATAGATATTTACAATTGTTATATCTTCCTCTTGGATTGATCCCTTGATCATTATGTAGTGTCCTTCCTTATCTCTTGTAATCTTCTTTATTTTAAGGTCTAAGTTGTCTGTTATGAGGATTGCTACTCCAGCTTTCTTTTGCTTCCCATTTGCATGGAATATATTTTTCCATCCTCTCACTTTTAATCTATATGCATCTTGAGGTCTGAAGTGGGTTTCTTGTAGACAGCATATATATGGGTCTTGTTTTTGTATCCATTCAGCCAGTCTGTGTCTTTTGGTAGGAGGATTTAATCCATTTAATTTATTTATAATTGGAGGATATTTGCTTTACTATATTGTGTTGGCTTCTGCCATACAACAACATAAATCAGCTGTAAGTTTACATGTGTCCCCACCTTCTTGAATCTCATTCCCACCCACCTCCCCATCCCACCTCTCTAGGTTGTCACAGAGTGCTGCACTGAGCTCCCTGTGTTGTACAGAAACTTTACACTAGCTATCTATTTTACATATGGTAATGTATATGTTTCTATGCTGTTCTATCAATTTCTCCCACCCTTCAAACAAATGAATGTATTGTTTTGAAATTGAACTGTTTATAAATTTTGGATAGTAACTCCTTATTGATCATATAATTTGCAAATATATTCTCCCATTCATTAGGTTGGGTATTGGTTTTGTCAGTGGATTTCTTTGCTGTACAAAGCTTTTAAATTTAATTAGGTCCCATTTGTTTATTTTTGTTTTCATTACTCTAGCAGATGCATCCAAATATATACTGCTACAATTTATTTAAAAGAGTGTTCTGTCTATGCTTTGCTCCAAGAGTGTTACAGTATGCTATCTTACATATAGGTGTTTAATCCATTTTGAGTTTATTTTTGTGTATGATGTTAGAGAATGTTCTAGTTTCATTAATTTCCACATAGTTTTCCAATTTTCCCTATGCCACTTATTGAAGAAATTGCCTTTTCTCCATTGAACACTCTTGCCTCCTTTGTTGTAGATTAATTGAACATAGGTGCATGGGTTTGTTTCTGGGCTTTCTATCCTGTTCCATTGATCTATATTTCTGCCTTTTTGTCAGTACCCTATTGTTTTGATAATTGTAGGTTTGTAATACAGTCAGACAGAGAAGGCAATGGCACCCCGCTCCAGTACTCTTGCCTGGAAAATTCCATGGACAGAGGAGCCTGGTAGGCTGCAGTCCATGAGGTCGCTAAGAGTCGGACATGACTGAGCGACTTCACTTTCACTTTTCACTTTCATGCATTGGAGAAGGAAATGACAACCCACTCCAGTGTTCTTGTCTGGAGAATCCCAGGGACGGAGGAGCCTGGTGGGCTGCCATCTATGGGGTCGTACAGAGTTGGACACGACTGAAGTGACTTAGCAGCAGCAGCAACAGCAATAGAGTTGGAAGTCAGGGAGCTTGATTTCTCCAGTTCTATTTCTCTTTCTTAGGATTGCTTTGGTTACTCAGGGTCTTTGGTACTTCCATATAAATTTAGAATTTATATTCTAGTTCTCAGAAAAATGCCATTGGTAATATAATAGTGATTGTATTGAATCTGTAGATTGCCTTGTGTAGTACAGTCATTTTGAAAATATTGATTCTTCCAATCAAAAGGCATGATATATCTTTCCATATGTTTGTGTCATGTTTAATTTCATCAGTGCCTAATGGTTTCCTGAGTACAGATCTTTTGCCTCCATATGTATGTTTATTCCTAGGTGTTTTATTCTTTTTGACATGATGATAAATGGGACTGTTTCCTTAATTCCTCTTTCTAATCTTTCATTGTTAGTGTATAGAAATGGAAGGGATTTCTGCATGCTAATTTTGTATCCTCCAACTTTATTAAATTCATTGATGAGCTGAAGCAGTTTTCTGATAGCAGTTTAGATATTTTTATGTATCAGTCAGTTCAGTTACACAGTCATGTACAACTCTGTGTGACCCCATGGACTGCAGCTCGCCAGGCTTCCCTGTCCAACACCAACTCCTGTAGCTTGTGCAAACTCATGTCTATCGAGTCAGTAATTCTAGCCAACCATCTCATCCTCTGCTGTCCCCTTTTCCTCCTGCCTTCATCTTTCCCAGCATCAACATCTTTTCTAAGGAGTAAATTATTCACATCAGGTGGCCAAAGTATTGCAGCTTCAGCATCAGTCCTTCCAATCAATATTCAGGACTGATTTCCTTTACAATTGACTGGTTTGATCTTACAGTCCAAGGGATTCTCAAGAGTCCTCTCCAACACCACAGCTCAAAAGTATCAATTCTTCAGTGCTCAGCTTTTTTATGGACCAATTCTCACATCCATACACGACTAATGGGAAGACCATGGCTTTGACTAGGTGGACCTTTGTCATCAAGTAATGTCTCTGCTTTTTAATATGCTGTCTAGAATGGCCATAGATTTTCTTCCAAGGAGCAAGTGTCCATTAATTTCATGGCTGCAGTCCCCAGATGCAGTGATTTTTGAGCCCCAAAATTAAAGTCTCTCACTGTTTCCATTGCTTCCCCATCTATTTGTCATGAAGTGATGGAACGGGGTACCATGATCTTAGTTTTTCTTTTTCTTGAGGATGGTTTTGATCTCTGCCTCTATGTATAGAGTCATGTATTCTGCAAACAATACAATCAAAAAATGGGAAGTGGATCTAAATAGACATTTCTCCAAAAAGACACACCAAGTGGCATTAGTTTTCTTAATGAAATAGAGGAGATGAAATTATTTTGATAAAAGTTGCTTGGAAGAATGCCTTTTCTGAGCTGAAGGCTTTCAGGAAATTATACAATGTAACTTGGCTGTCTACTGATATAGTTGAAACCTGTAGACCTTAGGTATGAAGTTGGCAATAAAACTTGGTATTACTGCAGCACTTGAAATTACAAATAAATGCCATTTTTCAACTTAATGGAATAGTTTGCAGCTACATCTTTTAAATAGCTTGGTATATAAGTTTTGCTTAAATAGTCTATCATTTAATATCTGGTTGCCTTCAATATAATTAGACAGCCCTGGTCCTGAACGCCTAACACTCAAGTAAAGTAGTAAGGACTATAACCCAGCTGATTCCATAGAATGGAGGGCCTAATAGTTATCTCTTTGGTATGCTGTATTATATACATCCAGTTCCCCTACTGCTGCCTGATAAAATAAATGATTACTCTCTGACCACACACACACACACACACACACACACACACACACACACACACTCACTGATCCAGTTTCCTGAGGAGTCACGTCATGTAAGAAAACTCCATCCACTACTTTCTGTATTGTTAGCAAGCACTCTTCCATGGCTAGAGTTTTGAGAAAATGTAACCTTTGCTTCTCCTTGGATTAAATCCCTTCTCTTTTTGTTACTGTATCTTATGAGTTTAGGAGATATTAATATAGCTTAGTTGTACGTTATTCTGAGCTGTGCTCTTTTGAGTTTCATGGGTGTTTCCTTTGTCTCCTGTTCTGGGATACTAGCAATAGAAAAGGTATGATACACAGTTAAAAAATGTTACTCATACTAAGGATTCCAAATTCTGAACCATATAAAATTACCATGACATTTTATTTCCAGTAAGTTTTAGACTTAAGCTACCAGGACAGTGAAAATGAGTTAGATAGTTGTTTAATATTCTCTATTAAGCATGGTTCATATGATGTGCAACAACAGTGTTCAAGATACTTCATAGTAGATTTGATATATGAAAGGAATTAAAATATTCTGGTAGCAACAAAATGTGAATGTGTTTTATAGCAATTTATTGGAAATTCCAATTCCATACAATGAAGAATAAAACCCAATGATCCAAAAGTTTAACATTATCAAATTATCTGCTGTTTATATTAACTTTTTAAAAGTATTTGAGCTAATTCCAATATAAATTTAGAGAATTTTATTGTTTGTTTTTATAGAATCTTTGCTGCATGTAAGATTTTATGCTGAGCTTATTTCCACTTAGGCTCTTTTTCTACCTTCCTACTAATTTCTCTGTTTACTTTTCTATTAATACTTAGATTGGCCCAAGTACTTTTCTCCTTAAAATCCATCAAAAATAGTTCCCAACTTTTTTCCCTTAAATCATGTAAGACTATCCAATGTGGTATCATTTTCTTGACTGTTTTAGCATGATATATATATTTATATATATATAATATATTATATATATAAATTTATATATATAAAATTATATATTATAATATATATTATACTTACATATATTTTATATATTTATATATTTTATAATATATATATATATACATATATATATATATTTGAAATGGGCAGTAGCTGGAGGTGAGTAGATAATTTCCTTTGAGCTATGTTAGCATCTGAATTCTGGTCCTTTGGCAAGTGCAATAGAATAATACATTGCATTAATTTCTTTCATCTTTACATTTTGTAGAATTTTATCAGTGTGCTTCCTTCTCCCTACAGTGCATGCAAAAATCTTAAGGAGAGAAATCTTGTAAGATAAAGGAGTTTGAAATCTGTAAAATCAGTGTAATAATTAGATATAGTAAATCCCATCTGCACTCTAACCAATATATTTTACATTAGACACTCCTATGGCTAATAATATGCAAAAAGAAAGATTTGATTTCATCTCATATCAGTACAAGTTTCATTGTTCAAACTGCACCAATATCTATTCCCCAAAATGATAACTTATCCTAGCTTTAAAAGAGTTATTGAAAGCACTATGGACTTCCTGCATGGTTCAGTCAATAAAGAATCTGCCTGAAATGAAGGAAACCTGGGTTCTGTCCCTGAGTTGGCAAGATACGCTGGAGAAGGGAATGACTACCCTCTCCAGCATTCTTGCCTGGAGATTTCCATGGACAGAGGAGCCTGGTGGGCTACAATCCAAACCATGGGGTCGCAAAGAGTCAGACACAACTGAGCATCTAACACAGTACACACCTGAAAGAAGTAACTTCACTTTCCCTTATTTTCCAAACCACTGAAAATTAGGAGCCAGCATAAAGCAATTTGAATAGATCATTTATTTAGTACATACACACACATATATATATATACATGTATTTAGGTTTTCATCAATATATACAATTACCTATTCATAATGTTGGTCTGATATCAGGATAATGCATTATAATTTAACATATGACATTAAAATACCAGACTATCCTGATGTGCAAAAGATAATATAGAAGTCATTTTTAAAAAGATAGTATGAAAATTGTGAACCTTCAGAAGTACTAACAATGTTGATTATAATCAGCATTTAGTTGAAATGCATGTTTAGCTATTCAGAAAAAGAAACTCAAAACTTGAAAATTGGACATGGAAAATTATGCTTTTTCTTTTAGCATCTAATGTATATTAATTTTTTCTCCCTTTGTTGCTAATTTTAAATTGAAGTATTGGATTGTCCAAAAAGTTCTTTCAGATTTTTCCATGACATCTTACAGAAAAACCCAAATGAACTTTTGAGTACTTTGTCTTATCCTTCCTAGTCGTCTACCTTGACAGGGTAACAATTAAACTGAGTTCTCTCTGCATATATTACTTTTGCCTATTTTTGAACTTCATATGATTCACACACACTGAGATAGATAATCTCTTTATCCAACATTAAACTTATGTGGTTATTCATCATTATGTGTAGTTGTAGACCATTCATTGATGTTCATGTGTTGAATTTCATTTGATTAAGAAACTACAATCTACTTTTCTTATTTCACTGCTAATAAAAATTTGGGTTAAATCTAGTTTTAGATTATTAGAATAGTGCTACTATGAACATTACTGTAAATATCTTTTGCTGAATATATACATTTATTGGGTATATACCTAGGAGTAGAATTGAAGGGTCAAGGAATATTCATTCAGTTTTAGTAGATACTAACAGCTTTCCAAAATGAGTATACAAATATATATTCCAATAACATCTGTGATAATTTTAGTTGATATGAATCAGTATAAAAACTTCATATTGTCATTTTTTTAGATATCAGAAATTTTAATGAATGTAATATTCTATGCTTTAACTCTATAAACACTAATACTTTTGAATAGTGGTCTTATGGTAACCATTTTTTTATCCCCATTTGAGTATTTGTGGGTTTTATTTATTTATTTATTTATTTTTACTGAGTATCCATCATTTTATTATGAATTATTGTTCTTCATATACAATGGATATGACTTCATTCTCTTACTTCTGAGGGCCTGGGTTTGTCAAATATATGGATTGCAATTATATTCTTCCAGTCTATGTTTGGCTTTTCATTTTCTTAATACTAATTTAGATAAAAGAGAAGATCTTAATTTAATGTAGTACAATTCATCTTTTTCCCGTTTACAGTTAGTACTTTTTGTCCTATTAAATGTCTTTGTCAGCCTCCAGTTCATAAGATATTTTATTATTTCTTATAAACACTTTATTATTATACCTGTTACATTAAAACAATCCATTAGGAATTGATATTTGTACATGGTATGAAGTAGAGTTCAAAATTCTTTTATTCCAATTGATTGAGTCTTATTTTATTAAAAATAACACCTTTTCTCCAGGCACTGTAATATTGTATTTGCCATAAATCAAGTGGATCTATATGTGAGATGATTTTTGAACTCTATCCTGTTCCATTTGTCTATTTTTGCACTCCCCAGGTTTGCCCATTTAGTATCCTGGGTCTAGGACATTCCCTCTTGTAGAGAGAGTTTGGCTGCTGCTTCTTTATTAGGAGAAATCATTCCTTGTGTTAAGTGTGCAGTGAACTTCTTTGTATTGCTTGTATGTGTGCATCATATAGTCCCTGGCCAGCCTCACTAATACATCTTCCCTCCATGGGGAAGGAATGGAATCTTTGCCTACATCACAAGTGGGTGCATCAGTCCATAGCCCTGCATCAACTATTAGGAGGGACCCAAAGATCACAGGGACCCAGTGCACATGACAAACACTTATCTTATTGAGTCTTTTCTCCTTTCTTTGATTAAAGTGTTGTTCCAGGTAGTACTTTGTGTATTGGATCTGGTTTGGCAAATCCAAATCCATAGACCAAGGTAAATGGGCTCCTTCTGCAAATGGTAGGCATTTTATACTGTTTGGCTTTCTGTGAGATGATAATTCTCACCTGGTATCAGTAGCTAGATCTTCCTGCTTGAAAACCACATGGGTTTGGCAATAACTTTTAGATATGACACCAAAGACAGAATCCATAAAAGAAAAAAATTAAAAGTTTGACTCTATTAAAATGAAAACTTCTGTTCTGTGTAAGATATTGTCAAGAGGCCAAGAAGACAAACCAAAGACTTGGACAATATGTTTACAAAAGACATATCTGATAACCAACTGTCATTCAAAATAATACAAATATCACTTAAAGCTCACAATAAAAAGTACACAACTTGACTAAAAAAGAAGGCAAAGTATCTGAATAGATACCTCACCAAAGGAAATATTCAACATATGAAAAGATGAACATCAAATGTCATCAGGGAATTGCAAACTAAAACAACATTGAGGAAATTCCCTGGCAGTCCAGTGGTTAGGACTTCATTCTCTTACTGCTGAGGGCCTGGGTTCAATCCTGGGTTGGGGAACTAGTATCACACCAGACACATGGTATAGTCAAAAAATTAATTTAAAAAATATTCTTAAAGAAAAAAAAACATTGAGATACCACTAAATACCTATTAAAATAGCATAAAACCAAAACACTGACAATACCAAATGCTGGCAAGGAACCCTCATTCGTTGTTGGTGGGAATGCAAAATGGTAAAGACACTTTGGAAGACAGTTTGGCAGTTTCTTACAAAACTAAACATACTCTTGCCACATGGTCCAGCAATCACAGTCCTTCGTATTCACCCAAATGAATTGAAAACTTATAACCACACAAAATCTGTAAATGTATGTTTATGGCAGTTTTGTTCACAATTGTCAAAATCTAGAAGCAACTAAGATGTTCTGGATAAACAAGTGGATAAATTGTGGTACATTCAGAGAGCAGAACATTATTCAGCACTAAAAAGAAATGATCTATCAACAGTGAAAATACATGGAAGAAACAAATGTTTATTGCTAAGTGAAAAAGCCAGTCTAAAAAGGCTATATGCTGTATGATTCCAACTATGGTATTCTGAAAAAGATAAAAGTTTGGAGACCATAAAAATATGAGTGATTGGCAGGGGGTTGGGGAAGGGAAGGATGAGTAAGTGGAGCACAGACGATTTTGAGTGTAGTGAAACTATACTGAATGAAACTGTGTCATCATCCAGCTATCAAAACTCATAGAGTGTACAACACCAAGGCTGAACTCAAATGTAAACTGTGGATTTTGGATGATAATGACATGTCAGTGTAGGTGTATTGGTTGTAACATATGTGCTGGTGGGGTGCAGGATGTTGGTGAAGAAGACTGTCTGTGTGTGAGAGGGCAGATGTCAAGGAATACTCTGTAAACATTCTGCTTGATTTTAGCATAAACCTAGGGCTTCCAAAAATAAACTCTATTTTTGAAAAATCTGTAGTTTCTTATAGCTTTATAAGAAAATCTGATATATTTTAGTGTAAGTCATCCTTTTTTGTTATTCTTTCAAGATTGTATTGCTTAATCTTGGCCTTTACAATTTGAATTTAGGATCATCTCTTTAATTTTCATAAGTAACCTTGTGGGAATTTAATTGGATATATGACTAAGAAAAAACCACAATGAACTGCTACTGGAAGTCTCTTGGGCCCCTGATATTCCTTGTGCTTCTACCCCTTTTATGTGATATAGCCTTTTTTTTTTTTTTGCTACTATTATGTGCTCCCTGTGAAGTCATGTGATTTTTTTTCAAATTTCCAACCTGTGAAATAGTTGCAGTTTTATTTTCTGCACCTATTGAGTTGACTATATGTTTTAATATTTATTTCCTGTTAATAAGGTGCACTATATTGAATGACATTTAAATATTAAGAAATCCTTGTATTTTGGAACAAATTCGGCTTTCTGTGATTTATTGTTCATTTTATACATCATTTTATGAATGCTAATATTTTGTTTGTTACTTGTATTTCTATGGCTATTTTTTTCTTAAATATTTGGAAGAAGTTAAAGGTGAACAATTTGCTTGAAATCTTTGATTTACTTATTTCTTTGTTTACAGATGTTTTTAAATAATATATTATGTTTATAATGGATATGGAATTAAGATTTTCTATTTCTTTTTTGTTTGATTTTAAAGTTTATTTTTCTAATGAGTCCATCTGTTATCTTTTAAATGTATTTGCCTACTGTATTTATAATACCATCTTTACTATGTCTTTAATACCTACAAGATTGTTACCAATTCCACCTTTTTCATTAATTTCTGCTGCTAGTTAGTTATATTATCTCTTTTTCCTCCTTTGTCCATTTGCTAGGAGCTTATTAATTTTATTAACCTTTGATATAACTTATTTTGGCTTTTTTGATTTTTACTTTTCATTATTTGATTTTTTTCACTGATATGTGTTCTTTTATTATTTCCTTCTACCTTCCATTGGATAGATATTCTTTCCTATCTCTTTTGGGTGGAAGTTTATATAGTGGATTTCCAGGCATGCTAATATTTTTATATCTGCATTTATGACTATACATTTTTGTCTAAGTACTGGTTTAGCTCTTTGAAATGTCATTTATTCATTAGCATTCATTAAATTTTCTTGTAATTGTTACTTATTCCTTGACTTGCTTACATGCATATTGTGTAATTTCTAAGTGCCTGAAGACTTTCTATTTATCTTTCTGTAGCAATTTCTAGCTTATTTCTAGCAGACCAAACTACATGCATGCATGCATGCTAAGTTGCTTCAGTTATGTCCGACTCTTTGCAATTCTATGGACTGTAGCCCACCAACATCCTCTGTCCATGGAATTCTCCAGGCCAAAATATTGGTGTGGATTTCTGTGCCCTACTTCAGGGGATCTTTCCAACCCAGAGATCTAACCTGTGTCTCCTATGGCTCCCACACTGCATGCAGATTCTTTCCTGGTGAGCCACTGGAAAAGTCCAGATCAAAGTATATACTGAATGATTTTAATTCTTTTAAACTTTTGAAGCATTCTTTATACAAAGCCCATGTTTAATGTTGAAAAATGTTCTACGTGCACTTGAAAAGAATGTATATTTTTTTCATTGTTGAATGCACTATTTTACATATTTCTGCTTGTTTGAGGTTATAAGATTAAATCTTTAAGATTTTTTACATCCTTACTGTTTTTGTCTCTATCAGCTGTTAAGAGAGAATGGTTAATGCTTCTCATCCACATTGTGCATTCATGCACTTCTATTATTTATTTACAACTATTTGCCTTATATTTTTAAGCTAAGTTATTGCATGCATATAGGTTTAGAATTGTGATATCTTTGTAGAAGATTGGGCGCTCTTGTGTTAAAATGTAATTTTCTAATACAGTATAGCTATGCTGTTGCAAATTTAGCTAAACTAATCTATGGTATTGACCATCTGGTCATGCCCATGTGTAGAGTCATCTCTTGTGTTGTTGGAAGAGGGTGTTTATTATGACCAGTTTGTTCTTTTGGTAAAAGCCTTTGCCCTGCTTCATTTTTTACTCCAAGGCCAGACTTGCCTGTTACTCCAGGTATCTCTTGACTTCCTACTTTTGCATTCCTGTCCCCTGTGATGAAAAGGACATTGTTTTTGGTCTTAGTTCTAGAAGGTCTTATAAGTCTTCATAGAGCCATTCAACTTCAACTTCTTTGGCATTAGTGGCTGGGGCATAGACTTGGATTGCATAATATTGAATGGTTTGCCTTGGAAGCAACTTAGATCATTCTGTACTTTTTTTGAGATTGCAGCCAAGTACTGCATTTTGGACTATTTTGTTGACTATGAGGGCTACTCCATTTCTTCTAAGGGGTTCTTCCCCACAGTAGTAGATATAATGGTCATCTGAATTAAATTCACCCATTTCCATCCATTTTAGTTCACTGATACCTAAACTGTTGATTGTCACTCTTGGCTACTCCTGTTTGACCACTTCTAATATACCTTGATTTGTGGACCTAATATTCCAGGTTCCTATGTAGTATTGTTTTTACAGCTTCGGATTTGACTTCCACCATCAGTCGCATCCACAACTGGGCATTGTTTTTGCTTTGGCTCAGCCTCTTCATTCTTTCTGGAGTTATTTCTTCACTCTTCTCCAGTAGCATAGTGGGCACTTACAGACCTGGGGAGTTCATGCTTCAATGTCATATCTTTTTGCCTTTTCATACTGTTTATGGGGGTCTCAAGGCAAGAATACTAAAGTGGTTTACCATTCACTTCTCCAGTTGACCACATTTTGTCAGGACTCTTCACTTTGACCCATCCATCTTGGAAGGCCATACAAGGTATGGCTCATAGTTTCAGTGAGTAAGACAAGGCTGTGATTCAAGCGATCAGTTTAGTTAGTTTTCTGTGATTGTGATTTTCATTCTGTCTGCCCTCTGATGGGTAAGGATAAGAGGCTATGGAAGTTTCCTGATGGGAGGGACTGACTGGGTCTTGTTCTGATTGGCAGGGCCATGCTAAGTAAATCTTTAATCCAATTTTCTGTTGATGGGTGGAGCTGTGTTCCTTCCTGGTAGTTTGGCCTAAGACCAAATTATGGTAGAGGTAATGGCAGTAATAGCGATCTCCTTCAAAAGGGCTTATGCCAGGACTCTTGCATTCAGTACTCCTGACCCAACGGAAGGCCACTCTCAACCCATGCCTCTGCTGGAGATGCCTGGACACTCACAGGCAAGTCTGGCTCAGTCTCTTGTGGTGTCACTTCTTCTTTCTCCTGGGTCCTGGTGTGCACAAGGTTTTGTTTGTGCCCTGCAAGAATTTGTTTCCCCTGTTCTGTGGAAATTCTGTTATCAAATCTCACTGGGCTTCCAAGTCATTCCCTGGGGTTTTTCAGTCCCTTTGCCAGATCCTCAGGTTTGGAAATCTGTTGTGGGCCCTAGAACATTCACAACAGTTTTCCCAACAACACAAGAGATGACTTTACACATGGACATCACCAGATGGTAAATACTGAAACCAGATTGATTATATTATTTTAGCCAAAGATGGAGAAGCTCTATACAGCTAGCAAAAACAAGACCAGGAGCTGACTGTGACTCAGATCATGAACTCCTTATTGCAACATTCAGACTTAAATTGAAGAAAGTAGAGAAAACCACTAAACCATTCAGGTATGACCTAAATAAAATCCCTTATGATTATATAGTAGAAGTGACAAATAGATTCAAGGAATTAGATCTGATAGATAGAGTGTCCAAATAACTATGGATGAAGGTTCATAACACTGTACAGGAGGTAGTGATCAAAACAATACTGAAGAAAAATAAATGCATAAAGGCAAAATGGTTGTTTGAGGAGGGCTTACGAATAGATAGAAAAGAAGAGAAGTGAAAGTCAAAGGAGACAAAAAAAGATATATCCATCTGAATGCAGAGTTCCAAAGAACGGCAAAGAGAGATAAGAAAACTTTCCTCAGTGATCAATGCAAAGAGATAGAGGAAAATAATCAAATGGGAAAGACTAGAGATCTCTTCAAGAAAGAGATACCAAGGGAATATTTCATGCAAAGATGGGCACAGTAAAGGACAGAAACAGTATGGACCTAACAGAAGCAGAAGGTATTAAGAAGAGGTGGCAAGAAAACACAGAAGAACTATACAAAAAAAAAAAAAAAAAAAAAGATCTTAATGACACATATAACCATGATGATATGATCACTCACCTAGAGCCAGACATTCTTGAGTGTGAAGTCAAGTTGGCCTTAGGAACCATCACGATGAACAAAGCTAGTGGAGATGATGTAATTTAAGCTGTGCTATTTCAAATCCTAAGATTTGATGCTGTGAAAGTGCTGCACTCAATATGCCAGGACATTTGAAAAACTCAGCAGTGGCCACAGGACTGGAAAAGGTCAACTTTCATTCCAATACCAAAGAAAGGCAATGCCAAAGAATGTTGAAACTACCTACCACACAATTGCACTCAACTCACATGCCAGCAAAGTAATGCTCAAAATTCTCCAAGCTAGGCTTCAACAGTATGTGAACCGAAAATATTCATATGTTAAAGCTAGATTTAGAAAAGGCAGAGGAACCAGAGATCAAATTGCCAACATCCATTGGATCATAGAAAAAGCAAGAGAAATTCCAGAAATAAAACATCTACTTCTGCTTCATTGACAATTCTTAAAGAGATGGGAATAGCAGATGACCTTACCTGCCTCCTGAGAAGTCTATATGCAGGTCAAGAAGCAACAGTTAGAACCTGACATGGAACAATTGACAGGTTCAAAATTGGGAAAGGAGTATGTCAAGGCTGTATATTGTCACTTTGCTTAATTAATTTATATGCAGAGAACATTGTGCAAAATGCCAGACTGGATGAAGCATAAGCTGGAATCATGAGTGCCAGGAGAAATATCAATAACCTCAGATATGCAGATGATACCACCCTTATGGCAGAAAGTGAAGAGAAACTAAGGAGCCTCTTGGTGAATGTGAAAGGGGAGAGTGAAAATGCTGGCTTAAAGCTCAGCATGCAAAAAACTAAGATCATGGAATCTGGTCCCATCACTTCATGGAAAATAGATGGGGAAACAATAGATACAGTGAGACTGTTTTCTTGGGCTCCAAAATCACTGCAGATGGTGACTGCAGCCATAGAATTAAAAGATGCTTTCTCTTTGGAAGAAAAGCTATGACAAACCTAGACAGCATATTAAAAAGCAGAAACATTACCAACAAACATCCATATAGTTAAGTTATGGTTTTTCCAGTAGTCTTGTATGGGTATGGGAGTTGGACCATAAAGAAAGCTGAGCACCAAAGAATTGCTGCTTTTGAACTGTGGTGTATGGGAAGACTCTTAAGAGACCCTTGTACTGCAAGAACATCAAACCAGTTAATCGTGAAGGAAGTCAGTCCTGAATATTTATTGGAAGGACTGATGCTGAAGCTGAAGCTCCAGTACTTTGGCCTTCTGATGCAAAGAACTGACTCATTAGAAAAGGCCTTGATGATGGGAAAGAGTGAAGACAAGAAAAGGGGATGACAGAGGATTAGATGGTAGGATGGCATCACCGACTCAATGAACATGAGTTTGAGCAAGCTCCAGAAGTTGGTGATGGACAGAGAAGCTTGGCCTGCTGCAGTCCATGGGGTCGCATGGACTGAGCTGAACTGAGCTGACTGAGCGACTGAGCTGAACTGAACTGAATCTATTGTATTGCTGCCTGGCATTAGTTTTATTTGGCTAAGTGGCCTGCAATGATCTTAAATTGACACTAAACACTTGTGCAAGAATATGCCCTAATTTCGGCCCACAGAGTCACAAGCAAATATAAGTTCCTGATAATGATTTCCACAACAGCGCTTATGATCAACAGTTTTGCTTGCATCCCAGTGCCTGTATTCCCTATGCGCCCCTTACATAAGAACTCTGTAGGGCTTATTAAAACCCTACTGTTTTGGTTTGAATTGAGCAATGAAGATCTAGCCTGGGCATCCCAAAGCACTTCACCCACTGACCCTAAAAGAAGGCATGTGCCCTAGGTTTTGCCTATATCTTTACCTATACTCTGCCCTAATCTCACATGCCCCCTCTAGATTTGCTGTGTATTTCCTCTAGGAATTGGAGGAAGTTTAAAGAATAAACTTCTTTATTTCAATTTCTCCCATTGTCTGTTGTTGAACTGTGACTCTCCATTACCTTGTGCTACATTAGGAAAAGTTAATTTAACAAAGCCTTAACATACACCAACTTTCTTTTGGTTAGTTTTTACAAAATATGTATTTATTGATTATTTTACTTCTAACCTCTCTGTGTTCTTTAAAATGGCTTTCTTGTAAACAGCATATAATTATTTCAGTCATCCTTTCATATCTGTGAGGGATTTGTTCAAGGATTTGTTGCTGTGGATTAAAAAAGTCATGATATCAAGCACCATAATGAGCCTTTGTAGCCACAGTTCTGAATCCATCAATTCAATAAATCATGGATTGTGTAGTATTGTGCATATTAATGGACCCCTGCAATTCAAACCATTGTTGTTCAAGCATCAACTGAATATTAATCTGATTTTCCAATATAAGCCTTTTACAGGAAAATACAGCACATTAAAATAGTCATGTGAAAGTGAAAGTTGCTGTTTGCGGCCCCATGAACTATACAGTCCATGGAATTCTCCAGGCCAGAATACTGGAGTGGGTAGACATTCCCTTTTCCAGGTTATCTTCCCAATCCAGGGATCGAACCCATGTCTCCTGTGTTGCAGGCAGATTCTTTAACAGATGAGCTACCAGGGAAGCCCAAAGTAGTCATTAAGTTTAATATATTCTCTTCCTACAATCTTCCATGTATCCAAACTGTTTCATATCTTTCTCTCATTAACTTCCTCCTTTTAAAAATACATATTTATTTATTTGTCTGCACCAGATCTTAGTTGTGGCATGCAAAGTTTTAGTTCCAGAATGTGGTATCTAGTTCCCTGACCACTGATTGAACCTGGGACCCCCTGCATTAGGAGCACAGAGTCTTAGGCACTGGGCTTCCAGGGAAGTCCCTACTGCCTCCTTTTATATTAATTACTTAATTTTATCTATATGACTTTGCTCATTGTTTATTCTTCTACTACTTTTTAGTGGATACCTTTGAAATAACAATATGCACACTTTGTTCAATACAATTTAATACAAATCATTGCTTTTACCACATACCTAGTAATGTTATAGTAATATTATATATATAGTATATATATATAATATATAGTAATATTATATTCTTAACATTTGTTAATAATATCCATTGCCCCTTGTGACATCTGAATTATCACTGTCATACATTTTAATTTTCTCTGTATTTTAAATATTACATTAGTGTTATTGTTTTGTACCAATATTCAGTTATTGTTCATCAATATTTACCTATATATTGTGCTCTTTTGCTCTTATTTGTTTCTTGCAAATTCATGTTTCTCTTGGAAATTTTTTCTTGTCAAAGAAACGTCCTTTAGAATTATATGTAGTGCACATATTCTGGTGACAGATTCTCACTTTTTATCTATCTGAAGATATCTTTACTTCAC
Source organism: Cervus elaphus (assembly GCF_910594005.1). Lineage (NCBI taxonomy): Eukaryota > Metazoa > Chordata > Mammalia > Artiodactyla > Cervidae > Cervus > Cervus elaphus. The sequence continues at coordinate 92,974,008 of NC_057848.1, forward strand.
CTTTATTTTGGAGGAGAATTGCTTTACAAGGTTGTATTGGTTTCTGCAATACAACAATGTGAATCAGCCATAAGTATACATATGTCCCCTCTCTCTTGAACCTCCTTCCCACCCCTCACACCATCCCATCCCTCTAAATTGTCACAGAACACTGAGTTGAGCTCCCTTATTTATACAGCAACTTCCCACTAGCTATCTATTTTACATGTGCTAATGCATATGTTTCAATGCTATTCTCTCAATTCATCCCACCCTCTCTTTTCCTCAATGTGTCCACAAGTCAGTTTTCTATGTCTGAGTCTCAATCCCTGCTGTGCAAATAGGTTCATCTATATCATTTTTCTATATTCCACATATATGCATTAATATATGGTATTTGTATGTTTTTTCTATTTGTATGTTTTTCTCTTTCTGACTTATTTCACTCTGTGTGACAGACTCTAGGTCCATCCACATCTGTACAAATGAACCAATTTTGTTACTTTGAGTGGCTGAATAATATTCCATTGTATATATGTACCACAACTTCTTCATCGGTTAATCTGTTGATGGACATCTAGGTTGCTTCTATGTTCTGGCTATTGGAAACAGTGCTGCATTGAATATTGGGGTGCATGTGTCTTTTTGAACTATGGTTTTCTCAGAATATAAACCTAGATAGCATATTAAAAAGCAGATACATTACTTTGCTGACAAAGGTCAGTATAGTTTAAGCTATGGTTTTTCCAGTAGTCATTTATGGATGTGAGAGCTGGACCATAAGGAAGATTGTGTGTGTGTTAGTCATTCAGTCGTTTCTGACTCTTTGTGATCCCATGGTCTGTAGCCTGCCAGACTTCCTCTGTCCATGGAATTCTCCAGGCAAGAATACTGGAGTGGGTTGCCATTTCCTTCTCCAGGGGATCTTCCTGACCCTGCATTGCAGGCGGATTCTTTAGCATCTAAGTTACTAGGGAAGCCCAAGGAAGGCTGAGCACTGAAGAACTGATGCTTTTGAACTGTGGTGTTTGAGAAGTCTCTTGAGAGTCCCTTGGACTGCAAGGAAATCAAACCAGTCAATCCTAAAAGAAATCAACCCTGAATATTCATTGGAAGGACAGATGCTGAAGCTGAAGCTCTAATACTTTGGCCACCTGATGTGAAGAACTGACTCATTGAAAAAGACCCTGATGCTGGGAAAGGTTGAAGGCAGGAGGAGAAGTGGATGGCAGAGGATGAGATGATTGGATGGCATCAGCGACTCAATGGACACGAGTTTGTACAAACTCTGGGAGATGGTGAAATACAGGGAAGCCTAGCATGCTGCAGTCCAAGGGGTCGCAAAGAGTTGGACATTACTGAGCAACTGAACAGGATATATGCCCAGTAGTGGGATTTCTTGGTTATATGGTAGTTTTATTCCTACTTTTTAAAAGAACCTCCATACTGTTGTTCTCCATACTGGATGTATCAACTTTCATTTTTTCAAAAACATTTCTATTGAGTATAGAGTTCCAGTTTGCCAATTATTTTCCTTCAGTTCTTTAATTATACCATTCCACTGTATTTTGACTTCCAACATTTATGTTCTAAAGTCAGCCATTTTTATTGTTTTTATATCTTTAAAGGTAACAATTTTTTTCTCGTTTTGCTTCTTTTACGATTTAATATTTTTAATACTCTTTCAGAAGTCTTATTTTATGCCTCTAGGTTTCTTTGTGTATATTGTGTTTGGGCTTCTTGGGTGTATGAATTGAAGTATATCACCAGTTTTGTAGATTTCAAAAGATTCTTGTTACTTTCTTTCTCCCTTTTTACATTTTTGGCATTAAAATTATACATACACTAAAAATAGTGGAAAACAGAATTTTAATATGCTTACTATTATCCCCATCCAGGATATGCCTGATCATGTATAAATCCCTGAGCTTGACCAAATCCCTTTAAATAGGGACTGAGTCCTTTAAATAGGGATCTAGTGGTTAGAAACAGAGGATATTAGAGGTTAAATCTATGGGCCATGGTGAAGGGGGGTGCTTCTATTTGTTCTTATAAATTAAGTTTTATTGAAACAGCCATGCTCAGTCAACAAGTGTTGTCTGTTTACTTTTGCTACAATGACATGGAAAAGTAGTTGCAACAGAGACTATAGTTTGCAAGCTTGTAGTATTTACATCTGATCCATCAAGAAAAAGCTTGTCAGTCCCTGCTTTACTGGATGATTCTCTCTTGTCCTTGTTGCTTTAGCAAATTTTTGATGCTTTCAGAAAGAAAAATTCTCTTTTTTCCAGTTTTTCTTTGTGAGATTATTGCATCCCTGAAGTCTTTGGTTTTAAGTGACTATTTCATTGAGTTTTCCTCCTTCATTTATATTTGTCCTGGATGTTCTCTGTTCCACCAGAGAGCATCCAATCTCAAGCTCCAGGTTGTTGAGCTCTGTGAAATTGTTCAGCTAGGCTTCCTTGTTTTCTGGTTTCAAGTTAGGCCAGAAGATATTGAGATATCAATAGGAGGTATTGTCAGATTCTGAGGAAATGGGTAAAGGGCAATGTCAGGTTAACAGTTGCTTTGAGTCCTTTCCTATCACACTACAGATTGGGAGGAGCTCTATACCACTAAGAAAGGCTACAGTTCCTGTTGGGTGGCTTGTCCCACAATCTGAGTTTGAGTTCTCACCAAGTTCTGGTAACTGTTTTCTATCTTTAAGAACTCAGGACTAGGCATGTTCATGTTTTCCTGCTTCTGTTAGCTTCAAGGTGCATTATCAAACAGTATTGTTTTCACATATTTGTAAATGGTTTCTTTATTAAACTCTCTTTAATTGCACTTATTTGATGCTCCATTTGTCAAGAATTACACGGATTTCAGGGTTCATCTGTGTTTTTGTCTGACTGATGCAATGCCACACAATGCATTTACTGCTAGTAGTCAAATACTGGATATATTCCTATCTAAAGAAGAAATGTCCACATACTAAAAGTGAATAAGATATGGCTTGAGATAAAAACATTCTGAAATATTTGATATGTATTGAGTATAACTAAAGATCTACATCATTAAAAACACAAATAAAACATATTTTACATAAAAAATAATTTAGCTCACTTCCTATTAAAACTGGCACTTTATATTGAGTGTACTTATGGACATATGTTTTGTAATATAGGTCATTATGATCACATTTTGAAAACATAGTGCAAAGGATCATTGATTTTTATGTCTTCTATACCTAAATTAAACTGGGAGAATAAAAAAAAATTGGTTCATTTGGGCATTTAATACTATATGTTGTAAATGTATTCATTCCTTTATAAATAGGAAATATTTAAGCAAGATCCTTCTTCCCTAAATAAAAATATGTCAAAATGAAACTGAATAAATTGTGACTTCAGTGTGAAATGTTAAATCAATGATGATGAAAGAAAAATAATTAATCTTACTTCAACACTTTGTTGGTTTAAAATGTTGACTCTTCCTGTGTTTACTCTTGTTCTTATAGGTTTCTTTGCTCTTCCAAGGTGACTCAGTAGTAAAGATCAAAGAAGATAGTGCAAAGCAAGAAGAATTTGAATTGATCTTAACAAAGTGGATACTTCAGCTTGACTCTCATGGATTCTTGATTTAATAAGATTTTGCTTATATACAAAGCTAAATGATGGTCTTTTTCACCACTGTTGTAATTGCTATTTGATATGTAATTTTTATTTTCTTTATATACACTTCTTGCTTCTAAAAGGAATTTCTGAAGATATGCATGTTGTAGTGCTTAAAATTTTAAAGAATCTGAAATTTTACCCTATTTGTAGGCTGACAAAGTTAACCTGCCACAGTTTCATTTATGCTGGCAAAAGACCTGATGTTCTTAAATCAGAGACAAAGAACAGTTTACTGTTCAGAGTAATAGCAGTAGTCAGAATATTAACAATTGTGACAGGTTCCTGAATCCCGGATCCCACAGCACACTGAAAAGAAGGAAAAGTGATGGCTGCACATGAAGTATTTTCTGTTACTAGACAGACATCTCAAGCATAGGGAAACCTGTGTAATGCCAGTGAACCTATCTGATTTTGACTAGAGCCAGACATTTTAATTATGCTTATTAAAAAAGGTGTCCTAAGTTCCATATGAAAGCACTATCATTATTTTCCAAGACTCTTAACTATGCAAACATCTTGGAAGAGTCTGGAATGTGTGTGTGTGTGTGCGTGTGCGTGTGTGTTAGATGCTCAGTCGTGTCCAACCTTTTGCAGCCCCATGGATTGTAGCCTGCCAGGCTTCTCTGTCCATGGAATTCTCCAGGCAAGAATACTTGAGTGTGTTGCCATTCCCTTCTCCAGGGGAATTATCCCAACCCAGGGATCAAACTCAGGTCTCCTGCATTTCAAGTGGATTCTTTACCACCTGAGCTACCAGGGAAGTCTTAAATACTAGTCAATTCTTCTGCTTGCCAAATATGAAAAAAAAAAAATGAGAGACCTATGGAGCATTGGCTTCTGAAGGATTTTCCCAGTGTATGTCACTTTGTTAATCACAAGAAAATATATCTAAGGGTCTGAGGGACTATTCAATCAATTTGTTTCATACTGCATTTAATTAAGGCAACTATATACAAGGTTCTAAGAAGCAGAATGTGGTCAAACTGTAGAATTGACTTCAACCATGCCCACCAACATTATGGACTTTGGTGAACAAATATTAAATAGCTGAATCTAGCTTACACTGTGAGGTGGCTTTCTCCTTAAGTTTCCTTATTGATCATAATACTTGATTAAAGGAATTAATTCAGGAATGGCAGGCTGCTTTAGAAGTAGCACAAATGCCACATTGGTCTGCAAATATATAGTCTATGGCAGTTCTATCATTCATAATAACCCTGTCCAGTAAAGAAGTTGACCTCAATGCTTTCTAGAGCTCAAATAGTATTGTTGATCACTTCAACTAAAGTCAGGTACAAATTATATGTCATTTTAAAAAAAGTTTTATGACTCTCATTGGAAGAATAACTGCCTTCAGGGCACCACATAATTAATGAGTCTGTTAGCCTTTTGGGATTCTCCCTTGTCTAATAAGAGTGATACTAATTTTGAAAGGGCTCTACAGTCATACAAGGCATGTATTATCTACTGGAGGTGTGTCATTAGACACGAAGTTTTCTTATGAATATCTTAAGGAACAAATAACTGTGCTTTCAAAACTGAAACAAATTAATACTTGGTTTCCACAAAACTAGTAGTACAGTTCCAGGGGTGCACAGGGTACTCTGTACAGAAAGCATTGTCTACAGTTGTTCAGACTCCTAAATAGAAACTTTGTGAGTCTATACCCAGGTTAATAATCTCTACAATGTGGTCTTCTAACCAGAAGTAAGTCTGGAGGTTTCCAGTTATGTCTGAAAAAAATGATTCTAGTCCTTGTTTTCAGTAAGAACTTATCATGTGATCAGTTCAAACTGTCTTGTTTGTCCATGGCACCAGTTAGGTGGCACTCATCTGCCCCATGTGACAAGTGAGTGGTAGCAAAGGAAATAATGATAAGAAAATGAAAAGATATACATCTGCAGGTGCTGAAAGATGTTTTGATTGGGAAATGTAGAAGGTGGAGAACCATCCTCTGCTGTTTCCAATAGATTTTAGGGTAAGATTAAAGGATTATTGTTGTTTATTCACCAAGTCATGTCTGACTCTTTCATAACCCCATGGACTGTAGTCCATCAGGCTCCTCTGTCCACGGGATTTTCCAGGCAAGAATACTGGAGTAGGCTGCCATTTCCTTCTCCAATGTTAAAGGATATATTGTCTGAAATTGTGGCTGGGATTCATAATATTAAAATATAAAATATTTGCAACAGGAAGGGACATACAAGGGCATTTCCCCTTATTCCATGGCAATTCTGAAAGAAGATCATTAATATTCTTCACTCCTTTGTCACACTAAAGGTATAACTGGTTCCTTCTCACTGTGTGGAATGTGTATCTCTTTTCACCAACACAAACATAGTGTGCCACAAATTAGTAGCTGTAACTACACTTTCTTTGTTTTCCAATCATTTCCTATTTACACCTGGACATTTCGACTGCAAGTGTCAGATGCAATAGGGATAAGGTCATTTTTACAAAAATTATAGATACTTTAGATCCCCTTATTTGGCTCACATAGGCCACTGTACGTGATTCTGAGATCAGTGGACTCAACAGGTAGTCTTTATCATTATGCTCTAGGACAATATTAATTTATCAATAAAATCCAGGTGGTTGAACAAGAATTAAGTTTGAATGTGCTAGGCCTCTTCTGACCATGCTGACACTTGGAGGCTATAACAACCAGATCAGCACGTGGTTGTTGATATGGGGAAGAAAGAAGAACTGTGACAAGGAAAGACTCAAAATAGGTTTATAAAGACACATGCTGCTTTTGGTAAGTGAATCATTACCCAGAAACCACTTGGGGATGATTACTTTCTTAAAACAGAACATCCAATAAGCAAATTGCCTTAGTAAGGCATGTATGCAGAAAGAGGGAAGATATGTAAAGTCAGAAATCTTTTTAAGTTGATTTCGGAAAATTGTACCAAAGTTCATTAATCCCACATGCCTGTAGATGGTAGGGGACATGAAAATTTCATTGGCTACCTTGAAAATCAGCCCATTATAAACTGACTTTTGTGAGAAAAAATGTATATTATTGTCAGACTAACAATGTCCTGAAAAATGAAACATCTTATATAGTAAGTTTCAAGAATCATAATAGTGTGGCTGTACTTGGCTGATAAGATAGAAACAGTAATGCCATAATCTTCAAAAGTTACCCAAAGCTGTAAAAATTTCTCCCCATTACCTTAAGATGGAGGCTAAAGTCTGATGAAATTCATATGTCAGAGTGGGAAGAAGCAATGGTCTATGGATTATGGTCTCCACAACCAGGAGAAAACCATACCACCTTTTGAGATGAATCATAAGCCTGAAATTAACTGATAATCCTTATATCAGAAAGACAGCATGTTTTACATTGTACTTGTATTTCAAATCCTAAAAGATGATGCTGTGAAAGTGCTGCACTCGATATGCCAGCAAATTTGGAAAACTCAGCAGTGGCCACAGGACTGGAAAAGGTCAGTTTTCATTCAAATCCCAAAGAAAGGCAATGCCAAAGAATGCTCAAACTACCGCGCAATTGCACTCATCTCACACTCTAGTAAAGTGATGCTTAAAATTCTCCAAGCCAGGCCTCAGCAATATGTGAACCGTGAACTTCCAAATGTTCAAACTGGATTTAGAAAAGGCAGAGGAACCAGAGATCAAATTGCCAACATCTGCTGGATCATCGAAAAAGCAAGAGAGTTCCGGAAAAACATCTATCTCTGCTTTATTGACTATGCCAAAGCCTTTGACTGTGTGGATCACAATAAACTCTGGAAAATTCTTCAAGAGATGAGAATACCAGACCACCTGACCTGCCTTTTGAGAAACCTGTATGCAGGTAAGGAAGCAACAGTTAGAACTGGACATGGACCAACACACTGGTTCCAAATAGGAAAAGGAGTGCATCAAGGCTGTATACTGTCACCCAGCTTAGTTAACTTATATGAAGAGTACATCTTGACAAATACTGGGCTGGAAGAAGCACAAGCTGAAATCAAGATTGCCAGGAGAAATATCAGTAACCTCAAATATGCAGATGACACCACATTTATGGCAGAAAGTGAAGAAGAACTAAAGAGCTTCTTAATAAAAGTGAAAAAGAGAGTGAAAAGTTGGCTTAAAGCTCAACATTCAGAAAACTAAGATCATGGCACCCAGTCCCATCACTTCATGGCAAATAGATAGGGAAACAGTGGAAACAGTGGCTGACTTTATTTTTTTGGGCTCCAAAATCACAGCAGATGGTGATTGTAACCATGAAATTAAAAGATGCTTACTCCTTGGAAGGAAAGTTATGACCAACCTAGACAGCATATTAAAAACCAGAGACATTACTTTGCCAACACAGGTCCTTCTAGTCAAGGCTATGGTTTTTCCAGTGGTCATGAATGGATGTGAGAGTTGGACTATAAAGAAAGCTGAGTGCTGAAGAATTGATGCCTTTAAACTGTGGTGTCGGAGAAGACTCTTGAGAGTCCCTTGGACTGCAAGGAAATCCAACCAGTCCATCCTAAAAGAGATCAGTCCTGGGTGTTCATTGGAAGAACTGATGTTGAAGCTGAAACTCCAATACTTTGGCCACCTGGTGCGAAGAGCTGACTCATTTGAAAAGACCCTGATGTTGGGAAAGATTGAGGGCAGGAGGATAAGGGGACGACAGAGGATGAAATGGTTGGATGGCATCTCTGACTCAATGGACATGGGTTTGAATGGACTCTGGGGGTTGGTGATGGACAGGGCGGCCTGGTGTGCTGCGGTTCATGGGTTGGACATGACTGAGCGACTGAACTGAACTGTTCTATGATGGTGCATGAGTTGACAATAAAATAGCAAAGTACAATGTGATGGCAAAGTAAAATATGATGACAAACTACAGTGTGATGTTAGGTCCAGGCACCAATCGTGACAACCTAATTTGTAACGTCTCAAATAGTATCTTTAATCTGTTCATCCTCATCAAAGAACCGGGCCTTTCCATGGACTCATTATACGTGAGCAACCCATACAGTTTTGTTAGTAGTTGTGATCTGTCCACATTTTGTGTATCTAAAGGGACTCAGTTCAGTTCAGTTCAGTCGCTCAGTCATGGTTTTTGGTAACTCTTCTTAATATCTTTTAGCAACATCTTTTAGCATTTGAAATAGCTCAACTGGAATTCCATCACCTCCACTAGCTTTGTTTGTAGTGATGCTTCTTAAGGCCCACTTGACTTTGCATTCCAGGATGTCTGGCTCTAGGTGGGTGATTACACCATCGTGGTTATCTGGGTCATGAAGATCTTTTTTGCAGTGTTCCTCTGTGTATACTTGTGACTCCTTCTTAATATCTTTTGCTTCTGTTAGGTCCATACCATTTCTGTCTTTTATTGTGCTTATCTTTAATTTTGTTGAAGTGATCTCTTGTCTTTCCTATTCTGTGGTTTTCCTCTCTTTACACTGATCACTTAGGAAAACTTTCTTTTCTCTCTGTGCTGTTCTTTGGAACTCTGCATTCAGATGGGAATATCTTTCCTCTTTCTCTTTTGCTTTATCACAAGAGACCACCTAGCTCTTTTTCTCTTGAGGGTATACTGGGGAATTAACTGATTTCTTGATGAGAAAAATTATCCTTATGAATTTTTAATCTATTAGGAATCATATTGTAAAGAAGCAATATGAGTCTTAAATCCTTTTTGATATGTCCATCACAGCAGTAACTATATAATTATAATACTTGAACATGTGCCTTTCACTTATATCAATGCACAATAAAGATGATCACTAAAGTGTCTAAAGTAAGGAAATCATTTGTGATATATTCCTTAATATCATATATAATTTTCAGCTTTGCTTAAATCTGCACCATAATAAACACTGTCTTTATCAGATTTTTGTATTATCTAATTTATTTTTAATTGGAGGATAATTGCTTTACAAAACTGTGTCAGTTTCTGTCATACATCAACACGAATCAGTCATAAGCATACATATGTCCCCTCCCTCTTGAACCTTCCTCCCACCTCCCTCCCCTCTAGACAATCACAAAGCACCGAGTTTGACTCCCTGTATCATATAGAGAATTCTCACCAGTTATCTATATATATGGAATATAGAAAAACCGTGCTGATGAGACTACTTGCAGGGCAGCAGTAATGATGCAGACATAGAGGACAGACTTGTGGACACAATAGGGGAAGGAAAGGGTGGGATGAATAGAGAGAGTAGCCATGAAACATATTCATTACCATATGTAAAATGAACTTTTATATTTTTAACAATTTATATCATTTCCTAATCTTTGTGCTCAATTTCCTTCCTTCATCTCAGATCTTCTTGATCATTTTTGAAAGCTATCACTTCCATAAAATTTAAGAAAATGGTGTTTGAAATGCCAGTTAGTTTTAAGTTTTAAAGCTGTAAATAATGAATTTGGAGTCATAGGATTTGAAAGGGGGCAGGTAAAATATTTTCCAAAGTTTTTAATATAAATATGTAATTAATATTGCTTTAGCTATTTCAGCAGTCTATTAAATATTAAGAATATTTGTGCATTCATTAGAAAAGTAGAACATAATAAAATTGCTGATTCTCTATAATACAAATGATTTATTATTGTTCTATTACATTAATGACAGTATACATTTAATTCTCTGAAAACCCAATTAATAAAAATCTTATTCCCTGTTCCAATCTGAAAACAAAGGCTAATTAAAAAAGAGATTAGCAGTTTGGGACAAAATTTTGCATTTATTGCAGATAGAGATTAAGTTGGCAGACATGTATTATACCTATGAATTATAATATTATGGGGAAGTACAGTCACTGATACTGAACGCCATATTAAAATATGCTGGCTTAGAGTACCAGAGAAGACCTAGTGCTGTCTGTAAGGAGGCTCACTCCTAAATCAGATTGAAACTAACACACTCAATTATTATTCTCAAAATTACTATTGAAAGCATCACTACACCTTCCTGAGAGTGAAGTGAGTAAATGGACCAAAAGAGCTTATAAGTAAATGTGGTGAAAATCACTTCTCTGGTAAATGAGTTGCAAAGAAAAAAAATTCCCCTCTCTACTTACTCCTAAGTATATATCAGTTCAGTTGCTCAGTAGTGTCTGACTCTTTGCGACTCCATGGACTGCAGCACGCCAGGATTCCCTATCTATCACCAACTCTAGAGCTTACTCAAATTCTTGTTCACCGAGTCAGTGATGCCATCCAACCATCTCATCCTCTGCTATCCCCTTCTCCTTCTGCTTTCACTTTTTCCCAGCATCAGGCTCTTTTCCAATGAGTCAGTTCTTCCCATCAGGTGGCCAAAGTATTGGAGTTTCAGTTTCAGCATCAATCCTTCCAATGAATATTCAGGACTGATTTCCTTTAGGATTTACTGCTTTGAACTTCTGGCAGTCCAAGGGACTCTCAAGAGTCTTCTCCAACACCACAGTTCAAAAGCATCAACTCTTTGACACTCAGATTTCTTTATAGTCCAATTCTCACATCCATACTACATAACTACTGGAAAAACCATAGCTTTGAATAGATGGACCTTTGTTGGTAAAATAATGTCTCTGCTTTTTAATACGCTGTCTAGATTGGTCATAACTTTACTTCCAAGGAGCAAGAATCTTTTAATTTCATGGCTGAAGTCACCATCTGCAGTGATTTTTGAGCCCCAAACAATAAAGCCTCTCAGTTTCCATTGTTTTCTCCATCTATTTGTCTTGCAGTGATGGAACCAGATGCCATGATCATAGTTTCCTGAATGTTGAGTTTTAAGCCAACTTTTTCACTCTTCTCTTTCTCTTTCCTCAAGAAGCTCTTTAGTTCTTCTTCACTTTCTGCCATAAGGGTGGTGTTATCTGAGTATCTGAAGTTATTGATATTTCTCCCAGCAATCTTGATTACAGCTTGTGATTTATCCAGCCCAGCACTTTTCATGATGTACTCTGCATACGAGTTAACTAAGTGGGGTGACAATATACAGCTTTGATATACTCCTTTCCCAATTTTGAACCAACCCATCATTCCATGTTCACTCCTACTTGTTGCTTCTTGACTTGCATACAGATTTCTCAGGAGGCAGGTAAGGTGGTCTGGTATTCCCGTCTCTAAAAATTTTCCACAGTTTGTTGTGATCCACACAGTCAAAGGCTTTGGTGTTAATAAAGCAGAAGTAGATGCTTTACTGTAACTCTTTTGCTTTTTTGATGTTCCAACAGATGTTGGCAATTTGATCTCTGGTTCCTCTGCCTTTTCTAAATCCAGCTTGAACATCTGGAAGTTCACGGTTCATGTGTTGCTGAAGCCTGGCTTGGAGAATTTTGAGCATTACTTTGCTAGCATGTGAGATGAGTTCAATTTGAGCATTTCTTGGCATTGCCTTTCTTTGGGATTTGAATGAAAACTGACCTTTTCCAGTCCTGTGGCCACTGCTGAGGTTTCCAAATTTGCTGGCATATTGAGTGCAGCACTTTCACAACATCATCTTTTAGGATTTGAAATCCTAAAAGATTTGAAATCCTGTCCAACTCTTTGTGACCCCGTGGAATATACAGTTCATGGAGTTCTCCGGGTCAGAATACTGGAGGGGGTAGCTTTTTCCCTTCTTCAGTGGATCTTCTCAACCCGGGAATCTAACCACGGTGTCCTGCATTGCAGGCAGATTCTTTACCAGCTAAGCTATGAGGGAAGCCCCACTAAGTATGTATTATGTAGCATAAATCTATGTTCTTAATCTTCGTTGTATTGATTTATTTTTGTTCTGCCCGTAGTCTGAATTCCCAATCGGGAAAGAAGACTCCTCGAGACAATGCAACTTGCAATAGGGGAATTTATTACTGACTCGAGCCAGGGCCTCCCGCCCTCACCAAGTATGTGAGGAAGAAAAGGCCCCGAGCCCCAGTTCTCTTGGGTATTTATTAGGTCAAAAAAGCAGCAGGTAGTTGGCGCAAGCGGATTGGTTACACAGTTGCAAGGTAATTTTTGTTGGCCCAATCCTTCGTGGGCTTTCAGCTTTCCCCTGATAGGTTCCCTTTTTCTTGCTAGGTGTATGTTGATTGGCTGGCTCCAGGTGGCCTGATAATTATGTTACCCTGGAAAACCAAGCCTACTCCTAATCTAGGCTGCCTGTCATGGCGTTAGCCGTGACAGTCTCACAATTTTCTAATAGCTTTATTTGAGATACAATTCTTATAACAACGTGTTTTGCAGTGGGTTTTGTTTTTATTATTTTTTTTCTTTCTAGAGGTTAGAAATGGTCCTAAGGGTATTTGATATTTTTATCATATAATTGCTATCAATTTTAAATCTTTATTTTAAATTTGTTTTTGTTATTTTATAGAAACAAAAATTATTTTTGCCTATGCACTTTGCATGCAAAACATAACCTATACTCTAACCAATTCTAATATTCCATGTGTAGATTTTTTCAGACATTTTATGCATTTGCAAACATGAAGATTTTCTTTCTTCCTTTTCGATACTTACTGCACTGTTTCTTTCCCATGTTATTATGCAAAATTTAGGACTTCCGGTACAACACTGAATACAGGTGGGGATATTGTGTACATACATTTCTCATTTCAAATCTCAAGTGGGATGATTCAATGTAACCATAGTTTTAGGATATATCTTTTATCAAGTTGAGATATTTCTCTCATGGTACATTTGCTAAATCTTGTTTTATCAGACATGATTGATTTTATCAGTTGTTTTGGAATAAGGTGATAATCAAATCCTATCCTATCATAGTATTCTATGACATGAATGTACCATTCATCTATTGTTTGACACTGATTTTTCTTTCACCCAGTTTTGGCCAATAACAATAAAGCTTCAATGAAAATTGCATATAGACTTTTATATGAATATAAATTTTCATTTCTATGGGACAAATGCACAGAAAAGTGATTGTTGGGTCATATCTTAAGTATATCTTCAAGTTTTAAAGAAACTGCTAAAGTATTAAAGCTGTACTATTAACCCTCCATATATGAAAGAATCTTTGTATCTTCACTAGCATTTGATAGTGTCATCATTTTTATTTTGACTATTGTAATAATTGTATAGTAATATCTCTTTGTGTGCTTATTTGCATCTTCCTAATTTCTCATGGTGTGAACATATTCTCACATGTTTATTTGCCATTAGATATGGTTTTCCATATCTTTTGCCATTTCTAAATGTATTGCCTCCTTTTGCTTAACTCTTGATTTCAATAATTTAAAAAATACATTATTGATTCAAGTCTTTGGTCTGCTTTTCAGTTTGCAAATGTTTTCTTCCATTCTGTAACTTATGTTTTCATTCTCCTTACTGTGTCTTTTGAAGAACAAACATGTTACTTATGAGGAAATTCAGTTTATCAAATATTTTCTTTTATTGCTTGTTTTTTTCTTTTTTTTTTTTTTGTGTGTGTGTGAGACAATTCTAAGGACTGTTCAGCAAGTGCCCTTCCAGAATTTTTTCTAAAAATTTTCTATGCATTATAGAAATTATTATAGTCTTGTTTTACTTTCAAGAACATGATCCATTTTAAATTAACTTCTGTATAAGTTGTTGAATTTAGGTTCAGGTTTATTTTTTGTGTCAGATATCTAATTGCTCCAGGAGTACTTGTTGAAAGTGCAATTCATCTCCCACTTAATTTCTTTTGCACCTTCGCCAAAATTCATTTGGATATAGTTGTATGGGCCCATTTATCAGTTTGCTAATCTATTCCATTAACCCATGTGTTTATGCCTCTACCAACACCACACTTTTTTGATTACTATAGTTAATAATATATTGTATGCCATAACATTAGGCAGAATGATTCCTCACCTTATATTATTTTTTAAGATTGTTTTAGCTATTTTAGGGGATATGCATTTCCATATTCCATATTGTGAGCCCTAATAATTATTGTTGTTTTTTTTCCCTTTTTTGCCATGCAAGTGCCTGGCCTGACAAACTTTGACAGCTGCAGCAGGCATCGATTTCTACGAGACAATCCACTTCAAAGATGGCTATCTCCAAAACACACTTTGCCAGCAACAGGACTAGATGAATGTCCAGACTGCCTTGTCAAATGGAAAGTTCTTTATTTTAGAAATCTTGGTGGATTTCAATAACTAGTCATTCGGGCTACTCTCTTTCTTTTTCTCTCTTCACACATTTCAAATTCCTGCTCTTTCATTTTAAACTTCCTGATAAAGTGGGAGTCCTTGAAGCCCTAGACCTCACCCTGATCCCAATTAAAGCAGAACCTCAGCCCCCTGTTTTCTTTCTCTCTCTCTACCCTGAAACATTGCTATGTGGCCCCAGTTGTGCTGTGCAATTTCCAGGTCTTGTAAATAATAAACCTCTATTTTTTTTTTTTTTTCAAAGTTTCCCTTTGGTTTTGGCTGAAGGGTGTCTTTTAATCATAATAAAACCTACAAAGGCCTGTCCAATCACAACTTTGATTATTGACAGGCTGAAACTGGCACAAAATAATTTGCATATCTGGAAGGATTGCATGATTGTCTCTGACAACCAAAGAGAAAGCCTTTTAACTGCAACTTGCTTACTAACCACCTAACTCAGATGGGCAACACACCATCTGGGAAAGGAGCACTGCTTGCTGAGGGTCTGTTGTGTTGCTATGGGCTTTGTCATATGGCTCCTGTTATGTGTGCCTGGGATCTCCCTCCAGAAATGTCATGGCTACCAAAATAATACAATAATCTCTCCAGAGCAATGTGATCAAGGCCATATGATGATGATTAGACCACTAATTTTAAACACCTTAGTTAAAGTGTTAGGCGCTCAGTCGTGTCCAACTTTTGCGACTCCATGGGCCCACCAGGCTCCTCTGTCCATAGAATTCTCAAGGCAAGAATACTGGAGTGGGTTGCCTTTCCTTTCTCCAGGAAATCTCCCCTACCCAGGGATCAAACCCTAGTCTCCTACATTTCAAGCAGATTCTTTACTGTCTGAGCCATCAGGGAAACCCTCAATTTACTATTAATGTGTGTAAAGGTCCTCCACACTTCCAGGCCAAACACAGCTAAAAAGGTGAATTGGATCACATGTCTATTGCTGTTGCCCAAGAAGAGGCTTGGACGTAAAGAAAGGCATGAGGAAAGGAAGGGATTCCTACAGGCTAGGAGGATGTGAGACCTCTCCTGCAACTAGAGTGGTTAGTCATGCTGAGACTCTGTGTCTTAACCCAGAAGAGTGAAATAGTCTGCAACTAGAAATCAATGGCATCACCAGAAGGAAATACTGCAGTGGCCTATGGCCTCTGTGTCACCACTACACTCACTACTGTTGCTCTTCATTCCCTAAAATTAGGGGATATTGTGAACCCAATACCTGGTATGATGTTACTAAAAAAATTAATGGATAAATATAAATGTTCTGAACATCTGGTGCCAGTACCTCTTAAGAACCCTGCAGAGGTACTTTAGTTCCTTGATAAATGCAAAATCCCCTGGGAGCTTCCTGTGTGTTATTCAATGTCATGTATACCAATATGCCAAGACTCTGGTATTACACAGCAGAAACCTAGGAGCTTTTCCCAAAGATTCTATGTGTATTGTGTTAATGGAAGCAGACTCCGATACAATCCTAGATCGATCTCTTGAGACACCCTGGAAAGAAAAGCAGACACTTATGAAGAAGGCTTACAGTGATGCCATCCAACGTTGCTTGTTATAACACATGAGATTAGGTTAACAGGAGAAAATAAAGAAGTAGAAACTAAGATCAGAAACCATACCTTAATTGAAATTGAAACTTTTATTAAATATTTTATGCACCAGAAAAGAAAAAGGGAAACTAACTGACTGTTGGGGTGTTTTTTAGTTTTTTGCTTGGAATAGGCTCTGAATTGTTATTCACAGGTGCCAAAATGCATCAGCTGATCAGTATCTCTAAAGTCCTTAAATTTTGTAACTTAAAAAAAAAAAATCATCTGGGCTCTATGCTTGGTGATTCCAAAATATCACAAGTCCTAAGTCCCCTTGTCTTCCCACTGAAAGGAACAGAGCCAAGAAACCTGCTTTATGAGGTGGCTCTCCCACTAAAGGAAAACCTGACAGGGTTATCTAGGACCCCAGTGAGACGGAAAAGGGGGAAAGACAAGTCAAATATCCCTAAAGCCACCAATATTTATACCAGAGTCCTCCCTCCCCTCACTTGGATGTTTATTGACTCTGCTTATCCTTCCATCACTCTCATCACTGCTAAGGCTCAAAGTGAGTGGAAAACCTTAAGAGGAATCTCATGTTCTGCTGCTTAAAATCGGCATGATTCAATGGGTTTATCATTTCCATGACCATAGTGATCCAAATGAACTTCTCTTCTTCCCTGAAGAGGCCCCATTTGACCTTGAGTCCAGAGGATTATTTTTGCAGGACATTTCCCTAATTATAGGGCAGCCTGATTACATTATACTGGAATTGCCAAAACCTTCTGAAAGTCACTAAAACTCCTCAGAAAAAGACATATATTCTTTCTCTGTCCTTTGAAGTCCTAAATCTTACCCTGTTTTGGAAAGTATAACACCACAGGAGGTAACTAAAGCTTTCCTGAGAGTGCAGAGAAAAGAAAAGAGAGAACTTTCAAAATACAAGTTGCTAAAAGAACTCTCTTGCCCAAATTCTAAACCACAGTTTCCTTAATTTGTTCTTTGTCAAGAACACATGTAAGTCTTAAAAATCTTCTTCAAAAAGGGTAAAATATTTTAGCTCTTTGAGAAGGAAAACTTAACATTATGTTTGTCATTTGTAAACTAGTGATTTTTATATTGTTATACGAATTCATGACTAAAAAATTTAAATGAAAGTTATAGGGTCTCTCTTTGTGCCTATGTGATATTTATGCATGTCTGCAGATGTATGCTGTATATAAGTAATTTTTTTCCCCTGTTTATGTCTCTCTACCTCCAGAAGATATTGCCAAAATTGATTTGTAACAGAGCTCTAATTAATTGCTTTTAAAATTAGTGCTTATTCTGTTTATAATAGCCAGGACATGGAAGTAACCTAGATGCCCATCAGCAGACGAATGGATAAGAAAGCTGTGGTACATATACACAATGGAATATTACTCAGCCATTAAAAAGAATACATTTGAATCAGTTCCACTGAGATGGATGAAACTGGAGCCCATTATACAGAGTGAAGTAAGCCAGAAAGATAAACACCAATACAGTATACTAATGCATATATATGGAATTTAAAAGGTGGTAACGATAACCCTATATGCAAGACAGAAAAAGAGATACAGATGTATAGAACAGACTTTTGGACTCTATAGGAGAAGGCGAGGGTGGGATGATCTGAGAGAACAGCATCAAAACATGTATATTATCAAGTATGAAACAGATCGCCAGTCCAGGTTGGATGCATGAGACAAGTGCTAGGGGCTGGTGCACTGGGATGACCCAGAGGGATGGGATGGGGAGGGAGGTGGGAGGGGGTTCAGGATGGGGAACACATGTAAATCCATGGCTGATTCATATCAATGTATGGCAAAAACCACTACAATATTGTAAAGTAATTAGCCTCCAACTAATAAAAATAAATGAAAAAATATTAAAAAATTTAAAAAAAATAAAATTAGTGTTCATTAATAAAGCCAGAAATACAATAAAAACTAACACAAATGTTTTTCCAAGTTCACATGGTCAAGGAAAATTTTTTGTAAACATAAACTAGCTGGTTTGTTAATTTAATTAATACTGACATGTCTTTAAATTTATCAACATTAAGTATGATACTTTTAGTCTACTAGATTTACTAACGTCAACTAAGCTCACCCTCTTTATTATCAAGTCTTTTATTACTTAAGTAAGCCTAGTCTTTGTGATATTAAAAGCTGAGTTCTGCTTATATCTATTCAACTTTCTATATTTTCCTGTGAAGTCTTTGACACTTTGATAAAATAGATATTGTTTCACAGTGACCTGTGTCCTATATGACCAAGTGTTTTAAAACCTTTTAAACATATTTTTAAAAAATCTTTTAAATATTTTTGATGAATTTCATCCAAATCAAATTCTCAATGAAATCTTATTGACTGACAAATGACTTTGCGGTTTTCCAGAGGGCCTCTGAAATACCTCAAAGATTTGTTCCTTCTCCTAATAAAAGAGAGATGGTAAACTAATTAGGAATACATATTTGGTATGTTAAATTACTCAGGAAGCATTGGAAAATAAGGAATAATAAATCTTCTTAGGTTATATTATATTGATAAAAGTTAATAATATAAATGTTCTAGAAATTTATGAAATTCCTGAAGCCTGGTATGTCCTGGTATAATGTTATAAGTCATAATTCTAATTATTATCATAAAATGCTTATGTCACAGAAATAAGGAAAATTCCTTGTCAATTGCATTGTGATAAGCCATAATCAGATCTTTAATCATGACTCTTTTTAAGTTTTTTGTCATTTGCAGTTATTGTTTTACTCTGATGTTTTACAAAAGTATTACTGCAAAAATGTTTCCTATTCAAGGAAATTTATGGAAAGGACCTTTGACAAATGTTTTCAGTTTCAGTTCAGTCACTCAGTCATGTCCAGCTCTTTGAGACTCCATGAACTGCAACAGACCAGGCCTCCCTGTCCTTCACCAACTCCCGGAGTTTATCCAAACTCATGTCCATTGAGTCGGTGATGCCATCAAACCATCTCATCCTCTGTAGTCCCCTTCTCCTCATGCCCTGAATCGTTCCCAGCATCAGGGTCCCTTCAAATGAGTCAGTTCTTTGCATCAGGTGGCCAAAGTATTGGAGTTTCAGCTTCAACATCAGTCCTTCCAATGAATATTCAGGACTGATCTCCTTTAGTATGGACTGATTGGATCTCCTTGCTGTCCAAGGGACTATCAAGAGTCTTCTCCAACACCACAGTTCAAAAGCATCACCTGTTCAGTGCTCAACTTTCTTTATAGTCCAATTCTCACATACATACATGACTACTGGAAAAACCATAGCTTTGACTAGATGGACTTTTGTTGGCAAAGTAAGGTCTCTGCTTTTTAATGTGCTGTGTAGGTTGGTCATAACTTTCCTTCCAAGGAGTAAACATTTTTTAATTTCGTGGCTGCAATCACCATCTGCAGTGATTTTGGAGCCCCCGAAAAATAAAGTTAGCCACTCTTTCCCCATCTATTTGCCATGAAGTGATGGGACTGAATGCCATGATCTTAGTTTTCTGAATGCTGAGTTTTAAGCCAACTTTTTCACTCTCCTCTTTCACTTTCATCAAGAGTCTTTTTAGTTCTTCACTTTCTGCCACAAGGGTGATGTCATCTGCATATCTGAGGTTACTGATATTTCTCCTGACAATCTTGATTCTAGCTTATGCTTCTTCCAGCCCAACATTTCTCATGATGTACTCTACATATAAGTTAAATAAGCAGGATGACAATATACAGCCTTGACGTACTTCTTTTCCTATTTGGAACCAGTTCCATGTCCAGTTCTAATTGTTGCTTCCTGACCAGCATACAGGTTTCTCAAGAGGCAGATCAGGTGGTCTGGTATTCTCATCTCTTTCAGAATTTTCCACAGTTTACTGTGATCCACACAGTCAAAGGTTTTGGCATAGTCAATAAGGCCAAAATATATGTTTTTTTTTTTTTTCTGGAACTTTCCTGCTTTTCCGATGATCCAGTGGATGTTGGCAATTTGATCTCTCTTTCTTCTGCCTTTTGTAAAACCAGCTTGAACACCTGGAAGATAACAGTTCATGCATTGCTGACACCTAGCTTGGAGAAATTTTGAGCATTACTTTACTAGAGTGTGAGATGAGTGCAATGGTGTGTTAGCATAAGCATTCTTTCGCTTTGCCTTTCTTTGGGATTTGAATGAAAACTGACCTTTTCCAGTCCTGTGGCAACTGCTGAGTTTTCCAAATTTGCTGGCATATCGAGTGCAGCACTTTCACAGCATCATCTTTTAGTATTTGAAATATCTCAACTGGAATTCCATCATCTCCACTAGCTTTGTTCATAGTGATGCTTCCTAAGGCCCTCTTAAATTCACATTCCAGGATGTCTGGCTCTAGGTGACTGATCACACCATTGTCATTTTATGAGTCATGAAGGTCTTTTTTGTACAGTTCTTCTGTGTATTCTTGCCACCTCTTCTTAATATCTTCTGCTTCTGTTAGGTCCATACCATTTCTGTCCTTTATTGAGCCCATCTTTGCATGAAATATTCTCTTGGTATCTCTAATTTTCTTGAAGAGGTCTCTGGTCTTTCCCATTTTGTTGTATTCCTCTATTTCTTTGCATTGATTGCTGAGGAAGGCTTTCTTATCTCTCCTTGCTATTCTTTGTAACTCTGAATTCAAATGGGTCTATCTTTTCTTTTCTCCTTTGCTTTTCACTTCTCTTTTTTTCACAGCTATTTGTAAGGCCTCCTCAGACAGCCATTTTACTTTTCTTGCATTTCTTTTTCTTGGGAATGGTCTTGATCTCTGTCTCCTGTACAGTGTCCCGAAGTTCCATCCATAAATCATCAGGCACTCTATCAGATCTAGTCCCTTAAATCTATTTCTCACATCCACTGTGTAATCATAAGGGATTTTATTTAGGTCATACCTGAATGGTCTAGTGGTTTTCCCCTCTTTCTTCAAGTTAATTCTGAATTTGGCAATAAGCAGTTCATGATCTGAGCCACAGTCAGCTCCCAGTCTTGTTTTTGCTGACTGTATAGAGCTTCTCCATCTTTGGCTGCAAAGGGTATAGTCAATCTGATTTTGGTGCTGGCCATCTTGTGATGTCCATGTGTAGAGTTTTCTCTTGTGTTGTTGGAAGATGGTATTTGCTATGACAGTGCATTCTCTTGACAAAACAATATTAGCTTTTGCCCTGCTTCATTCCGTACTCCAAGGCCAAATCTTCCTGTTACTCCATGTGTTTCTTACTTCCTACTTTTGCATTCCCATCCCCTATAATGAAAATGAAATCGTTTTTGGCTATTAGTTCTAGAAAGTCTTATAGGTCGTCATAGAACTGTTCAGCTTTAGTTTCTTAAGCATTACTGGTCAGGGCTTAGACTTGGATTACCGTGATATTGGATGCTTTGCCTTGGAAACGAACAGAGATCATTCTGGCATTCTGGAGATTGTGTCCAAGTACTGCAATTTGGACTCTTTTGTTGACTATGATGGCTACTCCATTTCTTCTAAGGGATTCCTGCCCTCAGTAGTGTATATAATGGTCATCTGAGTTAAATTCACCCGTTCCAGTCCATCTTAGTTCGTTGATTCCCAGGATGTCGACGTTCACTCTTGCCATCTCCTGTTTGACCACTTCCAATTTGCCTTGATTCATGGACCTCACATTCCAGGTTCCTATGCAATATTGCTCTTTACAGCTTCCAACCTTGCTTCTATCACCAGTCACACCAACAACTGGGTGTTGTTTTTGCTTTGGCTCCATCCCTTCATTCTTTCTGGAGTTATTTCTCCACTGATCTCCAGTAGCATATTGGGCACCTACTGACCTGGGCGGGGGGTTTCAATCTTTCAGTGTCCCATCTTTTTGCCTTTTCATACTGTTCATGGGGTTCTCAAGGCAAGAATACAGACGTGGTTTGTCATTCCCTTCTCCAGTTGACCACATGCTGTCAGACCTGTCTACCATGACCATCCATCTTAGGTGGCCCCCCACGGCATGGCTTAATTTCATTGAGTTATACAAGGCTGTGGTCCATGTGATCAGACTGGCTAGTTTTCCGTGATTGTGGTTTCAGTCTGTCTGCCTTCTGATGCCCTCTCTTAGTGCCTACCATCTTACTTGGGTTTCTCTTACCTTAGACGTGACAAATGTAGAATTCCGATCACCTTAAGATCACAAAGCTAAATTGTGTAAGAATTTACAGATCTCTAAGGAAAGGCTTGAATTATAAAACTGCTAACAAAAGATCAAGATCAACATGGATTAGTTACATGGGACTGAATGAATGAACAGGTGAGAATAATTAATAACGTTTTTTGGTAACTTTTTTGTTTTATTGCTGGTTCTCTTGTTTTGCTTTTCCACATTTTAGGACACCTTTTTTTGTCTTTTCTCTAAAGCTATCAACAATTTGATAAGGTTTACTTTTGTGAAGAAAGAAGAAACAGTTACTGTTTCTCCTTACCTGATCTACCCAGAATTGAGAAAGTCCCAGTCAATATCTTTTATTTTTGTGGCAATATAGTTACTTGAATAAATTAAATAAGCATCTGCTCTTCTTGTAGCAAGACACAACTGGGAAGATTAATTTTATTAACAAAAGTTTGACTGGAATGTTGGCTTTGAGAGAAACATGCATAGACTCAGATATAACCAGACAGTTTGAGCAACTAAAATTAATTTTATGGAGCCAATAAAGCCCATTGGGTGAAGATCCTGATAGCATGATTACAAAGTTTCCAGTAGCACTACCAGATGAATAAGAAGATTGCTTCTTAGCAGGTCCAGCGTTCCCTTTCCTCCACACCCTCTCCAGTATTTATTGTTCGCTGATTATTTGTTGATGGTCATTCTGACCAGTGTGAGGAGATATTTCACTGTAGTTTTATTTACATTTCTCTAATAATGAACAATGTTGAACATCCTTTCATGTGTTTGTTAGTCATTTGTATGTCTTCTTCGGAGAAATGTCTGTTTAGGTCTTCTGCCCACTTTTTTGACAGGGTTGTTTATTTTTCTGGTATTGAGGTGCATGATGGAAAAAGACAGAAAGCCCAGAGATAAACCCACACACTTATGGGTTCCTCATCTTTGACAAAGGAGGCAAGAATATACAATGGAGAAAATATAGTCTCTTCAAAAAATGGTGCTGGGAAAACTGGACAGCTATGTGTAAAAGAATGAAATTAGAATAGTTCTTAATACCATTAACAAAGATAAACTAAAAATGTATTAAAGACCTCAATTTAAGACCAGAAACTATAAAATTCTTGGAGGAAAATATAGGCAGGACACTCTGTGGCAGTAAATCACAGAAAGATCCTCTATGACCCATTCCTAGAATAATGGAAATTAAAAATAAATAAATAAATAAATAAATAAACAAGTGGGACCTATTTAAACTTAAAAAGCTTTTGTACAGCTTAGGAAACTATAAATAACATGAAAAGACAACCTTCAGAATGGGAGAAAGTAATAACAAATGAAACAAATGACAAAGGATTAATCTCCAAAATATACAAGCATCTCCTGCAACTTAGTGCCTGCTGCATTTTAAACTTGCTACTGCTTCCTTAGCTACTCTGAGTTTTCCAACTGTGTTTAAGTGCTGTCACAATTCTATCTTCTAAAGCAGAGGTCACGAACTGGGGTCCAATGGACCAACTATGTCCAAAAGATTTATTAAATTGAGTGTTTAGGAAATCAGAAATATTTTATTTACTTTTCAAATAAAAATCCTGATTTCCAGTTTCTACAATAATCTATCATCAACTGACCTGAATTCTCTCTCATATAAAATAAATTGGCTGGGACTAAAAAGAGCCTGTGGCCCAGATGGTAAAGCATCTGCTTACAATGCGAGAGACCTGAGTTCGATCCCTGGGTCAGGAAGATCCTCTGGAGAAGGAAATGTCAACCCACTCCAGTACTCTTGCCTGGAAAATCCCATGGACGGAGGAGCCCTGTAGTCTACAGTCCATGGGGTCACAAAGAGTTGGATATGGCTGAGCCACTTCACTTTACTTCAAAAACAGCTTGCCCTCTTTAGAAAATACATTTGTTATCTTTAGACTCTCCCTCAGTACCTATTATCTCTTTAGAAACTGAGACAAAGTCAGCTTAGATTTATTTCTGGTTCATGATATCATGTACCCCTGAACATATTTGAGTTTATAAGACTTGGATATAAGACCCTCTGGAGAAAGTAGTGATGAATTATGGACAAAGGAAAAGTATGGTATATGACGAGGAGAGTATAAGAAAGGGGTCATGAAAACAGCAAAGGAAGGAGACACATCTGAGTTTTATAAGTTTTCCCTCTTCTCTTCCAAACATGTACACTTCTGTCTCTGCTTCCTCTGTGTTCACATTATGTCACTGATCTCAAGGATAAGTTTTATTTTTTATTTTTTCCCATCTTTTTAAATTTATGTTTATTATATATTGGAGTACAGTTGATTTGCAAAGTTGTGTTAGTTTCAAGTGTACAACAGTGACCCAGTTATACATATATTCATTTTTTAATATTCTTTCCCCATATAGATTATTATAGAATATTTAGTAGAGTTTCCTGTGCTGTACAGGAGGTTCTTGATGATTATTTTATATATAGTAGTGTATTTTTATGTTAACCCCAAACTCCTAATTTATCCACCCCCACCTATGTTTCCCCTTTGGTAACCATAAGTTCACTTTCAAAGTCTGTGAATCTGTTTCTGGTCTGTAAATAAGTTCATTTCTATCTTTCTAAAATAAGATTTTTAAAATCCGTGTACCTATGGACACCTAATCTTTGGTAATGGAGCAAAAATACCCAATGGAGAAAAGACACTCTCTTTCAATAAGTGGTGCTGGGAAAACTGGGCAGCCATATGTAAAGTAATGAAATTAGAACACTTTCTAACACCATACACAAAAATAAACTCAAAATGGATTAAAGATCTAAATGTAAGACCAAACTATAAAACTCTAAGAGGAAAACATAGACAGAAAACTCTATGACATAAATCACAGCAAGATCCTCTATTACCCACCTCCTAGAGTAATGGGGGGGGGGGATAAACATGTGGGACCTAATTAAACTTAAAAGCTTTTGTACAGCTTTGGAAACTATAAATATGGTGAAAAGACAATCCTCAGAATGGGAGAAAATAACAGTAAATGAAACAACTGATGAAGAACTAATCTCCAAAATACAAAAGCAGCACATGAAGCTGAATACCAGAAAAACAAACAACCCAATCAAAAAGTGGGCAAAAGACTTAAGCAGACATTTCTCCAAAGAAGATATACAGGTGGCCAATAAACACATGAAAAGAGTTTAGCATCATTATTGTTGTTCAGTCGCCCAGTCGTATCCAACTATGCAACCCCATGGATGGCAGCACGTCAGGCCTCCCTGTCCCTCACCATCTCTAGGAGTTTGCTCAAGTTCATATCCATCAGTGATACCATTCAGCCATCTCATCCTTGGGCACCCTCTTTTCCTTCTGCCCTCAATCTTTCGCAGCATCAGTAATGTCTCTGTTTTTCAACACACTGTCTAGGTTTGCCATCACTTTTCTGTAAAGAAGTAATCTCTGTGGGAGAAGGCGAGGGTGGGATGTTTTGAGAGAACAGCATGTATATTACTTATAGGGAAACAGATCACCAGCCCAGGTGGGATGCATGAGACAAGTGCTTGGGCCTGGTGCACTGGGAAGACCCAGAGGAATCGGGTGGAGAGGGAGGTGGGAGGGGGGATTGGGATGGGGAACACATGTAACTCCATGGCTGATTCATGTCAATGTATGACAAAACCCACTGCAATGTTGTGAGGTAATTAGCCTTCAACTAATAAAAATAAATGAAAAAAAAAAAAAAAAAAAAGAAGAAGAAGTAATCTAATTTCATGGCTGAAGTCACCATCTGCAGTGATTACAGAGCTGAAGAACAGGAAATCTATCATGACTTCCACATTTTCCCCTTCTATTTGCCATGAAGTAATGGGGCCAGATGCCAGAATCTTAGTTTTTTTTTCTTTTTTTTAATAGTTTTAAGCCCGCATGTCACTAATTATTAGAAAAATGCAAAGCAAAACTATGATGAGGTATCATCCCACACTGGTCAGAATAGTCATTATAAAAAAATCTACAAACAATAAATGTTGGAGAGGGTGTGGAGAAAAGGGAACGCTCTTGAATTGTTGGTGGCATTGCAAATTGATACACCCACAATGGAGAACAGTTTGAATAGTCCTTAAAAACCTAGGAATAAAACTACCATATGGGAGAGGCGGTCCTAAGATGGAAAAGGAATAGGACAGGAAGACCACTTTCTCCCTTACAAATTCATCAAAAGATCATTTGAACCCTGAGCAACTTCCACAAAACAACTTCTGAAGCCTGGTGGAGGACACCAGGCACCCAGAAAGTCTGGCCATTCTCTTCAGAAGGAGGAAGGACCAAATATAAAAGACAAAAAGAGAGACAAAAGTGTTAGGGACAGAGACTCATCCCGGGGAGGGAGTTTTGAAGGAGGAGAAGTTTCCAAACACCAGGAAACCCTCTCACCGGCAGGTCTGTGGGGAGTTTTGGAATCTCAGAGGGCAATATAACTGGGAGGAAAACACACACACACACACACACACACACACACACACACACACACAGAATATACACATAACCAAAACTCCCAGTGGAAAAGTAGCCCAGAGGCTCGCGTCCGCCACCAGCGAGTGGGGGCTGAGCAGGGAGGTGCAAGTTGCATGTTTAGGGTAAGGACCGGACCTGAATGCTCTGAGGATAATCTGAGGGAGTTAATGTGAGATATCAACCCAAACTGTGGGATAGCCAGAGAGAAAAAAAAGAGAGAGAGAGAGAACTTTGCCATGAAAAGTTCTAACCTGAAGCGCAGCCTGGCCTGCTCACAGAACAAAGGATTAAGCGAATACCAGAGGAGAGCTAGCCAGCTGTGGGCTAGTTCACCCCCCTGCTGGAGGCATAGAGGCAGGCAGGCGACAGCCAGAGCCTGAAGGCAAGGGGCAATCTCGGCCCTAGAGACCGCATCCTCCACTAAATTGTGAGCAGGCTCCCAGTTGCTAACCAAGTCTTCTTGGGATCCTGGACAGTTTTTGACATCTGCCAGGAGGGTCACAGCCAGAGATCAGCTCCCCAGAGGAGACACACGGCACACCTGAGAAGGTGCTCTCACTGTGCACCCAGAAAACCAAGCAACTGGGACCGGGGAGGTGTTTAAGACCTGGGACAGTGCACCCATCAAGCACGTGGTCGCCTGAGCTGCTGAGACCTGGGAAGGGCACAAAACGCATGCCCAACTGAGTCTGCACATTTGTGGAGTACCCAAGAACCTGAACCTGAGCAGCTTAGACCTGGGAAGTGACCGAAACCCAGGGCCTGCTTTGGACAGCACCCCCACAGAGCAACCTGGAGCCTGAACAGTGTAGACAGGGAAAGCACATGCACTGTGAGCGGGGGCAAACCCAGTGTGGTCCAGACACTGCTAGCATTCCCCAAACACACCAGTGATCTTTCTTTGCAGTGTTCCTTACTCCCCACAGCACAACTGAACAAGTAAGCCTAAATAAATGACCACTTTCGACCCCTTGTATCAGTGCATAAATAAGTAACTGAAGAGATTTTCAAACAAAGGAATCAAAAGAAGAAGAAGAGGGAACCGCTCTGGAAGTGACAGGTGCAACAGATTAAAACCCTGTAGTTAGCATTGACTAAGCATTGGAAGAGGGCAATAGACCTTGAGAAGAAATACAAGCTGGAAGAAAGAACAATCTGAAACTGAACTGACCCAACACTGCCCTCAACAGCTCCAGAGAAATTCCTAGATGCATTTTAACTATTATTATTTTTTTTAATTAATTAATTTATTTTTTCAGTGGGTTTTGTCATACATTGACATGAATCAGCAATAGATTTACACGTATTCCCCATCCCGATCCCCCCTCCCCCCTCCCTCTCCACCCGATTCCTCTGGGTCTTCCCAGTGCACCAGGTTCGAGCACTTGTCTCATGCATCCCACCTGGGCTGGAGCCCATTATACAGAGTGAAGTAAGCCAGAAAGATAAAGAACATTACAGCATACTAACACATATATGTGGAATTTAGAAAGATGGTAATGACAACCCTATATGCAAAACAGAAAAAGAGACACAGAAGTACAGAACAGACTTTTGAACTCTGTGGGAGAAGGTGAGGGTGGGATGTTGCAAAAGAACAGCATGTATATTATCTATTATTATTTTTAAATTATTTTATTTTTAAGTTCTTTATTACTCCTTTAATTTTCATTTTTATAACCTACTATTACCTTGCATAAAAGACCCTATTTTTAAAGCAAATTTCATATATATATATATATATATATATATATATATATATATGATAATTTTTGTGATGGTTTTGTTTTATATTTTTAATATTGCATGTTTCAGAGTCTAACCTCTAATCTAGATTTTTAATCTCTGCTTTTTGATATTTGTTATCAATTTTGTACATTTGAGAATCTAATCTTTAGTACCCATTTTTGCTTAGGGGTGTGATTACTGGCTTGATTGCTCTCTCAAATTGTGACTCTCCTTTCTCTCCCTAGGTCACCTCTATCTCCTCCCCCGCCCTTCTCTCTTCTACTTAACTGTGTGAATCCCTCTGGGTGTTCAGGCTGTGGAGAACACTTAGGGAATTGATTAATGGCTAGAATGCTCTCTGCCCTTTTGATTCCCCTTCTTTTCCTCCCAGTCACCTCTATCTCCCTTTTCCCTCTTCTCTTCTCCATGTAATGCTGTGAACCTCTTTCGTAGTCCTTCAAGGCTGAGAATCTTTTCACTATTAACCTAGATGTTTTACCATCTGTGTTGTATGGATGGAGAAGTCTTGAGGCTACTGTAAGAATTAGTCTGAAAGCCAGAGGCAGGGGGCTGAAATCCAAAACATTAGAACACCAGAAAACCTCTGACTCCAGGGAACATGAATTGACAAGAGCTGAAGCAAAAGCCTCCATACCTACATTGAAACCAAGCTCCGCCCAAGAGCCAACAAGTTCCAGAGCAAGACATATCACAGTAATTCTCCAGCAACACAGGAGCATAGACCTGAGCATTAAAATACAGGCTGCCCAAAGTCACACCAAACCCATAGACACCTCAAAACTCACTGCTGGACACTTCATTGCACTCCATCTACCAGAACACTGATGCAAGCTTCCCTAACCAGGAAACCTTGACAAGCCAATAGTCCAACTCCACCCACAGAGAGCAACCTCCACAATAAAGAGGAACCACAAACTTCCAGCCGAGAAAAAGGTCACCCTAAACACAGCAATCTAAACAGAATGAAAAGGTAGAGAAATATTCAGCAGGTAAAGGAATATGATAAATGCCCAACAAATTAAACAAAAGAGGAGATAGGGAGTATACCTGAAAAAGAACTCAGAATAATGATAGTAAAGATGATCCAAAATCTTGAAAACAAAATGGAGTTACAGATAAATAGTCTGGAGACAAGGATTGAGAAGATGCAAGAAAAGTTTACCAAGGACATAGAAAAAATAAAAAAAAAGAATCAATCAATAATAAATAATGCAATAACTGAGATCAAAAGCAATCAGGAAGGAACCAACAATAAAAAAAACTGGGGCAGACAATAGAATAAATGAGGTGGAAGAGAGAATGGTGGAAATAATGAAGCAGAGAGGAAAAAAGAAAAAAGAATTAAAAGAAATGAGGACAATCTCAGAGGCAACTGGGACAATGTGAAACGCCCCAACATTTGAATCATAGGAGTCCCAGAAGAGGAAGACAAAAAGAAAGGCCAAGAGAAAATACTTGAGATAATAGTTAAAATTCCCTAAAATGGGGAAGGAGATAGCCAGCCAAGTCCAAGAGACCCAGAGAGTCCCAAAAAGGATAAACCCAATGCAAAACACCCCAAGACACATATTAATCAAATTAACAAAGATCAAACACAAAGAGCAAATATTAAAAGCAGCAAGGGGAAAGCAACAAATAACACACAAGGGGATTTCCATAATAATAATAGCTGATCTTTTACTAGAAACTCTTCAGGCCAGAAGGGAATGGCAGGACATACTTAAAGTCATGAAAGAGAAAAACCTACAACTCAGATTACTATAACCAGCAAAGAACTCATTCAAATACAAAGAAGAAATAAAAAATTTTACAGACAAGCAAAAGTTGAGAGAAATCAGCACCACCAAACCAGCTCTCCAACAAATGCTAAAGGATCTTCTCTAGACAGGAAACACAGAAAAGGTGTATAAACTCAAACTCAAAACAACAAAATAAATGGCAGTGGGATCATACTTATCAATAATTACCTTAAATGTAAATGGGTTGAATGCCCCAACCAAAAGACAAAGACTGACTGAATGGATACAAAAACAAGACCCCTATATATGCTGTCTACAAGAGACCCACCTCAAACCAAGGGACATACAGACTGAAAGTGAAGGGCTGGAAAAAGATATTTCACACAAATGGAGACCAAAATAAAGCAGGAATAGCAATACTCATATCAGACAAAATAAATTTTGAAATAAAAGCCTTGAGAAGAGACAAAGGAGGACATTACATAATGATCAAAAGATCAATCCAAGAAGATATAACAATTATAAATATATATGCACCCAACAGAACCACAATATGTCAGGCAAATGCTAACAAGTGTGAAAGGGGAAAGTAACAGTAACACAATAATAGTGGGAGACTTTAATATGCCACTTACACCTATAGATAGATCAACTAAACAGAAAATTAGCAAGGAAACATAAACTTTAAAGGGTGCAATGAACCAGTTACACCTAATTGATATTTATAGGATATTTCATCCCCAAAAAATGAATTTCACCTTTTTTTTTTTTTTTTTTTTTTTACATTTAAATATCCTTTATTTTAAAAAATTAACAAAACCTCAGACTGTCTTTACAGGCCTGACTTTCCATTTTTTGTAAATGGGGAAAAATATCCTCTGGGATCTTCTGTCACAAGTCTACTTTGCCATTTGAGTGCCCAGGTATGATCCTAGGGTCATAAAGTTCTGAAAAATTCTTCTTAGATTTACTTGTATATTTATCTCCTGGTACATCACCACAGCATCATGTGTTCATGCCCAAAAGCACCAAACAATTTCTTCTCATTTGGGATTTTTTTTTTTTAAATTTTTTTATTAGTTGGAGGCTAATTGCTTCACAACATTTCAGTGGGTTTTGTCATACATTGATATGAATCAGCCATAAATTTACACTTATTCCCCATCCCGATCCCCCCTCCCACCTCCCTCTCCACCCGATTCCTCTGGGTCTTCCCAGTGCACCAGGCCGGAGCACTTGTCTCATGCATCCCACCTGGGCTGGTGATCTGTTTCACCATAGATAGTATACATGCTGTTCTTTTGAAACATCCCACCCTCACCTTCTCCCTCAGAGTTCAAAAGTCTGTTCTGTATTTCTGTGTCTCTTTTTCTGTTTTGCATATAGGGTTATCGTTACCATCTTTCTAAATTCCATATATATGTGTTAGTATGCTGTAATGTTCTTTATCTTTCTGGCTTACTTCACTCTGTATAAGGGGCTCCAGTTTCATCCATCTCATTAGGACTGGTTCAAATGAATTCTTTTTGACGGCTGAGTAAAATTCCATGGTGTATATGTACCACAGCTTCCTTATCCATTCATCTGCTGATGGGCATCTAGGTTGCTTCCATGTCCTGGCTATTATAAACAGTGCTGCGATGAACATTGGGGTGCACGTGTCTCTTTCAGATCTGGTTTCCTCAGTGTGTATGCCCAGAAGTGGTATTGCTGGGTCATATGGCAGTTCTATTTCCAGTTTTTTAAGGAATCTCCACACTGTTTTCCATAGTGGCTGTACTAGTTTGCATTCCCACCAACAGTGTAAGAGGGTTCCCTTTTCTCCACAGCCTCTCCAGCATTTATTGCTTGTAGACTTTTGGATAGCAGCCATCCTGACTGGTGTGTAATGGTACCTCATTGTGGTTTTGATTTGCATTTCTCTAATAATGAGTGATGTTGAGCACCTTTTCATGTGTTTGTTAGCCATCTGTATGTCTTCTTTGGAGAAATGTCTGTTTAGTTCTCTGGCCCATTTTTTGATTGGGTCATTTATTTTTCTGGAATTGAGCTGCAGGAGTTGCTTGTATATTTTTGATATTAATCCTTTGTCTGTTTCTTCATTTGCTATTATTTTCTCCCAATCTGACGGCTGTCTTTTCACCTTACTTATAGTTTCTTTTGTAGTGCAAAAGCTTTTAAGTTTCATTAGATCCCATTTGTTTAGTTTTGCTTTTATTTCCAATATTCTGGGAGGTGGGTCATAGAGGATCTTGCTGTGATTTATGTCGGAGAGTGTTTTGCCTATGTTCTCCTCTAGGAGTTTTATAGTTTCTGGTCTTACATTTAGATCTTTAATCCATTTTGAGTTTATTTTTGTGTATGGTGTTAGAAAGTGTTCTAGTTTCATTCTTTTGCAAGTGGTTGACCAGTTTTCCCAGCACCACTTGTTAAAGAGGTTGTCTTTTTTCCATTGTATATCCTTGCCTCCTTTGTCAAAGATAAGGTGTCCATAGGTCTGTGGATTTATCTCTGGGCTTTCTATTCTGTTCCATTGGTCTATATTTCTGTCTTTGTGCCAGTACCACACTGTCTTGATGACTGTGGCTTTGTAGTAGAGTCTGAAGTCAGGCAGGTTGATTCCTCCAGTTCCATTCTTCTTTCTCAAGATTACTTTGGCTATTCGAGGTTTTTTGTATTTCCATACAAATTGTGAAATTCTTTGGTCTAGTTCTGTGAAAAATACCGTTGGTAACTTGATAGGGATTGCATTGAATCTATAGATTGCTTTGGGTAGAATAGCCATTTTGACAATATTGATTCTTCCAATCCATGAACACGGTATGTTTCTCCATCTGTTTGTGTCCTCTTTGATTTCTTTCATCAGTGTTTTATAGTTTTCTATGTATAGGTCTTTTGTTTCTTTAGGTAGATATACTCCTAAGTATTTTATTCTTTTTGTTGCAATGGTGAATGGTATTGTTTCCTTAATTTCTCTTTCTGTTTTTTCATTGTTCGTGTATAGGAATGCAAGGGATTTCTGTGTGTTAATTTTATATCCTGCAACTTTACTATATTCATTGATTAGCTCTAGTAATTTTCTGGTAGAGTCTTTAGGGTTTTCTATATAGAGGATCATGTCATCTGCAAACAGTGAGAGTTTCACTTCTTCTTTTCCTATCTGGATTCCTTTTACTTCTTTTTCTGCTCTGATTGCTGTGGCCAAAACTTCCAACACTATGTTGAACAGTAGTGGTGAGAGTGGGCACCCTTGTCTTGTTCCTGATTTCAGGGGAAATGCTTTCAATTTTTCACCATTGAGGGTGATGCTTGCTGTGGGTTTGTCATATATAGCTTTTATTATGTTGAGGTATGTTCCTTCTATTCCTGCTTTTTGGAGAGTTTTAATCATAAATGAGTGTTGAATTTTGTCAAAGGCTTTTTCTGCATCTATTGAGATAATCATATGGTTTTTATCTTTCAATTTGTTAATGTGGTGTATTACATTGATTGATTTGCGGATATTGAAGAATCCTTGCATTCCTGGGATAAAGCCCACTTGGTCGTGGTGTATGATTTTTTTAATATGTTGTTGGATTCTGTTTGCTAGAATTTTGTTAAAGATTTTTGCATCTATGTTCATCAGTGATATTGGCCTGTAGTTTTCTTTTTTTGTGGCATCTTTGTCAGGTTTTGGAATTAGGGTGATGGTGGCCTCATAGAATGAGTTTGGAAGTTTACCTTCTTCTGCAATTTTCTGGAAGAGTTTGAGTAAGGTAGGTGTTAGCTCTTCTCTAAATTTTTGGTAGAATTCA
Source organism: Cervus elaphus (assembly GCF_910594005.1). Lineage (NCBI taxonomy): Eukaryota > Metazoa > Chordata > Mammalia > Artiodactyla > Cervidae > Cervus > Cervus elaphus. The sequence goes on from NC_057848.1 coordinate 93,008,186, forward strand.
GCTGTGAAGCCATCTGGTCCTGGGCTTTTGTTTGCTGGAAGATTTTTGATTACAGTTTCGATTTCCTTGCCTGTGATGGGTCTGTTAAGATCTTCTATTTCTTCCTGGTTCAGTTTTGGAAAGTTATACTTTTCTAAGAATTTGTCCATTTCATCCAAGTTGTCCATTTTATTGGCATAGAGCTGCTGGTAGTAGTCTCTTATGATCCTTTGTATTTCAGTGTTGTCTGTTGTGATCTCTCCATTTTCATTTCTAATTTTGTTAATTTGGTTCTTCTCTCTTTGTTTCTTAATGAGTCTTGCTAATGGTTTGTCAATTTTGTTTATTTTTTCAAAAAACCAGCTTTTAGCTTTGTTGATTTTTGCTATGGTCTCTTTAGTTTCTATTGCATTTATTTCTGCCTTAATTTTTAAGATTTCTTTCCTTCTGCTAACCCTGGGGTTCTTCATTTCTTCCTTCTCTAATTGCTTTAGGTGTAGAGTTAGGTTATTTATTTGGCTTTTTTCTTGTTTCTTGATGTAAGCCTGTAATGCTATGAACCTTCCCCTTAGCACTGCTTTTACAGTGTCCCATAGGTTTTGGGTTGTTGTGTTTTCATTTTCATTCATTTCTATACATATTTTGATTTCTTTTTTGATTTCTTCTATGATTTGTTGGTTATTCAGAAGCGTGTTCTTTAGCCTCCAGGTGTTTGAATTTTTAACAATTTTTTTCCTGTAATTGAGATCTAATCTTACTGCACTGTGGTCAGAAAAGATGACTGGAATGATTTCAATTTTTTTGAATTTTCCAAGACTAGATTTATGGCCCAGGATGTGATCTATTCTGGAGAAGGTTCCGTGTGCACTTGAGAAAAAGGTGAAGTTGATTGTTTTGGGGTGAAATGTCCTATAGATATCAATTAGGTCTAGCTGGTCCATTGTGTCATTTAAAGTTTGTGTTTCCTTGTTAATTTTCTGTTTAGTTGATCTATCCATAGTTGTGAGTGGGGTATTAAAGTCTCCCACTATTATTGTGTTACTATTAATTTCCTCTTTCATACTCGTTAGTGTTTGCCGTACATATTGCGGTGCTCCTATGTTGGGTGCATATATATTTATAATTGTTATATCTTCTTCTTGGATTGATCCTTTGATCATTATGTAGTGTCCTTCTTTGTCTCTTTTCACAGCTTTTATTTGAAAGTCTATTTTATCTGATATGAGTATTGCGACTCCTGCTTTCTTTTGGTCTCTGTTTGCATGAAATATTTTTTTCCAGCCCTTCACTTTCAGTCTGTATGTGTCTCTTGTTTTGAGGTGGGTCTCTTGTAGACAGCATATATGGGGGTCTTGTTTTTGTATCCATTCAGCCAATCTTTGTCTTTTGGTTGGGGCATTCAACCCATTTACATTTAAGGTAATTATTGATAGGTGTGGTCCCGTTGCCATTTACTTTGTTGTTTTGGGTTCACGTTTATACAACCTTTCTGCACTTCCTGTCTAGAGAAGATCCTTTAGCATTTGTTGAAGAGCTGGTTTGGTGGTGCTGAATTCTCTCAGCTTTTGCTTATCTGTAAAGCTTTTGAGTTCTCCTTCATATCTGAATGAGATCCTTGCTGGATACAGTAATCTAGGTTGTAGGTTATTCTCTTTCATTACTTTCAGGACGTCCTGCCATTCCCTTCTGGCCTGGAGGGTTTCTATTGATAGGTCAGCTGTTATCCTTATGGGAATCCCTTTGTGTGTTATTTGTTGTTTTTCCCTTGCTGCTTTTAATATTTGTTCTTTGTGTTTGATCTTTGTTAGTTTGATTAATATGTGTCTTGGGGTGTTTCGCCTTGGGTTTATCCTGTTTGGGACTCTCTGGGTTTCTTGGACTTGAGTGGCTATTTCCTTCCCCATTTTAGGGAAGTTTTCAGCTATTATCTCCTCGAGTATTTTCTCATGGCCTTTCTTTTTGTCTTCTTCTTCTGGGACTCCTATGATTCGAATGTTGGGGCGTTTCACAGTGTCCCAGAGGTCCCTGAGGTTGTCCTCATTTCTTTTGATCCTTTTTTCTTTTTTCCTCTCTGCTTCATTTATTTCCACCATTTTATCTTCTACCTCACTTATCCTATCTTCTGCCTCCGTTATTCTACTCTTGGTTCCCTCCAAAGTGTTTTTGATCTCATTCATTGCATTGTTCATTTTTAATTGACTCTTTTTTATTTCTTCTAGGTCTTTATTAAACAATTCTTGTATCTTTTCAATCTTTGTCTCCAGGCTATTTATCTGTAACTCCATTTTGTTTTCAAGATTTTGGATCATTTTTATTATCATTATTCTAAATTCTTTTTCAGGTAGATTCCCTATCTCCTCCTCTTTTGTTTGACTTGGTGGGCATTTTTCATGTTCCTTTACCTGTTGGGTATTTCTTTGCCTTTTCATCTTGTTTAGATTGCTGTGTCTGGAGTGGGCTTTCTGTATTCTGGAGGTCTGTGGTTCCTTTTTATTGTGGAGGATTTACCCAGTGGGTGGGGTTAGACGATTGGCTTGTCAAGGTTTCCCGGTTAGGGAAGCTTGCGTCAGTGTACTGGTGCGTGGAACTTGATTTCTTCTTTTTGGAGAGCAATGGAGTGCCCAGTAATGAGTTTTGAGATGGGTCTATGTGTTAGGTGTCACCTTGGGCAGCCTGTATGTTGACATTCGGGGCTATGTTCCTGTGTTGCTGGAGAATTTGCGTGGTATGTCTTGCTCTAAAACTTACTGGCTCTTGGGTGGTGGTTGGTTTCAGTGTAGGTATGGAGGCTTTTGGACGGTCACTTATTGCTTAAAGTTCCATGTAGTCAGGAGTTTTCTGGTGTTCTCAGGTTTTGGGCTTAAGTTTCCTGCCTCTGGATTTCAGTTTTATTCTTCCTGTAGTCTCAGGACTTCTCCAACTATACAGCACTGATAATAAAACTTCTAGGTTAATGGCGAAAAGATTCTCCCCTGTTAGGGACACCCAGAGAGGTTCACAGAGTTACATGAACAGGAGAAAAGGGAGGAGGGAGATAGAGATGAGCAGGAGGAGAAAAACGGGGACTCAAGAGGAGAGAGACAGATCTACGCAGCTGTCTGTTCCCAGAGTGTTCTCCGTATCTCAGACACCTACAAGGATTCACAGAATTGGATTGGGAAGAGAAGGGGAAAGGAGGAAATAGAGGTGTTCTGAGGTAGAAAACAGAGAGTCAAGATTGGGAGAGAATAATCTTCGGTTTAAAGATAGGGCTTCTTTTTTTTTTTTTGGTAAGGTTATAGTGTAGTGAAAATGAAAATGAAGAGTAGTAGAGGAGTACTAGAGGACTTTAAAAGAAATAAGAGAAAAAGAAAAATAGAAAATAAAAGAGAAAACGGAAAGGAAAAAAAAGAAGAAAAAAGAAAAAAAAAGAAAAAGAAAAAAAACAAACAAACAAACAAAAAAAAACAAAAAAAAAAGAAAGAAAAAAAAATTTTCTTTTTCCCCTAATTAAAAAAATCATAAAAATCTATGTAAATGAAATTTAAGGAGTAATGGGGGAGTAATAGGGAATTTTAAAGGAAAATAAAAGAGAAAAAATAAAAAAGAAAAAATAATTTTTTTTTTTTTCCTTACTTAGAAAAAAAAAAAGTAAAAATATATCTAGGAGTTTCTCTGGAGCTGCTGCGGTCAGTGTGGGTTCGGCTCAGTTTCAGATAGCTCCTCGTTCCAGCTTACACTTCTCAATATCTACAGGGCCCTTCCGGTGAAGTCGGTGTTTTCTACAGGGATTTTAATCTGTTGCACCAGTCCCTTCTGAAGCGGTTCCCTTTGTTTATTTGGCTTCTGTTTGCCGGTCTCTTCAGAGCCTCATTTCCGCCCTGACACAGGCGGGCGGAGGTGGGCTCTTATTCAGTTAGCTAGTTCCGTTGCGCTGCGGGGCGGGGCTGACGCTGCGGGGAGGGGCTGACGCTGCGGGGCGGGGCTGACGCTGCGGGGCGGGGCTGACGCTGCGAGGAGGGGCTGGCCCTGCGGGGGCGGGCTGGCGCTGCCGGGAGGGGCTGACGCTGCTTTCTCCGTCTGCGCTGCTCAGGCTCCCGGCTGTTCTATATGGAGCGCGCCCCGCGCTGCGCCAGGTTCCAGCCCTCGGGTGTTACACAAAAGCGCGGAAGGAAAAGCTGAGCCTGCTTTCTGTGCCTTCCCCGTCAGAGCGGTCCAGGCAGCGAGGGGCTTGATGGGCGCACTATCCCCAGGTGTGGCACACTCACTCCCTTCCGCGGACCCAGTCTCAGTTTCCGCTGACGCCAGTCGGGTGCGCGCGCCTTCCGCCCTCTGCGTCCCCAGCCCCAGTCCCCGCCCGCGCCGGTCGGGTGCCTGCGCCCTGTGTCTCGCCGCGACCTTCCCCTCCCCCCTGCCTCCTGCCTCCGGCGGGGCTGGGCGGGTCCGCAGCCTGCGACCTCTTCTTGGGACTTTCTCCGTCCCTTTATTCTGTGAACGGCCGGCAGTGTGTTCCGGCCGGTTAATTTTCTCTCTTTTGGTCTCCCACAGTTCAAGTTGGCACCTCACAGAAGCTCCCTCCGATTGTCCTCAGGGCCCTCAGGCCCGGACCCTAGCCCAAGCAAGGCCGCCTAAGACTCCCTTCCCGGGACGGGTCTCCGTCCTTAGCTCTTTTGTCTCACTTTTTATCTTTTATATTTTGTCCTACCTCCTTTCGAAGACAATGGTCTGCTTTTCTGGGCGCCTGATGACCTCAGCTAGCGATCAGAAGTTGTTTTGTGAAGTTTGCTCTGCATTCAGTTATTCTTTTGATGAATTTGTAGGAGAGAAGGTGGTCTCCCCGTCCTACTCCTCCGCCATCTTGGCTCCTCCCCTGAATTTCACCTTTATCTCAAGTGCACACAGAACCTTCTCAGGATAGATCAGATCCTAGGCCATAAGTCTAGCCTCGGTAAATTCAAAAAAATCTGAAATCATTTCAAGCATCTTTTTTGATCACAGTGCAGTAAGATTAGATGTCAACTACAGGAAAAAAAAATATTAAAAATACAAACATGTGGAGGCTAAACAACAGGCTTCTGAATAACCAAAAAATCACAGAAGAAATTAAAAAATCAAAATATTAATAGAAATGAATGAAAATGAAAACACAGCAACCCCAAACCTATGGGATACAGTAAAAGCAGTGCTAAGCGGAAGGTTCATAGCGATACAAGCTTACTTCAAGAAACAAGACAAAAATAAAATAAATAACCTTACTTTACACATAAAGCAACTAGAAAAAGAAGAAATTAAGAACCCCAGGGTTAGTAGAAGGAAAGAAATTATAAATATTAGGACAGAAATAAATGAAAGAGAAACAAAGGTCTATAACAAAAATCAACAAAACTCAAAGCTGGTTCTTTGAAAAGATAAGTAAAATAGACAAATCGTTAGCCAGACTAATCAAGAAAAAAAGGAGAAGAATCAAATCAACAGAATCAGAAATGAAAATGGAGAAATCACAACAGACAACCCAGATATAGAAGGGATCATAAGAGACTACTATCACCAACTGTATGCCAATAAAATGGACAACTTGGAAGAAATGTACAAATTCGTACAAAAGTATAACCTCCGAAAACTGAACCAGGAAGAAATAGAAAATTATACAGTCCAATCACAAGCATGGAAATCAAAACTGTAATAAAAACTCTTCTAACAAACAAAAGCCCAGGCCAAATGGCTTCACAGGTGAATTCTACAAAGAACGTAGAATCTTTGTAGAAGATTCCTTAAAAACCTGGAAATAGAACTGCCATATGAACGAGCAATCCCACTGCTGGGCATACACATCGAGGAAACCAGAATTGAAAGTGACACGTGCACCCCAATGTTCATCGCAGCACTGCTTACAGTAGCTAAGACATGGAAGCAACTTAGATGTCCATTGGCAGATGAATGATAAGAAAGTTGTGGTACATATCCACAACGGAATATTACTCATATTAAATAGAACACATTTGAATCAGGTCTAATGAGGTGGATGAAACGAGCTTATTATACAGAGTGAAACAAGTTATAAAGAAAAACACCAATACAGTATAATAATGCATATATATGGAATTTAGAAAGATGGTAATGATGCCAGACAGCAAGAGACAGAGATATAAAGAACAGACTTTGGACTCTGTGGGAGAAGGCGAGGGTGGGATGATTTGAGAGAATAGCATTGAAACTTGTATATTACCATATGTGAAATAGATCGCCAGTCAAGGGTCAATGCCTGAGACAGGGCGCTCAGGGCCGGTGCAATGGGACAACCCTGAGGGATGGGATGGGGACGGAGGTGAGAGGGGGTTCAGGATGGGAGACACATGTACACCCACAGCTGATTCATGTGAATTTATGGCAAAAACCACTACAATATTGTAAAGTAATTCGCCTCCAGTTAAAATAAATAAATTAATTTACAAAAAAAAAAAAAAAAAAAACCAACCATATGATCCAGCAATCCCACTACTGGGCATATACTCTAATGGCATAATCCGTAATAAAAAAAGGCACTTGTCCACTTATATTCATTACAACACTATTTACAATAGCTAGGATATGGAAACAACCTAGATGTCCATTGACAGATGAATGGATAAAGTTGTGGTACACAAGCACAATGTGTATGTGTAATATTACTCAATATTACTCAGCTATAAAAAGCAATGCACCTGAGTTGGTTTTGCTCAGGTGGTTGGACCAAGAGCTTATTATACAAAGTGAAGTAAGTCAGAAAGAGAAAGACAAATATCATATATTAACGCATATATATGGAATCTAGAAAGGTGATACTGACGATCCTATCTACAGGAAGCAATGGAGATACAAACACAGAGAAAAGACTTTTGGACACAGTGGGGGAAGGAATGAAAGTGTTAGTTGCTCAATCATGTCCAACTCTTTGTGACCCCATGGACCATAGCCCACAAGTTTCCTCTGTCCGTGAATTCTTCAGGCAAGAATACTTGTGTGGGTTGACATTTCCTTCTCCAGGAGATCTTCTCAACCCAGGAATCGAACCCGCATCTCTTATGGTTCCTGCATTGTCAAACAAGATCTTTACCACTAGCACCACCTTGGAAGCCCAGGGGAAGAAGAGGGTGGGATAATTTGAGAGTTGTTGTTGTTCAGTTGCTAAGGTGTGTCCAACTCTTTGCGACCCCATGAACTGAAGCACTCCAGGCTTCCCTGTTCTTCACTATCCCCCAGAATTTGCTCCAAAGTATTGCAGCTTCAGTTTCAGCATCAGTCCTTCCAGTGAATATTCAAGGTTGATTTCCTTTAAGATTGACTGGTTTGATCTCCTTGTTGCCCAAGGGACTCTCAAGAGTTTTCTTCAGCACCACAATCCAAAACCATCAATTCTTTGGTGCTCAGTCTTCTTTATGGTCCAACTCTCACATCCATCCATGACTATTGGAAAAACCATAGCTTCGACTTATGCAGAATTTTGTCAGCAAAGTGATGTCTCTGCTTTTTAATACACTGTCTAGGTTTGTCATACCTTTTCTTCTAAGGAGCAAGTATCTTTTAATTTCTTGGCTGTAGTCACCATTTATATTGATTTTGGAGCCTAAGAAAATAAAATATGTCACTGTTTCCACTTTTTCCCCATCTATTTGCCATGAAGTGATGGGACTGGATGTTATGATCTTAGTTTTTTTTTTAATGTATTTATTATCATATGCAAAATAAGTAGCCAGTGGGAATATTCTCTATGACATAGGAATCCAAAGCTTGTGCTCTGCGACAACCTAGAGGGATTGAATAGGGAGGGAGGTGGAAGGAGGCTTAAAAGAGAGAAGATATATATATGCCTATGGCTGATTCATGTTGATGTATGGCAGAAACCAACATGGTAGAAACCAGTATTATAAAGTAATCATTCCCCAATTAAAACTTAAATAATTAAAAAATGGCCAAAGGACTTGAACAGAGATTTCTCTGAAGAAGCTATACACTAGGCCAATAAGCACATGAAAATACGATCAACTTCACTAATCATTCAGGAAATGCAAATAAAAACTGCAATGAAATGTCACCCCACACTCGTTAAGATAGCTGCAGTCTAAAACAACAATGACAACAAGGTGATGGTGATGTGGAGAAATAGCAACCCTGTGCAATGTTGCTGGGAAGGCAAAATGGTGTAGTAACTATAGAAAACACTATGGAGTTTCTTCAAAAAATTAAAAGTAGAATTAGCAAGTGATTCAGCAATATCACATTTAGGTATACACAAAAGAAATGAAAACAAAATCTCAAAAGAATATGTTTACACTCATGTACATAGCAGCAGTACTCAATATGGCTAAAAAGGGAAGAAGTCCAAATGTCCATCACCAATGAATAGATAAACAAACTGTGGTATACACATACAGTGGAATATTTTTCAGTCTTAAAAAGGAAGGAGATTCTGCAATATACTACAACTTGGATGAAACTTAGAGACATACTGCTAAGTGAAATTAGCCAATCACAAAACAACAAATATAGGATTCTACCTATATAAGGCACTTGTTGCTATTTGGTCACTAGGTCATGTTCAACTCTTATGCAACCCCATGGACTGTAGCATGCCAGGCTCCTCAGTCCATTGGGGTTTCTCCCCCACCAAAAAAAAAGATTCTACATATGTAGTATGATAATCTCTAGGTCCATTCATGTTCCTGAAAATGGTATTATTTCATTATTTTTATGGCTAAATAATATTCCACTGCATATTGAGTGGAATATATATATATATATATATATATATATATATATATATATTATATATTCATATTCATTGAATATATATTCAATATATATATATATTCTTTATCCATTCGTTGGTCAATGGACATTCAGGTTGCTTCCTTGTCTTGGCTATTGTAAATAGTGCTGCAATGAACATTGGGATTCATGTATATTTTTGAATTAGAGTTTCCCCCAAATATATGCCCAGCTTTGGGATGCAGGATCACACAGTAACAATATTTTTAGATTTTTAAGGAATCTCCATACTGTTCTCCATAGTGGTTGTACCAATGTACATTCCACCAACAGTGCAGGAGGATTCCCTATTCTCCACATCTTCTCCAGCCTTTAATAATTGTAAACTTTCTGATAATGGCCATTCTGACTGGTGTGAGGTAATACATCAATGTGGTTTTGATTTGCACTTATCTAATATTTAGTGATGTTGAGCCTCTTTTCAGGTGCTTTTTTGTCATCTCTATGTCTATTTTGGAGAAATGTCTATTTCGATCTTTTGCCCATTTTTTTTTATTATTTTATTAGTTGGAGGCTAATTATTTCACAACATTTCAGTGGGTTTTGTCATACATTGATATGAATCAGATCTTTTGCCCATTTTTCAATTGGGTTGTATTTTTTTGATATAGACATGTATGAGCCATTTGCATCAGGGATAGTTTTAAATATTCTTCCATGAATATATTTGTTATTGATTCCTTATTGGTGTTATTATTAGAATAAATTCCATTTAAAAAATTTAAAGTTTTAAAAAATATAATCATGAACTGGTATTGAAATTTTCAAATGCTTCTTTTTTTTGATCTATTGAAATTATCAAACTCTTTTTAAGGTTCCTGTTGATATGTTCATGTATTTTCCTTCTATTTTTTGAACATATGTAGAACTGCCTAATAATTAAATGCCAAATCAGCCTTGACTACCAAGGATAAACACTGGGATGCATTATGCATTTTATATGTCACTATATTCAATTTCTTAATATTTTGTGAAGAATTTTTATATCTGTTTAATGATAGAGATTGGTTTAAAATTCTTCTTTCTTATAACGTCCCTGTCAGATTTTGGTATCAAGATTATGCTTCTCCCATTAAATAAGTGATATGAAGTATTCTTTTTTTTTCCTATTTTCAGAAAGATTTTTCTGTATTGATGCTTTTTCTTCATTAAATATTTAGAAATAATTCCCAAAAAAGTCATTTGCATCTGTAGTATTCTCTGTGAGAACATTTTGTAATGAAGAATTTAATTTCTTTAATAAATTTTTGCTTATTCATATTTCTCTTCTATTAGCTTTTGTAGGTTATAATTTGAGGAATTTATTTCATTTAATTGCTAAAGTTATTAGCAAAATGAGATTCATAATGTTTTTATCTTTGTGATTTCTGAAGAGTCTGTAATTGCACTCATTTTTTTCATTCCTGAAATAAAGGATATTTGCTGTCCTTTTTTTTTTCTTGATCATTCACACTAGGTTATCATTTTTACTAATTTTGGAAAATTAGCTAGTATATTTATACATAGTCTCTATTTTACTTTTTTTCCTATTTAATTTTCTACTCCTCAGTATTATGTCTTTGCTGCTATGTTTAAGTTTGTTTTGCTCTTATTTTCCTATTTTCTTTAGATGGAAATTTAAATCAGAATCTATATCTCCTTCTAACTCTCTTAGTTTTGGTTTATATATTTTGGAGTGATGTGATTGGGTTAAAAACATAAATTTTAATATTTCTGTACTGGAATGACTCTTTATCCTCTCTTATATTGCTTCTTGATCAATACTTTCAATAGGTAAGTAATTTTAGGTTGCCAGGTATTTTTCCAATCCTTTTATATGTTGATTTTTCTTTTCTTTTCTTTTTTTCTTTCTATTATTTCTATTGAGAAATCTTTCCTCCAGCTTATTATTTTGATAGCAATTTGTGTTTTTGGTGTTTACTCTGCTGGCTTTTAATTTTTTTGTCTTTAATTTTCAAAGAAGCTTTACTATAATTTGCCTAAGTATGATTATCTTTGTGTTTATGTTTCTTGAATTTTACTAAGCTTCCTGAGTCTGTTGGACAGTATCTTTCATTGGCTTCAGAAATTTTACTGCCTTTTTTCTCTGTTGACTGTTTATTCTGCCACATTCTTTCCTTTCTTTCTAGGATTTCAATTTTATGAATGTTATTGCATGTCCTACTTAGCTATTGCTCTCTGTTCTGGTTTTTCTCCCCATTATTTGTTCTTTCTGTTCTACTCCTGGGTATTTTCTATTTACTTGTGTTTAAGTCTATTAATATGGTGGTGTGCTGTTCAATCTGATATTAAACCCACAAATTGTATTTCTAATTACAGATATTATAAGTTTTGGTTCTGAGATATCTTCTTCTTTTAATTTCTATATTGGAGTGTAGCTTATTTACAAGGTTGTGTTAGTTTCAGGGGTACAGCAAAGTTATTCAGTTATACATATATATATCCATTCTTTTTTCAATTTCTTTTAGAATGGCATCTTGATCTTTACTTTTGTATCTAAAATTTCTGTTGAAATCACATCTTTCCACCCACAACATCAATTATTTATACACTTTTTCCTTTAATATTAATTATAGTTATTTGATTCCTTTCTTTCTAACTAGTATCTGTATCATCTGAGTAACTGAATCTCATTTGCATTTTCTTTCAGTTGTCTGCATTATTTTTCTGTCTCTTTGAATTTATAGCATTTTAAATTATATGCCAGGTAGTATGTGTACAAAGCTATATTGATTCCAGATAATTTTGTTTTTAACCAGAAAGAATTCTCCATTTTCTTTGTTAGGCTAAAAACTTAAATTACTGATAGCTTTAATCCAACACAGAGCTGAGAGTAGGCTTCAGTTTGTGAGATTCTACCTACCTCTGGTTTATCTCTTGTTATGGTTATGCCCTATCTGGGCTTCTTACTGGGACTTTTGTGGGTCTCTGTCTCCTGGGTCCTCCCAAGATTTAAATTCTGCCCTTTAGATATGTTATCTTATTTTGCTAGTCTTCTACTTTTGTTTGCTTCAAAATCTGGTAAATTTCTTGAGGAAGAGAGTGGTAATGTACTTGGGGAAAGTTTTTTTCCTATGCCCAGTAAAATTGGGAAGACTATTCTCTGCCTTTTAGAAAATTTCTACCTAGATTCTCAGCCTCCTTCATTGCACCAGAATTAAGAAAATGTCTCTTGTTGAAATCTAATCATGTGTTCCAATTTCTTTAATTATCCAATTTGCCATCCAAACCATCTGTAAACAACCCCTGAAAGCTTTAATAATTTCTTTTTTTCCCAAAAGGGTCACTCTGCTTGGGGAAGCTTGAAATATAAGTCTGATATATTGTTAGCATGTAGAATAGGCCTATGCTCCCTACAGAAGTAATAGCTGGAGTTTATCAACTCACCTTAGAAAACATATTTATTTGCTTAGATTTTTGATTCATTTATTCATCCTTGCCTCCACATTTGTCACATTCTTAATAATTATAATTCTTAATGTTTATTAGTATTTTTTCCTAGTTTTTGCAGTAGGAATATTAACCTGCCACTGTAAACACCTTATTGGGAAGCAGAAATCAAATCATGGCTTTAAAGTTTTTTTTTTTTACTTTTTTCAATAATAGAGCTTTGAAATATTATTCATTTAAAACCAGCTTTGTATGTGATAAACTTGTTTTAAAAATTACTTACTTTTCCAGTAAGCATCGTTTGTGATCTATTATCTAAATGTTTTTGGGGAAAAAAAGCTTTTTTTTTTTTCTTATTGGAAAAAAATACTTTAATCTTAAAAAATACATTCATTTGCCTTATAGAGTAATTTTGTATTTAGCTACAAATTTAAGTGAAAAAAATTATCACAACAATGAAAACATCACATTAACTTTTGTGAATCTATACTAATAAAACATTAAAAGTCAAAAGGACTTACAATATAAGGAATTCAGTTCCTCCTTAAAACACCTTCTTTATGGAATACTAGACATGAAGCTAAATTAAAATAGCAAATGGTTCTATTTTATCTTTTTCTTAGTTCTTAGAAATTAGCATGTATTTATGGTAGGGCTATTTTGCCAGGAGTTTAGAGAGAGCGCAAATGTACACAAGAGATGCATTCCTTATAGCAGAAATGTTCCTTGACATTTGTCCTAAGCTGCTTTACTCTGCTATTAATACCAGGAAAAAAGGGGCCACTATAGTACCTCCAGTTTAGTTTAGTTCAATCACTCAGTCATGTCCAACTCTTTGCAATCCCATGGACTGCAGCATGCCAGGCCTCCTTTTCCATCACCAACACCTGGAATTTACTCAAACTCATGTCCATTGAGTCAGTGATGCCATCCAACAATCTCATCCTCTGTCGTCCCTTTCTCCTTCTGGCTTCAATCTTTCCCAGCATCAGGGTCTTCTCCAATGAGTCAGTTATTCACATCAGGTGGTCAACGTATTGGAGTTTCAGTTTCAGCGGCAGTCCTTCCAGTGAACATTCAGGACTGATTTCCTTTATGATGTACTGACTGGATCTCTTCGCAGTCCAAGGGACTCTTATGAGTCTTCTTAAACACCACAGTTCAAAAGCATCAATTCTTCAACACTGAGCTTTCTTTATGGTACAACTGTCATGTGCATACGTGACTACTGGAAAAACCATAGCTTTGAAAAGATGGACCTTTGTTGGCAAAGTAGTGCCTCTGCTTTTTAATATGCTGTCTAGATTGGTCAATTTTTCTTTTCTTTCAAGGAGCAAGTGTCTTTTAATTTCATGGTTGCAGTCACCATCTGCAGTGATTTTTGGAGTCCCACAAAATAGTCTCTCACTGTTTCAACAGTTTCCCCATCTATTTGCCATGAAGTGATGGGACCAGCTGCCATGATCTTAGTTTTCTCAATGTTGAGTTTTAAGTCAGGTTTTTCACTCTCCACTTTCACTCTCATAAAGAGGCTCTTTAGTTCTTCTTTGCTTTCTGCTGTAAGGATGGTATCATCTGCATATCTGAGGTTATTGATATTTCTCCTGGTAATCTTGATTCCAGTTTGTGCTTCATCCAGCCCAGAATTTCTCATGATGTACTCTACATAGAAGTTAAATAATGGCGACAATATATATCCTTGATGTTCTCCTTTTCTGATTTGGAACCAGTCTGTTGTTCCATGTCCATTTCTAACTGTTGCCCCCTGACCTGTATACAGATTTCTCAAGAGGCAGGTCAGGTGGTCTGGTATTCCCGTCTCTTTCAGAATTTTCCAGTATGTTGTGATCCTCACAGTCAAAGGCTTTGGCATAATCAATAAACCAGAAGTAGATATTTTTCTGGAACTTTCTTGCTTTTTCAATGATCCAATGGATGTTGGCAATTTGATCTCTGGTTCCTCTGCCTTTTCTAAAACCAATTTGAACATCTGGAAGTTCACAGTTCATGTACTGTTGAAGCCTGGCTTGGAGAATTTTGAGCATTACTTTACTAGCATGTGAGATGAGTGCAATTGTGCAGTAGTTTGAGCATTCTTTGGCATTGACTTTCTTTGGGACTAAAATGAAAACTGACCTTTTCCAGTCCTGTGGCCCTTGCTGAACTTTCCAAATTTTCTGGTATATTGAGTGTAACCCTTTCAGAGCTTCATCTTTTATACTTTGAAATAGCTCAACTGAAACTCCATCACCTCCAGTTGCTTTGTTTGTGGTAATGCTTCCTAAGGCCCTCTTGACTGCATTTCAGGATATCTGGCTCTAGGGGTGTGATCACACCATTGTGGTTATCTGGGTCATGAAGATCCTTGTTGTAGCATTCTTCTGTGTATTCTTGCAACCTCTTTTAAATATATTCAGCTTCTGTTATGTCCATACCATTTCTGTCTTTTATTGAGCCCATCTTTGCATGAAAAGTTCCCTTTGTATCTCTAATTTTCTTGACGAGATCTCTAATCTTCCCCATTCTATGGTTTTTCTCTATTTCTTTGCATTGATCATGGAGGAAGGCTTTCTTTTCTCTCCTTGCAATTCTTTGGAACTCTGCATTCAAATGGGAATATCTTTCCTTTTCTCCTTTGTTTTTCGCTTCTCTTCTTTTCACAGCTATTTGTAAGACCTCCTCAGGCAACCATTTTGCCTTTTTGCATTTCTTTTCCATGGGGATGGTCTTGATCCCTGCCTCCTGTACAATGTCACAAACCTCCATCCATAGTTCTTTAGGCACTCTATCAGATCTAATCCCTTGACTCTTATTTCTCACTTCCACTGAATAATTGTAAGGGATTTGATTTAGGTCATACCTGAATGGTCTAGTGGTTTTCCCTACTTTCTTCAATTTAAGTCTGAATTTGGCAATAATCAGTTCATGATCTAAGCCACAGTCAGCTCCTGATCTTCTTTTGCTGGCTGTATAGAGCTTCTCCATCTTTGGCTGCAAAGAATATAATCAATCTGATTTCGGTATTGACCATCTGATGATGTCCATGTGTAGAGTCTTCTCTTCTGTTGTTGGAAGAGGGTGTTTGCTATGACCAGTGTGTTCTCTTGGCAAAGCTCTGTTAGTCTTTGCCCTGCTTCATTCTGTACTCCAAAGCCCAATTTGCCTGTTACTCTAGGTATCTCCTGACTTCCTACTTTTGCATTCTAGTCCCCTATAATGAAAAGGACAAACTTTTTTGGCTGTTAGTTCTATAGTTTCTTAACAGAAAGTAGTTTTATTTTTGAACAGCATGGGATTCAACAAAAATTACAATAGTTCTTTGCTTTAAGCACACATCATTCTCGCAACCCATACAAAGTCAAACAGGAGCTGAGAAATTCCAGAGCAGTCTCACCCATTTAGCTTTCTTGGCCTTCTTTCTAGATTCTAGAAGTTGATTCATTTGTGTGCATATCTTGCATTGTTAGGAAATTACCCCTTGAGGACTTCCCTTCTCTTGACTCCTTTTCCCTGTGGATGCCATCATGGTCCTCTCTTCTAACTCTCTTCAGTTCCTCTTATCTCTCCTTTGCCCTTTGTAAAATTTTCTAAGATTTTAGTTATGTTTTATTATACTCTGTACTCTGCTTGAAAAGCCTCAGATTCTATGATGAAGAAAGGAATGAATGAACTCTGCTTTTACAGATTCAGCTCTAAGGTCAAAATTAATGTTTTAGTTTTTTATTGCTGTATAAAACACTACCACAAAAAATGACTTAAAGTAAAAATTTCTTACAGTATTTCACATTTTTTTTTGTGTTAATTTGGTTCAGTTGGGTGATTGTTGTTTGAAGCGCCTCATGAGGTTGCAGTGAGATGTTAAATGGGGCTGCAATCACATGAAGGTCAGACCGGACTCATTTCATATAGTTTCTTCATTCATATGGCTAACATCTTTGATGAAAAGTTTGTAAGAGGTGAAAATTGGCTGGGTATCTTAATTTTTTTCCACATGAATTTTTCAAATGGCTAACATGATCTTTGTGTGGAGTTGTCAAGGTAGTCTGGGTTTCTTACATAGTGGTTGACTTCAACTAAGGACGTATGTTCCGAAAAGCCAAGATAGAAATTCAAGGTTTACTGTGAGCTGTCCTCAGAGATTGGAGAAGGGAATGGCAACCCACTCCAGTATTCCTGCCTCAAGAATCCCATGGACGGAGAAGCCTGGCAGGCTATAGTCCCTGGGGTTGCAAAGAGTTGGACATGACTGAGCAACTAACACTAGACTAGACTATCCTCAGAGACAGTCCCCATAAATTTCACTACATTTTATTGGTTACACATAACCAGTCCAGTTTCAGTGGTGCAGGGGATTATATGAGTTCATGAATATCAAATACTGTTTCATATTTCATTGGGAGGCTATTTTCGAAGAATAGTTGCTACAAACTACATGATAGGACACTGCATAGCATATGTCCTAAGTCCTTTTTAAAAAAATAATATTTTTTTTTCATTTTTGATTGCATTATGAAAATTTCATTACTATTATGCTAACTTGGTATATACTAGAACACAGATTAGGAGGAGATATACTTCTTAGGAAGTTGATTTGGGGACAGAGTACAGAGTTCTATCACACTTGTTCTCTCACACTTGCCATTGATCTAATGTGTCACAGAAGTTGCTAGAAAATGAATTTTTTTCTTGGTAGATTAGTGGCAGCTGATCCCTTCATGTCATATAGATGGGGAAGCAATGGAAACAGTGAAAGACTTTATTTTCTTGGACTCCAGAATCCATGCAGCCATTGACTGCAGCCATGAAATGAATAGATCCAAGCTCCTTTGAAGAAAAGCTATGACAAACCTAGACAGCATATTGAAAAGCAGAGGCATTACTTTGCCAACCAAGGGCTGTATAGTCAAGGCTATGGTTTTTCCAGTAGTCATGTATGGATGTGAGAGATGGACCATAAAGAGGACTGAGCTCTGAAAAGTTGATGCTTTTGAACTGTGGTGTTGGAGGAGACACTTGAGAGTCCCTTGGACTGCAAGGAAATCCAACCAGTCCATCCTAAAGGAAATCAACCCTGAATACTCATTGGAAGGACTGATGATGAAGCTGAAGCTTCATTCCTTTGGCCACCTGATGTGAAGAGCCGAATCGTTAGAAAATATCCTGATGTTGGGAAACACTGAAGGCAGGAAGAGAAGGGGACGACAGAGGATGAGATGGTTGGATGGAATCACCGACTCAATGGACCTGAGTTTGAGCATGCTCCAGGAGATGCTGAAGGACAGGGAAGCCTGGCGTGCTGCAGTCCATGGGGTCTCAAAGAATCAAACACGACTGACTGACTGAACAGGAACAAAGATTAGTTGCATGTAGGATGATGATGCCAACATAAATTTCTATAGTTACCTAAAAACTACCTACCATTAATTCAATAGTAATCATTCATTTTTTGCTATACTTGGTTTTAAATTCACCCTCACTTGACTTTATTTACTACATATTAAAGATTGTAGATCATTTGCAAGTCTCCTTGCCATTGTTAGCAATGCCCACTGTACATCCAAGTAAATGACCAAATATATTGAGCTTAATTTTAAAGTTATTAGTATAAAAGTGCCTATATAGGAATAGTTTTAGTAGACATGAATGACAAAATAACAGAGAAAATTTTATTGTTGGATATCTGGGCAGATAAAATGATAAAATGAACAGAAAATAATGCACTGAGGAAAAATACCAGTATCTATAAATATCTATGCACATATTTACCTCATACAGAGCATACAGAAATCATGAACAATACTTTGAAAGTTATTTAAGATATTTTTTGTTAAAGTTATAAAATGGAAAAGGAGTCTTATGACGCTGATAAACATGTACCACAGAAACAAGAAAATATTTCCAGCATCAAAAGAATTATGAACAATGAGAGCATTCTCCTTCAGGTATTTATGGATATAAAAGTACCAATCACTTATATAGTTTTTTTTTTCCTTAAATTGTGCTCTGCTTTTTTATTTGGATTGCAGCTTTGAAGTAAGCTTGGGAAAGAAAAACTTTCAAGCCACACTTTAGATATATAAAGGACAATGCAGCATAACTATAAGTCCAGTTTGCTACTTATTTGAAAGCCTTGATGTCCCTCTTGATCAAATTCATATTTTTATTTTAAAAATCAGTGTTAATCCTTACCAATTAGATTTATTATTTCAATTTTCATGGATTTTATAAAATGATGTATTGCTTAAAAGTTAGCTGACCTTTCACTAAGTACTCATTTACAGGTATTATAAAGTTGACAGTAAAGTCCTGAACATGAAACAATCAACATTCACTTCAGTTAACATTTCAAAAGATAAAAAGGCATCCTTTTGGGGTTAGAATTAGCTTCATAAATTAATTTTCTCAGTTGGTAAGCTTTCTTGTGGTTACCTTAATTTGCAGTTAAAAAAATACCCAGGAAAAAGAGCTCTAGATAAACTGAGTCAAGAGAACCTTCATTTAAAATAGTGAAATTTCAAATGTGAGGAAACGGGTGTTAATAACAGTTAATGCACACCTGCAATTTAGACTTTCAACTCATTTTTCTTTTTACAGGAACAAGTCACTATGATTACTGTTTGCAAATGTCAGGAATATATCGATCACACATACTAAAAAAAAACTGAAAATTATTTGATTATTTTAAGTATTACTTCTCAAGAAAATGTTTACTTCTTCCTCATGAATTGTTTTGTTGTTGTTTTTAAAACTTCTGTGACCAATGTATATTGTAGTTTGTCTTTTTACAGTGGTAGATTATATTTGTTTATAAGTAAAGAATAATCATAAATTAATTTTCTAAGGCATTCATCAACTAGGATATAATTCTTTAGAAATTGTGGCCAGACACATACAAGAAGGGCTTCCTTGGTGGCTCAGATGGAAAAAAATTTGCCTGCAATGCAGGAGACCCAGGTTCAATCCCTGGTTCAGGAAGATCCCCTGGAGAAGGGAAAGGCAACCCACTCCAGCATTCTTGCCTGAAGAATTACAAGGACAGAGAAGCTTGTTCAACTACAGTCCATGGGGTCACAAAAGTTGGACACCACGGGCAACTAACAAACACAAGATACTAGAAAGTATCCTGATTAGCATAAAATATTTGTCTTTTAAAATTTTAAAATAGATGTTCCAAATAAAATTTCCAAAAGTAATATGATATAAATTGAACAACATTTAAGCCATTCTAACCTGTGAAATGAAGCAATGATAGATGTGTGCTTTCTATTAGAAAATTACCTTTCTAAGAAAGCAAAATTATGGTGATAGACACCCTCTAGAGTGCTTGCCAAAAAAATGTGAGATTTTACAATGTAGATGTTGTTCAAGTTAATTAATTTTAAAGAAAACTGAGCATCTACTTTGGCTATACTTTGTTCTAGACACTAGAGAGGACTAACTAGGTGAGTAGCAACTAGGATGTGTGTGAAAGGAGTAGGGGAAGGAGGGCAGTTTTAAGGTGAAATTGAAAAAAAAATGATTTTGTAATAGATTGTGATGCAATGATAAGAAATTTGGACTTAATCATGAAAAGAACAAGTTTTTAGTTTTTATTTGGGGTATAGTTGCTTTACACTATTGTGTTAGTTTCTGCGGTACTACAAAGTGAATCAGCTATATGTATACATATATGTCCTCCCTCTTAGACCTCCCTCACACTCTCCCCATACCACCCTTCTAGGTTATAACAGAGCACCAAGCTGAGCTCTCTGTGCTATATAGCAGCTTCCCACTAGCTATCTGTTTTACACATGGTAGCATATATATATGTCAATCCCAACCTCCCAATTCATGCCAACCTCACCTTCCCCTACTGTGTCCACGTCTGTTCTCTACATCTGCATCTCTGTTCCTGCCCTGCAATAGGTTCATCTATACCATTTTTGTAGATTCCACGAGTGAGTGAGTGAAAGTTGCTCAGTTATGTTTAATTCTTTGTGACCCCATGGACTATAGAGTCCATGGAATTCTCTAGGCCAGAATACTGAAGTGGGTAAACTTTACCTTCTCCAGGGGACCTTCCCAACCCAGGGATCAAACCCAGGTCTCAAACCCAGGTCTCCCACATTGCAGGCAGATTCTTTACCAGCTGAGCCACTAGGGAAGCCCTTCCTAGTGTCCACATATATGCATTAATATACTATATTTGTTTTTTCTTTCTGACTTACTTCATTTTGTATGACAGACTCTGGGTCCATTCACATCTCTACAAAAAACCCAATTTTGTTACTTTTGGTGGTTGAGCAATATTTCATTGTGTATATATACCACATCTTCTTTATCCATTCATCTGTTGATGGACATTTAGGTTGCTTCCATGCCCTGACCATTGTAAATAATGCTGCACTGAGCATTGAGATGCTTGTGTCTTTTTGAATTATGATTTTCTCAGGGGATATGCCCAGTAGTGGAATTGCTGGGTCATATGGTAGTTCTAGTTTTAGATTTTAAAGGAACCTCCATGCTGTTCTGCATAGTGGCTGTAACGATTTACATTTCCACCAAGAGTGCAATGACATGATTAGATATGGGTTTCAAAAAGTTAATTCTGGCTTCATTAAGAAAAAAATTAGAAAAAGCCTGTGCCTGAGAGGCTACAACTTTATAAGTTGTTGCAAGGGAGGATAAAAGATTGTCTAAGGGAGTAGAAGATATGGAGAGAGGGAACAGATAGAACTACTTGAATGTAAGAAGTGAACAGAGAGGGAAGATTCTTGGGTGACACCAATTTTTATTTCTGGTTTATTATTATCAGTTACTGTGTCGTTTCTGTGACAGGAACTGTTCTGTGTTGCCAGGCATATAGTTAAGGGCTTAAAGTTGCCCTTGAAAGGAGCTTACAGTCACAGAAGGAAATTTATTCATTCACGTTGTTTTGAAAAAAACAGTATGCAACCACTTCTTATTTTTTCTTTGGTATATTTTTTCCATCTACATTTGCACATATATTAAAGACATGTTTTCTTTTTAAGGACTATCCTCAACCTCACAACTCACCCCCAATTTGACTATTCCTATAGAAAATGGAAACAGTGCCAACAGTTCTGTTTCATGTCATATGCTATTTAACCTGAGTGTCTTTTTATTTCAGTTAACTGAATTATTTTTGTCATGTTCTCAAACTTCTCTACTGGTTTGCCATCAAAATTTGCATCAAATTTAACTTAGGCCTCAGGATCAGGGAGAAATCTGGTTTATTCCTCTTACTTTACAAATGACAAAACTGAAGACTTGAAGAGGGAAACTGGTTTGCTCAAGTCTTTAATGAGAGACCCTGAGAACAGGAATCAGATTTCTTGTTGCCGACTTTATAATTTCTTAGCTTTAGGGTTCTCTTATAAATTACCCATCATTTCCTTGTCTTTGCGCCCCATTTATTTCCATTCTAACAACTTTCAGCATTTTCCCCTATATACATGCCCCTTCCCTAGTGGTTCAGCTGGTAAAGAATCTGCCTGCAATGTGGGAGACCTGGGTTTGAGACCTGGTTTTGATCCCTGGGTTGGGAAGATCCCCTGGAGAAGGGAAAGTCTACCCACTCCTGTATTCTGGCCTAGAGAATTCCATGGACTACAGTTCATGGGATGGCAAAGAGTCGGACACAACTGAGAGACTTTCACTTTCAGCTTGGAAGAATCATTCACTGAATGAGTTTTCTTTCTTTTTTTTTTTTGAATCAGTTTTCATTTGCTGCATTTTCTTGATTTCACAAAAATTTTACTGTCTTTTAGTAGTGATGAGGATAACAATATTAAAACCTATTCCTTATAAAACACTTTTAATGTACCAGGCATTGCATTGAACCATTTACATGGATTATCACTTTACAAATGCACAAAAATCTTGAGATATGTATTATGGACTGGTTGTTTTTGTGCCTCTAAATGTGTAGAGTGAAACTCTACCTCCCAATGAATAATGCTAAGAAGTAAGGCCTTTGGGAGGTAATTATGGTTAGATGACATCATAAGGGTGGAACCCTTGTGAATAGTATTAGTTCCCCTCATAAGAGTCATGAGAAAGCTTGTTTTCCTTCTGTGTTCTCTGTCACGTAATCTTATATCAAGAAGATAGCAGTCTGCAACCCAGAAAAGGGCTCTTCCCAGAACTCAACCATGCTGGCACCCTAATCTCAGACTTACAGCTTCCAGAACTAGGAGAAATACATTTCTATTATGTACAAGTATCCAGTTTAGGGCATTTTGTCATAGTATCCCAAGCTAAGACAATATACATGATTATAATCCTCATTTTATATTTATGAATTTGAGACAAGTTATGTCACTTGTCCAAGTAAAGCAGCAAAAAAATGCAACAGAGACAGAATTTGATCACAGTCAACCTGAGTTCTTAGAAACTTTTCTTACTAAATTAAGTAAATATTTCAGATTTGTCTCACTGATATGAGAAAGAATATAAAGAGCAATGAGAAAATCATTGAAAATCTTTATAGTCTACTTTCTACTCATCTTTATTTCTATTGAGCAAAATAAATTTTAAGTATGCTTGATTGCATGTTATATTTAGATATAAATAAAATGTATGTTAAATTATTTATATATATCTGTAAACTCTTTTAAAATACATACCTGAGTGAATAATATTCAGATTTTATAATCCTAAATTATTAATTATAACATTCAGATGAGTGCTGAGTAATATATACAAGTGTTAGGTGGTATCATTTTGAATGGTCATCATATATTGGTTTTGAGATACTTAAATAAAATATGGAAAGTAGATTTTACATTTTCCAAACCTCCTTATCTTGGCTTGTTGCAGACCAGATTAACACTTTTTCCTTCACAGTTGAATACTTTTCCTTATTCTAGTTTTTCTCTTCTCTAGCCAGTTAGATAGCTCTAAGATTCTCCAATATGACCATGTGAATTTTTTGTTGGTGTATTTACTTCCACTTTTTATCTGTTTCATCATACCTATGATTCTCTATGTTTAATAATTTCACCATAGTAACCAATATCTCCCATGACTACAGGCATATTTTTTATTGTCTATAGTTTGCCTTTGCTCCTCTTTGATGGCACTAAAGATCTTATTTCTTTCGGTCATATTAAAAAAAAAAGCAAGATCATTTGGAGGAGATGGCATGATGATTCAAGAAAGCTTCCTACTTATTTCAATGCCAAAATATTGATATAGGATTAAGTAATAGTGCTCTTGACCCTTCGGGTTCAACTCAGAAATCTGAAATTGAGTGTTATAAACTTCAAGAATATGCTTGAAGTTGCTATATAAATTTGGTCAGATACTACTGATAAAATATCCTGGAACACTAGTTGAATCTCAAAATAATTGTCTCAAAGCAATTTATTCAGTTTGACTTTTAGGAACCAGAGCAAATGGGAAGAGGTCAAATGGGTACTCATTTTAAAGAACTAAGTCCTATGGGGGTTTGTCCAGGATGACCTATCCATGACTTGGCTATAAAACTGCAGACACCTATATGAAATGCATGTCTGAATTTTCCTCAACAATTTGCATGGTATTACACCCTCTTTGTGGTATGAGAAAGTCACTACAAAGAGTGTTGTAGTTACTTATCTTTCTGGGACTGTTTTGAGCAAAAATGGTTCTATATATAAATATAGAATAGAGTAGGGGGATATTAAGTACTGGATTCTCTTAATTCCTTTCAAAGCCATGATTTTTTGAGATAGTCACTCTCAACATTTTTATTAAAATATAGTTAACTTACAATGTGTTATTTTCAAGTGTACAGTAAGTGATTCAGTTATATATATGGTATTTTCAGATTCTTTTCCATTATAGGTTATTATAAGATAGTGACTAAGCTCCGTGCTATGTAGTATGTCCTTTTTTAGTAGGTATATGTTACTTTCAAATTCCTAGTTTATTCCTTGCACCACCAACATCCACTTTGGTAAAATAAGTTTATTTTCTGTATCTGTGAGTCAATTTCTGTTTTATAAAGTTCATTTGTATTATTATTTTAGATTTCACGTATCAGTGATGTCATATGCCATTTGTCTTTCTCTGTGTGATGTACTTCACTTAATATGGTAATATCTAGATCCACCTACACTGCTGCAAATGGTATTAAGAATGTCCTCCTGATTCTGCCATTGTCCTCTCCACACAGTGAGCCCCAGCCAATCTGCTTACTCAGGAAGTCCTCCAATATGTCTAGGAGGATCTCTGGACTTGTTGTGGGCACTGTAAGGTCAGCTCAGACTCAGATCTGGTCTTAACTCCAGCTTGTACTTTCTCCAAAATTCCACAATTGCCCCCAAAGTCCACAATCTCAGGCTATTTGTGGGGATTTAATCCCTGCACTTGTGGCCGCAGGAGTACATCCCCTTCCTCTTCTTTGCTGACACAGCCCCCTGGTGTTCTGCTTTGGTTTTGAGTCCACCTCTGCTTGTAGGTCATCCTTGAGTTCCTGTTCCCAGCCCAAACAAGAGGAGGCAAAAGAAGTGGCTTATGAGAGCTTACTTCCTCAGTAGGGCTGGGGAAAGAGAGAGGGTATGCAAGCCAGAATTGGAGTGTGTAGGGAGTGTCTGCTGTGGCTGAGGCCTACAGGAAGTTGGTACAGTGTGAGACTGGTCATGTGTTCTCCCAGGGGGATTAGCCTGTGTTGTGTGTCCCTTGGGAGAACCAAGCTGCCTAGGATCACAGGAAGGTGTGGGCAGTAACCTGTGCCTACCTTTAGCTTGGTGGCAGCTGCTACCTCTGGGGTTGGGACCGCAGCAAAAACATTTTGTTTCTTGCCTCAGGACCTTGCCCTGGCTTTGGCCGTGGCCAGTAGATTTGTGTTCTCCCCTCTGGGATCATAAACTGCAGTCACCTGTAGTTCTGACTTTGGCTCTCTTGCTGGCTTTGCCCAGGAGTATCTACTTCTGGGGTTAGGCAGGTCACACCATTGATCGTCCCACTTATGGCATTTGAGTGAAGGCAAGTTCTTTCAATCTGTGATCATGGGAAGTTAGATGATCCCCGTGGCAACGATGGCTTGCATCTCTGGGAGGCCCAGGATTTTCCCTGGACTCCCTCAGCTGTTATCGAGTCCAAGCTCACTCTGCTTGCCACTCAACAGACCAGTGACTCAGAGATGAAGTGTTGAGGCAAGGAATACGACTTTATAGGGGAAAGCCAACTGACTGAGAAGATGGCAGGCTAATGTCTCATAGTAACCATCTTTTCGGGGTCTGGATGCCGGGTTCTTTTATAGAGTCAGAAAGAGAAGCAATGAGATACTAAAGTCAAAAGGCAGAATAGAGAGGGAGAGGCAGTGAGGAAGTAAAGTAAAATGGGTCATCAGTTTTAGAAAACATTTCTGGAAAGGGTCAGCCTTTGGAAGGCATGTGTTAATCTCTTCTATTCACAGGTGGGCAGTGTCAAACAACCTGTCTATGAGCTGAACAAAGGCAGTTTAGTTCACAATCAGGCAGAGGGGCAGGGTCCTTTGAGGCAGGCCAATATATAAGATTATAATAACAAAAGCAACAGCAAGTCAAAGAAACAGTTCCAATATGGAGTCAGAATTGACTTCTTTTCTGCAGTAGTACTAGCCCCTTCAGAATATGTTCATGGCAGTCAACCCCTGTCCTTTCCCTGGGGTCCAACCCCCAAAGCCTGATCCTCAGCACTCAGCCCCCTCTCACCACGGTGGGCATGCAAACCAGGTCTAGGCTGGGAAGTGCTGGTTAGCAGGGATCTCTGTGGTGATTTCCTTCTGTTTTGCCTTCTGAACATCTGTTGTTGCAATCTTGTCTGAGGTTCTGAAGCTCTTCTCTGTCCCCGCCCATGAAGGGGTTTCTGAGTGTGCAGATACTTTTCCTCCCTCACAACTCCCTCTCCAGGGTGCAGGTCCCCATCCCCAAATCCTTTGTCTTTTTTTTTTTAATCTTTGTCTTTGCCCTACTTTATTCTGAGGAGATTGTCTTGCCTTTTTGGAAGTCTGGGGTCTTCTTACTGGATTCAGAAGGTTTTCTGTAAGAACTGTTCCACATGCAAATGTATTTTTCATGTATTTGTGCGGGGGAAGTTGATCTCCCATCTTACTCCTTCACCATCTTGAAAGTCCTCTTCTGCAAATGGCATTATTTCACCCTTTTAATGGCTAAGTAGTATTCCATTGTATATTTGTACCACATCTTCTTTATCCATTCATATGTCTATGCACATTTAGGTTACTCCCATGTATCAGCTGTTGTCAATAGTGCTGCAATTAATATTGGAGTGTGTGTATCTTTTCAAATTATGGTTTTCTCTGGATATATGCCCAGGAGTTGCGTTGTGGAATCATATGGTAGTTTTTTATTGTTGTTTGTTTTTTAAGGAATCTCCATACTGTTTTCTGTAGTGAGTGTACCAATTTATATTCCTACCAACAACTGTAGGAGGGTTCCCTTTTCTCCACACTCTTTCCAGCATTTAGTATCTGTAGACTTTTTAATGACGGCCATTCTGACTGGTGTGAAGAGATACCTCATTGTAGTTTGGATTTACATTTCTCTAATAACTAGCAATGCTAGTCATCTTTTCATGTGCCTGTTGGTCATCTGTATGTCTTATTTGGAGATATGTCTATTTATATTTTCCGCCCATTTTTAGATTGGATTTTTTTTGACATTGAAATATATGAGCTGTTTACATATTTAAATATTAATTCCTTATTAGTCATATTTTTGCAAATATTTTATTCCATTCACAAGGTTGCATTTTGTTTTGTTTATGGTTTCCTTTGCTGGGCAAACATTTTAAAGTTTAATTAGGTCCCATTTGTTTATTTTTGCTTTAATTTCATTACTCTAGGAGACAGATCCGAAAAATATTGCTGTGATTTATGTTAAAGAATGTTCTCTCTACGTTTTTCCTCTAGGAGTTTTAGCATATCCAGTCTTACATTTAGGTCTTTAATACATTTTGAGTTTATTTTTGTATATTGTGTTAGAGAATATTCTAGTTTCATTGTTTCCCTGTAGTTCTAGTTTTCCCAGTACTACTTACTGAAGAGACTGTCTTTTCTCCATTGTATATTTTTGTTTCCTTTGTTATAGTTTACTTGACCATAAGTGAGTGGATTAATTTCTGGGTTTTCTATCCTATTTCATTGACCTATATTTCTGCTTTTGTGCAAGTACTATACTGCTTTTATTACTGTAGTTTTGTAGTATAGACTGAAGTCAGGGAACCCGATTTCTCCAACACTGTTCTTTTTCAAGACTGTTTTGGCTATTTGGGGTCTTTTTGTTTCCATACAAATTTTAAAGTTTTTTTTTTTTTTTGTTCTAATTCTATAAAAAATTCCATTGGTAGTTTGAGGGGGATCTCATTGAATCTATAGATTGCCTTGGGTAGTATGGTTATTTTAACAATATCGATTTCTCCAACCAAAAATTTGGTATAAATTTCCACCTGTTTCTTTTGTCTTCAATTTCTTTTACCAGTGTCTTCAGTGTCTTACAGTTTTCAGAATTCAGGTCTTTTGCATCCTTGGGTAAGTTAGATGCCAATAAAATACAAAACTGTAACAGACATTCCTTCCTCTAGGCATTCCTAATCCATAGTAATGCAAAAATAACTAATTATTTTTAACTAATTAATTTTTTTTATTTTTTTAATTTTAACTAATTTTTTATTATTAGTTAAATTTTTAACTAAAAAAATAACTATTAGCCGTTAAAAAGAATTCATTTGAATCAGTCCTAATGAGATGGATGAAACTGGAGCCCATTATACAGAGTGAAGTAAGCCAGAAAGATAAAGAACATTACAGCATACTAACACATATATATGGAATTTAGAAAGATGGTAACGATAACCCTATATGCAAAACAGAAAAAGAGACACAGAAATACAGAACAGACTTTTGAACTCTGTGGGAGAATGTGAGGGTGGGATATTTCAAAAGAACAGCATGTATACTATCTATGGTGAAACAGATCACCAGCCCAGGTGGGATGCATGAGACAAGTGCTCGGGCCTGGTGCACTGGGAAGACCCAGAGGAATCGGGTGGAGAGGGAGGTGGGAGGGGGGATCAGGATGGGGAATAAGTGTAAATCTATGGCTGATTCATATCAATGTATGACAAAAAAAAATAATAATTATAAATGCATTCTCAAGAAAGAATTTCTCAAAGGACAAGCAAAGACACCAGTCCTCCTCTTTAATGATGGCCAATGACACAAAGCTAGTGGAGGTGATGGAATTCCAGTTGAGCTATTCCAAATCCTAAAAGATGATACTCTGAAAGTGCTTCACTCAATATGCCAGCAAATTTGGAAAACTCAGCAGTGGCCACAGGACTGGAAAAGGTCAGTTTTCATTCCAATACCAAAGAAAGACAATGCCAAAGAATGCTCAAACTGCCACACAATTGCACTCATCTCACTTGCTAGTAAAATAATGCTCAAAATTCTCCAAGCCAGGCTTCAGCAATACGTGAACCAAGAACTTCCAGATGTTCAAGCTGGCTTTAGAAAAGGCAGAGGAACCAGAAATCAAATTGCCAACATCTGCTGGATCATTGAAAAAGCAAGAGAGTTCCAGAAAAATGTCTACTTCTGCTTTATTGACTATGCCAAAGCATTTGACTGTATGGATCACAATAAACTGTGGAAAATTCTTCAAGAGATGGGAATACCAGACCACCTGACCTGCCTTTTGAGAAACCTGTATGCTGGTCAGGAAGCAACAGTTAGAACTGGACATGGACCAACAGACTGGTTCCAAATAGGAAAAGGAGTATGCCAGGGCTGTATATTCTCACCATGCTTATTTAAATTATATTCAGAGTACATCATGAGAAATGCTGGGCTGGAGGAAACACAGGCTGCAATCAAGATTGCTGGGAGAAATGTCAATAACCTCAGATATGCAGATGACACCACCCTTATGACAGAAAGTGAAGAAGAACTAAAGAGCCTCTTGATGAAAGTGAAAGAGGAGAGTGAAAAAGTTGGCTTAAAGCTCAACATTAAGAAAACTAAGATCTTGGCATCTGGTCCCATCACTTCATGGCAAATAGATGGAGAAACAGTGGAAACAATGGCTGACTTTTTTCTTTGGGGGACTCCAATATCACTGCAGATGGTGATTGCAGCCATGAAATTAAAAGACACTTACTCCTTGGAAGGAAAGTTATAACCAACCTAGACAGCGTATTAAAAAGCAGAGACTTTACTTTGCTAACAAAGTCTAGTCAAGACTATGGTTTTTCCAGTAGTCATGCGTGGATGTGAGAATTGGACTATAAAGAAAGTTGACTGACAAAAAATTGATGCTTTTGAACTGTGGTGTTGGAGAAGACTCTTGAGAGTCCCTTGGACTGAAAGGAGATCCAACCAGTCTATCTTAAAGGAGATAGGTCCTGGGTGTCCATTGGAAGGACTGATGTTGAAGCTGAAACTCCAATACTTTGGCCACCTGATGTAAAGAGCTGACTCATTTGAAAAGACCCTGATGCTGGAAAAGATTGAAGGTGGGAGGATAAGGGGATGACAGAGGATGAGATGGTTGGATGGCATCACCAACTCAATGGACATGAGTTTGAGTAAACTCCAGGAGTTGGTGATGGATAGTGAGGCCTGGTGTGCTGTGGTCCATGGAGTCTCAAAGAGTCAGACACAACTGGGTGACTGAACTGAACTGAGTGACATTCTAGTATTTATGAACTAAAATCTTACTAATAAACTTTTTTTAAAATTTTTTTCATTTATTTTTATTAGTTGGAGGCTACTTTACAATATTTTAGTGGTTTTTGTCATACATTGACATGAATCAGCCATGGATTTACATGTATTCCCCATCCGGATCCCCCCTCCCACCTCCCTATCCACTCGATTCCTCTGGGTCTTCCCAGTGCACCAGGCCTGAGCACTTGTCTCTTGCATCCAGCCTGGGCTGGTGATCTGTTTCACCCTAGATACTATACATTTTTCGATGCTGTTCTCTCTAAACATCCCACCCTCACCTTCTCCCACAGAGACCAAACGTCTGTTCTGTACATCTGTGTCTCTTTTTCTGTTTTGCATATGAACTTTTATATACAGAATTATATCAGGTGTGAGGCAAGGAAAGCTCAGTTAATATAGTAAAGTGGCTAAAAGTGTATTCTTTGGTGTTATATTTAGAGTTGAATTAAAATTCTTCTTTTGCTACTGACTAGCTATATGACTTTAGACAATTTACTGAGCCTTTCTGAGCCTCACCATTGCTATCTGTAAAGTTCTTCTGTGGAATAAATGAAAAGTTTTGTAAACTCCAGATAAAGTGTTTGATAAATGGCAATTATCATTATCAAGGCACTATAGACATGAAGCTCATCGACTACCTTAATTATCAGTCAACTTTAGAAACCAAAATTTATGATCTGTTTTCAAATATAAATCTTAAATCTTATTATTTTAGCTATGTGGTACGGAGTGAGATGTTTTTCGTTTTCTTATAAGTTTTGAGAAATAGCAAAGGAAGTAAAGCAAGTTTAAGGGAAATTTAAATTAACTTGTAATTAACCATTATTTTAGTACAGTAAGGTTGAAATCTTTTACTTTATTGTCAAAATCAGTAAGGGAATATTTAGGTACTCTTTATTATTCTATATTGATATACTAGCAAACACAGAAAAGCAATTTGATATGCTAATATTTCAATCAGCAAATCCATGTTGAAGTGCACATAATTGATAACATTTCACAGTCAAGGCTGTCATATAAACTGCACAACTATTCAAATTGTACATGTATTGTGGGGACATGTGCTGTGTATAACAAGTTGTTTCAGTCATGTCTGACATTTTGTGACCCCCATGGACTGCAGCCGGCTATTTAAAAACTAGACACAAAAATTACACTTTACAGGATTGTCTGTCAAATAATTTAATTTTTAACTGAAACCAATTTAAACTCATTCTGGTTGCAGTTATAAAACCAAGATGCAGAGCCTGTGACCAGAACGGTGCTCAAGGTTTACTATACTTCAGCTGAAACTAGAACTCAAGTGTTCTATCATACCACACTGCTTCTGTGCTTGCATGATATCAGCACTTGAAGGATAAAGATCAGATATTTTGAAATGTCACTGAAATTGAGTTTGTCTGGTGTTTTCTCATGCTAGAATGAAATAATGAATTTGGGGGAATAATACCATAGAAATATCTACTGTTCTCATCATATATCATATCGTATCATGAGGAAAGATAATATCCGTGTGGCTTATTGTTAATGTTAAATTTGCCAAATGGATTGAGATGGCATTTTCCATGATTTTCCACTATTCCTTTTCTCCAGTCTCTGTTTTCTGGAAATGAATCATTATGCCCTGTTCATACTCAAAGGGAGGGGAATTAAACTCTACCTCCTGGGGTAGATGTATTAAATACTCTGTGGACATTCATTTTAAAACACCACAGTAATTAATAAATATGTTTTGAGACATAATTTTAGGCTATTCAAATATTCTGCTTCTCTTCAATGCTTCTTCCAGGTTTTAGCAGTTATTAATGAATCTTGCCTAGCAGTTACTATTGTTGTGTTTTACTGGTGATTTACCATTTTCTATTCCCATCATTCCCTCTACAGTTATTGTATGGAATTCTTCTATGGGAAAGGTCTGTCCCTTCTTATCATTTATTATTATGTTTATCTTGTTATTTCTTTATCAATATTGAATCACTGATGTTCATTTTTGTCTTTAGACTATAAAGCAAAACTATAGTTGTTCTATTGCTCAAATTGTTCCATATTTGGTGACTGGGTTTGGCCATCAGGTGCCTGTGTTCTTTTAGTATGACTCTATCTGTCATCTCTTTCTCACTGCTTAATTTTTCTGAGGACATTATCATTTTCTTGACCCTCTAAAAGACTCTAAAATTATCTTGTAGTTTCCCTAACCAAGCCCTAGAATCATTCATTTACCTCAAGAGCTGTGGTTTGTTTTATTGGCTAATAGTATTTGAAATATAGTTATAAAGTTAGGTATGCTTATTGTTGCTGGGGTGTTGCTGCCTCTTTGTTAACTGACCAGGAAGTATACGTATGTATATTAGCCCATGTATGTACACATATATCTATATTTATTTCTGTATTTGTGTATATATTAAGGAAAATGTAATATATCCAAACTAATATGCAATGCAGGATTCATTCTAGCCTTCCTCCTTTGCTGTATCTAGTCAAAACACTGTTTGATAAAGATATTTAGGTTAGCTCCTTTTCTCTTCATCCCCTTAAATGATGTAATGTCATATTACAGTTCAATTCATTTGTCTTTGATTTTTAGACTTGTATATAGTAAAGTTTATATTTTAGACTATATAGTTGTACCGTTTTGACAAATGCTCAGAGTCAAGTATCCATCACCACAGTACTACAGAGAGCAAGTCCATTATCTTAAAATTTCCCTGTATGGCCTCTTTGTAGTCAAGTTCTCTTCCTTCCTCTAACCCTTAGCAATCAAAAATTTTATTTCTATCCTTACAGATTAATTTTTTCCAGAATGCTTCACGAATTACATTATATAATGTGTAGATTCTGGATCTGGCATCTATATAAGGTTTAAATTCACTTGTGTAAATAACTAAGAATGAAAGTGATGGGTAATGTGAAAAATGTACATTTAAATTGAACAAAAACCTCTAAACATTTTCAGAAGTAATTGTACAATTTGACATTTCCACCAGCAATGAATTAAAATTCCTACTGCTCTGCATCTTTGCCAGAGTTTTGATCTGGAATATTTTGGCCATTCTAATAGTGTCATCTAATTATGATTTTAATTTGCATTTCACTAGTGACTATCATAATGTTGAGGATCTTTTAATATGATCTTATACATTTTTTTGGTAAAGCATCTATTCATGGTTGTTTTTTTCAATTCATTTTGTTGTTTTATTGCTTATTGTTAAAACTTTAAGTGTTATTCAGATATTCTGAATATAAGACCTTTATTGGATATGTGATTTGCAAATGTTTTTGAAGTCTGTGTGTTTTGTTTTCATTCTTCTAACAATGTCTATTGCAGAGAAAAGGATTTTAATTTTGATAAAGTCCAGTGTAATATTATATTTTTTTTCTTTTATGGATCATGCTTAACATGTCATTTTATTCTTTTTTATTGAGGCATAATTGATAAATTTTGTATATGCTTATGGTGTATAACATGATGCTTTGATTTATGCAAACATTGTGAAATGATTGCCATAATCAGGTTAATTAAAATATCCATCACCTCATCCTCTTCATAGATTAAAGCCTTGTCATGGCAAAGGGCTTGTATAACTCAATAAAGCTATCAGTCATGGCATGCAGGGCCACCCAAGATGACCTTGTTGGCCATAGTGAAGAGTTCTGACAAAATGTGGTTCACTGGAGGAAGGAATGGCAAACCGCTCC
The DNA here is from genome assembly GCF_910594005.1 of Cervus elaphus. Lineage (NCBI taxonomy): Eukaryota > Metazoa > Chordata > Mammalia > Artiodactyla > Cervidae > Cervus > Cervus elaphus. The sequence continues at coordinate 93,041,754 of NC_057848.1, forward strand.
AATATTTTTGCTGTGAGGACCTAGTAAAGAGTATGAAAAGGCAAGAAAATATGGCAAATAAAGATGAGCTTTCCAGGTTGGAAGGTATCCAATATGCTACTGGGGAAAAATGGAGAGAAATTACTAATACCTACAGAAAGAATGATACAGTTAGGCCAAAGTGGAAACAAAACTCAGTTGTGGATGTGTTTGGAGGTGAAAGTAAAGTATGATGCTATAAAGAAAATCATTGTATAGAAAATTAAATGTTATATCCATGAATCAAGGTAAATTGGAAGTGGTCAAGTAGGAGATGGCAAGAGCGAACACCAACATCTTAGGAATCAGTGAACTAAAATGAATGAGAATGGGTGAATTTAACAGAGATGACTACTACCTACTACTGTGGGCAAGAAGCCCTTAGAAGAAATGGAGTACATGTGTTCCCCATCCTGACATGTTTCCAGACAACTACTCTAATTGCATTTCAGAAAACATAGATGTTTGGTCAAAGACTTTGTGTTAAGCTGTTGCTGCTAAGAACCTATATGCACTCAAATCAATATTCCAAATTTCCTGGAAATCTTTTAATTGTACAAAACATTAAAAACTAAAGTGGAAGGTCCTGAAAAAAAAAAAAAAACAGAAAGAAAGAAAAGAAATGGAGTAGCCCTCATAGTCAGCAAAAGAGTTTGAAGCACAGTACTTGGGTGCAAGCTCAAAATCTACAGAATGATCTTAGTTTGTTTCCAAGGCAAACCATTCAACATCAAAGTAATACAAGTCTATGCCAAAACCACCCATGCTGAAGAAGGTGAATTTGAACAGTTCTATGAAGACATACAAGACCTTCTAGAATTCACACACACACACACACACACACACACACACACACACACACACACACACAAAGATGTCCTTTTCATCATATAGGACTGGAATGCAAAAGTAGGAAATCAATACATACCTGGAGTAACAGGTCAGTTAGGCTTTAGAGTACAAAATGAAGCAGGAAAAAGACTAATGGAGTTTTGCCAAGAGAACACAATGGTCATTGAAAACACCTTCTCCCAACAACACAAGAGAAGACTCTACACATGGACATCACCAGATAGTCAACACAGAAATCAGATTGATTATATTCTTCACAGGCAAAGATGGAGAAGCTGTATACAAGCAGCAAAAACAAAACCCAGAGCTGACTATGGCTCAGTTATGAGCCCCTTATTGCAAAATCCAGGCTTAAATTGAAGAAAAGTAGGGAAAACAACTGGGCCATTCAGGTATGACCTAAATCAAATTCTTTATCATTATACAGAGGAAGTGATGAATAGATTCAAGGGATTAGACCTGGCAGACAGAATGCCTGAAGAAGTATGGACCAAAGTTTGTAATATTGTACAGGAGGCAGTGACCAAAACCATCCAAAAGAAAAAGAAACACAAGAAGGCAAAGTGGTTGTCTAAGGAGGCTTTACAAATAACTCAGAAAAGAAAAAACCTGAAAGGCAAGGGAGAAAGGGCAAGATACACAGAAATGAATTCAGAATTCCAGAGAACGCCAAGGAGAAATAAGAAAGCTTTCTTAAATGAAAAAATAACAACAACGACAAAAAAAAAAAAATAAATAAATAAAGGAAAACAGTAGAATTGGAAAGACTAGACATCTCTTCAACAAAATTAGAGACACCAAGGGAATATTTCATTCAAAGATGGGCACAATAAAGGACAGAATTGGTATGGACTAAACAGAAGCAGAAGATATTAAGAAGAGGTGGCAAGAATATACAGAAGAACTATACAAAAATATCTTAATGACCCAGATAATCATGATGGTGTGATCACTCACCTAGAGCCACACATCCTGGAATGTAAAGTCAAGTGGGCCTTAGGAAGCAGTGCTACGAACAAAGCTAGCGGAGGTGATAGAATTCCAGCTGAGCTATTCCAAATCTTAAAAGATGTTGCTGCTACGGTGCTGCATTCAATATGTCAGCACATTTGGAAAACTCAGAAGTGACCACAGGACTGGAAAATGTCAGTTTTGATTCCAATCCCAAAGAAGGGCAATGACAAAGAATGCTCAAACTACCACATCTTTGCATTCATTTTACTTGCTAGTGAGGTTATGATCTAAATCCTTAAAGCTAGGATTTAGCAGTATGTGGACTGAGAATTTCCAGATGTTCAAGCTGGACTTAGAAAAGGCATAGGAACCAGAGATCAAATTGTCAGCATCCGTTGGATCATAAAGCAAGGGAATCCCAGTAAAATATCTACTTCTGTTTCATTGACTACATGAAAGCCTTTGACTGTGTGGATCACAACAATCTGTGGAAAATTCTTCAAGAGATGGGAATACCAGACCACCTTACCTGCCTCCTGAGAAACCTATATGCAGGAGAAGAAGCGTTAGTTAGAACTGGACATGGAACAACAGACTGGTTCAATACTGGGAAAGGATTACATCAAAGCTGTCTATTGTCACCCTGCTTATTTAGCTTCTATGCTGAATACATCATGTAAAATGCCAGGGTGGATGAATCACAAGCTGAACTCAAGATTTCTGGGAGAAATATCAGCAACCTTAGATATTCAGATGATAACGACTCTAATGGCAGAAAGTGTAGAGAAACTAAAGAGCTTCTTGATGAAGTTGAAAGAGTAGAGTGAAAAAGCTGGCTTAAAACTGGAATACATGTAAATCTATGGCTGATTCATGTCAATGTATGACAAAACCCACTACAATATTGTAAAGTAATTAGCCTCCAACTAATAAAAATAAATGAAAAAAAAAAACACTCAACATTCAAAAAACTAAGATCATGGCATTTGGTCCCATCACTTCATAGCAAATAAAAGGGGAATAATTGGAAGCAGTGAGAGATTTTGTTTCCTTAGGGTCCAAAATCACTGTAGATGGTGAACAACAACCATGATATTAAAACAAACAAACAAAAACAACTTGTTCTTAGTAAGGAAAGCTATGACAAACCTACACAGTGTATTAAAAAGCAGAGACAAAAAATAAATAAATAAAAAGCAGAGACATCACTTTACAGTCAATAATCAGGAATAGTCAAAGCTGTGTTTTTTCCAGTCATTGTGTATGGATGTGAGAATTGGACCATAAAGAAGACTGGGTACTGAAGAATAAATGCTTTCAAACCATGGTATTGGAGAGGACCCTTGAGAGTCCCTTGGACTGCAAGGAGATCAAACCAGTCAATCCTGAAGGATATCAACTCTGGATATTCATTGGAAGGACTGGTGCAGAGGCTGAAGCTCCAATACTTGGCCACCTGATGCGAAGAGTGGACTCATTGGAAAAGACCCTGATGCTGGGAAAGGTTGAAGCCAAAATAAGGATCGGCAGAGGATGAGATGGTTAGATAGCATCACTGACTCAATGAACATGAATTTGAGCATACTCTAGGAGATAGTGAAGGCCAGGGGAGCCTGGCCTGCTACAGTCCATGGAGTTGTTGAGAGTTGGTGGTCTCAAGTTAGTGACCCAACAGCAGCAAAACAATATAGTAGCATAAAAGTTTTCCATACATTTACATTTTATCTTCTTATCTTGCTAAATTCACTTACAAGTTCTAAGAATTATTTTTGCATATTGTACGTTAAACACCATGTCTGCTGTAAATACAAACAGTTAGTTTCTGCCTTTACATCTATATGTGTTTTATTTCTTCATCTTGCCTTATGGGAAATAGATGGGGAGACAGTGGAAACAGTGTCAGACTTTATTTTGGGGGCTCCAAAATCACTGCAGATGGTGACTGCAGCCATGAAATTAAAAGACGCTTACTCCTTGGAAGGAAAGTTAGGACCAACTTAGATAGCATATTAAAAAGCAGAGACATTACTTTGCCAACAAAGGTCCATCTGGTCAAGGCTATGGTTTTTCCAGTGGTCATATATGGATGTGAGAGTTGGACTGTGAAGAAAGCTGAGCGCCGAAGAATTGATGCTTTTGAACTGTGGTGTTGGAGAAGACTCTTGAGAGTCCCTTGGACTGCAAAGAGATCCAGCCAGTCCATCCTAAAGGAGATCAGTCCTGGGTGTTCATTGGAAGGATTGACACTGAAACTGAAACTCCAATACTTTGGCCACCTCATGCGAAGAGTTGACTCATTGGAAAAGACCCTGATGCTGGGAGGGATTGGGGGCAGGAGGAGAAGGGGATGACAGATGATGAGATGGCTGGATGGCATCACTGACTCGATGGGTATGAATTTGAGTAAACTCCAGAAGTTGGTGATGGACAGGGCGGCCTGGCGTGCTGCGATTCATGGGGTCGCAAAAAGTCGGACATTACTGAGCGACTGAACTGAACTGAACTGATTTCAGATATACTCTTCCTCTCATCCACAAATTGTTAACTAAGGCCTTCAGCTACAGTAAACAATGGTGTAAGCATTTTACACTCTAAAGTAGTGGTTTACCAAACTTTGTTGCGTATCAGCATCAATTTCTGGAATTGTTAAAACTACAGATCATTTGGCTCTACTCCAAGATTCTAATTGAGTACATCTAGGGAACAGCATTTTTCCTGTATTCTCGGGTTATGTTGTTAATGGTGGCCCTGGATCCACATGTTGAAAACCACTTCTCAAAAGACAGTTGCCACCTGGGGCTAAACACCTTCAGGGCTTAAGAGATGAGAGAACCTCCACTACTGCTACTAGTCTCCAAACTTTTTTTCTAATCTGTTTAAAAAAATGAGGAAGGGAGAAAGGAATAGAAAGTCATTTGTGTCAATAACCACTGAGAAATGTCAGGGTTGTAGTTTTAACCCATTCTCTTCTCACTCTGACTATAGAGTTATCTGAACAACTCACAAACAGAGGCAGTATTTTGATTCCTATCAAATACAGGCTATTGTTCACTGGTGTCAGATTCACAAGCAGTAACAATCCAATGAAAAAATTATTACAGTGGTGCCAAGTAAAATCTGAGACACCTTTCCTTTCTGATTCTCTCCTTCCCCCCTCAAGGCTAATTGCATGATAATTTACATATAATTCCATATATTTAAAGTGTACAACATGATTATTTGATATACATATACATTGCTCAAAATTCTTAAATGGTGGCTTCAACATTATGTGAACTGAGAACTTCAAGATTTACAAGCTGGATTTAGAAAAGGCAGATGAACCAGAGATCAAATTGCTGACATCCATTGGATCATAGTAAAAGCAAGAAAATTCCAGTAAAACATCTACTTAGGCTTCATTAACTATGTTAAAGCCTTTGATTTCCACAACAAACTATGGAAAATTCTTAAAGAGATAGGAATACCAGACCACCTTACCCGCCTCCTGAGAAACCTGTATGCAGGACAAGAAGCAACAATTAGAACTGAATATGGAGCAATGGACTGGTTCAAAATTGGGAAAGGAGTACATCAAGGCTGTATATTGTCATCCTGCTTATTAACTTATATGCAGAGTAGTAGTAGTGTTAGTCACTCAGTCATTTCCGATTATTTGCAACCCTATGGATTGTAGCCCGCCAGGCTCCTCTGTCCACGGGATTCTCCAGGCAAGAATACTGGAGTGGATTGTCATTTCCTTCTCCAGAGGATCTTCACGACCCAGGGATCGAACCAGGTTCTCCTTCATTGCAGGCAGATTCTTTACCGTCTGAGCTATATACAGAGTACATCATGTGAAATGATGGGCTGGATGAAACAGAAGATGAAATAAAGATTGCCAGGAGAAATATCAATAACCTTACATATGCAGATAACACCACCCTATTGGGAGAAAGGGAAGAGGAACTAAAGAATCTCTTGATGTAAGTAAAAGAGGAGAGTGAAAAAGTTGACTTAAAACTCAACATTCAGAAAACTAAGATCATGGCATACAGTCCCATCACTTCACAGAAAGCAGATGGGGAAACAATGGAAACAGTGACAGACTTAAATTTCTTGGACTCCAAAATAACTGCAGATGGTGACAGGAGCCATGGAATTAAAAGACAATTGCTCCTTAGAAGAAAAGCTATGACAATCCTGGACAGCGTATTAAGAAACAGACATTACTCTGCTGACAAGAGTCCGTATAGTCAAAGATACGGTTTTTCCTGCAGTGCAGGAAAAATCTGCATTTTCCTGCCTGCAGGGCAGGAGACCAGGGTTTGATCCCTGGGTCAGGAAGATCCTCTGATAAGGGAATGGCAAGCCACTCCAGTATACTTGCCTGGACAATCCCATGGAAAGAGGAGCCTAGTGGGGTTGCAAAGAGTCAAACATGACTGAGCGACAAACACACACACGTGATTTTTCCAGTAATTATGTACGGGCATGAAAGGTGGACCGTAAAGAAAGATGAGCACTGAAGAATTGATGCTTTTGAACTGTGGTGCTGGAGAAGACTCTCGAGTCCCTTGGACTGCAAGGAGATGAAACCAGTCAATCACAAAGAAATGGAGTCCTGAATATTCATTGGAAGGACTGATGCTAAAGCTGAAGCTCCAATATTTTGACCACCTGGTGCGAAGAGCCAACATATTGGAAAAGTTCCTGACGCTAGGAAAGAGAGAAGGGATGATAAGGGGACGACAGAGGACAAGGTGGTTGGGGGGTATTACCAACTCAAGGGACATGAGTGTGCGCAAACTCCAGGAGATGGTGAAAGACAAGGAAGCCTCACGTGCTGCAGCCCATGGGGGTCACAAAAAGTCGGACATGACTGAGGGACTGACCAACAACAACATACCTTGAGAAATGATTACTAAGATTGATGTCATTAATATATCCATTACCTCACATGGTTAACCCCTGTTTCACGTCTGTGGTGAGAATACGTAAGATCTGCTGTCAGCAAATTTCAAGTATATAGTACTGTATTACTAAATACAGTTATTGTGCTTCAGTATTTTTCTCTGTCTGATTTATTTCACTTATCATAATGCCCTCTAGGTTCACCCATGTTGTCACAGATGGTAGAATTTCCTTCATTTACAAGGATGAATGATTCTCCTTTGGAGATATATATCACATTTTCTTAAATCATTCATCTGTTGAGGGACACTTAAGTTGTCTCCATTCCTTAGATTTTGTGAATAACATTGCAATGAACACAAGAATGTGAATATCTCTTTGAGATGCTGATTTCTTTTTCTCTGGATATAAGCTCAGAAATGAGATTGTTGAATAAGTTCAAGTCTAATTATTTGAGGAACCTTCATACTATTTTCCACCCTGGAGGAGGGCATGGCAACCCACTCCAGTATTCTTGCCTGGAGAATCCCATGGACAGAGGAGCCTGGCAGGCGACAGTCCATAGGTTTGCAAACCTATGGTTTGGACATAACCAAAGTGACTTAGCATGCATGCACACATATTACTTTCCATAGTGGCTGCTCTAATTTACATTTTCACCAACAGTGTACACCTGTTCCCTTTATTCCATATTTGCAGGAATATTTACTATCTTTTGTCTTTCCTTTTAATAGCCCTCTTAATAGGTATGTAAAAGACCAGGTTGGATGCATGAGACAAGTGCTCAGGGCTGGTGCACGGGGAAGACCCAGAGGGATGGGATGGAGTGGGAGGCGGGAGGGGGCATTGGGATGGGGAACACGTGTAAATCCATGGCTGATTCATGTCAATGTATGGCAAGAACCACTACAATATTGTAAAGTAATTAGCCTCCAACTAATAAAAATAAATGAAAAAAAAAAAAAAAGAATAAGTTACAGTAAAAAAAAAAAAGTCAGTTTTCATTCCAATATCAAAGAAAGGCAATGCCAAAGAAAGTTCAAACTACAGCACAGTTGCACTCATCTCACATGCTAGCGAAGTAATGCTCAAAATTTTCCAAGCCAGGCTTCAAGAATATGTGAACTGTGAAAGTCCAGATGTTCAAGCTAGATTTAGAAAAGGCAAAGGAACCAGAGATTAAATTGCCGACATGCGTTAGATCATTGAAAAAGCAAGAGAATTCCAGAAAAAACACCTACTTCTGCTTTATTGACTATGCCAAAGTCTTTGAGTGTGTGGATCACAAAAAAAAAAAAAAAAAAAAACAAAAACTGGAAAATTCGTCAAGAGATGGGGATACCAGACCACCTTACCTGCTTCCTGAGCAATCTGTATGTAGGTCAAGAAGCAACAGTTAGAGTTGTACATGTAACAACAGACTGGTTCCAAATTGGGAAAGGAGTAAGTCAAGGTTGTATATTGTCACCCTGCTTATTTAACTTATATGCAGAGTACATCATGAGAAATGCTGGACTGGATGAAGCACAAGCTTGACTCTAGATTGCTGGGAGAAATGTCAATAACCTCAGATACACAGATGGCAGAAAGTGAAGAAGAACTAAAGAGTCTCTTGATGAAAGTGAAAGAGGAGAGTGAAACAGCTGGCTTAAAACTCAACATTCAAAAACTAAGATCGTGGCGTCTGGTCCCATCATTTTATGGCAAATAGGTGGAGAAACAATGGAAACAGTGGGAGGCTTTATGTTTTGGGGCTCCAAAATTACTGCAGATGGTAACTGCAACCATGAAATTAAAAGACACTTGCTCCTGGGAAGAAAAGCTATGACCAAACTAGACAGCATATTAAAAAGCAGAGACATTACCTTGCCAATAAAGGTCCATCTAGTCAAAGCTATGGTTTTTCCAGTAGTCGTGTATGGATGTGAGAGTTGGACTATAAAGAAAGCTGAACGCCAAAGATTTGATGCTTTTTAACTGTGTGTTGGAGAAGACTCTTGAGAGTCCCTTAGACTGCAAGGAGATCCATCCTAAAGGAAATCAGTTCCTGAATATTCATTGGAAGGACTGATGCTGAAGTTGAAGCTCCAATAGTTTGGCCACCTTATGGGAAGAACTGATTCGTTGGAAAAGACTCTGATGCTGGGAAAGATTGAAGGCAGTGGGAGAGGGGGACGACAGAGGATGAGATGGTTGAATGGCATCACCAACTCTACTGACATAAGTATGAGCAAGCTCTGGGAGTTGATGAAGGACAGGGAATCCTGGCATGCTGCAGTCCATGGGGTCATAAAGAGGTGAACACAACTGAGCCACTGAACTGAACTGAAAAGGTATGAGGTGATATCTCACTGTGGTTTTGTTTTGAACTTCCCTGATGATTAGTAGTGCTGAGCAACTTTTAATGTACCTATTGGGTATTTGAAAGTCTTTTGAAATAAGAGTTTATTAATGTCAATAATGCAAATTATTTAATCCATTCATTCATTAATCTTTTATTGAGGTCGAGTTGATGTACAATATTACATTTATTTCAGGTGCACAGCATAGTGATTCAGTAGTTTTATAGGTGATACACCATTAGAAGTTATACTCCATTAAAAGTTTTACAAGATAAAAATAATTCCCTGTGCAATACAACATAACTTTGTTGTTTATCTATTTTGTACTTAGTAGTTTGTAGCTCTTAATCCTGATTTTGTTTTTCCTCCCTTTTCCGTCCCCATTGGTAGTTATTGGTTTGTTTTTTTATATCTATGAGTCTCTGTCTTTTCGGCATGTGCATTCCTTTGTATTATATCTAAATTCCTCATATAAGGGATATCACACAGCACTTATCTTTCTGTTTCTGGCTAATTTCTCTAAAATTAGTATTCTTTACATCTAAGCATGCTTCAGCAAATACCAGAATTTCATTTTTTAGTGATTGAGTAATGCTCCATTGTATGTTTATAAGGCATCTTCTTTATATATTTACCTGTTGATAGGCACTTGGGTTGCTTCCATATATTATTGTAAGTTATGTTGCTACAAATACAGGGGTTCATGTATCTCTTTGAATTATTATCATTATTATTATTTTGTATATTCTGGATCTATGCCCAGGAGTGAGATTGCTGAATCAAATAATAGTTCTACTTTCAGTTTTTTTGAGAAACCTCCATACTGCTTTCCATAGTGGTTGCACCAATTTACATTCCCATGAACAATGCAAGGGTTCCCTTTTCTCCACACCCTTTCCAGCATTTGTTATTTATAGACAGTTTGATGATAGCCATTTTGACAAAAGTGAGGTGATACCTGATTATTCTTTTCATTTGCATTTCTCTAATAAAATGAACTATATTGAACATCTTTTCATGTGGCTGTTGGTCATCTGTAAATCTTTTTTTAAAAATGTCTGTTTGGACCTTCTGCCCATTGTTTCTGATTGTAGATTATTTCTCCTTTGTCTTGGATTAATTGACCACAAATGTGTAAGCTTATTTCTGGGCATTCTATTCTTTTCCAGTGATTGATATGTTTGCTTTTGTATCAGTACCTTGCTGTTTTTACTACTGTAGCTTTAAATTATTTCTTAAAAGAATACACTGCTAAAAGCAAATACTATGAAAATTTTGAACTACTTTATTCTTTTATAGAAATCAAACTATGTTATTTTTATATATTACTGTATGAACTTGGGGCTTCGCTAGTGACTCAGATGGTAAAGAATCTGCCATACATAAAATAAAATGTTGTATTTTAAGTCTTGCTATTTTCCTTGCTCTTTGACTCTAACAATAATTTCCTCTTGTACAAAATAACAATTAATAAATATCAAGTACTTAATTTCTTACAAAAAAAACCCCTAATACTTTATGTGTATCACCTCATTAAACCCTCACAGTAGCTATGATTTATACACTAATATCTCCATTTCACAGGTAAGTAAACTGAAGTGCAAAGAGGCTAAATAATGTAACCACAATTATATACTTAACATATGAGGAATTAATATGTAAGAAAAAATTTTGGAAAGTTAAGATAAATATTTAAGTTAGAGTCATGTATTTTGTTGCAAGTGAATTGAATTTTGAGAGGGGCAAAGAAAGAGAGAAAGAAGTTTCTCTCTTATTTATTAAAAATCTGAATTTTTAGCATGCTGCCAAATAACTCTTCTTAATTCGAGGATTTGTTTTGTCATTTTATAGACTAAACCTTTCCTTCGCCCAGACTCCTTCCCATGACTAATGTCTCTAAGGAATTGATTGTCTACACTTGTTTCACTAATTGGTAAATATTCAACAATTCATAAATTACAATATGCTGAAATAATTAAATTAACTTCACAGAGACTCAGTTATCTGGTTTTAATAACAAATGCTTCATACTTTAAAGCACAATCATTGGTTAAGAGTGGTGTCTTTATCTGGAACCATTAGCTTATTAGTATGTCATGTTTGTAGGGCTTTCTTTAGTGGTACTTGTTTCCTTGGAATACACTTTACTATGCTGGTGTGGCAAATTGGAAGTGGTCAAACAGGAGGTGGCAAGAGTGAATGTTGACATTCTAGGAATCAGACAATTAAAATGGACAGGAATGGGTGAATTTAATTCAGATGATTATTATATCTACTACTGTGGGCAGGAATCCCTTAGAAGAAATGGGGTAGCCATCATGGTCAACAAAAGAGTCTGGAATGCAGTACTTGGATGCAATCTCAAAAATGACAGAATGATCTTTGTTCGTTTCCAAGGCAAACCATTCAATATCACGGTAATCCAAGACTATGTACCAAACAGTAACGCTGAAGAAGCTGAAGTTGAACGGTGCTATGAAGACCTACAAGACCTTTTAGAACTAATATCCAGAAAAGATGTCCTTTTCATTATAGGGGACTAGAATGAAAAAGTAGGAAGTCAAGAAACACCTGGAGTAACAAGAAAGTTTGGCCTTTGAGTACAGAATGAAGCAGGGCAAAGGCTAATAGAGTTTTGACAAGAGAACACACTGGTCATAGCAAATACCCTCTTCCAACAAAACAAGAACTAGTACAGCCACTATGGAAAACAGTGTGGAGATTCCTTAAAAAACTGGAAATAGAACTGCCATATGACCCAGCAATACCACTTCTGGGCATACACACTGAGGAAACCAGATCTGAAAGAGACACGTGCACCCCAATGTTCATCGCAGCACTGTTTATAATAGCCAGGACATGGAAGCAACCTAGATGCCCATCAGCAGATGAATGGATAAGGAAGCTGTGGTACATATACACCATGGAATATTACTCAGCCGTCAAAAAGAATTCATTTGAACCAGTCCTAATGAGATGGATGAAACTGGAGCCCCTTATACAGAGTAAAGTAAGCCAGAAAGATAAAGAACATTACAGCATACTAACACATATATATGGAATTTAGAAAGATGGTAACGATAACCCTATATGCAAAACAGAAAAAGAGACACAGAAATACAGAACAGACTTTTGAACTCTGTAGGAGAAGGTGAGGGTGGGATATTTCAAAAGAACAGCATGTATACTATCTATGGTGAAACAGATCACCAGCCCAGGTGGGATGCATGAGACAAGTGCTCGGGCCTGGTACACTGGGAAGACCCAGAGGAATCGGGTGGAGAGGGAGGTGGGAGGGGGGATCGGGATGGGGAATAAGTGTAAATCTATGGCTGATTCATATCAATGTATGACAAAACCCACTGAAATGTTGTGAAGTAATTAGCCTCCAACTAATAAAAAAATTAAAAAAAAAAAAAAAAAAGAGAAGACTCTACACATGGACATCACCAGATGGTCAACACTGAAATCAGATTGATTATATTCTTTGCAGGCAAAGATGGAAAAGCACTATACAGTCAGCAAAAACAAGACCAGGAGCTGACTCTGGCTCAGATCATGAACTCCTTATTGCCAAATTCAGACTTAAACTGAAGAAAGCAGGGAAAACCACTAGACCATTCATGTATGACCTAAATCAAATCCATTCTGACTATACAGTGGAAGTGAGAAATAGATTTAAGGGACTAGATCTGATAGACAGCCTCATGATCTATGGACAGAGGTTCGTGACATTCTACAGGAGACAGGGATCAAGACCATCCCCATGGAAAAGAAATGCAAAAAGGCAAAATGACTGTCTGAGGAGGCCTTACAAATAGCTGTGAAAAGAAGAGAAGTGAAAAGCAAAGGAGAAAAGGAAAGATATTCCCATTTGAGTGCAGAGTTCCAAAGAATAGCCAGGATAGATAAGAAAGCCTTCCTCGGGGATCAATGCAAAGAAATAGAGGAAAAGTACAGAATGGGAAAGAGTAGAGATCCCTTCAAGAAAATTAGACCTATCAAGGGAATATTTCAGGCAAAGATGGGTTCGATAAAGGACAGAAATGGTATGGACCTAACAGAAGCAGAAGACATTAAGAAGAGGTGGCAAGAATACATAGAAAAACTATACAAAAAAAAAAAAAAATTCTTCATGAGCCAGATAATCACAATGGTGTGATCACTCACCTAGAGCCAGACATCCTGGAATGTGAAGTCAAGTGGGCCTTAGAAAGCATCACTATGAACAAAGTTAGTGGATGTGATGGAATTCCAGTTGAGCTATTTCAAATCCTGAAAGATGATCCTGCGAAAGTGTTGCACTCAATATGCCAGCAAATTTGGAAAACTCAGCAGTGGCCACAGGATTGGAAAAGGTCAGTTTTCATTCCAATCCCAAGAAAGGTAATCCCATAGAATGCTCAAACTACCGCACAATTGCACTCATCTCACATGCTAGGAAAGTCATGCTCACAATTCTCCAAGCCAGGCTTCAGCAATACATGAACCGAGAACTTCCAGATGTTCAAGCTGGTTTTAGAAAAGGCAGAGGAACCAGAGATCAAACTGCCAGCATCCGCTGGATGATCAAAAAAGCAAGAGAGTTCCAGAAAAAACATCTATTTCTGCTTTATTGACTATGCCAAAGCCTTCCTGTGGATCACAATAAACTGTGGAAAATTCTGAAAGAAATGGGAATACCTGACCACCTGACCTGCTTCTTGAGAAACCTATATGCAGGTCAGGAGGCAACAGTTAGTACTGCACATGGAACAACAGACTGGTTCCAAATAGGAAAAGGAGTACGTCAAGGTTGTATATTGTCACCCTGCTTACTTAACTTATATGCAGAGCACATCATGAGAAACTCTGGGCTGGAAGAAGCGCAAGCTGGAATCAAGATTGCTGGGAGAATATCAATAACCTTAAATATGCAGATGACACCACCCTTAGGGCACAGAGTGAAGAGAAACTGAAAAGCCTCTTGATGACAGTCAAAGAGGAGAGTGAAAAAGTTGGATTAAAGCTTAACATTCAGAAAACTAAGATCACGGCATCTTGTCCCATCACCTCATGGGAAATAGATGGGGGAAACAGTGCAAACAGTGTTAATTTTTTTTTTGGGGGGGGGCTCCAAATTCACTGCAGATGGTGACTGCAGCCATGAAATTAAAAGACTCTTACTTCTTGGAAGGAATATTATGACCAACCTAGATAGCATATTAAAAAGCAGAGACATGACTTTGCCAACAGAGGTCCGTCTGGTCAAGGCTGTGGTTTTTCCAGTGGTCATGTATGGATGTGAGAGTTGGACTGTGAAGAAAGCTGAGGGCCAAAAAATCGATGCTTTTGAACTGTGGTGTTGGAGAAGTCTCTTCAGAGTCCCTTGGACTGCAAGGAGATCCAACCAGTCCATCCTAAAGGAGATCAGTCCTGGCTGTTCATTGGAAATACTGATGCTGAAACTGAAACTCCAATACTTTGGCCACCTCATGGAAAGAGTTGACTCACTGGAAAAGACCCTGATGCTGGGAGGGATTGGGGGCAGGAGGAGAAGGGGCCGACAGAGGATAAGAAGGCTGGATGGCCTCACCAACTCGATGACATGAGTCTGAGTAAACTCTGGGAGTTGGTTTTGGACAGGGAGGCCTGGCGTGCTGTGATTCATGGGGTCGCAAAGAGTCGGACATGATTGAGCGAATGAACTGAACTGAACTGAACTGATTCTTGTGTGGATATCCCTTTGCTCTGGTGAAAAGGAAGAAATTAGGATGCTCACAAGTATGCTCAGTTCAAACTAGATAACACATATTCCATTTTGCACATGAGAAGTTTACAAACCATACTTATTGAAAACTTCCTCCAGGAGAATTTATACTCAAGTGAAGAGAGCATTAATCACACTGAGGAGGAGAAGCCCTCAGAGTAGACCAAGTGAAAAGTTCACTTAATACTCTTCATCTTCTAAGAGCAGAACCTCAGGAACTGTATTTCTTCCTACTGCTTTAAGTGATCTCCTAGTAGATGTAATGCACCAAAATATATTTCATTTCTTTTCAGGTCACCTGTAATTTTCTAAAGAAAAAAAAACAGACTATTGAAATGTCTACATTTTTCATTGTAAACATTTGCCTTCTGGGGAAAAAGAAACATCCTAAGAGCTTTTAGAAAATGTAGGATTTATGCATCACACTTGATGCTTTTCTCCTCTCCTATTTTAGCCATAAAAGAAGAGAATGCACATACAGTATCTACACCAATGTCACAGTTATAAACAAAATTCTTCTTTATTACTCATGTTTTACTTAATCATATTTGATGTTTTAGACTGTTTGAACCCAACTCTATACATAATGCATGTTTTAATTTTTTTCGAATTTTATTTTGTTCTCTTTTTTTAAGATTTTTCAGACCATCCCCTGCTTTCCACCCTGCACCTGGCCTCTTTCCCCAATTCCTTGCAATTCCATACTTAAGAAACCTCTCTGCCTTAGTGGAAGTAGTCTGGAGCCAAGAGTCCATAAATACTGTGATACTAGTTCTGGCTTTATTACTGGTCTTCTGTATTGCTATCTGAAAAATGCATTCCTGATTTACAATGTTTAGTTGTGGCTGTTTTTTGAGAAAGCTGAATGTAGAGGTTAATGAACTTCACAGATATGAAGTAGAGATTTTATTATTTAAACTTTGTTTTGAAGGCTGGGAATATTTGGAAGTTGCTTTTACTTGAATAATCATTCTGAAAAAGCTTACAATAAATTAAAAGTCCTGAGTCCCAGAGAAAGCCTTACTCTTGTTTATTTTCTGTTTATTTCCTTCCCTCCATCTCCCTCCCTCTCATTCTAAAATCAAAGTATATTTTATTCACAATATTGTGTTAGTTTCAGGTATACAACATAAAAACTGAGTATTTTTTTCAGATTATATTCCGTTATAGGTTATTATAAGAGACCGACTATAATTCCTTGTGCTATACAGTATATCCTTTTTCCTTATCTACTTTATATATAGTAGTTTGTATTTGTTAAGCCCATACACCTAATTTGTTCCTCTTCCATTCCCTGTCCCCATTGGTAACCACTAAGTTGTTCTTTTTAATCTATGAGTATGTTCCTATTATGAATATACATTCATTTCTGATATTTTGTAGATTCCATATATAAGTGATATTATGTAGTATTTGTCTTTCTCTGTCTAACATTTCACTAAGAATAATTAATTGTTAGGTAGGTATATCCATATTTCTTCATATGACAATATTTCATTTTTTAATAATTGAGCAATATCTGTTGTTATGTAGTGGCTAAATTGTGTCTTGACTATTTTGTGATCCCATGGACTGTAGCCCACCAGGGTCCTCTATCCATGGGATTTTTCCATCAAGAATCCTTAAGTGGGTTGCCATTTCCTTCTCCAGGGGATCTTCCAACCCAGGGATCGAATATGTGTATTCTGCATTAGCAGGTGGATTCTTAATTACTGATTCACCAGGGAATTCTCTAATATATATATATATATATATATATATATTACATATGTATATATTCATGCATATATACACATGGTATATATATGCATATATATGTGTATACAAATCATAGCTTAATACAATTTTTGGCTGCTAGGCATTTGAGTTGCTTCCATATCTTGGCTGCTATAAATAGCACTGCCATGAATATTGTGGTTCATGTATCATTTTAAATCAGTGCTTTCATTTTTTCCAGATATATGAGCAGGAGTGGAATTGATGGATCAATTCTATTTTCAGTCTTTTGAGGAACCTCCTTAGTGTTTCCCATAGTTGCTGAACCAATTTACATTTACACCAATAGTGCATGAGTGTTCCCTTTTCTACACATCCTTTCCAACATGTGTATTTATAGCCTTTTTGAAGATAGTCTTTCTGACTGGTGTGAGGTTATACCTCATTGTGGTTTTGATTTGCTTTTATCTCTATTAGTGATATTGAACACCTTTTCTTGTACCTGTTTCCATATTTTTAGGAAAAATTTCTATACAGATCTTCTGCCCATTTTTGATTAGATTATTTATTTTCTTGATATTGAGTTGTATAAGCTATTTATATATTTTGAATATTACTAACCCCTTGTCAATCATATCTTTGACACATATATTCTCACATTTTGTAGGTTGTCTTTTGTTTTGTTAATGATTTCTTTTACAGGGCAAAAACTTTTAAGCTTGATTAGGTCTCATTTATTTATAAATGCTCTTAATTATTTTGCATTAGAGAGACTCCCAGAAATAATGATATGATTTATGTCAAGGAATGATATGTCAATTTTTACTTCTAAGACCTTTATTGTTTCTGGGCTTGTATTTAGGTTTTTAATTCATTCTGAGTTTCTCTTGGGTATAGTGTGAGGAAATGATCCAATCTCATTGGTTTAAATGTAAGTTTTCACTTTTCTCAACACAAATTATTGGAGATAATATCTATTCTTCATTGCATAATCTTGCCTCATTTGTAACAGATTACTTGACCAAAAGTGTGTAGGTTTATTTCTAGGCTCTCTATTCAGTTCCATTGATCTGTGAGTCTGTTTTGTGTCAGAACAAAACAGTTTTGATTATTATAGCTTTATAATATACTTCACTTTATTTTTTCATTATTATTATATTTGTTGAAATATAGTTGACTTATGTTGCATTAATTACTTCTGTACAACAAAGTGATTCGGTTATATATATGTATATACATTAAAATATTTTTTTCTATTAAGTTTATTATAGGATATTGAATATAATTCTCTGTGCTATACAGTAGGATCTTGTTGTTTATCCATTTTGTATACAAAATATTACATATGCAAACCTCAACCTGCCATTCCAACCTTCCCTCAATCTCCTACCCCTGGCAACCTCGTCTGTCCTCTATGCCCATGACTTTGTTTCTGTTTCCTAGATGGTTTCACTTGTGTCATATTTTAGATTCCACATATCAGTTCAGTTCAGTTCAGTTCAGTCGCTCAGTCGTGTCCGACTCTTTGCAAGTCTATGAATCACAGCACGCCAGGCCGTCCTGTCCATTCCCAACTCCCGGAATTTACTCAAACTCATGCCCATCGATTCGGTGATGACATCCAGCCATCTCATCCTCTGTTGTCCCCTTCTCCTCCTGCCCCCAATCCCTCCCAGCATCAGGGTCTTTTCCAGTGAGTCAACTCTTCGCATGAGGTGGCCAAAGTATTGGAGTTTCAGCTTCAGCATCAGTTCTTCCAATGAACACCCAGGACTGATCTCCTTTAGGATGGACTGGTTGGATCTCCTTGCAGTCCAAGGAACTCTCAACAGTCTTCTCCAACACCACAGTTCAAAAGCATCAATTTTTTGGCCCTCAGCTTTCTTCACAGTCCAAATCTCACATCCATACATGACCACTGGAAAAACCACAGCCTTGACCAGACGGACCTTTGTTGGCAAAGTAATGTTTCTGCTTTTTAATATGCTATCTAGGTTGGTCATAACTTTCCTTCCAAGGAGTAAGCGTCTTTTAATTTCATGGCTGCAGTCACCATCGGCAGTGATTTTAGAGCCCCCAAAAATAAAGTCTGACACTGTTTGCACTGTTTCCCCATCTATTTCCCATGAGGTGATGAGACAAGATGCCATGATATTATTTTTCTGAATGTTAAGCTTTAATCCAACTTTTTCACTCTCCTCTTTGACTGTCATCAAGAGGCTTTTTAGTTTCTCTTCACTCTGTGCCATAAGGGTGGTGTCATCTGCATATTTGAGGTTATTGATATTCTCCCAGCAATCTTGATTCCAGCTTGCGCTTCTTCCAGCCCAGAGTTTCTCATGATGTGCTCTGCATATAAATTAAGTAGGCAGGGTGACGATATACAACCTTAACATACTCCTTTTCCTATTTGGAACCAGTCTGTTGTTCCATGTCCAGTTCTAACTCTTGCTTCCTGACCTGCATACAGGTTTCTCAAGAGGCAGGTAAGGTGGTCTGGTAATCCCATCTCTTTCAGAATTTTCCACAGTCTATTGTGATCCACACAGTCGAAGGCTTTGGTGTAGTCAATAAAGCAGAAGTAGATATTTTTCTGGAATTCTCTTGCTTTTTCAATGATCCAGCAGATATTGGCAATTTGATCTCTGGTTCCTCTGCCTTTTCTAAAACCAGCTTGAACATCTGGAAGTTCTCGGTTCACATATTGCTGAAGCCTGGCTTGGAGAATTGTGAGCATGACTTTCCTAGCATGTGAGATGAGTGCAATTGTGCGGTAGTTTGAGCATTCTTTGGGATTGCCTTTCTTAGGGATTGGAATGAAAATGGACCCTTTCCAGTCCTGTGGCCATTGCTGAGTTTCCCAAATTTGCTGGCATATTGAGTGCAGCACTTTCACAACATCATCTTTCAGGATTTGAAATAGCTCAACTGGAATTCCATCACATCCACTAACTTTGTTCATAGTGATGCTTTCTAAGGCCCACTTGACTTCACATTCCAGGATGTCTGGCTCTAGGTGAGTGATCACACCCTTGTGATTATCTGGATCATGAAGGTCTTTTTTTGTACAGTTCTTCTGTGTATTCTTGCCACCTCTTCTTAATGTCTTCTGCTTCTGTTAGGTCCATACCATTTCTGTCCTTTATCGAACCCATCTTTGCCTGAAATTTTCCCTTGATAGGTCTAATTTTCTTGAAGGGATCTCTACTCTTTCCCATTCTGTTGTTTTCCTCTATTTCTTTGCATTGATCACTGAGGAAAGCTTTAGTATCTCTCCTGGCTTGCCTTGGAACTCTGCATTCAAATGGGATTATCTTTCCTTTTCTCCTTTGCTTTTCACTTCTCTTCTTTTCACAGCTATTTTTAAGGCCTCCTTAGACAACCATTTTGCCTTTTTGCACTTCTTTTCCATGGGGATGGTCTTGATCCCTGTCTCCTGTTAAATATCATGAACCTCTGTCCAGAGATCATGAGGCTCTCTGTCTATCAGATCTAGTCCCTTAAATCTATTTCTCACTTCCACTGTATAGTCAGAATGGATTTGATTTAGGTCATACATGAATGGTCTAGTGGTTTTCCTTGCTTTCTTCAGTTTAAGTCTGAATTTGGCAATAAGGAGTTCATGATATGAGCCAGAGTCAGCTCCTGGTCTTGTTTTTGCTGACTGTATAGTGCTTCTCCATCTTTGGCTGCAAAGAATATAATCAATCTGATTTCGGTGTTGACCATCTGGTGATGTCCATGTGTAGAGTCTTCTCTTGTGTTGTTGGAAGAGGATGTTTGCTATGGCCAGTGCATTTTCTTGTCAAAACTCTATTAGCCTTTGCCCTGCTTCATTCCATACTCCAAGGCCAAACTTTCCTGTTACTCCAGGTGTTTCTTGACTTCCTACTTTTGCATTCCCATCCCCTATAATGAAAAGGACATCTTTTTTGGGTGTTAGTTCTAAGAGGTCTTGTAGGTCTTCATAGAACTGTTCAACTTTGGCTTCTTCAGCATTACTGGTTGGGGCATAGGCTTGGATTACCGTGATATTGAATGGTTTGCCTTGGAAATGAACGGAGATCATTCTGTCATTTTTGAGATTGCATTCAAGTACTGCATTTCAAACTCTTATGTTGACTATAATGGCTACTCCATTTTTCTAAGGGATTCCTGCCCACAGTCATAGATATAATGCTCATCTGAGTTAAATTAACCCATTCCTGTCCATTTTAGTTTGCTGAATCCTAGAATGTCGACAGTCACTCTTGCCATCCCCTGTTTGACCACTTCCAATTTGCCTTGATTCATGGACCTAACATTCCAGGTTCCTATGCAATATTGCTTTTTACAGCATCGGACCTTGCTTCTATCACTATTCCCATCCACAACTGGGTATTGTTTTTGCTTTGGCTCCATCCCTTCATTGTTTCTGGAGTTATTTCTCCACTGGTCTCCAGCAGCATATTGAGCACCTACCAACCTGGGGAATTCCTCTTTCAGTATCCTATCATTTTGCCTTCTCATACTGTTCATGGGGTTCTCAAGGCAAAAATACTGAAGTGGTTTGCCATTCCCTTCTCCAGTGGACCACATTCTGTCAGACCTCTCCACCATGACCCGATCATCTTGGGTGGCCCCACACGGCATGGTTTAGTTTCGTTGAGTTAGACAAGACTGGATTCCACATATAAGTTATATCATATAGCATTTGTCTCCCTTTTTCTGGCTTGCTTCACTTAGTATAATAATCTCTAGTTACCTCCATGGCTTTATTTATTTATTTTTTTAATGACTGATTAATGTTTCATTGTTTATATATATATTACATTTTCTTTATTCATATGATGATGGACATTTATGTTGTGTCCATGTCTTGGCTATTGTGAATAGTGCTGTTATGAACATAAGGATGCATATGTAGTTTTGAATTACAGCTTTGTTTGGATATATGCCCAAGAGTGTGATTATTGGATCATATGGTAATTCTATTTTTAAGTTTCTGTGGAACCTCCATATTGTTTTCCACAGTGGCTGCCCTAACTTACATTCCCTCCAACAGTGTAGCAGGCTTCCCTTTTCTCTACTTCCTTTCTAGCATTTGTTATTTGTAGACTTGCTAATGATGGCCATTCTGACTGGTGTGAGACGGTACCTCATTGTAGTTTTGATTTGCATTTCTCTAATAATTAATGATATTTAACATCTTGTCATGTGCCTGTTGGCCATCTGCATGACTTTTCTGGAAAAATGTCTATTTAGATCTGCCCATTTTGGATAGGTTTGTTTGTTTTCTGTTGTTGTTGAGTCATATATTCTGTTTGCATATTTTGGAATTTAAGCCCTTGTCAGTTGTCTCATTTGCAAATATATTCTACCATTCTGTTGCCTTTTCTTATTGTTTCATTTGTTGCATGGAAGTGTGTAAGCTTGATTAGGTCTCATTTATTTATTTTTGTTCTTATTTCTATTTCCTTGGGAGACAGACCTAAGAAAACATTTATATTAGATAATGTCTTGCTATATTTTCTTCTAGGAGTTTAATGGCGTCATGTCTTATGTTTAAGTGTTCAAGACATTTTGAGTTTATTTTTGTATATGGTGAGAGTATATTTTAGCTTCATAGATTTTCATGTGACTGTCCAACTTTCTCAACACCACTGTCTTTCCCCTCGTATATTCTTGGCTCCTTTGTCAAATTTTAATTGATCATAGGTGTATGGGTTTATTTCTGGGCTCTCCATTCTGTTCCATTGATCCACATATCTATTATTATTTTTTTTTTATTTTTTGCCAATGCCATGCTATTTTGATTTCTGTAGCTTTGAAGTATTGTCTGAATCATAGGCTGCTTATGCCTATTGCTTTATTCTTTTTCTTCAGGATTACTTTGGTGATTCTGGGTCTTTTGTACTTCCATGTGAATTTTAGTATTGTTTCTTCTAGTTCTATGAAAAACGTTATGGATAATTTGACAGCAATCACCTTAAATCTGAAGATTGCTTTTGTTAATATGGCCATTTTAACAATATTTCTTCCAATCCAAGAGCATAGAATATCTTTCCATTTCTTTGAATAATTTTTAATTTCTTTCCTTAATGTTTTATATTTCTCAGGGTATAAATCTTTTACCTGCTTGGCCAGGTGTTTCCTAAATATCATGTTTTGGGGGTGAACTTTTAAGATGTATCTTTTTTACATTACTTTCTGATGCTCCATTATTGGTGTAAATAAATGCAAGCAATTTGCATACATTAATCTTGTCTCCTGCAACCTTGCTAAATTTATCAAATCCAGTAGCATTTGTATGGAGTCTTTTTATTTTCTATATGTAGTATCATATTATCTGTACATGATGAACATTTTGGGCATCTACTGACCTGGGGAGTTCATCTTTCAGTGTCATATCTTTTTGACTTTTCATACTGTTAATGGGGTTCTCAAGGCAAGAATACTGAAGTGGTTTGACATTTCCTTTTCCAGTGGACCATGTTTTGTCAGAATTAACCACTAACCATGGTCTGTCCATCTTAGGTAGCCCTACATGGCATGGTTCATAGTTTCAATGAGTTGGACAAGGCCGTGAACATTAAGAAAGGCAAATATATATGACACTAAAAGATGAACTCCCCAGGTCGGTAGGTGTTTAGTATGCTACTGGAGAAGAGTGGAGAAATAGCTCCAGAAAGAATGAAGAAGCTAAGCCAAAACAAAAACAACATTTGGTTGTGGATTTAACTGGTGATGGAAGTGTAGTTCGATGCTGTAAAGAACATTATTGCATAGGAACCTGGAATGTTAAGACCATGAATCAAGGTAAATTGGAAGTTATCAAACAGAAGATGGCAAGTCGCAAGAATGAACATAGATATGTTAGGAATCAGGGAATTAAATGAACCAGAATTGGTGAATTTAAATCAGACGACCATTACATCTATTACAGTGGTCAAGAATCCCTTGGAAGAAATGGAGTAGCACTCATAATCAACAGGAGAACCCAAAATGCACTACTTGGGTGCAATCTCAAAAATGACACAATGATCTCTATTCATTTCCAAGGAAAACCATTCAATATCACAGTAATCCAAGTCTATGCCCCAAAAACTAATGCCAAAGATGTTCTATGAAGTCCTACAAGACCTTCTAGAATTAACACCAAAAAATATGTCCTTTCCATCATAGGAGACTGGAATGCAAAATTAGGAAGTCATTAAATACCTGAAGTAACAGGGAAGTTTGGCCTTCAAGTACAAACTGAAGCAAGGCAAAGACTAACAGAAGTTTGCCAAGAGAACACATTGCTCATAGCAAATACCTTCTTCCAACAACAAAAGAGATGCCTCTATGCTTCAGCATCACCAGATGGTCAATACTAAAATCAGAGAGATTACATTCTTTTCAGTGGAAGATGGAGAAACACTATAGAGTCAGCAAAAACAAAACTGGCAGTTATCTGTGGCTCAGATAATGAACTCCTTATTGCAAAATTCAGACTTAAATAAAAGAAAGTAGGGAAAACCACAAGACCACCAGATATGAGCTAAATCAAATCCCTTACAATTATACAGTGGAAGTGACAGATTCGAGGAATTAGATCTGATAGAATGCTTTAAGAATTATGGATAGAGGATAGTGACATTGTATAGGATGTAGTGATAAAAATCAGCCACAAGAAAAAGAAATGCAAAAAGGCAAAATGGTTGTCTTATATAGCCTTACAAACAGCTGAGAAAAGAAGAAAAACAAAAGGCAAAGGAGAAAGGGAACAATATATCCATCTGAATGCAGAGTTCCAAACAATAGCAAGGAGATATAAGAAAGCCTTCCTAAGTGACCAATGCAAACACATAGAGGAAAACAATAGAGTGGGAAAGACTAGAGATCTCTTCAAGAAAATTAGAGATACTAAGATCATGGCATCTGGTCCCATCACCTCATGGGAAATAGATGGGAAAACAGTGGAAACAGTGTCAGACTTTATTTTTGGGGGCTCCAAAATCACAGCAGATGGTGACTGCAGCCATGAAATTAAAAGACGCTTACTCCTTGGAAGGAAAGTTATGACCAACCAAGACAGCATATTAAAAAGCAGAAACATTACTTTGCCAACAAAGGTCCGTCTGGTCAAGGCTGTGGTTTTTCCAGTGGTCATGTATGGATGTGAGATTTGGACTGTGAAGAAAGCCGAGTGCCGAAAAATTGATGTCTTTGAACTGTGGTGTTGGAGAAGACTCTTGAGAGTCCCTTGGACTGCAAGGAGATCCAACCAGTCCATCCTAAAGGAGATCAGTCCTGGGTGTCCACTGGAAGGACTGATGCTGAAACTCCAGTACCTTGGCCACATCATGTGAAGAGTTGATTCATTGGAAAAGACCCTGATGTTGGGAGGGATTGGGGGCAGAAGGAGAAGGGGCCGACAGAGGATGAGAAGGCTGGATGGCATCACCTACTGGATGGACATGAGTCTGAATAACCTCCAGGAGTTGTTGATGCACAGGGAGGCCTGGTGTGCTGCGATTCATGGGGTCGCAAACAGTCGGACACGACTGAGCGACTGAACTGAACTGAACTGAACTGAAGGGAAAATTTCATGCACAGATGGGCACAATAAAAGACATAAATGATTTGGAGGAAACAAAAGCAGAATATACTAATAAGAGGTGGCAAGAATATACAGAAGAACTATACAAAAAAAAAATCTTAATGGCTCAGATAACCATGATGGTGTGATCACTCACATAGAGCCACACATCCTGGAACGTGAAATCAAGTGGGCCTTAGGAAGCATCACTTTGAATAAAGCTAGTGGAAGTGATGGAATTCCAGCTGAGCTATTTCAAATCCTAAAAGATGATGCTGGTAAACTGCTGCAGTCAATATGCCAGCAAATTTCAAAAACTCAGCAGTGGCCACAGGACTGGGAAAGGCCAGTTTTCATTCCAATACCAAAGAAAGGCAATGACCAGAATGGTGAGTCTACTGCACAATTGCACTCATCTCACAGGCTAGCAAATTAATGCTCAAAATTCTCTAAGCAAGTTTCAATAATATGTGAACCAAGAACTTCCATATGTTCAAGCAGAATTTAGAAAAGGCAGGGGAATCTGAGATCAAACTGCCAGCATTCAAAAAGCAAGATAATTTCAGAAAAAACATCTGCTTCACTCACTGCATTGAAGCCCTTGACTGCGTGGATCACAACAAATTGGAAAAGTCTTAGAGATGGGAATACCAGACCACTTTACCTGCCTCCTGAGAAAACTGTTTGTAAGTCAAGAAGAAACAGTTAGATCTGGACATGGAACAATTGACTGGTTCCAAATTGGGAAAGGAGTGCTTTTTACTTGTAGCTGTCCAGTATTCCCAGCACCACTTATTGAAGAGGATATTTTTTCTCCAATGTATATTCTTGCCTAATTTGTCAAAGATAAGGTGTCCATGGGTTTGTGGGTTTATTCTGAACTTTCTATCTTGTTCCATTGGTCTATATTTCTGTTTTTGGGTCAATACCATACTATTTTTATGACTCTAACTTTGTAGTATAGTATGAAGTCAGAAAAGTTGATTACTCTTGCTCCATTTTTCATTCTAAAGGTTCCTTTGGCTATTTGGTTTCTTTGGTCTTTCCATACAAATTGTGATTTTGTTGTTGTTGTTGTTGTTGCCCTAGTTCTGTGAAAAATAGCATTGGCATTGTGATAGGGATTCCTTTGAATTCATCGATTGTTTTGGGTAGTTGAATCATTTTCACAATATTGATTCTTCCAATCCAAGAACATGGTATGTCTGTCCATCTATTTGTGTCATCTCCAATTTCTTTCATCATTCTTATCTTTTCTGCATGTCTGTATTTTTTTCTCTTTAGGTAGGCATATTCCTAGACGTTTTATTATTTTTGTTTCACAGTGCATGGGGCTATTTCCTTTTTTTTGGGGGGGGGGCTATTTCCTTACTTTCTCTTTCTGATATTTCATTGTTAGTATATAAAAATGCAAGGAATTTCTGTGCATTAATTTTATATCCTGTGACTTTACTAAATTCATTGATAAGCTCTAGTAATTTTCTGGTGACATCTTTAGGGTTTTCTATGTATAGTATCACGTCATCTGCAAACACTGAGAGTTTTAATTCTTATTTGTCTGTCTAGATTCTTTTTATTTCTTTTTCTTCTCTGATTTTTGTGGCTAGAACTTTCAAAACTATGTTGAATAATACTTGCAAGAGTGGGAATCCTTGTCTTGTTCCTAATCTTAGAGGAAATGCTTTGTTTTTCACTGTTGAGAATAATGTTTGCTGTGGGTTTGTCATATATGTCCTTTATTATGTTGAGGTATATTCCTTTTATGCCTCCTTTCTGGAGAGTTTTATCATGAAAGCATGTTGAATTTTGTTGAAAGCTTTCTCTACATCTATTGAGATGATCACATGGTTTTTATTTTTAAATTTCTTAATATAGTGCATCACATTAATTGATTTGCATATATTGAATAATTCTTGCATCAGTAGCATACAGCACACTTGGCCATGATGTTTGATCTTTTTTTAATGTGTTGTTGCATTCTGTTTGCTAGAATTTTGTTGAGATTTTAAAATCTATATTCATCAGTGATATTGGCTTGTAATTTTATTTTATGTGGCATCTTTGTCTGGTGTTGGTTTCAGAGTCATGGTTGCCTCATGAAATGAATTCAAGAGTTTTCCTTCCTCTTAAACTTGCTGCAAGAGTTTTAGCAGGATCAATGTTAGCTTTTCTCTGAAACTTTGGTAGAATTTGCCTGTGAAGCCATCTGGTCCTGGGCTATTTTGTTGTTGTTGTTGGAAAGTTTTTTACTATAGTTTGGGTTTCTGTGCTTGTGACTGGATTATTTATGTTTTCTATTTGTTTCTGGTTCAGTTTTGGAAGGTTATACTTTACTAAGAACTTGTCCATTTTTTTGAGGTTGTCCATTTGATTCACATATAATTGTTAATAGATATTTATGATCCTTTTTATTTCTGTGTTGTCTCTTCTTTTTCATTTCCAATTTTATTGATTTGGATCTTATCTCTTTTTACCTTGATAAGTCTTACTAATGGTTTGTCAATTTTGTTTTCCTTGTCAAAGAACCAATTTTTGGTTTTATCAGTCTTTTCTTTTGTCTCTTTTGCTTCTTTTTCATTTATTCTGCTCTGGTGTTTATGATTTCCTTCCTTCTACTAATTTTGGTTTTGTTGTTGCTGTTGTTCTTTTTCTAGTTGCTTTAGCTGTAGAATTAAGTTGTTTATTTGATACTTCTCTTGTTTTTTGATTTAGGCTTGTATTGCTATAAACTTCATTATTAGCACTGCTTTTAGTGCATCTCATATGTTTTGAGATACCATGTTTTCATTGTTATTTGCTTCTAGGTTTTTTTTTTTTTTAATTTCCTCTTTAATTTCTTCAGTGATCTCTTGGTTATTCAGTAATGTATTGTTTAGCCTCCATGTGTTCGTATTTGTTATAGTTTTTTTTTCCCTGTGGTTAATATTGAATCTTATAGAACTATGATCAGAGAAGATGTTTAAAATCATTTCTATTTTCTTAAATTTACCAAGGCTTGGTTTATAGACCAAAATTCGATCTATCATGGAGAATGTTCCATGTGCACTTGAGAATAATGTGCAATCTATGGTTTTGAGATGAAATGCCCTGTAGATATCAATTAGGCCCAACTGGTCCAATGGTTCATTCAAAGCTGTGTTTCCTTATTAATTTTTTGTCTGAATGACCTATCCATTAGTGTGAGTGGGATGTTAACCTCCATCACTCTTATTGTGTTACTGTTATTTTCTCCTTCAATAGTTGTTAGCATTTGCCCTGTGTATTGAGGTGCTCCTCTATTGGGTACATATATATTTTTAATTATTATATCTTCTTGGATTGATCCCTTGATCTTTATGTAGTGTCCTTCCTTATCTCTTCTAGTGGCCTTTATTTTAAAACATATTTTATCTGATATGAATATTGCTACTCCCATTTTCCTTTGATTTTGGTTTGCATTCAATAACTTTTTCCAGCCCCTCACTTCTTTCAGTCTGTATGTGTCCTTAGGTCTGAGGTGGGTATCTTGTAGATAGTATCTATAGGGGTTTTGTTTTTGTATCCATTCAGCCAATCTGTGTCTTTTAGTTGGAGCATTTAGTCCATTTACATGTAAGATAATTATTGATGTGCATGATCCTATTGGGCTTTCCTGGTGGTGCTGGTGGTAAAGAGCCCGCCTCCCAATGCAGGAAACATGAGATATGTGTGTTTGATCCCTGAGTTGGGAATATCCCCTGGAGGAGGGCATGGCAACCCACTCTAGTATTCTTCCCTGAAGAATCCCATGGGCAGAGGAGCCCGGTGAACTACAGTCAATAGGGTTGCAGAGACACACAACTGAAGTGACTTAGTGTGCACACACACTCACGCACACACACACATGATCCTATTACCATTTACTTTATAGTTTTTGGTTTGTTGTTGTAGGCCTTTTCTTTCTCTAGTGTTTTTTGTCTAGAGAATTTTCTTTAGCATTTGTTGTAAAGCTGTTTTGGTGGTGCTGCATTCTCATAACTTTTGTTTGTCTGTAAAGCTTTTGATTTTTCATTGAAATCTGAATGAGATCCTTGATGGATAGACTAATCTTGCTTTGAGGTTTTTTACTTTTATCTGTTTAAATATATCCTGTCACTCCTTTCTGGGATGCAGAGTTTCTTTTAACCTTCTGGGGATTCCCTTGTATGTTATTTGTTTCATTTTCTTTTGCTGCTTCTAATATTTGTTCTCTGTGCTTAATTTTTATTACTTTGATTAATATGTGTCTTGCCATGTTTCTCCTTGGGTTTATCTTATATGGGGTTCTGTGGGCTTCTTGGACTATTTCCTTTCCCATATTAAGGAAGTTTTTGTCTATCAGTCCAGTTCAGTCACTCAGTCATGTCCAACTCTTTGTGACCCCATGGACTGCATTATGCCAGGATTCCCTGTCCATCACCAACTCCCTGAGCTTGCTCAAACTCATGTCCATAGAGTCGGTGATGCCATCCAACCATCTCATCTTCTTCTGTCCCTGTCTTCTCTTGCCTTCAATCTTTCCCAGCATCAGGGTCTTTTCCAATGAGTTAGTTCTTTATATCAGGTGACCAAAGTATTGGAGTTTCAGCTTCAGCATCATTTTGTCTATAATCCTCTCAAATATTTTCTCATACCCTTTCTTTCTCTCTTCTCTTTTGGGGACCCCTATAATTCAAATGTTGATGTGCTTAATGTTGTCGTGGAGGTCTCTGAGAATGTCCTCATCTCTTTTTATTTGCTCTTCTTTATTCTGCCCTGCTTCAATTGTTTCCAGCATTCTATCTTCCAGCTCACTTACCTGTTCTGCCTCAGTTATTTTGTTATTGGTTCTCTCCAGTGTATTTTTAATCTCAGTTATTGAGCTCTTCATTGCTGATTGTTTATTCTTTATTTCTTCTAGGTCCTTCTTAAACCTTTCTCATATCTTCTCAATCTGTGCCTCCAGCCTATTTATCTGTGTCTCCATTTTATTTCCAATATTTTGAATCATCTTTACTGTCATTACTCTGAATTTTTTTTTCAGATAGACTGCTTTTATCCTCTTCATTTTTTGGTATTTTGGGTTTTTACCATATTATTACACCTGCTGCATGTTTCTCGGTCTTTTCATTTTAATATACTGCTTTTTTTTTGTCTCCTTTCTACAGGTTGGAAGGTCATAGTTCCTCTTAGTTGTTGAGTCTGCCCTCCATGAGTGGGGTTTGACCAGTGCCTTTTGAAGGTTTCCTTGTTCAGGGACTTGTGCCTCTGTTCTGGTGGATGGAGCTGGATCTTGTCTCTCTGAAGGGCCGTGCTGTGTCCAGTAGTATGTTTTGAGGTGTCTATGAGCTTGGCATAGCTTTGGGCAGCATGTCTGCTAATGGGCAGGAATGTGTTCCAGTTCTGTTTATCACTTTCAAATTTGCTTTTCTTTTTGCTGTTCTGATTGGGTGATTTCCTTTCTTCTATCTTCCAGATTTCTTGCACATTCTTCTATGTCTCATGCTATGCTATCCATTCCTTCTATTGCATTTATTTGTGCCATTGAATTGCTTATTTTTGATAGGGTGTTTATAAAATTTTTATTTCCTTATTAAAGTTATTATAATTTAGATCTATGTTTCTCTTAATTCAGTTAACATTTTAATCATGAATGATTTGAGTTCTTTATCTGGTGAAGTGTTTATTTTTGTTTTATAATTTATTTTTTTCAGATTTTTCCTCTTGCTCTTTCAGTTGAGAGAGGGCTACCTTTAAACTTTGGTTGACTTTCTCTGCCTCTATGTATTTGGATGAAAGAGTTACCTATTGTAACCTTGAAGGAGCATTCTTATATGGGGGTGCTCCCTGTACAGACTGCATGGGTGAGGTGGAGTGGATGTGAATGCAAATCCCATCTTTCCTTGGGGTCTGCTGTCAGCTAGCACCTTGGTAGGGTGTGGGGCTGGAGATGGAGGGGCTCAACTGAAGCTGGATTTGAGGCGGGACTTCCCCTCTTCTTAGTGGCTATCATGGCCCTTTTAGGATTGGTATCTAATAGCAAGTAGCTGGAGCTAAAACCCTGAGTGTTGCATATGAACTGGCTCTATTGCCTTTAAGCTTGTGTTTTCTTCTGTCCCTGTGCTGGGACATATGTCCCAGATGCGTGGTAGGGCTGAAGCAAATGGGTTCTGTATGGGCTCTTGGCTCTCACTGACCACAAAAAGAGTATGAGCTTTCCCTGATGCATTGCTTTTCCAGCTGCTCACCTTTGTTTTCCTCTTTCCACTCTGACACTTCTTTGGGTATGAGTTTCCTTCTTACCCTCACAGATGATCCTTGTCCCCAGCCTCTATTGCCCCCACTCTATTGTGGAGCCACACTGCAGAGCTGGGGTGCTTTTGTGGACTTTTGGTGTGTATCAGGAGGTGATCTTTTGTGTGGCTGTAGCATTTGTTCTGTTCAGGCCAGTGTAGAATCAGAGGCAATAGCAGGAAACCTAGCAGCCCTTACAGGAGATTTTTCTCTGCCTTGCCTTGGGGGTATGGCGGTATTCATGATCCTCACAAGTGGAGTCCAGGCTTTCCACAGCCCTCAATTTAGCCCCATCTGTCTTCCAACCAACCAACTGGGCTCATCTTCCCTGCATAAGACCCCAAGATTGGAGCACTCAGTCTGACTCTCACCAGGGAGTCCCCGGGTGGATGTCTGCCTGTGTATTCTCCTTTTCCTTAGACTCTTCTTCCAGGGGCACATGTCTTGACCTGATCACTTTTCTTCTCTTCCTGCTAGATTCTTACAACATTAATTTTACAGGATTCCTTCTACCAGGTTCCAGTTAGTATTCAGTGAGAATGGTTCCACATATAAACGTATTTTTTATGTGTCCATGGGGCAAAGTTAATTCTCCATTTACTTATGCTGCCAGATTGATTGATTTCCCTAGGGAACTTTTTTTTTTTAATAGTTACTTGGGTAGAACTTGTAATAAAAACTTCAAAAATATTGATTTTTATCACCATAATTTGTTTATCCCTCAGTTTTCTTTTTATCATATTTTCATTTCCCCAGTTTCAGTTTTTATTTTATACAAACTAAGCAATAGTTACACACTCTATTGCTAATTATTACATAGAAATGTTATTGTTTTCTCAAACAAAAATTTCAAAATGCTGCTCCTTTGTATTAAGTGATTACCAAATAAATATTTAAACACATCCTAGCTGGACTTTTGCCTCTACATGCTGATGTTTCTGAACAAGAGTCTCTGCTTATGGAACATGCTAAAGTAAATAATTTACAAGGCTTCTTTACTGGCCTTTGTATTAATTTGTTCTCATTGATATTTGATAGTTTTATACACAGACCAAAGCTGCCAATGAATACAATCTTGATAGAATACATAATTGCCCAGAAGTGTTGTCCAATATTTATGGAACATACCCATAGTATTTTATATATGTGTGAATGTTCTATGATCATTTCACAGCTTCAATATGTGCTATTAAAAAGTTATTCGAACCTGAAAAGAGGATACTGCTAATATCAACTTTATGCTGCTTACCTTTCAAATTTTAAGTCCCCCAAATCTCCCAGCATTGTTTGTGGAAGCTACTTCAATGGTCCTAATAATTCTCAAATAGAAATTATGGTAATTTAGTCTCCTGTGGGTCAACTACAGTTAGATCACCTCTTTATAATTTTACTTTTAGATAATAGATAGATAACACTTTGAATCATTAATTTATGCACCATAAAAATAATCATGGTGGCTTGGAGTTTGTTCATTTAGAAACCAAGTTGAGTAAGAACTTTAATACTGCTCCTAACTATTGATTAAATTTATGATCCTACCTTTCATATTCTCAAATTTTATTCTATTTAAAATATTCAAAACAATTGATTTTTAAAGAAAATTTGCAATTGAAAATACACAATATAAAGCCATCTTTAACATTTTGCAAATTGTTGAGATTCAAACTCATTCATTAGCAGAAATAATGCCTTTTTAATTTTTTCAGCCTGTAAGTAGTTAGGCTTCATAAGTATTTTTAGGCATATCTGGTGCTGTCAGTTAAAATGCCAAACTCCAGATTTTTTGCAGTGAAAATGCTCAAAAACAATCATTGACAACTCTGGTGAGAGGTCTTTCGCCCTCATAGCAAACACCTGCTGCTGTCTCCAACTGTCACCTCTTTCTCAGGAGTCCAAGCCACCTACTGTGCTTCCCAAATGACACCTCCCCCTCATCAGCCACCTGCAGCTTATGCCAACTGCCTCTTTTCTTTCTCCTCCTCCTCATGAGAAACTACCTGCTCTCAAAAAAAAAAAAAAAAAAAATTAAGGGGATACTTATTTTTGGCTAATAGTATTTCCTGACTGAAAGTCACTTCAGAATATCCTGATATTCAATGAAACTGTTCTGTCTGAGAAGAATGCTCAACAGCTTACATAGTGCTTGATTTGAAAAAGAAATTTCACATTTTTTTTCATTTATTTTTATTAGTTGGAGGCTAATTACTTTACAATATTATAGTGGTTTTTGCCATACATTTTATTTTGTAACTTTTCTTTTTTTTTTCCTAGTAACTTTTCAAAGGCAACATTTTATAGTTGATTGAGTCAGTAACAAAATTATATGCAAAGTAAATTTATGAATAGTTAGACATAGTTTGGAAGGAAAACAACTTTTATATTACTTTTATTCAAAATTAGATTTCAACAGTAATTTTGGTTTAAATATTTAATTTAATTCAAAAATAAAAATATTTTTTTAGTTTGATGAAAGTAGAGTTGGTTCACCAGATTCTGTGTAATTAAATTCTGAAGGAAAGTATTCTGGAGCTTTGCTTTATTTCTAGATTCATAATTACTGTCAAGTATTTTGGGCTTCCCTGGTGGCTCAGATGGTAAAGAATCTGCCTGCAATGCAGGAGACTTGGATTTGATCCCTGGGTCAGGAAGATCCCCTGGAGAAGGAAATGGCAACCCACACCAGTATTCTTGCCTGGAGAATTTCATGGACAGAGGAACCTGGTGGGCTACAGTTCATGGGGTCACAAAGAGTTGGACATGACTTAGTGACTAACAACAGCAACAAACATGTGTTATTTTAAACTGAAATAAAAAAATAATTTATTTGTTTAGTAAATTTGATTATTAACTATTGGATGAAATAGCAAAACAGGTATCAGCAGAATAATTTTATCTCCTCAGTACTGCTATAAAATTTTAAAACATCTTTAGCAGACATTACTAAACAAAGTTCTGATTATAAATTGATATAATAACTTTGGTGTCACAGCTTGGAGTTTTCACATATTATATTGGATATTTTTTCATGGTATTCAAATTTCTGAAGGTCATTTCTTGGCTATATTTTTGCCAGCTTAATTTATATCAAGATTGTGATTGTTAGGAAAATTTAATAGATTATACTTGCTTGTCACTTCTGCTATATTTGTTTTGGCTCATTTCAGTCAGGGACACTAATTAGCCATAAACTGGGTCTCTGTTTTTTGTCATATCCTGTCTTGTATTTCTTATTATTTTCTTCTGCTTTCTGAGAAAGTATCTCTGGTTTGCACTATGTCATCATGATCATCATCACAATTTTGATTTTCTAAAATGCTGATTCTTATCTTCAAATGTTTCTATTGTGAATTTTAATTTTACTACAGGTTTTAGTTTCTACACAGCCTTAATTTATATCTTATACCTCCTCTTTTTTCTTATTTGCCATCTTGTTTATAATATGCATAATTCCATTTATTTATTTTATGAGGAACAGAACATGCAGTCCAATATTTTCCTATTTTCTTTTGTAAATAATTTTGTAAAGTTTTATAATTTGTATAGCTTTTATAATTTTAAATAGATTTTATAATTTGTATTTTTCATAGAAATAGTTATTTTCTTAATATAACAGTATCTTATTATAGCCTTCATGTTGTTCTTTGTCATAGGTTTATTTATTCTTGAATAAGGAAAGTTATATCTAGCATATATACCAAACATGTACTTCATTGGGATCTGTATGATTGATTCCTTTCTGTTGCTAGAATCCCCTCTCAGTTTTTAATCTGGATGCTAGCTTGACATGCACAACCATATTCAAATATTCTTTTTGCTTTATCTAGTTAAACTTCAATGATATAGGCAGACCATTTTCCTGCTCCCACTGCCAAATCTTGGTACTATACAGAACTGTATTTACTTTTTTACTTTCTTGGCTATCAGATTCACACTAGATATATGACTTCAGGTGAGATGTTTAACCTGAACAACTATTCCCTGCTCTCTGTAGGATTATCTTGAAGTATAACTCACATGTCATATCATTTCATTTGCAATTATCTCAATATGTATCTCTGAAACAAAATAATTACTAAAATAATTAAAATATACTGTTATCACACCTGAAACATTAACACTAACATCTAAATATTAACATAACCCAGTGCTTTTTCTCATTTGAAGTGAAGTGGCTCGGTCATGTCTGACTCTTTGCGACCCCATGGAGTGTAGCTTACAAGGCTCCTCTGTCCATGGAATTTTTCAGGCAAGAGGACTGGAATGGGTTGCCATTTCCTTCTCCAGGGGATCTTCCCAACCCAGGGATCGAATCTGGGTTTCCCACATTGCAGGCAGACACTTTTCTCATTTATCACACTGCATTTTAATATTTTAAAGGGTTTTTTTGGTTTGTTTGTTTAGTTAATATTTAAATAGATTTACCCTATTTTGATTGGTGATATGTATTTTAAGTTTTTAAAAATATGCAAGTTCTCTTACCATCTCTTTCCCTTGCTGCCTCCTTTCCTCCATTCCTCTTTCACTTTATTGTCTTGCTGAAGTAACCAGGTTTTTTGCTGTGCAGTTTCCCTGTGTCTGGGTTTAGCCTCCCTACATATTACCTCACCTTTTCTTATTATAGTCTTTTTCCTATAAATTATGTGCATATATAAATATACACACATACACATAAATTGTATGTACCATTTTTTCCAGGAGACAGGCAAGACTATATCATAGGGACGTTAAATATACACAGACTTCTCAACTCATATTTGGTAATACTGAGAAGATGAAGGGTATATAGAAAAGGAAGAATAAACGTCTGTATTTATTTACTAAGATTTGGGATTTCATAATAATGAAATGGTGCTTAGCATCCTCCACAAGTGATCAATGAAGTTTTTATTTGTTTTTTAAATATAAGCTTGGCAATATTTGATGTATTTAAATATGTTGTAGCTATTAAGCTTATTGATACATAAAAGAGATCCTCATCTTTGCCCAGTAGGACCTTTTTTATGTTAGCATTTCTATTTTGATATCTGTAGCATTTGATTAATTCTGCATTTTATGGGATGACAAGGTATTTAAGGCTCATCTTGTACATCTGAAGCCTAGACCCTAATTATTTAGAGCCCATGAAATGCACCTGTGCCATCTGTTCTTGACTTTTCTACCATAAAGATATAAATAATTATATATAACTCAACAATTTGCTTGTATTTTTCTACTCCAAAGGACTTCAGAACTCTATCTATTCTTCCTTTATCACTTCCCATACTATTATCTTTGGATATTATAACATATTTTCTAAGTTCTAGTTACTGTTATTCACTTCAAATATAGTATAGCTACTATTTAGGTTTTGTATCATTCAACACCTCTTTTCCTTTAAGATATTAACAATTAAATTTTTTCTAGTACATGACTTAGTTTATGGCTTTTCTTGTTTCATTCCTTGTAGAGATTTTCCCAAGTCTTTTCCTCTTTAAAAATTTCCAGTCTAACCAGTCTTCATCACTTTTGTAATAAGGAAGACCAAATCTGATTCCATATTAGATTT
The DNA here is from genome assembly GCF_910594005.1 of Cervus elaphus. NCBI lineage: Eukaryota > Metazoa > Chordata > Mammalia > Artiodactyla > Cervidae > Cervus > Cervus elaphus. The sequence continues at coordinate 93,078,656 of NC_057848.1, forward strand.
GTTCAGTTCCTATGCTTAGTCATGCTGGCTCTGCACCTTTTGTAAAAGAATGCTGTCTAAAGCCCAAAATAAGCAGGAGAGCCCATTCTCAAGGCTCTGACCTTTGAGTTCATTAATATAGAGATAAAAAGTTGCAGAACCGAGAATAACATTTGCTTTATTGGAGGTTTACAGGGGCATTATGACCTGACTTACATGGACATCTATCTGTCAGTCAGTTCAGTCACTCAGTTGTGTTCAACTCTTTGTGACCCCATGGACTGCAGCATGTCAGGCTTTACTGTCCATCACCAACTGCTGGAACTTGCTCAAATTCATGTCCATCAAGTCAGTGATGCCATCCAATCATCTCATCTTCTGCCATCCCCTTCTCCTCCTGCCTTCAACCTTTAACAGCAAAGAATTGTAACACCAAGAAGTTTGCAACAACTAACCATATCTCTCCCTCACTTTGCCTTTAAAAGTGCTTTATTAAATCATTTTGAGGAGTTCAGAGTTTGGGGGGCTTCAGTCACATGTCTTCTTGCATGACCCTGCAGTAAATTTTCTCTACTCCAAATTACATTTTGGTTTGTTTGGCCTTACTGTGCACTGGGTACATGAACTTGCATTCAGTGACAATTTTAGCAGATGATCTTTCCTACAACTTTTCTCACATAATCATGATCTTTGTAGATGAGTCTACTTGATGCTCCTCCATTACAATATTTCTGTGCATTTTCCAATAGTATTATTTTTTCCCCTTCCTTCCCCATCTCTGAGGAATGATTGGCCATCTACATTTAGAAGACTGATTCTGTGGTCTTGTTTCTCTTCCTTTCCCCTTCTTTCAAGACTTGGATTATCAATTAACAACTATTTTTATTGCATTGTTAATCTCGCTCATGTTCTGATTTTTTTAAAGGAACATTTCCTTTGGTTCCACAATACTATACTAACTTTATTTTCCTCCCACTTTGTTGAATATTTCTACTTTGATGTCTACTTCTCTATCCTGACTATAATAATTAACCAAGGATTTACTTTGACCAATTTCCCTTCTTGATGTGTTTCACAGTTTCATTTAGGAGAATGAATGTTTTATATTTGTTAACAGAAGGTGGCTTGAATCCAGAATGCTTGAGCTTGAATGCTTGATTTCATGATTTTCTATACCTGAAACATTGCTCTTGTTATTTGTTCTCTCTCTGCCTGAGTTATACCGTTATATGGAGATAATTATTACTAGTTTAAAAAGTTTCCTAAGTTAAGATTATGTGAATTAGTACATGTAAAATGTTCAAAACAGTGTGCTGAAACGTGGTAAATTATAAGCTGCTATAAATATATAGTGCTATGGCTTCAACAAATATTATTAAGGTAATACTGTGTGATAACCATTTTAATAGTCTGCATAAAGTAAGAAATAAAAAAGAGTGTAATGAAGGCAATGCCATTAGTATTAAAAATGACACAGGCAGCTTGCAGGATCTGATTTCCCTGACCGGAGATTGAATCTGGATCCCCTGCAGTGAAAGCACAGAGTACTAACTTCTGGACTGCCAAAGAAATCCCAAGGATATGTTTCTGACTTTTCTAACTGAATGTGTGTAGGTGGGTCCCAGGCCCTTGAAAAAAAATGGTATAGAAGAAGTAGCTAGAATAATGAAGTTTGTATAGGTAGGATAGGGGAGGTTTTTTTTTTTTTTTTTCCCAGAGGGCCTGATACCTGAACTGATGCTTGAAGGATGGATGAAGATTTTCAGTTGGATAAATGAATGAAAAATACTTCAGAATGAGAGTATAGAGCATGTAGACAAGAACAAAGCATTTAAACTGCGGAAGAGAATTTATTCTTATTGGAGCTTTAAGAGGGACTATGGAGGCACAGGAAATGTCCCCAGTGAGACAGTCAGGGCCAGGTCATATCATACTTTGAACCTGTGTGAAGATAGCTCACTAATCATTATCTTTCGTCTTGATCACTATTCTCACATTTCCAGCTTCCTGTTCCAGGCCCTTAATCATTTATACCTGAGGTATTATATTAGCCTGATTATCAGTCATAAATTTTTCAGTATCTCCCTGTTACCAATCCAGCTCTCATTATTATTCTTCCATGTTTACAAACATTCAAATCTTATCTTTAATTAACAAAGTAGGCCCACACTACATGATCTAATCTCCATCTAACTATTCAACTTATTTCCCCAGTCTCTTATTCATAGCCTCTATTCAAGTCCTCCCCCTAAAATTCCTGAAAAGACTCCATGTTTTTCTATTTTACACGATTCCACATGCTCTCCTCTCAATGGAAATGGTATCCTATCAACTCCTTCTGACTAAAATCTTATCGATCATTCAGATGATATTTTCCTAAATGCCGATATCATCTACTGAATGTGATGTCTCCATCAGACTCATGTGTATTTAGCTATCTTTCTGTGCCCAGCACTGTGTTACACATTTCCATATAATGTATATTTTAATATCTACACAAACCATTTAGGGAGGCACCGTTGTCTCTCTTTTGCATAATTTAAAACTGAGGACCAAAGAAATTAAAATTAAAAAAAAAAAAACTAAATTCACACAGTTAAGTGGCAGAGTCTGGGTTTAAAATAGTCTTATTTGCATTTAGCTCACTTTGGTACCTATCACGAAACAAAGCACACTGTCTTGCACATGTTTCTATTCAAGATGAGTTGTGGAATGCAAGCATAAATTAATAATGGAAAAATGTAGTTCCTCAATTCATAGGAAATAAGGGGGAGAACCAGCAGACATTAGAATTTCACCCTCAGTATAGCACAAATCATGTTTTTCCTGAGAAATTTTGAAACTAAATTAAATGGTGCCTAAGATAAAGCTTTTAGTTTGAATGGTACTATATACATAAAAGGATTTTTAAAATCATTGTAGATATTTAACCTTGCAGGAAATTAGTTGAATTTATTTTGAAAAATCTTTATTGAGGAAATTAGATGTAGCAACAAACTTCATGATGTAGCAACACATGACATAGCTTATGAGCCAATATTTAAACAGTCAGGCCTATTTACTGGTCATGAGGGTACCCTTGATCTAAAGACTACATTTAGTAAGTATAATACCCTTAGAGTTAGTGGCTATTATTTTCTAGGGTTCATAAAATTTCATTTGGCCAATATTCAATCCATAAACATATGAGTGTATGTGCTTAAATATACTGGACTAGTAAGTCAGCCTGTTTTCACCAGTACTTTCTTATTTTACTCTCCTCCCTTTTTAATTAAATTTACTTTAAGCTTAATCACTTGATTTAGCAAATTAAGACCAAACATTAAGAGGCAGAGCCAGTATTAGGCTAAAATCATTCTGATGCAGTTACAGCATTAGTTTGTCTCTTAGAGACAGTTAAATCAGCTACTGCAAACATTTAAAACAACTACAAAACAAACCTTCAGATTGAAATGCTATAGGAAAAACCACTACCATTTATGTATGATGCACCTCATTTTCCCCCCATTTTCAACATACACCTTTATTTCATGCTCCAAAGACTTACATATAATATGCTGATTTTATACAGTTGTCAGGAATTTAATATTAGTCCTTTTACTTTTTAGCTCTCAGAATGTGTTTGAAGATTGCTGAATTGTATGTAAAATGTAATTGTTTTTCTCCCAATTGGAGAATAGAGAAAAGTTGCTGCAGCATATTTAACCTATGGGTTCTGACCTATATTTCTTACTCTGTGAGGCACAGAATATTTTGTAACATGTCCTCCAAATCCAGTATGTGATTAGAAATGATATTATGAAAAGTGGTATCAAAGGTACATTTTGTTGAACTCTGACTCATAAGTGGACAGATTCATCATAAAGGTGAAAAGAGTAAATGTGTGGGAAATATTGAATTACTACTCTGAATGACTGAGAATAGAACTAGAATAGAAGAGAAATAATGGACTAATAAAATGGAGAATGAGAGTATATTAAAAGCGGAAGTTAAAAGGTTAGAGAGTTCTTTGGCTTAGTTCAAGTGACTTATACTCTCTGAACTTCAGTGTGCTCACCTGTGGGGATAATAATTACTGTATCACAAAGATTTGACCACTAAATGAAAATGCTACAGAAGGCCTTGGAATTGGATTTAAGTAATGACATAGGCATATCTGTTTTTTTTTTTTTTTTTAACTTTTGAAATTATATATATGTGTGCATGCATGCTTAATCATGCCTGACTCTTTTTGACCCCCATGGACTGTAGCCCACCAGGCTCCTCTGTCCATGGGATTCTCCAGGGAAGAATACTGGAGTGGGTTGCCATTTCCTTCTCCAGGGCATTTTCCTGATCCAGGGACTGAACCCATGTCTTTTGCACCTCCTGCACTGGCAGGCAGGTTCTTTACCAGGTGAGTCACCATTTAAGCCTGACATTATATATAGTGCATTTTAAAAATTTTAATATCAACATGTTCTATCATTGTCAAGTAAACTTTATTTAAATGTCTCCTTTCTATTTATTTCTTAAGTAGATCATTTAATATTAGCCTACATATTACATATTATCTCCTTCATAAAATCTAAATATATAAAAAAAAAATCTAAATATAGATATATCATCAAAGAGTTTTTGTGAAGGTTGAATAAGATATCCAATGTAAAGGGCTAAGAATAGTATCAAGAACAATATAAAACTCATTAATTTATTAGTATTTTTATACAGTTCATGAGGTTCTCATGGCAAGTATACAGGGGTGGTTTGCCATTCCATCCTCCAGTGGATTTTAAGGTCATGCTTAAAATCTTGCCTGTTAGGCTTCAGCATTACATGAACTAAGAACTTCCAGATGTTCAAGCTGGGTTTAGAAAAAGCAGAGGAACCAAAAATCAAATTGCCAATATTTTCTGGATCATAAAGAAAGTAAGGGAAGTTCAGAAAAAGCACCTACCTGTTTCATTGACTATGCTAAAGACGTTGACTGTGTGGATCCTAACAGACTGTGGAAAGCTCTTAAGGAGATGGGAATACCAGAACATTTTACCTGTCTCCTGTGAAGCCTGTTTGTGGGTCAAGAAGCTACAGTTAGAATTGTATAGAGCAGCTGATTGGTTCAAGATTGAGAAAGGAGTAGGACAGGGCTGTCTGCTGTCACCATGTTTATTGAAACTATATTCAGAACACATCATGAGAATTGCCTGCTGGATGAGTTACAAGCTGCAATCAAGATTGCCGGGAGAAATATCAATAACCTCAGATATGCAGATGACATCATCCTTATGTCAGAAATTGAAGAGGAACAAAAAAGCCTCTTGATGAAAGTGAAAGAGGAGAGTGAAAACGTTGGCTTAAAGCTCCACATTCAGAAAACTAAGATCATGACATCTGGTCCCATCGCTTCATGGGAAATAGATGGGGAAACAGTACAAGCAGTGTCAGACTTTATTTTTCTTTTGGGCTCCAAAATCACTGCAGATGGTGATTGCAGCCATGAAATTAAAAGATGCTTACTCCTTGGAAGGAAAGTTATGACCAACCTAGACAGCATATTAAAAAGCAGAGACATGACTTTGCCAACAAAGTCCATCTGGTCAAGGCTATGGTTTTTCCAGTGGTCATGTATGGATGTGAGAGTTGGACTGTGAAGAAAGCTGAGCGCCGAAAAATTGATGCTTTTGAACTGTGGTGGTGGAGAAGACTGTTGAGAGTCCCTTGGACTGCAAGGAGATCCAACCAGTACATCCTAAAAGAGATCAGTCCTGGGTGTTCATTGGAAGGACTGATGCTGAAGCTGAAACTCCAATACTTTGGCCACATCATGCGAAGAGTTGACTTGTTGGAAAAGACCCTGATGCTGGGAGGGATTGGGGGCAGGAGGAGAAGGGGACGACAGAGGATGAGATGGCTGGATGGCATCACCGACTCAATGGGCATGAATTTGAGTAAACTCTGGGAGTTGGTGATGGACAGGGAGGTCTGGCATGCTGAAATTCATGGGGTTGCAAAGAGTTGGACACAACTGAGCGACTGAAATGACTGAATTGAACTTCCAATCTAAACCTCTGATATCTTGTACAAAGCAGAGTGGGTAATGTGTTAAAATTCTGGACCATGGAGTTTAGTTGAAAGCAAACATGTTAGTCAGTCAGTCCTGTCTGACTCTTTGTGAACCCATGCACTGTAGCTCACCAGGCTCCTCTGTCCATGAAATTCTCCATGCAAGAATACTGGAGTGGGTAGCCATTCCCTCTCCAGGGTGTCTTTCTGAACCAGGGTTCAAACAGAGGTCTTCTACATTGCAGGTGAATTCTTTATCATCTGAGCCTACAGGGAAGCCAGGAAGTTTAGTTGGGGGAGTGCTTATTTAGTGTTTTAAAAGGGTCAAATATTTAACCTGTGATGATGGCTAGAATGACACAGAAGTTGAGGGCAGGGATTGAAAAGACATCTTGTCACATTGCATATTATGCTCTGCATTATTTTAAAATTTACTACTTACCTATACCAAAGCTAGGAAAAATGGAGAAAAATGGAGAAAGCTTCACTTAAAGAACACATTTGAAAGGTGGAAAACATGTAATTTTCACTTTTTTTTCAGTAGTCAACCACACTTTGCCACAATTAAAGCCAATCTAGATAATTGCTTGCTTGTTATATGTTGCAGGGTAAGTAAGATCAAAGTTCCATAGTAAGAAAATCATAATTCATAAGATTTTCATACAACAGTAAGAAAAAAAAAACAGATCAGAAGATTCACATACATATGTGAGTGCACAAAAAAATTGTGGCCAAGTGATCAATGATATAAGATGCATCTATAGAAATGGGTAACATTTTAACATAGTCCTTTCTTTTATGTTTCTACACTATTTTTCATATCAAGTATCCTGAGATAAAATGTTATGTGTGTATTGTTTTAAGTAAATTATATAATAGTTGAATGTTTCAGAAATTAAGTCAATTTTAACTCAAATAAATTAATCCTCAAGGAAATACTTTCTTTCCATATTTTTAATTTAAAAAATCTAAAAGGAAAAGATACTTTGTTGATAGAATGATATGGATCAATTGACAGAATTTGTATTACTGCAAAAATAAAATTAGGAATTTAGTCAAATTTTACTTTATAACTAAGTAAAATTTGCCTAATGGCAAATTAAAAAAAAAAAAAAAACCAGTGAGAACACTGGAGAGAAAATGTCCTTTAAATATCAGTGAAATGGTATCTCAGTGACAAATTGACTGTAACTATTGGGTACTAAGTAGATTTCAAAAAGGTGGTGTAAATGTATAGTCACATACATGCATGAAAACACACACACAGAGAGCTATTTTAATAGCAATTAATTGGACTTTTTGAAAAACACTTCAGAGGCCTTTATGATAGACTTATTTAATGCAGTTAGTAGTTATTATGTTTTAATTTAAATATTTATATGTTTAAGGCAAATATTTTAGAAAGAATAATTTCCAGAAGAGATTTTATTCTGTGCTCATTTCTACAGACATCTTTCTAACAGACAAACACACTTCTTTCAGAAGAGGTGTCAGCCTTCAGTTCTGCTATAATATTTATTCTTATATATGATTGTAAGGTGGTGAGAATCAGGTATTATAATACCTCTCCATTATAAATTATTTCCACAGGTGCAATCAAAAGATAGAATAAAGGAGCATGAAGAAAGATAATGAGATTGTAGATACCAGATAGAGATTTAAATAAGCAAAAAAATTGTTTTTTTAGATCTTGAATCTAAAGAGTTTTCCATGAGGAAGGACAAGCATGGAAACCAGCAGAAAGGACTTGCTAAAAACACAGTGTTTGAAGAGAAACAAAGGTTACAGATGTCCTGATATTATATGCCAGCTTTTAACCACAAGACTTTTTGAAACCTAAGCAAAGATATGGCTTTAGCAATTTAGAAAATCCCTTCAGATGCATATATTTTGCGATCTAAAATAATTTTATGAAGGGTATGACTTTACATAAATTCTTTAATCACTTTGGAAGTCTTAGGGAGCACATAGAAGTCTGGCCTTTGTGCTCCTTTTATATTTGCCTAGGAAGATTATCCTATCAGAGTACAGATAGAACTTCTTCCCCCAGTGAGAAAGAAACATTACTTTGTACCTTGTACCATTTTAAAACCATTTAGGAAAAACAAGGACATTAATCAAAACAGAAGATTTTAAATATTCATGAACTAGTTTGAATGGAACAGTACAACTTTATTAAGCATTCTTGTGCTTCTGTGAGAACAAAATGTCCCTTTCATGATACTATCACTCCATTTCTGCTGTGAGACTCATTTACCTCATTGCTTATCACATTAAGACCTATTTCTTAGACTAGTATTCAAGGCTCTTTATATACTGACTTACTCATCTTGTCTCTCACTAATACCAGTGAAAACACTTTGTTCTAGTCAGAAAAAATATAATTGCTATTAACCCCAAAGCTTAACATTTTTTCAGAATATATTTCCCCTCCTTTACCAAATTTTTCTGTAGTATCTTCATAACTCTTTGTGTTTCTTAATGTCATGAGTACATCTTTAAGCACCTAACATTCTAACACTGAATGAAATACTACCTTCTAGGACATATATTGTTTTACATAATTATGCTTGTTTCTTTACCTGTCTTTCATAACCTTGAGACAAATGTCCTTGTATTATAATTTCTTTTGGTTTTTCTCCTATCATTTACCATCAAGATCATTATATAAATATTCAAATACTTAAATTGAATCTGAATTCAATGTTTGCTTTATCATATATAATCAATGATTTAGGGAAATTGAAATTAACCTAACTCAGGAATCAAAAACCTCCATATGTGATTTGTTCACTATGTCATTAACATGACAGGTCTGTTGGAATAGTAATGTTGAAACTTACATTCTCTTCTATGCAAATCATTGCTGCTTACTTAGTGGGTGTGGGTGTGATTTTATATAATACATACAGCTAGAATATGATCACTTAATAAGAGACTCAGGAAAAGCAATATTCAGCAATTGGGACAAACTGTCTTAACTTTCTGCCTCTCCTTCAACAGTTGTTCAGGTGCCTGCCTTAGCTCATCAGTTGGAAATGATAAGACATGACTGCTCAAACTCACAGGGTATTATGTTAGCACCTGGAAATTTTTAATGTCCAATCTTTTGACTAGTTGTAAGTATTAGAGTCCTTATACCTAGAAATTGACTTGAGTTCTTCCATTATTAAGATAAGAATGCCTATGATAAAACATAGTTTCATGGGTTTTTGTTTTTGTTTTCTGGGATGAATTGAAAAGAGCATTAAAGTCAGTTTTAATCAATCTTTAATTTGCCTTGAGACCTCAAGGTAAGGAGATGAAAGGAAGTCAATGAAGCAAGAAGGGTTGGAGTTGGAAACATTAGCTTTCATTGTGGTTAAAAGAGCAGAGTGGGAAAGTGTGTCAAAATCAAGAGTATAAAAATTTAGAAATTGATTTTTTGTACAAATCAGTGCATAGAGAGGGTGATAGGAAGATATTAAACAGGAGATAACAATGTGTGTTGAAATATTTCAATTTAAATATTTTAAATATTTAAAAGCATGATTAAACAAAGAAATTAAGTAGATAAAGTCAAAAGAGTGGAACTCTATTTTTAAAACTCTTTGGTTAACTTTTCTTCTCAAACATGCTGCAAAACAGAATAGATGGATGAAACATGGTCTAGTACCAGACCAAATAAGCAAGGGGAAGTTACATCCATAGAAAGAAAATAGTTTGTTTGGAATGTGGCCTGGACAGTGAGGTTATATCTACTCTTACATGAAGTTCTGTCTTAATTTAATGCTTAGAAAGAAAACATACATGAGTATAGTTTAATTTATTTTGCTGACTCTAAGAAGATAGGAGAGGACTAACTCAAAGAGAAGAGTAGCTTTTATATTTCTCCTCCTCAATGATTGGAGACAAAGTATTTTAGATTAATTGATGCCATTATATGAATTCATGATTTTGTGTTAAGTGGGAATTAGATTAAGGTAAAACTGATAGTTGAAGGCATAAATTTAATTCTTAAAAATAATTTTAAAAGATAAAAGCATTTCCCTTTTATACTGAAAATAATCATGGGATTTAAAAATAGTTATTAAACTCAGTGTTGCAATGTGAACAAGTCCTAGAGTTCTATTGAAAAACAATGTGAATATATTTAACACTATTGAGCTATACAATTAAAAATGGTTAAGATGAAAAATGTAATGTTACGTGTGTTTAACCACAAGAAAAATACAATATATTAAAAAATAAACACCAAGGATGCTGAAGATATTGGGAAAAACTGAGAAGAAATATTGTAGGCTGAATAGCTGGGAGCAAACTCAGATACAGTCTTTTCTACTTGAGTCAAATATTTGAAAAAAAAAACATACATAATGATACAAAATTATTAAAGATAGAAAAAAGCTTTAGCAATGAACTAACTTTTTAAAGGCACTTTTGATTTGCCATTCTTAAATACATATATATGAATCCCTGGTCTAAGTTTATATAATTAAAACTGCTAACAGAGCCAGACATCCTGGAATGTGAAGTCAAGTGGGCCTTAGAAAGCATCACTATGAACAAAGCTAGTGGAGGTGATAGAATTCCAGTTGAGCTATTTCAAATCCTGAAAGATAATGCTGTGAAAGTGCTGCACTCAATATGCCAGCAAATTTGGAAAACTCAGCAGTGGCCACAGGGCTGGAAAAGGTCATTTTTCATTCTAATCCCTAAGAAAGACAATCCGAAAGAATGCTCAAACTACCTCACAATTGCACTCATCTCACACGCTAGTAAAGTAATGCTCAAAATTCGCCAAGTCAGGCTTCAGCAATACATGAACCGTGAACTTCCAGATGTTCAAGCTGGTTTTAGAAAAGGCAGAGGAACCAGAGATTAAATTGCCAGCATCTGTTGGATCATCAAAAAAGCAAGAGAGTTCCAGAAAAACATCTATTTCTGCTTTATTGACTATGCCAAAACCTTTGACTGTGTGGATCACAATAAACTGTGGAAAATTCTTCAAGAGATAGGAATACCAGACCACCTGACCTGCCTCTTGAGAAACCTGTATGCTGGTCAGGAAGCAACAGTTAGAACTGGACATGGACCAACACACTGGTTTTAAATAGGAAAAGGAGTAGGTCAAGGCTGTATATTGTCACCCTGCTTATTTAACTTATATGCAGAGTACATCATGAGAAATGCTGGGCTGGAAGAAACACAAGCTGGAATCAAGATTGCTGGGAGAAATATCAATAACCTCAGATATGCCGATGACACCACCCATACGGCAGAAAGTGAAGAGGAACTAAAAAACCTCTTGATGAAAGTGAAAGAGGAGAGTGAAAAAGTTGGCTTAAAGCTTAAAATTCAGAAAACTAAGATCATGGCATCTGGCCCCATCACCTCATGGGAAATAGATGGGGAAACAGTGCAAGCAGTGTCAGACTTTATTTTTTTTGGCTCCAAAATCACTGCAGATGGTGATTGCAGCCATGAAATTAAAAGACTCTTACTCCTTGGAAGGAAAGTTAGGACCAACTTAGATAGTGTATTAAAAATCAGAGACATTACTTTGCCAACAAAGGTCCATTTAGTCAAGGCTATTGTTTTTCCAGTGGTCATGTATGGATGGGAGAGTTGGACCGTGAAGAGAGCTGAGTGCCGAAGAATTGATGCTTTTGAACTGCGGTGGTGGAAAAGACTCTTGAGAGTCCCTTGGACTGCAAAGAGATCCAACCAGTCAATCCTAAAAGAGATCAGTCCTGGGTGTTCATTGGAAGGACTGATGCTGAAGCTGAAACTCCAATATTTTGGCCACCTCATGCGAAGAGTTGATTCACTGGAAAAGACCCTGATGCTGGGAGGGATTGGGGACAGGAAGAGAAGGGGACGACAGAGGATGAGATGGCTGGATGACATCACTGACTCATTGGAGATGAGTTTGAGTAAACTCCGGGAGTTGGTGATGGACAGGGAGGCCTGGCATGCTATGATTCATGGGGTCGCAAACAGTCAGAGATGACTGAGCAACTGAACTGAACTGAACTGAACTGAACTGAACTATACATATGCCCATTTGTTTATGCCATAATACATTTTCTTAAGCTAAGAAAATATAGGTTAAAGCTACTTTAATTTTACTTAAAACTTTTTAAATTTATTGAATTATAGATTTGGTGTTATTTTTATTTCTGTATACAACAGGGATACATTTATACATATATGTGTTCTTTTTCATATTATTTTTCATTATGGTTTATCATAGGATATTGAATACAGTTCCCAGGGCTATACAATATAACTTTTGTGCTTCTCCATTGTATATATAATATTTTGCATCTGCTAATCTTATACTCCCAATCCTCCCCTCACCCATGGCAACCACAAGTCTGTTCTTTATGTCTGTGTGTTGTTTCTTTATGGTAGATATGTTCATTTTTGTTGTATTTTAGATTCCATATATAAGTGATACCTTGCGTGTGTATGTGCTAAGTCATTACAGTCATGTCTGACTCTTTGTGACCCTGTGGACTTGTAGCCCACCAGGCTCCTCCATCCATGGGATTCTCCAGGCAAGAATACTGAAGTGGATTGTCATGCCCTCCTCCAAGGGATCTTCCTGACCCAGGGATCTAATCCATGTCTCTTATGTCTCTTGCATTGGCAGGTGGGTTCTTTACTACTAGCACCACCTTGGAGGCCCCAAGTGATATAATATAAAACCATAAACTTTAGACAGGTTGTCAGGATTATTGGGATAATGCAGTTATTTTGAATTCACTTGGTATTTGCTTAAAAGAGACAATTTTTTATATTTTTAATGTAGTATTTTTAAAACAAAACAATGATAATTTTCAGTTTTTTCATTCAATTATATCACTGTTTTATTGTCATACTTTATTAGCAATGCTATATGTTTCCATGAAATTAAATATATGCTACAGAGAAGGGATAGTGTTGCTTGCCAATAACATATGTGAATGGTTTTTTAAGATGCAATTTCTCACTATTTTTGAAATAGATGAGTAGATTGTACAAGCAAGCTATAGTTGATATTTTCATCAAGAAAGTCATGGTATTTCCATCTCAGTCTACTAGGAACTTTTATGAGGAAGTTACAATAGTGATAACAGTTTAGAAGTAAAATATCTAGAATTCTGATTATACTTTGTGATTAGAGTAGATGTGTATTCACCTGAGACATAACTTTCACTTTCAAATATTTGCAGAGGAAAACAAATCTATCTCAGACTAAAATTATAGAAACCTACCTTTTGGGACCAATGCAATTTAGAGGAAGAAATAAGCAAAACTGTGTTTTTTTGTAATCATAGTAGGCCCTCATTGTTCCAGAAAGAATTGCCTGGGGTGAGCATGTTTCAACCCATCCTATGGCATTTAGAAAGGAATCTTTCAGCAGCATGTGGCATGGTTTGAATATCATAGTAACACATTGGGGAGGACTGATCTTAGCAGTTCTGCATTAATCAAAAGAGTTCTGAATTGTTCAATTTTGCTGGAAAAAAAAAAAAACAAAAAAACACAGTATTCAGTGATCTGCTTTCTTTCGAACATGAACAGAAGCTTTTTTCATCTCTGTCAAGCAAAGTGGAAACAGTGTATGTTAGCCTAGAAAAGAAAAGGCTTTAAGGAATTTCACAATCTCATAAATCTGGAAGTGACCTTGAGAGGTCAGCTAAACTGCACATTTAGACCACACCTAAGCCAATCCTGGAGAGATGAGACTCTGCCCAGACAAATAAGTTCTTGAAATTCCTTGGCAATAGAAACTAAATGGATTGTGAGATCTTTCTCTCCAAGAATAATATCTCTTGTTTTGTGTCTGGATCCCTGGTTCCTCCTTAGGAAGTCAATGAAAATTCTACTTGTGTTAAGATTTTATCAAACACCAAGTGGGTAAAATATTAACCAGCTTTTTTTTAAAGCAATATATATTGTAAAAGATTAACTATTAAGAGTATTTAAATGAATATGATATTTAGGTGAAAAAATAAAGAACATAGCATTGCTTTTATCTTTCCTCATTTTGTTTATCATTACTTGATGCTATTTTATAACATATTTACATTGGGAATAGTGAATTTTGTTATACTACTCACTCTGGCATTACAGTTATTACTTAATATTATTGCCATTATAACATTTATGGGTGAATTTAATTTCAAATATATATATATTTGATATATGATGGCGTTATTTTCTCTTAAAAATACAAATCACATGTTTTTGCCTATCAGTAGAAACACTGGTTTGAGGCCAATGCTTATTATTTCCTGTAGCAAGTTTGCCACAGTGCTTTCTTTGACTCATTACTTACTTTTATACCTTTGGAAGTAAGAAGTCTTTTGAATATGCTAATGTTTTAAGAAATCACAGCTATATTTCATTTAAGTGGTAAAATTTACTGTATGAGCCTATTGTTTTATATTCTTTAAAATGAACCTCTAGGAGTTATATAGTTTCTGGTCTTACATTTAGATCTTTAATCCATTTTGAGTTTATTTTTGTGTATGGTGTTAGAAAGTATTTAGTTTAATTCTTTTACAAGTGGTTGACAAGTTTTCCCAGCACCACTTGTTAAAGAGGTTGTCTTTTCTCCATTGTATATTCTTGCCTCCTTTGTCAAAGATAAGGTGTCCATAGGTACGTGGATTTATCTCTGGGCTTTCTATTCTGTTCCATTGATCTATTTCTGCCTTTGTGTCAGTACCATACTGTCTTGATGACTGTGGCTTTGTAGTAGAGCCTGAATTCAGTCAGGTTGATTCCTCCAATTCCATTCTTCTTTCTCAAGATTGATTTGGATATTCGAGGGTTTTTGCATTTCTGTACAAATTGTGAACTTATTTGCTCTAGTTCTGTGAAGAATACCGTTGGTAGCTTGATAGGGATTGCATTGAATCTATAGATTGCTTTGGGCAGTATACACATTTTCACAATATTGATTCTTCCAATCCATGAACACGGTATATTTCTCCATCTATTTGGGTCCTCTTTGATTTCTTTCATCAGTGTTTTATAGTTTTCTATGTATAGGTCTTTTGTTTCTTTAGGTAGATATATTCCTAAGTATTTTATTCTTTTCATTGCAATGGTGAATGGTGTTGTCTACTTAATTTCTCTTTCTGTTTTCTCATTATTATTGTATAGGAATTCAAGGGATTTCTGTGTGTTAATTTTATATCCTGCAACTTTACTATATTCATTGATTAGCTCTAGTAATTTTCTGGTAAAATCTTTAGGGTTTTCTATGTAGAGGATCATGTCATCTGCAAACAGCGAGAGTTTCACTTCTTCTTTTCCTTTCTGGATTCCTTTTACTTCTTTTTCTGCTCTGATTGCTGTGGCCAAAACTTCCAAAACTATGTTGAATGGTAGTGGTGAGAGTGGGCACCCTTGCCTTGTTCCTGACGTCAGGGGAAATGCTTTCAATTTTTCACCATTGAGGATAATGTTTGCTGTGGTTTTGCCATATATAGTTTTTATTATGTTGAAGTATGTTCCTTCTATTCCTGCTTTCTGGAGAGTTTTTATCATAAATGGATGTTGAATTTTGTCAAAGGCTTTTTCTCCATCTATTGAGATAATCATATGGTTTTTATCTTTCAATTTTTAATGTGGTGTATTACATTGATTGATTTGCAGATATTAAAGAAACCTTGCATTCCTGGGATAAAGCCCACTTGGTCAAGATGTATGATCTTTTTAATATGTTGTTGGATTCTGTGAACCTCCTTAAATGCCCATTTTTAAAATTTTTATTGGAAAACATTGTCATAGGGAATTTGTCCTATTGGAAAACTAACTGAGAAACATTTGTTTAGTATAATGTAACAGTTTTATATATCAGACCAAGTTCAGAAGACACTAACTCATATGCACTCATTATGAAGCTGCTAAAAATTCCTTATCATCTAGTACTATATTTACACATTTGTTGTTGCTTTTCAGTCACTCAGTGTATTTAATTCTTTGCAATCCCATGTACTGCAGCACCCCAGGCTTCCCTGTCTTTCAACATCTCCCAGAGGTTGCTCAAACTCATGTCCATTGAGTCAGTGATGCCATCCTACTATCTCATCCTCTGTTGTCCCTTTCTCCTGCCTTCAATCTTTCTCAGCATCAGGGTCTTTTCCAATAAATTGGCTCTTCGCATCAGGTGGCCTAAGTATTGGAGCTTCAGTTTCAGCATCAGTCCTTCCAATGAATATTCAGGATTGAATTCCTTAAGGATTGACTGGGTTGTTCTCCTTGCTGTCCACATAACTCATACCTGAATTCAATTAATTGTAATGCTGCAGTGGTTAGTGAGTTTCTTGATTTATCAATTCAAAATAATAGAAGCTAAAAAAGAACCACACATACATACTATATAGTTCTTTCTAAATAGGAAAAAAAAATGACAAGAGAGAATCTAAGTATATCTGTATTGGTGTTGTGTATTATTTACATTGTAGAACTTACCTATGCAAGAATTGAGTTTGAAGTTGTATATGAATGGATATTTTTTATTACTTAAAATGGGGAAAAAATTCCATTTTACCAGGCAGAAGAGAAAAGCAATCACATGACATAGTGTAGGTACTGTCTTTGTCACTTAATAAAATAAAAATATAAATATACTAAAATTCAATTTCATATCTATAATCATTAACCCACACTTATTTGTTGGTGCAGATATTATTTTAATTTAAATATAAAACTTGTCATTTAATTACTTCTTTACAAAATATTTTTTGATTGTAAGCATTGTTTTGGGTCTTGGCAGTAGGGAGAAAATAGACAAAAACTCACATTTTTATGGAGTTATCATTGTAGTAGTTAGTTGCAGACAGTGAATAAATGAGTAAAACATGTAGAATGCCTAATTGTCACAAATGCAATTTTGAATAAGGATTTGAAAGGACACTTAGAAAAGTTTCACTGGGACACAGATTTGAATGAGTGGTGAAAGTTGTAGAGAGAGGAAACAGCACTGGGAATCTAAGACCTGAAATGTTCAAAGAGAAGCAAGGAAACAATATTACTGAAGAGGAGCAAGCAAGTAGGAGAGTAGCAGCAACTGATGTCAAAGAGACAATGGGTTGGAAGAGGAGCAGCTAGTGTAGGACTGTGTCCACTTTATAAAATCTGCTTATGTTTGGATATTATGGGACACTATAAGAGTATTTTGAATGACATGATTAAGATTTATATTTTAAAAGGATTATATCAGATGCTGTGCTTAAAATAGATTTTAGAGAGACATGTGTGGAAGCAAGGATATTTTAGAGAAGGTACAGAAAAGGGATTATATTACAGCATGTGTAATTCTGGAAGTAGTGAAAAATAATCTAATTCTGATACATAACTGACAATATTTGCTGACAGACTGAATACAGGATATGAAATTAAAAGTTCTCAGAAGTGATTCCAATATTTTAAGCTTTGGAAATGAATAAAAACAGTTACCTTTTATTGAGATAGATTATTAGCCTTCCCCCTCTCAATCTCAAAAGTACCTCTGTTTGAATGATGAGTTGTAGACTTACCCTGATTATATGGAATAAAGCAGGAGAAGCAAGGTGTTTGAGAAGCGGAGGCAGTTAGTTAATTGTTTTTGACAATTAAGTTTGAAATGATTCTTAGGTGTTTAAGTGGAGAAGTACAGGTGATTTGAATAAGAGTATCTATTTTATTGATCTTATAGATGAGGGCCACGCAGGATATACAAATTAGTGAATGGTCAGCATTTGATGGTTTTTCAGTTCAGGAGACTTTAAAGAGCTCGCCAGATAATTTGAAATCACAAAGTGAATATTAACTAAGCAAATTACTCTTTTCTGATATTATTGTATTATTTTTAAAATTAATTTACTTATTTTAATTGGAAGATAATTACTTTACAATATTGTGGTGGTTTTTGTCACACATTGACATGAATCAGCCATGGGTACACATGTGTCTTCCCATCCTGAATCCCCCACCCACCTCCTTCCACACCCCATCCCACTGGGTTGTCCCAGAGCACTGGCTTTGGGTGCCCTGTTTCAAGCGTCAAATTTGTATTGGTCATCTATTTTCAGTTCAGTTCAGTTGCACAGTCATGTCCGACTCTTTGTGACCTCATGCACTGAAGAACACCAGGCTTCCCTGTCCATCACCAACTCCTGGAGCTTGCTCAAACTCATGTCCATTGAGTTGGTGATGCCATCCAACTATCTCATCCTCTGTCGCTCCCTTCTCCCACTGCCTTCAATCTTTCCCAGCATCAGGGTCTCTTCCAATGAGTCAGTTCTTTTCATCAGGTGGCCAAATTATTGGAGCTTCAGCTCAGTCTCAGTCATTCCAATGAATATTCAGGACTGATTTCCTTTAGTGTTGACTGGTTTGATATCCTTGAAGTCCAAGGGACTCTCAAGAGTCATCTCCAACACCACAGTTCAAAAGCATCAATTCTTTGGCACTCAGTTTTCTTTATAGTCCAAGTCTCACATCCATACATGACTACTGGAAAACCATAGCTTTGACTAGACAGACATTTGTCGACAAAGTAATGTCTCTGCTTTTTAATTTGCTGTTTAGGTTGGTCATAGCTTTTCTTCTAAGGAGCAAATGTCTTTTAATTGCATGGAGTTATTTAATTTCTGCAATTATTTTGGAGCCCAAGAAAATAAAGACTCTCACTGTTTCCATTGTTTCCCCATCTAAATTGCCATGGAGTGAAGGGACTGGATGCCATGATCTTCCTTTTTTGAATGTAGAGTTTTAAGCCAGCTTTTTACTCTCCTCTTTCACTTTCATCAAGAGGCTCTTTTGTTCCTCCTCACTTTCTTCCATAAGGGAGTTGCTATCTATGCATATGAGGTTATTGATATTTCTCCCAGCAATCTTAATTCCAGCTTGTGATTCATCCAGCCCACATTTTGCATGACGTACTCTGCATGTAAATTAAGTAAACAGGGTGACAATATACAGGTTTGACGTACTCCTTTCCCAATTTGGAACCAGCCTATTGTTCCATGTCTGGTTCTAACTGTTGCTTCTTGACCTGCACACATATTTCTCAGGAGGCAGGTAAGGTAAGATGATATTCCTGTCTCTTTAAGATTTCCACAGTTTGCTGTGATCTACACAAAGGCCTTGTTGTAATCAATAAAGCAGAAGTAGATGATTTTCTAGAATTTTCTTGCTTTTTCTATTATCCAACAGATGCTGGCAATATGATCTCTGGTTCCTCTGCCTTTTGTAAATCCAGCTTGAACATATGGAACTTCATAGTTCATGTACTGTTGAAGCTTGGCTTGGACAGTTTGGAACATTACTTTGCTAGCATGTGAGATGAGTGCAATTGGTGGTAGTCTAAATATTTTTTGGCATTGCTCATTTTGGGGATTGAAATGAAAACTGACCTTTTCCAGTCCTGTGGCCACTGCTGAGTTTTCCAAATTTGCTGGCATATTGAGTGCAGCATTTTCACATCAAAATCTTTTAGGATTTGAAATAGCTTGACTGGAATTGTATCAGCTCCTCTAGCTTTGTTTGCAGTGATGCTTCCTAAGGCCCACTTAATTTTGCAGTCCAGGATATCTGGCTCTAGATGGATGATCACACCGTCGTGGTTATCTGGGCCATAAGAATCACTTTTTGTATAGTTTCTGCGTATCCTTTCCACCTCTTCTTAATATCTTCTGCTTCTGTTAGATCTGTACCATTTCTGTCCTTTATTCTGCCCATTTTGCATGAAATGTTCCCTTGGTATCTCTAATTTTCTTGTAGAGATCTCTAGTTTTTCCTCTCCTATTGTTTTCCCCTATTTCTTTGCGTTGAAGGCTGTCTTATCATATTTTACATATGACAATATACATGTTTCAATGCTATTCTCTCAAATCATCCCACCCTCACATTCTCACATAGTCAAAAAGTCTGTTTTTACATCTGTGTCTTTTTTGCTGCCTTGCATATAGGATGGTTATTACTATCTATCTTAATTCCATATACATGAGTTAGTATACTGTATTGGTGTTTCTCTTTCTGACTTACTTCACTCTGTATAATAGGCTCCAGTTTCATCCTCTTCATTATAACTGACTCAAATGTGTTCTTTTTTAATAGCTGAGTAATATCTCACTGTGTATATGAACCACAACTTCCTTATCCATTTGTCTGCCGATGGATATCTAGGTTGTCTCTGTGTCCTAGCTATCGTTCACAGTACTGCAATGAACATTGGATTACATATGTCTCTTACAATTATGGTTCCCTCAGTATGCATGCCCACCAGTGGTATTGCTGGGTCACATGGCAGTTAGATTTTCAAGTTTTTAAGGCATCTTCACAATGTTCTCCATAGTGGCTATACGAGTTTGCATTCCCACCAACAGTGTAAGAGTGCTCTCTTTTCTCCACACCCTCTCCAGCATTTACTGTTTGTAGACTTTTTCATGGCAGCCATTCTGACTGGTGTGAGATGGTACCTCATTATGGTTTTGATTTGCATTTCTCTAATAATGAGTGATGTTGAGTACCTTTTCATTTGTTTATTAGCCATCTGTATGCCTTCTTTGGAGAAATGTCTGTTTAGCTATTTGGCCCACTTTTTGATTGGGTTGTTCATTTTTTTGGTATTGAGCTGCCTGAGCTACTTGTATATTTTAGAGATTAATTCTGTCAGTTGCTTTGTTTGCTATTATTTTCTCCATCTTGAAGGCTGTTTTTTCACCTTGTTTATAGTTCCCTTCATTGTAAAAAAGCTTTTAAGTTTAGTTAGGTCCCATTTGTTTAAATTTGTTTTTATTTCCATTACTCTGGGAGATGCGTCATAGAGGATCTTGCTGTGATTTATATCAGACAGTGTTCTGTCTATGTTTTCTTCTGAGTTTTATTGTTTCTGATCTTACATTTATATATTTAATCCATTTGAGCTTATTTTTGTGTATGGTTTTAAAAAGTGTTCTAGTTTCATTCTTTTACAGGTGGTTGACCACTTTTCCCAGCACCAGTTATTAAAGAGATCGTCTTTTATCCATTGTATATTTCTTCATCCTTTGACAAAGACAAGTTGTCCATACTTATGTGGATTGATCTCTGGGCTTTCTATTTTGTTCCATTGATCTATATTTCTGTCTTTGTGCTAGTACCATACTGTCTTGATGACTTCAGCTTAATAGTCTGAAGTGAAGAAGGTTGATTCCTCCATCTCCATTCTTCTTTAACGTGATTGCTTTGGCTATCTGAGATTTTTTTGAGTTTCCATACAAACTGTGAACTTATTTGTTTTAGTTCTGTGAAAAAATATCATTGGTAGGTTGATAGGGATTGCACTGAATCTACAGATTGCTTTGGATTTGCATTTTCACTATTTTGATTCTTCCAATCCACGAACATGGTATTATTTCTACATCTGTTTGTATCTTCTTTGATATTTCATCACAAGAGAAACATCTAATAAACAACCTAACTTTACACCTAAAGCAACTAGAAAATTAAGAACAGAAGAACCCCAAAGTTAGTAAGAGGAAAGTGATCATAAAAATCAGAGCAGAAATAACTGAAAAAGAAATGAATGAGACTGTAGCAAAGATCAACAAAACTAAAAACTGGTTCTTTGAGAAGATAAATAAAATAGACAAACCATTAGCCAGACTCATTAAGAAAGAAGAATCAAATCAATAAAATCAGAAATGAAAATGGAGATATCACAACAGATAACACAGAAATATAAGAGATCAGAAGTGACTTCTATGAGCAATTATATGTCAATAAAGTGGACAATTTGGAAGAAATGGACAAATTCTTTAAAAAGTATGAGGTTCCAAAACTGAACCAGGAAGAAATAGAAAATCTTAACAGACCCATCACAAGCATGGAAATCGAAACTATAATCAAAAATCTTCCAACAAACAAAGCCCAGGACCAGACGGCTTCACAGGTGAATTCAACAAAAAATTTAGAGAAGAGCTAACACCTATCCTACTCAAACTCTTCCATAAAATTGCAGAGGAAGGGAAACTCCTAAACTAATTCTATGTGACCACCATCACCCTAAAACCAAAACCAGACAAAGATGCCACAAAAAAAAAAAAAAAAAAGAAAACTAAAGGCCAGTATCACTGATGAACATAGATGCAAAAATCCTCAACAAAATTCTAGCAAACAGAATCCAACAACATATTACAAAGATCATACATCATGACCAAGTGGGCTTTATTCTAGGGATGCAAGGATTCTTCATTATTCACAAATCAATAAATATGATTCACTATATTAACAAATTAAAGATAAAAACTATATGATTATCTCAATAGATGCAGAGAAAGTCTTTGACAAAATTCAACTCCCATTTGTGATAAAACCCTCTCCAGAATGCAGGCATAGAAGGAACATACCTCAACATAATAAACGCCATAAATGACAAACCCACAGCAAACATTATCCTCAATGGCGAAAAATTGAAAGCATTTCCTCTAAAATCAAGAATAAGACAAGGGTGCTCACTCTCATCACTATTATTCAACATAGTTTTGGAAGTCCTAGCCACAGCAATCAGAGAAGAAAAAGAAATAAAATGAATCCAGATTGGAAAAAAAAAAAAGAAGTAAAACTCTTACTCTTTGCAGACGACATGATCCTCTACTTAGAAAACCCTAAATATACCACAGAAAACTACTAGAGCTAATCAATAAATATAGCAAATTTACAGGATATAAAATTAATACACAGATATCCCTTGCATTAGTATATGTTAACAATGAAAAAAATAGAAAGAGAAAGTAAATAAACAATCCCATCCACCATTGGAATAAAAAGAATAAAATACTTAAGAAAAAATTTACTTAAAGAAACAAAAAACTATAGATGGAAAACCTTTATTGTATTCTTTTAACAGAAACTACTACTTTCTCAACATATTAATGTTTCTGTTACCTTAAACTCTAGAATAAGCATTGAGCAATTTTAGTATAAAATAACAATAACATGTTTTGAATTGAACAGCACTGAATTTGGAATTGCCAACCTCAGCTTATTCTTCAGGAAATTTAGAATAAAAGTATACAATAATATAGTATACTGTATAATGTATAGTATACTGTATAGTATAATGCATAGTACACAATTATGCTATAATACACAATGATACTAAAAATACATTATAATTTATATATAATATTATTTGATTCAAAGGAATGTTTTAAGGATGAGATGGGATAGTATATATGTACAGTTCAATCACTCAGTCGTGTCTGACTCTGCAATCCCATGAATCACAGCACGCCAGGCCACCCTGTCCATTACCAACACCCAGGGTTTTCTCAAACTCATGCCATCCAACCATCTCATCCTCTGTCTTCCCCTTCTCCTCCTGCCCCCAATCCCTCCTAGCATCAGGGTCTTTTCCAATGAGTCAACTCTTTGCATGAGGTGTCCAAAGTATTGGAGTTTCAGCTTCAACATCAGTTCTTCCGAAGAACACCCAGGAATGATCTCCCTTAGGATGGACTGGTTGGATCTCCTTGCAGTCCAAGGGACTCTCAAGAGTCTTCTCCAACACCGCAGTTCAAAAGCATCAATTTTTCGGCCCTCAGCTTTCTTCACGTTCCAAATCTCACATCCATACATGACCACTGGAAAAACCATAGCCTTGAGACTATATGGACCTTTGTTTGCAAGCTAATGTCTCTGCTTTTTAAAATGCTATCTAGGTTGGTCATAACTTTCCTTCCAAGGAGTAAGTGTCATTTAATTTCATGGCTGCAATCACTATCTGCAGTGATTCTGGAGCCCAAAAAATAAAGTCTGACACTGCTTCCACTGTTTCCCCATCTATTTCCCATGAGGTGATGGGACCAGATACTATGATCTTAGTTTTCTGAATGTTAAGCTTTAAGCCAACATTTTCACTCTCCTCTTTCATTTTCATCAAGTGGCTTTTTAGTTCCTCTTCACTTTCTGCCATTTGGGTGGTGTCATCTGCATATCTGAGGTTATTGATATTTCTCCCGGCAATCTTGATTCCAGCTTGTGCTTCTTCCAGCCCAACATTTCTCATGATGTACACTGCACATAAGTTAAATAAGCAGGGTGACAATATACAGCCTTGACGTACTCCTTTTCCTATTTAGAACCACTCTGTTGTTCCATGTCCAGTTCTAACTGTTGCTTCCTGTCCTGCATACAGGTTTCTAAAGAGGCAGGTCAGGTGGTCTGGAATTTCCATCTCCTTCAGAATTTTCCACAGTTTATTGTGATCCACACAGTCGAAGGCTTTGGTGTAGTCAATAAAGCAGAAATAAATGATTTTCTGGAATTCTCTTGCTTTTTCGATGATCCAGCAGATATTGGCAATTTGATCTCTGGTTCCTCTGCCTTTTCTAAAACCCACTTGAACATCTGGAAGTTCACGGTTCACGTATTGCTGAAGCCTGGCGTGGAGAATTTTGAGCATTACTTTACTAGCGTGTGAGATGAGTGCAATTGTGCAGTAGTTTGAGCATTCTTTGGGATTGCCTTTCTTAGGGATTGGAATGAAAATGGACCTTTTCCAGTCCTGTGGCCACTGCTAAATTTTCCAAATTTGCTGGCATATTGAGTGTAGCACTTTCACAGCATCATCTTTCAGGATTGGAAATAGCTCACCTAGAATTCCACCACCTCCACTAGCTTTGTTCTTAGTGATGCTTTCTAAGACCCACTTGACTTCACATTCCAGGATGTCTGGCTCTAGGTGAGTGATCACACCCTTGTGATTATCTGGATCATGAAGGTCTTTTTTTGTACAGTTCTTCTGTGTATTCTTGCCACCTCTTCTTAATGTCTTCTGCTTCTGTTAGGTCCATACCATTTCTGTCGTTTATCGAACCCATCTTTGCATGAAATATTCCTTGATATCTACAATTTTCTTGAAGAGATCTCTAGTCTTTCCCATTCTGTTGTTTTCCTCTATTTCTTTGCATTGATCGCTGAGGAAGGCTTTCTTATCTCTCCTGTCTATTCTTTCAAACTCTGCGTTCAAATGGGAATATCTTTCCTTTTCTCCTTTGCTTTTCACTTCTCTTCTTTTCACAGCTATTTTTTTTTAATTTTTATTGTTTTTATTAGTTGCTGGCTAATTACTTCACAACATTTCAGTGGGTTTTGTCATACATTGATATGAATCAGCCATAGAGTTACACGTATTCCCCATCCCGATCCCCCCTCCCACCTCCCTCTCCACCCGATTCCTCTGGGTCTTCCCAGTACATCAGGCCAGAGCACTTGTCTCATGCATCCCACCTGGGCTGGTGATCTGTTTCACCATAGATAATATACATGCTGTTCTTTCAAAACATCCCACCCTCACCTTCTCCCACAGAGTTCAAAAGTCTGTTCTGTACTTCTGTGTCTCTTTTTCTGTTTTGCATATAGGGTTATCATTACCATCTTTCTAAATCCCATATATATGTGTTAGTATGCTATAATGTTCTTTATATTTCTGGCCTACTTCACTCTGTATAATGGGCTCCAGTTTCATCCATCTCATTAGGACTGGTTCAAATAAATTCTTTTTAACAGCTGAGTAATATTCCATGGTGTATATATACCACAGCTTCCTTATCCATTCGTCTGCTGATGGGCATCTAAGTTGCTTCCATGTCCTGGCTATTGTAAACAGTGCTGCGATGAACATTGGGGTGCACGTGTCTCTTTCAAATCTGGTTTCCTCAGTGTGTATGCCCAGAAATGGGATTGCTGGGTCATATGGCAGTTCTATTTCCAGTTTTTAAAGAAATCTCCACACTGTTCTCCATAGTGGCTGTACTAGTTTGCATTCCCACCAACAGTGTAAGAGGGTTCCCTTTTCTCCACACCCTCTCCAGCATTTATTGCTTGTAGACTTTTGGATAGCAGCCATCCTGACTGGCATGTAATGGTACCTCATTGTGGTTTTGATTTGCATTTCTCTAATAATGAGTGATTTGAGCATCTTTTCATGTGTTTGTTAGCCATCTGTGTGTCTTCTTTGGAGAAATGTCTGTTTAGTTCCTTGGCCCAATTTTGATTGGGTCATTTATTTTTCTGGAATTGAGCTGCAGGAGTTGCTTGTATATTTTTGAGATTAATCCTTTGTCTGTTTCTTCATTTGCTATTATTTTCTCCCAATCTGACGGCTGTCTTTTCACCTTACTTATAGTTTCCTTTGTAGTGCAAAAGCTTTTAAGTTTCAATAGGTCCCATTTGTTTAGTTTTGCTTTTATTTCCAATATTCTGGGAGGTGGGTCATAGAGGATCTTGCTGTGATTTATGTTGGAGAGTGTTTTGCCTATGTTCTCCTCTAGGAGTTTTATAGTTTCTGGTCTTACATTTAGATCTTTAATCCATTTTGAGTTTATTTTTGTGTATGGTGTTAGAAAGTGTTCTAGTTTCATTCTTTTACAAGTGGTTGACCAGTTTTCCCAGCACCACTTGTTAAAGAGGTTGTCTTTTTTCCATTATATATCCTTGCCTCCTTTGTCAAAGATAAGGTGTCCATAGGTTCGTGGATTTATCACTGGGCTTTCTACTCTGTTCCATTGATCTATATCTCTGTCTTTGTGCCAGTGCCATACTGTCTTGATGACTGTGCCTTTGTAGTAGAGTCTGAAGTCAGGCAGGTTGATTCCTCCAGTTCGATTGTTCTTTCTCAAAATTACTTTGGCTATTCGAGGTTTTTTGTATTTCCATACAAATTGTGAAATTATTTGTTCTAGTTCTGTGAAAAATACTGTTGGTAGCTTGATAGGGATTGCATTGAATCTATAGATTGCTTTGGGTAGAATAGCCATTTTGACAATATTGATTCTTCCAATCCATGAACACGGTATGTTTCTCCATCTCTTTGTGTCTTCTTTGATTTCTTTCATCAGTGTTTTATAGTTTTCTATGTATAGGTCTTTTGTTTCTTTAGGTAGATATACTCCTAAGTATTTTATTTTTTTTTTTTTGTTGCAATGGTGAATGGTATTGTTTCCTTAATTTCTCTTTCTGTTCTTTCATTGTTAGTATATAGGAATGCAAGGGATTTCTGTGTGTTAATTTTATATCCTGCAACTTTACTATATTCATTGATTAGTTCTAGTAATTTTCTGGTAGAGTCTTTAGGGTTTTCTATGTAGAGGATCATGTCATCTGCAAACAGAGAGATTTTCACTTCTTCTTTTCCTATATGGATTCCTTTTACTTCTTTTTCTGCTCTGATTGCTGTGGCCAAAACTTCCAACACTATGTTGAATAGTAGTGGTGAGAGTGGGAACCCTTGTCTTGTTCCTGATTTCAGGGGAAATGCTTTCAATTTTTCACCATTGAGGGTGATGCTTGCTGTGGGTTTGTCATATATAGCTTTTATTATGTTGAGGTATGTTCCTTCTATCCCTGCTTTCTGCAGAGTTTTAATCATAAATGAGTGTTGAATTTTGTCAAAGGCTTTCTCTGCATCTATTGAGATAATCATATGGTTTTTATCTTTCAATTTGTTAATGTGGTGTATTACATTGATTGATTTGTGGATATTAAAGAATCCTTGCATTCCTGGGATAAAGCCCACTTGGTCATGGTGTATGATTTTTTTAATATGTTGTTGGATTCTGTTTGCTAGAATTTTGTTAAGGATTTTTGCATCTATGTTCATCAGTGATATTGGCCTGTAGTTTTCTTTTTTTGTGGCATCTTTGTCTGGTTTTGGAATTAGGGTGATGGTGGCCTCATAGAATGAGTTTGGAAGTTTAACTTCTTCTGCAATTTTCTGGAAAAGTTCGAGTAATTTAGGTGTTAGTTCTTCTTTAAATTTTTGGTAGAATTCAGCTTCACAGCCATTTTTAAGGCCTCCTCCGACAACCATTTTGCCTTTTTTCATTTCTTTTCCATGGGGATGGTCTTGATCCCTGTCTCCTGTACAATGTCATGAACCTCCGTCCATAGTTCATCAGGCTCTCTGTCTATCAGATCTAGTCCCTTAAATCTATTTCTCACTTCCACTGTACATTCACAAGGAATTTGATTTAGGTCATACCTGAATGGTCTTGTGGTTATCCCTACCTTCTTCAGTTTAAGTCTGAATGTGGCAATAAGGAGTTCATGATCTGAGCCACAGTCAGCTCCCAGTCTTGTTTTTGCTGACTGTATAGAGCTTCTCCATCTTTGGTTGCAAAGAATATAATCAATCTGATTTCAGTGTTGACCATCTGGTGATGTCCATGTGTAGAGTCTTCTCTTGTGTTGTTGGAAGAGGGTGTTTGCTATGACCAGTGTGTTCCCCTGTCAAAAACTCTATTAGCCTTTGCCCTGCTTCATTCAATACTCCAAGGCCAAACTTTCCTGTTACTCCAGGTGTTTCTTGACTTCCTACTTTTGCATTCCAGTCCCCTATAATGAAAAAGACATCTTTTTTGGATGTTAGTTCTAAAAGGTCTTGTAGGTCTTCATAGAACCGTTCAACTTCAGCTTCTTCTGTGTTACTG
Source organism: Cervus elaphus (assembly GCF_910594005.1). Classification (NCBI taxonomy): domain Eukaryota; kingdom Metazoa; phylum Chordata; class Mammalia; order Artiodactyla; family Cervidae; genus Cervus; species Cervus elaphus. The sequence continues at coordinate 93,107,119 of NC_057848.1, forward strand.
GTTGGGGCATAGGCTTGGATTACCATGATATTGAATGGTTTGCCTTGGAAACGAACAGAGATCATTCTGCTGTTTTTGAGATTGCATCCAAGTACTGCATTTTGGACTCTTTTGTTGACTATGATGGCTACTCCACTTCTTCTAAGGAATTCCTGCCCACAGTAGTAGATATAATGCTCATCTGAGTTAAATTCACCCTTTCCAGTCCATTTTAGTTCACTGATTCCTAGAATGTCAACATTCACTCTTGCCATCTCCTGTTTTACCACTTCCAATTTGCCTTGTTTCATGGACCTAACTTTCCAGGTTCCTATGCAATATTCTCTTTCCAGCATCGAACCTTGCTTCTATCACCAGTCCCATCCACAACTGGGTGTTGTTTTTGCTTTGGCTCCATCATTCCATTCTTTCTGGAGTTATTTCTCCACTTATCTCCAGTAGCATATTGGGCACCTACTGACCTGGGGAGTTCCTCTTTCAGTATCCTATCATTTTTCCTTGTCGTACTGTTTGTGGGGTTCTCAAGGCAAAAATACTGAAGTGTTTTGCCATTCCCTTCTCCAGTGGACCACATTCTGTCAGACCTCTCCACCATGACCTGACCGTTTTGGGTGGCCCCATATGGCATGGCTGAGTTTCATTGAGTTAGACAAGACTGTGGTCCTGTGATCAGATTGGCTAGTTTTCTGTGATTGTTATTTTAGTGTGTCTGCCCTTTGATTCCCTCTCACAACACCTACAGTCTTACTTGGGTTTCTCTTACCTTGGATGTGGTGTATCTCTTCAGGGCTGCTCCAGCAAAGCACAGCCCCTGCTCCTTACCTTGGGCGAGGGGTATCTTCTCACGGCCGCCCCTCCTGACCTTGAACGTGGAGTAGCTCCTCTCAGCCCTCCTGAGCCAGCACAGCAACCGCTCCTTGGAGGTGGGGTAGCTCCTCTCGGGCGGGGCCCCTGGGGTGGGGCCCCTGATCTCGGGCGTGGGGAAGCTCCTCTCTGCCGCCACCCCTTACCTCGGACGTGGGGAAGATCCTCTCGGCTGCCACTCCTGCGCTGTCGCATCCTGGCGCTCTCAGTCACTACCCCTGAACTTGAGCGAGTGGTGGCTCTTCACGGCCATGCTTCTGCAATGTCCGTTGCAGCCAGCGCGCTTCTGCGCGGTCCTTCGAAATCATGTAAGGTCTGTGGTTGGGGAAGAATAGCAGCCACCTTGTAATTCACTTTGATTCCCTTAAGCTTGCACAGTTCGTGAGAAAGGTTTAGGGAAGGAACATATTGACGGAGAGAGAATATAGTGAAGAGTCAAGTGACATTTTAATTTGTTATTTTTCAAATGCTCAGGCTGATATCTCCCTTCTCATATTGTTGCCTCACATTTCCTGTTCACTGGCTGTTCATCCTTTGCATGGTTTTCATATATTAAAGCAATATTATTTTCCATATGATAATTTTGAAAATTATTTTCTGCTTAGATAAGATGAAAATTAGCAGGTGAGTGCAGAATGACATAAAGCTTCTGAAACAATTCCCTTAAGTTTTGAGAAAGAGTGGAAACAAGGTGATATTGACAACTACCGAAATGCATTATTATTACATATTAATAGTTGGAAACTGTAAGTTTCATCCTCTTATTTTTATAGTTTTAAACCTTTGAATGTAGGCAAAGGCTATTTGTGTCTGATAAAACTGCTAATTTACAGACCTCTAAATGACCCATGAGGTTTATGAAGCGTGCGACCATGATGCTAAGATCATGATAGAATACAGAATTTACTAAGACATACAATATACATTTAAAAAAAAACTACAAGTAATCTTTTTTATCTCCCAATATTTTAGATATCTAGAACATGGTCATTTATCACTCAAGACAAATAAGGGAGCAGAATAAAATGCTTTATAGTCTAAAAATGTCATTTTAATCTCATAATTATAGTATAATTACACATCTTACTAGAATATTATGATTATATATTATGTACATATTTAAAATTACAGCACCAGTTTGATATATTACAATTTTTTAGCAATTTATGATTTTCTTTGTTGTAAAAGTTACTTTTAATAATTTGTAATTAATTGAATATAAAATTATTCCTTTACTATAAAAGCATCAGTGAATAATGCTACACTTCTTTTATTAACTGTTATTGCTTAGCTTTTTTCTAGTTGTGGCAATGAATGAATTTAATTTTAAACTTCTCATCAGAAAACTTAATAAATAAGTTTCCATTATCACTATCAGTATTGATTTTCTAACACATGTAAGGTGTTAAATAAAACCATTTATTTTTAATATTAGGCAAAGTTTAACTGAGGATAGTTTCAAACAATAGCTTAATGCCCCTAATTAAAATACCCCCAAATGCAGATTGATCTCAGGAGACAGTTGTCATGGAGGAAATTTTTAAGCAAGGGAAGATGAGAAGACCAAGTTACAAGTGATTACATGAATCTGAAGGCATGGAGTTGCAGAATAAAATTATTCAAGTTGCCCAGGCTGTATGAAATGCTTAACAAAAGTCTCCAGGAAAATCCATTAGAAAGGAAGCATACTATAGTATGCTATAGTAAGAAAAAATGGGAAATAAAATACATTTTGACATTATTTTTTCTAAGTTGACAATATTTTATTTTGCTTCCTAGTCTTTTTACAGTACATAAGGAAATTTTGTTTTTCCCCTCCATACATTGTGTTTTAAAGGATAGAGCATAATAAACCCTTGTAATCCAAATATCAGTTCACTCTTTTTTTTTTTTCTGATTTACTTGTATGGCCTGTAATGTTTTACCTGTGCAGAAAAATATATGTAATAAGATTTTGCTGTCCAATCCAGGAGACATGGATTTGATCCCTGATTTGGGAGAATCCCACATGCTTCAGAGCAACTAGGCCTGTGTGACAAGAGTATTGAGCCTGTGCTTTAGAGACTAGAGCCACAACTACTGAAGCCTGCATGTCCTAAAGCCCATGCTCTGCAACTGGAGAAACCTCTGCAATGAGAAGCCCAAGCATCACAACTAGAGTGTAGCCCCCCACCGCTCACCATAACTAGAGAAAAGCCTGGCAGCAATGAAGACCCAGAACAGCCAAAAATAAATAAATAAATAATATTATTAAAAATTAAAAAGGTAAGTGTTTAATTAGCAACAATGATGAGATAATTGCTCTCGTATGTTTAGCAATACAGATCATATTATAAAGCATATGAGTGTTGATATGTAAGTGAACAGCATAGTTGCAAGCCATTTTCTTTCTTTTGTTTTTTGATGTTCATTAACAGATTAACCAACCAACATTTTTAACCTGTGTAATATCAAAATAGCTCTTTTATGACTCCTGTTTCTATCATAACCAAAGATGTAAAGGTTGACTTCCTAGTAAAGCTCAATCGCTTTCTGTAAATTTTGGAGAAGTGGCAAGAGTTTGCTATTTTGTTATTTATTTAGGGTCTTTTATTATCTGCCAGGTATTGTGTTACCAGTAAAGGTGACTACTATTTTATTTTATGAATGTATAGATACCCTCATATGCTAGCAAATGTTTCTAATCTTGGATGGTACACAGAGAATGATCAATCATCCTGGGAGGGGTTTCCTCAATTATGGCACTGTAACTGTTAAAATTGAGACAGCATGGGCAATGTCTTGGTACTCACACTGTTTACTAAACCCAAGGTAGATAAGGTGCAACCAGGGAAGCTGGAAGAAGACTCGAGGAGCTGTGGGGACTGCAAATATGTTTCTTCTCTCTGGGCAGTAGCAGCAGGGAGTCTTCAAAGACTACTGATATACTAAGAGATACAAAGTAGTGGCCCATGGCCAAGTGGGTGTGCAGGCCCAGTGCTACCAAGGTCAGCAATATCATTGTTTATAGAACATAAAGTAAGAGGCTGTGAGAGAGTGGGGCAGGAGAGCCTGACTGATGCCCTGTTGTCAGTTACTTTCTCCACAGGCAAACTGGTACCTATCTTAGCAGATGTCATTAATATATTTGAAAATAAATAGTTATTTTCAAAATTAAATCAGGTGTATCACATATGAAACTACTAAAACTAAGTAAGAAAAGGTGTTGCTAGGCATCCAAAGTGAAAGATGTATGCAGGGTTCTAATGGTACCTGCAATGCTTGTGACCCTTAAAGAAGACTATGTTGTTACTGGGTTATTACTCTGGAACGACTACCACATCCATGCCTGGCATAATAGGTGTTCCACAAATATACAGGCAAATGCATTTGTTTTTTTTTTTAATTTAGAAAGTGCTGACCGATTGATAGCACCAAAATAAATAATGCTTTTTCTTTAAAAGCCATATTTCTATGCAAAATTCCCATACTTTTGACAGACGGTTTCAAAAGTTTTACTAAAATGATATAAAAGAAATCTTGCAGAAATTTAAGTGCAACTTATTCATAAAAACCTATTTACACACAAGGTAATGACAAAAGTAGCAAAATTATTTCAGATTCCTATGGGGAAAAAATTAAGATCTTAATTTATCTAACTTTAAGGAGACAATTTTTGAGAAAAGTAAGATAATGTTAGTTGTTATAATGTTGAGAAATATTTAATATCTTTAATTTTTTAAGAGAACATGTAAGCATCTTTTAGACTTAATTAGATAATATTTAAATAAACTTTTATTCAGATACTTAGACCAATTTAAAAAGAAAATGAGAGCTAGAGCCTTATAACTAAATCAACATCTTACATTTAAATAAAATATCTTAATTTTGTTGCTTCCCAGGTGGCCCAGTGGTAAAGAATCTGCCTGCTATTGCAGGGGATGCAAGATACATGGATTTGACCCCTGGGTTGGGAAGATCCCCTGGAGAAGGAAATGGCAATCCACTCCAGGATTCTTGCCTGGAGGATTCCAAGGCCAGAGAAGCCTGGCAGTCTTTAGTCCGTCCATGGGATGGCAAAGTGTTGGACATGACTGAGCTACTGAACACACACATCTTAATTTTATATTTTTAGTACTCTTACATCTTTTCAAAGTGTAATTCCATTTTGTGTAACGTTTATGGTTTGCCATATTGTTTTATTATTATGGAAAAATTAGTTGAAAAAGCCATTGGAAATATAAATGGGGAGCTAAGTTAATTCCATCATAGAAGTAAGAGTAGTACAGGAATGGAGATAGTTCAACAGAGAAGTTAGGTTAGAATGAAATAAATATTTTCAATATAAAAAGGAGGGCATCAGCAGGAACATATTTATCCTTGGACTGTGCTATCTGGATGAGTTGTTAATACAGTTTAATAAAATATAGTATATTCCATAGCAGCAACTACAACAAAGACTCTTGGTTCTCAGACATTGACAAAATGACATTTTTCCTTTTTGAAGAGATTTTTTTTGTATCGCTTTTTGACTTTTTCTGGAAGGATATAGGTACATTTATTTCTCATTTCTGAACCCATATCTGCTATTCTAGAGTTTAATTGAACTTTTAACACTTGTCAACACTCTTTTGTTGTAGAAGAAATCTAATTATTTCCCTGTTTTCTCTTTGAGTGTCTAGAATCAGAAATAATATGAAAAACTGACTAAATATGAAAAAAACTAGCATTTTTACTTAAACTATGGATATCATGAGCTCTTAATAGAACTAGGTCTTTGTTTATATCATTCCTCTCTTAAAATACCTTCTCATTTCTATTGTACTTTTCATCTTCCATGAAAATTTCCCTGTTCCATCCTAGTCCATTTTGATTTTTCCTGCATCTAAACTCTAGCAAATATACTAGTCATTTGAAATTATAGCTCCTTGAGTGCAGTACTTAAAATATACCTCCTAACAATCAGCAAAAGGCATTAGTTAGCTAATTTAGCTAACTTGGCCTTTATTCCCTAAAAATAATTTAAACTATTTAAGAAAATCTATATAGTGCTGGAATTTCAGATAACTGAGAAAAGAGTATAATACTAAGGTATATGTTTCTAGTCAAAGTGCAAGAATTTCTGAGTCTTGGGGAGAGATTAATACTCACGAAAGATGCTTTACCTTCTAATCGGTTCTTTCAGAGCCACACTCTAATAGTTTGCATCCTCAGTACTAGAATACATACCCTCTATGTCCCAATATTCTAGGAAAATCCACCCATGAGATGATGAACTTATCTCCAGATGAAGAAATATCTAATCCTATATTCATCTATATGAATTGTCTTCCTGTTATTGATTTAGTCTTCTTGTGTTACCTCTAGAACTTGAGGAGTTTTTCTTTTTCTGATGACCTGGTGGAATCCTATGGGCCCCAAATAATAAAGATAATAACATACTGTTTCTGTACTTTTTATCTCCCAAAGTGCTTGCCTCATTTCTTTATTTTCTTATCACATTGTTTAATTTTTTCTACTGCTGTATATTGAGTAACTATTTTATTTCAAGCATTGAGGTAAGTTGTAATCAACAAAAAACCTGCTCTTCTGGAAGATCTGACTGTATAATTTGGGAAATAGATATCAGTCACATAAATACATGCAAAACTGCAGCTGTGACAAGAGTTTCTGAGAAATACAAGGTACACAATTTTACAATATACCCCACAATTTTGGGTATATAATTTTGAAAGGACAGGAAGAAATATCTGAGGAAGTGACACTTAAGTTGAAAGCTAAAGGATACCTATATGATACCTAGGTGATTAATGTTGATAAAAATGTTCCAATGAAAAAGGATGCACACTGAAGTGGACCAATGGAAGATTGTGGATGATGGCCAGTGTGACTAAACTGGAGAGAATAAGGAAGTGTGCAGTGCAAAATAAGATAGGATAAATGAAGAGATGTGGAATTAGGCTCAATGAGGTTAGTAATTTTTTAATTTTTTAAATTTTCTTTTAATTTCTACAGTATAGTTTTGTTTTCTGCCATGCACCTACACAAATCAGCCTTAATTGTGCAAACATTCCTTCCTTCCCTAGCTTCCTTCCTTTCCCTCCATCCCATCCCTTCAGGTCATCTTAGAGTACCAGATTGGGCTCCCTGTGCTGCACAGAAAGTTCTCACCAACTATCTATCTTACACTTGATAGTGTATATATGTTGATACTACTTTCTCCATTTGTCCTACTCTCTCACTACCTCTCTGTGTCCACAAGTCCATTCTCTACATCTGCACCTCACTTCCGTCCCTGCAGATAGATTTATCAATACCATTTTTCTAGATTCCATATATATGCATTAATATACTATATTTGTTTTTTTCTTTCTGACTTACTTTACTCTGTAACAATCCCTAGGCTCATCCACATCATTAGAACTGACTCAAATTCATTCTTTTTATGACTGAGTAATATTCCATTGTATATATGTACCACATCTTCTTTATACATTCATCTGTCAGTGGACATCTAGGTTGCTTCCAAATCCTGCCTATTGTGAATACTGTTACTATGAACACTGGGGTGTATGTGTCTTTTTAAGTGATGGTTTTCTCAAAGCATATGCTTAGTAGTGGGTTTGCTGGGTCATATGGTAGATTTAGTCTTAGGTTTTTAAGGAAACTCCACACTGTTCTCCATAATGACTGCATCAGTTTACATTCTCATCAACAGTAGAGGAAGGTTCCCTTTTCTCCAAATCCTCTCCAGCATTTTTGGTTCATAGATTTTTTGATGATGATCATTCTGACTGATGTAAGGTGATACCTCATTGTAGTTTTTTTTATCATGATTATACGGAGCAGAATCTACATTTTTTTTTCTTCATTCTCTGCCACAAAGTTCCTCACATCTTGTCTTCCTCTTATCATATTATAGCTTTACATTTACTTATCTGATTATACACTAGACTGCTAGCCTGTTGATCATGTTTAGCTCATTTATTATTGTCCCCAACTGTGAATCTGATATTCATCCTCTACTTGAGACTCTTATTTTCATGTGAGGCAGTATAAAGAGCTGTACTGAATTTCAAATGTTTTTGTATTTTCAGCATTTGACATATCAATGAACACATAGACAATAATCAAGACATGCTACTGACTGAAGGAATACTGGCTCTGACCCATGTTTTGGGACGGCTTGCTTGTACTCTGCCTTTAGACTTAAAGATAAAATTGCTAAATTTCCCTAATGCATTTTCAGACATAAATTATTTTTATTCTATCACAGGACTAGTAAGTGTAATAGGAAATGAGGTGCATAACTATTCTAAATAAGTTGATTGTCTACTTAGAGAAGAAAAGCTATAAATACAAGTAATACCTTGAGCTAAGAGTGAAGTAATACATTAAGAAGTGAGAAAAGTGCTGAATACAAACATGTGCTAAAATAACATAAAGGAACAAGTGTTTAGTGTGGAGTAGGATGAATCAGGGAAGGCTTTTAAGACAAACTAATTTTCAACTCATATCTTAAATGGGAGAGGGGCATTGATTTAAAAAAAAAAAGAAGCTAGAAATGTGTCATGGAAGAGGACAGAGAGTAGTAAAAAGGAAATGCATAAGCTTAAAAATTTTCCAAATATGTGCCTTCAATTTTCCTTTAAAAGTGACAGTTAATGTGTTAGTATGCTGTAATGTTCTTTATCTTTCTGGCTTACTTCACTCTGTATAAGGGTGGGATGTTTCAAAAGAACAGCATGTATACTATCTATCGTGAAACAGATCACCAGCCCAGGTGGGATGCATGAGACAAGTGCTCGGGCCTGGCACACTGGGAAGACCCAGAGGAATCGAGTGGAGAGGGAGGTGGGAGGGGGGATCGAGATGGGGAATAAGTGTAAATCTATGGCTGATTCATGTCAATGTATGACAAAACCCACTGAAATGTTGTGAACTAATTAGCCTCCAACTAATAAAAAAATTAAAAAAAAAAAGTGACAGTTAAGCTTCATTGTTTTTACCAATATGCAGTTGGTCAATCTATATTCCTTATTTATAGATTCTTTATTACCTGTAAGATAAGTTATTTGAAAACAGAAAGACAATATATTTATACAATCCAAATGATATACTCCAAACTTGATAGCAGCATATCTATTGAACATATATGTAATACATATTAAGAATTGATGCTATTTATTATTTATTTACTTATGTTTTGGTTGCACTGAGTCCTCCTCTCTTTGCTTGGGATTTTTCTAGTTGTTGTGGAGTGTGGGCTTCTCATTGTGGTGGCTTCTTTTATTGTGGACTACAGGCACTAGGCACACAGGCTTCAGTAGCTGTAGCATATGGGCTCAGAAGTTGAAATGTGCATTCTCTAGAGCACAGGCTCAGTAGCTGTGGAGCAAGGATTTGTTACTCTGCAGAATGTGAAATTTTCCCAGATCAGGGATTGAACCCATGTCCCCTGCATTGGCAGGCAGATTCTTATCCACTGTGCCACCAGGGAAGTCCCAAGAATTGACTTTAAATTCAGTCCTCTGTTATACTTTCCCCACCCCACTTAACATGCACACACACACACACACACACACACAAATGCATACACATACTTCCCATTCCTCTCATTTTCCCATGAGCTTCATTGCAATTCTAGCTAGAATATTACTTGGTGCTTTTATTATAACTTTGTAAAATCAATCAATTACTTCACCATTATTGTTTCTTTTTTCTATTGTACAATATGTTATTCATCCTAGTGTAATAATGGTTTCCCTTCTCGTTGGTTTTTTGCTATGTACTTTATTAGTTGAACTTCACATTCTCCAAGGAGAAGTCTCTATTTTTAATACATTCACACACATTCTATCAATTTCATCTCTTTGAAGATACCCCTCCTGGAGCCTTATGACCTACTGCAAACTTGACTGCTTGCTGTCTAGAATTCCTTTGTGGCTACCATTTCAGAACTGCCCTTCACGAATGTTCTGGAGATTATTTTGCTCTTTTATTTTGTTGGATGCTGTTCAGAGTCCCATGGTTTCCTCTTCCTAGTTTTTTAATCACTTATTTAGTGGATCATACTCTCCAGGACATATTTTGAGAAAGGTTCCATGGCATATGACTTATTTTAAGCCTGTTGGTCTAACAGTGTTTCAATTTTTCTTTCATATGCTTCGTCGCTCAGTCGTGTCTGACTTTTTGCGACCCTATGGACTGTAATCTGCCAGGCTCCTCTGATCATGGGGATTCTCCAGGCAAGAATACTGGAGTGGGTTGCAATGATCCCCCGCTCCAGGGGGTCTTGACAACCCAGGGATTGAACCCAGGTCTCCAGAACTGCAGGGGGATTCTTTACCATCTGAGCCACCAGGGAAACCCTCTTCTTTCATACTTGAGTGTTAAAACTCTTTGGGCAAAGATTCCTAAGTGGGAAATCATTTTCATTCACAACTGAAAGCATTGCTTAACTATCGTATAGCATCTGTGTCTTTGTTGAGAAGTCTGAGGCCATTCTTCTACTTGATCTTTGCTTAAGCAATTCCTTTTATCTTTTACAGAAGTTTGTAGGTTAGTTTATTTTTGGACAGTGTTCTGAAATTTTAGAAGGATTTGCCTTGATATATATTGAATTTTATCACATCTCTGGGGCATTTGATGGTCTCTGGGAATATGCAAGCTATGAATTTCAAGTCTATGATATTTTCTTAACGTTTCTTTTGACTTCCTCTTTTACATTTCTATCTTCACTCTTTGTGAGTTAAAATTCAATGTTTTAATTCCTGTATTTATCTTTAATTTCATTATCTTGTATCTATTATTCTTATCTGTCTTTTTATTCTACTTCCTAAAAATACCATTATTTTAACTGTAATTGAAACTGTAATCACAAGCATATTTCAAACCTTCTATTGAGTTTTACATTTCTACTCTCAGATTTCTAATGACAAAGAATAATATTTAGTTCTTTGAACATCATTGTTGTGCCATTCTATTTTTGTTCAATGAAATTATATATTCTTTTTACTTTGAGAATATTCAGTTTTGAAATTTTTCTCCTTGTGTGTTTTTGTTTCCTGCATACTACCTTTCTGTTTTTGCTTCTTTCTTTTATAGTAAATACTTTCGCAAATATCTGGTGATAGACAACTTCTTTCTTATTAAAAGTGAGCACTAATAACCTACATGAAATTTCTGTGCACACAAGTTGGGTTCGTTCACTTTAGTTTTCACTTTTTGGTGATCTATCTGGGTTGTTTCCTTGAGGAACCCATGATATTAATATATTTGCATTATCTCTTGGAGTAGACAGTTTTTTCAGAGAAGACTATCCCCCAATCCTGTCAAGATGACATATCCCTGAATACCACATTTCCAGGAACTGAGTGGGGGGAAAAAGTTGAATATATAATACATGTGTTTTCCTTTAACCCCTTTGTTTTGAGAGTGAAAGTCCTTTTTTTCTGTTCTGCCTTGTATTCTTGCATTCATAAACTCTATTTTACCCTTTGTAGAAAATACTTCTGTATGTAAGAAAGGGGAAAGGCTGTTGGGGATGGAAAGTTGCAAGGTTGATTTAGAATGGGTGATCAAATGATCTAACTACTTCTACTAATTTATTTTTTTCTTTTTTTACACTAAACCTTCACAATCCTGATGGTTTCAAGTGATACCAATTCCCTTTTGCTTCCCCAATGAAAATTTCATTGTTTCTTGTCTTTTCCTTCTGCCAATGTAGAATTTAGGTTTCTTGTTATGCTAAAAGTTACTAATTTTTTGCATTGTTACACTTCTGTATTAAATGTTGCTTCTGCTATTCTCCCATTCTCCTCCCTCCTGTTGGATTTACACCTTAAATGAATCACTTTACTGTTATTGATTAAATTTTCAGAATTTCTTTAATTGGAAGTCTCATTCTGAGTTTTAAAATAAAATGGAAAAAATGGATTGTGGATTTTTTGAATCAGGAGGAAAATGATAAAATATATTTTAAGGACAGATTTTACAATGAGATTTTTTTCAGACATTTTCTATGGTGCTAATATTAAGAATTTTAGCTTTTAGAAAGCAGACATTAATATGTTGTTATTTTATTAATACATTGCATATAATCTTTTTATATGGAGCCCACAGGAAGGAAAACTCCTGAAGAGATTTTTATTGTAGTGTTAAGGCACAAGTGTGTCACGTTAATATAGTTAATTTGAAATCCAAATTAATTTTAGGTTATGAAAGAACTCTGGTCTAGTGTGTGGACATTGTTATTGTTTGGGTTGGGAGTCATTAACCATTTTTTTTTTGGTTGTTGTTGTTTTGTTTTGTTTTACAGAAATACTACAAAGAACATTTTATGAAGGAATAACACTTCAAAAATTTTGCTTTACATGAGAGGAAGTGTGGCCCAGTGGATGAAGCATTAAAAAATAAATAAATATCCTGAGTTTTACTTTTCTTTAACAAACTGATTCGATAATCAGTGGATAATTACGTGGCATATGTTTCTCTATTTATTGAAACTTTATCTTCATATAATAAAACTAGTAAGTTTTAAGTGAATTTTTCAATAAAATATTGCAATTCTATGCAATCATGTAGCCTCTGCCGTAATCAAGTTATATAATTTTTATCTCACCTTAACAAGTTTCCTCTTGCCCCTTGTATTCAATCACCTCCTCTGTTTCTTCCTCTAAACAATCAGCGGTCTATTTCCTATCATAATAGTTTTCCCTTTCTAGAATTTCATATTAATGGAGTCATGCTGTGCACAGTCTTCCATATTTGTCTTCTTTTACTTAGCGTTATGTTTTTGAGATACGTCCATGTTGCTGCATGTTTTTATATTCTGATGTTTTCCTGCATAGTAGGGTGTGCTATGGCTATACCACAATTTTTCTTTCTTATTTAGTGGCTGATGTTTAACCTGAATATTTTTTCATTCTAGTTAATGAGTACTAGCATTTTATTGTGGTTTTAATTTCCATTTCTCCCAGGTTATTGACCATTTTTTCATCTGCTTGTCTGCTCATTTATATATTGTGTTTTTGAAGAGCAAACTTTTTGACAAAATTTCATTTTTGTCTATTTTGTATTGTGTAGTTTTCTTTATTGCTATTGAGTTGTATGTTTCCTTTATACATTCAGAATATAAGTACTTTGCCTGACATATATTCTATAAAAATTTTCTCCTTTACTATGGGAGTCTAGCTTTTTGTCCTCTTGATGTTCAAAGAATGAAAGTTTTAATCTGAATGATATCCATTTTGTCAACCTAATTGTTTATAACTTTAAGAAATTCTTGCTTACACCAAAGTCACTATTAGTTTTATATTGCTGCCATAACACAGTGCCATATATGTAGTGGCTTAAACAACACAACTGTATTATTTTACAGAACACCTATATATGTTTCACTGAGTTAAAATCAAAGTGTTGACATGGTTGTTTCTTACTGGAGGCTCTAATGGAGAATCTGTTTCTTTGCTTCTTCCAGTTTCTAGAGGATGCACATATTCCTTTGTTTATGACTCTTTCTTTATCCTCAGTATAGATAGCAATGTAACACCTCTGAGACAGTCGCATCTTCCTCTCACTTTGACTTCAGCTGAGAAAATTATCTGCTTTTATTTGTTTATATATATTTTTTAATTTTTTCATTTATTTTTATTAGTTGGAGGCTAATTACTTTACAGTATTGTAGTGGTTTTTGCCATACATTGACATGAATCACCCATGGATTTACATGTGTTCCCCATCCTGAACCCCCCTCCCACCTCCCTCCCCATCCCATCCCTCTGGGTCATCCCAGTGCACCAGCCCTGAGCACTTGTCTCATGCATCCAACCTGGACTGGCAATCTGGTTCGCACTTGATAACATACTTGTTTCGATGCTGTTCTCTCGGATCATCCCACCTTTGCCTTTTCCCATAGAGTCCAAAAGTCTATTCTATACATCTGGGTCTCTTTTTCTGTCTTGCATATAGGGTTATCATTACCATCTTTCTAAATTCCATATATATGCATTAGTATACTGTATTGGTGTTTATCTTTCTGGCTTACTTCACTCTGTATAGTGGGCTCCAGTTTCATCCATCCCATTAGAACTGATTCAAAAGTATTCTTTTTAATGGCTGAGTAATATTCCATTATGTATATGTACCACAGCTTTCTTATCCATTTGTCTGCTGATGGGCATCTAGGTTGCTTCCATGTCCTGGCAATTATAAACAGTGCTGTAATGAACATTGGGGTACACGTGTCTCTTCCAGTTCTGGTTTCCTTGGTGTGTATGCCCAGGAGTGGGATTGCTGGGTCATATGGCATGGAACAAAATAGAAAGCCCAGGGATAAATCCACATACCTATGGACACCTAATCTTCGACAAAGGAGGCAAGAATATACAATGGAAAAAAGACAACCTCTTTATCAAGTGGTGCTGGGAAACCTGGTCAACCACTTGTAAAAGAATGAAACTAGAACACTCTTTAACACCATACACAAAAATAAACTCAAAATGGATTAAAGATCTAAATGTAAGACCAGAAACGGTAAAACTCCTAGAGGAGAACATAGGCAAAACACTCTCCAACATAAATCACAGCAGGAGCCTCTATGACCCACCTCCCAGAATATTGGAAATAAAAGCAAAAATTAAAAAATGGGACCTAATTAAATTTAAAAGCTTTTGCACAACAAAGGAATCTATAAACATGGTGAAAAGACAGCCTTCAGAATGGGAGAAAATAATAGCAAATGAAGCAACAGACAAAAGATTAATCTCAAAAATACACAAGCAACTCCTGCAGCTCAATTCCAGAAAAATAAAAGACCCAATCAAAAATTGGGCCAAAGATCTAAACAGACATCTCTCCAAAGAAGACATACAGATGGCTAACAAACACATGCAAAGATGCTCAACATCACTCATTAGCAGAGAAATGCAAACCAAAACCACAATGAGGTACCGTTACACGCCAGTCAGGATGGCTGCTATCCAAAAGTTTACAAGCAATAAATGCTGGAGAGGGTGTGGAGAAAAGGGAACCCTCTTACACTGTTGGTGGGCATGCAAACTAGTACAGCCACTATGGAGAACAGTGTGGAAATTCCTTAAAAAAACTGGAAATTCTCTGCTTTTAAAGGCTCATTTTAATTAGCTTGGTCTCACTTGTATAGTCCCAGATAATCTCCCTATCTCTTAGTCCTTAACCTTAATCACATCTACAAAGTATCTTTTGCCATTTTAAACTAATATGTTCTCAGGCTTGGAGATAAGTATGTGGAAATCTTTAGGGGAGCATTATTTTGTCACAAGGATATTTTTTCTGTTTTCTTTGAGAAGATACATTTAGCCTGTTATTATATTTAAGTATTTGATTAATTTTAAATTATTTTTTAGTGTATGGTGTGAGATAAAAGCAGAGGCTTTTTTGCCCCACGTAGACATCCTGTTATTTCAGAAATACTTTTTGAAAAGAATATCTTGTCTCCAATGATTTACCTTTGTTAAAAATCAGTTGAATATGTAAGTTTGAGTCCATTTATATACTTTTATTCTGACTCATTGATATGTATTCATTTGTATGTCATTAAACTTCATACTGTCTGGTGTGGCTTTATATTAAGTATTAAAAGAAGAAATCAGATTATGTAACGTCTTGTATTTCAGCAACTTAAGTACTATTTATCTACAATATAATTTATGCATTTTAAAGCATACAATTCAATGATTTTTTACTTAATTAGCTTTTGTAGGTCATTTACCTTACCACACAAATTTTAAAATCAGGTTTTCAATTTGTTTTAAAAAAAACCTGTTAGGGTTTTGATTCATTTTAAAATGTCACTATATATCAATTTGGGGAAGATTCCCATTTTAACAATATTTTCTAATCTATACATATCTATCTCCAGTTATTTAGGTGTTCTTTAATTTCCTTTTTCAATGTTGTGTGGTTTGCTGTAGACTTCTTTTAAAATAAATTTATTCCTAACTATTTCATTTTGATACTATTTTGAATGAAGTTTTAAATTCATTCTCTAGTTATTTACTATTAGTGTATAAGCATGGGAAAGATTTTTATATTGACTTTTTATTATTTCTGGTAAATTTCTGTTAATTCCATAAGATCAAATTGTTTAAAAATAAAGACAGTTTTGCCATCCCCTATCCAATCAATACACCCTTTATTTCTTTCTCCTGACAAAATATCAAATATGATATTAAAAAGAATATTGAAAAATGATGTCTTTCCTATGTTATTCAACTTACACAGAAACACACTGTTTAGAGTGATTTTGTCTGTAGATTTCTCATAAATATCTTAGTCAATATGAGCTATTCCTAGTTGGCTGATAGTATTTTTATCATGAAAGGCAATGAATTTTCTCAAATGCTTTTTGTGCATCTTTTGAAATGGTGATATGATTTTGTCCTCAATTGTATTAAAATGATATCTGACAATGGTTGATTATTAGATGTAAAACCAACCTCATATTCCTAAGATAAATTCTACATTGGTGTGATGTAATGTCATTGAAATATTTTTGATTTGATATTATTTAGATAATTATTTTTGTATCCATGTTCATGAATGATATCAGTCTATAGAATTCTTGCAATGTCTTCATCTGGTTTTGGAATCAGGGTAATGCTGGCCTCATAAAATGAGTTGGAAAGTGTTCCTTGCTTCTCTATTTGTTGAAAGAGCTTCTCCAAGATTGATATTAGGTCTTTAAAAAATATTTGATAAAATTCACCAATGAAGCCATCAGGACCTGGAGTTTTCTTATTGGAAATCTTTAACATTAAGAATTTGATTTTATTAATTGGCATAAATCTTACAAGTTGAGAAAGTTAAGATAATTTTTTTCTTTCTGATTTTTTCCAGTTCATCTACGTTGTCAAATTTCTTTGCATGAATTTGTTTATAATAATTATTTTTTTCTTTTAATGTCTGAAATGTGTGTAGTGATATCCCATCTTTAATTCTTTATATTGGCTAATTAGTTTTTCCATTTATTTTTCTTAAAGATAATGACAAGAGTTCTATCATGTTTACTGATTTTTCAAGGAATCAGATTTTGGTTTTATTAATTTTGTGTCTTCTGTTTTCAATGAAATTGATTTCTTCTCTCAATTATTTCCCTTATTCCACTTGATTTAGGTTTAATTTATTCTTCTTTTCAGTTTCTTAAAGAATCATCTTAGATAATATGTTAAGAACTTCATTTTTACTAACACAGACATTAAAGGGTATAAATATCTATGTCATGTTTTGGCTATATCACACCAATTTTGGTATATTGTATTTTCGTTCAGCCCGTATAGTTACCGTTTCATTGACTTCTACTTCAATGAAATGTTTACTCAGGGAATACATTATTTGTTTTCAAATTTAGGGGATTTTCTTGATTATTTATTTTTAACTGAAATAGGTTGTGATGAGAAAACATATCTGATTTCAATATTTTTGAATTTAGTGGACTTCTTTTATGACCAAGTGAGGTTTATATGCACATACAATTAGCAAGAATATGTATTCTGCTATTGTTAAGTGTTGGTATAAATACCAATCAGATCAAGGAGCTTACAAGTGCTATTTTACTTCACATGTTTTTGCTTATTTTTTTTTAATTTAGCTGTTCCATCAGTTTCTTTAAGAGGATTTTAAATTCTCCAATTACTATTTTTGAATTATATTTCCTCCTTTAATTTTACAAATTTTTGCTTTATATAATTTGAAGTCTTCCTTTTGGGAGCAGACACATTTATGATTTTGATGTCTTCTTGAATTGACCATAATGATAAGTGTTTATTGAAACTTATTTTATCTGGTAAAATATAACTATCAATACATCAGTCTTTATATGCTAATGATTTTCATGGTAAATTATTTTTCATCCATTTACATTCAATGTATTTAAAGTGCATCTTTTTAAGACAGGATACAATTGAGCCTTATCTTTTATTCATTTTGACAATTTCTGCCTTTTAATTAGAGTATTTATACATGAGTAACTTATGTGATTATTGATGTGGTTATATGTGGATTTCCTGTTTCATTTTTTGGTTTTGTTTTTTACCTGTCTCCATTGTACATTGTACTCTCTTGTCCTGCCTTAACTCTTTTGTATCATTTGAATATTTTCAGAATAAATGTTGAAATCTTTCATCCTTGTACACCCATATTTTCCAGCCTGTTCTTAATGTTATAGCTGTTGTGTGTATTAAATACCCATAGAACAATGCTAAAATATTAGTTTTTAAGCAATTATATGATTTTAAAGAATTTGAACAGACAAAAGCAACTGTCTTTAATATTTTCCTATATATTTATTGTTTCTGATGCATTAATTTAATTTTTCTCAGAGTCTGAGTATCTACCTGTTATCATTTTGCTTTAGCCTAAATAATTTTTTGAGAATTTCTTGTACTATAAGTCGGAGGATGATGAATTCTCTTAGCTTTCATTTATTTGAAAATGTGTTTATTTCACTTTAATTCTTGAATGACTTTTTGCTGCATACAGGATTCTAAACTGATAGTTATTTTATTTCTAGTATTTAAATAATTTTGTCCTACTCTCTTCTTGCCTCTGTTGTTTCTGATGTCAGCCACTAATTGTATTATATTTACCCCCGTGTATGTAGCATATTGTTTTCATCTTTATATTTTCAGGATTTGCTCTTCCTCTTTGATTTAATAGTTTGAATACAATGCCACAGTGTATGAACTTTTTTGTATATTGCTTGGCATTCAGAGTATCTTGTGTCTGAAAATTTCTGTCTTTCATCAAATTTGGGAAATTTTCAGGCTATAGATTTTTTATTTTTATTTTTTAGCCTAATTTTCCTCTCTCACTGATCATGGGTTGGCCAAAAAGTTCATTCAGGCTTTTCTGTGATATCTTGTAAAAAAAAGAACCCAAACAAACATTTTGGCCAGCCCAATATTTTGATATTCCCATTTCACATTTATTTGAAAATGTGATGTCATATAACTTTTCTCTGAGCATCTTTTTCATAATTTTATTTCTCTTTGTTCTTTATCTTAGATCATTTCAGTAGCTAGATCTTCTAATACTCTTGCATCTTTCATGTTCCATTTTGCTATATATGTATCATTTTTTGCATTACAGAAATCATATTTTTGAGTTCCAGAATTTTCATTTGGTTCTTTTTTTTTTTTCCTACTTCATTATTGAGAACTTCCATATCTGAAGTTTTTGCTCATTGAAAATATTTTGTTCAATGAAGATAATTATAATTGTTGACTTAAAATCCTTCATGCTAACAGGTTATTCAGCCTTCTACGCCTTCCATACTTGAACAAGACTGACAAAGGTGGTGCAAGTTAGGATTAGTCATTTTTCTGCCACCATATCTGCTCTCATTTTCTGCCACCCAAGGTTTTAGCAGGGCCCAGCGGAAAGCTTCACCTCCACTCCCACCAGGCATCAATGATGTTGAGTAAGGTGGTAGGAACCTGAGCCATTTGGTACTCCACTTCTCCCTCCCACTAATGAAGTCAGTGGGGAGTTGAACTTCTGTTCCCACCTTGAAGCAAAAAAGCAGTGTGTGTGTTCATCCTTTCCTTTGCTCCCCTGGCGGCTGCAGGGCCCAGTAGGGAACTGATCTGACACCCTTCTTGGAAACAATGAGACAATGCAAGTCAGTGTTTCACTTGCACTGAGAAGATCTCAGCAGACCAACGTGTGATCTGAATTACCATATCACGCATTTGCAATGAAGGGGTGTTATACACAGCAAGAGAAAATCACAACTTAAATACGAAAAGGAAATAAACAGAAACTCTTAATTTGCTAGAGCTGCCATGACAAAGTACTACACAATGGCTGGCTTAAACAACAAAAATTTGTTTCTCACAATTCTGGAGGCTAGAAGTCAAAAATTAAGGTGTCAATAAGTTTTGTTTTGTTTTGTTTTTTTCTGAGAACTCTCTCCTTAGCTTGTAGCTGGCCATCTTCTCATTGTGATTTAAATGGTCTTTTTTCCTGTGTGGAGTGTATCTCTGATTTTCTCATTCAGAATGTCAAATTTCCTTCTTCTATAAGGATACCAGTCAGATTGGATTAATGCCTACCCTAATTGCCTTATTTTAACATAATCATTTCTGTACAGGCCCTATCTACAAATACAGTCACATTCTCATGTCCCAGTGGTTAGGACTTCAAAATATAAATTTAAGGGATGAGGCACAATTCAGTCCATGATAGATATTAATACTAAGATGAATGATATATTGGAATTACATGATAAGGATTATAAAAAGTCATTATAAAATGTTGCAGCAAGCAACATTTGCTGCAACAAACACCCATTATAAATTTCTTCACAGCAAATAAAAAGTTAGAAAATCTCAGCGACAAATGAGAAATTATTAAAAAAAAAAAAGTACCAAATAGAATTTAGATAACTGAAAAATATAGTAACTGAAAGAAAACTTGTTGAATGGTCTTAATTATAAGGCAGAAGCAACGATGACAGAATTAGTCAACTTGATGGCAGATCAATGGAGTGTAAGTGTACCCAATCTAAACACATGAAAAAACAGACATAAAGTGAATGCAAGATGTTTTCTTTTGTTTTGTTTTGTTTTAACTTGCTACTACTGAACTTTAGTAGCAGAAGCAGGACTGTTCTCATAATGTCCTGACTTGTGGGGCAATAACAAAAGGCTCAATATCTGCATAACTGGGATCCCAGAAGAAATAGAGTGTGAAATGAAAAGCATGTAAAGAACTGAAAGAGTACCAAATTTGCAAAAACTCCTCATAAGCCTACAAATGCAAGAAGCTAAATGAAACAAAGAATAAAACCAAAGAAATCTACACCAAGAAAAATCATAATTGAACTTCTGAGAACAAAAGACAAAGAAAAAAAAACTTGAAAGAAAATAAAGAAATTATGCATTATTTATAAAAGAATACCAATTCAAATTAGTAGTAATTTCAAATTTTATATATGCAAAAGTACTCTGCAAGAATAAAAGGGATAATAAAGACACTCCTACACTCAAAGAATGACTAAATAAGTTCTCTAAAAAGAAAGAAAATTGAAATAGATGAAAGTTTGATAATTCAAGAATGTAAGAACATCAAAATGGGTAAAAACAAGAGTATAGGGAAAAAATTTATTATTATGAATAGAATCACTCTTATTTTAAGTCATATTTATTACTTGAAATAAATATGATGCTATCTCAGGTGTGCTACTCTGTATGTAAAAGAAATACCTAAGAAAATTATATTTTAAAACCTGGATGTTAAAGAAACCTAAATGGAAGTAGAAATTTTACACTTCACTAGAAGTGATAAAATGTCAATGCCATTAGTTTGAAAGAAGATACTTATGCATATTTTAATATCAGGAGCAACCTCTCTAAGAAAAAGTGACATACTCAAAAGTAGTATAAAATAAATAAGATATAATCATAAATATATTTAAGTAACCTGCAGGAACTCAAGAAAACAAAAATAAAGGAAAGAGAAACAGTGGAAACAAATAGAGAAAAAAGATAGCATTCAAACTTATGTTCTAACATATTGATGGTCTAAATATTTTAATGTATGTGGTATAAATATTCTAATAAAAAACAGAGGATGAAAAGATGGATTTAAAAATACAAACTTAATCCAAATGTATGCAGACTATAAGAAGCTCACTTCAAACACAATGATATAGGTAAATTGAGAATACAAGAGTGGAAAAATATACCATGCAAACATTAATCCAGGAAAAAAATATTAGGAGTGGACATAGCTATTAGATACAGCAGAGTTTAGAGCAAATAAAATTGACACAAAGAGGGACATTACATAAAGATAAGAGAAACAGTCTGTTGGGAAAACAAAATCTTTCCCTGATAGTTAAAGCATCTATTTTATCTCAGAAGCCATTCCATTTCTTTATTCACTTTTTTGATAATTTTGTATAATATCCTGAGCATTATCAATGCTAAATTGTGGATATTATGGATTATATGATTTTTCTTGCATGAATATTGTTTCTTTCTGCTTTAATATATAATTAGGGGTATCCCTGTGCTTGATCTGTAAACTCTGTTTCTGTGCAGTTTCCCTAGCTACATTTAGAGGTTTTCCATTAGAGTTGGAAGCAGAATTCCAATGTATTAGACATATTTTTCTCTTCTGGAATCTGGGAAGATTGACTTGCTTTATTGATGTAAAATGATTTATCATTGATAAGAACAGGCATTGAAATTTTAAAATATATTCTTTAAGGGATTTTTAAGAAAAATGTTAAACAAAAAAAAATCATATAATCTAAACCATTGACAACATCAACAACTTTACTCAAATACATTATTTGTGGAAATTACTCTTATACACCTTGGCGGTGGTGGTTTAGTCGCTAAGTTATGTCTGACTTTTGAGACCCCGTGGATTGTAGCCTGTCACGGTCCTCTACCCAGGGGATACTCCAGGCAAGAAAATTGGAGTGGGTTGCCATTTCCTTCTCCAGGGGATCTTCCACACGGGGTCTCCTGCATTGCAAGCAGATAATTTACAGACTGAGCTATGAGGGAAGCCCCCTTATACAGCTTGTGTGGGACGACAAGAAGAATTTGAGTCAGAAATCAAACGAGGAGAAAGGGTATGATTTGATTTCTTTGCCCACAGTGTAAAAGAATGAGAATTGTCTTAAAACCTTGTTGGGTAACAAATTAAAAATGCACAGATTAAAAGAAATGTTCTTGAAATATTGAAGAGAAAATTTTCCCTTAACCAGAGCCCATTTTAATGCATCAAAATATCTTGCTGTTTCAAGGCGTTCTATAGGGAAATACTTTTTTTTCCATTTATTTTTATTAGTTGGAGGCTAATTACTTTACAATATTGTAGTGGATTTTGTCATACATTGACTTGAATTAGCCATGGATTTACATGTATTCCCCATCCTGATCCCCCCTCCCACCTCCTTCTCTACCCGCTCCCTCTGGGTCTTCCCAGTGCACCAGGCCTGAGCACTTGTCTCATGCATCCAACCTGGGCTGGTGATCTGTTTCACCATAGATAATATACATGTTTCAATGATGTTCTCTCCAAACATTCCTCCCTCACCTTCTCCCACAGAGTCCAAAAGTCTGTGCTGTACATCTGTGTCTCTTTTTCTGTTTTGCGTATAGGGTTATCATTACCATCTTTCTAAATTCATATATATGTGTTAGTATACTATAATGCTTTTTTAAATTTTTTTTTTATTTTTTTTATTAGTTGGAGGCTAATTACTTCACAACATTTCAGTGGGTTTTCTCATACATTGATATGAATCAGCCATAGATTTACACGTATTCCCCATCCCGATCCCCCCTCCCACCTCCCTCTCCACCCGATTCCTCTGGGTCTTCCCAGTGCACTAGGCCCGAGCACTTGTCTCATGCATCCCACCTGGGCTGGTGATATGTTTCACCGTAGATAATATACATGTTGTTCTTTCGAAACATCCCACCCTCACCTTCTCCCACAGAGTTCAAAAGTCTGTTCTGTATTTCTGTGTCTCTTTCTCTGTTTTGCATATAGGGTTATCATCACCATCTTTCTAAATTCCATATATATGTGTTAGTATGCTGTAATGTTCTTTATCTTTCTGGCTTACTTTACTCTGTATAAGGGGCTCCAGTTTCATCCATCTCATTAGGACTGATTCAAAGGAATTCTTTTTAAAGGCTGAGTAATATTCCATGGTGTATATGTACCACAGCTTCCTTATCCATTCATCTGCTCATGGGCATCTAGGTTGCTTCCATGTCCTGGCTATTATAAACAGTGCTGCGATGAACATTGGGGTGCACGTGTCTCTTTCAGATCTGGTTTCCTCAGTGTGTATGCCCAGAAATGGGATTGCTGGGTCATATGGCAGTTCTATTTCCAGTTTTTTAAGAAATCTCCACACTGTTCTCCATAACAGCTTTGCTTATTTGCATTCCCACCAACAGTGTAAGAGGGTTCCCTTTTCTCCACACCCTCTCCAGCATTTATTGCTTGTAGACTTTTGAATAGCAGCCATCCTGACTGGCGTGTAATGGTACCTCATTGTGGTTTTGGTTTGCATTTCTCTGCTAATGAGTGATGTTGAGCATCTTTGCATGTGTTTGCTAGCCATCTGTATGTCTTCTGTGGAGAAATGTCTGTTTAGTTCTTTGGCCCAATTTTTGATTGGGTCATTTATTTTTCTGGAATTGAGCTGCAGGAGTTGCTTGTGTATTTTTGAGATTAATCCTTTGTTGCTTCATTTGCTATTATTTTCTCCCATTCTGAAGGCTGTCTTTTCACCATGCTTATAGATTCCTTTGTTGTGCAAAAGCGTTTAAGTTTCATTATGTCCCATTTGTTTATTTTTGCCTTTATTTCCAATATTTTGGGAGGTGGGTCATAGAGGATCTTGCTGTGATTTATGTTGGAGAGTGTTTTGCCTATGTTCTCCTCTAGGAGTTTTATAGTTTCTGGTCTTACATTTAGATCTTTAATCCATTTTGAGTTTATTTTTGTGTATGGTGTTAGAAAGTGTTCTAGTTTCATTCTTTTACAAGTGGTTGACCAGGTTTCCCAGCACCACTTGTTAAAGAGGTGTCTTTTTTCCATTGTATATCCTTCCTCCTTTGTCAAAGATAAGGTGTCCATAGATTCGTGGATTTATCTCTGGGCTTTCTATTCTGTTCCACTGATCTATATTTCTGTCTTTGTGCCAGTGCCATACTGTCTTGATGACTGTGGCTTTGTAGTAGAGTCTGAAGTCAGGCAGGTTGATTCCTCCAGTTCCATTCTTCTTTCTCAAAATTACTTTGGCTATTCGAGGTTTTTTGTATTTCCATACAAATTGTGAAATTATTTGTTCTAGTTCTGTGAACAATACCGTTGGTAGCTTGATAGGGATTGCATTGAATCTATAGATTGCTTTGGTTAGAATAGCCATTTTGACAATATTGATTCTTCCAATCCATGAACACGGTATGTTTCTCCATCTCTTTGTGTCCTCTTTGATTTCTTTCATCAGTGTTTTATAGTTTTCTATGTATAGGTCTTTTGTTTCTTTAGGTAGATATACTCCTAATTATTTTATTATTTTTGTTGCAATGGTGAATGGGACTGTTTCCTTAATTTCTTTTTCTGTTTTTTCATTGTTAGTATATAGGAATGCAAGGGATTTCTGTGTGTTAATTTTATATCCTGCAACTTTACTATATTCATTGATTAGCTCTAGTAATTTTCTGGGAGAGTCTTTAGGGTTTTCTATGTAGAGGATCATGTCATCTGCAAACAGTGAGATTTTCACTTCTTCTTTTCCTATCTGGATTCCTTTTACTTCTTTTTCTGCTCTGATTGCTGTGGCCAAAACTTCCAACACTATGTTGAATAGTAGTGGTGAGAGTCTTGTTCCTGATTTCAGGGGAAATGCTTTCAATTTTTCACCATTGAGGGTGATGCTTGCTGTGGGTTTGTCATATATAGCTTGTATTATGTTGAGGTATGTTCCTTCTATTCCTGCTTTCTCGAGAGTTTTAATCATAAATGAGTGTTGAATTTTGTCAAAGGCTTTCTCTGCATCTATTGAGATAATCATATGTTTTTTATCATTCAATTGGTTAATGTGGTGTATTACATTGATTGATTTGCAAGTATTAAAGAATCCTTGCATTCCTGGGATAAAGCCCACTTGGTCATGGTCATTTTTTTAATATGTTGTTGGATTCTGTTGCTAGAATTTTGTTAAGGATTTCTGCATCTATGTTCATCAGTGATATTGACCTGTAGTTTTCTTTTTTTGTGGCCTCTTTTTCTGGTTTTGGAATTAGGGTGATGGTGGCCTCATAGAATGAGTTTGGAAGTTTACCTTCTTCTGCAATTTTCTGGAAGAGTTTGAGTAAGATAGGTGTTAGCTCTTCTCTAAATTTTTGGTAGAATTCAGCTGTGAAGCTATCTGGTTCTGGGCTTTTGTTTGCTGGAAGAATTCTGATTACAGTTTCGATTTTCTTGCTTGTGATGTGTCTGTTAAGATCTTCTATTTCTTCCTGGTTCAGTTTTGGAAAGTTATACTTTTCAAGAATTTGTCCATTTCATCCAAGTTGTCCATTTTATTGGCATAGAGCTGCTGGTAGTAGTCTCTTATGATCCTTTGTATTTCAGTGTTGTCTGTTGTGATCTCTCCATTTTCATTTCTAATTTTTTTAATTTGGTTCTTCTCTCTTTGTTTCTTAATGAGTCTTGCTAATGGTTTGTCAATTTTGTTTATTTTTTCAAAAAACCAGCTTTTAGCTTTGTTGATTTTTGCTCTGGTCTCTTTAGTTTCTTTTGCATTTATTTCTGCCCTAATTTTTAAGATTTCTTTCCTTCTACTAACCCTGGGGTTCTTCATTTCTTCCTTCTCTAATTGCTTTAGGTGTAGAGTTAGGTTATTTATTTGGCTTTTTTCTTGTTTATTTAAGTAAGCCTGTAATGCTATGAACCTTCCCCTTAGCACTGCTTTTACAGTGTCCCATAGGTTTTGGGTTGTTGTGTTTTCATTTTCTTTCATTTCTATGCATATTTTGATTCCTTTTTTATTTCTTCTATGATTTGTTGGTTATTCAGAAGCGTGTTATTTAGCCTCCATATGTTTGAATTTTTAATAATTTTTTTTTCTCCTGTAATTGAGATCTAATCTTACTGTACTGTGGTCAGAAAAGATGACTGGAATGATTTCAATTTTTTAAAATTTTCCAAGACCAGATTTATGGCCCAGGATTTGATCTATTCTAGATAAGGTTCCGTGTGCACTTGAGAAAAAGGTGAAGTTAATTGTTTTGGGGTGAAATGTCCTATAGATATCAATTAGGTCTAGCTGGTCCATTGTGTCATTTAAGGTTTGTGTTTCCTTGTTAATTTTCTGTTTAGTTGATCTATCCATAGTTGTGAGTGGGGTATTAAAGTCTCCCACTATTATTGTGTTACTATTAATTTCCTCTTTCATACTTGTTAGCGTTTGCCATACATATTGCGGTGCTCCTATGTGGGGTGCATATATATTTATAATTGTTATATCTTCTTCTTTGATTGATCCTTTGATCACTATGTAGTGTCCTTCTTTGTCTCTTTTCACAGCCTTTATTTGAAAGTCTATTTTATCTGATATGAGTATTGCGACTCCTGCTTTCTTTTGGTCTCTGTTTGCATGAAATATTTTTTTCCAGTCCTTGACTTTTAGTCTGTATGTGTCTCTTGCTTTGAGGTGGGTCTCTTGTAGACAGCATATATAGGGGTCTTGTTTTTGTATCCATTCAGCCAATCTTTGTCTTTTGGTTGGGGCATTCAACCCATTTACATTTAAGGTAATTATTGATAGGTGTGGTCCCATTGCCATTTACTTTGTTGTTTTGGGTTCACGTTTATACAACCTTTCTGCATTTCCTGTCTAGAGAAGATCCTTTAGCATTTGTTGAAGAGCTGGATTGGTGGTACTGAATTCTCTCAGCTTTTGCTTGTCTGTAAAGTTTTTGAATTCTCCTTCATATCTGAATGAGATCCTTGCTGGATACAGTAATCTAGGTTGTAGGTTATTCTCTTTCATTACTTTCAGTACATCCTGCCATTCCCTTCTGGCCTGGAGGGTTTCTAGTGTTAGATTAGCTGTTATCCTTATGGGAATCCCTTTGTGTGTTATTTGTTGTTCCTCCCTTGCTGCTTTTAATGTTTGTTCTTTGTGTTTGATCTTTGTTAATTTGATTAATATGTGTCTTGGGGTGTTTCGCCTTGGGTTTATCCTGTTTGGGACTCTCTGGGTTTCTTGGACTTGGGTGGCTATTTCCTTCCCCATTTTAGGGAAGTTTTCAGCTATTATCTCCTCGAGTATTGTCTCATGGCCTTTCTTTTTGTCTTCTTCTTCTGGGACTCCTATGATTCTAATGTTGGGGCGTTTCACATTGTCCCAGAGGTCCCTGAGGTTGTCCTCATTTCTTTTGATCCTTTTTTCTTTTTTCCTCTCTGCTTCATTTATTTCCACCATTTTATCTTCTACCTCACTTATCCTATCTTCTGTCTCCGTTATTCTGCTCTTGGTTCCCTCCAGAGTGTTTTTGATCTCATTCATTGCATTATTAATTTTTAATTGACTCTTTTTTATTTCTTCTAGGTCTTTATTAAACAATTCTTGTATCTTTTCAATCTTTGTCTCCAGGCTATTTATCTGTAACTCCATTTTCTTTTCAAGATTTTGGATCATTTTTATTATCATTATTCTAAATTCTTTTTCAGGTAAATTCCCTATCTCCTCTTTTGTTTGACTTGGTGAGCATTTTTCATATTCCTTTACCTGTTGGGTATTTCTCTGCCTTTTCATCTTGTTTAGATTGCTGTGTCTGGAGTGGGCTTTCTGTATTCTGAGGTCTGTGGTTCCTTTTTATTGTGGAGGATTTACCCAGTGGGTGGGGTTGGACGATTGGCTTGTCAAGGTTTCCTGGTTAGGGAAGCTTGCGTCAGTGTTCCGGTGCATGGAACTTGATTTCTTCTCTTTGGAGAGCAATGGAGTGCCCAGTAATGAGTTTTGAGATGGGTCTATGTGTTAAGTGTGACCTTGGGCAGCCTGTATGTTGACGTTCAGGGCTATGTTCCTGTGTTGCTGGAGAATTTGCGTGGTATGTCTTGCTCTAAAACTTATTGGCTCTTGGGTGGTGGTTGGTTTCAGTGTAGGTATGGAGGCTTTTGGACGGTCACTTATTACTTAAATTTCCATGTAGTCAGGAGTTTTCTGGTGTTCTCAGGTTTGGGGTTTAAGTCTCCTGCCTCTGGATTTCAGTTTTATTCTTCCTGTAGTCTCAGGACTTCTCCAACTATACAGCACTGATAATAAAATTCTAGGTTAATGGTGAAAAGATTCTCCCCTGTTAGGGACACCCAGAGAGGTTCACAGAGTTACAAGAAGAAGAGGAGAGGGAGGAGGGAGATAGAGATGAGCAGGAGGAGAAAAAGGGGGACTCAAGAGGAGAGAGACAGATCTACACAGTTGTCTGTTCCCAGAGTGTTCTCCGTAGCCCAGACACCTACAAAGATTCACAGAATTGGATTGGGAAGAGAAGGGGAAAGGAGGAAATAGAGGTGTTCTGAGGTAGAAAACAGAGATTCAAGATTGGCAGAGAATAATCGACACACTCCTGATTAAAAATGGGAACTGAATATTGGATTCTTAAATGTTCACAGTTTATATCATATACTGAAAAACAAAAATTAAAAATCTAGAGCAGAGGTTAGACTCTTAAAAATACTATATTAAAAACAAAAACCAAAACACACACAAAAAATTTTAGAAATATATATGAAGTTAGGTTTAAAAATAGGGCTTCTCTTCTTATTTTTTTTTTGGTAAGGTTATAGTGTATTGAAAATGAAAATTAAGGAGTAGTAGAGGAGTACTAGAGGACTTTAAAAGAAATAAGAGAAAAAGAAAAATAGAAAATAGAAGAGAAAAAGGAAAGAAAAAAAAAGAAAGAAAGGAAAGAAAAAAGAAAAAGAAGAAAAAAAAGAAAGAAAAAAAAAATTTTTTCCCTAATTAAAAAAATCATAAAAATCTATGAAAATGAAAGTTAAGGAGTAATGGGGGAGTAATAGGGAATTTTAAAGGAAAATGAAAGAGAAAAAATAAAAAAGAAAAAAATAAAAAAATAAAAATAATTTTTTTTTCTTACTTAAAAAAAAAAAAAACATAAAAATATATCTAGGAATTTCTCTGGAGCTGTTGCGATCAGTGTGGGTTCAGCTCAGTTTCAGATAGTTCCTCGTTCCAGCTTACACTTCTCGATATCTACAGGCCCCTTCCGGTGTAGTCGGTGTTTTCTACAGGGATTTTAATCTGTTGCACTGGTCCCTTCTGAAGCGGTTCCCTTTGTTTACTTGGCTTCTGTTTGCCGGTTTTTTCAGAGCCTCATTTCCGCCCTGACACAGGCAGGCGGAGGTGGACTCTTATTCAGGTAGCTAGTTCCGTCGCACTGTGGGGAGGGGCCGGAACTGCAGGGAGGGGCCGGCGCTGCTTTCTCCATCTGCGCTGCTCAGGCTCCCAGCTGCTCTACATGGAGCGCGCCCCGCGCTGCGCGCGGTTCCAGCCCTCGGGTGTTCCACAAAAGCGCGGAACAAAAAGCTCTGCCTGCTCTTTGTGCCTTCCCCGTCAGAGCGGTCCAGGCAGCCAGGGGCTTGACAGGCGCACTTTCCCCGGGTGCGGCACGCCCACTCCCCTCCTTGGTCCCAGTCTCAGTTTCCACCGGCGCCAGTCGGGTGCGTGCGCCTTCTGCCCTCCCGGTCCCCAGCCCCAGTCCCCGCCCACGCCGGTCGGGTGCCTGCGCCCTGTGTCTCGCCGTGACCTTCCCCTCCCCCCTGCCTCCTGCCTCCGGCAGGGCTGGGCCGGTCCGCAGCCTGCGAGCTCTTCTCTGGACTTTCTCGGTCCCTTTGTTCTGCGAACGGCCAGCAGTGTGTTCGGGCCGGTTAATTTTCTCTCTCTCTTTTGCTCTCCCACAGTTCAAGTTGGCAACTCACAGAAGCTCCCTCTGATTGTCCTCAGGGCACTCAGGCCCGGACCCTAGCCCAAGCAATGCCGCCTAAGACTCCCTTCCCGGGACGGATCTCCCTCCTTAGCTCCTTTGTCTCACTTTTTATCCTTTATATTTTGTCCTCCCTCCTTTTAAAGACAATGGGCTGCTTTTCTGGGCACCTGATGACCTAATGATCAGAAGTTGTTTTGTGAAGTTTGCTCTGCCTTCAGTTATTCTTTTGATGAATTTGTAGGAGAGAAAGTGGTCTCCCTGTCCTACTCCTCTGCCATCTTCTGCTTTTTTTTTTTTAATGTGTAATTTTATCATGTATTTGTGAGGTACTGCTTCTTAATTAAATGAGGAATCCTCATTTGAATATAGTGTAAATGTTTTAAGTAATACAAAACAAAACAAACAAACAAACAACCACTGGTGTGTACCTGGACTATATACTGTCTGACAGCTAAGGTAAAGTTACTGGAATGCATAGTGTGTAAACAACTGGACTCTTTCATGTGACAGTTCATTATCAGAGGCAGTGTTATTCCTCAGAGAATTCGCTCCTTCAATTCCACATATTTAAGATAATTTCAGTTGCTTCTAGAGGTCCTGGCACGTCTAGAGGTTGCTTCTAGAGGTCCTGGCACTTATTTGAATTTTTTCTTTTATTGAACTAATGCTAAAGAATGTATCACATCTACAAAAAAAACAACACATTTTTTGTTTCTGCCTGAAAAGGCTTTCAGAGTAAATTATAGAATAATAGTGGACATTCCATATAATATCACATGATGTTTTTATAGCCTTATATTTATAACTAAGATGATTTATGTAATTTTAAGTAGTTCTTTTTTGACTAATTCTTCAAGTTGAAGGTGATAAATTCAGATGAAATTTAATATGCTAAATTAGCATGTGTGTCTTTTTAAAATAATTTATTGTTATGATGAATTATAATCCAAACTCCTTTACTGGATCAAGACTTTCTTAGATATGTTTAAATTTCTTTACTTTTCCCATAGTTTGAGTTAAAATTAATTTTCAGACAGTTTAGTGGCTCAGTCGTGTCTGACTCTTTGTGACCACATGGACTGCAGCAAGCCAGGCTTCCCTGTCCATCACCAACTCCCAGCACTTGCTCAAACTCATGTCCATTGAGTTGGTGATGCCATCCAACCACCTCATCTGCCGTCGTCCCCTTCTCCTCCAGCCTTCAATCTTTCCCAGCATCATGGGCTTTTCCAATGAGTCAGTTCATTGCATCAGGTGGCCAAAGTATTGGAGCTTCATCTTCAACATCAGTCCTTCAACATGTCCTGGAGCTTTCTCAAACTCATGTCCATTGAGTTGGTGATGCCATCCAACTATCTCATCCTCTGTCAACCCTGTCTCCTCTGCCTTCCATCTTTCCCAGTATCAGGGTCTTTTCTAATGAGTTGGCTCTTCACATCATATAGTCAAAGTATTGAAGCTTCATCTTCAGCATCAGTCCTTCCAGTGAATGTTTAGGACTGATTTCCTTTAGAATTGACTGGTTTGATCTCTTTGCAGTCCAAGTGACTCTCAAGAGTCTTCTCCAACACCACAGTGCAAAAGCATCAATTCTTCAGTGCTCAGCCTTCTTTATGGTCCAAATCTCACATTCATAATGACTACTGGAAAAACCATAGCTTTGACTAGATGAACCTTTGTCTGTAAAGTAATGTGTCTGCTTTTTAATATGCTGTCTAGGTGTGTCATAGATTTTCTTCCAAGTAGCAAACATCTTTTAGTTTCATGGCTGCAGTCACCATCTGCAGTGATTTGGGAGCTACCCAAAAATAAAGTCTGTCACTTTTTCCACTGCTTCCCCACCTATTTGCCATGAAGTGATGGGACCAGATGCCGTGATCTTAGTTTTCTGAATTTTGTCTTTTAAGCCAGCTTTTCACTCTCCTCTTTCACTTTCATCAAGAGGCTTTTTATTTCCTCTTCACTTTCTGCCATAAGGGTGGTGTCATCTGCATATCTGAGGTTATTGATATTTCTCTTTTAAAATTAAATTTAAATGTGTTTAATAATGAAAATTACATTTAATCAAATTCTATATCATGGAAATTTCATGTGAAACTCTCAAACTTGCAGGATGAACATGAAAATTAGTTTTCTAAATATAGTCATTTGCTTATTATATTTAATAGGATTTCTCTGCATTATTTGAAGCACTGGACAATAATTCAATGTTTGACTAACACTGAAATGTGTAACTATTCTCTGGTGCTGAGTTCTTTTAGGAAAGAAATGATATTAATTTGTTTATTATCGCTAAAGGAGTTCAGTTCAAATTGTGTGAAAAAAGGCACTTTTTATGAAACCAGTAGAAAATAATGTAACGAGCTATAATTTAGAGTTTTTAATAGATGATATTAAATTTGGAAAGGAAATCATTGCCAAGCAAATTGTATATATATTTTTTCATATATGTCCCTGATTTTTTTTCTGTATGTGTGCATATTTTTGTGTGTGTATGTACATGCACATGCACACAGGCCTGTGTGCACTAGAATGAACACACCTATTTCTTTATTTGTGCTAACTTGGAAGTAAAATTTCAGTTTGTACATTTAATAGTCTCTATGATGACAAGTTTCCACATGCTCTCCATTTTGTTTGAATTATAATAGCTTGAATTTAGTCATGGAAAAGCTAACTAAAGCAGCTATTTCCAAATAACTCCAATGCCTATAAGATACAAATGAACTTACTTACAAAACAGAAGCAGAAGATATTAAGAAGAGGTGGTGAGAATACACAAAAGAAATATACAAAAAAGACCTTAATGACCCTGGTAACTACAATGGTGTGATCACTCACCTAGAGCAAGACATTCTGGAATGTGAAGGCAGGTGGGCCTCAAGAAGCATCACTATGAACAAAACTAGTGGAGGTGATGGAAATCCAGTTGAGCTATTTCAAGACCTAAAAGATGATGCTGTGAAAGTGCTGCACTCAATATGCCAGAAAATTTGGAAAGCTCAGCAGTGGCCACAGGACTGGAAAAGGTTAGTGCTCATTCCAATCCTAAAGAAAGGAAATGCCAAAGAATGTTCAAACTACCACACAATTGCATTCATTCCACAAGCAAGATAATGCTCAAAATCCTTCAAGCTAGGCTTCAACAGTATATGAACCGAGAAGTTCCAGCTGTTCAAGCTGGAGTTAGAAAAGGCAGAGGAACCAGAGATCAAATTGCCAACATCCGTTGGATCATAGAAAAAGCAAGAGAATTCCAGAAAATAACATCTATTTCTGTTTCATTGACTACACTAAAGCCTTTGACTGTGTGGATCACAACAAACTGTGGAAAATTCTTAAAAATGGGAATACCAGACCACCTTACCAGTCTCCTGAGAAACCTATAGGCAAGTCAAGAAGCAGCAGTTAGAAACAGACATAGAACAATGGACTAGTTCAAAATTGAAGGGAAAAATTCAAGGCTGTATATGTCACCCTGCTTATTTAACTTAGAATTAAGATTTCTGGGATAAATAACAATAACCACAGATATGCAGATGACACCACCCTTATGGCAGAAAGCAAAGAGGAACTAAAAAGCCTCTTGACGAAGGTGAAAGAAGAGAGTGAAAAAGCTGATATGAAACTCAACATTCGAAAAACTAAGATCATGGCATTCGGTCCCATCACTCCATGGCAAATAGAAGAGGAAACAATGGAAACAATGACAGACTTTATTTTCTTGGGCTCCAAAATCACTGCACAAGGGAAGAAATCTGTGACAAACCTAGACAGTGTATTCAAAAAGCAGAGACATTTCTTTGTTGTCAAAGGTCAGTATAGTCAAAGCTATGGTTTTTCTAGTAGTCAAGTATGGATTTGAGAGTTGAACCATAAAGAAGGCTGAGTGCTGAAGAATTGTTTTCAAATTGTGGTGTTGGAGAAGACTCTTGAGAATCCTTTGGACTCTCAGTCAATCCTTAAGGAAATTAATGCTGAATATTCATTTGAAGAACTGATGCTGAAGCTGAAGCTCCAATACTTTAACCACCTGATGCAAAGAGCCAACTCATTAGAAAAGGCACTGATGCCACTGGGAAAGAGTTAAGGAAAAGAGGATGACAGAGGATTAGGTAGTTGGATGGAAGCACTGATTCAACGGCAATAAATTGAGCAAACTCTGAGAGATGTTGAAGAACTGGGAAGCCTGGCATGCTGCAGACCATGGCATTGAAAAGAGTCAGACACACCTGAGTGACTGAGAAACATCAAAAACAACAAAAGAGAAAGAGACTCACAGACTTAGAGAACCAACTTATGGTTGCTGGGATGTATGATGAAGGAAAGATAGTTAGGGAGCTTGGGATGGGCATATACACACTGCTATATTTGACATGGATAACCAGCAAGGCCCTATTCTATAGCACATGGAACTCTGCTCAATGTTATTTGGCAGCCTTGTTGGGAGGGGAGTTTGGGGGAGTATGCATATATATGGCTGAGTCCCTTTGCTGTTCACCTGAAACTATCACAACATTGTTCATTGCTTATACCCCAATGCAAAATAAAATTTTTTTTTTAAATCTCACATCAACCTTTGAGATAGTAATCATTATTTATTTATAACTGAGCACACTGAGGAACAAATAGGTTTTGTGACTTTCCAAAATCCTAAGATTTTTTACTGGAAAAATTTGGTGTTCTTACCAACCAAGCTATGGTTTCACAGCCTTTTCCCATACCAAAATGCTATACTTGAAAAATTATTTCTATAGCTAGTCTAGAAAATGCAAAAATAGAACACTACTTGAGAGTCCACTTTTCATTGATTTATTGATTCAACAGGTATTAAGTGCCTAATAGTTGCCATACACTGTTCTTAGTAACTAGACAAGCAGAAAAGAACAAAATATACAAAACCCCTGTCCTCATGGAGTTTACATAGTAATGGAGAAGAAATACAATACATAAATAAATATCTATCACATCATGATGGAGAAAAATAAAGCTTGGGGGGGCATAGAGTGCCAATAAAAGGTGAAGGAGTGTGGATGCTAAAGTGATGTGGTTTTAGATTGGGCAGTAAAGGAAAGCTTTACTAAGAAGGTGATTTTTGAGCTAAGGCTTAAAGATCTTGAGAGAAATGATATAAATCTATTGGGTGAACAGTGTTCTGAACAGCGGAAACAAGAGGTGCCTACTGTGATCTAAGAAACAATAAAGTTTGTATGGTTGGAGACCAATACCTAGAACAAAATCCCACATATAAAAATAATAAAATTAAAATTAACTTAAAAGAAAATTAGCATTAAAGAAGCAACTACTTCATTTAACATGTATTAATAAGTTAGCATTATAATTTTACATTTTGTAAATACATTATACAGAATTATAAATAATATGGGGAATAATAGTGTTTTTTCAAAACTGTTATTAATATAGCATTTATTAGTAAACAATTCTTACTGTGTTAAAATCAAGAAATTGACAAGTCAACACAAAATGTTATTTTATTTTATTTAAATATTTTATTGCAAGCTGCTTCATATCTGTTTTGAAAAGATGTGGGATGAATAAAAATACATATAAATATGTTAGCTCTTAAATTATTGCTAATATCCAGAACATGAAAACTTTAAATGTACTTTAAATGCAACATCAAAGTCCTTATTTTATTGCTCCATTACAATTCCAAGAATTACATATCTTATAAAAGTTAAAAACCACAAGTGCATTTCAATGCACTTACAATTTAATTCTGATTTCTGGAGTCAGATATACATATTTATTATATATATATATATATAATATATAAATTATATATGTGTGTGTATATATATAGCTCATTCTTACTGAGCTATATATATATATATGTGTGTATATATATATGTAGCTCATTCTTACTAAACAGAATTTTCCTGATTGATTGCTAATGTATCAATTAATATGCTGCCCTATTGTAAGTATCTTCAACTCCTTATACATAGAATATATTTAGGTGAACAAAGTTGTGGGTAAAATGTTTGGAAATATTACACAGACTATGTGATTTTTGGAGAGGAAGAGAAACCTTAGTGATCTCATGTGTTTGAAAAAGACAGTATTCTCTATCTCACTATTAAATATCCATACTAACCAATTTCAAGATTATTCATATTTTATCAAGTTTAAATTTGCACTCATTTATTTGTAGAATTGAGTTTTAAAATGATGGGTGAAAAGGATTTTTGGATCCTCAAAAGTGTGTTAAAAGGCAAAAATGTCAACCTGTATTAGCAAGTCCTATAAAATATGTTTATGAAAAGTTAATATCAAATTTAAGGTACCTATCTATATATATATTCTTATTGCCATTTTGTTACTTATTTGGGGTTTATTTTTGTAGGTCTTTTTTATTCCCATCCTATTCTGTTATCTTCTCCTGTGATTTGATGACTAACTTTAGTTTAGATTCCTTTTTCTTTTTTGTCTGTGTAGCTATAATAGATTTTTAATTTGCACTTACCATGAGGTTTTGATGTGGCATCTATATATAAACAAGACTGTTTTAAGTTACTGGTCTTCTAATTTCAAATGCATTTTCAATATCCTGCATTTGTGCTCTCCTCTTCTCACAATTTCTGGTTTTGATACAATATTTCTGTGTGGATGGTTTTCTATCTTTACTGTATGTTTGCCTTTACTGGTGAGCCTTTCCATTTGTGATTTTCTTGTTTCTAGTTGTGGCCTTTTCTTTTCCACCCAGAGAATTTCCTTTGGTATTTCTTGCAAAGTTGGTCTCTTGGTGCTGAATTGTCTTAGCTTTCGCTTGTCTGTAAAGCTCTTATTTTCTCCATCAAATCTGAATCAGAATCTTTCTTGGTAGAGTATTCTTGGTTGTAGGTTCTTCCTTTTCATCACTTTAAATATATTACACTATTCCTTTCTGGCCTACAGAGTTTCTGCTGAGAAATCAGGTTATAACTTTATGGGAATTCCCTTGTATGTTATTTGTGATTTTTCCTCTGTTTACTTCAATATTTTTCTCTTAGTGTTTTACTTTCGTCAGTTTGATTTCTATGTATCTCAGCACGTTCCTCCTTGGGTTTATCTCTCTGCAAGAGACCCTACAATACTAGCATGTATGTCTGACTCAGTGTCTTATGAGGTCTCTGCTTTTTTCCCTCTGGGTCTTGTGCACCCTCCAAGAGAGGAGTTTCTGTTTCCCTCAGTCCTGTGGAATTCTTGCAATCATATCTTATTGCCCTTCAAAAGCAGATTATTTGGGGTCTCTTCCCCGAGTGCCATATTGCTAGACTGAAAAGCCTGATGCAGGGCTCAGAACTTTCACTCCTATGAAAGAATTTCTGTGCTATAATTATTTTCCAGTTTGTGGGCCACCAGCCCAGTGTGCATGGAATTTGAGTTATTCATAATTGTGCCCCTCCTACTATCTCATTTTGGCTTCTTCCTTGTCTTTGAATGTTACATGTCTTTTTGGTAGAGACTGACGTGACTTAGTAGCAGCAGCAGTATCATGTTTTGTCAATGACTGTTAAGACTTAGTTGTGACTTTTTTTTTTTCTGTAAGAAAAGGTGAGCTCATATTCTTCTACTCCACCCTCTTCTCAATAAGACTTTTAATCAGGTGATTTATTTAGGTCTCTTTGGAATAAAAAGCCAAAATACAATGTTTACTGGATATTGTATAAACAAATATTTGTAAAGGGTATGTGATCCTAGAGAGTTTCCTGTAGGAATAAATTGTATATGTATAATTTTACAGTAATAAAACATGACAGACAATGCCTTAACAAAGCAAATTTAATATCACAAATATTGGGACAAACAAAATTTGCATACTTCCTGACATGAACTGAACAGAACTCACAATTTCTCTAGTATTCCTGATAAAAATGTATAAGCTGAATCTAATCACAAGAACATATCAAATGCAAATGTAAAGAATACACAAATAAGCAGTCTGTAATCTTCAAACATATCAAGGTTACATTCTCTCACTATATCCCTGCATAAGGAAAGATTGAGGGATTATTAATATTCCAGATTAAAAGAGAGTAAGTAGACATTACACTTAAATACAATA
This sequence comes from Cervus elaphus, assembly GCF_910594005.1. Classification (NCBI taxonomy): domain Eukaryota; kingdom Metazoa; phylum Chordata; class Mammalia; order Artiodactyla; family Cervidae; genus Cervus; species Cervus elaphus. The sequence goes on from NC_057848.1 coordinate 93,145,567, forward strand.
GACCTGATTCTGGGTCACAATGATTTTTTCTTTTATTAGAAAGCACATAATTGGAACAGTTTATGAAGTTTGAAAAATACCCTGGTCATGATAATTTTACTGATATAAGACAAATTCCTATTGTTGGAAAATAAATGAAGTCTTAGGGGTAAAGTGATATCATATCTATGACTAAATTTTGACAGTTTCTAAAAATAATGTGTCCAAATAGAAAGAGAATAACAAAGCCAATGTAAGAAAGTACTAATAAATGTGATATCTCAGCCAAGGGTAAATTGGAATTTTTGCAATACTCCTGTTAAGTTTTAACTTATTTGAAAATAAAGTTAAAGAATGATTAAGTGACACAAAATATATTTTTTCTATTGGGAAACTCCACCAGGGAATATTGTGCTTTCAGAAGTAGAATTAACTAAAAACTAAAGTCTTTGACTTCTTCCACTAGCTTTCCTAAATTTTGGTAACATTGCAAGAAAAATAAACAGAAACAAACAAACAAACCAAAAACAAAAAAAAACCAAAAACCTGTCCCCTTTCAATTACTGCTGTTATCACCATGGAAATTTAGTAGGTTTTCTTGATAAAAGAGAAGGACATAGAAGGCTATGCATGAAAAAGAAAACAAACAAACAAAAATAACTAAACATATTTTCATGCATCTTTATATCAAGTAGAACACTACAGAGACAAAAGGAAGAGGGCATTAAGCTCTGTACGTAGAACAGTTAAAAATTTTAGAACTGTGGGAAACTAAAAGCTAGTCCAGTATTTATAAGTACAGCAGATCCTGAAGATCACTCTGTTATTCTGAGTCAGTATATATCAGAGATTCTTCCAACCTATAGGCCAGTTTCTGATGTTAGTCCCTTTAAAAGGAGGTAAGATTAGCTCTGCAGATGGTGTGGATAAAATCACTGCAGATGGTGATTGCAGCCATGAAATTAAAAAACACTTACTCCTTGGAAGGAAAGTTATGACCAACCTAGACAGCATATTAAAAAGCAGAGACATTACTTTGTCAACAAAGGTCTGTCTAGTCAAGGCTTTTCCAGTGGTCATGTATGGATGTGAGAGTTGGACTATAAAGAAAGTTGAGCACTGAAGAATTGATGCTTTTGAACTGTGGTGTTGGAGGAGACTCTTGAGAGTCTCTTGGACTGCAAGGAGATCCAACCAGTCCATCCTAAAGGAGAACAGTCCTGGGAGTTCATTGGAAGGATTGATGTTGAAGTTGAAATTCCAATACTTTGGCCACATGATGTGAAGAGCTGACTCATTTGAAAATACCCTGATGCTGGTAAAGATTGAAGGCAGCAGAAGAAGGGGATGACAGAGGATGAGACGGTTGGATGGCATCACCGATCAATGCGTATGGGTTTCAGTGGACTCCAGGAGTTGGTGATGGACAGGGAGGCTTGGTGTGCTCTGGTTCATGGGGTCGCAAAGATTCGGACACGACTGAGTGACTGAACTGAACTGAAGACTAGCTCAAGGAAGGAGATTTATGAATTTCCTGCAGACATTTTAAGCAAAAGTAAAATATCCAAATCTTTGATGAGAGCCTCTCACTGCATATCACACCCTCTGCTTCAAACAAACAAGCAAGATAATTATTTTTAGAAGTTTATGCTTTACTTTCTGAACAAGTTTTAGTTCTTAGAGTTCTTTCCTGTTTTTTATGCTTGTATAATTTGAGGGGAGTCATATTGAGCAGAGGGTTCCCACCATACTAAATATCACTCACAGAGTGGGTGATTCTCAACAGACTAGCCAGAGGTATCAAGAGCCTGGAGGGAAGGACAGAACTTAATAATTTCTTGGCCATATTTATCACATAGCCCATTCCTTTGAACACAGACAAATCTAAGCCCTGCTGTATAAAATTATGTTTTAAAATTTATGTTTATCAAAAACATTAAACCAAATCTTAAAAAATGGAAAATAGTTACTGCTTTATTTGAAGAAGAGCAATGTCAGGAAGCATTTAACAGGAGGCTTCCTGTGTGCTGTTCTGGATCTGTCATGAATCCTCTGCTCCTTATTAATTCATGAATATTCAGGAATTAAGAGGAGAGGCAAGCCTTTCCCGGGACAGAGGAATGCATGCATTTCCTTTGTTAGTTTCTCCATACGGTGATAAGTAACTATTTACGACCCTCTTCCTTTTTATTAACCATAGGGTAAAAGTGATTTTTTACAACTCTTCTCTCTCTCTTTGATAAGGTTCACCTTATGTTTTGTAAATCTGGAATTTTGATTTTTATCTTTGCTGAGAATAGCTACCTTGTAAAACAATATATATGCTCACACCATGTTGAATAAAACACCTTTGCTCCATCAGAGCTTGGGTCCTCGTGTCTCTCTCTCTATTTCTGGCTGATTCCCTGGAGTGTGAAAGCTGGCTGCGTAACCCAGGGAATATCAGCCTCTTTCCTTCTTTCAATTTCTCATTGTCGACTCTAGACCACCAGGTTCTGGTCCATTAAAGGACCAACAGAGTAAAGAGACTAAAATTAGATTATGAATTTCACTACATTAGTGGTAGTGTGTAATAGTAGTAGTAGTGTAATTTCACCACGTTATTAATGAAATAGAACTGAAAAAATTTCACTCTAATAGATTATACTATTTGTGATATGTGTATTATTGAGTTAATGATTACAAATTTTCAAGGATTTCCTTTCTCATATAATATTAAACTGAATTTCACACAAGTAGAAAGATAAAACAAAACTGCATGCATTGTTTTAAATATGTAACTTTAAAGATACAGCAATTTCATGAGAACAGTTTGTTTTGGGGAGATTTACTTTAGCAAAATATATTTGAATGTATCAGCCAACCTGACAATAATAAGATATCAAAGATGACATAAATAGATGGAGAAATATACCATGTTCATGGATTGGAAGAATCAATATAGTGAAAGTGGTTATATTACCCAGAGCAATCTATAGATTCAGGGCAATGCCTATGAAGCTACCAAAAGTATTTTTCACAGAACTAAAACAAATAGTTTCACAATTTCTATGGAAAAAAAAAAAAAAAAACTTTCAATAGCCAAAGCAATCTTGGGAAAGAAGAATAGAACTGGAGGAATCAATCTGCCTAACTTCAGACTATACTACAAAGCTACAATGATTAAGACAGTATGATACTGGCACAAAGACAGAGATATAGGTCAATTGAACAAAATAGAAAGCCCAGAGATAAATCCATGCAACTATGGACACCTTATCTTTGACAAAAGAGGCAGAAATATACAATGGAGAAAAGACAATCTCTTTAACGAGTGGTGCTGGCAAAACTGGTCAACCACCTGTAAAAGAATGAAATGAACACTTTTTAACACCATACACAAAAATAATTGTATTTCTTTAATATCTGTTGAGAATTACTTTGTGGACTAGTATAGTAGAGTCAGTTTTAGTAAAGTTTCTGTGTGCAGTTGAAAGAATCTATATCCTGGATTTGTTGGATGTTGTATATATGATAATTAGGTCAACTTTGTAAACCTCATTGTTCAAATCTCATATGCCCTTACTATTTTACTGGATTATTGTTTTCTCAGTTATTGAATGTTGTAAGAATCTCAAACTATAATTGTGTATTTATTTGGTTCTCTTTTTCTCTTTTGAGTATTATAAATTTTATTTTGTGTGTTTTGAAATTATTAGATGCAAATCTAGTATTGTGTATATTCCAATTGAACTGAGTTTTTTCACAACATAAGATGGCTTTTTATATTAATAACTATTTTATAATATTTTATTTTCTGTTATAAAATTATAATATACATTTTATATTATATTATTATAATAATAAATAAAGTACAGACTTTATTTTCCTGGACTCAAAAATTTATTTTCAGACTTTATTTCTTGGGCTCCAAAATCACTTGTAGATGATGATTCCAGCCACAAAATTAAAAGATGCTTGCTCCTGGGAAGAAAAGGACAAACTTGGACAGAGTATTAAAAAGCAGAGACATTACTTTGCCAACAAAGGTCCATATAGTTCACGCTATGGTTTTTCCAGTAGTCATGTGTGGATGTGAGAGTTGGACCGTAAAGAAAGCTGAGTGCTGAAAAACTGATGTTTTTGAACTGTGGTGTTGGAGAAGACTTGAGAGTTCCTTGGACTGCAAGGAGATTCAACTGGTCCATCCTAAAGGAAATCAGTCCTGAATATTCATTAAAAGACTGATGCTAAAGCTGAAACTCCAATACTTTGGCCACCTGATGTGAAGAGTCGACTCATTAGAAAAGACCCTGATACTGGGAGGGATTGGGGGCAGGAGGAGAAGGGGATGACAGAAGATGAGATGGTTGGATGGCATCACCGACTCAATGGTCAAGAATTTGAGCAAGCTCCGGGAGATGGTGCAGGACAAGAAAGCCTGGCGTGCTACTGTTCATGGGGTCACAAAGGGTCAGACATGACCGAGTGAATGAACAACAACAAATATTATAATTTATATATAATTTATAATTATAGGATAGTATGCATAATATATAAATTATAAATATAATATTTTGTATTATAATATAATATTTGATAGTAAATAATTGTTTTTATAATAATAGTTCTTGTCTTAAGTCTACTTTGCTGGGTATTAAATATAATGATGCTTCCCTGGTGGCTCAGTGATAAAGAATCTGCCAGTCAATGCAGGAGATGCAGGTTTGATCTCTGGGATGGGAAGACTCTCTGGAGAAGGAAATGACAACCTGCTCCAGAACTCTTGCCTAGAAAATCCCATGGACATAGGATCCTTGTGAGCTACAGTCTTGGGGTTGCAAAAGTGTTGAACATGCTAAGGCAGCTAAACAACAACAAATATAAATATACCACTTCAAAAAAAAAATCTGGTTAGTATTTCTCTGGTAGATACATTCTTGTCCTTTTATTGTTTCCTTTTATCTTTTAAGAAAGCTTGAGTTCTATTTTTGTTTCAGAATTTTTCATTTCAGTTCAGTTCAGTAGCTCAGTCATGTCCAACTCTTTGCGACCCCATGAACCACAGCACACCAGGCCTCCCTGTCCATCACCAACTCCTGGAGTCCATCCAAACCCATGTCCATCGAGTCAATGATGCCATCCAACCATCTCATCCTCTGTCGTCCCCTTCTCCTCCTGCCCTCAATCTTTCCCAGCATCAGGATCTTTTCCAATGAGTCAGCTCTTCTCATCAGGTGGCCAAAGTATTGGAGTTTCAACTTCAACATCAGTCCTTCCAGTGAACACCCAGGACTGATCTCCTTTAGGATGGACTGGTTGGGTCTCCTTGCAGCCCAAGAGACTCTCAAGAGGCTTCTCCAACACCACCGTTCAAAAGCATCAATTCTTCGGCACTCAGCTTTCTCACATCCATACATGACAACTGGAAAAACCATAGCCTTGACTAAACAGACCTTTGTTGGCAAAGTAATGTCTCTGCTTTTTAATATGCTGTCTAGGTTGGTCATAACTTTCCTTTCACGGAATAAGCGTCTTTTAATTTCATGGCTGCAATCACCATCTGCAGTGATTTTGGAGCCCAGAAAAATAAAGTCAGCCACTGTTTCCCCATCTACCTGCCATGAAGTGATGAGACCAGATGCCATGATCTTAGTTTTCTGAATGTTGAGCTTTACACCAACCTTTTCACTCTCCTCTTTCACTTTCATCAAGAGGCTCTTTAGTTCTTCTTCACTTTCTTCCATAAGGGTGGTGTCATTTGCATATCCGAGGTTATTGATATTTCTCCCGGAAATCTTGATCCCAGCTTGTGCTTCCTCCAGCCCAGCATTTCTCATGATGTACTCTGCATATAATTTTAATAAACAGGGTGACAATATACAGCTTTGACGTACTCCTTTTAGTCTTGTAATTATTGTTTGATATATTAAACCAGTACTGCTGTATGTAAGCAACCTGGAAATCTCAGTGGCATGTTATAATAAGCTTTTTTTTTTTTTTTACTCACAATTTTACAAGCCCATTGAGGTTAATTTGCTTTAGGTTATGATGACTGGGAGGGCTTTCTAGGTGATTCTATAGGTAAAGAACCTGCCTGCCAAGGCAGAAGACATAAGAGACACAGGTTCAATCGCTGGGTTGGGAAGATCATCTGAAAGAGGGCATAGCAACCCACTCCAGTATTCTTGCCTAGAGAATCCCATGGATTCTGGAGCCTGGCAGGGTATGGTCCATAGGGTTGCAAAGAGTCAGACACGACTGAAACAACTTAGTACACATGCACGCATGACGACTTGGTGGTTTTGTTTTGCATGTCACTCACTCCCTTTTTGAGAGCAGCAGGCTAGCCACAACATATTGTACTCAGAGCAACAGCAAATATACAAACAACCAGTTCAGTCACACAAATAAGTTTAAAGCCTCTGTTTGTTGCACCTCTACTAACATCTCATTGACTAAAACCAGGCACATGGCTGAGACAAATTTAAGTTGGAGAAAGTCAAGATATGGAATGTGAGAGGGATATAGATGTGATCATAATAGATAATATAAAAATCTTGGATACATGCTCAGGTGTCTTACATATGGCATCTAGCCTTACTTAAGTAAGACTTGATCCCTTTTATATCAATTACATTGTGATGGATTGTTGCTTTACCCATCTTTGTGGGTCAACAGAACTTATCTTATTATGGGCAATTAATATCCATTATCAGGGGCTAGGTCTCTATTGGGGCCCGATAGCATTTCTGGAGTTATTTTTCAAGTTATAATGTATTACAGTCAGCATGATCCTGTCTAGAATTCTGGGGCTTGTGTTGTGGTTTCCCCAATAGTATTGTCATCAATTCTTCGTGATGTATTTTTCCACATATTTTCCCATGTGGTGCTTAAACACAGTAGGGTCTGCTGTATCATAAGACCCAAGCATTGCAGCCCAGACATGCTGCAGAGCCCTTTCTTGCTCTGAGCCTCATTGAAAGATAGTAGTCTTTCATATCATCTGATAGAGAGGTGGGAGCAGTATTCCTAAGAACAGAATGTGCAGCCTCCAATTCCAATAAAGGCCTCCAAGATGTTGTACTTCCCCTTAGAGGTGGTAGGTTAGATATACAATATTTTTTCTTTACTTTGGATGAAATGTCTCAATGTGTTGCAGGCCCCTGGACCCTCAACATCTTTACTAATTTCTTGAGTCTCTGAGTAGTTGGGATAGGGGTAAAACAAATGAGGGATTTACCACAGGAATTAAGGGGACAGCAAAAAACTCAGCAATCAAGATAAATATTTAATGCAATGCTTTAAGATCAAATTTTCCAAAAATTCTGTGATGAACAAATGATCAAATGTTTAAATAAGGACAGGATCAGCATCATTTATTTTTTCCTTTGTCTTAGGGTGTAACAACTATTGGCATAGCACAGTTACTAATCTTCTGTATATGTGTTTTAAAGAGGCATCTGTCATGCTTGCTCTTTCTCACTTATTCAGGCTAATTAGTAAGAAGGCACTGGTATAGTAAGTGTGATGTTCTGTTGAATATTCATAACATCAAGGTCTTTTCCAAAATACATTATGAAAAAGAGTCTGAGAGTTAAAAGTACCATAGATGTATACTATTTTCTATTCTTGGTGAATGTAAACAGTTTTTAGTCAACCTTTCTGAACAGAGTGGAAAGAAGCATTTTATAGATCAATGGCCACATAATATGCTTCCCTGGTGACTCAGCGGCAAAGAATTCACCTGCCAGTGCAGGAGACAGGAATTGGATTCCTGGGTCAGGAAGATGCTTTGGAGAAGGAAATGGCAACTCACTCCAGTATTCTTGCCTGGGGAAACCCCTGGACCAAAGGGCCTGGCAGGCTACAGTCCATGGGGTCACAAAGAGTTGGATATGACTTAGCAACTAAACAACAACAAAACATTTTAATTTACTTTATCAAAGATACCTTGTATATTGCAGCTGGAAGTGGGACTATTAATGGATTGAGCTTGTAATGTTTTGCTGTCATCCTCCAAAATATACCTGTTTTCTGATGGCTCAGGGCCACTGATCCTGCATGCTTTAGGTCCTTAAGAGTGGTGCTGTTGTTTGTTGTTTAGTTGCTAAGTCATGTATGACTCTTTGCAACCCCATGGAATATAACCCACCAGACTCCTCTGTCCATGGGATTTCTCAGGCAAGAATACTGGAATAAGTTGCCATTTCCTTCTCCAAGGAATCTTCCTGACCCAGGGACTGAACTTCATTAGCAGCGGATTCTTTACCACTGAGTCACTAGGAAGCCCCTTTGAGTGACACTAATCCCTATCATTTGACCATGATACATAACTGATTTTTTATTTACTATCTGGTTTGTCATGGATAGGCAAGTAAGTTTCAGATACTTTTTTTTTGATACTTCTAATTTATCTTCCTAACTAATAATGATAGTTCTTATCTCACAGACCAAGGAACAAATATTTGGGATATGCCCACTATTATGTATGAGATTTTCAATGATATATTTGGGGACTGAAGAAATGACCACTGAGTGAATCTGCAGACCCAGTGAATCAGTAAGCCTAACCTGCAATGGTACTGCATTTATTGTAACATCAGGGCCATTTTTATTCTTTAAATGCCTGGATATCTATTTGAATACTGAATCAGATAGTTCTTGAAACGTTTGAACCCTTGGTCCATTAAGGAGGGACTAGGAAAATTGTTATATACACTTGCCCTTATGCTGTAGCATACATCCTCCTGGGGCTTTTTCTTTAGTCATTGGATTCCAATCCAAGTCTGAATATTCACTGAGATCCAGAAACTAGGTGAAGAATTGTGACTTTGGAGCAGTTATCTTTAGTCTCCTGAAAATATGTCCTTGATTTCTTTCATTTTTACAGGTTGATATACTTGTTGGCTTCCCATTCATCTTGCCATTGGTAACACCAAGTCATCTTAACTATCTGCATTTCTCTAAGGGTCAAGACTCTCTGGCTGCCATTGCCTTGCCTCTCATGATTTTTCTCATCTTGCTTCTGGCAGTTAAGCACCATTACCTATTTTCTGTTATTTGAGGATCCCTATTGCTCTCAGTGAGCCCAGTTCTGTAATAGCATCATCTATCATTATCTTTTACCTACAGAGGATAGCCATATTTTACCTTCCCAGTGATGCTGTTGCCCCCTTCAGAAGTGCATCCTTATTTTATTGGTAGATGTGGGAATTCTCTAGGTTATCCTAAGGAACACAGTTGTATTATTGGATGACCAGTCTTACATAATAACATAGGTATTAGTCTTATAACCAAGGCTTATATAATACTCTAGTAAACCCACTTCACTTGAATATTTGATTCCTTTTCTCAACTGAGCAGTGAGTTTAACACTGTCTCTTGGGGTTCTTACAATGGTGTTAAATCCTCTATCAAAATAAAGGTCTGTAATATTGAATGACTTTCTGTTATCCAACTTCAAGCTATGTGCCTCTTGATAGAGCAACATCATGTCTCTCCAGTATACTCATCCAATTCTAGTATTTGTTTCCCAGATCCTATAACTCCTGGAAGACCTTCTACTTCTTCAGTTGACCAATGATTCAAAATCAAAAGAAAAAGCTAGGAAACAAATTTCCTTAATACAGAAACTGGCTTCTCAAATCTCTAGTTTTTCAACATTCTCATCTAAAAGAACTCCTTTACATTGTGGACTTTATTATTCTCTCCAACAAACAAAATGGAGTCTGACTTCGGGTTTAGACTAAAGCAAGTTGCTGGCATCAGCCTAACCTTTCTACCAAGAACAATGGTAAAAGCTGAATTTACTTTTTTAATGAGATGTATTGAGATATAATTTGCATATTGTACAGTTCAGTCATTTAATATGTATAAGTAATTATGCTTTTAGTATATTTTCCAATGTATGCAACCTTGGCCATAGTCAATTTTAGAATATTTTCATTACCTCAAAAAAATATTCTTTACTATTTATCAATGACCATCTATCGTTCCCATTTCCCCCAACTCTAGACAAACTATGCAGCATGTTAGATCTTAGTTTCCCAAGCAGGGGATGAATCTGCAATCCCTGCAGTAGAAGGGTGAAATCTTAACCACTGAACTACCACGGAAGTCCCAGAATCAACTATTCTTGACATTCATATAAATGGAATCATATAACATGTGATTTTTGTGACTGACTCCTTTCACTTTGCATGTCTATAAGATTTATTCATTTTTATCATACTATCAGTACTTCACTCCTTTGTATATCTGAATTTATTTACCATAATTTATTTATCCACTCATCAGTGATGGACATGGGTTGTTTCCACTTCTTATGAATAATGCTGCTGTAAGTATTCCTGTATAAATTTATGTCTAGACATAAGTTTTTATTTCTATTGGATAGTTATCTAGGAGTGGAATAACTGGTTAAATAACTATATTTAACCATTTGAGGAACTGCCAGATTGTTTTCCAAAGTTGGCTGAACTATTTTTCAGTCTTAACAGCAGTGTATAAGGGTTATAACTTATTCACATCATCAGAGATGTTTGTTATTATCTTACTGTTTTGATTATAAGCCTCCTAGTGCATGTGAGGTTGTTCCTCCTTACGGTTTTGATTTGCATTTCCCAGAATATTAGTGGTGTTGGACACCTGTTCATGTTCTTATTGGTCATTTTTATATCTTCTAATGAATATTCAGGACTGATTTCATTTAGGATGAACTAGTTGGATTCCCTTGCAGTCCAAGGGACCCTCAAGAGTCTTCTCCAACACCTAGTTTAAAAGCATCAGTCTTTTAATTTCATGGCTGCAAGCAGTCACCATCTGTAGTGATTTTGGAGCCCAAGAAAGTAAAGTTTGTCACTATTTCCATTGTTTCCCCATCTATTTGCCATAAACTGATGGGACTGGATGCCATAATCTTTATTTTCTGAATGTTGAGGTTTAAGCCAACTTTTTCACTCTCCTCTTTCACTTTCATCAAGAGGCTCCTCAGTTTCTTTTCACTTTCTGCCACAATAGTGGTGTCATCTACATGTTGAGGTTATTGATCTTGATTCTAGCTTGTGCTTCTTCCAGCCTGGCATTTTGCATGATGTACTCTGCATATAAGTTAAATAGAGTGACAATTTGCAGCCTTGATGTACTCTTTTCCCAATTTGGAACGAGTCCATTTTCCCATGTCTGGTTTTAACTTTTGCTTCTTGACCTGCATCCAGATTTCTCAGGAGGCAGGTAAGGTGGTCTGGTACTCGCATTTCTTTAAGAATTTTCCACAGTTTGTTGTGATCCATGCAGTCAAAGGCTTTGGCAGAGTCAATAAAGCAGAAGTAGATAATTTTCAGGAACACTTTTTCTTTTTCAATGATCCAGTGGATGTTGGCCATTTGATCTCTGGTTCCTCTGCCTTTTCTAAATCCAGGTTGAACATCTGGAAATTCTCGATTCACATACTATGGAAGTCTACCTTGGAGAACTTTGAGCATTACTTTGCTAGTGTGTGAGATGTCACTGATATTTTCATTGTTAAGTTGTGAGTATTCTTTACATGTCCTAGTTACAATTCCACACCCTTAGTTATCATCCACACCCTTCTCAAAATTGGGTACATTTTAAAAGTTGATTGAATTATCCTCCAATTAAAATAAATTACTTAATTTATAAACTGATTGAAAGTATCAGGGAACAATCAAGGCAGCCGGAAGTTGAGGAGCTGAAAATAACAGACACATGTGGAAACACACTGAGGCAAGCACTGTATTATTGATTTATCTTTGGTACATTTGTAAATTCTCCATTAAATGTATAGAAACTGAGCAGTGTGGGAGCCTCTATGTTGCAGAAATCTCACTGGGTTAGAGAGACTAAAGAGACATGATTGGAGTTCAGAGTTACCAAGTAGTGTGGACATAGAGGGCCAAAATCCCAGATAAAAGTTAATTGCAGAAAACTGAGCCTGATTTTGTGCATAGAATTTCTTGAGACACTTGACAACCCCTATACTGTTCTTGCACACATACCTAGTTTAGAAGCAGATAAGTAATGGGGAAATTAGCTCTTAAGACCCAAAATATTTAGTGAGAATTCAGCAACTGTGTGGCCTGAGGAAACCAGAATTGGAATTAAGGACTTTATTCTTTTGAAGTCTAGGAAGGCCTTCATCCTAAATTTAGAATCAAACACATATAGAACAGCATTCTACGAATCAAAGCTATCTTTTCTAACTCTATTTGCCAGCTAGGAAATATACAAATCTTTGTGCAATGAAATAACATCATCAACCAAAATTTTAACCATTTTTAATACACATAAGAAATTACATATATACACATAACACTGTATTTAGCATTTAAAAAGTTGTTGCCAGAAAGTAAGGTCAGATGATTGAAAACCAATAGCACAAAACAAGACAGAAAATAGAATGAAATCACAGAATATTGAAGTTACTAGACACAAGCTTAAAAATAGTTATAGCTGATGTTTCCAAGAAAATAGATTAAAACAGAATTATATTAGAGAAACAAACTCTATAACAAAATAAAATGGAAATCCTAGGGCTAAAAAGTATAATAATTGATATTAAGAAGCAAATATTAAGATGTACATTAGTGCAGTTGAAGCAAAATTAAGGGATCTGTGAATCCTTGCTACTGCAAGGTTGCCAGATATAGCAAATAAAAGTACAGGATACTCAGCTAAATTTGAATATTATATCAGTATAAAAGAAACTTAGAAAATTATTTAGAAAATTACTCATTGTTAATTTGAGATTGAAATTTAATTGGACAGCCCTCATTTTATCTTGAAGGCCTAATCTGCTGTGCTTTTCATTACATGAATGGCAACAGTCTTATATCTTAAGAAATATAGATTCATGTATGCTTTAAATTATATTCACTACCTGACTCATTTGATTGCTTCAAAACATCTTCTCCCATTTGTTAAAATATGAAAACTATCTAACAAGAGGTCTGTCTGACTGACTAACTTAAGGTACTGAACTTTTTTTTTTTTTTTCCTGAAACTACAGTGTTTTCCCATTGTAACGGAAATATTTTCTCACTATTACTAAAGCATTTACCTCTTGTTATGACCTCTTTTTTCTCAAATCTCCTCTGATATTAGTTTAAAAATGAATGCACAGAAGCAAGTTAACATTGACTCTATCCTCCTCCTCCAATATCCAGTTGACTGATTTCATAGCTGTTTCAAGTTGGCGAATTTTTGTAAAGCTATTTGTTTTGTTTTTATAAAGCATATACAAACACTACGTAAGTCTGAAAGTAAGAGATGATGAGTGGGAAGAGGGCCAAGTGCCTCCTTATGCTTAGAGTGTGGGTGTGTGCTAAGTCACTTCAGTCATGTCCCACTCTTTGTAACCCTATGGACTATAGCCTGCCAGGCTCCTCTCTCCATGGGATTCTTCAGGCAAGAATACTGAAGTGGGTTGCTATTTCCTATTCCGTGGAATTTTCTGACCTAGGGATCTAACCCTCATCTCCTGTGTCTCCTGCATTGGCAGGTGGGTTCTTTACTACTAGTGCTACTTGGGGAAGGTGATATGCTTAGAGCAAAGCTGGAATCAAGATTGACAGGAGACATATCAACAACTTCAGATATGCAGATGATGTCACTCTAATGACAGAAAGTGAACAGGAACTAAAGAGCCTTTTGATCAGGGTGAAAGAGGAGAGTGAAAAATTTGGTTTACAATTCAACATTTAATAAACTAAGATCATGGCATTTGGTTCCATCACTTCATGGCAAATAGATGGAGAAAAAGTAGAAACAGTGACATTTTATTTTCTTGGGCCCTAAAATCACTGCAGATGATGACTACAGCCATGAAATTAAAAGACACCTGCTCTTTGGAAGGAAAGCTATGACAAACCTATACAGCATATTAAAAAACAGAGACATTACTTTGCCAACAAAGATCCATATAGCCAAAGCTATGGTCTTTCAAGTAGTCATGTACAGATGTGAGAGTTGGACTTTAACAAAGGGTGAGTACCAAAGAACTGATGCTTTTGAATTGTGCTTTTGCAGAGCTCTTGATAGTACCTCGGACAGCAAGGAGATCAAATCAGTCAGTCCTAAAGGAAACCAATCCTGAATAGTCATTGGAAGGACTAATGCTGAAGCTGAAGCTCCACTACTTTGGCCACCTGATGTGAAGAGCTGACTCACTGGAAAAGACCCTGATGCTGGGAAAGATTGAGGGCAGGAGAAGGGGACAACAGATGGTTGGATCGCATCACTGACTCAATTTACATGAGTTTGAGCAAACTCTAGGAGATAATTAAGGACAGGGGAACTTGGCATGCTGCAGTCCATGTGGCCACAAAGAGTTGCACTTGACTCAGTGACTGAAAAACAACATGTAAATACTAATTATTTGTGCATGTGCTTATTTCACAAAATGTTTCTTTCAATTGGTTTGCTAGCTGTCCCACTTGCAAATTTGCATGACTATCTACCTAGCAGGAAAATTATTTTGCCTTTGAATTAGGTTGATTGTTAGTTCTGACACCAGAAGATCAAAGGAAACCAAATATTTATGTAATGGTGACATTATGATATATACTTGCATATATATGTGTGTTTATGCACATATATTTTAATGTATAAAATCAAGCAAAATAAGGAAAAAAAAACTGAATTACTATGCTGTACATCTGAAACAAGGTAATAATGAAAATGAACAGTACTTCAATTAGAAGAAAGAAAAGTCAGTTTTATAATACCTATGTGTCCTTAATTACTTCTATTTGATTTCATTTTTTCTTTCTCTTCCTTTCTCAGGTACCACTACCACTTTTTTTTTCTTTCACTACCACTTTTTAAAATGTGTGTGTTGTTGATATTTTAGTGGATTGAAAGTAGTCCTTTATTTATTTTTTAGAATTTTTATGAAGCCCCAATATATTAATATATATATATATATATATATATGTGTGTGTGTTAGTATACTGTATTGATCTTTATCTTTCTGGTTTACTTCACTCTGTATAATGGGCTCCAGTTCCATCCATCTCATTAGAACTGATTCAAATGAATGCTTTTTAATGGCTGAGTAATATTCCATGGTGTATATGTACCACAGCTTCCTTATCCATTCATCTGCTGATGGGCATCTAGGTTGCTTCCATGTCCTGGCTAACACATATATATGGAATTTAGAAAGATGGTAACGATAACCCTATATGCAAAACAGAAAAAGAGACACAGATGTACAGAACAGACTTTTGGACTCTGTGGAAGAAGGCGAGGGTGGGATGTTTTGAGAGAACAGCATTGAAACATGTACATTATCTAGGGTGAAACAGATCACCAGCCCATGCATGAGACAAGTGCTCCGGCATGGTGCACTGGGAAGACCCAGAGGGATCGGGTGGAGAGGGAGGTGGGAGGGGGGATCGGGATTGGGAATACATGTAAATCCATGGCTGATTCATGTCAATGTATGACAAAAACCACTACAATATTGTAAAGTAATTAGCCTCCAACTAATAAAAATAAATGGAAAAACAAACAAACAAACAAAGAATAGCTCATTTAAAATTTGACTGTAGAATATCCAGAGATACCATAAGGACATGTGTGGTTTAGTTACTAAGTCATGCTCAACTCTTTGTGAACTCACGGACTGCCATGCTCCTCTGTCCATAGGATTTACCAGGCAAGAATACTGGAGTGGGTTGCCATTTCCTTCTCCACATAGGGCATACTTTGAACTAAACTCCTCATCTTCCAAGTAGTAGTTACATATCTAGGAAAATACTTAAATGCCTTTTGTTAAAAATATCTTCAATGCTATTATTCTGAGACAATATATATTTACAACTCTAGTCTACTAAAGCTCTTCTGTTGAATGATAGCCAATACGCACTGGAGTAGTCTGAAAAGCACTAGAAATTTTCCAAATGGGAAGTTTGTTAAAGATTCATAGAATTAATGTGAAAGGAATTATTGTCCCCTAAAAGCACTTACTTATTTCTAAAGTGTTACTTGGTACAGACCAAAAGCTTTAAAAATTGTTTAAAAAAAATGAAATATAAGTTACAGCTCCAAGCAGAAGTATTTGAATATGGGCATTTTACAGTTTGGAGACATTTGGTAAAAAAAAAAGAATGAACACCTATGGCTTGTATTCACTTTGTAAAAAAACGGAGTCAATTAATAGATCAAATAATGTACAGTTTAGTGTGCCATTTGGATAACAGATTTTTAGACCTGTATGAACTTTTACAATAAAATATAAAACCATATCATAAGAATCATGTTGACTAAGTGATTTAGTATTTCAAAAGAAGCCTAAACCATTTGTAATTTTATGGTTTTGGGAGAAAAAATATTCAAAAGTGGTGAATATATGTATATATACGTATATGTACACATATATAATATTAGATAGATACATATTTGGTGTATATTACTGTATTTACATATATATATATATATAACTTTCCCCAGTTTGTCTCGTGCTTATTTTGAATGTTCATATGTTAAACTGTAGAACACATATTTCATATCTAGATGCCTTAAACTAAAGGCTTTCCTCACACTCTTTGTGTGAGTTATGCTCTGGAAACTTTCTAAAAATGCATACAATTTTTGATATATTCACACAAAGGAAGATACTGAAATCTATCATCTTTTGGTACAATTCTTTTTTGTACATTTTTATGATCCTATTTGTCATATATTTATGTGCATATTTGAGTAATAATTTATAATAAAACATTGTTTAAAATTGCTTAATTGTATGTCATATTGGTATTTACGTAGATTACTTATTTTTAATTAAAACTTCTACTACTAAAAGCACATAATCATGGTAAAAGTGCAAAAATATCAACTTTTATAGAGTGAAAAAGCTTATAACCCCTGACTGCAGTAATTCCACTACACAAACAAACTGCTAACAGATTTAACAGATTTTGTGTATGTGCATCCATCAAGAAATGGATTAAGAATGTACAAGCTATACAGATAGATGGGCTTCCCAGGTAGCTTAGTGGTAAAGAAGCTGCCCATTCAGAAGACCGTGGTTTGATCCCTAGGTGGAAAGATCCTCTGGAGGAGGAAATGGCAATCCACTCCAGTATTCTTGCATGGGAAATCCCATGGACAGAGGAGCCTGGCAGGCTACAGTCCATGGGGTCACAAAGAGTTGGACATGACTGAGCGACTGAGCATGGCATACAGATAGACAGACAGACGTGTACACAAACACACACTATAATAAATAGTGTATTAACCTCTGGGAACTTATATGGTTACATCTGCAAATAAATTCCTAGATATGAAATAGTGCTTCAAATAATTCTTGTACTTTAAATTCTGATAGATGCCCACCCTCTCCCCCAAATGACCAGTTTACCTTCCCACTTAAGAATATAACACAATGTTATATATCAATGATATTTCAATAAAATGGTGCTGGTTTTTGTTTTGAGATATATATATACCTATAATTATATCTAGAGCTTCTAAAGGAATATGCTGTGCTGTGCTTAGTCGCTCAGTTGTGTCTGACTCTTTGTGACCCCATGGTCTGTAGCCCGCCAGGTTCCTCTGTCCGTGGGATTCTCCAAGCAAGAATACTGGAGTAAGTTGCGTGCCCTCCTCCAGGGGATCTTCCCAACCCAGGGATCGAAACCAGATCTCTCTCATTGCAGGCAGATTCTTAACTATTGGAGCCATGAGGGAAGCTCAAGAGCACAGGAGTGGGTAGCCTATCCCTTTTCCAGGGGAACTTTCCAACCCAGGAATCAAACCAGGGTCTCATGCATTGTAGGTGGATTCTTTACCATCTGAGCTACCTAGGAAGACAGAAATACCCAGCTACTAATATTTTTGTTAAGAAAAAAAAATTAATCAAGAATTTATGTTTTAATGTTGACTTTTGTCAAACACCACCAGGTGTTTATTAAAATTATTGTATGTTTTTAATTCCACTGACTTTTTACTAGTATGATTAATTATGTAAAATATTTATCTAAGATTAAACTCTTCCTACTGAAAAGCAGAGACATTACTTTATCAACAAAGGTCCGTCTAGTCAAGGCTATGGTTTTTCCAGTAGTCATATATGGATGTGAGAGTTGGACTATAAAGAAAGCTGAGCACTGAAGAATTGATGCTTTTGAACTGTGGTGTTGGAGAAGACTCTTGAGAGTCCCTTGGACTGCAAGGAGATCCAACCAGTCCATCCTAAAGGAAAGCAGTCCTGAATATTCATTGAAAGGACTGATACTGAAGCTGAAACTCTAATACCATGGCCACCTGATGCGAAGAGCTGACTCATCTGAAAAGGCCCTGATGCTGGGAAAGATTGAGGGCAGGAGGAAAAAGGGACGATATAGGATGAGATGGTTGGATGGCATCATCAACTCAATTGACATGGGTATGGGTGGACTCCGGGAGTTGGTGATGGACAGGGAGGCCTGGAGTGCTGCGGTTCATGAGATCGCAAAGAGTCGGACACAACTGAGTGACTGAACTGAACTGAACCTCATATTTTATTTAAGGTTTTGCATCAATATTTCCACCTGAAATTGTTCTGTGATTTTCTTTTTATTTGTGTGCTTTGTAAAGATTGGTATCAGTGTTACATGGGCTTGTAATACTGATTTGGAAGTTTACCCCTGTGCTCTGGAACTGTGTTGGTTTACTAGGGTTGCCACAACAAAGTACGATAGTTTGGGTGACTTAAACTAGTGAAATTTATTTCTTACAGTTCTTGAAGTTATATGTCCAAAATCAAGGTTTCTTCAGTTTGATTTGTTCTGATACCTCTTTGCTTGGCTTGCAGATGTCCACTTTTTTGCTGTATCTTCACCTGGTCTTCCCTCTGTGCATGTGTACACTTGGTGTCTCTCTCTGTGTTCAAATTTCTTCTTATAAGTACATCAGGGTGTCTCAGTCAGTCAAGAATTGGCCTGCAATGCAGGAGACCCGGATTCGATCCCTGTGTCGGGAAGATCCCCTGCAGAAGGGAATGGCAGCCCACTCCACTATTCTTGCGTGGAGAATTCCATGGACAGAGAAGCCTGGGGTCACAAAGAGTCGAACATGAGTCAACTGAGCAATGAAGCACACACAAAGGCATTATTTTAATTTAATCATATCTTTAATGGCCCTGTCTGAAAATAGTCACATTTTGAGGTACTGAATGTTAAGGTTTCAACATATAAATTCGTCAGGGTGGGGGATAATTTAACTTATAAAAATCATTTAAAAAGTATTGGACTTCCTCTAAATTTAAAATAGTTCACCTAAAAAAAAAAAAATTCTGACTAGTTGTTTTTAGTAGTAGTAATTGGATGATAGTCTCAAATAGTATGCATCCAAAAGTAGCTTATCTGTTTAAATTTTCTAAGCAACTTTCTTGTTTTATATTTCCTAAAAACCCATATATTTTATCTAGATCTTTGATTTTACTTTTGTGGACTTGAATAAATTATTATCTCATTATTTTTATGTTTATGTCCTCTTTATCCAGGTATATTTCTTCATTAACTATTTTAATGTTGTGTGTTTACTTATTTCTCTTTTCCCACTTCTTTAGGCTAATTAGTTAAAAATCTATTTTATTGAACATTTTAAAAAGTACAAGTTCTTTTATGTATTTGTTGTTCCACAATTTTTGTTTACTTTTAAAATTTTCTCTTTCTTTTTTCATTGGGAGGGATAAATGTTCTGATTAAAAACTAATACTCTGTGATTTTTTAGTTTATTTTGTGAACATATAAGGAATAAATTGTAAGATGAAGAGTTACAGCATTGTTGAGAATTTGAGATCCAGGTTTTCAGAGTCAAATAGACATGTGAACAAATTCTGACTATACGTGATTTAAGGCAAATTAGATTACCAGTACCTCACATTTTCTGTTCAGAAAAGTACAACAGTAGCGATCCTATGATTACAGAAAGGACTAAATAAGACAGAATGAGTTAAGAGAAACAGTTCAACAAAGTGTTTTTGGTTTTTTAATCAGCAGTTCACTTACTTGATGTGTGATTGTGCATCATTTTCTCTGGATCTGACTTTTTTATTCTTTATTGCAGGGTAATTGCTTTACACTGTTTTGCTGGTTTCTGCCGAACAACACTGCAAGCTAGTCATAACTATATCTATCTATCTATCCCCTCCCTTGTGAGTCCCACCCCCCATCCCACTACTCTAAGTCACCACACAGTACCAGGCTGGGCATCCTGTGTTATATAGCAGCTTCCCACTAGCTATCTAT
Source organism: Cervus elaphus (assembly GCF_910594005.1). Taxonomy (NCBI): domain Eukaryota; kingdom Metazoa; phylum Chordata; class Mammalia; order Artiodactyla; family Cervidae; genus Cervus; species Cervus elaphus. Next base: position 93,165,783 of record NC_057848.1, read on the forward strand.
TTTGCAGATGGTAGCTTATATATGTCAATGCTACTTTCTCAATTTGATCGACCTTCTCCTTCCCCTGCTGTGTCTACAATTCCATTCTCTATATCTGTGTCTCCATTTCTTCCCTGTGAAGAGGTTCATCAGTACCATTTTTCTAGATTCCATATATATGCTTTAATATACTATATTTGTTTTTCTCTTTCTGACTTACTTCATTCTGAACAACAGGCTCTGGGTTCATCCACCTCACTAAAACTGATTCAGATTTGTTCCTTTTTACATCTGAGTAATATTCCATTACTGGAATGCAAAAGTAGGAAATCAAGGGATACCTGGAGTAGCAGGCAAGCTTGGCCTCGAAGTACAAAATGTGCTTAGTCACTCAGTCGTGTCCAACTCTTTGCGACCCCATAGACTGTAGCCTGCCAGGCTCCTCTGTTCATGAGGATTCTCCAGGCAAGAATACTGGAGTGGGTTTCCACGCCTTCCTCAAGGGGATCTTCCCAACACAGGTACCGAACCCAGGTCTCCCGAATTACAGGCAGGTTCATTACCATCTGAGCCACCAAGTACCCAGAGTACAAAACAGAGCAGGGCAAAGGCTAACAGAGGTTTGCCCAGAGAACACACTGCTGCTGCTTCTGCTGCTAAGTTACATCAGTCGTGTCCAACTCTGTGCAACCCCATAGACAGCAGCCCACCAGGCTCCCCCATCCCTGGGATTCTCCACACAGGAACACTGGAGTGGGTTGCCATTTCCTTCTCCAGTGCAAGAAAGTGAAAAGTGAAAGTGAAGTTGCCCAGTCGTGTCCAACTCTTCGAGACCCCATGGACTGTAGCTTACCAGGCTCCTCCGTCCATGGGATTTTCCAGGAAAGAGTACTGGAGTGGGTTGCCATTTTCTTCTCCAAGAGAACACACTGGTAACAGCAAATACCATATTCCAATGACATAAGAGACAACTACACATCAACATCACCAAATGGTCAACACCAAATTGAGATTGATTATATTCTTTGCAGCTGAAGATGGAGAAGCTCCATACAGTCAGCAAAAATAAGACTTGGAGCTGACTGCAGCTCAGATCATGAACTCCTTACTGCAAAATTCAGACTTAAGCTGAAGAAAGCTTGGAAAACCACTAGGCAATACAGATACAACCTAAATAAAATCCCTTATAATTATACAGTGAAAGTGAAAAAAAATATTCAAGGGACTAGATCTGATGGACAGAGTGACTGAAGAATGATGAACAGAGGTTCATAAAACTGAATAGGAGTTAGTGAGGAAAACCACTCCCAAGAAAAAATGCAAAAAGACAAAATATTTGTCTGAGGAGGGCTTACAAACAGCTGAGAAAAGAAGAGAAGTGAAAGGCAAAGGAAAAAAGGAAAGACAAGCCCATCTGAATGCACAGTTACAAAGAATAGCAAGGAGAGATAAGAAAGCCTTCCTAAGTGACCAATGCAAACACATAGAGGAAAACAATAGAATGGGAAAGGCTATAAATCTCTTCAAGAAAAGTAGAGCTACCAAAGGAACATTTCATGCAAAGATGGGCACAATAAAGAAAGAAATTGTATAGACATAACAGAAACAAAAGATATCAGGAAGAGGTGGCAGGAATACACAGAAGAACTATTTAAAAAAAATCTTAGAGACCCAGATAACCACAATGGTGTGATCACTCATCTAGAGCCAGACAACCTAGAGTGTGAAGTCAAGTGGGCCTTAGGAAGCATCCCTACAAACAAAGTTAGTGGAAGTGATGGAATTCCAGTCCAGGAATTTCAAATCCTAAAAGATGATGTTGTGAAAGTGCTGCACTCAATATGGCAGCAAATTTGGAAAACTCAGCAGTGGCCAGAGGACTGGAAAAGGTCAGTTTTCAGTCTAATCTCAAAGAAGGAAAATGCCAAGGAGTGTTCAAACTATCACACAATTACCCTCATTTCACAAGCTAGCAAGATAATGCTCAAAATCCTTCAAGCTAGTCTTCAACAGTATGTGAATTGAGAACTTCCAGATGTTCAAGCTGGTTTAGAAAAGGCAGAGGAACCAAAGATCAAATTGCCAATGTCCATTGGATCATAAGAAAAAGAAAATTCCAGAAGAAGATCTAGTTCTGCTTCATTGAGTACACTAAGGCCTTTGACTATGTGGATCACAGCAAACTATGGAAAATTCTTAAAGAGATGGGAATACCAGACCACCTTAACTGTATCCTCAGAAACCTGTATGAAGGTGAAGAAGCAACAGTTAGAACCGGACATGGAACAACGGACTAGTTCCAAGTTGGTAAAGGAGTACGTGAAGGCTGTATAATGTCACTCCCTTTATTTAACTTATATGCACAGTACATCATGCAAAATGCTGGGCTGAATGAAGCACAAGCTGAAATCAAGACTGCCGGAAAAATATCAATAACCTCACATATGCAGATGATACCATCCTTATGGCAGAAAGTGAAGAGGAACTAAAGAGTCACTTGATGAAAGTGAAAGAGGAGAGTGAACAATCTGTCTTAAAATTCAACATTCAGGAAATGAAGATCACAACATCTGGTCCCATCACTTCACAGCAAATGGATGGGGAAACAATGGAAACAGTGACAGACTTTACTTTCTTGGACTCCAAAATCACTGTGGATGGTGACTGCAGCCATAATATTAAAAGATGAACCTGTCAATCCTAAAGGAAATCAACCCTGGATATTCATTGGAAAGACTGATGCTGAAGCTGAAGCTCCACTACTTTGGCCACCTGATGCCAAGAGCATTAGAAAAAGGCTCATTAGAAAAGACCCTGATGCTGGGAAAGAGTGAAGGCAGGGGAAGAAGGGGACGACCGAGGATGAGATGGTTGCATGGCATCACCAACTAATTGGCATGAGTTTGAACAGAGTCCGGGAGATGGTGAAGGGCAGGGAAGCCTGACATGCTACAGTCCATGGGGTCGCAAAGGGTTGGATATGACTGAGTGACTGAACAACAAATATTCTATTGTATATATGCACCAAAGCTCTTTATCCATTCAACTGTTGGTGGACATCTAGGTTACATCCATGTCCTGATTTTTGTAAATAGTGCTGCAGTGAACATTGCGATACATGTGTCTTTTTGATTTGTGGTTTTCACTTTCTTTATTTGTAAACCATGAATACTATTTGCCCACCTGGTTTAATTGCTAATTAGGATTATATAGTGATTCACAATTCATAAATTTTTAAACCATTTATAGTTACAAGAATCATTTTAATGTATATGAAAAGGTGTATTTATAGGCTTTTGATTTTATTATATTTTTGTAATGCATGTCTTCATTTATGCCAGTACCATATTGTTGTCATTTCCATAGTTTTGTAGTAAGTTTTGATACAAGGAAGTATAAGCCCTTCAATTCATTTCTTTTTTATCATTTTTTTTTTCCATTTGGGATCTCTTGAAATTCTGTATGAATTTTAGGATGTATTTTTTTATGTATGTGAAAATGTTTTTAAGGTTTGATAATAATTGTATTACTTTTGGTTGTGCTTATATTTAGCAATATTGTCTTCCAATTCATGAACACAGGATATCTATCTATTGGCATCTCCTTTCATTTCTTTCAGCAATGTTTTTTTTTTTAGTGTTGATTTTATAAGTTTTTCACTTTCACTGATTAAGCTTTATTCTTAAACAATTTCCTTTTTATATTTGTCATTGTTAGTGTGTAACATAGAAACTGATTTTACAGATTGCTTTTCTTTGCTTGCAACTTTGCTGAATTCATTATTTTTAAGGTTTTTGTAGAGTCTTTAGGGTTTTCTCCATATATGATCATGTTGTCAGCAAATATATAATTTTGCTTCTTGCTCTCTAATTTTGATACTTTTATTTTTCTTGCCTAATTGCTCTGGTTGACATCCAGTACATTGCTGAATATATATGACAAAATTGTACATCCTTTTCTTGTTAATATACAGTTTATTATCATGCTTTCTTTAAGATGTCTTCATAATTTAGCAATTACATATTCAGACATGAAATGACTGACTATAATAGACAATCTTTAATTGATACTTTAAATCATTAAATTTTCTACTAACAGTTGATATACTGTATTTGGATATGAATATCATTGACATAATTTTTGTGAGGATCACAACTTAGGTTTTATTCAAGTTAGATCTGCTAGAAGAATTTAAAACTTTCTATAGTTCTAAAATTATACATAATGGTTCTCCTAATCTATGTATAATGTTGCTTTTTTGCTTAGTTTTCAGCTAATCTGTCATATAATTACATAATGGAAGTTCTAAAGTGCATAATGACTAAGAGCTAAATTATTTATCCTATATGCATTTTAAGAGATAAACCTGAGTTCAAAAATTGTTTCTTGGAACAAAGAGATAAATTTTCAAATAAATATAAACAACTTAAGAAGCTACATTTAAATTATGAGTAAAAGGATTACAGAAATTATTGTTTCCTCAGTGAGTATTGTCATACTTAAGTAATATATAATGATTTTCTCAAAAAATATGGTCTTATTATGCTAGCAAAAATTATGAACTTGCATAATGTAGAAAAAAAGCTTGGTTTGTGCTGTTGTTATATTAATATTAACCTAACTACTTAAAATAAATATAATTAGTCACTTTATAAATATATACGTTTGTATATATTTCTATGTCAGTGTCTATTAGTAAGTAAATTCCTTGAAGGTATGCATTGTGCAGTTTAATTTGCATTATAATTACATCTATTAAAGTACCATTTGCTAATGTATGCTTAATATATTTGCTAATAAATCAGCTAAAATAGTACATTAAATGGTAAAGTGTTATTTTACAATCAAAAGTAATTTAATATATAGAGGAATCAAATTTCTTTCATTAGCTTTACCTTTTCCATTACCAGTTTTACCAACAGTTAAGGAAATAAGATTAAGGCATGGCAAAGGGTCAATAAAAATGAAAAGAGCATTAGAGATTATAGGTTTGTGCTGATTCAAAATTTCGGCAACAGTATCAAATGAAATCTGGTTATTTTCAAAACCCTTAGTTTGCCAGGAGAAATATCAATAACCTCAGATATGCAGATGACACCATCCTTGTGACAGAAAGTGAAAAAGAACTAAAGAGCCTCTTGAAGAAAGTAAAAGAGGAGAGTGAAAAAGTTGGCTTAAAGCTCAACATTCAGAAACCTACGATCATGGCATCCGGTCCCATCACTTCATGGCAAATAGATGGGGAAACAGTGACTGACTATTTTGGGGGGCTCCCGAATCACTGCAGGTGGTGATTGCAACCATGAAATTAAAAGATGCTTACTCCTTGGAAGGAAAGTTATAAACAATCTAGATAGCATATTAAAAAGCAGAGACATTACTTTGTCAACAAAGGTCTGTCTAGTCAAGGCTATGGTTTTTCCAGTAGTCATGTATGAATGTGAAAATTGGACTATAAAGAAAGCCGGGTGCTGAAGACTTAATGTTTTTGAACTGTGATGTTGGAGAAGACTCTTGAGAGTCCCTTAGTCTGCAGGGAGATCCAACCAGTCCATCCAAAAGGAGATCAGTTCTGGGTGTTCATTGGAAGGACTAATGTTGAAGCTGAAACTCCAATACTTTGGCCACCTGATGCGAAGAGCTGGCTCATTTGTTTTTTGTTTTGTTTTGTTTTTTGAGCTGACTCATTTGAAAAGACCCTGATGCTGGGAAAAATTGAGGTCAGGAGGAGAAGGGGACAACAGAGGATGAGATGGCTGGATGGCATCACCAACTCAATGGACATGAATTTGGGTAGGCTCCGGGAGTTGATGATGGACAGGGAGGCCTGGCGTGCTGAAGTTCATGGGGTCGCAAAGAGTCGGACACGACTGAACGACTGAACTGAACTGAACTGAAGTAGTTGATTACCTCCCTGAAATGATGAGCAATAGGTTTATGGATCTGAGATGACAGAATTAAAGCACTGTCATTGCACTGTGGCCACAGGAACTGCCTGGAGTTGGTTGCCATAGGCAAATTTCTGCATGCTGTGCTAAAGTTAATAAAGATGCAATTTAAGTCTTCTCCAGTGAGAAAACTCTTGACTAATTACTGCTTCAGACACCTTCATATTAGCATATTTCACTTTTTGAAATGGTGATACTTTTACCTAATTTCAAGTTTTATCTGTAATGAAAGATAATGCAATTAAGGTGCTATCACAAGGTAAGTATGTTGTTTTACACTGCTCCTTCTGACTTAGCCTTAACTAGCTGCTTTTTTGGCCTATGACTTCACATGAAATCTTGTTACATCTCTTCATGTGAATGTAAAATACTAATGTGTATATTAATTAATATATATTATGTAATTTTCTAGTATATGCTGTTGCTGCTGCTAAGTCACTTCAGTCGTGTCCGACTCTGTGTGACTCCACAGACGGCAGCCCACGAGGCTCCCCCATCCCTGAAATTCTCCAGGTAAGAACACTGGAGTGGGTTGCCATTTCCTTCTCCAATGCATGAAAGTGAAAAGTGAAAGTGAAGTTGCTCAGTTGTGTCCGACTCTTCGGGACCCCATGGACTGCAGCCTACCAGGCTCCTCCACCCATGGGATTTTCCAGGCAAGAGTACTGGAGTGGGTTGCCATTGCTTTCTCCTATTCTAGTATATATCTTACTATATATTATATATTTATATCCATATGTGCTAGTCAGGTTTATTTAAAGACTAATTTTCCCCAGTAATCTGTTGGAAACTAGCAGGTGGCAAATTGTTTTAGCCTGCTGCACTCACACAAATACACATTGATTTATGCAAAGATGCTTACCTCTTTCTTTGACAGTAATTTTAGATATTAAGTAGTGGACAGAAAGTTCAGCTTATGAAGTTCCTTACAGAGAGGACTGAAGAAATATTTTTAAATAATAAGTCTGATAAAAGAACTATATCTAGTTTCTATAAAGAACACTTACAACTCAATAGTAAAAAGGTAAATAGCCTAATTATGCAAAAATATGAACAGAGATTTATCCAAAATAAATGTAAAATGACCAAAGAGCATATGGAAAGATATTCAGCACCATTAGGCACTTTGGAAACGCAAAACAAAATGAATATGAGATACCATCACATACACACAAGGATGACTGTAATAACAAATGCAAATAATAAGTGTTAAGGAAGGGGATAATGGAAATATTCACACATTGCTTATGGGATTATAAAATTGCAGCCACTTTGTAAAAATTTTGACAGTTCTTATAACTGTTAAATATAGACTTTCCATGATCCAGCTATTCCATGTTCTACTGTAGATACATAACCAAGAGTAATTAAAACCTGTGTCCACTCAAAGTACTGTACATGAATTTTCACCTCAGTGTTATTCATAATATCCAAAAGAGTGTAAACAGCTCACATGTCCATCAACAGATGACTGAATGAATAAAATGTGACATTTAATTTGGCCATAAAATGGAATTCTACAACATAGATATACTCTGAAAATATTAAGTAAAAGAAGCCACTGGTCACAAAGATCACATAAACAATTGTATTTGTATGAAATGTGCAGTGAGGATATGCAGCAGTTATTTGGTGACAAAAATAATAATCATTTTCAGACTTTTAACACAAAATACTAATAAAAATCTGTGCACATGAAAATTCTGAAAAATATGAATCAAAAGTTTGATTCATTCCCATTTTTATGTTTTATCTTTTATTTTCTAAATTTTCATCCATAATGATGTACTTATTTTAAAATAAGAAAAAATATAATATCAAAAAGTGATATATACTCACCAGATAGCACTTTTAACAGTGAGAATAATAATATTTTATATTAACAGTAATTCCCTCTGTTCCAATCTTCTTGGAAATGGCCTCAGAATTTGTCCTGGGGGAATTTACTAATTGCCACATTTAACCACCTACTTAAACTGCCTTGTGTCTATTAATCTTAATTGACATGCTAAAGAAGAAAGGTATCAGATTTAGTTACAAAGTTTGTCTTGTGTATAAATTGATAAATTTCCCTTTAAGAGGGAAAGGGCAAATTATAAAGTTATGTTGATTCAACACCATTATACCTTAGAAGCTGTATTAGATGAGAATTTAATTTCCTGTAAGTGCTGACTTCCTAAGAATTTCTACAGTTTCGGGTGGATTTTTTTTTTTTTTTTTCAGTTTAAAGCAATCAAAGAAGCACAGACAAGGTTTAAGCCCTTTTATTTTGCTTAATCTGTTTAACAACCATTACATGCTTGCATGCTTAGTTGCTCAGTCTTGTCCAGCTCATTGCGACCTCATGGACAGTAGCCCACCAGGCTCCTCTGTCCATGGGATTTCCCAGGCAAGAATAATGGAGTGGGTTGCGATTCCCTTCTCCAGGGAATCTTCCCAACCCAGGGATCCAACCCACATCTCCTGTGTCTCCTGCATTGACAGGTCACTTCTCTACCCACTAAGCTTAACCCTATTCATATCAAAACTACAAAAATTCAAGACTACTAGTGTTGTCAGGAAAATATTTAGGAAAAAAAAAAAAAAAAGGTTAAACTGTACTACTCTCTCCAATATACACTCCATTTTTTTAATCAATGGAGAAGATATGCCTCACAAAAGTATAGTGAGAAAATTAGCAAGTCAGGCTAAAACGTAATATATGTCTTCATACCATTTTATATAAGAAATAAGAAAATACAGCCCATTCAAATGAGCAAAATCAGTTTAGTTCAGTTCAGTTCAGTCGCTCAGTCGTGTCCGACTCTTTGCTACCCCATGAATCGCAGCACGCCAGGCCTCCTTGTCCATCACAAATTCCCAGAGTTTACTCAAACTCATGCCCATCGAGTCGGTGATGCCATCCAGCCATCTTATCCTCTGTCGCCCCCTTCTCCTCCTGCGCCCAATCCCTCCCAGCATCAGGGTCTTTTCCAATGAATCAACTCTTCGCATGAGGTGGTCAAACTACTGGAGTTTCAGCTTCAGCATCAGTCCTTCCAATGAACACCCAGGACTGATCTCCTTTAGGATGGACTGGTTGGTTCTCCTTGCAGTCCAAGGGACCCTCAAGAGTCTTCTCCAACACCATAGTTCAAAAGCATCAATTTTTTGGCCCTCAGCTTTCTTCACAGTCCAACTCTCACATCCATACATGACCACTGGAAAAACCATAGCCTTGACCAGATGGACCTTTGTTGGCAAAGTAATGCCTCTGCTTTTTAATATGCTGTCTAGGTTGGTCATAAATTCCCTTCCAAGGAGTAAGCGTCTTTTAATTTCATGGCTGCAGTCACCATCTGCAGTGATTTTGGAGCCCAAAAAAATAAAGTCTGACACTGTTTCCACTGTCTCACCATCTATTTCCCATGAGGTGATGGGACCAGATGCCATGATCTTAGTTTTCTGAATGTTAAGCTTTCAGCCAACTTTTCACTCTCCTCTTTCACTTTCATCAAGAGGCTTTTTAGTTCCTCTTCACTTTCTGCCATAAGGGTGGTGTCATCTGCGTATCTGAGGTTATTGATATTTTCTCCCGGCAATCTTGATTTCAGCTTGTGCTTCTTCCAGCCCAGTGTTCCTCATGATGTACTTTGCAAAATAAACCTCCAGAAATCACCTCTGAAGAATTGCTGGCATCAATGTATTGCTAGACAAATATTCTAAAACAACTATTTTAAATATTCACAAAGAGTTAAAGGAAAACAGGGGCAAAGGAGTTAGGAAAATTCAGGAAAATGATATATGACTTAGATGAGAATATCAAAAGAGATAGATTTAAAAAGGAAACAAATGCAATTCTGAAACTGAAAGTTATGAAAACCGAATTGGAAATTTATCTAGAGGGTGCAAAAAGCGAATTATACAAATAGAAAAAGCCATCAGTGAACTTGAAAACAGATCATGAAAAACTAAATCAAGATTTCCGGGAGAAATATCAGCAACCTCAGTTATGTAGTTGATACCACTCTAATGGCAGAAAAAGAAGTGTAACTAAAGAGCCTCTTGATGATGGTGAAAGAGGAGAGTGAAAAAGCTGGCTTAAACTCAACATTCAAAAAACTAAGATCATGCATCCTATCTCATCAATTCCTGGCAAATAGAAGGGGGGAAAGTGGAAACAGTGACAGGTTTTATTTTCTCTGGGCTCCAAAATCACTGCAAATGGTGACTGCAGCCATGAAATTAAAAGACGCTTGCTTCTTTGGAGGAAAGCTATGACAAACCTACACAGCACAGTAAAAAGAAGAGACATCATTTTTGCCACAAAGGTCCACATAATCAAAGCTATGGTGTTTCCAGTAGTCATGTACGGATGTGAGGGTTGAACCATAAAGAAGACTGAACACCAAAGAACTGATGCTTTCAAACTGTGTAAATTGTGACACTGGAGAAGACTCTTGAGAGTCCCTCGGACAGCAAGGAGATCAATCCAACTAATCTTAATGGAAATCAACCCTGAATATTCACTGGAAGTACTGTTGCTGAAGCTCCAGTACCTTGGCCATTTGATGCAAAGAACCATCTCACTGGAAAAAAACCCTGATGCTGGGAAAGTTTGAAGGCAAAAGGATAAGGGGACAGCAGAGGATGAGATGGTTAGGTTGCATCACTGACTCAATGGATATGAATTTGTGCAAACTCCAGGAGATAGTGGAGAACAGAAGAGTCTGACATGCTACATTCCATGGGTTTGCAAAGAGTCCGACATGACTTAGCTACTAAACAACAATGGGGCAATAGGTATTTTTTGCACATAAGTGTTTTAGAAACATTTTGGCATTCTACTATTTACCTCAAAAATATTCATTAAACATTAAATCTGGTTTTAGAGTTTTATGCAAAGGAAGTAATCAAAGGTTAAATATTGCACATTGATTTATCTAGAAGATTATCATAGCCTTCCTTACATTATTGAAAATTTTATCATACTCAAATTTCTTTAATACAGTACAGTGGTATTATAAACTATGAATTGATATAAAGCATTCTATAAATAAAATTATGAAAAAATATAAACCAAAACAATAAGAATATTTCATTTTCATTTTTAAGTTTATTTATTTTCCAAACTTTCATCAAGTATATATGTACTAACTTATAAAATAGAAAATTTTGGTAATAAAAATTATACACTCATTACAGAATGATTAAAAAATGGTTAAATAAAGATCAGCTATTATACCACTCAAATATTTAGAACTAAAATTTTCCAATAAATTTAACTATAATAGAAATTACTATTATAAAATTTTGTGATGACTTCTGATACAACTCAGTGGATTTGGATAAAATGACACAAGTTAAAGGTGCAATTCTGAACAAGACTACTTATTTCAAACATCAACTGTAAGCTTAAGGGATCCCAGGCCTCCTGTAATTCTGAAAAGCTGGCTATAATATTGGAAGACTTTCCCCTCAGAGTCAATAATTCACTATAGTGACAACAGTAAGGAAAGTGCTATACATATAGTTGTAGTTTGTTACAGCAAAAAGAAACAATTCAGAATCAGGTAAAGGAGAGATGTACAAGATGAGGTATGGGAGGATCTTATAAGCTTTCATTTTCCTCTTCCTAGGGATTCAGGCAAGTCACCCTCCTGGCATACCAATGTGCGACTACAAGGAGTATTGTTTCCATGTCAAGGGATCTCATCTGAGTTTTGGTGTCTGTATTTTGGGGAGAGTTTCATTATATAGGCATGATATACTAAATTATTAGTCACTTGATTGAAACTAATCTCCAGCCATTTTTCCCTCTCTGGAGGAAAGGTAAATATCATATGGTCCAAAGCTCCAACTCTCTAATCACATGATTGACCTTTCTTCCATGACCAGCCCCCATGCTGTATCATTGTATTGCCCTAAGCTCTCTATGGATCTACCATTAGTCATCTTATCAGCGTGATCCAGATATGTTTGGAGGGGCCCAAAATGAATAACAAAACCACACCTATCACTAGGAAAATTTAAAAAAAAAAAATTAGAGGCTACATTCCAGGGACAAAGGCCAGGCAAATTCTTCATTATGCAAGTAAAAAAAAAAAAAAAAGAACTGTATATGGAACACGGGTCCAACTATATCATACATAGTTTAATAGAAACATAATGGCATAAAATAAGCCAAATTATTACAAGTGTTAATCCATCAATATATTATTATTTTCCACACTTTTCAATTTCCTATTTTTAAAACAAATGCATATTCATTTTATAAATAGAAATGCATATATTATTTAGAGATGTTTGGGAAAATGCATTAGGAGAAAAGCATTAATAAATGTAATTATTTATTTCTTGGAACCATTTTACGTATTTTTCAAGTCACTGAAAATAGACTAGAAAGTTTTTAGGCAAAACTTTTAAAACTCCATTCCATAGGAGACATTGACAAACACTGCATTAAAATGTCTTTGATCCACTGATGTGAGATATGGTAGATTTTAAATAAGAAGTTTCTTCTTTCCTAGATCCAGTAGCAGGCTTTGTCATTAAAAAAAAAAAAAAAAAGTGTCTTTGCAAACTAACTGCATGACAGATATTAAAGTCAAAGCATCTGAACTGCAGCAGTAGCTCTAAACATAGTTATTATCTTGAACCATGTTAAAAATTTGAACTTAAAAATGATTCTTAAAAACTAGTATATGTAATGAATGTCTTATTAGACAACATCTTATTCTCTACCTCTCAGCATGTTCAACTCTGAAAATATATGCAAATTATTCCTTTTCAACCTTTAAATCAGAATGTGAGGAACATCTTGAATTATCATAGAAGACTAACAAATTACAGTGGTTTTCACTTAAATGAATACCTGTTAAAGAGCTAAGACACTTTTGTAGAACACTTACTCTACGAACCAAATCAAAACATATATAGAAAATACATATACAGACATTTTAAAATGAACATTGAAAGCGCTATTGGTTTAAAACACACGCAGGCACACAGAAAAAAAAAATTCTAAGGGAAAAGCAAAAAGAAAATTATGACTTGATAAAAGAATAAGAAAATAATTAGAACTGTTTACTGTATATACTTGAATTTATCTTTGCCTTTAAATATGAACTTGCATCAAAATAGTATTCATAAAAAGACTTGGGAATGGGTTAGTAATCTATTTCAAGTTAATACATGAAATGAAAAGTAAAAGGATCAGCAACCTATCCAAAGTCAAAAAGAAAACCAATGGCACAGTCAGGTTCCTACTTATTTATTGCAGTCCCTGAAAGAACCATTACATTTTTTCCTGCTGTTTGCACCTCATGTACCACCACAGAAGGATATTTTGTAAAAGTTTTTAATAAGGAATGAAGGGTTTGTTTGCTCATTATTCTTATTTTAAAGAAAGCAGTTAGATTTCACAACATATATGTATCTATATCTGCCCTGTTAAGCAAGAAAGATATATCAATTCATTAAAAAGTAACGTCTGCATGTGTTTGTGTATATGTGTATGGCAAATTCTAGTACAACAATAAACTCAAAGTCTTCTCTGTACAAAGAAATTGGAAACTAAAAAGATATTATAATAAACACAACTTTTCAACCTGAACAAACTTTGATGTTTCATTGTAAGCAAGAAGAAAGCCAATTTATTTAGAAAAATATGCAGAAGTTCATGAAAAGTCATCTAGTGACTGTCTTAAGACATATTTTCTTTTTATCTATAGTGAAGTCGCTCAGTCATGTCCAACTCTTTGTGACCCCATGGACTGTAGCTTACCAGGCTTCTCTGTCCACGGTATTTTCCAGGCAAGAGTACTGGAGTGGTTTGCCATTTTCTTCTCCAGAGGATCTTCCTGACTCAGGGATCAAACCCAGGTCTTCCACATTGTAAGCAGACTCTTTACCGTCTGAGCCACCAGGGAAGTCCAAAGTACTGCTAAGTCATAATTTTGTGGAGTTGAAACTTTTTTCATGTAGTCTTTATGCCATATCTATTTCAACTGTTGATAGTCCTTTATTCCCTCTAGTGAAGTTACAGGATGTATATGTCAGCAATAAAGATTGGATTACCAAGAGGAAATGCCATCCTACAAAACTTATTACAAATTTTCTGGGTTGCATCTTTGCTCTAGTTGTAAAAATTATTTGTCTTGCCCAAAGAGTTTGCAATTAGCATCTTAGTTTTCTGTTACCTACAGTAACTGCACAAACTGCAGCAGTCTTATTTTGTTCCATGACCTAATCAGTTCATTTCCTTTCAGTCACTCAGTCTTGTCAGACTCTTTGCGACTCCATGGACAGCAGCACGACAGGCTTCTCTGTCCATCACCAAATCCCAGAGCCTAATCAAACTCATGTCCATAGAGTCAGGGATGCCATCCAACCATCTCATCCTCTGTCATCCCCTTCTCCTCCTGCCTTCAATCTCTCCCAGCATCAGGGTCTTTTCTAGTGAGTCAGTTCTTCGCATCAGGTTGCCAAAGTATTGGAGTTTCAGCTTCAGCATCAATCTTTCCAATGAATATTCAGGACTGATTTCCATAGACTGGTTGGATCTCCTTGCAGTCCAAGGGACTCTTGAGAGTCTTCTCCAACACCACAGTTCAAAAACATCAATTCTTCAGAGCTCAGCTTTCTTTAATAGTTCAACTCTCACATCCATACGTGACTACTGGGAAAACTAGCTTTGACTAGACAGACCTTTGATGGCAAAGTAATGTCTCTGCTTTTTAATATGCTGTCTAGTTTGGTCATATCTTTTCTTCCAAGGAACAAGCATCTTTTAATTTCATGGCTGCAGTCACCATCTGCAGTGATTGAGAAGCAGATTAATACAGAAAATCACATTTTACCAAAGCAGAACCCCTTCCAGTCAGAAAACTTTGCAGGAATCCATACCAGGCTAGAAAAATCTGAACCATAATTGACAAATATTTGGAGGCTCATGGTGGAGAAACCTGAGACTTAAAAACTCCTGGGGAGTCCCCCGGCTTTTGTGAGCATTTTGTCCTGGAGCTCTACAAGATTCTCATAGTGAAAATCAAAGAAAATTTCCTTTGGACTTCCAACATGGAAGGGGAATGTAACTTTGGGTCTGGTGCACTGGGAAGACCCAGAGGAATCGGGTGGAGAGGGAGGTGGGAGGGGGGATCAGGATGGGGAATACATGTAACTCCACGGCTGATTCATGTCAATGTATGACAAAACCCACTACAATATTGTGAAGTAATTAGCCTCCAACTAATAAAAATAAATGAAAAAAAAATATGTCAGAACTTCCAACATGGAATGGACATGTAACTTTGAAATATGTCAGAACGTTCTATTCTTAACAAGGCTTTCCTTCAAGAGAAACTGTATTACCAAGGACTAACCTTTTGGAATTTTATCAAAGCTAACTGACTTGAGAGGAGTTAAATATCCAGTCCCATCCCTTTTCAGTATCCTTTGCAGGAGGAAGAGAACTAAAAGATACTTGCATGGTTTACAACCAAGGGACTCAAGCTCACTAAAAGACTAAGAACTGGCCATAAGACTATAGAATGCTTTCCCTCTCTCCAGACCTTTATACCACATCACTAAAGTCCATTTATTGGAGTTCCTTTTAACCAACTCATCATATCTAGCTTTCAACAAAAAGTTGTAAGGAATAATAAAAGGTTGCTAAAAACAGTTTGAAGGAACAGAGAAAATATCAGGACTAGAGTGAGGCATGGCAAAAATGTTGGAGATTTTAGACCATAAATTAGAAAAAAAAATACTGTGATTAATTTGCTAAAGACTTATCAGCTAAGAATGCTGCCACCCACAAAAGTAAGCAAAGGATTTGCAGATAACAGAGATTATAACCACCCACAATGCTGAGCCTTGAGGGAACTCAGGAGGGAAACAAGGAGTACCTGCTGCCGTTTAGCTGTCGTGAGACTACAGTCACTCTTGATGGTGCAGCTTGAAGAAACTCAGGATGAGAAAACACAGGATACTGGCCCCAGATAGCTGAGGTGCATTATCAAAGGAATTATTTCAGTGAGCCGAGACTCTTGCATCTTCCCATATACAGAAAAGCATTAAATTCCTTAAGATACCTGGTTTTCTTTAATTAACAGTAAATGTCTCCTCCTCTCCCACCACCTCCTCAGAGCAGTTTTCTCAGCATTATCTGAAATGCTATCTCCTGGGCTTGAAGTTCTAAGAATGTCTGCAGGATAAAATGAAATTCTCAGCTTTTAGCTTGTGCATTTTCTTTTTCTCAATCAACAGGCCACCATGGTAAAAAATAGGCAACATGCAAGAACAAACACATAATGTAGGCAGTGAGCTTGAAAATTTAGAAGGAAGAAAAAAAAAAGCAAAAGATTAAAAACACTACAACAGGAATGAAGAATGTCTTCAATGGGCTCATTATTAAAATGGAAATTGCTGGTGAAAGAATCTCTGAGCTTGAGAATACATCAATATAAGTTAATATAAACTTATCAAACTAAAAAATAAAGGAAAATACAAAGCAGAACATTCAAGTACTGTGGGACAATTATAAAAGGTAAAACACAATGTACGAGAAAAAAGGAATGGAAGATATTTTTGAAGCAATAGTATTGGAGAATTTCATCAAACTAGTGTCAGACACTAGACCACAGATATAGGAAGATCAGAGAGCATGAGGAAGAATAAATGCCAAAAATCCTACTTAGACCTTTCACAGTCAAACTGCAGAAAGTCAAAGACAGAGTCTTGACAGAAACCTTACCTATAGAAGAGCTAAGAATTTTATTGTGGTTTTTCAGTTGCTAAGTCACATCTGACTCTTTGTAACCTCATGGATGCCCGGCTCCTCCGTCCTCCACTGTCACCTGGAGTATGCTCAAATTCATGTTCATTGTTTCAGTGATGCTATCTAACCATCTCATCCTCTGCCGTCCCCTTTTCCTTTTGCTTTCAATTTTTCCCAGCATCAGGGCCTTTTCCAATCAGTCAACTCTTCACGTCTGGTGGCCAAAGTTTTGGAACTTCAGCTTCAACATCAGTCTTTTCAATGAATATTCAAAGTTGATTTCTTTTAAGAATGACTGGTTTGATCTCCTTGCAGTCCAAGGGACTCTCAAGTGTCTACAGCAGCATGACAATTCAAAAGCATCAATTCTTCGGTACTCAGCCTTCTTTCTTTTCCAGCTAACACATCCATACATGACTACTGAGAAGGCCATAGCTTTTACTATATGGACATTTGTAAGCAAAGTAATGCCTCTGTCTTTAATATAGTGTCTAGGTTTGTCATTGGTTTCCTTCCAAGGAGCAAGTGTCTTTTAATTTTATGGCTGTAGTCACTGTCCTCAGCGATTTTGGAAATCAAGAAAATAAAATCTGTCCCTGCTTCCACTTTTCCCTTTTCTATTTTATTTGACTTTGTATATTTTTCTCTGATATTATAGCTTTCTATATGTAGATATGTGTTAATGATCTACAACAATTGCCTTATCTCTGAATAATTAAAAAAAATTCTTATAAAGCAAGTCTACTATAAAGCAACTACTTTTCTCAGTGTCTGCCTGAGAAAGTATTTATTTCTCCTTCACTGTTAAAGGCCAATTTTACAGAATATAGAATTCTAGATTGGAGTTTGGGTTTTATTTCTCTAAACAACTTAAATATTTAACTTCGTTCTCCTCTTGCTTATATGTTTTTGAAGAAAATGGATTGTAATTGTTATCTTCAACTTTTCCTCAAAACCATACAAGCAATAGGAGAATTAAGTGAACATTTAAAGTGTTGAGAGAATTTAAACCAAAACCAAAAGCCCCAATCTAGAATTCTACTTTCTGTAAAATTGTCCTTTAGCAGTGAAGAAGAAATGAATATTTTCTCAGGCAAACATTGAGAAAATTTGTTGCTTTAGAGTAGACCTGCTTTACAAGAAATGCAAAAAAATAATTAAAAAATCTTCAGAGAGAAGGAAATCTATGCAGATCTTTACCTCATTTCTACATATAGAAATGTAGAGCATCAGAGAAAAGTAAGCAAGGCCAATAAGCATTTTCATTGTTGTCATGTATAAGTAAAATGAATGACTGTGATTATACAAAGGACCTGAGGAAGGAATTAGAAGTATTTTGTTATTGTAAGGTACTTCCTTATGAACAAAGCTAGTGGAGATGATGAAATTCCTGCTGAGCTATTTCAAACCCTGAAAGATGATGATGTTAAAGTGCTGTATGCAATATGTCAGCAAATTTGGAAAATTCAGCAATGTCTACAGGACTCCAGTCAGTTTTCATTCCAATCCCAAAGAAGGGTGATGCCAAAGAATGTTCAAACTACCATACAATTGCACTCATTTCACATGCTAATAAGATAATGCTCATAATCCTTCAAGCTAGGCTTCTACAGTATGTAAACCAAGAACTCTCAGATATACCAGCTGGATTTAGAAAAGACATAGGAAGTAGAGACCAAATTGTCAACATCCATTGGATCGTAGAAAAAGCTAAGGAATTCCAGTAAGAAACATTTACTTCTTCACTGACTACACTAAAACCTTTGACTGTATGGGTCACACAAACTGTGGAAAATTCTTAAAGAAATGAGAACACCTGATCACCTTACTTGTCTCCTGAGAAACCTGTATGCAGGTCAAGAAGTAGCAGTTAGAACCTATACATGGAACAGTGGACTGGTTCAAAATTGGGAAAGGAGTACATTAAGGCTGAATATTGTCACCCCATTTATTTAACTTATATACAGAGTACATTATGCAAAATATCAGGCTGGATGAATCACAAGCTGGAATTAAGACTGCCAGGAGGAATATCAACAGCCTCAGATATGCAGATGATACTACTCTAATGGCAGAAAGTGAAGATGAATTAAAGAGCCTCTTGATGAGGGTGAAAGTGGAGAGTGAAAAGGCTGGCTTAAAACTCAACGTTCACAAAACTAAGACAATGGCATCCAGTTCCATCACTTCATGACAAACAGATGAGGAAAACGTGAAAACAGTGGTAGTTTTTATTTTCTTGGACTCCAAAATTGCTGTGGATGGTGACTGTATCCACAAAATTAAAAGATGCTTGGTCCTTGGAAGAAAAGCTATGACAAACCTAGACATCATATTAAAAAGCAGAGATAGCACTTTGCCAACAAAGGTCTTTATAGTCAAAGCTATGGTTTTTTCTGGTGGTCTTGTATGGATGTGAGAGTTGGACCATAAAGAAGGCTTAGTACTAAAGAATTGATGCTTTCAAATTGTGGTGCTGGAGAAGACTCTTGAAAGTCCCTTGGACAAGAAGGAGATCAAACCAATCAATCCTAAAGGAAATCAACCCTGAATATTCATTGGAAGAACTGATTATGAAACTGAAGCTCTAATACTTTACCCACTTTATGTGAAGAGCCATTTCATTGGAGAAGACACTGATATTGGGAAAGATTGAGGGCAAGAGGAAAAGGGGGCAACAGAAGATGAGATGTTTGAATGGCATCACCGACTCAATGGACATGAGTTTGAGTAAGTTCTGGGAGATAGTGAAGGACTAAGAAGCCTGACATGCTGCAGTCCACGGGGGCCCAAAGAGCCAGACGGTATTTAGCAGCTGAAGAACAGCAACAGCAACATGGTATTTCCATTCCCTGTGAAGGGGTATACTGTTATCTGAAAGTGTACTTGAGTTAGTTGTAAAAATATATTGACAAAAGTAAGACAACCAGTTTAAAAAAGTTAAAAAGGAATTATATTTGATATGTTAAGAAAGTAGAAACTACAGAATCATATCAAATGCTCAGTTAAAACCATAAATGGTGAAAAGAATGGAAGACAAAAATAGAACAAAGGTCAAAAGCAGCAGATAAAAAAACAGTAACAGATATGATAGCTATTAATCTAACTATATGAGCTACCTTGAACATCAATACACTAAATATAACAATTAAAATACAGAAATTGCCAGAGTAGATGTAAAAACAAGAGGGAACATGTTCCATCTAAAAGAAACCCACTGCAAAAATAAATGCACACATGGATTAATATTAAAAGAACAGTGGAAATTATATTATGTCAACACCTAACAAAAGAAAACTATGTTAGCTACCTTAAATTCAGATAGTCCAGAGTTCAACGCAAGGAAAACTATCAGGAATAATGAGAGGTATGACATAGTAGAAATGGGTCAATTCTCCAAGAAGACACAACAATCCTTAATGTGTATTAATCTAATAAAAACATAAAAATATGTGAGGATAAACAACAAAATTCTGTAAAGCAATTATCCTTCAATAAAAAATATAAATTAAAAATTTAAAAAATGTGAGCCAAAACTAATAGAATTATAATAAGAAGTAGATGGATTCACTATTATACTTGGAGACTTTAACCCTCCACTACCAGAAATAGGCAAATACTGCAGGGAGAAAATAAGTAAAGACTTAGCTGAACTTGATAGAACCACCAAGCAACTGGATAAATTCAACATCTGTGAACAACTTCATTTAATGACAACAGAATAAACATACTTTCATAGTCATATAGAACATAGACAGAGAACAAGACAGAGCATATTGTATGTCATAAAACTCAGTTTCAAACATTTAAAAGAATAGAAATTAAATGAACAAAGGTACTGCAAGGAAGAAAATTAGTCTTTTCAACAAATGGTGATGAAACAACTGAACATCATGCAAAACTAAATCTTGACACAGACCTTAACCCTTCATAAAAATTAAATCAAAATGGATCAGAGATCTACATGTAAAATACAAAAATATAAAATTCCTAAAAGATAACAGGAGAGAACTTAGATAACAATGTATTTGGTAAAAATTTTTACATATAGTTGTTCCTTTGTATCCCTGGGGGATTGGTTCCAGGACTCCGTATGAACATTCCCATGAATGCTCAAGTCCCTGAGAGTTGGCTCTCTGCATTCACAGGTTCTGCATCTGAGGATATGGAGGGTACACTGTACAACACCAATGAATTATCCATGAAAAAAATAGTTGATAAAATG
This sequence comes from Cervus elaphus, assembly GCF_910594005.1. Taxonomy (NCBI): domain Eukaryota; kingdom Metazoa; phylum Chordata; class Mammalia; order Artiodactyla; family Cervidae; genus Cervus; species Cervus elaphus. The sequence goes on from NC_057848.1 coordinate 93,186,694, forward strand.
GCATTCACTAGATAGAAAAAGTTCAGAAAATTTCCACTAAAATCAGTTAAGAGAATGAACAGATAGACTACAGGCTAGAAAATACCTGGAAAAGCATAGCTGATAAAGAATCATTATCTAAAACATAAAAAGGCCCTTAAAATTCAACAATAAGACAATGAACAACTCTGGTAAAAAAAAAAAAAAAACAATGAAAATATTTTAGCAGACACCTAATCAAAGAAAATATGAAGATGGAAAACAAGCATGTGACAAGATATTCCACATCAAATGTTATTAGGGAAATGCAAATTAAGACAACAATATTACCACTACACACCTGTCAGAATAGCCAAAACCTGGAACACTAACAATACCAAATGCTGATGAGGATTTTGAGCAACTAGATCTCTCAGTCACTGCTGATGGGTAAACAAAATGGTATAGGCACTTTGGAAAAGAGTTTGGCAGTTTCTTATGAAATTAAGCATACTCTTACCATGCAATCCAGTTATCATGCACTTTGGTATTTACTCAAAGGAGCTGAAAACTTATTCCCACAGAAAAACCTCCAGGATATTTATAGCAGCTTAATTCATAACTGTGAAAACTTGAAACAACTAATATGTCCTTCAGTAGATAAGTAGATAAATAGACATTGGTGATCCAGACAATAAAATACTGTTTAGAGCTTAAAGGAATGAGCTACTATACCCAAAATAACTTGAAGAAACCTTAAATGTATATTAATAAGTGAAATAAGCTATTTTAAAAGGCCATATACTGTATGATTCCAACTATATGATATCTCTGAAAAGACAAAATTAGAGAGTGTAAAAATGTCTGTGGTTATCAATGTGTAAAGAAGATGAATGAATAGGCATATCATAGAGTTTATTAGGACAGTTAAAATGCTTTGTATGATGCTTTCATGATGGATACATATCATTATACATTTGCTAAAATTCATAGAACATGCAATGCTCAGAGTATACTCTAATATAAACTATGAACTTTGGATGACAATGGTGTGTCAGTGTAAGTTCATCCTCCTGGTAGAGGATGTTGACAGTGGGGAAGTCTCTCCATGTGTGGAAGTAGACACTATATAGGAAGTCTCTGTATCTTCTCCTCAATTTTTTGTAAATCTAAAACTGCTCTAAAAATATAAAGTTTATTTAAAATAAAAATTTATAGAACATTTTCCTAAACAGTTGTTGAACACTTACCATGTGCCCATAGTACCCACTCCAGTAATCTTAGGCTTCCCTCATGGCTCATGTGGTATAGAATCCACCTGCAATGTAGGAGACCTGGGTTCAATCCCTGAGTTGGGAAGATCCCCTGAAGAAAGGAATGGCTACCCACTCCAGTATTCTGGCCTGGAGAATTCCATGGACTCTATAGTCCACGGGGTCACAAAGAGTCAGACACGACTGAGAAAATTTCATTTTCACTACCATATGCCAAAGATATTTCTCAGGACTGATTCCACTTTTTAAGGACTGGATGAAGTATCTGTGCTCTCAAATAACATCAACATAATATGAGGAAAGTACTGATAGGTTTTCATACAAAGGTATGAAAATTTTGGGAAATGTTTTCTGTGCTTTTAACATGAGCCTAGAAGCACATTTAGAGTTGGAGGAAGGTAAGGAGTTATAATCCTTACCTTATCTTCTGCAAATGGAACCTAAGTTACAAAAAAGAAAACAACTCTAAAACACATCAGTGAACCTTAATAAGGGAGACTATCAAGATGGTGGAGGAGTAAGACAAGGAAATCACCTTTTTCCCCACAAATACATAAAAAATACACCTGCATGTGAAACAACTCTTACAGAACACCTACTGAATCCTGGAAGAAGACCCCAGACTTCCAAAAAGACAAGCTAAGCTCCACAGAATGAGGTAGAGCAAGAGATATGAGGGGAAAAAGAGACAAAAGATTTGGGCAGGGGACTTGTGCCTTGGGGAGGAAGCTGTGAAAGAAGGAAAATTTCCACACACTCGGAAACTCCCTTATGGTTGGGAACAAGGGGCAGTTTCAGCATCTCAAAGGGGAATGCAGCAACAGATGCTTGGAAGGCAAAACAAATAATTCACCACAGAGATCATTGCTGACCAGCACTTCCCAGTCGGGAAACATCTTGCACACCCGCAATAGCGAGAGGGGGTTGGGTGCTGAGGCTCAGGCTTCAGGGGTCAGAAGGGAGAGGAGAGAGGACCGAGGAGAGGAGAGGTCCCAGGGAGAGGACCAAGGTTGACTGCTGTGAAGATACTCTGAGGGGCTGGTACAACATAGCTGAGGGAGTCCAGGAAAAATCCTAGGCTTCTCAGAGAGGAAAGAGATCATTGCTGCAGGGGCCCTCTAACTCCCCACACTCGCAGATTCCAGGAACCCAGCTCTGAGAATGCCATAGGTGGGATGAGCAACAGCTGTGAGCTGTCCAACCACAGAGGTAGATCTGCCTGGCCACCACCAAGCCAGCACGAGCACCAGAGGTGGAACTAGACATGACTGTGGTTTACAATCCCAGAAGGAGAATACAAGCTGACTGGTCACTGCCAAAGCCGGGGTGAGTGCTTAAGGCAGGAGACAAAACCCCGCTACCGCGGTCCTGATCCCAGAGGTAGCAGCTACCACTAAGCCATGAGCAGGCAAAGGTTACTGCCCACACCTTCCTATGAGCCTATGAAACTTGGCTCTGCTGAGGGACACACAACCCTGGTCAATCCCCCTAGGAGAGCGCATGGCCTACCTCAAACCGTAGCAACTTCTTGCAGGCCTCAGCCACAGCAGGAGATCCCTGCACACGTCTGTTGTGGCTTCCATACCCTTCCCTCTCCCCAGCGCAACTGAGCAAGTGAGCCCTAATAAGTTGCTACCTTTGCCTCCTCTGGTCTGGGTGGGGAACAGACTCTGGAGGGTGGCCTACAAGCAGTAGTGGGCCCAAAACCAAAGCAGAGCATCAGGGGCTGTGTGAGCAAGGAAGGGGAAGGAATTCACTCCTGAAGTTGCAAGTGCAGCAGGTTAATACCTGCAGTTAGCCTAAGACTGTGGACTTTGGAGGCAATTGTGGACTTTGGGCACAAGTACAAGCTGAAACAAGACCAGATCTGAGTCTAAGCTGACCCCACAGTGCTCACAGTAGGTCCAGAGATCTTCCTAGAAATGTTGGAGGACTTTCTGAGTAGATAGTTTGGCTGGTGCTCACTGTGTGGAGAGGACAATAGCAGAATCAGGATGACAATCTTCTTACTAGCATTCTCTCATATAAATTTTTTTTCTCTAATTTTTTGGTTTGTTTTCTTTTTTGTATTGGTCTAATGTTCTTTACTATTGCTTAAGTTTTTATTTTAACTTAAGTTTTCTTTTTTAAAACATTTTATTTTAAAATAAATTTATTTGATGTCTTTCCTATTTTTTACAGTAATATTTAGTTATAATACACTTTTCCATGTTTTTGATTTTATATTTTTGCTAGTCTAGCTTTTAGTATTCATTTTCATTTATGGGTTTGTTTGTTGGCTTGATTACTTTTTTCTTTCATGCATTTATTCTTTTTTTCCCTCTTTTTCATTCTTCTTTATTTTTTGTAAATGTGAGTTTCTTTGGTGTTCTTGGCTGTTGAATGTCACCTTCACCATTTGTCTTGGGCTTGTATCTTTTGTGATGTGTGCCTTGTGGAGTCTTGGTGCTACAGTAAAAGGTCAGGTCTGAACCACTGGGGTAGGAGACCTGAGGCCAGGACTTTAGACTACCAGAGAGCTCCCAACCTCATGGAATATTAATTAGTGAGAGCTCTCTGAAAGACCTCTATCTCAACACTTAAGACCAGGCACCACTCAAAGGCCAGCAAGCTACAGTGCTGGGCACCTCATGTCAAATCTTCAGCAAAACAGGAACACAACCCTATCCATTAGCAGAAAGTATCCCTTAAAGTCATTCCAAGCCCATAGACATCACAAAAGTAGACACACTACTTGACATGGCACTGGCCCTCAGAGAGAAATAATCCAGCTGTATCCATCAATGCAGGTACAAGTCCCCCCACCCTCGACCCCAGTCAGGAAAACTTCACAAGGCACTGATCCAACTCCACAAATAAAATGAAATACAACCTTGCAGCCATCAGAAAAGAGACCGCAAACAAAGTAAATTAAACAAAATGAAAAGACAGAGAAACATGCAGAAGATGAAGGAATATGATAAAAACGCACAAGACCAAGCAAATGAAGAGGAAGTAGGCAGTATACTTGAAAAAGATGATCCAAAATCTTTGAAATAAAGTGGAGGCAGAGATAAATAAAATGGAGGCACAAAAAAAAAAAAAATGGAGGCACAGATTGAGAAGATAGAAGAAATCTTTAACAAGGACATAGAAGAAATAAAGAATAGACAATCAGTAATACTACACAATTACTGAGACAAAATATATACTAGCAGGAAACAATAGCAGAATAACTGAGGCAGAAGAACAGATAAGTGAGCTGGAAGATGGAATGTTGAAAATAACTGAAGCAGAGCAGAATAAAGAAAAATGAATGAAAAGAAATAAGGACAGTCTCAGAGACCTCTGGGACAACATTAAGTGCACCAACATTCAAATTATAGAAGTCCCAGAATAAAAAGAGAAAAGGAAAGGTTATGAGTAAATATTTGAGGAGATTATAGTAGGAAACTTCCTTAAGATGGGAAAGAAAATAGCCACCAAGTCCAGGAAGCCCAGAGAATCCTATTCAGCATAAGCCCAAGGAGAAATATGCCAAGACACATATTAATCAAACTAATGAAAACTAAACAGAAAGAAAGTATATTAAAAGTAGTAAGGGGAAAGAAAAAAATGACATATAAGGGGATCCCCATAAGGCTAACAGCTGATTGTTCAACAGAAAGTCTGTAGCACAGAGGTAGTAGCAGGATATACTTGAAGTGATAGAAGGAAAAAAGCCTACAACTAAGATGAGTCTACTGAACCAGGAACTCATTCAGATTCAAAGGATTCAAAATCAAAATCAAAAAAAAGTTTCAAAATCAAATGCTTTACAGATCAGCAAAAGTTAAGAGATTCAGCACCACCAAAACAGCTTTACAACAGATGCTAAAGGAATTTATATAGACAGGAAACACACACACACACACACACACACACACACACACACACACACACAAACTACATAAACAAACCCAAAATAGCAAAGTAAATGATAATAGGATCATGTGTGTTTGCATAGTCACTTCAGTTGTGTCCAACTCTTTGTGACCCTATGAGCTATAGTCTGCCAAGCTCCTCTGTCCATGGGATTCTCCAGGCAAGAAAACTGCAGTAGGTTGTTGTGCCCTCCCCCGTGGGATCTTCCCAAACCAGAGATTGAACCTGCATCGCTTTATGTCTCCTGCATTGCCAGGCAGGTTCTTTACCACTAGCACCACCTGGGAATCCCAATATGATTATACACATCAATAATTACCTTAAATGTAAATGGATTAAATAGTATAGCCAAAGGACACAGATTAGCTGAATGGATGCAAAAACAAGAACCATATATATGCTGTCTATAAGAGACTCATTTCAGACCTAGAGGTAGATATAGACTGAAAGTGAGGGGCAGGTAAAAGACAGTACACGCAAATGGAAATCAGAAGAAAGTAGGAGTAGCAATACTGTATCTGATAAAATAGACTTTAACATAAAGACCATTATAAGAGAAAAGGAAGGAAACTAATTAATGATCAAGGGATCAATCCAAGAAGAAGAAATAGCAATTATAAATAGAAATGCACCCAACATAGGAGCACCTCAATACATAAGGTACATACACACATGCTGACAACTATTAAAAGGGAAATCAACAGTAACACAATAACAGTGGGGTACTTTAACAGCCCACTCACTTCAATGGTCAGATGATCCAGACAGAAAATTAATAAGGAAAAAAGCTTTAAACAGTATATTGGACTACTGCTGCTGCTGCTGCTAAGTCGCTTCAGTCGTGTCTGACTCTGTGCGACCCCATAGATGGCAGCCCACCAGGCTCCCCCGTCCCTGGGATTCTCCAGGCAAGAACACTGGAGTGGGTTGCCATTTAGAGATCTATTTGATATGTAAGGGCATTTTATCCAATAACACTAGTTTTCAATTTTTCACAAGTGCACATGAAACATCCTCCAGGATAGAACACATCTTGAATCACAAATCAAGCTTTGGTAAATTTTTAAAAACTGAAATCATATCAAGCATCTTTTCTGACCACAACACTATAAGATTAGATACCAAATACAGGGAATAAAACTATAAAAACTGCAAATACATAGAGGCTAAACTATATGCTTTTATTTGACCAAGAGGTAACTGAAGACATCAAAGAAGAAATTAAAAAAATGACAATGAAAACACAACAACTCAAAAACTACAGGTTGCAGTAAAAGCAGTGTTAAGAGGGATTTTTATAGCAACACAGGTCTACCCCAAGAAATAATACACACATCAAATCAGCAACCTAACCTTATGCATAAAGCAACTGGAAAAAGTACAAAAATCCCCAAAGATAGTAATAAGAAAGAAAGAGCAGAGCAGAAATAAGTGAAAAAGAAAGGAGACAATATCAAAGATCAACAAAACTAAAAGTTGGTTCTTGGAGAAGATAAACAGAATTAACAAACCATTAACCAGACTCATCAAGAAAAACAGGGAGAAGACAAGTCAGTAAAATTGGAAATGAAAAAGAAGTCACAACAGACACCACAGAAATACAAAGGATCATAAGAGATTACTATGATCAATATGCTGCATTTTCTATTTCCTCTTGGTTTAGACTTGGAAGATTGTTCTTCTCTAAGAACTTTTCCATTTCTTTCAGGTTGTCATTTTTTTTTTTCCAAGAATATATAATGGAAAAAAGTCAGTCTCTTCAAAAATTAGTGCTGGGAAAACTTGATGGCTGCATGTACAAGAATGAAACTAGAATATTTTCTAACACCATATACAAAAATAAACTCAAAAGGGACTAAAAACTTAAATGTAAGGCCAGAAACTATAAAGCTCTTAGAGGAAAACATAGGCATTACACTCTTCGGTATAAATCAGAGCAAGATTCTTTCCGACCCACCTCCTAGAGTAATGAATATAAAAACAAAACAAAAAAAAATGGGCCCTAATTAAACTCCAAAGCTTTTGTACAACAAAGGAAAAATGAACAAGATTAAGAAAACAACCCTAAGAATGAGAGAAAATAATTGCAAATGAAACATCAGACCCATGATTAATTTACAAAATATGTGAGAAGCTCATACAGCTCAATATCAGAAAAAAAGTCCAATCAAAAAATGAGCAGAAGACCTAAGCAGACATTTCTCCAAAGATGACCGACAGATGATCAATAAACTTAAGGAACAATGCTCAACATTGCTCATTATTAGAAAAAAGCAAATCAAAACTATAATGAGGTATCACTTCATACCAATCAGAAAGGCCATCATCAAAAAATCTATGAACAATAAATTCTGCAGAGGATGTGGAGAAAAGGGAACCCTCCTACCCTGTTGGTGGGAATATAAATGGATATAGCCATTATGGAGAAGAGTATGGATATTTCTTTAAAAAAATCTAGGAATAAATATACCATATGACACAGCAAGCTTACTGCTGGGCATATACCCTGAGAAAGCCACAATTCTAAAAGACACATGTGCTCCAATATTCATTGAGCACTATTTACAATAACCAGGATATGGAAGCAATCAAGATTTCCACTGACAGATGAATGGATATAAGAATGTGTGGTACATATATATGATGGAATGCTACTCATCCATAAAAAACAAATTTCAGTCAGTTTTATGAAATGTGTGAACCTACATCCTGTTGTACAGAGTAGAGTAAGTCAGAAAGAGAATAACAAATATATAATAATGCATGTATACAGAATATTGAAAAAAGGTATTGAACCTATTTGCAGGGAAAGAATGGAGATGTAGATGTAAAGAATGGACTGGTGGACACAGTGAGGGATTGAGAGGGTGGGATGCATGGATAAATTAGCATTGACATACATACACTATCATATGTAAAAGAGAAAGCTGGTAAGAAGTTGTTATATTACAGGGAGCCCAGCCTGGTGCCCTGTGATGACCTAGACAGGTGGGACTGAGGAGGAGAGGGAAGCTCAAGACAGAGGATTTTTGTATAGTTACACCTGCTTCACAATATTGTAAAGTAACATCTTCCAAATAAAAAATAAATTTAAAAGAAGAAATTAAATAGGCATTTAATAAAAAGAAATTCAATGTTAAAAAAAATCAAAAATTAAATATAAATTTAAAAGAATACATTAGTGAAAGGAAAAAATGCATGCCTGCTTAGTCTCTCAGTCTTATCTGACTCTTTGTGGCTTCCGGGACTGTAACCCACCAGGCTCCTCTTCATAGGATTTCCCAGGCATGAATCCTGGAGTGGATGGCTATTTCCTCCTCCAGGGGATCTTCCTGACCCAGGGACCAAACCTGCGTCTCTTGTGTCTCTTGCATTAGCATGTAGATTCTTTATCCTTGAGCCACCTGGGAAGCCAAAAGGAGAAATAGTTCCCACTAAATAAATAAATAAAACACATTGATGAATGCCCAATGAATTTCTCACTTGAGCTTATTGTAGCTTTACTTTTTTTTTAAACCCTACTAACTATAAAACTACCACACTCTATTTTTACTATGGGGGAAAAAATCATTATTTAAAGGAATGGCAAAAAATTCATAAAAAGCAAACGCTAAACTGATTTTGAAAGAAAACAAATACATATAAGTTCCAAGTCCGTTTTCATTAAGGTTGTATGTCCATCATAAAGCCACAACTCTACTTTTGATTATTGCTTTTAGGATACTTTACATTTACTGAACATTTTAAGATATAACTTTTGTCATGGTAGTTCTACTTACTTATCCTAATTTTTCATTATTTAAAAAATGTCACGTTTAAATGAAATATGGCTCTCAGGAAAGTATTAAATTACATGACATCAAAGTTGGTGATATTCACTCACTATAAGTATGATTTTATTGTGAAAACCAGTAAACTAATAGTTAAATCAAATTAATGACATGGGATAAAATATGAAATTATAGTGTAAGCTGCTTTCTTTTGAATTTGAAAATTAAATATCTTGACAATGTAATTAGCCTCCAATTAAAATGAATAAATTTATATAAAAATAAAGTATAGAGGTGGAGTGGGAGTGAAGAAGTAAACATATTATCTTATTTATGGACAAGTATGAAAGCATTTTAATCATCAAGATAAGCGGGTAAGAATATTCCTACCTCTAGTGACAAAAGTTTACAGAAAGTTAAGATTATACAAAATATAGTACCATATTATTTAAGCTTAGTTTCTTTAAAAGTTCTATTTAATGGAAAATAGTTCAAAATATCAGGAACTCAAAAAAAAAAAAAACTTGTGGGGCCTTCACTATGGAAAGTTAGTATAAAAATTGAGTTAACTTATAGACACCAGGTGATGTTGGATAATTGATTGGGAGTTATTTAAAAGTAACATACAGTAATAGTAGGACCTTAGTAGATTTTCTGACACAGTTGTTTAGATTCTGTTTAAATGAGAGTTTAAATTAAAACTTGAGTGCATTCTTTAAAACAATGAGTCTTAACCAAGATTTAGAAGGTGATTTGACATATCAAAATGATGTGGAGTAATATTTTGAACTCTACTGCTCTTAGAGACTGTTCTTTATTAAAGGATTGATTAGTGTCGGTTACTACTTCCACCCACTCTCACACATTCTAATTTTTTTAGATAATTGCTAATCTAAAGAACCATCCAACTAATTTTAAAAAATAAAATAAAATAAAAAATTAAAAAAAAAGAACCATTACTTATTGCAGTATATTATGTCCTTCAGGTATGTTGGGGCAGAAAGAAAGTTGAGAATTACTGTACCTGTGTTTGACATTGCACCATTTAGAAATGAAGGATATCAACTTTCAATTTCTTAAAGGGGCATAGTCATGAAAGAAAATGTGATTAAAATAGATTAAATATCAAGATTTAAGAATCAAGTATGTTTATATGCAGAGTACATCGTGAGAAACACTAGGCTGGAAGAAGCACAAGCTGGAATCAAGATTGCTGGGAGAAATATCAATAACCTCAGATATGCAGATGACACCACCCTTACGGCAGAGAGTGAAGAGGAACTAAAAAGCCTCTTGATGAAAGTGAAAGAGGAGAGTGAAAAGTTGGCTGAAAGCTTAACATTCAGAAAACTAAGATCATGGCATCTGATCCCATCACCTCATGGGAAATAGATGGGGAGACAGTGGAAAGAGTGTCAGACTTTATTTTTTTGGGCTCCAAAATCACTGCAAATGGTGACTGCAGGCATGAAATTAAAAGACACTTACTCCTTGGAAGGAAAGTTGTAACCAACCTAGATAGCATATTAAAAAGCAGAGACATTACTTTGCCAAAAAAGGTCCATCTGGTCAAGGCTATGGTTTTTCCAGTGGCCATGTATGGATATGAGAGTTGGACTGTGAAGAAAGCTGAGCACTGAAAAATTGATGCTTTTGAACTGTGGTGTTGGAGAAGACTCTTGAGAGTCCCTTGGATTGGAAAGAGATCCAACCAGTCCATCCTAAAGGAGATCAGTCCTTGGTGTTCTTTGGAAGGACTGATGCTGAAGCTGAAACTCCAGTACTTTGGCCACCTCATGCGAAGAGTTGACTCATTGGAAAAGACCCTGATGCTGGGAGGGATTGGGGACAGGAGGAGAAGGGGGCAACAGAGGATGAGATGGCTGGATGGCATCACTGACCTGATGGGCATGAGTTTGAGTAAACTCCAGGAGTTGGTGATGGACAGGGAGGCCTGGCGTGCTGCGATTCATGGGGTCGCAAAGAGTCGGACACGACTGAGCGACTGAACTGACTGACTGGTGTTTATATGTAAATGCTTATTTATGCATCCTTAATTATCAGCATATATTTATTTCAATTACATATTAAACTAATTTGAACTTATAAGGAAATTACTTCAAATTTTTCTTCTTCTTTAAGTCATATGCTCAAGTTACACTGTGAGGGAATAAACAACAGCAAATTTTCTTTGGGCATATAGGAAGCACTTACTAAAAAAAAAAAAAAAAAAAACTCTATTAAACAATTTTTTCCATAGTAAAATTCTTAGAATAAGCATCAAAATTGGTGTATGTTACTTATAGAAGTAGTCATGAAGTGTTTAAGTCTGAATATTTCCCTATAAAAATATTCCCCTAGCTACATTATTTCCTGCTGCATTTGGAATTGTTGCCCTTTTTGCCCTTTTGATTTTTTTTCCACATTTTTCTTTTAGTCCAGATAAATAAAAAAAAAAACGAATCCAAGACAATTTGCGCATGACTATGGATCAAACTCTGTCTCATAATTAACTTGTACATTACCACTCATTGGAGTAAGTTCATCAAGAAAAACATTTGTCCTAAGATATTATTATATTATTATTAGAACAAATCTTTCAAATACTAAGGGTGTAAACAAATATTGTAGTTGGGGGGATGGTAAAGAGATGAACAATCAATGCTTAAGTGAAAAATAAAGTTGCTAGAGTAGTTTCCATTGTTTTCTGGAACATGTGTTAGAAGTCTTAAGAGAAGCTACTACTGAGAATAGAACATGGAAGAGATTTTCATGTTAATCACTCCCTCTTCCTCTTGTTTCAAATCTGAAGTGATCACTTTCTCAGTTGCACCCGATGCTGTGGAAGTTGTTGTTGTTTTTTAAGAAGCATAGATATGGGTTGCAGGATGGAGGAAAGGAAGGAGGCAAAATGTATCAGGGATAATATATGAGAAAGCAAAAACAGAAGGATATTGACTGAAACACAAGGCTAAAAGGGAAATAAAGGTGTCCTAACTATAAGCTAATAAATGACTTAGCATACAACTTGTATCCTGATTTAGACATTCTTTAATTGTCAATTTTTGCATATTAGGCTGCACTTAATATACATTTATGTATGACTGTGATGAATGTTCAAACTCTGAAGCAGTTTTTATATGCAGTAAAAGATTTCAAATCAGAGGAACATCACATTCTATTTCTAAGATATTTTGGTTAAAGTTACACTTTTATAGAATTTGATACTTTAAACTTTTAATATAGAGTAGCATTCAAGATTTTGGGCTCTGAACTCAAACACTGAGATTTAATGCTGCACTGAGATTTAATTCTGATGTTATTGCTTATCACATGGATGGCCTAGGGCAAGTTACATAGCAGCCCCCCTGTCTTGAAACTGTAAAATGGTGATAATAATAGGTTTCTTTTAAGTTTTGGGAAGAGGAATGAGAAAGTACACATCAAGTTCTAAGAATAGTGTTTGCCCCTAAAGTTATACATATACAGAAATTAGAGTTTTAAGAATTCTTTGTACATCAGCTTCTAATATTTTCTTTGTGCTCACATTTTACAGTCAACCACATCATAGACAGTAAATACAAGTTCAACTGAATAGAAATTATCATTGAGCATTTTGCAAAGTATCCATTCATAGATGAGTTTAGAACTTGTTAGGCTTCAGGTGAAAGTCATGTATAATTTTTATAAAAGCATATAGTTTGTATTTATTTGGCTAACCAGATTCAAATTTCATTATCTTTTCACATTTTCTCCTACTTACAATTTTTTTTTGTCACTGATGCTACATTTTAATTATATTACATACTAAAACTATAAGTTTTATGTACTTCTAAATGACTGCATCAACTACTCCAGTTAACTTGCTGATCTCTGATGATTGGATTAAACAAATACTGCTACAAAACCTTGAAGGCATCAGGGATGCTGTTGAGTTCTTATTGTTTTAATATACTTGTGGTTCGCACATTCAAAAGTGTTCAACAGGAGATCATTGTTTTTGTAAGGAAGTAATGATGGGCATATTATATATTTTGAATAGTCCATAATGTTTTATTAATTTCCAAATACTCTCTAGTTCAACAAATTCTGTAGATGAGATACCTTGTATCTGTAGCTACAACAGGGTAACAGCAATTTCTTAAGAAATGGTGTTTGACAGAAAACAATGAAATTCTGTAAAATAATTATCCTTCAATTAAAAATACATAAATTTTTTAAAAATTAAAGAAATATCCTAGATTCCTAGAAAGTGATTACCCAAAAGAAAACAAACAAGAAAAACATGAAATTTTTAAAGTTTAATAAGATTTCTGTACAGTCATTATTTAACAAATATGAGTATGCTTTTCAGCTTATTTTATATCAGTAATTTATTGTACAACAATTTTCAGACATGTATTAAACAAAGTTTAGCTTTACTTTAGTAAATACTTTCCTTCCACTATTTCTAATCTGCCTTACTGAAAGAGACACAGAAATTTATTTCAGATAAGGTCAATATTATATAATAAACTTGGGATAACAATAAATGCTTGTTCAGCAATTGTTATAGTATCAATAATATTTTTGCAAAAAATTTACATATCTGGTTATAAACTGAAACCCTATTGATTTACAAACTTAAATATTGCCTTCATTTATTTTAAAGGTGATAACAAAATGATAGAAAATATATCCTATTAATTCATTGACTCCAGGTTAGATACCATATGTCTGTCAAATTATCTAGCCAAAAGGCTAAATTAAGAAGCGACAAATTGAAGCCACTTAAAGATTTGATCACATAATCACAAAGTTTTAGAGTTGAAAGGATATATATATATATATATATATATACACACACACACACATATACATACACACACACACACACACACACACACACACTATGAGCATAGAATCAGTAATCAATCTTTTATAAGCACAACATGAATTCCTAGTGATACATCCATTATGGTCACTTTTTTTTTTTTTTTTTTATGGTCACTTTTTATTGTCATACTAAAATAAGCTCAAACAAAATGAAATATTATTCTAAGGGGACTAAGATCTGGGGCCAACATGATAGATAAACTATTGACAGTGAAGTGAAAGTGACTCAATCGTGTCTGACTTTTTGTGACCCCATGGACTATACAGTTCATGGAATTCTCCAGGCCAGAATACTAGAGTGGGTAGCCTTTCCCTTCTTCAGGGGATCTTCCCAATCCAAGATCAATACCCAGGTCTCCTACATGGCAGGCAGATTCTTTACCAGTTGAACCACAAGAGAAGCCCCAAAATATTGAAAAGTAAAGTGAAAAAAAGCTATTTAATATGAGAATCCAGTCTTCATGTATGCAAAATGCATACAATTTATAGTGCTTTATGCTTTAAAAAAAACTCAAAATTTTGAATATACTAGTAACATTACTATCCAAACTGTGGGTGGTGACTGTAGCCATGAACTTAAAAGATGCTTGCTCCTTGAAAGGAAATCTGTGACAAACCTAGACAGTGTATTAAAGAGCAGAGACATCAGCTTGCTGACAAAGGTCCATATAGTCAAAGCTATGCTTTTTCCAGTAGTCATGTTCAGATGTGAGAGTTGGTCCGTAAAGAAGGCTGAGTGCTGAAGAACTGATGCTATGGAACTGTGGTACTGGAGAAGACTCTTGAGAGTCCCTTGAACAGCAAAGAGATCAAATCAGTCAATCCTGAAGGAAATCAACTCTGAATACTCATTGGAAGGACTGATACTGAAGCTGAAGCTCTAATACTTTGGTGTTCTAATGTGAAGAACCATCTTACTGGAAAAGAGCCTGAAAGGTTGAAGGCAAAAGGAGAAGAGGATAGCAGAGAATGAGATGGTTAGATAGCATCACTGACTAATGGACTTGGATTTGAGCAAACTCTGGGAGATGGTTATGTTCAGGGGAGCCTGGTGTGTTGCAGTCCATGGAGTTGCAAAGATTTGAACATAATTTAGCAACTGAACACCAATAGCAATGACAACAAATCAGTAAGATTTTAATAGACTAGCATGGTGAAATTACTATGACAATATTAAATTTAACATCTATCATTTGGGTATAAAATCCCCAAACTTAAAATACAATATGGGAGATAAAGCTTATTAGTGAAATACAGAAGAGTTTGGTTATCTGCAAGTTTAACCTGCTTAAAATTGTATATAGACAATGAGGGAGGCACATGCATACATAAGTTTATAAATCTGATCATGTCAAATATGCTTGTCTTTTGCTAAAAATTTTATTTTTACTTTAGATTTGAAAGATTTGTTAACAAAAGAAACCACTTGTCTCACACAAGAAAAGTGTTGTTATTTAATAGAAGATTATTTATTTTAATTTTAGTATACAGTTATTAAAATAAGAGAAGCAATAGAGAAAATAACAGCACATACATACATCCAGACTTGGACAGTGCTGGGAAGTCCCTTTTTGAAAGCAATCTGGAGTCCCAAATGGGGAAACATCCTGGGTGATGCATCCACCCTATGGGTGAGATTTCAAATTGCAGTTTTAGGGGCTCATGTTTATAATCCCAGGCTGCAAACTAATATCATCATCAGTTTGTGTATAAAAATGCAGCTCTGGTTTTACAATGCTGTTTGTTTCATCTTGTGCGTCACCAGATTTTCTGAACTCTGGGGGACTGGCCAGGCTTCCAGGGACTAAAGAAAATTCCAAAAGCCTCACTTCTCATCTAAAGTGCCACTTGACTTTCTGGTAACAATCAGTGCTTTTGTGGGCAGGCATGTAATCCAGACAATGTCCAGGCAGGTCAGAAACATGTCAGAGGCCTACTCGGCTGCCTCTGAAGCCTGAACAAGACTTCCTCCACTAAAATTTCCCCAACAGCTTGAAATATTTGAATTACTTTTAAAGCATTACTTCAATTTTTAAATCTAGAACTCCTTCACTATTATTCTGGAAATGCTTATCCATTGTGTTTCAGAAGTATTTCAAGGTGAGGTGCTATTCACAATAATCCAGTCCCTTGATCACAAGGCCAGAACTAGGACAAATTCCCTTCACAAAATTTCTGCAGTAGGGCTTGGAAAGAGAGATCATTTTCTCTCTGATCATAAAGCAGAGAAGATAGGAGGTAATGATTCCATCTATAATCTTCCTCTATATGGTAATCACTGGGTGATAGTAGCTCACAGGTTGTTGGGGACAGTTTCAGTTCATTCCAGTTTTCACCCTGTAGGTATTAACAGCATTCCTTTCTTTTTAATCTCCAAAATGTTCCAGTGTGGACCATAAATTATAGGATCACCCAGACCTTATAAAAAACTTGTCTGAGGAGGAATCCCTGAATCATAGAGCAGGGAAAAATGAAAGAATGAGACAGTGAGAGACTGAGGGAGAAAGGTAAGGGTGAACGGATAAAGGGAGGGAAAGGGAGAAAAAAGAGAGAGATCCTTGTTGCACTCTCCCCCTACACAGTTTGTTATTTATTAGTGAGTTTTACTTCATTAGCCACTTCTGAATATTCATATTTGCTTATGAAAAAGAATCCTGATTAACATACTTTTCTATAGTTTTTAAAAAAGATTAATTAAAAGTCCTTCCTTTATCAAATGCTGTCTTTGATAACCCTTTCCTGTAGGCATTATCTAACTATCCATTCATTCATCTATCTATTCCTCCATTCAATAAATATTTATTGAATATCTTCTATATTTTAACTGGACTAGATAATAGCAATACAGAAGTAAAAAGACATGGGAGCTTTTTCATGGAATTTATAATCTAAGCAGAAAACAGAAAATTAGCAAATAATTTAAATATTTTAAAAGAGTTATAGGAATGTATTGGAGGGCATATAGTATTTCTCGCAAAATTTTTACAAGATCACATTGCTCTAGTCACACAGAACTATTCAAATTTTCCTAAATCAGGTGATTTTCCCTCATCTTCTTCAGCTAAATAATTCATAATTTTTCTTCAAAATAAAGGTCAGGCATCACCTCTTCTGGAAAGGCTAACATGTCTTTATCTTCTCGTTTGTTTTAATTGCCCCATTTATATATTCTCTGATATTACCTATATTAAAAGACACTGCATGACAAAATTTTTAAAAAGCTGACTTTTGTTTCTCACTGTCTTACTTTTCTTCTTGGCCCTGATATGCATTTCTTACACTATGGTTTAGCTTTCCCTTTTTTAGAACTTTATATAAATGAGGTAATATTCATTTTATTTTATTTTTGTCTTCTTTTTCTTCAAAATTATATTCATGAGATCTATTCATTATATGCAGCTCTGGCTCATAGCCCATGATCATTTTATCCATTCTACTGTTGATATATTTTTGGATTGCTTCTAAATAATAGATATGCTTTAAACATTCAGACACTGCCTTTTTATTGAAATATTGTTGATATATAATGTCATATTCGTTTGAAACGTACTAAAAATTGACTTGACATTTGCATACATCGTGAAAAGATCACAATAAGTCTAGTAACTGTCCCTATATAAAGTTATTAAAATACTATTAACCATACTCCTTATGCTGTATGTTGAAAGTGAAAGTGAAGTCACTCAGTCGTGTCCGACTCTTAGCGACCCCATGGACTGCAGCCCACAGGCTCCTCCGTCCATGGGATTTTCCAGGCAAGAGCACTGGAGTTGAGTGCCATTGCCTTCTCCAATGTTGTATGTTACATCCCCCTAAATCATTTATTTTATAACTAGAGGTCTGTACCTTTAATACCCCTCACCTATTTTGCACCACCAAACCCCTCACCTCTGGCAAGCACCTACTTTTTCTCTGTATATAAAAATATATTTTCATTTTGCTTTACTTGTTCTGCTTTTTAAAGTTCACATATGAGATAATATGGTACTTGTTTTTCTCTAATTTATTTCACTTAACCTAATACCTTTTAGCTTCCCCAGATGGCGCTAGTGGTAAAAAGTGAAAGTTAGTCGTGTCTGACACTTTGTGACCCCATGCAGTTCATGGAATTCACCAGGTCAGAATACTGGAGTGGGTAGCTTTTCCCTTCTCCAGGGAAAATTCCCCACCCAGGAATGGAACCAGGGTCTCCTGCATTGCAGGTGGTTTCTTTACCAACTGAGTTATCAGGGAAGTGGTAAAGAACCTGCCTGTCAATGCAGGAGATGTAAGAGATGTGGGTTCAGTTTCTGGGTTGGGAAGATTCCCTGGAGGAGGGCATAGCAACCCACTACAGTATTCTTGCCTGGAGAATCGCACAGACAGAAGAACCTGGTGGGCTACAGTCCATAGGGTCACAAAGAGTTGGACATGACTGAAGTGACTTAGCACACACAGCACAATATCCTTTAGATCCATTCCGTTCAGTTCAGTCTCTCAGTCGCGTCTGACTCTTTGCGGCTCCGTGAACCGCAGCACGCCAGGCCTCCCTGTCCATCACCAACTCCCGGAGTCCACTCAAACCCATGTCCATTGAGTCGATGATGCCATCCAGCCATCTCATCCTCTGTCATCCCCTTCTCCTCCTGCCCTCAATCTTTCCCAGCATCAGGGTCTTTTCAAATGAGTCAGCCCTTCGCTTGAGGTGGCCAAAAAGTATTGGAGTTTCAGTTTAGATCCATTCACATTGTTGCAAATGGCAAGATTTTGTTTAATATTCCCTTGTATATATATTATTAATATGTGTATGTATACCACTTCTTCCTTATCTGTTTATCTTTGGTGGTTTCCATATCTTGGCCAATGTAAATAATGCTACCAAATAAAGGTTTTGTTTTCTTCCAGTGAACACCCAGAAAGAAAATTGCTGAATCTTTTGGTAGCTCCGTTTTTAGTTTTTTGAGGAACTCCATACAATTTTCCACAGTGACTGTACCAATTTGCAACTCCACCAACAGTACATGAGGGTTCCCTTCTCTCCAAATCCTAACCAACACATGTTATTTGTTGTCTTTCAAATGGTAGTCATCCTGACAGCTCTGAGATGGTATCTCGTTGTGATTTTGATTTGCATTTCTTTGATGATTAGTGATGATCACCATCTTTTCAAGTGTCTGTTGATCACCTATATGGAAAAAGCATGTATTCAGGTTCTCTGCCATTTTTTTTATCCTTTTATGTTGCATGAGTTCATTGTATATTTTGGATATTATATGTTTATCAGATATATTGTTAGAAAATATCTTGTCCCATTCAGTAGGTTGCCTTTCTGTTGATAGTTTATCTCCCTGTGCAGAAATTTTTAGTTTGATGTAGTCCTATTTGTTTATGTTTTGCTTTTATTTCCCTTACCTGTCTGTGGAGATAGATCCAAAAAACTATTGGTAAGACTGAAGTCAAACAGGGTAATGCTTGTTTTCTTCTAAGAATTGTATGGCTTCATGTCTTCCTTTAAGCCTTTAATCCATTTTAAATTTAGTTTTTTATATGGTGTGAAAAATTAGGCCAGTTTTATTCTTTTGCATGTAACTCTCCAATTTTCCCAAAACAGATTTGTTGAAAAAACTGCCTTTTCTCATTTTATATTCATGTCTCCTTTGTTTTAGATAAATTGTCCATATAAGTGTGAATTTATTCTGTCCCATTGTCCTATGTGTCTGTTTTGTCCCAGTATGTGTTGCTTTGATTACTGTATCTTTGTAGTATGGTTTAGGACAGGAGCATAATGCCTTAGCTTTTGTGCTACTTTCTCCAGATTGCTGTACCTATTAGGGTCTTATGTGTTTCCAAACAAATAGAATTACTTGTTCTAATTCTGTGAAAAATGCCATTGTTATTTTGATAGGGATTGCATAGGATTTGCAGGTTACCCTCTATAATATGATCATATATGTGAATTTTTAAATCATTTCAGTCATTCTATTTCTTCAGGTTGGAGCATTTAAGCAATTATTGATAAGTGTGTATGTGTGTGTGTGTGTGTGTGTGTGTGTGTATCGGGCTTCCCTGGTGGCTCAGTGGTTAATACTCTGCCAACAATGCAGGAAACCTGAGTTCGATCCCTGGATTGGGAAGATCCCCTGGAGGAGGGCACAGTAACCCACTCTAGTACTCTTGCCTAGAGAATCCCATGGCCAGAGGAGCCTGGCATGCTGCAGTCCATAGGGTTGCACAGAGTCAGACATGACTGAAGCAGCTAAGCAGCAGTAGCATGTACTTATTATCATTTGACTAATTTTTTCTGGTTGTAATTTTTGTTCTTCTTTTGCTCCCTTGGCACGTGATTTGATGATGATCTTAGGTGTTGTTCTTGGATTCCTGTCTGGTTTTAGTTTGTGGTTACCATGAGGTTCATATATAACAACCTTATTTTTTTTTTCAAGTTGATGGTCTCATAAGTTTTAATGGGTTCTAACCACCTTATATTTTTGCCCCGCCCCGACATTTAAAATTTTTGAGGTCATACTCTACATCTTTTTGTTTTGTGTATCCCTTAATTACTAATTATTTAGTTACTTTTTGTCTTTTAATTTTGCTTTTAACTTTAACTTTAAGGTAAACTTTTAACTTTACCTTACTGCCATCACTGTATATTTGCTTTTACCAGGGACAATTTTCCTTTCATAATTTTCATATTTATTGTGTGACTTTGCTGTTCTGCTTAGAGAAATTATTTAACATTTCTTATAAAGCTAGTTTAGAAGTGTAGAACTCAGACTTTTTTCTTTTAAACGCTATTTCTCCTTCAAATCTGAATGATAGTCATGAAAGTATAATGCTCTTTGCATTGGTTTTTTTCTTTAATAATTTGAATATAGTTTGCCACTGCCTTCTTATTTGCAAAATATCTGCTGAAAAGTCTGCTGCTAGGCTTATCGGAGTTTCCATGAATGCAACTAGTTATTTTTTCTCCTATTACTTTTAAGATTCTCTCTTCATCTTTCATTTTTTCCATTTTAATCATAATGTGTCTTGGTATGGAACTTTTTGCTTTCAACTTGATTGGGACACCTGTGTTCCCTGGAACTGGACATCTGTTTCCCTCCCCAACTTAGAATAGTTTTCAGCAACTGTTTTTTTTACAAATAAGTCATCTGCTCATTTATCTCTATCTCTTCTCCTCTGGAACCTCTATACTGAAAATGTTAGTATGCTTGATATTATCCCAGCGATATTTTAGTTATCTACCTATCTATTTATTTATTTCTGATAGATAAGAAGTATATTTATTTAGAGAGAAATATACTTCACAGGCAAAGTGCAGGCCATATCAGAAGACAAGAACCGCCTGGAAGTATGACATAGTTTTTATGGGCTGGGTAATTTTGTAGACTGATGAGTAGGAGCATTATTTCAATTATTTTGGAGAAGGATGGGGATTTCCAGGAATTGGACCACTGCCCAAATTCTGATTTGATGGTCAGCCTCAGAACTGTAATGGCATTGGTAGGTGTGTCATATAGCTTGCTGGTGTGCTGCAATGAGCATATACCGAGGCTCAAAGTCTAGTGGAAGTTGACTCCTATACCATCTTGGGCATATTTGGTTCTAATCAGTTTATGTCGTGTCCTTGGACTATGTCATTCTTTTAACATTTACATCCTGCCTCCTTTCCTCCTATTTCACTCCTCCCTCAGAGATTTTACTCCCATATTCCTATGGAAGGCAGAAGGGCAATGATTCATCTCCTGTAACTACTTCAAGGCTGAATAAGGGAAATCAATGTTACCTGCCAGGGAGTAAAAAAAAAAAAAAAATCTCTGTATGCCTGATCTAGAGGACCCAGGGCAGGACAGTGCCTTATTTTAATCTATATGGACTGAAATTCCTGCATAGCCATCATCTGCTTCCTTAGTCATCTTATGAAACACTTCTTATAACAGCATCAGAGTGCAAAAATTACTATAAATGACAAAAGACATGAAAAGTACGGTTAAACATCTGATTACAGTGCAATCCATAAAGGAACTCAGTTAAAATAACCAGGATTAAAGCAATTAGAGAAGGAAGAAATGAAGAACCCCAGGGTTAGCAGAAGGAAAGAAATCTTAAAAATTAGGGCAGAAATAAACGCTAAAGAAACTAAAGAGACCATAGCAAAAATCAACAAAGCTAAAAGCTGGTTTTTTGAAAAAATAAACAAAATTGACAAACCATTAGCAAGACTCATTAAGAAACAAAGAGAGAAGAACCAAATTAACAAAATGAGAAATGAAAATGGAGAGATCACAACAGACAACACTGAAATACAAAGGATCATAAGAGACTACTACCAGCAGCTCTATGCCAATAAAATGGACAACTTGGATGAAATGGACAAGTTCTTAGAAAAGTATAACTTTCCAAAACTGAACCAGGAAGAAATAGAAGATCTTAACAGACCTATCACAAGCAAGGAAATCAAAACTGTAATCAGAAATCTTCCAGCAAGCAAAAGCCGAGGACCAGATGGCTTCACAGCTGAATTCTACCAAAAATTTAGAGAAGAGCTAACACCTATCTTACTCAAACTCTTCCAGAAAATTGCAGAGGAAGGTAAACTTCCAAACTCATTCTATGAGGCCACCATCACAATAATTCCAAAACCAGACAAGGATGCCACAAAAAAAGAAAACTACAGGCCAATATCACTGATGAACATAGATGCAAAAATCCTTAACAAAATTCTAGCAAACAGAATCCAACAACATATTAAAAAAATCATACACCACGACCAAGTGGGCTTTATCCCAGGAATGCAAGGATTCTTTAATATCAGCAAATCAATCAATGTAATACACCACATTAACAAATTGAAAGATAAAAACCATATGATTATCTCAATAGATGCAGAAAAAGCCTTTGACAAAATTCAACACCCATTCATGATTAAAACTCTGCAGAAAGCAGGAATAGAAGGAACATACCTCAACATAATAAAAGCTATATATGACAAACCCACAGCAAGTATCACCCTCAATGGTGAAAAATTGAAAGCATTTCCCCTGAAATCAGGAACAAGATAAGGGTGCCCACTCTCACCACTACTATTCAACATAGTGTTGGAAGTTCTGGCCACAGCAATCAGAGCAGAAAAAGAAGTAAAAGGAATCCATATAGGAAAAGAAGAAGTGAAACTCTCGCTGTTTGCAGATGACATAATCCTCTACATAGAAAACCCTAAAGACTCTACCAGAAAATTACTAGAGCTAATCAATGAATATAGTAAAGTTGCAGGATATAAAATTAACACACAAAAGTCCCTTGCATTCCTATATACTAACAATGAAAAAACAGAAAGAGAAATTAAGGAAACAATACCATTCACCATTGCAACAAAAAGAATAAAATACTTAGGAATATATCTACCTAAAGAAACAAAAGACCTATACATAGAAAACTATAAAACACTGATGAAAGAAATCAAAGAGGACACAAACAGATGGAGAAACATACCATGCTCATGAATTGGAAGAATCAATATTGTCAAAATGGCTATTCTACCCAAAGCAATCTATAGATTCAATGCAATCCCTATCAAGCTACCAATGGTATTTTTCACAGAACTAGAACAAATAATTTCACAATTTGTATGGAAATACAAAAAACCTCGAATAGCCAAAGTAATCTTGAGAAAGAAGAATGGAACTGGAGGAATCAACCTGCCTGACTTCAGACTATACTACAAAGCCACAGTCATCAAGACAGTATGGTACTGGTACAAAGACAGAAATATAGATCAATGGAACAGAATAGAAAGTCCAGAGATAAATCCACGAATTTATGGACACCTTATCTTTGACAAAGGAGGCAAGGATATACAATAGAGAAAAGACTACCTCTTTAACAAGTGGTGCTGGGAAAGCTGGTCAACCACTTGTAAAAGAATGAAACTAGAACACTTTCTAACACCATACACAAAAATAAACTCAAAATGGATTAAAGATCTAAATGTAAGACCAGAAACTATAAAACTCCTAGAGGAGAACATAGGCAAAACACTCTCCGACATAAATCACAGCAGGATCCTCTATGACCCACCTCCCAGAATATTGGAAATAAAAGCAAAACTAAACAAATGGGACCTAATGAAACTTAAAAGCTTTTGCACAACAAAGGAAACTATAAGCAAGGTGAAAAGACAGCCCTCAGATTGGGAGAAAATAATAGCAAATGAAGAAACAGACAAAGGATTAATCTCAAAAATATACAAGCAACTCCTGCAGCTCAATTCCAGAAAAATAAATGACCCAATCAAAAAATGGGCCAAAGAACTAAACAGACATTTCTCCAAAGAAGACATACAGATGGCTAACAAACACATAAAAAGATGCTCAACATCACTCATCATCAGAGAAATGCAAATCAAAACCACAATGAGGTACCATTACACACCAGTCAGGATGGCTGCTATCCAAAAGTCTACAAGCAATAAATGCTGGAGAGGGTGTGGAGAAAAGGGAACCCTCTTACACTGTTGGTGGGAATGCAAACTAGTACAGCCGCTATGGAGAACAGTGTGAAGATTTCTTAAAAAACTGGAAATAGAACTGCCATATGACCCAGCAATCCCACTTCTGGGCATACACACTGAGGAAACCAGATCTGAAAGAGACACGTGCACCCCAATGTTCATTGCAGCACTGTTTATAATAGCCAGGACATGGAAGCAACCTAGATGCCCATCAGCAGATGAATGGATAAGGAAGCTGTGGTACATATACACCATGGAATATTACTCAGCCATTAAAAAGAATTCATTTGAACCAGTTCTAATGAGATGGATGAAACTGGAGCCCATTATACAGAGTGAAGTAAGCCAGAAAGATAAAGAACATTACAGCATACTAACACATATATATGGAATTTAGAAAGATGGTAACGATAACCCTATACGCAAAACAGAAAAAGAGACACAGAAGTACAGAACAGACTTTTGAACTCTGTGGGAGATGAGGGTGGGATGTTGCGAAAGAACGGCATGTATATTATCTATGGTGAAACAGGTCACCAGCCCAGGTGGGATGCATGAGACAAGTGCTCGAGCCTGGTGCACTGGGAAGACCCAGAGGAATCGGGTGGAGAGGGAGGTGGGAGGGGGGATCGGGATGGGGAATACGTGTAAATCTATTGCTGGTTCGTGTCAATGTATGACAAAACCCACTGAAAAAATAAATAAATAAATAAATAAATTAAAAAAAAAAAAGAATGCTAGAAAAAAAATAAATAAAAAAATAAAGCTTTAAGCAGTGGAAAGGGGAGGGAGATGGGAGGGGGTTTCAAAAGGGAGGGGATATATGTATACCTATGGCTGATTCATGTTGAGGTGTCACAGAAGACAGCAGAATTCTGTAAAGAATTCCTTCAATAAAAAATAAATTAATTAAAACTAAAATTAAAAAAAAAAAGAAGTAATGACTCTTACTATTCAGTTCAGTTTGGCAGCCATAAAAAAAAATAAAAAATAAAAAATAAATAAAATAACCAGGATTATGAATGATGACATTTAACTTCACATACAAAATAATCTTAGTTATAACATTTCTCTGAGATCCTCAATGGCTGTGTAAGACTTCTCAATGTTAGCTGGAGGCCAAAAGAACTGTAAGTAAAATTTGCTATTTGGGAAGTTTGTCAGAATGTTTTAAAATACTTGGTCAAATAAGATAGATCATAGGTCACTGTGAGACAATAATTATATCTTAAGCAAAGATTCAATAAAAGGCTCCAAAGGCAAATAAAGAGCAGATAACTTACAAGGTAAAGAAATTTAAAATTTGTTACCAAAGACAGTTTGACACTTTAAGAAAATTGGGGGTTGGGGAGAGAAATCAAATCCAGTCTTGTCCTAGCCCATTCCCAACAAAATCCATTTACTCAATTGGATTTAATCAAATCTTAGAAAGTATTAATAATGTACAGTTATTTCTTTATTATATTTTGTCATTCCTCTTGCCTTTTACTAAAAAAATACATTTTACTTTCCTTAAAAGTTTTTCCATATTGAGTTACATTTCTTGATGACAAACTTGCAATACATAAAAGGTCTAGTAAACCGAGGCAGAGCAGAAATATTATACATAGCACTGATGACTCTAAAGACATGTCTATATTAATCAGCCCAACAAACTTAAGCCACTGTCGTTAATCAGTTCAATTCAGTCACTCAGGCATGTCCAACTCTTTGTGATCCATGAACTGCAGCACGACAGGCTTCCCTGCCCATCACCAAATCCCAGAGCTTACTCAAACTCATATCCATTGGGTCAATGATGCCATCCAGTCATCTCATCTTCTGTCATCCCCTTCTCCTCCCACCTTCAATCTTTCCCAGCATCAGGGTCTTTTCCAAGGAGTCAGTTCTACACATCAGGTGGCCAAAGTATTGGAGTTTCAGCTTCAGCATCAGTCCTTCCAAGAATATTCAGGACTGATTTCCTTTAGGATTGACTAGTTGGACCTCCTTACAGTCCAAGGGACTCTCAAGAGTCTTCTCCAAAACCACAGTTCAAAAGCATAAATTCTTTGGTGCTCAGCTTTCTTTATAGTTCAGCTCTCACATCCATACATGATTACTGGAAAACCATAGGTTTGGCTAGACGGACCTTTGACAGCAAAGTAATGTCTCTGCTTTTTAGTATACTGTATAGATTGGTCATAGCTTTTCTTTCAAGGAGCAAGAGTCTTTTAATTTCATGACAGAAGTCACCATCTATAGTGATTTTGGAGCCCAGGAAAATAAAGTCTGTCACTGTTTCCATTGTTTCCCCATCTATTTGCAATGAAGTGATGGGAGCAGATGCCATGATCTTCATTTGTTGAATGCTGAGTTTTAAGCCAGCTTTTTCACTCTCTTCTTTCATTTTCATCAAGAGGCTCTTTATTTCCTCTTCACTTTCTGTCATAAGGGTTGTGTCATTTGCGTATCTGAAGCTATTGATATTTTTCCCTGCAATCTTGATTCCAGCTTGTGCTTCATGTAGCCTGGCATTTAGCATGATGTACTGTGCATAGATGTTAAATAAGCAGAGTGACAATATAGAGCCTTGACATACTCCTTTCCCAATTTGGAACTGTTGCTAATACCAGATATCATTTTAATGTTGAATATAACCTAGATCATGTTAACCAAAATTCATTCTGGCCGGTTTTATATTTCTAAGTATTTACATTAACGTTTAATTTCCTTAAAGTCAATTAAGTAGAACTCTTTCACAAATTAATTGTGATAATACCATACATCTACAGCACACATAGATACTTGGAAACACAAACTATTACCCTATAGTTTTCATTTCAAAATTCCAGCCCTGAGTCAGGTACAGCAGTGCAAAACCCATAAGTTACAAGAGGTTGGTATCAAATTGTGCTTTTGGCAGATGGAACAAATCGAGGTCACCTATCTAGATTGCTGTTCAGTCACTAAGTCGAATATGGCTCTGTGACCCTATGGACTGTAGCATGCTAGGTTTCCCTGTCCTTCACTATCTACTGGAGTTTGCACAAACTCATGTCCATTGAGTCAATAATGCCATCCAACCATCTCATTCTCTGTTGTCCCCTTGACCTCCTGTCTTCAACCTTTCCCAGTGTCAGGGTCTTTTTCAATAATTCAGCTTTTCGCATCAGGTGGCCAAAGTATTGGAGCTTCAGCTTCAGCATCAGTCCTTCCAGCGAATATTCAGGGTTGATTTCCTTTAGGATTGACCAGTTTGATCTCCTTGCTGCCCAAAGGATTCTCAAGAGTCATCTCCAGCATCACAGTTTGAAAGCATCGATCCTTCAGCACTCAGACTTCTTTCCAGTTTAACTGTCTCATCAGTACATGATTACTGGAAAAACCACAGCTTTGACTATACACATCTTCTTTGGTAAAGCAATGTCTCTGCTCTTTAATACTCTATGTTTGTCACAGTATTTCTTCCAAAGAGTAAGTGGCTTTGTTTGTTTGTTTTTCTCTCTCTCTCTTTTTTTTTTAATTTTATAACCGCAGTCACCATCCAGAGTGATCTTAGAGTTCAAGAAAATAACATCTGCCACTGTACCCACTTTTTCCCCATCTATTTGCCATGAATGAATGGAATGGATGCCATCATCTAAGTTTTTTTTTTTTTTTTTTTAATTTTTTTTTCCAGTGGGTTTTGTCATACATTGATATGAATCAGCCATGGATTTACATGTATTCCGAATCCCTATCCCCCCTCCCACCTCCCTCTCCACCCGATTCCTTTGGGTCTTCCCAGTGCACCAGGCCCGAGCACTTGTCTCATGCATCCCACCTGGGCTGGTGATCTGTTTCACCATTGATAGTATACATGCTGTTCTTTTGAAATATCCCACCCTCACATTCTCCCACAAAGTTCAAAAGTCTGTTCTGTATTTCTGTGTCTCTTTTTCTGTTTTGCATATAGGGTTATCGTTATCACCTTTCTAAATTCCATATATATGTGTTAGTATGCTGTAATGTTCTTTATCTTTCTGGCTTACTTCACTCTGTATAATGGGCTCCAGCTTCATCCATCTCATTAGGACTGGTTCAAATGAATTCTTTTTAATGGCTGAGTAATATTCCATGGTGTATATGTACCACAGCTTCCTTATCCATTCATCTGCTGATGGGCATCTAGGTTGCTTCCATGTCCTGGCTATTATAAACAGTGCTGCGATGAACATTGGGGTGCACGTGTCTCTTTCAGATCTGGTTTCCTCAGTGTGTATGCCCAGAAGTGGGATTGCTGGGTCATATGGCAGTTCTATTTCCAGTTTTTTAAGAAATCTTCACACTGTTCTCCATAGCGGCTGTACTAGTTTGCATTCCCACCAACAGTGTAAGAGGGTTCCCTTTTCTCCACACCCTCTCCAGCATTTATTGCTTGTAGACTTTTGGATAGCAGCCATCCTGACTGGCGTGTAATGGTACCTCATTGTGGTTTTGATTTGCATTTCTCTAATAATGAGTGATGTTGAGCATCTTTTCATGTGTTTGTTAGCCATCTGTATAAATCAGGAACAAGACAAGGGTGCCCACTCTCACCACTACTATTCAACATAGTGTTGGAAGTTCTGGCCACAGCAATCAGAGCAGAAAAAGAAGTAAAAGGAATCCAGATAGGAAAAGAAGAAGTAAAACTCTCACTGTTTGCAGATGACATGATCCTCTATATAGAAAACCCTAAAGACTCTACCAGAAAATTACTAGAGCTAATCAACGAATATAGTAAAGTTGCAGGATATAAAATTAACACACAGAAATCCCTTGCATTCCTATATACTAACATCATCTAAGTTTTTTGAATCCTGACTTTTAAGCCAGCTTTTTCACTCTAATCAAGAGTGCTGTTTAGTTCTTCTTTGCTTTCTGCCATTGGAAGGTATCATGTGCATATCTGAGGTTGTTGATAGTTCTCCTGGCAATCTTGATTACAGGTTGTGAGTCATCCAGCTCTGCATTTCACATGATGTACTCTGCATATAAGGTAAATAATCAGGGTGACAATATACTGCCTTGATGTACACTTTCCCAACTTGGAACCAGCCCGTTGTTCCATGTCCCATTCTAACTGTTGATTCTTGACCTGCATACAGGTTTCTCAAGAGACAGGTAAGGTGGTCTGGTATTCCCATTTCTTAAAGAACTTCCCACAGTTTGCTGTGATTCACACAAAGGCTTTAGTGTAGTCAATGGAGCAGAAGTAGATTTTTCTCTGAAGTTCCCTTGCTTTTTCTATGATACAACAGATGTTGGCAATTTTATCTCTGTTTCGTCTACAGTTTTTAAAATCCAGCTTGTACACATACTGTTGAAGCCTAGCTCAAAGGATTTGGGATATTGCCCTACTGGCGTGTGAAATGAACCTAATTGTATGGTAGTTTGAACATCCTTTGGCATTGCATTTCTTTAGGATTGGAATGAAAACTGACCTTTTCCATTACTGTGGCCACTGCTGTTTTCCAAATTTGCTACATGTTGTGTATAACACTTTAACAGAATCATCTTTTAGGATTTGAAATAATAATACACCTGGAATTCCACAACATCCACTAGCTTTATTCATAGTAATGCATTCAAAGGCCCTTCCATGCATCACAGCCTTGTTTTGGAGAAGGCTCTTACATAACTCAATGAAGCTGTGAGCCATGTCTTGTAGGACCACCCAAGATGGATGTGCCATAGTGAAGAGTTCTGACAAAACATGATCCATTGAAGAAAGAAATTGCTACACACTCCAGTATTTTTGTCTGGAGAACCCATGGACAGTTTGAAAAGACAAAAAGTTCTTCCTAAGATGACTTTGTTTACTCTTTTTTAATTCTCACAAGCCTCTTAAAATAAATCGGGAAGGGTTTGAAAGTGGTAAAAGGATTGCTGAGCTTTGGGTTTTATTTGGACCCACACCCTAGGTCCTGTAAATGATAGATTTATAAAACAATGACAGACTATTTCTTTTCTTTTTCAAAGAATTGGGTAGCCACCTGAATGACATCAAAGGGCTGATACACCTGTTATAACCTATGTTGCAAGGGTTAATTTTCCCTCATTTAGCTTAGGGGAGAAGGTCTCCCCTCAAAGTTTCTATCAGGCCATGGTCAATTTGGTTACACCAGTAGCCTCCCCTTAGGTAATTTATTTACAAAAATTTTTGAGGATATTCCCTGGGGTTAAGAAATATATGCCTTATATTCAGACACTCTATAACTTTTTATACTTAATAATCATTTGCTGGATATCTTCATCCAAGCCTGTAACCTTGATATTCCACATTCCAGGGTCTACTAAAGCTTCTATATCTGCTCCAGATTTAATCTATCACTTTCTACATTCTGTTAGAATCATTTGGTGATGAAGGTAGTCCCCTTGTCCTTCAAGAAACAGAATGGCCTCTAACTTAGTTAATAAATTTCTTCCCATTAAAATGATTGGACAATGAGGCATGAACAATAAGGAACATAAAAACAACTGGCCATTGATCTTGTACTAAAGTGTGCCCCTGCATCTTCCCTGATACCTCCATTACATAGTCCTGCTAAAGTTTCCAATCCTTTGGGTTAAGACCAAAAAGTTTGCACCAGTATCTATAAGAAATTCTACCAAATGACCCACCACATCAATGACCACCCAAGACTTGACATTAGTTATGTAGATGGTATCTTAAGCAGAGTCACTTTTGACATTGGCCCTTCAGTCTTCTGATTGCAAAATCATCTATGTCTGAGGGGACCTCATCATTCTCTGGCATCTGGGACATTCCTTCTTCCAATGCCCTGGCTGTTTGCAAAAGGTGCATCAGCTGCAATCCTCCCTCTAGTGCCCCTTTGTGTCTACACAGGGTACATTGCTCCTGTCTGGGAACCCATGGGCCTAGCAGTCTGCCAGGGCAAGATTGGCCCAGAAAAGCCAACTTCCCTTTTGGTAGACTCTGAGCAGGCAAAGCCACTGCCATCACTTCAACTTTTTGCATATTTTTCTGGGTGCATTCAGCCTTTTCAACCATTTCCCTATTATTAAAAATGAAATAAGCCAATTGGAACAAATCATTCATCAGAGTCTGAGGACCGGCAGTTGTTTTCTGAATTTTACATCTGATGTCTATGGCAGATTGAACTGTGAAATGCATAGCCAAAGGTGCCTGTACCTCAGGGAAGGAGGGATCCACATTCGTTTGAAATCCATGGGTGGATCAGTTAAAATGGCTTCTGTGTCCTTCCTAGAGTTACATATCTGAGCTTAGATTCCTCTGGAATTCCATTACTTCCCTGTAGCTCAATGGTAAAGAATCTGCCTATGATGCAGGAGACCAGGGTTTGATCCCTGGGTCAGGAAGATCCTCTGGAGAAGGGAATGGCAATCCACCCCAGTATTCTTGCCTGGAGAATCCCATGGACATAGAAGCCTGGCAGGCTACCATTCATGGGGTCACAAAGAGTCATGCATGTCTGAGTGACTAACACACACACCTAGATACAAGGCCATGAAAATTTGAACATAGGATCCTTCACTCCATTTTAAATTTCCTAACTCATACTGTGGCCAAACTTGAGTACATAATCTATTAAGTCTTTCTTTTTTTTTTTTTTTCCTTTTTAAAACTCTTGTTGTCCTAATCTTTCCCAATCCCAGAGTATACGGTCCAGAGGAGTATCAGCTGGGATTGATGCAGTCTGACCCATTTCAGACCTAAGCCTGAGATGATGTCTCTAACTCCTGTGTTATCCAAAATCTCACTCAAGTCAAAATCCACCACGCACCTTGGTCAAGATTTGCACTTACAATTTTATAAGTTATCCTTGCCAATATAGTCTCCCAACCAGATGTTAATGCCCAAAATATTTCCACAAAAGAATGGTACAAAAGGTGTCCCTAGTGGTGCCCACAATGAGTGGGAGTTGGTCTGGTTGCAAGTTTGGAATAAGGGGTCAGTACTTGGGACTCAGAGCATGTGAGATTTTGGACATGCCCTATAAGAGTAGGGTCTCTGTTTTCTATCATCTTCCAACTATCCCAAATTTAAGCCCTGTTAGTTTTCAAAGCCAAACATTCTGAGGGCTCATTTTCCTAGGGCAGGACCCCTGAGCAGGGAAACTCAGTGTGGAGCTCAGACTCTTTGTTCCTTGGGAAGGACTTCTAAGATTGTGATATTCCACTCATTTGTGAGCCAATGACAAGGGAGTGAGGATTTTGACTACACTGCCTTTCTGCCCCACCTACCTGTCTCACTGTTTTTCCTTCCTTATATCTCCAGTTGTGAAAAATGCTATGTGTTAGTTTTCACTTTGTTTTCATAGATATTTACTATGTAAGTAGTTGTAATTTTGGTGTGCCTGCGGAAGGCTGTGAGTTCAGGGTCCTCCTCATTTGCCATCTTGACCACACCCCTTGGTACTTATCACTTGATGTATTTCTCTGAGGTGTATCATATGTTATACTTGTCAAGTTTCATACTTAGTTTTCTACTTGGCTGTTTTTTCCTTAATTTATTTGTAAGAGTATTTTATATATTCTTGAAACAAGTTGTGGTATGTATTTAAAAAAATAGTGAGAGAACTACAAAAAGATTTATCTGACTCTGGAGGTATGTGGTTACATTTCGAGGGGAAGAGTAGGTGCCAGAAGACAGTAGTATATCCAGGTCATAAAAGATGGAGACTCTGAGATTTATCTGATTCTGGAGGAAATACATTTACATTTCAAGGCTTATAATGAGAACCCAGAACTATTTCCATTCAATCTCTCCAAGAAAAAAAGCTCTTTTTTTCTCATCCTCTTTTAGGAGAGGAGCGAGAGGCAACAGACCCTTTCTCCTTTATCTAAGCAGAAAAAATTCATTTTCTCCATCCACTCAACTATGGTGTGTCTAGAGAATTTCACATGTGGTAGATTTTTTTCCTTCTGGCTTTCATCACAAAGACTAGGACAAGTAGGGGAAGTCATACAATCGCTAGAGATCCTTGTTTGCATATAAACAGTAAAATGAATAAAAATAAATATTAAAAACTCAACAAATACCCTATTCTAGAGATATGTGTTGAAAATAACTTCTCTCAGTTTGTAGTTTTGTATTTTGTCTTTTCCCACTCCTAAGTACTGTCTTCTAATTCAATGTTGCAGAATTTGTGAATCTTTTCCTTCTGCATGTTGCTTTATTAACCATATGTAAGTAATATGCTTGTTTAACCATATTCAGTTTTCCTGATATAGTGAAGATAGTCTCCTTCATTATCTTTGAAAATTTGTATTGTTTTGTCTTTCACATTTAGACACATAATCTATCAAGTATGGCTTGACATATTGGTCAAATTTCTTTCTTTCTTTCTGTCTTTTTTTTTTTTTTTTTTTTCTGTATAGCTCCTTAATCGTACCTGTGTTTTTACCACAAGTGGAAGTCTGTAATGACATTTTAAATTGACATAGCCTGCAATTTCATTACTTCAAAGTTTATTTTGGTTGGCTTCAACAAAAACTGAAAGTCATTTGGTCTTAAACCTAAAAGCATACACCAAGAGTATACCTAAATTCTTATTGCCATGATTAAGACAGACATAATGGGTCAATTTAATTTATGGCTTATGCTGGGTTTCCCTGTGGCTCAGATGGTAAAAAATCTGCCTGCAATGCAGAAGACATGGGTTTGATCCCTGGGTCGGTAAGATCCCCTGGAGAAGGGATTGGCTACCCACTCAGTCTTGCCTGAGAATTCCATGGACAGAGGAGCCTGGAGGGCTACAGTCCATGAGGCCACAGTCAGACACAAATGAGTGACTAACACACATGGTTTTATGCTACAGACCTCAAATTATGACTCAATAGAGTATTGTAAAGAAAGCATACATTTTAAGCTTGCTCTAATTCTCAGACATTTCTTTAGATATGCCTTGCCATAGAGCTCAGGGTAGGGCTTTATAGTTTTATCAAAGTAACAAAATGATAATTATGCAAATTATTTAAATTTGGAGAGGATTAACTCAAAGGAAAAATAAAGGATGTTTTCAAAATTTACATCTAGTATTTCACCTGTAAATTCTTATAGGGTTTAATTGCATTTTCCTTCAATTTGAAGGATTCTATGAACTGCATGTGTTACTTATAAACAGACTGCTATTCATTATGCTTATCTAAATTTATTGTAAATACTTCAATAAAGATAGCATATGATAATATCCACAATATCTTGTGTTGATATATATATGAATGACTTCAAAACCAATCTGTGTTTCTGAAGTGAAACCTATTTAAAGATATAGTTTTGGAGCTAATTGTTTTAAGCCACTGTGAGGAAACATGATTTTCAAATGTTAGCAGAAATCAGAAAGGAATCAGAGAACATGTAGATTAGTGAACATCTTGAATAAATATAAAACAGTTACAATTAACACATTGTATTTGTTCTGTATTATCCTTTTTACTGAATTTACTTCTTAAAGAATCCTAAAATTTCTCTAAAAGAATATACATAACAAGTATTGTTCTTTTATTTTTCAATCTATCATGGTATTCTGAAACAAAGAACTTTTAACAAATTCTATTTATTTAACTCTATAATTTATATCTCAATATTTTCCTGATTGCTTTCCTACTTTGGTGTTCTCCAACTGGTGATTTTTTAATATTAAAATGCACACATTTCTTATTTTTCTATTATCTAGATTTAATTGAAGTTTTTTCTAATATAATAATGCTTTTTTATCTATAAGGGTTAAGGAAATTAATTTGTAACCTGTCTTTTTTCCTCAGATTGTATGTATGAGTAATTAGTATATGCAAAAGAGTGAGTAACATCTTTCCAAGCTTAAGTGACAAAGTTAGGAAAATTTATAAAAATCTGGCATTCTTTTTGTCTTAGAATTGCTGAATTATATGGCCGTTTGTGCAGCAACGGTAGTTAAAAATGATATGAGATAGCAAAAATGCTTTTCTTTTCTTTCACTTGCAATTATTACAAGGAAAATATAAATTTAGATTTTTTCCCTTATAAAATATATGGAGACTCATGTGTGTGTGTGTGTGTGTGTGAAAGGCAAAAAACAACTTTGCAAAACCAAAGAATAAAGCACAGATAATAAGTTGTAGGCCAGCAAGAGAAACAGTAGTATGTCATAGGCTATTCTTCTTTTATACTCAGAATATGCTCAGATGTCATAGAGGATTATCCACTATTTTCCAAAAATAAGCAAAGTCAGCATGTAACTCACCACTTCCTTTCTTTTCCTTCACTGCACATTCCCCTTCACTAGTGCAGTTAACAGTCAATTATTCATGTCAATGTATGACAAAATCAATACAATATTGTAAAGTAATTAGCCTCCAAAAAATAAATTAATAAATACATTAAAAAAAAGAAATGTAAGCTCAAATCAAAAACAAAAACAAAACAGTCAATCATTCACTCTAAAGAAGGGTAGCCTGAACATGAGTAATCCAAACCAGCATGTACTTCAGAAGTACTTTTAGTTTTTGAATGCACTAAGACATGCCAGGGAATGGATTTTAGCATATTAGCTTTCCTAACAGTTTTACTTTAACATTAGTAAAATATAGCTTTGTTGAAGAAATGAACACAATTCTGGGAGAAAACATAAGATACTGATAGACATAGAAGCTCTGGAGTCATAGTTCAGTTCAGTTCAGTTCAGTCGCTCAGTCGTGTCTGACTGTTTGCGACCCCATGAATCGCAGCATGCCAGGCCTCCCTGTCCATCACAAACTCCCGGAGTTTACTCAAACCCATGTCCACCGAGTTAGTGATGCCATCCAGCCATCTCATCATCTGTCGTCCCCTTCTCCTCCTGCCCGCAATCCCCCCCAGCATCAGGGTCTTTTCCAATGAGTTAACTCTTCACATGAGGTGGCCAAAGTATTAGAGTTTCAACTTCATCATCAGTCCTTCCAATGAACACCCAGGACTTATCTCCTTCAGGATGGACTGGTTAGATCTCCTTGCAGTCCAAGGGACTCTCAAGAGTCTTCTCCAACACTGCAGTTCAAAAGCATCAATTCTTTGGCACTCAGCTTTCTTCACAGTCCAACTCTCACATCCATACATGACCACTGGGAAAACCACAGACTTGACTAGACGGACCTTTGTTGACAAAGTAATGTCTCTGTTTTTTAATATGCTATCTAGGTTGGTCATAACTTTCCTTCCAAGGAGTAAGCACCTTTTAATTTCATGGCTACAATCACCATCTGAAGTGATTTTGGAGCCCCAAAAAATAAAGTCTGACACTGTTTCCCCATCTATTTCCCTGAAGTGATGGGACCAGATGCTATGATGTTAGTTTTCTGAATGTTGAGCTTTAAGTCAACTTAGCTGAGTTCAAATCTTAGCTCTTTGGCTGGCAGATTCAGAGTTTGTAGACAAGTCATTTAAGCTCTCGACATCTCAGTTTACATAGTTCTAAAATGGTGATAATACTGACCTCATAACAGTATTGCAAATATTAAATGAAATATTATTTGCAAAGTTCTAAACTCTGTGTCTGGCTCATTTTAAGCACTCAGTAAACGCTAGTAAGAATAGGTGTAGTAATTATAGTAGTGACTGAGGGTAGCAAATATGGCATTAAAAATGGATAAGGCATAATTAATAGAGCCACATATGTATAAGTTGACTATACTAATGCAGTTTTGTACCCTATAAACTTTTCTTTCTTAAAACATTTTAAATGTTGGTTTGTGATCTGTTGACCTAGTCATATTGTAAGTTCTTTAA
This sequence comes from Cervus elaphus, assembly GCF_910594005.1. NCBI lineage: Eukaryota > Metazoa > Chordata > Mammalia > Artiodactyla > Cervidae > Cervus > Cervus elaphus. The sequence goes on from NC_057848.1 coordinate 93,223,699, forward strand.
AGAGAAGATCTGTTTCTTAAACTGAATTCCATGGTAGTACAAAAATTCAGGGGATCATTTGCTGCCTTGTAATCATACAAAAATATCTGGACAGAATTAAAAGAGCATATCATATGAAAAGCCAATACCAGCAATATGTTATTTCTCCCCCAGGAACTTAGAATAAATAACAATTGGGAAACCTGGGAATGTGAATTATAAACAATTTGAAAATTATTTTGAAAACATTTTAGTAATGAAGCTGTATTTTAAAGTAGTCTTCTAAAATGCATTTACTCCCCTTCCTCATATTAGTAAAACAGTATAGGTAACATAATTAAACATTTTTTTATTAAAAGCTTCCTTTATCATTTTAAACACGAATAATGACCATATGATATTGTGACAGTACAAGATAGATGGCAGTTTTTTAAACTCTAGAATATAGCTTGAAATTGCACCTGAATAAAGACATATACTTACTATTATATATAAAATAGATGACAACTAATAAAAATCTATTGTATAGCACAGGGAACTCTTCTCAATGTTCTAGAATGACCTATAAGGGAAATCTAAAAAAGAGTGGTTGTATGTTTATGTATAATTGATTCAATTGCTGTACAGCAGAACCTTAATTCAACATTGTAAATTAATTATACTCCAATAAAGTTTTAAAAAAGACTTGGGACACATATATTTTCTTATAATTTGCATGATCTCATTTGCAGGATCAAGCAAAAGATGGACAAAAGAAAATTGTGAGTTCAATTCATTTATTTAGTGATTCAGTGTCAGTTTTGTTATTTAAATCCCTTAGGTCATTCCACATAGGAAATTATTTAATATATCAGATTCTGACAGAATATCTCATCCATTTTAAACCACTGAATCAACTGGCTTAATGAAATGAATCACATCCTTAAATATAGGAATGCTAATAATAACACTATGGGCTTCCCCAGTAGCTCAGTAATAAAGAATTCATCTGCAATGCAGGTGATGTGGATTTGATTGCTGGGTTGGGAAGATACCCTGGAGAAAGGAAATGGCAAACCACTACAATGCTCTTGCCTGGGAAATCCCATGGAATCCCAAGTATAGAAGAGCTTGGTGGGTTACAGTCCATGGGGTTGCAAAAGAGTTGGACACAACTGAACAACTAATTATCAACACCAATCTATCCTATTTTAACTGAAAGACTACAAAATATTTAATATCTTGCCAAAACACATCTCCACCAGCAGCATGAACATGTGATTCTGTTTTTGTTTTTTTGTTTTTTTAATCACTAAAAATGCATTGTATTTTTTCTTTTTTGATAAATTTATAGTTGTATAAACTTACAAAAATTATGCTTGGAGATTTTAAGAATGTAAAACCAATGATATCTGCATATTAAATCTTAAAATCTCTTGTTATACCAAAGAAAAGATAGTGACTAAATTGATGTTTTACATGATGAAAAACAAATGACTTCATCAGCATTTCATTTCAGTAACTCTGCAAAATATATGAGCAGGCATTCACATCCACACACATGCACACACTGCTAAAGAAAAGTTGTGAAATAATACAACTTTCAAAATAATTCATTATTAGAAGAAACTACTCCAAGTAGAAAATAGAGTACAGATAAGTAGACTATCTCATGCACTTTCCTATGAAGTTACTCTTAGTGCAGTTTGTGATTCTGGGCTTTATCAGTACCTGGTTCTGGGATTGCTAATTTTACTTATCTTTCTCTCACTGAACAGACCACAGAAATCATTTCTCTAAATACTTTTCTTTTGCCATCCCCTACATGTCGGCAATATTTTTATATGCATGCAACATTTTCAGAAAACACCCAAAATCATGACAGGAAAAATATAATGTGCATATACTTTTTTTCATTACCTTTAGAAATAAAACCACTATAATATTGTAAAGTAATTAGCCTCCAACTAATTAAAATAAATGAAAAAAAAGAAGCTAAAATATAGTTTATATATTTAAAATAAGGAGGAATTTATAATTATGTGATATCAGTGGCAGCAATGTAGACTTTCTGACCTGATTATATTTCAATGTTTCATTTAATGGAGAGGTAAAGCTATTTTCACAGTTCAGTACAGTTTGATGAACATGTTCAGTGTGAAATCATTCTATTAGGAACTCTCATTCTTCAGTATCCTTTACAAATGGCTTTGCAGAGAAGTGTTTTGTTCATATCTGACCACTGTACTTATGTGACTGGGGCTTCCTTGGTGACTCAGACAGTAAAAGAATCTGCCTGCAATGCAAGGAGACCCAGATTCAATCCCTGGGTGGGGAAGAGGCCCCGGAGAAGGGAATGGCAACCCACTCCAGTATTCTTGCCTGGAGAATCCCCTGGACAGAGGAGCCATGGCGTCGCAAAGAGTTGGACAGGACTGAGCGACTAACGCTTTCACTTTCACTTATGTGATTAGAGCTTGAATTGCATTAGTTACTCCGGTATCCAGCTTCTGTGGTTGTTTGTTCAAATAAAGATATGAGCTTCATGTCCCTCCACACACACATTTACTTTCTTTGTTCTTGGCTATTACCTGAAATACTAAAATTAGAATGTTAAGTTTAACTTTCTGTGAGAAGTGGAGTAAGAGTTAAAGGAATGCATATGAAGACTTGCATCAGTTTTCTAAATGGTGTGGGGAGAAGCTACCTGACTGGAACTCAAGCGTGGGAAAGGAAAGAAAGAGATATGGAAGGTGCCATTGGTCAGAGTAGACAGAGATATTGGAAACTGCAAAGTTACCTGTTCTGATTTTTACTCAGAGATAAAATAATTCTTTAAATAAACAACTTAGCACTTCTGAACTAACTTGATCCATTCATCTAACAAATATTTATCAGATATCTCTGTTAAGGTACAGCTTCACAAAAACTGGGTTGATTATAATAAAAAAGAATAATAACAAGTATTGGTAAGGATGTGGAGAAGTCAGACCCTTCATAATGCATGAGAAAGTAAAATGATATAGCTGCTTTAGAAAAGCTTCTCCTAAAATTCAGATAAAGGGTTACCATATGACATAGCAATTATACTCCCAGGTATATTTCTAAGAGAATTAAAAACATATTCACATGAAAATTCATATATGAATGTTCATAACAGTATTATTCATAATAGTAAAAAACTAGAGACAACCTAAATGTCCATCTACTGACCAACCTAGATAGCATATTAAGAAGCAGAGATATTACTTTGCCAACAAAGGTCCATCTGGTCAAGGCTATGGTTTTTCAAGTTGTCATGTATGGATGTGAGAGTTGGACTGTGAAGAAAGCTGAGGGCCAAAAAATTGATGCTTTTGAACTATGGTGTTGGAGAAGACTCTTGAGAGTCCCTTGGACTGCAAGGAGATCCAATCAGTCCATCCTGAAGGAGATAAGTCCTGGGTGTTCATTGGAAGGACTGATGATGAAGCTGAAACTCCAATACTTTGGCCACCTCATACGAAGAGTTGACTCATTGGAAAAGACACTGATGCTGGGAGGGATTGCGGGCAGGAGGAGAAGGGGATGACAGAGGATGTGATGGCTGGATGGCATCACCAACTCGATGGGCATGAGTTTGAGTAAACTCCGGGAGTTTGTGATGGACAGGGAGGCCTGGCATGCTGCGATTCATGGGGTCGCAAACAGACACGACTGAGCGACTGAACTGAACTGAGCTGATTAATGAATGAATAAAACAATTGTGGGAGATGGATATTCATACTATATTCATCCATGGAAAATAACAAAATATTGATATATGATATACCATGGATGAACCTTGAAAACATACTAAGTGAAAGCAGCTGGCTATTAAAGACCACATATTGCATTATTCCATTGGCATGTAATATCTAGGATAAATATATAGAGATGAATCAAACTGGTGGTTGCAAGGGGCTAGAGAGTAGAGAGTTTTGGAAGAAATTAGGAGTGCTTTGGTCTGAATGTCTGTGTCTTCCTAAAATTTAGATATTGAAATTATAATAATCAACGTGACTGTATTAGGAAGTGAGGTCTATGAAAGATAATTAGCACATGAGAGCGCTGCCCTCATGAATGAGAATGTCATTGTAAAAGAGCCTGGAGAGAGCCCCATCACTCCCTCTGCTATGTAAGAACAAAGTGAGAAGTCAGTAGTTTGCAACTTTGAAGAGGACCTTCACCAGAACCCAACTATACTGGCACCCTGATTTCAGACTTCCTAGTTTCCAGAACTGTGAGAAAGAAATTTGTGTTATTTATGTCACCCAATACATAGTTTTTTTTTTTTTTTTTAGCCTAAATTGACTAACACAAGGAGTGACTGAGAATAGGTATGGAGTTTCTTTTTGGAGGGTAATACAAATGTTCTAAAGGTGTGGTGATGCTTGCACAATTCTGTGAGTATATTAAAAGTATTAAATTGTACACTCAAAATTGGGGAATTATATTTTATGGGACTTAGATGTAAATAAAGTTGTTAATTAAAAACATTTTATTTAGTATTCATTTAACCAGTCCATCCTAAAGGAGATCAGTCCTGGGTGCTCACTGGAGGGACTGATGCTGAAGTTGAAACTCCAATACTTTGGCCGCCTCATGAGAAGAGTTAACTCATTGGAAAAGACCCTGATGCTGGGAGGGATTGGGGGTAGGAGGAGAAGGGGACCACAGAGGATGAGATGGTTGGATGGCATCACCGACTCGATGGACGTGGGTTTGAGTGGACTCCGGGAGTTGGTGATGGACAGGGAGGCCTGACATGCTGCTATTCATGGGATCGCAAAGAGTGGGACACGACTGAGTGACTGAACTGAACTGAACTGCACCACCATTACAAATAAATATGCAAGTGTTCCTAACTTTGAGTGCACATCTGTCAGGTTTAAAAATACTGACCTTCAGGTAGTCTCCCAGACTAATTATATCAAAATCTCTGAGATTAGAACCTGAGCATGAGTACTTTTAAAGCTTCCCAAGTAATTACAATGTACAGCCAAGGTAAGGAAACACTGTATATGTAAAGGAATCTATATGGTACTAAACTAGCAAGTGGGTCTTCCCAGGTGGTGCAGTGGTAAAAGAATCCACCTGCCAATGCAGAAGACATGGGTTTGATCCCTGGGTGGGGAAGATCATCTGGAGGAGGAAATGGCAACCCACTCCAGTATTCTTGCCTGGAAAATCCCATGGACAGAAGGAGCCTGGTGGGCTACAGTCCATAAGGTCGCAAAGAGTTGGACATGACTGAAGCAATTTAGCACAGCAGAGCACAGGATGAACTAGCGAGTAGCTGGTTTTCTTATTGGAACTTCAGTTTTCCTATTTGTAAAATGAGCATAGTAATATCTTCCCTTCTTCATAATATATAAGAAGTGTTTTTTAGACAACAAATAAATGCTGAATGCTAAGTTGTGTCAGTCATGTCCAACTCTTTGCAACCCTGTGGACTATAGCCCACCAGTCTCCTCTATCCATGGAATTCTCCAGGCAAGAATACAGGAGTGGGTTGCCTTTTCCTTCTCCAGGGTATCTTCCCCACCCAGGGATCAAATCCATTTCTCTTACATCTCCTACATTGGTAGTTAGGTTCTTTACCACTAGTGCTACCTAGGAAGCCTTAGATCACAAAGATTAGCCTCAAAATCAAATTTTAAAGTACAGTAAATTGTTAGTGTTAGAATCTAGGAGTCAGTGTAAATGGGTTCTCATTGTTAAATTCCTTCAACTTTACTATATGTTTGAAAATTTTCATAACAAAATATTAAGAGATCAAAAACCCCTATTATGTTTCAGGAGTGTTGCAGTACAGTGGTGAATAAAGCCAACAAACTTCTTGCTCATACAGATCTTGCATTCTAGAGGAGAACACAAAAATCCTAATAAGTTAATATTTGCTAGTTTAATATACACTTTGAAAAAAATTAAAAGGAAATTAAGGGATGTAGGTGTTATAGAGGAATTCTTTCATATAGAATAATCTGGAAAAGTTTGATAAAATGAAACTTAAATAGATACCCATATTTCTTAATGATCACGTTGGCTGCTATTTTGTAAAAAGACTGGAGGTAAATAGGTGCTTGGCAGGTGGTGTTAGTGATAAAGAACCCACCTGCCAATGCAGAAGACATAAGAACCATAGGTTCGATCCCTGGGTCAGGAAGATCCCCAGCAGGAGGGCATGGCAAGCCACTCCAGTATTCTTGCCTGGAGAATACTAAGGACAGAGGAGCCTGGTGGGGTGCAGTCCCTGGGGTTACAAAAAGTGAGACATGACTGAAGCAACTTAGCATGCACACACACAGAGATAAATAAGGACAGAAATAAAGAGACTAATTGGTAGGCTATCACAATAGTTCATAAAAGAGATGATAGTTAAAATATTAGGGATAGTGAGATATGAATAGTCGGGATATTTGAACACAGACCTGACAGAGTCTTCTGATGCATTGAATTTGGATATGAGAGCAAGAAAAGAATCAAGGGTTACTTTAAGGTTTTTGATCTGAACATCAAGAAGAATGGTGTTCATGTCTGTTGGAAACCATTCCTCATTGGGATCAAGAACTTTTACTAATCTTGACAATCCCTATTCTTTATTCATGAACATGAATATAGGGTTTTCTATTTATTCTTTCAAATTTAACTGGTTGGTGTTATAAAACTAACTTAATAAATGGTAGCTCTTATATACCAGGTATTTCCCATAGCCTAATATAAATTTTCACAATTATGTGAGGTAGATTTTTTTTTTCCTATTTGATTGATGAAGACAGTAAAGTTCATAGAGGTGAAACGTCTTTCCAACGATAGCAGATAACTGACAGAACCAAGGCTTGAGGCTACATTCTCTGATGCTAATTTTTATTGAATTGGCAAAAAAGTTGATGCAGTTTTTTAAGTAAATAAGACACATTCACCAAGGGCTTTATTGAACAATATATTCACCTTCTACCATTTTTCAGGCAACTTTGTAATTCCATCTTCCTCAAACTTTTTGTCTTTTTCAGCAAAGAACTGTCCCAGGTGCCTTTTACAGTCTTTCATGGAACAGAACTTTTTTCCCATTAAGAGAATCTCATAAAGAACAAAATAAATGAACATCCAAAGTTTCAATGTTTGATGAATATGACAGAGGAATCAGAACTTCCAGACAAGCTATAACACTTTTTTGCCTAGTTATCAAAAAAACATGTGGTTTTGCATTATCCTGATGGAAGATTATGTGTTTTCTAATCTTGACTATGTGTTGATTAATTCCAGATGCTTTACATCGAGTGCTGATTTCAGCTGGTCTAATTGGAACCAGTACTAGTTGGAATTAACCATTTGGTTTTCTGGAAGGAACTCATAATAGAGGATTTTCCTCCAATCCCACCATACACACAACATCACCTTCTTTGGATGAAGACCAGACTTTGGTGTGGTTGGTGGCGGTTCATTTCACTTGCCCCACAATCTTTCCCATTTCAAGTTATTGTCCAATATCCACTTTTTATCACCCTTCACAATTTAAGAACAGAACATTTTGTTACATTTAAGTAGAGAGCCACATGTGGAAATATGGTCAAGAGGATTTTTTTTTTATTTGCTTAACTTATGTGGAACCCAAACATCAAAGTGATGAACATAACCAAGCTGGTGCAAATAATTTTCAATGCTTGATTTGGATATTTTGAGTGTGTCAGCTATCTCCAGTGTGATGTAGCATTGATTCTTCTCAACTAATATCTTGATTTGATAGCTATCAACTTTAACTGGTCTATTTGACCGTGGAGCATCATCCAGCAAGAAATCTCCAGCATGAAAATTTTTAAGCCACTTTTGACATGTTTGATCAGTCACAGCACCTTTTCCATACACTGCACAAATCTTTTCTTTTGAGTTTTATTTGCTTTTTTACCTTTCTTGAAATAATAAAGCATAATATACCAACTACGTTGCTTCTTTGTTCTATCTTCAATAGAAGCAGATGACATAAAAATTCACCAATTTTGAAGGATTTTTTTTTCCAAAATGCATGCTGATATGACAGCTGTCACAACACAATCTAACAAAGTTATTTCAAATGAAGTTAAAGACAACTAAGTGCTACTAGAGCCATCTTATAGGGAAAAAATAAAAATGAACCTTTTGGTCAACCCAGTATTTTTGTTCCTCCCTGCTGCTTTTACTGTTTCAGCTAGTTAAGATGTTACCCAATCTTGAATCTGATTTTTTTCATGCTAGTGTTTGTTAATAGGTAAAAGTGGGCAAAACATTTTCTTATCACAATAAAATAGATACTTATATTGATAGGTTTTTATAATTTTCTAACTTACTAAATTGAGCCACAATGTTATCTGAAATACAGACAGAATAAAAAAAGATACTTTTCCAAACATTTCTGTATTCTGCACATTTATTTTATTAATTTTCTTGGCCATGCCACACGATATGTGTGATCATAATTCCCCAAACAGCGATCAAACCCGTACCTACACAGTGGAAGTGTGAAGTCCAAACCACTGGACCACTAGGGAAATCCCTATTTTTTATACATTTATTTAATTTATTAATTTTTGCTTTTAAAATATTTATTTTTATTGAAAGATAATCGCTTTACAAGTCTGTGTTGATTTCTGTCATACATCAACATGAATCAGCCATAAGTATACATATATCTGGGCTTACCCACTGGCTCAGCAGTAAAGAATCCCACTATCTATTTTACATATGGTAGTATATATGTTTCCCTGCTACTCTCTCCATTCGTTCCACCCTCTCCTTGCCAGTCTGTGTCCACAAGTCTGTTCTCTATGTCTGCATCTCCATTGCTGCCCTGCAAATAGGTTCATCAGTATCATTTTTCTAGATTCCGTATATATGTGCTAATATACGATATTTGTCTTTCTCTTTCTTTATGACTTACTTCATTCTGTATAATAGGCTCTAAGTGAATTCACCTCATTAAAAATAACTCAGATGAATTCCTTTTTGTGGTTGTTATTCTATCATATATAATTACCACAGCTTCTTTATCCATTCATCTGTCGATGGACACCAAGGTTGCTTCTATGTTCTAGCTATTATAAATAGTGCTGCAATGAACATTGTGGTACATATGTCTTTTTCAATTATGATTTTTCTCAGGGTGTATGCCCAGTAGTGGGATTGTTGCTTGGAAAACTGGACAGCTACATGTAAAAGAATGAAATTAGAACAGAACACCATACACAAAGATCAACTCAAAATGGATTAAAAACCTAAATGCAAGACCAGAAATAATAAAAATCTTAGAGGAAAACATAGGCAGAACACCCTATGACATAAATCACAACAAGGTCCTCTATGATCCACCTTCTAGAGTAATGGAAATAAAAATAAAAATACACAATTTAAATCTATCAAGATACTTCTGTTTAAAGAGATCAGCATTGGGGTACATTACACTGTTAAAAAGATGATGTCTAGGTACATGAATGGATGTACAGACAATAGAGAGATAAAGTAAGGTTTTATTTCAGAGCTGACTGGGCATTTGAATAACTGTGAATGCTGTCTTTAAATAGTTTCTCTAAGTATTGTGACCAAATATTTACACAGTGTGTCATGATTACCCCGTGTCTTAAGATAAGGATGAACACCATTGAGTTTGAATGAGGAGAGAAATAAAACACATTTTGTAATGGAGTATGGACTTACTTAAAAAGTAGTTAGTCATGCAAATACATCTGTGCATGTGTCAAGGAAAAGTATTTTATGAATCACTTAACATACAAATGCTAAAAGCAATTGTTTTTATTCAGTAAAGTGTTCTTGAAATTTCCCAGATAAAAGAAAGTTAGGAGATAAAAGTAAGAAATAATAACTCCTTCAGCTTCATTAATATTTAATAACATTCAACACTGTACAATGCAGTCATTATGAGGCTAGACTGTAAAATAAATTTTCTGTTGATTTTCTTTGGGGAGTGGGCTTTAATGGAGTTTCTTCAGTTGAATACCTATAGTGAGGATAAAAGAAAGCTCTTTGATGAACATCTCTACCTTATCTAATGGATAGCGTATAGGTAAGATTTCCCCAGATATAACTTTAGAAAGGAGATATATTTATTTTTGTGGGATGTTACTATGAAAATACACAAATGACAAAACATTGCCAATATCATTTAAAGAAAATTGTTTTCAAATCACCTCATTAACTACCTTTCATATTTTTTGCCCCTTTCAGATTTCACTATAGCAATTTCTCTTCAGGGATATCAGAAATGCTATTTGTAACAAGATCAGAATCTTGGAATTTTAATGAAAACCATAATGATCTCGGTGGAACACATTTACAGATGTGATGAGTTTATTTATTTATTTATATATGAAGTTGATTATGCAATTTAAAAACATATTTAAGATATAGGTCAAAGTGCTTCATTTACATTATTAATCTAATTTCTAGATCTGCACTGACCTCTTCATGTATCACTGCCTTGTCGTGGCAAAAGGGCTTATATAACTCAATGAATCTGTGAGCCCTGAGATGCAGCACCACCCAATAAGGGCAGATCATAGTGAAGAGTTCCAACAAAACATGGTCCACTCATGGAGGAAATGGCAACTCATTCCAGTATTCTTGTCATGAGGACCCTATGAATAGTATGAAAAGACAAAAAGATATGACATCAGAAGAGGAGACCCTCAGATTGGAAGGTATTCAGTATGTTACTGGGGAACAGCAGAGAATGATGAGTAATAGCTCCAGAAAGAATGAAGGGGCTGGGCCAAAGTGGAAAAGACACTCAGTTTTGGATGTATCTTGGAGGAGAAATATCAACAACCTCAGATATGCAGATTATACCACTTTAATGGCAGAAACTGAAGAGGAACTAAAGAACCTCTTGATGCAGGTGAAAGAGGAATGTGAAAAGCTGGCTTGAAATTCGACATTCAAAAAACTAAGATCATGGCATCCAGTCCAATCACTTCATGGCAAACAGAAAGGGAAAAAGTGAAAACAGTGGGAGACTTTATTTTCTTGGGCTCCAAAATCACTGCACATGGTGATTGCCACCATAAATTAAAAGACTCTTGCTACTTGGAAGGAAAGCTATGGCCAACCTAGACAACATATTAAAAAGCAGAGACATCACTTTGTTGACAGAGGTCCATACAGTCAAAGCTATGGTTTTTCCAGTAGTCATGTAAGGATGTGAAAGTTGGACCATAACGAGGGCTGAGTGCTGAAAAATTGATGTTTTCGAATTGTCATGCTGGAGAACACTTGAGGGTCCCTTGGACAGCAAGGAGATCCAACCATTCAATTCTAAAGGAAATCAATCTTGAATGTTCATTAGTAAGACTGTTGCTGAAGCCAAAGCTCCAATATTTTGACCACCTGATGCGAAAAGCTGACTTTTTGGTAAAGACCCTTATGCTGGGAAGATTGAAGGCACAAGGAGAAGGGGGCAGCAGAGGATGAGATAATTAGATAGCGTCACTGACTCAATGGACATGAATTTGAGCATATTCTGGGAGATAGTGGAGGACATAGGAGTCTGGCATGCTGCAGTCCATGGAGTTGCAAAGAGTCAGAAGCTAACTTATTCACTGAACAACAAAGACGTGTATTGAAATTTCAGTTTGACTCTTTACTGATATGTTAACTTGGGAAAGATTTAGAGTGCTCTAAACATTAGTTTCCTCATTTGACAGATAGAAACAACAATTTCTCATGAATTTGCAATTTATCTTGAACAATAGAGATCAAGCAAATCCACATTTCCATGTTGACAAAGTATAAGCATAATTGTACAATGAAAAGAGAATTTTATAACCAGAGACCTAAACTAAAATGCTAGCTACTTATGAAATGGATGATTTTCAGTGAATTTTTCAAATTCCTAAGATTTGGTATCCTCATATATACAGAAAACATTTAACACTTACCTCAAAGGTTAACTACATTAAATTTAGTATAATATGCATAAAATACCTTGCACAGTGCCTGGAATATAAAATGTGTTCATTAAAAGATAATTTTCAAAATCCAATAGGTAATTTAGAAGATAATAGAAGCATTTGGTTTACCATTTTCATATCAATATTAAGTTATTAATATTATGATAGGTGGGTCATGATGGAGAGTTCTGACAAAACGTGGTCCACTGGAGAAGGGAATGGGAAACCACTTCAGTATTCTTGCATTGAGAACCCAATGAACAATATGAAAAGGCAAAAAAGATATGACACTGAAAGATGAACTCCCCAGGTTGATAGGTGCCTAACATGCTACTGGAGAAGAGTGGAGAAACAGCTCAAGAAAGAATGAAGATGCTGTTCATTTCAGTTCACTTACTCAGTCGTGTCCAACTCCTTGTGACCCCATGGACTGCAGTATGCCAGGCTTCCCTGTCCATCACCAACTCCCAAAGCTTGCTCAACCTCATGTCCATTGAGTCGGTGATGCTATACAACCATCTCATCCTCTGTTGTCCTCTTCTTCTGCCTTCAATTTTTCCCAGAACAGGATCTTTTCTAATGAGTCTGTTCTTCACATAATGTGGCCAAAATATTGGAGCTTCAGCTTCTGCATCAGTCCTTCCAGTGAATATTCAGGGCTGATTTCCTTTAGGATCAACTGGTTGGATCTCCTTGCAGTCCAAGGGACTCTCAAGGATCTTCTCCAATACCACAGATCAAAAACATCAATCCTTCAGTGTTCAGCTTTCTTTATGGTCCAACACTCACATCCATACATAACTACTGGAAAAACCATAGGTTTGACTAGATGGACTTTTATCAGCAAAATAATGACAGTAAAGTATGCTGTCAAGGTTGTTCATAGCTTTCCTACAAGGAGCAAGCACCTTTTAATTTTATGGCTGCAGTCACCATGTGCAGTGATTTTGGAGCCCAAGAAAGTAAAGTCAGTCACTGTTTTCATTGTTTCCCCATCTGTTTGCCATGAAGGATGGGATGGGATGCCATGGTGTTTGTTTTTTGAATGTTGAGTTTTAAGCCAGCTTTTTCACTATCCTCTTTCACTTTCATCAAGAGTCTCTTTGGTTCTATGCTTTCTGCCATAAAGATGGTGTCATCTGCATATCTGAGGTTATTGATATTTCTCCCAGCAATCTTCATTCCAGCTTGTGAAATCTTGATTTCACCTTGAAGAGGAGAAGTAAAAGAGAACACAATGCCCAACTGTGGATGTGACTGGTGATGTAGGAAAAGTTTGGTGCTGTAAGAAACAGTATTGTATAGGAACCAGGAATGTTAAGTTCATGTGCTTAGTCGCTCAGTCATGTCTGATTCTACGCGACCCCATGGACTCTAGTTCGACAGGCTCCTCTGTCCAAAATGATTCTCCAGACAAGAATACTAGAGTGGGTTGCCATGCCCTCCTCCAGGGTATCTTCCCAACCTAGGGATCAAATCCAGGCAACCTGCATTGCAGGTGGATTCTTTACTGTCTGAGCCACCAGGGAAGACCCTTATGAATCAAGATAAGTTGGAAGTGGTCAAACAGGAGATGGTGAGAGTGAACATCGTTATTTTAGGAATCAGTGAACTAAAACGGACCAGAATGGGTGAATTTAATTCAGATGACCACTATATCTACTACTGGGCAAGAATCCCTTAGAAGAAATGGAGTAGCTGTCACAGTCAACAAGAGTCCAAAATGCAGTCCTTGTGTGTAGTCTCTAAAATGACAGAATAATCCCGTGTTTTGTTTTTTTTTTTTTTTCCCCAAGGCAAACCATTCAATATCACAGTAATCCAAGTCTATGCCCCAACCACTTATGCCAAAGAAGCTGAAGTTGAACAGTTCTATGAAGACCTACATGACCTTCTAGAACTAACACCAAAAAAAAAAAAAAAAAAAGAAAAGAAAAAAGAAAAAAATGTCCTTTTCATCATAGTGGAATAGACTGCAAAAGCAGGAAGTCAAAAGATAACTGGAATAATAGGCATGTTTGCCTTTGGAGTACAAAATGAAGCAGGGCAAAGGCTAACAAAGTTTTGACAAAAGAATGCATTGCTCATAGCAAACACCATCTTCCAACAACACAAGAGACAACTCTACATATGGACATCACCAGATGGTCAATACCAAAATCAGATTGATTATATTCTTTGCAGTTGAAGATGGAGAAGCTCTACATGGCCAGGGGGAAAAAAAAAAAAAAAAGTACAGGGATCTGACTGTGGCTCAGATCATGAATTGCTTATTGCCAAATTCATACTTAAATTGAAGAAAGTAGAAAAAACCAACAGACCATTCAGATATGACCTAAATCAAATCCTGTAGGATTATACAGTGGAAGTGACAAATATATTCAAGGGATTAGATCTGATACACAGGGTGGCTAAAGAACTATGGACAGAGGTTCATGGCATTGTATAGGAGACACTGATCAAAACAACCCCCAAGAAGAGGAAATACAAAAAGGCAAAATGGTTGCCTGAGGAAGCCTTACAAATAGTTGCAAAAAGCAGATAAGTGAAAGGCAAAGGAAAAAATGGAAAGATATATTCACCTGAATGCACAGTTTGAAGAATAGCAAGGAAAGAAAAGAAAGCCTTCCTAAGTGATCAGTGCAAAGAAATAAAGGAAAACAATGGAAGTGGAAAGACTAGAGATCTCTGCAAGAAAATTAGAGATATCAAGGGTACATTTCATGCATAGATAGGCAAAATAAATGACATAAATTGTATGGAACTAACAGAAGCAGAGGATACAAAGAAGATGTGGCAAGAATACACAGAAGAAATATACAAAAAAAGATCTTCATAATCCAGATAACCACAATGATATGATCACTCACTTAGAGCTAGGCATCCTGGAGTGCGAAGTCAAGTGGGCCTCAGGAAGCATCACTATGAACAAAGCTAGTGGAGGTGATGGGATTGCAGCTGAGCTATTTCAAATCCTAAATGATACTGTGAAAGTGCTGCACTCAATATGCCAGCAAATTTGGAAAACTCAGCAAGTTTGGCCACAGGACTGGAAAAGGTCAGTTTTCATTGCAATCTCAAAGAGCGGCAATGTCAAAGAATGTTCAAACTATCACACATTTGCACTCACCTCACAGGCTAGCAAAATAATGCTCAAACATCTCCAAGCTAGGCTTCAGCAGTACATCAACCAAGAACTTCCAGATTTTCAAGCTGGATTTAGAAAAGGCAGAGGAAGTAGAGATCAAATTGCTAACATCCTTTGGATCATAGAAAAAGTCAGAGAATTCCAGAATATCTACATCTGTTTCACTGACTATGCTAAATCCTTTGACTATGTGGATCACAACAAACAGTGTAAAATTGTTAAAGAGATCGGAATACAAGACCACCTTATCTGTCTCCTGAAAAAATCTCTATGCAAGTCAAGAAGTGACAGTTAGATCTGAACATGGAACAATGGACTGCTTTCAAATTGGGAAAGTAGTACCTCAAGGCTATATATTGTCATCTCGCTTATTTAACTTATATACAGAGTATATCATGCAAAACTCTGGGCTGGATGAAGTACAAGCTGGAATCAAGGTTGCTGGGAGAAATATCAATAACCATATGCAGATGACACCACCCTTATGGCAGAAAGCAAAGAGGAACTAAAAAGCCTCTTGATGAAAGTGAATGAGGAGAGTGAAAAAGCTGGCTTAAAACTCAACATTCAAAAAATGATCATAGCATCCAGTCCTATCACCTTATGGAAAGTAGATGGGGAAACAATGGAAACAGTCAGAGACTTTATTTTGGGAGGTTCCAAAATCACTGCAGATGGTGACTGCAGCCATGAAATTAAAAAAAAAAAATGCTTGCTCCTTGGAAGAAAAGTTATGACAAGCCTAGACAGCATATTAAAAAGCAGGCACATTAATTTACAAACAAAGTCCCATATAGTCAAAGTTATGGTTTTTCCAGTAGTCATGTTTGGATGTGAGAGTTGGACCATAAAGAAAACTGAGTGCCGAAGAATTGATGCTTTTGAACTGTGGTGTTGGAGAAGACTCTTGAGAGTCCTTTGGACTGCAGGGAGATCCACCCAGTCAATCCTAAAGAAAATCAGTCCTGAATATCCATTGGAAGAATTGATGTTGAAGCTGAAGCTCCAATACTTTGGCCACCTGAAGCAAAGAACTGACTTATTGGAAAAGCCACTCATGCTGAGAGAGATTGAGGGCAGGAGGAGAAGGGGACGACAGAGGACGAGATGGTTGTATGGCACCACCAACTCGATGGACGTAAGTTTGTACAAGCTCCGGGAGTTGTTAATGGACAGGGAAGCCTGGCCTACTGCAGTCCATGGGATCACAAAGTTTTTGACATGACTGAGCATCTGAACTGAACTGAATTGATTAAGCTATTGGATATTTAGTCTCAGAAATAAATTGCATGTAAGAAAAAATAACTTTGTTTTCTAGTGAAAATATGTTCGCTAACCAGGAGAAAGAAGCTTATGACAGTAGCACAGGTGCCTGCTAAGTCACTTCAATTATTTCTGACTCTTTGCAGCTCTGTGGACTGTAACCCACCAGACTGAACTCCAGGTGGAACTAGTGATAAAGAACCCACCTGCATGACAAAAAAACACTACAATATTGTAAACTAATTAGCCTCCAACTAATAAAAATAAATGAAAAATAAATAAATAAATTAATTAATTAAACAAACAAAAAAAAGAACCCACCTGCCACTTCAGGTGACATAAGAGACTTGAGTTCAATCCCTGGGTCAGGAAGATCTCCTGGAGAAGGAAATGGCAACCCAGTCCAGTTTGCTTGCTTGGAAAATTCTATGCACAGAGGAGCCTGGAAGGCAACAGTCCATTGGGTTGCAAAGAGTTGGACATGACTGAGCACACACGCAATCAAAAGGAAATAAAGAGTATGTAACTCAAAAGAAAATAGGGGACTTGAGTGTGGGGAGAAAGTATCAATTAAGCATGGAATACATGATCAAATTTATTTTTCTTAGATGGGAAAACGATGATGAAATGCATATGACTGTCTACCTAATGCATTTCAAAGTTTTGGGAAGTGAAATGCAAAGAATCTATGACATGGACTAATAAGAAAAAAGTATGAGGCAAAAGGGAAATAGTACCCTGCTGACTATACAGAGCTAGTTTGCAGTATAATCACTTTTAGTTCACTTGTTACAACAACAAATCCTTGATAACAGAAAGTATGTTTCATGATCACATAAGAGTCTTTTGTCCTCTGAAAATCTCAGTATCATGCTTAGCTAAGTTTTGTATCCTTATCAAAAGGTAATCAGAGAATATTTCAGAAATGCATTCCCACAACTTCAACTACCTTCACATTTACCTCTGATGCCTTGCCTTGACTTTCTCTTTCAGAACTACAGTAACATGTTTATCAAAGCGCCTGAAACTCAGATTTCTCTGGGGCTCCACTGGCTAAGAACTCATCTGCAAATGCAGGGGACAGGAATTTGATTCTTGGTCTGGAAAATCACACATGCCATGGAGCAACTGAGCCTGAGAGCCACGGCTACTGCAGCCTGAGCATCTAGAGTCCATGCTCTGCAACAAGAGAAGACACTGCAATGAGAAGTCCATATACTGCACCTAGAGAAAGCCTACAGCACAGCCAAATGTAAATAAATACACAAATTAAAAAAAAAAAAATTCCTGAAATCTAATCTAAACATTGTAAAGTGATCGGAAATTTATTAGTGTATATTCACTTTTTAGCAGCTTTGGGCATAAAATAGCAGTGCAAGATGAAGTTCCTGCCCTCTAAAGAATTTTTTTTTTGATAGGTATCAAATGTGTCAATCATTGTGATAGAAAACATAAATGTGTGAAGACCTCAAAATAAAATAAATAAATGTAAATGCTCAGAAAGACTTCATGATGGAGAAAAACTTCACATTAGGCTTTAAAGGATTGATAGAACTGAAAATTGGCCAAAATAAAAGGGTGTAGAATTCCCATTTTCTTTCAAAATAGCAATTTTGCGTAACATTACAGAAGTTTATTTCTCTTAATCTTTCACCTTTAAGCAATTGACTTCAGCATATGTGCTTCCCTGGTCATTCAGTAGTAAAGAATCTGCCTGCAGTTTAGGAGACCTGGTTTGATCCTTGGGTCAGGAAGATACCCTGGATAAGGAAGTGGCAGCCCACTCCAGTATACTTGCTTGAGAAATGCCGTTGACAGAGGAGCCTGGAAGGCTACAGTCCACGGGGTCACAAAAGAGTGAGACCTGACTTAGAAACTAAACAACAACTTAGCATAAATTCACCCTGGATATCTGAATACCCTGGGTTTTTACCAACTGTTTGATACTTTTCTTTTTATGAATTTCATTTCACAAAGACATATTTCTTTACTTTTTTTCTATGTAATAGCTAAATAAATTAAAAATAAGAACACAAGATGATTATTACTTTCAAAAAATCAATATATATTAAATAAAAGTATTTCTAAAATCAAAATTAAGACCCAACCTGTGCAAAACATGTGGAGAAATACAAAATTTGACACAGGCTGAATTTTCTCAAGAAATTTTATTGGGAAATCTTCTCTGATATACTATAAACCTAAACACTTGATAAAAGTATACGTTGTATATTACTTTAAAATTTAAATCATAGTTGTTGATTGTCATGGGCTGTGTTCTCCTCCGAAGTCATTTGTTGAAGTCCTAACCCCTAACAACTCAAAATTTGATTGTATTTGGTTATTTAAAACTGTGTTAAGTAAATATTGTCAGTCACCATCTGCCTCTACAAGGATTAGTTTACTAGCCACTACAGTCACTGACCTTCATCACATCCTGAAAGTTCAGGGCAGAGATCATGACCTGGGAAAAAATGGCAGAACAAGCCTTCAGATAAACTGATATTTTCAGGAGACGATTTTACATAAACAAATTCTTGTATCTTCTCATATCTAGAAAAGCACTAAAATCATTAATGTTGACATCTGCTCCATTTGACTAGCAGCAATCTTCTTGTGACTACCAGCAACCTCTGCCAAAATTTGTGCTTGACAGCACCTATCTTCCCTTCACTAAAATCACATATGTACTGAATCTCTCCCCTTACTTCTTTGGAGCAGTACCTCAGAGCTATTTGAGAGGCTGTCTCCTAGACTATAGTTCTCTTTTTGCACCCAATAAAACTTAACCTGTAACTCTTACATTGTGGTGTTCCTTTTTTTTTTTTTTTTTCAGTTGACAGGTGTAATTAAGTTAAAATGAAATTATTAGAGTGGACCCAAATCCAATTTGACTAGTGTCCTTATAAGAAGAGGAGATTGGGACACAGACAGATACAGAGTGAATTCTGCTAGCAGACTACCTTCAGACTTGAGCTGAAACATTAACTCTTCTGAGTCTCCAGGCTGCCAGCTACCCTGTAGAGTTTAGACTTGTCAGGCTCTGCAATCACATGAGGTAATTCCTTAAAATAAATCTCTCTCTGTCTCTCTATCTCTATATCATTTTATCTACACACACACACAGACATACACACACACACACACATACTATTGGTTCTGTTTCTCTGGAGAACCTTGACTGATACATTGATATTGATAGAAATCTGATCATTTCATATTGACCATTCCTGGAATTAAAATTGCAACTTCTTTCAAGGATCATTTTTGAAAGATATTCTTAGTATGTTTTTGACAGACTTAATCATAAAATTCTAAGATTTCTGAAATGCCAAAAGTATTTTTAATATGTTTCTATATTAAACTGTGTGATAACACACTAAAGACTGCATGTGTGCTTGCTAAATCACTTCAGTTGTATTCAACTCTTTGTGACGCTATGGACCTTAGCCCTCCAGGGGATTTTCCCAACCCAGGAAATGAAATGCATCTCTTATGTCTCATGCATTAGCAGGTAAGTTCTTTACCACTAACACCACCTTGAAAGCCCAAACACTGCATATGTATATTCAATAAGAAAGGTAATTTAGCAGTAATAAGCCGAGAAATAAATTTAACTTGTTGCTTTCTTTGTTTCTTTTACTTATGGAGAGTAACTTTTCTTTTTAATGTATGGACCTTAATTTATAGCAAGATTCTGGCTTTAATGAAGTCAAAACAAATTATGTTATTAATTCTCTATGACTGGGCTTACATATATGCTATAAATGTTTAATATGGGAGTTAGTAATTTTCCTTTAAAGTTAGGAAAATTGTTATGCCTAAATTCTTAAGGATTTTTTTTTTTTTAGTTTACAATTCAACATTTTTAAATGCAGTCAATCAAAAGCCATAGTGAAGAGATAGATTACTAGATGTAGGAGGATGCACTGAGCAAGTTTGTGTGGCAGCCATCTCCTAATAGTAGTGGTATTAGCCAAATTTTCTTATTTATATGTTTCTGCATTTTATAGAATATCTACAGTCAACATATATTACTATAGTAAATATCATAAGTAATAAATGGTCTTGAGATCTAAGAAATAAGCATAAAAAGTGAAAGTGAAAGTTAGTCTCACAGTCATGTCTGACTCTGTGAGTCCATGGAATGCAGCCTGTCCTGCTCCTCTGTACTTGGAATTCTCCAGACAAGAGCATCCCTTGTGGCTTAGCTGGTAAAGAATCTGCCTGCAATTTGGGAGACCTGGGTTTGATCCTTGGGTTGGGAAGGTCCACTGTAGAAGAAATAAGCATATTATTCTTTAAAAATTTGCTGGCAATTTTTTTTTTCTGTTTTAAGACAGAAACTGATCTCATTAACACTATATGAATAGAATAGTACCATAGGAATCACAAAATCATGAATCTGGAAAAAAATTTGGTAAATTATCTCTAGATCTTTTAAATTATTATCATAATGATATAAAAAATTTTGGCATAAAACTCATTCTTTCATGGGAAGTAATATACAGGTCATTAAAGAGTTACCTCAATAGGCCTTGGTTACTGAAACCTTGAAACCTTCTATGGTCTCCAAAGGACTAGCTTTCTGACCTGGCGTTCAGCTGGCTCCTGATAGCCATGCTTTTAGCACTTGGGTTATTCTGCATGATAAATGTGTTTAGTACAATTTTGATTTGATAGATTAGCTAAATAATGTGATTTAAAGTCAGTGCCTGTTTTTTCTCTAAGCGGGGAGGACAGGAATCTTGTTGCAGTGACAAGGAAAAAAAGAAGAATGATTTCTTCTTTTTTTGTTTTTTTCCCCTTTCCTGAAAACAAAGAAGCTAAGAAGAACAGTCTGAACATTCCTTTTTTTTTTTTTTTTTTTTTTTTACTTTAGCTGCTCCTAACTCTGCATATCTATTATTAAATTTGATTTTCTACCCCTTAACTCTGCAGCAGCTACATTTCCCACCTATTATCCTTTGACTCTATGCTAAGTATTCCCTTCACTTTTGTCTTTTGTAGCTCTTTTTATTTTTTATATATCAGAAAGAAGGCCTCAGAGTCACCTAACTGCCAGACTCAATTACTGGGTTACTGAAGCCAGCCTAAGACTGTTTTGGAAATAATGCAAAAGAAAGAAGACAAGATATTAACACCCAGGAGACATCAAATAAGCCCCTAGACTCCTCATGGAATCCAGGGCACAGTTCTTGAGGCATGAGCCTACTGTGTTCCCTTATTTGACAGGTGAGAATTAAAGACACCTTTCTATTTGCTCCAAACTTTGTCTCCATATTTTTGAGTCAGCTTCATTGGGCAGAGAAAGCCAAGATTTTGGCCAGCAACACTCTTAATAGCGAGGTCAGTTACATGGACTGCATACATGCATGAATGACCCTTGTTAAAACCCTGGACATTGAGACTTGGATGAGATTTCCTAGCTGGCAAAAATTTACATGCACAGTCCTATATCATTCCTGGGAGAATTAAGTTTGTCCCTGTGTGACTCCACTAGGAGGTAAAGCTTGCACCTGGTTTCTCCTGAAGTTGGCCACACATGCCTTTTTCTCTTTTCTGATTTTTATCTGTATACTCTTGCTACTGTTGTTCAGTCTCTCAGTCTTGTCCGAATCTTTGCAAGCCCATGGACTGCAGCACACCAGGCTCCTCTGTCCTTCACCATCTCCCAGAGCTTGCTCAAACTCATGTCCATTGAGTCGGTGATGTCATCCAGTCAAGTCATCCTCTGGCATCCCCTTCTCCTCCTGCCCTCAGTCTTTCCCAGCATCAGGGTCTTTTCCAATGAGTCAGTTCTTCATTTCAGGTGGCCAAAGTATTAGAGATTCAGCTTTGGCATCAGTCCTTCAAATGAATATTTAGGATTAATTTCCTTTAGGATTGATAGGTTTGATGTCCTTGCTGTCCAAGGGACTCTCAAGAATCTTCTCCAGAACCAAAGTTCAAAGGCATCAATTCAGTGCTCAGCCTTCTTTATGGTCCAAATCTCACATCCATACATGACTACTGGAAAACCATAGCTTTTATTATATGGACCTTTGTTGGCAATGTAATGTCTCTGTTTTTAATACACTGTCTAGGTTGGCCATAGCTTTTCTTCCAAGGAGCAAATGTCTTTTAATTTCATGGCTGCAATCACCATCCACAGTGATTTTGGAGCCTAGGAAAATAAAGTATCTCACTGTTTCTATTGTTTCCCCATCTATTAGCCATGAAGTGATGGGACTGGATGCCATGGTCTTCATTTGTTGAATGCTGAGTTTTAAGCCAGCTTTTTCACTCTCCTCTTTCACTTTCATCATGAAGCTCTTTAATTCCTCTTCACTTTCTGCTATAAGGGTGGTGTTTTCTGTATATCTGAGGTTATTGATATTTCTCCAGGCAATCTTGATTTCAGCTTGCACTTCATCAACCCCAGCATTTCACATGATGTACTCTGCATATAACTTAAATAAGCAGGGTGACAATATACAGCCCTGACATACTCCTTTCTCAATTTTGAACCAGTTGTTCCATGTCTGGTTATAACTGTAGCTTCTTGGCCTGAATATAGGCTTCTCAGGAGGCAGGTATGGTGGTCTTGTACTCCCATCTCTTTAAGAATTTCCCACAGTTTGTTGTGATCTACATAGTCAAAGGCTTTATGATAGTCAATGAAGCAGAAGTAGATGTTTTTCTGAAATTCTCTAGCTTTTTCTATCATTCAACAGATGTTGGCAATTTGATCTCTGGTTCCTCTGCCTTTTCTAAATCTAGCTTTTACATCTGGAAGTTCTCAGTTCACATACTGCTGAAGCCTGTCTTGAAGGATTTTGACCATTGATCTGCTAGCATGTGAAATGAGTGCAATTGTGCAGTAGTTTGAACATTATTTGGCATTGCCCTAGTTTGGGATTGTATTGAAAAGTTCTAGGGTTCCTTCTAGCAAATCACTGAGCATGAAGATTGTCTTGGGGAATCCAAATCCAAGTATTTACATAATACTTTTTTTTTTTTAATGATTAAAACAGATTGACTGAACCAGGGTTCTCACTGTGGAAGAAGAATCATACAAATGTGGAATATGTTTAGATAAGAAAGAACCTGTGGAATAGGCTGAAATTGGAGGTATCCATATTGCAGAAGGAAATGGCAACCTATTCCAGTATTCTTGTTTGCTAAATCCCATGGACAGAGGAGCCTGGAAGGCTGCAGCCCACGGGGTCACAAAGAGTCGGACATGACTTAGAGACTGAACAACAACAACAATGAGAAATTGTGATTTTATCTAAATATATACCTACCTGTCCACCTTTGCAAAAATATGTACATGTAAATGCACGTGCATATGCAATGTGTATTAACATGCATATATTTCTTATACTTAGCAATGAAACAACCTAGAAGCAAAGGCATCCTGATAACACTGGACACAACTACCACCTAAATCTTAGTTTCCAATAGGAATTTGAAAGAGACTAAGGCTCCTACTGGAGATATCTGTTTCCTAGACTAGGGCAGTATAGGTCAAAATGAACACTGAACCAATATCTTAGGCTGGAGACATGGTAAAATGACAAAGGAATCAGCTTGAAAAGTCTTTTGCTAGCCAAATTTGAGAAATCTTAGCACTAAAATGAGTATACTAATGAATCAAACAATTGGGAAAATTACAAAAATATATGAGTCTACCCCAATAGTAAATAGATAAATAAACAGAATGCCAAAAGCTGACTTGTGAAAATGAAATAATGGGACAATCTTCATTTAGTAACTATCCTAATAAAGATTGATTCAGGAAAAAACAGATGCCAATTTTATAATGAAAGTTTAAAGAAAAGCAGGATGTTTACATGATCTTAAAGATTCACCAAACATATGTTACAGGGGAAAAATTATTACCATAGAATGGAGTTTGGTTGTAGGTAATTAGATGAAAAGTTAGAACTACAACTTGACTAAGTGCTCAAAATTAACATCATTAATATAGTACAGTTGGAATTCATCTGCCTTTGGATGAGATGCCCTTGAGGAAATGTAACATCACTTTTACAGAATTCTGCTGGAGACATATAACTTTAATCATGAATGACAAAATATAAGATAAAGCTAAGTCAATAATATTTGATTTTTTAAAAAAGATAGATTACTATGTACTTCAAAAATGTCAATATTATAAACAAAAATGCTGTAAAATGTTCCAGAAAAGGGGATTAAAGAGAATTAATTAAAAGTACTGGATCCTGTTCTAGAGGGATAATGTGCCACAAAGTAAATTAGGTCAACTGAAAATAAATGATATACACTTGATATTATACATGTTTCAATGTTATTCTCTCAGATCATCCCACCCTCGCCTTCTTCCAGAGTCCAAAAGTCTGTTCTATACATCTGTGTCTCTTTTTCTGTCTTGCATATAGGGTTATCGTTACCATCTTTCTAAATTCCATATATATGTGTTAGTACACTGTATTGGTGTTTATCTTTCTGGCTTACTTCACTCTGTATAAAGGGCTCCAGTTTGATCCATCTCATTAGAACTTATTCAAATGAATTATTTTTAATGGCTGAGTAATATTCCATTGTGTATATGTACCATAGCTTCCTTATCCATTCGTCTGCAGATGTGCATCTAGGTTGCTTCCATCTCCTGGCAAGTATAAACAGTGCTGTGATGAACATTGGGGTACATGTGTCTCTTTCAGATCTGGTTTCCTCAGGATGTATGCCCAAGATTGGGATTGCTGGGTCATATGGCAGTTCTATTTCCAGGCTTTTAAGGACTCTCCACAATGTTCTCCATAGTGGCTGTACTAGTTTGCATTCCCACCAACAGTGTAAGAGGGTTCCCTTTTCTCCACACCCTCTCCAGCATTTATTGATTGTAGACTTTTGAATAGCAGCCATCCTGACTGGCGTGTAATGATACCTCATTGTGGCTTTGATTTGCATTTCTCTGATAATGAGTGATGTTGAGCATATTTTCATGTGTTTGTTATCCATCTGTATGTCTTCTTTGGAGAAATTTCTGTTTAGTTCTTAGGCCCATTTTTTGACAGCAACCAGAGCAGAAAAATAAATAAAAGGAATCCAGATAGGAAAAGAAGAAGTAAAACTCTCACTGTTTGCAGACGACATGATCCTCTACATAGAAAACCCTAAAGACTCTACCAGAAAATTATTAGAGCTAATCAATGAATACAGTAATGTTGCAGGATATAAAATTAGCACACAGAAATCCCTCGCATTCCTATACACTAACAATGAGAAAACAGAAAGCAAAATTAAGGAAACAATACCATTCACCATTGCAACAAAAAGAATAAAATACTTAGGAGTATATCTACTTAAAGAAATGAAAGATCTACATAGAGAAAACTATAAAATACTGATGAAAGAAATCAAAGAGGACACAAACAGATAGAGAAATATACCGTGTTCATGGATTGGAAGAATCAATATTGTGAAAATGAGTATGCTACCCAACACAATCTATAGATTCAATGCAATCCCTATTAAGCTACCAAGGGTATTCTTCACAGAATGAGAACAAATAATTTTGCAATCTGTATGGAAATACAAAAAAACCTCGAATAGCCAAAGTAATCTTGAGAAAGAAGAATGGAACTGGAGGAATCAACCTGCCTGACTTCAGGCTCTACTACAAAGCCACATTCATCAAGACAGTGTGGTGCTGGCTCAAAGACAGAAATATAGATCAATGGAACAGAATAGAAAGCCCAGAGATAAATCCACGGACCTACGGACACCTTATCTTCGACAAAAGAGGCAAGAATATGCACTGGAGAAAAGACAACCTCTTTAACAAGTGGTGCTGGGAAAACTGGTCAACTACTTGTAAAAAGAATGAAACTAGAACACTTTCTAACACCATACACAAAAATAAACTCAAAATGGATTAAAGATTAAATGTAAGATCAGAAACTATAAAACTCCTAGAGGAGAACATAGGCAAAACATTCTCTGACATAAATCACAGCAGGATCCTCTATGACCCACCTCCCAGAATATTGGAAATAAAATAAAAAATAAACAAATGGGCCCTAATTAATCTTAAAAGCTTTTGCACAACAAAGGAAACTATAAGCAAAGTGAAACGACAGCCCTCAGAATGGGAGAAAATAATAGCAAACGAAGCAACAGACAAAGGGTTAATCTCAAAAAATATACAAGCAACTCCTGCAGCTCAATTCGAGAAAAAATATATATACATGGTTTATAAAAGTATAAGTTCAGTGGTTAATTTACTGAAATTGAAAATGTTATTATGGGGGAGGAGCCAAGATGGCAGAGGAATAGGACGGGGAGACCACTTTCTCTCCTACAAATTCATCAAAAGAATAACTAAACGCAGAGCAAACTTCACAAAACAACTTCCGATCGCTAGTTGAGGTCATCAGGCGCCCAGAAAAGCAACCTATTGTCTTCAAAAGGAGGTAGGACAAAATATAAAAGATAAAAAGAGAGACAAAAGAGCTAAGGACGGAGATCCATCCCGGGAAGGGAGTCTTAATAGAGGAAGTTTCCAGACACCAGGATACCCTCGCACTGGCAGATCTGGGGGAAGTGTTTGAATCTTGGAGGGCAACCTAACTGGGAGGGGAACAATAAATAAAACCCACAGATTACGAGCCTAAAAGCAACTCCCAGCAGAAAAGTACCCCAGACACCCGCATCCACCACCAGCAAGTGGGAGCAGAACGGAGAGGAGCGGGTGGCATTGCTTAGGGTAAGGACCGGGTCTGAGTGCCCTGAGGACAATCAGAGGGAGCTTTTGTGTTACCAACTTAAACTGTGGGATAGCAAAAGAGAGAGAGAAAATTAACCGGCCCGAACACACTGCCAGCCGTTCGCAGAACAAAGGGGCTGAGCAAGTCCAGAGAAGAGCTCACAGGCTGCAGACCGGCCCAGCCCCGCCAGAGGCTGGAGGCAGGGGGGAGGGGAAAGGGGCAGGATTGGCCCCAAGGACTGCATCCCCTACCGCACTGCAAACAGGCCTCCAGTTTCTAATCAAAGACCTGAGATTCTGGATGGTCGACATCCGCCAGGAGGGTCGCGGCGAGACACAGGGCGCAGGCACCTGACTGGCGCGGGCGGGGACTGGGGCTGGGGACGAGGAGGGCAGAAGGCGCGCCGCACTGGGGAGAGTGTGCCCGTCAATCCCCTGGCTGCCTGAACCGCTCTGACGGGGAAGGCACAAAAAGCAGGCGCAACATTTTATTCCGCGCTTTTGTGGAACACCCGAGGGCTGGAACCCCACGCAGCGCAGGGCACGCTCCATATAGAGCAACCGGGAGCCTGAGCAGTGTAGAGGGGAAAGCAGTGCCAGCCCCTCCCTGCAGCGTGATGAAACTAGCAACCTGAATAAGAGACCACCTCCTCCTGCCTGTGTCAGGGTGGAAATTAGGCACTGAACAGACCGGCAAACAAAAGCTAAATAAACAAAGGGAACCGCTGCAGAAGGGACCTGTGCAACAGATTAAAATCCCTGTAGAAACACTGACTACACCAGAAGGGGCCTGTAGATATCGAGAAGTGTAAGCTTGAATGAGGAGCTATCTGAAACTGAGCCGAACCCACACTGACCACAACAGCTCCAGAGAAATTCCTAGTTATATATATATATTTTTTTTAAGTAAGAAAAAAATTTTTTTTTCTTTTTTCTTTATTATTTTATCTCTTTTATTTTCTTTTAAAATTCCCTATTACTCCTCCTTTACTCCTTAACTTTCATTTTCATAGATTTTTACGATTTTTTTAATTAGGAAAATTTTTTTCTTTTTTTTTTTTCTTTCTTATTTTTTTCTTCTTCGTTTTTCTTTCTTTTCCTTTTTCTCTTCTATATTCTATTAATCTTTTTCTCTTATTTCCTTTTAAAGTCCTCTATTACTCCTCTACTACTCCTAAATTTTCATTTTCATTACAATATAACCTTACAAAAAAAAAAAAAAAAAAAAGGAGAAGCCCTATTTTTAAACCGAACTTCATATATATTCCTAAAATTTTTTTGTGTGTTTTGGTTTGTGTTTTTAATATAGTATTTTTAGGAGTCTAACCTCTACACTAGATTTTTAATCTTTGTTTCTCAGTATATGATATAAATTGTGAACATTTAAGAATCCAATATTCAGTTCCCATTTTTATTCAGGAACGTGTTGATTATTCTCTCCCAATCTTGACTCTTCGTTTTCTACCTCAGAACACCTCTATTTCCTCCTTTCCCCTTCTCTTCCCAATCCAATTCTATGAATCTTTGTGGGTGTCTGGGCTACGGAGAACACTCTGGGAACAGACAACTGTGTAGATCTGTCTCTATCCTCTTGAATCCCTCTTTTTCTCCTCCTGCTCATCTCTATCTCCCTCCTCCCTCTCCTCTTCTTCATGTAACTCTGTGAACCTCTCTGGGTGTCCCTAACAGGGGAGAATCTTTTCGCCATTAACCTAGAATTTTATTATCAGTGCTGTACAGTTGGAGCAATCCTGAGAATACTGGAAGAATAAAACTGAAATCCAGAGGTAGGAGACTTAAGCCCAAAACCTAAGAACACCAGAGAACTCCTGACTACATGGAAATTTAAGTAATAAGAGACCGTCCAAAAGCCTCCATACCTACACTGAAACCAACCACCACCCAAGAGCCAATAAGTTTTAGAGCAAGACATACCATGCAAATTCTCCAGCAACACAGGAACATAGCCCTGAACGTCAACATACAGGCTGCCCAAGGTCACACTTAACACATAGACCCATCTCAAAACTCATTACTGGGCACTCCATTGCTCTCCAGAGAGAAGAAATCAAGTTCCATGCACCAGAACATCGACGCAAGCTTCCCTAATCAGGAAACCTTGACAAGCCAATCGTCCAACCCTACCCACTGGGTAAAACCTCGACAAAAAAAAGGAACCACAGACCTCCAGAATACAGAAAGCCCACTCCAGACACAGCAATCTAAACAAGATGAAAAGGCAGAGAAATACCCAACAGGTAAAGGAACATGAACAATGCCCACCAAGTCAAACAAAAGAGGAGGAGATTGGGAATCTACCAGAAAAAGAATTTAGAATAATGATAATAAAAATAATCCAAAATCTTGAAAAGAAAATGGAGTTACAGATAAATAGCCTGGAGACAAAGATTGAAAAGATGCAAGAAATGTTTAGTAAAGACCTAGAAGAAATAAAAAAGAGTCAATTAAAAATGAATAATGCAATAAATGAGATCAAAAACACTCTGGAGGGAACCAAGAGCAGAATAACGGAGACAGAAGATAGGATAAGTGAGGCAGAAGATAAAATGGTGGAAATAAATGAAGCAGAGAGGAAAAGAGAAAAAAGGATCAAAAGAAATGAGGACAACCTCAGGGACCTCTGGGACAATGTGAAATGCCCCAACATTCGAATTATAGGAGTCCCAGAAGAAGAAGACAAAAAGAAAGGCCATGAGACAATACTCGAGGAGATAATAGCTGAAAACTTCCCTAAAATGGGGAAGGAAATAGCCACCCAAGTCCAAGAAGCCCAGAGAGTCCCAAACAGGATAAACCCAAGGTGAAACACCCCAAGACAAATATTAATCAAATTAACAAAGATCAAACACAAAGAACAAATATTAAAAGCAGCAAGGAAGGAACAACAAATAACACACAAAGGGATTCCCATAAAGATAACAGCTGATCTATCAATACAAACCCTCCAGGCCAGAAGGGAAGGGCAGGACATACTGAAAGTAATGAAAGAGACTAACCTACAACCTAGATTACTGTATCCAGCAAGGATCTCATTCAGATATGAAGGAGAATTCAAAAACTTTACAGATAAGCAAAAGCTGAGAGAATTCAGCACCACCAAACCAGCTCTCCAACACATGCTAAAGGATCTTCTCTAGACAGGAAATGCAGAAAGGTTGTATAAACGTGAACCCAAAACAACAAAGTAAATGGCAACGGGACCACACCTATCAATAATTACCTTAAATGTAAATGGGTTGAATGCCCCAACCAAAAGACAAAGACTGACTGAATGGATACAAAAACAAGACGCCTATATATGCTGTCTACAAGAGACCCACCTCAAAGCAAGAGACACATACAGACTAAAAGTCAAGGGCTGGAAAAAAGTATTTCATGCAAACAGAGACCAAAAGAAAGCAGGAGTCGCAATACTCATATCAGATAAAATAGACTTTCAAATAAAGGCTGTGAAAAGAGACAAAGAAGGACACTACATAATGATCAAAGGATCAATCCAAGAAGAAGATATAACAATTATAAAAATATATGCACCCAACATAGGATCACCGCAATATGTAAGGCAAACGCTAACAAGTATGAAAGAGGAAATTAATAGTAACACAATAATAGTGGGAGACTTTAATCCCCGCTCACAACTATGGATAGATCAACTAAACAGAAAATGAACAAGGAAACACAAACCTTAAATAACACAATGGACCAGCTAGACCTAATTGATATCTATAGGACATTTCACCCCAAAACAATTAACTTCACCTTTTTCTCAAGTGCACACGGAACCTTCTCCAGAATAGACCACATCCTGGGCCATAAATCTGGTCTTGGAAAATTTTAAAAAATTGAAATCATTCCAGTCATCTTTCCTGATCACAGTGAAGTAAGATTAGATCTCAATTACAGGGAAAAAAAATGTTGAAAATTCAAACATATGGAGGCTAAATAACATGCTTCTGAATAACCAATAAATCATAGAAGAAATCAAAAAAGAAATCAAAATATGTATAGAAATGAATGAAAATGAAAACACAACAACCCAAAACCTTTGTGACACTGTAAAAGCAGTGCTAAGGGGAAGGTTCATAGCATTACAGGCTTACTTAAATAAACAAGAAAAAAGCCAAATAAATAACCTAACTCTACACCTAAAACAATTAGAGAAGGAAGAAATGAAGAACCCCAGGGTTAGCAGAAGGAAAGAAATCTTAAAAATTAGGGCAGAAATAAATGCTAAAGAAACTAAAGAGACCATAGCAAAAATCAACAAAGCTAAAAGCTGGGTTTTTTTTAAAAAAATAAACAAAATTGACAAACCATTAGCAAGACTCATTAAGAAACAGAGAGAGAAGAACCAAATTAACAAAATTAGAAATGAAAATGGAGAGATCACAACAGACAACACTGAAATACAAAGGATCATAAGAGACTACTACCAGCAGCTCTATGCCAATAAAATGGACAACTTGGATGAAATGGACAAATTCTTAGAAAAGTATAACTTTCCAAAACTGAACCAGAAAGAAATAGAAGATCTCAGCAGAGCCATCACAAGCAAGGAAATTGAAACTGTAATCAGAAATCTTCCAGCAAGCAAAAGCCGAGGACCAGATGGCTTCACAGCTGAATTCTACCAAAAATTTAGAGAAGAGCTAACACCTATCTTACTCAAACTCTTCCAGAAAATTGCAGAAGAAGGTAAACTTCCAAACTCATTCTATGAGGCCACCATCACCCTAATTCCAAAACCAGACAAAGAGGCCACAAAAAAAGAAAACTAGAGGCCAATATCACTGATGAACATAGATGCAAAAATCCTTAACAAAATTCTAGCAAACAGAATCCAACAACATTTTAAAAAAATCATACACCACGACCAAGTGGGCTTTATCCAAGGAATGCAAGGATTCTTTAATATCCGCAAATCAATCAATGTAATACACCACATTAACAAATTGAAAGATAAAAACCATATGATTATCTCAATAGATGCAGAAAAAGCCTTTGACAAAATTCAACACCCATTCATGATTAAAACTCTCGAGAAAGCAGGAATCAAAGGAACATACCTCAACATAATAAAAGCTATATATGACAAACCCACAGCAAGCATCACCCTCAATGGTGAAAAATTGAAAGCATTTCCCCTGAAATCAGGAACAAGACAAGGGTGCCCACTCTCA
Organism: Cervus elaphus; assembly: GCF_910594005.1. Classification (NCBI taxonomy): domain Eukaryota; kingdom Metazoa; phylum Chordata; class Mammalia; order Artiodactyla; family Cervidae; genus Cervus; species Cervus elaphus. The sequence continues at coordinate 93,255,961 of NC_057848.1, forward strand.
CCACTACCATTCAACATATTGTTGGAAGTTTTGGCCACAGCAATCAGAGAAGAAAAAGAAGTAAAAGGAATCCAGATAGGGAAAGAAGAAGTGAAACTCTCGCTGTTTGCAGATGACATGATCCTCTACATAGAAAACCCTAAAGACTCTACCAGAAAATTACTAGAGCTAATCAATGAATATAGTAAAGTTGCAGGATATAAAATTAACACACAAAAATCCCTTGCATTCCTATATACTAACAATGAAAAAACAGAAAGAGAAATTAAGGAAACAATACCATTCACCATTGCAACAAAAAGAATAAAATACTTAGGAGTATATCTACCTAAAGAAACAAAAGACCTATACATAGAAAACTATAAAACACTGATGAAAGAAATCAAAGAGGACACAAACAGATGGAGAAACATACCATGCTCATGGATTGGAAGAATCAATATCGTCAAAATGGCTATTCTACCCAAAGCCATCTATAGATTCAATGCAATCCCTATCAAGCTACCAACGGTATTTTTCACAGAACTAGACCAAAGAATTTCACAATTTATATGGAAATACGAAAAACCTTGAATAGCCAAAGTAATCTTGAGAAAGAAGAATGGAACTGGAGGAATCAACCTGCCTGACTTCAGACTCTACTACAAAGCCACAGTCATCAAGACAGTATGGTACTGGCACAAAGACAGAAATATAGATCAATGGAACCGAATAGAAAGCCCAGAGATAAATCCACGAACCTATGGACACCTTATCTTTGACAAAGGAGGCAAGGATATACAATGGAAAAAAGTCAACCTCTTTAACAAGTGGTGCTGGGAAACCTGGTCAACCACTTGTAAAAGAATGAAACTAGAACACTTTCTAACACCATACACAAAAATAAACTCAAAATGGATTAAAGATCTAAATGTAAGACCAGAAACTATAAAACAACTAGTGGAGAACATAGGCAAAACACTCTCCGACATAAATCACAGCAGGATCCTCTATGCCCCACCTCCCAGAATATTGGAAATAAAAGCAAAATAAACAAATGGGACCTAGTGAAACTTAAAAGCTTTTGCACAACGAAGGAAACTATAAGCAAGGTGAAAAGACAGCCCTCAGATTGGGAGAAAATAATAGCAATTAAACAACAGACAAAGGATTAATCTCAAAAATATAAAAGCAACTCCTGAAGCTCAATTCTAGAAAAATAAATTACCCAATCAAAATTGGGCCAAAGAACTAAACAGACATTTCTCCAAAGAAGACATACAGATAGCTAACAAACACATGAAAAGATGCTCCACATCACTCATCATCAGAGAAATGCAAATCAAAACCACAATGAGATATCATTACACACCAGTAAGGATGGCTGCTATCCAAAAGCCTACAAGCAATGGATGCTGGAGAGGGTGTGGAGAATGGGAACCCTCTTACACTGTTGGTGGGAATGCAAACTAGTACAGCCACTATGGAAAACAATGTGGAGATTTCTTAAAAAACTGGAAATAGAACTGCCATATGACGCAGCAATCCCACTTCTGGGCATACACACTGAGGAAACCAGATCTGAAAGAGACACGTGCACCCCAATGTTCATCACAGCACTGTTTACAATAGCCAGGACATGGAAGCAACCTAGATGCCCATCAGCAGATGAATGGATAAGGAAGCTGTGGTACATATACACCATGGAATATTACTCAGCCGTTAAAAAGAATTCATTTGAACCAGTTCTAATGAGATGGATGAAGCTGGAGCCCATTATACAGAGTGAAGTAAGCCAGAAAGATTAAGAACATTATAGCATACTAACACATATATATGGAATTTAGAAAGATGGTAATGATAACCCTATATGCAAAACAGAAAAAGAGACACAGAAAAACAGAACAGACTTTTGAACTCTGTGGGAGAAGGTGAGCGTGGGATGTTTCAAAAGAACAACATGTATATTATCTATAGTGAAACAGATCACCAGCCCAGGTGGGATGCATGAGACAAGTGCTCGGGCCTGGTGCACTGGGAAGACCCAGAGGAATCGGGTGGAGAAGGAGGTGGGAGGGGGGATCGGGATGGGGAATACATGTAACTCCATGGGTGATTCATGTCAATGTATGACAAAACCTACTGAAATGTTGTGAAATAATTAACCTCCAACTAATAAAAAAAATTTAAAAAATGTTATTATGATTATTAAGAGATTCTTATTCTTAAGATATACACACTGAAGTATTTAGGTTGAAGGTCCATGATGCATACAACTTACTCTCAAAACGTTCTGGAAAAAAAGTACTATATACGGAGGGCAGGAGGAGAGAGAAAAAAGCAAATGATAAAGCAAATAGAGAAAATGTTAACAGTTGGTAAAATTCATACTGATATTTTTGTACTATTCTTTATTTCCCCTCTCCTTATTAGTCATTAAAAAAATAAAGTATATCTGATTTACAATATTGCATTAGTTTCAGGTTTACAGCATAATGATTTAGGTTTTTTTATAGATTATATTCCATTATAGCTTATTACAAGATATTTTGTATTATTCTTTTTCTTGCAAGTTTTCTGTATTTGAAATCACTTGTAAATACAGAGTAAAAGCAAATTTGAAATTATCAGATTCATCCAAATATTTTATTTGATGTTTTTGAAGGATTTAATGCTAGCAGATATTGGCAATAATGTTATTTTGAGTCATACATATGTATAAAACTTATACATGTAAGTCTTATATGACTTATATGTATGTCTTATACATATAAGACTTATACATGTACATATAAGTCTTATATAAGTCTTATACATGTATATGAGATTGTAAAGTTCAGTGCACAGCTTATTTGGAGAGAAAATCATTTATGTAATTTCTTTATATGCAAGAAATATGGATAACGAAAATTCATTTCAATATTGATACATCTTGATTTTTTAAGTGACCTAGATTGAATCAACAATTTATTTTACCTACACTATTAATAAAAAATAATGTCTTACTTAACCACAGAATCTGAACCATTCTTAATGGAGAGATGATATGATTATGTTTCATGAAGTTAAGCTTTGTTATTGCCAAAGCTCATATATTCAAAGTTTCCTATATTTTGCATATCTTATTTTATGCCCCTTATCACCTTTCAAAAGCGACTGCTTGAAGAATTGATCTTTAATGTTCACAATTTTATGACTGTATATTCCTGCTGAGGCCAAGGAATTTTTCCTATGATATTGTTTCTCTTAGTTTCATTTTCCATTTTGAGAAATCTTCACATGAAATTATTATTTTTTGATCATTATTATACATAATATTGGGTTTCCCTGGTTGCTTAGTTGGTAAAATCTACCTCTAATGCGGGACACCTGGGTTCAATCCCTGAGTTGAGAATATCCCCTGGAGGAGGACATGACAACCCACTCCAGTATCCTTGCCTGAAGAATCCTCATGGCAGAGGAGCTACTGTCCTCTGCCTGTAGCTGCCTTCAGTCCTTTGCCTGACTGTAGCTACAGGCTACAGTCCATGGGGTTGCAAAGAGTTGGACATACTGAGCGAATTTCACTTCACTTTACATACAAAATAATAATATTATTGCTACTGAAACAATTTTCTTTCTTTAAAAATGGCCACTGAGATTTTCATTAAAATGTTTTTATGTCTTAATGTTATTATAAATAATTTACTTTTTCTTTTAAATGGAAGCATTGTCTAAAACAAAAAAAAATATTAAAGATCAGCATTTTTGAAAATACTCTTGAACACACATTTCCCCTTATGAATTCAAAATTATATGGCTGTCTTTTTCCATTTTATTTCTCTGTTTTATATTCTATGCATTGTCTTCAGGGTTAAATACCCTGCTATATTCCTGCCTTCTACTCCCTTCAATAGCTATTAGTGATGACTTAGTATTTTCATCACTTTTATAATTGTAATTTGCACTGTTGCTTTTATTTTAATATTTTCAAATGACTATATGCACTTACTGTGTGTATATATATACACACACACATACATATATGTGTATATATATATATATACACATATATGTATATATATATATTTGTCCTTATAGGTTTTGTTATGTCTAAAATTATTGCTCCCAAACATTCTTTTACAATTTCACAGTACAAAATTAAATGTTCCAGCCTGTCTGTGAATCCACATCCTTATTTCAAACAGGCAGAAAAAATGATTCTTTTGAAACATATTCTGACTTTATAGTCTGCTTTTCACAACTTACACACTATATATCTTAATTCTTTCCCAAGATCTTTATAGTACATTAATTTCACTATTTATTCACCATGTTCTACCAACTTTTCTCTCTCTGTTTTAGCATGTATTCAAGTTTGTTTTTATAATTTTATTTCATATTTTTCTAGAGGGAATGTTAGGTGGCTTACATGAATGCATAGCAACAGAGCTTGATTGCATAATATACTTTAAAAGTGGGTGAATCAAAGCTGGATACATTGAAAATGACTATAGAAGATCTGATGATGACAAGAGGAAAGTTAGCATTCAAAATGTTTGCTGCTTTGTCTTATACCTTTCAAATAAATGGGTCCTTAATTTGACTTAAATTTTCTCTCAGTCAGTGCCAGAAAAGGAGGAAATATGTGCATGATTCAAAATCTCCATAAAATAAAACAAAGTGGTTTCACAGCACAACTTTTCCATTTGCTGAAAACACAGAATTTGCTCTTGTGGCTCCACACACAGAGAACACTGTAATCCCATCACTCTAGTTTCAACAAAATCCCTCCTATAAATGCAGCTATTGTATGGGTTGGTTTCTTTAATAGCCGTATACTGCAGACTGATGGAGTAACGCCAAATTATAATTAGGAAAAAAATCATCTTTTGAAAAGTTCAGAAAAGATCAAGATACACAGTGATCTGTTGGTCTCTAGTTTAGGAATGGGTTTTAGAAGATCCAAAGATCTTGTTTATCTCAACAGATATTTTGATTTATCTCTTAATTTTCCTATAACTTCCTGTTGTGTTTTACTTCCTATTTTCATTTTTTCTTAATAGCTCTTTTTAAAAAAGGAAAATTTATTTGTTATTTAGCTACACCAGGTCTTAGTTGCTGCATGAGGAATCTTTTCATATTTTAGCTGTTGTATGTGATATAGTTCCCTGAGAGAGGATTGAACCCAGGCCCCCTGAATTGGGGCCCTGGAATCTTAGCCAGTTGACCACCAGGGAAGTCCCTCCATTTTATTTTTAAGAATTATCTAGCCTTGGACCTCATTCTGCATACTTTTGAAAGATCCCTTTATGGTGTCTACTTTTAAAGGTTTGTTCCATCCCTTCCTTTCCTGGATTATTGGGTTTGTTTGATTTTAGATGTTGATATAAAAAAAAGTCATCTAATCTACTCACATTTTCCCAGTTATTTTACAAATAAATATGTTGTATTCAAGAATGGTTTTGGTATCTTCAGAAAGAAGATAAAGAAATCAAAGCTCTCTTAATAATCACACTTGATTCGTTACACACATGCAATTAAAAATGGAGAACAACTGTGCACCATTCATTTATAAGTTCTTACAACCTCTTGTAAAAGGATAAAAATCATCTTTCAACTATTGATGAATACTATATTGCTCTTGAGACATTTGGACGCTGTACTAATAAGAACCAGAATTTATTATAACAAGGAAAAAAAAGGCAGAGGGAGAAAGAGCAACCAAAGCAGCTTAATTTACTTTATATTCTCCTCATAAGGATGGCTCACAAATTCTTGATTTAACAATATATTTCAATGTTTTCTTAATTCTTGCCTGTAACTTTTCTTTGAGTTACTTTTCTGTCAAATAATCAACTTGACACTGTTCTGGAGCATCCCACAACTTATTACATGCTTAAACTTCACTCTTTATGAATTATATTTGCACTTTAAATGCATATTTATTCTCTTATCCTTTTCATACTTAAGTACAATAAGTAGCAGAAGAGATTGTAATATATTGACAAAAATATAAAAATAAAGGTAAATGATCTATTCACATCTATCCTTTGTGCTTTAAATTTTTTTGGAACAATTTGGAATTTATACAGAAAATTTGCAAGTACAGTACAAACAACATTTTCTTTGATCTGTTTGAGAGTAAATTGTTACTTGATGCCCTATGACTTTACAGCAATAGTTTGGTCTATATTTTCCACAAAGAAGGACATTCACCATGTCTCAAACTGGGAAATTAACATAAATGCCATACCACCAGCTAATCATCAGACCTCATTCAAGTAATGCCAAATGTTAAAACAATGTTCTTTATAGCAAATAAGATCTATTTCAGAATATACACATTGATCAAGCTTAGCTATTATATTCTTTTATTTTTCCTTCCCTTTAGAACAGTCCCACAATCTTTCTTAGACTTTCATTGCCTTGACACTTTTGAAAAGCACAGACCAACTGTATGTTCCTCAGTTTGGTTTTTTTGATGGTTCCTCCCAATTTCATTCAACTCATACACCTTTGGCAGTAATATCACAGAACAGATTTTGTGTTCTTCTCATTTCATCTAATAAGGTTGTACATATTGTTTTTTCATTATTGATATTCACTTTGATCATATCTTGATTAAGAAATTGTATGATAGACTTCCCCACTGCAAGCTTTCTACATTTTCTCTCTGTAATCATGAAGTATTTTAATAGTTGAATCTCTGTAAATATCACAGTTTGTCATAATTATTATTTCTTCCTTTATTAATTTCTATAGATATGATTTCATAGTTTCCTACTTTATTTAGTTGGATTTAATATACTTTATAATGACTTATTTCAATGCTGAAATTGCCCTAATTTGTCCTTCGCCAGTGGGGCCTCATTTAAACTGCCTACTACGTTCTTTTAATACATCCCCATCATTCCTTGAACACGTCTTTGATTATTGGTTTTAGAAAATGTCTAAGGCTTTTCATGTACTCTTCATGTCCTGGAACTGAAATCATAATTTTCCCAAGGTGTTCTGAATGATATTTAGGAACTACTATCCAGCTACTAATTCAGATAAAGCCTAAACCCCACAAGGTTCATCAAATTTTTCTCCTTTTCTGTATTTGTAATTCTCTTCCTCAACAATGAGGAAATGAGCTCATTTTATCTTTAATGTGTCTACTTATTTAATGTGTCTAGTTATTCCCCTGCATGTAACCAATCTCCCACTGCTACCAATGCAAATACTATTTCTGGCTAATTGCTCTTTTAATCCTTTTGCAGATTTTTTTGGCTCTTGAAATAATTGTGAAGAGAAACTCAAATGTCTATAGGCTTTTTTTTTTTTAATTCCTATGAAAACTTTTCAAAAGTTTTTAAAATCTAAATAACCACATTTGTTCTTTCCCATTTGTCATATTTTGTTTATTCCTCTAAGAAAGTAAAATAGCATTTATTATGGTAGCTTAAATGTTCAGTGGCTGTACCTCCATTATAGTATCTACCAAATATATCTTACCTTGTAATGAGCTATATTCTTCAGAAATCACATAGTTCTTTCTTGTACTTAAATTATTGATCACATCACACTGGGACTTTACTAGCTCAAAGCATTTTGTGTGTGTTCATGCGACATTTTGAGCAAAAGTTCCCTGCTTTTACACTACAAGTTTCTCATATGTTTATATTGATATTATACATGCCAAGGAATACATCATAAGAATGTGGAAACATGAGGTTTACCAGTTTTTAAGAGCATCTTATCTACGGAACACTCTTTGATTAGACTCTTCATAGGGTTTTGCACTTAGTGCTTATTATTTCCAAAAGTACTTATGCCTTTGGGTTAAAGGAAGGATATATAATTTAGACATGTTCTCCACAGATTACTTGCTAGTTCCAAAGTGGGGAAAAGGTTTCCATTACAACAGAGTAATCTGGTGAACACTACCTCAATCAAGTGATCAAAGCTAACAGTATTAGAACAAGTGGACATCCTGTACCTCTTGATATGATACACTATGAAGGACACACATGACTTCTCTGATATTCTTTTTTGAAAACACATGAAATCAATCTAACCATGAGGAGACAATAAGACAAACCAAAACTAAGAGCTAATTACAAAGCAAAAGGCCTGAATTATTTCAAAATTTCAGTGCTATGAAAAGACAAAGTTGAAGAAGTCCTCTAAGTTAATAGAAACTAAAGAGAACATGACAACTAAATGCAATGTTTGATCCTGAATTGGAAAAATGAAATATTTTAAAGATAATATTGGAACAATCAGTCAAGAATTTATGAACTATAAGGTGAGTAATATTTAGGATCACAACCATCTCATCCTCTGTCGTCCCCTTCTCCTCCTGCCTTCAATTTTTTCCCAGCATCAGGGTCTTTTCCAATAAGTCAGGTCTTTACAACAGGTGGCCAAAGTTTTGAAGCTTCAGCTTCAGCATCAGTCCTTCCAATGAATGTTCAGGACTGATTTCCTTTAGGATTGACTGGTTTGATCTCCTTTCAGTCCAAGGGACTCTCAAGAGTCTTCAACAACACCATAGTTCAAAAACATCAATTCTTCCGGACTCAGCTTTCTCTATGGTCCAACTCACATTTTCTCTTCTAGGTCCGTGTGCTATTTAAGCATATGAAAATCATTCTCTTGGGAGATTGCAAATGGCATCCATACACTACCTTGTATAAAATAGATAGCTAGCACTAAGTAGCTCTATAGCACGGGGAGCTCAATGCAGTGCTCTGTGATGATCTGGGGGGTGAGATGCAGGAGGGAAGGAGGCTCAAGTGAGAGGGGATACACACACACACACACACACACATATATACAGCATATTGCTGATTAACTTTGTTGTACAACAAAAACTAAGAAAATATTGTAAAGCAATTATTCTCCAATTAAAAAAAAAAAAAAAAAGATTCTTCTGGCCATCATGGCAAATACTGTATGAATAGCACAGCTTCAGACCTGGCATACTGCAGTACATGGGATTGCAGAGTTGGACACAATTTAGTAACTGAACAACAGCAACAACAAAAACAATAGCTTTTTAATTAGCTATTTTTTATTTTTATTTTTAATTAACTATTTTTTAAAGAAAATTACAACTTTTAGAAGACAAAGTAAAAGAAAAGAATGTATATGTGAGTTGAGAGGATGGCGTCAGCTTTCTAAAAGTGACCTCTAACACCTCTATACATGCCTAATTCTGTTTAGCTTTTAGAATAATGTAGATTTAATGTATCTGCTATTTGTCGTATTAATTGTATATATTTCAAGGAACTGACTCATTGGAAAAGACCCTGATGCTGGGAAAGATTGAAGGCAGGAGTTAAAGGGGATGACAGAGGATGAGCTGCATGGATGGCATCACCGACTTTATGGACATGAGTTTGAGCAAGCTCTGGGAGTTGGTGATGGACAGGGAAGCCTGGCGTGCTGCAGTCCAAGGGGTTGCAAAGAGTCAGACATGACTGAACTGAACTATTTGTTGTTGTTCAGTACTTTGTTGTACATGTCTGATTTTTTCTGTGATTCATTTGTCCATTTTGATATTGTTCATTTTATTTTGTACATAATTATTATAGGTCATTCTGATTTGGAAGTAATGCTTTTCTAGTATATCAGATCACTGAATTCTAGTTTAACTCTTTTAGACTTTAGCAGTACTCTAGAAGTTGACATAGATCCTTGTGTAGTTTAAATATTCAAGAAATATTTATTGAGGACTACAAAACCACAGGGTGTTGTGCTATGGGGCTTATAGAACAAAGAAGATACAAAAAAGATAGCATCTATTCACTCAATTAATCTCCTAGGAAAACAACCAGGCTACAGCAAATAAATCAGAATTTTTAGTATACAATTCATATGTGTTCATTAAACAATTAAAGCAGAAGATAAGGAAGAAAAAATTTAAAAATCACTCTAAATTCCACCATTTAAAGTAATCACTGATAAAATTTTGGAGATCATGCTTTCAAATGTCAATTCTCTGTCTCTGTCTATCTCTGTTTCCATCTATCTGTATATGACTCCTCTTTCTACACAAAGTGACACACACAGTTATCCAAGTACAATTTTGTACAAATTGTATCACACTACACAAATTATTATGCATTTTGCACTCAAACACTGACAACATTCTTATATAGCTTATCAATATCAAATGTATTTAATTATTTTGAAAACATAATTATATAACTATATCCAAATTTATGTTATGAATATCTTATAAATGCTTATCAGTAGAAACAGACTTCTATCATGTTTTCCTATGACTTTTTGCTGTGACACATTTCTTCATACATAAATATTTTCACAGCTATTCCATTATCCCCAATATAAATTCCTTAACAATTATTGTTGAGTCAAATGGAACCTATTTTTAAACATAATAATATTAAAATACTTTTAGAGTATATGTATACTTTCCATACTTCTTGACCAATGCTCATTAGTCATATCATTTTAATGTTTGACAATAAGGCATATCATTTTACTTTCCCCCTTTTTTACTTTCATGTGCACAGCTCCAGTTGATTTGGTGTCAGATCTATAGTTCAAGCAAAAGTAGAGATGAAAATATTTATCTAATTCTGTAAGTATGTATTGAATATTTAGTCCCTAACACGTATTTATTAAAAGAGTAACTGGAAATATGTATTTTTCATCATCACTCATTTATTTGATTGTGTGTTAATGTCTTTTTAATGTATGTTAACTTATAAATATTTTAAGTCCAGTATGTTAACTTATAAATATTTTCAGTCCAGTTAATTTGCTCAGTCATGTCTGACTCTTTCTGACCCCATGGACTGCAACACACCAGGCTTCCCTGTATGACCAACTCCTAGAGCGTGCAAAAACTCATGTCCATCAAGTAGATGTTTCCATCCAATCATCTCATCCTCTGTTGTCCCCTTCTCCTCCCGCCTTCATTCTTCCCAGCATCAGGGTCTTTTCCAGTGATTCAGTTCTCAGCATCAGGTGGCCAAAGTATTGGAGATTCAGCTTCAGCGTCAGTCCTTCCAATGAATATTCAGGACTGATTTCCTTTAGCATTGACTGGTTCGATCTGCCTGAATTTCAAGGGACTCTCAAGAGTCTTCTCCAACACCACAGTTCAAAAGCATCAATTCTTTGGTGCTCAGCTTTCTTTAAGGTTCAACTGTCACATGCATATGTGACTACTGGAAAAAACATAACTTTGACTAGATGGACCTTTGTTGGTAAAGTGATGTCTCTGTTTTTTAATATATTGTCTAGGTTTGTCATAGTTTTGCTTCCAAGGAGCAAGTGTCTTTTAATATCATGGCTGCAGTCACCATCTGCAGTGATTTTGGAGCCAAAGAAAATAAAGTCTGTCACTGTCTCCATTGTTTCCCCATCTATTTACCATGAAGTGACGGGACTACTTGAATGTTGAGTTTCAAGCCAGCTTTTTCATTCTCCTCTTTCACTTTCATCAAGAGGCTCTTTAGTTCCTCTTTGCTTTCTGCCATAAGTGTGGTGCCATCTGCATATCTGAGGTTATTGACATTTCTCCCTGAAATCTTGATCCTGGCTTGTGCTTCATCCAGCCTGGCATTTCACATGATGTACTTATACATATAAGTTAAATAAGCAAGAAGAAAATATACAACCTTGATGTACTCCTTTCCAAATTTGGAACCAGTCTGTTGTTCCATTTCCAATTATAACTGTTGCTTCTTGACCTGCATACAGATTTCTAAGGAGACATGTAAGGTGGTCTGGTATTCTATCTCTTTAAGAATTTTCCACAGTTCATTGTAATCCACACAGTCAAATGTGAGGCTTTCACGGCTAATGCCATGACAGGCAGCCTAGATTAGGAGTAGGCCTGGTTTCCCAGGGTAACATAATTATCAGGCCACCTGGAGCCAGCCAATTAACATGTGCCTAGCAAGAAAAAGGGAACCTATCAGGGGAAAGCTGAAAGCCCACGAAGGATTGGGCCAACAAAAATTGCCTTGCAACTGTCTAACCAATCCACTTGCGCCAACTACCCACTGCTTTTTGAATAATTGTACCCAATAAATACCCGAGAGAAATGGGGCTTGGGGCCTTTTTGTCCTCACACCCTTGGTGAGGGCAGGAGGTCCTGGCTCGAGTCAGTAACAAATTCCCCTATTGCAAGTTGCATTGTCTCGAGGAGTCTTCTTTCCTGATCGGGGATTCAGACTACAGGCAGAACATTTGGGGGCTCATCCGGGATCCCTTGACCAGGGAAGAACGCTCTTTGGAACAAAGGGGAAAAAGGACAGGTAATAGCACTGGTGCTCAGGCAGGTCTGGAAAGTCCAGTGTAAATCCAAGGCCCTGCTAGAAGGCAGGAAGGTGTCTGGCGTGAGGGAAAGCTTTCCATGAGGGAACAGATTGGCCGTTCTGGCCGGCATAAGGCCGAGGCCAGCGAGCATGCTGGAAGGCAGCCGGCTCTGCGGGAAGGAGACCTCCTCTCCTAAGCCCGAATCTGGGGAAGAGTGGACGCCATTTTGTAAGGTGACCCTTGTTCCAGAGGATAGGGAGACTCAGGGGGTCCCACCCCCCAGTTCTGTGTTGTCAGCCAATGTGTGTCTGTCTATGTGTTTTTCTATGCCCTTTCACGTCTGTATAACTGCCAGCATTGTCTCCTGTCTCGTTGTACTCTGGTGTGTCGTTGTCTACTTCCTCCTATAAAGCCTTGGAGCCTCATTTCTGTTTGTGAGAGTTTCAGTGAACAGACAGACAGTTGTCGGGGCAACTGACGAGTCCCGGCCAGGGCTACTCTCTGGCGGATTCTGAAGGCCTCCCAACAAGTCAGCCCCAGTAACGGGAGCCTGAGAGGGTGAAACTTTTCTTTTTTCTCATATTCTAAACCGAGAATCTGGCCAAATAAAAACCCGTCTGTGTGGGCACGGGACAGACACTTAAGAGCCGATAGGGCGCCTGCCACTGGAAGACTCCCGTGAAAGAATAAGGGGGTCACAGAACGGGCTAGAAACCCTTAGGGTGCCCACCCCCAACAAGCAAACTTCCATGCAATGACTAAGGCACTCAAATAGTTCCACGAAGCATACCACAAGCCCAACCTCCTGGCCGCCATGACTCCCAATAGGATTTTTTGGTGGTAATTCTCAGTGACCTTCTTCTGACTCTCACTATGGGGCAAGGAGAATCTACCCCACTCTCTCTCATGACTGATCATTTCTTGGATGTCAGGGCTAGAGCGTATGATCTGTCGCTACTGGTTACAAAGAGTAAATTAATAACCTTTTGCTCTGCAGAGTGGCCCGCCTTCCAAGTTGGATGGCCTTCAGAGGGAACTTTTCAACCTTCTATTATTCGGGCGGTGAAAGAGAAAATTATGGCTCCTGATCCCTGGGGCCACCCGGGCCAAGTCCCATATGTTATGGTCTGGCAAGATCTAGTAGAAGATCCACCCAAATGGTTAAAACCTTTTGTTCACAAACTCCCTGATTCTCCTAATGTACAGGCCCTGGTTATGGAAACCCCCACTCCCCCAGAGGAAGCCGAGAAGAATAAGGGCCCAAAACCGGTCTTGCAGGAATCCTCGTACCCGAACCTGATTGACTTGGAGACGGAAATTAGGCCCCCGCCATATGCCCCTCCTCCATTGCAGGTTCCCCCGGGGGGAGGAGCCCCCCTCCCCAATGAATCAGAAGGGATAAGGGAACCCCGACCCCAGAGAAGAGATAGAGGAAATAAGGGTGAGCAGGATCATGGGGACCCAGAGTCACCTTCATCTGCTGTACAGGCACTCCCCATCCAGGTGGGACCAGCTAACCCGGACGGAGATCGAACCTATCAGTACTGGCCCTTTTCCACTAGTGATCTGTATAATTGGAAAACCCAAAATCCTCCTTTTTCGGAGAAACCCCAAGGCCTCATTGACGTCTTAGATTCCATTTTATTCACTCATAACCCCACCTGGGATGATTGTCAGCAGCTGTTGCAGGTGCTCTTCACCACAGAAGAACGGGAGCGAATCCTGGCAGAGGCACGGAAACGGGTCCAGGGGTGCCGACGGGAGACCAACCGCCCAGCCTCATCTCGTGGACGAGGGGTTTCCTCTGTTGTGGCCTAACTGGGATTTTGAGTGAGTGGAAGGTAGGGAGCGTCTCCGAGTGTACCGCCAGACTCTAATGGCTGGCCTGCAGGCCGCAGCTAGGAAGCCGACAAATTTGGCGAAGGTAAATTTAGTAAGGCAAGAGCCCACTGAGAGCCCGTCAGCCTTCCTAGAGAGGCTAATGAAAGCCTTTAGGCAATATACACCTATGGACCCCCAGGCTGAGGAATCATGCTCTGCAGTTCTACTAGCGTTTGTGAATCAGGCAGCCCCAGATATTAGGAGGAAATTACAAAGATAGAGGGGTTAGGAGAACAGACAATACAAGACTTACTGAAAGCAGCTGAAAAGGTATTTAATAATAGGGAGACCCCAGAAGAAAGGGAGGAACGACTTCGTCGGGAGGAAAGGGAACTAGCTGAGAAGATCAGGAAAGAAGATAGGGAACATAGGGCGAAGGAAAACCGGAAGGACCAGAGACAGCTGGCCAAGATTCTTTTTGCAGGGATGAAGGCCGGAACAGAATTGAGGGAGCCTCGAGGCCCCCAGACGGGAGAAAAAGAGAGACCAAAAAGGCAGGCCCTAAAGAAATATCAGTGCGCTTACTGCAGAGAATGGGGGCACTGGAAAAATGAGTGCCCTAAGAGGGACCCAAAGAGAGGAACAACCCAGAGAGAGAGAATTTCCCCTGGAACTCGAGTTCTATATGCGGGGGAAGACAGTGACTAGGGGAGTCAAGACTCAGCACCCCTCCCCGAGTCCTGGGTAACCATACATGTGGAGGGGAAACCCATTGGCTTCATGGTGGACACTGGCGCCCAACACTCTGTTTTAAATAAAAAACTGGGACCAATGTCTAAGAAAACCAGCTTGGTGCAGGGAGCCACGGAGACAAAAAGATATTGTTGGACCACGGAATGGAAAGTAAATCTGGGGACCCACCAGGTGTCCCATTCGTTTTTAGTGATACCAGAATGCCCAGCCCCTCTACTTGGACGGGACTTGTTGACTAAAGTTAATGCTCAGATCCATTTTGACCCTGGGGGAATGTCAGTCACGGATGGACTTGGACAGCCGATACATGTCTTGTCTCTAGCTTTAAGAGATGAATACAGACTTTTTATGCCTAAGCCCTTAGAGGTTATAGCACCAGATATACAACCATGGGTCCACAATACCCGTTGGCATGGGCAGAAACAGCAGGAATGAGACTGGCTAAACAGAGACATCCGGTCGTCATCGAACTAAAAGCCGAGGCGACTCCTGTGAGGGTGAGGCCAGAAGGCTCGGCGGGGGATCACTCCCCACATTTGACGGCTCATGGACGCCGGAATTCTCAAGCGGTGCCAATCCCCTTGGAACACCCCCTTACTACCGGTGAAGAAGCCAGGGAGTATGGATTACAGACCTGTCCAAGACCTACGAGAAGTCAACAAGCGGGTGAGCGACATACACCCTACTGTCCCCAACCCGTATACCCTCCTGAGCAGTCTGCTGCCTGAGTACACTTGGTACACTGTGTTGGACTTGAAAGATGCTTTTTTCAGCCTACCCCTGGTGGCCCAGAGCCAGGAGATATTTGCCTTTGAGTGGACTGAGGAGGAAGGCCAACCGATAGTACAACTAACTTGGACCCACCTCCCACAAGGGTTCAAAAACTCCCCTACCTTGTTTAATGAGGCTTTGAGTGAGGACCTCTATGAATATCGGACTCGCCACCCAGAGGTCATCCTGCTGCAATATGTAGATGACCTTATGTTGGCTGGAACCACAGAGGAGGCATGCAGCCGTGCCACCAGTGACCTCTTACAGACTCTAGGCACCTTGGGATATTGTGCTAGCGCAAAGAAGGCACAAATATCCCGGCAATAGGTCACCTATTTGGGGTATAAGATCAGGCAGGGGCAAAGGTGGCTAACTCAGGCCATGAAGGAAACAACATTGCAGATACCAGAGCCCAAGACCCCCCGCCAGGTGAGAGAGTTTTTGGGGACTGTTGGATATTGTAGACTGGATCATGGGGTTTGCTGAGAAGGCCCAGCCCTTATATGAGGGAAGTAAAGAGACCCCAAACTGGACTTGGACTGAGCCAATGAAACAGGCTTTCCAGACACTCAGACGGGCCCTACTAGAAGCCCCAGCCCTTGCCCTGCCTAACCCAAATAAGCCATTCCAGCTGTTTGTAGATGAAAAGCAAGGAATAGGAAAGGGGGTCTTGACGCAACAATGGGGACCATGGAAGCGGCTGGTGGCATACCTTTCAAAGCAATTAGACCTGGTGGCCTCTGGGTGGCCCCCTTGCCTCCGCATCATGGCAGCCACTGCCCTCCTCGTTCGCAACGCCAACAAGTTGACGTATGGACAGCAACTCTGGGTTTACACCCCCCACGCCATCAAAGGGGTTTTAAAGCAGCCACCGGGTAAGTGGATCTCCAATGCCCTTTTGACACATTACCAGGCCCTGCTTCTTGATGCCCCACGGGTGTGTTTTCAGACCCCTTGCTTCCTGAATTCAGCCACGCTTCTACCTAACCCAGAGAAGCACCGCCCTCTCCATGATTGCAGTGAGATACTGGCTGAGGCCCTGGCGGCTCGAAAAGACTTAACTGATGTGCCACTAAACAACAGTGAGCTAGTATGGGTCACTGATGGGAGCAGCTATGTAAAAGATGGACAAAGGAAGGCGGGAGCCGCTATAGTTGATGATTCAGGACAGACAATATGGGCTGAGACACTTCCCCCAAACACGTCTGCGCAAAAAGCAGAATTGATTGCCCTAATACAGGCTCTGGAACAAGCAAAAGGGAAGAGAGTCACCATTTTTACGGACAGCCGATATGCTTTTAACACTGTCCATATTCAAGGTCCGATATACCAAGAAAGGGGATTTAGAACAGCGGAGGGAAAAGAAGTCAAGAACTTGCCTGAGATCCGCAGGCTCCTGAAAGCTGTTCAACTGCCCCGGGCAGTAGCAATTGTACATGTCCCCGGTCACCAGAAAGGAGAAGACCCTAGGGCACGGGGCAATCGGGCTGCTGATGCGGCCGCTCGAGAAGTGGCCAGCCAGGACTACGCAGCCCCCATATTAGCCATGGGACTTCCACCTCCTGGTATGGGGACTCTGCCGCCAGTCCCCGACTATTACCTCCCTGACCTCGTTTGGATCAACGAGGATACCACCCTCCAGAAGGATGACAAAGATGGATGGTACCGAGATCAAAACAACAACCTAATATTGCCTGCCATCCTGGGTCGTCACCTATGTGAACACCTGCACACAACTACACACTTGGGGGAGAAAAAGACCTTGACACTTCTCCAGACGGCCTGCCTGAGGTTCCCTCGACAAAATGCAACTGTACGAGAGATAATCCAGGCTTGCAAAGCGTGCCAGCTGATGAGGACAGGGAAAAGGCAGCACACTGGAACGAGGTACCAAGGGGAAGAGCCAGGGCAACACTGGGAGACAGATTTCACTGAGGTAAGACCAGACAAGTCCGGGTATCGCTATCTGTTGGTTCTGGTAGATACCTTCTCGGGATGGGTAGAAGCCTTCCCCACTAAGGGAGAGACAGCAACAGTGGTTGCTCAAAAGATCTTAGAGGAGATAGTGCCTAGGTATGGGCTGCCAGTGACTATGGGCTCTGAAAACGGACCTGCCTTTGTGAGTCAGATTGTACAAGGGCTGCCCCAAGCTCTGGGGACAAAATGGAAGTTACGTTGTGAATATAATCCCCAGAGCTCAGGACAGGTTGAGAGAATGAATTGGACCCTAAAAGAAACTTTGACAAAGTTGGCAATAGAGACTGGTGGGGACTGGGTGACCCTCCTTCCCTTCGCACTCTTTCGAGCACATAACACCCCTTATAAGCTGAATCTTACCCCTTTTGAGATTCTGTATAGAAGATCCCCTCCTGTGTGTCCTATATTCGAGGGAAAATGCCTACCACCCCCTACCTTGGGACAATTCCAGCAAACACTGATGGCATTAAGTAAGGTGCATAGCCATGTTTAGAAATTGATTCGAGAGATACACGAGGGTCCAAGCAAGGGGGTCATCCCCTCACATAATATTGGCCCGGGTGATTGGGTTTGGGTAAAATGACACCAATCTAAAACATTAGAACCTAGATAAAAAGGCCCTTATGTTGTTCTCCTACTGCTGTTAAGGTCGAGGGGATCGGGCCCTGGGTTCACTGCAATCACGTGCAGCAATCCACCCCGGAAGAACAGGAGAAGGTGCAAGCAGAATGGGAGGCAAGACCTCACCCGTCAAATCCTTTGAAACTGAAACTCGTACGACAGGAGCCCTCTTAACTCTCCTGCTGATAACAGTTTTCATCAGCCCAGGAACAACCAGCCACAACCCCCATCAGCCAGCTAACCTGACTTGGGTGATCTGCAATCCTGAGACTGGAGAAGTGCTTAATTCGAGCTCCAACGTGGCCCCCAAGGGGACATGGTGGCCAGTACTGACCTTTGATTTGTGCGTGCTGGTGGCTGACGGTAATGGGTTTGGTCCCCACCAACTGACCAAGTTCTTTGCCCACAGCTCTTTCGGTCTGTTCACCCATAACTGTGAGCGAAAAGGCCCACAGTACTATGAACAGGTGCCTGTCTATGTCTGCCCAGGGGGAGGAAGGGATCGGAACCAAATTGAAAAATGTGGGGGAGTTGACTCTTTTTATTGCACCGCTTGGGGTTGCGAAACCACAGGAACAGTCCATTGGCTCACTAAATCCAACAAGGACCTCATTCAGGTAAAATCACCCCCGAATTCCCAGAAATGTCCAACTAAGGGAGTATCATCCAGACCCGGGCAATGTTTCCCATTACAGATCAAATTCACAGACAAAGGAAAGAAATTTACCAGGTGGGATGTTGGCCGAGCTTGGGGCCTCTGTCTTTACAAGACTGGCTATGACACAGGATTCTGGGTTAAGCTTAAATTAAAACTGGGACCACTCTATTTGGCACCCAAAGTAGCCTTAGAACCAAACCAGGTGATAGCCCCGAAGCCCACCCCCCAGGGAACAACCCCAAAGTGTCCCTCTCAGAATCAAAGTCAGGCTAATAGATCGACTCCACGCACCGTGGGACCCCCCAGGGTTGACATGTTCCCACCAACAGACCCCCTTATGAAAATGATCTCCTCAGCTAATCTCACCCTAAATGCCTCTCGTCTGGACTTAACAAATGGTTGCTGGCTTTGCTATAATATTAGGCCTCCCTATTATGAGGCGGTTGCCTTTTCTTCAAGTTTCAATGTGACCTCTGATGTCTCGGCCTGCAGATGGCAGCAACAACCTGGGTCAGGCCGGTTGACAGTAGGCTCCATTACGGGCATAGGCACCTGTATAGGAACTATCCCTAAGACTTATCAACACCTATGTAATAATAATTCAGTCCCTAGGACTAGCCTCCCCAATTCTACTCACCAGTGGGTACTTCCGCCAGAAAACGGGTGGTGGGCTTGCTCCGCCGGACTAACCCCGTGTGTCCATAAGGCAGCACTTAAGGCCTCCCAAGATTTCTGTGTCCTAGTCCACCTGATCCCCCGGCTAAACTATTACTCAAAGGAAGAGCTGCAACCAAGGTTAGACCCATCGGGTCAACATAGGGTAAAACGAGAACCAGTCACTGCCCTGACTTTAACAGTCCTATTGGGTGCTATAGGAATGGGAAGTGGGATTGCAGCTTTAACGTTGCAAGATAAACAGCATAATCAACTAAGGGCTGCAATAGATGAAGATATTGAACAACTCGAAAAGTCCATTTCACACCTCCAAGAATCCTTGAGCTCCTTGGCTGAAGTAGTGTTACAGAATAGGAGAGGTTTAGATTTGTCATTTCTGCAACAAGGAGGATTATGTGCAGCACTGGGAGAAGAATGCTGTTTCTATATCGACCATTCAGGGGTGGTACAAAAATCTCTCCAGAAAGTAAGAGAGAGACTAGCCCAGCGGAAGAGAGAACAAGAAGCTCAACAAGGCTTGTTTGAATCTTGGTTTCAGCGCTCCCCCTGGTTGACCACTTTGATTTCCACCCTCCTGGGTCCACTCGTAATATTAATATTGTTACTGACCTTTGGTCCATGCATTTTAAACCGTCTGGCCTCATTTATTAGCGAGCGCCTAAATACCATCCAAATTATGGTATTGAGACAACAATATCACTCAATTTCACAGGGTGAAGAGAAGGATTCCTCTACAAAAGTACAAAGACAGGGGGGAAATGTGAGGCTGTCACGGCTAATGCCATGAAAGGCAGCCTAGATTAGGAGTAGGCCTGGTTTCCCAGGGTAACATAATTATCAGGCCACCTGGAGCCAGCCAATCAACATGTGCCTAGCAAGAAAAAGGGAACCTATCAGGGGAAAGCTGAAAGCCCACGAAGGATTGGGCCAACAAAAATTGCCTTGCAACTGTGTAACCTATCTGCTTGCACCAACTACCCACTGCTTTTTGAATAATTGTACCCAATAAATACCCGAGAGAACTGGGGCTTGGGGCCTTTTCGTCCTCACACCCTTGGTGAGGGCGGGAGGCCCTGGCTCGAGTCAGTAATAAATTCCCCTATTGCAAGTTGCATTGTCTCGAGGAGTCTTCTTTCCCAATGGGGGATTCGGACTACGGGCAGAACACAAAAGCTTTAGCGTAATCTATGAAGCAGAAGTAGATGTTCTTCTAGAATTATCTTCCTTTTTCTATGATCCACTGGATACTGGCAATTTGATATTTGGTTTCTCTGCCTTTTCTGAATCCAGATTGACCATCTGGAAATTCTCCATTTACGTACTGCTAAAGCCTAGCTTGGAGAATTTTGAGCATTACTTTGCTAATGTGTGAGATGAGCACAATTGTGCGGTAGTTTGAACCTTCTTTCACATTGGCTTTCTTTGGGATTGAAAGGAAAATTGATCTTTTGAGTCCTTTGGTCATTGCTGAGTTTCCAAAAATTGTTGGCATATTGAGTGCAGCACTTTAACAGCATCAGTTTTAGGATTTGAAAGACCTCAGCTGGAATTGTATCATCTCCACTAGCTTTGTTTGTAGTGATGCTTCCTAAAGGACCCACTTGACTTCCCAGTCCAGGATAACTGGATATAGGTGAGTGATCACATCATTGTGGTTATCTGGGTCATTAACTTCTTTTTGCATAGTACTTCTGTGTATTCTTGCCACCTCTTCTTAATATCTTTTGCTTCTGTTAGTTCCATACCATTTCTGCCCTTTATTGTGCCCATCTCTGAATGAAATGTTTCCTTGGTAACTGTAATTTTCTTGAAGGGATCTCTGGTCTTTCCCATT
Source organism: Cervus elaphus (assembly GCF_910594005.1). Taxonomy (NCBI): domain Eukaryota; kingdom Metazoa; phylum Chordata; class Mammalia; order Artiodactyla; family Cervidae; genus Cervus; species Cervus elaphus. Next base: position 93,277,314 of record NC_057848.1, read on the forward strand.
CTGTTGTTTTCCTCTATCTCTTTGCATTGATCACTTAAGAAAGCTTTCTTATCTCTTCTTGCTATTCTTTGGAACTCTGCATTCAGACGAATATAACATTCCTCTTCTCCTTTGCCTTTCAGTCCTTCTCTTTTTTCAACTATTTGCAAGGTCTCCTCAGACAACCATTTTGCCATTTTGCATTTCATTTCCTTGGGGATGCTTTTGATCACCATCTCCTGTACAGTGTCACAAACATCTGTCCATAGTTCTTTAGGCACTCTATCAGATCTAATCCCTTGAATCTATTTTTTCACTTCCACTGCATATTCATAAAGGATTTGAATTAGGACATACCTGAATGGTCTAGTGGTTTCCTTACTTTCTTTAAGTCTGAATTTGGCAATAAGCAGTTCATGATTTGAGCCAAAGTCATCTCCCAGTCTTGTTTTGCTGACTCTATAGAGTTTCTCCATCTTTGGCTGCAAAGCGTATAATCAATATGGTTTTGGTACTGACCGTCTGGTGATATCCGTGTGTACAGTCATCTCTTGTGTTGTTGGAAGGGGGTACTTGCTATGACTAGTGCGTTCTCTTGTCAAAATTCTATTAGCCTTTGCCCTGCTACATTTTGTACTCCAAGGCCAAACTTGCCTGTTACTCTGGGCATCTCTTGCCTTCCTACTTTTGGATTCCAGAAAAAGACTATTTTTTTTTTTTTTGGTGTTGTTCTAGAAGATGTTGTAGGTCTTCATATAACTGTTTGCCTTCAGTTACTACAGCATTTGTGTTTGGGGCATAGACAGGTTACCGTTATATTGAATGGTTTGCCTTAGAAACAAACCAAGATCATTCTTTCATTTTTGAGACTGAACCGAAGTACTGCAGTTCAGACTCTTTTGTTGACTGTGAGGGCGACTCGATTTCTTCTGAGGGATTCTTGCCAACAGTAATAGATATAATGGTCATCTGAATTCAATTTGCCCATTCCAGTCCATTTTCATTCACTGATTCCTAAAATGTCAAATTTCATTCTTGCCATCTCCTGTTTGACCACTTCTAATTGCCTTGATTCATGGACCTAACGTTTCAGGTTCCTATGCAATATTGTCCTTTACAACATTGGAATTTACTTCCATCATCAATCACACCTACAACTGTTTGTTGTTTTTGCTTTGTCTCAGCTTCTTCATTCTTTCTGGGGCTGTTTCTACACTCTTCTCCAATAGCAATATCAGGCACCTAGCGACCTGGGGAGTTCATTTTTCTGTGTCCTATCTTTTTGCTTTTTCATACCGTTCATGGTGTTCTCAAAATAAGCATACTGAAGCAGTTTGCCATTCCCTTCTCCATTAGACCGCATTTTGTCAGAACTCTCCACCATGACCCATCTGTCTTGGGTGGCCCTACGTGACATGGCTCATAGTTTTCATGGACTTAAACGAAGCTGTGATCCAAGTGATCAGTTTGGTTGGTTTTCTTTAATTGTGGTTTCCATTCTGTCTACCCTCTGATGGATAAGGACAAGAGGCTTGTGGAAGCTTCCTGATGGGAGGGACTGGTGATGGGTGAACCTGGAATCTGTGGAGGAATACATACTTTAATTTCACAATTTATTATGTATTAGTATTTGTTAATATAAGTGATGAATGTAATACCAGGTCTTTAGTATGTATTTAGGAATTTTTTAAAATATGATTTTGAACTATTATAATTTATAGGTTCATTAATGTTTACTGTGTTACACATAAGAATTTTAGTGCTTCCTTTTAAAACCCTAAGGATATATATCATATGGCTGCTCTTTTTAATATGCCTTATTATATTGTTGTGTCTTAATGATTTTTCTCAAGGTGATATGTTTCTGCTTCAATAACATTGCACATTTACTGTTTATAGTAAGTCCTCCTTAATTATTCATTTTTTGCTCTTATGGTTGTGAGTAAATTTTTAGCTTTTCTAAAGCTAATATAAACACAATATATGATATACAAAACATTTTGCATGCATTTTGGGATTAATAATTTTATGACTAAGAGAAGAAAAGTGTGTGTGTCTACTATTCAACATAGATTTGGAAGTTTTGGCCACAGCAATCAGAGCAGAAAAAGAAGTAAAAGGAATCCAGATAGGAAAAGAAGAAGTGAAACTCTTGCTGCTTGCAGATGACATGACCCTCCATATAGAAAACCCTAAAGACTCTACCAGAAAATTACTAGAGCTAATCAACGAATATAGTAAAGTTGCAGGGTATACAATTAACACACAGAAATCCCTTGCATTCCTATATACTAACAATGAGAAAACAGAAAGAGAAATTAAGGAAACAATACCATTCACCATTGCAACAAAAATAATAAAATACTTAGGAGTATATTTACCTAAAGAAAAAAAAAACCTATACATAGAAAACTATAAAACACTGATGAAAGAAATCAAAGAGGACACTAACACATGGAGAAATATACTGTGTTAATAGATTGGAAGAATCAATATTGTGAAAATGAGTATACCACCCAAAGCAATCTATACAGTCAATGCAATCCCTATTAAGCTACCAATGGTATTTTTCACAGAACTAGAACAAATAATTTCACAATTTGTATGGAAATACAAAAAACCTCGAATAGCCAAGGTAATCTTGAGAAAGAAGAATGGAACTGGAGGCATCAACCTGCCTGACTTCAGACTCTACTACAAAGCCACAGTCATCAAGACAGTATGGTACTGGCACAAAGACAGAAATACAGATCAATGGAACAGAATAGAAAGTCCAGAGATAAATTCACGAACCTATGGAGACCTTATCTTTGACAAAGGATGCAAGAATATACAATGGAAAAAATACAACCTCTTTAACAAGTGGTGCTGGGAAAACTGGTCAGCCACTTGTAAAAGAATGAAACTAGAACACTTTCTAACACCATACACAAAAATAAACTCAAAATGGATTAAAGATCTAAATGTAAGACCAGAAACTATAAAACAACTAGGGGAGAACATACGCAAAACACTCTCCAACATAAATCACAGCAAAATCCTCTATGACCCACCTCCCAGAATATTGGAAATAAAAGCAAAAATAAACAAATGGGACCTAATGAAACTTAAAAGCTTTTGCACAACAAAGGAAACTATAAGCAAGGTGAAAAGACAGCCCTCAGATTGGGAGAACATAATAGCAAATGAAGCAACAGACAAAGGATTAATCTCAAAAATATACAAGCAACTCCTGCAGCTCAATTCCAGAAAAATAAATGACCCAATCAAAAAATGGGCCAAAGAACTAAACAGACATTTCTCCAAAGAAGACATACAGATGGCAAACAAACACATGAAAAGATGCTCAACATCACTCATTATCAGAGAAAAGCAAATTAAAACCACAATGAGGTACCATTACACAACAGTCAGGATGGCTGCTATCCAAAAGCCTACAAGCAATAAATGCTGGAGAGGGTGTGGAGAATGGGAACCCTTTTACACTGTTGGTGGGAATGCAAACTAGTACAGCCGCTATGGAGAACAGTGTGGAGATTTCTTAAAACACTGGAAATAGAACTGCCATATGACCCAGCAATCGCACCTGTGGGCATACACCACGAGGAATCCAGATCTGAAAGAGACACGTGCACCCCAATGTTCATTGCAGCACTGTTTATAATAGCCAGGACATGGAAGCAACCTAGATGCCCATCCGCAGATGAATGGATAAGGAAGTTGTAGTACATATACACCATGGAATATTACTCAGCCATTAAAAGGAATTCATTTGAATCATTTCTAATGAGATGGATGAAACTGGAGCCCATTATACAGAGTGAAGTAAGCCAGAAAGATAAAGACCATTACAGTATACTAACACATATATATGGAATTTAGAAAGATGGTAATGATAACCCTATATGCAAAACAGAAAAAGAGACACAGATGTACAGAACAGACTCTTGGATTCTGTGGGAGAAGGCGAGGGTGGGGTGTTCTGAGAGAAGAGCATGGAAACATGTATATTATGTAGGGTGAAACAGATCACCAGCCCAGGTTGGATGCGTGAGACAAGTGCTTGGGGCTGCTGCACTGGGAGGACCCAGAGGAATCGGGTGGAGAGGGAGGTGGGAGCGGGGATCGGGATGGGGAATACATGTAAATCCATGGCTGATTCATGTCAATGTATGACAAAACCACTACAACATTGTAAAGTAATTAGCCTCCAACTAATAAAAATAAATGGAAAAAAAAAGAAAAAAAGTCTGTGTGTGATTATTCTAGAGCATGGTGTTTATGTGGTTTTTTTCTATTGCTTTAGCTAACATTATTTCTCTACTTCTTTGTGACTTTCTTGCTCATTCTTTTCCTGATAATTGAATTGGTAGTTAAATAATCATGGTAATTTTTAATGGATGATTGTTTAATAAGATTACAATTTGACAGCAAGAATATCTATTATGAATTAACTTCTACATAAGCATAGTATATATCACAATTCTCAGTTAATTTTTGTGTTCCACTTGATACAGAGATATCAAAAACGTGTCATGATACATTGATAAATTTTAAAGTATTTGATTGACTCACTAATACATCCCTAAAATTTAATAAATTTTTTAGCCTTAAAATAGGTGAGTTTATGAAATTGACTCTTCTGAGATAGTATCTTTGTCTGTGTTATTTTAAATATTTAGATGTATTTTTAAATTATGCTTTCTTTTAGAAATTTCCTTACCCACAGATCGTTTCCTTTTTCCCTATTTATTTCTTTCTCTCTTCCTTAGTACATACATACAAGTACACAAAATCAATATATTAATAGTTGTGGTAGTTTTATAATTATTTTTAAATAAAATTATATTACAGAGACAGATCTATCCATTAAAATATATATTATGAACTGCTCATTTTAATCTCACATAAAGATATAACTGTTTTATATAGGCTATGCTCACTAATATCTGAACTAATATCCATTAAGATTTTTAGAACTATCTAAATAAAGTGGGCTGCATTTTTCACAAGTACAAAGCTCATATTTGCTTAGTTACTTTGCATGAATTCAAAATAAAATAGACATTTCTCTGATTAATAATTTGCCTCTTGAAATAAAAGACATTTTTTAGGCTCAAATTTTTAAAAATCAAATAACAGCAAATTATGCTTCATATTTTAAAAATATAAGTCAGTATGTTTATAATGTAAGGCATGAAGTAAGTTTATTTGGATTTATACTTTGGAATTAGGAAGATTGCTTGTTTTTCATGTTTTTCATAAGAAATACATTAAAATTAAAGCTGTCTTTGAAAAACATGAATATAGGGATAATGAAATGGTCCTTCACTTGAAAGATCAAGGGTTCATTTTCTAAATATGTTTGACCGATTTCCACTTATACACCCTTGGAAAAGCCATTTAATCTGAGCCTAAATTGCTTTATCTGTTAAAACAGTGCAACAAATTATATTATCTCAAGTATTATTGTTAGTAACAATACTTAAAATGTAATAATATTTTATAATTATTAAATATTATATAGCAATATTACTATTTGTCAATATTTAATAACATAATTTAAATATATTACATTTAATAATAGATCTAACAGTATTTTATTAAACATTAAAATGATATTTTTACTTAATAACATGGAAAGTATTTCCAATGATAAACTCATATATTTTTCAAAGAAGGATCAGTTCTAAATGTGCTAGAGTTTTGAAATGAATGTTTTTTTTAATGGAATTTAATAATGTAATGAATATATCTTAACCACCAAAATGTTGTGTGGTTTATCAGTTGAGATCTTGCTGTAAGAATTTAAAACTGTCTTTTTCAAACTGTATTTTCATCACTGAGTCAAAGAAAGAATCAAAAAGGAAAATAGAAAATCCTTTGATATGAATGAAAATGAAAGTACAAGATTTATGACATACAGCTAAAATTGAATAAAGAAAAATATATACCTGTAAACATTTGCATTTAAAAAGAAGAAATATATCTCAAATAAAAGACCTGAACTTCCATCTTAAGACACTGGAAAAGAAGAGTGAATTTTATTAATGCAGTTAGAGTCAGGAAATAATAAAAATAGGCTAGCAAGAAAAACAGAAAAAAAAACTTACAGTTACTAAAATCAGGAAACAAAGAGAGGAAGTCACTACAAACTTTAAAGTCACAAAAACGATTAGGGTAGAACACTATGAGAAAATTTTTATCCACAGATAAAGTTCAGTTCAGTTCAGTCGCTCAGTCGTGTCCGACTCTTTGCGACCCCATGAATCGCAGAATGTCAGGCCTCCCTGTCCATCACCAACTCCCGGAGTTTAATCAAACTCATGCCCATTGAGTCGGTGATGCCATCCAGCCATCTCATCCTCTGTCATCCCCGTCTCCTGCTGCCCCCAATCCCTCCCAGCATCAGGGTCTTTTCCAATGAGTCAACTCTTCGCATGAGGTGGCCAAAGTATTGGAGTTTCAGCTTCATCATCAGTCCTTCCAATGAACACCCAGGATTTATCTCCTTCAGGATGGACTGGTTGGATCTCCTTGCAGTCCAAGGGACTCTCAAGAGTCTTCTCCAACACCATAGTTCAAAAGTATAAATTTTTCGGCCCTCAGCTTTCTTCACAGTCCAACTCTCACATCCATACATAACCACTGGAAAAACCATAGCCTTGACTAAACAGACCTTTGTTGGCAAAGTAATGTCTCTGCTTTTTAATATACTATCTAGGTTGGTCATAACTTTCCTTCCAAAGAGTAAGCGTCTTTTAATTTCATGGCTGCAGTCACCATCTGCAGTGATTTTGGAGCCCAAAAAAATAAAGTCTGACACTGTTTCCACTGTCTCACCATCTATTTCCCATGAAGTGATGGGACCAGATGCCATGATCTTTGTTTTTTGAATGTTGAGCTTTACACCAACTTTTTCACTCTCCTCTTTCACTTTCATCAAGAGGCTTTTTAGTTCCTCTTCATTTTCTGCCATAAGGGTGGTGTCATCTGCATATCTGAGGTTATTGATATTTCTCCGGGCAATCTTGATTCTAGCTTGTGTTTCTTCCAGCCCAGCGTTTCTCATGATGTACTCTGCATATAAGTTAAATAAGCAGGGTGACAATATACAGCCTTGACATACTCCTTTTCCTATTTGGAACCAGTCTGTTGTTCCATGTCCAGTTCTAACTGTCGCTCCCTGTTCTGCATACAGGTTTCTCAAGAGACAGGTCAGGTGGTCTGGTATTCCCATCTCCTTCAGAATTTTCCACAGTTTATTGTTATCCACACAGTCGAAGGCTTTGGCGTAGTCAAGAAAGCAGAAATAGATGTTTTTTTTGGAACTCTCTTGCTTTTTTGATGATGCAGTGGATGTTGGCAATTTGATCTCTGATTCCTCTGCCTTTTCTAAAACCTGCTTGAACATCTGGAAGTTCATGGTTCACGTATTGCTGAAGCCTGACTTGGAGAATTTTGAGTATTTCTTTGTTAGTGTGTGAGATGAGTGCAATCATGCGGTAGTTTGAGCATTCTTTGACTTTGTCTTTTGTGACTGGAATGAAAAGTGACCTTTTCCAGTCCTGTGGCCACTGCTGAGTTTTCCAAATTTGCTGGCATATTGAGTGCAACACTTTCACAGCATCATCTTTTAGGATTTGACATAGCTCAACTGTAATTACATCACCTCCACTAACTTTGTTCATAGTGATGCTTCCTAAGGTCCACTTGACTTCACATTCCAGGATGTCTGGCTCTAGATGAGTGATCACCCCATCATGCTTATCAGCAAGCAATTATTTTTTTCAGATTAAAAAAAGAAAACAAACTAAGAATTTATTTTACCTTCATTTCTGAAAGTTAAATTTGCTGGATATAACGTTCTTTAGTGACAGATTTTTTTTTTTTCTTTCAGCATTTTGAATATGTTGTCCCATTTTCTTTTGGCTTTCCTTTGTTCTGATAAGTCAGTCCTTTATTGTATTGGAGTTTCCTTATATTTGATGTATCCTTTTAAGGTTCTGCATTCAAGATTTTTCTCTTTACCTTTGGATTTCAACTTTTTGACTAGGATGTGTCTGGGAATTTATCTTTTGGCTTTTATTAAACTTGAATATTTTGGTAATTTAGATGTACAGATTAATGTTTTTCATCAAATTTGGGAAGGTTCCAGTCATTTTTTTTTTAATGTTTTTTCTTCTTTTTTCTTTCTCCTGTCCTTCTGGTATTGTTAGTGTGTGTCAGTCGATCAGTCATGTCCAACTCTTTTTAACCCCATGGACTGTAGCCTGCCAGGGTCCTCTGTCCATGGGATTTTCCAGGGAAGAATACTGGAGTGGGTTGCCATTTCCTCCTCTAGGAATCTTCCTGATGCAGAGATTGAGGCTAAGTCTCCCATACTGTTCGTAAATGTTTTTTTTGTGTGCTTGTCCCACATTTCTCTGTGACTTTTTCAATTTTGTTCATTCTCTCGTTTGCAGATTACTTTATCTCTATTTAATGATCTTCAAGTGTACAGATTCTTTTTAGTCCACCTCAAATCTACAGTTGTTCCACTCTACTTAAATTTTGTCTCGTTTATTGTATTTTTCAAATCCAAAATTTTCATTAACTTCTTTTAAATAATTTCTATCTCTTTATTGGTAATCTCTATTGGATAAGATAGCTATCATCAGTTCAGTTCAGCCGCTCAGTCGTGTCCAACTCTTTGTGACCCCAGGGACTGCAGTACGCCAGGCCTCCCTGTCCATCACCAAGTCCCGGAGTTACTCAAACTCATGTCCACTGAGTCGGTGATGCCATCCGACCATGTCATCTTCTGTTGTCCCCTTCTCCTCCTGCCTTCAATCTTTCCCAGTATCAGCTTCTTTTCAAATGAGTCAGTTCTTCACATCAGGTGGCCAAAGTATCGGAGCTTCAGCTTCTGCATCAGTCCTTCCAATGAATATTCAGGATGGATTTCCTTTAGGATGGATTGGTTGGATCTCCTTGCAGTCCAAGGGACTCTCAAGGTCATAGTTATCATATTTTCTTTTAATAGTTATCATAGCTTCTTTTAATTATTTATTCATGATTTCCTTTAGTTCTTTGAACATATTTATAATAGTTGCTTTGAAGTCTTTTTATGCCAAGTTAATCACTGCACCTTTTCATAGGTAGTTTCTTTTCTTTGTTTTTTATTAAATTGAAGTATAGCTGACTTACAAAGCTGTGCCAATCTTTGCTACACAGCAAAGTGACTCAGTTATGCACATATGCATATTCATTTTTTATATTATTTTCCATTTTTGTTTATCACAGGATAGAATATTGTTCCCTGTATTATACAATAGGATTTTGTTGTGTATCCATTCTAAATGTAATAGTTTGCATCTACCAATGCCAAACTGCAAATTCATCACTCTCCCTCCTACTCCTCCCCTTTGCAACCACACATCTGTTCTCTATGTCTATGAGTCAGTTTCTGATTTGTAGGTTAATTCATGCCATATTTTAGATTCCACATATATGTGACATCATATGATATGTCTTACTCTTTCTTACTTAGTTCACTTAGTATGATACTCTCTAGTTGCCTCCATGCTACTGCAAATGACATTTTATTCTTCTTAATGGCTAGTAGTATTTCATTGTGTTTGTGTACCACTTCTTTATCCATTCATCTGTCAATGAAAATTTAGGTTGTTTCCATGCTTTGGTTTTTGTGAATAGCACTACTATGAACATAAGGGTGCATGCATCTTTTTGAATTACAGTTTTGTCCAAGTATATTCCCAGAGTAGAATTGCTGCATCATATGGTAATCCTATTTTTAGTTTTTTTGAGGAACTTCCATATTGTTTTCCATAGTGACTGTACCAACTTACATTCCCACCAACAGTGTAAGAGTGCTACCATTTTCTCCACACCCTCTCCAGCATCTATTATTTGTAGATGTTTTATTAGTGGCCATTCTGATCAGTGTGAGGTAGTACCTCATTATAGTTTTGATTTACATTCCTCTAAAATTACTGATGTTGAGCATCTTTTCATGTGCCTACTGGCCATCTGTATGTCTTCTTTGGATAGATATCTATCTAGATCATCTGCTCATTTTTCTATTAGGTTGTTTTTTTGTTGTTGTTGAGTTGTACGTATGTTATTTTGTTGTTTGTGTATTTTGGTGAGTAAACCATTGTCTGTAGCATTACTTGCAAATATTTTCTTTCATTATGTAGGTTGTATTTTCATTTTTGTATGGTTTCCTTTGCTGTACAGAAGCTTTTAAGTTTAATCAGGTCCCATTTATTTAATTTTGTTTTTGTTTTCATTTTCCTTTTTTTTTTTGCTCTGGGAGACTGACCTAAGAAAATATTGGTATGATTCATGTCAGAGAATGTTTCGCCTATGTTCTTTTCTTTGAGTTTTATGGTGTCATGTCTTATGCTTGTCTTTAAGCTATTTTGATTTTATTTTTGTGCGTGGTGTGAGGGTGTGTTCTAACTTCATTGATTTATATACAGCTGTCAAACTTTCCAAACACCATGTGCTGAAGAGACAAGGGTAATTTCTATAGCCTATTTTTATTCCTGTGAATGTGCCACTTTTCTGTTTCATTGACTGTTTCTTAATTTTTTGTTTATGACTGTACTTTTCTATTGCATAATTATCATCATAGTCTTTTTTTGTGCTTAGTCATTTAGTCGTTTCTGACTCTTTGTTATCCCATAGACTGTAGTCCTCTAGGCTTCTCTGTCCATGGGGATTCTCCAGGCAAGAATCCTGGAGTGGGTTGCCATGCCCTCCTCCAGGGGATCTTCCCAACCCAGGGATTGAACCCAGCTCTCCTGCATTGCAGGCGGATTCTTTACCATATGAGCCACCAGGGAATTGTCATCACAGTCTATTTAATTGTGTTTAGAAAAACACATAACATAAAATTTACCATCTTAACTATTTTAAGTGTATTTTTCAGTAGCGTTAAGTATATTTACATTGTTGTTAAAGGAATCTCCAGAACTATTTTATCTTGCAAACCTGAAACTCCATATTAATTAAGCAACAATATCCCATCCCCTCACCAGACTTGCCAGCTTCTGGTAACCACCATTTCACTTTCTGTTTCCTTGAATTTGACTACTTTATATACGTATAAGTAGAATCATACAGCATTTGTCTTTTTTGTGACTGGCTTATTTCACTTAGCATAATGTCCTCAAGGATCACACGTAGGATGTGACAAGGTTTGCTTCCTTTTTCAGGCCTATTCATAAACATTTGTTTATCCATTTATCTATCAATGGCCATTTGGGTTTCTTCCACCTCTTGGCTATTGTAAATAGTGTAGCTAGGAACATGAGTATACAAATATCTCTTCAAGATCCTGCTTTCAATTATTTTGGATATATACCAGATTGCTTGGTGATATGCTGGTTCTATTTTTAATTTTTGAGGAAAATCCATAATGTTTTCCATACACTCCACACTGTATGCACCATTTTATAACCCCACCAACACTCCACAAGCATTCTAATTTCTGCACATCATCAACACTTTATTTTCTGTTTTTCTTTTTTTTTTTTAATTAGCTTTCCTGATGGCACGAGGTGATATTTCACTGTGGTTGTTCATTTGCATTCTTTTGATGATTACTTATCTTGAACTCTTGAACATCTTTTCATATGCTTGTTGGCCGTTTGTATATCATCATTGGAGAAATGCCTATTAAAGGTTTTTTGCCTAATTTTTAACCAAATTACTTGATTTTTGTTGTTGAGTTATTCATTGTTTATATATAATATTAATAACATTTTAAAATAATGTGTTGTAGAAACTTTGGTCACTGATTTTTCATTACTGACCCCTGTTGGTTTTTCATATATATATATATATATATATATGAAAAATATATATAATATATGTATATATATGTTTTGTTATATATATATGTATATATATACATATATATATATATTTGATTTGGTCACATTTGTTATCACCTTGGATGAACAAATTCCAAGATGTCTATTTCCCTTCCATTGTGTAAGCTCTGTTACCCTAGCCAGAATTCTCCCCCTCATTTATATCTTTTAGTCTGGTTACCTAGGGGTTACTTCTGGATCAGCATAAGCCATTTATTATTGGTCAAAAGAGTCCTTAAACTACCTTAAGAAGTTTCAATTTTAACCCTTCCCTGTTGAATGTGTGTGTGCTTTGGAGGGAGTTATCATAGTTGAAGGAGTTTTTGTTTTTTGCCCCCACATTCAGTCACTGACTAATATCTTAGAAAGGGCTTACTTTCTGATGGATTCTGAAAGTAGCTTTGGCACACACATAGCATTTTACAGACTGCCATGGTTGAGTACGGTTTTATTTTTAAACCTGGCTTCCTAGTACTCACCTCTCAGTAAAAGTAGCTTATCATTCCATCAGTGTTTGGTCAGAGTTTACATTTAAACTCCTTGTGTCAGTGAGATTCTGTCCTGGGTTGACTGTTGTGAATGCAGCAATGCTTTCAAGCAAGCCTATGTTATGATGTGATTGCTCTTGAGTGTGGACAGCCTAACCTATGCACACAGCTTTTCCCACCTCCACTACTGACTGTGATCTCATAATAGCTCCTTTGTCTGTTTCTTTCCTTAATTCTTTCTGTTAAATTTCTGGTTACTCTAATGTATGCTTGTTTCATGAAGCTGTGACTGTCTTCCTAATTGTTCACCTCCAAGATCTCCATTATTTTTTACAGTAACCTTATGCATTTATTCTCCATGCTTTGTCCCATATAAAGTAGTTCCTTCAAGTAGAGCTGTCAAGGTGATGAAGCAATGGTTTCTAGTCTTTTAGGCTTGCTCATTCAGCAAGGAACTTCAGAGGGTGAGTTAAATTACAGGCACTATAACCCAATATTGGTGGCTGGCTACACCTAGGGCAGTGCTTCTGCCCAGGGGATGCTGGGTAGAGGAAGGGAGTCCCAGATCTCTTAACCTTTCAGTAGCCGTGCCTCGAATATACCTTCAGCAACACGGTCTTTGGAAAATGAGAAGCACCACTGGTCTACCCTCCCAGCATGAAACAGTTACTCCACAATGGGATTTGGAATAAAGGGCGTCCTGTCCTCATTGTCACACTTAACAAGAGTAGAGCTCCCCAGGAAAAGCCTCTATAACTTCAATAATGTAGGGGAGGAAATGTTAGGAGAGTGAGTCATGACTGAAATGCTACAGAGTCTCATTCTTACTGAGATTTAGTGGATATTTTGAATGAATGTTTCTCTATTTATATGCTCTTAGGACAATTCCCAGAGACATTAAATTCTTATTTTTTACAATAATTTTCTCCAGGTAAATTGTTATTTTTTTGGGGGTAGAGAATCCATCAGACACCTAACTCCATAATTCTGGAACTACCTTATAATATGTAATATTTTCATTATTATTCAGATCCAAATATTTAAAGCTTTCATTATAAACTTTGCTTCAACCCACAAGTTCCTTAGTAAAATATCTTATTCTTTCTAAATATACAGGTATCAATATTTAAATTTATATTTTGATCTTTTATATTTATTTTAATTGCATTTTGGTAAGGCTACATAGTCCTATGTTTATTTGAAAATTTTTGAGACTTGCTTCATGGTTTAGTATTGGGGTACTTAATATACTGTGGCACGAGAAGTTATATTCTATCATTGGTTGGGCCTGAACTTCACCATTCTGATCTCAGTGCTACCAGCAACCACAGCCAACTCTGGTGATAGATCATAGTTTTCCTTTTGTTTGTTTGTTCTGGTGGGGGGTGGGGCGCAGTTCTTGAGAATAAACCCTTTATTACCTGCTGAGCAAATGCACTAAGAAATTATGCTTTAACTAATATCCAGTTATCTTCAGTGAGAGGGTTCTTAAATCATCTATTTTGCTTTATCAAAAATTTTCATGAACTTCTGTGAACATGCAAGACCCAGTATGATGAGCTCTTGAAAGTGGCAATATGTGTAAGCAATTGTCAAAATAGGAGAAAAATATGACACTTCATATATCAATCTTAGATGAATTTGAACATTCTCAGAACACTTGAATAAATGATTTAGTCCACTGAAAAGTGATATAGATTTAAATTCAAATTAGGACTTCCTTGTTTTTGTTTATGCTTCTTTTGGATTTTTTTTTTTTAAATTCTTATAACGATATTGATTTCCTTTCTGGAAAACAGTGTTATTGAATGGAGAGTAGATATAATAATATTTCATTTTACCTTGATAATTTATTTGGGGAGAAATGCTGAATATCCACTGGCTGAATTTTCTTATAAGATGCATACATTTTAAGGTGCAAGGAAAATGTTATTTCTAATCTGGAAATTATGATGTATTCAAAGAACATGTATTGCTAGATCTTCTTGGAGCAATTCCAATGTGGATAATGAAAACAGTAATGCTGATATGAGATAATCAAAGAGTTAAGTTGCTAAAAAGATTCAACTGATTTCCCTGCACACTATAATGGTGAACAGATTTCAAAAAGAAAACTGGTTGGTTTGCATTAAATATGTATGCTTTGCCTTATTCTGGTCACAGCTTATTTGTGAGGCAAATGACCTTTGTATATAGTATATATATAGCATTGACTTTCACCTATACTTTTGCCTCATAGGACAAGATTTTACACAGAAACTATGTAAATTTCTGGGGCTTCTTTTCATTTTCAAAATCATGTAGGCTATTTTTATTACTTATATTACTGTGATTTTGCTAAATATCTATAAAGATCAATTTGTATGAATGGTTCAGTGTACGTCCAGTTAGGAAACAGAAACTACTCCTGGTATTCCAAACAGAAGAAATCAGTTTCTGAGATATTATGAGGGAGAGCATAAAAACAATGATGGGGTGGAGATAAGGCCTTGAAAATCAAAAAGGAATAATAGATAATACCAGAGATCAAAAGATGTTAACAAACAATCCTAGACTAGAGGCAATTGTCAACAACTGGAAGCTGCCACACTTGGAAAGCCAGGAAAAAGAAAAAAAATTCCTTTCTTCTTCCAGCCGTCTGGTCTCCTGCTAGTGCCTCCTATTGGCAAGAAAGTAGATGGAAACCAATGGTCAAATGCATGTAGGAATCATAACAATTTGCAGAATTCCAGCCGCAATGTTACAAAGCAAAATATAACAAAACAGATTTAAGTCTAAGAGTCAACATAAATAACAAGAATAATGAACTAATGAAGAAGTAGGAAATCTCTGTGTACTTTTATTAACTTAAAAATCCTATAATAGTTGAGCACATTATATCTTACTTGTTATAATTTTGAGATGACTTAAAATATTCACACGGTGTACATTGAATATGTGTTATATCCTAAAAGTGTAATAGTAATTCTCAAGACAATTAAAATCATTTTTTAATAAAAACAAGCAAAGCAAAATTAGAGCAAAAAGAATTAGTATCAACTAGAATTATTAGGAATAGTTTCATCTGATATGGGCACAATATTATGCTTACATAACATTTTCTTTCTCATTGTCTAAGTTGTAAGTTAGATACAGAAATAAAACAAAAGCAAAACTTTCTTCTATTTTATAGATGAAGTACGTGAGATTCAGAAAGAGTAACTGATTTGCTCAAGGTCATTGAGTTTGTTGGTATGAAACTGGAACTTGCTCTAAGTGTTTCTAACTCTATACTAAGCACTCATTTTCCTATCTATATCAGGAAATCTGTACTGAAGACAGATATGTAGCCTCTTTCCAGAAGACATTTATTTTTCTCACTCAAAAACAAGTTATTCATACAGATTAATTCTAAACTCTTTTTAGTGCTGGAATATTTAGACTGTATTGTAAGTTTGCAATTTTAGTATTTACAGAATCTATTGCAATTTCACTGTAGCTAAGCCTTCTACTGACCAGAGTATAACACATTTGGAGAAATGTACTAAATTACCTAGTGGGTGCCTATGTGCACATTAAGTTGCTTTAGTCATGTCTGACTCTCTGCAATCCTATGGACTGTAGCCTGCCAGGCTCCTCTGTCCTTGGGATTCTCCAGGCAAGAATACTAGAGTAATCCAGGGATTGAATCTGTGTCTCTTATGTCTCTTGCATTGGCAAGTGGCTTATTTTTACCATTAGCACCACCTGGAAAATTACCTGGCGAGTGAAAACTAATTTAACTATTAAGTCTTCGCAGATTTTATTCAGTTAAGGATACTGAGATGAAATCAAAGACCATTGTCCTTATAAGAGAACAGAGAGGAGATTTCACACACACAGGGAAGAAGGTCATGTGAAGAGAGATTGAGAGGAAGAGATTGGAGCTATGCCACCACAAACCAAGGAGCTCCAGGAGCCACAGGACATTAGGAGATATAAGGATAGATTCTCTCCTAGAAACTTTGTTGGGGATCATGCCCCTACTGACACCTTAATTTTGGACTTCTGGTCTCTAGAACAAAGAGAAAAAACTTGTCTCTGAAGTTTCTGATGTTTTAAATCACAAAGCTCATAATAATGTGTTAAGGTGGCCCCAGGACTCTGATATAAACGAACATCAGTCTGTATCCTATCTGTTATGCCTATGGGGATAGTAATGTCAATAAAAGCATATAAAAAGGGGGTGGGAGATGCTAACCACTACACAAATCTCTTGTCTGTCTTTTGTTTTCATTAAGTAGAAAATAAATACAGAGTGCAGAAAAATAGTTCAAGTAAAGTTACCAAGATTATTTCTCTAGGTAGAGTGAACTGAAGATATGGAAAAATATGAGTATTGAAAACTCAACAGATTCAATATAAAGCTCAAGAAAGCAGGTGCCACTGTTATTAATTTTTCCCTTGAGATTTTTAACACAAGCTAACTTAATAGCTCCACAGATTAATGACAAGATATAGACATTGATACTGCATAAGCTTTTTTCTGGTCATACAAATGTGAATAAATCTTTAATGGTTTCAGGTAAAATATCATATTTTCTCACTTTAAAGGTCTAGTTGCGAATTTAAGTGCCACTGAAGGAAGTGCTGTTGGTGGTTCCGGGGCTTCCCTGATAGCTCAGTTGGTAAAGAATTTGCTTGCAATGCCAGAGACCCTGGTTCATTTCCTGGGTCAGGAAAATCCGCTGGATAAGGGATAGTCTACAACTCCAGTACTCTTGGGCTTCCTTGTGGCTCAGCTGGTAAAGAATCTGCCTGCAATGCAGGAGACCTGGGTTTGATCTGGGTTGGGAAGATCCCCTGGAGAAAGAAAAGGCTACCCACTCCAATATTCTGGCTTGGAGAATTCCATGAACTGTACAGTCCATGGGATTGAAGAGTCAGACACGACTGAGCAACTTTTTTTTTAATTTATTTATTTTAGTGGGAGGCTAATTACTTTACAATTTTGTAGTGTTTTTTTTGACATATATTGATATGAATCAGCCATGGGTTTATTTGTGTTCCCCATCCTGAAACCCCTCCCATCTCCCTTCCCATCCCATCCCTCTGGATCATCCCAGTGCACCAGCCCTGAGCACCCTGTCTCATGCATTGAATCTGGACTGGCGATCTGTTTCATATATGATAATATACGTGTCTCATTGCTATTCTTTCAGATCTTCCCACCCTCGCCTTCTCCCATAGAGTCCAGAAGACTGTTGTATACATCTGTGTCTCTTTTGCTGTCTCGCATATAGGGTCATCATTACCATCTTTCTAAATTCCAGATATATGTGTTAGTATACTGTATTGGTGTTTTTCTTTATGGCTTACTTCACTGTGTATAATAGGCTCCAGTTTCATCCACCTTATTAGAACTGATTTAAATGTATTATTTTTAATGGCTGAGTAATATTCCATTGTGTATATGTACCACAGCTTTCCTATCCATTGGTCTGCACGTTCACTTTCAAGCTAGATTCATATAATAAAAAGGACAAAATTGAATATCAATGGAAACAGAAGCATAGGTAGTTTTAAACTTTTAAACACACTTTAGTGACACAGATTCATTAAATGTGGTTATAAGTGATTTCTTTTTCTACAGGACATTCTGAATTTAAGACTTTCAGGTTTCATTTTTCCTAGCTTTGAATTTAATTTTCTTATAGTCTTTCTGGAACACCTTCAATCCTAGCTAAAATGCTTAATGCTATTCTCTTCCTCTTATCTGATGCACACACACACACACACACACACATGGATGCACACTAACAATCCAATGTTGAAATCTATCAGCTCTTTACCTGTCAAATATCTCAAATCTATTCCCAAATCTCTCCATTTTCATACCCAATGTACATCTTCCAGTCCTTAGCAAAGTTATGTCTGGATTACTGAGGCAGTTTCCTAACCTGAGTACCTGCTCTGATCTCTTTATTTGCTATTCGATAGAACTGATGGAATAATTTTCCTCAAACACCTTTTTCAACTCACCAACCACTATTTAAGAGTGTAAAATTACTACAAATATCTTAGCTCTAACTTGAATGCTTGTCCCCTGTTTATCCCTGTTCCCTTCTTCCTTTACCACCCTCACATGCTTATCTTGTGAAATTAATTTATTTTCATTGCTGTTGTTGTTCAGTCGCTCAGTTGTGTCCAACTCTTTGCAACCCCACGCGCTGCAGCACACCAGGCTTCCCTGTACTTCACCATCTCCCAGAGATTGCTCAAACTCATGTCCATTGAGTCAGTGATGTCATCCAGCAATCTCATCCTCTGTTGTCCCTTTCTCCTTCTGCCCGCAATCTTTCCTAACATCAGGGTCTTCTCAAAAGAGTCAATTCCTCACATCAGATGGCCAAAGTATTGTAGCTTCAGCTTCATCATCAGTCTTTCTAATGAATATTCAGGACTGACTTCCTTTAGGATTGACTGGTGTGATGTCCTTGCAGTCCAAGGTACTTCTTTGTATTTCCCTGCATAGTTTCCTAATTCCCCTCCAGATGCTATCCCTATTAACTCCCCATCATATTCTAGAAATTATTATTTTTTCTATTTATCTTTTAAAGACATTCAATACTTCCTTCCTTCTTCCAGGAAGTTTTTTATGATTCATTCAATAGTTCAAAACATCCATGTATTGTAATCTCTTCATTTCATGCATACTATAGGTGGGAGATTAATTTATACTTGATGATCTTTTATTTTTTTTATTAGAATTAGGTCACCTAACTTATTTCATTATCTTCTGTTAGATTTTATCTTTTTTTTTTTTTCTGGCTCTACCAGGGATCAAACCTGTGCCCCCTACATTGAGATGGGGAGTTTTAACCACTAGACCACCAGGGAAGTCCCTGCTTTTGGATTTTTACTGAGGTGTAATTGAAATATAACATCATATTAGTTTCAGATGTGCAACATAGTGAATCCATATCTGTATACATTAGAAACTGTTACCATGATAAGTCTATAAACATTTGTCACATACATATTCATAACTTTTTTCTTGTGATAATGTCTTGTAAGATCTACTTTCCTAATCTACTTTTAAGATCTACTTTCTACTTAGCAAATCTCAAACAAGCAATACAATATTCACTTTAGTCACCGTGCTGTACATTGCATCAGTATAATTTATTTCTTTTATAACTTGAACTTTGTACCTTTAGACTACCTTCACCCATTTTGCACACTCCTCACCTATCACCACTATAACAGAGAGGAACAAACATTACTGTATATTGAATTTATTCCTTTAGTTCTTTTGTCTATGCTTAGTCATGCTCACTCTGCACCTTTTGTAAAATAATGCTGTCTATAGGCTGAAATATACAAGATAGCTCCTTCTCAAGGAACTGACTCTCAAATGTAGAACACTTTTCCATTCATACAGAAATAAAAAGTTGCAGAATAGAAAATGACATTTGTCTTCTTGAAGGTTTATAGGAATATTGTGATTAGACCTACGTGACAACTATGAAAACAAATGCACCAAGACGTTTGCAACAACCATATCCCTTCCTCTTTTAGCATAAAAGAATCCTGAAGTCTAGCTTGGGTAAGGTGTTTTTGGGGACACTAGTCCACCACCTTCTCAATCTGCTGGCTTTCCTAATAATGTTTCTATTCCTTGCCCCAATAACTCATTTCTTGATTTGCTGCCCTGTCATGTGGCAAGCAGTATGAGCTTGGAATTTGGTAACACCACTTCTACATCATTCTTCTGTATCTAGGAGCTTTTTTTTTCTTTTTAAAACTGCTTTAAAAAGTAACAAACTTATCCCATGTTATAATTTCCACATGTGTGTGTGGTATACTCTAAATATCTATACTTACATGCTAAATGTCACTATTGGCTTTCTTTGGTAGATTTTTATATGGTTCTACTTGTATCTGGGAGGTGAAAAATGAGTAGAATACTACTTTCTGATGCTACTGGGAAGTCTTAAACAATTATTTTATTGTTTATAGCATACATATAATACCAAATTACCAATTATTATATCACAAATTTATGAGAAAATTCTTTCAACAGGATACAAAACAGTGCCTTATAAATAGAAAATGAGTTTAGGATAAATTTATTTGTAGTATTGATATGAACTATAAAATGTCTGTCATTGAGTGTAATACAGTACAACTGAAACTAACACAATATTGTAAATCAACTATATTTCAATTTTTAAAAAGTCTGTCTGAGTTACTGGAAAATCAGAAGAGGAATTTAAAGCCCAGAAATGAGAAAAGATTTATCTAAGAATACAATCATTATTGACAGAACTGAAAAATGAGATTGGTCCCAAAGTGCAAGCTTCTTGTTCATCTCATCAAAACATTCTGTAGTTCAATTGAAGTATTTGTTGTTCTAGAGGAGGAAAAAAAATAAATTTTCAATGAAAGTTGATCTTATGTGATACTTTATCTTAAATTTGCTCATCAGTAAACATTGATTGAATGCCTACTACATGAAAAATATTGTATTGTACAGAACAAAATAATAAAACTACTAATGCTATAAATCACATGTATAATTATTTATAATTTATCAATTTGATCTTTGTAATTATTTTGTTATGTATACAATTAAAATTGCTATCACCACTTTAGAATGAGTAAAACTGAATCTCATAGATCATCAATGATCATTTGGCTAGTGAATAGCAGGACTGAGTGTTAACTTTGGTTTTCATAAACAAGTGGTGTGTAAGCTAGTAGGAAAGGAATAACAGGCAGAATAAAGTAATATTTGTAACAGATATATAAATGCTCTAATATAATATTAATATTTCTTTTTTTAAGATTTATGTTATCAAGGCTATGTTTTAATAAACAAATGATGCTTCCTTCATATGAACACTTTAACAAACTTATCAAAAGATTCTATGATTACAACAAAAAATTACCTCTTAATGATAGTGATGTATTCTCTATGAAAATCTGTTTCCAGCATACCCTAGTTTTGTATATATGAGTATATAAGTAACATATTGTAGGTTTCAATTCTTGAAATTCTTGAGTCCCATAAGGTTGACATCAATCGAAGACAGTGACATTACAAATGATACTAGCTAGAAATTTAGAGCAAGATTGCTATGGACATTTGTATTTGGATGACCAGATACTGGTAATGTGCTATGTCAATTTTTATGACTAGCATAATAGTCACAAGAGTAAAGTGCTTTTTCTGTTTGTTTCCTTGTTTTCCACACTGATTTTACATTATGTATAATAACCTTAAAATTAAGCATGTAATTAAATTTTCAGAGAACAGTTCGACAGTATGAAACACACTCTATAAATACCCTGATCTTTTAATCCATGAATAACATATTTAAGCATAAGACAAAGGTTTTGTATGATTGTCCACACTTAGTAGACATCAAACACTGATATTACATTAGTGAACAGTTCATTGGAGTTTTCCTGTAACCATAACAAACTTTTGGGCCAACCCAATAAAATAGATGTGTGTGTGTGTGTGTGTGTGTGTGTGTGTGTTTGATTTTCTTTAAATAACAATTTTTCCATAACTAGAACTAAGGGGAAAGCTGTGCTTAGATGGTAATAGTTAAATTTGGGGATACAAACATTTTAAAAGCTTGTCCCTCTACTATCAGGTTTGTTACACCTTTCAGTTAAGTTCAGTTCAGTTGCTCAGTCATGTCTGACTCTTTGCGACCCCATGGACTGCAGCATGCCAGACCTCCCTGCCCATCACCAACTCCTGGAGCTTGCTTAAACTCATGTCCATTGAGTCGGTGATGCCATCTAACCATGTCATCTTCTGTTGTCCCCTTCTCATCCTGCCTTCAATCTTTCCCAGAATCAGAGTCTTTTCCAGTGAGTCAGTTCTTCCTATCAGGTGGCCAAAGTATTGGGGTTTCAGCTTCAGCATCAGTCCTTCCAATGAATATTCTGGACTGATTTCCTTTAGGATTGACTGGTTTGATCTCCTTGCAGTCAAAAAGACTCTCAAGTCTTCTCTAACACGACAGTTCAAACCTTTAAAGATAGTTAAATAGGTTACTTCTTTAATCTTAATGTTTCTCAGAACCTTTACTGTACTAATGCACGATACAGCGGTTAAAATCCCCATCCCTATGGTCAGACTTCCTGAGTTAAAATACTGATATTCATCTATTATCTTACAGTTTGTAATATATTATTGGTCTAAAAACTCATTTCATCAAAACATACTGTATATAAATGGAAGTATTTATTCTAGAGTAAACCAAAATAATTATCCAGATAGCTTTATAACTTCAGATAGATTACTTAAACAAAGTCAAACTAAAGTCTCAGTTTTCTAAACCAAAAAATTTGCATAAGATTGTTATGGGTATTAAAAGATATTCCACATACAATACTTAATACAATATCCAGCACCCAGCATCCCCAAGATCCTTAACAGGTTTGTTATTATTATTATTCACTTATTGATTTAGTGAGGTAACATTTAGTAGGTTGTGTTTCCTTAAATTGCTTGACAATAGATCATTAAAACACTTAATAAAACAATTATTAACATCTCCAAGTGTTCACTATTATTTTAATATATAGGATACTGATAAGCCCTTATAATTATTTGCATTCCTTCACTACAGCTTTGAGGTTCATTAAAGGCAAAGAGCTTGTCTTGTTTATATTTTGTCCTTAGAGCTTAGCACAGTTCTTAGCCCAAAATAGATTCTCTGCATGTGGTTTATAGAACTGAGATTTATTTCCAGTCTGCACACTCAACCACCCTATACCAACTACACCTCCAACTTATATAATTGTCTCTAGTTTTGGTTACTCTCCTGAATTAAAGATCTAAAATTCCAACTTCACAAGAATAGCTGTTCATTTTACAAAATATTAGAAGCTATTCTCAGTATATATTAACCATTACTGAAGTAGAGATGAACTTCCAGCTTCCTTTTTCTCATTAGTCCAATCCATCTTTCTCACTGACATTAAATTACTTTTTCCTTAAATACAAGTATCATCAGACTCTTTTTTTTTTTTTTTTTTGTCACCTGGTTTGCTGGCCCTGCCTGAACACTCAACACAGAATAGCACCTACTATAAGAATGAGGCAGATGCTAAGAAGAAAAGAAGGTGGACTCTTTAGGCAGATTGTCCAATCAGCACTAAGGCATTAGTTAATGATTGAATTGATCTCTTCCTCCCACCATCCCCCTACAAATACATTAAAGTAACTTTCAGTACCTCAGTATGTGACTTTATTTGGAGACAGGGTCTTTGCAGATGTGTGTGTATGTATGTGTTACTCAGTCGTGTCTGACTCTTTGTGACCCCATGAACTGTAGTCTGTCAGGCTCCTCTGTCCATGGAATTCTCCAGGCAAGAATACTGGATTGGGTTGCCATTCCGTTCTCCAGGGGATCTTCCCGACCCAGGGGACAAGTACGGGTCTTGTGCATTTCAGGCAGATTCTTTACCATCTGAGTCACCAGCGAAGCTCTTTACAGATGTAACAAAGTTCAAATGAGGTCATTAGTGTTGGACTTAATCCAATAAATTACATTTATAAAAGGAGGAATATGGACATGAAGAAAGACATACACAGAGGGAAGACAATGTGAAAATATATGGAGAAGACCACCATGTGACTGGTGTAATCCATCTATGAGGCAGCGAATGCCAAGGATTTCTGAAAACACCAGAAGGTGGAAGAATCAAGGAAGGATTATTTTCTAGCATCCACAGAGAGACCTTGGCACTTCTGTCATCTCAGATTCAGATTTCTACCCTCCAAAACTGGGATGTGATAATCTTCTGTTAAGTTACCTAGCTTTTGGTGCTTTATTATGTCAGTCTAAAGAAACTAATATGGTATGACAGACTTTTAGTCATCTGTAAAATAACTGTAATAATAAAACATATGATTTTTGAGAGTGAGCTTATAAATGTAAACAAATGTAGAAGATCATGTTAGAAGATAAGATTTACTAAATTAAAATTTCCCTGGATGATTAATCTGGGAACATTGCATTTAAATTGAAATCTGCTTCTTTAAATAAGTTTTGTAATGAATATTTATTTTCCAATCAGAATAAACAAAAGACAAAAAAACAACAAAAAAGAAAACTATTAATACTATCCAATCTATGTACATTTGAAACAAAAGCAAAAATTCACCTATCACCTTAACTACTTCTAAATCAATAGCAGCATACTAGGGTAACTCAATGATCATTCATAATATACTAAATTCATACTAGTCAATACTTTTACCTTTTACTTTCCTATATAATTTTTGCTAAGTTTCTTAATTAAACCTCAAAACCATCATTTAAGTATCTGGCTTATCTTAAGAATAAGAAGTAATAATTTTAAAGGAAGAATGTTGAATTTTTTAGGTCAAATATGTAATCTGTATCTTTTATTTTGCTGTCTTTGCCAAATATATAAGAGAAGTAATAAGCATTATTGGAATTTCAGGCCACTATGTCTAAAGAATAGATGTAAACATATTTGCATGTGCTAAACTGTTTTGAAAAATATCTTAGACAAATATTTATGACAATTCACATAAGATAATTCTATTGTAAAAGAATTGAATACATGTTTTGTATTACTATATGTGTGTCAGACTGTCAAATGTTCATCAAATCAGTTTGCTCTTTTTCCCAGCACAAAGTTCTACTGCATTTTCCAATATCTCCTGAAGTTAGATATCACCATGTGATTGAGCTTTGGACAATGAAATATGAGAAGAGACGTGTGCCAACTCCAGACTTTGCCCAGAAAATCCACACATATGTGAACCTACAGATTAATTTCCTGTTTGATGGGGTGGAATGAAAACAATTTTGTTAGTTGTATGTTCAATATAATGAAGCCATATGGTAGAAGGAGCCTAGGCAACTAAATTGCAATTTGGAAAAGGCAGACTAACAACACTCATGTTGAAGTTTTATATAAGTCAAATACAAGATTTGATTTTTTAAGATATGGATATTCGGGGTGTTATAGACTGCAGAAACAAGTGTATCTTATTTAACACACCACACCATATTCACATTGCATTTATCAACAGAAAACACAATCTCAGGATTTGTTTAGGCCAGTAGATTTTGGGGAAAGATTGAACTGAGTAACTATTTAGTTATTCCTTGCAGAT
Source organism: Cervus elaphus (assembly GCF_910594005.1). Taxonomy (NCBI): domain Eukaryota; kingdom Metazoa; phylum Chordata; class Mammalia; order Artiodactyla; family Cervidae; genus Cervus; species Cervus elaphus. The sequence goes on from NC_057848.1 coordinate 93,302,804, forward strand.
AATAAAATGTGTACAGGCCTGAGTAGTAAATTATACAACCTCTTCTAAAACCTATTATTAGAAAATACTAAATTTACATAGTTTATATTGTACCTGAAATCCATATGGAGAACAGATGTTATTAAAAATTTGTGTAGTGACTATTTATTTGCTTGGAATGTTTTATAAAATATTATTTTGCTTTTTTTTTTTTATTAGTTGGAGGCTAATTACTTCACAACATTTCAGTGGGTTTTGTCATACATTGACATGAATCAGTCATAGATTTACACGTATTCCCCATCCCGATCCCCCCTCCCACCTCCCTCTCCACACGATTCCTCTGGGTCTTCCCAGTGCACCAGGCCCGAGCACTTGTCTCATGCATCCCACCTGGGCTGGTGATCTGTTTCACCATAGATAGTATACATGCTGTTCTTTTGAAATATCCCACCCTCACATTCTCCCACAGAGTTCAAAAGTCTGTTCTGTTTTTCTGTGTCTCTTTTTCTGTTTTGCATATAGGGTTATCGTTACCATCTTTCTAAATTTCATATATATGTGTTAGTATGCTGTAATGTTCTTTATCTTTCTGGCTTACTTCACTCTGTATAAGGGGCTCCAGTTTCATCCATCTCATTAGGACTGGTTCAAATGAATTCTTTTTAACAGCTTTTCTGTTGTATATGAAGACATCCTCATCTTTAAGTCTTCATCTTTCTTACTGAAAAGTATTTCATTATTTTGGTATCTTTCTTGCCCTTCTTGTTACTAAAATTGTGACTGTATTAGTAATAACTTGTTTTTATTAGTTCTTTTGATAGCTAGAAGAATAGATTCATTCAATCAAGATAGTTCAATAAATGAAAAGAAATATTGAAAGGATATAGCAAGACCCTCAGGAATCTGGAAAAAAATAATATATTGCAAGATATTAAGTAACTGGAAAGCAATTAGAAACCAAGGTCAGCAGGCAGCTTCTTTGTCTATAGCCATCTCTGATGCCATTCTTATATCTGTTTGAGCTGCTTTTTTCTGTTCCAATATGTGTTCTCCGTTTATTCATGAATACTGTGTTTACTCAACTCATTGTGACCTATGGCTCTAGCTCTGATCTCCAGACTCTATCCCAAAGCCTTTGTACTTCAACTTCCCCAGGAGGATTTCCAACATTCTTTGCTTCCCAATTCTGAAATTTCCAAGGCAGATATTTGATTAACCTATATTCTCTGTTTTTATGAGTGAATCGAAGATTTGATAACCCCTTAAAATAGATGCTCACTCTGTTCTACTCATCTAAATAGAGGGCATCCTGTATAGCTATCTTTGCCATCACATTTAGTGATAGTGATTATTATTATTATTTGCAGGAATTTTGAAGCAAGAAAGAGACCCATTGATTCTAAATTCAGTGCATCATGGGGGAATGCTATGATAGGGTGAAAGTTATTTTAAGAATTAAACAGAGAATATAATGTATATATGTGTGCATGCTAAGTCACTTTAGTCGTGTCTGACTCTTTTGTGACTCTATGGAATGTAGCCCAGGTTCCTCTGTCTATGGGATTTTCCAGGCAAGAATACTGGAGCAGTTGCCATGCACTCCTCCAGGGCATCTTTCCCATGCAGAGATCCAACAGGTGTTTCTTCCATCTCCTGCACTGGGAGGTGGGTTCTTTACCACTAACACCACCAAGGAAGCATATAATACATATATACAAACAATAAGCACAAGTGAAATTCACAGAGATTACAATGGTTGAATAAAGAATACCATCCCTTCCTGTCTCGTAGAGGTTTCAGAGTGCTGAGAGTTCTAGCTGTATTTACATCTATGAACTGTACTGTTCTTACTTTGTTATTGTTACTGTATTTACAGTCAAACATTTTCAATTTTTTAGATCCTCAATACTTTACTTATACAGAATCAATCATTCTACTTAAAACATTATTGTAGTTCAAGGGAAAATTTACTAAATTATAACTTTTAAGACTTATGATATCTTTGCCTTTGTTTTCTTCTTGTTCCTTAAAATTATATGAAAACACCAATATGATGTATTATATTTGTCTATCCCCTCCACTAAATTAGAAATAACTCTAATGAAGGAATAGTATTTAACTTATACTCCTGAAACCTAACATAGTGCTTAGTAGGTAGTAAGTGCCCCAAACACACTTATTGCATTAGTGAAACTAAATTCTTTCAGGAATGATGGGAAATTCATTAAAAAAAAAAAACTCTCTTATGTTTAGGTCCAGTGCTTCATTTCTAGATTACCAATAGAAATTCAATGAAATTAATTTTTGAATGTATTTATTTTTTAATTGAAGGATAATTGCTTTACAGAATTTTGTTGTTTTTTGTTAAACCTCAACAAGAATCAGCCATAGGTATACATATATCCCTTCCCTTTTGAACCTCCCTTCCATCTCCCTCCACATCCCACCCCTCTAGGTTGATACAGAGTCCCAGTTTGAGTTTCCTAAGTGATACAGCAAATTCCCATTGGCTATCTATTTTATATATGGAAATGTAAGTTTCCATGTTACTCTCTCCATACATCATAACCTCTCCTCCCCTCTCCCCATGTCCATAAGTCTATTCTCTATGTATGTTTTTCCATTGCTGCCCGGTAAATAAATTCTTCAGCAACATTTTTCTAGATTCCATATATATTTATTAGAATATGATCTTTCTCTTTCTGAGTAACTTCACTCTGTATAATATGTTCTAGGTTCATCCACCTCATTAGAACTAATTCAAATGCATTCCTTTTTATGGCTGAGTAATATTCCATTGTGTATATGTACCACAACTTCTTTATCCATTCATCTGTCAATGGACATCTAGATTGCTTCCATTTTCTAGCTATTGTAAATAGTGTTACAATGAACAATGGGATACATGTGTCTTTTCCTTTTCTTTTTTTTTTTTCATTTATTTTTATTAGTTGGAGGCTAATTACTTTACAATATTGTAGTGGCTTTTGCCATACACTGACATGAATCAGCCATGGATTTACATGTGTTCCCCATCCCAATCCCCCCTCCCACCTCCTTACCCATGGGAGAAGGCGAGGGTGGGATGTTCTGAGAGAATAGCACTGAAACAAGTATACTATCAAGGGTGAAACAGATCACCAGCCCAGGTTGGATGCATGAGACAAGTGCTCAGGGCTGGTGCACTGGGAAGACCCATGTGTCTTTTTCAATTTTTGTTTCCTGAGGGTATGTGCCTAGAAGTGGGATTGCGGGGTCATATATGGTGATTTTATTCATAGTTTTTTTTTTTTTCATTTATTTTTATTAGTTGGAGGCTAATTACTTTACAATATTGTATTGGTTTTTGTCACACATTGACATGAATCAGCCATGGATTTACATGTATTCCCCATCCCGATACCCCCTCCCACCTCCCTCTTTACCTGATCCCTCTGGGTCTTCCCAGTGCACCAGGCCCAAGCACTTGTCTCATGCATCCAACCTGGGCTGGTGATCTGCTTCACCATAGATAATATACATGTTTTGATGCTGTTCTCTCAAAACATCCCACCCTCACCTTCTCCCATAGAGTCCAAAAGTCTGTTCTGTACATCTGCGCCTCTTTTTCTGTTTTGTATATAGGGTTATCATTACCATCTTTCTAAATTCCATATATATGTGTTAGTATACTGTAATGGTCTTTATCTTTCTGGCTTACTTCACTCTGTATAATGGGCTACACTTTCATCCATCTCATTAGAACTGATTCAAATGAATCTAGAACATTTTCTAACACCATACACAAAAATAAACTCAAAATGGATTAAAGATCTAAATGTTAGACCAGAAGCTATAAAATTCCTAGAGGAGAACATAGGCAAAACACTCTCCGACATAAATCACAGCAAGATTCTCTATGGCCCACCTCCCAGAATATTGGAAATAAAAGCAAAAATAAACAAATGGGACCTAATGAAACTTAAAAGCTTTTGCACAACAAAGGAAACTATAAGCAAGGTGAAAAGACAGCCCTCAGATTGGGAGAAAATAATAGCAAATCAAGCAACAAAGGAATAATTTCAAAAATATGCAAGCAACTCCTGCAGCTCAATTCCAGAAAAATAAATGACCCAATCAAAAAATGGGCCAAAGAACTAAACAGACATTTCTCCAAAGAAGACATACAGATGGCTAACAAACACATGAAAAGATGCTCAACATCACTCATCATCAGAGAAATGCAAATCAAAACCAGAATAAGGTACCATTACACGTCAGTTAGGATGGCTGCTATCCAAAAGTCTACAAGCAATAAATGCTGGAGAGGGTGTGGAGAAAAGGGAACCCTCTTACACTGTTGGTGGGAATGCAAATAAGTAAAGCTGCTATGGAGAACAATGTGGAGATTTCTTAAAAAACTGGAAATAGAACTGCCATATGACCCAGCAATCCTACTTCTGGGCATACACACTGAGGAAACCAGATCTGAAAGAGACACATGTACCCTAATGTTCATTGCAGCACTGTTTATAATAGCCAGGACATGAAAGCAACCTAGATGCCCATCAGCAGACGAATGGATAAGGAAGCTGTGGTACATATACACCATGGAATATTACTCAGCCATTAAAAAGTATTCATAGTTTCTTTAGGACTCTCCATGCCATCTTCCATAGAGGCTGTATCAATTTACATTCTCACCAACAGTGCAAGAGTGTTCCCTTTTCTCCACACCCTCTCCAGTATTTATTGTTTGTAGATTTTTGAAGATGGTCATTCTGACTGGTGTGAGGTGATATCTCATTGTAATTTTGATTTGCATTTCTCTAATAAAGAGCAATTTTGAGGATCTTTTCATATATTTGCTAGCCATCTGTAAGTCTTTTTTGGAGCAATGTCTGTTTATGTCTTTTTCCCATTTTTTAATTTTTTTTTCTGGCATTGAGTTTCATGAGCAGTTTGTATATTTTGTAAATTAATCCTTTGTCAGTTGTTTCATTTGCTAATATTTTCTCCAATTTTGAGGGTTTTCTTTTCACCTTGCTTAGTGCTTCCTTTGCTGGGCTAAAGCTTTTAAGTTTAATCAGGTCCCATTTGTTTACTTTTGTTTTTGAGTAACATCTCCTTTTTCATTTCTGATTTTGTTCATTAGATTCTTCTTCCTTTTTCCATTCATGATTCTGGCTAAAGGTTTTTCAATTTTGTTTATCTTCTCAAAGAACCAGCTTTTAGCTTTATTAATCTTTACTATTGTTTCTATAATTTCTTTTTAATTTATCTCTGCTTGGATCTTTATGCTTTCTTTCCTTCCACTAATTTTGGATTATTTTTGTTCTTTCCCCAGCTGTTTTAGGTGTAAAGTTAGGTTGTCTATTCAATGTTTTTCTTGTTTCTTGAGGTAGGATTGCGTTACTATAAAATTTCCTCTTAGAATTGCTTTTGCTGTATCCCAAAGATTTTAAGTTGTCCTGTTTTCATTGTCATTTCTTTCAAAAAATTTTGATTTCCATTTTGATTTCTTCAGTAAACTGTTGCTTATTTAGAAACGTATTATTTAACCTCTATATGTTTGTGTTTTTTGCACTTTTTTTTCTTTTAACTGATATCTAGTCTCATAGAGTTGTCTTCGAAGAAGATGCTTGATAAGATTTCAATTTTCTTAAATTTATTAGGTTTGGTTTGTGACCCAAGATGTCATCTATCCTGGAGAATGTTCCATGTGCCCTTAAGAAGAATGTGTATTCATCTGCAGTTGGATGGAATGTCTTGAAGATGAGATGAGATCAATGAGATCCATCTCATCTAATGTATCATTTAAAACTTGTGTTTCCTTATTAATTTTTTGTCCATTGGCTTGAGTGGGGTGTTAAATTCTCTTACTATTATTGTGTTACTGCCAATTCTCCTTTTAGGTCTATTAGTGTTTGTCTTAAGAATTGAGTTGTTTCTATGTTGGGTGCATAGATATTTACAATTGTTATGTCTAACTCTTGGATTAATCCCTTCATCCTTCCTTGCCTCTTATTATATTATGTAGTATCCTTCCTTATCTCTTATAATATTCTTTATTTTAATGTCTATTTTGTCTGATATGAGGATGGCTACTCCAGCTTTCTTTTCCTTCCCATTTGCATGGAATATATTTTTCCATCTTCTCACTTTCTGTCTATCTGCATCTTTAGGTGTGAATTGGGTTTCTTGTAGACAGCATATACATTTATCTTGTTTTTGTATCCATTCAGCCAGTCTGTCTTTTGGTTGAAGCATTTAATCCATTTGCATTTAAAGTAATTATTGATATAAATGTTCCTATTGGCATTTTCTAAATTGTTTGGGGTTGATTTTGTAGATCTTCTTTCTTCTCTTGTATTTCTTGACTATTTACATTCCTTAAACATTTGTTGTGCAGCGTGTTTGGTGTTACTGTAGTCTTTTAACTTTTGCTTGTCTGAAAACTTTTGATATCTCCATCAATTTTGAATGAGATCCTTGCCAGGTACAGTAATCTCAGTTGTAGATCTTTCCCTTTCAGTACTTTAAATATATCCTGAATTTCCCTTCTGGCCTGCAGAGTTTCTGCTGAAAGATCAGCTGTTAAATGTATGGGGTTTCCCTTGTCTGTTACTTGTTGCTTTTCCCTGCTGCTTTTAATATTCTTTCTTTGTGTTTAGTCTTTGTTAGTTTGATTAGTATGTGTCTTGGTGCATTTTTCCTTGGGTTTATCCTGTATGGGAATCTTCGTGCCTCTTGAACTTGATTGACTATTTCCTTTTCCATGTTGAAGAGATTTTTAACTATCATCTCTTCTTTCTTTTTCTCTTCTTCTGGAATCCTTATAATTCCAATCCTTACAATTCCAATTCAAATGCTGATGTGTTTGATATTGTCCCAGAGGTCTCTGAGACTATCCTCATTTTTTTTTTTCATTCTTTTTACTTTATTATGCTCTTCAGAAGATATTTCCACAATTTTATCTTCCAGCTCACTGATTGATTCGTTCTTCTGCCTCAGATACTCTGCTATTGATTCCTTCTAGAGTATTTTTAATTTCAGAAATTGTGTTGTTTGTCTCCGTATGTTTATTCTTTTATTCTTCTAGGTCTTTTTAATTGATTCTTGCATTTTATCCATTTTGTTTTCAAGGTTTTTGATCATCTGTCATTATTCTGTCATTAGTCTGAATTATTTTTCAGGCAGTTTGCCTATTTCCTCTTCATTTATTTGGCCTTCTGTGTTTCTGGTTTGTTCCTTCATTCTTGTAGTATTTTTCTGTCTTTTCATTATTTATGTATTTATTAACTTAGTGTGTTTGAGGTCTCCTTTACCCAGGCTTCAAAATTGAACTTCTTTCTTCCTTTTGATTTCTGCCCTCCTGGAAACCTACTCCAGTATTCTTGCCTGGAGAATCCCATGGACAGAGGAGCTTGGTAGGCTACAGTTCATGGAGTCGCAAGGAGTCGGACACGACTGAGTAACTTCACTCACTTAAGGTTGGTCCAGTGATTTGTGTAAGCTTTGTACAGGGTGAGAGTTTCACTGAGGTTTTGTTGTTGTTGCTGTTTGATTGTTTGCTTTTTTTTTCTCTGACGGGGAAGGCTGACTGAGGTGGTAATCCTGTCTGCTGATGAGTTTGTTTGTATTTTTGTTTTGTTTGTGATTTAGATGTTGTGTCCTGCACAACATGCTACTTGTGGTTGGGGTTACCCAGTCTTGTATTTAAGTGGTTTCCTTTGTGTTAGTTCTCACTATTTGATATTTCCTAGAATTAGTTCTTTGGTAGTCCCAGATCTTGGAGTCACTACTCCCATTCTGAAAGGCTCAAGGCTTAATCACTGGTCAAGAGCAAAGATTACACAAATGGTTTGTTACGGTATTAATTGAGATTAAAACAAATACCCAGAAATGAATAACCAAAGATGAACCACAGACAAATGTCAGTTACAAAATCAGGCAAATAATAATCAAAATAATGGAATATACACATATACATATACACCCATAAGCAAAAACAAAACAGTCCAACAAAAAATAAAGTACAGCATATTGCCTGGGCAAACAAAGTAAATCAAAAATTATAACTACCAGTTAAGAGCAAAACCATATAAAGCAAAAATGTGAACTAGTTAAAAACAAAGCTAAATAAAACACTAAGTGGAAAACAAAGCTAAAGCAATGTGCCAAGTGAGCAATAATGCAATGAAAACAAAGTTAACAAATATGTTGAGAGGAAAGGAAGGAAAGAAAAGAAAGAAATAATAGATAGTCAAAGTTAAATAGAGGTAGAGAAAGAAGATTTATATACTGTAAATATTAAATGAAATGGGAAAAGAATAATAGGAAAAGAAAACAAAGAAGAAATGTAGAAAAAAATAATAATAGGTTTAGAAAAATTAAACATTAAAAAAAAAAAAAGAAAAAAATGAAAAACTCCCCAGAACTGCAAAAGCCCAACCTAGAGGCAGAAGCTTATAACATCAGTAAAAAGCGTGACTGCATATACACATATACATATACACTCACAAGAAAATCAAAGCAGTCCAGCAAAGATAAAGTACAGATGATTGACCCAGTGAACAAAGGAAGCCAAAAATTATATTAACCAATTAAGAACAAAACTAACTAAAACACAAACTGGAAAACAAAACTAAAGCAAGGTGCCAAGTGGGGAATACAGCAATGGCAAAAAACTAACGAATATATTGAGGAATGGAAGGAAAAAAAGAAAGAATAGGTATGTAAAGTTAAATAAAGGCAGATAAAGAAGATTTAGATACATTAAAGATTAACTGCAAGGAGAAAGAAACAGTAGAAAAAACAAAAGAATAAATGTAGAAAAATAATAATAGGATATAAAAATAAAAATGAAAATTAAGAAAAAAGAAAAGAAAAATAAAATGAAGAGGAAAGAAAGAAAAATGGAAAACTTCACAGAACTGCAAAAGCCCAATGTAGAAGCAGATGTTTATAACAACAATAAAAACGTGATTGAGGAAAAAAAAACAGAGCTCAAAAAGCTTAATTAGATTTCATAATGCCAATAAAATCAATAACTATAACAGGGTGGGGGGAGGAGAAAAAAAAAGAAAATCCAATAAATGTACAGAATAATTCAAAACATAAGAATAATAAATGCTTTTCTTGAGTTACTTCTGTCAGAGTCCTTTCCCTCGCTGGGAGTTGCAGGCCACCTCACCTCCCTAGGATGTCTTCCAACACTATGCTGGTTTCTGGACCTGCTGTGGGGGCATCTCAGATTCTAATCTGGTCCTACTCCTGTGTGTTCTTCTTGCCTGCAATGTCCACAGCTATCAGAACTAGTGTGTTTTCTTTTGTGGGAGCTCTCAATGTCTTTTCACATATTCCATAGACACAGAGTTTACCCAGTTGATCATGTAGTTTGTACAGCTGATGGGAAGGTTTTGGGTCTTCTTCCTTAGCCACACTGCCCCTGGGTTTCAATGGTGGTTTTATTTCCACCTCTGCATGTGGGCTGTCCACTGAGGTTTGCTCCTGATGCTGTCTTGGCAGACTTGGGTTTGCCTCAGTGAGGGCCAGATGCAGAGGTGGTGCAGCTGTGAGGTCACAGGGGTTCTGGCAGCACCAGGTACTCAGGGAAGTTGGTGGCTAGGGCAGCAGGAAATATAGTGCTCTAGAAGGGTATGGCAACCAGTATTGGTCAATACTCTCCTTTATTCTTGCCTGGAGAACCCCCTGACTGAGAAGTCTGGCAGGCCACATTCCACAAGGTTGCAAATATTTGGATATGACTGAAGCGACCCTGAGTGCATAGATGTAAGTTTTTTTTTTTTTTTTGCCTGAGGCAGCTCTGCCCCAGTGAGGGCTGAGTATGAAGGTGGTGCAGCTGCTTGGTTTGCGGGGACCCTGGTGGCACCAAGTGTGCAGGGACATGGACTGCCTCTGCAACAGGGAGTTATGGTCCTATCAGTTTCTTTTTTTAAGACTCTTATAGCTGTCGATCAGAAGCCTCCTTTGGCCAGTGTTTCTCCATAGCTCTGCCTATTCAGGCACTTAGAGGGCTCCCTTGCCTGGGGTCCTTCTCTGTTGTTTGGTGCATCAGGCACATAGAGGGGACCCCCTGGATGGGGTGTTACACTGTAGTTCAGTGTGTCAGGCATTTGATGGGCCAGCCTCTCTACTGTTCAGCCGCTGATGCTGGCCTGTGAGGAGAGAGAGGCTATGGTGACGGCTCCACCCCCTACAGTTTTGCCTTGCTTCCTTGGTTGCCTGGTTTTTCTCCACAGGCATTTCCCACCACAATCTACTCCCTAACCCCCCTTTGGTCCATCTCTCCACAGTCAAAAGCAGTCCTCACCCTGGGATTGCTCCACAGTCCCTCAACTCCAGCTCCCAGCTGCTGCACATTCTAGGGGACCTGCATCCCTGTCCAGGGTATGTATGGCTATGACAAGGACTGTCTGATTCTCATTCCATTTAGGCTGCTACAGATCAGTTGTTTCACTCTCAGCCTTCAATGTCTCTCCTCTGATTTAGACAGTTGGCCCAATGTGGGGATTAGACCCCTGCTTCAGTTCCCCCACCCACTGAGGGTAGGTCCATTCCTACTAACACTTCTGTTAGAAGGAACTAACATACCTCGTTCCTTCATCTTACTGAGTTTTCTATGGTTCTATATATTATTTTCCATTGGCCAGGTAATTGTGTCCTCTCTCAACTGATATTGTGCAGGCACTTCTGTGTCTGATGGTGTATTCCTAATGTATCCATGGAGAGAGATATACTCCATGTCCACCTACTCCTCCATCATCTTGTTCTCTGAAATCAATTTTTTTTAAATCCACTAAATTTAATTTGTTTACTTTTAACTTCAAGCCTCAACAACTAGAAGATATAAAGAACCAGATTTTAAGATTACCTATACAATTTAACAACACAAGAGAAGACTCTACAAATGAACATCACCAGATGGTCAACACTGAAATCAGATTGATCAGATTGAGTATATCCTTTGCAGACAAAGATGGAGAAGCTCTATACAGTCAGGAAAAAAAAAAAAAAAAAAAAAGATCGGGAGCTGACTGTGGCTCAGATCATGAACTCCTTATTGCCAAATTCAGACTTAAATTGAAGAAAATAGGGAAAACCACTAGACCATTCAAGTATGACCTAAATCAAATCCCTATGACTATACAGTGGAAGTGAGAAATAGATTTAAGGGACTATATCTGATAGACAGAATGCCTGATGAACAATGGACGGAGGTTCCTGACATTGTACAAGAGACAGGGATCAAGACCATCTCCATGGAAAAGAAATAAAAAAAAAGTTGTCTGAGGAGGCCTTACAAATAGCTGTGAAAAGAAGAAAAACAAAAATCAAAGGAGAAAAGGAAACATATTCCATTTGAATGCAGAGTTCCAAAGAATAGCAAGGAAAGATAAGAAAGCCTTCCTCAGGGATCAATACAAAGAAATAGAGGAAAACAACAGAATGGGGAAGACTAGAGATCTTTTCAAGAAAATTAGAGATACCAAGGGAACATTCCATGCAAAGATGTGTTCAATAAAGAACATAAATGATATGGACCTAACAGAAGCAGAAGATATTAAGAAGAGGTGGCAAGAATACACAGAAGGAATGTACAAAAAAGATCTTCATGATCCAGATAATCACGATGGTGTGAACACTCACCTAGAGCCAGACATCCGGGAATGTGAAGTCAAGTGGGCCTTAGGAAGCCCTACTACGAACAAAGCTAGTGGATGTGATGGAATTCCAGTTGAGCTATTTCAAATTCTAAAAGATAATGCTGTGAAAGTGCTGCACTCAATATGCCAGCAAATTTGGAAAACTCAGCAGTGGCCACAGGTCTGGAAAAGGTCAGTTTTCATTCCAATCCCAAAGAAAGGCAAACCCAAAGAATGCTCAAACTACCGCATGATTGCACTCATCTCACACGCTAGTAAAGTAATGCTCAAAATTCTGCAAAGCAGGCTTCAGCAATATGTGAACCGTGAGCTTCCAGATGTTCAAGCTGGTTTTAGAAAAGGCAGAGGAACCAGAGATCAAATTGCCAACATCTGCTGGATCATCCAAAAAGCAAAAGAGTTCCATAAAAACATCTATTTTTGCTTTATTGACTATGCCAAAGCCTTCGACTGTGTGGATCACAATAAACTGGAGATTTCTGAAAGAGTTGGGGATATCAGACCATCTGATCTGCCTCTTGAGAAACCTGTATGCAGGTTAGGAAGCAACAGTTAGAACTGGACATGGATAATTAGCCTCCAACTAATAAAAAAAAATGAAAAAAAATTAAAAAAAAGAACTGGACATGGAACAACAGACTTTTTCCAAATAGGAAAAGGAGTATGTCAAGGTTCTATATTGTCACCCTGCATATTTAACTTATATGCAGAGTACATCATGAGAAACGCTGGGCTGGAAGAAGCACAAGCTGGAATCAAGATTGCCCGGAGAAATATCAATAACCTCAGATATGCAGATGACACCACCCTTATGGCAGAAAATGAAGAGGAACTAAAAAGCCTCTTGATGAAAGTGAAAGAGGAGAGTGAAAAAATTGGTGTAAAGCTCAACATTCAAAAAACAAAGATCATGGCATCTGGTCCCATCACTTCATGGGAAATAGATGGTGAGACAGTGGAAACAGTGTCAGACTTTATTTTTTGGGGGGGCTCCAAAATCACTGCAGATGGTGATTGCAGCCATGAAATTAAAAGATGTTTACTCCTTGGAAGGAAAGTTATGACCAACCTAGATAGCATATTAAAAGCAGAGACATTACATTGCCAACAAAGTTCCGTCTGGTCAAGGCTATCGTTTTTCCAGTGATCATGTATGGATGTGAGAGTTAGACTGTGAAGAAAGCTGAGTGCCGAAAAGTTGATGCTTTTGAACTGTAGTGTTGGAGAAGACTCTTGAGAGTCCCTTGGATTGCAAGGAAATCCAACCAGTCCATCCTAAAGGAGATCAGTCCTGGGTGTTCATTGGAAAGACTGATGCTAAAGCTGAAACTCCAATACTTTGGCCACCTCATGCGAAGAGTTGACTCATTGGAAAAGACCCTGATGCTGGGAGGGATTGGGGCAGGAGGAGTAGGGGATGACAGATGATGAGATGGCTGGATGGCATCACTGATTCGATGGACATGGGTTTGAGTAAACTCCAGGAGTTGGTGATGGACAGGGAGGCCTGGCATGCTGAGATTCATGGGGCTGCAAAAAGTCGGACACGACTGAGTGACTGAACTGAACTGAACTGATTCCATTTATATGTAATATTTGCTTATTCTAAAAAGAGAAATAATGACTAAAAAGATTAATATTGATAATTAGGAAGTTCAGAGCTGAATTTGTTGTTCATTTTAATTATTTTGTAGAACACAATAGCATGGATTTCTGCATATTAATTGTCTCTTTCCTTATGTATGCCATTATTTTTTATTCACTTTCATCTTTAAATTTTGTATCCTTTTAGACTCTATGCTATTTTGTAAAACACTAGTCTAAGTTAGTATTTGTATCATAGTTTCACAATCCATGTCAATTTTAATTTACATCCAGAGTTAGGTCTATAGTGGTATGTTTTACAATAATGTTGTGCATTTGCTTAATTTCATATTCAGAATTTGAAAAATATTGCTATAGAAAAGGATTGAATATATTCACTTGTTAAATCTTTTAAAAGCTCCTGGATATTTTCCTCTATGGCCATTAAAAAAAAAAAAAAAAAAAAAAAAAAAAAACTTTGCAACTTGAAATGTAAATCATATATATTCACCCAGAAATAAAATTCATTCCAGAAAATATTAAAAAATTATATTTCATCCTGTTGAATATTTAGAATATGTTGAATCAGTAGAATATGTTCAAATTATATTGCTTTATTTTATTAGACCACAGAAAAACACACTGGAACATCTTCAAACTCAATGTGTGTTGATATGTATCAATCTGGCTACCCACTCCAGTATTCAGTCCTAGAGAATTCCACAGACTCAATAGTGCATGGGGTTGCAAAGAGTCTGATACACTGAGCAACTTTCATTTTCACTTTCAGTTCTACAAATAGTGTTTTTTTTTTTTTAGGTAGATGAAGTGAAAAAATTATTTTTTGTGTGGTATTCTGTAATTAAGTGTTGTATTTTCAAAATCATTTCAGAAATTATGTTGTCTGTGTCTGAATTGCTTGGATCTCACAAAATAATGACTAAATAATAGGAAAAAATAGTAAAATTTTTCTCTGTTAAATATTTCCATTGTAAATAACTGTAAACTATTTCTAAAATTTTGGTTTTATTCAATTTTAAATGATGTATACTGGAAATAACCACTCAATTGTTGGCCATTGTTACCTAATTATGCACTTTTTCCATGCTGAATTAACTCAGCTTGGCATAGAATTTCATTAAGTTATTTTCCAACATCTCCCTCTGGTATTATCAAACACTTCCTTTTGAAATTGCTTATGCTGTGGAGAGATGCATGTTGCTGACATGTGTTTTTCACAGGGGTATTCTGCAGAATTCCTTCCAGCACAGTGGAGGGGGTTTTCATCAGTTGAGGTCTCCAATCACAAGTCACAAGAATATATAACCCATGATGTATAAAGGCACTAGTAATATAGGGAAAGAAATTTTAATATCACAAGAGATGTTATTAGAGTACAGAATAAGTGGACTGCTCTTTGCACAGTGAAATCAAAGTGTTTTCTTTTATTACTAACCCCATACATCTCATTAATCACTATTATTAAGCCTCTTTCATTTCTGATACTCTTTACCCATGTCTTATTTCTATATTGCTGCTCCCAAGTACACTTTATATTTTTTATTGGTCTTATCATAATAAAAAGAGGAAAAAATGAAATTAAATACTTACACTGACCTCCTAGAAGGTTTCTGGATATATTATATTTGTCACATAACTGTACTGTTTAAAACCAGACACACTCACATCGATGTCTTGAAATTGAAAATAGTTTCAGAGGGAAAACACCACCTGAACAGTGAGTTGAAGTCAAGGAGGAGTGAGAAGATTCTAGTGAATTCTACAAGACAAGTAAACTTCCTTAACTGCTTCCACACAGCATCGCAACTGATGAAATAACATGTTTTTACAAGAGCAGCAAATCAAGTAGAAGTTTTAGTGTTATTCTCTGTAGTTCACTACTGCAGTTCTGCAAATATTTTTCACATAGTAAATGACATTGTGCCCTGAGAGCAACAATTTAGGTAATATATCTGTGAACACAGCAGTTTTCTGTAGTAGACAACTGAGCAAGGACTTCAGCAATGATCCTGAAATGAAGAGAGTATCTGATAATTCAACTAAGTGACTACTATTGATAGGTAACTATTTTTTCATTTGTAGAATTAAAGAAGTGGACTTGATTCTATCCATTTATTAAAAAAAGTAGATTCTTTAACAGTTCATGTATGCATTTATTTTCAGTAATACTTGTACTCGGAGATGTCAGCATTGTGCTGGCATGATTTATCTTCAAATATGATTATGATTATGTTAAAATTCCAAAAGTACAAAAGTGATATCAAAAAGGTAAGTCTCCTTCCTTCCCACCTCAATTCCTAGTCCCACTCTTGAGATGTATTTAAAATTAGTGTAGCATTATTTTTGAAATAGAAAGAAAATATATTTATACATATATATATATTGGATATAAAATGGGGGGAAAGACTATGGTCGACTGTATTTTCCAGAAATTGTTATAGCAATCAGACTGGAGATCTGATCCCTCATGCACTACTAGAATCTTATTCTCCATCAGGGGATGAAGTCAATTTCCTTGCCCCTTTAACCAAGGCAGACCTTTGTTACTGCTTCAACAAATAGAAAGTGGTGTTAAGTCATACTGCCTGACTCCTGTGGCTATTGTAAAATGCACTGTGGCTTCTGAGTAGCTTTCTTTTTATTTGGGGATGATCAACCAAATGCAACTAATAGACATATGAGTGACAAAACTTTCAGATGATTCCAGCCCCATAACCTAGCCACTAAACTCTTCCACCTTATGCAGTTTAGAGAAAAATTAATCTCAGGGTAGCACATGCTTCAGTTGTCTGAACAAAATAAATATTTTTTAAGACACTGAGTTTTGGGAGTTATTTGTTATACAGCCACAGTAATTGGAATACCTGCCAATTTTAACACGGTTAAAGTGATATTGCCTTAGTATAAAGAATTTCAAAATCAATAATTCCTCTTTTAGATAAGTGGCTGTCAGTAAATTAACTTCTCTCTTACTTGTAGGAGAATAATAAAACCATGTATCATATAGAACCGTGCTGTCCAATATAAATTTGTGCAGTGTTGGAAATGTTCTATATTTGCACTGTCCAACAATGGTAG
This sequence comes from Cervus elaphus, assembly GCF_910594005.1. Taxonomy (NCBI): domain Eukaryota; kingdom Metazoa; phylum Chordata; class Mammalia; order Artiodactyla; family Cervidae; genus Cervus; species Cervus elaphus. The sequence goes on from NC_057848.1 coordinate 93,319,138, forward strand.
TGAATAACAACATGTTGATTTTAAGTACTTGAAATGTATAAATGTGATTTATGAGGTATTTTTTAATATTATTTAATTTTAACTCAAATTTAAAAAGCCACATGTAGTTAATAACTAATGTACTGATGTGTGTGTGTGTGCTGTTACTCAATAGTGTCCATTTCTTTGCAACCTCATGGACTCTAGCCCACCAGGCTCCTTTGTCCATGGGGATTCTCTAGGCAAAAATACTGGAGTGAGTTACCATGCCCTCCTCCAGGGGATCTTCCCGACCCAGGGACTGAACCCACGTCTCTTATGTCTGCTTCATTGGCAGGTGGGTTCATTACCACTGAGCCACCTGAGAAGCCCAGTGTACTGATAGCACAGGTTAAAAAGTTATTTGTAATTCAGTTTTTTTTTTTTCCTTTTGGATTTCAAAAGTTAGTCAAAAACACCACAATTAATTTTCTGGATGGACAGAAATTTATTAACTCTTCTTAGATCAAATCATATCAAGTAAATCAAATTATTTTGAATGATTTTAAATGTTTTTTGCATTTAGGTAGGGGCATCTTAACAAACCATTAAACACATTTCAATAATTCAGCTGAAATGTTGTGAAGTAATTAGCCTCCAACTAATAAAAAAAATAAAAATAATAAGTGAATATTATTAAAAAAATAATAATTCAGCTATCAGTTAAAGTAATAATCAAGAAAATAAGCATGCAGCTTTCCAGAGTTTCTAATGACTAGCTCTAAAACGATGTCTTTAAAAGTGTATATAAAGTTTGTAGAGCACTTTGTATTTTACAAATAACTTTCAAATGCATCATTACAATTAATTATCTTTTCATAGGAAAGTATGTAAAATGTTAGAGTAAAAAACATAAGAATATCAATTTATTGAATATGCATTGCTAATAAATTAAAATCAGTATATAAAGTAAAACTGAATGAAGAAATAAATAATTGACTTCTGGTTGCCACATTATATTCTGAGCTAACATGGACTCCTCACAACTACAGAACCATAAAAGTTCCAGAACAAAATATAATAAATGTTTTTAAATATTTAATTATGAAAATATGACAAACTAAAAAGTATATTTAATGCAAACCAGGATAAATATAAATTAATTTACACAAGATAGATGCTGTTAAAACTGTAACATTTTAGTAAATAGAAAACCAAATGATCAACCACATATAAAAGAGAAGTCATCTCCATTTGAAATATTCCGACTGACAGTTGATTTTCAGAAACATTAAAGGCCTGAAGGGCATGGACAAATGTCTTCAAAGGGCAAAGGTAAAATAATTACCAAACTGGAATTCTATACACAGCTTAGCTGTAGTTCAACAATGATAACTAAATAAAAATATTTTCAAACAAGTATCTGGAGAGCTTATCACTTATTGAACCTAACTGAAAGATCTAGTAGTTGGTATTGTTTACTCATATAAAGGATATAGAAAAGAGAAGTGGTTGAATGAAAGAAACGATGGTGAGCAAAGTAATTAGTAAGCAAGTTGGCTAAATTTAAATAAGCATTGATTGAGAAAAAATAAAGCTTAAACAATAAGTAATTGGGGGCTTCCCAGGTGGTGCCAGTGGTAAGGAATCTTCCTGCCAATGCAGGAGACACAAGAGATGTGGGTTTCTTCCCTGGGCCCAGAAGGTACCCTGGAGTAGGAACTGGCCAACCACTCCACTATTCTTGCCTGGAAAATCCTATGGACAGAGTCGCCTGGCAGGCTACAGTCCACGGAGTTGCAGAACTGAACATGACACACATACACAACTTGGGGTAACTTCAAAAGGGGAAACTTAAAAACCAGAATAATGACAAGAAAGTTTGTGATTGGGCTTCCCAGGTGGTCAGTGGTAAAGAATCCACCTGTGAATGCAGGAGATGCAAGAGACGTGGGTTCAATAAAATGTTTTAATATGTTTATATTGTTTTTCAGACTGAATGAAGCACAAACTGGAATCAAGATTGCTGGGAGAAATATCAATAATCTAAGATATGAAGATGACACCATCCTAATGGCAGAAAGTGAAGAGGAACTAAAGAGCCTCTTGATGAAAGTGAAAGAGGAGAGTGAAAAAGGTGACTTGAAACTCAACATTAAAAAAACAAAGATCATAGAATCTGGTCCCATGACTTCATGGCAAATAGATGGGGAAACAAAGGAAACAGTGACAGATTTTATTTTCTTGGTCTTCAAAATCACTGCAGATGGTGACTGCAGCTATGAAATTAAAAGGTGCTTGTTCCTTGGAAGAAAAGATATAATAAATATAGACAGCATATTAAAAAGCAGAGACTTTACTTTGCTGACAAAGGTCTAATCAAAGCTATGGATGACAAAAACCACTACAATATTGTAAAGCTATGGTTTTTCCAGTAGTCATGTATAGATGTGAGATTTGGACCATAAATGAAGCAGAGCAGTGAAGAATTAATGCTTTTGAACTTTGCTGTTGGAGAAGACTCTTGAGAGCCCCATGGACTGCAAGGACATCCAACCAGTCAATCCTAAAGGAAATTAATCGTGAATATTCATTGGAAGAACTGATGCTGAAGCTGAAACTCCGATACTTTGGCCACCTGATACGAAGAACTAACTCATTGGAAGAGACCCTGATTCTGGGAAAGACTGAAGGCAGGAGGAGAAGGGGATGACAGAGGATGAGATGGTTGGATGGCATCACCAACTCGATGGACATGAGTTTGAGCAAGCTCTAGGAGTTGGTGACAGACAGGGAAGCCTGGCATGCTTCAGTCCATGGGATGGCAAAGAGTCAGACAAGACTAATGACTGAACTGAACCAACTAATTAATGCCAGCCCAAATATTTACAGATTCTCTATAATAATAAACAGAGCTCCAACTTCCATTGTATACTTTATCTTCTCCTAAGATCATCTCAATTAAACTGACCTATATGATACAGAATGCAATATAGTTTCATATAGTTATAAAAGGCTCTGTTTCATGATTTTGGTCACCATTGTCCAAGCCTGTTTGAATTTCTTAGTTCCTGCAAAGGCTCTCCATGCATGTCAAGTCTGACGACACCCAGCCTAGCTACCAACCCCAGGTATAGAAGCTATCATAGTTCTTTGCTTGCATATCAAGGTCTCGTTTCCCTGTAAATATTCAATTCAGCAATACTTTTCTTGCATTCACTGCTATTGATTAATTATATTGTGTAAATTTTAGTTTGTCTTTGTGTGTGTGTGTGTGTGTGTCTGTCTGTCTGTCTGTCTTCCTGCAGCAGCAAAGATGTTTTTTGTTCCATCTACATTCTATCCATAACAGGAAGTTCTAAGAGTTCAGTTTAATAGTATGATATGTTTTTCAGTTGTAAGGATTTAATTTATTGGATTTTCTTTTTGTAAAGCACAATTAAAACCCAAGATAGGATAGAGTTCTATAACAGTTGCACAAGACCACATGTGACTTTAAGGAGTAATCTTTTGACTTGGAGCTTAATACAATGGCACTTCAAAAGATAGGTATGAGTGAAAAGTATAAATATACATCCTTCAAGGTCTTTGTGGCTCATTGTGGCTGCTAAGTCACTTCAGCTGTGTCCGACTCTGTATGACCACATAGACGGCAGCCTACCAGACTCCACCGTCCATGGAATTTTCCAGGCAAGAGTACTGGAGTGGGTTGCCATTGCCTTCTCCATTGTGTTTTGACTTAAATATAAATAACTTAATGCATATATATATTTTTTTGGAGAAACATAGATGTTCTTAGAAAAAGTATAGAATCAAAATGACACATATATTTTCTCTTGTGACTGTCTATTGGTAACATCAAAGGGACTCACCAACAATCTGCTTTCTATCAGAGGTATTCTATTAATGACCAGGCAATTTTAGCATAAAAATTGACAAGCTACATGGATTTGAAATGCCTTGTAAGTAGGGAAACATTGGAAGTTCTGTCAAATAACCAGTACATAAAAGGCCAAGACATCTTACATCACAATTTCTTTTGTCCACGTGTTGCAGGAAAGTGATTATTGTGGCCTCTGTAAGTTGAAAGAAATTAAAACTTGTGAATATTGATGAAATGCAAAATTGCCAGTTAAGTGTCCAGTGTACCTGATGCTAGCATAGAAGTAATGAATATATGATCCCATATACATAAAAATATGAAATATTTTGAAGATTAGAAATCTATGATGTAAAATCTTTATGAAGTTTTTGCCTTTTCCATGGTATCAGTGATAAGTAAATAACAGAAAGCTTATGTTTTCAAGAGCAATTACTACTGAGAGTAAAATATTTATCAATATCAATTATCTTCTACTTGTCAAGGGACATACAACATGGATTTGAAGCACTTTTAAGCCACTGCTGTAATCCCCAGGTGTTTAAATATCTAAGGCATGCTACAGACCTTGGTGTGTGACAGAATTATACAAGAGGAAGAAACATAATAAATTTGTGACATAAAGTTCTCCTCTTTTATTATATGATTTGGTGGTTATTTCAAAGTAACCAAAGAGCTGGTGGTCTCCTAAAGTCCCTTATTTTTTTAAATAGATAGATACATTTACTGATTATAGTAGTGAGTATGGCGTGGTGCTTCACTGTTTTTTTTTTTTTTTGTTTTTTGTTTTTTGTTTTCATTTATTTTTATTAGTTGGAGACTAATTACTTTACAATATTGTAGTGGTTTTTGCCATATATTGACATGATTCAGCCATGGATTAACATGGGTTCCCCATCCTGAATCCCCCTCCCACCTCCCACCTCATCCTATCCCTCTGGGTCATCCCAGTGCACCAACCCTGAGCACTTGTCTCATGTATCCAACCTGGACTGGTGATCTGTTTCACACTTGATAATATACAAGTTTCGATGCTGTTCTCTCAGACCATCCCACCCTTGCCTTCTCCCACAGAATCCAAGAGTCTGTTCTGTACATCTGTGTCTCTTTTTCTGTCTCGAATATAGGGTTATCGTTACCATCTTTCTGAATTCTATATATATGTGTTAGTATACTGTATTGGTCTTTATCTTTCTGGCTTACTTCACTCTGTATAATGAGCTCCAGTTTTATCCATCTCATTAGAACTGATTCAAATGTATTGTTTTTAATGGCTGAGTAATATTCCACTGTGTATATGTACCATAGCTTCCTTATCCATTTGTCTGCTGATGGGCATCTAGGTTGCTTCCATGTCCTGGCTATTATAAACAGTGCTGCGATGAACTTTGGGGTACACGTGTCTCTTTCAGTTCTGGTTTCCTCAGTGTGTATGACCGGGAGTGGAATTGCTGGGTAGTATGGCAGTTCTATTTCCAGTTTTTTAAGGAATCTCCACATTGTTCTCCATAGTGGCTGTACTATTTTGCATTCCCACCAACAGTGTAAGAGGGTTCCCTTTTCTCCACACCCTCTCCAGCATTTATTGCTTGTAGACTTTTGGATAGCAGCCATTCTGACTGGCATGTAATGGTACCTCATTATGGTTTTGATTTGCTTTTCTCTGATAATGAGTGATGTTGAGCATATTTTCATGTGTTTGTTAGCCATCTGTACGTCTTATTTGGAGAAATGCCTGTTTAGATCTTTGGCCCATTTATTTTTCTGGAATTGAGCTGCAGGAGTTGCTTGTATATTTTTGAGATTAATTATTTGTTGAGGTATATTCCTTCTATTCCTGCTTTCTGAAGAGATATTATCATAAAAGGATGTTGAATTTTGTCAAAGTCTTTTACCATCTGAGATAATCATATGGTTTTTATCTTTCAACTTGTTAATGTGGTGTGCTAGATTAATTGATTTGTGGATATTAAAGAATCCTTGCATTCCTGGGATAAAGCTCACTTGGTCATGATGTATGATCTTTTTAATATGTTGTTGGATTCTGTTTGCTAGAATTTTGTTAAGGATTTTTGCATATATGTTCATCAATGATATTGGCCTGTAGTTTTCTTTTTTTTGTGACATTTTTGTTGGGTTTTGGAATTAGGGTGATGGTGGCCTCATAGAATGAGTTTGGAAGTTTACTTTCTGCAATTCTCTGGAAGAGTTTGAGTAAGATAGGTGTTAGCTCTTCTCTAAATTTTTGGTGGAATTCAGCTGTGAAGCCTTCTGGTCCTGGGCTTTTGTTTGCTGGAAGATTTCTGATTGCAGTTTCAATTTCCATGCTTGTGATGGGTCTGCTAAGATCTTCTATTTCTTTCTGGTTCAGTTTTGGAAAGTTATACTTTACTAAGAGTTTGTCCATCTCTTCTAAGTTGTCCATTTTGTTGCCAAAGAGCTGCTGGTAGTAGTCTCTTATGATCCTTTGTATTTCAGTGTTGTCTGTTGTGATCTCTCCATTTTCCTTTTTATTTTGTTGATTTGGTTTGTATCCCTTTGTTTCTTTATGAGTCTGGCTAACGGTTTGTCAATTTTGTTTCTCTTTTTGAAAAACCAGCTTTTAGCTTTTTTTTTTTTTTTTTTTTGCTATGGTCTCTTTAGTTTCTTTTGCATTTATTTCTGTCCTAATTTTTAAGATTTCTTTCCTTCTACTAACCCTGGGGTTCTTCATTTCTTCCTTCTCTAGTTGCTTTAGGTGTAGAGTTAGGTTATTTATTTGACTTTTTTCTTGTTTCTTGAGGTAAGCCTGTATTGCTATGATCCTTCCCCTTAGCGCTGCTTTTACAGTGTCCCATAGGTTTTGGGTTGTTGTGTTTTCATTTTCATTCGTTTCTATGCATATTTTGATTTCTTTTTTGATTTCTTCTATGATTTGTTGGTTATTCAGAAGTGTGTTATTTCGCCTCCATATGTTTGAATTTTTAATAGTTTTTTTTTTTTCTTCCTGTAATTGAGATCTAATCTTACTGCATTGTTGTCAGAAAAGATGACTGGAATGATTTCAATTTTTTTTGAATTTACCAAGGTTAGATTTATGGCCCAGGATGTGATCTTTTCTGGAGAAGGTTCGGTGTGCAATTGAGAAAAAGGTGAAGTTGATTGTTTTGGGGTGAAATGTCCTATAGATATCAATTAGGTCTAGCTGGTCCATTGTATCATTTAAAGTTTGTGTTTCCATGTTAATTTTCTGTTTAGTTGATCTATCCAGAGGTGTGAGTGGGGTAATAAAGTCTCCCACTGTTACTGTGTAATTGTTAATTTCCCCTTCCATAGTCATTAGCATTTTCCTTACATATTTTGGTGCTCCTATGTTGGGTGCATATATATTTATAATTGTTATATCTTCTTCTTGGATTTCTCCTTTTATCATTATGTAGTGTCCTTCTTTGTTTCTTTTCACAGCCTTTTTTTTTTCCCATAGCCTTTATTTTAAAGTCTATTTTATCTGATATGAGTATTGCGACTCCTGCATTCTTTTGGTCTCTGTTTGTATGAAATATTTTTTTTTTCCAGCCCTTCACTTTCAGTCTGTATGTGTCCCTTGTTTTGAGGTGGGTCTCTTGTAGACAGCATATATAGGGGTCTTGTTTTTGTATCCATTCAGTCAGTCTTTGTCTTTTGGTAGTGGCATTCAACCCATTTACATTTAAGGTAATTATTGATAGGCATGGTCCCATTGCCATTTGCTTTGTTGTTTTGGGTTCGTGTTTATACAACCTTTCTGTGTTTCCTGTCTAGAGAAGATCCTTTAGCATTTGTTGAAGAGCTGATTTGGTGGTACTGAATTCTCTCAGCTTTTGCTTGTCTGTAAAGCTGTTGAATTCTCCTTTAATGTTTGAATGAGATCCTTTCTGGGTACAGTAATCTGGGCTGTAGGTTATTTTCTTTCATGACTTTAAGAATGTCATGCCATTCCCTTCTGGCCTGAAGAGTTTCTATTGATAGATCAGCTGTTATCCTTATGGGAATCCCCTTGTGTGTTATTTGTTGTTTCTCCCTTGTTGCTTTTAATGTTTGTTCTTTGTGTTTGATCTTTGCTAATTTGATTAATATGTGTTTTGGGGTGTTGGGCCTTGGGTTTATCTTGTTTGGGACTCTCTGGGTTTCTTGGAATTGTGTGACTATTTCCTTCCCCATTTTAGGGAAGTTTTCAGCTATTATCTCCTTGAGTATTTTCTTATGGCCTTTCTTTTTGTCTTCTTCTTCTGGGACTCCTATGATTTGAATGTTTTGGTGTTTCACATTGTCCCAGATGTGCCTGAGGTTGTCCTCATTTCTTTTGATTCTTTTTTCTTTTTTCCTCTCTGCTTCATTTATTTCCACCATTTTATGCAGCACTGATAATAAAACTTGGAGGTTAATGGTGAAAATATTCTCCACAGTGAGGGACACCCAGAAAGTTTCACAGAGTAACATGAAGAAGAGGAGAGGGAGGAGGGAGATAGAGATGAACAGGAGGAGAAAAGGGCTGACTCAAGAGGAGACAGACAGATCTACACAGTTTTCTGTTCCCTAAGTGTTCTCTGTAGCCCAGAACACCAACAGAGATTCACAGAATTGGATTGAGAAGAGAAGGGGGAGGGAGGAAATAGAGGTGATCTGGGGGAGAAAAAGGAGAGTCAAAAGGGGGAGAGAGTAATCATCACATTCCTTAGTAAAAATGGGTACTGAATAAGAGACTACTACCAGCAGCTCTATGCCAATAAAATGGACAACATGGAAGAAATGGACAAATTCTTAGAAGAGTATAACTTTCCAAAACTGAACCAGAAAGAAATAGAAGATCTTAACAGACACATCATAAGCAAGGAAATCAAAACTGTAATCAGAAATCTTCCAGCAAACAAAAGCCCAGGACCAGATGGCTTCACAGCTGAATTCTACCAAAAATTTAGAGAAGAGCTAACACCTATCTTACTCAAACTCTTCCAGAAAATTGCAGAAGAAGGTAAACTTCCAAACTCATTCTATGAGGCCACCATCACCCTAATTCCAAAACCAGACAAAGATGCCATAAAAAAACAAAACTACAGGTCAATATCACTAATGAACATATATGCAAAAATCCTTAACAAAATTCTAGCAAACAGAATCCAACAACATATTAAAAAGATTATACATCATGACCAAGTGGGCTTTATCCCAGGAATACAAGGATTCTTTAATATCCACAAATCAATCAATCTAATACACCTCATTAACAAATTGAAAGATAAAAAACATATGATTATCTCAATAGATGCAGAAAAAGCCTTTGACAACATTCAACATCCATTTATGATTAAAACTCTCCAGAAAGCAGGAATAGAAGGAACATACCTCAACATAATAAAAGCTATATATGACAAACCCACAGCAAGCATTACCACCAATGGGGAAAAATTGAAAGTATTTCCCCTAAAAACAGGAACAGGACTAGGGTGACCGCTCTCACCACTACTATTAAACATAGTTTTGGAAGTTTTGGCCACACCAGTCAGAGAAGAAAAAGAAGTAAAAGGAATCCAGATAGGAAAGGAAGAAGTGAAACTCTCACTGTTTGCAGATGGCATGATCCTCTACATAGAAAACCCTAAAGACTCTTCCAGAAAATTACTAGAGCTAATCAATGAATATAGTAAAGTCACAGGGTATACAATTAACACAGAAAAATCCCTTGCATTTCTATACACTAACAATGAGAAAACAGAAAGAGAAATTAAGAAAACAGTATCATTCACCATTGCAATACAAAGAATAGAATACTTAGGAGTATATATACCTAAAGAAACATAAGACCTATACATAGAAAACTATAAAACACTGATGAAAGAAATCAAAGAAGACATAAACAGATGGAGAAGTATACCGTGTTCATGGATTGGAAGACTCAGTATTGTCAAAATGACTATACCACCCAAAGCAATCTATAGATTCAATGCAATCCCTATCAAGCTATCAACGGTATTTTTCACAGAACTAGAACAAATAATTTCACAATTTGTATGGAAATACAAAAAAACCTCGAATAGCCAAAGTAATCTTGAGTTAGAAGAATGGAACTGGAGGAATCAACCTGCCTGACTTCCGACTATACTACAAAGCCACAGTCATCAAGACAGTATGGTCCTGGAACAAAGACAGAAATAGAGATCAATGGAACAGAATAGAAAGCCCAGAGATAAATCCACGAACCTATGGACATCTTATCTTTGACAAAGCAGACAAGAATTCACAGTGGAAGAAAGACTGTGGTGCTGGGAAAACTTGTCAACTACTTGTAAAAGAATGAAACTAGAATACTTTCTAACACCATACACAAAAATAAACTCAAAATGGATTAAAGATCTAAATGTAAGACCAGAAACTATATAACAACTAGAGGAGAACATAGGCAAAACATTCTCCGACATAAATCACAGCAAGATCCTCTATGACCCACCTCCCAGAATATTGGAAATAAAAGCAAAAATAAACAAATGGGACCTAATGAAACTTAAAAGCTTTTGCACAACAAAGGAAACTGTAAGCAAGGTGAAAAGACAGCCCTCAGATTGGGAGAAAATAAGAGCAAACGAAGCAACAGACAAAGGATTAATCTCAAAAATATACAAGCAACTCTTGAAGCTCAATTCCAGAAAAATAAATGACCCAATCAAAAAATGGGCCAAAGAACTAAACAGACATTTCTCCAAAGAAGACATACAGATGGCTAACAAACATATGAAAAGATGCTCAACATCATTCATTATCAGAGAAAAGCAAATCAAAGCCAGAATGAGGTACCATTACACAACAGTCAGGATGGCTGCTATCCAAAAGTCTACAAGCAATAAATGCTGGAGAGGGTGTGGAGAATGGGAACCCTCTTACACTGTTGGTGGGAATGCAAGCTAGTACAGCCACTATGGAGAACAATGTGGAGATTCCTTAAAAAACTGGAAATAGAACTGCCATATGACCCAGCAATCCCACTTCTGGGCATACACACTGAGGAAACCAGATCTGAAAGAGACACGTGCACCCCAATGTTCATCGCAGCACTGTTTATAATAGCTAGGACATGGAAGCAACCTAGATGCCCATCAGCAGACAAATGGAAAAGGAAGCTGTGGTACATATACACCATGAAATATTACTCAGCCCCTAAAAATAATTCATTCGAATCAGTTCTAATGAGATGGATGAAACTGGAGCCCATTATACAGAGTGAAGTAAGCCAGAAAGATAAAGACCAATTCAGTATACTAACGCACATATATGTAATTTAGAAAGATGGTAATGATAACTCTATATGCAAAGCAGAAAAAGAGACACAGATGTACAGAACAGACTCTTGGATTCTGTGGGAGAAGGCGAGGGTGGGATGTTTAGAGAGAACAGCATTGAAACATGTATATTATCAGGGTGAAACAGATCATCAGCCCAGGTTGGATGCATGAAACAAATGCTCAGGCCTGGTGCACTGGGAAGACCCAGAGGGATCGGGTGGAGAGGGAGGTGGGAGGGGAGATTGGGATGGGGAACACATGTAAATCCATGGGTGATTCATGTCAATGTATGACAAAAGCCACTACAATATTGTAAAGTAATTAGCCTCCAACTAATAAAAATAAATGGAAAAAAATGGGTATTGAATATTGGATTCTTAAATGTCCAAAATTGATATCAAATACTGAAAGACAAAGATTAAACATCTAGAGTAGATGTTAGACTCTTGAACATACAGTATTAAAAATAAAAACACAAAAATATTAAGAAATATATATGAAGTTCACTTTAAAAATAGGGTCTTTTTTTTTGCAGGGTTATAGTGGATTATGAAAATGAAAATTAAGGTGTAATAGAGGACTTTAACAACTAAAATAAAAAAATAAAAAAATATGTTTTTTAATTTAAAAAAATAGTAAAAATATATCTAGGAATTACTCTGGAGCTGTTGCGTGCAATGTGGTTTCGGTTCAGTTTCAGATAGCTCCTTATCCCATCTTACACTTCTCAATATGTATAGGCCCCTTCCAGTGTAGTAGGTGTTAACCACAGGAATTTTAATCCATTGCTCCTGTCACTTCTAAAGCGGTTCCCTTTGTTTATTCGGCTTCTGTTTGCAGGTCCCTACAGTGTCTAATTTCTGCCCTGACACAAGTGGGCGGAGGTGGTCTATTGCTTAGGTTCTCTTGTTCAGTCGTGCTGTGTTGAAGGAGGGGCACTGCAGACAAATATCACTGGCGTGTGTTGGGAGTACTTGCAATGTTCCGGCCACACTGGGTTTGCCCCCACTCGTGGCATGTGTGCTTTCCCCTTCTACACTGCTCAGGCTCCAGGTTGCTCTCCAGGGAGCGGGCCCTGAGTTGCATGCACTTCCCAGGCCTAAGCTGCTCAGGTTCAGGTTTTTTGGGTACTCCACAAAAGTGCAGACTCGGTTGGGCCTGCGTTTTGTGCCTTCCCCGGCAGGAGCAGCTCAGGCAGCCAGGAGCTAGATGAGCGCACTCTCCCCGGGTGTGGTGCGCCTTATCCCCTCTGCGGTCCCAGCTTCAGTTTCTGAGTGTGCCGGTTTGGTGCCCCTTATGTCTCTTCTGGGGAGCCGGTCTCTAGCTGCAACCCTCCAGTCAGATGTCAACCCTCCAGAATCTCAGGAAGTCTTTGGTTAGAAACTGGAAGCCTGTTTGCAGTTTGTTAGGGGATACTGTCTCTGGGGCTGAGTTTGCCCCTTTCTCCTCCCCGCTGCCTCCTGCATCTGGTGGGGGATGGGCCGGTCCGCAGCCGGCTAGCTCTTCTCTGGAATTGCTCAGTCCTTCCTTTGTTCTGCGAACGGGCCGGCAGTGTCTTTAGTTAGGACTTTTCGCAGGTTAATTTTCTCTCTCTCTCTTGCTATCCCACAGTTTATGTTGCTATCTCACGTTAGCTCCCTCCGATTGCCCTCAGGGCATTCAGGCCCAGTCCTTAACCTAAGCAATACCACCTGCTCCTCTCCGTTCAGACCTCCATTGCTGGTGGTGGATGTGAGTGTCTGGGGTACTTTTCTGCTGGGAGTTGCTTTTAGGCATGTCATCTGTATATTTTATTTATTTTTCCTCCTGGTTAGGTTGCCCTCTGAAATTAGAAAACTTCCCCCAGACCCACCAGTGAGAGGGTTTCCTGTTATTTGGAAACTTCCTCTATTAAGACTCCCTTGCCGGGACAGATCTCCATCCATAACTTTTTTGTCTCTCTTTTTATTTTTTATATTTTTTCCTATCTCCTTTCGAAGACAATGGGCTGCCTTTCTGGGTGCCTGATGTCTTCTGCTAGTGATCAGCTGTAGTTTTGTGGTGTTTTCTCAGCGTTCAAATGTTCTTTTGATTAATTTGTAGGGGAGAAAGTGATCTCCTCATCCTATTCCTCCACCATCTTAGCTCCCGAGACCCATTATTATTTTCTTACTATCAGAGTTCTAATTTATTCAAGATGTCAATTGAAATATCTAATTTCCTAGCCTCCCTTAAGGCCTCTGTGGATGTGTGACATAGTTCTAGCCAATGAGATATAGTCATAAATCCCTGGGTAAGGATTTAATTTTGAATAAAAGGACAATGTATCTCTTCATCATTTCACCTTTGTCCCTTCTACCTATCTAGCTGTGGTTTTGAAGCTAGCAGGCATCATGTGACTAGTGGATGCCCTTGAACATGAAAACCTCTATATTCCAAAATTGGCAGAATTGGAAGTTGGAAAAATTCTAGCTCCCATTGGCATTGGTGAGTGTGAGCATCATTAACAATCCTGAGTCTCCTGTGACTGGGCTCATTTTCATGTCATAAAATAAATTTATCTTTGGTTAGTCAAATGTTTTGAGTTTGTTATTACTCAGAGCACATTCTGACCTGATGAGAAGTGAAATTTTATAAATCAGTTCTCATAATGCAGATATGGTTTATGTATCATCTGGCTGAAAACATCTATTAAGAAGTTGTTTGTTGTAAAGTTCTTCGAACTGATGTATATATTCTCCTGAACACTCTTAAGACTTCAGAATGGCACTAGTATATTTAATGGAATCCAGTAATATAGTCATATCTGACTCTTTGCAACCAGATGGACTGTAACCTTTCAGGCTCTTCTGTCCATGGAGTTATCCAGACAAGAATACTGGATTGGTAGTCATTCCCTTCTCCAGGGAATCTTCCCAACCCAAGGATTGAATTTGGATCTCCTGCATTGCAGGCAGAGTGTTTATCATCTAAGCCATCAGGGAAGCCCAGCTAATGTAAAGGTATCCCATTATTTTCATATATTCACAGGTGCAAGGTTTCAGAAACACAGAACACAACCTAAGTCTCTGAAATAAAACAGTATACCTCTGTCAAGTTTTAAAAGAATGCCTATACACTTTCAAAGTTTTCTTTTCAAGGCATGTGATACTTCTTTCCAACTGACACAGCTGATGCTTGAAACTTAGAATTCATATGGTGCTATATCAGGCTATAAATTCATTCCCTATAATTACCTAAAATGGAAGGACACAAAACACATTGAAAGAGGGCTCTGTAAAAATCTGACAAATTTTTACGCTGTTGCACTCTCAGAACAAACCAAATAGAAACAAAATAATGATGAGGTAAACTATAAACTACCATGAGGTAGATTAAAAAGCATAGACATTACTTTGCCAACAAAGGTCCATCTAGTCAAGGCTATGGCTTTCACGGTAGTCATGTATGGATGTGAGGGTTGGACTATAAAGAAAGCTGAGCGCTGAAGAATTGATGCTTTTGAACTGTAGTTTTGGAGAAGACTCTTGAGAGTCCCTTGGACTGCAAGGAGATCCAACCAGTCCATCCTAAAGGAAATCAATCCTGAATATTCATTGGAAGGACTGATGTTGAAGCTGAAACTCAAACACTTTGGTCACCTGATGAGAAGAGCTGACTCATTTGAAAAGATCCTGATGCTGGGAAAGATTGAAGGAAGGAGGAGAAGGGGATGAGAGAGAATGAGATGGTTGGGTGGCATCACTGACTCGATGGATATGAGTTTTGGTAAACTCCAGAAGTTAGTGATGGACAGGGAAGCCTGGAATGCTGTGGTCCATGGGGTCACAAAGAGTCGGACATGACTGAGTGACTAAATTGAACTGAGATTATAAACTGAGGTAACAATCTGTCTGTTTTTAAGTATTAAAAGAAAGCATCAGGGGTATATATATGTATTGCTAATTTGAGAGAGGCATTGGACTTTTTACACATTGGAAATTTTCTATTTAGCTGATATATTTATAAGGAATAGAAATTGCATGATGACCTAAATATCAGTCAGTTCAGTTGCTCAGTCATGTCCGACTCTTTGTGGCCCCATGGCCTGCAGCACACCAGGCTTCCCTGTTCATCACCAACTCCCAGAGCTTGCTCAAACTCATGTCCATCGAGTTGGTAATGCCATCTAATATCATCCACTGTCTTCCCCTTCTCCTCCTGACTTCAGTCTTTCCCAGAATCAAGATCTCTTTCAATGAATTAGTTCTTCACATCAGGTGGCCAAAGAATTGGAGCTTCAGCTTCAGCATCAGTCCTTCCAATGAATATTCAGGATTGATTTCCTTTAGGATGGACTGGTTGGATCCCCTTGAAATCCATGGGACTCTCAAGAGTCTTCTCCAGTAACACATTTCAAAAGCATCAATTCTTCAGTGCTCTGCTTCCTTTATGGTCCAAATCTTACATCCATACATGACTACTGGAAAAACCATAGCTTTGACTGACAGACCTTTGTTGGCAAAGTAATGTCTCTGCTGTTCAATATGCTGTCTAGGTTAGTCATAGCTTTTCTTTCAAGAAGTAAGTGTTTTAACTTCATAGTTGCAGTCACCATCTCCAGTGATTTTGAAGACCAAGAAAATAAAATCTGCCACAGTTTCCTTTGTTTCCCCATCGATTTGCCATGAAGTAATGGGACCAGATGCCATGATCTTAGTTTTTTTTAATGTTGAGTTTTAAGCCACCTTTTTCACTCTCCTCTTTCACTTTCATCAAGAGGCTTTTTGATTCCTCTTCACTTTCTGCCATAAGGGTGGTATCATCTGCGTATCTGAGGTTGTTGATATTTCTCCCAGCAATCTTGATTCCAGCTTTTGCTTCATCCAGCCTAGCATTATGCATGATGTGCTCTGCATATAAGTTAAGTAAGCAGAGTGACAACATACAGTCTTGACGTACTCTTTTCCCAATTTGAAACCAGTCTGTTGTTCCATTTCCCGTTCTAACTGTTCCTTCTTAACCTGCATACAGATTTCTCAGGAGGCAGGTACAGTGGTCTGGTATCCCATCTCTTTAAGAGTTTTCCAGTTTGTTGTGAACTAAAAATAGATATATAACAAAGAGTAATACATTTCTTATTTTTCATTCTCAATGAACCTCAGTTATTGAGTGGGATTTCTATAAAGGACAGCATACCCCAAAATGGGACAAGGGACTCTAATGTTGAAATATCAAAGAACAGGTGTAATTTAAAATATAATGAACATTTTCACAGGCTTTCATTTATGTTGTGAACATAAACACTTATGCATATTTTCTTTCAGAAATTACATGGAAGCCTTTAAAATTATTTAAAGACTGCATGATGTAGAAATATTGTTCATGTTGCTGTTGATTTGGGAAGGTACAGAGAGCTCACTCAGCTATTTGGTGTTCCTGTAGGGAGCAAGGATTCATCAGTGGTTATTGATACTACATTTTATGGGGAAGATGTGATCTAGACCCAAAAGTGCCTAAGAAATTATGGACTTTATACTTTGATGCTACAACATATATTAAGGGTCAGATATCTGTAGAATGACAGAAAACTCATTTTGAACTTGCTATGTAAGTAACTTATAAGATAATTCATCATGATGAATAATAGTTCAGGGCATACAATCAGTGATCAAGTTTGTTCATCATTACCAAGAATATGCAATATGGATCAGAAGTAGCTTTTGATAAAGGAAGTTCTTCTTGAATTTCTTTACTCCTTTTCTTTGGTAGAGGCCTTGGTATATAGCAGATACATTTAAGGACAGACAAATCTATCTTGATTTTGCTATGTCTAAAGCATAGACATGTAAACGTAATTAGAATGAAATCTATTCAAGGGAACTATAATTCAGTTAACAGGTACTTTTAAAGGGAATATAGGTATATGTGTGTGTGTGTGTATATAGTTCAAGAATAATTTAGTCAGTTGGTTGATATGAGGTATTCAGACCCTTCTATGAGACTTAAATTTCTGTAAGATGAGAAATCCTTTGGGATATCTTCAAATCCTTAAAATGGAAGATGCATTAAGTTTAAGGGGAAGGTTATGCCTTTAAGTGGGCTTCCCTGGTGACTCAGAATGTAAAGAAATTGCCTAAAATTCAGGAGACCTGGGTTTGATCCCTGGGTTGGGAAGATCCCCTGGAGAAAGGAATGGCCATCCACTCCCTTATTCTTGCCTGGAGAATTCCGTGGACAGAGGAGTGTGGCAGGCTACCGTCCATGGGGTTGCAAAAAGTCAGACATGACTGAGTGACTTTCATTTAACATACCTTTGAATGTTAACAAAAAATTTTTACAGCAAAGTATATCCAGAATTATGAAGATGTTCTTTGAAGACAATGGCTACATAAGTGAGTTTGTATTTACATATGTATGTGTTCAAGATTCTCCCCATTGTTGGTTAAGTGAGTCCATAATTTGTAGTCATTTTTTGTATTAACACTCTAAAAAAGGAATCAGATTTCAGAATGGGACAAAGATTTATAAGTTTGCTTAGGACTGGATTTTAGAAAAAAAAAAATGATTCATTTTTTAGCAGTATGGAAGAACTGCATGACTGCTGTAATTTTTAAAGTAATAACACTCTTTAAGTAGATTAGTTCTTTTGAAAGAAAGAAATATTTTATAGAGAAACTGATTTTAGACAGTTACAACCTTTTTTTTGAGCTGTAATTTTTTAAAAAGCGTTTTAACAGAAAATTTCATGAATTGAAAATGAAACATTTAAGTGAAATTGTTCATTGAGTGTAAAATATCTTTGAAGGTGATTTTTTTTTCATATTTTCTTTCCTAGAAAGGTAAATCCAAGTGAATTCTTGTATCTCTTTAGGCATAAGTCCCCATTTTGTTTGTATTTTTGTATCATGTTGGAGTCCTACTAAGTAAGAATTACTATCTGTAATTTATTGCAATGTAAATGAAGCAAATTTGTGAGAATTGTGATATATTAACTCATGAATATTCTAGTTGAAAGTTCTTGGACTGAGATGTCTATTTCCTTTGTTCACTTGGTGACTTTAAAAGAAACAAACATTATCTGAGACTCAGAGATACCATCTGGATTCAGCTATGTGTACATGAAAGAACACCCTCCTTATCTTAGTGGATAAGAGTGTTAGTTTTAGGGAAAATAATTAGTGAATGAGCCTCACAAAGTAAAAGAGAGCATAAGAGGGGCAAAGATCTGTAAGGATACACAGTACCACATAAAAGGAGATGATTTTTAATTTAGCAGGGTGGGATAGCATAAAAGGACTGGTGTCAATTAAAATTGTAAAGGTCTCCCTCTAGAAGCTGATGTCTTTGTGTGAACTGTAGGAAATTTATGGGGGAGGACACTAGTTTGAGAAATTTCCTAGTAGACCTTTAAGAGAGTGTGGAGTGTGCAGGATGTTAAGGATGTCCCTATGGTGTCTGTGGATCGATAATGCACAGAAGGCTCTGTCAAGAGTTTGGTGATCCTGCTGTGCAAAAGAAAAAGTCAAGGTCAGTTTCTTCAGCATATAAAAGGACATGTAATATAGATTTAAAGAGCTTCTGTTCTAGAAGAAGAAGTTGGGAAAGTTATTATTAACAAAACTGTAAAAGCACCAATCATAAAGATAAGAATGGATGAATTTGACTACATTAAATTCAAGGTCTCTACTCTATTCTGAAAAGGATCTCATAAACAGTATTAAGGGAGCGATGGCTGAGTGGGAGAAAATGTTTACAACATTTTCACTAACAAAAGATAAATGTTTAAAATAAAATAAAAAAAAACATAGAACAATACCACATGTATAAAATAAAATAAAAAATATTTGTTACCTCCAATAATATATTTTGGTAAGGCTTTTTACAATATTAAGTAAACATATGTAAGCTAGATTGGGAAAATATATATTATATACATGAAAGTATGTGTCTAAGTGGGTAGGGGAGTGGGATCATAGAGCAGATCGAAGAAGAAATATTAGCAAATAAAGAGCTGTAAATACAATAATGATAGTAACTCATGAAATGAAGAATATAACTTAACTTGAAATCCAAAACAAATATAACAAAGAAATAGTTCAGTGCTCATCCCAACTTTTCACACTAGATTAGACCTTATTAATTTCATGATCTTCTAAAATTTAAGAATAACATATAATAAGAAGTTTGTTTATTCTAAATGACAAGAGTTTCTTAGATGTCCCAGGAGTACTTATATTGTCATATATATCTAGGATGACACTTTGTCTGTGATCAGTTACAATTAAAGAAAATTATACTTTTGGTTTTGAACTTATGAAACATGACAGAGGTTCAATTGTGGACAAACAAAAATTACACACTTCATTTTCAGATAGGATTACTTTTGGAGGTGGAAGTGGGAGAGAATTGATTGAATTGATTGTACCCTTCAACTAGTGACCTACTATTTATCACTAGATATATTTCTTTAATATAATAAATCTAGAGAAATTGTAATAAACTGTCCATCTTAAATTCTTCTAGCTTATATGCACATATAAATATATACTTTATTTCAGTGTTTATGAGATTTTAATAATTAAAAATATAAAATAGGTCACCTACTAAAAGTAGAAATTAATTCAATCTCTGTATTTCAAAATTTAGGTTTATGGATATTGAGCTCTTACCGAAGTATTTCTGGTAGTAATTTCTTAGAATAGGTGACTAATATTAAATGATCAGATATTTTCTGAATACCTGCTGCTGCTGCTGCTGTTGCTAAGTCACTTCAGTCGTGTCCGACTCTGTGCGACCCCATAGACGGCAGCCCACCAGGCTCCCCTGTCCCTTGGATTCTCCAGGCAAGAATACTGGAGTGGGTTGCCATTTCCTTCTCCAATGCATGAAAGTGAAAAGTGAAAGTGAAGTCGCTCAGGCGTGTACAACTCTTAGTGACCCCATGGACTGCAGCCTACCAGGCTCCTCCATCCATGGGATTTTCCAGGCAAGAGTACTGGAGTAGGATGCCATTGCCTTCTCCATCTGAATACCTATTAATCCTTATTTTAATTTATACAATGTGACTGAATATTGTGTAGCCTCAGAAACTCAGGGAAGGCTTTTTTTTATGGAAGTAGAGCCAAGAACGAAGGAAAATAGAACTAACAAGGGAACAGTGATGATAGTATTTCAAGAGAGGAAACACTATTCCAAGAAAGAACCTATTATAAAATCTGCTGTGTCACAGGAGCTAAAAGTCTTATATTTTGCCATGATTAATCTAAATGCTACTTTAAAATTATATTTTCAAGAGGGTTAAAAGTAAACATAGGAAAAGATAGAAAAGTAAAGATAGGAAAAAAGTAAAGATAGGAAAATATTTATGGAGTTCTTGCAGTCTCCTGGGTAAGAGATTATAGTCGCTCAGGCTATAGTGTTAGCAGTGGGGGAGGTAAAAATTCATCAGATTTGTGATATATTTTGAAAATAAAGCCCATAGGCCTGGATTTGGGTGAAGATAAAAAGGAGGAGACCAAGAATTCTTCCAAATATGTTACCCTGAGGACCTGAGTAAATAATTATATCACTTATTGACGTCTGGAATACTGTGGGCATAATAAATGCAAATAAAACCCAAGGTTCAGTGTGAGATTTATTGAATTTGAAATGACTGTTAGACATAGAAGCTTTTGAGTATGCAGTTGAGCTTTATAATGTGGATTTTATGAATTTGGGATATGAATATATGGATGTTTTTTAAGCCATAAGGCTAGATTACATCACCAGGGAAGTGAACATAAACAGAGAAGTCCTAAAACTGTGTCCTGTGGCACTCAAACATTTAGAACTGAAAAAGAAAGAGTATTTAGCTAAAGAGAATGAGAAAGGATAGCCAGTGAGGTAGAAGGCAGGAAATCAACTGAAGAAAGTATTTACAAATAATTTATTTATTTATTATACTAGATTGCTAGAATGTCCTAATAGCACAAAAGGGTGTGATGGTTAGTCATTCAAATTGTGCCAATAAATATCTATCCAAGCCTATGAATTGGTACAATTCATGGCTAGATAGATAGGAAAACAGCAACAAAAAATTGTACACACATCATGGAAAATCTATAAGGTGACATGTAATTTATAAAAAATGATGAAATTTCTGATGATAACCTTTCAAAAGAGACTAAAATAAATAAGTAAATAATAAATGAAATAGATTTAGAAAATGTCAGGAAGTAAAGGAAGAGTTGATGTCAGATCTAGTCATTAATGTCACATCTTGCATATTATTTATGTACTTATAGATTTGTACATAATAAGAAAAGCTATTTCATAAAAACGTAAAAACATATAGAAAAAGAAGTAGCTTGTCAGCATATTAGCAAGCTAATTAAAATAATCCAAGAAAGGAAATTTGAGTCAGATAACATTTTCTTTGAGCAGTTAGCTATTAGAAATATATTTATAGAATTCTGTAAACAGCTATGTTACTCATAAGGTAGTGATTCTCCAGAATTGATTTCTCTTTGTAATACCATAATCAATGCCCCCTGCTTCTGTAAAGAAAATGATTGATACCAGAAAGCAATTAGTTCACAGGAAATTGTCAAATGTTTTAAAAGACAAACTTTCTTCTCAATATTGTTATTCTGAATATATACATGGTTGTAATCTGAGAAAGCTTGAAGAAGCTGATAGATTTTTTTTGAAGCTGATAGATTTAAGTCATTCTGTTGACATTACTAGCTTATTTTCACTGAAACTTATAAGAGGTTTTCAACCTACTCTGGCCTGCAAAGTATGGTACATCTTTTAAGACATTACTATTTATTATGTTACACAACATCCATATAGTGATACATAGGTTATATCAGGATGGTCTCTTGTCTGTGCCTTTATAATAATCCATAGAAAGATGTAAATCTGTGGTGTCTGAGTCTTCTGTAAGTATGAGAGGTGGGGGTTACTTTAAGAAAAACAAAAATTAAAATTAAAAATTAATAAATATAAGGATCCACTTAGATGAGAAAATAAAGAACAATAACTATAAAACTATTAAAAGCTGAATACTACAGAAAAATAAAATTTATTTCTAAACTATGTAGCATGTCCCTAAAATGCTTTCTTTTTAATTCATCTAAAGTGAGATTTACATAGTCACCTATTTTAAAATGAATTATCCAATGTCATTTAGTACATTCACAATGTTGTACAGCTACCAATTCTACCTAGTTCAAAAACATTTCCAACACTCTAAAGTATAAATTTTTAATCATTAAAAACAAATGTTCTCCATTCTTCCTTCCTCTACCCACTGGCAAATACCAGTCAACCTTATGTATCTCTAGGTTTATCCATTCTAGATATTTTGTATAAATACAATCATAGAATATGTTACCTTTTTTATCTGGTTTCTTTGACTCAGCATAATGTTTGGAGGGTCCATCCACACTGTAACATATACCAGTACTTCATTTCTTTCTATAGCTGAATAATATTTTATTGCATGAATACACATGCATGCTAAGTTGCTTCAGTTGTGTCTGACTCTGTGCAACCCTATGGAGTGTAGTACCCCAGGCTCCTTGGTCTATGGGATTCTCCAGGCAAGAATACTGGAATGGGTTGCATCTTCCTGACCCAGGGATCGAACTCACATCTCTTACATCTCATTCATTGGCAGGCTGGTTCTTTACCATTAACACCACCTGGGAAGCCCTTGCATGAATATACCAAGATTTATTTACCCATTCATCTGTTGATGGGCATTTGAACTGTTTATATTTTTGGCTATTGTGAATAGTGTTGCTATGAACATTTGTGTACCTGTTTGAGTACCTTTTCCACTTGTTTTGGGTATATAGCTAGGAGTGGGAATGTGGGATGATATGATTATTTTATGTTTAATTTTTTGAAGTATCACCGAACCACTTTCCATAGCCATTGCAACATTTCACATTCCTACTGGAAAAGTATGAAGATTCCAATTTTCCTATATCTTCTCCAACACTTGTTATTTTCTGCTATTGTTTCTTTTTAATTATGATGTGGGAATGAAGTGGTGCTTTAATGTGGTTTCAATATTCGCTGTTGTTGTTCAGTCACTAAGTCGTGTCTGACACTTTGTGACCCCATGGACTGCAGCACACCAGGCTTCCTTGTCCCTCACCATCTCCTGGAGTTTGCTCAAACTCATGTCCATTGAGGGAAGTGGGGAATTGAAGGTCACTCAGTTCTGCAACCCACAGACCTGCGAGGCACCTCTGTCCATGCAATTTTAAGGTCAGAATACAGGACTGGGTAGCCGTTCCCTTCTCCAGGGCATCTTCCCAAATCAGGGATCAAGCCCAGGTCTCCCACATTGCAGGCAGATTCTTTACCTTCTGAGCCACTAGGGAAGACCCATGTCCATTGAGTCGGTGATGCAACTCATCCAGTCATCTCATCCATTGTCATCCCCTTTTCCTCTTGCCTTCAATAGTATCAGGATCTTTTCAAATGAGTCAGTTCTTCTCATCAGGTGGGCAAAGTATTGAAGCATTAGCTTTAGCATCAGTCCTTCCAATGAATATTCAGGACTGATTTCCTTTAGGATGGACTGGTTGGATCTCCATGGAGTCCAAAGGACTCTTAAGGGTCTTCTCCAACACCACATTTCAAAAGCATCAAATCTTTGGCACTTAGCTTTCTTTATAGTCCAACTTTCACATCCATACCTGACTACTGGAAAAACCATAGCTTTGACTATATGGACCTTTGTTGGCAAAGTAATGTCTCTGTTTTTTAATATGCTATCTAGTTTTGTCATTGCTTTTCTTCCAAGGAGCAAGTGTCTTTTAATTTCATGGCTACAGTTACAGAAACATATACATGTTTTGATGCTATTCTCTCAAATCATCCCACCCTCACCTTCTCCCACAGAATCCAAATTCCTGTTCTTTACATCTGTGTCTCTTTTTCTGTCTCACATATAGGGTAATTGTTGCCATATTTTCTAAACTCCATATATATGCATTAATATCCTGTATTTGTGTTTTTCTTTCTGACTTACTTCACTCTGTATAATAGGCTCCAGTTTCATCCACCTCATTAGAACTGATTCAAATGTATTCTTTTACATAGCTGAGTAATATTCCATTGTGTATATGTACCACAGCTTTCTTATCCATTCATCTGCTGATGGACATCTAGGTTGCTTCCATTTCGTAGCTAATGTAAACAGTGTTGTGATAAACATTGGGGTACACGTGTCTCTTTCAATTCTGGTTTCCTTGGTGTGTATGCCCAGCAGTGGGATTGCTGGGTCATATGGCAGTTTTATTTCCAATTTTTTTAAGGAATCTCTACACTGTTCTCCATAGTGGATGGACTACTTTGCCTTCCCACCAACAGTGTAAGAGGGTTCCCTTTTCTCTGCATCCTCTCCAGCTTTTATTGTTTGTAGACTTTTTGATAGCAGCATGAGATGGTACCTCATTGTGGCTTTGATTTGCGTTTCTCTGATAATGAGTGATGTTGAGCATCTTTTCATGTGTTTGTTAGCCATTTGTATGTCTTCTTTGAGAAGTGTCTGTTTAGGTCTTTGGCCCATTTTTTGATTGGGTCATTTATTTTTCTGGAATTGAGCTGCATGAGCTACTTGTATATTTTTGAGTTTAATTATTCTTCAGTTGCTTCATTTTCTATTATTTTCTCCCATTCTGAAGGCTGTCTTTTCACCTTGCTGTTAGTTTCCTATTTTGTGCAAAAGCTTTTACATTTGATTAGTTTATTTTTATTTTTTTATTTTTTGCTTTATTTGTTTATTTTTGCTTTTAGTTACATTACTCTGGGAGGTGGGTCATAGAGGATCCTGCTGTGATTTATGTCAAAGAATGTTTTGCCTATGTTTTCCTCTAAGAGTTTTATAGTTTCTGATCTTACATTTACATCTTTAATCATTTTGAGTTTATTTTTGTGTTTGGCATTGCAACAAAAAGAATAAAATACTTAGGAATAAATTTATCTAAAACAAAAAAAAAGACCTATGTATAGAAAACTATAAAACACTGATGAAAGATATCAAAGAAGACACAAATAGATGGAGAAATATATCATGTTCTCGGATTGGAAGAATCAATATAGTGAAAACGAGTATACTACCCAATGCAATCTATAGATTCAATGCAATCCCTATCAAGCTACCAATAGTATTTTTCAGAAAACTAGAACAAATAGCTTCACAATTTGCATGGAAATACAAAAAAACTCGAATAGCAAAATCAATCTTGAGAAAGAAAAATGGAACTGGAGGAATCAACTTGCCTGACTTCAGACTATACTACAAAGCTACAGTCATCAAGACAGTATGGTGCTGGCACAAAGACAGAAATATAGATCAATGGAACAAAATCGAAAGCCCAGAGATAAATCCACACACCTATGGACACCTTATCTTTGACAAAGAAGGCAGAATATACAATGAAAAAAAGACAATCTTTATTTCAAGTCGTGCTGGGAAAACTGGTCAACCACTTGTAAAAGAATGAATCTCGAACACTGTCTACCATACACAAAAATGAACTAAAAATGGATTAAAGATATTCATTTTTTGAGTGTTGAGTTTTAAGCCAGCTTTTCCACTCTCCACTTTCACTTTCATCAAAAGGCTCTTCATTCTCTGCCATAAGGGTGGTGTCATCTATATATCTAAGGTTATTTATATTTCTCCTGGCAATCTTGGTTTCAATATGAATTTCCATAATTATTAACATTGTCGAGTGCACCATTTTTATTCCCTTTTCATTTATTTTTGTGTATATTTTTAAAGATTTTTTTATTGGTTACCACAGGATTATAATTAACAACATACATTTGGAATAATTTAGTTTGGAGTGATAGTAATTTGATCTACTTAGCATAGAAAAAAACTCTCTTATCCTTCATTATAGAATATTATTGTTATAAAAAATGAAATTTTACTATTTTCAGCAATGTGCATTGTCCTAATGAATATAATGCCTATTGAAATAAATAACTTAAAGATAAATACTTTAAGAAATCACTTCCACATTGAATCTAAAAATTAAACTAACCAATGTATATAGGAAAATTGGAACAGACTCTGACATACAAAATAAACTAGTGGTTACTAGTTGGAAGATGGAAAGAGGAGGGGCAAGATAGGGGTAAATGATTAAATGATACAAGCTATAGTGTTTAAAATAGGTAAGCGTCATGGATAGCACAGGGAAAATGTAACAACTGTATTGTACTTTATTGTATTTTAATGGACTTTAATCTGTAAATGTACTGAATTGTGATACTATACACCTGAATCATATTTTATCGGGAATCAAATATATCTCAATAAATAAAGGGAACCTATGGAATGGGAAACATATTTACTTACCATATATCTGATAGAGGTTTAATTTCCAAGTACATAAATAACTTCTACAACTCAACAGCACAAAACCTCCAATAACTTGATTTAAATAATGGGTGTAGAACCTGAATAGACATATTTCCATAGAAGACATACAAATGGCCACCAGGTATATGAAAAGATACTCAACATCACTAATCATCATGAAAATGCAAGTTGAAAACCATAATGAAATTGTATCTCACACCTGTCAGAATGCCTATTATTAAAAAATGATGTATATTTGCAAAGATGTGGAACGTTTAAAAACTGTTGTTGTACATGAAATATGGTGCTATAAAAAACAGTATGGATGTTCCTCAGAAAACTAAAAATAGTATTACCACATGATCCAGCAATCCCTCTTCTGGACATTTAGCCTAAAGAATTGAAATCGGGATCTTGAAACATATGCACCCCTATGTGCATTGCAGCATTATTCTCAATAGCTAAGATATGGAAAATAAGCTTAATATTCACCAATAGGTAAGTGGCCAAAAATAACACAGTATGTACATAAAATGGATTGTTATTGAGCCCTATAAAACCAGAAAATTGTGTATTTGTGACAATGTGGGTGAACTTAGGGACATTAAGGTAAGTGAAATAATCCAGTCACAGTAGGAAAAACACTGCATTTTTCTATTTAGATGAAGTATCTATAGTAGTCAAACTCAAAGGGACAAACAATAAAATGCCAGGGGGTGGGTGAACAGGGCAAAAGGAAGATTCTAATCAACATTTATAAAATTTCAGTTATGAATAACTTCTAGAGATCGAGTATATAATATACCCCACATAGATAGCAATACTTATTTGTACATTTAAAAACATTTTAAGAGTAGGTCTCATGTTGTGTTCTTACCAAATTTTTTAAAATAAGTAAATTAGATAAAGCACTTTTTAAACAATTTTCATTTGTTTATATCATTTAGAGTTATCTAAAATTGTCAAATGCTAAGCAACCAGATGAAAACATATGCTTTTCCTGCAATTTTTTTTACTTTTTTACTTAGAATTATAAGAGATATAAAAAAATCATTTAATCTGTACTATTAATTTTGAGTTAGAGAAAATTGAGGCCAATAAAGTTTACCAAACCCTCTCAGATCATTCACCAAGTTCCTAGACCCACAAGCTTGGAATCTGAAATCCTGATCAGATATATTGAACTGTTTCTGCAATATGGGTAATGGAAATGTAAACCTCAGCCAAAGTTAAATAATACCCAATTATTAATTTCTAGAGTTTTAAATTAAAAAAAATAGAAATCTCTCAAATCATTTTAGAAATGTGGAAACTGTAAAAAATGTATTTATTTAAACTGACATTATTAAGTTTGAATCAACAAAGAATGAAATATTTTCAAACTTAGGCCTAAAACATTTTCTCTCTACTTTGTAATGTCTCTCTAGGGAGCTGGAGGAGGTACTAAATGCAACCTAATCAATTGATGGTCATTAGAATATCCTGTGGCTAACTGAACCAATTGTCTTTTTATGACTTCTACTATTTCTTTGCTTTTATACAGATACAATATATATTTGATCATGTTTCAAGCTCTATAGGTTTAATGAGTAATATTTTAAATTTATAGAATATGCAGAATTAACTTCTGATGTTATCCGATAATATTTTCTTAAAAATTTAGACTCCATCCATTAGTGGAGTCACAATGTCCACCATGGTCTTGCATTGTGGAAGCTGACATATGGCAAAGTATGTATTGATGAAGATGGATTTAAAAAATTTGATTATTTGGGAGGAGTTCAAAGGGAATAAGATGAAACAAAATTTTAAGCTACAACTTGTATAGCAATGAGATATGATCAATATGATAGCTTGAAGTCTTAAGAGAAATAAACTCTCTCTGTAAATTAGGATCTTGAGAATTCTGTGTGAGAAAGAGCAATGCATGTTTAAGTGATAATGTTTTAGAGGTTTTTTTCTCTTGTGAATTTTTTTTTTCTTTCCTTGCTGCTTACTGGTAAGAAGAAAAGACTGCTTAAAACAGACTTGTGAAAATATCTGATGTTACAGATCTTAGGAAATACTTGCTGACAAACCCAAGGACAAGTTAGTAGGAAGCAAAAATTACCTAACGGTAACCACTTTTATTTTCCCCATCATTCTTCACTCCACATTTCTGAGCTCTGTAATTTATAAGAAAACAACATGACTGAGTAAATTAACAAGAATCATTGAAGCATAGATGTAAATGTGTAAAACAGTTTTGGGTAGAGTAGATGCTAAAGTCAGCATAAATAATGTGCTTAATGAACTTTAGTTGGAGCACAGTTTATAATTAGGATATGGAGCACAAATATTCCTGAGGTTGGCAGTAGGAGTTGACAGAGAATGAAGAGTCAGGGGCAAAGTAAAGACAATCTCCAGTTGGAAATATTTAATGAAAGCAAAGCTTATTTCTGATACAATGTGCAATTTTCCATCTTCCCACATAAAACCCACGCTATTTCTGGAAGATATTTTTGCTCACCTTTTTCTCCAATCCACTCAATACACAGATTTTTCTGTTTCTCTTTTGGAGTTTACACTGCTTTTTGAAAAGGCTTGCTTATTAATTGATCATGGGTACTTGTAACTACATTTGTTTTCTTGAGGTGTTGCTAACTATTCCCATCACTTTCTAATTAAAAAAAAAATAAATCTGCAATTCAACATGTCACAGAAAGAAAAGAAGCTTTATTCCTCTTAGTATCTCAGAGTTGATTAAAAGTTCGTAAAGAAAATATATATAGTCTGGACATTCAAGATTAAAACTTCCTTTTTTTTCCATTTATTTTTATTAGTTGGAGGCTAATTACTTTACAATATTGTAGTGGTTTTTGTCATACATTGACATGAATAAGCCATGGATTTACATGTATTTCCCATCCCAATCCCCCCTTCCATTAAAAGTCATGCTCAATATAATAAATTTGAATTTAATTTTTTTTATTAGTTGGAGGCTAATTACTTCACAACATTTCAGTGGGTTTTGTCATACATTGATATGAATCAGCCATAGATTTACACGTATTCCCCATCCCGATCCCCCCTCCCACCTCCCTCTCCACACGATTCCTCTGGGTCTTCCCAGTGCACCAGGCCTGAGCACTTGTCTCAGGCATCCCACCTGGGCTGGTGATCTGTTTCACCATAGATAATATACATGCTGTTCTTTTGAAACATCCCACCCTCACCTTCTCCCACAGAGTTCAAAAGTCTGTTCTGTACTTCTGTGTCTCTTTTTCTGTTTTGCATATAGGGTTATCGTTACCATCTTTCTAAATTCCATATATATGTGTTAGTATGCTGTAATGTTCTTTATCTTTCTGTTTCCAAAATTAGCATTGAGAGTAATTTTAGCTAGTGTTTTTTTCTCACATATAATGTTATCTTCAATTCCACATACACACTAATTTGCTGTTTTGGTTTTGCACTGTTTACTTTCTAATTAAAAAAATAATTTCTAAGCTTAGGTATGCATTCATGCAGATATAATAACTGTTATAAGTAACCAATTAAGGTATTTTTTATAATATCATACTTCTGAATTTTGCAACATCCTTGGTCAGCATTATGAAAGTGTGTAGTTGTTACATAGAAAAACAATACCAAAATCTCTAGTTTAGATTTTGAAACTAAACTATACCTTGTTATCTTGCACTAACCTGTGCTTTTACCCATCAATGTTACAGTGGTAAGCTGAAACTTGCTATTTCACTGTTTGAACTTTCATTTCTGTGATAACTAGCAATTTTGAACTGTCTTTTTAAATTAGTTAATTAATGCAGTCTGTCCTCTAGAACGTTGCAAAAGTATGACTTTAAGGCATCTCATTTTCTAATTCTGTATTCGATGACCTCTTATCCACCCCTGTCTTGGTGACTTTGTTGTAGTTCCTTTGTCTGGGAAACACTAGATTCCATATTTTTTAATCAGAGAAAATGCCCTGATCCAATTAACAGTTACAACTGTCATTC
Source organism: Cervus elaphus (assembly GCF_910594005.1). NCBI lineage: Eukaryota > Metazoa > Chordata > Mammalia > Artiodactyla > Cervidae > Cervus > Cervus elaphus. The sequence goes on from NC_057848.1 coordinate 93,349,600, forward strand.
TACATGAATAAATAAGCACTCTAGATTTTTCAATATATTTATATGAGCTATTAATAGCTTGATATCATTCCTCAGTTTCTAATCACCATAGCATGTACAAGAATACACATATACATATATTTTCACCTTGAGTCTGATATGTATCTAATACTTGGTATATGCTAAGTACTGTTCTAAATATATTAACATACATTGCATATGTTAATTCAGGTCGTCCTCTCAACAACCTTATGAGTAGATACTATTATTGTTGCTCTTGCTGTTTAGTTGCTAAGTCATGTACAACTTTTTTGGGACGCCAGGGACTGTAGCTAACCATGCTCCTCTGTCCATGAGATTTCCCAGGCAAGAAGACTGAGTGGGTTGCCATTTCTTTCTCTAAGGAATCTCTCTGACTGTGGGATCAAATTTTCATCTCCTGCATTGGCAGAGGGGTTCTTTACAACTGAGCTACTGGGGAAGCCCCCGAGATACTATTACTTTTTTTCTAAAACTGGGAAACTGAAACATGAAGAGGGTTAATGTAACTAGTCCAAAATAAGACATTTATTAAGCAGTGGAACTAAGATTGGATGGACACTGTCTTGTTAAAAATATAGAAATAGATCACAAGAATCAGTGACAAGATAATAAGGTAAAATTGCATGGATTTACAAACATGGGTAAAGAGACAAGACTTTGATGTATTTCTCCACTTTGGTCATTCTTGTTCTTTATTTTTTGTTTTCCTTTCCTTTGGTCTTTCCACAAAGGACAAATATACTAAATCTGAGTGAAAATAAGTTATTGATAAGCTTTTTCTTTTCCAAACTGAAATTTTACCAGAATAAACTATAGAGTCAGAGAGATGACAATATGAGTAAGAAATATCTTCACACACTACAAGTATTGCTTCTCTGATCCTGGAATGAAGAACATGGAGAGAGAAAGAGAGAGAACAGGACAAGGTTACAGCTGTGGATTTCCTGGATTCCCTCTCAGGGTTTAGAAAGAAGGAAAATTTAACAATAATAGCAACAACAAACTAGCAGTGGAATAAAAATATACAAATAGCTTTGACAAAATTTAAGAAAATCAGGATGTTTCTTGCTTTTCTACTCATACCATGAATTTTCTATAAGCTTGTGTTTGACACAGTTTGCATCCAATATGGCACAGTTATAGTAAGTTATCTTGAGTTGAGAAGAGGCATTGGGTTCATAGACTTAAGGCAAGGCCTTACACTTAAACTTGGTGCAAAGAAAGCAGCTAAGAAACCTTTGGTCCTAAAAGGACACTAAGATAACCAAAATGGTGGGCAAAATAGCCCATATCTTGGCCCATAACAGAGTAGAAGCAAGTGGGCTCAGGTAATTCAAAGAAAATATAGTGAATACAGAGAGACACAGGTAAATTAAAGGCAATACAGTGAGTTCAGGTAGCATCAAATGTCTCTTCCCTAAAACAATAAGAATGTTTATATAAACTTTCTCCTTTTGCCAGATGCCATCCTAGGAAAGAATCACTGCAGAGCATGCCATTGATAAGGGTAAGAAACTCCTCACAACTGAATTGCATAAGGAAGTAACTGAGGTTTGATCTAGATAGAGCTGTCAAAACATTTGAATTTTACTGGAGAATGGACTTATTCAACTTGAGTATAAGGCAATGGGCTAGAATAAGATGTCTGATCTAGGAGAAGTGAGGCTTGACAGAGACTTTGTCTTCAGTTACATCAAATAAATAAATTGTTATTAATTTATACTCATCAGAGTTTAGAATATTTTAATTTCAATATAATATCTGTATTAAATACATAACTTTGAGCATTGAAAATAAATGCCATGCATGGTCAAAAGCAATACAGCTTTCACTTTGTTAATGTATAATTTAGGGTGACTAATGTTTCTTGAAATAAGTATGCAGTACAGTTGGACGTAAATTATCCTTTTTATCTATGGTTATTATCCTTGCAGCAGGTCTTTATTGCTCCAAAGATCTGTGACCTAAGTTAAATACAGGTGGAGATGTTTCTAGGGAAGTGTTTCTTCAATGATTCCTTGTTTTTCATTTCAAAAACAATCTTTTGAATTGCTGCAAATCAAGGAAAGCTTCTAATTTTTGGCTATTCACTTAAAGAAATATTATCATGTGTTAACATTGGCCACTATTATTTTGCAGTTAGAAATATGAGTTTTGTCCATGACTATGGAGAATCCCTTGGTCTGCAAAGAGATCAAAGTAGTCAATCTTAAAGGAAATCAGTCCTGAATATTCATTGGAAGGACAAATGCTGAAGCTGAAGTTCCAATAATTTGGCCATCTGATGTGAAGAACTGACTCCTTAGAAAAGACCCTGATGCTGGGAAAGCTTGAATGCAGGAAGAAAAGGGGACAACAGAGGATGAGATGGTTGGATGTCATCACAGACTCGATGGTCATGAGTTTGAGCAAACTCCAAGAGTTGGTGATGGACAGATCGCAAAGAGTCAGACATGACTGAGCGACCAAACTGAGCTGACTGATGGAGTGACAAATCAAGCCTTCATCAGTCAGAGTTATCCTGTACAACTAATTAAGATGTGAGAAATGAGGGAGAAAGGACAGTCATAAATGTCTCTAGAATTTGAAGCCTGAAAATCTGGGGAAATAAATGTGGCATTAACAAAAATGAGAATAATGGAGAAGGAAGCACTACAGCTTCTCCATAACAAATAGGAAAGTGTCAAGATTTGTGGGACCAACAAAGCATACATGATGCTCATGAGGTAGTCATTTCTAGACTCTTATGTTAACATCTCTCCACTGAGTTCATATATTACTATACCTTTCCTCCCAGCAGACCTGCACTCTACAACCGATGCATGACTATCTAAAATATTGTAATAAACTGGCCTCTAGCTGTTGTTTAAGTAACACTTTCTATTTTTCTTTCCTTTGGACAGTGTAAAATTAAAGCTGTCTGAGAAACTGTAAAAATTGCCAGATGTTTATATATGTTCTTTTGCATTCTCTCAGGAAGAAATTGTTTCTTAAAGAAAATTACAATGTTTTCTGTGAAATTGTTCTTTAAAAAGTTGCCTAAATTGGTTGTGCTTCCCCATGTTTTCCTAGATGTGAGAAGTAAGACAATCTTTTGTTCGTGTGCATGCTTGCTCAGTCACTTCAGTCGTATCTGGCTGTTTGCAATCCTATGTACTTAGCCCACCATGTTCCTCTGTCCATGGGATTCTCCAGGCAGAAATACTAGAGTTGGTTGCCATGCCCTCCTCCAGCGGATCCTCTCAACCAAGGAATCACACCCACATCTCCTGGGTCTCTTGCATTGCAGGTGGATTCTTTACTGCTGAGCCACTGGGGGAACCCTAATCCTTTGGTTACATGATTTTTATGAATGTGGTACCAGTGGATTTCAGCTTTCAGCATATCTGTGAGATAGACTATACTGATGAGTAGGTAGTTGGGGTTAGTGAAGAATCATATGGTACTTGTGCTGTTGCTTCTTCTGATGTTACTCCATGCCTAATTTCATGAAGTTATTGTCTAGCTTAGAAATGTCCTCATTTTTAGCCACTTCTCCAAGAAATGTAGAGAGTTTATCAATAGATTAAATACTTTCCATTTCCCTGTCACCATTTCTAAGTAGAAATTTAGAGGTTTGTAGCTGACTTACTGCATTTCTTAAAATATCAGGCATAGTATTATGTCTGGGCATTTGATAGGGATTTATTCAATGTAATTTGTCAAATGCAATTTATGTGCTTCCACAGGAAGAAAATCAAATGTGGAGACAGGAAAGGAAGTAATAGTAGAAGCAGGGCAATGGAAGGAATAGCAGTTGTGTCAGTTGAGTACTCTGGGAAGAAGATGCTGAAGGAGAAGTAGAAATAAGATAAGGTTGGTGAGGGAATAATATCTGTGAATATGGAAATAGGAGGGAGTAGGATTTGGCAGGAAAAAACCTTTAGACTACAATGCAGATCTGACACCTGTGAAATGAAGAAAGGAGGGCATAAGACTGAGAAGAGAGACCCTCAGATCATATCATGCAGAACTGCTAAAGTCTTGTCCAAACCAGGAGGGAGTTGCCAAGAGAAGATTTCCTGTTTGAAAGATCCCATATTGGTCATAAGAGGCCATCCTCATTAATAACAACACCATTCTTATACTGGCTGAGGTCTAATCAGAAAAAGTGCAAACTCTTGTTTACCTTGTCCTATCTGAATGATGTCATTAATGTGACAAATAAATATGATGTTCTGCAGTGTATAAGGATGTCTTCAGATTATACTATGGCAAAGGAAGAAAAAGTTACCAAAGCCATGAGAGGAAGCTGTAAATGTATTTTTTATCTGTTCTATGTGATTACGAATTGTTTCTGATCTCTCTTCTGACTGGAATAGAAAAAGAGCACATTTGCTAAATCAATAGCTCCACACCATGTACCTGTACTATGCTGTGTTGTACTCAGTCATGTCTGATTGTTTGCAACCCCATGGAATGTAGCCCACCAGGCTCCTTTGTCCGTGGAATTTTCCAGACCAGGATAATGAAGCAGGTTGCCATTTCCTATTCCTGGAGAACTTCCTGACCCAAGGATCGAACATGAGTCTCTTGCATCTCCTGCATTGGCCATTACCACTGCACCACCTAGGAAGCCTCACCATGTACCTGGGGCTCTATTAATGTACTCTAGCAAAGATACCACACATGGCATTGGCAGGTATTATTTTCAATTACTACGTACTTGAGCTTGTCCCTACAGTCATGTATGACTCTTTGCTACCCTATGGACTGTAGCTTGTCAGGATCCTCTGTCCTTGGGATTCTATAGGCAAGAATACTTGAGTAGGTTGCCCTGCCCTCCATCAGGGGACCTTCCCAACCCAGGGACTGAATCTGCGTTTTTTATGTCTCCTGCATTGGCATGCAGGTTCTTTATCACTAGCATGAGAGATGGAGAATTATCATCCCCATGGATGTTAATGAAACCCGATCTGTGACTGCCTCTATTACCCAGAGCCCTGTCTTGCAGAGAAGAGCCATCACTGAAGTATGTAGTGAAGCTGGTAACCCTCTCAATAGCACATTCATGATAGTTTCAATGAGTGGTGTGTCCTCTGGTATATAATCTTCTGCAGGGTCATCTGACCTCACATTATATATATACACACACACACATTATATATATACACACACACATATCTGTGTATATATATGTATACATATATGTAATTATAATTATAAATGATATTATATATATATATATATTCCAACAGACTGACCTTCCTGAGCCTCCTTAATTCTTCCCTTATCACTAGCTAGAGCAATTCAGATACTCTCACTTCCCTGAGCATGAGTCATCATTTTCTCTAATTTAGAGACTATTTTAGCAGTGAGTTTGCCTTATCTGCTAGAGGCCTTATCAGGTATTAGATAGAGCCTTTATCTTGAAAGAGGCTCAAAGTCAAGCCATTCTCCTTTATGTAGTTTTGTCATTTGAGCCATTGATCAAGCACCCCAATAATCCAAACCTACAAATATTCCATGGCTACAATGGAGTTATGTTGAGTGTTATTCTTAGTTACTAGCATGTGATATGAGTGCAATTGTGCAGTAGTTTGAGCATTCTTTGGCATTGCCTTTCTTAGGGATTGGAATGAAAATTGACCTTTTCCAGTCCTGTGGCCACTGCTGAGTTTTCCAAATTTGCTTGCATATTGAGTGTAGCACTTTCAGAGCTTCATCTCTTAGGATTTGAATTAGCTCAACTGGAATTCCATCACCTCCATTAGCTTTGTTCATAGTCATACTTCCTAAGGCCCACTTGACTTCACATTGCAGGATGTCTGGCTCTAGATGAGTGATCACACCATCGTGATTATCTGTGTCGTGAAGATCTTTCTTGTACAGTCCTTCTGTGTATTCTTGCCACCTCTTCTTAATATCTTCTGCTTCTGTTAGGTCCATACCATTTCTGTCCTTTATTGTGCTCATCCTTGCATGAGATGGTCCCTTCATATCCCTAATTTTCTTGAAGAGATCGCTAGTCTTTCCCATTCTATTGTTTTCCTCTATTACTTTGCACTGATCCCCAAGGGAGGCTTTCTTATCTCTCCTTGCTATTCTCTGGAACTCCGCATTCAAATGGGTATATCATTCTTTTTCTCCTTTGCTTTTTGCTTCTCTTCTTTTTACAGCTTTGTAAGGCCTCCTCAGAGAGCCATTTTGCTTTTTTGCATTCGTTTTTCTTGGGGATGGTCTTGACCCCTGTCTCCTGTACAATGTCATGAACTTCCATCCATAGTTCATCAGCAACTCTATCAGATCTAGTCCCTTAAATCTATTTGTCACTTCCACTGTATAATCATAAGGGATTTGATTTAGGTCATACCTGAATGGTCTAGTGGTTTTCCACACTTTCTTCAATTTAAGTCTGAATTTGGCAATAAGGATTTCATGATTTGAACCACTGTCAGCTCCCAGTCCTGTTTTTGCTGACTGTATAGAGTTTCTCCATCTTTGGCAGCAAAGAATATAATCAATCTGATTTCAGTGTTGGTCATCTGGTGATATTCATGTGTAGAGTCTTATGTTGGTGGAAGAGGGTATTTGCTATGGCCAGTGTGACGTGAACCCTGAACTTCCAGATGTTCAAGCTGGTTTTAGAAAAGTCAGAGGAACCAGAGATCAAATTGCCAACATCCCCTGGATCATTGAAAAAGCAAGAGAGTTCCAGAAAAAACATCTATTTCTGCTTTATTGACTGTACCAAAGCCTTTGACTCTGTGGATCACAAACTGTGGAATATTCTGAAAGAGATGGGAATACCAGACCACCTGACCTGCCTCTTGAGAAACCTGTGTGAAGGTCAGGAAACAACAGTTAGAACTAGACACAGAACACAGTCTGGTTCCAAATAGGAAAAAGGATTACATCAAGGCTGTATATTGTCACCCTGCTTATTTAACTTATATGCAGACTACATCATGAGAAATGCTGGACTGGAAGAAGCAAAGCTGGAGTCAAGATTGCCTGGAGGAATATCAATAACCACAGATATACAGATGACACCACCTTTATGACAGAAAGTGAAGAACTAAAGAGCCTCTTGATGAAGAGTGAAAAAGTTGGCTTAAAAGCTCAACATTCAGAAAACGAAGATCATGGCTTCCAGTCCCATCACTTCATGATAAATAGGTGGGGAAACAGTGGAAACAATGGCTGACTTTTTTTTTTTTTGGGGGGGCTCCAAAATTACTGCAGATGGTGATTGCAGCCATGAAATTAAAACAAGTGTTTGGGGCTGGTGCACTGGGATGACCCAGAGGGAGGGGATGGGGAGGGAGGTGGGAGGGGATTCAGGATGGGGAACACATGTAAATCCATGGCTGATTCATGTCAATGTATGGCAAAAACCACTACAATATTGTAAAATAATTAGCCTCCAACTAATAAAAATAAATGAAAAAACAAACAAACAGAATAAGTAAAAATAAAAAAAAACAAACAAACAAAAAAACACTCTTTGGAAGGAAAGTTGTGACCAACCTAGATAGCATATTAAAAAATAGAGACATTACTTTGTCAACAAAGGTTCATCTAGTCAAGCCTTGGTTTTTCCAGTAGTCATGTACGAATGTGAGAGCTGGACTGTAAAAAAAGCTGAGTGCAGAAGAATTGATTCTTTTCAACTGTGGCTTTGGAGAAGACTCTTGAGAGTCCCTTGGACTGTAAGGAGATCCAACCAGGCCATCCTAAAGAACATCAGTCCTAGGTGTTCATTGGAAGGACTGATGTTGAAGTTGAAACTCCAGTACTTTGGCCACCTGATGCGAAGAGCTTACTCATTGGAAAAGACCCTGATGCTGGGAAAGATTGAGGGCAGGAGGAGAAGGGGACGACAGAGGATGAGATGGTTGAATGGCACCACCGACTCAATGGACATGAGTTTGGGTAAACTCTGGGAGTTGGTGATGAACAGGGAGGCCTGCCATGCTGCAGTTCATGGGATCTTAAAAATTTGGACATGACTGAGCGACTGAACTGAACTAAAATGGTTCATAGTTACTGGCCTGGCAGCCAAGAGAAAAGGCTGTCGCAACTCCTAAAGGAGACTCTGTTTCCCTGCAGTAAGAACACTTCTGCATTGTATGGCAGAAGTGCTAATTCTTAATAGGAAGGTGTGAGTCGTCTTTTTGAGTACCAAGGGATTAAAGGTATTTGAGGAATCAACCTCATGTGGGTTACCAACCCAGATTCCCCTGTACCATAAATCATAGTCCCAGGGTTTCCCAACAAGGATCCAAATCTCTTTATAGTGGTCTTGCTTTAATCATGCCTTCAAATCAGCATTTTATCTTCAGGGTTTAATTTTTCTGTCTACTCCCTAGGGAGATATTATTGCTACTTTGTGGACTGCCAAAAAGGCCTTTTGGTTTTTACACTTCATTTTTAATTGTTTATTAACTGCCCTTTGTAGAGCATTAGTGTAAGTTAGTAAAAAATCAACTGATTTTGGTGTATTTGTACACATTTATTTCTCCAAATCCTCTACTTTGCAGAAACCAAAATCATTACGTAGGTGATGACAATTTTATTCATAGGAACTTTCTCCTAATTTATCATCAGTGAATATTTTAGAAATTGTGTCACAATCTTCTGGCAGGGACTCTCTGTGTCCAACATACCTCCTAGAATAAGATACTGATTACCAAATAGGATTTTGCCATCTGAATTCTTATTCCACTTATGTTATCACATTGTCTATCAAGTACCATGGGGCGCAGATGCTGAGACAGACATAGAATTGCAAGAAGCTTATTGGGAAGGGTGGTGGTGATAATGCCTAGATGTGATAAAATGGAGAGAAAGCAAGATAAATAGGACAAATCTTAAGGTTACACACAGATACAATTTTCATTGAGGGAAAGGGAAAAGGAAAGAAATTGGATATTTCTCAATTCTGACTGATTCTGGTGCAAAATCTTGGCCAAACACACCAAAATAGTTGGAGCAATTATTTCTCCTTAGTGGAGATTTTGGGCTTCTATGTCTATGTGCACATATGGTCAAAAATCCTCCTGCAATGCAGAAAACCTGGGTTGGGTCACTGGTTTGGGAAGATCCCTTGGAGAAGAGAATGGCTACCCACTCCATTATTTTGGCCTGGAGAATTCCATGGACAGAGGAGCTGGGCAGGCTACCGTCCATGGGGTCGCAAAGAGTCAGACACGACTGAGCAACTTTCACTTCATGGTGTGCTGCAGTTCACTTCACAGTGGGGCCTTTCATTGGGCAATTACTGATTAAGGGCTGCCTGGGAAGAGTGGAGTCTTGGCTCATAAATCTGAGGCACATCCTAAAGGCATTAACAGCCAGAAGCATTTAGGAAATTGCATTCTTTGTAGCTGAACTGCAGCTTCTTTCTTCAAATATTTAAACAGTACACCTCTATGGCTATAACAACGGGCTTCTCAGGTGGCGCTAGTGGTAAAGAACCCATCTGCCAGTGCAGGAGACATATGAAAAGTGGGTTTAATCCCTGGGTTGGGAAAATCCCCTGGAGCAGGGCATGGCAACCCTACTCCAGTATTCTTGCCTGTAGAGTTCCATGGACAGAGAAGCCTCATGAGCTACAGTCCATAGGGTCACAAAAAGTTGGACACGATTGAAGTGACTTAGCATATACACACAGCTTAGCATGTAACAATAAAGGGTAGAAGAGAAAAGAGATTCATAGGGTAGTTGAGTGAGGAAAAAATATTAGAAGAAAAGTATCAAAGGGTAAGTGGAAGATGGATATCAAATGAAACATACAATATTTATAATAAATAGCCATGAAAATAATGATATTGAATCATATATCAGCTATTTCTTATTGAACAACACAAGTCTAAAATATGCAGATCCACATATATGTAAATGTTTTTCAATAAATTTGTACTAAAGTATATACTATCAGATCAGTGGTTGGTTCAATCTGAGGTTGCAGAATTATGGGTAAGAAGGGCTGACTGTAAAGTTATATGGATTTTTTGACTGGGGTGGTGTTTGTTGCCCTTAATCCCTGTGTTGTTCAAGGTCAACTGTAATTTGTATTTCCTCATTTAATACAGTATTCACATGAGTTAAGTATTATTACTTTACAAATGTTGAGATACAGAGATTAAGTAACCAAGGTTACAAAATTCAGAAGTGGTTGATCTGCAGTTCAAAATGAACAGTCTAACTCTGTATCTCATATCCTAATCATTATCCAGTACTGTCAAATTATATTTAATGTATGAAAATAAATTTTTGTCCACAATCATATATGAATGTATTTTACATATAATATATATCATATATATATATATATATGCATATTGATTTATCAAGCTATAGATGTCAATTGTGTGCTTAGTTGCTCAGTCATGTCTGACTCTTTGTGACCCCATGGACTGTAGCACACCAGGCTCCTCTGTCTGTGGGGATTCTCCAGGCAAGAACACTGGAGTGGCTTGCCATGCCCTCCTCCAGGGGATCTTCTCAACCGGGGATTGAACCAATATATATTAATGAAATTATCATTTAATTTTCAAATTTTAGAAAACGTGAATTTTTTCTATATAAAGAATAGTCATATTGGGTCATCTGTTTTTATACAAACTGTAATAAAGTTATTAAGAATAGTCATATTTATTTAGAGAATTAGTATGCATTTAACAGATTTTCCTTTGACTTTAGAAATAATTTTCTATCTTTTTCAACTTTACTGAAATTGTACAGGAATCCTCTAGACGTTCTCTGGGAAAAGTGGTTCTTTATATAGCTTTCTATTAAAATCCTTCACAAATCCACAGATAACTACCGAATACTTTCAATTTCCTTTTGGGGATCATTATGGAATATAAAAGCTATATTTCTGAATATTTTCACTTCCCCACAATGTTTCAATCCTAAAGATGTACTGCTATGCACAATTTTTAACATATTTTCAAAATATTTTGAAATGAACCAAAAACACAAACACAGCTGCTTACATGCCATTAAAATGTATATAAACCTGAGCTATATAAATACCATTATCTAATCCAAAATTGCCACCTCCTCTCACCATCTGTGAGTTCTTTTACAGTAAGGCACTATGTAAAGGGTGTTAAGTTGGAGTATTAATTCTTACTTTGTTTATATCTAGCAAGCTCTTTTAAAATAAAGCTTAAAGAAGCAACAAAGTAGCTATAAGCATTCAAAACAGGTTTTCATCAACTGCTCTTGGAGGTTATCCCATAGCATATCAGTAACACAGATTTACTTTTAAACAAGTAGCACATAAATGTGTAAAAATATGCCTTATTTTTTAATCAAGTTTATGTCTCTTTGATGGGAAGTACATTTGAAAGCCATTTTTAAAAGATAAAATATTAATTCTGTCTTTCAACTAGTTGTGGGACAGTTACTTTAGGCCACCTCCTCACAAATCAACTTACCCTATGGAAATTGAAACAAGAATATTACACTTGAGATTTTCCAATGAATGTTGCCTCTAAAGATACAGATAGCTTCTTGATAATTAAATCTAACTGCTTATTTAGTTAAGGGGCTTAAAAATGGCCATGAAATAAATTACATATAGACCAGGAGCTTTATACTGACCTCAGGAAAAGAGGCAAGGTAATTAAGCAGGTGTTATCCTTGATCACAGTATTAAGAATTTAACACCTATTATCTTAGATCCTGTTAAAATCAAGCAATTATGTTAACTATATTTGTCCTCAGCATTTGAGTTTTAAATTCCAGTTGTAATTTAACAAGGAAAATAGAACAGAATTGAGACAACAAGAATTTATACAGTAGACAAATTATTTTTCTAGTTGTTGATTCCTTGCTGAGTCATGTCCAACTCTATGTGACCCCATGGACTGTAGCCTGCCAGAGTCTTCTGTGCATGGGATTTTCCAAGCAAGAATACTGTAGTGGGTTGCCATTCTTTTCTCCAGGGCTTCATCTCAACTGTGGGATCAAACCCACATCTCCTGAATCAGCAGACAGATTCTTTACCACTGAGCCACTGGGGAAGCCTACTTGCATGAGATAACAATGTATATCAGAAAGGAATCATGGGGAAAATGGAGAAAATGATCACTAGAAACTCTAAATTATAATTTAGAGGGCGATAGGTCATTAAGGGCAATTTTTGTGTTAAATCCTTTTTTTTTTCATATTTTATAGTGAATACTTTCCTATATGTGCTGCATATATTGGTAACGTCACAACAGGAAGCATCAATTATTACTAGTCTTAAATTTAGAAAAAAAATGTGCAAATAAAGAGATGAAACAAAATTATATTATGTGGTAAATGTAGATGGTCATGTTTGATTCATATACATTACTTTCTATAACAAAGTCAGTAAATATAAAATATACATTACTTCTGTACCAATGACTGGTATTACCAATCAATCATTATCCTTTTGCTCAAGGAAATCAAATGTGCTTTTAAATTCTTTTTCAATAAAGAAGTCTAGGGAGCTATTACCAGTAATTTGGTGCTTGTATGTAGGTTGAAAACTATGTGTCATCCCTATACCTAGTGTTTTGTTTTATTTTTTTAGAATGAGTTCCTATTTAATGACCTGACCAAATTGGGTGTATACAGTTAGTAAATAATGGAACCACAGGTATATTTGCTGAATAAAATATGTGTCTCCTGGACCGTGTGCATTATTTCCACTTAGAGTATTGACATGTTTGTTTGAACATAGACAACAAGTTTCATTCCACTAAACTCCACTGGGTTTCTTTCATATAAATGTTGTTCAAGATTTGAAAGACAGGAGAAGGAAATGGCAATGCACTCCAGTATTCTTGCCTGGAAAATCTATGGACAGAGGAGCCTGAAAGGCTGCAGTCCAATGGGTTGTATCACTGAACATGACTGTGTGAGGGTGGAAGGAGATGGATTAGTAGCAATAAACTGGTAGAACTAAAAAATAATAATAATAATAAAAAGATTTGAAAGACAGTGTATTTCTGGAAACTGACTTTTAAATAGATTGTCATAAGGCAAAATATTGGCTCTCTATTATGTTCTTGTTCAGGCATGAAGAGAAATCTACCAAAATGTGAGTAAGCTGGGCAAGAAGTGTGAGTATAGAGCATAACAGGAAGCATTTAATGTCAGGCCTGCTAGGATTGATCATAGGAAGATTTGGGAATTTTGTCTTTTATTTCTTTCCATTTTCTTTTATTTCTGGTAAAGCATCATAAAGTGAAATATACAATCATCCAGTTGTGTCTGACTCCTTGCGACCCCATGGACTGTGGCCTGCCAGGCTTCCCCATCCATGGGATTTTCCAGAAAGGAATACTGGAGTGGGTTGCCATTTACTTCTCCAGGGGATCTTCCTGACCTGGGGATTAAACCTGGATCTCCAGAATGCAGGAAGACTCTTTACCATCTGAGCCACCAGGGAAGCATCATAGATCATAAAAAATGGTTCCTTTATCATTTTTTAAATGCTTCCTTTCTATTTCTCACCCCCTCTTTTCTCTATGCAAATCCACTGAAATTGGAGACACTCTTCGGTGAAAGGAAATATCTGAAACTTGGAAAAAATATTAAAATTGAGACAATATATATTTTTTCTAACATTGGGGATAAATTAGGAGATTGAGATTAACATATATACACTACTATATATAAAATAGATAACTAGCAAAGACTTACTGTATAGCACAGAGAATTCTACTCAATGTTCTATAATAATCTATAAAAAGAAAAGAATCTGAAAAAAATGAACATATATATGTACACACATATATATATATAATTCACTTTGTTGTATACCTTAAACCAGCACAATATTGTAAATCAACTATACTTTAATAAAAAAAAATAAAAGAGACAATATACATCAAATATTGTGCTACTGTATACAAATTCAATCTAACAAATTAGAATACTTCTTGATATCTAGGGACCATGATTCTATATTTTGAAAGATTCACCACTATGTATGATGATCTCTTGTTTTTGGCAACCTTAATTAATCAACTTCCTGCTTCTTTTCAGCAATAACCACAGCTAAGATAAGATCATGGCATCTGGTCCCATCACTATATGGCAAATAGATGGGGAAACAATGGAAAGAGTGACTGACTTTATTTTCTTGAGCTCCAAAAATCACTGCACACGGTGGCAATAGCCATGAAATTAAAAGACGTTTGCTTCTTAGAAAGAAAACTAACCAACCTAGACAGCATATTAAAAAGCAGAGACATTGGCCAGTAGTTTTCTTTTTTTGTGGCATCTTTGTCTGGTTTTGGAATTAGGGTGATGGTGGCCTCATAGAATGAGTTTGGAAGTTTACCTTCTTCTGCAATTTTCTGGAAGAGTTTGAGTAAGATAGGTGTTAGCTCTTCTCTAAATTTTTGGTAGAGTTCAGCTGTGAAGCCATCTGGTCCTGGGCTTTTGTTTGCTGGTAGATTTCTGATTACAGTTTTGATTTTTGGGGTTGCGATGTCTCTGTTAAGATTTTCTATTTCTTCCTGGTTCAGTTTTGGAGAGTTATACTTTTCTAAGAATTTGTCCATTTCTTCCAAGTTGTCCATTTTATTAGCATAGAGCTGCTGGTAGTAGTCTCTTATGATCCTTTGTATTTCAGTGTTGTCTGTTGTGATCTCTCCATTTTCATTTCTAATTTTGTTAATTTGGTTCTTCTTCCTTTGTTTCTTTTTTTTTTCTCCCTTTGTTTCTTAATGAGTCTTGCTAATTGTTTGTCAATTTTGTATATTTTTTCAAAAAACCAGCTTTTAGCTTTGTTGATTTTTGCTATGGTCTCTTTTGTTTCTTTTTCATTTATTTCTGTCCTAATTTTTAAGATTTCTTTCCTTCTACTAACCCTGGGGTTCTTCATTTCTTCCTTCTCTAGTTGCTTTAGGTGTAGAGTTAGGTTATTTATTTGGCTTTTTTCTTGTTTCTTGATGTAAGCCTGTAATGCTATGAACCTTCCCCTTAGCACTGCTTTTACAGTGTCCCATAGGTTTTGGGTTGTTTTGTTTTCATTTTCATTCGTTTCTATGCATATTTTGATTTCCTTTTTGATTTCTTCTATGATTTGTTGGTTATTCAGAAGCGTGTTATTTAGCCTCCATATGTTTGAATTTTCAACATTTTTTTTCCTGTAATTGAGATCTAATCTTCCTGCACTGTGGTCAGAAAAGATGACTGGAATGATTTCAATTTTTTTGAATTTACCAAGACCAGATTTATGGCCCAGGATGTGATCTATTCTGGAGAAGGTTCCGTGTGCACTTGAGAAAAAGGTGAAGTTGATTGTTTTGGGGTGAAATGTCCTATAGATATCAATTAGGTCTAGCTGGTCCATTGTGTCATTTAAATTTTGTGTTTCCTTGTTAATTTTCTGTTTAGTTGATCTATCCATAGTTGTGAGTGGGGTATTAAAGTTTCCCACTATTATTGTGTTATTATTAGTTTCCTCTTTCATACTCATTAGCGTTTGCCTTACATATTGCGGTGCTCCTATGTTGGGTGCATATATATTTAAAATTGTTATATCTTCTTCTTGGATTGATCCTTTGATCATTATGTAGTGTCCTTCTTTGTCTCTTTTCACATCCTTTAGTTGAAAGTCTATTTTATCTGATATGAGTATTGCGACTCCTGCTTTCTTCTGTTCTCCGTTTGCATGAAATATTTTTTTCCAGCCCTTGACTTTTAGTCTGTATGTGTCTCTTGTTTTGAGGTGGGTCTCTTGCAGACAGCATGTATAGGGGTCTTGTTTTTGTATCTATTCAGCCAATCTTTGTCTTTTGGTTGGGGCATTCAACCCATTTACATTTAAGGTAATTATTGATAGGTATGGTCCCGTTGCCATTTACTTTGTTGTTTTGGGTTCACGTTTATACAGCCTTTCTGTGTTTCCTGTCTAGAGAAGATCCTTTAGCATTTGTTGAAGAGCTGGTTTGGTGGTACTGAATTCTCTCAGCTTTTGCTTGTCTGTAAAGCTTTTGAATTCTCCTTCATATCTGAATGAGATTCTTGCTGGGCACAGTAATCTAGGTTGTAGGCTATTCTCTTTCATTACTTTCAGTATGTCCTGCCATTCCCTTCTGGCCTGAAGAGTTTCTATTTATAGATCAGCTGTTATCCTTATGGGAATCCCTTTGTGTGTTATTTGTTGTTCCTCCCTTGCTGCTTTTAATATTTGTTCTTTATGTTTGATCTTTGTTAATTTGATTAATATGTGTCTTGGGGTGTTTTGCCTTGGGTTTATCCTGTTTGGGACTCTCTGGGTTTCTTGGACTTGGGTGGCCATTTCCTTCCCCATTTTAGGGAAGTTTTCAGGTATTATCTCCTTGAGTATCTTCTCATGGCCTTTCTTTTTGTCTTCTTCTTCTGGGACTCCTATGATTCGAATGTTGGGGTGTTTCACATTGTCCCAGAGGTCCCTGAGGTTGTCCTCATTTCGTTTCATTCTTTTTTCTTTTTTCCTCTCTACTTCATTTATTTCCACCATTTTATCTTCTACCTAACTTAAAACTACAAGCCGATATCACTGATGAACATAGATGCAAAAATCCTTAACAAAATTCTAGCAAACATAATCCAACAAGAGAGAACAACATTGAAACATATATATTATCTAGGGTGAAACAGATCACCAGCCCAGGTTGGATGCATGAGACAAGTGCTCGGGCCTGGTGCACTGGGAAGACCCAAAGGGATCAGGTAGAGAGGGAGGTGGGAGGGGGGATCGGGATGGGGAATACATGTAAATCCATGGCTGATTCATGTCAGTGTATGACAAAACACACTACAATATTGTAAAGTAATTAACCTCCAACTAATAAAAATAAATGAAAAAAAAAAAAGCAGAGACATTACTTTACTGGCAAAGGTCCGTCTAGTTAAAGCTATGGTTTTTCCAGTAGTCACGTATGGATGTGAGATTTGGACCATAAAGAAAGCTGAGCACTGAAGAATTGATGCTTTTGAACTGTGATGTTGGAGAAGACTCTTGAGAGTCCCTTGGACTGCAAGGAGATCCAACTAGTCAATCCTAAAGATAATCAGTCCTGAATATTCATTAGAAGGACTGATACTGAATCTGAAGCTCCAAAGTTTTGGCCACCTGATGTGAAGAACTGACTCACTGGAAAAGACCCTGGTGCTGTGAAAGATTGAGGGCAGGAGGAGAAGGGGACGACAGAGGATGAGATGGTTGGATGACATCACCGACTCGATGGCCATGAGTTTGAGCAAGCTCTAGGAATTGGTGATGGGCAGGGAATCCTGGCATGCTGCAGTCCGCAGGGTCGCAAAGAGTCAGACACGACTGAGCAACTGAACTGAACTGAAGATAGAGGTATAAATTATCCTTTTAAAAATCATGTCGATGTATGGCAAAAACCACCACGATATTGTAAAGTAATTTGCCTCCAATAAAATAAATAAATTAATTAAAAAATGTCAAGCCTGTGGATATCCAAATAAAACCTACACAAAAGTTTCATAAAGGATACCAAAAATAATGCAAGGGAAGAAATAAAATTATGTTGTCTCATATGACAAGATTTTCTTCTTCTTTAAAGATAAATAATATTCCATAATGTGCATACATCACATTTCCTTATCCACTCATCCAATATTGAAAATTTATGTTGTTCCCTTATCTTGGTTATTGTGAATAATGCTTCAACTAATATGGGAGTGCAGATAACTATTTGCGATACTGTTTTCAACTTTTTGTGTATCAATAACACCTCAATACATTTGCTAGAAATGTAAACTACAAGCTCACATACACAATATAAAGGCACAACAAAAAATAAAATCAGTTTTAGGCTTCTAAGCTTGAATACCAATGGGATATCTATTTCCAAACATGGCTACTCTATTTTCTCAGATATGGGATAATAATCTACAGTAGGGTCTCTTCTTGTCATTTGCCTGCTTGGTGTCTATCATTTGTTGAGTTACAAAGCACAAATGCTTATACTAAGGCATCAATTTTTCTTTTGTCCTCTCAGTTTACTGTAATTCTTAACCAATTGCTTGCTGATCCAGTCATCCCTAAAACAGTTATTGACATATTTGAGGCATCAGTTCATCTTTTTCTACATCTGCACAGAAATTCCTCAGTCTGCAATTAATGACTGTTATAGGACACTACAGAGAAAGTAAACTATCCTATTTCCTAATCTCATTTTTATTTATTTTAAAGTTTAAAACAAGGCAACAGCATTATCTCCTGGTTGGCTAACTTTTCTAAGTTACCTATGGAGAACATTGTTTCAGTTCCCTTTTCTAGCATTAGGCTCAGTTATTTCTAAATGTTCTTTTCATTTCATATACGGCAACTATTTTCTCTCCAATCTCTCTGGTCCTAAAAGACTTTATAGGCTTAACTTAAGGAAATGGCAACCCACTCCAGTATCCTTGCCTGGAAAATCCCATGGACGAAGGAGCCTGGTAGGCTACAGTTCATGGGGTCGCAAAGAGTCGTACATGACTGAGTGACTTCACTCTATGGTAGCCAGCGTCTATTTGAAATCTCTTAAAGCATAGCAAATTGCAGAAATTTTATTTTAAAGTACATGAAACACAATGTTCTTTCTTACTACAACCTTATTAGATTAGCACTATTTTTCCAGATTTCTACTTCAAGTGTTTGCTTATTCTCATCCTTTCATTTAGGACACTAAAGTTCAGTTACCATTGAACTGTTTGTAATGTAGTTTACTATTTGCATATTTATTTAATTGAATCCTTCTGTCCTATACAATTTTATCCATGTCAAAATTTATTTTATCTTAGATTAATAAGCAATTGGGGATAGATTAAATTCTTTGTAGTTTTATTTATACAGCACCTAAAAGTACATAATAATTAAATATAGAAATGGCCTTCTTAATGATAATTATGGTGAGTTAGACACCAGATTAAATATGACAAATTTCATTACTGTTTATTTTAATGGATTTTAAGAGCATGTGTGTATATGTGGACATTATATAGGAATCTGTGAAATGTTATTGCTGTTTTGGTGTCATGGAAGAATGACACTCAGTACCCTCCAAAGTTATCTTCCTAAGAGTACCTTGGGCTTCCCTAGTGGCTCAGATGGTAAATAATCTGATTATAGTGTGGGAGGCCTGGGTTCAATCCCTGGGTTGGGAAGATCCTCTGGAGGAGGAAATGGTAACCCACTCCAGTATTCTTGCCCGGAGAATCCCCATGGACAGAGGAGCCTGGCAAATTACAGTCCATGGGGTTGCAAAGAGCTGGACATGACTGAGCAACTAAGCCCAGCACAGTAAGAGTACCTTGTGTACATTTTAAGTGATATTATTTGATGGTTAACTGATGGTTCAATTTAACTCTCTGGAGCTCTGAAACTTGGTAGGACTATTTCTCCACTCATTCACTGCATCTTATTTAACACATAGTAGAGCTCCAAAATTATTTGTAGAATCAATGAATTCACTATGAGATTTATTACATCTCTCTTAAGATGAAAGATGTAAAATTTCTTGAGAGAATCCTTCACACATCATTTCATACCACTACTTAATATAGTTGAATTAATAATAATTATTTTAATTAACATTTGTTAAATTCCTAGTTTTCTTAAAGCTATGTGCTGATCATAGGGAGACTTGGGGGTAAAATAGACAAATGCTAAATCAAGGCCCAGGGCCGAATGCACACATAGAAAAACAATTAATTATAGTTAAGAGTAATATTTTTATATATTAATTATTATATATAGTTATACTATTTCAGCCATTATATATTCAGAATTCTAGGTATCATTTGGAAATCATCAACACTCATTAAATCAAGGTTAAAACTTTTTCTTTGTTTTTCTTCTTAAGTTTTAGTAGATTTTATGCAAAAACTCTACCAATTTTCTCAGGTGAATGGCATACTATATAAATTTAGAAAATGTAAAAAGTACAAATTGTAAAAGGATAAAAAGATAGTGAAAGCTAAATTTCAGCTTCTCTTTCTAGCCAACAACTAGTTACAGTAGCAAATCAGTGGCTCTTGAAAAAGTACAACAAAAATACATTGATACAGCTTTTTTAAGGCTATAAGAACCATAAAACAAACACTACTAAATTAACTGAAATTCTCAAGGGGAAAAAACAAAAGATTTTTGAGGGTGAGCTCATCTTGCCAAATATTTTGTTCCTTGGAGGTAATTTTCAGTTCTAGTTTTGGGCTTGCCATATTTAAGGGACTAAATCATAAAAAGAAAAAAAAAAGTTTTTTTATGGCTACAGGAGCAGAATGATAGATTATAATCAAGAGCATACCTAAATAAAATTAACAGATGAACAATATTATATATATAATGTTTAAACAGTAAGGTCTTATTGTATATAGCACAGAGAACTATAGTAAATATTACGAGATAATCAATAAGGGAAAATAATATGACAAATAATTTTGTTGCTGTTCAGTTACTAAGCTGTATCCAACTCTTTGTTACTACATGGACTACAGCATGCCAGACATAACTGTCCTTCACAATCTCCCTCTCCCTGAATTTGTTAAAACTCATGTCTACCGTGTCGGTGATACCATCCAACCGTCTCAAACTCTGTCATCCCCGTCTCCTGCCCTCAATCTTTCCAAACATCAGGGTCTTTTCCAGTGAGTTGGCTCTTTGCATCAGGTGGCCAAAGTCTTAGAGCTTCAGCTTCAGCATCAGTCCTTCCAATAAATATTCAGTGTTGAATTCCTTTAGGATTGACTGGTTTGATCTCCTTGCTATTCGAAGGACTCTCAAGAGTATTCTCTAGCACTACAGTTAGAAAGCATCAATTCTTAAGTGCTCAGATTTCTTTATGATCCAATTCTCACATTTGTACATGACTACTGGGAAAGCCATAGCTTTGACTAGATGAACTGTTGTCAGCAAATTGGTGTCTCTGCTTTTTAATATCCTGTCTAGATTTGTCACAGATTTTCTTCAATGTCAAACATCTTTTAATTTTGTGACTGCAGCAACCATCTGCATGATTTTGGAGTCCATGAAAATAAAATTTGTCACTGCTGCATTTTTTCCCATCTATTTGCCATGATGTGAAGAACTAACTCATTGGAAAAGACCCTGATGCTGGGGAAGATTGAAGGCAGGAGGAGAAGGGGACGACAGAGGATGAGATGGTTGGATGTCATCACCAACTCAATGGACATGAGTATGAGTAAGCTCTGGGAGTTGGTGATGGACAGGGAAGCCTGGCGTACTGCAATCTGTGGGGTTGCAAATAGTCAGACACAACTTGGCGACTGAACTGAACTGATTTGCCATGAAGTGATGAGACTGGATTCCATGATCTTTGTTTTTTGAATGTTGAGTTTCAAGCCAGCTTTTTCACTCTCCTCTTTCACTTCCATCAAGAGGCTCTTTAGTTCCTCTTGGCTCTCTGCCATTAAGGTGGTATCATCTGCATATCTGAAGTTGTTGATATTTCTTCCAGCAATCTTGAATTAAGTTTGAGCTGCATCCAGCCTGGCATTTTGCACGATGTACTCTGCATATGAGTTAAATAAGCAGGGTGACAATATACAGCCTTTTAAGGCTGTCCTTCACCATCTCCCAGAACTTTCTCAAACTCATGCTCTTTGAATAGTAATGCCATCCAACCATCTCGTCATCTGTCACCCCCTTCTCCTCTTGCCTTCAGCCTCTACACAGCATCAGGGTCTTTTCTAATGAGTCAGTTCTTTGCATCAGTTGGCCAAAGTACTGGAGTTTCAGTTTCTGTACCAGTCCTTTCAATGAATATTCAGGACTGAGTTCTTTTAGGATTGACTGGTTTGATCTCTTTGCAGCCCAAGGGACTCTCAGGAGTCTTCTCCAGCACCACAGATCAGAAGCATCAATTCTTTGGCTCTCAGCCTTCTTTATGGTCCAATGCTTACATATATACATGACTACAGGGAAAATCATAGCTTTGACTATAAGGACCTTTGTTGACAAAGTAATGTCTCTGCTTTTTAGTATGTTGTCTAAGTCTGTCATAGCTTTTCTTTCAATGAGCAAGTGTCTTTTAACTTCATGGCTATAGCCAACATCTGCAGTGATTTTGGAGCACCCCCAAAAATATAAAATCTCTCACTGTTTCCACTGTTTCCATGTCTATTTGCCATGAAGCAATGGGACTAGATGCCATGACCTTCATTTATTGAATGTTGAGTTTTAAGCCAGCTTTTTTAATCTCCTCGTTCACCTTCTTCAAGAGGCTCTTTAGTTCCTCTTTTCTTTCTGTCATCTTCATATCTGAGGTTATTGATATATAAAACTGAGTCACTTTGCTGTACAACAGAAATCAATACAACAATGTAAATCAACTAGACTTTAATAAAATAAACTGAAAAAAAAAAAAAACTCCAAATAAAAAGTCAGGTAGGAAAAGATAATCAAAAACCAAGTAAGAAGACAAGCAACATAAATGAACTGATAAATGACCCAGGTGTTGAAGTTAGCCAAGGAAGCTTTAAACTTGTTGTTTTATATTTATATCTGTGTGTGTGTGTGTGCATGTGAGTGTCAAAGAAATTTAAAATAAGATAGGCAAAGTCAATTAAGGGACAGAAAGTATCAATAAAATATAATCCATGGAAAAGAAT
Source organism: Cervus elaphus (assembly GCF_910594005.1). Taxonomy (NCBI): domain Eukaryota; kingdom Metazoa; phylum Chordata; class Mammalia; order Artiodactyla; family Cervidae; genus Cervus; species Cervus elaphus. Next base: position 93,372,232 of record NC_057848.1, read on the forward strand.
AAAATATATGTTATAGACTTTTAAAATGCAGAGCCTGATATTAAAATCCTTAATATTGGACATAATATAAGTCAGAATCAGGGAACTTCATGGTTAATCAAGTGAAAATATTCCCATTATCTCAAAAGCTAAAAAAAAAAAAAAGAAAGAAGAAAAAAACAAGGCAAAGCATAAAAGACATGTGAGAAAGATTTGACTAGTAAGAACAATTAGATTTAGTAAGTGAACTTTAAACAATCATGCCTTGAGCATGTATAAAGAACTCCTTTAATCCAAAATAACAGTACACAATTATCCTTTTCTCCAATGCTATGTCCAATAGACAAGAGATCTAAAGAGCCACTTGGTTGAAAAAAAAAAAAAAAAAGATAAAAGAATGGCCAATAAGCATATATAAAGCTATTCAATACCAGTAGTTAACTATTCAAAACTATTCAATATCGTGAGTCCATTTTTCAAATAGGACATGAAACAATGGAATCATGCCAAATTGGGAAAACAGTAAGTCAAGGTTGTATATTGTCACCCTGCTTATTTAACTTATATGCAGAGCACATCATGTGAAATGCCAGGCTGGATGAAGCACAAGCTGGAATCAAGATTGCTGGAAGAAATACCAACAACCTCAGATATGCAGATGACACCACCCTTATGGCAGAAAGTTGAAGAGGAACTAAAGAACCTCTTGATGGAACTGAAAGAGGAGAGTGAAAAAAACTGGCTTGAAACTCAGCATTCAAAAAAGGAAGACCATGGCATCTATTCCCTTCACTTAATGTAATATATAGAGAAACAATGGAAACAGTGACAGACTTTATTTTGGGGGGACTCCAAAATCACTGCAGATGGTGGCTGCAGCCTTGAAATTAAATGACGCTTGCTCCTTGGAAGAAAATCTGACAAACCTAGACAGCATATTAAAAAGCAGAGACATTATTTGCCAGCAAAGGTCCTTATAATAAAAACTTGGATTTTCCAGTAGTCATGTATGGATGCAAGAGTTAGACCACAAAGAAAGCTGAGAGCTGAAGAATTGATGCTGTTGAACTGTAATGTTGGATAAGCCTCTTGAGAGTCCCTTGGACTGTCAGGAGACCAATCCAGTCAATCCTAAAGGAAATCAGTCGTGAATATTCATTGGAAGGCCTGATGATGAAGCTGAAGCTCCAATACTTTGGCTACCTGATATGAAGAACTGACTCATTGGAAAAGACCCTGGTGCTGGAAAAGGTTGAAGGCAGGAGTAGAAAGGGATGACAGAGAACGAGATGGTTAGATAGTATCACCGACTTGATGGACATGAGTTTGAGCAATCTCCACGAGTTCCTGATGGATGGGGAAGACTGGCATGTTGCAAATAATCCTTGGGGTTGCAAGTAATCGGAAACCACTGAACTGAACTGAATTGTGTTATCTAAAATGCATATTAAAACTAAAATACCTACTGTAGTGTCTTAAATGAAGAAAGAAAGAGAGAAAGAAATGGGAAGGAAGGAAAGAAGGAAGGACATGAAGAAGAAAGAAAGAAAGAAAAAAAAGACAGAAGAAAAGAAAGAAAAATATTTCTTATCCCAAGCTTAGGAGAGAATTTGGAGCAATTAAAACTCATGGAAAGTGGTGCAATTGGCTTGGAGATCTATTTGGCAATTTCTTTAAAAGTTATTACCAAGTTTTCCCACTTAGGATTTTATCTGAGGGAAATAAAGGTAAAGGGTCACAAAATACCTTGTATAATTTTTTTCAAAGCATGTTATTCAAAATAGATAAAAGGTAGCAATTTCTACTCCAGGTGCCCATGAAAAGAAGAATGAAAAGACAAAATGATACATCTGTATAGTAGAATGGTTCAGTTCAGTTCAGTTGCTCAGTCATGTCCGACTCTGTGACCGCATGAATTGTAGCATGCCAGGCCTCCCTGTCGATCACCGACTCCCGGAGTTTACTCAAACTCATGTCCATCGAGTCAGTGATGCCATCCAGCCATCTCATCCTCTGTCGTCCCCTTCTCCTGCTGCCACCAATCCCTCCCAACATCAGGGTCTTTTCCAATGAATCAACTCTTCACATGAGGTGGCCAAGGTACTGGAGTTTCAGCATCAGTCCTTCCAGTGGACACCCAGGACTGATCTCCTTTAGGATGGACTGGTTGGATCTCCTTGCAGTCCAAGGGACTCTCAAGAGTCTTCTCAAACACCACAGTTCAAAAGCATCAATTTTTCAGCCCTCAGCTTTCTTCACAGTCCAACTCTCACATCCATACATGACCACTGGAAAAACCATAGCCTTGACCAGACGGACCTTTGTTGGCAAAGTAATGTCTCTGCTTTTTAATATGCTACCCAGGTTGGTCATAACTTTTCTTTCAAGGAATAAGCGTCTTTTAATTTCATGACTGCAGTCACCATCTGCAGTGATTTTGGAGCCCCAAAATATAAAGTCTGATACTGTTTCTAATGTCTCCCCATCTATTTCCCATGAGGTGATGGGACCAGATGCCATGATCTTAGTTTTCTGAATGTTAAGCTTTAACCCAACTTTTTCAGTCTCCTCTTTCATTTTCAAGAGGCTTTTTAGTTCCTCTTCACTTTCTGCCATAAGGGTGCTGCCATCTGCATCTCTGAGGTTATTTTTATTTCTCCCAGCAATCTTGATTCCAGCTTGTTCTTCTTCCAGCCCAGCGTTCCTCATGATGTACTCTGCACATAAGTTAAATAAGCAGGGTGACAATATACAGCCTTGACGTACTCTTTTTCCTATTTGGAACCACTCTGTTGTTCCATGTTCAGTTCTAACTGTTGCTTCCTGACCTGCATACAGGTTTCTCAAGAGGCAGATCAGGTGGTCTGGTATTCCCATCTCTTTCAAGTAGAATGTTACTTAGCCACAAATGTAAATAAACTATATTGTGGCTTATATTTATGTAATATGTAATAAATGTAAATAAATGTAAAATGTAAATAAATGTAAAATGTAAATGTAAAAAAATGTAAATAAACTATATTGTGGCTTATATTTATAAAAGCCACAATATATATGATCCTCAGAAACTTTCTGTTGAGTAAAAGAAGCTTGACACAAAGCAAATATACTGTATGATTTCTTTTTTATGAAGTTCAACAGTAAACATAACTCTGTAGTGATAGAAATCACATATGTGGTAGCTTAGGTTGGGGGAGTTTCCTGGGAAGAAATTCAAAGGATTTTTCTTGGAGTATGTAAAGTTTCTATCTCTTGATAAGATTATGGGTTATACATACATATTCATTTATCAAAATTAAGTTAACTTTATATTGAATATATTTCAATATCTTTGAGTTATACCATGATGAACTTAAAAATATAGAAAGTTAAAAAATAAATTCCCAGACACATTTTTGAGGATTAAAAAAACTAAATCTAAAATTTAGGAAAATTTAGGAAAAAGTAGGATTAAAACTCAATATTCAGAAAACTAAGATCATGGCATCTGGTCCCATCACTTCATGGCAAATAGATGGGGAAACAATGGAAACAGTGGCAGACTTTATTTGTTGCGGGGGGGGGGGGGGGGGCTCCAAAATCACTGCAGATGGTGATTGCAGCCATGAAATTAAAAGACACTTGCTTCCTGGAAGAAAAGTTATGACCAACCTAGACAGTATAATAAAAAGCAGAGACATTACTTTGTCAACAAAGGTCCATCTAGTCAAGGCTATGGCTTTTCCAATAGTCATGTATGGATGTGAGATTTGGACTATAAAAAAAGCTGAGTGCTGAAGAATTGATGCTTTTGAACTGTGGTGTTGAAGAAGACTCTTGGGAGTCCTTTGGACAACCAGGAGATCCAATCAGTCCATCCTAAAGGAAATCAGTCCTGAATATTGATTGCAAAGACTGATGCTTAAACTCCAAAACTTTGGCCACTTGATGCGAAGAACTGACTCATTGGAAAAGACCTTAATGCTGTGAAAAATTGAAGGTGGGAAGAGAAGGGTTCGATAGAGGATGAGGTGGTTGGATGGCATCACCAATTCAATGGACATTAATTTGAGTAAGCTCCGGGTGTTGGTGGACAGGGAGGCCTGGCGTGCTGCAGTCCATGGGGTTCCAAAGAGTTGGACATGACTGAGCATCTGAACTGTACTTAAGTGACTTCCCAAATTCACGGACTGAAAACAACTTAAATTCTCATATCCATCTCAGAGAAACCTTTCCAAATACACAACATCTCTCAATAGAGATCCCACAAGTGCTATACCTTAGGAGTAAAGCCAAACTGAGGCTCGGTTAAATCCAGCAGGAGCAAATGTGTGCTAAAAAAAGAAAAAATAAATAAATAAAACTGTTAAAGTAAGTTCTTCTGGAAGAAGAAAACTGACACCAGATGCAATGTGTATCTATGCTAAAGAATGAAGAGCACTTAACAGCATAAATATGTAGGTAAATATAAAAGATAGTGCTTATTTATTAGCAAATATTTTAAAGTAACTTTTTAAAGCAAAAATAATAATAATGCATTGTGGAGTTTATAACATATATAGAAGAAAATTGTATGACAATAATAGCACAGTGTTCAGAAGAAAACAAATGGAAATAAACTTAAAAAATCAGACATTATACATAAAATGTAAAATATATTATTAATTGAAGATTGACTGTGACTAGTTAAAGAGGCATGTTATAAATGTGTGAATGGCCACTAAAATAAAACAAATAGCAGGTAAATAATGGAGATAAAATGAAACAGAAAGAAATAATTAATGCAAAAGAAAGCAGTATAAAAAAAAGAAAAATAATAACAAAGGACTGAATGAATACAAAACAAACTTAAAACTGGAAAACTGAAACCTGATCATATTAAATGTACATGGTATTAATACACCAATAAAAAGCCAGGAATGACACATTGTTCTAAAAAGTAAGATGACTATAATTCGTTTGTCTATATCTGGAGGAGATTGGACCTAGGACCCACCCCCCCTAATTGATAGCAAAATCCATGATTGCTCAAGTCCCATATATAAAATGGCATAGACTTTGTATGTAACCTACACACTTTCTCCTGCATACTTTAAATGATCTCTAAATTACTTATGATACCCAGTAAAATGTAAATGCTATGTAAATACTTGTAAATACAATGTAAATGCTATGCAGATGGTTGCCAGGTAAATTCAAGATTTGCTTTTTGGAAACTTCTGGAATTTTTATAAATATTTTAAATCTTCAGTTAGTTCAATTCATGGATGCAGAATGGACTCTGTTGCTTACAAGAAAATCACTTTAAATACAAAGGTATAGATAGTTAAAATTTTTTAAAAAAGAAAGATGAAAAAGACACACAAGGCAAATACTAAGGATAATAAAGCTCTAGTGATGATACAAACATCAGAAAAAGTAAACTTCAGAATAAGGAATAGAATAACAGCAATAAACAGGAACATTTCATAATAACAAATGGGTCAATTTACCAAGAATTCATTACAATCTCAATTTATCTGCACAATACACAGCTTTAAAATACCTGATTAAAGCCTGATTTAACTGAAGGATAAAAAGACAAATCCACTACTATAGTTGGAAATTGTAACTGTAGTTTCTCGACAAGGCATAGGAACAATTATATAGAAAAATCAGTATGAACATATACCTGAGTAACATTAATAACCAAGACAAACTGACATTTATAGGCCACACCATCCAAAAACAAACACTATATATTCCTTTAAAGCATATGTGGAGTATTCACTAAGTCAGACCATAAGCTGAACCATAAAATCTAGTCAGATATATGTGAAAAAATGAAAATCAGAGTATGGTCTCTTACCTCAAGAGTCAAATTAGACACACAAAAAAGCAAAGGAATGGAGGAGGAGCCAAGATGGCGGAGGAGTAGGAAGGGGAGACCTCTTTCTCTCCTACAAATTCATCAAAAGAATATCTGAACGCAGAGCAAACTTCACAAAACAACTTCTGGTCGCTAGCTGAGGTCATCAGGCGCCCAGGAAAGCAGCCCATTGTCTTCAAAAGGAGGTAGGAAAAAATATAAAAGATAAAAAGTGAGACAAAAGAGCTAAGGACGGAGATCCGTCCCGGGAAGAAAGTCTTTAGAGGACGTTTCCAGACACCGGGAAACCCTCGCACTGGCGGGCCTGGGGGAAGCGTTTGAATCTAGGAGGGCAACCTGACTGGGAGGGAAACAATAAATAAAACCCACAGATTACGTGCCTAAAAGCAACTCTCAGCAGAAAAGTGCCCCAGACACCCGCATCCGCCACCAGCAAGTGGGGGCGGCACAGAGAGGAGCCGGCGGCATTGTTTGGGGGAGGGTCCGGGCCTGAGTGCCCTGAGGACAATCGGAGGGAGCTTTTGTGAGTTGCCGGCTTGAACTGTGGGAGAGCAGGGAAGAGAGAGAAAATTGACCGGCCCGAACTCGCTGCCGGCCGTTCGCGGAACGGGGGGACCGAGAGAGTCCGGAGAGGGGCTCGCAGACTGTGGGCTGGCCCGGACCCGCCAGAGCCGGGAGCAGGTCGCGGCAAGACACAGCGCGCAGGCACCCGACCGACGCGGGCGGGGACGGGCTGGGGGCAGAGGGCAGAAGGCGCACACACCCGGCGCCGGCAGAAACCGAGATTGGGACCGTGGGAGAGGGTGTGCCGCACCCGGAGAGAGTGCGCCGGTCAAGCTTCTGGCTGCCTGGAACGCTCTGACGGGGGAAGGCACAAGAGCGGACTCAGCCTTTTGTTCCGCGCGTTTGTGGATCACCCGAGGGCTGAAGCTGCGCGCGGCGCCCTCCATGAGGAGCGGCCGGGACTCTGAGCAGCGCAGACCGAGAAACCAGCGCCAGCCTCTCCCGGCAGCGCCAGCCTCTCCCGGCAGCGCCAGCCCATCCCCGCAGCGTCAGCCCATCCCGGCAGCGTCAGCACCCCCATAACAGCGCGACAGAACTAGCTACTTGAATAAGAGTCCACCCCCGCCCGCCTGTGTCAGGGCGGAAATGAGGCTCTGAAGAAACCGGCAAACAGAAGCCAAATAAACAAAGGGAACCGCTTCAGGAGAGAGCGGTGCAACAGATTAAAATTCCTGTAGAAAACAGCGATTATACCTGAAGAGGCCTGTAGATATCGAGATCTGTAAGCTGGAACGAGGAGATATCTGAAACTGAGCCGAACCGACACTGACCGCAACAGCTCCAGAGAAATTCCTAGATATATTTTTACTTTTTTTTTTTTTAATAAGAAAAAAAAAAATTTTTTTTTAAATTTTTTTTTTAATTTTTTTTTAAATTTTTTCTCTTTTATTTTCCTTTAAAATTCCCTATTACTCCCCCATCATTCCTTAACTTTCATTTTCATAGATTTTTACGATTTTTTTAATTAGGGAAAATTCTTTTTTTTTCTCTTTTTTTTTTCTCCTTTTTCTCTTCTATTTTCTATTTTTCTTTTTCTCTTATTTCTTTTAAAGTCCTCTAGTACTCCTCTACTACTCCTTAATTTTCATTTTCAATACACTATAACCTTACCAAAAAAAAAAAAAAAAAAAGAGAAGCCCTACTTTTTAAACTGAACTTCATATATATTTAAAAAAATTTTTTTGTGTGTGTTTTGGTTTTTGTTTTTAATATAGTATTTTTAAGAGTCTAATCTCTACTCTAGATTTTTAATTTTTGTTTTTCAATATATGATATAAATTGTGAACATTTAAGAATCTAATATTCAGTTCCCATTTTTAGTCAGGAGTGTGTTGATTTTTCTCTCCCAATCTTGACTCTCTGTTTTCTACCTCAGAACACCTCTATTTCCTCCTTTCTCCTTTTCTTCCCAGTCCAATTCTGTGAATCCTGGTGGGTGTCTGGGCTACAGAGAACATTCTGGGAACAGATAACTGCGTAGATCTGTCTCTCTCCTCTTGAGTCCCCCTTTTTCTCCTCCTGCTCAACACTATCTCCCCCCTCCCTCTCCTCTTCTTCATGTAACTCTGTGAACCTCTCTGGGTGTCCCTAACGGGGGAGAATCTTTTCGCCATTAACCTAGAAGTTTTATTATCAGTGCTGTGTAGTTGGAGAAGTCCTGAGACTACAGGAAGAATAAAACTGAAATCCAGAGGCAGGAGACTTAAGCCCAAAACCTAAGAACACCAGAAAACTCCTGACTACATGGAACTTTAAGTAATAAGTGACCGTCCAAAAGCCTCCATACCTACACTGAAACCAACCACCACCCAAGAGCCAATAAGTTTTAGAGCAAGACATACCAAGCAAATTCTCCAGCAACGCAGGAACACAGCCCTAAACGTCAACATACAGGCTGCCCAAGGTGACACCTAATACATAGACCCATCTCAAAACTCATTACTGAGCACTCCATTGCTCCCCAGGGAGAAGAAATCAAGTTCCACGCACCAGAACACCGACACAAACTTTCCTAACCAGGAAACCTTGACAAGCCAATCGTCTAACCCCACCCACTGGGTAAATCCTCCACAATAAAAAGGAACCACAGACCTCCAGAATACAGAAAGCCCACTCCAGACACAGCAATCTAAACAAGATGAAAAGGCAAAGAAATACCCAACAGGTAAAGGAACATGAAAAATGCCCACCAAGTCAAACAAAAGAGGAGGAGATAGGGAATCTACCTGGAAAAGAATTTAGAATAATGATAATAAAAATGATCCAAAATCTTGAAAAGAAAATGGAGTTATAGATAAATAGCCTGGAGACAAAGATTGAAAAGATGCAAGAAATGTTTAATAAAGACCTAGAAGAAATAAAAAAGAGTCAATTAAAAATGAATAATGCAATGAATGAGATCAAAAACACTCTGGAGGGAACCAAGAGTAGAATAACGGAGACAGAAGATAGGATAAGTGAGGTAGAAGATAAAATGGTGGAAATAAATGAAGCAGAGAGGAAAAAAGAAAAAAGGATCAAAAGAAATGAGGACAACCTCAGGAACCTCTGGGACAATGTGAAACGCCCAAACATTCGAATCATAGGAATCCCAGAAGAAGAAGACAAAAAGAAAGGCCATGAGAAAATACTTGAGGAGATAATAGCTGAAAACTTCCCTAAAATGGGGAAGGAAATAGCCACCCAAGTCCAAGAAGCCCAGAGAGTCCCAAACAGGATAAACCCAAGGCGAAACACTCCAAGACACATATTAATCAAATTAACAAAGATCAAACACAAAGAACAAATATTAAAAGCAGCAAGGGAGAAACAACAAATAACACACAAAGGGATTCCCATAAGGATAACAGCTGATCTATCAATAGAAACCCTCCAGGCCAGAAGGGAATGGCAAGACATACTGAAAGTAATGAAAGAGAATAACCTACAACCTAGATTACTGTACCCAGCAAGGATCTCATTCAGATATGAAGGAGAATTCAAAAGCTTTACAGACAAGCAAAGGCTGAGAGAATTCAGCACCACCAAACCAGCTCTTCAACAAATGCTAAAGGATTTTCTCTAGATAGGAAATGCAGGAAGGTTGTATAAATGTGAACACAAAACAACAAAGTAAATGGCAACGGGACCACACCTATCAATAATTACCTTAAATGTAAATGGGTTGAATGCCCCAACCAAAAGACAAAGATTGGCTGAATGGATACAAAAACAAGACCCCTATATATGCTGTCTACAAGAGACCCACCTCAAAGCAAGAGACACATACAGACTAAAAGTGAAGGACTGGAAAAAAGTATTTCATGCAAACAGAGACCAAAAGAAAGCAGGAGTCGCAATACTCATATCAGATAAAATAGACTTTAAAATAAAGGCTGTGAAAAGAGACAAAGAAGGACACTACATAATGATCAAAGGATCAATCAAAGAAGAAGATATAACAATTATAAATATATATGCACCCAACATAGGAGCACCACAATATGTGCAGCAAACGCTAAGAAGTATGAAAGAGGAAATTAATACTAACACAATAATAGTGGGAGACTTTAATACCCCACTCACAACTATGGATAGATCAACTAAACAGAAAATTAACAAGGAAACACAAACCTTGAATGACACAATGGACCAGCTAGACCTGATTGATATCTATAGGACATTTCACCCCAAAACAATCAACTTCACCTTTTTCTCAAGTGCACACGGAACCTTCTCCAGAATAGACCACATCCTGGGCCATAAATCTGGTCTTGGAAAATTCAAAAAAATTGAAATCATTCCAGTCATCTTTTCTGACCACAGTGCAGTAAGATTACATCTCAATTACAGGAAAAAAATTGTTAAAAATGCAAACATATGGAGGCTAAATAACACGCTTCTGAATAACCAACAAATCATAGAAGAAATCAAAAAAGAAATCAAAATATGCATAGAAATGAATGAAAATGAAAACACAACAACCCAAAACCTATGGGATACTGTAAAAGCAGTGCTAAGGGGAAGGTTCATAGCATTACAGGCTCACATCAAGAAACAAGAAAAAAGCCAAATAAATAACCTAACTCTACACCTAAAGCAACTAGAGAAGGAAGAAATGAAGAACCCCAGGGTTAGCAGAAGGAAAGAAATCCTAAAAATTAGGGCAGAAATAAATGCAAAAGAAACTAAAGAGACCATAGCAAAAATCAACAAAGCTAAAAGATGTTTTTTTGAAAAAAATAAACAAAATTGACAAACCATTAGCAAGACTCATTAAGAAGCAAAGAGAGAAGAACCAAATTAACAAAATTAGAAATGAAAATGGAGAGATCACAACAGACAACACTGAAATACAAAGGATCATAAGAGACTACTACCAGCAGCTCTATGCCAATAAAATGGACAACTTGGATGAAATGGACAAATTCTTAGAAAAGTATAACCTTCCAAAACTGAACCAGGAAGAAATAGAAGATCTTAACAGACCCATCACAAGCAAGGAAATCGAAACTGTAATAAAAAATCTACCAGCAAACAAAAGCCCAGGACCAGATGGCTTCACAGCTGAATTCTACCAAAAATTTAGAGAAGAGATAATACCTATCTTACTCAAACTCTTCCAAAAAATTGCAGAGGAAGGTAAACTTCCAAACTCATTCTATGAGGCCACCATCACCCTAATTCCAAAGCCAGACAAAGATGCCACAAAAAAAGAAAACTACAGGCCAATATCACTGATGAACATAGATGCAAAAATCCTTAACAAAATTCTAGCAAACAGAATCCAACAACATATTAAAAAAATCATACACCACGACCAAGTGGGCTTTATCCCAGGAATGCAAGGATTCTTTAATATCCACAAATCAATCAATGTAATACACCACATTAACAAATTGAAAGATAAAAACCATATGATTATCTATATAGATGCAGAGAAAGCAGTTGACAAAATTAAACACCCATTCATGATTAAAACTCTCCAGAAAGCAGGAATAGAAGGAACATACCTCAACATAATAAAAGCTATATATGACAAACCCACAGCAAGTATCACCCTCAATGGTGAAAAATTGAAAGCATTTCCCCTGAAATCAGGAATAAGACAAGGGTGCCCACTCTCACCACTACTATTCAACATAGTGTTGGAAGTTTTGGCCACAGCAATCAGAGCAGAAAAAGAAGTAAAAGGAATCCACATAGGAAAAGAAGAAGTGAAACTCTCACTGTTTGCAGACGACATGATCCTCTACATGGAAAACCCTAAAGACTCTTCCAGAAAATTACTAGAGCTAATCAATGAATATAGTAAAGTTGCAGGATATAAAATTAACACACAGAAATCCCTTGCATTCCTATACACTAACAATGAAAAAACAGAAAGAGAAATTAAGGAAACAATACCATTCACCATTGCAACAAAAAGAATAAAATACTTAGGAATATATCTACCTAAAGAAACAAAAGACCTATACATAGAAAACTATAAAACACTGATGAAAGAAATCAAAGAGGACACAAACAGATGGAGAAACATACCATGCTCATGGATTGGAAGAATCAATATCGTCAAAATGGCTATTCTACCCAAAGCAATCTATAGATTCAATGCAATCCCTATCAAGCTACCAACGGTATTTTTCACAGAACTAGAACAAATAATTTCACAATTTATATGGAAATACAAAAAACCTCGAATAGCCAAAGTAATCTTGAGAAAGAAGAATGGAACTGGAGGCATCAACCTGCCTGACTTCAGACTCTACTACAAAGCCACAGTCATCAAGACAGTATGGTACTGGCACAAAGACAAAAATATAGATCAATGGAACAGAATAGAAAGCCCAGAGATAAATCCACGAACCTATGGACACCTTATCTTTGACAAAGGAGGCAAGGATATGCAATGGAAAAAAGACAACCTCTTTAACAAGTGGTGCTGGGAAAACTGGTCAACCACTTGTAAAAGAATGAAACTAGAACACTTTCTAACACCATACACAAAAATAAACTCAAAATGGATTAAAGATCCAAATGTAAGACCAGAAACTATAAAACTCCTAGAGGAGAACATAGGCAAAACACTCTCCGACATAAATCACAGCAAGATCCTCTATGACCCACCTCCTAGAATATTGGAAATAAAAGCAAAACTAAACAAATGGGACCTAATGAAACTTAAAAGCTTTTGCACTACAAACGAAACTATAAGTAAGGTGAAAAGACAGCCCTCAGATTGGGAGAAAATAATAGCAAATGAAGAAACATACAAAGGATTAATCTCAAAAATATACAAGCAACTCTTGAAGCTCAATTCCAGAAAAATAAATGACCCAATCAAAAAATGGGCCAAAGAACTAAACAGACATTTCTCCAAAGAAGACATACAGATGGCTAACAAACACATGAAAAGATGCTCAACATCACTCATTATCAGAGAAATGCAAGTCAAAACCACAATGAGGTACCATTACACGCCAGTCAGGATGGCTGCTATCCAAAAGTCTACAAGCAATAAATGCTGGAGAGGGTGTGGAGAAAAGGGAACCCTCTTACACTGTTGGTGGGAATGCAAACTAGTACAGCCACTATGGAAAACAGTGTGGAGATTTCTTAAAAAACTGGAAATAGAACTGCCATATGACCCAGCAATCCCACTCCTGGGCATACACACCGAGGAAACCAGATCTGAAAGAGACACGTGTACCCCAATGTTCATCGCAGCACTGTTTATAATAGCCAGGACATGGTAGCAACCTAGATGCCCAACAGCAAATGAATGGATAAAGAAGCTGTGGTACATATACACCATGGAATATTAGTCAGCCATTAAAAAGAATTCATTTGAACCAGTTCTAATGAGATGGATGAAACTGGAGCCCATTATACAGAGTGAAGTAAGCCAGAAAGATAAAGAACATTACAGCATACTAACACATATATATGGAATTTAGAAAGATGGTAACAACAACCCTATATGCAAAACAGAAAAAGAGACACAGAAGTACAGAATAGACTTTTGAACTCTGTGGGAGAAGGTGAGGGTGGGATGTTGCGAAAGAATAGCATGTATATTATCTATGGTGAAACAGGTCACCAGCCCAGGTGGGATGCATGAGACAAGTGCTCGGGCCTGGTGCACTGGGAAGACCCAGAGGAATCGGGTGGAGAGGGAGGTGGGAGGGGGGATCGGGATGGGGAATACGTGTAAATCTATTGCTGATTCATGTCAATGTATGACAAAACCCACTGAAAAAAATAAAAAAAAAAAAGCAAAGGAATATGTCAAAGATCATCAATTATTTGGAGATTAAACAACGCACTTCTAAAATCCTATAAATCAGGGAGAAAATGGCAAGGGGAATTATTTAAAAACTAGACTAAATGAAAATTGTTTCACATATTACTTTATGTAAAATCACATATTTCATTTTATGTATCCCTATAGCAACTCTTCTTATTTAGCTTTTAGTTTAAAAAAATTGTTGTTACTCTTCTCACATACTATTCAATTAGTCCAATGGTTCTCAATCTTTTGTATACATCTAAATCACCTGAAGGTCTTGTTAAAACACAGATTGACATGCCTGCTATAGAGGTTCTGATATTAGCTCTAGTGCAAGGGCCCCAAAATTTGTATTTCTGACAAATTTTCATATTATATTGATGTTGCCAACTAGGAAACATACTTTGAGAAACCTTGATTTAGAAATGCTGTTCTTTATACTTTCCAGTCAATAGCCTTCTCTAAAATCGGTATCCATTCTTCTACGCTCTATCATTGAAACAGAGCAGGACCCTATGTTCCTTGTCCCTCATACCCTCTGCCTACCTTTTGTCTGTTCGGGGGGGGGGGGGGCACCTCAGCCAAAGAATAAGTTTAATTGGAGAAGTGAGAACATGCAGAAACAAAGGCAAACAGTCAAAGGAGACCGAATAATAATAATGTAGTCATTAAGCATAGTCAAGGACCTTTAGTTCTGTCTCAAAGTCTATACACTGAGCCATATCCTGTGAACTCTCTTATAGATACTGAAAGCCCCAACACACAGAGAAGTTAACTGCATGACGGCCAGACTGTAGCCATGGCATAAGCTGCCACAATACCAAGAATAGGCCTCAAGAAATGGAAACAATCTGGCACTGGAACAGAAGAGTGCGTGCGTGCTTAGTTGCTTGGTCATGTCTGACTGCGACCCCATGGACTGCAGTCCACCAAGCTCCTCTGCCCATGGGTATTCTTCAGGCAAGAATACTGGAGTGGGTTGCCATGCCCTCCTCCAGGGGATCTTCTCAACCCAGGGATCAAACGCAGGTCTCCCTCATTGCAGACAGATTCTTTACTGTCTGAACCACCAGGGAAGCCCAAGAATATTAGAGTGGGTAGCTTATCCCTTCTCCCAGGAATTGAACTGGGATCTCCTGCATTGCAGGCAGATTCTTTACCAGCTGAGCTACCAGGGAAACCCAGAACAGAAGAGTAATTGTACTAAAAACAATCAAGATGATGCTGATCAGACCACAGATGACAAATTTCAAGATGACTATAAGAACTGACTGTACTGTTTCTACATGTAGCCCCTCCCTCAGCCTATAAAAGCTCTTGGGCACTGATTGTCAGAGGCAGCAGTTGTCCTTTGGACAGACATCTGCCCTCCCCCTCCTCAGTTGCCAGCATCCAAAATAAAGCAAGCATTGCTTTCCACAAACCTGGCCTTTTTATTTGTTTTTGAGTAGCAAGCAGCTGGACCTCACTTTTGGTTACATCATGATAAATTAGCTATACTTGATCTTGAATTTAAAATAAATGGAATCATTCAGTAGTCTTTTGTGCCTGAATTTTTTCACACAACATACTGTCTTTGAAAGTAAATCAAGCTGTATGTATGTATCCATAGTTCATTTTTTTGCTGAATAGTATTCAATTATAAGAATATGCTATAAAATATTAGGTTTCTCTGGTGGCTCAGATGGTAAAGAATCTACCTGCAATACAGGAGATTTATATCTATACTTCATATATATATATACTTCATATATACATATATATATATATATATATATATGTAAATTATAGAAATATTTATATTTTATCCTGGGGGTGATGCTTTTGTATATTAGAACATTCCTTTACATAGCCTGGTAGATATACTTACTCATTTTTCTTGAGCATATACCTATTATATTTCAATATCTAACTTTCATTTTCATTACAAGGAAAGTTATTTAAGGCATTTATCTGCATATTGGCCTTGTATTCTGTGACTTTGTTAAATCCATTTATTATTTCAATACCTGTTTTGTAGATATCCTAGGATTTTTCCATGTACACTATCATGCACGGGCTACCCTGATAGCTCAATTGGTAAAGAATCTGCCTGCAATGGGGAGACCTGGGTTTGATCCCTGGGTTGGGAAGATCCCCTGGAGAAGGGCAAGTCTACCCACTCCAGTATCATTGCCTGGAAAATTCCAGAGACTCTATAGTCCATGGGGTCACAAAGAGTCGGACACGACTGAGCAACTTTCACTTTCACCATGTACACATAAAGACAGTTTTATTTCTTTTTTTTTCCCCAATCTGTATGGATTTATATCTTTTTATCACCTTATTGCATTAGCTAGGATTTCCAGCACAATGTCAAATAGAAATTATAAAAATGGCTACCCTTTTTGTTGTTTCTGTTTGTAAGGGAA
Source organism: Cervus elaphus (assembly GCF_910594005.1). Taxonomy (NCBI): domain Eukaryota; kingdom Metazoa; phylum Chordata; class Mammalia; order Artiodactyla; family Cervidae; genus Cervus; species Cervus elaphus. The sequence continues at coordinate 93,388,301 of NC_057848.1, forward strand.
AATTATTTAGTCTTTCATGAATTAGTATAATATTATACCTAAATTTTAGGGTTTTTTTTATATATGACCTTTACCAGGTTGATGTTATTATCATATATTCATAGTTTTCTAATGTATATTTGATTTTGTATTAACAGATAATGGATGTTTTAAATGGTTTTTCTGAATGTTTGGAGAATAATATATGATATTTCTCTTTTATTCTTTTAACAAGGTGAACTAAATTGATTGACATTCAAATGTTAACCTTGAATTCCTGATGAAAACCCCGCTTTGTTATGCTGTATTTAATTACTTATTCAGCTAGACAGGCATGGAATGGCTATGAGGAGTTATTTTGTTTGTAGATACTATTGCTTTTTCTAAAATATGAAGAAAACAAATTGCTGAAATTGTATTTCCAGTAAATTAGATGTGGATATATATCTGTCTAATAAGATTTTGAAGAAAAAAATATGGAAAGAATTATATAGGCCTAAGAAGGGAGAAGCGTTGGTGGGTTAAAAAAAAAAAAGAAAAAAAGAGAAAAACAGTCCTTGAGATGTACCATGGTATTTCTGATTTGGATGTAATTACTCTTTTATCCTAAACTTCTTGAAATTATAATAGCAAATTGTTACAATTGTCTCTAACATTGCCTCATAGGTAGTGCTGGAACAATTTTTTTCCAAGGGAGATGTGATGAACATCTTATTGTTTCACTGTTTCTTCTAATCCCACTTTGCACATATAGCCTTTGGTAAGACAGAATGTGCCTCAGATTCTAATTGCTCTGAAGGAAATTAAATAGAAAGATGAGTAGCTTTCTTCAGAGATATGTTACAAATTAAACATTTATGTAAAAAGAAAATACTCTCTGTAGAGAGTATTATTCACATTACATAAAGAAGAAACACTAAAGCCAAATATATTTTGAGGAAACTACAACAGGAAAGAAAGGTAATTTTCAAAGTATGGACATAACCCAGTTAAGCCTCCAAAATTGCTAAACTTCACAGGAGACTTACTGAATTAATATTTGCCCACAACAAGGGGTAAAATAATACTTACTGAAGAGTATGTCTCTTCATAACACAGTCATTTTGCACAACAAGCTGTGGCCAATTTGCTGCACTTAAAGAAGTGATAGTGACACATTAATATTCCGTGTATATTTTGTTAAGCTCTTCACTTGTTTTTTCCTTGCTGTTTTACCTCTTGTTTTATGGTTGGCAGGAATGTAGCCTCTATGGGAAATTTCTGTGTATAATCTTAAACAAATTTTCTCTACATGGAAGATAAACAAATAACCAAGAATTATGTCATTAACCTGGGTATTTGACATCTTAAATGAAGCAAATGTTTCATTAGTTTTATTGTTCATTATTTATTATTTTCAGTTTGACTTATTCTATGCTTTTGATTGCACATTCCACATATCTCAGAGCTCAGTACCATTTAGAAAATTTTTACTTAGTAACCTGAAATCTACAAATGAAAGTGACAATTATGTTTCAAGAACTATGAGGTCCTTTTATGTCTTCTTGAGGGGATTTGCTGAAACTATAGAATAGAACTGCGACAGAGACATCCTCTTAGTTTACCTCAGATGCAGCTCCGGTTAATGTTTACTATGCAAAGCATACTAAAGCTTTTTTTTCCACAAGTGTCTCAACGTTGCCTTCCTGCTTTTTTTCTGCCTCAGGACTGTTTCTAATGCCAAAAGTTTGTGAGCTGAACCTACAAGCAAATGCAGCCCAAAAGTGTGTGAGTATGTACATGTGTGTGTGTAGGAGGTTGTGTACAGTCCAGAGGAAAGAGAGAGAGTGTGTGTGCAAGGGGTGTTAACATTCTAGAAGGTAAACTCTCAAGTCAAAAGGGGATGAGAGTGAAGGTAACAATTATGAGGTGCAAGGTGCATTCTCCATGCTTCCTCAGAGAGCGTCCAACAGAATTAGGCTCCAGTTTGCCACAGTGGTGGGCTTCCCTGGTGGCTCAGAGGTTAAAGCGTCTGCCTGCAATGTGGGAGACTTGGGTTCGATTCCTGGATCTGGAAGATCCCCTGGAAAAGGAAATGGCAACCCACTCCAGTATTCTTGCCTGGAGAATCCCGTGGACGGAGGAGCCTGGTGAGTCCACGGGGTCGCGAAGAGTCGGACACGACTGAGTAACTTTACTTCACTCACTTTGCCACAGTGGTAAGCAACTTAAAACTGCTCCTACATATCGAGTTTCCTTTCGTCCTTCTCTCACTTTCTTGCCCCCTCAATTTGACTTCCCCAAATTGCTCCCCCCTGAAACTATTTGCTTCTAAGAATTATCTCAATGTCTACTCTCAGGGGAACTCAAATTAATAGAATATAGCAATCTAGCCCCCTTTAAGCAATATATTCTTATATAAACATATATGAATAGAGTACTGTATTGAAAAGTTATGAAGCTGTAACCCATTGGGCATGAAATCTCAGTAAACTTAACCTTTTCTAAGATTTCAAATATTCACAAAGCTATTTCCCCAGTGTAAACTAAAGTCTTGCCATCCAGAGCTTTCTGCTATGTATAAAGGAGCTCACCTTAACAATACCTTCCTCTCTCACCATGCACTCATGCACACACACACACACACAAATTGTTCTTCAACTTACATTGCCAATCTTGGGAAGGTTAATGAATGGAATTGTTGATGTGCATGTGAATATAATACTTATGCATGTACACAATGAGTGATAGTATAAATAAATACAGATAATGTTGGGGAATTTGGTAAAAATGCAAACAAATAAAAACATACATACATTTCAACTAAAAAAATTCATTATTAGAATCTAACTGCTATAGAGAAATAGTCATACATGTACTCAAAATACCAAACACAAATCAATTTATCATAGTACACTTTTAACTGTGAAAAGATGGGATTGTTGCTGTTCAATTGCTCAGTCGTGTCCAACTCTTGTGACCCAATGGACTAGAGCACTCCAGGCCTCCCTGTACTCCATTACATCCTGGAGCTTGCTCAAACCCATGTCTACTGAACTGATGATGCCATCCAATCATCTCATCCTGTCTCCCCCTTTTTCTCCTGCCCTCAATCTTTCCCAGCATCAGGGTCTTTTCCAATGAGTCAGATCTTCACATCAGGTGGCCAAAGTATTGGAGCTTCAGCTTCAGCATCAGTTCTATCAATGGATACTCAGGGTTGATTTCCTTAAGGATTCACTGATCTCCTTGCTGTCCAAGGAACTCTCAAGCGTTTTCTCCAGCACCACAGTTCGAAAGCATTGGTTCTTTGGCACTCAGCCTTCTTTATGGTCCAACTCTCACATCCATACATGACTACTGGAAAAAAAAAAAAACATTGCTTTGACTATACAGACTTTTGTTGGCAAAGTGATGTCTCTTCTTTTTAATATGCTGTCTAGCATTGTCATAGCTTTTCTACCAAGGAGCAAATGTCTTTTAATTTCATGGCTGCAGTCACTATTCACCATGATTTTAGAGCCCAAGAAAATAAAGTCTGTCACTGTTTCCATTGCTTCCCCATCTATTTGCTATGAAATGGGGCCGGATGCCATGATCTTAGTTTCTTGAATGTTGAATTTTAACCCAGCTTTTTCAGTCTCCTCTTTCACCTTCATCTAGAGTAGGGCCACCCAAGGAGAATGGGTCATGGTGGAAAGTTATGACAAAACGTGGTCCTCTGGAGAAGGGAATGGCAAAGGACTTCAGCATTCTTGCCTTTAGAACCTCATGAAAAGATGGGAGGAAAAGTCATAAATGTCTATCAATAAAAAACAGTTGGAATGTTATATATTACAATTTTTAATGAGTATCTCCATGAACAGTATTATTTACTGATAAAATAATATTACCGGTATTGATGTGCAGGACAGATTAACGAAAAAATCTTATAAAACATGATTTACATTGTAAGATTTTGATTTATAGAACTTGACAGATACAGAAGACAAGTGATTGGTTTATTATAATGATGCTCTTCAATTACTAAAGTTAAAGTTGTGTCACATCAGCATTTCCATTATAAACTCTTAATTTCAGGAAGTTATAAATTGTCTGGAAAAAGACACTCGAGGTGAAAACTTTTTTTCTGACAATTTTCTGCTTAAAAGTTACAAATCAGATAACTGGAGAAAGCAGGAAGACAGTGGAGAAAATAATATACCAGTTAAGATACTTTTTTTTTTTTTGGACATGGGTTGAAAGTCTGTTTCAGAAATAGCAAATTTCTTGCTGTGAAATGTCTTTCAACATTGTTTCCCTTCCCAAAAGCCTTAAAAATTTCCAGAGGATAATGATTTGTGAAAAAATATTAAGGAGGAAGAGTTTGTTTTACCCAATTTTGGCCAAATAAAAGAAAAACTTCAATAATGATAAGAGATTTTTATAACAATGTCCTTAGAAAAATGAGAACTCAAATGGCTTCCTTATACATGGCCTCCTTTGAGACCTTGCTGTATTATTGGAGAATGTTGTGCCAACATTCAGATCATAGAATTATGAAAATGATTAAAGCTTCTCATTTTTATTATTGTGGCAAAATATTTATGCCACTTACTACTTATACTGCAACTTCCAATTCTGTAATAATAACAATAATAATAATAGCAGTCGTTAGAGCATGTCATTGTTTTAGTTACAATAAAGAATAGTAACTTTTTTTCTGATTTAATTTTAATTTTAATTGATCTAATAATGAAGTTTATTTTCCAGTGATTCTCTATGTCAAATAATATATTCTTTAAGAGCTGTAATTATTCAAGAACCTTATAGATGACTCAGAAAACAGTTTATTTAGTCAGATGACTTAAACCAGAATTACTTAGCATCAGAAATATTGACATCTTGAGTTGAATAATAGTTGTGGAGGATTTTCCTATGCATTGTAGGACATTTAGCAGCATACCTGGCTTCCACACACCAGAAGCTCATATAACATGGCCATTTCTATCCTTGCCTCCTCACCTAGCCAGGTGTGAAAACTAAAGTCTCTACAGACTTTGCCAATTGTCTTCTTAGCGGCAGGATTATCCCTGATGAAGAGACGATTCCTTAGTTCATACCAATATGCTCATACTTACATTGAAGATGCTTTTTTCATAATATTTCTCTCTTCTTAAATTCCTAGTTAATAGTAACTTCTACCAGGACCTGAAAGTTCTGCTTTTTCCTTTGTAGATGGAAACTAAAATTATAGGTAGCTACCAACTAGGATGACTGAAGTTATTCTGATCAAAGTACTAGGTCTTATCTTATAGCCAACATTGTTGGCATTATCTTTCTTCCCCAAGATATTCTATTTCTACTACTGAACATGAAAAGAAGAAGATCTCAAAAACTCATTCCATGGAAAGAAAAGCTGAAGAGTCTTTCTGACTTCAAATATAATGTCTAGTCATTTGGCGGAATATTTCTAGAAGGTGTGTGCACATCGAGGAGGTTGTGAATATTTCTAGAAATGGGGGTCTCATTTCTGGACAAAGTGGCCATTAATCCTACTATTGTTGTTCTCTAATATTAAGAGAAGTTAATTGTAACCTCTATCCTTCTAGAAGAGTGGTTTTCAATCTTGACTGCATGTCAGAATCACCCAAGAAACTAAAAATTCCACAGCGCAGGGTACTATCCAGAGCAATTAACTCAAAATCTCTGAGTAAGGGATCTAGGCATCCTTAGTTGTTTTTTTGCTTGTTTCTTTTTAATTAATTTTTATTAGAGTATAGTTGATTTACAACGTGCTAGTTTCTGCTGCACAGCAAAGTGAATCAGTTACACATATACATAGATCTACACTTTTATAGATTCTGTTCCCATATAGGCCATTACAAAGTATTGAGTAGAGTCCCCTGGGCTATACAGTAGGTTCTTGTTAGTTAAGGACTTCCCTTGTGGCTCAGGTGGTAAAGAATCCACCTGCAATGTGAAAGACCTGGGTTTGATCCCTGGGTTGGGAAGATCCCCTGGAGAAGGGAAAGGCTACCCACTCCAGTATTCTCGCCTGGAGAATTCCATGGACTGTATGGTCCATGACGTCACAAAGAGTCAGACATGACTGAGTGACTTTCACTTTCACTTTCTTCATTTCATCTTATGTGTGCATTCCTGCTAAGTTGCTTCAGTCATGTCCCACTCTTTGTGACCCTGTGGACTGTAACCTGCCAGGATCCTTTGCCCATGGGATTCTCCAGGCAAATTTTTGACATGGTAAATCCCACTTCTTTATTTTTCAGCTATTAATTTATAAACAAGTAGGATACATTTAAATTCATGGAGAGACTAGATATCCATGGAAATCCTTGTTGCTATTCAGTGGGTTGCCATGCCGTCCTCCAGGGGATCTTTCCAACCCAGGGATCGAACCCATGTCTCTTATGTCTCCTGCATTGGCATGTGTGTCCTTTACCACTAGAGCCACCTAGTAGTGTCAAATCCAATCTCCCAATTTATCCCTCCACCCTCCTTTAAAACTATTCGTGTTACAAATGTGTGGCTAATTTTGAAAACTGCTGATCTAGAAAAAATTACTTTGTCTTCAAATTTCTCCTTAGTATTCTCAGCTGGACTTTATCTTGGAAATAGAAAATGTGAAATCCAAGTAAGAAACAAGAAGGCCAAAACAAGTGTTCTCAAAGTATGATTCCTAAATTGGCAACATTAACATAATATGAGAACTTGTTAAAAATGCAAATTTTGGGGCCCTCACACTAGAGCTAATATATTAGAACTTTGAGAGCCAAGCAAAGTAATCTGAGTCTTAACAAGACCTTCAAGTGATTTGGATGTATGCAAAAGATTAAGAAACATTGAACTAGTTGACTAGTACGTGGAAAGAGTCATAACAATTTGCTTATAATTTATTTGCCTGTCAATTTATTCCTCTCCAATTTTTGACATGGTAAATCCCACTTCTTTATTTTTCAGCTATCAACTTATAGACAAGTAGGATGCTTTTAAATGAATGGAGAGACTAGATATCCATGTAAATTCTTGTTATTGTTCAGTCAGTCAGTCGTGTCTGACTGTTTGTGACCCCATGGACTGCAGCACCCTAGGCTTCCCTGTCCTTCACTATCTCCCAGAGCTTGCTCAAACTCATGTCCATCGAGTCAGTGATGCCATTCAACCATCTCATCCTCTGCCTTCCTCTTCTCCTCCTGCCTTCAATTTTCCCCAGCATCAGGGTTTTTCCAATGAGCCAACTATTCTCAATTAACAAATACTGGAAAACAGTAACAACAATTATTCAAGACCGAAAGCAAAATAGGGAGAATTGTCACAGGAACACATAAAAGAAACTATGTGATTTTACCCAATACTAAGGTCATATGTGGAACAATGGTGAATAAGTCAAAAGACAAAGATCATTTTTTTTCCAACATTTTATCCAACAGGTATAAGTAATCTTGCCATTTTATATATCTCTTATATTGAGGATTATTAATCCATGGCTATAAGAGAACAAGAAGAGATTATGATATTATGATATTTTTTCCAGATTCTATGGAATAATGATACTTGAAATTTTATTTCACAAAATGTTTTTTATATGATATAATATTTTTTAAAAACTGCATTTAAAAAAACAAAAAACAAAAACAAGAAAAAAAACTGCATTTAGAAAATCCACCTGTATACTTCTGTTCAAAAACAAGAAGAAATTTTGCTATTTAAGAGGCTTTTTAAAATGTAAACATTGCTGAATCAATTATCATAGTAATTTTGATAGAAATTAAAACTTTGTTGTGACTACTAACTAAAGCTCTGTAGCATTGTATGGCTTATTCATCATTAATTTCTAATTTATTTTTTAAAACCCTCAGAAAAAAATGATCAATAACTTTAAAATAGAGCCAAAATTAGTCTAATAATATCTGCTCAATAGAATATCTTTTCTAGAATGATGAGCTAACATTATTTAGTAGAATTCTAATATGACAGTGTCATTAAATATCCCTTGGTCATACTTATTTTCATGGAAGAAATAAATATGTTCCTTTGTTCCTTACAATATTCCCTTTTGTGTTAGTCACTCAGCCATTTCTGACTCCTTGCAATCCCATGGACTGGAGCCCACCAGCCTCCTCTATCCATGGAATTCTCCAGGCAAGAATACTGAAGTGGGTTGCCATTTCCTTCTCCAGTGGATCTTCCTGACCCAGGGCTTGAACCTGAATCTCCTGCATTGCAGGTGGATGTTTTACCATATGAGCTACTAGGGAAGCCCACATTATTCCCTTAGTCAAGGGAAAATAACTATCTTGAGAAACCAAGAGATTAGGTTGATAAGTATATCATTGAGATGAATATCACTTTTATAATTACCTATCAGACAGCTAAATCTGAAGCATTCTTAATTTAACTGGGAAGACACTATTTTTTAAAATAAAATCTTGAAAATGTCCCAGACATTAGCAAAAAAAAATCCTGCCATCAACTGTAAAACAATGTCTCAAAATAGATACTTAAGCAATTGCAAGAATCCTTTTACCAAAACTAACCCTTTTAAGAAATATAAAAAAATAATTATAATTAACACTACTCTGCAACTGTAATTAAGATTCAGAGCAATTGTTCCTTTATAGAGTATACTTATTATTATCAATAAAATGTATACAGAATACTTATTAAATTTTACCTGTCAATCTTTTAGAAAAATAATATTCTTCTAATTAATAATTATGTTATCAATTTCAGAACTTGAAAAGCTATTGAATGCAATATTATACAGATTTCTGAATAAATTTTCAAAAGCATTATGCTAAAACATAAAGATTATCATTAGTTTGTATAGGGAATTTGGTAAAAAAATAGAATAATTTTATTATAATTCTATATACCAGTGTCATTATCTATGACTGAAAGAGATCATGGGGAAAATTGTGTTAATTTTGACTCTTAAGAAGGAAGTTGTAATTATCTATTGTACTATCAATAGCTGCTATTTACAGGATAGTTATTAAACACAGTAGAATATGATGACTTAGACTGATACTTGTCAATTTCTCTAATGAGCTCTTTTTCGTATATATTGATTATAAACATAAAATCAAGGCTGTATTTATACAATGTTCTTATAACAAACAATTGACTTCTTAAAAGGGAAAGTCAAGGAATGATCTATTTATAAACACATGCTATGATTATTAGTTCTATATGTCCTCTTGGCTAAGCTATGGTTCTTCCAACAAAGGGGATACTGTAGTAAATAAAACAGCGTATTTATTTCTTCCATGAAAATGTCTGAAAACATTAGTCTAGATGTTGCTGTGAAGTTATTTTGTAGATGGGACCAACATTTACAATTAGTTGACTTTAAGTAAAGGTGATTACCCTTGATAACATGAATATCACTTGAAAGCCTTAAGAGCAAAACCTGAGGTTTCCTGGAGAAGGAATTCACCCCAAGACCAATGTAAAATTCCTGCCCAAGTTCCCAGCTTGCTAACCTACTACCTGTCTTATGGATTTCAGATTTGCTAGCTCCCACAATTAGAAGAGCTATTCCTTAAACTCTCTCTGTTATATATAGATATAGATAAAATAGATACAAATATAAATACAGATGATATAGATATAAATAGATACATCTTATTAGTTTTGTTTCTCTGGAGAACCCTAACTGATACAAATACGAATATTATTAAAAAAAAAAAAATTCCTCTCCTGAAATCAGCAGTTGTTTTGGCATCAATAGAGCTACAACTTCAGTATAATTTAAGCATTGCATAACTTAGAATTACTTATTTGAAAGGAATTTTCAAAATGCCATTTTATAAATGCTTTGATTTGCTTTTTCAAAAGAATGTTTTTAGTCAATTATATATTTTTCGAGGAGCTATGTCTATTTAGTGTTATCCTGAAGGTTCATATTTAAAATATTTAAATTCATGGCAGTGTCAGTGAATGCAATCCTGTAATTCTGGATCTATTTGATGCAAAATATTAGGAATTAATGTCTATTATTTATATACTACACTTTTTAAATACATATTACACTGTTGCAAGCTATCTAATATCAAATTTAAGGATGAAGAAGCTCAAAGTAGAGCAGAATCTATTCTTATAATAAAACAAAGCAAACTTATACTCTTGTCTCTTGTTTTCTATGTCTAATCCAAATAGCAAAGAAGTCTATCACACCAATTCATTTCTATAAAAATTCTATCACACTTTCTAAACTGGTACTTAATGCAGGAACACAGCTCTATATTGTTTTGATGATGTAGGTACTGCATTCAAATAAATGTGTCTTGTAATTCAAAGAGTCAACCAAGCAAATTGGTTAAGTTATTGCAAGAAATGTGGAGCAATCAATGCATAGAAAACTCTTATGCTTGAAATGTTAACCAATCATACAGCAGCTCATTGAATTATATTTTGGGTTACAGAACAGCCTTTTTTCTATAGTTTATATCTGAATGTTGGACTATTATTCATTTGAAATCACAGGAAACTGAGATTGCTCTCTCCAACAAAACTTTTTCACATGAAAGTAGTTGAAAGAGGCATTTTAAAGAGATCTCACACACACACACACACACACATACACAGACACACACACACACTCATTTCATTCTGCAGAAAATTGACACATTGCAATTTTGGCTTCAGCCAAAAAGTCACAGGTTTTGAGCTGTTCTTAGCATTTGACAGCATACATATGCTTGATAAATCAACTGATGCAAATTTCATAAAGTACATAAAGCTGCCTATCTTACTAGGTAATTAGTAAAATTGCTTAGTAAAACTTAAATATATTTTTTAAGAAATTAAGCAAAATAAGAGATGTAAGGCCTGGAAGATATTTTGAGAACAAAAAGTATAGTATATTTGAAACCTCAAGGGAAAAAATATGCTCCCTTAAGTCGTCTCCTTCATGTTCTTCGAGTAAGAAACAATAACAGTGGTATTTCACCACCACATCCACCAGCACTGCCACCTACATTTTATATTAGATATGCATATAGTAAGGTTATAGGGCTATGATTGACAAGCACTGCCAAAGCTAGGAGGAAAAATGTGACATATATATTATGAATAAGAAAACTATTTTGGTTTCCCAACTTTAAAGTATCAAAATTGCTACATAAAATGATTTGCATAATTTTTCTGTTGAAGGTAGCAAAAAAGATATATCTACCAAAGATTTAACTAGAACTAGACATATGGAATCACTTACTATCTGCTACAGTATTGTGATCTCCTTTCGTAAGTTTTGATCACTTGTCTTCTTTTCATTTATTAGAAGCATTACAATAGTCTGGAAAATAAGGTATAAATTGAGGGGTATGTCCTATTAAAAAAAAAAAGGGCATTGCTATCTTGTGTGTATTAGTCACGCAACCATTTCTGACTCGTTGTGATCCCATGGACTGTAGCCCGCCAGGCTGCTCTGTCCACGGAATTCTCCAGGCAAAAATACTGAAGTGGGTTGCCATTTCCTTCACCAGGGTATCTTCTGGACTCAGGGGTTGAACCTGGATCTCCTGCTTTGCAGACGGATGCGTTACCATCTGAGCTACTAGGAAAGCCCACCCTGGTACATCTATTTCACTTGCAAATGCAGCCTCATGAACAATATCAACTCTTATTTTACTCTGTATGAGTTTGATTACTTTTCCAGCAATATATATATATATATATATATATGGATCATAAAAATATGAGAAAATCATATATATATATATATACCAGCTTTTCAAAAAGAAGTCCATTTGGTATTTAACTTGAGTTGTTTAATTTGAATAAGGACATTATGTTAATTTTGTTGTCTTCAGCTAAGTAAAATATCATAGAAACAATACCACTGTTATACATATGTGGTATACATATATACCATTACTTTATGCCACCAGTATTATTCCCTTTGGAAATTCAATATTGGTGAGTTCAAGCAATACAATATGCCTTAAACTCAGTTATTCCTCATTGCAGATTTTTTAAAGATACATGATTAAAGTGAAAATAAAACAATAAATAAATAACTTGGAAGTCAAGATTAATATTAAGCAATAGGCAATGTGCATTCTAACAACAACCCTGCTACTAGGTGAGTGATCCATAATGTTGTTCTTGTAAAACATATTTTCTACGAATTTCTACTACCATATTCTAGTAAGTGAACTTGAATAAGGGCCTACTTATAATATTATGTGAAAGTGAAGTTTCTCAGTCGTGTCTGACTTTTTGTGACCCCTTGAGCTGTAGCCTACCACCCTCCTCTGTTCATGGGATTATCCAGGCAAGAGTACTGGAGTGGGTCACCATTTCTTTCTCCAGAGGATCTTCCCGACCCAGGGATCAAACCTGGGTCTCCCACATTGTAGGCAGACACTTTACCATCTAAGCCAACAGGGAATAGTTAAGAATCACAATGTCTTACCAAATGCAAACCAAATATAGCACCAACAAGATATCTCTGTTTCTTAACCTCTCTCTCTTTCTCTTACACACATACATTCAAACTGTTGTCTGAGAGTTTTCAGGAAAACAAATGTCATTCATTTGAAGGGATTGTATTCCTCTCTGTTGTCAACAATATGAGCTTAATCTATGAATTTAGAAATTGAATTATATCTACTTCCTTCCCAAATTATTTCCTTTCTTTTTTTTTTGTAGATAATTTAAGCTTAAATATTAACTATCTTAAAGATTAATATACCAGCAATTAAAATCAAATATACAATGTTGTTTTCACTAAAACATTTTGATAAAATTGTTGAAGTTATGGAGAGAACAAGATGGCAGAGGAGTAGGTGGACGTGGAGTACATCTCTCTCCACAGATATATCAGGAATACACCTTCAGACACACAAGTGTGTGCAGAACACCAGCTAAAAGCGGACAGGAGTACCTGACCAGTGGAAAAGAATATATAGAACCATGCAAAACTTGGTAGGATGAAGGAACTACGGGGAAAAACAAAAGTGTTACTAGGACTGGACTTGCCATCTGCAGGTGGGGGAACTAAAGCAGGGGTCCAATCCCCACATTGGGGCAATTTTATGAGTCAGAGGAGAAATGTTTAAGGCTAAGAGTAAAACAGCTGATCTGTGGCAGCCTAAATGGAATGAGAATCAAACAGTCCTTGCCACAGTCATATATACCCTGGACAGGCACGCAGGTACCCTAAAAGGTGCAGCAGCTGGGGGATGGAGCTTAGGGATTGTGGTGCAATCTCAGGGTGAGGCCTGCTGTTAGACTGTGGAGAGACAGACTGAGGGGAATGTGAAGGGGGAGACTGGGGTGGGAAATGCCAGTGAAGGAGAGCTAGGCAGCCATGGAAGCAAGGTGATACTGCTGGGTCATGCACAGAGGGTGAAGCCACCACCGTAGCCTCTCTTTCCCCACACACCAGCATTGACAGCTGAACATTAGAGGGGCTGTCCCATCAAGCGCCTGATGCACAGAACTACAGAATAGGACACGACCCAGGACACTCCTTTAAGTGAATGATGCACCAAGCTACAAAGTCGGATCCCACCAAGGTTGCCGCTTTAAGTGCCTGTACACCAAACTACAGGTTAGGAACCCAGTCAGTGGGGGCCTTGTGTGCATGATGCACCAAACAAGAGAAGAACCCCAGGCAAGGGAGTCCTCTAAGTGCCTGAATGGGTGGAGCTACTGAGAAAGACTAGGCAAAGAGGCCTGCTGATTGCCAGCTACCAGAGGTTAGAAAAAAGATTCTGATAGGGCCATAACTCCTGTGGTGGAGAGAGTCCATGTCCCTGTGACCCAAGCAGTTGCACCACCTTCACTCTCAACGCTCACTGGGATAGAGTTGCCACAGACAAAAAAAAAAAAAATCTTGCGTCTATACACGTGGGGTTGCTTTCCTCATGTACAACTCTTTGCAACCCTGTGGAATGTGGCTTGCCATGTTTCTCTGTCAGAGGAGTTCTCCAGGCACGAATACTAGAGAATATTGGCCAATCAGTTCAGTTCAGTTCAGTTGCTCAGTCGTGTCCGACATTTTGCAACCCCACGAATCACACCACACCAGGCCTCCCTGTCCATCACCAACTCCCGGAGTTTACTCAAACTCATGTCCATCAAGTTGGTGATGCCATCCAGCCATCTCACCCTCTGTCATCCCCTTCTCCTCCTGCCCCCAATCCCTCCCAGCATCAGGGTCTTTTCCAATGAGTCAACTCTTCGCATGAGGTGGCCAAAGTATTGGAGTTTCAGCTTCAACATCAGTCCTTCCAATGAACACCCAGAACTGATCTCCTTTAGGATGGACTGGTTGGATCTCCTTGCAGTTCAAGGGTCTCTCAAGAGTCTTCTTCAACACCACAGTTCAAAAGCATCAATTCTTCGGTGCTCCACTTTCTTCACAGTCCAACTCTCACATACATACATGACCACTGGAAAAACAATAGCCTTGACTAGACGGACCTTTGTTGGCAAAGTAATATCTCTGCTTTTTAATATGCTATCTAGGTTGGTCATAACTTTCCTTCCAAGGAGTAAGTGTCTTTTAATTTCATGGCTGCAATCACTATCTGCAGTGATCTTGGAGCCCCAAAAAATAAAGTCTGACACTGCTTCCACTGTTTCCCCATCTATTTGCCATGAAGTGATGGGACCAGATGCCATGCATGATCTTAATTTTCCAAATGTTGAGCTTTAAACCAACTTTTTCACTCTCCTCTTTCACTTTCATCAAGAGGCTTTTTAGTTCTTTTTCACTTGTTGCCATAAAAGTGTTGTCATCTGCATATCTGAGGTTATTGATATTTCTCCCAGCAATCTTGATTCCAGCTTGTGCTTCTCCCAGCCCAGCATTTCTTATGATGTAGTCTGCATATAAGTTAAACAAGCAGAGTGACAATAAACAACCTTGACATACTCTTTTTCCTATTTGGAACCAGTCTGTTGGTCCATGTCCAGTTCTAACTGTTGCTTTCTGACCTGCATATAGGTTTCTCAAGAGGCAGGTCAGGTGGTCTGGTATTCTCATCTCTTGAAGAATTTTCCACAGTTTATTTATTTCCACAGTCAAAGGCTTTGGCATAGTCAATAAAGCAGAAATTGATGTTTTTCCGTAACTCTCTTGCTTTTTCAATGATTCAGTGGATGTCGGCAATTTGATCTCTGGTTCCTCTGCCTTTTCTAAAACCAGCTTGAACATCTGGAAGTTCATGGTTCATGTATTGCTGAGGCCTTGCTTGGAGAATTTTGAGCATTTATTTACTAGTGTGTGAGATGAGTGCAATTGTGTGGTAGTTTGAACATTCTTTGGGATTGCCTTTTTTGGGGGGGGTTGGAATGAATATTTTTCTAGAGCACTATATTTCCAGCTGCCCTAGCCACCAACTCCCTTGAGTACCTGGTACTGCCAGAACCCCAGTGACCCAAGCGGTTTCATCATCTCCACACGTGGCCCTAACTGGGACAGACCTAAGTCCTCCAGGGCAGCCTTAGGAGCAAATCCCAGTGGACGACCCACATGCAAAGATGGAGATAAAACCACAATTGAAACCCAGGGGCAGTATGGCAAAGGAAGAAGACCCAAAACCTTCCCACCAGTTGTACAAGCTGCAGATTAAATCCCCATGGTCAACTAGATAGTCTGTGTCTATGGACTATATAAAAGCACATTGAGAGCTCCCACAAAAGAAAATGTACTAGTTCTGATAGCTGTGGACGTTTCAGGCAAGAACACACAGGAGTAGGACCAGATTAGAATCTGAGCTGCCACCACAGAAGGTCCAGAGAGGGCATCCTAGGGAGGTGAGATGGACTGTGCCTTCCAACGAGGGAAAGAATCTTCCTTGACAGCAGTGACTCAAGAAAAACACTTATTATTCTTATGTTTTGACTTGTTCTGTAGTTTCTTTTGGATTTTTTTCCTTGTTCCACCCCCACCCCCACTGCTGTAATTGCCAGTTTTATTGGCACTATGCAATCCAATTAAGCTTTTTCTGTTTTTCTTTCTTCTTCAAACACACTGTTTATTGTTGTTATAAACCTCTGCCTCTACGTTGGTCTTTTGCAGTTCTGTGGAGTTTTCCTTTTTCTTTTTTCTATTATTTCTCCACTTCCTTTTTTTTTTTTCTGTTTTGAATTTTTCATTCTAATCCTTAATATTTTAAACCTATTATTTTTTCTACATTTATTCCTTTGTGTGCTTTTCTTACTGTTCTTTTCCCCTTGCAGTTAACCTTTAACATATATAAATCTTATCTGCCTCTATTTAGCTTTGCATACCAATTCTTTTTTTTTTCTTCCTTTCCTCTCAACATATTTGTTAGCTTTGTTTTCACTGTTTTATTCTCCAGTTTGAACCTTGCTTTAGTTTTGTTTTCCAGTTTGTGCTTTAGTTAGTTTTGTTCTTAACTGATAGATATAATTTTTCATTTCCTTTGCCCACTGGGTCATTCTATTGTATGTTATTTTTGTTGGACTGTTTTGATTTTGCTTATGGATATATATGTATATGTGAATACTCTACTATTTTAACTATTATGTCCCTGATTTTGTAACTGCCATTATTTTGGGGTTCAAATTTGTTTCTCATTTTGTTGGGTATGTGCTTTAATCTCACTTACTGCTTTAGCAAATCACTTGTGGAATCTTTGTTCCTGACCAGAGATCAAGCTCCGAGCCTTTGGAGTGGGAGCACTGAATCCAAGACCTTAGACCACCAGAGAACTAACCCTAGGGAGTATCAGATAGTGAGAACTCACACAAAGGAAACCACTTAAATACAAGACCTGGCATCACCTAATCACCAGTACCACCCTGTACAGGACACTTCATCCAAATGACAAACAAAACAAAGATATAAATCCAATCATCAACAGATAGCATTACCACCTCACTCAGCCTTGCCATAAGAGGAAAAACAAGAAAAACTTAGCATAAATCTCACCCTATACAAAGATTACACAAACCACTGCACCAACCTAAGGGGGGCAGAAATCAAAAGGAAGAAATATTTCAACCTTGAAGTCTTGGAAAATGAGACCTCAAACACAATAAGTATATATTAAAAAAATAATGGAAAGGGAGAGAAATACTGCATAAATGAAGGAACAAACTAAAAACACAGAAGTCAAAATAAATGAAGATAAAATAGGCAAACTACTTGAAAAAAATTCAGACTAGTAATAATAGAGATGATAAAAAAACCTTGAAAATAGAATAGAGAAGATGGAAGAATTAATTAATAAATACCTAGAAGAATTAAAGAATAAACATTCAGAGCAACACAATTACTGAAATTAAAAATATTCTAGATGGAATCAACAGCAGAATTTCTAAGGCAGAAAAAAGAATCATTGTTAGTGTATAGGAATGAACGGTGTTTATGTGTATTAATTTTTTATTCTGCAGCTTTACTATATCCATTGATTAGCTCTAGTAGTTTTCTGGTGGTATCATTAGGATTTTCTATGTAAAGGATCATGTAATCTGCAAAGAGAGTTTTACTTCTTTTCCAATCTGGAGTCCTTTTATTTATTTATTTATGTTTCTTCTTTGATTGCTGCAGCTAGGATTTCCAAAACTATGTTGAATAGTAGTGGTGAGAGAGGGCACCCTAAATTTGTTCCTGATATTAGAGGAAATACTTTCAATTTTTTGCCATTGAGGATAATTTCTGCTGTGGATTTGTCATATATAGTATCTTCCTTCTATGCCTGCTTTCTGGAGAGTTTTTATCAAAAATGTGTGCTGAATATTTTCAAAGGCTTTCTCTGGATCTATTGAGATAATTGTTTTTTATCTTTCAATTTGTTAATATGGTGTGTCACATTGACTGATTTGCAAATACTGAAGAAGCCTTGCATCCTTGGAATAAAGCCTGCTTGGTCATGATGTAAGATTTTTTTAATATGCTGTTGGATTCTGTTGGCTAAAATTTTGTTGAGGGGTTTTGCATCTATGTTCATCAGTGATATTGGCCTGTGGTTTTGTTTTTTGTGGCATCTTTGTCTGGTTTTGGGATTAGGGTGATGGTGGCCTCATAGAATCAGTTTTGTGGTTTACCTTCCTCTGCAGTTTTCTGGAAGAGTTTGAGGAGGGTAGGTGTTAGCTCTTCTCTCAATTTTTGGTAGAATTCACCCATGAAGCCATCTGGTTCTAGGCTTTAGTTTGTTGGAATATTTTGTATTACAGTTTTGATTTCTGTGTTTCCAGTAGGTTTGTGGAGATTTTCTATTTCTTCCTGATTCAGTTTTTGAAGGTTACATTTTTCTCAGAATTTATCCATTTCTTTTGAGTTGTCCATTGTATTGGTGTATAATTGGTCATAGTAGTCTCTTATGATCTTTTGAATTTCTGATTATCTGTTATGATTTAAATATTTTCATTTCTAATTTTATTGGTTTCATTCTTCTCTTTTTTTTTTTTTCTTAATGAGTTTGGCTGCCAGTTTATCTATTTAATTTATCTTCTCAAATAAACAGCTTTTAGTTTTGTTGATCTTTGTAATAGCCTCTTTCATTTCTTTTTCACTTATCTCTGCTCTGATTTTTATTATTTATTTCCTTCTGCTAACTTTGGAGTTTTCTGTTCTTCATTTTCTAGTTCCTTTAGGCATAAATTTAGGTTCTATTTGCTGTTTCTCTTGTGATGAAAAAAATCAAAGAAGACACAAATATATTGAGAAATATACCATGTTTGTGGATTGGAAGAATCAATATAATGAAAATGAATATACAACCCAAAGCAATCTATAGTTACAATGCAATCCCTACCAAGATACCGATGGTAATATTCACAGAACTAGAAAAAAATACTTTCATAATTCTATGGAAACACACACACAAAAACACCTCAAATAGCTAAAGAAATCTTGAGAAAGAAGAATGGAACTGGGGGAATCAATCTTCCTGACTTCAGTCTATTCTACAAAGCTATAGTCTTCAAGACAGTAGGGTACTGGCACAAAGACAGAAATATAGATCAATGGAACAAAATGGAAAGCCCAGAGATAAATCCACATATGTATGGACATCTTATCTTTAAAAAAGGAGGCAAAAGTAAACAATGGAGAAAAGACAACTTCTTTAATAAGTGGTGCTGGGAAAGCTGGTCAACAACGTGTAAAAGAATGAAGTTAGAACAATTTATAACACCATACACAAAAATAAACTCAAAATGGTTTAAAGATGTAAATGTAAAACCAGAAACTATTAAACTCTTAGAGGAAAACATAAGCAGAACATTTTCTGACATAAATCACAGTAAGATCTTCTGTGACCCACTTCCCAGAGTAATGGAAATAAAAATAAACAATTGGGACCTAAGCAAGCTTGAAAGCTTTTGCACAATAAAGGAGATTATAAGCAAAGTGAAAAGACAGCTTTCAGAATGGAAGAAAATAATAGTACAGAAAGCACCTGACAAAGAATTAATCTCAAAAATATACAAGAAACTCATGCATGTCAATATCAGAAAAACGACAACCCATTTAAAAATGGGCCTAAGAACTAAACAGACATTTCTCCAAAGAAGACGTACAGATGGCTAACAAACACATGGAAAGATGATCAACATCACTCATTATCAGAGAAATGCAAATCAACACCACAGTGAGGTACCATCTCATGCTGGTCAGAATGGCTGCTATCAAAATGTCTACAAACAATAAATGCTGGAAAGGGTGTGGAGAAAAGGGAACACTCTTACACTGTTGGTGGGAGTGCAAACTAGTACAGCCACTATGGAGAACAGTGTGGAGATTCCTTAAAAAACTGGAAATAGAACTGCCATATGACCCAGCAATCCCATTGCTGGGGCTATACACCAAGGAAACCAAAAGAGAAAGAGACACGTGTACCCCAGTGTTCATCACAACACTGTATAAAATGGCCAGGACATGGAAGCAACTTAGATGTCCATTGGCAGACAAATGGGTAAGAAAACCATGGTACATATACCAAATGGAATATTACTCAGCCATTAAAAAGAATACATTTGAATCAGTTCTACTGAAGTGAATGAAACTGGATTCTATTATACACAGTGAAGTAAGCCAGAAAGGAAAACAGCAATACAGCATACTAACGCATACATATGGAATTTAGAAAGATGGTAATGATAACCCTATATGCGAGACAGCAAAAGAGACACAGATGTACAGAACAGTCTTTTGGACTCTGTGGGAGAAGGTGAGGGTGGGATGATTTGAGAGAATAGCATTGAAACATGTGTATTATCATATGTGAAACAGATCGCCAGTCCAGATTCAATACATAAGATAGGGTGTTCTGGACTGGTGCACTGGGATGATCCAGATGGATGGGATGGGGAGGGAGGTGGGAGAGGGTTTCAGAACGGGGAACACATGTACATCCATGGCTGATTCACGTCAGTGTATCACAAAACCACTACAATATGGTAAAGTAATTAAGTTCAGTTCAGTCGCTCAGTTGTGTCTGACTCTTTGTGACCCCGTGAACCGCAGCACGCCAGGCCTCCCTATCCATCACCACCTCCTGGAGTCCATGCAAACCCATATCCATTGTGTCGGTGATGCCATCCAACCATCTCATCCTCTATCTACCCATACTCCTCCTGCTCTCAGTCTTTCCCAGCATCAGGGTCTTTACAAATGAGTCAGCTCTCCACATCAAGTGGCCAAAGTATTGTAGTTTCAGCTTCAACATCAGTCTCTCTGCCTCCAATTAAAACAATAATAATAATAATAATAAAAAGACAGAATGATGTATGTTCATTTCTAAGGCAAATCATTCAATATCTTGGTAATCCAAATCTATGTCCTGACAAGAAACGCTGAAGAACCTGAAGTTGAATGGTTCTATGATGACCTACAAGATCTTTTAGCAATAACACCCCACAAAGATGTCCTTTTCATTATAACGGACTGGAATACAAAAGTAGGAATTCATGTAACACCTGGAGTAACAGTCCAGAATGAAGCAGGGCAAAGGCTAATAGGGTTTTGCCAAGAGAACACATTGGTCATAGCAAACATGCTCTTCCAACAACACAAGAGAAGACTCTACGCATGGACATCACCAGATGGTCAACACTGAAATATGACTGATTATATTCTTTGCAACCAAAGATAGAGAAGCTCTATACATTCAGCAAAAACAAGACCAAGAACTGACTGTGAACTGACCAAGAACTCCTTATTGACAAATTCAGACTTAAATTGAAGAAAGTATGGAAAACCATTGACTATTCAGTTATGATCTAAATTAAATCCCTTAAGATAATACAGTGGAAGTGAGAAATAGTTTAAAGGGACTATATCGGATAGACAGAGTTCCTGATGAACTATGGTTGGAGGTTTGTGACATTGTACAGGAGACATGGATAAAGACCATCCCCAAGAAAAAGAAATGTGAAAGGCCAAATTACTGTCTGAAGAGGCCTTACAAATAGCTGTGAAAAGAAAAGAAGTGAAAAGCAAAGGATAAAGGAAAGTTATACCTATTTGAATGCAGAGTTTCAAGGAATAGCAAGGAGAGATAAGAAAGCCTTCCTCAGTGATCAATGCAAAGAAATAGAGGAAAACAACAGAATGGGAAAGACTAGAGATCTCTTCAAGAAAATTAGAGATACCAAGGGAACATTTCATGAAAAGATGGGCTCAATAATGGACAGAAATGGTAGGGACCTCAAAGAAGCAGAAGATATTAAGAAGAGGTGGAAAGAATACATAGAAGAACTGTACAAAAAAGATCTTCACAACCCAGATAATCAAGATGGTGTGATCACTTGCTTAGAGCCAGACATCCTGGAATGTGAAGTCAAGGGGGCCTTAGGAAGTATCACTATGAACAAAGCTAGTGGAGGTGATGGAATTCCAGTTGAGTTCTTTCAAATCATAAAAGATGATGCTGTGAAAGTGCTGCACTCAATTTGCCAACAAATTTGGAAAACTCAGTAGTGGCCACAGGACTGGAAAAGGTCAGTTTTCATTCCAATCCCAAAGAAAAGTAATGCAAAAGATTGCTCAAACTATGACACAATTACACTCATCTCACATGCTAGTAAAGTAATGCTCAAAATTCTCCAAGCCAGGCTTCAACAATACATGAACCATGAACTTCCAGATATACAAGCTGGTTTTAGAAAAGGCAGAGGAACCAGAGATCAAATTGGCAACATCCACTAGATCATTGAAAAATCAAGAGAGTTCTAGATGAATATATCTATTTCTGCTTTATTGACTATGCCAAAGCCTTTGACTGTGTGGATCACAATTATCTGTGGAAAATTCTGAAAGAAATGGGAATACCAGACCACCTGACCTGCCTCTTGAGAAATCTGTATGCAGGTCAGGAAGCAACAGTTAGAACTGGTTCCAAATAGGAAAAGGAGTACGTTAAGGGTGTATATTTTCACCCTGCTTATTTAACTTATATGCAGAGTACCTCATGAGAAACGCTGGGCTGGATAAATTTCAAACTGAAATCAAGATTGCTGGGAGAAATATCAATAACCTCAGATATGCAGATGACACTACCTTTATGGTAGAAAGCAAAGAAGAACTAAAGAGCCTCTTGATGAAGGTGAATGAGGAGAGTGAAAAAGTTGACTTAAAGTTCAATATTTAGAAAACTAAGAAGATGACATCTGGTCCCATCACTTAATGTCAAATAGATGGGTAAACAGTGGAAATAGTGGCAGACTTTATTTTTGGGGCTCCAAAATCACTTCAGATGGTGACAACAGCCATGAAATTAAAAGACACTCACTCCTTGGACGGAAAGTTATGACCAACCTAGACAGCATATTAAAAAGCGGAGACATTACTTTGTCAACAATGTTCCTTCTAGTCAAAGCTAAGTTAATTGAAAGAAAAAAGCCAGGCACAAAAGGACAAAAATTGCATGATTCACTTTTTATGAAAAGTTCAGACCAAGTAATTTCATAGAGGAAGAAAGAACATTAGTGGTTGTCATGGTCTGAGAATAGGGAGAACCGTGATTGCTAATAATTACAGGGTGTCTTTTGGGATTGTTTAAAATGTTATATCATTAAATATATTTCTGGTTGCACAATCTTGTGATATACTAATAACCATTAGCTATCAACTTCAAGTTGGTTAATTTATGACATATGATTTGTGTCTTAATGGTGGATTCATTGCTAAGTCAGGTCCGACTCTGTGCTAACCCATGGACTGCAGACCTCCAGGCTCCTCTATTCATGGGAATCCCAGGCAAGAATATTGGAGCAGATTGCCATTTCCTTCTTCAGGTGATCTTCCCGACCAAGGGATCACACCCACCTCTCTTGCATTGCTGGTGGATTCTTTACCAACTGAGCCACCAGGGAAGCCTTTGTATCTTAATAATAAACAAATAAAAATCCCCAAGGACTGTGGGTACAGAAAACTCTATTTAAAGGAAATTATTGTTCAAAACATTCTCTAGGAAAGAAAGACATGTGCATATTGAGAGAATGATTTGAAGTTTAGTCAAATTGGAACAATTGAGATTGACTCATTTATCTCAATCCTGATATGTATCCAGCACCACTATGTAGATATTGGGGCTTAGAAAATTATGTACCCATTTTTTTTCCTCAAGAACTTTACAGTCTAGCTATAATTTAGCATTAAAAAATGGTTCTTCAGTCTTAACACTAACAACATTTTTGACTGATAGTTATTTTGCAGGGTGAAGAAGCCCTGTGCATGGCAGAAAGCAACAGAAGAATCATTTGCCTTTTCCCTGTAAATGCCAAAAGCAACCCATTCCACCAGCCATGGCAACCAGAAATGTTTCTAGACATTGTCAAATGTTCCCTTAGTAGAAAATTCTCCATTTGAGAGTCACTGATCTCTAGGTTGAACAAAATCTTTTTCCTAAGTCTAGAACTGATTTTTTTCCAAATCACATCATAAAACTCTACAGTATTATCAAATACTCTGGTGAGTATGTGATAATATTTTATTATGGCATGACGTTTTCTGTTTGGTAGTGGTCACCCCTGAACAAGAAGTTCGAAGAATAAAATGAAAGAAAATTATTTTCCCTTCATAGAAATATGCAATTTTCTTTCTTAGTTCAGATGCCTGTAAAGTGGTAATTTTATTGAAAATCACCTCCTCATCTTCTCCTCACTTCTTTTTTGACAAGCTTTCCTGTTTTGTATGTTATTAATATTTTATTTTTTGCCATTGATTAATATATCTATTATTAATGGAAAAGTGAAACTCACACCAAGCACTTCTTTAGCTTATAAAACATATTTCTTAAGAGTGACAACAGCAAAATGGTAAACAAAGAAGTGCCAAGAAATTGTTCCCCCATCAAAATATTGAAAAAATAAATAAATCTGACTTGAATAGTTAAGTAGAAGCTCTTGATCTACGAGAATCAAGAAAATGCCCAATCCAGAAACAGTCAACTCCCTTGAGAGAGAGCAGAGTCAGTTCAGCTACAGGAACCAAACAAAGCCTAAGTCAAAGGAAATTGTTTCTTCAAGCTCTTCTGACAGCAATTCTGATGGTGAAGTTGACAAAAAGTTAAAGAGGAAAAAGCAAGTTGCCCCAGAAAAAGGCGTAAAGAAGCAAAAGACTGGTGAAATTTTAAAATCTCTGTCATTTTCCAAGCAGAGCAACAGCAACAGAGATGGTAGCATGTTTCAGATCGGGGGAAAAAAAAAAAAAAAAAGCATATTAGTGTTCAAGGCTTTAAAGGCAAAGTCTTAATCGATATTAGAAAATGCGAAAGGATCCAGAAGGTGAAATGAAGTCAGGAGATGATTTGGAGAGGGAGGTGGGAGGGGGTTTCAGGATGGGGAACACATGTACACCCATGGCTGATTCATGTCAATGTATGGCAAAAACCACTACAATATTGTAAAGTAATTAGACTCCAATTAAAATAAATTAATTAAATTTAAAAAAATATTTCTTTACATCTTGAGCAGTAGAGCTAGTTGAAGGAATAGATTTATGACATCAATGATGCAGTAAGAAAACTGTAAAATCAAAGCCATAAAAAACCTTACTGTTCTAGTTGTTTTGCTGTCTTTTTACACTGGCTTTTGTTTTCTAAACATCGTTTTCTGAGCTATTGTATATTTGGATTGCAGAACAATTTGTAAGATGAATACTTTAAAAAATCTGCATTATCACAGTGTAGAGATGATGCTTTTCCTCAGCACCTTTCTAGATTCTGTATATAAGTATTACTATCCAATATTTCACAAAGATCTGTCTAGTCAAAGCCATGGTTTATTCAGTAGTCATGTATGGATGTCAGAATTGGACTATAAGGAAGCTTAGTGCCGAATAATTGATACTTTTGAATTATGGTATTGGCGAAGACTCTTGAGAGTCCACTGGACTGCAAGGAGATACAACCAATCAATCCTAGAGGAAATCAGTCTTGAATATTCTTTGGAAAGACTGGTTCTGAAGCTGAAAGTCCAATGCTTTGGCCACCTGATGGAAGAACTGACTCATTTGAAAAGGACTGGATGCTGGGGAAGACTGAAGGCAGGAGGAGAAGGGGACGACAGGATGAGATGGTTGGATGGCATCATTGACTTGATGGGCATGAGTTTGAGTACACTCTGGGAGTTGGTGATGGATAGGGAAGCTTGGCATGCTGCAATCCACGGGGTTGCAAAGAGTCAGACACGACTGAGTGACTGAACTGAACTGAACTGATCTAATATGTATCTTTTCCTTTCTGGATTACTTCACTCTGCATAATAGGCTCTAGGTTCATCCACCTCATTAGAACTGACTCAAATGCATTCCTTTTATGGCTGAGTAATATTCCATTTCTGGGTGTTCATTGGAAGGACTGATGCTGAAGCTGAAACTCCAATACTTTGGCCACCTCATGCGAAGAGCTGACTCTTTGGAAAAGACCCTGATGCTGGGAGGGATTGGGGGCAGGAGGAGAAGGGGATGACAGAGGTTGAGATGGCTGGATGGCATCACCGACTCGATGGGCATGAGTTTGAGCAAACTCCGGGAGTTTGTGATGGACAGGGAGGCCTGGCATGCTGTGATTCATAGGGTCGCAAAGAGTCAGACATGACTGAGTGACTGAACTGACTGACTGAACTGAATATACCGTTCTGTATATCCATAACCAACTACCGGGGTCTACCCAAACTCGTGGTCATTCGGTCAGTGATGCCATCCAACTATCTGATACTCTGTCGGCCCCTTCTCCTCCCTCCTTCAATATTTCCGAGCATCAGGGTCTTCTCAAAAGAGTCAGCTCTTCGCATCAGGTGGCCAAAGTATTGGAGTATCAGCTTCAGCATCAGTCCCTCCAATGAACACCAAGGACTGATCTCCTTTAGGATGGACTGGTTGGATCTCCTTGCAGTCCAAGGGACTCTCAAGAGTCTTCTCCAACACCACAGTTTAAAAACATCAATTCGTCTGCTCTCAGCTTTCTTTATAGTTCAACTCTCATATCCATACCTGACTATTGGAAAAATCATAGCTTTCACTAGGCGGAACTTTGCTGACAAAGTAATGTCTCTGCTTTTTAATATGCTGTCTAGGTTGGCCATAACTTTCCTTCCAAGGAGTAAGCATCTTTCAATTTCATAGCTGCCATCACCATCTGCAGTGATTTTGGAGCACCAAAAAATAAAGTATGATACTGTTTCCACTGTTTCTCCATCTATTTCCCATGAAGTGATGGGATCAGATGTCATGATCTTAGTTTTCCGAATGTTGAGCTTTAAGACAATGTTTTCACTCTCCTCTTTCACTTTCATCAAGAACCTCTTTAGTTCTTCACTTTCTGCCATTAGGGTGGTGTCATCTGCATATCTGGGTTATTGATATTTCTCCCAGCAATCTTGGTTCCAGCTTTGCTTCATCCAGCCCAGCATTTCTCATGATGTACTCTGCATATAAGTTAAATAAGCAGGGTGAAAATATACAGCCTTAGGTATTCCTTTTCCTATGTGGAACCAGTCTGTTGTTCCACGTCCAGTTCTAACTGTTACTTCCTGACCTGAATATAGGATTCTCAAGAGGCAGGTCAGGTGGTCTGGTATACCCCTCTTTTTCAGAATTTTCCAGTTTATTGTGATACACACAGTCAGTGGCTTTGGCATAGTCAATAAAGCAGAAATTTATGTTTTTTTTTTTTTTTTCTGGAACTCTCTTGCTTTTTTGATGACCCAGTGGATGTTGGCAACTTGATCTCTGATTCTTCTGCCTTTTCTAAAGCCAGCTTGAACATCTGGAAGATCATGGTTCACATATTGCTGAAGCCTTGTTTGGAGATTTTTGAGCATTACTTTGCTAGTGTGTGAAATGAGTGCAATAGTGCAGTAGTTTGAGCATTCATTGGCATTGCCTTTCTTCGGGATTGGAATGAAAACTGACCTTTTCCAGTCCTGTGGCCACTCCTGAGTTTTCCAAATTTGCTGACATATTGAGTGCAGCACATTCACAGCATAATCTTTTAGGAATTGCAATAGATCAACTGGAATTCCAACATCTCCACTAGCTTTGTTCATAGTGATGTTTTCTAAGGCCCAATTGACTTCACATTTCAGGATGTTTTGTCTCTAGTTGAGTGTGAGTGATCACACCACTGTGATTATCTGCATCATGAAAACTTTTTTTGTAGAGTTCTGCTGTCTATTATTGTCACCTCTTAATATCTACTGCTTCTTTCAGTTCCATACATTTTCTGTCCATTATTGAGCCCATCTTTCCATGAAGTTTTCCCTTGATATCTATAATTTTCTTGAAGAGATCTCTAGTCTTTCCCGTTCTAATATGTTCCTCTATTTCATTGCATTGATCGATGAGGAAGGCTTTCTTGTCCCTCCTTGCTATTCTTTGAAACTGTGCATTCAAATGGGTATATCTTTCATTTTCTCCTTTGCTTTTTACTTCCCTTCTTTTCACAGCTATTTGTAAGGTCTCCTCAGACAGCCATTTTGCGTTTTTGCATTTTTTTCTTGGTCTTGATCTTGATTCCTGTCTCCTGTACATTGTCACGAACCTCTGTCAATAGTTCATCAGGCACTCTGTCTATCAGATCTAGTCCCTTAAATCTATTTCTCACTTACACTGTATATTCATAAGGGATTTCATTTAGGTCATACCTGAATGGTCTAGTAGTTGTCCCTACTTTCTTCAGTTTAATTCTGAATTTGGCAAAAAGGAGTTCATGATCTGAGCCACAGTTAGCTCCAGGTCTTGTTTTTACTGACTGTATAGAGCTTCTCCATCTTTGGCTGCAAAGAATATAATCAATCTGATTTCATTGTTGACCATCTGGTGATGTCCATGTGTAGAGTCTTCTCTTGTGTTGTTGGAAGAGCATGTTTGCTATGACCAGTGCATTCTCTTGGCAGAACTCTATTAGCCTTTGCCCTGCCTCATTCTATATACCAAGGCCAAATTTGCCTGTTACTCGAGGTGTTTCTTGACTTCCTACTTTTGCATTCCAGTCCCTATAATGAAAATGACATCTTTTGGGGGTGTTAGTTCTAGAAGGTCTGGTAGGTGTTTATAGAACCATTCAACTTCAGCTTCTTCAGCATGACTGGTCAGGGCATAGACTGGGATTACCTTGATATTGAATGGTTTGCCTTGGAAATGAACAGAGATCATTTTGTCATTTTTGAGATTGCATCCAAGTACTGCATTTCAGACTCTTTTGCTGACTATGATGGCTACTCCATTTCTTTAAGGGATTCCTGTGAACAGTAATAGATATAATGGTCATCTGAGCTAATTCACCCATTCCAGTCCATCATCTTCGCTGATTCCTTGAATGTCGATGTTCACTCTTGCCATTTCCTGTTTGGCAGGAAAAGATCACTTCCAATTTGCCTTGATTCATGGACCTAACATTCCAGGTTCCTATGCAACATTGGCCTTTACAGCATCGTACCTTGCTTCTATCACCAGTCCCATCCACAACTGGGTGTTCTTTTTACTTTGGCTCCATCCCTTCCTTCTTTCTGGAGTTATTTCTCCACTGATCTCCAGTAGCATATTGGGCACCTACTGACCTGGGGAGTTCCTCTTTCAGTGTCCTACCTTTTGGCCTTTTCATACTGTTCATGGGGTTTTCAAGGCAAGAATACTGCAGTGGTTTGCCATGCCCTTCTCTAGTGGACCACATTCTGTCAGACCACTCTAACATGACTCATCTGTCTTTGGTGGCCCCACACAGCATGGCTTAATTTCATTGAGTTAGACAAGGCTGTGGTCGTGTAATCAGATTGTCTAGTTTTCTGTGATTGTGGTTTCAGTCTGTCTGCCCTCTGATGCCCTCTCTCAGCACCTACCATCTTACTTGGATTTCTCTTACCTTGGACGTGGGGTATTTCTTCACAGTGCTCCAGCAAAGTGCAGTCACCACTCTTTATCTTGGACGTGGGGTAGCCTCACTCAGCCACAGCCCCTGATCTTGGATGTAGGGTAGCTCCTCTTGGCCACCCCTGCACCATCGAAGGATACATGAAGTAAAAATATAAACTTCTAAAGTAGAATTGAACACAAAGACAAATATAAAAATCATTATTATAAATTGTTCTTATAACTCCACTTTTATTTACAAATTTACAAATATATTAATTATAAGTCTGTTAATAGTAATACAATATACAAAGATATAATGTGTTATATCAGTAGAATAAAGTAAGCAGGTAAGCTCTAAAGGAATACAGATTTTGTACATGACTAAAACTATGTTGGTATCAATTTAAGATAGATTCTCATATCTATCTTTATGACATTATATGTAGCCTCCATGATAATCAAAAGGAAAACTATGAACTATACACAAAATTAAATGAGGGAATCAAAGCTTGTCATGAAAAATATCAACAGAACACAAGTAAATGAAGGACAAAACATCTGTAAGACTTATTTTTTTTTTTCATTTATTTTTATTAGTTGGAGGCTAATTACTTCACAACATTGCAGTGGGTTTTGTCATACATAGACATGAACCAGCCATGGAGTTACACGTGTTCCCCATCCCGATCCTCCCTTCCACTTCCCTCTCCACACGATTCCTCTGGGTCTTCCCAGTGCACCAGGCCCGAGCACTTGTCTCATTCATCCCACCTGGGCTGGTGATCTGTTTCCCTATAGATAATATACATGCTGTTCTCTCGAAACATCCCACCCTCGCCTTCTCCCATAGAGTCCAAAAGTCTGTTCTGTACATCTGTCTCTTTTTCTGTTTTGCGTATAGGGTTATCATTACCATCTTTCTAAATTCCATATATATCTGTTAGTATGCTGTAATGATCTTTATCTTTCTGGCTTACTTCACTCTGTATAATGATCCATCTCATTAGAATTGATTCAAATGAATTCTTTTTAATGGCTGAGTAATATTCCATGGTGTATATGTACCACAGCTTCATTATCCATTCATCTGCGGATGGGCATCTAGGTTGCTTCCATGTCCTGGCTATTATAAACAGTGCTGTGATGAACATTGGGGTACATGTGTCTCTTTGAGATCTGGTTTCCTCAGTGTGTATGCCCAGAAGTGGGATTGCTGGGTCATATGGCAGTTCTATTTCCAGTTTTTTTAAGAAATCTCCACACTGTTTTCCATAGCGGCTGTACTAGTTTGCATTCCCACCAACAGTGTAAGAGGGTTCCCTTTTCTCCACACCCTCTCCAGCATTTATTGCTTGTAGACTTTTGGATAGCAGCCATCCTAACTGGCGTGTAATGATACCTCATTGTGGTTTTGACTTGCATTTCTCTGATAATGAGTGATGTTGAGCATCTTTTCCTGTGTTTGATAGCCATCTGTATGTCTTCTTTGGAGAAATGTCTGTTTAGTTCTTTGGCCCATTCTTTGATTGGGTCATTTATTTTTCTGGAATTGAGCTACAGGAGTTGCTTGTATATTTTTGAGATTAATCCTTTGTCTGTTGCTTCATTTGCTATTATTTTCTCCCAATCTGAGGGCTGTCTTTTCACCTTACTTATAGTTTCCTTTGTTGTGCAAAAGCTTTTAAGTTTCATTAGGTCCCATTTGTTTAGTTTTGCTTTTATTTCCAATATTCTGGGAGGTGGGTCATAGAGGATCCTGCTGTGATTCATGTTGGAGAGTGTTTTGCCTATGTTCTCCTCTAGGAGTTTTATAGTTTCTGGTCTTACATTTAGATCTTTAATCCATTTTGAGTTTATTTTTGTGTATGGTGTTAGAAAGTGTTCTAGTTTCATTCTTTTACAAGTGGTTGACCAGTTTTCCCAGCACCACTTGTTAAAGAGGTTGTCTTTTTTCCATTGCATATCCTTGCCTCCTTTGTCAAAGATAAGATGTCCATGGGTGCATGGATTTATCTCTGGGCTTTCTATTCTGTTCCATTGATCTATATTTTTGTCTTTGTGCCAGTACCATACTGTCTTGATGACTGTGGCTTTGTAGTAGAGTCTGAAGTCAGGCAGGTTGATTCCTCCAGTTCCATTCTTCTTTCTCAAGATTACTTTGGCTATTCGAGGTTTTTTGTATTTCCACACAAATTGTGAAATTATTTGTTCCAGTTCTGTGAAAAATACCGTTGGTAGCTTGATAGGGATTGCATTGAATCTATAGATTGCTTTGGGTAGAATAGCCATTTTGACAATATTGATTCTTCCAATCCATGAACACGGTATGTTTCTCCATCTGTTTGTGTCATCTTTGATTTCTTTCATCAGTGTTTTATAGTTTTCTATGTATAGGTCTTTTGTTTCTTTAGGTAGATGTACTCCTAAGTATTTTATTCTTTTTATTGCAATGGTGAATGGTATTGTTTCCTTAATTTCTCTTTCTGGTTTTTCATTGTTAGTGTATAGGAATGCAAGGGATTTCTGTGTGTTAATTTTATATCCTGCAACTTTACTATATTCACTGATTAGCTCTAATAATTTTCTGGTAGAGTCTTTATGGTTTTTTATGTAGAGGATCATGTCATCTGCAAACAGCGAGAGTTTCACTTCTTCTTTTCCTCTCTGGATTCCTTTTACTTCTTTTTCTGCTCTGATTGCTGTGGCCAAAACTTCCAACACTATGTTGAATAGTAGTGGTGAGAGTGGGAACCCTTGTCTTGTTCCTGATTTCAGGGGAAATGCTTTCAATTTTTCACCATTGAGGGTGATGCTTGCTGTGGGTTTGTCATATATAGCTTTTATTATGTTGAGGTATGTTCCTTCTATTCCTGCTTTCTGGAGAGTTTTAATCATAAATGAGTGTTGAATTTTGTTAAGGGCTTTTTCTGCATCTATTGAGATAATCATATGGTTTTTATCTTTCAATTTGTTAATGTGGTGTATTACATTGATTGATTTGTGGATATTAAAGAATCTTTGCATTCCTTGGATAAAGCCCACTTGGTCATGGTGTATAATTTTTTTAATATGTTGTTGGATTCTGTTTGCTAGAATTTTGTTAAGGATTTTTGCATCTATGTTCATCAGTGATATTGGCCTGTAGTTTTCTTTTTTTGTGGCATCTTTGTCTGGCTTTGGAATTAGGGTGATGGTGGCCTCATAGAATGAGTTTGGAAGTTTACCTTCCTCTGCAATTTTCTGGAAGAGTTTGAGTAAGATAGGTGTTAGCTCTTCTCTAAATTTTTGGTAGAATTCAGCTGTGAAGCCATCAGGTCCTGGGCTTTTGTTTGCTGGAAGATTTCTGATTACAGTTTTGATTTCCTTGCTTGTGATGTGTCTGTTAAGATCTTCTATTTCTTCCTGGTTCAGTTTTGGAAAGTTATACTTTTCTAAGAATTTGTCCATTTCATCCAAGTTGTCCATTTTATTGGCATAGAGCTGCTTGTAGTAGTCTCTTATGATCCTTTGTATTTCAGTGTTGTCTGTTGTGATCTCTCCATTTTCATTTCTCATTTTGTTAATTTGGTTCTTCTCTCTTTGTTTCTTAATGAGTCTTGCTAATGGTTTGTCAATTTTGTTTAGTTTTTCAAAAAACCAGCTTTAGCTTTGTTGATTTTTGCTATGGTTTCTTTAGTTTCTTTTTTTATTATTATTATTATTAGTTGGAGGCTAATTACTTCACAACATTTCAGTGAATTTGTCATACATTGATATGAATCAGCCATAGATTTACACGTATTCCCCATCCCGATCCCCCATCCCACCTCCCTCTCCACCCGATTCCTCTGGGTTTTCCCAGTGCACCAGGCCGGAGCACTTGTCTCATGCATCCCACCTGGGCTGGTGATCTGTTTCACCATAGATAATATACATGCTGTTCTTTCGAAACATCCCACCCTCACCTTCTCCCACAGAGTTCAAAAGTCTGTTCTGTACTTCTGTGTCTCTTTTTCTGTTTTGCATATAGGGTTATTGTTACCATCTTTCTAAATTCCTTTAGTTTCTTTTGCATTTATTTCTGCCCTAATTTTTAAGATTTCTTTCCTTCTGCTAACCCTGGGGTTCTTCATTTCTTCCTTCTCTAATTGCTTTAGGTGTAGAGTTAGGTTATTTATTTGGCTTTTTTCTTGTTTCTTGATGTAAGCCTGTTACACTATGAACCTTCCCCTTAGCACTGCTTTTACAGTATCCCATAGGTTTTGGGTTGTTGTGTTTTCAGTTTCATTCATTTCTATACATATTTTGATTTCTTTTTTGATTTCTTCTATGACTTGTTGGTTATTCAGAAGCGTGTTATTTAGCCTCCATATGTTTGAATTTTTAACAATTTTTTTCCTGTAATTGAGATCTAATCTTACTGCACTGTGGTCAGAAAAGATGACTGGAATGATTTGTGTACACGGAACCTTCTCAGGAATAGATCACATCCTGGGCCATAAATCTGGTCATCTGTAAGACTTAAAGAAAACAAAGTGGCAAACTACATACTTCCATATCAGTAATTATCTTAAATGCAAATAGTCTGTATTTCACAGTCAAAATACAGAATGGAAAAAAAAATACAGAATGGATAAAAAAGATTGAACTTTATGCTGCCTATAAGGTTCTCAGTTAAGATCTGTGGACATGCATATGTTTAAAATGAAAAGATGGGAAAAGATATTCTACACAAACAATAAAAAAAAATGTTGCAGGGTGGATATGCTAATGGAGATTTAATGTAAAAAATAGAATAAAGCCATCCAAGAGAAAAAGAAAGGTATTACATAATGATAAAAGAGCCAAATCACAAATCAGTTCAGTTCAATCGCTCAGTCGTGTCCTACTTTTTCCGACCCCACGGACTGCAGCACGCCAGGCTTCCCTGTCCATCATCAACTCCCAGAATTTACTCAAACTCATGCCCATTGAGTTAGTAATGCCATCCAATCTTTTCATCCTCTGGTGTCCCCTTCTCTTCCCGCCTTCAATCTTTCCCAGCATAAGGGTCTTTTCAAATAAATCAGTTATTCACAATAGGTGGCCTAAGCATTGGAGTTTAAGCTTCAGCATCAGTCCTTCCAATCAATATTCATGACTGATTTCCTTTACGATGGACTGGTTGGATCTCCTTGCTGTCCAAGGGACTCTCAAGAGTCTTCTCCAACACCACATTTCAAAAGCATCAATTCTTCAGTGCTCAACTTTCTTTATAGTCCAACTCTCACATCTATACATGACTACTGGAAAAACCATAGCTTTGACTAGATGGAACTTGGTCCGTCTAGTCAGACATTTGTTGACAAAATAACGTCTCTGCTTTTTAATATGCTGTCTAGGTTGGTCATAGCTTTCCTTCTAAGGAGCAAGCATCTTTTAATTTCATGGAGTTATTTAATTTCTGCAGCTATTTTGTAGCCCAACAAAATAAAGTATCTCACTGTTTCCCCATCTTTTGCCATGAAATGATGTGGCTGGATGCCATGATCTTCATTTTTTGAATGTGGAATTTTAAGCCAGCTTTTTTACTCTCCTGTTTCACTTTCTTCAAGAGGCTCTTTAGTTCCTCCTCACTTTCTTCCATAAGGTGGTGTCATCTGCTTATATTAAGTTATTGATATTTCTCATGACAATCTTAATTCCAGCTTGTGTTTCATCAGCCCAGCATTTCCCATGATGTACTCTGCATATAAGTTAAATAAACAGGGTGACAATATACAGCCTTGGCATACTCCTTTCTGGATTTGGAACCAATCTGTTGTTCCTTGTCCGGTTTTAACTGTTGCTTCTTGACCTGCATACAGATTTCTCAGGAGGCATGTCAGGTGGTCTCGTATTCCCATCTCTTTAAGAATTTTGCAGTTTGTTGTGATCCACACAGTCAAAGTCTTTGGCATATTCAATAAAGCCACAAATTAGATACAACACAAATCACAAGTAAGATATAACATTATACATGTATGTCCTATATCAGAGCTCTAAAAGACATTAAACAATTCTTGACAGAACTAAGGAAAAAAGCACACAGTTCTACAATAATAGTAGGAGACTTCATTATTCCACTTTCAATAATGGATAGAAAAGCATACACTAGATCAACAGAGAAAAACACTATAGACCAATTGAGTTTAACATTGAGTAAAGAACACTCCATTCAATAATAGCATAATATACATTTGTTTTAATTTGCACATTGCTTATTCTTAAGTATAGACAATACATTATACTACAAGTCAAGCTATAATAAATTTAAAAATAATAAATTCATAAAATTATCTTTTGTAACTACAAATTAATAAACTATAAATCAACTGCAAAAGATCATTTGGAAAATCCATAAACATGGAATTTAAAACCAAATTTTAAAATATCTTGAGGCAAATATATGGAAATTCCACATATCAAAATGTATGACACTTATCATAATCAGTCCTGAGAGGGAGTTTTGTAGCTGTGACCACTTATATTACAAAACAAGAAAGGTCTCAGATCAACTATTTGACTTTTCAGTTTAAGAAAGTGAAAAATAACAAATCAAACCCAAAGCTAACAAAAGGAAGAAAATAGTGAATAGTAGAGAGGAAATAAAGTAAATATTTATTAGAAATGCAATAGAGAAAATAAATGAATTTAACAGTTGATTCTTGATAAAGATCAAGATACTTGGCAAACCTTTAGCTATATTGACTAAGGAAAAACAGAGAAGACACAAATAACTAAAATCAAAATGAAAGAGATAGGACTTTCCTGGTGGTGCATTTGATAATAATCTACCTGCCAGTTCAAGGGACACCAGTTTTATCCCTGGTCCAGGAAGATTCCACATGCAGCAGAGCAACAAAACCTGTTTGCCAAAACTACTGAGCCCACCCTCTAGAGCTTGCAAGTTTCAACTACTGAGCCTTTGTGCCTCAATTACTGAAGCCTTGGTGCTCTACAGCCTGGGCTCTGCAACAAGAAAAGCTCCTGCAATGAGAAGCCTGAACACCAAATGAAAAGCAGCCCCCAATCACTTCAACTAGAGAAAACCCACACACAGCAATGAAGGCCTAGCACAGTCAAACAATAAATAATTTTTTTAAAAATGAAAGAGGCAACCTTACTACTAACTTTACAGAAGTAAAAATACATTAAAAAGTACTAAGATTTAAATTGTATAATCTAAATTGTACAATATGAAGGAAATGGACAAATTCCTAGAAACACAGAATCTACTAATACTTAATCACAAAGTAATAGAATATCTGTACAGATCTATAACTGGCAAGGATATTGAATCCATAATGAAAAATCTGCTTTTAAAAACTAAAAAAGGAAAATTCCTGGGTATGCTAGCTTCACTGACAAAATTTCCTAAAGACTTAAAGAATTAACATCAATCTTCCTCAAAATTTTCTCAAAAATTGAAAAAGAGGGGCCACTTCTAAAGTCATTTGATGAGATCTTTATTACATCTACATCAAAGCCAACAAGACACTACAAAAAAAAAAATAAATAAAACCATATACCATTATCCCTGATATATATTGATGCAAAAATATTAAAAAAAAAAAACAGAAAAACACAAAATTCAAAAGCTCTTAAAAATTGTATACTACTACTAACTGAGAATATTTCTGGAATGTGCAGGTAGTTCAGTATATGAAAATCAATCAGTGTAAAATGCCATAATAACAGAATATATTATAAACAAGATAGAACTCATATGAGCATCTCCATAGGTACAGAAAAAGCATTTAACAAGATTTAATATCCCATCATGATAAAACCTTTCAACAAACTAAGAGTAGAAAGAAACTAACAAGATAAAGTCATATGCCAAAGGCCAAGAGTTGCCATTATACTTTATGGTGAAAGACAGAGAGCTTTTCCTCCAAGATCAGAAACAAGACAAGAATGTCTACTTTTGCCACTTCTATTCAACTAGCACTGGAAATCCTAACAAGAGCAAATAGGCATGTAATAGAGATAACAGCATTCAAATTTGAAAGAAAAATTATCTCTTTTCTCAGAGGACATGTTCTTATATGTACAAAACTCAAAAGAAAAAGAGACACATATGTACAAAACAGACTTTTGGACTCTGTGGGAGAAGGCGAGGGTGGGATGTTTCGAGAGAACAGCACCGAAACATATATATTATCTAGGGTGAAACAGATCACCAGCCCAGGTTGGATGCATGAGACAAGTGCTCGGGCCTGGTGCACTGGGAAGACCCAGAGGGATCGGGTAGAGAGGGAGGTGGGAGGGGGGATCGGGATGGGGGATACATGTAAATCCATGGCTGATTCATGTCAATGTATGACAAAAGCCACTACAATATTGTAAAGTAATTAGCTTCCAACTAATAAAAATAAATGGAAAAAAAAAAGTATGAGC
The DNA here is from genome assembly GCF_910594005.1 of Cervus elaphus. Taxonomy (NCBI): domain Eukaryota; kingdom Metazoa; phylum Chordata; class Mammalia; order Artiodactyla; family Cervidae; genus Cervus; species Cervus elaphus. The sequence continues at coordinate 93,425,943 of NC_057848.1, forward strand.
ATTGTAAAACTCAAAAGATTCCACCAAAATGTAGTCTGAATTAACAAGTTCAGCGAAGTTGCAGGATACAACATCAACATTGAAATCAGTTGCACTTCTATACACCAACATCAAATTATGAGATATAAAAATTAACAATCCCATTTATAACAACATCAAAAAGAATAAAATAATTAGGACTAGACCTAACCAAAGATAGAAAAGACATGTATATGCTAAACTAAAACAAATACTGTTCAAAAATGACAGATGGCATATGTAAGTGAAAAGACATCCTGTGTTCACAGAATGGAAAGCTTGATATTGCTAAGTTGTTGATACTACTCCAAGTGATCTACAGATTCAATGCAATCTTTGTTGAAGTCCCAGGGAAGTTTTTTATAGAAATAAGAATACCCATTTCAAAATTCACATATACTCTCAAGAGACTGTGAATAGCCAAAATAATCTTGAAAAATTGAAGCAAATTGGTGTTTTGGAGTTTTGACAATTATTGATTTCATAATTTACTACAGAGTCATGGTAATCAAAGCAATATCATACATATACACAGGCAGATGTGTACATGTATGAAATGAGATAAAGACTACTAATAAATTCTTGCATATAAAGCCAAATCATTTTAGACAAAACTTTTCAATGGGGAAAAGAGAGTCTTTTTGATAAATGGTAATTAAAGAACTGACATAAACTTACAAAAAATGAAGTTTAACTTTCACTTTGCCATACATAATTAACTCAAACTTGGTCAAATACTTAAATGCAAAAGCTAAAAGTATAATACTTATTGGTGAAGATATAGGTAAAAATCTTCATGACAAGGTATTTGTCAATGATCATGATGAAAATTAATAAATTTCACTTTATCATGATTAAAAGCTTTTGTTCAACAAAGGACACAATCAGTAGAGTGAAAATGCAACTACACAATGGGATAAAATATTTGCTAATGATATATCTAATAAAATATCAGTATCCAGAATTTATAAAGAACTACAAAAATAAATTAAAAAAAAAAAACTAAGTAAATGGCTAGAAATGTAAATTGATACAGTCACTATGGGAAATGGTATGGAGGAGTCTCCAAAAAATGTTAAATGGAACTACTATATAATCCTGCAATTCCATTTCTGGGTATTTATCTGAAGAAATCAAAAATGCTAACTCAAAAATACATGTGAACCTCCATGCTCATTGCGACATTATTTATGATAGCTGAGATATGGAAACAACCTAAGTACCCATCAGTGGATGGATAAATAGTGATATATTATTATCATTAAATATAATATTATTCTGCCATAAGAATATCTTGTCATTTGTGATGACACAGATAGTCCTCAAGGGCATTATGCTCAGTAAAAAGTCAGATAAAGACAAATGTCATATTATGTCTTTTAGGTAGAATCTCAATAAAAATCCCATACAAGCAAGAAAAACATCACAAGCTCACAGATACAAACCACCAAAGAACAGATTGGTGGATGTCAGAGGTGGGATGGGGGTTTGAGAAAGAGGTTAAGAGGATCAAAAAGTAAGAAGAAAAACACATGGGCCAAGGACTTAAACAGACATAATCTAATGGCTACCAAGCACATGAAAAGATGCTGAACATCAGTAATCCTAAGGGAAATGCAAATTAAACCACAGTGAGACAATGTTTCAAGTCCTTTAAGATGGCTATTATTTTTAAAAAAACACAAGTTGGCAAGAATGTGGAGAAATTGAAACCCTTGTGCATTGCTTGTGGGAAAGCAAAATGATGCAATCACTGTGGAAAATGGTATGGCATTTCCTCAAAATATTAAAAATATATTTATTATATGATCCAGAAATTCTCCTATATTCTTGTCATGATCCATGCGCAGGTTGGAAAAGAATTTCCAGACACAAAGCAGAATGAAAGGAGAATAAAGTTTACCAGAATGGGAGAGGGGAGAGTCACTGCCAGCACAGTAGGCCAGCTTCCTGATAGTCAGGGAGAACTGAAGTTGAACATGAGTCCTTGGTCCCTTTTTATAGCTGGGATACAGGGAGTGGGATAGGGATCTTGTGGGTCATTTGCTGATTGGATGAAGCACATATACTGGGTGGGAGAAGAGTAAGGCAAATACCTTCTCCCTATATGGGGTTGGAGGGGAGACAGGTTATACTGCTCTGCTGCTGCTAAGTCGCTCAGTCGTGTCCGACTCTGTGCGACCCCATAGACGGTAGCCCACCAGGCTCTGCTGTCCCTGGGATTCTCCAGGCAAGAACACTGGAGTGGGTTGCCATTTCCTTCTCCAATGCATGAAAGTGAAAAGTGAAAGTGAAGTCACTCAGTCGTGTCCGACTCGTAGTGACCCCATGGACTGCAGCCTACCAGGCTCCTCCGTCCATGGAATTTTCCAGGCAAGAGTACCGAGTGGGTTGCCATTGCCTTCTCTGTTATACTGCTCAGGAGGGCCTAAATATCCTTCAATAGTTACAACATGGGGGAGGGAAGGATGATAAGGCTATGATTTTTTCTGTTCCTGCATTCCAAGACACTCCTTGTTCACCTTGTTGTTTCATCCTTGGTACACTACAATACTCAAAATAACTGAAAGCATGGACTCATACGTGTACCTATGCTCACAACAGCATTATTCACATTAGCCTTGTGTGGGAACCACTCAAGTATCTACTGAATGTTAGATCACATTAGATCACATTTGTAAACAAAATGTGTTATATACACAGCATAGAATATTGTTTCAAAGCAATTTTGACACATGCTACAACATGGATGAACCTTGAAGACGTTGAAGTGAAGTGAAAGTTGCTCAGTTGTGTCCAACACTTTGCAACCCCATGGATTATAAAGTCCATGGAATTCTCCAGGCCAGAATATTGGAGTCCATAGCCTTTCCTTTCTCCAGGGGATCTTCCCAACTCAGGGATCGAACCCAGGTCTCCCACATTGCAGGAGGATTCTTTACCAGCTGAGCCACAAGAGAAACCCAAGAATACTGGGGTGGGTAGCCCATCCCTTCTCCAGCAGATCTTCCTGACCCAGGAATCAAGCCGGGGTCTCCTGCATTGAAAAGACGGATTCTTTACCAACTGAGCTATGAGGAAAGCCCTTGAAGATGTTACCCTACATGAAATAAACTAGTCACAAAAGGAAAAATGCTATATTTCTTTTGTAGTCAAATTGATAAAGACACAAAGTAGAATGGTGTTTGCCATAGGCCGGGCAAGGAAAGAATGGGGAATCACTGTTTAATGGACACATACTTTCACTTTGGGAAGATAAAGAAATGTCCTGAAGATGGCTGGTGATGATGGTTGCACAGCAATGTGAATTAATATTAAGAACCATTCACTTAAGAATGGTTAAAATAGTAAATGCTACATAATGCATATCTTACCACAATAATAGATGATCACTTTCAAGCAACATAAAAGGAAGATATGACTCAAAAGGAAAAAGAAGATTCATTTTTCTCAAAGTGGGATTCTGGAGTGGGATTCATGCTGTATACAGTTTTTGGACCATTTCACATTTTATAGTACTCAAGTATCCTATGTGAGTAAAGGGGAAAGATGTCATAGGCAGATGTACATGCCACAACAGCCAAGATATCAGGTTTTTGCCTCACTCTGACTTCAATCTCTTCTTAGTCAGAGATGTCAACATTTAGTCCAGATGGCAATAGGTAGTAAATCAAGATCCTGTTAAGTCTAAAAGGTAATATTAGCTACCCCTATTTTCAATACATTAGGACAAGGAAAAGTTGAGGGATAAGAACATGCCAAAGAGTTTCTATAATCAAAGAGACTTGCTCAGAGCAACACCAAGTCATCATATTCAGAATCCAGGAAGAAGTCAGACTCACTTAGAGAAAAGGTCCAAATAAGTGGAGCTGGATGATTAAAATCTGCTTGACTCCAAGTGACCTGGCTAGCTATATAATCACTTAAAGAAAGAAAAAAAAAATACAAAACAGAGATAGTTAACTGTTTAATGATACTTGAATTGTATGCTTCATGATTATTGAACTTGTGTTCTAATAGTTTCTATTTTTACTATAGGATACTGTATGAAAAAAAATGCTTTTCTAAAAGCTATGTGATATCTTGGATTGAATTATAGAAAATTAAAAAAAAGACATTTGTAAAGATGTGCAGAAATCTAAATAATGTCTTTATTTTAGTTAATAACACTGTATCAATGTTAATTTCTTAGTTTTAGGAAATGTTTCATGATTGTGCAAGACACTACCATTAGGGGAAACTGACTGAAGGTATATGGGAATGTACACATGTGAACGTGCTAAGTCTTTAGTCATGTCCCACTCTTTGCGACCCTATGGACTGTAGCCCGCCAGTCTCCTCTGTCCATGGGATTCTTCAGGCAACAATACTAGAGCGAGTTGCTATGCCCTCCTCCAGAGGATTTTCCCAACCCAGGAATGGAACCCACATCTCCTGTGACCCCTGCATTGCAGATAGATTCCTTGCCCCTGAGCCACCAGGGAAGCCTGTAAATGGGAATCCTTTGTATTAAACCCACAACTTTTCTATAAATCTAAAACTATTCCAAAATATAAAATTCATTTTTAAAATTCTAAGACAATTGGTTATCTCTTCACAAAAATAAAAAAAAATAAATTGGACTTTGACATCATGCATAAAAATCAATTCCAGATAGATCATTGATCTAAATGTAAAATATATGAAAAAAAGGGAGAAAGGGAGGGAGATGGAGAAGGAGAGATGGAGAAACAGAGAGAGAAACAGATAGATAGGAAAGTTTTTAGAAGTTAGTTATAATTCATGTGTGCTGTTCTGTGTGCTTAGTTGCTTTTGCATGTGTGATTCTTTGCAACCCCATGGACTGTAGCCTGCCAGGCTCCTCTGTCCATGGGGATTCTCCAGACAAGTATACTGGAGTGGGTTGCCATGCTCTCCTCTATGGGATCTTCCCACCCCAGGGATCAAACTCAGGTCTCTGGCATTGCAGATAGATTCATTACTGTCTGAGCCACCAGAGAAGCCTGATTATAATTCATAATTATGACAATACATATACAAATCAAAATTAATATTATATCATAATCCATATAATTCTTAGTAAAGATAAATAGATAAATATGATACATTAAAATTAAGAATTTATATTTATCAAAATATACTATTAAGAGTATGAAAAGAAAAACCCAGGATAGAAGAGTACATGTACAACATGTATAACCACCAAGCTTTATTATCCAGAATATGTGAAGAACTAAGAATCGGAAAGCAAAAAGGGAGACAGTTAATACTAAAAAGTGGGCAGAACATTTAAAGACATGTTTCATAAAAGTGTAACTCTAACAGGTCAAAATATACATTAAGGTGCTCAGTCTCATTAGTAATCAAGGAAGTGCAAATTAAAAGCACGGTGAGATGCCACTATGTACCCACCAGATTGGCAAAAATTAATGATATTGGCAATATCTTGGAACAATATGAACTTCAATCAATACACTTCTTATTGAGGTGTAAATCCATATGATTACTTTCAATAACATATGATAGGAAGTAGAAGTGAAGGTATGCATACCCTATAATTTAGCAATTCTCACTTTTAAATATATAAGTAAAACTAACATGTAATATGCATATACATAAATGAATAAATATTGCAAATATATAAAATGATTGACATAAAATCATTCTAAGTGTTATGTCTATTGGGATTATACGTAGTTGAGATTAGGCAGCAAAAATGGGACAGTGAAGAGCTTCTGAGTAGTTAGCAGTGTTCTGTTTCTTGATATATATGGTGATTACACAGATGATTGCTTCATGATTATTCATTATTCAGCTGTACATCTGTGCTTCATGCACTTGTTAAATATGTGACATATTGCACAACTAAAACATTTTACTAAATGATTAACAAGAATCCCTGGATATATGATAAAGTACAAGGCTTTACTATTATCTTTTAATCTTTGTTGAAAGAGCTGAATGAATTTGAACATTAATAAAATGAAATTCTAGAAAGTATGCCACCAAGGTGTTTCTTACCTATAAAATAATTTTAAAGGAGATTTAAAGTAGATATTGGATGAAGCACAAGCTGGAATCAAGATTGCTGGGAGAAATATCAATAACTTCAGATATGCAGATGGCAGCACCCTTATGGCAAACAGTGAAGAGGAACTAAAGAACCTCTTGATGAAAGTGAAAGAGGTGAGTGAAAAAACTGGCTTAAAACTTGGCATTCAAAATAAAAAGATCGGTTGCCTCAGTGGTTTATCCTGAGGAACAGTTCTCAGCCACGGGGAAAGTGGGCGAGAGGATAAAAGCCGAAGAGTTCCAAGACGCACTTGGTAAAACCATACACATATGAGTACAGGCCTGTGACAAATAAAAGAGAAGGACAATCACTAGCCTGCTGGGAGATGAGGTTTTAGAGATCAAACCCTGAGCCTTTGGAGTGGGAGCATTGACTCCAAGACCCTAGACAACCATAGAACTAACATTAGGGAGTAGAGAACTCACACAAAGGAAATCACTTAAATCATTATCTGGCGTCACCTAACCACCAGTAGCACCCTGCACAGGACACCTCATCTAAACAACAAACAAAACAAAAATACAAGCACAATCATCAACAGGCAACCTTGCCAATCAGAGGAAAAACAAACAAGCAAACAGAAATTCAGCACAAATCTCACCCTATATGAAGTTTACACAAACCACTGGATGAACCATAGGAGGGCAGAAACCAAAAGGAAGAAATAATTCAACCTTGAACCCTAAGAAAGGCGACCTCAAACACAGTAAGTTAAAACAAACAAAAAAAAAAAAAAAAATGAAAAGGCAGAGAAATACTACACAAATGAAGGAACAAACTAGGAACAGAAGTCCAAATAAATGAAGAGGTAATAGGCAAACTACCCGAAAAAGCATTGAGAATAATGATAGTAAAGATGATAAAAACCCTTGAATACAAGATGGAAAAATGCAGGAATCAATTAACAAAGACCTAAAAGAATTAAAGAATAAAAATGCAGAGACAAACAACACAACTGCTGGAATTAAAAATACTCCAGAAGGAATCAAGAGCAGAATATTTGAGGCAGAAGAACAAATCAGTGAGCTGGGAGATAAAATGCTGGAAATAACTTTTGAAGAGAAGAATAAAGTAAAAAGAATGAAAAGAACTGAGGATAGTCTCAGAGACCTCTGGGACAATATTAAACACAAAAACATTTGAATTATAGGGGTCTCAGAAGAAGAAGAGAAAAAGAAAGTGTATGAGAAAATTTTTGAAAAGATGATAGCTGAAAATTTCCCCAACAGGAAGGAAATAGTCAATCAAGTCCGAGAGGCACAAAGAGTCCCATACAGGACAAACCCAAGGAGAAACACACCAAGACACAAACTAATCAAGCTAACAAAGACTAAACAAAAAGAAGGAATATTAAAAGCAACAAGGGAGAAGAAACAAGTAACATACAAGGGAAATCCCATATGTTTAACAGTTGATCTTTCAACAGAAACTCTGCAGGCCAGAAGGGAATGGCAGGATATATTTAAAGTACTGAAAGGGAAAAATCTACAACCAAGATTACTTTATGTGACAAGGATCTCATTCAAAATTGATGGAGAAATAAAAAGCTTTTAATATAAGCAAAAGTTAAGAGAATTCAGTACGATCAAACCAGCTTTACAGTAAAAGTTAAATGGACTTATATAGTCAAGAAATAAAAAAAGAAGAAAAAAATATCTACAAAGTCAACCCCAAACAATTAAGAAAATGGCAATAGCAACATATATATCAATAATTACTTTAAATGTAAATGGATTAAATGTTCCAACCAAAAGACACAGACTGGCTGAATGGATATAAAAACAAGACCAATATATATGCTGTCTACAGGAAACCCACTTCAGACCTCAAAACACATATAGACTGAAAGTGAGAGGATGGAAAAATATATTCCATGTAAATGGGAAGCAAAAGAAAGCTGTAGTAGCAATCCTCATATCAGAAAAAATAGACCTTAAAATAAAGAAGATTACAAGAGATAAAGAAGGACACTATATTATGATCAAGGGATAAATCCAAGAGGAAGGCATAAAAATAGTAAATATCTATGCATCCAACATACAAGCACCTCAATACATAAGACAAACACTAACAGACATAACAGAAAAGACTGACTGTAACACAATAAGAGTAGGATATTTTAACACCCCACTCACACTAACAGACAGTTAATAAAAAAATAAAATTAATAAGGAAAGAGAAGTCTTAAATAATACATTAGATGAAATGGATCTCATTGATATCTTCAGGGCATTCCATGCAAATGCAGAACAATACAGATCCTTCTCAAGTGCACATGGAACATTCTCCAGGATAGACCATAACTTGGATCACAAATGAAACCTCAATAATTTTAAGAAAATTGAAATCATATCAAGCATCTTGTCCGACCACAATGCTATAAGACTAGATATCAAAAACAAGAAAAAACTAAAAAACAAACAAACAAAAATGGAGATTCAACAACCCGTTTCTAAATAACCAACAATTTACTGAAGAAATCAAAAGGGAAATTAAAAAAAATTTTTTCTGAAACAAATTACAAAGAAAACATGACAACTCAAAACATATGGGATGCAGCAAAAGCAGTCCTAAGAGAGAAGCTTATAGCAATACCATCCTACCTCAAGAAACAAGAAAAATATCAAGTAGAAAACCTAACTTTACAACCAAAACAACTGGAAAAAGAAGAAGAAAAAAACCCAAAATTAGTAGAAGAAAAGAAATCATAAAGGTACGAGCAGAAATAAATTAAAAAGAAATGAAAGAAACAACAGTAAAGATTAATAAAACTAAAAGTTGGTTCTTTGAGAAGGTAAACAAAATTGACAAACTTTTAGCCAGATTCATCAAGGACTAAAGAGAGAAGAAACAAATCAACAAAATTAGAAATGAAAAAGAGGTTACAACAGACAATGCAGAAATATAAAGGATTATAAGAGATTATTATGAACAAGCATAAAACATCAAAATTGATAACCTGGAAGAAATGGACAGATTCTTAGAAAAGTTCAATCTTCCAAGACTGAACCAGGGAGAAATTGAAAGTATGAGCAACCCAGTTACAAGCAGTGAAATTGAAGCTGTGATCAAAAATATCCCCAAACACAAAATCCCAGGAACAGATGGCTTCAAAGGAGAATTCTATCAAACATTTTGAGAAGATTGCCGGGAGAAATGTCAATAACCTCAGATATGCAGATGGCACCACCCTTAGGGCAGAAAGTGAAGAAGAACTAAAAAGCCTCTTGATGAAAGCGAAAGAAGAGAGTGAAAAAGTTGGCTTAAAGCTTAACATTCAGAAAACTAAGATCATGGCATCTGGTCCCATCACTTCATGGGAAATAGATAGGGAAACAGTGGAAACAGTGTCAGAATTTATTCTTTACGGCTTCAAAATCACTGCAGATGGTGATTGCAGCCATGAAATTAAAAGATGCTTACTCCTTGGAAGAAAAGTTATGACTAACCCAGAAAGCATATTAAAAAGCAGAGACATTACTTTGCCAACAAAGGTCCGTTTAGTCAAGGCTATGGTTTTTCCAGTGGTCATGTATGGGTGTGAGAGTTGGACTGTGAAGAAAGCTGAGCGCTGAAAAATTGATGCTTTTGAACTATGGTGTTGGAGAAGACTCTTTAGAGTCCCTTGGATTGCAAGGAGCTCCAACCAGTCCATCCTAAAGGAGAGCAATCCTGGGTGTTCATTGGAAGGACTGATGTTGAAGCTGAAGCGCCAGTACTTTGGCCACCTGATGCGAAGAGCTGACTCGTTTGAAAAGACCCTGATGCTGGGAAAGATTGAGGGCGGGAGAAGGGGGCGACAGAGGATGAGCTGGTTGGATGACATCACCAATTCAATTGACATGGGTTTGGGTGAACTCTGAGAGTTGGTGATGGACAGGGAGACCTGGCGTGCTGCAGTTCATGGGGTCGCAAAGAGTCGGACTTGACTGAGCGACTGAACTGAATAGGGGGTGGAGCTGGCATGGACCCAACCCTCAGAGCTTCTGCTCCAGAAGCTTGGAACATGAACCCTATTCCTGATGGGTGGTGCTGACACTGAGCAGAGCAGCCCTGGCTCAGCCTCTAGCTCTTCATCCTAGCCTCACTTCCTAACAAGTTATAGCTAAAGCACCCCCCTCAAGCAAGATATGACTTGTGCTCACTTCAGATCTAGCTCTCTCACTAAAGCCACTAGGTACACACAGACTGTATAGGGCTGCTCCCACAGAAGGACACCCTTTCAAAGTTATGTAATTTCATAGATACAGAGAAAGACAAGCAAAATGAGAAAACAGATGAAGTTGTTTCAAATAAATCACAAGAAAAAACTGAAAAAAAAAAAACTGAGATTGATTAATTTACCAAATAAAGAGTTAAAAACATTAGTAACAAGAATGCTAACCAAACCAGGGAAAGGAATATATGGACACAGTGAAAATATTAACAAGGAACTAGAGAATTTAAAAAGAATCAGTATTGGTAAGGACTTCATATATAGCAGAGGGATCTCTACTAAATATTCTGTAATAAGTTATGCAGGAAAAGTATCTGAAAAAGAATGGACATATGTAAGTGTATAATATAACTGAATCACTTGACTGTATACCTGAAACTAACAGAACACTGTAAATCAACTCTACTCTAATATAAAATGAAAATTAAATTATAAAACAGAACTGAAGAATACAATAGCTAAAATGAAAAATATACTTGGGAGAAATTAATAGCAGAATAGTTGATAGAGAATGCATCAATGATATAGAAAATAGAAATACGGAAATTTCTCAGTAAAATAGCAACAAGAAAAAACAAATTTTAAGAAAATAAAACATTTTAAGGGACCTTTAAACAATATAAACTGTAACAAATTAGCATTATAGTAGTCACAGAAGGACAAGAAAGAGTAAGGAATAGAAAAAAAAAAATGATGAAATTATGACTGAAACCTTCCCAAACCTGAAAAATGAAACAGATATCTAGGTGCACAAAGAATAGAGGGTCTCAAACAATATGAACTCAAACAGACTCTCTCAAAGACATATCATAATTACAAATAGCAAAAATTAAAGCTAAAAAGATAATTCTAAAGACAGTAAGAATAAAACTAATGTCATATGCAAGGGAACCCCCAAAGAGCTATCAGGTGATTTTTTTTCTGCAGAAACTTCACAGGACAGAAGGGACTGGCATGATACATTCAAAGTGCTAACAGAGAATAACCCACAACATAAAATAATCTATCCAGTGAGAACATCACTTAAAATTGAAAAAGGGATAAATCTTCTCAGACAAGCAAAAGATCAAAGAGATAATTGCTACTAACCTAACATAAAAGAAATGCTAAAAGGTTTTCTCAAAGTGAAAAACAAAAACCTATAACAAGACGAGAGTATCTATAAGAAAGAAAAAAATCTCACAAGTAAAAGTAACTATATAGTAAAGACTGAGGATCAACCACTTATATAAGTTAGTACAAAGATTAAAAGATAAAAAACATATATAAAATCAAATGTAACTACAATAATCAGTAACAATAAACATATAGATACAAAATATGACATCAAAATCACAAATTGAAGGGAAGGGGATTAAAAATGTAGATCTTTTAGAATGTGTTTTAACTTAAAAGACTTACCAATTTTAAATAAGTAGATATAGGTATGTGTGCTAAGTCACTTCAGTCTTGTCCAACTCTTTGTGATACTATGGACTGCCAGACTCCTCTGTCCATGCGATTCTATAGGTCAACATATATGGAACTCACAGTAACCACAAATCAAAAATGTACAATAGATACACAAAAACTAGAGAGAAAATAAAAAAAGCATATCACTAAAGAAAATCATCAAACCACAATGGAAGAATTCAAAAAAGAAGAAGTATATATATATATATAACTACAAAAAGAAAGCAGGGATAGCAATACTAATTTCAAACGTAATAGGCATTAAAACAAAGGTTATAACAAAGGGCAAAGAGGGGCATTACATAATGATCAAGGGATAAATTCAATAAAAGTGTATAACATTTATATAACAAATATGCACCTAGTACAGAAGAACATAAATATATACAGCAAGTATTAACAGACACAAAGGGAAAAATTGACAATGGTACAATAATAGTAGAGGATGTTAACACCCCACTTATATCAATGGACATATAATCCAGACAGAAAATCAATAAACAGTTATCTTAAATGGCTCATTAGATAAGTTAGACTTAATAGATACCTACAGAACATTACCTGTCAAAACCACACAGTGCACTTTATTTTAAAGTACACAAGAAACATTCTCTAGGGTAAGCCACAAAACAAGTCTCAACAAATTCAAGAGGAAAGAAATTGTATCTAGCACTTTATCTGACCACAATGATATGAAAATAAATATCAATTAAAGGAAGAAAAATGGGGGGGGGGATGGAGACTAAATAACATGCTACTAAATACCAATAGGTCAATAAAGAACTCAAAGAAATCAGAAAATACCTTGAAACAAATGAAAATGAAAATATGACTTTCCAAAATCTATGGGCTGCAGCAAAAGCATTTCTAAGAGGGAATTTTTGTAACAATACAGACTTCCCTCAAGAAACAAGAAAAATCACAAGTAAACAATATAGACAATCATCTAAAGAAATTAGAAAAGGAACAAACAAAACTCAAAATCAACAGAATAAAATAATAAAGATTAAAGAGAAAAATCAATCAGATATCCAATAAAATGAAATCAATGAAAGTAGGTGTTTTATTGAAAAGAAAAAAAATTGATAAACTTTTAGCTAGGCTTACCAATGTGGAAGAGCTGACTCATTAGAAAAGACTCTGATGCTGGGAAAGATTGAAGGCAGGAAGAAAAGGGGATGACAGAGGGCAAAATGGTTGGATGGCATCACTGATTCAATGGACATGAGTTTGAGCAAGCTCTGGGAGATGGTGAAGGGCAGGGAAGCCTGGCATGCCACAGTCCATGGGGTGACAAAGAGTCGGACACAACTGAGTGAACAATGACACCAATAAAAAGAGAGAGAGAACAGAAATAAACAAAATAAGTGAAAGAGGAGCAAAAATAATTGTTACCACTGATATCACAGCTCATAAGATAATTCTATGAACAGTTAAATGCCAACAAATTGAACAACTGAGAAAAATAAACAAATTTCTCGATATACATCCTGCTGAGGCTGAATTGAGAAGAAATAGACAATTTGAATACACCAATTACTAGATGGAAAATTGAGTTTGTAACAACAACAAAAACAGGGCAAATGGAAGTTAAGGAATGGTTTGCTTCATAGGGGAATTCTAGAAAATACATAAAGAAAAGTTGATACCTATCCTTCTCCCATTAGTCCCAAAAGTTTAAAAGGATGAAACACTCAAATTCATTCTACCAAACCACCATTATTCTGATACAAAAACCATATCAGACAAAGAAACCACAACAAAATATAATTATAGGACTGTATCTCTGATGAATACAGGGGCAAGAATCTTCTACAAAATACTAGAAAACTGAAAACAATGTATGTAAAGATCATACAGCATGATCAAGTAGGATTTATTCCAGGAATACAAGGATGGTTCACTCTCTGCAACTCAATAAATGTTATAAACCACATTAACAAAAAAAAAAAAAAAAAGGATAAAAATTACATGATCATATTGATAGATGCAGATCCTAGGTAAAAGACTCTTTGATATAAATTGTAGCAATAATTTTTTGGATCTGTCTCCTTAGACAAAATAAATAAAAGCAAAAATACACAAATAGGATTTATTGATACTTAAAAGCTTCTACACAGCAAAATCAATCACAAACAAAATAAATGACAATCTACTAAACCGATGAAAATATTCACATATGATCACATATGATGGGGCTACTATCCAAACTATAAACAGTATATATATATATATATACTGTTTATATATATATATATACTATATACTATATATATATATATATAGAGAGAGAGAGAGAGAGAGTGAGAGAGAAAGAGAGACAAAAAACCCAATTGAAAAAACAGGCAGAAAACTTGAATACACTTTTCCAAAGACATAAAGATAGCTAACAGACATATGAAAAGGTGCTCAATATCATTAATTATCAGAGAAATGCAAATCAAAATAACAATGAGATATCCTTTCATGCATGTCAGGGATATCATCAAAAAGTCTACAACTAACATGTTGGAGTGGATGTGTAGAAAAGCAAATCTTTGTACAATATTGAGAATGTAAAATGGTCCAACCACTGTGAAAAACAGTAAGGAGTTTCTTCATTAATCTAAAAGTAGAACTACCTCATGACCCCACAATTATGTTGCTGGGTATATATCTGGAGAAAATAAAAACACATTCAAAAAGATATATTTTTAAAATTTGTATTTTTATTGAAGGATAATTACTTTATATAACTTTGTTGTTTTCTGTCAAACCTTAACATGAATCAGCCATAGGTATACCTATATCCCCTCCCTTTTGAACCTCCCTCCCATCTCCTTCTCCATCCCACTTCTCTAGGTTGATACAGAGCCCCTGTTTATGTTTCCTGAGCCATGGATATCTATTTTACATATGGTAATGTAAGTTTCCATGTTACTCTTTCCATACTTCTCACCCTCTCCTCCCCTCTTCCCATGTCCATAAGTCTATGCTGTATGTCTGTTTCTCCATTGTTACCTTGTAAATAAATTCTTCAGAATCAGTTTTCTAGATTCTGTATATGTGCATTAGAATACATGCACCTCAATGTTAATTGCAGCATTATTTACAATAGCCAAGCAGATGAAGTGATAAAGAAGATATGAGATAGATATAGATATATTGACGTATATAAACAGTGGTGGTGGTGGTTTAGTCACTAATTCATGTCCAACTCTTGTGACCCATGGAAAGTAGCCTACCAGACTCACCTGTCCATGGGATTTCCTAGGCAAGGATACTGGAGTGGGTTCCCATTAATTATATATATATATATATGTATATATATACATACATACATATATATATATATATATATACATATATGGTTTCTCTCATGGCCAAGTGGTAGATTCCACCTGCCAATGAAGGAGATGTGGATTTGATCCCTGTGTTAGGGAAATACCTGGAGAAGGAAATGGCAACCCACTCCAGTATTCTTACCTGGGAAATCCCATGGACAGAAGAGCCTGGTGGACTATAGTCCATGGGATCACAAAAGAGTCAGAAATGACTTAGCAATTAAGCAACAACGTGATATTACTCAGCCATAAAAATGAATAAAATTTTGCCATTTGCAGCAATGTGAATGGATCTAGAGAATATTACACTTAGTGAAATAAGTTAGAGAAAGACAAGCATCACATTATATCATTTATCTATAAAATAAAGCAAATAAATGTATACAGAAAAACAGAAATAAACTCATACAGAGAACATACTAGTGGTTAACAATCAGAGAAGGAAGGGGAGAGGGACAAGATAGGGTAGAGGATTAAGAGATACAATCTACCATGTATATATAAAAAAATAACCTACAAGGATATATTGTACAGTGAAAGGGAATATAGCTATTATTTAATAACTTTAAATGAAGTACAGTATAAAAATATTGAATCACTTTTTTATATATCTGAAACTAATATAACATTGTAAATAACTTATAGTTCAGATAAAGAAAATATTGACACATTTGTTACACTCATTCATTTTCTTCCTCTACACTGACATTATTTAATATAAAATAATTATTTAATGTCTCCTGTGCTAAACATTATATGAGATGAAGAAATTTTCCTCAGTTAACCAAATAGTTGGAATGGTAGCTTGCCAAAAATGTACTTTTTTGGCATTTAATTTCAAAATATCTTTAGAAAAACATGTCAATAAGGCCTAGAGAAGAGAAAGTGATCAGACCTTACCAGGGAAGGGGTCTAGAAAATTTAAACTGGCCTTAAATACATAGAGTAGAACTATTACAAACAGCAGTGTAGCTATAGTCAGTATAACTGATTCTTAAACCAGAATACTTTGAATACTTTGAACAAGATGATTTTATATTCTATACTTCAGTTGGATTATGTTTTATATTAAGGCTTCCCAGCTGGTGCTAGTGGTAAAGAACCCACCTGCCAATGCAGGAGACATAGGAGACATGCGTTCCATCCCCGCACTGGGAAGAACCCCTGGAGGAGGGCATGGCAACCCACTCCAGTATTTCTTGCCTGGAGAATCCCCTGGACAGAAAAGCCTGCCAGACTACAGTCCATAGGTTTGCAAAGAGTTGGACATGACTGAAGTGACTTACCACGCATGCATACATTCATTATATTGGAAAAATAATTTATCTTCTCAAGGTTATTGTAAAGATTAAATAATAATATTATTTTTTATTGTGTCCCATAGGTTTTGTATTGTCATGTTTTCATTGTCTTTGTGTCTACATATGTTTCCCTCTTTGATTTCTTCTGTGATTCATTGTTTGTTTAGTAGCATATTTCTTAGTCTCTATTTTTATGCCTATTTTTTTCTGTAATAGATTTTTAGTTTCATAGTGCTGTGCTTGGAAAAGAGGCTTGATGTGATTTCAATTTTCTTAAATTTACTAAGGCTTGACTTGTGGCCCAAGATGTGGTCTATCCTAGAGAATGGTCCATGTGCACTTGGGGAAAGAAATGTATTCTGCTGCTTTCAAATGGAATGTCCTATAAATATCAATTAAGTCTATCTGGTCTAATGGGTCATTTAAGGCTTATGTCTGGATGGTCTGTTCATTGGTGTAAGCAGGGTGTTAAAAGTCTCACACTATTATTGTGTTACTGTCCATTTTCTTTATTATGGCCATTATCATGTGTCTTTTATATTGAGGTGTTCTTATATTTTATATAAATATAAATACATATATATTTGCAATTGTTATATATTCTTCTTGGATTGATCCCTCAATCATTATGTAGTGTCCTTCCTTTTCTTTTGTAACAGCCTTTATTTTAAGGTTTATTTTGTCTGATATAAGTATTGCTACTCTAGCTTTCTTATGATTTTCATTTACGTAGAATATATTTTTCTATGCCATCACTTTCAACCTGTATGTGTGCCTAGCGCTGATTATGATAAAAATTGCAGAAAGTGGGTTTAAAGGGAACATACCTCAACATAATAAAGGTTATGTATGATAAACCTATAATAAACATCATTCTCAATGGTGGGAAGCTGAAAGCATATCCTCTAAGATCAGGAACAAGACAAAACTACAAGATACTGATGAAATAAATCAAGGATGACAGAAACAGATGGAGAAATACACCATTATTTTTGGATTGGAATAATCAATAATATGAAAATAACTACACGAGTCAAAGCAATCTACATGTCCCATGCAATCCCTATCAAATTACCAATGACATTTTTCACAGAACTAGAACAAAAAAAATCATATTTGTATGGAAGCACAAAGAGCCCAAATGGCCAGAGCAGTCTTGAGCAAAAAGAATGGAGCTGGAGGAATCAGCCTTCCTTACTTCAGATTATACTACAAAGCTACAGTCATACTGTACACAAAAACAGTAACATGGGTCAATGGAACAGGATAAAAAAGTTCAAAAATAAATCTACATACCTATACTTACCTAATATATGACAAAGGAGGCAAGAATATACAATGGAGAAAGATATTCTCTTCAATGACTGGTGCTGGGAAAACTGGACAGCTACATGTAAAAGAATGAAATCAGGACACTTCCTAACACCATATACAAAAATAAATTGAAAATGGATTAAAGATATAAATGTAAGATCAGAGACTATAAAAATCCTAGTGGAAAATATAGGCAGAACACCTTCTGAAATACATCACAGCAAGGTCTTTTTTGATCCACCTACTACAGCAATGAAAATAAAAACAAAAATAAACTAATGGGACCTAACTAAACTTAAAAGCTTTTTCACAGCCAAGGAAATCATAAACAAGATGAAAAGACAACCCACAGAATGCGAGAAAATATTTGTAAGTGAATTGACTGACAAGGGATAAATCTCCAAACTATACAAACAGCTCATGCAGTTCAATATAAAGAATACAATCTAATCAAACAATGGGCAGGAGACATAAGTAAACATTTCTCCAAAGAAGATGCAGAGATGGTCAAGAGACACATGAAAAAAATGCTTAACTTTATATTATTAGAGGAATGCAAATCAAAACTGCGATATTATCACTTCACACTGCTCAGAAGGCCATCATCAAAAAAATCTATAGACAATAAATGCTGGAGAGGACATAAAGAAAAGGGAATCCTCCTACACTGTTAATGGAAATGGAAACCAATACAACCTTTATGGAGAAGAATATGGAGGCTCCTTAAAAAACTAAAAATAGACTTAATATATGACTTAGCAATCTACTTGAGAGGGTAACAGGCAGGAAGGCCAGGGGTCTCCAAACGGAGGAAATAGGCTGCAAGTGCCAGACATTTTTATCCCTCTTAAGCGGCAGGAGGAAACAAACCAGATTTTTTTTTTTTCTTCTCTATACAAATTTAAAAAGAGGTTTCTCTTAAAATGCTGTGTTGTCATGACACCTGGTTTCACCTGAAGCTAACTATTCTCAAACCTTGAGTTAACCAATACATTTTTTTTTCTTATGGAAATGTTTGTCTTAAGATATGTTAATTTACCCCAGACTCTGTAAGTTTTACCAAATGGCCCAACCTACTTACTCAGGTATCGTTCCCTAATCTATGTAAACAAAACTATTTGTGTGGGAATCTGCCTTTCTACAAGATTCGAGTCAATCGTTTTATGGTCGGGGATGAATTATCTGGTGCCATTCTAAATTTTAAGACATTCCTTTCTTTTCATTAACAGATTGCGAGTGGCTATATAACATACAGCTGAAGACTAGAAAGGGGGTACTCTTTCTGCCCCCTTCTGATGCCTATGTCAGAAGCTTTCTCTATCTCCTTTATACTTTAATAAAACTTTATTACACAAAAGCTCTAAGCGATCCAGCCTCGTCTCTGGCCCCGGATTGAATTTTTCTCCTCCAGAGGCCAAGAATCCCGGTGTCTTATCGTTCAGCAACAGCCTTTCATCTTAGGGGCTCGTCCGGGATCCTTCAGGACAAGGTAAGGATGCTTGGAGCTCTAGTTCTTTGTTCTCCTAGCAAACATGTTTTCTGCTGTACTTTACTAACTCTACGGTGTGCTTGTGTGAATGAATGAAACGCCCTGCGTGAAGCAAGTGAGGAGCCCTGCTCTGCGGTTCTGCGGCGACCTCATAAGGCTTATGGCAGAAACCTGTCGGGGGTTTATACCGACCTGCCAATGCCAAGATGCAACCAATATCTCCTTTGGTAACTGATCAGAAATGGGCAAAGCGTGTGGACTGAACTCTCCTTTCTTAGTCAAACTTTTCAGTCTCTTTGACCATTTCATAACTCCTTGGGAACTAGAAGTACTAACCTAATCTATGGGATCATAGCCTTTCAAGGGGCTTGTGATCTATGTTGCTACTCTTCTGTGGTCTAGGTCTCAAACTGGGATTGGTAGTCAGGAAGCGCCTAGCCTCACTAGGACTCGAAAGTTTGGAAGCTAGATGGAGCTCTAACTCCAAGAGCATCTCTGAGGTTAAAGGTTACTCGGATTGGAACTGCAATTTTTTTTTTTTTCCTTTGGTAACACTGGCTCTTAGTGGACCAGAGGAGGCTCTTATACTGGTGTGGTGACACTTGGAAGGAACATCTCAGTTTAAAGTTTGTGCAGGTCTTATTGCGGTCAGGAATATACTCAGGGTCGTGCACAGGCACTCAGGTGATGAATGTTTCCCCCAGAGGTCTTAGCTTGGGAGGCATTCCAGAAGGTTACTCTGATTGCACCCCGGGTGGCATCAGAGGCAAGTGAGGTGAAGAGCTGGACGTCAGTCAGGGATGCCATCAGGTCTACCCCTGGTGCATCCTCCACCCCATCTCGATCGTAGAACCGGGAGGGACGAGTGTGATGCCTGCGTCGGTAAGGGACAGACTATGTCCGACCAGGAAGGAAAAGCTTTTGGTGTAAAGTCTGTTTACACCCCCATCTAGAGCAGGGAGGGACGCCTCCGGTAGAAAAAATGGCGCTGGTCGCTTTTTTTCTCTCTTACAGATGGGAGCTAACAATTCCAGCCTCACTCCTTTGAACTGTATCCTGAAAAACTGGGATAGATTTGATCCCCAGGGCTTAAGAAGACACACCTGGTCTTCCTATGTGATACTGCACGGCCATGGTACCCACTGGGAGTCAGGCGGTCCCAGCTACAGAACCAGACTGGGACTATAACACTGCTAAAGGAAGATGGGATCAGAGTCATTTTGTCAAACGTATCCTTGAAGGACTCAGGCAGGCGTGTTCTAAGCCTTTAAACTATGGCTGAAGAAGGAATTCATAGGGCCTGAACTCCATCTCAGGCCTGTCCGTGCTGGCTGTGCTCGACTGCCTCTCCAGTGGACTCTGAACTCTCTGCTTAGTGCCTGTGAGGACGACAATGGAAGGATAAGACCCCCTCCAGACAGAGGAATCCTGAAGATCACATCCAGGCTACTCATTGCCTAAGAGGAAGCATACCATAATCACACCTGTCTCCGGACAGGTCATAAACTTTTTTTCGTATCTGTCAAGATGTAATCAGAGGCTTATCGATTATTAACTGGTTGGAATGTAACTGCGGGCTTATTGACTATTGACTGTTTAAGACACGTACACATGGGGCAGGTGGTGGGTTAAGACACGTACACATAGGGCAGGAGGTGGATTTAGACACGTACGCATGGGGTATAAAAGATTTTCACAAATGCTGGACGGGGTCCTTGGCTAAGAGGAGACTCTGCCTTGGGCCCGCCGGCATAATAAACTGCACTCCACTATCTGCATTGTCCTTCTGAGTGAGTCTGTTTCCCGGAAAGCGTGGCTATAACATGGCAAACTGGCAGACATAGAACGGGAGGAGAAGGAAGCTCCTGGTAAATTCCTAGATAGACTGAGAGAAGCCCTTCGCAGATTCACTGAGGTTGATCCCAAAAGTTAAGAGGGAAAAGGGATCTTAAAGGATAGATTTCTCACTCAGTCGGCTCCAGACATTCGCTGTAAGATATCAAACGGATGTATGGACCAAATCAGTCTTTAGATAATCTGTTACAACTGGCTCAGACAGTCTATTATGGTAGGGAATATGAGGAAAAGAAAGAAAGGCAGAGAAAGACAAAGGAAAAGGCAGAAGCCCTTGCAATGGTTATGAAAACCGTTCTTAAACATCCCGAGAAAAATGCCCAGAGGGACCCAGGTGAAAAGGGATGGTCTTGCTATTACTGTGGAAAGGAGGGGCATCTCAAGCGGGATTGTCCTCAGGCATCTAAGCCACCCCCGGCTCCATGTCCAGTCTGCAAGGGACCACACTAGAGGAGAGACTGCCCCCAGAGGCTTGGTCTCAGGGGTCTGACTCTCAAGACCATCAGGACTGAAGGTGCCCGGGGGTCCCCACACAAGCTCCTGTCCTAATTACACCTGAGGAACCCCAGGTATTAACTGTGAGAGGCCAATCCATCAATTTCCTTCTAGATACTGGGGTAACTTACTCCATGCTTACTGAAGCCCCTGGCCCACTTTCTTCCCAATCCACTTCCATAATGGGACTGTCTGGACGAGCCAAATGGTATTATTTCAGTTATTCTCTATCTTGCAACTGGGATTCTGTGCTATTTTCACACAAGTTTCTTATCATGCCAGAATCACCCTCACCCCTTTTGGGGATGGATATACTGAGCAAGGTCCATGCCTCTGTTTCCCTCCCTTTCTCTCCCTTTATTTGAACAAAATGTGAATCCTAGAGTATGGGCTGATGGAAAATCTGTGGTTCAAGCAAAAAATGCTATTCCTGTAGTTGTCAAGCTCAAAGACCCACACTTATTTCCACATAAGAAGCAGTATCCACTGAAACCTGAGCCTAAGGAAGGGTTAAAACCCATCATTGAGAATTTAAAGGAGCAGGGACTATTAATTCCCTGTAACAGTCCATGCAACACTCCTATTTTGAAAAGAAAGAGTTTAAAACAGCAACAGGAGAACCTATTAAGCATTTCAGAGAGATGGAGAGACTTTTAACTGCTATCTATTGTTCTAAAGAAGAAGCGGTTATGCATTGCAAAGGGCACAGCAGGGATGGGAGTACAGTAGCCTCCTAACCTGTTAGCTGACTCTCTAGCCAAAAAAGCAGCACTTTACGAAACCCCCTCCTTACAGACGCCTTTGATCTGGACAGGTCCTGTGGAACAGGAAAAACCACAATATACTGAGGAAGAATTAAAAAGATATGAGAAAAGAGGAGCAAAGGTTACTGATAAAGGGTGGTTACAGTCCGAGGATGGATGATTAATAATTCCTGAAAATGCTTAGTGGAAAATTCTTAAGGGTTTACATCAGAGTTTTCATTTGGGTATAGAAAGTACTTACCAGATGGCTTCTCGTTTGTTTGAAGGTAAAAATGTAATGAAAACTTTAAAGAACATTATCAAACAGTGTGAGGTTTGTCAGAAAAATAACCCAAAGACGGAAAAGCTAGCAAAATCTGGATTACAACGAAGTGGAAAGTATCCTGGAGAGGAATGGGAAATTGATTTTACTCGTATGCCAAAAGCTAATGGATATTCTTGCTTACAAGTTTGGGTGGATACTTTTACTGGATGGATTGAGGCTTTCCCCTTCCTAGTGAACAAGCTAAGGAGGTTATAAAGATTTTAATCCATGAAATTATCCCCAGGTTTGGGCTGCCACAGAACCTTCAGAGTGACAATGGCTCTGCCTTTAAAACTGCTGTAACTCAGGGAGTGTCTAAAGCTCTAGGAATAGAGTATCACTTACACTGTTCCTGGAGACCCCAATCCTCAGGAAAGGTTGAAAAAGCTAATGACATTATCAAAAGACATCTGTGCAAATTAACTCAAGAAATGCAGGACAACTGGATTTAAGTCCTACCCATAGCTTTAATGAGGACTCGAACTGCCCCAAAAAAGGAGGGACTGTCCCACTTTGAATGTATTTATGGAAGGCCTTTCTTATGCACAAACATTGTTATAGACCCTGAAGCCTTGGAGTTAACTAATTATGTAACTCAGCTCTCAGCTTTTCAACAGGCATTAACAGAACTCCGGGAGACGACTCCTGAACCAGCCTCTGAATCCAGCAAGCCTCTATTTGAGCCAGGAACCGAGGTCCTCATAAAAACATTGGGATCTGGGGGCCCATCCCTTGAGCCCCTCTGCGAAGGCCCTTACCAGGTCATTCTTTCTTCTCCCACAGCTGTCAAATTCCCAGGAATTGATTCATGGGTACATCACACTCGAGTTAAGAGGTGGTACCCTGACCAGAATTAAGTGATGTCATTTTATGTCTTTACTTTCTATGCTCTGACTTTGTATTTTTCAGATGGGCCTGATAATCTATGTGAGCCTACTTCTGCTGACTCCAAAAATCCTGAGTCTGCCGTTTGATCCTCAAGACAATGCCTTCCTGTCCTGGGCTCACTCCTTTGCTGCATTCCACAATCGGCCTAACTGCTGGGTCTGCGGAGCACTCCCCTCTTTATCAGTGGAAGGCTTTCCGTGGTGGACATCTCCACTTCAAGGAAAAGATCTCCTCCAAGTCTGCGAATACCTTCGACAACAATCACATGTGATGCCTCTTCTTCGTCTGATGACATCTAACAACCCTAGAATGGACTGGTGCAACACTTTGTACTTTAACTATGGACATGATGTGACTTTTAATTTTGATTATACATTGTCTCGGTTTAATGACTATTTTGCTGCACATAAGACAAATAGGTCTAGATCTGATGTTTTTTAACATGACGTTTATCAAATATGGGATGAGGTTATATGGCTAACTCCTGAAAAAGGACGTCTAATATCTACTGCCCCTATATGCTGGGAACAAACAGAGCCATTCCCCAAAAGTTAGCCAACAACTTAATTACTATGATTGGAAACAATTGGGATTTTTGCCTCAGGAAATATGTAATGTAATCATTCCCATGTTTTCCAACCCCAGTTCAGGACCTCCCTTTGTCTGACCAGGCACTAACTGGGACTGGATATCTCAGTCATGCTGGCTTGCTCCAAACGGGACTTATTGGCTATGCGGCTCTTACTTATGGGCTTGGCTTCCCCCTGGCTGGATAGGGAGATGCACCCTGGGTCTAGCCTTTACTCATGGCTTTATATTTTCAGAGCTTCCAGAGAAGCCTGCTAATTTACCCCACCTTAAAACTCGGTGGGCAAGGTCTGTATTTCACTTGTATGATTATTTGGCTGCAGTGTTTGTCCCCTCTTTGGGAACTACAGATGTTATGCTACGAGTGGATACTTTGACTAATTTTACTCAACAGGCATCACAAGATTCTCAAAAAGCTATTTCAGCTCTTAATGCTGAACAAGCACAAATTAGAAAGGTGGTTTTACAAAACAGATTGTCTTCAGATATTCTGACAGCTTCACGAGGAGGAACTTGTGCCATCATTCATACTCAATGCTGTACATATATACCTGATATGAGCACTAATGTTACTCATTTTACTAAACACATGAACAAAATGATTGGGGCCATGGATACTCCTGAAGCCTCAATTACCTCACTTTGGGAGACGTCTATCAGACGTTAACTAGTCCCCCATGGTGGAAAACTATCTTAATTACAATAATTCTGATTGTTTTATTTTTGCTGTTTGCTCCCTGCATCTGTAACTGTGTAACTGGATTTGTTTCTAGTCACCTATTATATATATATATATATATATATATATATATATATATATGTATGTATTATATATATATATATTACTGTTTATGTGTCAATCCCAGTATTCCAATTTATCTCTTATGTATGCCATAAAACGATTGACTCGAATCTTGTAGAAGGGCAGATTCCCACACAAATAGTTTCATTTACATAGATTAGGGAACAGTACCTGAGTAAGTAGGTTGGGCCATTTGGCGGAACTTACAGAGTCTGGGGTAAATTAACATATCTTAAGATAATCAAATGTGCCAAAGCATTCTGTTATAAGGCCTGCCTTCAGGTGACAATACCAATCCTTCAGGTATTATAAAGGCTAAACAGACCTGAGGGAAGGGAAACACCCAACTTCAGCTTGCAGTGGTACACTTCCCACCTAAGAGTGAAGAAAAATATATGAGAAAGACTAGTGAAGATTATAGTCCAGAAGCACATGCTCACAAAAAAGCTGAGAACTAATTGTATAATTAAGGAATGCTTCCCTTCCTCATTCCTCACCATCATATTTCTAAATGCCCATTTATAGAAGCTTATTTTACCAATACAAGCCACTTCAAGAGGTAAAAAACACCATTTGAAGAAACAGAACAAGCATCTGAAACAGACATGACAGAGATTTTGAAATGATCAGACAAAAATTTAAAACAACTGTAATTAATATGCTAAGGACTTATGTGGATAAAGCAGTTAATTTGAAGGACTGGACATGTATGCAAAGAGATAGAAATCCTAAGAAAAACCAAAAAGAAATACTAAACAACATCAAAAAGAAATATATTATTCTCTCCTGACACAGAATTTCTAAAACCCTTGGAATTTTCTGTGAGCCACTTTAGCAAATTAATTGAACCCAAGGAGGGAGTTGCGGGAACCTTTGAGTTTTAGTCATTTGGTTAAAAGCACAGGTAATGATCGGAAGTGGAGGGCAGTCATGTAGGAATGAACTCTTAACTTGTGAAATCTAATGCTATCTCCAGGTAGATAATGCCATAGTTTAATTTAGGCAGGTTAATCAAACTTTTGGCTGCATGCATGAATGCTAAGTTGCTCAGTCATGTCCAACATTTTGTGACCCCATGGACTGTATGTAGCCCGCCAAGCTCCACTGTCCATGGGATTCTCCAGGCAAGAATACTAGGGTGGGTTACCACTTCCTCCTCCAGGGGATCTTCCCGACCCAAGGATAAAACCTGGGTTTCCTGCATTGCAGGCAGATTCTTTACCATCTGAGACATCAGAGAAGCCCCTAATCAAGATAAAGATGGACAAAAAAGCCGAGGTGGTTTGGCATGATGACTTACTGGAGACACAAAGCCTTTTGTACAATATTGAGTAAAATGATCAAAGGGTGGAGAAGTTTCCAGGATCTCTTGATACAGGAATTCCATAAACTGTGGTACCAAAACTTATTGGTGAAACTCTGACTCAGGCCACAGTTAGATTGAGGGAATGTAAAAAATGTAATGGTTGATAAGATAGTGAAAGTTGGATGTTTAAACAGATGTCATATAAAGAAGTTCTGTCAACTTTATCTGGATATTTTATGGGAATGCAAATTTTATCTAATTGGAGAATATTTTCCCAATCTACTTTGGAAAACAGAAGACAAGCAAATCTACCCTTAAAGCAATATTAATTGGGCATGCTAAATGCAAACAAGTAAGATTGCTCAAGCATACACAATGCAGAATAGAAGCTGGAATGCAAGGGACATAAATATTTGTAAGGGACAAATATTTATGTGCAATTTAAACTGAGGCTGTGGCAAAAGCCTGTGGATACTTTCCAGCAGTGACTACTAGGACTTTGGACTAGAGAATTTCTATTTGAGAAGCATTTACTAATGTTAATCTGAAACAAATAGACTGCCAGTTACTTCTCCAGCAAAATGAGTTATTCAGGAGTAGATAAGAATTGCAGTTTGGGGATTGCAACCATGGCGAACCTTGCAAGTCCTCAGCAGAAATGAAGAGAACACTTATAGAGGGAAAAGGGAAACTGGAAGGGCTATAGAAACAAAGAGTCTGTGACTTTTCAATGGCTGAGTTATGACTGTCTCCCATTTGCTGAGTTATTCTCAGTAAAGGAGAAGGACATTTTCTTCTTGTTGGGCTCATCTATCATTGTAGAGCATGAGAGTTCCCACTTTGGTCTCCTGATTCAATTTTCTTGAGGTTTCTGTTTACTATTTATTATTATTATTATTATTATTATTATTTTTACATTTCACCTTTTT
Organism: Cervus elaphus; assembly: GCF_910594005.1. NCBI lineage: Eukaryota > Metazoa > Chordata > Mammalia > Artiodactyla > Cervidae > Cervus > Cervus elaphus. The sequence goes on from NC_057848.1 coordinate 93,453,059, forward strand.
GATCTAACCTACTATCTAAAAACACTGCTGATCAAAAATCAGATTTTCTGTTTCAGCAGCTTGTTTTCCTCAATGTCAGAAAGAAACTTCCCTGGATATTTTGTTGTTCAGTCACTAAGTCATATCTGACTCTGTGACCCCATGGACAGCAGCACATCAGGCTCCTCTGCCTTCCACTGTCTCCTAGAGTTTGGTCAAATTCATGTCCATTGAATTAGTGATGTTGTCTAATCATCTCATACTCTGCCACCCCCTTCTCCATTTGCCTTCAGTCTTTCCCAGCATCAGGGACTTATCCAGTTTTCCAATGAGTCAGCTCCTTGCATCAGGTGGCCAAAGTATTGAAGCTTCAGCATCAGTCCCTCTAATGAATATTCAGGGTCGATTTCCTTTAGGATTGACTGGTTTGATCTCCTTTCTGTTCAAGGGACTTTCAAGAGTCTTCTCAAACATCATAATTTGAAAGCATCAATTCTTCACTGCTCAGCTTTCTTTATGGTACAACTCTCACATCCATATATGACTACTGGAAAAACCATAGCTTTGACCATATAGAACCTTCTGACAAAGTGATATCTCTACTTTCTATCATACTGTTTAGGTTTGTTATAGTTTTCCTTAGTCATCATCTGCGGTGATTTTGGACATGAAGAAAATAAAACCTGTCACTGCCCCCACTTTCCCCCCTTATATTTGTCATATAGTGATGCAGGTGACCAGATGTCATGATCTTAGATTTTTCATGTTGAGATTCAAGCCAGCTTTTTCACTCTCTGCTTTCACCGTCATCAAGAGGCACTTTAGTTCTTCCTTCTGCCGTGAGAGTGGTGTAATCTGCATATCTGAGGCTGTTGATATTTCTCCTGGCAATCTTAATTCCAGTTTGTGATTCATTCAGTCCAGAATTGCACATGATGTACTCTTCATATAAATTAAATAAGCATGGTGACAATATACTGTCTTGTCATACTCCTTTCCCAATTTTGTACCAGTAAGTTGTTTCATGTCTGATTCTGTTGCTTCTTGACATTTATACAGGTTTCTCAAGAGGCAGGTAAGGTGGTCTGGTAGTCCCATCTCTTTGTGGTTCACACAGTCAAAGGCTTTACCAAAGTCAATGAAGTAGAAGTGGATGATTGTCTGGAATTCCCTTGCTTTCTCCATGGCCCAATGAATCTTGGCAATTTGACTTCTGGTTTCTCTGTCCTTTCTAAATCCAGCTTGTACCTCTGGAAGTTCTTGTTTCATGTACTGTTGAAGCCTAGCTTGAAGGATTTTGAGCATTACCTTGCTATCATGTGAAATGAGGGCAGTTATGCAGTAGTTTGAACATTATTTAACATCTCCTTTCTTTGCGATTGTAATGAAAACTGATCTTTTCCAGTCCTGTGGCCACTGCTGAGTTTTCCAAATTTGCTGGCATATTGATTGCAGCACTTTAACAGCATCATCTTTTAGGATTAGAAATAACTCAGGTTGAATTTCATCACCTCCACTATCTTTGTTCATCCATGGGTATACTGTCCCACATTGGATGAAAAATACACAGGTTGGAAACATAGTGAAGTCACATTCAAGTAACAAGATGGGATAGGAGGGAGAACTCTCAGGGACTTCTTTATTTAAAGCAAGTTATTATCAAAATCAAAGGTATTAGAGATCAGTTCCAGAGTTGTGAGATCATCAAAGACTTAGCAAGAAATTTCCAACAGGAGTGGTCTACATATCTTGGGAAAACTGTCTCATTAGATGTCATCTGCTTTAATTCTGGGAAGTCATTATTTTTGGTCACCAGATGATGTGAAGGTCCACCCATTGCTTAGAAGTTTCTATAGGTGTGACATATGAATTCAAGAGTTTATTTTCTGGAATTTGGTGACACATGGGTTGAATAGTAGTACATGATTGAGCCTTTCCAGTAAACTTGAAAAGAATCATTCTGGAGGTGTCTTTTACAATAGACAAAATGTCCAGGTTTCAACGTGTGATGCCCAAGGTCTTGGTCTACTGAGAGTGCACTGTGAAAAGATTATCCTGTCAAAACATTGTTATTTTTAATAGAAGAAATTGGGCCTTTCAATATTAGAGTTATGTCTCCTTTTATCAATTGTGGTTCAAAGGAAGCGTGAGCCCAGTGTATTGGACATCCTGTGACTATCTTAAAGAGTGAGAGTATATGAGTTCTAAAAGGAGATGAATCAAGATTTAGAAGGATCAGTGGTAATGCTTTTGGCTAAAGTATTTTGAGGGCATTTACTATGTTGCAAACTGAATTAAAAAAAAAAAAAAAAACTTTTATTAGAGTATAGCTGACTTGCCATTTTGTGTTAGCTTCAAGTGGCTAACTGAGTCCTAATAATGTCATTACTATGTTTAAGTAAACCAGAGGATTGAGGAGGGGGTAAGAACAGTGAAAGTATTTTAAAAACCAGTCAAATAGCATAAACATGCTGAAGTTCCTGACCAGTAAAAGGAGTTCCTCAATTACAGTGAAGTTTAAGAGAACTTCCTCAGGTAGGGATAGTCATTTCCAAAAGGACTTTAGCCACAGAAGAGGCCTGCCTGCAATGGAAGGCTTCAGTTCAGGGTGAAAACATATGGACAATGACGGAAAAAATATGTATGTCTATGAAATGGAGGAACATATATGAAAAATATTTTTCATACTTTGAATGGTCTTTTTGGAAGTCTAAAATGTCTGGGAGCAGTGCAAACAGGTTTCACTGGGTTGTGCTTTGGACAAGAGGGACAGCTGAGGTGGGTGGACCCAAGATTGTGGAGGAATAGGACAGGGAGACCACTTTCTCCTTCACAAATTCATCAAAAGATCATTTTAATGTGGAGCAACTTCTGCAAAACAACTTTGGAAAGCTGGTGCAGGACACAAGACAGCAGAAAGGCAGCCCAATCTCTTCGAAAGGAGGTTGGACAAAATATAAAAGACAAAAATAGACAAAGGATTTAGGGACAGAGACCTGTACTTGGGAGGGAGTCATGAGGGAGAAGTTTCCATACAATAGAAGAACCTCTCACAGGCATGTCAGTGGGGAGCTTTGGAATCTCAGAGGGCAACATAACCAGGAACACACACACACACACACACACACACACACAATATGCGCCTAACCACTATTACCAGAGGAGAAGTGGCTCAGACTCTCACATCTGCCAGCAGGGAATGGGAGCTGGGCAGGGAGGTGTGGGCTGCATCAGTCCTTAGTGTAAGGTCTGGGCTTGAAGGCCCTGAGGACAATCTGAGGGAGCTAACATGACATAGCAATCCAAACCATGGGAATGCCACAGAAACAAAAAACAATAATAATAAAAGAGCGTTTCTTGTGAGAAGGCTTTAACATCACATGGTGACACTTGGCGTGCTCACAGAACAAAGGATTGCACCCTAGTGAACACCAAAGGAGAGCAATTAGGACCTTCTCTCCCCAGAGGGGAGGAGGCAGGTGTGCTACAGCCATAGGCAGAAGGCAAGGGGTTGCTGCAATCTCAGCCCCAGGGACCACATTCTCTGCCAAACTTTGAGCAAGCTGCCAGTTGCTAATCATGTCTTCCTGGGATCCTGGATGCTTCACATCAGCCAGGAACATCATAGCCTGAGGTCAGCTCCCAAAGGAAACACAGAGCACACCTGGGACTGTGCCCTCACTGAACACCCAGGAAACTGAGTGGCCAGGACTGGGGAGGTGCATAAGGTGCACGGTCCACCTGGGACAGTGCACTTGCCAAGAACCCAGTCATCTGAGTGGCATGGACCTTGGAAGGGCACAAAGTGCACAGCCCATCTGTGTCTGTCCCCTTGTGGAGCACCCAAGAGCCTGAGTGGCTTAGATCTGGGAAGTGCACAAAACACAGGGTCCTCTTGGGTCAGTGCCCTCGTGGAACACCCTGGAGCCTGAGCAGTGTGGACCCATGAAGTACACACAGCGTTGGGCTGTGGCAAACACAATGTGGTCCTCGCACTGTGAGCACTCTCCACACGTACCAGTGGTATTTGTTTGCAGTGTCCCTCCCTCTCCACAGCACAACAGAATAAGTAAGCCTGAATAAGTGGCCACCTTTGCCATCTTGTGTCAGGGCACAAATTAGGCACTGAAGAGACTTGAAAACAGAGGAAACCAAAATAAGCAAAAAAGGGGAAACTGCCCCAGAAGTGATAGGTGCAACAGATTAAAACCTTGCAGTTAATGCTGATACTGTGCATTTGAGGGGCAACTATAGACTGTGAGAACAAGTACAAGCCAGAACAACGGACTATCTGACCCTGAACTGACCCTACACTTCCCATAACAATTCCAGAGAAATTCCTAGATATATTTTTACTCTTATAAATTTTTATTTTTTTAAATTTTAGTTCTTTATTGCTCCTTTAACATTCATTTTTATAGCCTACTATTACATTTCTTATTGAAGGAGGAAATTTGAACCCACTCCAGTATTCTTGCCTGGAGAATTCCATGGGCAGAAAAGCTTGAAGAGCTACAGTCCAATAGGTCACAAAGAGTCAGACACGACTGAGCAACTGACACTATTACTTTTCTTAAAAACACTATTTTTAAAAAAATCCCATATATATATATATATATATGCATATATTTATGTGTATCTACATATATATATATATATATATATGTATATATCCACATATGTATATGTACATGGATATGTATATATATCCATGTGTATATATGTGTGTATATATATACATATATATATATATATAAATTTCTATAATTGATGTTGCTTTGTATTTTATATGTTGTATTTTTGAGAGTTTAATCTTTATTACAAGTTTTTAACCTTTGCCTTTTTGATATTTGTTATCAGCTTTGTACCCTTAGAATTGAATTTTCAGTATCCATTTTCATGTAGGGTTTTGATTACTGGCATGATTACTGTCTTCCCTTTTCATGCTCCTTTTTCTCCTCCAGATCACCTCTATCTCCCATCTCTCTTGTCTCTTATCTATATAACTCTGGGAATTTGTCTGGGTGTTACTGGCTGTGGAGAGGTGTTTCACCATTAACTTAGGAGTTTTATCTTCTGTGCTGTATGAATGGAGAATGAGGCTACTCTAATAGGGGGACCAAAATCAAGAGGCAGAAGACTTAACTCCAGAGCTTTAGAACATCAGATAACTTCTGAACCCAGGGAACATTAATAGACAAGATCCCACACCCAAATCACCATACCTACATTGAAACTATACAGTGGAAGTGAGAAATATATTTAAGGGACTAGATGTGATAGAGTACCTGATGAACTTTGGACAGAGGTTCGTGACACTGTACAGGAGACAGGAATCAAGAATATCCCCCCAAGAAAAAGAAATGGAAAAAAGCAAAATGGCTGTCTGAAGAGGCCTTACAAATAGCTGTGAAAAGAAGGGAAGTGAAAAGCAAAGGAGAAAAGGAAAGATACACCCATTTGAATGCAGATTTCCAAAGAAAAGCAAGAAGGGATAAGAAAGGCTTCCTCAGTGATCAATGCAAAGAAATACAGGAAAACAACAGAATGGGAAAGACTAGAGAACTCTTCAAGAAAATTAGAGATACCAAGGGAAGATTTCATGCAAAGATGGGCTCAATAAAGGACAGAAATGTTAGGGACCTAACAGAAGCAGAAGATATTAAGACGAGGTGGCAAGAATAAACAGAAGAACTGTACAAAAAAGATCTTCATGACCCAGATAACCATGATGGTGTGATCACTCACGTAGAGCCAGATATCCTGGAATGTGAAGTCAAGAGGGCCTTAGGAAGCATCATTCCGAACAAAGCTAGTGGAGGTGATGGAATTCCAGCTGAGCTCTTTCAAATCCTGAAAGATGATGCTGTGAAAGTGCTGCACTCAATATGCCAGCAAATTTGGAAAACTCAGCAGTGGCCACAGGACTGGAAAAGGTCAGTTGTCATTTCAATCCCTAAGTAAGGCAGTGCCAAAGAATGCTCAAACTACCACACAATTGCACTCATCTCAGATGCTAGTAAAGTAATGCTCAAAATTCTCTAAGTCAGGCTTCAGCAATACATGAACCATGAACTTCCATATGTTCAAGCAGGCTTTACAAAAGACAGAAGAATCAGGGATCAAATTGCTAACATCTGTTGGATCATCGAAAATGCAAGAGAGTTCCAGAAAAACATCTATTTCTGCTTTATTGACTATGCCAAAGCCTTTGACTCTGTGGATCACAATAAACTGTGGAAAATTCTGAAGGAGATGGGAATACTAGACCACCTGACTTGCCACTTGAGAAACCTGTATATAGGTCAGGAAGCAACAGTTAGAACTGGACATAAAACAACAGACTGCTTTCAAATAGGAAAAGGATTACATCCAGGCTGTATACTGTCACCCTGCTTATTTAACTTATATGCAGAGTACTTCATGAGAAGTGCTGGACTGGATGAAGCACAGCTGGAATCAAGATTGCCGAGATAATCAAGATATGCAGATGACACCACCCTTATGTCAGAAAGTGAAGAAGAACTAAAGAACATCTTGATGAAAGTGAAAGAGGAGAGTGAAAAAGTTGGCTTAAAGCTCAGCATTCAGAAAACTAAGATCATGGCATCCAGTCCCATCACTTCATGGCAAATAGATAAGGAAACAGTGGCTGACTTTGCTTTTCTGGGCTTTAAAATCACTGCAGATGGTGATTGCAGCCATGAAATTAAAAGATGCTTACTCCTTGGAAGGAAAATTTGACCAACCTAGATAGCATATTAAAAATCAGAGACAGCATACTAACAGATATATATGGGATTTAGAAAGATGGTAATGATAACCCTATATGCAAGACAGAAAAAGAGACACAGATGTATAGAACAGACTTTTGGCCTCTTTGGGAGAAGGTGAGGGTGGGATGATCTGAGAGAACAGCATAAAAACATGTATATTATCAAGTGTGAAACAGATTGCTAGTCCAGGTTGGATGCATGAGACAAGTGCTCAGGGCTGGTGCACTGGGATGACCCAGAGGGATGGGATGGGGAGGGAGGGGGGAGGGGGGTTCAAGATGGGGAACACATGTAAATCCATGACTGATTCATGTCAATGTATGGCAAAAACCACTACAATAATGTAAAGTAATTAACCTCCAACTAATAAAAATAATTGGGAAAAAAATAAATAAATTAAGTGGAGATAGGCAACCTTCCAGAACAAGAATTCAGAATAATGGTACTGAAGATGATCCCAGATCTTGGGAAAAGAATGGAGGCAAAGAATGAGATGATGCAAGAAGTGTTTACCAAAGACCTAGAATGACCAAAGAACAAACAAAGAGAGATGAATAATACACTAGAAGGAATCAACAGCAGAATAACTGAGACAGAAGAATGGATAAATCACTTGGTGGACTTGATGATGGAATGATGGAAATCACTGCTGTAGAACAGAATATAGAAAAAAGAATGAAAAGAAATCAAGACAGCTTAAGAGACCTCTGGGACAACGTTAAATGCACCAACTTTCACATTATAAGGATCCCAGAAGGACAAGACAGAGAGAAAGGACCTGAAAAAATATTTAAAGAGATAATGGCTGAAAACTTCCCAAACATGGGAAAGGAAATAGTCAACAAAGTCCAGGAAGCACAGAGTCCCAGGCAGGATAAACCCGAGGAGGAACACAGTGAGACACATAGTAGTCAAACTGATACAAATTACAGACAGAGATAAAATGTTAAATGCAACCAAGGAAAATGACAAATGACATACAAGGAACTCCCATCAGGCTATAAGCTGATTTCTCAACAGAAACTCTACAAGCCAGAAGAGAATGACAGGATATATTTAAAGGATGAAAGGGAAGAATCTACAATCAAGAATACTCTACCCAGCAAGACTCTCCTTCAGATCTGATGGAGAAATCAAAATCTTTCCAGACAAGCAAAAGTTAAGAGAATTCAGCACCACCAAACCAGCTTTACAACAAATGCTAAAGTACCTTCTTTAGGCAGGAAACACAAGAGAAGGAAAAGACCTATGTAAAATAAACCCAAATCAATTAAGAAATCATTAATAGGATCATACATATCAATAATTACCTTAAACGTAAATTGATTAAATGCACCAACCAAAGGACATAAACTGGCTGGGTGGATGAAAACATGTGCATGGATGCCCTTCTACTTGCCACATCACTCTTCTTGACACCCCTCCTCCACAAATTCTATGTAACTATTTTATATTGTTAAGTTAACCATGTTCCCATTATGACTTGCAATTGTAATTATCTTTTATTTTTTGTCTGGCTATTGATTGTGAAAACTGATGAATATCTTTTACTATTGTGATTAGGTAACTATTACTCACTTAATACCATTGTATCATGATCAGTCAACAGAAAAATAAAAGAACTCTATATCATCAAAACTAGGATCTAATAGGAAAACCTGTAATCAGTTTTTAAGATTCAGACGCATAATTATCTTGATTGTTTTTGAAAATTACAAACGCTCAGGTATTGCTTCTTTTCTCCAGAGCTCCAGATATATTTCTACTGAGCAGCCATGCTTAAAAATATCTGGACTATATAATTATCATTTACTTTTATCTAGTTTGTTTCACTTTTTCTATTTCATATTCTGTGCTCCCATTTCATTTATTTTATGTTCTCCAATTCTCCATCTCTTTATTTTATTTTTTATATTCTTTCTCAAGTCCTTATCAGGTGTAGTAAAAAAGCTTTGTATACATATATATATAAATATGCATAATATATATATTTTAGAAAACTTATGAATTTTTGCCTAACTAAAAATATCATGACATTTTGATTCTGTTTGACTTAGTATGAATACAATGCTAGATTTAGAATTAAAAATAGATATGCAGCAAGCAACAAAGTTTTACTGTATAGCAGAAGGAGCTATAGTCAATATCTTGTAAAAATCTATGATGGAAAATGATTCCAAAAATAATATATATGTATATTTGTATAACTGGACCACCTTGCTATGCACCTGAAATACTGTAAGTCGACCATACTTCAATAAAATATACATGTTAAAAAAAATAATGAGGACAGTTTCAGAGACCACTGGGACAACATTAAGTGTCCCAACATTCAAATCATACAGTTCACAGAAAAATAAGACAAAAGAAAAACGCATGAGAAAATATTTGAGCAGATTATAGTAAAAAAAAATTACTAAAATGGGAAGAAAATAGCCACTCATGTCCAGGAAGCCCAGAGAGTCCCTTACAGGATAAACCCAAGGAGGAACCTGCAAAGACGCATTAATCAAACTAACAAAAAATAACCACAAAAAACAAATATTAAAAGCAGCAAGGAAAAAGCAACACATAACATGCAAGGGGATCTCCATAAGGCCCACAGCTCATCTTTCAACAGAAACTTTGCAGGTCAGAAAGGAATATCAGGATATATTTAAAGTGATGAAAGGAAAAAAAAAATTACAAGCAAGATTATTCTACCCAGCAAGGGTCTCATTCAGATTTGAAGAAGAAATCAAAAGCTTTACAGGCAAGCAAAATTTAAGAGATTTCAGCACCACCAAACCAGCTCTTCAACAAATGCTAAGAGAAACACAGAGAAAAGGCCTACAAAAACAAACCCAAAACAGTAAATTTTTAACAGGATCATACATATCAATAATTACCTTAAACATAAATAGGTTAAATATTCAAACTAAAAGACACAGATTAGTTGAATGGATAAATAAAACAAGACCCCTATATCTTCACAAGCAACCCAATTCAAACCTAGAGATACCTACAGACTGAAAGTGAGGGGCTGGAAGATGATATTTCATGCAAACAGAAATCAAAAGAAATCAGGAGTAGCAATACTCATATTGGATGAAATAGATTTTAAAATTAGGACCATTACAAGAGAGAAAGAAGGACACTACAAAATGATCAAAGGATCAATCCAAGAAGAAAATATATCAATCATAAATATATATGCAACTAACATAGGAGCATGTCAATACTTAAATGGTAACAACTAACAACTATTAAAGATGAAATCGGCAGTAACACAATAATACTGGGTTGTTTTAATACACCACTCACACTAATGGACAGATCACTGAGAAAGAAAATTAATAGGGAAACACAAGCTTGAAATGATACTTTGAGCACTTGGACCTAATTGATATCTACAGGACATTTCATGCCAAAGCAATAGAATTCACTATTTTTTTCAAGTGCACATAGAATATTCTCCAGGATAGATTACATCTTGGACCACAAATCAAGCTTGGTAATTTTTTTTTTAATTGAAATAATTCCAAGCATCTTTTCTGATCGCAATACTGTAAGATTAAATATTCAACTACAGGAAAGAAAAAAAAATATAAAAAACACAAACACATGAAGGCTTAACAATATGCTTCTGAATAAGCAATGGATCACTGAACAAATCAAAAAGGAAATCAAGATGTGCCTAGAAACAAATGACAATGAAAACGTGACAACTGAAAACTTGTGAGATGCGGTAAAAGCGGTGCTCAGAGGGAAGTATATGGCAATACAAGCCTACCTCAAGAAACAAAAGAGACACCAAATAAGCATCCTGTCTTTCACCTAAAGAAACTAGAAGGAAAAAAAAAAAAACAGTAACAACAAAAATCTCAAAAGTTAGTAGGGGAGGAAATCATGAATATTAGAGCAGAAATAAATAAAAAAGAAATGAAGGAGACTATAAAAAAGATCAATAAAACTAAGAGCTAGTTCTTTGAGAAGATAAACAGAATTGTCAAACTATTAGCCAGAATAATAAAGATAAAAAGGGAGAAGACGTATTCCCCATCCCGATCACCCCTCCCACCTCCCTCTCCATCCGATTCCTCTGGGTCTTCCCAGTGCACCAGGCCCGAGCACTTGTCTCATGCATCCCACCTGGGCTGGTGATCTGTTTCACCATAGATAGTATACATGCTGTTCTTTTGAAACATCCCACCCTCACCTTCTCCCACAGAGTTCAAAAGTCTGTTCTGTATTTCTGTGTCTCTTTTTCTGTTTTGCATATAAGGTTATCATTACCATCTTTCTAGATTCCATATATATGTGTTAGTATGCTGTAATGTTCTTTATCTTTCTGGCTTACTTCACTCTGTATACGTGTAAATCTATGGCTGATTCATATCAATGTATGACAAAACCCACTGAAATGTTGTGAAGTAATTAGCCTCCAACTAATAAAAAAAAATAAATAAATAAAATAAAAAAATTTTTTTAAAAAAAGGGAGAAGACTCACATCAATAAGATTAGAAATGAAAAGGAGAAGTTACAACAGGCAACAGAGAAATACAAAGAATCATAGAGACTACTATGAGCAACTATATGCCAATAAAAGGGACAACTGGGAAGAAATGGACAAATTCTTACAAATGCGTAATCTCCCCAAACTGAACCAGGAAGTAATAGAAAATATGAATAGACAAATCACAAACATGGAAATCGACTGTAACCAAGAATCTTCCAACAAACAAAAGCTCAGAGCCAGATGTCTTCACAGGTGAATTGTACCAAAAATTTAGAGAAGAACTAACACCTATCCTGCTCAAACTCTTCCAGAAAATTGCTGAGGAAGAAAAAATCTCAAATTCATTCTACGAGGCCACCATCACCCTGATACCAAAACCAGGCACAGATGCCACAAAAAAAGAAAATTTCAGGTAAATATCACTGATGAACATAGATTCAAATATCCTCAACAAAATTCTAGCAAAGAGAATCCAACAACATATTAAAAAGGCCATACATCATAATCAAGTGGACTGTATTTCAGAGATGCAATGATTCTTCAACATATGCAAATCAATCCATGTGATACAGCATATTAACAAACTGAAAGATAAAAATCATCTGCATCTCAATAGATTCAGAGAAAGCTTTTGGCAAAATGCAACCACCCATTTGTGATAAAGTAGGCATAGAATGAACCTACTTCAACATAATAAAGGCCATATACAGCAAACCCACAGCAATTGTTATTCACAATGGTGAAAATATGAAAGAATTTCTTCTAAAATCAGGTGCAAGACAAGGGTACCCATCTCACCACTATTAATCAAAATAATTTTGGAAATATTAGCCACAGCAATCAGAAAAGAAAAAGAAATAAAAGTTATCCAGATTGGAAAAGAAGAAGTAAAACTCTCATTGTTTGCAGATGACATGATTCTCTACATAGAAACCCCTAAAGATTCCACCAGAGAATTACTACTGTTAATCAATGAATATAGTAAATTTGTAGGATACAAAATTAACGCACAGAAATCCCTTGCACTCCTATACACTAACAATGAAACATCAGAAAGAGAAATTAAGAAAACAATCCCATCCACCACCTAAATAAAAGGAATAAAATAAGAATAAATTTATATAAAGAGACAAAAGATACATGTGCATAAAACTATAAGACACTGATGAAAGAAATTAAAGGCAACACAAACAGATGGAGAGATATACCATGTACTTGGATTGGAAGGATCAATATTTACTACACTACAAAATGACTATACTACCAAAAGCAAACTATAGATTGAATTCAATCCCCATCTAACTACCAATGCTATTTTTCACAGAACTAGAAGAAATAATTTCACAATTTGTATGGAATCACAAAATACCCTGAATAGCCAACACAACCTTGAGAAACAAGAATGAAGCTGGAGGAATCAAGCCTCATGACTTCAGAGTATACTACAAAACCACAGTCATCAAGGCAGTATGGTACAGGCACAAAGGCAGAAACATAGACCAATGGAACAAGACAGAAAGCCTAGAGATAAATCCATGTATCTATGGGTACCTTATTTTTGACAAAGGAGGCAAAAATATACAATGGAGAAAAGACAGTCTCTTCAATAAGTAGTCCTGGAAAATTTGGACAGCTTCATGTAGAAGAATGAAATTATAACACTTCTTAACTTAATACATATGATTAAAGTCAAAATGGGTTAAAGCCTTAAATTTAAGACCAGACACTACAAATCTCTTAGAGGAAAACATAGGCAGAACATTCTTTGACATAAATAACAGCAAGATACTATATGACTCACCTTCTAGATTAATGGAGGTAAAAACAAAAATAAATAAGTGGAACATAATTAAACTTAAAAACTTTTACATAATAAAGGAAACTATAAACAAGGTGAAAAGACAACTGTCAGCGTAGGAGAAAATAATAGCAAATGAAACAACTGACAAAGGATTTATTTCCAAAATATATAAGCAGTTCATGCAACTCAATGCCAGAAAAAACAAACAACTCAATCAAAAAGTGAGCAGAAGACCTAAACAGACATTTCCTGAAAGAAGACATAGAGATAGCTAATAAACATGTGAAAGGATGCTCTACATCGCTTTTCATTAGAGAAATGAAAGTCAAAACTACAATGAGGTATCATTTTACACCAGTCAGAATGGCCTTCATCAAAAAGTCTAGACATAATAAATGTTGGAGAGGGTGTGGAGAAAAGGGAACCATCTTGCACTGTTGGTGTGAATGCAAATTGATACAGCCACTATGAAGAACAGTATGGAGATTCCTTAAAATACTGGGTCTAAAACTGCCATATGATTTAGTAATCCCCACTACTGGGCATATGCCTGAGGAAACCATAATTGCAAAAGACACATATACCCCAATATTCATTGTAGCACTATTTACAATAGCTAGGACATAGATGCCACCTATATATCCATTGACAGATGAATGGATTAAGAAGTTATGATACATATGCACAATGGAATGTTACTCAGCTATAAAAAAAATACATGTGAGTCAGTTCTAATGAGGTGAGTGACCATAGAGTCTATTATACACAGTGAGGTAAGTCAGGTAGAGAAAGACAAATATTGTATGTTAATACACATGCATGAAATCTAGAGAGACTCCCCTGGTGACTCAGACAGTAGAGTCGACCTGCAATGTGGGAGACCTGGGTTCAATCCCTGGGTTGGGAAGATCCCCTGGAGGAGGAAATGGCAACCACTCCAGTATTCTTGGCTTGAGAATCCCATGGATAGAGGAACCTAGTGGACACAAAGAGTTGGACACAAATGAGCGACTAAGCACAGCACAGCACAGCACATGAAATCTAAAAATATGGTACTGATGATCCTGTTTGCAGAGCAGCAATGGAGAACCAGATATAGAGAACAGACTTGTGGACCTGGGGTGGGGGAAGGAGAAGTGGGATTAATGGAGAGAATAGCATGGAAACATATGCTACCATTTGCTCTGTGATACATGGAGTTCAATGAAATGCTCTGTGACAACCTAGAGGGGTGTCATGAGGAGGGAGATGGGAAGGGAGTTCTGCAGGGGAGACATATGTATACCTTTGGCTGATTCATGTTGATGTATAGCAGAAACCAACACAATATTATAAAGCAACTGTCTGTCAATTAAAAAAAACCAAAATTAATAAATCTTTAAAAAACAAACATAAATAAATAAATAAATACCAAGAGAAAAACTTTCAAATTACAAGGGAACTCCCATACCCCATAAGACTATAAGCAGCATTCTCAACAGAAACCTTATTTACCAGAAGAGAGTGAGATAATACATTCAAACATGAATTTATAGAGATTTCACTCCTATGTTCATTGCAGCATTATTATTTATAGCCTGCGTCATGCTATGAATAATTGGACAAAAATGTGAGATCCATACACAGACACATACACACAGTGGAATATTTTTCAGTCATGAGAAGGAAGGAAATAAAACAATTTGGTGACAATATGGAAGGGCATAGAGATATTACACTTAGTGAAATAGAGAACAACAATTGGTGGAAATCACTTATAGGTGGTATCAAAAGTGCTGAACTCACTGAAACAGATTATAGGGGTTGGAAGTTATGGGAATTGAGGAGATATTGGTCAAAATGTTCAGACTTGTAGTGACAAGTTGAATGAATTCTGAGAATCTAATGCACAGCTTTGTAACTGTAGTCAACAATACTGTATTATATATTTGAAAGTTGCTAAGAGAGTAGATCTTAAATGTTCTTGCCACACAAAAGTAGTTGCAATTATGTGAGGTGATGGAGGTTTTAGCTAATGCTACTGGTGTAATTATTTTTGAATATATAAGTGATTCCAATTACACTTTGCACACTTTAAACATATAATGATTTATGGCAATTATATCTTAATATATCTTAATAAAGCTGGAAAGAGAAAAAAAAAAACAACAAAGAAGTGGGCTATCACACCACAAAACACATGGAGGAAACTTAAATACATATTGTTGAGTGAAAGAAGCCACTTTTAAAAAGTTATATTCTGTAAGGCTCCAATTATAAACATTCCAGAAAATGCAAAATTGTTTAAAAAGTAAACAGAGCAGTGTTTTCTCTGGAACTTAGGGGTGGAAGAAATGAATAGGTCAATCGATCACAGGGCAATTTTAAGGTAGTGACACTATTCAGTACAATATTGTAATGGTAGACACATGACACTATGCATTTGTCAAGACCCATAGAATTCTATACCACAGAGAGTGAATCTTAATGTAAATTTTTAACTTTAGTAATTGTGTGTGCTAAGTCTCTTCAACCATATCTGACTCTGTGCGACTCTATGGACTGCCAGGCTCCTCTGTCCATGGGATTCTCCAAGCAAGAATCCAGGACATCTTCCCGACCCAGGGATCGAACCTGCACCTCTTATGTCTCCTGCATTGTCAGGAAGATTCTTTACCCCTAGTGCCACCTGAAAAGCCCAACTTTAATAACAGTTATGTATTAATATTGGTTCATAAATTGTTACACTGTTACATCCTACAGCAAAAGGTAAAAAAAAAGGGGAAACTATAAGGGAAGAGGTTTATATGGGAACTTTTTGTGCTTTCTGTTCAGCTTTTCCATAACAGTAAATCTGGTTTAAAATTAATTATTAATTAAAAAGAGAATAGCATTTAAACATGTATATTATCAAGTGTGAAACAGATTGCCAGCCCAGGTTGGATGCATGAGACAAGTGCTCAGGTCAGGTGCACTGGGAAGGTCCAAAGGGATGGGATGGGGAGAGAGGAGGGAGGGAGGATCAGGATGGGGAACACAAGTAAATCCATGGCTGATTCATGTCAATGTATGGCAAAAATCACTACAATATTGTAAAGTAATTAGCCTCCAACTAATACAAATAAATAAAAAAAGAGAAAAATACAATTTTTAAGGTGAGTTTAGATCAAAATGCACAAATGAAAATATGATGTTAAAAAAACAAAACAGAGACAAGTCAGAGCAGAAAGAGAGAAAAAAATGGGAGAAATCTATTTTTGGAGAATACATATTTTTTTAATCAGTTCAGTTCAGTCTCTCAGTCGTGTCTGACTCTTTGCAACCCCATGAATTGCAGCATGCCACGCCTCCCTGTCCATTACCAACTCCCGGAGTTTACTCAAACTCATGTCCATCGAGTCGGTGATGCCATCCAGCCATCTTATCCTGTCGTCCCCTTCTCCTCCTGCCCCCAATCCCTCCCAGCATCAGGGTCTTTTCCAATGAGTCAACTCTTTGCATGAGGTGGCCAAAGTATTGGAATTTCAGCTTCAGCATCAGTCCTTCCAATGAACACCTAGGACTGATCTCCTTTAGAATGGACTGGTTGGATCTCCTTGCAGTCCAAAGGACTCTCAAGAGTCTTCTCCAATACCACAGTTAAAAAGCATCAATTTCTCGGTGCTAGCTTTCTTCACAGTAAAACTCTCACATCCATACATGACCACTGGAAAAACCATAGCCTTGACTAGACGGACCTTTGTTAATTGAGTAAAAATTTAGAGATCAGTCAGGAATTAATAAGGACCAGAGGGTTCCTGACAGATCCAAAATGGCATACAGGAAGCCTCTTGTTAAATGCTTCCTGACAATTCCCCCTATTTTATTATATTTGTTAAAAAAGAAAAAAAGGTGCTGACCAAATGAGTTTATTTAGTATTAACCAACCTTATAGAAAGGTGACAATAAACAACAAATATAATTATCAAGACAATCACCAAAGTTACAGTTCTAGACCTGATGCTATGGGTAATACTTTTGAAACCATCCTCGTGGGTCTAGCCCAGACAATCGACCAGTGAGCTGTCCAGCTGAAAGTTTTCAAATTAGTGGAAGAGGGCAGATGTTTAGAAAAAGTTTCAAAGATTTCCTTTTGCAGTAATTGTACATTCAGAGAGGCACTATCATGTGAATGAAATTTGATTTGTTCCCAATAGTAGGTACTATGATTGAATTAAACAGGAGTAACACAAAATTGGCAATTAATACAAGTTACAGATCAAGCTGTAAATTTCTTATGGCTATAACAAAAGGAAGTGGGACACAGGCCTGTATAAAATATGGCTGATTATAGCGAAAGAAATAGTTACTATGACCATGACTGGTCCCTGCGAAATGTCCAGTCTAAATCCCAAGTTCTTCAGTGCTGGCAGCAAGTTTCCAAATGTCCCATTGTTCAGGCTTAATTTGTTTATCGAGGACGATTGGAGGAGGAGGAGGAGGAGGAGGTGCCATTCCACCGTGAAGCCAGCCAAGAAGTTTTCTGTCATGTTTCAATGTAGTGTTAGTAACCTTTTACGTAATTTTTTTTTGTTCTTTCCCTAACTCTTTCCCTAAAGTTTCAGTAGTAAACATGGTTCACAGACAGAAAGGGCAGCGATGTCCGAATGTCTTCTTTTGGAGGCAGGACGAAAGCCCAAGTTTGTAGGCCAGACGTTTATGCATAATTTTCCTGGTCCCAGGCAATGGAAGGACTTCTTAGCCTAAAGAAATGTTAATTAGTTTTCTCTCTTCCCCAGGGTGTGAGGGTTCCAGGGAGGGGGCATATGGGTGGAGTCATTGGTTGATATGATGGGTCTTTTCTCTGTCCATTTTATGACCTGTAATAAAGGGGGCTTGGGTAAGTAAATTAGTTAATCCAGCTCAAGCAGGGATCATGCAGGTCTGCATAGCAATGGGAAGGTTTTCAGGACTCTGACACATTTCCTGTTGAGAAATCAGATTTTTAACTTTATTAGTGAGGGTTTTTATCTGCCCCCAAGAGGGGAGGTCATAGGGTTGATGTGTCTAAGGGCGGTGCTTTCTGGAGATCTTTAGAGCCGCCATGGCCCGTATTGGAGTTTCTTCTTTCAGGGGTTCTTGTTGTTTCGTCTCCATTTTGAATGTTGGGGGCCCCCTTGGGTTGAATTTTCTGAAGAAAAAGTTTCTTGGATCCACCTGGGGAAATGCAAGCATATCCCTTTCCCTGTAAGATTAATTTCTCAAATTTCTACTGTTTATTGAACCTGTCTTGGTCCCAAATGGGCAGAGGAAGAGAAGTGTCCTTCAATTCTTCAAAATGTCTTCTTGCTCTTGTTAAAATATTTCCCTGTGGTAGGTTTAAAAAAAATTAAAACAAACTTGTATTAACAATAATTATGAGTTTAGAAAATATCTTATGTTGGAATCTAGTAAAGTCTGCTTTAAATAAAGAAGACAGTAGTGTACCTCTGTATACCTCCTTCTTTAATTTTTTTTTTATTTGTAACTTTAGTGTGTGATGTGTTTTTTCGACTATGTCTTATGTCTGTGGATTATAAGGAATATCTGTAATATGTTTAATAGAAAAAGATTGTAAAAATTGTTTAAAGTGTCTAGAAATATAGGCAGGGCCATTGTCTGTTTTAATATAACTAGGAGTTTATGGTAGAGGTTTTTATATTTTTTAATACTAAAACTGAATATATAGAATCAGAGACTATATTAATGGGGTAAGGATATAGGCAAATAACTTGAATAAGAGCATATAATTTATTTTGTTGAACAGAATGAAATTTAGTATAAAATACATTATATTTTTTAAGAGACCAGAATGAAATTTTGGCATTTTTAGTCCCATCTATATAAAAGAAATGTGAAAAATAATAAATTTAATGTTTTTAAGAAATTCCACAGCTTACCAGAAGGATAATGAAATGACATTTTTCTAAAATATTTTAGAAAAGCTAATTGGAAATCAGTATAAGTTTGCAATGTGTTCTCAAATTGAGATTTATTTATAATAAAGTTTTATTAAAGTATAAAGGAGATAGAGAAAGCTTTTGACATAGGCATCAGAAGGGAGCAGAAAGAGTGCCCCCCCCTCCCACCCAGCTAGTCTTTAGCCAGGTGTCATATAACTACTAGCAGTCTGCTAATTAGAGAAAGGAAATGTCTCAAAACTGAAGAGAATAGCACCAGGCCCCTCACCCACAACATGCATTTTGAGATAGCCTTGGCACCAGGTGACTTGTCCTGGGCCACAAGATGATTGACATGCATCTTGAAGAAAGGCAGGTTTTCAAGCAAATATGGTTTCATTAACATAGCTTAAGAGAACATTAGCATGAGTAAAACATACCGGTTTGTCAAGTCTGTTTTGAGTCTTAGGCAGAACCAACTTGAAGACAGAGTCTGGGGTAAATGTATAGCACATTAACATAGCTTAAGACAAACATTTCCATAAGAAAAATGCATTGGTTAACTTAGGGTTTGAGAATAGTTAACTTCAAGTGAAACCAGGTGTCATTATGGCAACACAGTATTTTAAGAGAAACCTCTTCTTAAATTTGTATAGAGAAGAAAAAAAAAAAATATATATATATATATACATATATTTGTTTGTTTGTTTCCTAGTTTGTTTCCTCCTGCTGCTTAAGAGAGATAAAATGTCTGACACTTGCAGCCTATTTTTTTTCCATTTGAAGACCCCTGGCCTTCCTACCTGTTAAGTCAAACTAGATCAGCCAAGTAAAAGACTGAAGGTTTGTGGGGGCAGGAGCCCAAAAAGTCCAGTAGGTATTCTAGAGAGGACTGCTTGAGGGTAAAGGAGTTTAGGGCTGGTATATCGAGGGCAGCACTGCAGGATGTTGAGGGTTTGAGGGAAAAGATGGAATTTGCCCCTGGTTTTTGTTGAAGGGGACCTGGGGGGTCTCCTGCTTGGAGTTTCCCAGAATAGTTTTTTTTTTTTTTTTTTTTTTTAATATCAAATTTAGATTTACACTCTGTGGCCCAATGAATTTCTCTACGGCAGCGAAGGCAGATTTTTGGAGGTTTTCTTTTTCTTTCTTTCTTTTTTTTTTAACTTTCTTAGGGCAGTCTTTTTTTTTTTTTTTTAATGTTTTTTATCTCTACATGTAAAGCATCCTTCATTTCCCTTTCTTAAGGTATTTTCCTTTTTTTGTTTTAGCTAGCATTTACATCTTTTGAGTTTCTGTTTTATATTGCGACAAGCCTTCAAATAATCAAAAATAGTTCCTGTCTCACGAATTGGGGCTATAGCCCTTTGACATTTCTGATTTGCATTTTCATAAGCAAGTAATTTTTCTAGTTGCCTTTTAGCTTCGTCTCCAATTGCTGTACGTGAAATAGCAGTTTCTAATCTAGCTAAGAAATTGGCATACTTTTCATTAGGTCCTCGCAATATTTTAGCGTAGCTACCTGTAGGCTCCCCTTGAGGAGTAATTCGATCCCAAACTTCAAGGGCCACTGTTTTTAATTGATCAGGCAACAAAGGAGGGCATCATATTTGAGCTTCTATAGCATCAAATTGAACAGTGCCAGTTAACATTTCAAAAATAATTTGGTTTGGGGGAGTGCCAGCTCAAGCATTTTTTGTTAGCATGATCTCTGGCTATATCTTGAAACCACATTGTCCATTGAAGATACTCTCCTTGTTTAAGGAGAACTTTTATTAAAATTTTCCAATAGAAGATTCCATAGCATTTAGAATCTCTCTAGTAAAAGGCAAATGTGGGCCATACATAGTTACAGCCTTTTTCATTTGTTGCATGTGAAAAAAGCTAACACCTTCATATTGAGGTATTCTCTGCCCTTGAGCATCAGCATTTCTTAAAACTGGAAAGGCAGAGAAAACATCAGCTTCAGAGACTGGTGATTGCAAAGCCAGCAATTTAGAGAGCCTCTGTCTTGAAGGGGGTAGATGATTGTTATTCAGAAAGGTGTTGTCAGTTTTAATGTTAAAAAGTGTCTTAAGGGAGTCGTTGTCAGAATCATTAGGTTTTATCGAGGGAGACACTTTGGGATATGTGCCCTCTGGCAGGGGAGGAGCGCTTGGGGGGCAGGGTTAGTAGGAAAATCTTGAAATATCTTTTGTTATTCTAATTGGGCCTTTTGTAAGGTATCATCATCTAATTTATATTCATGTAATAAGTGTTCTGCCTGTTGACAAATGTCATGAGGGCTAGAATTACCTTGAAATGACAGAATCACCATTTCAATGAGAGCCCACGGGGGCCAGAAATCTATTGGAACTACCTTCATTAGGGAACCAAGGGTTACATTCAACCACTGTCTGAAGGCAAGCCTCTATTCTCTGGCATGAAACCGAAAATCCCTGAACTTTAAAAAAGTACTGAAGTAAAGTAGAAAAGTGAGGGGGCTTTCCAGCCGATTGACCCGTGTCTTAACACTTACCGGCCTCAATAATCCCTGGGGGTCAATCCGTCCGAATCTGCCACGTGTACCAGGCCCTGTTCTGGGCATCACTTGTTGGTCTAATGGACCAGAATCTGGTGGTCCAGAGTCAACAGTAAGAAAGTAAGAGAGAGAAAAAGGCTGATATTCCCTGGTTTACGTGGAAAGCCAATAGAATCCTATTCCTAGGGCTCGTGCTGCTGCACGTAGGCACCAGGCGCCCTCTCGAGTGGGTGAAGGCACAGTGTGCCTTCTCGAAGCCCAGGCAAGAAAGTGAGCTCAGAGGGCCTCCCCGCTCCAAGGAATTAGCCAGAAATAGAGAGAGAGAGAAAGAGAGAGAGAGAGAGAGAAAAAATAGAAAGAAAGACAGACAGACAGACACGGGGACCAAAGCTCTGATGGAGCAAAGGTGTTTTAATCAACATGGCATGGGCATATATACTGTCTTACAAGGTGGTTATTCTCAGCAAGGATAAAGATTAAAATTCCAGACTTACAAAACATAAGATGATCCCTATCAAAGAGAGAGTTGCAGACAATCACCTTTTCATAAGAAGGAAGAGGGTACTTATCACTGTAATGAGAAATGCCTGGATTCCTCAGCCCTGGGAAAGGCGTGCCTCTCCTCTTAATTCCTGAATATTCAGGAATTAATAAGGGCCAAAGGGTTCCTGATAATCCAAAACAGCACACAGGAAGCCTCTTGTTAAATGCTTCCTGACACATATCCATTGAAGTTCTCCAGAGAGTTCAAAGCGACTATACCTCAAGATGTAAATCCAGTATAACATACAAATGAAATAATAGGGAATCAGTTATAATTGCTCCAGTTGTATTGTTCTAAACAGAGAAATACATTCCAGTTTCCGAATTTAACTTTTTTTTTGTTATTATATTAAGATATGCCATCAGATAAACATCCACTGAGAAATTATTCAGATTCACACTTATCAGAAATAACAATTTAAAGATATATATTTTTTACTTTAGAAACCTCTACATGTCTTTTTTCTTCAATTATTTCTTAATATATATTCATTATATGTAAAATGCACAAATTTGTGCTTACACAACAAATAAATACAGTCATCATTAAACATTCTCCTTCCCTTACCAAGCAGAGACTTGCATGTGGCTTGCCATGGTTGCAGACCCTGAGTTGCAATTCTCTACTAATCCCGAATAAATTCATCTTTTTGGAGAGATATCTGACAATCTATTTGTTTCAGGTGAAGATTTTGGTGGACTATGGGGACCAGAGAAGACTTCATGTCCTCAAGGCTCATGAGCAGACAGGTGGGGTGCCCACAACTGAGCACATAGTCAGGCACTGCTTTTCTTGCTGACCCTGGAGTTTTAAGGTTCATCTTTTCCTGGATCTGAGCTCATATACTTGATGTTTGAAATTCCAGAATTTATTTTGGATTTATTTAAAAGTTTCATCTTCCTGGTTAAGACCTTATTCTGTGTGCCAGTACTCTTTTGGCACTTTGAGATCAGCTGTTAAACTGAAAATGGATAGCATTTATCCTGTTCCCCTCTGGAGCAGGGATTGCTTCTCTTGACTCGCTAGCCTTTGATTCTTTCTTTCAGTAACAGAAGTTATTTCCCTGACACATTGCCAGGTTTTCAGCCTTAGGGCTATTCCTCTGGAAAGGCAATCCTTCCTCCAGGATCAAGCCATCTCCTTAAGGTGGGCTGGGATGAGTTTGCTAGTTGTTTGAATTGAGCTGTTTGTGCTCTAAGCTATTTTAACTGTTTGAAAATTGTTCTTCATTCTAGAGGAAAAATCTCTAGAAAACTAGGTCATTCCCCATACGCATTTCTAACTAAATGGACAAATGTGATCAAATATCAGAATATCAGTGGCCATTATGTAGAACTTTTAAAGTCCCCAAGCTTAATTAACTTAAAACTGAATAGGACTACAATAGATCAAAAATTCCAGAAGTGAGCAGAATGCTTTTTTTCCCAGTGATATTTGAGGCATCCAATGTTATTAGAGTCTAAAAATGCTTCTCTGTAAAATAAGATTTTAAGATTAACTGAGGCAAATGAACAATTGAAAAAAGATAAAATAGCTCTAGATGCCTCAGGCTTTTCTTTGGTACATTTGTCTCAGGCTCCACCTTTGGCACAATTTTATTCCTTTACTTTCTATATCACATACACATTCACTATACCTTCAATCTCTCACCAAACTTCCTCCTGTCTCTGAAACTTTCCCACTCTACTTTCTTCCAAATTTATGAGAACCTGTCTCTTTAAAATAATGCCTTCTGAAGATCCAGAGGCTAAACCTTTAATTTTTTATAATTCTTGGCGTTAACCTGACTGCAAGCCATAGGCAAATATTTTCCCAATCTAACCAAAGATCTTCACAAATTCACTGAGGAACTTAGTATAGTCATTCAGACTTATCAACCTGGTTTTACATATATCAGCTATTTCATATACTTGCTGGCAAAGGCCAGGCCCAGCATTGGATGAAAATTGCTAGTGCAGAAAATTCTGAAATGTCTCTAGAATTATAACCAGTAAGCCAACATGCTAACTTATTACTTGATCATGCATGCATGTTAAGTCGTTTCAATCGTGTCCAACTCATTTCGACTCCATGGACTGTAGCCTGCCAGGCTCCACTGTCTATGGTATTCTCCAGGCAAGAATACTGGAGTGGGTTGCCATGCCCTCCTCCAGAGAATCTTCTCAACCTAGGGATCAAATCGCAGTCTCTTATGTCTCCTGCATTGGCAGGACGTTTCTTTACCACTAGCACCACCTGGAAAGCCCTTTAACATGATCAGGCTGGGACAATTGCTCTCTGACTTTACTAAACAATTTATAGGACTTATCCAAAGTCTGTTGATTAGAACAAAATTCAGACTTCTATGAAAAAAAAAATCTGACTAACCTGTTAATGAATATTATAATCAATTTCAGATTGTTTTTAAAGAAAATTCTGGTTTTCCTTCAGATGTTGATTCCACTCCAGTAACTTTTAACTCTTAAATTTGTTAATAGGCTGCACTTCTAGTAAAAGTTATCAGAATGGAATGAGAAACTACAACACCTAGTGAAAGTGAAGTCACTCAGTCATGTCCGACTCTTTGGGACCCCATGGACTATAGCCCACCAGGCTCCTCCGCCCATGGGATTTTCCAGGCAAGAATACTGGAGTGGGTTGCCATTTCCTAGAAATTTAGTTAATCTGGCAAACCAGCTCTCTCCTACTCTAGATGAGTCACCTAAAAGAGAGACCACCAGAATTCTTAATCTTCAACTCCAGCAAAAGAATGCCTTTGAATGAAATTAAAACCCTTCTAGTTTCTGCTATTATCACAAAGAACTAGGACTTTGGGTAAAGACTGTTACTAATTTAAACCCTTTAGGCAAATTCAGGCCTCTAACCAGCTTTTCCAACATCCTCCCAATTTTCAGTGATGGGGCTCTAAGAAACTACAGGGGCTCTTCCCAATCCTCCCCCTTAATTGACTTCAAATACTTTACTCCAAATACTTTCAAATACTTTACTTTACTGCTGGTGTTCAACCCCACTAATAAACAAACAAACAAACAACAACAACAAAACAGCCCCTGCCTCAGTACTAAAACAGTACAGTAGATAGTTGGGATTTCTAATGAACTTTGAGAGGATCTTGTGTCTGTTTGATCAAGAGGATCTTGTTCTTCCCTTTTGTTTAGACCCTTTGAGAGATAGTCACTCTTTTATCCTTAGTTCCTCTGCCTCCATCTATCAGGCTAAGACTTCTTAGAGAAATCTCATTTGGTGATTTTTTTCTCCCCAAATAGGTAAGTAATTCTAGAAGTTGAAGGCAGTTGTGAAAATAACCCACCAGGTGAAATAAATGACCCTTTGACATTTGTCCTGTTTCTGGCCGGAGCAGATTCTGAAAACACTAATAATTTGTCCCTATTGCATTAGCTACCACTTTCCTTACAGGCAAAATCTCCAACTACTCTTGGCAAAATTCACAGCACATCTTCAATCAAGATTCAAATAGACTCCTCAAAATCTCTTCCCAGTAAATCAATACCCTATAAATAAAGAAGCCCTTCAGGGCATAAAGTCCATAATAGAAGATTACAAGCTAAAGGCCTCATGATTCCTTGCAGTAGTACCTGTAACACTTCTGTTACACTGGTGAGACAATCTAAAGGCCAAGAGTGTAGTTTTTTTTTTCCCCCAAGAGCTCTGAGTAATAAACAACATTTTTATCCCTTGACACTCCATTATTCCTTCTTACCCATCATATATTACTATCATTTATTCCCCCAAAAGCAAATTATTTACCGTAATTGACTTATGCAGTTCATTATTTAGTATCCCAATTGATGAAGCCAGCCAATACCTTTTTGCCTTCACTTGAGAAGGAAAACAATTCACCTGCACAGTAATGCCTCAGGGTTATGTTGAGGGCCCTTATTTATCACAAAATCTGAATACTGATCTTGATGATACAAAGTCCCTTATAGGTTCTACTTTGTTTCCATATGGGGATGATTTGCTTCTATGCTCTCCTTCTCAAGCCTTCTCACAGGGTGACAGCATCCATTTATTAGATTTTTTAACCTTAAAGGTACATAAGGTCACCAAACAAAAATTGGTTTCCCCAAACCCAAATTCGATGTTAAGTGCATCTGATATTAGAACAAGGGCAGCACCTAGATCCACATAGACTTCATGGTATCTTGAGTTTCCCAAAACACAAAACTATGTTCCAATTGTGAGATTTCCCTGGACTAGTTTGTTATTACTGAAACTGGATTCCAAATCCCTCTCTTATGGCAAAATCTTTGTATGTATTAGGGGCTTCCGTGGTAGCTCAATTGGTAAAGAATCCACCTGCAATTCAGGAGACTCCAGTTTGATTCTTGGTCATGAAGATCTGCCGGAGAAAGGATAGGCTACCCACTCCTATATTGCTTCCCTGGTGGCTCAGCCGGTAAAGAATCTACCTGCAATGTGGGACATCTGGGTTCGATCCCTGGGTTGAGAAGATCCCCCTGGAGAAGCTAAAGGCTACCCACTCCAGTATTCTGGCTTGGAGAATTCCATGGAGTGTATAGTCCATGGGGTCACAAATAATTGGACACAACTGAGCGACTTTCACTTTGTATGTTGTACTCAACGATAGAAACCTCGAGACAATTTTATGTGTGGAATCAGATGACATATCCTTCAAAGCCTTAAAGGAGAGTTTGATGAACACATCTGCCTTTGGCCATACAGATTATCAGATTATCTTTTTTATTGTATGTGAAAAGGAATAAAATGTCTTTGAGGTGCTCACCCCAAAACACAGGGACCACTGTCAACCCATAAGTTATTAGAGCCAGTAACTAGACTCTATGCCACGGAGATACTCCCTCAGAGCTATTATAGTCACTGCCCTTCTGGTTAAAGCCACCAAGAACGTTGTAGGATCCCCTTTAACCATTTTTGTACCTCATACAATAGAACACTTACTGAATTCTCGTCACACTCAACATTTCTCAACTAGCTTCTCCTACAAAGATCTTTTGTTAATAGCATCTCATATAATTCTTTTACATTGTTATTGCCTTAACCTGGCTACTCCACCTCACCATGTAACTGACAAACTTCCTGAGGCTTATTTAACAGTGATGGGTTACCTCCTGACTCCTCAGGATGACTTACAGGAAGCTTTTTTCCAGTAATAGTGATTTATCATGGTTTGCTGATGTTTCTTATTTCAAAGATGACAATGGTAAATATTGTGCTGTTTGTTATTACAACTCCATTTTATGTCATTCTGGTAGCAATGAGCTGAATTATAATCTCTTACACAAGTTTATGCTTTAGCCAGGGACAAAGCTATCACATTTCTACTGATAGTAGATACATTGTTGGAGCAGCTAATGATTTTGAAATGTTTTGGGAGCAATGTCGGTTTCTTACTTACAGTGGAAATGAAATTAAAAGGGGCCTGTGCTGAGCAATTCTTAGATATAATACTTTTACTTGCTATTTAGCTATTATTAAGGTATCAGAACATCTGGAAGCTATGGAATTCTGTCTTGAAAACCAACAGCAGCCAAACATCCACCATGGTCTGAAGGGATATTTATCCAAATAATAAATTAGAAAAACTGGCTAAAGAAGGCAAACAGTTGGATTCAGAAAGGGGAAAAAAATGGAAATTCAACCATGTTGGTTTGATTAAAAGGGAAAGATCTGATTTGGGCCAAATAACATCCCAATCCTACTGGAAATCCATAATCCCCACTCATTACTACTGTATATGCATTAAACCATTGGTGTACTTAAAAAAGATAGTCTTCATGAATTAATATTGGTGGGGAAACATTATTAAGGGTGCAAAATTTCAACCTTTCTTGTTCCATTTGTTTGAAGTACAACCCAGAGAAGACTATATGGCTCTCAGATCTTTTTAAGCTATCCATGGACCATTTGAGGTATGGGGAAAAGATTCAAACAACTTCCTCCATTCATGGGTAAAAATATGGTTTAATCACTGTTCATATGTTTTCACACTGAACTGAAGCCTTCTCTTGCTATGGATATTATACAAGAGGCAGTGATCAACATCATCCCAAAGAAAAAGGAGGCAAAAAGTCAAAATGGTTGTTTGAGGAGGCCTTACAAATAGCTGAGCAAAGAAGAGAAGCTAAAGGCAAGTGAGAAAAGGAAAGATATACCCATCTGAATGCAGAATTCCAGGAACAGCAGGGTGAGATAAGAAAGCTTTCCTTAGTGATCAATGCAAAGAAATAGAGCAAAGCAATAGAATAGGAAAGGCTAGAGATAACTTCAAGAGAACTAGAGATACCAAGGGAATATATGCAAAAATGGGCACAGTAAAGGAACAGAAACGTCACGGACCTAACAGAAAAAGAAGATACTAAGAAAAGGTGGCAAAAATACACAGAAAAACTACACACAAAAGGTTTAAATGACCCAAATAACCACCATGGTGTGACCACTCACCTAGAACCAGACATCCTGGAATATGAAGTCAAGTGGGCCTTAGGAAGCATCACTACAAACAAAGCTAGTGGAGGTGATGGAATTCCAGTTGAGCTATTGCAAATCCTAAAAGATGATGCTGTGAAAGTGCTTCACTCAATATGCCAGCAAATTTGGAAAACTTATCAGTGGTCACAGGACTGGAAAAGGTCAGTTTTCATTCCTATCCCAAAGAAAGGTAATGCCAAAGAATGCTCAAACTACCCACAACTGCACTCATCTTACACACTAGCAAAGTAATGCTCAAAATTCTCCAAGCCAGGCTTCAGCACTACGTGAACTGTGAACTTCCAGATATTCAAGCTGGCTTTAGAAAAGGCAGAGGATCCAGACATCAAATTGCCAACATCTCTTGGATCATTGAAAAAGCAAGAGAGTTCCGGAAAAACATCTATTTCTGCTTTATTGACTGGACCAAAGTATTTGACTGTGTAGATCACAGCAAACTGTGGAAAATTCTTCAAGAGATAGGAATACCAGACCACTTTACCTGCCTTCTGAGAAATCTGTATATAGGTCAAGAAGCAACAGTTAGAACTGGACATGGAACAGTGTACTGGTTCCAAATTGGAAAAGGAGTGTGTCCAGGCTGTATATATTGTCACTCTGCTTATTTAACTTATATGTAGGGTATATCATGAGAAATGCTCGGCTGGATGAAACACAAGCTGGAATCAAGATTGCTTGGAGAAATATCAGTAAACTCAGATATGCAGACAACACCATTTTTATGGCAGAAAAAGAAGAGGAACTGAAGCTACTCTGATGAAAGTGAAAGAGGAGAGTGAAAAGTTGGCTTAAAACTCAACATTCAAAAAACAAAGATCACAGCATCCAATCCCATCACTTCATGTCAAATAGATGGGCAAACAATAGAAACAGTGACAGACCTAATATTCTTGGGCTCCAAAATCACTGCAGATGGTGACTGTAGCCATGAAATTAAAAAACAAAAAGCAAAAAACAAAAAAACAATGCTTGCTCCTTGGAAAAAAATCTATGACCAACCTAGACAGCATATTAAAAAGCAGAAACATTACTTTGCCCACAAAGTTTCGTCTAGCCAAAGCTATGGTTTTTCTAGTAGTCATGTATGGATGTGAGAGTTGGACCATAATAAAAGATGAGTACTGAAGAACTGATACTTTTGATCTGTGGTGTTGGAGAAGACTCTTGAGAATCACTTGGACTGCAAGAAGTTCAAATCAGTCAATCCTAAAGGAAATCATTCCTGACTATTCACTGCAGGTACTGATGCTGAAGGTGAAGCTCCAATACTTTACCCACCTGATGTGAATAACTGAATCCCTGGAAAGACTCACCGAGGTGATGGACATGGGTTCGAGCTAGTTCCAGGAGTTGGCCATTGACAGGGAGGACTGGCTTGCTGCATTCCATGGGGTCGCAAAGAGTTGGACATGACTGAGTGACTGAACTGAACTGATTGGACCAGATGCCATGGTCTTACTTTTTTGAATGCTGAGTTTTAAGCCAGCTTTTTCACTATCCTCTTTCACCTTCAACAAGACGTTCTTTAGTTCCTCTTCCCTTTCTACCTTAGGAGAAAGTGGGCCTTGAAATATCCCTTTTCCAATTTTGAACACGTCAGTTGTTTCATGTCCAGTTCTAATGACATTATTAAGACTCAATTTCTAAATTTTGTAGAGATCCTGCAAATACTTTAAGCAAAAGTGTTCCCATTGCTCTTTTAAAAAGATATACCTAGTTTGCACCTCATAAACTCTCATCCCTTGAGATAGTCACAGGACCCCAAATGCATTTGGCTTCAGATTCTTTTAACTCTAAGCTGATAGAAAGAAATATTCTTTAGTATGGCAAAATATTAATTTATTTTATTAAAAATAATCATGTTTTGGTAGAGAAATCATTTCACAGTGTGTCTTTGGGAGGAAAATAAAAACAAAAAACTTTTGAACACCTTACTTTGCAGTCTGGAGATTTTGTCTATTGAAAAAACACCACTAGAATGATTCTCCAACATTCTCTGATAAGAAACCCTATTGCCACAAAACTCCAATAGACTTTTGAGTTCATGTGACACACCCAAAGAAAACTCTGAACCCTGACTGGACCTGTATTTCATATGGCGTCTTGAAAGTAACAATTTCACAAAAATGAAATAGGCAAAATCTGATAAGACAGCTTTAAAAAACTATTTGAACTAGACCTATTGAAAATCTATCCCCAGAAAGAAAAAGCAAAGCAGTATCTGGACATTTGTATTTAAAAAAAAAAAAAAAGATTCCAAGATAATTCTGATATGCATCTGGATTTTAAAAAGTGATTACAGATTTTTCTATTAAATGGTAGCTTTGGTGAAATAGAGTTCTATAATTTTTCTGTGTTTTTTTTTTCCTCCAAAGTTCCAGATATGTTTCTCATGAGCAGCCATGCTTAAAAATAACTGGTGAGTGTGGGCACCCTTATTTTGTTCCCTGATTTTAGAGGAAATGCTTTCAATTTTTTGCCATTGTAGTTAATGTTTGCTGTGGGTTTGTAGTATGGATGGCTTTAATTATGTTGATGTATGTTCCTTGTATGCCTGCTTTCTGGAGAGTTTTTTTTTTTTTTTTAATCATAAATGGGTATTGAATTTTCTCAAAGACTTCCTCTGCATCTATTGAGGTAATCATATGACTTTTATCTTTCAATTTGTTAATATGCTGTATCACATTGATTGGTTCACAAATATTGAATAATACTTGCATCCCTGGGATAAAGCCTACTTAGTCATGATGTATGATATTTTAAATATGCTGTTGGATTCTGTTTGCTAGAATTTTGTTGAGGATTTTTGCATCTATGTTCATCAGTGATATTGGCCTGTAGTTTTCTTTTTGTGTGTGGCATCTTTGTCTGGTTTTGGTATTACAAACTAGTATAGCCACTATGGAGAACAGTGTGGAGATTCCTTAAAAAAACTGGAAATAGAACTGCCATATGACCAAGCAATTCCACTGCTGGGTGTACACACCAAGGAAACTAGAATTGAAATAGACTCATGTATCCCAATGCTCATTGCAGCACTGTTTACAATAGCTAGGACATGGAAGCAACCTAGATGTCCATCGTCAGATGGATGGATAAAGAAGTTGTGGTACAAATACACAATTGAATATTACTGAACTATAAAAAAGAACTCATTTGAGTCAGTTCTAATGAAGTGGATAGAACCATAGCCTATTATACAGAATGAAGTAAGTCAGAAAGGGAAACAACAATACAGTATATTTACACATATATATGGAATTTAGAAAGACGGTAACAATGACCCTATATGCAAGACGGCAAAAGAGATACATATGTAAAGAACAGCCTTTTGGACTATGTGGGAGAAGGCAAGGGTGAGACGATATGAGAGAATAGCATTGAAACCTGTATACTACTATATGTAAAATAGATGACCAGTGAAGTTCAATGCATGAAGCAGGGAACTCAAACCCAGTGCTCTGGGACAACCTAGAGGGATGGAGGTGGGAGGGAGGTGGGAGGGGTTTCAGGATGGTGGGACACATTTACACCCATGGCTGATTCATGTCAATGTATAGCAAAAATCACCACAATATTGTAAAGTAATTATCCTACAATTAAAATTTATTAATTTTTAAAAATTAATTAAAAATTTAAAAAAAAATTGCAAAAATATCTTTGAAAAGAAAAAAAGCAACTGGACTGTATGATGATCTTTTGCTTTTATCTAGATTGTTTCACTTTTTCTATTTCATATTCAGTGCTTCCTTTTAATTTAGTTTATGTTTTCCAATTTCTCCATCTCTTCTTTTTTTTTTATGTTCTTTCTCAAGCCTTTATCAAGTGTAGTAGAAAAGATTTTGTGTCTATATATACACACACACACACACAAATATCTCTACATAGCATGTATGATATACATCTTAGAAAACTAATGGATATTTGCCTAAAAAATTCATGAGATTTTGACCCCACTTGTTTGACTTAGTATGAATAGAATGTTAGATTTCTAATTAAAAATATAGATATGAAACAAGCAACAAAGATTTACTTTATGTATCACAGTGAAATAGTCAATATCTTATAATAACCTATAATGGAAAATAACCTCAAAAATAATATATATGTATAACTGAATCACCTTGCTGTGCACCTGTAACATTGTAAGTTAACTATACTTCAATAAAATCTATATATTATTAAAAAAAAAAAAAGAAAGAAAAGAAAAGAAGACCTGTTCCCAAACCTTACAATTCAGATGATCTCCATTGCATATGACCTTGATAACATATTGACTTTAGGTAAAAAGTGCCTGAGAGTACTCCCTCCTATGCCTATTTGTTACTTGAATGAGAACTTAATAGATTTCCAGTCTGTAGACTTGCCCTCCAATGTGAGACAATATACCCAAGAAAACCCTTTCTGACATTGAGGGAAAACATTACTAAAACCAAAAAATCTGACTTGTGATCAGAAATGTTTTCAGAGAAACATCTTGAATGAAAGAGGGAAATATAAAATAAATAAATAAATAAACAGAAGCCTCAATTAAATAGAGTTGGGAAACCAGAATGTGGAGCACTCCTGTCTTGAGCAGACAGCAGAGACCAACAGGCAGAAGAAAATTCCATTTCTTTTCTGGCAAGAACTCAGCCAACGAAAAGCCATGGACTCTTTGTTTTTTTTTTTATTATAGTATTTTATTTTATTTTTTTCCATTTATTTTTATTAGTTGGAGGCTAATTACTTTATAATATTGTAGTGGTTTTTGTCATACATTGACATGAATCAGCCATGGATTTACATGCTATGGACTCTTTGTTTGCTATCGTCCTCTCAATTTCCTTTTCATCTCTTTAAAAATGTTTTCCTTCCCTTGCTGTGCGGAGAATTGCATGTGACTTGCCCTGGCTGTAGACCTTGAATTGCGGATCTCTGCTTATCTTCATTAAAAAAATCTTTGCTTGAGAATAAACTGTCAGTTTGTTTCAGGTGAACAGTATATAGAAAATTTTTTTGTTGATTTAAGCTTGGAAGTTTCTTGAATATCATTCTAAGGAATTTTTTTTGCATGCAGTAAAAGGCCTTTAGGACTTTTAATGTGTGTGTGTGTCTATATATATATATATATATATATATATATATATATATATATATTTGTTTAACATATCAGTTTGGTCATTTTTTTTTTCATTAGATATGACCCATTTAGAGACAAGGAATTCTTCCTGCATCTAACAGAAACATTTATTTTTCAATTACTTTTACCGTGAAAGAAGATTATAATCTTGTCATTTTGTCTTAATGAAATTTTATGAGGATTTAAAAACAGCCTTCAACTCTCTAACCAGTGCTGCAACGTGGCTATAAAATCATATTGACAAAAAATGATTTATTTCTCAGTTTCCACATCTCTGACACAGGGACTTTAATATTCAGTAGCTGGCAGGCTTAAGTGGCTTTAGTGAATACTAATCGTTGGAAGAACTGTTGCTAAAGCTAAAGCTCCAATACTTTGGCCACCTGATGCAAAAAACTGACTCATTGTAAAAGACCCTGATGCTGGGAAAGATTGAAGGCAGGAGGAGAAGGAGACGACAGGGGATAAGATGGTTGGATGAAATCACTGACTCAATGGACTTGAGTTTGAGCAGGCTCTGGGAGTTGGTGATGGACAGGGAAGCCTGGCGTGCTGCAGTCCATGGGGTCACAAAGAGTCAGACAGGACTGAGTGAACTGAACTGAACTAATTAGTTACTTCTAGTTAAATTCTAGAATATAGACACTGTCATCAATATCTATGTAGTATTAGTAATTTAATTCCACAATGACTTTTTGCTGTCTCACAGGTGAGTTGCAAAGATCAGTGTGGATATTTCTTTATTAATATTGGTTTATCTAAATTCTGAAGAGGTACATATAAAATTTATACATCAGATCATGTTAAAAGCAATTTACCTATATTAACTCAATAAACATGCAGTCCTCATAATGACTTTATCATGTGGGTTCCATTACTATTATCTCCTTTTTACCAGTAAGAAAATTGAAGCATTAAAAGAGTCAGCAACTTGCCCAAAGCCACACAGTTGTGAATGGCAGAGCTAGGATTTGAACTCAGGCAGGCAACAAAGAAGAGTTTCTTAATTTAAATATTTTATTTTTAAAATATGCTTTAATCTATTTTAAATTGCTAATAAATGTAACCTAAAAATTTGTGTGGAAAGCAAAAAGATGTAAACAAACCTACTAATTAATTTTATTTTTAATCACAAATTTTTACTTTACTTCAGCTTGATAAAAAATTAATTGAATACTTGATACATATAATACACTGTACAAGCCTTAGTAGAGGGATTATGTAGTTGGATAAGCAATGACTCCTATATGAAGGTATCTTATGATATTATATAATAATAATAATATAAATGGAGGAGTCGAGGAAGTCTAAGGATGTTCTGTTTGGAAAGAAAAGGACATGGTAAATTCAAAGTTGTATGGTACTTTAAGAAGGGAGCTGGTAGCAGTATCTAAATTAAACTGAATGCATTTTAAACACAATTATTTATTATCTAAATAGGTGAATTTATTTTTCTTATTATTTTATGAAGTGCCATGATAATTTTGTGGTTATTTATATTTTGTATCATTTTTTATTTATCATCAAATATGTCTATAAAATTCCTTATTTAGAAATAAAACTTTACATTTATCCGAGCAAATAGTGCCTATATACATGATGACATATATTGGCTAATAAATGACTATGTAAAATAGTAACATCACTCTAATCTTTGATATACTCATTATTAGCTTTATGGAGTTCCCTAGTGGCTCAGACAGTAAAGAATCCACCTGCAATTCAGGAGAGCTGGGTTCAATCCCTGGGTTAGAAAGATTCCCTGGAGGAGGTCCTGGCAACCCACTCCAGTATTCTTGCCTGGATAATCCCAATGAACAGAGAAGCCTGGCAGGCTACAATCCATGGGGTCGCGAAGAGTCAGACATGACTGACCGACTAAGCACACATTAGCTTTTTATTTAACATGAACTGGCAATCGAGTGAGAATTATCTTTCTCTTGAGAAAATTAATAAATGTTGAATAGACATATATTTGATTTTTCCAATTTTTCTTTTGATCAAAGTTTACAATCTCTTAGCCAATTGAAGTGCTCAGAAAAAAGAGAGTCATCTTAAGTAATTTATACTTAAAACACTGTTTTATATTTTCCAAATCTTGAGTAGAGAAAACAATTTACACTATGGCTGGCTTAGAGTTTAACATGAGTTTAACAACATGAATGACACTCTACTGAACAAGACAAGCAAAAATCTATTAAAAAACATGGTGACTGAAACTATTAAAAAATCTCTCTTGAAGTAACTAAATTATGTACTTAGCATTCTTCTCTTTGTTTTAACCAAAATCTCATAAAAATTTATTTGCACCCTTTAGTTTTTAGTTATAGGAGCATTTAATGCTTATTGCAAAATAGTTAAAATAATATGGAAATGTACCATGTAAAAAATGAAAAAAAAGTATCATAATCTTTCATGATATTTACTCTTATCCTTGATATCTTATAAATATTTTGATGTAAAACAGGAAATATTTAAATATGCTGAAAAGTAATTAACATTTCTATATACAAGTATTATTTCCTTTATTGTCAATATTACAACTTACAAACTTGTAAAATAACTTCAATACAATGAAAGGCACAGATAACCCTTAATAGTGTGCTTGACAGGACATTCAATATTTCTCTGCCACATTTAAAATTTTTTCACAATTTGTCTCAACACAGGTTATAAAAGGGTATAGTTGCATAGAAACAAGTTTGGAAGGACAAAGATGTTTAATAGTAATCACTTGATATGTCTTTATTATATTTTTATATATTTTATTTCTAGTTTTTATACTTATAATGAGCATAAATTTTTCTAATATGAAAAACCATAACATTATCATTTTCTGCATAAGTGACTGCTTATTTTAAAGGTAGATGACTCAGACAATAAAACATACATATATTTTTTTAATATACACTGATCCAGATTTGGTATACAGTTTTTAAATAAAATATCTCAAAATCCAGATCAATATGTATAAGGTATTGAAATGATGTTCTTTGCCTTTCTGTTTATTATATTAAGAATGGAAAGATTAAAAATTATCAGCCACAAGAAGATGTTTAAAATTATACCCAGTTTTACAAAATAATTATGATTTTCACACTACATTTTTAAAGTCTAGTAATGTTTTCCTCTAGGATATCTTATATACGAACTCAAGATGTCACCTGGCATTTTACGGGATTGTGAACATAATCCAGCTTGTTGTTGTTGTTCAGTTGCTAGGTCGTGTCCAACTTTTTGAGACTCCCATGGACAACAGCACGCTAGGCTTCCCTGTCCTTTACTATCTCCTGGAGTTTGCTCAAATTCATGTCCACTGAGTCAGTGATGCTATCTAACCATCTTTTCCTCTGCTGCCCCTTCTCCTTTTGACATCAATCTTTCTCAGCATAAGAGTCTTTTCCAACAATTTGGCTCTTTGCATCAAATGACCAAATTATTGGGGCTTCAACTTCAGCATCAGTCCTTCCAATGAATATTCAGGGTTTATTTCCTTTAAGATTGACTGATTTGATCTTTCTGTCCAAGGGACTCTTAAGAGTCTTCTGCAGCACAATTTGAAAACATCAGTTTTTCAGTGCTCAGCCTTCTCTATGGTCCAACTCTCACATCCATACATGACTACCGGAAAAAACATAGCTTTGAATATATGGACCTTTGTCAGCAAAGTGATGTCTCTGCTTTCCAATACATTGTCTAAGTTTGTTATAGCTTTCCTTCCAAGCAGCAAGCATCTTTTAATTTCATGGTTGTAGTCACCATCAGCAGTGATACTGGAGCCCAAGAATATAGAATCTATCACTGCTTTCACTTTTCCCCCTTCTATTTACTATGAAATTAGGGGATCAGATGGTACAATCTTACTTTTCTGAATATTGAGTTTTAAGCCAGCTTTTTCACTCTATTTAATCCTCATCAAGAGGATCTTTAGTTCCTTTTCACTTCTCCCATTATAGTGGTTATCGTCTTCATCTGAATTTACTGATATTTCTCCCATGAATTTTGATTCCAAGTTGTGATTCATCCAGCTCAGCATTTGGCATGATGTACTCTGCATAGAATTTAAATAAGCATGATGACAATAGACCATCTTGTTGTACTCCTTTCTTAAACTTCTTGATGTGCATACAGGTTTCTCAGGAGGCAGGTAAGGTGATCTGGTACTTCCATCTCTTTAAGAATTTTCCACGGTTTGTTATGATCCACAGAGTCAAAGGTGTTAGGATAGTCAGTGAAGCAGAAGTAGATGTTTTTCTGGAATTCTCTTGCTTTCTCTATGATCCAACAAATGTTGGCAATCTAATCTCTGGTTCTTCTGCCTTTTTTAAATTCAGCTTGTAAATCTGGAAGTTCTCAATTCACATACTATTGAAGCCTAGCTTGAAGGATTTTGAACATAACTTTACTAGCATGTGAAATGAACACAATTATACAGTAGTTTATCCAGCTTAACCTGATTAATTAAAATGTTTTTATTGAACTATAATATGAAGAGAAATGTATAAATCAGAAGTGTACAGTTAGGTAAACTTTGAAAAACTGAACACAGGCATGTAAATGGAACACAGATCAAGAAAGAGAACATTACCAGCAACTGAGAAGACTCTTGATGTCTATTTCCAATCACAACCCATTGCCAAGGGTATCCACTATCCTGACTTCAGACATTGTAGACTAATGTTGCTTGCTTTGTACCTTATATAAATAGAATCATACAGCCTGTAATCCTTGATGCCTACCTGCTTTAACTAAAAATGATATTTGTGATATTCATCCACATAATTGCTTGAGCACTTTTTCTGTTTATATCACCTTTTTTGAATCAGTTGTGTATATCCTTCTAGAATTTTTTCTGTTCTGTTTTTTTGTCTCCTCTCTACCACTTGACATACTTTTTTCTATGTAGGAATATTTTTATATATTTAATATCAATCTTTTTAGTTTTATCTTTTAATTACTCAAAAGTTAGAAATTTTTACTTCATTGCATAATAGTCTTTTTAAATAAAATAAAATAGAGATTTTTATCATGCCTAGAAAGGCTTTCTTCACCTTAAAAACATTCCACATTTATATTTCTTAAAATATTAGTGTGAGATTGCTTTATTTCATAAAATTCATTCTATTTACCTAGACTATTTAAATTGTGATGTTGATCTTTAGGAAGTTCACTGTTATTGAAAATAAATAAATGGTTATAAACCACTTTTCCACATAAATATATCTTTTTTATTGTTTGCTTAAATATCAAACCATTCTAAATATTTGTTTTCCAGTTTTACTGACATATAATTGATATGTAACATTATACATGCATACCTTGTCTTATTGGTCTTTGCAGACATTGTGTTTTTTACATCTTGAACGTTTTGGCAATCTTGTGCTGAGTAAGTCTATTAATGTTATTTTCCCAAAAGCATTTATTCACTTCCTTGAGTTTTGGTAATTCTGGAAATATTTCATACTTTTTCATCATTTTTATATTTGTTATGGTGATCTATGATCAGTTATCTTTGATGCTACTATTGCAAAGATATTATGTATCACCGAGGTTTCAGATGATGACTAGCAGTTTTTTTTAGCAATAAAGTATTTTTAAATTAAAATGTGTACATTTTTTAGACCTAATGCTATTGCACACTTAATAAGCTATAGCATAAATATAACTTTCATATACACTGGGAAAACAAAAATATTGTGTAACTTGCTTTACTGCAATATTCACATTATTGCAGTTGTCTAGAACTGAACTCACAATATTTCCAAAGTATGCCCGGTTTTAGTAGTCTTTATTTATTTAGAAAACACACACTCCAGTGAATTTTTGAACTAATGAAGATCTGTCTTAATCCTACCATCCAGAGACCAGCAGTGTCCATATTTTGTCTTATTACATTCCAGTCTATTTTCTATGTATGTATATAAAATTTTGATGGCATTTGAAAATATTTTATGTTTTACAGTCTGCACAGTATTTTCCAATGCTTTTCCTTTCCCCCCACCCCCAAATCTATTCTTTTAATAGCTACAACTCTTAGAATTACATGAGTGTACAATAATGAAATATACCCTTTATTGGTATTTAGTTTCAAATGATTTTTTAAGAAATGAAGAACACTATAGTAAAGAGCCTTGTACCTTAATATTTGTGAAAATTTCTGATTATTTCCTGAGGAAATTTCTAGAGATTAAAGTAGGTCTTGAAGCAATATGACTTTTTAAAGTATTTATTATCTTTTATTCTCTTTTTCCTTTTACATATTGTTATAGTGCTAGCTTGCTCTGAACAAAGAATATACCGTATATACACTCATCAATGGTTCATACTGTGCTCATATAATCTTTACAAACTTGAATCTAATATTATGTTTATAATTATTTGCAACTTAATAGGAAAGCAAACGATTATCATTTGGTTATATATTACTTTTCAAATTTATATTTCAGTTATATAGTCTTCTTATCATTGTTTAATTAGTTTGCATTTGACACCTCACACAATCTGGCTTTATTATTGCACTGTGATGATCAAATCAAATACTTTTTCAGATAGTTAACCAATTTTTCCCACATCATTTAATTTCTGATATACTCTTTACCTACTGATTTGAAATGCCATCATTATCTGATAGTTTCATCACACAGGTAAGTCCTTAATCACCATGTTTAAGTTCAGATCAAATAATTTACCATGTGTTTGATTAACTTGAAGCCTAGTAGTACCCATATTTTTAATGTTCACACATAATCACTCAGTACATTAATCATATTTAGAGCAGCTTTATATCATTACAAAAAACTCCCTGTGTATTGTAAACTAGAAGAAAGAAAATAGGTATAGCATGATTTCTTACACTAATTCTCATTCTTACATTAATGCCAATGCAACAAAATCTAGCACTTATTTTGCACTTAAATAGACCAAATACTGCTGTTATAAGCACTTACATAAAATTAATTTTATAAAGCTCATAACTTGTGTGATGATAATACCATTATTACTGTTATCTCTATTTTATGGATGAAGAAACTGATGCATGGAGAAGGTAAGTAAACTACACAATGTTACATAGTTGATAGATGATGAAATCAGCTACCATTTATTTCAAAATATGCAAGCAAAGCACTGGCTCAAAAATGTTAAATTCATCACCTCTAATTATAAAAAACTTATAGATAGGCATATGCATTGCTAGTCTCATTTTATAGATGAAGAAATATAAAGTTAATTAAAATTCTTATTGTCACCCTGATGTCAATAATAGTAATACACATCAAACCTGGCTTGCCTTGATTCAAAAGTGATGTTTTTTATTATACTTCTGAAACTGATTGATAATCTACACTTAGTCTGGATCTCCAGACATATCCTGACATACTTAAATATGGTTGTCAAGTGGAACTTATCAGCTACTGTCATTTTATAACAAGTGACTGAGAAAACAAACCAAAACAAACCAAACACAATAAAACAGCCACAACAAAAGTCACTAAGGTTTTCCTAATTATATCACTGTGTTCTCAGGTTTTATCACTCACTAATCATAGTGATTTTTACAAATTACTTCATTTCTATCATCTCAGTTCTTCAATCTGTAATTGTGTGTAATAAGTAATAGTATCTGTCTTAGGCCTCTGGGACAGTTAAAGAGATGATATATATTTACATTATTTAGCAAAATGTCTAAATATTAGCAAGTACTAATTAATTGTGAAAGTGTGAAAGAGACAGTGTTAGTCACT
Organism: Cervus elaphus; assembly: GCF_910594005.1. Taxonomy (NCBI): domain Eukaryota; kingdom Metazoa; phylum Chordata; class Mammalia; order Artiodactyla; family Cervidae; genus Cervus; species Cervus elaphus. The sequence continues at coordinate 93,494,432 of NC_057848.1, forward strand.
TAGTCGTGTATGACTCTTTGAGACCGCATGGACTGTAGCCCACCAGGGTCTTCTGTCCACGGAATTTTCCAGGGAAGAATACTATAATGGGTTTCCATTCCCTTCTCCAGGGTGTCTTCCCAACTCAAGGATTGAACTCCAGTCTCTTGCATTGCAGATAGATTCTTTACTGTCTGAGGCACAAGGGAATTACTTCTAAGTTAGTTTAATCATTTAAAATTTTTATTTTTATTGTCATTTTACTTGAAAGACCACAATCAGTAAAGTTGAATTCTAAATCATCCTGAATACTCAACTGCATGTACTAAAAAGTAAACAATATTTTTGTGCAAAAATGCAAGCATGATTAGTAAACTGGACACCAAAGATTCTTCACCTCAAGAAATAATGTGAAATCATTTTTACATTAAAATTGAAAAAAAAAATAAAGATACCTTTGTTTTGTCTACAGTGGCTAGAATATCACTGGTAAAATTAGAAGTTAGCAATAAATCAAACCATGGCATTTAATCAACATATTTTAACCTTTAAAGTTTTCTTTATTCAAAATGCTGAATGATTCAAAATCATTCAGTTCAGTTCAGTCGCTCAGTCGTGTCCGACTCTTTGCGACCCCATGAATCACACCACGCCAGGCGTCCCTGTCTGTCACAAACTCCCAGAGTTTACACAAACTCATGCCCAACGAGTCGGTGATGCCATTCAGCCATCACATCCTCTGTCATCCTCTTCTCCTCCTGCCCCCAATCCCGCCCAGCATCAGGGTCTATTCCAATGAGTCAACTCTTCACATGTGGTGGCCAAAGTACTGGAGTTTCAGTTTCAGCATCAGTCCTTCCAGTGAAAATCCAGGACTTTTCTCCTTCAGGATGGACTGGTTGGATCTCCTTGCAGTCCGAGGGACTCTCTGAGTCTTCTCCAACACCACAGTTCAAAAGCATCAATTTTTCGGTGCTCAGCTTTCTTCACAGTCCAACTCTCACATCCATACATGATCACTGGAAAAACCAGAGCCTTGACCAGACGGACCTTTGATGGCAAAGTAGCATCTCTGCTTTCTAATATGCTGTCTAGGTTGGCCATAACTTTCCTTCCAACGAGTAAGTGTCTTTTAATTTCATGGCTGCAGTCACCATCTGCAGTGATTTTGGAGCCCCAAAAAATAAAGTCTGACACTGTTTCCACTGTCTCCCCATCTATTTCCCATGAGGTGATGGGACCAGATGCCATGATGTTAATTTTCTGAATGTTGAGCTTTCAGCCAACTTTTTCACTCTCCTCTTTCACTTTCATCAAGAGGCATTTTAGTTCCTCTTCACTTTCTGCCATAAGGGTGGTGTCATCTGCACATCTGAGGTTACTGATATTTCTCCTGGCAATCTTGATTCCAGCTTGTGCTTCCTTCAGCCCAGCGTTTGTCATGATGTACTCTTCATATAAGTTAAATAAGCAGGGTGTCCAAATACAGCCTTGACATACTCCTTTTCCTATTTGGAACCAGTCTGTTGTTCCATGTCCATTTCTAACTGTTGCTTCCTGAGCTGCATACAGGTTTCTCAAGAGGCAAGTCAGATGGTCTGGTATTCCCATCTCCTTCAGAAGTTTCCACAGTTTATTGTGATCCACACAGTCGACGGCTTTGGCGTAGTCAATAAAGCAGAAATAGATGTTTTTCTGGAACTCTCTTGCTTTTTGGATGATCCAGCAGATATTGGCAATTTGATCTCTGGTTCCTCTGCCTTTTCTAAAACCAGCTTGAACATCTGGAAGTTCTCAGTTCACATATTGCTGAAGCCTGGCTTGGGGAATTTTGAGCATTACTTTACTAGCGTGTGAGATGAATGCAATTGTGTGGTAGTTTGAGCATTCTTTGGGATTGCCTTTCTTAGGGATTGGAATGAAAACGGACCTTTTTCAATCCTGTGGCCACTGCTGAGTTTTCCAAATTTGCTGGCATATTGGCAGCACTTTCACAGCACCATCTTTCAGGATTTGAAATAGCTCAACTGGAATTCCATCACCTCCACTAGCTTTGTTCATAGTGATGCTTTCTAAGGCCCACTTGACTTCACATTCCAGAATGTCTGGCTCTACGTGAGTGATCGCACCATTATGATTATCTGGGTCATGAAGATCATTTTTTGTACAGTTCTTCTGTGTATTCTTCTACCTCTGCTTAATATCTTCTGCTTCTGTTAGGTCCATACCATTTCTGTCCTTTATTGAGCCCATCTTTGCATGAAATGTTCCCTTGGTAACTCTAATTTTCTTGAATAGATCTCTAGTTTTTCCCATTCTGTTGTTTTCCTCTATTTCTTTGCATTGATCACTGAAGAAGTCTTTCTTATCTCTCCTGGCTATTTTTTTGGAACTCTGCATTCAAATGGGAATATTTGGCCTGTATCAAAATTATTACAATTTATTTACAACTCTACTTTTTAAAAACCATTTGATAACATCTGGAGATACTTTTAATTAATGACATCCATTTTTAAATTGTTTATCTTGGTCTACAAAGGACTTTTAACTAGATTATCTGCCTTTGGCTTCTACTCTCCTTAATATTTGTAACAGGCAAAACAAAGCACAGAATGCTCTGCCATGATAGAGGAACATGTTAATCTCAAGATGTTTGGGATTGTAATTTACAGAAATGTCAACTATGCACAAAAGTAGAGATGTTTGTTTAATGAATTTCTGTGCATCCATCATTCAGCTTCAGTAATTATCAACAAATTGTTTCATTGAAGCCCCCACACAATCCTGTATCCAGTCTCCTCTGAATAATTTTGAAGCAGGTCCCAGATATCATCATATTAAGTCATTTTATTCATAATTACTTCAGTATGTTTATATATTGAAATTGAAAATGCATGTGTGTACTCAGTCATGTCCAATTCTTCATGACCCTATAGACTATAACCTCACAGGCTCCTCTGTCCATGGGATTCTCCAAGCAAGAATATTGGAGTAGGTTGCCATTCCCAAGAATACTGGAGTGGATTGTCATTTCCTCCTCCAGGGTATCTTCCTGCCCCAGGGATCAAACCAGTGTCTCCTGCATTGGTAGGCAGATTATCTACCTCTGAGCCACCTATATATGCAAGTTCTTTCAACTATCTCATGTATGATTTTGCAGTGTGTTTGTTTGATTCAGGATTCGAAGTTTCATACACTAGATTGGTTGATATATGTATTCATTCCTTAACATAAATTTCTTCTCCACCTCTTGGCAATTTTCTCTCTTTGAAGTTTACTTGTTAAATTGACTATGTCTTTTGGTCTGTGGAATTTCTGCTGTCTAATTTCCTGATTACATTCCCACAGTATTTTAAATATACCCCTCTTTCCTGTTTATTTCTTTTAAATTATCTATTATATTCATGTTGTGTTGTACAATATGGTGACTGCTAGACACATGTGGCTATTTCAATTTAAACTGATTAAAATTAGAGCTAAATTCAGTTCCTCATTTCCAGTGGTTGCATTTTGAGTACTAAATACCTACGGGTGGCTGGTGACTACCTTACTGTATAGTGTGAATTATAGAACATTTTCAAAATTGCAGTGAGTTGGGAATTCCTTAGTGGTCAGTGGTTAAGACTTTGCACTCTCACTTCCACGGGCCTGATTTGATCCCTGGTCAAGGAACTAAAGTCCCATAAGCCATACAGTGCAGTAAAAAAAAAAAAAAAATGCAGTAAGCACTATTAAACAACACTGGATTAGAGGATTACCAGATTCACAATCAATTGTTTTGACAAGAATATATCACAGATGTGGTTGCACACTTCATCAAGAGACACATAGTAAAAAAAAAAAAAAAAAAAGCACATAGCATTTGGTTATCTCTATTATAACATCAAGCATAAGATAGTAATGATGATTGAATATATTAATTCATTAGGCCTTACAAAATATTCAAATTCAGAATTATTTTTGTGGAAGTATAGTTGATTTAAAATTTATATTCAAAATATTAGTTTTAGGTGTATAGCATTGGGATTCAGTGTTTTTACCAATTATATTCCATTAAAAGTTATTACAAGATAATGGCTATAATTCCCTGTGCTATAGATATTTTCTTGTTGCTTTTTTTATTTTATGCATAATACTTTGTATCTTTTGACTTTTGTATCTTTTAACCTCATAACCTAGCTTGTCACTCCCATATTCCCACACCCTTTTGGTAACCACTAGTTTGTTTTCTATATCTGTGAGTCTGTTTCTATTTAACTCACTTGTTTGTATTTTTCATTTAGATACCACATATAAGTGATATCATGCAATATTTGTCTTTCTTTGTCTGATTTATGTCACTAAGCATAATATTATCTAGTTTGATCCACATTGCTGTAAATATAATTTCATTTTTTATACTGAGTAATATTTCATTGTGTATATATATAGCCACATTTCTTCATCCATTCATCTGTTGATGAGCACGTAGATTGTTTGTCTATCTTAACTATTTTAAATAAGTGTGCTATGAATATTAGAGTGCATGTATCTTTTTGAGTTAGAGTTTTTGCTTTCTTCAAATACATATGGCAATTCTAATTTTAGCTTTTTGGAGAGCCTCCGTGCTGTTTTCCACAAACACTACACAAATTTACATCCCCACCAACAGTGTAAGAAGGTTCTCTTTTCTCCACATCCTCACCAACACTGGATATTGTAAACTTTTAATGGTAGCCATCCTGTCTGATGTGGGGTAATAGCTCATTGTTGTTTTGATTGGCATTTCTCTGATAATTAGCAATTTTGAGTTTCTTTTTATGTACCTATTATTCTATTATCTATCTGTATATTCTCCTTGGAGAAATGCCATTCAGCTCTTCTGCCCATTTCTTTAAGTTTTATGAAGTTTAGTTGCATTAACTGTTTGTGTATTTTGAATATTAACCCCTTATTGGTCTCATCATTTGCAAGTATTTTCTCCAATTAGGTCAGTCATCTTTCTGTTTGGTTAATAATTTCCTTTGTCATGTCAAAGCTTTTAAGATTAACTAGGCCCCATTTATTTATTTTTATTTTATTTATATTACTGTAGGAGACAGATCCAATATAGTTTTACTATAATTTATGTCAAAATGTTCTGCCTATGTTTTCTTCTAGGAGTTTTACTTACATTTTCAGGTATTACATTTGGGTCTTTAAACCATTTCAAATATATTTTTGTATATGGTATAAGGAAATGTCTAAATCTCTTTGTTTTACATGTAGCTGCCATGTAAAGTTTTCTTTACACCACTTGTTGAAGAGAATTTCTTTCCCACATTTCACCATTTTTTAAGAAAATTGTATATTATAGAAAGACATACAATGCATAACCAGATATTGCATCATCATAGTAATAGTAGTAGTAGTAGTAATAGTGATAAGAAGAAGAATATATAATTCTTGTTAAGCACTACTCTATGACAGGTAGTATTTTAAGTGTTGCTAAGTAACTTTGTGCCTAGGACAAGCCACTTCTTCTCCTTGTATATCAATATCCTTATCTGTACAATAGGCATAATAACAGTACATACCTCACAGTACTGTTTGGAGTAAGAAATGACAGCTCCCTCCAGCACATGTTACAATCTTTGGCTTTGAGAATAATTGTTTGTCAAATTAGTTATGATTATGATAGTAGGGTTTATTTTATTTGGCAACCATGATATGGGCAACTATTTTTTTTTTCTGCAAAAATAAGTAGTTTTTGTCAGTCTCCTCAGAAGGAGAGATGTTCACAGACTCTGTTCTTAAAAGACTGAAGCCTGGTGCACTGGGAAGACCCAGAGGAATCAGGTGGAGAGGGAGGTGGGAGGGGGGATCAGGATGGGGAATACATGTAAATCCATGGCTGATTCATGTCAATGTATGACAAAAACCACTACAATATTGTAAAGTAATTAGCCTCCAACTAAAAAAAAAAAAAAAAAAAAAAAGACTAAAGAGAGCTCTTGCAGTCATGATTTGAGAAACACCATTAACTGAAAACATATAAAATATTTACATTCATAGAGTACAAGGGGGGCTTCACTGGTGGCTCAGATGGTAAAGAATCTGCCTGCAATCTGGGAGACCTGGGTTCGTTCCCTGGGTTGGAAAGATACCCTGGAGGAGGGCATGGCAACCCACTCCAGTATTATTTTTTTTTTTTTTCCACTCCAGTATTCTTGACTGGAGAATCCCATGAACGGAGGAGCCTGGTGGACTATAATCCATGAGGTCACAAACAATCGGTCATGACTGAGCAACTGAGCACAAGAGAGCTTAGGAGTTGGAGGAAAATGAGACAAAAATAGTATAGGAGATATATGTGTCTTTTTCAATTATGGTTTCCTCAGTGTATATGCCCAATAGTGGGGTTGCTTGGTCATACGGTAGGTTTATTCCTATTTTTTTTTTTTTTAAGGAATCTCCACACTGTCCTCCACAGTGGCTGTATCATTTTACAGTCCCACCAGCAGTACAAGTAGGTTCCCTTTTCTCCACAACCTCTGAGAATTTATTGTTTGTATTATTTTTATTTATTTATTATTATTATTTTTTATGACGATGGCCATTCTGACTGGTGTGAGGTGATGTCTCATTGTAGTTTTGATTTGCACTTCTCTAATAATGAGAAATGTTTTCATGTGCTTATTAACCATCTGTGTGTCTTCTTTGCAAAAATGTGTGTTGAGGTCATCTGCCCTCTTTTTGATTGTTTTTTTTTTTTTTTCCTGGTATTGAGCTGCTTGTATAATTTAGAAATTAATCCTTGGTCAGTTCTTTCATGTGCTATTATTTTCTCCCATTCTGAGGGTTGTTTTTTCATTTTGTTTATAGTTTCCTTTTATGACCAACATAGTGTATTAAAAAGCAGAGACATTACTTTACCAACAAAGTCTGTCTAATCAAGGCTATGGTTTTTCCAGTAGTCATGTATGAATGTGAGAGTTGAACTATAAAGAAAGCTGAGCACCGAAGAATTGATGCTTTTGAACTGTGGTGTTGGAGAAGACACTTGAGAGTCCCTTGGACTGCAAGGAGATCCAACCAGTCCATCCTAAAAGAGATCAGTCCTGGGTGTTCATTGGAGGGACTGATGTTGAAGCTGAAACTCCAATACTTTGGCCACCTGATGCGGAGAGATGACTCATTTGAAAAGACCCTGATGCTGGGAAAGATTAAGGGCAGGAGGAGAATGGGATGACAGAGGATGAGATGGTTGGATGGCATCACCAACACAATGGACATGGGTTTGGGTGGACTCTGGGAGTTGGTGATGGTCAGGGTGGTCTGGCGTGTTGCAGTTCATTGGGTCGTAAAGAGTCGGACACGACTGAGTGACTGAAGTGAACTGAACTTGCTGTGCAAAAGCTTTTAAGTTGAATTAGGTCCCACTTGTTTATTTTTATTTTTATTTCCATTCCTCTAGGAGGCGGGTCATAGAGGATCTGACCATGATTTATGTCATCAAATGTTCTGCCTATGTTTTGCTCTAAGAGTTTTACAGTTTCTGGTCTTATATTTAGGTCTTCAATCCATTTTGAGCTTTTCTTTGTGTGTGATGGTAGGAAGTGTCCTAACCTCTTGATTTTACATGTAGCTGTCCAGTTTTCCAATTACCACTTATTGAAGAGACTATCTTTTCTCTGTTGTGTATGCTTGCCTCCTTTATCAAAGATAAGGTGTCCAAAGATGTGTGGGTTTATCTCTGGACTTTCTATCTTGTTTCATTGGTCTATATTTCTGTGTTTGTGTCAGTATCATGCTGTCTTGATGAATGTAACTTTTAGTATATTTTGAAGTCAGGAAGGTTGATTCCTCCAGCTCCATTCTTCTTTCTCAAAATTGCATTGGCTATTAAGGGTATTTTGTGTTTCCATACAATTGTGAAATTTTTTGTTATAGTTCAGTGAAAAATGCCTTTGGTAATTTGATAGAAATTGCATTGAATCTGTAGATTGCATATGGCAATATAGTCATTTTTACAATATTGGTTCTTCCAACCCAGGAATATAGACAATCTCTCTATCTGTTTATGTCATCATTAATCTCTTTCATCAATGTCTTACAGTTTTTACAATAGCTGTTTTGTCTCCTTATGTAGGTTCATTGCAGCACTATTTACAATAGCTAGGACATGGAAGCAACTTAGATATCCATCACAGATGAATGGATAAAGAAGCTGTGGTATATACATACAATGGAATATTGCTCAGCCTTGAAAAGGAATGCATTTGAGTCCATTCTAATGAGGTGTATGATCCTAGAGCCTATTATACAGAGTGAGAGCGTCATTTCCTAGGTAGGTTGATAAGAAGTCTAGGGGTCCCCAAGGAGACAGAGGTCTGGAATTCTCAAGGAGGAAGAAATGACACACTTTTTACTTTTTTTTTCTCTATATTCCTTAAGATTATATAACAATAATATATCCTGCCTGAGGACAGTCTCTGGATTAAACCTTCTGGCTAATTCTGTTATCTTAAAATGTAAATTATGGGAGTAGGTCTGGTGAGGTCTTTACAACCTCCAGACATTCTTCGGAGTCATTGGAAAGTATATAACTCCGTTGCTAATACTAGCAAGCGGGTACTCTTCCTAACCCCTTCTGATATCTATGTCAGAAGCTTTCTCTATCTCCTTTATACTTTAATAAAACTTTATTACACAAAAGCTCTGAGCTATCCAGCCTCGTCTCTGGCCCTGAATTGAATTTTTCTCCTCTGGAGGCCAAGCACCCTGGCGTCTTTTAGTGATTCAGCAACAACCTTTCAAGAGTGAAGTAGTCAGAAAGTGAAAAACAAAAATCATATACTGATACATATATATGAAATCTAGAAAGATGGTACTGATGAACCTATTTGCAGAACAGCAGTGGAGACACAGACATAGAGAACAGGCTTGTGGGCATGGGTGGGAGGGAAGAAAGGGTGTGATGAATGGAGAGAGTAGCATGGAAACATATACACTACAATATGTAAAATAAATAGCCAGTGGGAATTTGTTGTATGACAGAGAGCTCAAACCAGGGCTCTGTGACAACCTAGAGGAGTAGGACGGCGTGGGAGGTGGGAGGGAGGTTCAAGAAGGAGAAGACGTGTGTATACCTTTGGCTGATTCATCTTGATGTATGGTGGAAACCAGAAAAATATTATAAATTAATTATCCTTCAATTAAATATAAATTAATTAAAATGTTCTAAAAAGATATAGGAGATATGATCCTCACTCGAATGGACTTTACTGTCTAACTTTGCAAAGAAACAAAGTTAAATGAAAAGACTCAGTAATACTGTAATATAATGTTAATAACGTCAAATGTGAAACGATATTCTTTGAGATGAATGCCTTGAACAGATTAGATGTACAATAAGAGAGAGGTTACAACTGTCAATTTATAATCTCCCATAACATTGCATAGCCTATCTAGCTGGAGTACTGGCTGATAAAAACAATCGTAAAAAAAAAAAAATCTTCTAGTGGTTCCTCATGGTCTGTCTTAGAAAGGACACTGTTCATGTATTACATGTTATGTTGGAAGATCCCTTCTAAAGAAGGAAACTATATCATTCTGAAAACCTCAGTGCCTACAACTACTGGCAATTTTGAAACTAAAGCATAACATCATATTTCATTCCATTTTAGTTTCTATGATAATAAAAACTGGTTATACTGCACATGCTACTCATACTAACAAAATCAGACTAGAATAATCATATGCAGCAGCCATAGCTGTTCTCATGGCTAACCCAACAGACACAGCTGTGGCACAGCAGTAATGCCACTGCTTTCTAGCTGAAGCTCATATATCTGTACCACACAAAGTAGCCAAGCGAGTACCCCGTGACCCACATATGCAATGCTATAAGTCATCTCAGCTGTTACTAAATCTCGTGATGTGCATGCATATGCAGTGCTATAAGTGACTTTAGCTATTGCATAGTCATTATTTATAAAACGTGGAGCAAGAGAGCCTAAACATGCCATCTTGGCTAATTTGCTGTCTCCCTACACCCCGTTACCATTTCTTCCTTCTACAGGTTACCACTCTTTGCCCATATTGCAAAAAGGAAACTGCAGGAATTCAAGACATGTTAGAATAGAATTTTCACTTTCATTGCCTTAGATATTGGCTTGAGCAAGCCTTTAAAAACAGGCTAAAATATTATACAATTTAGACAGAATATTAACTATCCTACACAATTTTAATATGTATATTGCTGTCCAATCAAGGCAGCTTCCTAGAAAACGTGAGTAAAGTTGTTGGTGCTCTGTTCCTTTCCTGTCTACTGCATTCAGAGATATCATTCTAAACAGATGCATATTTTGGCCTTCTTTTCTTGTTCTTGACATTATAAGGTTATCTATCAGGTCATCAGATTTTTAGACTCCTGTTATTTTTTGGACGTAAAAAGTGATCTTGGAAAGCAAGCAAAACAGCTTACATTCCATTATACCTAACTGATTATCTTGAATAGTTCTTAAAGTTACTCAGATGTAAAAGAATTTCCAATATAATTTAGGGTTACACAGTATTTTAGCCAAAATAAAAATTTAACTTTTGATAGTTGTAATATATGAATCATAGACTGAATCTATGTCACTACAATCACACACTAAGTTTTGGGGAATAGTCTATACATTTTTGTCGTATGGGCAATTTAAAATGAAGAGGAGTCACATTTAAGATATTTCACACTATTCTTACAATTTTTCCTTAAAAGGTTCAAACACCTTATCTTTTATTCCCATTGCTTTTATAGTAGTCTCATTAGAGTAAAATGAACAAATATGATATGAAAATAAGTAGATGTCTTATTTGTAGATCATATGACTTGTGCAATAAGTAGGACAAATAGAAAGAGAAGCTATATTGTTTCAAGTTAATAGAAATAATAAAAAAAAATCTTATCCGTTCCAAATATCATTTTGAAGTAAGCCCATAGAACACTAAGAAAATACTTGAATACTGGAAATGTGACCCACTTCTAAAAAGATGAAATCAACAACATTATTATGCTTTGAACAAATGCTAATTCCATCTCTCCTCTCCCTCTCTCTACCACAAACACAAAACTAAAGGATAAGCAATCACTAGGACTGGCTATTTCTATGCAAACTCATCTTTGAACACAAATTGGATTAAAAATGTTAAAGAAAGCAACCAAGGTTGTTAACACAGGCAGTACCAAGGACTTCCTTGTCTGGATAAGTGGAAAGATGACTTGGAAAATGATATACAGCCCTTGCCTGTTCCACATTCTTCATCCTATTAACCATTCTTTATCAGGTTTGTAAAGCGAATTTGTTTTAGTGAAACTAGGAAAACTCCCCTAAACTAAAACTTTGAGGATAGGTTTTCTTAGATGTTGAGTTGCTCAGTCCTACTTCATTGTTGAAGTCCCTAGCAATTTTCCAGCTTGCTTAACTCTTAAAACATTTTTATGCATCATGCAAAGATTAACAAATAACAATAGTCAGAACAGATCGACATTTTTTCACATTCTTGAACAAGTTGTTACAGGCGGATTTCATCTGAGTCTGGATTTCATTTGAGTGTGTTAGTAACAAGCAATGTGGGATATTTATATTTCAATTTATCTTGCTTTCTCAAAAGCCAAACCAACTTAAGTGAATTTTCATACAGCTTTCATAATTTGCCAGAAGTAGTGTCCTTGGCAATATATATGAATCTCATTCATGCCTACAAAGATAAACTTTTGTCACAAAGGTCACTAAATTACTATCTATGCCAAGTGCAATATCTTGGTTTTAGACAAGATTTGTCTAAAAATTTGTCTACAGCATTTGACATCATTGACCACTCTTTTCTGAGACCCTTTCTTTTCTTTTAGTTTCTATGTCAATCTCCTGGGTCTTATACTTCTTTGAATATTTCTTCCATTTAATTCATTGGTGCCTTCTCCTCTGCTCACTTTGTAAATATTGGTATTTTACCAGAGTCAGGCATCCTTCTCACTCTTCTCACTGTGCATTACTTACTAATACATTAGGAATTCCAGGGACTAAAGAAATTTGTTCTCACATATATCGCTTCATTCTTTATTTTGTAATCCATTTTCTTTGAAAACTTTGATGTATTTTTGGGAAAAGAAATGGGAAAATGACAGTTGTTATGTATGGGTAGATTTTCCCAACAAACCTCTGGTTCACCTGAAGAGTCAATTGTTCACATGACATATGGGATAAAATTAAGTGTTTGAGACTGTGAAACTTTTATGTTTTCACCATGGAGAGCAGTCATAAATTTTTATATCATCAAGGAAACAATATATAGTGAAAGAGGTAAACTTTCTGAAGCTATAACTTAAACAGGGAAAATGCTGAGTGGTCTGAGTAAATAAGTGTATGGTCAAATTTCTTATGGAAAAGTGCTACGATTCCTAGAGAAAAGTGTTGTAAAGAGAAAAGCACAGTAAAAATAAAAGGCTTAGGTTTGTAATGCCCTCTTTTGAACAAAGAAAATAAATAAAACTCTGTATTGAAAAATAGAGGCTTCTTTGTTTTCTTTCTTGTGAAAAATGTTCCTTCAGTGAGCAAGATCAAGCAGTAAAAAGTAGGGTTGCACTTGAATTGAGTTGACCTTAGGAGTGAATAGGCTTCCCTGGTGGCTCAGATGGTAAAGAATCCACCTGCAATGTGAGAGAACTGGGTTTGATCCCTGGGTTGGGAAGATCCCCTGGAGGAGGGCATGCCAGCCCACTCCAGAGAATCAACATGGACAGAGGAGCCTGACAGACTGCAGTCCTTGGGGTTGGAAAGAGTCAGACACGACTGAGCACAGCACAGTAGAAGTAAATGGGACAATTAGAAACAAGTAACCATTTTGATGTTAACATTCTTCAAGGAATGGATAACTAATGAACAGATCCACACTTATCAGGACAGAAGAAGCTAAACAAAACAAAGACAAAAAAGATATATTCTACAAGTGATATGATAGATTCTGGTATGAGCCTGGGACTACTAAGGTTCACTGCTTGTTTTTTCAGATGATGCCTTCAGATCTGGCCCAACTTCTTGGCTTTCCCTGAACTGAACAAAGCTAAATTTGTGCAAGTTATGATCCCTGAGATGGCACTCATATTCTAACCATCAATAACCACATTCAACCCAAAGAAGCGTGTATGGTAACTGGACCAATAGTGAGAGATCAGGAGATATGAAGGAGACATTAACAGAAATGCCTGAAGTAATGGTGGTGGATGAATGTCCTGGAAAAGAATGTGGATTGAAGGAATTATGAATAGGTAATATTTTAGGCTTGTCTTATTTAGTAATGAATATAAAAATCAATATAGATTTATACAAAGTAAGACTGAAAGTATTAAGTTATAATAAAAGGTTAAGCAAGAGAGTTTAAGACTCAATGTGCTTCATCATTTAAAATATCATAATGTTCCCTGGACTAAATGTAAAATTTCTATAAATTTCTATATGATACTTTCTATATCAACTTTTAAATATTATTGAATCTCTTACTTTGCAACACTTTTTTCTGTACAGTGATCATATCTAAACAAAAAAAATTAAACATTGAGGTATGGCAAAAACCATCACAGTATTGTGAAATAATTATCCCCAATTAAAATAAATTAATTAAGTTTAAACATTGCAAATTAAATTACCAGATCACAATCTTTCTTATTTCTCTCACAACCTCAAATATAACTTTACTTTTGGAATGTTTGTAATCTAAGTGTAGGACAATCTTGCAAAATCTTAAAGTCTTAAATACACTGGATATAATTAAGATCTATGCAAAAATATTTGAATAATTTTTAATTCTAGATCTAGGAAAAAAATTACACAGATAAGACTCTACTGACTTCCTTATAAGAGAAACTAGTGAGACTAAGTTTAGAGCAGTGTTTCAAAAGTTTGTCCCACCTGCCATCTGTACCAGCTTGGAGTGCTTATTAAGAATTCAGATTTCTAGGCCTCTTTTCAGAATAACTAGAACAGAACTGCTGGAATGTGCCCACGGGATATGTACTGTTTAAAAATTACACTGGTGATTTATTTGAAACATTTTTAAATGTGAGAACAACTGTCTTAACTAATGTTCTTTGGCTCTAGCCCAAACTATCTCCAAGTCAAGCCTTTTTCTATGTCTTTGCCACAGGAACTACACAAAACCTACAGAAATGGAAGGTCATGGCTGTACTGAAAGAGAAAATAGTGAGAATAGTCTGCATTTGAAAATATGTTATTAGGTTGGACTCTATTGGTTTAACAAATATAAATATTTTGTAACTGATAAGTGTACATTTCATAGTTTGATCATCACAAACTTGGACAAAATTTATTAAAGAAAAGTAAGCCTATATTACATTATACTTTACAAAATAATTTCCCTATCTGAAATCCCATAGCTTATTATTATTATTTAATATCTTCTGAATTTAAGCCCACATGATGTTGGGGAAGAGTTTGTGCTGTGCTGTGAGAAATAGATTCAAGGGATTAGATCTGATAGTCAGAGTGGCTGAGGAACTATGTATGGAGGTTCATGACACTGCACAGAGGCAGGGATCAAGCCAATCCCAAGAAAAATACATGCAAAAAGACAAAATGGCTGTTGGAGGAGGCCTTACAAATAGCTGTGAAAATAGAAGTAAAAAGCAGAAAGATATACCCACTTGAATGCAGAGTTCCAAAGAATAGAAAGGAGAGATAAGAAAGACTTCCAGATGTATAGAACAGTCTTTTGGACTCTGTGGGAGAGGGCAAGAGAGGGATGATTTGGGAGAATGTCATTGAAACATGTATATTATCATATGTGAAATGAATCACCAATCCAGGGTGATTCCATGCATGATACAGGGTGCTCGGGGCTGGTGCACTAGGATGACCCAGAGGAATGGGATGGGGAGGGAGGTAGGAGGGGGGTTCAGGATGGGGAACACATGTACACCCGTGGCAGATTCATGTCAAAGTATGGCAAAACCAATACAATATTGTAAAGTAATTAGCCTCCAATTAAATTAAATAAATCTATAATAAAAAAAAGAAAGCCTTCCACAGTGATCAATGCAAAGAAATAGAGGAAAAAAATAGAATGGGGAAGAATAGAGATCACTTCAAGAAAATTAGAGATACAAAGGGAAATTTTCATACAAAGATGGCTACAATAAAGGAGAGTAATGGTATGGACCTAACAGAAGCAGAAAATATTAAGAAGAGATCACAAGAATACGCAGAAAAATTACACAAAAAAGATCTTTACGACCCAGATAATCATGATGGTGTGATCACTCACCTAGAGCCAGACATCCTGGAATGTGAAATCAAGTGGGCCTTAGGAAGCAGCACTACAAACAAAGCTAGTGGAGGTGATGGAATTCCAGTTGAGCTATTTCAAATCCTAAAAGATGATGCTGTGAAAGTGCTGGACTCAGTATGCCAGCAAATTTAGAAAACTCAGCAGTGACCACGAATGGAAAAGATCAGTTTTCATTCCAATATCAAAGAATGCTCAAACTACTGCACAATTGCACTCATCTCACAGGCTAGCAAAGTAATCCTCAAAATTCTCCAAGCCAGGCTTCAACAGTACGTGAAACATGAACTACCAGATGTTCAAGCTGGATTTAGAAAAGGCGAAGGAACCAGAGATAAAATTGCCAACAGCAGTTAGATCATTGAAAAAGCAAGAGAGCTCCAGGAAAAAAAAAAAAAATCTATTTCTCCTTTATTGGCTATGCCAAAGCCTTTGACTGTGTGGATCACAATAAAGTGTGGAAAATTCTGAAGGAGATGGGAATACCACACCATCTGACCAGCCTCTTGAGGAATCTGTGTGCAGGTCAAGAAGCAACAGTTAGAACTGGACACAAAACAGCAGACTGATTCCAAACTGGGAAAGGAGTACATCAAGGCTGTATATTGTCACCCTGCTTATGTAGCTTATACACAGAGTACATCATGAGAAATGCCAGGCTGGATGAAGCAGAAACTGGAATCAAGATTGCTGGGAGAAATATCAATAACCTCAGGTATGCAGATGATGACACCCTTATGGCAGAAAGCGAAGAACTAAAGAGTCTCTTGATGAAAGTGAAAAAGGAGAGTGGCAAACTTGGCTTAAAACTCAACATTCAGAAAACTAAGTTCATGACATCTGGCCCCATCACTTCATGACAAATAGATGGGGAAACAATGAAAACAGTGAGAGACTTTATTTATTTATTTATTTATTTATTTAGCTCCAAAATCACTGCAGATGGTGACTGTAGCCATGAAATAAAAAAAAGATGCTTACTCCTTGGAAGAAAAGTTATGAACAACCTAGCCAGCATATTAAAAAGCAGAGACATTACTTTGTCAACAAAGGTCATTAGTCAAAGCTATGGTTTTTCCCCTAGTCATGTATGGATGTGAGATTTGGACTATAAAGAAAGCTGAGCACAGAAGAATTGATGCTTTTGAACTGTAGCATTGGAGAAGACTCTTGAGAGTCCCTTGGACTGCAAGGAGATCTAACCAGTCTATCCTAAAGGAAATCAGTCCTGAATATTCATTGGCAGGACTGATGCTGAAACTGAAACTCCCAATACTTTGACCACCTGATGTGAAGAACTGATTTATTGGAAAAGACCCTGATGCTGGGAAAGTTTGATGGCAGGAGGAGAAGGGAATGACAGAGGATGGGATGCTTGGATGGCATCACTAACTCAGTGGACATGAATTTCAGTAAACTCAGGGAGTTGGTGATGGACGGGGAGGCCTGACGTGCTGCAGTCCATAGGGTCACAAAGAGTTGGACACGACTGAGTGACTGAACTGAACTGTGCTCTTCTAAGTCGCTTCAGTCATGTCCAACTCTTTGCAATCCTTCTGGCCATAGCCCACCAGACTCTCTGTTCATGAAATTTCCTAGGTAAGAATACTGGAGTGGTTTGCTGTGCCCTCCTCCAGGGAATCTTCCCTACTCAGTGATCGAACCCACATCTCTGAGGTCTCCTGCTTTGGCGGGCAGGTTCTTTACCACTAGCATGACCTGGGAAGCCCAGGGATGAGTTCAGAAGATGTTAAATTATTACTGTATCTTTTAGTAATATTTGTAAAATATATATCAAATGATAGCTGCTAAATTTTGACTGTTTATGATTTACTCCTGGTGAACAGGATTTGGAGTATTCTCTCTCACTCTCTCTTTTAAAATATATTTATTTATTTTATTCATATTTTTTCCAATGCTTGTGTTTCTTTTAATCAGCACCTAACTTTGAAAAAAAAGCCTTTTTTTCATTTTACATGAGACAAGAACTGCATGTAGTGAGAGGAAAATAAGCATTATCATCAATATGTTTTATTTTGGCATTGGTTCTGTTTCTAAGTGATTTTTTGAAAAAAAAGAAAAAAAGGATTGAATTTAAAAATCAAAAAGTTTGATTTCATTATAAAAAAACAAAAATTTCCTTCGTGCTGTAATATCTTTCATTATATGTTACATAGAAACAAAGGATATAGAATATTTATTATTGCATTCTATGTTAATCATTCCCATTTCAATTTTGTGACAATTATTTTATGAATATTAAATAAAATATTATGTTTTTAGAATGATCTCCAGCATTCCATCTTAAAAGGTCAGTTTTCAAGAACTACTTAACATTTCTTCACCTTAAAATAGATGGGATGATGCTATGTTTACATTATTTCTTCTTCTAAAGAGCTTAAACCTTAAACAGACTTTCTATTTAAATTCCATGTTATCTTAGGCAAAATAGAAGGCATACAGTATTTTACCTATTTTATAGTTCCTAAATAAAGACACAGCATGGGTCATAAAAAGTGCAATGTGAACACAGAATAATAAAAACTGGATCTCCTGAGTCCCAGTTTTAGTACTCTTTATGGTATATGGGATTTTTACTGCATACTGATTTTACTAATCACTTTTACACTTAAAGAGATATTTTCCCAAATGAGAAAAAATCATGCATTGAATCAGGGAATCAAATCTGACTGAACAAATTCCCTTGGTAAATCTAATTCCTGGACTCCACCTTCCATTCACTGATATCTGTGACATATGCTATTGGTTGCCTACCATACAGATATCTTCTTCACCTTCATATTTCCTTCACTTCTTTGCTTGGGATTTCGAGCTTGTTTTAATGCTCACTCACCCAAAGAATGTTACCCTTTCTCTTTATCCTGGGGCAAATGTTGAAAAGTCTAAGGCAATCATGGCATTTCCATTTCCTTGATTAATTGCTAGTTGAGGCAGTGGCATATTGCAGAATCCTAGCCAAGGTGTCAGAAGGGCAGGTTGTCTCAGAGATTTTATTTAACTGCAGGAGCCTTCTTACAATTATGAGAAGCTAACCAAAAGACATAATGTATTTGAGAATAGATTAACTAAGTCTGAGAATGCACAACCTACATATCTCTTCTTATGTGAGACAATACCTATTCTCATCTTTTGAAACATCTTAATTAGTTTTTTTTTTTTTTTTTTCCCTTCAATCAAAAACACTCAGGCAAAATTTTCCATGATGGCCCAGCTGGTAAAGAATACGCCTGCAATGTGGGAGACCTAAGTTCAATCCTTGGATTGGGAAGATCCCTTGGAGAAGTGATAGGCTACCCACTCCAATATTCTGGCCTGTAGAATTCCATGGACCGTATAGTCCATGGGGTCACAAAGAGTTGGACACTAAATGAGCGACTTTCACTCACTCCAGCAAAATACCTAAAGACCACTTAGCCCATTCTATATTGACTCCATTATCAATACTAATCCAATTTTCCCAGTGCCCGTACCAAAGTCTTTCCCTAAGCTAGTGCTTAACTGAGTGCTGGAACTTCTTTGAACCAGATTCCAAACTCGTATTAGTACCTCCATACAGACCATTCTATATTGTATGGATACCAGTTTTATTGAAGTAGTTGCATGTGCCTGCTTAGTCACATCTGGCTCTATGCGACCTCGTGGACTGTAGATCACCAGGTTCCTCTGGCGATGGGATTTCCCAGGCAAGAATGTCAAGTGTGTTGCCATTTCCTTCTGCAGGGGATCTTCCTGCTGCAGGTATCAAACCCACATCTCCTGCATCTCCTGCACTGGCAGGTGGATTCTTTACCACTAAGCCACCCGGAAAGCCTTCCTAAAGTAGTTGGTTCTTCTTCAAACACTTATGAGATCCTGAATTTCTAACATAGGAAACATAAAATACTGTTTGATTTTTAAGTGTTCTATCATATTACCCTTAGTTTCCTTAATTGTATCTATATTAATATGTACAGTTATTATTAGACTGTTTCACTAGTTATAACTCAGAATCATTTCATAATCATGCTTTTCCTTTTCAGGTATTTATTTATAATAATCATGGCATTTTGGGGGTACAATTTTTTTAAATGTTGAAACTCAGCCAGAGAAATAAAAAGCCACTTAAAGTTGTACAATTTATAATTGCCTTCAACTTTTTTATATTCATGTTCAATTCAGTTCATTTCAGTCACTCAGTCGTGTCCGCCTCTTTGCGATCCCATGAATCGCAGCACGACAGGCCACCTGTCCATCACAAACTCCCAGAGTTTACTCAAACTCATGTCCATCGAGTCAGTAATGCCATCCAGCCATCTCATCCTCTGTCGTCCCCTTCTCCTCCTTCCTCCAATCCCTCCCAGCATCAGGGTCTTTTCCAATGAGTCAACTCTTCGCATGAGGTGGCCAAAGTACTGGAGTTTCAGCTTCAGCATCAGTCCTTCCAATGAACACTGAGGACTGATCTCCTTTAGGATGGACTGGTTGGATCTCCTTGCAGTCCAAGGAACTCTCAAGAGTCTTCTCCAACACCACAGTTCAAAAGCATCACTTCTTTAGTGCTCAGCCTTCTTCACAGTCCGACTTTCACATCCATACATGACCACTGGAAAAACCATAGCCTTGACTAGATGGACCTTTGTTGACAAAGTAATGTCTCTGCTTTTAAATATGCTTTTTAAGTTGGTCATAACTTTCCATCCAAGGAGTAAGTGTCCTTTAACTTCATGGCTGCAACCACCATCTGCAGTGATTTTGGAGCCCCTCAAAAATAAAGTCTGACACTGTTTCCACTTTTTACCCATCTATTTGCCATGAATTGATGGGACCAGATACCGTGATCTTAGTTCTCTGAGTGTTAAGCTTTAAGCCAACTTTTCCACTCTCCTCTTTCAATTTCATGAAGAGGCTTTTTGTTTCTCTTCATTTTCTGCCATAAGGGTGGTGTCATCTGCATATCTGAGGTTATTGATATTTCCCCCAGCAATCTTGATTCATGTTACTTGATTATTTTTTTTTCATTTTCTTTTTTTTTTCTTTTTCTGGCCTTTTTTTTTCTCATTTATTTTTATTATTTGGAGGCTAATTACTTTACAATATTGTAGTGGTTTTTGTCATACATTGATTATTTTTAAGAAAAAATGGAATCATATTCTATATACAGTTCTGCAATTTGCCTTTATAATTGTCTATGTATCTTTGTGTTTATTTGTAATGCAATCCTTCACTTATCCCACTTCTAAGCAACAAATAATTTACTCCACCTCACTTTAGTTTAGATATTCTATAATTTTTTATATGAATGGAAGAAAATACTATGTATTCTTTTTTCCCCTGACTTATTTTAATCAGCATAGAAATTTTAAGATTCATTCATATTATTGCAAGGAGTTAATTCCTTTTAATTGCTGAGTGGTGTTTCATTGCATGATTATGCCACAGTTTTCAAATGCTTATTGACAATCAACATGTCTTTGTTCATGAAGTCCTTGTTTAAATCTCTGCATGTTTTCTTAATGGGTTGTTTTTCTTCTATTATTGATTTGTAAAAATCCATTACATATTCTTTCTGTTATATGATGCCTTCTGGTTGTGAGAGCTGGACCATAAGGAAGGCTGAGCACTGAAGGCCTGATGTTTTAGAACTCTGGTGTTGGAGAAGACTCTTGAGAGTTCCCTGGACAGCAAGGATATCAAACCAGTCAATCCTAAAGGAAATAAAACCTGAATATTCTTTGGAAGGACTGATGCTGAAGCTAAAGCTCTAAAACTTTGACCACCTGATGTGAAGAACTGACTCATTGGAAAAGACCCTGATGATGGGAAAGATTGAAGATGGGAGGAGAAGAGGGCAAGAGAGAATGAGATGGCTGGATGGTATCATAGACTCAATGGACATGAGATTGAGTAAACTTTGGGAGTTAGAGATGGCCAGGAAGGCCTGGCATGCTACAGTCCATGGGGTCACAAATTGTCAGACATGACTGAGCAACTGAACTGAACTGAGACTAGAAATGAAAAATCAGAAAGAGAAATTAAGGAATCAATCCCATTCACCACTGCAACAAAAAGAATAAAATATCTAGGGATAAACTTACCTAAGGAGACAAAAGAACTCCATACAGAAAATTATTTGAGACCATGAAAAAAATCACAGACAACATAAACAGATGGAGAGATATTCCATGTTCCTGGGTAGGAAGAATCAATTTTGTGAAAATGACTATACTATCAAATGCAGTCTACATATTTAACATGATCCCTGTCAAATTACCAATGACAGTTTTCACAGAACTAGAACAAAAACAATTCACAGTTCATGTGGAAACACAAAAGACCTTGAAAAGCCAAAGAAGTCTTGAGAAAGAAGAATGAAGCTGAGGAATCAATCTTCCTGACTTCAGACTATACTACAAAGCTACAGTCATCAAGACAGTATGGTACTGGCACAAAAACAGAAATATAGATCCATGGAACAAGATAAAAATAGCAGAAATAAGCCCATGCACTTATGGACACCTTATTTTTGACAAAGTTGGCAAGAATATACAATAGGGCAAAGACAGCCTCGTCAATAATAGAAAATAAAACAACTGACAGATGATTAATTTCCAAAATGTACAAGCAGCTCATACAACTTTAACATTGATTGGTGTGATCTCCTTGCAGTCCAAAGGACTCTCAAGAGTCTTCTCCAAATCTACAGTTCAAAAACATCAATTCTTTAGTGCTCAGCTTTCTTTATAGCCCAATTCTCACATCCACACATGACTACCGGAAAAACCACAGCTTTGACTAGACAGACCATTGTGGATAAAGCAATGTCTCTGCTTTTAAGTATGTTGTCTAGGTTTATCATAGCTTTTCTTCAAAGGAGCAATCATCTTTTAATTTCATGGCTGCTGTCACCATCTGCAGTGATTTTGGAGCCCAAGAAAATAAAGTCTGTCACTGTTTCCATTATTTCCCCATCTATTTGGCATGAAGTGATGGGACTGGATGCCATGATCTTCATTTTTTGAATGGTGAGTTTTAAGTCAAATTTATCACTCTCCTTTAAACTTTCCTCAAGAGGCTCTTTAGTTCCTTTTCACTTTCTTCCATAAGAGTGATGTCATCTATGTATCTGAGGTTATTGATATCTCTGCCAGCATCTTGATTTCAGCTTGTGCTTCATCCAGCCTGGCATAAATTCATGATGTTTTCTGCATACAAGTTCAATAAGCAGGGTGACAATGTATAGCCTTGAAGTACTCCTTTTCCAATTTGGAAACATTCCATTATTCCATTTTAATTGCAATGTTTCTTCAGGTGGACATTTTGGATTCATTTTGTTTGGGATTCTCTACTTCCTGGACCTCTGTGTTTGTTTTCTTTACCAAGTTAAAGAAGTTTTCAGCTGTTTCTCTCCAAATACATTGTTTCTTTATTTCCCTTTTCTCTTTATGGGACACCTATAATGTAAATGTTAGTACTCTTGAATCGTCCCAGATATCTCTTGAAATTGTCTTAACTTTTGTCAATTCTTGTTTCTGTTCTGTCTGTGTGAGTTCCTCCTCTTTATTTTCCAGTTCTCTAATCTGTTCCTCAAAACCATTTAACCTCCTATATGTTGCTTCTAGTGTAGTCTTTCTTTCAACTTTTGTATTCTTCAGCCCTGTTTAAGTTATTTATATTTTCTAACGCATTGTTAATTTCCTCATTGTATTCATCCATTTGTCTTCCAAGTTCATCTTGCATCTTTATGACCATTATCTTGAACTTTATCAGGTAGATTGCTTATTATCATTTTGCATAGTTATTCTGGGTTTGTTTTCTTATTACTTTGGAACATTTCCCTCTGTTTCCTCATTTTACCTAGTTCCCTGAATTGATATATATGCACTGTTGTTGCTGTTTATTTGCTAAGTTATGTCCTACTCTTGTGACACCATGGACTGTAGGCTGCCAGGCTCCACTGTCCACGGGATTCTTCAGGCACGAATGCTAGAGTGGGTTGACATGCCCTCCTCCAGGGAATCTTCTCAGCCCAGGAATGTAACCCCAGTCTCTTGTCGCTCCTGCATTACAGGCAGATTCTTTACCTCTGAGCCATAGTGAAAGCCCTTATATATGCATTAGGTAGGTCAGTTACCTTTCCTGATCTTGAAGAAGTAGTATTACATAGGAGATGACCTAGGGGGCCCAGTAGCACACTTTTCTCTGGTTACCAGAGCTATAGTTCTAGGGATGCCCTCTATGAGGATATGAAGACTGCTTGGATACTCTCTTGTGTTGGGAAAAACAATTGTGAGTGTATTGGTTGGCAGGCTTAGCCACTTACCTGGTTGACTGCCAGGCCCTGCCTAATGTGGTGATTGTATCCCTGCTGGTAGGCAGGACCATGTCCCAGCTTGGCTGGCATCAGGATCCAGGTGGGCATGGGGCTTATGCTATACCACTTGTTGTTGGGTTTTGGTCCTGGGATGGCTGGCAGTGGGATCTAGGAGACCTCAGACATGGATCCAGACTGCATGTGGGTGGGGTGTGCCCCAGAGTAGCTGTCTACATGACCCAGGTAGTCCAATGCTTGTGATGGTCTGCTGGTGGTTGGATAAGTCTCCAGCACTAACAGGGAACAGTTTAGTTTAGTTCAGTTCAGTTCAGTCACAGTCTTGTCTGACTATTTGTGACCCCATGAACCGCAGCACGCCAGGCCTCCCTGTCTATCACTAACTCCCAGAGATTGCTCAAATTCATGTCCTTCAAGTTGGTGATGCCATCCAACCATCTCATCCTCTGTGGTCCCCATCACCTCCTGCCCTCAATCTTTCCCAGCATCAGGGTCTTTTCAAATGAGTCAGCTCTCTGCATCAGGTGGCCAAAGTAGTGGAGTTTCAGTTTCCACAACAGTCACTCCAATGAACACCCAGGACTGATCTCCTTTAGGATGCACTGGTTGGATCTCCTTGCAGTCCAAGGGACTCTCAAGAGTCTTCTCCAACACCACAGCTCAAAAGCATCAATTCTTAGGCACTCAACTTTCTTTATAGTCCAACTCTCACATTCATACATGACTACTGGTAAAACCATAGCCTTGACTAGATGGAACTTTGTTGGAAAAGTAATGCTTTTGCTTTTTAATATGCTCTCTAGGTTGGTCATAACTTTCCTTCCAAGGAGCAAGTATCTTTTAATTTCATGGTTGCAACCACCATCCACAGTGATTTTGGAGTCTAAATAAATAAATAATAAAGTCTCTCACTGTTTTCTCTGTTTCCCCATCTATTTGCCATTAAGTGATGGGACAGGATGCCATGATCTTAGTTTTCTGAATGTTGAGCTTTAAGTCAACTTTTTCACTTTCCTCTTTCACTTTCATCAAGAGGCTCTTTAGTTCTTCTTCACTTTCTGCCGTAAGGGTGGTGTCCTCTTCATATCTGAGGTTATTGATATTTCTCCCAGTAATCTTGCTTCCAGCTTGTGCTTCATCCAGCTCAGAGTTTCTCATGATGTACTCTGCATATAAGTTAAATAAACAGGGTGACAATATAAAGCCTTGACGTACTACTTTTCCTATTTGGAATCAGGCTGTTTTTTCATGTCCAGTTGTAACTGTTGCTTTCTGACTTGCATACAGGTTTCTCAAGAGAAACCTCTAATATGGCACTTGCCAGCACCAATGTGCTTGTGATAAAATAAGCTCCCAAAAATAGCTTTTGCTATTAATAGTATCTGGACTTCCCCAGTGGCTCAGTGGTAAAGATGCAGGTTCGATCCATGAATCGGGAAGATCCCTGAAGGAGGGCACAGCAACCCACTCCAGTATTCCTCACTGGAGAATCCCATAGACAGAAGAGTATGGCAGGCTACATTTCACAGAGTCACAAAGAGTCGAACAGGACTGAAGCAACTAAACATGTATATATTAATAATATCTATTTTCCTAGGAAAATTTCCACTTACATCTTCCCTTTCTGAGAGGTTCTCCAAGAAAAAGAAGTGGGTCTGACTTCGGATCCTTTCAAAGTAATGTCTCTGTGCTGGGACTTGGAGTATTTGAGATTTTGCATATAACCCTTTATAGCCTTTATAACAATATTGCATAGGAATCATGAATGTTAGGTCCATGAATCAAGGCAAATGGGAACTGGTCAAACAGGAGATGGCAAGAGTGAACATCAAAATCTTAGGAATCAGTGAACTAGAATAGACTGGAATGGGTGAATTTAATTCAGATGACCATTATATCTACTACTGTGGGCAAGAATCCTTTTGAAGAAACGAAGTATCCATCATAGAAAACAACAGAGTCTGAAATGCACTATTTGAATGCAATTTCAAAAATGACAGAATAAACTCTGTTTGTTTCCAAGGCAAATTATTCAATATCACAGTAACTCAAGTCTATATCCCAACCAATATTGCTGAAGAAGTTGAAGTTGAACAGGTTCTATGAAGATATACAAGATCTTCTAGAACTAATAAGCCCAAAAGATGTCCTTTTCATCATAGGGGACAGGAATGCAAAAGTAGGATGCCAAGAGATACCTGGAGTAACAGGCAAATTTCGCCTTGGAGTACAAAATGAAGCATGGCAAAGGCTAACAGAGGATTAAAAGAGAACACACTGGTCATAGAAAACACCCTCTTCCAACAACAGAAGAGAAGACTACACATGGAAATCACCAGATGGTCAATACCAAAATCAGATTGATTATATTCTTTACATCCAAAGATTGAGAAGCTCTATATAGTCAGCTTAAACTAGACTAGGGGCTGACTGTGGCTCAGATCATGAAACACGTATTGCCAAATTAAGACTTAAATTGAAGAAAGTAGGGAAAACCACTAGATCATTCAAGTATGACCTAAATCAAATCCCTTATGATTATACAGTTGAAGTGACAAATAGATTCAAGGGTTCAGATCTGATAGAGAGAGTTCCTGAGAACTATGTTTGGAGGTTCATGACATTGTACAGGAGACAGGGATCAAGACCAGCCCAAGAATTATAAATGCAAAAAGGAAAAATGGTTGTCTGAGGAGGCATTACAAGTAGCTGAAAAAAGAAAACAAGGAAAAGGCAAAGGAGAAAAGGAAAGATATACCCATTTGAATGCAGAATTCCAAAGAATAGCAAGGAGAGATAAGAAAGGCTTCCTTAGTGATAAATGCAAAGACACAGAGGAAAACAACAGAATGGGAAGACTAGAGATCTCTTCAAGAAAATTAGAGATACAAAGGGAACATTTCATGCAAAGATGGACTGAATAAAGGACAGAAATGGTATGGACCTAATAGAAGCAGAAGATATTAAGAAGAGATCGCAAGAATACACAGAAAAACTGTACAAAAAAGATCTTCAAGAAAAAGATAATCATTATGGTGTGATCGCTCACACTCACCTAGAGCCAGACATCCTGTAATATGAAGTCAAGTGGGCCTTAGGTAGCATCACTATGAACAAATCTAATGGATGTGATGGAATTCCAGCTGAGATATTTCAACTCCTAAAAGATGATGCTGTGAAAATGCTACACTCATTATGCCAGCAAATTTGTAGCAGTGGCCACAGGATGGGAAAGGTCAGTTTCATTCCAGTCTAAAAGAAAGGTAATGCCAAAGAACTGTTAAACTACCGTGCAGTTGCACTCATCTCACACGCCAGCAAAGTAATGCTCAAAATTCTCCAAGCCAGGCTTCAAGAGTATGTGAGCCGTGAATTTCCAGATGTTCAAGCTGGATTTAGAAAAGGCAGAGGAACCAGAGATCAAATTGGCAACATCCGCTGGATCAATGATAAAGCAAGAGAGTTCCAGAGAAACATCTACTTCTGCTTTATTGACTATGCAAAAGCTTTTGATTGTGTGGATCACAACAGACTGTGGAAAATTCTGAAAGAGATGGGAATACCGGAACACCTTACCTGCCTCCTGAGAAATCTGCATGCTGATCAAGAAGCAATAGTTAGAACTGGACATGGAACAGGTGACTGGTACTTAATCAGGAAAGGAGGATGTCAAGGCTGTATATTGTTCAGTTCAGTTCAATTCAGTTGCTCAGTCACGTACGACTCTTTGTGACCCCCCATGAATCGCAGCACTCCAGGCTTCCCTGTCCATTACCAACTCCCAGAGTTTACTCAAACTCATGTCCGTTGAGTCGGTGATGTCAACCAGCCATCTCATCCTCAGTCTTCCCCTTCTCCTCCTGCCCCCAATCCCTCCCAGCAGCAGGGTCTTTTCCAATGAGTCAACTCTTCACATGAGGTGGCCAAAGTATTGGAGTTTCAGCTTCAGCATCAGTCCTTCCAATGAACACCCAGGACTGATCTCCTTCAGGATGGACTGGTTGGATCTCCTTGCAGTCCAAGGGACTCTCAAGAGTCTTCTCCAACACCACAGTTCAAAAGCATCAATTTTTCGGTGCTAAGCTTTCTTCACAGTCCAACTCTCACATCCATACATGACCACTGGAAAAACCATAGCCTTGACTAAACGGACCTTTGTTGGCAAAGTAATGTCTCTTTTTTTTAATATGCTATATAGGTTGGTCATAACTTTCCTTCCAAGGAGTAAGCGTCTTTTAACTTCATGGCTGCAATCACCATCTGCAGTGATTTTGGAGCCCCAAAAAATAAAGTATGACACTACTTCCACTGTTTCCCCATTTATTTCCCATGAAGTGATGGGACCAGATGCCATGATCTTAGTTTTCTGAATGTTGAGCTTTAAGCCAACTCTTTCACTCTCCTCTTTCACTTTCATCAAGGAGCTCTTTAGTTCCTCTTCACTTTCTGCCATAAGGGTGATGTCATCTGCATATCTGAGGATATTGATATTTCTCCCAGCAATCTTTATTCCAGCTTGTGCTTCTTCCAGCCCAGCCTTTCTCATGATGTACTCTGCATATAAGTTAAATAAGCAGGGTAACAACATACAGCCTTGACGTATTTCTTTTCCTATTTGGAACCAGTCTTTTGGTCCTTGTCCAGTTCTAACTGTTGCTTCCTGACCTGCATATAGATTTCTCAAGAGTTGTATATTGTTACCCTGTTGTTTAACTTATACACAGAGTACATTATGTGAAATGCAAGGAGAAGTATCAATAACCTCAGATATGCAGATGACACCACACTTATGGCAGAAAGTGAAGAAGAACTAAAGAGACTCTTGATGAAACTGAAAGAGGAGAGTGAAAAATTTGGCTTAAAGCTCAACATTCAGAAAACTAAGATCTTGGTATCTGGTCCCATCACTTCATGGCAAATAGATGGGGAAATAATGGAAACAGTGAAAGACTTTATTTTTGGGGGGCTCCAAAATCACTGTAGATGGTGACTGCAGCCATGAAATTAAAAGACGGTTACTCCTTGGAAGAAAACTTATGGCCAATCTAGCTAGCATATTAAAAAACATAGACATTACTTTGCCAACAAATGTCCATCTAGTCAAAACTATGGTTTTTCCATTAGTCATGTGTGGATGTGAGCATTGGACTATAAAGAAAGCTGAACGTTGAAGAATTGATGCTTTTGAATTGTGGTGTTGGAGAAGACTCTTGAGAGTCCCTTGGACAGCAAGGAGGTCAAACCAGTCTATCCTAAAGGAAATTGGTCCTGAATATTCATTGGAAGGAGTGATGCTGAAGATGAAACTCCAGTACTTTGGCCACGTAATTGGAAGAACCGACTCATTTTCAGACCCTAATTCTGGGAAAGGTTGAAGGCAAGAAGAGAAGGGGATGACAGAGCATGAGATGGTTGGATGGCATCACAGATTCAATGGGCATGAGTCTGAGTAAGAGGTGAATCTGAGTCCAGGAGATGGTGATGCATACTGAAGCCTGATGTGTTGCAGTACACGGGTTCTCAAAGTGTCAGGCACACTTGGGTGACTGCACTACAACAAAAACATATATCCATTCATTCTTACACAGTCTTTTAAGTTGTTTCCATACAATGAGTATTGTGAATAATGCTGTATATAACATGGAGCGAAACTTTGTCTCCAAGACCCTAATTTAATTTCTTTGGATTTATATCCAGAAGTGGAAATGCTGGATCTAAGTTAATTCTATTTATTTTTTGTGGAAACTCCATACCATTTTCCACGGTGATGTAACAATTTACACGCCCACCAGCAGTGAACAAAGCCTCCTTTTTCTTTATGTACTCCTCAAATGTTTTTGTTTCTTGTCTTTTTGATGATAGTCATGCTAACATGTTTAGTGGTATCTCCTTTTGGTTTTGATTTGTATCTCGCTGATGACTCGTGATATAAGGCAACTTTTCATGAATCTGTAGTCATTGTGCTTTGGAAAAATGTCTATTTAGTTCCTCTACAAATTTTAAACAAATTTTTGAATTTTGACTTAAATGGGTTTTGTGTATTTTGGATATTAATCCCATATCACATATATGATTCATGATTATTTGTGTCATATATATTATTCACAATTATTTCTCTCTTATTATATAGGCTGCCTCATAATTTTCTTGATTTGTATTTGATTATATTGATGTGACAAAGCTTTAGTTTTGATATAAGTCCATTTATTTTTGCTGTTTGTATTGTTGGTGTCATAACCAAAAAATCCTTGTCCAGGAGGATTTTCCATTTTCTGTTAGAGGTTTTACCATTTCAGATCTTATATTTAAGTATTTACTGAATTTTGAGTTAATTTTTGGGAGTAGTATAAAATAGGGTTCTGTAATTTGTCTTTCTGTTTTCTCATTGTTAGTGTATAGGAATGAAGGGATTTCTGTGTATTCATTTTGTATCCTGAAACTTTACTGTATTCATTGACTAGCTCTAGTAATTTTCTGGTGGTGTTTTTATGGTTTTCCAGTCAGAGGAATTAAGGAAACAATCCCATTCACCATTGCAATGAAAATAATAAAATACTTAGGAATAAATTTACCGAAAGAAACAAAAGGCTTATATATAGAAAACTATAAAACAGTGATGAAAGAAATCAAAGATGACACAAATAGATAGAGAAATGCATCATGTTCATGGATCAGAAGAATCGATATAGTGAAAATGAGTATACTATCCAAAGCAATATGTAAATTTAATGCAATTGCTATCAAGCAACCAATGGTATTTTTCACAGAACCAGAACAAATAATTTCAACATTTGTATGGACACAAAATACCTTGAATAGCCAAAACAATCTTGAGAAAGAAGAAGGGAACTGGAGGAATCAACCTGCCTGGCTTCAGACTATTCTACAAAGCTACAGTCTTCAAGACAGTATGGTACTGGCACAAAGACAGAAATATAGATCAGTGGAATAAAGTAGAAAGTTTAGAGAAAATCCACACACCTAGGGGCCCCTTATCTTTGACAAAGGAGTAAAAAGTATACAATGGAGAAAAAACAATCTCTTTTAACAAGTGGTGCTGGGAAAACTGGTCAATCACCTGTAAAAGAATTAAACTAGAACAGTTTCTAACATCATACACAAAAATAAACTCAAAATATATTAAAGATCTAAATGTAAGACCAGAGACTATAAAAACCCTAGGGGAAAGCATAGGCAGAACACACTCTGACATAAATCACAGCAAGATCTTCTAAGACACACCTCCCAGAGTAAAGGAAATAAAAACAAAAATAAACAAATGAGACCTAATTAAATTCAAAAGCTTTTGCGCAATGAAAGAAACTGTAAGCAAGGTGAAAACACAGCCTTCAGAATGGGGGAACATAATAGCAAGTGAAACAACTGACAAGGAATTAATCTCAAAATATACAAGCAGCTCATGCAGCTCAATACCAGAAAAATAAATGACCCAATCAAAAAGTGGCTCAAGGAACTAAACAGATATTTCTCCAAAGAAGACATACAGATGGCTAACGAACACATGAAAAGATGCTCAACATCACTCATTATCAGAGAAATGCAAATCAAAACCACAATGAGGTACCATCTCACACAAGTCAGAATGGCTGCTATCAAAAAGTCTACAAACAATAAATGCTGGAGAGGGTATGAAGAAAAGGGAAGCCTCTTACACTGTTGGTGGGAATGCAAAGTAGTCCAGCCACTATGGGGAACAGTGTGGATATTCTTTAAAAAACTGGAAATAGAACTGCCATATGACCCAGCAATCCCACTACTTGGCATACACACTGAGGAAACCACAATTGAAAGAGGCATGTGTACCCCAATGTTCTTTGCAACACTGTTTACAAAAGCTAGGATATGGAAGCAAACTAGATGTCCATCAGCAGAGGAATGGGTAAGAAAGCTGTGGTACATATAGACAATGGAATATTACTCAGCTATAAAAATAATTCATTTGAGTCCGTTCTAATGAGGTGGATGAAACTGGAGCCTATTATACAGAGTGAAGTATGTCAGAAAGAAAAACACCAATACATTGTGTTAATGAATATATATGGAATCTAGAAAGATGGTAATGATGACCCTATATGCAAGACAGCAAAAGATACACAGATATAAAAATCAGACTTCTGGACTCTGTGGGAGAAAGCAAGGGAGGGATGATTTGACAGAATAGCATTGAAACATCTTTATTACCATATGTGAAATAGACGACCAGTCCAAGTTCAAAGCATGAAACAGGGCACTCAAAGCCAATGCACTGGGACATTGTATGGGAATGTGAAGGTAGGAGGGGATTTGGGAATGCGGGGACATATGTACTCCTGTGGCTGGTTCATGTCAATCTTTGGCAAAAACCACCACAATACTGTAAAGTAATTAGCCTCTAATTATAATAAATAAGTTAATTAAAAAAGAAGAAACAGCAAAAAAAAAAAAAAAAAAGAGTGCAGATTTAACTCTTTGTGTGTGAGTTTCCAGGTCTCTAAGCACCTTTAATTGAAGAGATTATTTTTTTCCCAATTGCGTATTCTTGGATCCCTTGTAAAGTATTTGTTGACTGTATATATCTACTCCATATATTTTATTCCTATTTTGTTGGTCTATATGTCTTTTTTATGCTGGTACATATAATTGTGGTTACTTTATCTTTGTATCAAAAGACATTATGGAGGAACATAGAAAATCAATTCCAACATCCCAGTAAGTCATTTATATGACAGATGCTTTGTAATATGATATATATGTTATATCCATATAAATAAAAAACAAAAACATAAGCAGTAAAATTACACTTGAAATTATTGAAAACAATTTCACAAACAAAATTTGAATTTTGAACAGTATGCTATCTAAGAATAATTTTTGAGGAGGTTGTTTAATCATTTCATAGTCAAGAAATGCATGCTAATTAACAATTATGACTCACTTTTGAAATCAACTAAATATTTGAAATTGTCAGAAAAGCTTTTTGATATTGTTATTTTATTTTTTTTAATTAATTAATTTATTTTAATTGGAAGTTACTTACTTTACAATACTGTGGTGGTTTTTGCCATACATCGATATGAATCAGCTGTGGGTGTACATGTGTCCCCCATCCGGAACCCCCCTCCCTCCTTGCTCCCCACCCCATCCCTCTGGGTTGTCCCAGAGCACTGGCTATGTGTGCTCTGCTTCATGAATCAAACTTGCAACTGGTCATCTATTTTACATATGGTAATATACATGTTTCAATGCTATTCTTTCAAATCATTCCACACTCACCTTCTTCCACAAAGTCCAAAAGTCTGCTCCTTATATCTGTGTCTCTTTTGCTGTCTTGCATATAGAGTCGTCATTACTGTCTTTCTGAATTCCATATATATGCATTAGTAGACTGTATTGGTGTTTCTCTTTCTGACTTACTTCACTCTGTGTACTTCACTCTAGTTTCATCCACTTCATTAAAACTGACTTAAATGAGTTCTGTTTTATAGCTGAGTAATATTCCATTATATATATGTACCACAACTTCCTCATCCATTTGTCCATTGATGGACATCTAGATTTCTTCCATGTCTAGCTATTGTAAATAGTGCTGCAGTGAACATTGGGGTACACGTGTCTCTTTCAATTCTGGTCTCCTCGGTGTGAAGGCCCAGCAGTGGGATTGCTGGATGGTATGACAGTTCTATTTCCAGTTTTTTAAGGAGTATCCACACTGTTCTCCATAGTAGCTGTACCAGTTTGCATTCCCACCAACAGTGTAAAAGGTTTACCTTTTCTCCACACCATCTCCAGCATTTATTGTTTATAAACTTTTTGATGGCAGTCATTGTGGTTTTGATTTGCTTTTCTCTGGTAATGAGTAATATTGAGCACCTTTCCATGTGTTTGCTAGCCATTTGTATGTCTTCTTTGGAGAAATGTCTGCATAGTCCTTTGGCCCACTTTTTGATGAGGTTGTTTATCTGGTATTGAGTGGAAGGAGCTGTTTTTTTTGTTTTTTTTTTGTAGATTAATTCTTTGTTTGTTGTTTCAGTTGCAATTATATTTTCTCATTCTGAAGGCTGCCTTTTCACCTTGCTTATAATTTCCTTCATTGTGCAAAAGCTTTTAAGTTTATTAGGTCCCATTTGTTTATCTTTGTTTTTATTTCTATTACTCTGGGAGGTGTGTCATAGAGTATCTTACCGTGACTTATGTCAGAGAGTGTTCTGCCTAAGCTTTTCCCTAAGGGTTTTATAGTTTCTGATCTTACATTTAGATCTTTAATCCATTTTAAGTTTATTTTTGTGTATGGTGTTAGAAAGTGTTCTAGTTTCATTGTTTTACACGTGGTTGACCAGTTTTCCCAGCTCTACTTGTTAGAGACTGTCTTTTCTCCATGGTATATTTTTGACTTCTTTGTCAAAGATAAGATGTCCATAGGTGCATGGATTCAAGTAGATGGAAAAAAATACCATGTTTATGGATTGTAAGAATCAATATAGTGAAAATAAGTATACTATCCAAAGCAATCTACAGATTCAATGCAATCCCTATTATCAAGCTACCAATGGTATTTTTCACAGAACTAGAATAAATGATTTCACAATTTGTATGGAAATGCAAAAAGTCTCGAATAGCCAAAGGAATCTTGAGAAAGAAGAATAGAACTGGAAAAATCAACTTGCTTTCCTTCACACTATACTACAGCTTCAGTCATCAAGACAGTATGGTACTGCCACAAAGACAGAAATATTGATCAATGGAACAAAATAGAAAGCCCAGAGAGTTATTTTAAATGATATGATAAATTAATGAGACAATCAACAATAGCTTAAGACAGTTCTTTTTTTTTCAAATTAATCTTAATCAAATCCTGTATTCCATTTTCCATTTTTAACAATATAGATAGAAATCCAATATTTTATTTCTTTCACAGTGCAGTCAATAACAGGGATCTATTTTTCTGTACATGATTGACTACTATGATTTTATTTCAACTTGTCTATTGACTGCAATTCAGCTACATTTGAACTGAATATAAGGATTCTTCATGGATTTGTCATCACACTCAACCATGGTAGAAAACATGATAAGTGAACTGGATTTTAATAAATTAACAGCTTGCTTACAGAAATTTGCAGTTTTGAGGTTTTGTGTTAGCCCAAAGTACTTAGTTCTCACTTACTTCCTAACGCAGCTTCATGTTTCCAATAATTCATTTTCTCTGTGCTAAGTTGTAAAAGAGTTTTAATATTCAAATAAAGTCGTAAATGATGCACTATTTACATTTAGCTGGGGCATATTTACTTACCAGATGATCAATAGTTTTCTTAGTGTGGGTCTTCTATGCTACAGGAAAGGGAAAAAGCAAGACTTAATAGAGTGTAAACTTACCTTGGCGTCTTTATGATAAAGAGTGTATAGTTTCACTTCTACATAATCTTAAACACTGCTTATATACCAAAACAAAACAAAAGTTAGCTGTAGCAAAATCATTTACCTGTATGACATGTATGTGATTAAATATTTTGATTATAAACATACTCTTTTAATTATGATTTAAATTTTAAGTCCCAGATATAAGCTCTTTGTTTAGTCAAATGCAGGCTGACCTGTATTACCTGAAGGATATCATAAGACTTATAATTGTTTTAGTAATTCCATTTTTTGCAGCTAAAGTTTCTTTGCCCAGAATACTATGTGATTTAAGCTTTTATAAACACAAGTGTTTGTTTCCATGGCCATAATTATTTCTTATTTTTTTAACATAGTAATTATCTATCCACACATTTATCTATTACTAAAACAAACAGGAAAAAAAAAATTCCTCAAAATTCTAACTCAGGGGAAAATGTTATTTTCTTTTAGAAGTAATGCCACAAGTTTGTTCTCCAAGGAAATTTTCTGTTATGCATGTCTACAATCATGAGAAAATTATCATTTGTAAATTTCACTGTCATCTACTCAAATAGCTTAAGCAAAGTTCAGGGTAATCATTGTCTTTAAATAGCTGAATGCTAGTTATACAAAGCATGCTTACTTTTATTATACACAGTTAATGAGCACTTGTACTTTTTAAATTCCTATTTATATGAATGCATATTTCTCTTATGATTTTACAATCATTTAAAAAAAGGTAACTGTGAAAATATGTTCACTCTCATAATGTGTAATGTTATTTATTCTAAACAAATTATTTTGAATGAGCCAGCAGATTGCAAGAGTTTGGGGAATTTATAGATCAGCAAATACTAGAGCAGGAAGGACTCTCAGGTTCTCCAAACAGATTTATAACTAAACAGCAGAAGTGTTGGTATTGCTCAATGTAATTGTTTGCTTTAACCAATTGGAAAATATTAGAAATAGGAAGCATGATATAGTATTGGAATACGAATAAAAAACAGTTATTAATGTTACTAACACCGTAGAGTTAAAACATTTTTTAGCATCCATTCTGTCAATCTCTTTTTTAAAAATTATTTTTAATTTATGATAATTGTAGATTCACATAAAATTTCAGGAATAATACAGAGGGCTTTTATCCACATTCTATCTATTTCCCTCCAATAGTAATATCTTACAAAGCTAGTGCAATATCAAAATCAGGATATTAATATTGATTAGCACACAGAACATTTTTATCACCACAAGGACTCTTCTAATTGCCCTTTTATAATTACATTCACTTCGTTCTTACCTTCTAACTCATTCTTAACCTCTGTAAGTCAGCAATTTGTTCTCCATAATTTTGTCATTTCAATAATATCATATAAATGGAATCATATTATATGTAGCCTTTTTGAACTCTTGGGCTTAGATTAATTATTCAACTTAATTATCTGGAGACTCATCCAGGTTGTTGCATGGTAATTCATTCCTTTGTACTATTGAGTAATATTGCATGATAAAATTAAAGTTTGTCTAATCACTCAGCCATTAAAGGGCATTTAGTGTGTTTCCTAGTTTTGAATATTATGAATAAAACCACCATACAAATTCATGTACAGAATTTTATTTGAATATAGAATTTTAATTATCTGGAATGAATACCCAAGAATGCAATTTCTGGATCATATAGTATCTATATGTTTCAGTTTATAAGAAACTGTAAAACTTCTGTCAAGAGTGACTGTACCATTTTCCATTCCTACCAGCCCCATATAAGTAATTAAGTTTCTCTGAATATTCATCAACATTTTATGTTACAATTTTTAAATATGGCCATTTTAATATGTGACATCTAATTGTGATTTGAATTTGCATTTCCTTGCTTCCCTTGTAGCTCAGTTGGTAAAAGATCTGCCTGCAGTGCAGGAGACCCGGGTTCGATCCCTGGGTTGGGAAGATCCCCTGGAGAAGGAAATGGCAACCCACCCCAGTATCCTTGACTGGAAAATCTTATGGACAGAGGAGCCTGGTGGGCTGCAGTCCATGAGGTCGCAAAGAGTCAGACACTACTGAGCGACTAACGTATGACTAACACAATGGCTAGTAATATTAAGCAACATTTCATGTGCACAAGTATCATCCATATAATATCCTTCATGAAATTTATCCTTATGCTCATGTTTCTGCCCATTTTCTAACTGGATTGTTTGCATTTTTGCTGTGGAGTTTTGAGTTCTTTATGTATTTCAGATGGTAGTTCTTAGTCAGGTAAGTGGTTTGAAACTATATTCTACCACTCTTAGGTGAATTTTTAACTCTCTTAGCAGGGCCTTTGGCAGAGCAAACTATTTCATTTTTTATGAGGTTCAGTTTACCATCTTTACTTTTATGGATCATTTTGATGTCACATCTAATATTTATTTACCATGCCCTTGATCTTGAATATTATCTATATTTATAGTATTATATGTTGCATTTATCTCTTTATATTATTTTATTTTTGTCAGTGTTAGATTTACACTGAAGTTAATTTTTCTTTTTACTTTTTGTATATCCAATTGTAATAGTCCCATTTGCATAAAAGGCTATCATTCCTCTACTAAATCATTTTGATGTCTTTTAAAAATCAGACACTTGTGTAATTATGTTTCAAATTTTCAATTCTGTTTCAATGATCTATGAGTCTATTCTCAGCCAATACCACATCGTCTTGATTACTGTGGATATATAGTAAGTCTTGAATTTAAATAAAAAAGTCCATCTATTTTCTTTTCTTTTTTTTCTTTTACCAATTCTAGTGTCTTGTTTTGTTTTTTGCCTCCTTAATTTTCCATGATAAATCTGGTGTAAAATCTTACTTTATTCTGGTTATTCAGGATGTTTTTTCTCCTAAGTTTGAAAGTTGAATTATGGTATGTCTTCATATGAAGATCTTTGGCTTTGTGCTGTTTGGCATTCCCTAAGTTTCTTGAATTTTGTTTTATGGCCTTTGACAAAATCTAGAAGTTCATATCCCTTATTTCTTCATATACTTTTCTATCTATTCTGTTTCTCCCCTCTTTCCAGGACTACATAACATGAATGGTAGAGTTTTTGTTATAGTCCTACATGTCTCTCAGGTGCAATCTATTGTTTTTTAAATCAGTTTAATTTTTCTTTGTTGTTATGATTGTGCTATATATCCTATTTTATCTTTGAGTTCACTAACTTGTCCCTCTGTCCCCATGGTTCCACTTTTGAGTATATCCACTGAGGTTTTTATTTTGGTTATTTTGCTTTTTAATTCTAAAATTTCCACTTGTGCATTTTTAAAAATTTTTTATTCTAGTTTATTGAGATATAATTGACAAACAGCACTGTATAAGTTCAAAGTATACAGCATATTGATTTGACTCAACATACATCATGAAATGATTGCCATGGTAGGTTTAGTGAACATCTATCATCTCATATAGATAGAAAATTAAAGAAATAGAAAAAAAAATCTTCCTTGTGATGAAAACTTTTATGACTTACCTTCCTAACAACTTTCACATGTAACATACAACAGTGTTAATTATATTTATCATTAACATTACTTCCCTAGTACTTATTTATGCAAAACTGGGACTATGTTCCTTTTGACTGCCTTCATCCTCTTCCCACTCTCCATACTCCCAACCTCCAGTAACCATGAATAATTTATTTTACTATGAGTTTATTTTGATGTTGTTTTTGAAGTATAATTGATCTACAACACTATGTTAGTTCCTAGTACACAGCATAGATTTTTTTTTAATATTTCTATACATTTAAAAATGATCACTATGATGTCTGATTACAATGTTACCATACAAAGATACGACATACTTATTGACCAAATTATTGACCATATTCCCCACAGCATACATTTTTAAAGCCATGAATCAATTATTTTATGAATAAAAAGTTTTCACCTCTTAATCTCCATTACCTATCTCCTCACCTCATACTCCTCCTATATGGCAGCCACCTGTTTATTCTATGTATTTTTGACACTGTTTATATTCAGTTCTTATTTTTTGTTTTCTTTTTTTAGGCTCAAATATAAGTGAACATATAGTATTTGTCTTTCTCTGTCTGATTATTTCACATAACGTAATATCCACCAAGTCTATTTATATTGTCACAGAAGGCAAAACTGCATTTTTCTTAATGGCTAAATAATATATTAGTGTGTACATGTATCACAGTTACTTTATCCATTCACCTATTCAGTTCAGTTCAGTCGCTCAGTTGTGTCTGACTCCTTGCGATCCCATGGACTGAAGCACTCCAGGCTTACCTATCCATCACTAACACTTGGAGCATTCTCAAACTCATGTCCATCAAGTCAACAATGTCATCCAACCATCTCATCTTCTATCATCTCCTTCTTCTCCTGCATTTAATCTTTCCCAGAATGAGGGTCTTTTACAGTGAGTCAGTTCTTCACATTAGGTGGCCAAAGTACTGGAGCTTCAGCTTCAGCATCAGTACATCTAATGAATATTCAGGACTGATTTCCTTTAGGATTGACTGGATTGATCTCCTTATAGTCAAAGGGACTCTCAAGAGTTTTCCCGAACATCAAAAGCATCAATTCTTTGGTGCTCAGCTTTCTTTATGGTCCAAATTTCACATCCATACATGACTACTGGAAAAAAACATAGCTTTGACTATACAGACCTTTGTCAGCAAGGTAATGTCTCTGCTTTTTAATATGATATCTATGTTTTTCATGTTTTTTCTTCCAAGGCACAAGAGTCTTTTAATTTCATGGCTGCAGTCACCATCTGCAGTGATTTTGTAGCTCAAGAAAATTAAGTGTGTCACTATTTCCATTGTGTCCCCATCTATTTGTCTTGAAATGGCAGGACTGGAGGTCATGATCTTAGTTTTTTGAATGTTGAGGTTTAAGCCAGCTTTTTCACTCTCCTCTTTCACTTTCATCAAAAGGCTCTTTAGTTCCTCTTCACTCTCTGCTATAAGGATGGTGTCATCTGCATATCTGAGGTTAATGATATTTATCCTGGCAATCTTGATTCCAACTTGTGCTTCATCTAGCCCAGCATTTCATACGATGTGCTCTGTGTATAAGTTAAATGATCAGGATGACAATATACAGCTTTGATGTGCTCCTTTCCCAATGTGGAACCAATCCATTGTTCGATGGCCAGTTCTATCTTTGGCTTCTTGACCTGCATGCAGATTTCTCAGGAGGCAGGTAAGGGGGTCTGATATTCCCATCTCTTTAAGAATTTTCCACAGCTTGTTGTGATCCACACAATCAAAGGCTTTAGCATGGTCAATGAAACAGAAGTAGGTGTTTCTCTGGAATCCCTTTGCTTTTTCTATGATCCAATGGATGTTGCCAATTTGATCTCTGGTTCCTCTGCCTTTTCTAAATCCAGCATGAACATCTGGAAGCTTTCGGTTCATGCAATGTTGAAGTTTAGTTTTGAGAATTTTGAGCATTACGTTGTAGTGTGTGAAATAAGTGCAATTTTTTGGTAGTTGGAACATTCTCTGGCATTGCCTTTCTTTGGGATTGGAATGAAAATTAATCTTTTCCAGTTCTGAGACCACTGCTGAGTTTTCCAAATTTTCTGGCATATTGAGTGCACCACTTTAACAGCATCATCTTTTAGAATTTGAAATTTCATTTGTTGATGGTCAGTTAACTTACTTCGAACAAGCCTGCAATGAACATAGGGGTACATATATCTTTTCACATTAGTGTCACAGCCTGGAAGTGCTAGATCATATGCAGTTCTATTTTATTTATTTATTTATTTATTTATTTATTTATTTTTAGAAATCTTTGTATTGTTTTCCATAGGGGCAGAACTAATGTACATTCTCACCAGTAGTGCATGAGTTTACCTTTGCTACACACTCAGCAACATTTTTTATATGTGATCTTTTTGATAATAGTCATTGTGTTTGGTGTGAAATGCTATTTCCTTGAGGTGTTGATTTGCATGGGCAAGGAGATCCAACTAGTCCATCCTAAAGGAGATCAGTCCTGGGTGTTCACTGGAAGGACTGATGCTGAAGCTGAAACTCCAGACTTTGGCCACCTAATGCAAAGAGTTGACTCATTGGAAAAGACCTTGATACTGGGAGGGATTGGGGGCAGGAGGAGAAGGGGATGACAGAGGATGAGATGGTTGGATGGCATCACTGACTTGATGGGCATGAGTTTGAGTAAACTCTGGGAATTGGTGATGGACAGGGAGGCCTGGCGTACTGCGATTCATGTGGTTGCAAATAGTCGGACACGACTGAGCAACTGAACTGAACTGAACTGAACTGAACTGAATAGTTGGTGATATTGATCATCTTTTCATGTGTCTGCTGGCCATCTGTATATCTCCTTTGTAAATACATCTATTCAGGTCTTCTGTCATTTTTTAATTGTTAACTTTTTTAGATGTTGAGTTATATGAGTTTTTTGTTTATTTTCCATATTAAACCCTCTTCAGATATATGGTTTGCAAATAACTTCTACAATCCAATAGGGGCCTTTTTGTTTTGTTGATAGCTTGTTTTGTTGTGATAAAACTCTTTAACTTGATGTAATCCCATTAGTTTGTTTTTGTTTTTCTTTTCCTTGCATGAAGAGACATATGCAAAAATTACTATAGATAATTATACATCAAATAAATGGAAAACTAATAAGAAATAAATGAATTACTAAAAAATTGCAATCTCTCAAGGCTTATTCAAGAAGAAATAAAAACAAATATGAACAAACCAAATAGTAATGAAATTGTAACAGTAATTAAAAAAAAAAAAAAAAAACACTGAACACATTATCCAGATCCAGATGGCTTTATAGGTGAATTCTACCTATAGAATTCTAAAGGAAAATTTGACACATATTCTTTTCAAACTATTCCAAAAACTTAAGCAGGAAGAACTGCTTCTCACCTCATTCTGTAAGGCCAAAATTACCCTGACACCAAAACTCAGTTCAGTTCTAGTTCAGTCGCTCAGTCATGTCTGGCTCTTTGTGAACCCATGAATTCCAGTAGGTCAGGCCTCCCTGTCCATCACCAAATCCCAGAGTCCACCCAAACCCATGTCCATTGTGTCAGTGATGCCATCCAACCATCTCATCCTCTGTCATCCCCTTCTCCTCCTGCCCCCAATCCCTCCCAGTATCAAGGTCTTTTCCAATGAGTCAACTCTTTGCATTAGGTGGCCAAAGTATTGGAGTTTCAGCTTCAATATCAGTCCCTCCAATGAACACCCAGGACTGATTTCTCTTAGGATGGACAGGTTGGATCTTCTCGCAGTCCAAGGGACTCTCAAGAGTCTTCTCCAACACCACAGTTCAAAAACATCAATTCTTTGGTGCTCAGCTTTCTTTATAGTCCAACTCTCACATCCATAGATGACTACTGGAAAAAAAAAAAAACAAAACAAAAAACAAAACAAAACATAGCCTTGACTAGATGAACCCTTGTTGGCAAAGCAATGTCTCTGCTTTTTAATATACTGTCTATGTTGGTCATAATTTCCTTCGAAAAAGTAAACATCTTTTAATTTCATGGCTGCAATCAACATCTGAGGTGATTTTGGAGCCCAGAAAAATAAATCAGCCACTGTTCCCACTGTTTCCCCATCTATTTGAGATGAAGTGATGGGATCGGATGCCATGATATTAGTTTTCTGAATGTTGAGCTTTAAGCCAACTTTTTCAATCTCTTCTTTCACTTTCAGCAAGAGGCTCTTTAGCTCTTCTTCACTTTCTTCCATAAGCACGGTGTCATCTAAATATCTGAGGTTATTGATATTTCTCCCAGCAATCTTGATTCCAGCTTGTGCTTCCTCCAGGTCAGCCTTTCTCAAGATGTACTCTTCATATACATTAAATAAGCAAGGTAACAATATACAGCTTTGACATACTCCTTTTCCTAATTGGAACCAGGCTGTTGTCCCATGTCCAGTTCTAATTGTTGCTTCCTGACCTGTATACAGGTTTCTCAAGAGGCAGGTAGGTGGTATGGTATTCCCATCTCTTTCAGAATTTTCTAAAGTTTATTGTGATCCACACAGTCAAAGACTTTGGCATAGTCAATAAGGCAGAAATAGATGTTTTTCGGGAACTCTGGTTTTTCAATGATTCAGCGGATGTTGCCAATTTGATCTCTGGTTCCTCTGCCTTTTCTAAAACCAGCTTGAACATCTGGAGGTTCACAGTTCACGTACTGCTGAAGCTTGACTTGGATAATTTTGAGCATTGCTTTACTCAAAGCAATTTGAGTAAAGTGCAATTTGAGATGAGCGCAATTGTGTGGTAGCTTGAGCATTCTTTGGCATTACCATTCTTTGGGATCGGAATGAAAACTGACCTTTTCCAGGCCTGTGGCCACTGCTGAGTTTTCCAAATTTGCTTTCATATTGAGTGCAGTACTTTAACAGCATCATCTTTTAGAATTTGAAATAGCTCAACTGGAATTACATTGCCACCACTAGGTTTGTTCATTGTGATGCTTCCTAAGGCTCACTTGACTTCACACTCCAGGATGTCTGACTCTAGGTGAGTGGGAGTGATCACACCTTCATGATTATCTGGGTCATGAAGATCATTTTTGTACAGTTCTGTG
The DNA here is from genome assembly GCF_910594005.1 of Cervus elaphus. NCBI lineage: Eukaryota > Metazoa > Chordata > Mammalia > Artiodactyla > Cervidae > Cervus > Cervus elaphus. Next base: position 93,538,028 of record NC_057848.1, read on the forward strand.
TATTCTTGCCACCTCGTCTTAATATCTTCTGCTTCTGTTAATTTCATACAATTTCTGTCCTTTATTGAGCTCATATTTGCATGAAATGTTTCCTTGGTGTCTCTAATTTTCTTGACGAGATCTCTAGTCTTTCTCATTCTATTGTTTTCCTCTATTTCTTTGCACTGATTACTGAGGAAGACTTCCTTATCTCTCCTTGCTATTCTTTGTAACTCTGCATTCAAATGGGTATATATTTCCTTTTCTCCTTTGTTTTTTGCTTCTCTTCATTTCACAGCTATTTGTAAGGCCTACTCAGGGAGACATTTTTTTTTTTCTTTTTTGCATTTCTTTTCTTGGAGGATGGTCTTGCTCCCTGTCTCTTGTCCAATATCATGAACCTCCAGTTCATCTTAGTTTGCTGATTCTTAGAATGTTGACGTTTGCTCTTCCCATCTCCTGTTTGATCAGTTCCAATTTGCCTTGATCCATGGACCTAACATTCCAGGTTCCTATGTAATATTGCTCTTTACAGCATCAAACCTTGCTTCTATCACCAGTCCCATCCACAACTGGGTTTTATTTTTTACTTTGGCTCCAACCCTTCAATCTTTCCAGAGTTATTTCTCCACTGATCTCCAGTAGCATATTCTACACCTACTGACCTGGATAGTTCATCTCCCAATGTTCTATCTTTTTGCCTTTTCATACTGTTCATGGGGTTCTCAAGGCAAGAATACTGAAGTGGTTTGCCATTCCCTTCTCCAGTGGACCACATTGTGTCAGACCTCTCCACCATCACCCATACATCTTGGGTGGCCCCACATGGCATAGCTTACTTTCATTGAGTTAAACAAGGCTGTCGTCCATGTGATCAGATTCGCTAGGTGTCTGTGATTGTGGTCTCAGTCTGTCTGCCCTCTGATGCCCTCTCGCAACACCTACCATCTTACTTGGGTTTCTCTTACCTTGGACATGAGGTATCTCTTCACAGCCGCTCCAGCAAAGTGCAGCCACTGTTCCTTACCTTGGACGTGGGGTAGCTCCTCTCGGCCATGCTCATGTGCCAAAACTCAGACAAGTATATAACAAAAAAAAGAAAATTACAAATCAGTGTCACTAATGAACATAGATGCTAAAATCCTCAGCAAATATTCTCAAAGTGAATTCAACAATACATTAAAAGAATCATAGCATGATCAATTGGAATTTGGCCCAGAGATACAAGGATTGTTTGATATCTACAAATTATTCAATGAAAAATAGAAATTATTGATCACCTGAACATATGCAGAAAAAAGTTTGGCAAAATTCAACAAGCCTGTGTGATAACAAATATCAAAAAATTGAAAAAAAAATCAAGAAATTGGGCACAGACAGAACATGACTGAACATAATAAAGGTCATATATGGCAATTGCAAAGCTAACATCATATTCAAAAGTGAAAAGTAGAAACAATTTTCTTTAAGATAAGGAAGACGACAAGGATGTCTACACTCACCTCTTTTATTCAGCATGGTACAGACACTCATAGCCACAGAAATAAGACAAGAAAGACTAATAAAAGTAATTCAAGTTGGAAGGCAAAAATGAAGCTCATTGTTTAAAGATGACATGATACTGTACCAGAAAATCCTAAAGACATTACAGAAAATGACTAGAACTATCAATGGAGTCAGCAAACTTGCAGGAAACAAAACTGATATACATAAATCTGTTCCTTTTCTATACACTAGCAATAAATAATCAGAAAGAGAAATTACAAAAACAATTGCATTTAAAATCTATTAAAAATAATAAAATAGGAATTAATAAAACTAAGGAGGTAAAAACCTATATTCAGACAAGTATAAGAGGCTGATTAGAGAAATAGAAGATGGCACCAATAGATGGAAAGATATACCATGCTCATGGATTGGAAGAATTAGTATTGTTAAAGTGAATGTATTACCCAACCCAATCTGTGGAATAAATGAAATCCTTACAAAGAGGCCAATAGCATTTTAACAGACCTAAAGTAAATAGTTTTAATATTTGTATGGAAATATAAAAAATCCTAAGTAGCAAAAAAAAAATTTTTTTGAGAAAGGAGAAGGCAAGGTAAAGTAGGAGATGGTTAAGAATAAACATCGACATCTTAAGAATCAAATAACTATAGTGGACAGGAATGGGTGAATTTAATTCAAATGATCATTATATTATATATACTACTGTGGGAAAGAATCCCATAGAAGAAATGGAGTAGCTCTCATAACCAAAAAAAGAGTCTGAAATGTAGTACTTTGGTGCAACCTCAAAAGTGACAGAATGAACTTGGTTCATTTCCAAGGCTAACCATTCAACATCACAGTAATTCAAGTCTATGCCCCTACCACCAGTGCCAAAGAAGCTGAAGTTGATCAGTTCTATGAAAATCTAGAAGACATCCTAAATCTACCACCAAAGGGGGGAAGAAAAAGGATGTTTTATTCATCATCAGGTACTGGAACACAAAAGTAGGAAGTCAAGAGATACCTGAAGTAACAAGCAAGTTTGGCCTTGGAGAACAAAATGAAGCAGGGAAAAGGCTAACTGAATTCTGCCAAGAGAATACACTGGTCATAGCAAATATCCATTTCAACAACACAAGAGAAGACTTCATCAAGTGGTCAATAGCAAAATAAAATTGATTGCATTCTTTATAGCTGAGAATGGAGAAATTATATACAGTCAGCAAAGCCAAGACCTGGAGCTGACTGTGGCTCAGATCATCAACTTCTCATAGCAGATTCCAGGCAGAAATTAAATAAAGTGGGGAAAACCACTAGGCCAGTCATATATGACTTAAATCCAACACCCTATGAATATACAGTGGAGCTAATGATTTGATACAAGGGATTAGATCTAGTTAACACTGTGCCTGAAAAACTATGGATGGTGGTCCATAATATTGTACAGGAGGCAGTGAACAAAACCATCCCAAAGTAAAAAGAAAAACAAGAAGGCAAAGTAATTGTCTGAGGAGGCTTTAAAATAACTGAAGAATGAAGAGAAGCAAAAAGCAAGGGAGAAGGTATATCCAACTAAATGCAGAGTTCCAAAGAACAGCACAGAGAGACAAGAAGACCTTCTTCAGTGAACAATGCATAAAACTAGAAGAAAACAACAGAAGGGGAAAGACTAGAGATCTCTTCAAGAAATTTGGAGATATCAAGGAAATATTTTGCTCAAAGATGGGCACAATAAAGGACAGAAATGGTGGAGAAATGACTAGTAGATGCTGAAGAAATAAAGAGAGAGAGAGAAAACGAATACAAGGAAAAACCATACAAAATGTATTAAGGAATCCAGTTACTATGATCATGTCAGTCACCCAGAGACAGACATTCTCGAGAGCAGCGTCAAGTGGGCCTTAGGAAACACTGATGTTAATAAAGCTACTGGATGAGATGGAATTCCAACAGAAATATTCAAATCCTTAAAGGATGATGCCATCAAGGTGTTCAATCCAATCTTTCTGCAAATCTGGAAGACTCAGCAGAAACCATAGGACTGGAAAAACTCACTCCTCATTCCAGTTCCCAAGAAATATTGTGCTAAAGAATGTGCTAGCCATTGAACAAGTGCACTCATCTCCCATGCTAATAAAGTCATGCTTAAAATCTTGCATTCTAAGCTTCAGCATTATGCAACTCAAGAACTTCCAGATATCCAATCTGGATTTAGAAAAAGAAGAGGCACCAGAGATCAAATTGCCAACATTTGCTAGATCATAGAGAAACTTACGGGATTCCAGAAAAATATCTACTTCTGTTTCATTGTCGACACTAAAGTCTTTGACTGTGTGGATCATAACAAACTGTGGAAAGCTCTTAAAGAGATGGGAATAACAGACCATCTTACCTATCTCCTGAGAAACCTGTATGCAGGTCAAGAAGCAACAATTAAAATCTTGTATGGAACAGCTGATTCATTCAAGATTGAGAAAGGAGTATGACAGGGCTCTCTGCTGTCACCCTGTTTGTTTAACCTATATGCTGAGAACATCATGAGAAATGCTGGGCTGGTTGAGTTACAGCTGGGATAAAGATAGGCAGGAAAAACATCAACAATCTCAGATATGAGGATGATACAACTTTAATGGCAGGAAAGGAAGAGGAACTAAAGAGACTCTTGAAGAGGGTGAATGAGGAGATTGAAAGAGCAGTTTAAAAGTAAATATTAAAAACAAACAAACAAACAACCTAAGATCCTGGAATCTGGTCCCATTACTTCTTGGCAATTAGAAGGGGAAAAGATGGAAGTTGTGACAGATTTCCTCTTCTTAGGCTCTAAAATCCCTGCAGATGGTGACCACTGCCATGAAATCAGACGACAACTGCTTCTTTGCAGGAAAGCAGTGACAAACCTAGACATTGTATTGAAAAGCAGAAACATTACTCTGCTGACAAGGGTTCATATAGTCAAGGCTATTGTCTTCCCTCCTGCACCCACGCAGCCACCACTCCTTGAACGTGGGGTAGCTCCTCTTGGCTGCTGCCCCTGGCCTCAGGCATCGGGTAGCTCCTCTTGGCCGCCACCCCGACCTTGGGTGATGGGTAGCTCCTCACGGCCACATGTCTGCGTGGTCCGTCCCAGTCGGTCGCTTCTGAGAGGTTTGTAACAGCCAGCAGGCTTCTTGACCTACCCCACATCCAAGGAACGGCAGCACGGCAGCTGTGTGGGCGCAGGAGGGCGGAGAGGAGCTACTCCACATTCAAGGTCAGGAGGGGCAGCCGTGAGGAGATACTCCTTGTCTAAGATAAGGAGCAGTGACTGCGCTTTGCTGGAGCAGCCGTGAAGAGATATCCCACGTCTAAGGTAAGAGAAACCCAAGTAAGATGGTAGGTGTTGCAAGAGAGCACCAAAGGGCAGGCACACTGAAACAATAATCACAGAAAACTAGCCAATCTAATCACACAGACCACAGTCTTGTCTAACTCAATGAAACTAAGCTATGCCATGTGGGGTTACCCAAGATGGATGGGTCATGGTGGAGAGGTCTAACAGAATATGGTCCCCTGAAGCACGGCAAACCACTTCACTATTCTTGTCTTGAGAACCCCATGAACAGTATGAAAAGGCAAAATGATAGGATACTTGAAAGAAGAACTCTTCAGGTTGGTAGGTGCCCATTATGCTACTGGAGATCAGTGGAGAAATAACTCCAGAAAGAATGAAGGGATGGAGCCAAAGCAAAAACAATACCCAGTTGTAGATGGGACTGGTGTTAGAAGCAAGGTCCGATGCTGTAAAGATCAGTATTACATAGGAACCTGGAATGTTAGGTCCATGAATCAAGGCAAATTGGAAGTGGTCAAACAGGAGATGGCAAGAATGAATGTCGGCATTCTAGGAAGCAGTGAACTAAAATGGATTGGAATGGGTGAATTTAACTCAGATGATCATTATATCTACTACTGTGGGCAAGAATCCCTTAGAAGAAATGAAGTAACCATCATGGTCAAAAAAAGGGTCCGAAATGCAGTACTTGGATGCAATCTCAAAATTGACAGAATGATCTCTGTTCATTTCCAAGACAAACCATTCAATATCAGAGTAATCCAAGCCTATGCCCCAACCAGTAAGGCTGAAGAAGCTGGAGTTGAACGGTTCTATGAAGACCTTTTAGAACTAATACCCAAAAAAGATGTCCTTTTCATTATAGGGGACTGGAATGCAAAAGTAGGAAGTCGAGAAACACCTGGAGTAACAGGGAAATTTGGCCTTGGAGTTCAGAATGAAGTAGTGTAAAGGCTAATAGAGTTTTGCCAAGATAACACATTGATCATAGCAAACACCCTCTTCCAACAACACAAGAGAAGACTACGCATGGACATCACCAGATGATCAACAACAAAATCAGATTGATCATATTATTTGCAGCCAAAGATTGGGAAGCTCTATACAGTCAGCTTAAAAAAAAAAAAAAAAAAAAGACCGGGGGCTGACTGTGGTTCAGATCATGAACTCCTTATTGCCAAATTAAGAATTAAACTAAAGAAAGTAGGGAAAACCACTAGACCATTCATGTATGACCTAAATCAAATCCCTTATGACTATACAGTGGAAGTGAGAAATGGATTTAAGGGACTAGATATGATAGACAGAGTGCCTGATGAACTATAGACAGAGGGTCATGACATTGTACAGGAGACAGAGATCAAGACAATCCCCATGGAAAAGAAATGCAAAGAGGCAAAATGGTTGTCTGAGGAGGCCTTACAAATAGTTGTGAAAAGAAGAGAAGCAAAAAGCAAAGGAGAAAAGGAAATATATTCCCATTTGAATGCAGAGTTCTAAAGAATATCAAGGAGAGATAAGAAAGCCTTCCTCAGCAATCAATGCAAAGAAATAGAGGAAAACAACAGAATGGAAAAGACTAGAGATCTCTTCAAGAAAATTAGAGATACCAAGGGAACATTTCATGCAAGGATGGGTTCGAAAAAGGACAGAAATTTTATGGACCTAACAGAAGCAGAAGATATTAAGAAGAGGTGGGAAGAATGCACAGTCAGACTTTTTTTTTTTTTTTTCCACAGTCATTCTTGGGTGTTCATTGGAAGGACTGATGCTGAAGCTGAAACTCCAATACTTTGGCCACCTCATGCGAAAAGCTGACTCTTTGGAAAAGACCCTGATGCTGGGAGGGATTGGGGGCAGGAGGAGAAGGGGACAGCAGAGGATGAGATGGCTGGATGGCATCACCGACTCAATGGACATGAGTTTGAGTAAACTCCGGGAGTGGTGATGGACAGAGAGACCTGGTGTGCTGCGATTCATGGGGTCGCAAAGAGTTGGACACGACTGAGCGACTGAACTGAACTGAACTGATTGTCTTCCCAGTGGTCATGTATGACTGTGAGAGTGGGCCATAAAGAAGGCAAAACACCAAAGAATTGATGCCTTGGAACTGTGGTGCTAAAGAAGACACCTGAGAGTCCTTTTGACTGATAGGAAGTCAATTCAGACCATCTTAAGGGAAATCAACCCTGAATACACTCATTGGAAGGACGGATTTTGAAGCTGAAGCTCCAGTATTTTGGTCATCTGATGTGAAAAGCCAACTCATTGGAAAAGTCCCTGATGCTGAGAAAGATTGAGGGTAGAAGGAGAAAAGAGCTTCAGAGGATGAGATGGCTTGATGGCATCATTGATGAAATGGACATGAACTTGGGCAAACTTCCAGAGATGGTTAGGGACAGTGAGGCCTGGCGTACTGCAGCCCATGGGGTTGCAAAGAGTCAGGCACGACTGGGCAACTGAACAGCAACAGGACTGGAAATGTTAGGCTCCCTGGCTTCACATTAAACTGCAAAGTCACAGTAATTAAAACATGGGACTAGCATAAATAGAGATATATAGCACAATGGAATAGAATAGAGACTTAGAAATAACCCCACATTTACACAGTGAACTAATTTACAATAAAGGAAGCAAGAGTGAAGAAAAGCCTCTTCAATAAATGGCTTTGGGGAATTGGACAACTATCTGCAAAAAAACCAAACTGGACTACTCTCTCACACCATAAACAAATATAAACTCAAAATGGATTAAAGATTTAAAAGTAAGACTTATAACCATAAAACTTCCAGAAGAAAACACAAGAAGTATGCACTTTCATATGTCTTTTGATACTATAAAAGAAATTTAATTTCTTTGTTGAAGCTTTGTAAATTTTCACTAGTTTCAAGTGTATTAGTAACTGCATGTTGAAACACTTTTTTTTGAAACAATTTTATTATGATGGCTTTAAAATATTTAAAATAGATATTTATGTCTGCAATCTCTATCAACTTCAATAGATATTTAAATATTTTGATTTTTAAATTCAGTTAAAACTTCCTGGTTCTTGGCATGATGATTAAATTTTGATTGAAACCAGGATGTTTTATTTTATATTATAACTCTGGATCTTAATTAAAACTGCATTTTAGTTGGCTCTCCTTTATACTCCTTTGATAAGAGATGAGGAGTGTTGCCTAATTATAGCTAGGTGAAGATAAAAGTTCAAATTTCCACTTCAGCCTTCACTGACACCCAAGTTTTGTGGGTTCTTCTTATTACCTATTGGCAGGAGTGGGAAGTCTGGATCTCATATTGGTTTTTGCTACCGTGGTGGGATGTGCTTATTATCCTTTAAAATTCCTGACACTCTGCTAGAACCCCTTTGGCCTTATCCCAGTACATCTCCTAACTATACCTTAATGAATGTGTTAAGCACTTATCTCCTTACTTGTTTTTGTCATATTCATAAAACTTATACTGAGATTGTGGTAGTGTATTTTAATAGTGTGCTTCTATATTTTAGTACAAAATAGTGTGTATTTTGCTGCATAAATTAGATTTCTGTGGGTTTTATAAAATAATATTTCATGAAATATATTTTCATTTATGTCATTATATTTTATCTCCCTTGCTAACCTGCAAATTCCATAAGATATGGATAGTATTGATCTTGCTCACTGCTATATCTCCTGTGTACTGCAGACTGTCTGGTATACAGTAATTTTTTTAATAAACATTTTGAATGAGTACATAGGTACTACATTCTACTTCATTTAATTATCTGTTGTACTAATAATTTCCTATATACTCTCCTGGGTTGTGATATTCAAAAGAGGCGGAATCTGTGATATTCTTCTTTCCATCATTCACTGAGTTCATAGATGTGTGTTAAATATATTAATATGCCTTCTAATTTTATGATTTATGTCTTGCTACAAACTTTGAGTTTTGTTTTTTCTTCTTTCTCTCATTGCTTTATACATAAGGTTTGATAGTTTATTTGTGATTTTTCTTGTTTCCTGAGGTAAGATTGTATTGCTATCAACTCTCTTAGACCTGGAGAAGGGCATGGCTACCCACTCCAATATTCTTGCCTGAAGAATCCCATGACAGAGGAGTCTGGCGGGTTTCAGTTCATTGGATCATAAAGAATCGGACATGACTGAGTGACTATCACACTCACTCTTAGAACTGCTTTTAGGTTTTGGATCATCATAGTTTCATTTGTATATATGTTTTTTTTTTCTTCTTTTATTTCTTCAGTGATCCATTTAGTAGCATACACTTATCCTTCACATGTTTCTGTGTGTTTTGTTATTGTTTTTGTTGTTGTTGTTGTTTTTCTGTTACCTTTAAAATTGTAGTTTATTTCTAATCTATTAGCATTGTGGTCAGAAAAGATTATTGAAATGGCTTTAATTTTCATACATTTACCAAGATTCCCTTCATGGCCCAGCATGTAGTTAGCCTTGGAGAATATTCTATCTGCACTTGAGAAGAATGTATAATCTTCAGCTTTTTGATGGAATACTCTATAAATATTATAGGAATTCCCAAGACTGGAAGAAAGAGAAGCTCCCCTCTTGGAGGGGGGGACACAAGTTCTTGTGCACACCAGGACCCAGGGAAAAAAGTGATGACCTCTTAGAGACTGGGGCAGACGTACCTGCTAGTACTGAAGAGTCTCCTGCAGGGGCAAGAGGTAGCTTTGGCTCACTGTGGAGACAAGGACACTAGGAGAAATAGTTTTGGGGGTACTTATTGGTGTGCGTCCTCTTGAAGTCACCATTTTCTTAATAAGGCCTGTCCCCACCCAACAACCTGTAGGTTCTGATGCTGGTACACTTTAGGCCAAACAACTAACAGGTTAAGAACAGAGCTCCATCCATCAGCATAAAAGACATTTAAAGTCTTCCTGATCACACAGCTGCCTGATGACACACCTCCTGACATGGCTCTGCCCACCAGAGAGACAAGAGCAAGCCCCACAAACCAGTAGGCAGGAACATGTCCTTCCCAACAGAGAGCTCACACAAACTTCTTATATAGTTTCTCCACAAGGGGGAAGACAGAAGAAGCAAGAACTTTAACACTGCAGCCTGCAGAATGAAAAATACAATTCCAGAAAGTTAAAATGAGATGGCAGAGGAATATGTTTCAGATGAAGAACAAGATGAAACCCCAGAAGAACAATTAACTGAAATGGAGACATGAAACCTACTTAAAAAAAAATAGAGTAATGATAGTAAAGATGATCCAAGATATTTAAAAAAGAATGGGGGCACAGATTGAGAAGATACAAGAAATGTTTAACAAAGACCTAGAAGAACTAAAGAATGAGCAGATGAAGAATACAAGAGCTGAAATGAAAAATATATAGAAGAAATCAATAACAAAACAACTGAGGCAGAAGAGAGTACAATCTCCCAAGACTGAACCACTAAGAAATACAGAATAGGAACAGATGGATCACAAGTACTGACATTTAAAATGTGACTTAAAAACTCCCTACAAACAAAATCCAGGACCAGATGGTTTCACAGGTAAATTCTTTTAAAATTTAGAGAAGTATTAACACCAATTCTTTTTAAACATTAATCTTTTTGGAATACAGTAGCTTTACAGTATTGTATTAGTTTCTACTGTACAGCAAAAGAATCATCTATATATGTATGCTAATATGTATACCACATTCTTTTGGGCTTCCTTCCTATTCAGGTTACCACAGTGTATTAAGTAGAGCCCCTGTGCTATACATTGTGTTCTCATTTGTTATCTACTTTATACATAAGATCCATAGTGCATATATGTCAACCCCAATCTCCCAGTTACTTTCACCTCCCCTTTCCCCCTTTGTATCCATACAATTTTTCTCCATGTCTGTGTGTCTATTTCCACTTTTCAAATACATAGTATCCTCTATGTATTTTTTTAGATTCCATATATATGTATTAATAGAAATATTTGTTTTTCTCTTTATGACTTCATTCTGTATGATACTCTATGTTCATCCATGCCTCTACAAATGATTTAATGCTGTCCCTTTTTATGGCTGAGTAACATTCCATTATTTATATGTACCACATCCTCTTTATCCATTCCTCTGTTGATGGATATTTAGGTTCTTTCCATGTCTTGGCTAGTGAGAATAGTACTGCTATGAACATTAGAGGGGCATGTATAGTTGTTTTGTTTTGTTTTTTATAGTTTTAAATTGTGTTTTTCTTTGGGTTTATCCCCATTAGTGGGATTGCTGGATCATGTGGTAGTTCTATGCTTAGTTCTTTAAGGAATCTTCATACAGTTTTCCATAGTGGCTCTATCAATTTACACTTCCTGTAACAGTGCATGAGGGTTCTCACTTCTCCACACCCACTTACGCATTTATTGTTTATAGACTTTTGATGATGGCCATTCTGACTGGAGTGAGGTGATGCCTCACTTTAGCTTTGATTTTCATCTCTGCAATAATAAGTGATATTGAGCATTTTTCCATGTGTTTCTTGGCCATTTGTATGTGTCTTCAAAAAGTGGTTTTGGGAAAACTAGACAGCTACATTTTAAAGAAAAAAGTTAAAATAATCCTTACCACCATACACACACAAGAAAATCTCAAACTGGATCAAAAATCTGAATGTAAGACCAGACAATATAAAACTCTTAGAGGAAAACATAGGCAGAACACTCTTTGACTTAAGTTTGTTTGTTTGTTTTTCTTTGACCCACCTCCTAGAATAATGAAAATAAAAACAAAAATAAACAAATGGGTCCTAATTAAGCTTAAACAATTTTGCACAGCAAAGGAAACCATAAATAACACAAAAAGGAAGCACTCAAATGGAAAAATAAAATTTGTAAATTAAGCAATCAATAAAAGACAAATCTCATAACTGTAAAAGCAGCACCTGCAGCTCAATTAAAAAAATAATAATTACCTTTCATCCTGAAACTCTTCCAAACATATTACCGAGAAAAGATCACTCCTAACTCAGTTTATGAGGCCATTATCATGCTGATGCCAAAGCCTGATAAAAAATCACAGAAAAAGAAAATTACAGTCCAATATCACTGATGAACATAGACATAAAAAATCTTAACATAATAGTAGCAAAGAGAATTTAACAATATATTAGGAGGAGGAGCTAAGATGGCGGAGGAATAGGGTGGGGAGACCACTTTCTCCCCTACAAGTTCATCGAAAGAACATTTGAACGCTGAGCAAACTGCACAAAACAACTTCTGATCACTAGCAGAGGATTTCAGACACCCAGAAAAGCAGCCCACTGTCTTTGAAGGGAAAGAGAAGAAAACCAGTTCCACACAACAGAACCCCGAAGCAACCTTCCCTAACCAAGAAACCTTGACAAGCCAATCGTCCAACCCAACCCACTGGGAGAAACCTCCACAATAAAAAGGAACCACAGACCACCAGAATACAGCAAGGCCACTCCAAACACAGCAATCTTAACAAGATGAAAAGGCAGAGAAATACCCAACAGGTAAAGGAACATGAAAAATGCACAACAAGCCAAACAAAAGAGGACTAAGATAGGGAATCTACCTGAAAAATAGTTCAGAATAATGATAATAAAAATGATCCAAAATCTTGAAAACCAAATGGAGTTACAGATAAATAGCCTGGAGACAAAGATTGAGAAGAAGCAAGAAATGTTTAACAAGGATGTAGAAGAAATAAAAAAAAAAAAGAGTCAATTAAAAAATCCATGGCTGATTCATGTCAATGTATGACAAAAACCACTACAATATTGTAAAGTAATTAGCCTCCAACTAATAAAAATAAGTGGAAAAATTAATAATGCAATAAATGGATCAAAAACACTCTGGAGGGAACCAACAGTAGAAAAACCGAGGCAGAAGATAGGATAAGTGAGGTAGAAGATAAAATGGTGGAAATAAATGAAGTAGAGAGGAAAAAAGAAAAAGAGAATCAAAAGAAATGAGGACAACCTCTGGGACGTCTGGGACAATGGGAAACACCCCAACATTTGAATCATAGGAGTCCCAGAAGAAGAAGACAAAAAGAAAGGCCATGAGAAATACTTGAGGAGATAATAGCTGAAAACTTCCCTAAAATGGGGAAGGAAATAGTTACACAGGTCCAAGAAACCCAGAGAGTCCCAAACAGGATAAACCCAATGTGAAACACCCCAAGACACATATTAATTAAATTAACAAAGATCAAACACAAAGAACAAATATTAAAAGCAGCAAGGGAGAAACAACAAATAACACACAAAGGGATTCCCATAAGGATGACAGCTGATCTATCAATAGAAACCATTCAGGCCAGAAGGGAATGGCAAGACATACTTAAAGTAATGAAAGAGAATAACCTACAACCCAGATTATTGTACCCAGCAAGGATCTCATTCAGATATAAAGGAGAATTCAAAAGCTTTACAGGCAAGCAAAAGCTGAGAGAATTCAGCACCACCAAACCAGCTCTTCAACAAATACCAAAGGATCCTCTCTAGACAGAAAACACAGAAAGGTAGTATAAATGTGAACCCAAAACAGCAAAGTAAATGGCAACAGGACCATCCCTATCAATAATTACCTTAAATGTAAATAGGTTGAATGCCCCAACCAAAACTGGGGCTGAATGGATACAAAAACAAGACCCCTATATATGCTGTCTACAAGAGCCCCACCTCAAAACAAGGGACACATACAGACTAAAAGTGAAAGGCTGGAAAAAAATATTTCACGCAAATGGAGAACAAAAGAAAGCAGGAGTTGCGATACTCATATCAGATAAAATAGACTTTAAAATAAAGGCTGTGAAAAGAGACAAAGAAGGACACTACATAATGATCAAAGGATCAATCAAAGAAGAAGATATAATAATTATAAATATATGTGCACCCAACATAGGAACACCGCAATATGTAAGGCAAATGCTAATGAGTATGAAAGAGGAAATTAACAATAACACAATAATAGTGGGAGACTTTAATACCCCACTCACACCTATGGATAGATCAACTAAACAGAAAACTAACAAGGAAACACAAACTTTAAATGACACAATGGACCAGCTAGATCTAATTGATATCTATATGATATTTCACCCCAACACAATCAATTTCACCTTTTTCTTAAGTGCACACGGAATCTTCTCCAGAATAGATCACATCCTGGGCCATAAATCTAGCCTTGGCAAATTAAAAAAAAAATATTGAAATCATTCAAGTCATCTTTTCTGACCACAATGCATTAAGACTAGATCTCAATTGAAGGAAAAAAAAAAAAAAACTATTAAAAATTCAAACATATGGAGGCTAAATAACACGCTTCTAAATAACCAACAAATCATAGAAGAAATCAAAAAGAATCAAAATATGCATAGAAACAAATGAAAATGAAAACACAACAACCCAAAACCTATGGGTAAAAGCAGTGCTAAGGGGAAGGTTCATAGCATTACAGGCTTATTTCAAGAAACAAGAAAAGAGTCAAATAAATAACCTAACTCTACACCTAAAGCAATGAGAGAAGGAAGAAATAAATGCTAAAGAAACAAAAGAGACCATAGCATAAATCAACAAAGCTAAAAGTTGATTTTTTGAAAAGATAAACAAAATTGACAAACCGTTAGCCAGACTCATCAAGAAACAAAGGGAGAAGAATGAAATCAACAAAATTAGAAATGAAAATGAAGAGATCACAACAGACAACACTGAAATACAAAGGAACATAAGAGACTACTACCAGCAGCTCTATGCCAATAAAATGGACAACTTGGAAGAAATGGACAAATTCTTAGAAAAGTATAACTTTCCAAAACTGAACGAGGAAGAAATAGAAGGTCTTAACAGACACATCACAAGCTGGGAAATCGAAACTGTAATCAGAAATCTTCCAGCAATGAAAGTGAAGGATCAGATGGCTTCAGAGCTGAATTCTAACAAAAATTTAGAGAAGAGCTAACACCTATCTTACTCAAACTCTTCCAGAGAATTGCAGAAGAAGGTAAACTTCCATACTCAGTCTATGAGGCCACCATCACCCTAATTCCAAAACCAGACAAAGATACCATAAAAAAAGAAAACTACAGGCCAATATCACTGATGAAAATAGATGCAAAAATCCTTAACAAAATTCTAGCAAACAGAATCCAACAACATATTAAAAAGAGCATATGTCATGACCAAGTGGGCTTTATCCCAGGAATGCAAGGATTCTTTAATATCCACAAATCAATCAATGTAATACACCACGTTAACAAATTGAAAGATAAAAACCATATGATTATCTCAATAGATGCAGAAAAAGCCTTTGACAAAATTCAACATCGGTTTACTATAAAAACTCTCCAGAAAGCAGGAATCGAAGGAACATACCTCAACATAATAAAAGCTACATATGACAAACCCACAGCAAACATTATCATCAATGGTGAAAAATTGAAAGCATTTCCCCTGACGTCAGGAACAAGACAAGGGTGCCCACTCTCACCACTACTATTCAGCATATTTTTGGAAGTGTTGGCCCCAGCAATCAGAGCAGAAAAAGACATAAAAGGAATCCAGATAGGAAAAGAAAAAGTGAAACACTCACTGTTTGCAGATAACATGATCCTCTACATGGAAAACCCTAAAGACTCTACCAGAAAATAACTAGAGCTAATCAGTGAATATAGTAAAGTTGCAGGATATAAAATTAACACACAGAAATCCCTTGCATTCCTATACACAATGTGAAAACAGAAAGAGAAATTAAGGAAACAATAACATTCACCTTTGAAACAAAAAGAATAAAATACTTAGGAGTATATGTACCTAAAGAAACAAAAGACCTATACATAGAAAACTATAAAACACTGATGAAAGAAAGCAAAGAGGACACAGATAGATAGAGAAATATACCGTGTTCATGGATTGGAAGAATCAATTTTGTGAAAATGATTATACTACCCAAAGCAATTTATAGATTCAATGCAATCCCTATCAAACTACCAACAGTATTCTTCACAGAACTAGAGCAAATAATTTCACAATTTGTATGGAAATACAAAAAACAAAACAAAAACAAAAAACCTAGAATAGCCAAAGCAATCTTGAGAAAGAATAGAACTGGAGGAATCCACCTGCCTGACTTCAGGCTCTACTACAAAGCCATAGTCATCAAGACAGTATGGTACTGGCACAAAGACAGAAATATAGATCAATCGAACAGAATAGAAAGCCCAGAGATAAATCCACATACCTACAGACACCTTATCTTTGACAAAGCAGGCAAGAATATACAATGGAAGAAAGACAACCTCTTTAGCAAATGGTGCTGGAAAAACTGGTCAACCACTTGTAAAAGAACAAAACTAGAACATTTTCTAATACCATACACAAAAATAAACTCAAAATGGATTAAAGATCTAAATGTAAGACCAGAAACTATAAAACTCCTAGAGGAGAACATAGGCAAAACACTCTCCGACATAAATCACAGCAAGATCCTCTACGACCCACCTCCCAGAATATTGAAAATAAAAGCACAATTAAACAAATGAGACCTAATTAAACTTAAAAGCTTTTGCACAACAAAGGAAACTATAAGCAAGGTGAAAATAGAGCCTTCAAAATGGGAGAAAATAAGAGCAAACGAAGAAACAAAGGATTAATCTCAAAAATATACAGGTGACTTCTGCAGCTCAATTACAGAAAAATTAACGATCCAATCAAAAAATGGGCCAAAGAACTAAACAGACATTTCTCCAAAGAAGACATACAGATGGCTAATAAACACATGAAAAGATGCTCAACATCACTCATTATCAGAGAAATGCAAATCAAAACCACAATGAGGTACCATTACACACCAGTCAGGATGGCTGCTATCCAAAATTCTACAAGCAATAAATGCTGGAGAGGGTGTGGAGTAAAGGGAAGCCTCTTACACTGTTGTTGGGAATGCAAACTAGTACAGCCACTATGGAGAACAGTGTGGAGGTTCCTTAGAAAACTGGAAATAGAACTGCCATATGACCCAGCAATCCCACTCCTGGACATACACACCAAGGAAACCAGATCTGAAAGAGACACCTGTACCCCAATGTTCATCGCAGCACTGTTTATAATTGCCAGGACATTGAAGCAACCTAGACGCCCATCAGCAGACGAATGGATAAGAAAGCTGTGGTACATATACACAATGAAATATTACTCAGCCTTTAAAAAGAATACATTTGAATCAGTTCTAATGAGATGGATGAAAGTGGAGCCCATTGTACAGAGTATAAGCAAGCCAGAAAGATAAACACCAATACCGTATACTAACACATATATATGGAATTTAGAAAGATTGTAACAATAACCCTAAATGCAAGACAGAAAAAGAAACAGATGTTTAGAGCAGACTTTTCGACTCTATGGGAGAAGGCGAGTGTGGGATGATTTGAGAGAACAGCATCGAAACATGTATATTATCAAGTGTGAAACAGATCGCCAGTCCAGGTTGGATGCATGAGACACATGCTCGGGGCTGGTGCACTGGGATGACCCAGAGAGATGGGATGGGGAGGGACGTGGAAGGGGGGTTCAGGATGGGGAAACATATAAATCCATGGCTGATTCATGGCAATATATGGCAGAAATCACTAGAATACTGTAAAGTAATTAGCCTCCAGCTAATAAAAATAAATGAAAAAAGAATAAATAAATAAATAAGAAAAAAATACAAAGAAGGAAATTCTGCAATTTGTGACAACATGAAAGTTTGTGGGAGACAATATGCTATGTGATAAGCCAGAAACAGAAAGAATCTCATGAATCTCACTTATAAGTGAAATCTAAAAGAAAAAAAAAAAAGACAAACTCATTAAAAGATAACAGAATGGTGTTACCAAATGTTGGTAAGTGGGGGGAAAAGGAAGATATTGAGCAAAGGGTGCAAACATTCAGTTATAAGATTAATAAGTTCTGGAGATCTAATACACATTACAGTTATTGCAATTAATAATAACTTTGAATATGTGAAATTTCCTAAGAGAATAGATCTCAAAAATTCTCACCAGACATAAAAATAGCAACTATATGAGGTGATGGATATGCTAATTAGCTTAATTTTGTTAATAATTTCAAGATGCATATGCATTTTAAAATACCACTTTTTACTCCTTACATACACTCATTTTTATTTGTCAATAATGTATTAATATAGCTGGATAAAATGTTTAAAAAGCTAAGTGTAGCATAGATGTCTCCAATTCTTGTCTATTGTCTCTATTTTTTACTTCAATTCTGTCAATATTTGCTTAATATATTTAGAACCTGTGATGTTTGATTCCTTCATTATTTTTGCTAATTGTCCAAAACAAACAAGCAAACAAACAAAAAATACAGATGGCCAACAAACACATGAAAAGATGCTCAAAATCACTAATTATTTCAGAAGTGTTAACACTACAGTGAGCTATCACCTCACACTGGTCAGAATGCCTATCATCAAAAATATACAAACAATAAATGCTGGAGAGGGTGTGGAGAAAAGAGAAGCTTCATGCACTGTTCATGAGAATGTAAATTGATACAGCTAATATGGGGAACAGTATGGAGGTTCCTTAAAAAACTAAAAATAGAACATATAACCAGTGATGCAACTACTGGGCATATACCCAGAGAAAATTATGATTCAAAAAGGCACATACACCCCAATTTTCATTGCAGCATGACTTATAATAGCCAAGATATGAAAACAACCTAAATGCCCATCAACAAAGGAATGGATAAATAAGATATTGTGTGTGTGTGTGTGTGTATAATAGAATGTTACTTAGCCATAAAAAGGAATGAAATTGAGTCATTTGAAAAGATGTGGATGGATCTAAACAGTGTCATACAGAATGAAGTAAGTCAGAAAAAACAAATGTCATATATTAACACATATATGTGGAGTTTAGAAAAGTTATATAGATGTTCTTACTTGCAAACAAGAAGTAGAGACAAAGACCTAGAGAACAAATGTATGGATACTAAGGAATAAGGGATGGGGAAGGAAATGGGAGATTGGGGGTGGACATATATACCATATTGATAGATAATGTTGTATAGCACAGGAAACTCTACTTGATGCCCTGCACTAATTTTAATGGGAAAGAAGTAAAAAAAAGAGGGGATATATGTATACGTATAAGTGATTTACTCTTCTGTACAGTAGAAACTAAGACAATATTGTAAAGCAACTATAGCCCAGAAAATAAATTAAAAGTAAAATCAAAGAAAGATAAAGCCTATGTGTTAAGTTATTTCTATAGATTGGAACCGGTTTTAGTTTTGATACAAATGGAAATATATGTAAAAAAAAATGAACTGTTTATACAGATTTTTTATATGATTGTACATTCATTACATAAATTTAATGAGGCATTTATCGTTTGATTTGTGACATTGTACAGGAGACAGGAATCAAGAACATTCCCATTAAAAAGAAATGCAAAAGTGCAAAATGGTTGTCTGAGGAGGCCTTACAAATAGCTGTGAAAAGAAGAGAAGTGAAAAGCAAAGGAGAAAAGGAAGAATATACCCATTTGAATGCGGAGTTCCAAAGAATAGCAAGGAGGGATAAGAAAGCCTTCCTCAGTGATCAATGCAAAGAAGTAGAGGAAAACAAGAGAATGGGAAAGACTAGAGATCGCTTCAAGAAAATTAGAGATACCAAGGGAACATTTCATGCAAAGATGGGCTCAATAAAGGACAGAAATGGTATGGACCTAACAGAAGCAGAAGATATTAAGACGAGGTGGCAAGAATAAACAGAAGAACTGTACAAAAAAAGATCTTCATGGCCCAGATAATCAAGATGGTGTGATCACTCACCTAGAGCCGGATATCCTGGAATGTGAAGTCAAGTGGGCCTTAGAAAGCATCACTACGAACAAAGCTAGTGGAGGTGATGGAATTCCAGTTGAGCTATTTCAAATC
Organism: Cervus elaphus; assembly: GCF_910594005.1. Lineage (NCBI taxonomy): Eukaryota > Metazoa > Chordata > Mammalia > Artiodactyla > Cervidae > Cervus > Cervus elaphus. The sequence continues at coordinate 93,557,753 of NC_057848.1, forward strand.
CTGAAAGATGATGCTGTGAAAGTGCTGCATTCAATATGCCAGCAAATTTGGAAAACTCAGCAGTGGCCACAGGACCAGAAAAGGTCCATTTTCATTCCAATCTCAAAGAAAGGCAGTGCCAAAGAATACACAAACTACCACATAATTGCACTCATCTCACATGCTAGTAAAGTAATAATTGAAATTCTCCAAGCCAGGCTTCAGCAATATGTAAACCGTGAACTTCCAGATGTTCAAGCTGGTTTTAGAAAAGGCAGAGGAACCAGAGATCAAATTTCCAATATCTGCTGGATCATCGAAAAAGCAAGAGAGTTCCAGAAAAACATCTATTTCTGCCTTATTGACTATGCCAAAACCTTTGACTGTGTGGATCAAAATAAACTGTGGAAAATTCTGAAAGAGATGGGAATCCAAGACCACCTTACCTGCTTCTTAGGAAACCTGTATGCAGGTCAGGAAGCAGCAATTAGAACTGGACATGGAACAACAGAGTGGTTCCAAATAGGAAAAGGAGTACATCAAGGCTATATATTGTCACCCTGCTTATTTAACTTATAATGCAGAGTACATCATGAGAAACGCTGGGCTGGAAGAAGCACAGGCTGGAATTAAGATTGCCGGGAGAAATATCAATAACCTCAGATATGCAGATGACACCACGCTTATGGCAGAAAGTGAAGAAGAGCTAAAGAGCCTCTTGATGAAGGTGAAAGAAGAGAGTGAAAAAGTTGGCTTAAAGCTCAACATTCAGAAAACTAAGATCATGGAATCCAGTTTCATCATTTCATGGCAAATAGATGGGGAAACAGTGGCAACAGTGGCTGACTTTATTTTTCTGGGCTCCGAAATCACTGCAGATGGTGATTGCAGCCATGAAATTAAAAGACACGTGCTCCTTAGAAGGAAAGTTATGACCAAACTAGAAAGCATATTGAAAAGCAGAGAGATTACTTTGTTGACAAATGTCCATCTAGTCAAGGCTATAGTTTTCCAGTGGTCATGTATGGATGTGAGAGTTGGACTGTGAAGAAAGCTGAGTGCTGAAGATTTGATGCTTTTGAACTGTGGTGTTGGAGAAGACTCTTGAGAGTCCTTTGGACTGCAAGGAGATCCAACCAGTCCATCCTGAAAGAAATCAGTCCTGAATATTCATTCGAAAGACTGAAGCTGAAGCTGAAACTTCAATACTTTGGCCACATCATGAAAAGAGCTGACTCATTGGAAAAGACCCTGATGCTGGGAAAGATTGAGAGCAGGAGGAGAAGGGGACGACAGAGGTTGAGACGGCTGGATTGCATCACCGACTCAATGGACATGGGTTTGGGTGAACTCCGGGAGTTGGTGATGGACAGGGTGGCCTGGCGTGCTGTGGTTCATGGGGTTGCAAAGAGTCAGACATGATTGATTGACTGATCTGATCTGAACTGTCATGTGGAACCATATTAAAATATTCTTGTATAGCATAATTAATCCTGCCTTTAACTCTGAATTTACAAAAAGTACAGTGACATTATTCCGTAGATCTTTCTTTCACTGACACTGTAAATGTTGAAGAAAAATTGTTTAACTGCAGTAACTAACTCCATATTCCAGGGACTTCTTCTAAGATTTACAGAAATGTAGAGACAAGGGAAGAATAAATTTCTCCACTTCTAGCCCCTAAAGATGGATAGCTACAATCCTAATCACAGCATCACTATTAAGATTTCTTAAAATATCTTATAAAACAAAATAAGCTTTCTTTCTTCTTGTCTATATTCACTTCATCCAAGAAACTCATCAGGCTACCGAAGTATAAATAAAAAGTGGGCATATTCAACATAAAATCAAAGTGTCTTCAGGCTTCTCTTATTTAGTCTGATATTGGTTATTAAATACTGATACTGATGTCAAAATACACAAACATATATCAAGGTTGTATCTTGTTTCATATCCAATTATTATTTATGGAATCAAAGAAAGATCAGTCTTATGGACAGCTTTTTATTGTTGTTAGATTTACTTGGTAAGTAGGACTCTTGAAACCTGTATTTGTATTGGTGTTTTCACAATACGTATTTAAAAACTCATGTGAATAAATAAATGACCCAATCAAAAAATGGGCCAAAGAACTAAACAGACATTTCTCCAAAGAAGACATACAGATGGCTAACAAACACATGAAAAGATGCTCAACATCACTCATTATTAGAGAAATGCAAATCAAAACCACAATGAGGTACCATTACACACCAGTCAGGATGGCTGCTATCCAAAAGTCTACAAGCAATAAATGCTGGAGAGGGTGTGGAGAAAAGGGAACCCTCTTACACTGTTGGTGGGAATGCAAACTAGTACAGCCGCTATGGAAAACAGTGTGGAGATTTCTTAAAAAACTGGAAATAGAACTGCCATATGACCCAGCAATCCCACTTCTGGGCATACACACTGAGGAAACCAGATCTGAAAGAGACACGTGCACCCCAATGTTCATTGCAGCACTGTTTATAATAGCCAGGACATGGAAGCAACCTAGATGCCCATCAGCAGATGAATGGATAAGGAAGCTGTGGTACATATACACCATGGAATATTACTCAGCCATTAAAAAGAATTCATTTGAACCAGTCCTAATGAGATGGATGAAGCTGGAGCCCATTATACAGAGTGAAGTAAGCCAGAAAGATAAAGAACATTACAGCATACTAACACATATATATGGAATTTAGAAAGGTGATAACGATAACCCTATATGCAAAACAGAAAAAGAGACACAGAAATACAGAACAGACTTTTGAACTCTGTGGGAGAATGTGAGGGTGGGATATTTCAAAAGAACAGCATGTATACTATCTATGGTGAAACAGATCACCAGCCCAGGTGGGATGCATGAGACAAGTGCTCCGGCCTGGTGCACTGGGAAGACCCAGAGGAATCGGGTGGAGAGGGAGGTGGGAGGGGGGATCGGGATTGGGAACACATGTAAATCCATGGCTGATTCATATCAATGTATGACAAAACCCACTGGAAGAAAAAAAAAAACTCATGTGAAACTTTCCTCTTTTAAATAATAAGTTTTAAACATTGCATGGAGAATGAGCCTATACATAATAGGAAAAAACGTTTCTAAAAATAATTTTAAGTGGCAGGAATTAAATTTTAGTTCTGTGACATGCATTTAGTTTTCATAATTGTGTAATGTATAGTTCCTAAATGATGACTCATCAGCTTTCTATATTTCAGTAGTACAATTTGTAACAAAGCTTGATTATTCAAGAATCGTGGTGCTTTAAAATCAGAATTGGCATATTTGCCCACAGAGGACTATTCAAAAAGATCATCAAAATATAAATATTCTCTGATAGAATATCATATAAGGAAAAAATATCAAAAAGTTTTAATTGAAGTCCTAAGATATTATACAAGATATAATCAAACAGAAAGATGAAGTTGTCAATTGACTGTTATCCTAGTTCTAAATATAGAAAGAAAGAAAAGGAAAACATTGAAGAAAAAAAAATTAACAGTAGAGATTGAAAAATTTGTATCACTTGCAACTTTAATTGGGATGCAAAAGCCCAGAATTGAAACATGATTTGAAAGTTACTATTGTATAGAACTGTTCATCTTTAGGTATGGATATTAATTGATTATGTGGTATAAGAAAATCATATTTTTCTCTCATTTTGCTGAATGTGGTAAAATCTGCTATTTGGCATGAAAAGCTAATGTTAGCTTTGCAGACATTTGCAATAAATCATTCTCTGAAAATCTTTGAATAATATCTATGTTAATATTTTGTGAAGAGTTTATTTTTATTAATCTGAAAGAAATTTCACTCATTCAGAAGCAAATTTGAAAGATTTCTCAAGCAATTTAAACTTATGTATCAAACAGTACCATAGGTCACTGGAAGCTAATTTAGCTATAGTTCTGGCTATGAAAGACTATGAATTGACCTGAAGCTTGTAATTATTACTGTTTCCAAATGCTCTCTTGATCTACCCAGAGACAATATGAATAATTACTTTATTAATTTTTATTTTTTTCATTTATTTGTATTTGTTGGAAGCTAATTACTTTACAATATTTTAGTGGTTTTTGCCATACATTGAGATGAATCAGCCATGGATTTACATGTGTTTCCCATCTTGAAACCCCCTCCCACCTCCCTCCCCATCCCATCCCTCTGGGTCATCCTAGTGCACCAGCCCTGAGCACTTGTCTCATGCATCCAACCTGGACTGGTGATCTGTTTCACAATTGATAATATGCATGTTTCAATGCAATTCTCTCAGATCATCCCACCCTTGCCTTCTCCCACAGAGTCCAAAAGTCTGATCTATACATCTGTGTCTCTTTTTCTGTCTTGCATATAGAGTTATCGTTACCATCTTTCTAAATTCCATATATATGTGTTAGTATACTGCATTGGTATTTATCTTTCTGGCTTACTTCACTCTGTATAATGGGCTCCAGTTTCATCCACCTCACTAGAACAGATTCAAATGTATTCTTTTTAATGGCTGAGTAATATTTCATGGTGTATATGTACCACAGCTTTCTTATCCATTCACCTGCTGATGGGCATCTATGTTGCTTCCATGTTCTGGCTATTATAAACAGTGCTGTGATGAACACTGGGGTACAGGTGTTTCTTTCAGATCTGGTTTCTTCTGTGTGTATGCCCAGGAGTGGGATTGCTGGGTCATATGGCAGTTCTTTTTTTTTTTTTTTTCATATGGCAGTTCTATTTCCAATTTTCTAAGGAATCTCCACACTGTTCTCCATAGTGGCTGTACTAGTTTGCATCCCCATCAACAGTGTAAGAGGGTTCCCTTTTCTCCACATCTTCTCCAGCATTTATTGCTTGTAGACTTTTGGGTAGCAGCCATTCTGACTGGCATGTAATGGCACCTCATTGTGGTTTTGATTTGCATTTCTCTAATAATGAGTGATGTTGTGCAACTTTTCATGTGTTTATTAGCCATCTGTATGTCTTCTTTGGAGAAATGTCTGTTTACTTCTCTGGCTAATTTTTTGATTGGGTCATTTATTTTTCTGGAATTGAGCTGCAGGTGTTGCTTGTTTTATAGTTTCTGGTCTTACATTTAGATCTTTAATCCATTTTGAGTTTATTTTTGTGTATGGTGTTAGAAAGTGTTCTAGATTCATTTTTTACAAGGAGGAATAGAAGGAACATACCTCAACATAATAAAAGCTATATATGACAAACCCACAGCCAACATTATCCTCAATGGTGAAAAAAATGAATGCATTTCCCCTAAAGTCAGGGAGAAAGCAAGGGTGCCCACTCTCATCACTACTATTCAACATAGTTTTGGAAGTTTTGGCCACAGCAATCAGAACAGAAAAAGAAATAAGAGGAATCCAGATAGAAAAAGAAGTAAAACTCTCACTCTTTGCAGATGACATGATCCTTTACATAGAAAACCCTAAAGTTTCTACCAGAAAATTACTAGAGCTAATCAGTGAATATAGTAAAGTTGCAGGATATAAAACTAACACACAGAAATCCCTTGCATTCCTATACACTAACAATAAGAAAACAGAAAGAGAAATTAAGTAAACAATACCATTCACCATTGCAATGAAAAAAAAATTAAATACTTAGGAATATATCTACCTAAAGAAACAAGAGACCTATATATAGAAAACTATAAAACACTGATGAAAGAAATCAAAGAGGACACAAACAGATGGAGAAATATACTGTGTTCATGGGTTGGAAGAATCAATATTGTGAAAATGAATATACTACCCAAAGCAATCTATAGATTCAATGCACTCCCTATCAAGCTACCAATGGTATTTTTCACAGAACTAGAACAAATGATTCCACAATTTTTATGGAAATACAAAAAAACCTCGAATAGCCAAAGCAATCTTGAGAAAGAAGAATGGAACTGGAGGAATCAACCTGCCTGACTTCAGACTCTACTACAAAGCCACAGTCATCAAGACGGTATTATACTGGCACAAAGACAGAAATATAGATCAATGGAACAGAACAGAAAGCCCAGAGATAAATCCACGTGCCTATAGACACCTTATCTTCGACAAAGGAGGCAAGAATATACAATGGAGAAAAGACAATCTCTAACAAGTTGTGCTGGGAAAACTGGTCAACCACTTTAAAAAAAAATGAATAATTACTTTTGGAAGGTAATTTCCAAACTATAAATCCTTTCCTTATTCCTGGTTGGGCACTGGTAAGATGATTTTCAAATATAAGTTCATTCTCGATCTGAAAGTAGAATTTGGTTCACTTTTGCAAAAACTTTATATTATTCATTCCCAAGGATTAAGAATCAAAACTTAAAGTTTAACTGAAAAGTTTCTTGGTAAGGTGAAGCAATTAGAGAGTCAAGGTATCTATAACTCTTAGAAAGCAAATATAAAACAATTTGACACATGCTTAAAGTGACGAATTTTCTTGAACTCAAGAATAACCTAGGGATTTCAATAAAAAATATAGATTCCCATTCAGTCTTCTCCCCTAAAGATTTTGATTCAGTGGGTCTAGGATTGAGCCCAATAATTAGTGATTTTTTTAAAAAAACAGGATAACAAATTTAATTTCATACATGCTGCTCCTGTTGCTTAGTCGCTTCAGTCAAGTCAGATTCTGTGAGACCCTATGAACTATTGACCACCAAGTTCCTCTGTCCACAGAATTCTCCAGGCAAGAGTACTGGAGTGGATTGCCATGACCTTCTCCAGGGGCTTTTCCCAGCCCAGGGATCAAACCTGGGTCTCCTGCATGGCAGGCAAATTCTTTACCACTGAGCCACCAGGGAAGCCCAATTTCATACATAACAATATGAGACTCAAAGTGACCAAAGTTGACAGCTTGCAGGACTTTTAAAGAAATAAAAAGTTTTTGATGAATTGACATGACAAAAAATCGGGGCTTGGGGGTAGTAACTTAGTGAAGTAGTAACAAGCTTTATTTGCACAGACATCAGCCTCAAATTCCCTGTCTCTGATGATAAGGAATCTTTTCAGCTCGTGGTACAGAAAGGGTACCTTTCATTGTGCGAGATTTATTTCCTGCGTATGGAGGGACAAAGGAGGTGAGCATCCTTCTTGTACCATCTTTTTCCTTAGTAACTTTAATTCAAAATAATATGGCAAAGTGGTCCACTTTGGGGTGACATATTCTGCTCTTTTTCATGTACATTTTTGCTGTGTGGTCAGAAGGAAACAATATTCCAGGGCTGTGTCAATCATCTTTAACATTTAGGTGGCTGATTTTTCCTCTGTGGACATGAAAGGTTTCAGCTTTGAATAGAGCTGTTTGGTTGGTTTTGGTTTGTGTGCCGGTGGATGAAATAATTGCCCATTTCCTAGGAAAAGCAAAGTCTGGCAGTTTTGCCCATATGGCTTTTCTGGATCTTCAATTCTTCATAAATTTCAGTTTTCAGAGGGAGATTTGAGTCCTTGGGGTACTGGGGAGGGCCATCTGTTCTGGGGGATAAATATCTTCCATCCTGGATCCCAAATGAGACTGAGGCATGCAATCTAATTCAGTAAAAATCAAGTGCTTTTAATGATTTCTAAAATCTTGCAAAATTGAGAAGTTCTCTCTTAGCAAAGTGAGTATTGCACTATAGAAAGAGTGTGAGTCTTTGAAGTCCGGAAAACATGGATTCCAGTTCCAGATCTATTATTCAGTAGCTAGATGACTGGGAAAATTATTTGAATTCTCTAATCCTCAATGCCCATATCTTTAAAATAAGTATAAAGATACATTTTACAAGAAGTTCATGTGTGTATGTGTGAAGATTAAATGGATGGATATACCAAAAAATATCTTAGCACATCTAAGAGTCTCAAGAAACACAAATCTCTTTAACTGTATATTTTTTAAAACATGCATTAACTTTATTAGTGTTTGTGTTTTTTAATTTAAAAATGTATCTTTATACTTTCCACTTGCTTTTTCAGAAATTAAGATTTCATTGATCAGCTCACTCATCTCTGTTCAAAGTAACGGGGATATAGGTGAACCAGCCACAGACTCTTTCCTCAGGCAGCAATTTGGTAAAAAGTACAAGCAATAAAATAACAAAAAAATAAAATAAAATACAGTGTGAGAGGTGATATAATACACTGAAACAAGATGTAGAAACATAGAAGAAGGAGAAGCACAAGGAAAAAAATCAGAGAAAAGGGGAGGAATTAGGACTAGGAATTTAAAAAATGCTTTAATAATGTCATAATTGAGGGCAAAGAAAGAGAACAAAAATTTAGGGAATTTATACACATTTTATTCTCAGTGTAATACTGCTTTCTAAGGGGATGAACATTGATCACTAAACTTATGCCATTGGAATACCCAGATGAAAGTGAAATATGAAATAATTTGTATACATATATTGAAAAACATCTGAAAAAATTTATCTACTCACTTCATAAATATGTATGAAGCACTCACAATGTAAACATCAAGTATCTTGATGATTTAATATACCTTTTATTTTTAATTCATACAACTTTGTGTCATTTAACAAAATGTGTTTCCAGATGAGAATTACAGGAGTATATAGTTGTTGTTTTATTTTTTTAATCACTGTGAAGCATTCTGTGAATAATACTTTATAAAAATTGCTTAAGTGCCATTACTTAAATCATATCTTTGAAGGAGATCTCCATTTTTATTTTATTGATTATCCAGTTCCCCCTTTTCAGGCAAATAAATCTTTTACTTATAATAACAGTACAATTCTAAGTTAAGCTGACTGTGAACTACTCTGTCTTCAAAGTTAGTGTTGCTGCATTTGCCTTTTCAAGATCTATGTCGATTGCCACTAACATAGAATATTTTTAATTTTTCTTTCACTTTGTACCTCTCTATGGTCCCTGAAAGTCAGCTTTAAATTTAGCTGAAAAACTCCAATTGATTGCACTTTATCAGCAACATCACATACTACATACACTATTAGTCCACAGATGTTGAGGCAACACAAGACAGTAACTGTTAAAGTAACTCTCCTTAACCACATGCCATTTACATGAAAAATGTGCCTCACTGTTGAGACTACAAAAGTAAACACAGTTTGAGGGGAAAAGTGCTGGTTTAAGCAATGACAGAAATTTTCTTTCCTTTCTTGCAAATTGCTAAATTTGTCTTTATGGGACAACAATAGAAGGGAATTCCACAAGATGCATAATGATTAGATCAGAAAATAGTTTTGTAAAGCAATATATTAAAATAAACTCAGCATTTTTCAACAATCAACCTTGTTGAATCAAAAACATAGTTATTTGTGTAAGATAATGCCTTTTATAGAATAAAAAGTTTATACTCAATATGTTGAAGCTATTACTTTAACACTTATTATAGAAACCTCTTTATTACCATAATTAATTCTTGTTATTTTCATTATAATCTAAGCAAAAATCCTCCCTTATAGATTCTCACACTAGTTCAGGATATATTATTCTGCATGTCCTTAACACACGACTAGTGAAACTATTGCTAAAAAACATATTTATACTATTTTAAAGAACAGTTGCTGCAATGAACTGAAACTTAAAAAGTTGATCTGAAATCATGGTCTCAACTAAGGTTTTTCTATGAATTTTTAACAACAAAAACATTTGATTGATTAAAATCTTCTCTATTTTACTGTTCATTGGTCATATTGAAATGGGATTGTACAGTCATAGTCTACCACACATTCTCTCCAAAAACACATTTCTATTAATCTAGTCAAATAGAAACTGAAGTTGTTCAGAAAATTACTAGAGGTAATCAATGAATATAGTAAAATTGCAGGATATAAAATTAACAAACAGAAATCCCTTGCATTCCTATACACTAACAATGAGAAAACAGAAAGAGAAATTTAAGGAAACAATTCCATTCCCCATTGCAACAAAAAGAATAAAATACTCAGGAATAAATATACCTAAAGACAAAAAGACCTGTGTTTAGAAACCTATAAAACACTGATGAAAGGAATCAAATAGATGGAGAAACATACCATGTTCATGGATTGGCAGGATCAATATAGTGAAAATGAGTATACTACCCAAAGGAATCTATAGATTGGATGGCATCCCTGTCAAGCTACCAATGGTATTTTTCACAGAACTAGAACAAATAATTTCACAATTTGTACAAAAATACAAAAAAAAAAAAAACAAAACAAAACAAACAAAAAAAAACCTCAAACAGTCAAAGCAATCTTGAGAAAGAAGATTGGAACTGGAGGAATCCACCTACCTGACTTCAGACTATACTACAAAGCTACAGTCATCAAGACAGTATGGTACTGGCACAAAGACAGAAATATGGATCAATGGAACAAAATAGAAAGCCCAGATATAAATCCACACACCAATGGAAGCCTTATCTTTGACAAAGGAGGCAAGAAGATAGAATGGAGAAAAGACAATCTCTTTAAAAAGTGGTGGTGGGAAAACTGGTCAACCACTTGCAAAAGAGTGAAATTAGAACACTTTCTAACACCATATACAAAAATAAACTCAAAATGGATTAAAGATCTAAATATAAGAGCAGAAACTGTAAAACTCCTAGAGAAAAACATAGGCAAAACAGGCTCTGACATAAATCACAGCAGGATCCTCTATTACCCACCTCCCAGAATATTGGGAATAAGAGCAAAAATAAACAAATGGGACCTGATTATACTTAAAAGCTTTTGCACAGCAAAAGAATCCATAAACAAGATGTAAAGACAGCCTTCAGAATGGGAGAAAATAATAGCAAATGAAGCAACTGACAAAGAATCTCAAAAATATACAAGCAGCTCATGCAGCTCAATACCAGAAAAATAAATGGCCCAATCAAAAAATGGGCCAAAGAACTAAAGAACCATTTCTCCAAAGATGGCTAGCAAACACTTGAAAAAATGCTCAACATCACTCATTATCAGAGAAATGCAAATCAAAACTACAATGAGGTACCATCTCATGCTGGTCAGAATGGCTGCTATCAAAAAGTCTACCAACAATAAATGATGGAGAGGGTGCAGAGAAAAAGGAACGCTCTTAACTGTTGGTGGGAATGCAAAGTAGTACAGCTACTATGGAGAACAGTATAGAGATTCCTTAAAAAAACTGGAAATAAAACTGGCATACAATCCGGCAATCCCACTGCTGGGCATACACACCGAGGAAACCAGAATTGAAAGAGACACGTGTACCCCAATGTTCATCTCAGCACTGTTTACAATAGCTAGGACATGGAAGCAACCTAGATGTCCACTGGTAGATGAATGGATAAGAAAGCTGTGGTACATATACACAATGGAATATTACTGAGCTATCAAAAATAATGCATTTGAATCAGCTCTAATAAGGTAGATGTAACTGGAGCCTATTATACAAAGTGAAGTAAGTCAGAAAACAAAACACCAATACAGTATACTAACACATATATATGGAATTTAGAAAGATGGTAATGATGACCCTATATGCGAGACAGCAAAAAAGACACAGATGTAAAGAACAGATTTTTGGACTCCGTGAGAGAAAGCAAGGGTGGGATGATTTGAGAGAGTAGCATTGAAACATGTGTATTATCATATGTGAAATAAGATCGCCAGTCAGGTTCGATGCATGAGACAGGGTGCTCAGGACTGGTGCACTGGGACAACCCTGAAGGATGGGATGGGGAGGGAGGTGAGAGGGGAGTTCAGGATGGGGGACACATGTACACCCATGGCTGATTCATGTCAATGTATGGCAAAAACCACTACAATATTGTAAACTAATTAGCCTCCAATTCAAATAAATTAATTTATAAACAAAAAAAAGAAAGAAACTGAAAGTATTATATGTGTGCATATTCATATGTGTAAGACAGAGGGACAGAGAAAAACAGATTGTTGGCAAGAAATATGGAGAGAAAGAAGAGACAGAGACAGCCAGAAGGAGGAGACTGAATGAGCAAATGTTTTTTATTAATAAATTGCTTATTAATTTATTATGTCCATTTATTAATAAATTGAATGTGTGACTAAGTATGTCTTATATCATGGTACATAAAATACTTATACATTCTTCATTCACATCAGTACACTGATGCAGCATGATACTTAGCATCCAAGAATTAGAAACTACATAAGTGTTAGTTGCTCATTCATGCCAATTATTTGTGACCCCATGGACTATATAGCCTGCCTACATGAGCAGGCTCCCCTGTTCATGTAATTTTCAAAGTAAGAATACTGGAGTGGATAGCCATTTCTTTCTCCAAGGGATCTTCCCTACCCAGGGATTGAATCCAGGTCCCCTGAATTGCCGGCACATTCTTTACCATCTGAGCCAAGAAAGAAGTGCAAAATCTAGATAAGGAATCAATAAATTAGACAGCTACTTAAAAAAAAAAAAAAGTTTGGCATTGAAAAAAAATGTACAATTATTCTACTTTATAGTAAAGAAGATATAAATAGTAATACAGTTACTCCTAGAGAAATTTGCCTATAGCTATTGTGATTAATATAAAATAAATTCCATCATCTTAAACTTAGTAGATAGAAAGGGCTACTTTAATTTTCTTTTGGCAATCCTGTGTCTTTTCTGAGTGAGAAATAGCCAAAACTGTCGTGACAACAATATTCATTGCTAAATTAAGATAAGCGGAGTGCTGCCTAGGAACAGCACAGAAAAAAACAGGAAACGTAGGCATTTTGAAACATTAAATATATCTGCTGCCAGCTAGATTAGCTTGTTACATTAGCTGCGTTAAGTGGAAAATTTTCAAATTATTCCGAACAAGATATTGCAGTTTCTGCTTCTAACATGTTTCAAATGAGATATTAAAAATGTTTTACAAATATAAACACATTAAGGTTTTTGTACCTCTGTTAAGAAATTACAAGATACACTATTTACTCAAGCACTTGGAATTTAGGCACATTTTCCTGGTTTACAAGATAAAAATGTTAATTTCCCTTTCAGGAAAAAAAAAAAAAGAATCATGTACCCCTCCTTTGGTCTCTTCTATTGGGATTCTTTTATATATATTCAGTAACTTTCATCTAGTCTTTTCCTTATGATAAAAATTATTGATAAATAAAAAGTATATGAAAAACACTATTAATATACTTTATTTTACCTTGTCTCTCTAAAGGAAAATGAACTCCAATGATGGATAATCTCCACAGATCCCCTTTCGTAATTTGTGAACCTTTGAGAGAGCATCCTAAATTTTGAGGTAATTTTACCTTCACAGAGCTCGAAGCAAATATTTTTTATAGAATATTTATAAAACAGTTACAGCAGATCATTTCATCTTAACTAGACAAATAACAGTTCAACATGTATTCTGTTTTACCTAACATTTAGGTTAGAACATAATGATCCATGCTCAGGTTGTGATTTACACAATAACATTTTGTTAAATTATTTCTTGACCATATGGCCCTGTCTTATTTCTCCAGTTTTTCTGTAAGAATTAAACATACTAAGTAAAAAAAGAAAAGTCACAATCTTTGTTGTTGTTGTTGTTCACTTGCTCAGTCATGTCTGACTCTTTGCGACCCCATGGACTGTAGCATGCCAGGCTTCCCTGTCCTTCACAATCTCCCAGAGCTTGCTTAAACTCATGTCCATTGAGTTGGTGATGCCATCCAAATATCCCGTCCTCTGTCATCCCTTTCTTCTCCTATGTTTCCCAACATCAGAGTCTTTTCCAATGGTTGGCACTTCAAATCAGGTGGCCAAAGTATTGGAGCTTCAGCTTCAGAATCAGTCCTTCCAATGAATATTCAGGACTGATTTCCTTTAGGACTGACTTGTCTCCTTGCAGTTCAAGGGACAATCAAGAGCCATCTCCAACATCACAGTTAAAAAACATCAATGCTTTGGTGCTCAGCCTTCCTTACAGTTCAACTCTTACATCCATACACAACTACTGGTAAAACTATAGCTTGACTATATAGACCTTTGTCAGCAAAGTAATGTTTCTGCTTTTTAAAACACTGTCTAGGTTTGTCATAGCTTTTCTTCCAAGGAGCAAGTGTCTTTTATTTATTTATTTTTTAAAGTGTCTTTTAATTTCATGGCTACAGTCACTGTCCACAGTTGATTTTGGAGCCCATGAAAATAAAGTCTGTCACTGTTTCCATTGTTTCTCCATCTATATGCCATGAGGTGATGGGACCAGAAGCCATGGTCTTTATTTTTTGAATGTTGAATTTCAAGCCAATTTTTTCATTCTCCTCTTTTGCTTTCATCAAGAAGCTCTTTAGCTCCTCTTCACTTTCTGGCATAAGGATGGTGTCATCTGCATATCTGGGGTTATTGATTCAAACCTGAATCCAGCTTGTGCTTCATCCAGCCTGCCATTTCACATGACGTACTTTGCATATAAGTTAACTAAACAAGTTGACAATATACAGCCTTGATGCATTCCTTTCCCATCTTTATGTCTTGATGAAATCTGGAGCTTTATGTAGATAGCTTCAATATTTCTGGACTTGAGGACTCTAATTTATACAGTATGACTTTTGAAACATTAAACAAACAAATACGGTTAAAGTAGAAAAACTTTCCAAAGGAAAAAAATGATTAAAAAATTACTGAAGTATAGGCTAGGACATTACTAGTTGAGCTTTCTCTGAAGATCGTTTTCCTAAGACTTGGCCAAGCCACTTAAATAGCCTCACTTATCAGGTTCCACTTGAGGACTTTGAATACATTGATCTCTAATATTCCTCCAGTTTTAAATTCAATGATGATCAAGCTGTATTTTCGTTCCAATGATCATTAAACATAGTATTACTTGTTGTTGTTTAGTTGCTAAGTCATATCTGACTCTTTGAGACCTCATGAACTATAACTTCCTAGGCTCCCCTGTCCATGAGATTTCCCAGGCAAGAATACTGGAGTGGGTTATCATTTCTTTCTCTAGGGGATCTTCCCAACCCAGGGTTTGTACCATGTCTTCTGCATTGGCAGGTGGATTCTTTACCACTGAAGTTAAAGCATGCCCTAAGAAAACAACTCATAAAGGTATGCTTGAAAATAAGGCAGATAGTCTCATTTACACTGGGGGCACATAGTATTCAGATATGTCACATGTGGAACTTGCTCCTATAAATCCAGATTTGCCCAGGAAAAAGGGGAAGCAATATGTACACCTATGGTAAAGAACCCTTTTACCTTTCAGTAGGTGCTGAATACTTCTTTTCTGGGGTTAGAGAAAGGCCACCATGAGATATGACAATCTCATCTCACTTAGGATCAAATATGTGAGAGATTTTAGGCAACAAAGAGTGCAGAGCAGATAATACCAGGGGTGACAGTGGAAAGTAAAATCAGTAATTATAACTTGGAAACCTAAACAGTTTATGCAAGTATGTGTAGTGAATTAACTAGGCTGAGAATTGCAAGGTTATACAATGAAATTGGAAATTCAGATTATCAACCAATATTTTTGAACAGCAAAATGTGCAAAGTCCTGTGTTGAGCATAGTAGAAATGCAATAAATCTAATTGGATCCTGCTGTCAAGATCCATGTCTACAATTAAGAGAGAGAAGAAAAAGCATACAGAAATAATAACAAGGTAGAACAAGATTAATGCCATAAAATGGAAAGTAAATTTCTACAGTAGTTCAGGAGAATAGAGATTTATTCTTGTTGGAAGAGTAAGGGAGAATTTCATGAAAGAGACAGTGTTTAGTTTGGCCTTAAAAGATAAATAAAATGTTGTGATTTGTAAGAGAGAGATAATTGGAAAGACGATGGGAATTCCAGACATGCCCATCCAGACAGATGCTCAGGCATCCAGACAGAGAAATGTGCATGAGGAAAGAAAGAAGACAGGTTTTGCAGAACCTGTAATAAGTTGGGACAAAATCCAAAACTTTGACCAAATTGTAAAAACATGAGGCTAGTGAAAATACATTCCAGGATTTCTGGGTTTGTGTTACAGAGCTTAAAATGAGGATATGCCAGATAGGAAATAGGAAATATCATAAGTTCCCCACAACTGAGAAATATATTTTTAAGTTGAGTGGCTTTCTGGCAAGTCTTTCAAAATAATCTATCATGGATACTCATAACTTTATATCTTGTTTGGAAACATAGAGAAAAGATGTGAGGCTGGAGTAGTTTCAGCATCTCACAGAGGAGACCAAGAATCAAAAAAAGGGGATAGGTAATACAGACTGACAGAGAAGGCAATGGTAATCCACTCCAGTACTCTTGCCTGAAAAATCCCATGGATGGAGGAGCCTGGTAGGCTGCAGTTCATGGGGTAACGAAGAGTAGGGCACAACTGAGCGACTTCCCTTTCACTTTTCACTTTCATGCATTGGAGAAGGAAATGGAAACCCACTCCAGTGTTCTTGCCTGGAGAATCCCAGGGATGGTGGAGCCTAGTGGGCTGCTGTCTATGGGGTCGCACAGAGTTGGACACGACTGAAGCGACTTAGCAGCAGCAATACAGACTGAGCTCTAACTTCTCCCAACCTCACCCATAGTAACTCCTACTTTTTGCTTGGGCTACAGGCTACTTCCTCTGCACCACACTCAAGAGGCCTCATGGACTAAAATACCGAGTGTTGTTATAATGGGGGCTCAGGAAGAATGTACCCTGGGATAATAAAAAAGTTATAGATTGGCTTTTGCTTCTTGAGATTTTGTTTGTTCAAATACAAGATTACTTCTTTTTTTTTTTTAATTTTTTTATTAGTTGGAGGCTAATTACTTCACAACATTTCAGTGGGTTTTGTCATACATTGATATGAATCAGCCATAGATTTACACTTATTCCCCATCCCGATCCCCCCTCCCATCTCCCTCTCCACCCGATTCCTCTGGGTCTTCCCAGTGCACCAGGCCCGAGCACTTGTCTCATGCATCCCACCTGGGCTGGTGATCTGTTTCACCATAGATAGTATACATGCTGTTCTTTTGAAACATCCCACCCTCACCTTCTCCCACAGAGTTCAAAAGTCTGTTCTGTATTTCTGTGTCTCTTTTTCTGTTTTGCATATAGGGTTATCGTTACCATCTTTCTAAATTCCATATATATGTGTTAGTATGCTGTAATGTTCTTTATCTTTCTGGCTTACTTCACTCTGTATAAGGGGCTCCAGTTTCATCCATCTCATTAGGACTGGTTCAAATGAATTCTTTTTGACGGCTGAGTAAAATTCCATGGTGTATATGTACCACAGCTTCCTTATCCATTCATCTGCTGTTGGGCATCTAGGTTGCTTCCATGTCCTGGCTATTATAAACAGTGCTGCAATGAATATTGGGGTGCACGTGTCTCTTTCAGTTCTGGTTGCCTCGGTGTGTATGCCCAGGAGTGGGATTGCTGGGTCATATGGCATTTCTATTTCCAGTTTTTTTAAGGAATCTCCACACTGTTCTCCATAGTGGCTGTACTAGTTTGCATACCCACCAACAGTATAAGAAGGTTCCCTTTTCGCCACACCCTCTCCAGCATTTATTGCTTGTAGACTTTTGGACAGCAGCCATTCCGACTGGGGTGTAATGATACCTCATTGTGGTTTTGATTTGCATTTCTCTGATAATGAGTGATGTTGAGCATCTTTTCATGTGTTTGTTAGCCATCTGTAAGTCTTTGGAGAAATGTCTGTTTAGTTCTTTGGCCTATTTTTTAATTGGGTCTACCTAAAGAAATGAAAGACCTATATATAGAAATCTATAAAACACTGATGAAAGAAATCAAAGAGGACACAAACAGATGGAGAAATATACCGTGTTCATGGATTGGAAGAATCAATATTGTGAAAATGAGTATACTACCCGAAGCAATCTCTTAAATCAATGAAATCCCTATCAAGCTACCAACGGTATTTTTCACAGAACTAGAACAAATAATTACACAATTTGTATGGAAATACAACAACAACAACAACAAAAAACTCGAATAGCCAAAGGAATCTTGAGAAAGAAGAATGGAACTGGAGGAATCAACCTGCCTGACTTCAGGCTCTACTACAAAGCCACAGTCATGAAGACAGTATTGTACTGGCACAAAGACAGAAATATAGATCAATGGAACAGAACAGAAAGCCCAGAGATAAATCCACATACCTATGGACACCTTATCTTTGACAAAGGAGGGAATAATACACAATGGAGAAAAGACAACCGCTTTAACAAATGGTGCTGGGAAAACAGGTCAACCCCTTGTAAAAGAATGAAACTAGAGCACGTTCTAACACCATACACAAAAATAAACTTTAAATGGATTAAAGATCTAAATGTAAGACCAGAAAATATAGAACTCCTAGAGGAGAACATAAGCAAAACACTCTCCGACATAAATCACAGCAGGATCCTCTATGACCCACCTCCCAGAATATTGGAAATAAAAGCAAAAATAAACAAATAGAGCCTAATTAAACTTAAAAGCTTTTGCACAACAAAGGAAACTATAAGCAAGGTGAAAAGACAGCCTTCAGAATGGGAGAAAATAATAGCACAGGAAGCAACAGACAAAGGATTAATCTCAAAAATATGCAAGCAACTCCTGCAGCTCAATTCCAGAAAACAAAAAGGATAAATATATATTTTTAAGAAGTGAATTATATATGACTTTTCTATTTTAAATTTGAATTTAAAAAATATCAAAATTGTATTTTCAGTAGTTGTTCAGAGTGTTAAGATGATTATAACAAAGAGCTTTCTATAATAACTTGTAAGATTCCAATATATTTCTCAATACATATCAAATATTTACCCATCTCAAAATTTTCATATATCAAATGTAGTGAGGAAAATATATTTTCAAACTACAAGCATTTTCTATTTTGTTAGTACCTTATTTCACTGTGATGTTTGTCACACAACTGACCCTGATGTAGTCTACATTAAAAATACAATATTTTAATTTGACACATGTAAGTGTATAAAATGCAATCAATAGAGCTTTTCCTCTTGGTCTAAGATTATAGTTATATTTCATCACTTTTAATGGTTAAATTGTTTTCCAAGTTTATATGTTTGTGCTATCGAAGGGAAGATTTCTAATGTCCTAAACTGGATAGATTGATGACTCATTTTAATGACAAAATTATGTTAGCTCTCAGGTTGTAAAAACTTAAAAATCTGTACCATCTCTTTTCATCTAACAGATATTTTACATCTCCTTTTGAATTCTGTATGATTTAGAAACATGATTTAATATTTATGAAAGCATGCTGAGAATTTTTATTAATTATTTACTAGACTATCCAAATAGGGCAGCATATCAATATAGCTAGCAATGTACTAGGGGAGAAAGTCATCTTTTCTGAATATACTTGTCCATATGTTTTGTGTATGTGGATGTGTACCTTTATAAACTACAATTAGTCTTTTACTTACCTCAAAAACTAAAAGTTTAATGAAAATCTATTGTATGCTGAATCTCACAGTTCCAGGTACATAATGAGTATTGTGGCAGATCAGGTAACAGTCCATCAAATGTTAGTATTCACTCTCTGTAGCAGTAAGGATAAGACTGGAAAAATTGTGTATATATACACACACACACACACACACACACACACACACATATATAAATCAGTTCAGTTTAGTTCAGTGGCTCAGTCGTGTCTGACTATTTCTGAACCCATGAATCGTAGCACGCCAAGCCTCCTTGTCTAACACCAACTCCTGGTGTTTACTCAAACTCATGTCCATCAAGTTGGTGATGCCACCCAGTCATCTCATCCTCTGTCGTCCCCTTCTCCTCTTCCCCCAATTCCTCCCAGCATCACGGTCTTTTCCAATGAGTCAACTCTTTCCATGAGGTGACCAAAGTACTGGAGTTTCAGCTTCAGCATCAGTCCTTCCTATGAACACCTAGGACTGATCTCCTTTAGGATGGACTGGTTGGATCTCCTTGCAGTCCAAGGAACTCTCAAGAGTTTTCTTCAATACCACAGTTCAAAAGCATGAATTCTTCGGTGCTCAACTTTCTTCAAAGTCCAACTCTCACATCCACACATGACCACTGGAAAAACAATAGCCTTGACAAGACAGACATTTGTTGGAAAACTAATGTCTCTACTTTTTAATATGCTATCTAAGTTGGTCATAACTTTCCTTCCAAGGAGTAAGTGTCTTTTAATTACATGGCTGCAATCACCATCGGCAGTGATTTTGGAGCCCCCCCCCCAAAAAAAAATAAAAAGTCTCACACTGTTTCCACTATTTCCCCATCTATTTCCCATGAAGTGATGGGACCAGATGCCATGATCTTAGTTTTCTGAACGTTGAGCTTTAAGCCAACTTTTTCACTCTCCTCTTTCACTTTCATCAAGAAGCTTTTTAGTTCCTGTTCACTTTCTGCCATAAGCGTTCTGTCATCTGCATATCTGAGGTTCTTGATATTTATCCTGGCAATCTTGTTTCCAGCTTGTGCTTCCTCCAGCCCAGCGTTCCTCATGATGTATTCTGCATATAAGTTAAATAAGCAGGGTGACAATATACAGCTTTGATGTACTCCTTTTCCTATTTGGAACCAGTCTGCTGTCCCATGCCCAGCTCTTACTGTTGCTTCCTGACCTGCATACAGGTTTCTCAAGAAGCAGTTCATGTGGTCTGGTATTCCCCTCTGTTTCAGAATTTTCCACAGTTTATTGTGAGCCACAAAGTCAAAGGCTTTGGCATAATCAATAAAGAAGAAATAGACGTTTTTCTCCAACTCTTGCTTTTTCCATGATCCAGAGGGTTTTAGTAGTTTGATCTCTGGTTCCTCTGCCTTTTCTAAAACCAGCTTCAACATCTGGAAGCTCATGGTTCATGTATTGCTAAAGCGTGGCTTGGAGAACTTTGAACATTACTTTACTAGCGTGTGAGATTAGTGCAACTGTGTGGTAGTTTGAGCATTTTGGGGGATTGCCTTTCTTAGGGATTAGAATGAAAACTGACCTTTTCCAGTCCTGTGGCCACTGCTGAGTTTTCCAAATTTGCTGGCATATTGAGTGCAGCACTTTCACAGCATCATCTTTCAGGATTTGAAAGAGCTCAACTGGAATTCCATCACCTCCACTAGCTTTGTTCGTAGTGATGCTTTCTAAGGCCCACTTGACTTCACATTCCAGAATATCTGGCTCTAGGTGAGTGATCACACAATCGTGATTATCTGGGTCATGAAGACCTTTTTTGTACAGTTCTTCTGTGTATTTTTGCAACCTCTTCTTAATATCTTCTGCTTCTGTTAGGTCCATACCATTTCTGTTCTTTATCAAGCCCAATTTTGCATGAAATGTTCCCTTGGTATCTCTAATTTTCTTGAAGAGATCTCTAGTCCTTCCCATTCTGTTATTTTTCTCTGTTTATTTGCATTGATTGCTGAGGAAGGCCTTCTTGTCTCTTCTTGCTATTCTTTGGAACTCTGCATTCAAATGGGAATATCTTTCCTTTTCTTCTTTGTTTTTCACTTCTCTTCTTTTCACAGCTGTTTGTAAGGCCTCCTCAGAGAGCCACTTTGCTTTTTTGCATTTCTTTTCCATGGGAATGATCTTGATCCCTGTCTCCTGTACAACGTCACAACCCTCCATCCATAGTTCATCACATATTCTATCAGATCTAGTCCCTTAAATCTATTTCTCACTTCCACTGTATAATCATAAGGGGTTTGATTTGGGTCATACCTGAATGGTCTATTGTTTTTCCCTACTTTCTTCAATTTAAGTCTGAATTTGGCAATAAGGAGTTCATGATCTGAGCCACAGTCAGCTTCCAATCTTGCTTTTGCTGACTCTACAGAGTTTCTCCATCTTTGGCCGCAACGAGGAGCTACTCCATGTTCAAAGTCAGGAGAGGGGCTGTGAGGTGATACCCCTCGTCCAAAGTAAGAGAAACCCAAGTAAGATGGTAGGTGTTGCGAGACAGCATCAAAGGGCATACACACTGAGCCCATAACCACAGAAAGCTAGCCAATCTGATCTCATGGACCACAGCTTTGTCTAACTCAATGAAACTAAGCCTTGCCATGTGGGGCCACAAAAGACGGATGGGTCACAGTGGAGAGGTCTGACAGAATGTGGTCCACTGAAGAAGGGAATGGCACACCACTTCAGTATTCTTGTCTTGAGAACCCCATGAACACTATGAAATGGCAAAATGCTAAGTTACTGAAAGAGGAACTGCCCAGGTCGGTAGGTGCCCAATATGCTACTGGAGATCAGTGGAGAAATAACTCCAGAAAGAATGAAGGGATGGAACCAAAGCAAAAAAAAAAAAAAAAAAAAATACCCAGTTGTGGATGTGACTAGTGGTAGAAGCAAGGTCTGATGCTGTGAAGCACAATATTGCATAGGAACGTGGAATGTTAGGTCCATGAATCAAGGCAAATTGGAAGTGGTCAAACAGGAGATGGCAAAAGTGAACATTGACATTCCAGGAATCAGTGAACTAAAATGGACTGGAATGGGTGAATTTAACTCAGATGACCATTATGTCTACTTCTGTGGGCAGGAATCCCTTAAAGGAAATGGAATAGCCATCATGGTCAACAAAAGAGTCTGAAATGCAGTACTTGGGTGCAATCTCAAAAATGACAGAATGATCTCTGTTCATTTCCAAGGCAAACCATTCAATATCATGGTGATGATGCCTATGCCCCAACCATTAACGCTGAAGAAGCTGAAGTTGATAGGTTCTAGAAGACATACAAGACCTTTTAGAACTAACACCCAAAAAAGATGTCTTTTTCTTTATAGGGAACTGGAATGCAAAAGTATGAACTCAAGAAATACCTGGCGTAACAGGCAAATTTGGCATTGGAGTATGGAATGAAGCAAGGCAAATGCTAATAGAGTTTTGCCAAGAAATATATATGTATATATAGGTATATATACATATATATGATGATATAACTAGTTCTTGCAAAATAAATGTGAGTGGAAGTGATGTTTGCTCCCACATGCAAATGTTGTTTGTAAAAACTCCCATGAATGTTCTTTTCCCTTTCTAATTGTCTGAAATATAATGTAACTACTTGATAACGCCTGGAGTCACATGATGATATTGTGGAGACAAAAAGGTAGAATTACAAATTCTACAAAAAGTAGAATTATTACTTGAAGTAGAGCTACTCAACCAAAGACACTTGTAATGGATAAATCTGTTTGTGTGTTTATGGTAGGGGTGAGGAGTCGGTTGGTATAAAGCTAAATTCTTGTCTTCCATAGTAGGAATTCAATAACAATAGTTATGAAACAATAAAAACCATAATTGCGGGGAGCCGGCCTGACTGCTCAGGCCCCTTCTCGGCCCTGAGAGAGATCAAAAGGTCCCTCTCTGTCCCACCACCCCTGATTTGTTAAAGTGCAAATTGGCCTTTCTCACCTCCCTCAAGGAAATCGCTGCAGCCACCATTTGCCCATTTTCCTGACTCTGATAAGATTACCGGGCTCCTGTGAATGGCTTATGTCTAGGTAGTCTTTACCTGATTGTAAGACGCTGGTGCCATGCTCTACTGGAGTTAAGATAAAACTCCTGAGCTAAAACTAGTGTCTGCAGTTCTGCACGTATGCAAGTCTTTGATCTAAAATTTGGTGAATCCTGTTAGTATATATATGTATGTTACCCCTCAATAAAGTCGTCGGAATCAGTCACAAGCTGACTCCGTCCCTCTCAACCCCATCTTTCCTAGTCTTTTATTTCTCAGGTGCTCTGGTGATTGCGTCCTCGACCTGTTCATCTAGCCGGCAGGCCCGGCACATAATAATGTGGCTCCAATTACTGAACCCATGAAACACTGTGTTAAATGAGGTAGATACATTAAATAGTTGAATTTTTACTGCTCTATAATGTAAGTACTCTTATCATCATTTTATGAATTTGAAAACTGTTCATTCTCAGAAGGTTAAATAACTTGCCCAAAGTCACATAGGTAAAACTGAAGCATTTAGATAGAAATCTATGCTGCCTAAAAGCCTGAGCTTTTAACCACTACACTATACTGTTCCTTTTTATTATCTCACATTGCAAACTTAAGAAACAATAAATATGTAATATTACATTTTCCAGTAGTCATGTATAGATGTAAGAGTTGGAATATAAAGAAGACTGACTGCCAAAGAATTGATGCTTTCAAACTCTGGTATTGGAGAAGACTTTTGAGAGTTCCTTGGACGGCAAGGTGATCCAACCAGTCAACCCTAAAGGAAATCAACCTGGACTATTCATTGGGAGGACTGATGCTGAAGCTGAAGCCCCAATACTTTGGCCACATGATAAGAAGAGCCAACTCATTATAATAGACCCTGATGCTGGGAAAGATTGAAGGCAGGAGGAAAAGGAGATGACAAAGGATGAGATGACTGTATGGCAACACCAACTCAGTGAACATGAGTGTGAGCAAAATCCGGGAAGCCTGGCATGATGCAGTCCATGGGGTTGAGGAGAGTTGGACATGACTGAGCGACTGAACAAGAGCAGCAAGCATATTATTTAGAAATATTAAAGAATATCATCAGAACAATGTAAAAGAAGTGAAAATGTTTTAATCTATAGAAAGGGGTTTAGGGCAGGGAAAGACCAACCCAAGTGACTTATTTCTCAATATAAGCTTGCTGGAATTTCTTTTATTTAGGTACTATATACACGCATAATATGATAAAACAAAAAAATGATGTAACCAAAATATTAGCCTGTGTACATTCATTATTACTAGTTACATGGTTCTGTGAAGTTGTTCAGTCATGTCTGACTCTTTGCAACCCCATGGACTGTAGACTACCAGGGTCCTCTGTCCATGGAATTTTCCAGGCAAGAGTACTAGAGTGGGTTGCCATTTCCTTCTCCAGGGGATTTTTCCTACCCAGGGATCAAACCCAGGTCTCCCGCATTGCAGGCAGATGCTTTACCATCTGAGTCACCAAGGAAACCCACATAGTGCTGTATAGTGGTCAAAATCCATTTGAAATATATGTTTAGAATATGAGGAAAAACAAATGCTTAATAGTTGAGAATGTATACCATGTACAAAAAAAGAAAAAAAAAAGAAAAAAAAAAAAAGAAGTACACCATAGGCATGGAAGGCTTCCAAACTAATGCAGATGTTTATAAAATTTATTATTTACTTATAAGTGATTCATGCTCATATTAGAATTTTTAACATGCTCCTTATCATGTTGGAGAGGCTTCCCTAGTGGCTCAAATGGTGAAGAGTCTGTCTGCAATGCAGGAGACCTGGATTTGATCCCTGGGTCAGAAAGATCCCCTGGAGAAGAAATGGCAACCCACTCCAGTCCTCTTGCTTGGAAAATTTCATGGACAGAGGAGCCTGGTAGGCTACAGTCCATGAAGTCACAAAGAGTCGAACATGTCTGAGCAACTTCACTTACCATGTTGGAAACATCTTTTTTTAACTTTTATTTGTTATTACAGCATCATTGATGAAAATATTGTTAGTTTCAGGTGTACAGCAAAGGGATTCAGTTATACACATATATGCATTTATTCTTTTTCAAATTATTTTCCCATTACATAATACTGAGCAAAATTCTCGGTGCTATACATTAGGATCCTTGTTAGTTACTTATTTTAAATATAGTTGTATGTACATGTCAGTCCCAAACTCCAAATCTATCCCTCACTACCCTTCCTCTCTGATAACCATAAGTTCGTTCTTAAGTCTGTGAGTCTGCTTCTGTTTTTTTTTTTTTTTTCTTTTTTTGTGTGTGATATAGAATGCTATTATTTTTCTGTTGACCAATCATGATACAATGGTATTAAATGAGCAATAGTTACATAATCAAAATAGTGAAAGATGCTTATCTGTTTTGACAATAAATAGCTAAACAAAAAATAAAAGATAATTGCAATTGCAAGTCATAATAGTAACATGATTAAATTAAAAGTATATAAAATAATTACATGCAATTTGGGGGGGTCAAACAGAGGGATATGGTAAGTGGAAATGCATACATGCACAAGTTTTCATCTGCTCAGCCAGTCTACCTCTTTTGTTTGGTACATTTAATCCATTTACATTTAAGGGAATTATCAATATGTATGATCCTATTATCATATTCTTAATTGTTTTGGGTTTATTTTCTATAGGTAGATCTTTCCTTCTCTTGTTTCTTACATAGAGAATTTCCTTTACCATTTATTGTAAAGCTAGTTTGGTGGCATTGAATTCTCTGAACTTCTGCTTGTCTGGAAAAATTTTGATTTCTCCATCAAATCCGAATGAGAGTCTTTCTGGGTAGAGTATTCTTGGTTGTAGATTCTTCACTTTTATAATTTTAAATATATCACACCATTCCCTTTTGGCTTTTAGAGCTTATTTTTCCTTTACTATTCTTTTTTTTTTCAAAATTATATATTTATTTTTAATTTTGATATAATTGCTTTACAGAATTATGCTGGTTTCTGCCAAATAAAACTAGCTGATAGCATGATGGGAGTTCACTTTTATGTTGTCGTTTTTCTCTTGTTGCTTTTAATATTTTATCTGTCTTTACATTTTGTTAGATTGATTACTATGTGTCTCAGTGTGTTGTCCCTAGGATTTATCCTGCCTGGGACTTTCTGTGCTTCCTGGAATTGACTGACTATTTATATTCCTGTGGTAGGGAAGTTTTGAGCTTCAAATATTTTCTCAGGTTCTTTCTCTCTTCTACTTATGTGACACCTATAATGCAAACATTGGTGCATTTAATGTTGTCCTAGAGGTCTCTTTAGGCTGTCTTCTTTTCTTTTCATTCTGTTTCGTATATTCTGTTCTGCAGCATTGATTTCCACCATTCTGTTCTCCAGGTCATTTATCCATTCTTCTGCTTCAGTTAATCTACTATTGATTCCTTCTAGGGTATTATTCATCTCTTTAGTTCTAGGTCTTTGGTAAACATTTCTTACATCTTCCCAATTTTGTCTCCATTCTTTTCCCAAGATCCTGAATCATCTTCACTATGATTATATTGAATTATTTTGCAGAAAAAATGTCTATCTACACTTCATTTGGTTGTTTTTCTGGGGTTTTATCCTGGCCCTTCATCTGGGACATGTCCTTCTGCTTTTCTATGCTAATTAACATTCTGTAATGTGGTTTTTGTTTTAGTCTCTGTGGGACTGTGCTTCTTGTTTGTTTTCTCTGCTCTCTGATGGAGGAGAATAAGTGGCCTGTGTAAGCTTCCTGATGGGATGGATTGGTGGTTGGAAAAACTGGGCCTTGCTCTGGTGTCAGATCAATTCTGTCACTCAGTCATGTCTGACTCTTTGTGACCCCATTGACTGCAGCATGCCAGGTTTCCCTGTCCATCAGCAACTTCCAGAGTTTGCTCAAACTCATGTCCATTGAGTCAGTGATGACATCCAATCATCTCATCGTCCATCATCCCTTTCTCCTCCTGCCTTCACCCTTTCCCAGCATCAGGGTCTTTTCCAATGTGTCAGTTCTTCCTATCAAATGGCCAAAGTATTGGAACCTCAGCTCCAATATCAGTACTTCCAATGAAAATTCAGGAATTATTTCCTTTAGGATTGACTTGTTTGATCTCCTTGTAGTTCAAGGCATTCTGAACAGTCTTCTCCAATACCACATTTCAAAAACATCAATTCCTTGGCACTCAGATTTCTTTATGGTCCAACTCTCACATCCATATATACTATTGGAAAAACCATAGCTTTGACTAGATGGACCTTTGTTGGCAAAGTATTGTCTCTGCTTTTTAATATGTTGTTTAGGTTGGTCATAGCTTTTCTTCCAAGGAGGAAGCATCTTTTAATTTCATGCCTGCAATCACCACCTGCAGTGATTTTGGAGCCCCCAAAATTAAAGTCTGTCACTGTTTCCATTGTCTCCCCATCTATTTGCTGTGAAGTGATGGGACTGTATGCCATGATCTTCATTTTTTGAATGTTGAATTTTAAGCCAGTTTTTTCACTCTTCTCTTTCACTTTAATCAAAAGGCACTTTAGTTTATATTTGCTTTCTGCTTAAGGGTGGTGTCATCTGCATATCTGAGGTTATTGATATTTCTCCTGAGAAACTTGATTCCAGCTCGTGCTTCATCCAGCCTGGAATTTCGCATGATGTGCTCTGCATAAAAGTTAAATAAGCAGTGTGCTGATATACAGCCTTGATGTCCTCCTTCCCCAATTTGGAACCAGTCCATTGGTCTATGTCAACTTCTAACTGTTGCTTTTTGACCTGCATACAGATTTCTCAGGAGACAGGTAAGGTGGTCTGGTATTCCCATCTCTTTCAGAATCTTTCAGTTTGTTGTGATCCAAAAAATCAAAGTCTGCAGGGTAGTCAATGGAGAAGAAGTAGATTTTTTTTCTGGAACTCTCTTGCTTTTTCTATTATCCAGTGGATGTTGGCAATTTGATCTCTGGTTCCTCTGACTTTTTACAATCTAGCTTGAACATCAGTAAGTTCTCAGTTCACATACTTTGAAGTATTACTTTCCTAGCTTGTGAGATGAGTGCAATTGTATGGTAGTTTGAACATTCTTTGGCATTGCCTCTCTTTGGGATTGGAATGAAAACTGACCTTTTCCAGTCCTGTGGCCACTGCTGGGTTTTCCAAATTTGCTGGCATGTTGAGTGCAGCCCTTTAACAGCACTGTCTTTTAGGATTTGAAATAGCCCAACTGCAATTCCATCACCTCCACTACCTTTGTTTGTAGTGCTGCTTCCTAAGGACCACTTGACTTCTCATTCTGGGATATCTGGCTCTATGTGAGTGATCACACCATCATGGTTAGCTGGGTCATTAAAATCTTTTTTGTATAGTTCTTCTTTGTATTCTTTTTTAAAAATTTTATTTATTTTTTAGTTGAAGGATAATTACTTTAGAGTATTTTGTCGTTTTCTGTCAATCCTCAACATGAATCAGCCATATGTCTTGCCACCTCTTTTTAATATGTTCTGTTTCTGGACATTGCTCCGTAAAGCTTTAATTCAATTATCTGTTGATGGGTGCAGCTGTGCTCCCTCCCTAGTAGTTTTCTGGCCTGAGGTAACCCCACCCTCATTGTCTACAGACTCTATGGTTGGGTTAAAATGGTTTACTCAGAGGCCAACATTCCAAGACTGCTGCTTCCACTGCCCCCATCCCTGTGGTGAGCCCCTGCGGACACATACCTCCACAGGAAGTCCTCCAACACTAACGTGTAGTTTTGTTCAGTCTCCTGTGGGGTCATTTCTCCTTTCCTCTGAGTCTTAGTGTGCACAAGATTTTGCTTGTGCCCTCAAAGACTGGAGTCTTTGTTTCCCCTAGTCCTGTGGAAGTGTTGCAATCAAATCCCACTGGCCTTCAAGGTCAGATTCCCTGGGATTCCCAGTCTCCTTGTCAGATCCAGAGACTGGGAAGCCTGGCATGGGGTTCAGAACCTTCAGAACAGTGTGAGAACTTCTTCAATATTAATGTTCTCCAGTTTGTCTGTCACCCACCCAGTGGGTGTGGGATTTGATTTTATCGTGATTGTGTCCCTCCTACTTTTTTGCTGTGGCTTCTTTGTCTTTGGATGTGGATTTTTTTTTTTTTTAATAGGTTCCAGCATCCTCCTTTTGATGGCTGTTCAACACATAGTTGTGATTTTGCTGCTCTCATAGGAGGATATGAGGGCTTGCCCTTCTACTTTCCCATCTTGAAAAGAAATACCTGTTTCTGTTTTGTAAATAAATTAATTTGTGTCATTTTATTTTATTCCACATAGAACTGATAT
The DNA here is from genome assembly GCF_910594005.1 of Cervus elaphus. NCBI lineage: Eukaryota > Metazoa > Chordata > Mammalia > Artiodactyla > Cervidae > Cervus > Cervus elaphus. Next base: position 93,587,394 of record NC_057848.1, read on the forward strand.
CATATATTTGCCATTCTCTGTCTTATTTCACTTAGTATGATAATCTCCAGGTTCATCCATACTGCTGAAAATGGCATTATTTCACTCTTTTTTTAATAGTTTGTAATATTACATTGTATAGATATACCACATCTACTTTATACATTTCTCAATGGACATTAGGTTGTTTCCATGTCTTTGCTATTGTAAACAGTGCTGTAATGAAGATTTTTGTGCACGTATCCTTCTGAGCCATGGTTTCCTCCAGTTATGCACCAAGAAGTGGGATGGCTGGATCATGTGGTGGCTCTATTTTTAGTTCTTTAGGAACTTCCATATTGTTCTGCATAATGGCTGTTCCAATTTACATTCCTACCAGCAACGTAAGAGGATTTTCTCTTTTCTACTCCCTTTCCAGAAATTATTATTTGTAGATTTTGATGACTCTTATTCTGACTGGTATAAGGTGATGCTTCATTGTAGATTTGATTTACATTACTTTAATCATTAGTGATGTGGAACATCTCTTCATGTTCTTTTTGGACATCTGCATTTCTTCTTTGGGTAAATGTATATTTAGATCTTTTGCCCATTTTTGGATCAAGTTTTTTTTTTTTTTTTGTAATATATTGGGCCTTGTGTGTTCTTGTATATTTCAGACATTAATCCATTCTCTATCATGTGGTTTGCTAATATTTTCTCCCTTTCTGTGGATTACCTTTTTGTCTTATTTGTGGTTTCTTGAATTGTGCAAAAGCTTTTGAACTTAGGCTACAATTTTTAATTTTTGTTTTTATTTCCATTACTCTAGGAGAGGAATTGAATATATATATATATTGCTGCAACTTATGCCAAAAAGGGTTCTGCCTATGTTTCCCCTAAGAGTTTCATAGTATTTGGTCTTACATTTAAGTATTTTACCCATTTTGAGTTTATTTTTGAGTAAGGTGTTAAAGAATGTACTAACTTCTTATTTTTTACATGTAACTGTCCAGTTTTCCCAGCATAATATATTGAAGAGACTGTCCTTTTTCATTTGTATACTCTTGTCTCCATTACCATAGATTAATTGACCAAAGTGCATGGGTTTATTTCTGGCCTTTCTGTTCTACTCTATCTCTTTATATTTCTGTTTTTGTACCAATACCTTACTGCTTTTATGAGTATAGCTTTTTAGTATAGTCTGAAGTCAGGGAGCTTGTTTCCTCAGCTACTTCTTTTTTTTTTTTTTTCTTTCTCAAGTTTACTGTGTCTACTTGGGGTCCTTTGTGTCTGTACAAAGTTATTACTTTTGTTTTTACCCTAGTTCTATGAAAAGTGTTACTGGTAATTTGAAAGGTTTTGTATTGAATTTGCAGGTTGCATTGGATAATATAGTCATTCTGACAATATTGATTCTTCCAATCCAAGAAAATAATTTATTTTTACATCTTTTTGTGTCATTTTCAATTTCTTTCGTCAGCATATTGTAGTTTTCAACATACAGGTCTTTTGCCTTCTTAGATAGGTTTATTCCCAGGTAGTAAAAGAGATTGTTTCTTTAATTTCCCTTTTTGCTCTATCATTGTTAGTATACAGAAATGCATCTTATGTATGCATTACATAATGTGTATTAATTTTGTATTCTGCAGCTTTACTGAAGTCATAGATTAGCTCTATTGCTTTGTGGTATCCCTTTAAGGATTTTCAATGTATAATATCATGTCATTTGCAACTAGTGACAGTTTTATATCTACTTTCCCAAATTAGATTCCTCTTGTTTTCATTCCTTCTCTGTTTGCTATGGTTAGGAATTCTAAAACCACATTGAATAACAATGTTAGTGGTGGACATCCTGGTCTTGTTCCTATTCTTAGGGGAAATAGTTTCAGCTTTTCACCAATGTTAGCTTTTCACCAATGTTAGCTGTAGCTGTAGGTTTGTCATGTATGGTCTTTGTTATGTTGAAGTATGAGTCTTTAAGTCCACTCTCTAGAGAGTTTTGTTGTTGTTCTTGTTGTTGTTATTTTTATCATAAATGGGTGCTGAATTGTGTCAAAATATTTTTCTGTGTCTATTGAGATGATCATATGGGTTTTGTTCTTCAATTTGTTGATATAATGTATCACAACAATTGATTTGTGGATGCTGAAAAATTCTGGCACATCTTGGATAAATCCCACTTGAGTATGATGTATGACCCTTTTAATGGATTGTTGGATTTGGTTTGGTAGTATATCATTGAGGATTTTTGCATCTATGTTCATTGGTTATATTGTTCTGTAATTTCTATTTGTTGTGATATCTTTATCTGGTTTTGGTATTAGATTGATGGTGGCCTCATAGAGTAAGTTTGGAAGTGTCCATTTCCCTGAAATTTTTGGAGTAGTTTCAGAAGGATAGATGTTAGTTCTAAATGTTTGATAGAACTTGCCTATGAAGTCACCTTGTCCTAAACTTTTATTTATTGAGAGTTTTTTTAGCCAGAGTTTCAATTTCAGCACTTGTGATTGGTCTGTTCTTATTTTTTTTTTTCCATTTTTTCTTGGTTTGGTCTTGGGAGATTATACCTTTATAATAATTTGTTCATTTCTTCCAAGTTGTCTATTTACTGGCATATACTTGCTTGTAGTACTCCCTAAATGCTCCTTTGTATTTCCGTGGTGTTCATTTTAACTTCTTACATTTTTATGAGACTTCTCCCTCTTTTACTTAATGTGTCTGGCTATAATTTTATTAATTTTGTTCATCTTCTAAAAAATAAACTTTAGTTTCTTTGATTTTTTTTTCTTTTTTACCACTTTTTTTAAGAATATTTCATTTTAATTGGAAGATAGTTATTTTACAATGTTGTCGGGGCTTCTGCCATACATCAACTTGAATCAACCACAGGCATACACATGTCCCCTCCCTTTTAAACTTTTCTCCCACCTCCCTCATTGTCCTTCCCCTCTAGTTTGTTATAGAGAACTGGCTTTGGGTTCCCTGAATCATGGAGCAAATTCCCATTGGCTGTCTATTTTACGTATGGTAATGTATGTTTCAATATTACTCTCTCAAGTCATCCAACCCTCTTCCTTTCCCCTGTGACCAAAGGTCTGTTCTTTATGTCTGAGTTTCCTTTGCTGCCCTGTGAATAGGATCATCAGTACCATCTTTCTAGATACCATATATCTGTTTATATATGATATTTGTCTTTCTCTTTCTGACTTACTTCACTCTGTATAATAGGTTCTAAGTTCATCCACTTCATTAGAACTGACTCAAATATATTCCTTTTTATAGCTGAGTAATATTCCATTGTATATATGCACCACAACTTCTTTGTCCATTCATCTACTGGTAAACATCTAAGTTGCTTCCATGTCCTGAGTACTGTAAAGAGTGCTGCAATGAACACTGGGGTACATGTGTCTTTTGCAATTATGATTTCCTCAGCATTTATGCCCAGTAGTGGAACTGCTGGATCATATGGTAGTTTTATCCCTAGGTTTTTAAGGAATACCCATACTGTTCTCCATATTGACTGTATCAATTTGCATTCCCACCAGCAGTGTGAGATGTTTCCCTTTCCTCCACACCCTTTCCAGTGTTTATTGTTTATAGATGTTTTGATGATGGCCATTATGACTGGTGTGAGATGATAACTCACTGTAAGTATTATCTGCATTTCTCTAATACTGAGCAATGTTGAACATCTTTGAATTTGTTTATTAGCCATATTTAAGTCACCTTTCAAGAAATGTCTGTTTCTGTGTTCTGCCCACTTTTGATTGAGTTTTTTTTTTTTTATTTTTCTGGTATTGAGCTGCATAAGCTGCTTGTATAATTTGGAGAGTAATCATTTGTCAATTGTTTCATTTTCTATTGTTTACTCCCATTCTAAGGGTTATATTTTCTCCTTGCTTATAGTTTCCTTCATTGTGTAAAAGCTTTCAAGTTTAATTAGGTCCCATTTGTTTATTTTTGTTATTATTTCCATTAATCTAGGAGGTTGGTAATAGACAGTCATGCTGTAGTATATGTCTAAGAGTGTTCTGCCTAAGTTTTCCTCAAATAGTTTTATAATTTTTGGTCTTAGATATAGATCTTTAATCCATTTTGACTTTATTTTTGTGTATGTACTTAGGAAGTGTTCTAATTTTGTTCTTTTACATTTAGCTGCCCAATTTTCCCAGCACCACTTGTTAAAGAGACTATCTTTATCTCCATTGCATATTTTTGCCTCCTTTGTCAAAGACAAGCTGCTCATAGATGAATGGATTTATCTCTGGACTTTCTGTCTTGTTTGTTCCAGTATCATACTGTCTTAATAAGTGTAGCTTTGTAGTGTAGTCTGAAGTCAGGAAGATTGATTCCGCCAGGTCCATTTTTCTTTTTCAAGATTGCTTTGGCTATTCAGAGTCTTTTGTGCTTTCATACAAATTGTGAGTTGTTTTTTTTTTTTTTGTTGTTTGTTTAATTCTGTGAAAAATACTATTGGTAGTTTGATAGGATTGCATTGAAGTTATAGATTGCTTTGAGTAGTGTAGTCATTTTCACAATATTTATCCTTCCAATGCAAGAACATAGTATATTTCTCCATCTGTTTGTGTCGTCTTTAATTTCTTTCATCAGTGTCTTAATGTTTTCTGCATATAGGTTTTTTGTATTGGCAGGTAATTTTATTCAAAGTATATTATTCCTATTGTTGCAATGGTGAATGGGATGATTTCCTTAATTTCTTGTTCTAAGTGTTCACTTTAGTGTATAGGCATACAAGGGATTTATCTTTACAAATTTTGCATCCTGTGACTTTACTGTATTAATTGATTATCACTAGTAATTTCCTGGTGGCACCTTTAGAGTCTTCTATGTAAAGAATCATGTTATCTGCAAATAGTGAAAGTTTTACTTCTTTTCCAATCTGGATTTCATATATATATATATATATATATACATATATACATATATTTTTTTTTTCTCTGATTTCTGTGGCTATTACCCCCAAAACTATGTGGAATAATAGAGGCAAGAATGAGTACCTTTGTCTTGTTCCTGATTATAGAGGAAATGTTTTCCATTTTTCACCATTGAGAATAATAGTTGCTCTGGATTTGTGGTGTATGGCCTTTATTATGTTGAGATAAGTTCCTTCTATTCCTATTTTCTAGGAATTTTTTTTAAATCATAATAGATGTTGAATTTTGTCAAAAGATTTCTATGCTTGTATTGAGGTGATCATAAGGTTTTTATCTTTCAATTTGCAAATTTGGTGTATCACATGGATTGATTTGCCTATATTGAATATTCCTTGCATCTCTGAGATAAACCCCACTTGATCATGATGCATGACCTTTTTCATGTGTTTTTGGATTTTACTTGCTAGAATTTTGTTGAGGAGTTTTGCATCCATGTTCATCAGTGATATTGGCCTGTAATTTTATTTTTTCTTTTGTGGCATATTTGTCTGATTTTGGTATCAGAGTGATGGTGGCCTTGAAGAATGAGTTTGGGAGTTTCTCTCCCTCTGCAATTTTCTGGAAGAGTTTTGAGAAGGACATGTGTTAACTCTTCTCTAAACTTTTGCTAAAACTCACCTGTGAAGCCATCTGTCCCTGGGCTTTTGTTTGTTGTAAAATTTTTTACTACAGCTACCATTATCCTGTATGTTGTTGGTTTGTTCATGTTTTCTATTTCTTCCTGTTTCAGTTCTGGAAGGCTATACTTTTCTAAGAATTTGTCTATTTCTTTCAAGCTGTCCAATTTATTGGCATATACCATTTTTCCTGGTAGACTCATGATTCTTTGCATTTCTGTGTTTTCTGTTGCAACTTCTTTTTATTCTAATTGCATTGATTTGAGTATGTGCCCTATTTTTTTTCCTTGATGATTCTGGCTAATGGTTTGTCAATCTTTTCTATCTTTTCAAAGAATCAGCTTTTAGTTTTGGTGCATTGCTATAATCACCTTCATTTCTTTTTGATTCATTTCTGCTCAGATCTTTATGATTTCTTTCTACTAATTTTAGTTTTTTGTTGTTCTTTTTCTAGTTTCTTTAGGTGTAAGAGTAGGTTGTCCATTTTATGTCATTCTTGTTTCTTTTTTTTTTTTTGTCTTTTTTTTTTTTATTAGTTGGAGGCTAATTACTTCACAACATTTCACTGGATTTTGTCATACATTGATATGAATCAGACATAGATTTACACGTATTCCCCATCCCGATCCCCCCTCCCACCTCCCTCTCCACCCGATTCCTCTGGGTCTTCCCAGTGCACCAGGCCCGAGCACTTGTCTCATGCATCCCACCTGGGCTGGTGATCTGTTTCACCATTATACAGAGTGAAGTAAGCCAGAAAGATAAAGAACATTACAGCATACTAACTCATTCTTGTTTCTTGTGATGAGCTTGTATTGCTATATTCTTCCTTCTTAGCACTTACTTTTCTGCATCCCACAGGTTTTGAGTTGTCATGTTTTCATGTTCATTATTTTCTAGGCATATTTTGATATCCTTTTAAATTCCTTCAGTGATCTTTTGGTTATTCAGGAGTGTATTGTTTAGCCTCCATGTGTTTGCATTTTTTATACCCTTTTTCCTGTATTTGATATCTAATTTTATAGTGTTATTGGCATCCCTGGTGGCTCAGATGGTAAAGCGTCTGCCTGCAATGTGGGAGATCCAGGTTAGACCCTTGGGTTGGGAAGATCCCCTGGGGAAGGAAATGGCAACCCACTCCAGTACTCTTGCCTGGAAAATCCTATGGATGGAGGAGGCTGGTAGGCTACAGTCCATGTGGTTGCAAGGAGTCAGACACGACTGAGACATCACTTCACTTATAGTGAAGAAAAGATGCTTGAAATGAATCATCAAAAAAAACAAAAAACAAACAATTACCACAGCTTGATTTATAGCCCAACATGTGGCCTATCCTGGATAATGCTCCATGTGCATTTGAGGAAAAAAAAAAGAAAAAGTGAAATCTATTGCTTTAGAATGAAATTCCCTGTAGATATCAATTAGTTCCAACTGGTCCAATGTATCATTTAAAGCTTGTCTTTCCCTATTAATTTGCTGTTTGGATTCTCTGTCTACTGGTAGGAGTAGAGTATTAAAATCCCCCATTATTATTATGTTACTTTTGATTTCCCATTTAATAGTTGTTAGCTTTTGCCTTATATTATGAGGTGCTCCTATGTGGGAGTGCATATATATTTATAATTTTCATATCTTCCTCGAATTAATCTCTGGAAAATTGTGTAGAGTCCTTACTTGTCTCTTACTATGGTCTTTATTTTAAAGTAGATTTTATTTAATATGAGTATTGCTACTTTTTTTTTTCCTGTTTTATCAGCCACTCACTTTCAGTCTGCATGCATCTCTGGGTCTGAGGTGGGACTCTTGCAGATAGTATATATAGGGATCTTATTTTTGTATCCATTCAGCCATCTTTTTTTTTTTTTTTTTTGGTTGAATCATTTAGCCCATTTACATTTAAAGTGATTTTTGATTTGTATGATCCAGTACCATTTACTTTATTGTTTTGGGTTTGTTTTTGTAGGCCTTTTCTTTTTGTGTTTCCTGTCAGGGGAAATCCCTTTATTATTTGTTGAAGAGATGATTTGGTGGTGCTGAATTATCTTAACTTTTGCTTATCTGTAAGGATTTTAATGTCTCCTTTGAATCTGAGTGAGATCCTTGCTGTGAAGAATAATCTTGGTTGTAGGTGTTTTTTCCCTTTCATCACTGTAAGCATATCCTGCCAATCCCTTTTTCCCTGCAGAATTTCTATTGAAAGATCAGTTGTTAGCCTCATGTGGATGCCCTTGTATGTTATTTTTTTCTTTTCTCTTGCTACTTTTAATATTTGTTATTTGTATTGAATTTTCATTATTTGATTCATATGTGTATTGGCATGTTTCTCTTTGGGTTTATCCTCTCTGGGCTTCCTGGACTTCAGTGGCTATTTCCCTTTCCATTTTAGGGACGTTTTCAACTATAATCTCCTCAAATACATATTTTCATGCCCTTTCTTTTCATCTTCTTCTTCTGGGACCCCTATGATTCAAAGGTTGGGGCACTTAATGTTATCTCAGGTCTCTGAAACTCTCCACATTACTTTTTATTATTTTTTTGTTTATTGTATTCTCTTTCAGTTATTTCCACCATTATATCTTCCAGCTTATGTATCTGTTCTTCTGCCTCAATTACTATACTGCTGCCTCTCCCCAGTATATTTTTAATCTCACTTATTGTGTTGCTCGTGGCTGACTGTTTATTCTTTAATTCTTCTGGGTCCTTGTTAAACATTTTTCACATCATCTCGATCTGTGCCTCCAGTCTGTTTATCCATTCCTCCATTTTATTTTGAAGATTTTGGATCATCTTTACTATCATTACTCTGAATTCTTTTTCAGTTAGAATGCTTATTTCCTCTTCATTTGTTAGCTCTTGTAGGTTTCTTACCATGTTCCTTCAACTGTTATATAATTCTCTGTATTTTTATTTTGTTTAATTTATTGTTTCAGGCTTCTTTCATCAAGTTCATGGTTTCTCTTAATCATGGAGTCTGCCCCCTGTGGGTGGGGTTTGGCCAATGCCTTGTGAAGGTTTCCTGTTTGGAGGGACTTGTGCATCTGATCTGGTGGATGAAGCTAGGTCTTGTCTCTCTGGATGGCAGTACTGTGTCCATGTTCATGTTTTGGGTGCCTATGTGTTCAATCTTTTGCCCTACCTCTTTCCAAGGAGGTTGGTTTGCCTTTCTGGGAATCTGGAGTCCTCTGACATTTTCAGATATTCTATTTTCATTGTTTCAAATGCAGATGATTTTTGGATGTATATGTGGGAGAGAAAGTGGTCTTCCTATCTTATCCCTCCATGATCTTTAAAGTCCCCCAAAGTTTCATTGATCTTTTCTAATGATTGTTTTCTTAATCTCTACTTCATTTACTTCTGCTCTGATCTTTATGATTAATTTTCTTCTACTAACTTTGGGTTGTCTTTGTTCTTTTTTTCTTTAGTTGCTTTAAGTGTATGCTTAGATTGCTTATTTGAGATTTTCTTGTTTCCTGGGGTAAGATTTTATTGCCATAAACTGCCCTCTTAGAACTGTTTTTGCTGAATTCCACAGATTTCTGAATCCTTTTACTTTCATTCTTATTTGTCCCTAGATATTTTTTTTTAATTTCCTCTGATTATTTTTAGTGATCCGTTATTTAGTAGCACACTTTTTAGCCTCCATGAGTTTATGTCTTTGCAGTTTTTTTTTTCCTGTAATTGATTTCTAATCTCACTTTTTCCTGTAACTAATTTCTAATCCGTTGTGGTCAAGAAAAATGCTTGGCATGATTTCAATTTTCTTAAATTTACTGAAGCTCCCATTTTCACCCAGCATGTGATGAGTTCTGCAGAATATTTCTTGAGTACTTGAGAAGAATGTGTATTCAGCCACTTTAAGATGGAATGCTCTATAAACATAAATTACATGTCTGGTATAATGTGTCATTTAAAGCCTGAGTTTATTTAATTATTTTCTATCTGTGATCTGGTGATCCATCCTTTATTGGAATTGGGTTGTTAAAATCCCCAACTATCATTGTGTCTCTGTTGATTTCTCCTTTATGGTTGGTATTATTTTCCTTACATCTTAAGGTACCCCTATGTTGTATCCATATATATTCAAAATTGTTAGATATTTTTGGATTGACCCTTCATCTTTATGTAGTGTTCTTCTTTCCTGTTGTAAGATTTTTATTTTAAAGTCTATTTTGCCTGATACGTATATTGCTACTCCAGGCTTTTTTTGATTTCCATTTACATGGAATACTTTTTATCATCCCTTTACTTTCATTCTGCATGTGTCCCTAGATCTCAAGTAGGTGTATTGTAGGTAGCATATATACAGGTTTTGTTTTTGTATCCATTTAACCAGGCTATGTCTTTCAGCTGGAGCATTTAATCCATTTACATTTAAAGTAATTATTGATAATGTGAAATGCCCCAACATTCGAATCATAGGAGTCCCAGAAGAAGAAGACAAAAAGAAAGGCCATGAGAAAATACTCGAGGAGATAATAGCTGAAAACTTCCCTAAAATGGGGAAGGAAATAGCCACCCAAGTCCAAGAAATCTAGAGAGTCCCAAACAGGATAAACCCAAGGTGAAACACCCCAAGACACATATTAATCAAATTAACAAAGATCAAACACAAAGAACAAATATTAAAAGCAGCAAGGGAGAAAAAACAAATAACAAAGGTATTTTTTAAAATTAGTTTAAATATAAGGAAAAATCAGGAAGCCTAAATTATATGTGTGTTGCTTTATTTCTTAATCTGCCTTAGTCTGATATTTAAAAGCAGATATATCACTTTTATGACAAAGGTCTGTATAGCCAAAGCTGTAGTTTTTCCAGTAGTCATATATGGTTGTGAGATTTGGATCATGAAGAAGGATGAGAGCCTAAGAATTGATGCTTTTGAACTATGGTGAGGAAGAAAACTCTTGAGAGTCATTTGGACAGCAGGAATATCAACCCTGAGTATTCATTGGAAGGACTGATGCTGAAGCTGAAGCTCCACTACTTTGGCCACCTGATGCAAAGAGCTGACTCACTGGAAAAGACCCTGATTGTAGGAAAGATTGAGGGCAGAAGGAGAAGGGGGTGACAGAGGATGAGACAGTTGAATGGCATCACCAAATTAATGGCCTTAGGTTGAGAAAACTACAAAAGAAGTGAAGGACAGGGAAGCCTGGCATACTGTAGTCCATTCTTTTTTCTTCCACTCAAAAAGTTATTTTTCAGTTTTATTTTATTTTATTGAAATTACAAAGATTTCCTCCCTTTCATTCTTTGACTATCTATGACTTTCCCCACTTTAGATACAGCTCCAAATGGGCTTTACATTTTATGTCAATGCATGGCAAAAACCACTACAATATTGTAAAGTAATTAGCCTCCAACTAATAAAAATAAACAAAAACAAAACAAACAAACAAACAAAAAAAAACAGAGCACCCCAAATGGAGCCCATCTGTCAAGAAACACCTGCACAATTGCTTTCATTCATATGCTGTGCTCATCATTTTCACACTTGATTCTGTTATGATTATGAAAGAAGTTTTGAAAGGGCCATTCGCTTTTGAGGAATTGCTACCTTTGAGTGATTTGTTTCTCAAAGTCAGTGTTGTGAGGAGTCCTTGTCATTGTTATACTCAAAGGCAATTCTTCTCTTTAGCTTTTTTATTAGTAGAAAAAGTTTCCTATTTGATTCTAATATTTGGTTTTAGTATTGTCTGCAAGACATTTTAAAAACATTTCTAACTGTCCCTGTATCATATTTTAATATTTTATATGTCAATTGAGAAATATATTTACAACTTAAGGAAGTAGTTGAGTTCATGAATGTGTAATTTGAAAGATTTCTTGTCATGTAAATGTATATATACACGCATAGGTGTATGATTAGTCTCTGTGTAAGTAAAAGTATGCTTTATTTCTATACTTATTCTTACATAATAGTCTGCAAAATCTCATAGAACATTTTCCCCTTGGCATTTTTAATCTTTACTATCCATTCAATATGTCATAATATGCATTTAATATTTTGTAATTTTATTATTGATAGTTCTCTTATTCATATAGGTTCTAGTTTTTGAGCTGCTGCCTTATTCTAGGGTATGCATTTTGAATTATCAGCACATTTTATGGCAATTCCTTTTCTTCATTCCAATTAATAATTACAACTGATGTTATCTACTTTTTCTTTTCATGGTTCACTTAATAATGATATGATTTGTTTACCTGTAAGAAGTCTCTAACTTAAAAAAATCCCACGGAGTTCAAAAGTGACTATTAGGATTTTAAGTGAAAATTATAAAACTTTGTTAAACGTCTAAAATATAATTGCAACTTAAATTGTGAAACTTTATAAGACTTTTGAATTTAATTAAATGTATTATTTTTTTGTTATACCTTAAAATCACATGCTTTTACAAAACAAAGGAAACACTATACTTAAAAAGAGATAATGGAGTGTAGATTGAGAAACAATTATTCTTGTATGGAAAACTGCACATCTGAATCAATTTACAAAGGTTTTAAAAATCAAAGAAAAAGTGGTATATCTCTTTGGACATATCCGTCATGAAGACATCAATATTTAGGAATAAATTTTTATAGTTAATGATATGGTTAAATTTTTGACATTGCTCCCAGTATTTGAATGTGCTGCATGGTTCAGGAGCAGAGGCTGTGTGGCATAGGATGGCAAGAAGCTACCCCACGTCCAAGGTAAGGACCAGTGCCTGCAATTTGCTGGAGCCGCCATGAAGAGATTACCCACGTCCAAGCTAAGAGAAACCCAAGTAGGAGAGTAGGCACTGAGAGAGGGCATCAGAGGGCAGACAAACTGAAACCACAATCACAAACAACTAGCCAATCTGATCACATGGATCACAGTCTTGTCTAACTCAATGAAACTAAGCCATGCTGTGTGGTGCCACCCAAGACAGACGGGTCATGAGGAGAGGTCTGACAGAATGTGGTCCACTGGAGAAGGGAATGGCAAACCACTTCAGTATTCTTGCCTTGAAAACCCCATGAACAGTATGAAAAGGCAAAAATATAGGACAAAGAAAGATGAAATCCCCAGGTCAGTTAGTGCCCGATATGCTAACAGAGATCAGCGGAGAAATAACTCCAGAAAGAATGTAGGGATGAAGGCAAAACAAAAACAACACCAAGTTGTGGATGTGACTGGTGATAGAAGCAAGGTCCAATGCTGTAAAGTGCAATGTTGCATAGAACCTGGAATGTTAGGTCCATTAACCAAGGCAAATTAGAAGTGGTCAAACAAGAGATGGCAAGAGTGAATGTCGGCATTCTAGGAATCAATGAAGATGGACTGGAATGGATAAATTTAACTCAGATGACCATTATATCTACTACTGTGGGCAGGAATCCTTTAGAAGAAATGGAGTAGCCATTATAGTCAACAAAAGAGTCTAAAATGCAGTACTTGGATGCAATCTCAAAAACGACAGAATTATCTCTGTTCATTTCCAAGGCAAACCATTCAATATCACAGTAATCCAAGTCTATGCCCTGACAGTAATGCTGAAGCAGCTGAAGTTGAATGGTTCTATGAAGACCTACAAGACTTTTTAGAACTAACACCCAAAAAAAAGATGTCCTTTTCCTTATAGGGGAATGGAATGCAAAAGCAGGAAGTCAAGAAGCATCTGGAGTAACAGGCAAAGTTGGCCTTGGAGTACAGAATAAAGCAGGGCAAATCCTAATAGAGTTTTCCCAAGTGGATGCACTGGTCATAGCAAACACCCTCTTCCACCGACACAAGACAAGACTCTACACATGGACATCACCAGATGGTCAACACCGAAATCAAATTGATTATATTATTTACAGCCAAAAATGGAGCTCTATACAGTCATCAAAAACAAGACCAGGAGCTGACTGTGGCTCAGATCATGAATTCATTATGGCCAAATTCAGACTTAAATTGAAGAAAGTGGGGAAAACTACTAGACCATTCAGGTATGACCTAAATCAAATCCTTTATGATTATACAGAGTTAGTGAGAAATAGATTTAAGGGAGTATATCTAATAAACAGAGTGCCTGATGATTCATGGACAGAGGTTCCTGACATTGTACAGGAGGCAGGAATAAGGACCATTCCCAGGGGAAAAAAACATACAAAAAAGCAAAATGACTGTCTGAGGAGGCCTTATTGAGAAAAGAAGAGAAGTTAAAACTAAAGGAAAAAAGGAAAGATGTACTCATTTGAATGCAGAGTTCTAAGAATAGCCAGGAGAGATAAGAAAGCCTTCCTCAATTATCAATGCAAAGAAACAGAGGAAAGCAACAGAATGGGAAATAATAGAGGTCTCTTCAAGAAAATTAGAGATACCAAGGGAACATTTCATGCAAAGATGGGCTCAATAAAGGACAGAAAATGCATGGACCTAATTGAAGCAGAAGAGATTAAGAAGAGGTGGCAAGAATACACAGAAGAACTGTACAAAAAAGATCTTCACGACCCAGGTAAATCATGATGGTGTGATCACTCACCTAGAGCCAGGAATCCTGGAATGTGAAGTCAAGTGGGCCTACCTTAGGAAGCCTCACTGCGAACAAGGCTAGAGGAACTGATGGACTTCCAGTTGAGCTCTTTCAAATCCTAAAAGATGATGCTGTGAAAGTGTTGCACTCAATCTGTCAGCAAATTTGGAAAACTCAGCAGTAGCCACAGGACTGGAAAAGGTCAGTTTTCATTCCAATCCCAAAAGAAGACATTGCCAAAAATGCTCAAACTACCACACAATTGCACTCATCTCACACACTAGCAAAGTAATTCTCAAAATTCTCCAAGCCACGCTTCAGCAATATGTGAACGATAAACTTCCAGATGTTCAAGATAGTTTCAGAAAAGGCAGAGGAACCAGAGAACGAATTGCCAACATCCACTGGATCATCAAAAAAGCAAGAGTTCCAGAATAACATCTATTTCTTCTTTATTGACTATGCCAAAGCATTTGATTGTGTGGATCACAATAAACTGGAAAATTCTGAAAGAGATGGGAATACCAGGCAACCTGGCCTGCCTCTTGAGAAACCTGTATGCAGGTCAGGAAGCAACTGGACATGGAACAACAGTCTGGTTCCAAATAGGAAATGGAGTGTATCAAGATTGTATATTGTCACCCTGCTTATTTAACTTATATGCAGAGTACATCATGAGACATGCTGGACTGGAAGAAGCACAAGCTGGAATCAAGATTACCAGGAGAAATTCAATAACTTCAGATGTGCAGATGACACCACCCTTATGGCAGAAAGTGAAGAAGAACTAAAGAGCCTCTTGATGAAAGTGAAAGAAGAGAGTGAAAAAGTTGGCTTAAAGCTCAACATTCAGAAACCTAAGATCATAGCATCCAGTCCCATCACTCCATGTCAAATAGATGGGGGAACAGTGGAAACAGTGGCTAACTTTATTTTTGGGGGGGGCTACAAAATCACTGAAGATAGTGATTGCAGTCATGAAATTAAAAGGAGCTTACTCCTTGGAAGGAAAGTTATGACCGGCCTACAGTATATTAAAAAGCAGAGACATTTCTTTACCAACAAAGGTCCGTCTAGTCAAGGCTATTTTTTTTTTTTTCCAGTAGTCATGTATGGATGAGAGAATTAAACTATAAGGAAAGCTGAGCATAGAAGAACTGATGCTTTTTAATTGTGGTGTTGGAGAAGACTCTTGAGAGTCTCTTGTACTGCAAGGAGATCCAACCAGTCCATCCTAAAGGAGATCAGTCTTGGGTGTTCATTGGAAGAACTGATGTTTAAGCTGATACTCCAATGGTTTGACCACCTGATGCGATGAACTGACTCACTGGAAAAGATTCTGATGCTGGGAAAGATTGAGGGAAGAAGGAGAAGAGGACGACAGAGGATGAGATAGTTTGATGGCATCACCAACTCAATGGACATCAGTTTTGATAATCTCCGAGAGTTGATGATGGACAGGGAGGCCTGACGTGCTGCGGTTCATGGGGTTGGAAAGAGTCAAACACGACTTAGTGACTTAACTGAACTGATCTCTTAAATGACTGACACTTTATATTTTAATAATCTTTATAAGATTGCAGACTTCCCACATGGAACTAATGGTAAAGAGCCTGCCTACCAATGCAGTAGACATAGATGAGGATTGGATCTGTGGGGTGGGATGAAACCCTGGAGCAAGCAGTGGTTACCCACTCCAGTATTCTTGCCTGCATAATCCCATGGATAGAGGATCCTGTCGGGTTTCAGTTCTTAAGGTGTCAAAGAGTCACAAAGGAGTGAAACGACTTAGATTGCAAGATTTAAAAAATGAATAAAAAACCAATGAACTTTCTGTATGATCATGCCTGTGTGCTAAGTCTCCTGCATTGGCAGGCAGGTTCTTTACCACTAGCGCCACATGAATGCAAATCTTTTCTCTGTGTGTGTGTGTGTGTATAGGAAAAGCAATTGAAATTACACTGATACAAAGAAAGAGTTGTTTTAATTCTTATACTTTTGCTTCTATTTTAGGATTCCAGGCAGTCATTTTTTTTTTCCAGGCAGTCATTTAAAAAAACCTTTTAAATAAATACAGCTTTCACTAATGCCTTAATAAAACATCTTTTTTTTTTTTTTTATCAACTAATGTCAGAATTTTCACTAGATTTAGTGTAATATTTTGGAAAACTAAGCTCTGGAAAACTTGGTTTAGTTCATCCTATGCAAGTTTTAAATCCTGGCTGTTCCATTTTACAATAACATAACTTAAAGAGAAAGTATCTCATAATAGCTAAAGTTCTGGAGTCAAGACCTACACTTTGAATTATGGTTCCACCACTTACTGGTATTTAATCATAGACAAGTTACTTAAATTCTTAAGTCTCAGATTTTCATCTGTAAAATGAGGTTAGTAATAAATACAGACCTGGAATTATGACGATTTAATGTAATAACATTTTTTATGAGACACTTAGTGCCTTACAAACAATAAGCACTCAATAAAAGTGTTAGCTATGATTACCCATGATATAAATATTCCCTAGCCACTTCTACTGCATGCTTAATATGAGGTCTAATTTTATATATGGACTATAAAAAAGGCTGTTTATGGCCTGCCAAATGGCAAGAGAATAGGAGCACATTGTTTTTCTCTTCAGGATCGGGTCAAGAACTTAAGCACTCTATGCAAGGCCATTAAAGCAGAACAAGCCTATAAAGGGATTTTTTCTTTTCACTCTTGTAACACAAGGTGAGTGAAGACACAAGCCAAGGTAAATGGGTATGAGAATCATGCAGTAGTAACCAATGTGGTAGTCACAGTTATAGCCAGTGGCCCAAGCCAGTTGCACTGGATAGGGGAAACATCCCTAAGTTAAATCGAAATATCCTAATCCAGCTAGTAAATCTAGATTTTGCTCTGGTTTCTCATAATCGCCAGATTAATTAAATGATGTTTATTTTGTCTCAAAACCTTATTATTATCTGGACTCTATCTTCCTTTAAAGAGCTGTGCCCTCCTCTGTTTTCCTTTCCTGGAAGAATATCTAAAATTGAATTTTGCAAATTTTAATTCTAATTATTTTAATTATATTGCAAAATATTGGATTACGAGACATGGTATCATATTCCTTCTTTGACATTAACCAAGCCTGTTTACCTTGAAATATCACACAATGTCTATCTTCCCATTTTCTTTCTTTTTTTATTTAATAATCTAGCATAATGGCCAAATGAAAATAATGTGGCTGCTGTTTCTTGGTTGGATTGTTTTTTAGTTTTTTACAAATTATTGTATTAACCATATTAAAATTATATTACTCTCTTCTTTACTGAAGGACACATTTAAAATATGGCAGATCTAATTTAAATAGATATGAGGTCAATGAGAAAAGGAAAAATATAATGTTCTACTAGAAACTTCTTATATGAAAACTGCTGAAAATAAACATAAGTTATTTGAGACCTTCTTGCCTGTTTACATCTTGATATTCTTAATTCTTCTTAAGCATTTTAATATCTTGAATGAAAGAACTTCAAGAGAAAGAAAAGACTAATTAGATAGTAGTAAATAATTTTCTAAAAACTATACAGGAAACACAGAAACATAACATGACTAACATAGTTTCTGATTATCATTTCACTAAAAAAGCTAATAAATACAATTGAAAATGACACTTAAGTTTGACTTCTTTGCAGACGGAAAAAAATTCTTCATAGTGGTCCTGCTTATGGTGATTGATGTCATGAGATACAGTGAAATGTTGACTATGGAGTCAGTTGTATCATATTGGATATGATTTTTAATCACTCTGTCCCTCCATTTCCCCTTATTAAAAATGAATTAAATATCCACATAACACATTTGTTTTGAAGTATAAATTAGATAATATTTAAAAATACATTGTCTAGCACATACTTGGTGTTTATAAATATTTGATTTTCTCTTCCCTATCTGTGAGAGGGACAGAGAAATCATTAATCATGAAATGATTTTTTTCATGACTAAATTGACTTTGAGAATTGGTAAATTTTCAAACATCACACTTTCCCTTTATCAATAAATGGATCAAATTGAACAAAATAGCCCATGTGTACCAAAGTCTTATCCGTTTATCAATTGAAAGTTAATGATTAAATAGCTAGGGTACAGCAAGCACATGTGTCATTGTAGAAGGAAGAATCAGATATGGATAAATAAAAGGATCAAATAAAATATTGAAAATAATATTACTACTAAAAGTACTGACAAGATCAGACACACTTTCATTAGTTTGTGTAAATGTTGATAGTATGAATCACAAAATTTTAACCAGACAGAAAATATTTCTTTATTCAAAAAAATTGAAATCATTCCAGTTATCTTTTCTGACCACAGTGCAATAAGATTAGATCTCAATTACAGGGGAAAAAAACTATTAAAAATTCAAACATATGGAGGCTAAATAACACGCTTCTGAATAACCAACAAATCATAGAAGAAATCAAAATATGCATAGAAATGAATGAAAATGAAAACACAACAACCCAAAACCTATGGGACACTGTAAAAGCAGTGCTAAGGGGAAGGTTCATAACATTGCAGGCTTACCTCAAGAAACAAGAAAAAAGTAAAATAAATAACTTAGCTCTACACCTAAAGCAACTAGAGAAGGAAGAAATGAAGAACCCCAGGGTTAGGAGAAGGACAGAAATCTTAAAATTAGGGCATAAATAAATGCAAAAGAAACAAGAGATGATAGCAAAAATCAAAAAACCTAAAAGCTGTTTTTTTTTTTAAGATAAACAAAATTGACAAACCGTTACCAAGACTCATTAAGAAACAAAGGGAGAAGAACCAAATCAATAAAATTAGAAATGAAAATGGAGAGATCATAGCAGACAACACTGAAATACAAAGGGCCATAAGAGACTACTACCAGCAGCTCTATGCCAATGAAATGGACAACTTGGAAGAAATGGAGAAATTCTTAGAAAAGTATAACTTTCCAAAACTGAACCAGGAAGAAATAGAAGATCTTAACAGACACATCACAAGCACAGAAATCGAAACTGTAATCAGAAACCTTCCAGCAATAAAAGTGAAGGATCAGATGGCTTCACAGCTGAATTCTACCGAAAATTTAGAGAAGAGCTACGACCTATCTTATTCAAATTCTTCCAGAAAATTGCAGAAGAAGGTAAACTTCCAAACTCATTCTATGAGGCCACCATCACCCTAATTCCAAAACCAGACAAAGGGGCCACAAAAAAAAGAAAACTACAGGCCAATATCACTGATGAACATAGATGCAAAAATTCTTAACAAAATTCTAGCAACAGAATCCAACAACATATTAAAAAAATCATACATCATGACCAAGTGGGCTTTATCCCAGAAACACAAGGATTCTTTAATACCTGCAAATCAATCAATGTAATACACCACATTATAAAATTGAAAGATAAAAACCATATGATTATCTCAATAGATGCAGAAAAAGCCTTTGACAAAATTCAACATCCATTTATGATAAAAACTCTCCAGAAAGCAAGAATTGAAGGAACATACCTCAACATAATAAAAGCTATATATGACAAACCCACAGCAAACATTAACCTCAATGGTAAAAAATTGAAAGCATTTCCCCTAAAATCAGGAACACGACAAGGGTGCCCACTCTCACCACTGTGAGGCTGTCACGGCTAACGCCATGGCAGGCAGCCTAGATTAGGAGTAGGCCTGGTTTCCCGGGGTAACATAATTATCAGGCCTCCTGGAGCCAGCCAATCAACATATGCCTAGCCAAAAAAAGGGAACCTATCAGGGGAAAGCTGAAAGCCCCACGTTGGGCCAACAAAAATTACCTTGCAACTGTGTAACCAATGTGCTTACACCAACTACCCACTGTGTAACCAATCCGATTGTGCCAACTACCTGCTGCTTATTTTGACCTAATAAATACCCGAGAGAACTGGGGCTCGGGGCCTTTTGTCCTCACACACCTGGTGAGGGTGGGAGGCCCTGGCTCGAGTCAGTAATAAATTCCCCTATTGCGAGTTGCATTGTTTCGATGAGTCTTCTTTCCCGACTGGGGACTCGGACTACGGGCAGAACAACCACTACTATTCAACATAGTTTTGGAAGTGTTGGCCACAGCAATCAGAGCAGAAAAAGAAATAAAAGGAATCCAGATAAGAAAAGAAGAATTGAAACTGTCACTGTTTGCAGATGGCATGATCGTCTACATATAAAACCCTAAAGACTCTACCAGAAAGTTATTAGAGCTGATCAATGAATATAGTAAATGTGCAGGATATAAAATTAACACACAGAAATCCCTTGCATTCCTATGCACTGACAATGAGAAAACAGAAAGAGAAATTAAGGAAACAATACCATTCACCATTGCAACAAAAAGAATAAAATACTTAGGAGTATATCTACCTAAAGAAACAAAAGACCTATACATAGAAAACTATGAAACACTGATGAAAGAAATCAAAGAGGACACAAATAGATGGAGAAATATACTGTGTTCATGGATTGGAGGAATAAATATTGTGAAAATGAGTATACTACCCAAAGCAATTTATAGATTCAATGCAATCCCTATCAAGGTACCAACAGTATTCTTCACAGAACTAGAAGAAATAATTTCACAATCTGTACTGAAATACAGAAAACCTTGATTAACCAAAGCAATCTTGAAAAAGAAGAATAGAACTGGAGAAATCAACCTGCCTGAGTTCAGGCTATACTACAAAGCCACAGTCATCAAGACAGTCTGGTACTGGCACAAAGACAGAAATATATATCAATGGAACAGAATAGAAAGCCCAGAAATAAATCCACGTACCTATGGACACCTTATATTCGACAAACATAAATCACAGCAAGATCCTCTATGACCCACCTCCCAGAATATTGGAAATAAAAGCAAAAATAAATAAATTGGACCTAATTAAACTTAAAAGTTTTTGCACAACAAAGGAAACTATAAGTAAGGTGAAAAGACAGCCTTCAGAATGGGAGAAAATAATAGCAAATGAAGAAAGAGACAAAGGATTAATCTAAAAAATATACAAACAACTCCTGCAGCTCAGTTCCAGAAAAATAAATGATCCAATCAAAAAATGGGCCAAAGATCTAAACAGCCATTTCTCCAAAGAAGACATACAGAAGGCTAACAAACACATGGAAAGATGCTCAACATCACTCATTATCAGAGAAATGCAAATCAAACCCTGAATGAGGTACCATTACACGCCAGTCAGAATGGCTGCTATCCAAAAGTCTACACGCAATAAATGCTGAAGAGGGTGTGGAAAAAAGTGAACCCTCTTACACTGTTGGTGGGAATGCAGACTAGTACAGCCACTATGGAGAACAGTGTGGAGATTCCTTAAAAAACTGGAAATAGAACTGCCATATGACCCAGCAATCCCACTCCTGGGCCAACACACCAAGGAAACCAGATCTGAAAGAGACACGTGTACCCCAATGTTCATCGCAGCACTGTTTATAATAGCCAGGACATGGAAGCAGCCTAGATGCCCATCAGCAGACGAATGGATAAGGAAGCTGTGGTACATATACACAATGGAATATTACTCAGCCATTAAAGAGAATTCATTTGAATCCATTCTAATGAGATGGATGAAACTGGAGCCCATTATACAGAGTGAAGTAAGCCAGAAAGATAAAGACCAATACAGTATTCTAATGCATATATATGGAAATTAAAAAGATGGTAATGATAACCCTATATGCAAAACAGAAAAAGAGACACAGATGTACAGAACAGACTTTTGGACTTTGAAGAAGGCGAGGGTGGGAGGTTCTGAGAGAATAGCACTGAAACAAGTATACTATCAAGGGTGAAGCAGATCACCAGCGCAGGTTGGATGCATGAAACAAGTGCTCAGGGCTGGTGCACTGGGAAGACCCCAAGGGATGGGATGGAGAGCGAGGTGGGAGGGGGGATCGGGATGGGGAACACATGTAAATCCGTGGCTTATTCATGTCAGTGTATGTTAAAAACCCCTACAATATTGTAAAATAATTAGCCTCCAACTAATAAAAATAAATGAAAAAAAATTAAAACTGAACTATATGCTCTGTAAAAATAGAGCTAATAAAAGAAAATATCCTTATCACTAGGACTTAAAACCTTTATACTCTAGCTGAAGTAATTAACCTTTTTTCACTTTATGCATAAAAGATTTTCAATTGGAATTTTTAATTTATTGTGTTAATACTCTCTAGTGTTTGTAGGTGGTTGCATCACTATTCTTCATATTACTTTAAGTATATTCCATATATAGATATTAGATTTTCAGTGGCCTAGAAATATTATAGGAAAAATATATTTGAATAAATGAAATTATTGTAGACATTAATTTTAGAGAAATTTACTTTATTGCCCACAGTCAACTGTCCATTATTCTTAAAAGGAGAAAAATGGGAGATACATAGAATCTATAGGTAGCTTGCAGCCTAGTCAGCTACTTAAACCACTTTTGTTGCAAGACATTTTATCCCATTTATTAACCAAAAGCAAAATTAATTTGCTTGGAAGATAATCTTCCTCCACATTATAATTAATTACTCACAGATAGGATTATTAACCATCATAAACTTAGATTGCTATTGCTAGGTAGATAATCTCACTGACTTTAATGAAAACAGAGATATATCCTGGCTTTCGTGGACTGTTTATATAGCAGTTTGGTTGATCAAATGGTGTGATTTATTGCTTGTCCTTAAAATGTCAAATGGAAAGATATTTCCAGGTATCTATATGCCTTATTGACTTCAAATAATCAGCAGAGTTTACTCACTCCGCTGAATTTGACATGCAATGTACCTTAAATATACACTTTCTATAACATTAAAAACAAAACCAAAATAACTCTGTGGATATAGAAAGGATAGTACCCCCAGTTCAGTTTGGTTCAGTGACTCAGGTGTGTCCAACTCTTTGTGACCCCATGGACTGCAGCAAGCCAGGCTTCCCTGTCCATCCCCAACTCCCAGATCTTGCTCAAACTCATGTCCATCCAGTCGGTGATGTCATCGAACTATCACATCCTCTGTCATCCCTTCTATCACAAATTCAATTTTTTCCCAGCATCAGGCTCTTTTCCAATGTGTCAGTTTTCTGCATCAAGTGGCTAAAGTATTGGAACTTCAGCTTCAGCAACAGTCCTTCTAATGAATATTCATGGTTGATTTCCTTTAGGATTTACTTACAAGGATTTGCTCTCCTTGCAGTACAAGGGACTCTCAAGAATCTTCTCCAATGCCACAATTCAAAAGCATCAATTCTTTGGGTGCTCAGTTTTTTTTATAGTCCAACTCTTACATCCATACGTGACCACTAGAAAAACAATAGCTTTGACTAGATGAACCTTTGTTGGCAAAGTAATGTCTCTGCTTTTTTTTTTTTTTTTTTATCTTTAATGCCCCAATTTATTCTGCTTTTTAATATGCTGTCTAGGATTGTCATAGTTTTTCTTCCAAAGAGCAAGCGTCTTTTAATTTCATCGCTGCAGTCACCACCTGCAGTAATTTTGGAGTCAAAGAAAATATAGTCAGTCACTGTTTCCCCATCTACTTGCAATGAAGTGATGAGACCAGATGGCATGATCTTCTTTTCTTGAACGTTGACTTTTAAGTCAGGTTTTTCACCCTCCTCTTTCACTTCCATCAAAAGGCTCTTAGTTCCTCTTTGCTTTCTGCCATATTTGCATATCTGAGGTTATTGATATTTCTCCTGATGATCTTTTGATTCCAGCTTGTGCATCATTCAGCTCAGCATTTCAGTATTTCAGTATATACAGTAATCTGCATATAATTTAAATAAGCAGGGGTGACAATATACAGCCTTGATGTCCTCCCTTCCCAATTTGGAACCAGTCCATATTCCATGTGAGATTCTAACTGTTACTTCTTGACCCGCATACAGATTTCTCAGGAGGTAGGTAAAGTAGTCTGGTATTCCCATCTCTTTATGAATTTTCCACAGTTTGTTGTGATCCAGAGATTCAAAGGCTTTGGCATAGTCAATAAATCAGAAGTAGATGTTTTTCTTGAACTCTCTTGATTTTTCTATGATCCAATGGATGCTGGAAACTTGATCTCTGGTCCCTCTGCCTATTCTAAATCCAGCTTGACTGAACATCTGGAAGTTTTCAGTTCCTATACTGTAGAAGCCTTGCTTGGAGAATTTTGAGAATTACTTTGCTAGTGTGTGAGATGACTGCAATTGTTTGGTAGTTTGTACATTCTTTGCTATTCACTTTCTTTGGGATTGGCATGGAAACTGACCTTTTCCTGTCCTGTGGCCACTGCTGAGTTTTCCAAATTTGCTGGCATACTGAGTGCAGCACTTTCACAGCATCATCTTTTAGGGTTTGAAATAGCTCAACTGGAATTGCATCACCTTCATTAGCTTTGTTCTTAGTGATGCTTCCTAAGGCCCATTTAACTTCACATGTCAGGATGTCTGGCTCTAGGTGAGTGATGACACCATGTCATGACCTGGGTTATGAAGATCTTTTTTGGATAGTTCTTCTTTGTATTATTGCCACCTTTTCTTAGTATTTTCTGCTTCCATTAGATCCATGCTTTTTCTGTCCTTTATTGTGCCTTTCTTTTCGTGGAATATTGCCTCAGTATTTCTAATTTTCTTGAAGAGATCTTTAGTCTTTCCCAGTTTATTTTGTTCCTTTATTTCTTTGCATTGATTACTGAGGGAGGCTTTCTTATCTCTCCTTGCTATTATTTGAACTTTACATTCAAATGGGTATATCTTTCATTTTCTCCTTTGCTTTTAGCTTCTCTTCTTCTTTCAGCTATTTGTAAGGCCTCCTCAGACAACCATTTTCTCTTGTTGCATTTCTTTTGGGGGGAGCTGGTCTGGATCACTGCCTCCTGTACAATGTCATGAAGCACTGTTCACATTCCTTCAGGCAATCTATCAGATCTAATCCCTTGAATCTATTTGCCATTTTCACTGTATAATTGTAAGGGATTTGATTTAAATTATACATGAATGACCTAGTGGTTTTCCCCACTTTCTTCAATTTAAGTCTGAATTTGGCAATAAGGAGTTCATGATCTGAGCTACAAGCAGCTCTGGTCTTGTTTTTGCTGACTATATAGAGCTTCTCCAACTTCAGCTGCAAAAAAATATAATCAATCTGATTTCTGTATTGACCATCTGGTGATGCCTGTGTGTAGATTTGTCTCTTGTGTTGTTGGAAGAGGGTGTTTGCTATGATCAGTGGGTTCTCTTGGCAAAGCTCTGTTAGCCTTTGTCCCACTTCATTTTTCAGTTCAAGGCCAAACTTACCTGTTAATCCAGGTATCTTTTGACTACCTACTATTGCATTCCAGTCCTCTATGATGAAAACGACATCTTTTCTTTTTGATGTTAGTTCCAGATGGTCTTGTAGGTCATCATAGAATCCTTCAACTTCAGCTTCTTCACTGTTAGTGGTTGGGGCATAGACTTGCATTACTATAATATTAAATGATTTGCCTTGGAAAGGACAGAGATCATTCTGTTATTTTTAAGACTGCACCCAAGTACTGCATTTTGGACTCTTTTGTTGACTATGAGGGCTACTCCATTTCTCCCAAGGGATTCTTGCCCACAATAGTAGATATAACCATCATCTGAAGTAAATTTGCCCATTCTAGTCCATTTTAGTTTACTGATTTCTAAATCAGTGATTTCTAAATTTCATCTCCTCTTGCCACTTCCAATTTACCTTGATTCATGAACTTAACATTCCTATCATTTTGCCTTTTCATACTGTTCATGGGGTTCTCAAGGCAATAGGATTGAAGTGGTTTGCCATTCCCTTTTCTAGTGGACCAAATTTTGTCAGAACTCTCCACCATGATTCCTCCATCTTGGGAGGCCCTAAATGGCATGGCTCCTACTTCATTGAGTTAGAGAAGGCTGTGATCCATGTGATTAGTTTGGTTAGATTTCTGTGTAGATTATGAAAGAACTTAAGGAAGAAATTACAATGATATATAAACTATTCCATAATATGAATGAAGGGGGAATGACCTCTGATAAGTTTCATGAATACAGCATAACCTTGATATCAAATCCTTACAAAGATATGATGAAAAGGATAATTTTCAGGCCAGTCTCCATCATGAATATTGATAGGAAGATTCTAAACATAATATTCAGTTCAGTTCAAGTCACTCAGTCGTGTCTGATTCTTAGCTATTTGAATCTAGGAAAAATGAAAGTAATAATAAAACAAATTACATTTATCCTAAGAATACAAGATTATTTTAACTTTAAAACAGTGCAAATCAATACATTAACATATTAAATGAGACAATCCCATGACCATTTAAACTGATGATGGTAACATATTAAAAAAAATTAACAACTGCTTGTGATTAAAAGTCTAAAATATTAGATATAAGAGTTTAGTGTTAGTTGCTCAGTCATGTTCGACTCTTTGAAATCCCAGGGACTGTAGTCCAAGAGGCTCCCCTGTCCATGGGAGGGGATTCTCCAGGGAAAATTAATGGAGTTCGTAGCTATCCCCTTCTCCAGGGGATCTTCCCGACCCAGGGATTGAACTCCGGTCTCCTTCATTGCAGGCAGATTCTTTACCATCTGAGCCACCAGGGAAATCCCATAGAAGTAGGAGGGAATTTCCTTATTCTGATAAAGTGATCTATATAAAACCTAGATCAAACAATATCAATAATAGTGAAATGCTGAAAGCTATTTATCTGAGACAGATAATGACATGAGCATGTCTAGCATCACTTTTTACCTATTCTACTGAATGCTTTAGCCAAAGTATTAAGGTAAATAAGCATAATTAAGGGTATCAGTTTTCAAAAGAAAATAATAAAGCTTTTATTATTTCCTGATGACATAATCAGACACTTAGAAAATACAAAAAAAAATCTACATATAAATCATCATAATTAATGCAGGAATTTAGCCATTTGTTGACTAAAATGTCAAAATATAAAAACCAATTCTATTTCTATATACCAGCAACAGCTAGAAAGTAATTTTTAAAATATATATTTAAAAACAATGTCAAAAATGTCAAATACTGACACATTATGAAAGTTTCATGAACTATACACAGAAAACTCTGAAATATTTCTGGAGAAGTTAAAGAAGATGAAAATAAATGGAAGACCATACCATATCATTATTGTAAAGTGTAAATCTCTGAAAATTTTCTGTAGATTCAAGGAAATCCAAATAAAATCTCCATCAGGGTTTTGTGAGGTTGACAGCATATTCCAAATTTATATGGAATCACAAATGACTTAAATTATTCCACACACTTTTGAAGAATAAGATGAAGGTGGCTTCATTTACTATACTGAATATCAAGATTTATTTTACAGTTACATCCATAAGAATGTATGTTACCAAGTAGGGTCAAATAGACCAATAAAACAAAAAAAGCATCTAGACACAATCCCAAACATGTGTGTTCACTGGATTAATGCAAAAAGTGGCACTACACTGCAATGCCAGTAACATAGTTTTAATAAATGTAACTTCATAACATGTATTTGAAATTAGGATGTGTAAATTCTCCACTTTTTTTCTTCTTTCTCAGACCTAGTTAATATCTTTGCAGTCTTTTAGGGTTTCATATGACATTTAGAGTTATTCTTAATATTTATTTAAAAAGTGTGACTTGGATTTTGATAAGTTTTGCATTGAATCTGTGCATAGCTTTTGATGGTATGGACATTTAAACAATATGTTATCTTCCAGTCCATGAACTCTGGATGTCTTTACATTTATTTGTGTCTTCTTTTCTTTTGTTAATGTTTTGTATTTTTCATTATTCAGGTCTTGCAATTCCTCAGTTGTTTTTTCTTAAGTGTTTATTTTTGATACTATGGAAACATAATTTTTTTTCTTAATTTCCTTTTTGGATAGTTTGCTATTAATGTGTATAAATTCAAATAACTTATGTATATCGATTTTGTATCCTGCAACTTCACTGAATTAATTAATTTATTTAAAGTATTTTGCATAATCTTTATGGTTTTATCCATAAAAGATCATGTTATCTACAGAGATAAATTTAGTTTTACTTTTACAATTTGACTGAGGCTTATTTGTCTTTTTGTTCATTTATTTTTTGAATAATTGCTCTGGCTAGGAACTTCAGTACTATATTAAATAGAAGTGGTAAGAGTAGATATCCTTGCCTTGTTCCTGATCTTAGAGGATAATCTTTTATTTTTTCACCATGAAATATATATTAATAGTGGGATTTTTATGTATGGCTTTTGTAATATTTAGATAAATTTTGTATAGAGCTAGTTTGCTGAAATTTTTATCTTGAAAGGGTATTTAATTTTGTCAAATAATTTTTCTGCATTAATTGAAATAATCGTGTGATTTTTAGTCTTTATTCTTTTTTTTTCTTTTTTGGCTGCTCAAGGATTTTTTTTATTATTTTCCCCCATTTATTTTTTTATTAGTTGGAGGGCCTGGAGCACTGGGAAGACCCAGAGGGACCGGGTGGAGAGGGAGGTGGAAGGGGGGATCGGGATGGGGAATGCATGTAAATCTATGGCTGAATCATGTCAATGTATGACAAAAACCACTACAATATTGTAAAGTCTTTTTACCCTTTTAATGTGATGTATCACATTTATTGATTTTTATATACTGAACCATGCTTGCATACCAGGGATGAATTCCATGTGTTCATGCTGTACAATTCTTTTAGTGTGCTGTTGCATTTATTCTGCTAGAATTTTAAGAATTTTTTAAACTATGTTCATGAAGAATATTGGTCTATAGCTTTTTTTTTTTTTTTTTTTGTCTTTGTATTTGATTTCAAGGTAAAGCTGGAATCATGAAGGAGTACACTGGGGTTTTCTCTTCTACATTTTTTGGAAGAGTTTGGGAAGGATTGATGCTAATTTTTATTTAAATGTTTGGTAGAAGTCATCACTGAAACCATCTGGTCTTGGAGCTTCCTTTGTTGGAAAGCTTTGATTCTATACTAGCTGAGAAAACCATTCAAGGTTTCTATTTCTTTATGACTCAGTCTTGATAGCTCGTATATTTTTAGGAATTTGTCCATTATTCTAGGTTATCTAGTTTGTTAATGTGTTAATAATCTATTATGATGATCCTTCCTATTTCTGTGACTTCAATTGCAATGTTGTTTCTTTAGTTTTTTGAACTTATGTCTTCGCTCTGTTTTCTAGGTTAGTCTATCTAAGCATTTGTCAGTTTTTTTGTTTTTTTCCATAAACCAACACTTACTTTTTTTCCTTCTTTTATTTTCTTTCTCTTTTCTCTTTTGCTTATTTCTGCTCCAATCTTTGCTCTTTCCTTCCTTCTGCTACCTTTAGACCTGGCTTACTCTTTTTCTATGTTCTTGAGGTGTAAAATTAGGTTCTTTATTTGAAATCTTTCTGCTTTCTTAATGTAGGTGTTGATCACAATAAACTTCCCTCTTAGTACGTCTTTTGTTGTATCTCTTAAATTTTCATATATTGTGTTTTAATTTTCATTTGTTTTGAGATATAGTATAAATTCCTTTTTATTTTTTTCTTCGACCCAATGATTGTTCAAGAGTGGTTTATTTATAAAACAGTAACAGAATGACAGCTGAAAAAGTCTGATATATGTGGAGGTTAAAAAACACACTTCTGAATAACATGAATCAAAGAAATTTCAAGAGTAGCTTTTAAAAAATGTGTTAAATTAAAATAAAAGCAAAGCCTTAGAGGGGAATGTACAAAATTGAATGCCTATACTAGAAAATAATAAATTTCTAAGATCTATAGTCTATGCTTCCATCTTAAGAAGCTGGAAAAAGCAGAGCAAATTAAATTCAAAGTAAGCAGAAGAAAATAATTAATAAAAACTAAAGCAGAAATCAATGAAATGAAAAACAAGAAATCAGTAAAGAAACTCAATGAAACCAAAAGCTTGCTTTTTTGTGAAGATCAACAAAATTGACAAAAGCATAGCTAGGTTAACTAATAAAAAGGAAGACAGTAATTATTAATATCAAAAATGAAAAAAGGACCATCATTATTGATTCCATGGGGGGGAAAATTATAATAAACAAACATTTTGAAAAAGTGTATAGTCAAAATTTCAGAAATGAAATGAAATGGAGCAATTTCATGAGAGACTTAACTTTCCAAAACTCACACAAGAAGAAATGATATAAATTGGATAAACAATAACCTTACAAAATAGAAAGCACCAGAAGCAGATGGGGTCATTAGTATAGGTGCCAATATGTAGTGAAGATATATCATTTTTCCATATCTTTTAGAAAATAGAAGCAGAAGAAATATTTCCTAACTCATCTTATGAGGTCAGGATTACTCTACTACCAAAATCAGACAAAGCCATTACAAGAAAGGAAAAAAAAAATGTCAGGGAAAGGAAGAGTTAGGGATAGTTTGGGATGGACATGTACACATTAATGTATTTAAAATGGATAACCAAGGACCTACTGTATAGCACATGGAATTCTGTTCAGTATTATATGGCAGCCTGAATGGGAGAGGGGTTTGGAGGAGAATGGATATATTTATATGTGTGGATGAGTCCCTTCACTGTTCACCTATGACACCATTGTTAATTGGCTATACTCTAATATAAAACAAACCAAAAAATAAATAAAGAAAGAAAAACATAGGTCCATCTGTCTCATGAACGTATATGCAAAATTATTCAACAAAACGTTAGCAAATAAAATTCAACAATTTAGGTGCTATGTTTCTTCACTCGGTCTTGTCCAACTTTTGGAGACCCCATGGACTGCAGCCCACCATGGTGGTTATCCAGGCAAGAATACTGGAGTGGGTTGCCATGCCCTCCCCCTGAAGATCTTCCTAACCCAGGGATCAAACCCAGATCTCCCACACTGCAGGATCTCCCACATTGCAGGTAGCTTCTTTACCAACTGAGCCATCAGGGTAGCCCAAGAATACTGGAGTGGGTAGCCTACCCCTTCTCCAGGGGATCTTCCTGACCCACAAATCGAACCAGGGTCTCTTGCATTTCAGGTGGATTTTTTACCAGTTGAGCTACCAGGGAACCCCTCAACAATGTATACAAAGAACTATCCACTATAACTAAGTGGATATTTCAAGAGTATAAGACTGTTCAACAGCTGCACAACAATTAATATAATCTGTCACATTAAATAAGCTAAAGTAAAAAAAAATCATATGATTATATTAATAAATGTAGAAAAAGCGGATGACAAAGTCCAACATCCATTCACAAGTAAAAAGTCAGAAAATTAGGAGTAGAGGCAAACTACTTCAATGTGATTTTAAAAATCTACAAAAATCCTACAGCTAACATCATATTTGATAATGAGAAACTAGATGATTTCCTGTTAAGGTCAAGAAAAGGCAAGGAGATCCTCTCTCACTAATTCTATTCTGCATTATACTGAAATTCCTTTCTTTTGTATCACCAATGCAATGGACATGAACTTGGGCAAACTCCAGGAGATGGTGAGGGACAGGGAAGTGTGGTATGCTGCAGTTCATGGGGTCTCAGTCAGACATGACTTAGCAACTGAACAACAACAACACTAATTCTTAGTTAAAAAAATATGACACAAAATATTGGAAGTTACACAGATCAATTAGCAAGAAATAAAACTGTCATGTTCTCAAATGAAATGATTATTTATGTAGACAGTAGTAAAAATTTGTTAATAAAATATTTGAATTAATCACAATTATAGTAAGATTAAAGGAAGCAGGGCTAATATACCAAAATTAATTGTTTTCTTGTATACTAACAGATAATAATGAAATTAAAATTGCAATGCTACTAACATTAGCAACAAAAACTTAAAATAATTAAGAATAAAGCTAGTAAGAAATATATATAGCCACTATATAAGGAAAAGTATAATGCTCCAATGAAAGAAATCAAAGATATAAATAAATGGGATGTTTCATATAGCTGGAATATTCATCCCTAGATTCATCACAAGCTCAATCAAAATTGAGATTAAATTATTGTGTGTACAGTGAAAAGCTGATTCTAAAGTGTATATACAAAGTAAAAAGACCCAGGATATCCAACCCTATATTTAAGAAGACAGTGAATTCAGAAGTCTGAACTTACTATAAATCTACAGTAAACAACAAAAAAAAATGATATTGGCAAAAAATTAGACAAGTATATACATGGAACAGAATACAGAGTCCAGAAAAAGGCAACTGATCTTTAACAAAGAATCAAAGGTAACTTCATGGATATAGGAATATTTTTTCATCAAATAATGCTGACAAACTGGAGAATCACCATTCCCTCCTGTACCAAAAAAAAAAAAAAAAAATGAAGCTAGACACAATCCTTGCACTTTTCACAAAAATTTACTCAAATGTCTGTATAGTCAAAGCTATGGTTTTTACAGTAGTCATATACAGATGTGAGAGTTGGACCATAAAGAAGGCTGAGTGCCAAAGAACTAATGCTTTCTAACTGTGGTACTGGACAACATTCTTGAGAGTCCCTTGACAGCAAGGAGATCAAATCAGTCAATCTTAAAAGAAATCAACCCTGAATATTCATTGGCAGGACTGATGCTGAAGTTCCAACACTTTGGCCACCTGATGTGAAGAGCCAACTCATTGGAAAAGACTCTGATTCTGGGAAAGATTGAGAGCAGTAGGAGAAGGGGATGGCAGAGGAAGAGATGGTTGGATGATATCATCAACTCAATGGATATGAGTTTGAGCAATCCCCAGGAGATGATGGAGGATAGGAAAACCTAGTGTGCGGAAGTTCATGGGGTAGCAAAGAGTTGGACATAACTTAGTGTCTGAACAACAAAACTCAAAAAGGAGCATAAATCTAAGTTAAAAATGCAAAACTATAGAACTCTTAGAAGGTATCATAGGAACACATTTATGTGAACTTGGATTTGGCAGTGACATTTTAGATATAACATCAAAAGCCTAATCTGTGAAAGAAATAATTGATAAACTGGACTTCATTTAAATTAAACAATTCTACTCCACAAAATATATTGTCAAGTCAATGAGAAGTCATTCCAAGACTGGGAGAAAATATTTGCAAGAGACTAATCTGATAAAGGATGCTTTATCTGAAATATATATTTATATATTTATTGTGTATATTTATTTATTTTATTATATATAAATATATATTTTAGAATAGAAAAGAATAATTTGGAGTGGGTAGCCATACCCTTCTTCAAGGGATCTTCCTGTCCCAGGGTTTGAACCCAAGTTTCCTGCAATACACGTGGATTCTTTACTGTCTGAGCCACCATGGAAGCCCTATATTATTAAAGTTATTTAACTCTTAACAAACAACCTGGCTAAAAATGAGCCAAAGATCTTAACAGACACCTCAATAAGGAAGATATGTGCGTGTGTGCTAAATAGCTTCAGTTGTGTCTAAATCTGTGTGATACCATGAAAGTGAAAAAAGACTCCACATGTTATAGCATTAAAGTACAAATTAAAACAGGAATGAGATACTATTAAGCACCTGCTAGAATTGCTAAACCCCAAACACTAATACCAAAGGCTGGTGACCATGTGGAGTTAGAGAAACTCTCTTTCATTGCTGATGAAAATGCAAAATGTTATAGACACTTTGGAACATTTTAAATTTTATTATAAAACACAATATATTCTTGTCATAAAATCTATCAGTTGTGCTCCTTTGTATTTCTCTAAATAAGGTGATGATATATATCTACATAAAAACCTTCACACACATGTTTTAGCAGCTTTATTCATAATTGCTAAAACTTGGAAATGATCAAGATGTCTTTCTATAAGGGAACGGATAAGCAAACTGTTGTATTGAATATTATTCAGTGATAAAAAGAATTGAGGTATTAAGCCAGGAAGACATGGAAGACCCCAAATGCTGAAAACTAAATGAAAGAAGCCAATATGACAACTATATAACACAACAACAACAACAAAAAAGCCAACCTAAGAAGACTGTAAAAGATGAATCATTGCCAACATTGGGAAATAGGAAGGAAAGATGAATAGGTGAAGTGCAGGGAATTTGGGGAACAGCAAAACTATTCTGTATGATACTATAATGGTGGCTGCATGTCATATATTTGTCAAAACCCTTAGAATGTACAACAGAAAGAGTGGACCCTAACACAGCTATGACCTTTAATAATAATGTGTGCAGGGGTGTATGGGAGCTCTCTGTAATTTCCACTTCATTTTTCTATAATTTTAATTTTTTTTCTAAAAATAATCTTTTAATTTAAAACATGTTAACTATTCTTATGAATGTTTTTTTTTTTCTTCATCTTATTTCAACACGCTTTATGTAACAGCGGAGAGAGTCTGTGTGTTGAAATTAGATAGCTACAAGGTCAAATTCAGGCTCTGTGATATATGTTACTGAAACATACTTTGTCACTATGAGCCTCATTTTCCTCATCTGTAACTTGTTTGCAATGCATTTATTTAAGGCAAATGTGGGCATTTTTCTATTTCTTAATTTGTAATAGGAAAATATTATATACATTATCATGTTTGGGTCAGCTATTCTAGTCTTTTACACCATTCCTTCCTTCCACTTCCTGAAGGAGTGGATTAACTTATTCTCATACTCTTACGGTCAAAGTAGGTTTATGTGAGGATAAACAGAAGATAATTTCACCACTAGAGTATTGCTATGGGTGTGTGCCTAAGGTAAAGCACCTTTATTCTGCTTTCAAAGCCTGGATAAAGAAAACTTTTAGGGACTGCTTGGTGAAAAAAAAAAAAAAATTCAAATGTAAGACTAAAATTTTCACTATATCTTGAAGAGTTCTCATTTCCTACCCCCTTTCCCTTTGCAGTATCCCCGAGTTGATATGTGACATTGACTCTAAATATTAAAAAAAAATGATATCTGTCTTAGATGTGCATAGAATTTTGCTATTTTTGAAACACTTGCACATATCTCATTTCATTTAATGTTTACAAAAACCCTGTGAGTAGTTGTGGCCAAAGTCTGAACTGTGACTAATTACAATTAAGCAACATACATTTTCCAGGCTTTTGGTGGAGACCTGACATATCTATGTAATTTAAAAAAAAAAAAAAGAATAGACATTATTTCACTATTTTCTTCCCTAGAATATACTTGCTATTTTTATGAAATGTGGTTATCTGAGAAAACAGACAAGGTATTTTCACTAATAAGAGTTTATAAAGATGTCTGGGAAATAAATCAATATAGAAAAATAGTTGCTTTCCAATCCATTAGCAATAGCCAGTAAGAAAGCAAAATAAAACTTTAAGTGCTAACAGTAAACCTGTACTAGTTTTCTATTGTTGAGTATCAAATTACCATACAAACATACCTTTCCCCTCAAAAGAACAGTAAGATGTTTCAAAAGTTCATCTTTCTTTTCCTTTAATTATAAGTTTTCACTAAAACTATAATAAAAAACATTATTTTTGACTTTTTATATAGCATATTCAAAAGGCAGAAATTTTTGAAAATAGTTGAAAGGTAAAATGTTATAATAGAACATGGGCTCACAAGGTTAGGTGGAGCCAATTCATTGAAATGACATTTCTTTCAGAAGCATTTACATAATTATGAAGAACAGATTTTTACCTGCAAAGTGATGAACTTCAATCATAAAGGTGACCAGAAATCATAATTTTTAAAATGCTGTATTATGGAATTGATTTACTGGTAGCAGTTTTGCTATTGCTCTTTTTAGACAATAACACAGATTTGCTTTAATCTTATTTATATTTTGCTACATTTTAACCAATTTTACCCCACAATTCAACTGAGTATACAACATTAAACCTTGTAAAAAAAAAATTACTTACAAAGGGTACTGCTAAGTATGCATGTGTGCTGAGTCATGTCAGTCATGAACAACTGTTTGTGACCCTATGGACTGTAGCCTGCCAGGCTTCGCTGTCCATGGGATTTTCCAGGCAAGAATACTGCAGTGGATTGCCATAACCCCCTCCAGAGAATCTTGCCAACTCAGTGATCCAATATGCATCTTATGTCACCTGCATTGGCAGGTAAGTCCTTTACCAATAGCGCCACTGCTAAGTATAACAGATAAAATTTAGAATATGTTCGAATTTTAGAAGTTTAGTATAACAAAACAAGAGGTTCGTTTTTGTCTTTGTGCATGCCTAAGGGATTAGATTTCTATCCAGCAACTACAACAGAAAGCTTTAGTACAACACTTAAGCATATTTAAGACGGATTTTTGATTCAAGATGCTGCATTGGCTAATCCTTGACTAGAACTCACCATAACTAATTGCTATGCTTTGATTTCAATCAAATGTACTTCCTTTTTTATTGTTATAAAGCCTTATAATTTGAATTTCACCTATTTGTAATTTATGATAAAAAATATAACACTGAGATAAAATTTGATTCTATGATATTTTCATGAATATTTTAGGAAATCATTGAATCAAGATAGGTTATAAGTAAAGAGAAGAAATACTTTAAAACCATGTTTACCATGCAAGATTTCTTATAAAAATCAATATTTTGATTACTGATTAGTTTTCCCTATTCAAAAAATCTTATTTTACTGGACTTGTGATAGAGATTCAATAGCGTGCACTGTACTGAAAACTTTTCAAGTTAACAAATATTTGTTGAGCATCTTGTGCAAAATATAGGACAAGACACCACGATAATGCATAAAAAAGTTTAAGATGCGATTCTTACATTTGGAACTCACTTGTGAGTGGGAGCTAGGAATATAAATGTCAAACAATTGGAAAAATACGAGATGAAGAATATAACATAAATGAATGAGATGAAATTTACTTCAAATCAGCTAAATTCTCAGGATCATTTTGAAAGTACTGAGTGTTAGATAAGATCATACAAGTATGTAAAATCATGAAGCCCTATGAATATCAATTAGAATAAAATGTAACATACAGATAGAAGTTTCCCGTAGAGAATGTCACTTGGATTTTCAATGGAATATCAAGAATATCAGCAAGAATATCAAACCAGTCAATCCTAAATGAAATCAACCCTGAATATTCATTAGAAGGACTGATGCTGAAGCTCCAAT
Organism: Cervus elaphus; assembly: GCF_910594005.1. Lineage (NCBI taxonomy): Eukaryota > Metazoa > Chordata > Mammalia > Artiodactyla > Cervidae > Cervus > Cervus elaphus. Next base: position 93,624,479 of record NC_057848.1, read on the forward strand.
AATTTGACAACCTGATGCAAAGAGCCGGCTCATTGGGAAAAAACCCTGATGCTGGGAAAGATTGCAGGAGAAGGGGGTGAGAGTGGATCATGTTGTTGGATGGCATCATTGACTCAATGGACATGACTTTTTTGAGCAAACTCCAGGAGATAGTGAAGGACAAGGAAGTCTGGTGTGCTGTAGTCCACGTGGTAACAGTCAGACAAGACTGAGCAACTGAACAACAAAAATTCACAGATATTGTAGAGACTCTCTATTAGATAACAGAGCCCTAACTCCTCTTGCTTTTTTCTGGGTGTGGTTTGATATCAATACATCTGTTGTTAAATGTCCAATTATTTTACTTCTGTTCATATCATCTTTTTAAATTACCACAATATTTCTCATAGTCTTACAATACTTACTTATACTATTATACTATATTCATAGATTGAATGTTTGTCTTCCCTCAAAAGTCTTTGGTAGAAACGTCATCCCTAATGTGATACTATTTGGAGCTGGAGACTTTGGAAGCTAATTAGGTTTACATGAAGTCCTTAAGCTGGAGTCCTCATGATGGAATTAGGTTCCTTACAAAGAGATGAGAGCCCAGACCTTGCTCTTTCTCTATTTTGTAAGTATGCAGCTTGTAGACATCCATCTACAGATTGGGGAGCAGAACTTCACCAAGAACCTAATCATGCTGGCACCCTGACTTCCAGCCTCCAGAACTGTGAGAAATAAATGTTTGTTATTTAAGCCACTGATTCTATGGTAGTTTGTTATAGCCCAAACATGAAGATAACTATTGTGCCTCAAGATGGGTTACACTATTTCTAAAAATTTGGCCTCATTTTTAAAGATTCAGTGATGATGTGATATAACATTTGGTAGCACAAAGTACCAAATGTCATATAGAAGTTCTCCACAATTTGGGGGATATTTTGAATTTACTGACATTAGTAAATGGTTGTTGTTGTTCAGTAGCTCAGTCATGGCTGACTCTTTGCTACCTCATGCATGCCAGGCTTTCCTGTCCTTCACCATCTCCTGTCCATTGAGTCAGTGGTGGCATCCAACCATCTTGTCCTCTGTCATCCCCTTCTCATCCTGCCTTCAATCTTTCCCTGCATCAGGGTCTTTTCTAAAAAGTCAGCCCTTCACATCAGGTGGCCAAAGTATTGGAGTTTCAGCTTCAGCATCAGTTCTTTCAGTGAATATTCATGACTGATTTCCTTTAGGATTGACTGGTTGGATCTCCTTGCAGTCCAAGGGACTCTCAAAAATATTTTCCGACACCACAGATCAAAAGCATCAGTTCTTCGGTGTTCTGTCTTCTTTATGGTTCAAGTCTCACATCCATAGATGACTACCGGAAAAACCATAGCTTTGACTAAACAGACCTTTGTTGGCTAAGTAAGGTCTGCTTTTTAATACACTGTCTAGATTTGTCATAGCCTTTCTTTCAAGAAGCAAGCATCTTTTTATTTCATGGCTGCAGTGATTTTGGAGCCCCCCCAAATAAAGTCTGTCACTGTTTCTACTGCTTCCCCATCTATTTGCCATGAAGTGATGGGACTGGATGCCATGATCTTCCTTTTGTGAATGCTGGGTTTTAAGCCAGCTTTTTCACTCTCCTTCACTCTCATCAGGAGGCTCTTTCATTCCTCTTTACTTAATGCCATAAGGGTGGTGTCACCTGCATATCTGAGGTTATTGATATTTATCCTGTCAATCTTGATTCAAGCTTGTGCTTCATCAAGCCTGGCATTTTGCATGATGCATTCTGTATAAAACTTAAATAAGCAGGGTGACAATATACATCCTTGCTGTACCCCTTTCCCAATTTAGAACCAGTCCATTGTTCCATGTCTGGTTGTAACTGCTGCTTCTTGTTGAATAATGGTCTTGTATTTCCAGCTCTTTAGAATTTTCTACAGTTTGTTGTTATCTACACAATCAAAGGCTTCAGCATAGTCAGTGAAGCAGAACTCGATGTAGTAGTTGCAATTTCTGAAGTCTGTCTCTCACTGATTTGGAAGTTTAATTATTAAAACTACTCAGAACCCCCTATACTATAACTGAGTATAGTAAGTCAATAGATGGCTTGAAAACAGTCTCAGAAATAACATTTTTAACAAAGCATCAAATGATCACTCTAGCTTTTAGTTCCTCTTTCCACTAAAAGAGATAGTACAAGAAGGAATGGAGTTGGAGAAAAAAGAAAGTTTAAAAAAACAGAATAAATTACTGTCAGAATTGCACTTAATTTGATAATGAATTTGATAGCTGTCTTAATACTGCAAACTGGAAGCATTTGTTATTTCATCCTAGTTTACTGCTGACATTTATAGTCATGGCAAAACCTAAATAACTGTCAATCTTTTTTCCAAAGGCCCTAGCTCTCCATTCTCAAGCAATATAAGAATGCAATGATCCCTGAGAGATTTAATAAGGTTTAGATCCTTTGAGATGATGAATCATCATCTTCCAGTTTATCAATCATATAGCAAACATTTTTGAGGGCTTATGAAGTGACAGATCTTGTTTTTAAGAAGAAAAGTACAATCCAGATGGGAATATTAACATAAGAAACATTGAGAAAAAAATATTTAATGTCACTCTAAGTTATATAATGTAAATTTTAGTACAAAAAAGGATTATTATCTTTGTGTGAACTAAGAAAACATAATAAGGAAAGATCAATAAACAAAGTATGAGAGGTATACCTAAAAGTTCTCCGAATCTGAAAATTGATTCAGTACAGTTCAGTTGCTCAGTCATGTCCAACTCTTTGCGATCCCATGAATCGCAGCACGCCAGGCCTCCCTGTTCATCACCAACTCCCAGAGTTTACTGAAACTCATGTTCATTGAGTCGGTGATGCCATCCAACCATCTCATCCACTGTCATCCCCTTCTCCTCCTGTCCCCAGTCCCTCCCAGCATCAGGGATTTTTCCAATGAGTCAACTTTTCACATCAGGTGGCCAAAGTATTGGAGTTTCAGCTTCAGCATCAGTCCTTCCAATGAACACCCAGGACTGATCTCCCTTAGGATGGACTGGTTAGATCTCCTTGCAGTCCGAGGGACTCTCCAACACCACAGTTCAAAAGCATCAATTTTTCGGCCCTCAGCTTTCTTCACAGTCCAACTCTCACATCCATGCATGACCACTGGAAAAAACAATAAGAAAAAAAAATCTAGCCTAAAATGTCCATAATCTTGAGTGGCAATTTTGATATTTTATTGAAAAAACTATATAAAAATTAAATATAAAAATATGTTTCTATTATTATTTAATCCAAATGGTTATTATAGTCTTGATGAATCCTAGGCCTACAAAGCCTCTTAGGGGTTATATTGTCCAACTTCTTCATTTTGTAAATCACAAAAGTATGGCAAAGACAAATCCTGCTATACTCTGTAAATTTATCTCTTAAAAGACATCAAAACAAAAATAAATCTTATTAAAAAAGATAGTATTTTAAAACAAATTCCCTTATGGGCACACTAACTGGAATAAAGGTACTGTGAATTTTATGTTACATTTTTCAAAGATTTTTAATTTAATTTTTGCAATTTTTATTAAATGTTTATTGGAGTGTTATTGATTTACAATGTTGTGATAGCTTTAGGTGAACAGCAAAGTGAATCAGTTATACATTTATGTATATCTCTTTACTTCTAGGTTCTTTTATCATATAGGTTGTTATAGAATGTTGAGTATAGCTCACTATATTGTAGGTCCCTACATTTTTAAGATAGACAACAAAGTTTTAGGACAGAGGAGCTGGAGTCTAACAATTCTTGAACTTTACATTTTATAGCATACCCAAATCAAAACTGGTAAAAGCAGCATGCACTAACCATGAAGATGAATAAGACAGTCATCATGTAAGTCTTTCAGTTTCTGAATCAAAATGAATAGTTTAACAAATTTGGAAAGCAGAACGAATTATGTTCCAGAACAATAAATAAAACACTTTTAATACTGCTCATGGGGTTCTCAAGGCAAGAATACTGAAGTGGTTTACCATTCTCTTCTCCAGTGGACCATGTTTTGTCAGAACTCTCCACCAAGACTCGTTCGTCTTGGGTGGCCCTACATGGCATGGCTCATAGTTTGACTGAGTTAGACAAGGCTGTGGTTCACCTGATCAGACTGGCTGGCTTTCTGTGATTGTGGTTTTCACATGGCTTGTGTAACTCAATGAAGCTATGAGCTACCCAAGATGGATGAGTCCTGGTGCAGAGTTCTAACAAAACGTGGTCCACTGGAGAAGGGAATGGCAAACCACTTCAGCATTCTTCCCTTGAGAATCCCATGAATAGTATGGAAAGTCAAAAAGATAGGACACTAAAAGATGAACTCTCCAGGTCAGTAGGTGCCCAATATGCTACTGGAGATCAGTGGAGAAATAACTCCAGAAAGAATGAAGAGATGAAACCAAAGCAAAAAAAAACACCCAGTTGTGGATGTGACTGATGATAGAAGTAAAGACTGATGCTGTAAACACCAATACTGCATATGAAACCTGAAATGTTAGGTCCATGAATCAAGGTAAATTGGAAGTGGTCAAACAGGAGATGGCAAGAGTGAATGTCGACATTTTAGGACTCAGTGAACCAACATGGACTGGGATGGGTGAATTTAATTCAGATGATCATTATATCTACTACTGTGGGCAAGAATCCCTTAGAAAAAATGGAGTAGCCATCATAGTTAACAAAAGAGTCCAAAATGCAGTTTTTGGATTGGATGCAATCTCAAAAACAACAGAATGATCTCTGTTCGTTTCCAACACAAACTGTTCAATACCACAGTAATCCAAGTCTATGCCTGCACCAGTAATGCTGAAGAAGTTGAAATTGAACAGTTCTAAGACCTTCTAAAACTAATACCCCCAAATGATGTCCTTTTCACTATAGGGAACTGGAATGAAAAAGTAGGAAGTCAAGAGATACCTGGAGTAACAGGAAAATTTGGCCTTAAAGTACAGAATGAAGTGGGGCCAAAGTTAATAGAGTTTTGCAAAGAAAATGCACTGGTCATAGTAAATGCCCTCTTCCAACAACACAAGAGAAGACTACACATGGACATCACCAGATGGTGAATACTGAAATCAGATGGATTTTATTCTGTGCAGCCAAAGATGGAGAAGCTCTATACAGTCAGGAAAAACAAGAAAGGGAGCTGATTGTGGCTCAGATCATGAACTCCTTACTGGCAAATTGAGACTTAAATTGAAGAAAGTAGGGAAAATCACTAGACCATTCAGGTATGACCTAAATTAAATCTCTTATGATTATACAGTGGAAATGAGAAATAGATTCCAGAGATTAGATCTGATAGACAGAGTGCCTGAAGAACTATGGATGGAGGTTCATGACATTGTACAGGAGGCAGGAATCAAGACCATTTTCAAGGAAAAAAAATAAAAAAGCAAAAAGGCCAAATGGTTGTCTGAGGAGTCCTTACAAATAGCTGTAACTGAAAATAAGTGAAAGGCAAAAGAGAAAAGGAAAGATATGCCCATTTGAATGCAGAGTTCCAAAGAATAGTGAGGAGAGATCAGAAAGCCTTCCTCAGTGATCAATGCAAAGAAATAGAGGAAAACAAGAGAATGGGAAAGACCAGCGATCTCTTCAAGAAAATTAGAGATACCAAGGGAATATTTCATTCAAAGATGGGCAAAATGAAGGACAGAAATGATATGGACCCAGCAGAAGCATATGGTATTAAGAAGAGGTGGCAAGAATACAAAGAATAACTATGCAAAAAATATCTTCATGACCCAGATAACCACAATGGTGTGGTCACTCACCTAGAGCCAGACATCCTGGAATGCAAAGTCAAGTGGGCCTTAGGAAGTAGCAGTCTGAAAAAAGCTAGTGGAGTTTATGGATTCTAGTTGAGCTCTTTCAAATCCTGCAAGATGATGCTGTGAAAGTGCTGCACTCAATATGCCAGCAAATTTGGAAAATTCAGCACTGGACACAAGACTGGAAAAGGTCAGTTTTCATTCACATCCCAAAGAATGGCAACACCAAAGAATGCTCAAACTATCACACAAGTGCACTCATCTCACACACTAGCAAAGTGATGTACAAAATTCCCTAAGCCAGGCTTCAATGCTATGTGAACTGTGAACTTTCAGATGTTCAAGCTGGATTTAGAAAAGACAGAGGAACCAGAGATCAAGTTGCCAACATCCTTTGGATCATCAAAAAAGCGAGAAAGTTCAAGAAAAAAATCTATTTCTACTTTATTGACTATGCCAAATCCTTTTCCTGTGTGGATCACAACAAACTGTTAAAAATTTTTCCAAAGATGGGAATAACATACCATCTGACCTGTCTCCTGAGAAATATGTATGCAGGTCAACAAGCAACAGTTAGAACTGGACATGGAAAAACAGACTGGTTCCAAATCAGGAAAGGAGTATGTCAAGGCTGTATACTGTCATCCTGCTGATTTAACTTATATGCAGAAAGCATCATGAGAAATGCTGGACTGGACAAAGCCCAAGCTGGAATAAAGGTTGCTGGGAGAAATATAAACAACCTCAGATATGCAGATGACACCACTCTTATGCCAGAAAGCAAAGAAGAACTAAAGAGCCTCTTGATGAAAGCGAAAGAGGAGAGTGAAAAAGTTGGCTTAAAGCTGAACATTCAGGAAAATAAGATCATGGTATCTGGTCCCATCACTTCACAGTAAATAGGGAAACAATAGATGCAGTGAGAAATTTTATTTTGGGGGTCTCCAAAATCACTGCAGATAGTGACTGTAGCCATGAAATTAAAAAATGCTTGCTCCTTGGTAGAAAAGTTATGACCAACCTAGCCAGCATAGTAAAAAACAGAGGCATTACTTTGCCAACAAAGGTCCATCGAGTCAAAGCTATGGTTTTTCCTGTAGTCATGTATGGGTATGAGAGTTGGACCATAAAGAAAGCTGAGTTATGAAGAATTGATGGTTTTGAACTGTGATGTTGGAAAAGACTCTTGAGAGTCCCTTGGACTGCAAGGAGATCCAATCAGTCCATCTTAAAGGAAATCAGTCCTGAATATTCATTGGAAGGACTGATGCTGAAGCTGAAACTCCAATACTTTGGCCACCTGATGCAAAGAACTGACTCACTGGAAAAGACCCTGATGCTGGGAAAGATTGAAGGCAGGAGGAGAAGGGGATGATAGAGAATGAGATGGTTGAATGTCATCACCGTCTGGATGGACATGAGTTTAGCTAAGCTCTGGGAGTTGGTGGTGGGCAGGAAAACATGGCATGCTGCCGTCCATGGCACTGCAAAGATTTTGACACAACTGATCAACTGGACTGACACTATCAAATTGAAATGTTTAAAACATTTTAAAATTAGGAGACAAGTTTTCATCTATATCATTGTAGAAGTACATGTATATGTGTACATATGTATGTGTGTGTGTGTGTGTGTGTGTGTGTATTTTAGCCGACTGATCTTCAAAAGCAGACTGGGGTTTTCATAAACCTGAAATTTTAGCTGAAATGAATTATTCCTATAGAAAATGTTAGTTGTTCAAAAGACAAGTTTGACACTAATGTTTATGAGGTAGTAAAAACTAAGCATGTTATGACATTTTGCCATGAATAAGTTATCTCTTACTTACTCAAAGGAAAAAAAAAATGTGTTCACTGGCAGGTTGAATTTGAATTGTTTATTGGATTTCTTATCTTGGAAGAAAATAGGGATATTAGACAATATTACAGGTGATAAGGAAAATGTTTCTATAAAGGAAATATTGTAAAACATCCCATAGCACATTGTATTACAAGAAAAGAGTGAATCTAGATAGGCCTCTATAATAGGAGGGTCAAAAAAAATTATGTAACAGCAGAAAATTAAAAGACCATATGGTATGAGGAAAATAAGTACAGAGTGGGCACCATGAATGAATGGAAGACATTGAATTCAAATTTAGTTACTTTCAAATTGTCTTTATGACCAATTCTCTGATATTCTTAAAAATATTTAAGACTGACCTAATTTGGATTAATCACTTCTGATTCTTAACCTGAATTAAGAATCTAGCCTTACCTCAGATTTAAAGCTAAGCCCCAAGGCCTAAATCTCCTTGTAAGAAATGGATTTGGGGACTTTTATTAATATTATCTAAAATATTAACTATCTCAAAATGCTAGCAACAAAGATACAACACCTTATGAAGAAAAGAAATGCAGATTATAATCATTAAGTCATTAGCAATATGCTAGGAAAGGCACCTTGAGAATCTGCACAAAATACCCATTATTTAAAATCAAAAGCATATATTCTACTGTTAATATCAGGATGAATTGTATATCTTGTTGCCTTTCATAAAAATAAAAATGATGGCACAATATTTTTATCTAAATGTATTAAACTAGAATAAAGGAGTATTCCTAAAGAATTAGCTTTAGGTACACATACACATTTAAAAATATGAACCCAACTATTCTGATGTTTTGTCATATTGTTGACTCAGTATATTTGCCCTATAATGACACTGTGGCATAGTTGTTTAGGCTTCTATCTTTTGGACATCTTGAAAGTTCATTCGATTTGCATTTCTACTGGTAGAATTAAATTTAGAAGAGACCAACATATGGGAAAACTTTATTATCCTTGGATAATGCCTATTTACTTCTATTTCTAAAAACTGTAGGACCATATTATGTTTTATGTTTCTAGTCCTCCTGTCTGATCCTCTTATTTGTCTTAATATAATATAGTCAAATACTTAAAAACTATATATCCTCAATCCTTCCATTGTTCTTCCCAATCCTCCCTTCCTTCTTTTTTCTTTCCCCCAACCCTTGTTTTGCATTGCAGAGCAATCAAAAACTATCTATATGCATGTTGTTTATACTCTGGTTAAGCTCTTAACTTTACAATGTTATCTGACAAAACTTACTGGTTATTACATGTATACTAAACTTTTCTCTGGAATAGCATAACATGTCTTAATTGAACTCAATAGCACTTATCTTCTATGAGGGGAAATTCAGATGTCATCTTTACTATCATTTCAATACCTTATATGGCCATTTTAAATAAAATCATATACATTGCAAGATTTAAAGTTATAACTATATGCTTATTGACTTGTACACCATTGGGGATCTGCTTCCATGAAGTATAACAAGTCAGAAGTCATTTTGAAATTTTACTCAAAATCCTGGAAAAATCAATTTCACTTCCTCACTGACTCAGATAAATATTTATAATCAAAATTGTTCATATTGTTATCATTACTTGTTTTGATGGTTATTATTCTTCAAACATAAATAGTATTCTTTGGTGGGAGTCACTTCACTATATTTTATTCACAGGTGTGTATTTTATTATGATGAAGCGAAACAAGGCCACTACTAGAAATATTATTTTCCAAAACATCTAATAACAGGTAACATTTTATCTTTCCAAGTTTGCTCATGCCAGGACAACTGTCATCTCTGCCTTTTTAGCTCTATTTTATGCTTTGGTTTGCATACTGGGTTTTTTTTTTATTGTAAACAGAGAAGAGCTTACTTAGAGATTATTAAAATCTGCTTTGTCCTAATTGGAAATATTTTAGCTCCTGATGCTTTTGTGTACCAATAACTACTTGTTGGATGAACTAATAAAACTAATAGATGAATTCAATTTAAGAAATTTCATTTTTCTTTGGAAATTTCATTTTTCTTTCTTTTGTTTCATCATGTAAGTAAAATATTTTTTTCTAATAAGTTCTATATTAGTAAATTTTGTGTGTGTGTCTGTGTGTGTGTGTGTTTCCTTCAGTTCGGTTCAGTTCAGTTCAGTCGCTCAGTCATGTCCGACTCTTTGCAACCCCATGAATCACAGCATGCCAAGCCTCCCTGTCCATCACCAACTCCCAGAGTTTACTCAAACTCATGTCCATCGAGGCATTGATGCCATTCAGCCATCTCATCCTCGGTCTTCCACTTCTCCTCCTGCCCCCAATCCCTCCCAGTATCAGGGTATTTTCCAATGAGTCAACTCTTTGCATTAGGTGGCCAAAGTATTGGAGTTTCAGCTTCAGTATCAGTCCTTCTAATGAACACACAGGACTGATCTCCTTTAGGATGGATGGGTTTGATCTCCTTGCAGTCCAAGGGACTCTCAAGAGTCTTCAACACCACATTTCAAAAGCATCAGTTTTTTGGTACTCAACCTTGTTCACAGTCCAACTCTCACATCCATACATGACCGCTGGGAATACCATAGCCTTGACCAGATGGACCTTTGTTGGCAAAGTAATGTCTCTGCTTTCTAATATGCTATCAAGGTTGGTCATAATTTTCCTTCCAAGGAATAAGTGTCTTTTAATTTCAGGGCTGCAATAACCATCTGCAGTGATTTTGGAGCCCCAAAAAATAAAGTCTGACACTGTTTCCACTGTTTCCCCATCTATTTCCCACGAAGTGATGGGACCAGATATAATGATGTTAGTTTTCTGAATGTTGAGCTTTAAGCCAATTTTTTCACTCTCCTCTTTCACATTCATCAAGAGGCTTTTTAGTTCCTCTTCACTTTCTGCCATAAGGGTGCTGACATCTGCATATCTGAGGTAATTGATATTTCTCCCAGCACTCTTGAGTCCAGCATGTGCTTCATCCAGGCCAGCGTTTCTCATGATGTACTCTGCTTATAAGTTAAATAAGCAGGGTGACAATACACAGCCTTGACATACTCCTTTTCCTATTTGTAACCACTCTGTTGTTCCATGTCCAGTTCTAACTGCTGCTTCCTGACCTGCATATAGGTTTCTTAAGAGGCAGGTCAGATGGTCTGGTATTCCCATCTCCTTCAGAAGTTTCCACAGTTTATTGTGATCCACACAGTCAAAGGCTTTGGCATAGTCAAGAAAGCAGAAATAGATGTTTTTCTGGAACTCTCTTGCTTTTTGGATGATCCAGCAGATGTTGGCAATTTGATCTCTGGTTCCTCTGCCTTTTCTGAAACCAGCTTGAACATCTGGAAGTTCATGGTTCACTTATTGCTGAAGCCTGGCTTGGAGAATTTTGAGCATGACTTTACTAGCATGTGAGATGAGTGCAATTATGTGGTAGTTTGAGCATTCTTTGGGATTGCCTTTCTTAGGGATTGGAATGAAAATGGACCTTTTCCAGTCCTGTGGCCACTGCTGAGTTTTCCAAATTTGCTGACATATTGAGTGTAGCACTTTCACAGCACCATCTTTCAGGATTTGAAAGAGCTCAACTGGAATTCCATCACCTCCACTAGCTTTGTTCATAGTGATGCTTTCTAAGGCCCACCTGACTTCACATTCCAGGATGTCTGGCTCTAGGTGAGTGATCACACCATTGTGATTATCTGGGTCCATGAAGATTTATTTTTGTACAGTTCTTCTGTGTATTCTTGCCACCTCTTCTTAATATCTTCTGCTTCTGTTAGGTCCATACCATTTCTGTCCTTTATCGAACCCATCTTTGCATGAAATGTTCCCTTAGTATCTCTAATTTTCTTGAAGAGATCTCTAGTCTTTCCCATTCTCTCGTTTTCCTCTATTTCTTTGCATTGATTGCTGAGGAAGGCTTTCTTATCTCTCCTTGCTATTCTTTGGAACTCTGCATTCAAATGCTAATATCTTTCCTTTTCTCCTTTGCTTTTCACTTCTCTTCTTTCCACAGCTATTTGTAAGGCCTCCTCAGACAACCATTTTGCCGTTTTGCATTTGTTTTCCATGGGGATGGTCTTGATCCCTGTCTCCTGTACAATGTCATGAACCTCCGTCCATAGTTTATCAGGCACTCTGTCTATCAGATCTAGTCCCTTAAATCTATTTATCACTTCCACTGTATAGTCATAAGGGATTTGATTTAGGTCATACCTGAATGGTCTAGTGGTTTTCCCTACTTTCTTCAATTTCATTCTGAATTTGGCAATAAGGAGTTCATGATAACAGCCACAGTCAGCTCGTGGTCTTGTTTTTGCTGACTGTATAGAGCTTCTCCATCTTTGACTGCAAATAATATACTCAATCTGATTTTGGTGTTGACAATCTGGTGATGTCCATGTTTCCTTAGCTTATCCTTAGCTTATTGATTTTATTGATTTTGTTCAAACAGTAAGCTTTTGGTTTTGTCAATTTTCTCTGGTGACTTTCTGTTTTCAACTTTATTGATATCTGTTCTAATTTTCGTTATTTCCTTTCTTCTGCTTACTTTGGATTTAGTTTGCTTTTCTTTTTTCAGTTTCCTAAGGTGGAAGCTTAGACTATTTGTTTCTAAAATGATTGGTTTATCTTATTGTTTTCTAATTTAGGTATTGAATGCTATAGATTTCCCTCTGAGCAATGTTTTCACTGGATCCCACAAATTCCAAGTTGTATTTTCATTTTTTGATACATTCAAAATATTTAAAAATTTGGCTTGAGATTTATTCTTTGACCCATGTATTATTTAGTTTCCATGTATTTTGAGATTATCCAGATAGCTTTCTGTCATTGACTTCTAACTTAATTCCACTGTGATTTGAGAGCATATATTGTATGATTTTTATTCTTTTAAATTAGTTAAGGTGTGTTTTATGGCTCAGATTATGGTCTGTCTTGGTGAATGTCTCATGTCAATTTGAGAAATATGTGTATTCACTTGTTTGTGAATAGTCTGTGGAAATCAAGTAGACTCAGTTAATGGATGGTGCTCTTGCATTCAACTATGTACTTACTGATTTCCTTCCTGCTGGATCCAACCTTTACTAATAGAAAGGTGTTAAACACTCCAGCTACTACGGTGGATTTATCTATCTCTCCTTACAGATCTATCAATTTTAGCCTTATGCATTTTGACACTTGGTTGTTAGGTGCATATAAAGTTAGGATCATTATGTCATCTTGGGGACTTATTCCTTTATCATTATAAAATGCCCCTTTATGTTCCTATTTCCCTTGTTCTAAAATTGGCTCTGTATGAAAGTAGTTTATCTGCTATTCTTATTTTTTCTTTGATTAGCGTTAGGATGATATCTTTCTCCATTCCTTCACTTTTAATTAACATGTGCCTTTAAAATGAGTTTCTAGTAGACAACGTTTATTTTTATCTTGATTTTTGATTCACTGACAACTTCTGTTTTTAATTGGTGTATTCAAGTGATTATTGATAAGAGTTAGATTAGCATCTGATTTGTTTATTGTTCCTATGGGTTCCCATTTTGCCCTCTACTCATTTCTGCTTTTTGTGGTTTTAGTTGGATATTTTATACAATCCCATTTTCTCTCCTTTCTTGAAATATCAATTCTTTTTTAAAATGATTTTTACTGTTTGCCCTGTTATTTCCATTATACATTTACAATTAAACCAAGTGCACTCTCACATCATACTGTACCACTTCATGAATAGTGCAAGTATCTTATAACAACAAAGAATTTCTAATTCCTCCCTCTCTTCCCATGTATCATTGAATCACCCTGTCTTCATCTCTCCCAACATGGGCTATCACAATTGAATACACTGTTGTTATTATTAAGATTATTAGAAAAAATTGCTATCTATGAGATAAAAGAAAAATCAGGAAAATTAAAGTTATTATATTTCCTTCACTTATTCCTTCTTTAATGTTTTATTTTTTTCCTTTCTTTCTGTATGTTCCAGGTTCTAATTTATATTATTTCCATTCTTTCTGAAGAATGCTTACCATTTTTTACAAAGTGGGTCTGGCAAAACCAAATTCCCTTAACTTTTGTTTGAGAAAGTCTCTATTTCTCTTTCACTTTTGAAGGATGGTTTCTCAGAGTACAGAACTGTAGGTTTTTATCTCTTACTCTGATGTATTCTTGACACAATACAGTAGACTTTCTAAAACTGATACCCAATTATTACATGCTTCTATTTAAACGTGCTCTATGGCACCCTCCCACAAATAAAAATGTCAAAACTCCTTAAGAATGGAGTTTTTCACCTCATATCTTCCAAATTGACTCTCACTAGTCTCTCCCCTTGTATTATACATTTTTTTTTTTCCAGTAGTAATGTACTTTTTTCACTTCTTGGAATATTACAGAGTACCTTCCTTCAGATTTCCAAATATATTCTCTTCTCTAACTAAAACCTTTCCCCACATTTCTTAGCCTGGTTAACTCCTGTGTGTGTACTAAGTTGCTTCAGTCATGTCCAACTCTTTGTGACCCCATGGACTGTAGCCCGCCAAGCTCCTCTGTCCATGGAATTCCACAGGCAAGAATACTGGTGGGAGTTGCCATTTCCTCCTCCAGAGGATCTTCCTGATGGAGGGATCAAACCTGTGTCTCTCATGTCTCCTACATTGGCAGGTGGGTTCGTTAACATGTGATATTAAATACCAAGACATCACTTTCTGTCATACTTTCAATGAATTCTTCTGGCCTCTCTTCTTTGCTCTTAATGGAACCCTGTATCTTATCTATAATAACAGTTTCCATACATTATTATGATTATCTATTTCCCCCAATTAAATGCAAATTCTATAATTGAAAAAAACTATGCATTTTATTTACTAATATATCCTAAACCTTAGCATAATGACTGAGATTAAATAGATGTTCAGTAAAAATATGTTTAATGACTGGAACTGATGGAAAATTTTTTCAGTTTAGTCACTCAGTCGTGTTTGACTCTTTGTGACCCCATGGACTGCAGCACACCAGGCCTCCCTGTCCATTACAAACTCCTGGAGATTTTTCAAACTCATGTGCATCGAGTAAGTAATGCCATCCAATCATCTCGTCCTCTGTGATCCCCTTCTCCTCCCGCCTTCAATCTTTCCCAGCATCAAGGTCTTTTCCAATGCATCAGTTCTTCACATCAGGTAGCCAGAGTATTGGAGTTTCAGCTTCATCATCAGTCCTTCCAATGAATATTCAGAACTGATTTCCTTTAGGATGGACTGGTTGGATCTCCTTGCAGTCCAAGGGACTCTCAAGAGTTTTCTCCAACATGGCAGTTCAATATTGTTTTCAATATCTACTAAATATTAGGTGACATACCAATTGTCCTGTGTACTGTAGAGGGAAGAACACTGTAATAAGTCAGCGAGGATATTTATATACAATTGTTTGCTAAGCTTGCATTCTACAACAACATGTTCTGTAATGTTATATCCTGAAGCAAGGGATTATGACGGATGATAATATACAGTAATCAGAATATTCAATTAAAACTTCAGAAGGGAAAACTTTCACCAATTTGGTTAACTAAAAATATAGATTATTTGCAGTTGTCCAAAAGCTCTGATTCTTCAATATAGGTCATATATCATAAACCAAGGCAAACTCAGGGAATCAAAAGAGAAACTTTAAAATAAATTGATGCCTTTCAATATTTATATAATTAATCTGAAAATTTAATTATAAATTCTTCATAAGTGAGGATTCCTTTGTAATTTTATTTATTTTGTATCACTCATATCGTTTGGTGTATAACTCACTCTGTAGAAAATGATCAAAAAACAAATGCTTACTATATGCCTAAAAATGTGTTAAAATTTTCTGAAAATTCAAGAGTTTTTACCTTAAATCATTGTTTCCTTATGCCAATGTTTTAAATAGCTCAATTTTTTTTTTCTGTTATGCGAGTGGTTTATTTACATTTCTGTTTCAGTAGTTTACTTAAACACGAAAAAAATCAAGTCAGTATTGGTTGAAACAAAATATAATATCATAGCATTACTTTAAAATATGCATTATTTTTGTTTTATCTTTTTTCCAATTCTCATTTTTAATCATAAGTTTTCACTGGAGAATAAGGCATATTGTACAGAAGCACTTCATTTGAGAAATATCATATGTGCTACTCTGTTTTCTTTTAAAGATAGTATGTGTGAATATCTTTCAGAACATACTTGTGGATAAATAAAAATCTCTCCAAAATATATCATATTCTCTTGGTGAAAGTAAAAATTAGCCTTCAAGAAGAAGATTTAATTTATTTAAGGCTTATTATTACTCTCCTATTTTTTTGTGGTAATATTCCCTATCAATTTTCCTGAACTGTGGTATTTTACATTTAAATGGTCTTGAACTTCATTTCTCTAGTCCATGAAATGCTAGAAAGACTGCAAAAAAAAAAAAAAAAAAAAAAAAAAAGAAAGAAAGAAAGAAAGAAAAGGCAATGTTTGGGGCCCAGTTAGTGGCTAGAAATAGCATATCTCTACAGAGTTAGCAAATCCATCTTTATTTGAGGGTTTAAGGTAATCCATAAAAACTCAGTTCTGTAATGTGAGAAATTAGTTGTTTATCCACTGTAAACTCTGACTGCAATTTCTCCATAGTGCATTTAATTGAAATTTTTCCCAAAAAAGAGGCTTTGTGGAAGAAGAATAAATATGTATAATGATTTATTTTTAAATGAAAATTCTGTGAGCAAATGGAAAGAAGGATGTGGAGATGTAAATAACATCAAATCTGCCATGGCATTTTAATCATTGTTTTAGAAAAACTAACATAGATTAATTTACCTGTTCCCAGGTAGGTAAGAACAGAGAATTAAATAACTACCCCTCTAAACTCATGCAGTAGTGCCAAAAAGTAAGAGAATGTATGAGGTAGGCATTCTAAGCAGATATCCATTTCTGTGCTTCCCTGAGAATATTTTATGATGTAGCAGTCTAGCAGAGAAAGAATCAATGTTGACTTTCTGAGCTTGAAGAAGTGCCTTATTTCTGTTTCTTATAATTCATAAACACAGAAGAAAAATTTCCTGGCAACAGTAGTATCTTCAAGGGGATTTCATAGAACATATAGATACCAGAAAGTTTAAATTCAGAATGCTATTTTAAAAATTATGAATTTGATCATTTCTTTTTAGAAATTAATTCATATTTGGCATCTACATAACCTAGGGTATAAATGAACTGATTAAGGCACTCCATAATCTTTCCAAGTAGTGGTTTCCAAATATCATAATTTTATAAAATATAGCAAAAATAGCCCCATAAATACATGCAAGTATGTCTATTCATAATTAGATGCATATCCGTTCCCTACCAATACATTATCTTTATTTTCTTATTTTTTTTTCAAGTTAATTTAATTGGAGGCTAATTACTTTACAATATTGTAGTGGTTTTTGCTATACATTGACATGAATCAGCCATGGGTTTACATGTGTTTCACATCCTGAACCCCACTCCCACTTCCCTCCCCACCCCATCTCTTTGGGTCATCCCAGTGCACCAGCCCAGAGCACCTTGTCTCATGCATCGAACCTGGACTGGCGATATGTTTCACATATGATAATATAGATGTTTCAATGCTATTCTCTCAGATCATCCCACCCCCACCTTCTCCCACAGAGTTCAAAAGACTGTTCTATACATATGTGTCTCTTTTGCTGTCTTGCATATAGGGTCATCATTACCATCTTTCTAAATTCCATATATATGTGTTAGTATACTGTACTGGTGTTTTTCTTTCTGACTTACTTCATTCTGTATAATAGGCTCCAGCTTCATCCACCTCTTTAGAACTGATTCAAATGTGTTCTTTTTAATGGCTGAGTAATATTCCATTGTGTATATGTACCACAGCTTTCTTATTCATTCGTCTGCTGATGGATATCTAGGTTGCTTTCATGTCCTGGCTATTATAAACAGTGCTATGATGAACATTGGGGTGCACGTGTCTCTTTCAGTTCTGGATTCCTTGATGTGTAGGCCTAGCTGTGGGATTGCTGGGTCATGTGGCAGTTCTGTTTCTAGTTTTTAAAGAAATCTCCACACTGTTCTCCATAGTGGCATTTCCACCAACAGTGTGTAAGAGGGTTCCCCTTTCTCCACATCCTCTCCAGCATTTATTGTTAGTAGACTTTTGGATAGCAGCCATTCTGACTGGCATGAGATAGTACCTCACTGTGGTTTTTACTTGCATTTCTCTGATAATGAGTGATGTTGAGGATCTTTTCATGTGTTTGTTAGCCATCTGTATGTCTTCTTTGGAGAAATTTCTCTTGAGTTATTTGGCCCATATTTTGATTGGGTCATTTATTTTTCTGGAATTGAGATGCAGAAGTTGCCTGTATATTTTGGAGATAAATTATTTGTCAGTTGATTCATTTGCTATTATTTTTTCCCATTCTGAAGGCTCTCTTTTCACCAGCTTATAGTTTGCTTTGTTTAGAAAAGCTTTTAAGTTTAATTAGCTCTCATTTGTTTATTTTTGCTTTTATTCTCATTATGCTGGGGGGTGGGTCATAGAGGATACTGCTGTGGTTTATGTCAGAGAGTGTTTTGCCTATGTTTTCCTTCAGCAGTTTTATAGTTTCTGGTCTTATGTTTATTTTTGTTTATTTTGAGTTTATTTTTCAGTGTGGTGTTAGAAAATGCTCTAGTTTCATTCTTTTACAAGTGGTTGACCAGTTTTCCCAGCACAACTTGTTAAAGAGATTTTCTTTTCTCCATTGAATATTCTGCCTTCTTTGTCCAATATAAGGTGTCCATAGGTGCGTGGATTTATCTCTGGGCTTTCTATTTTGTTCCACTGATCTATATTTCTGCCTTTGTGCCAGTACTATACTGTCTTGATGACTGTAGCTTTCTAGTAGAGCCTGAAGTCAAGCAGGTTGATTACTCCAGTTCCATTCTTCTTTCTCAATATTGCTTTGGATATTCAAAGTTTTTTGTATTTCCATACAAATTGTGAAACCATTTGCTCTAGTTTTGTGAAAAATAACATTGATAGCTTGATAGGGATTACATTGAATCTATAAATAGCTTTGGGTATTATACTCATTTTCACTATTTTGATTCTTCCAATCCATGAGCATGATATATTTCTACATCTATTTGTGTCCTCTTTGACCAACCTAGATAGCATATTAAAAAGCAGAGGCATTACTTTGCCAACAAACGTCCGTCTGGTCAAGGCTATGGTTTTTCTAGTGGTCATGTATGGATGTGAGAGTTGGACTGTGAAGAAAGCTGAGCACCAAAAAATTGATGCTTTTGAACTGTGGTGTTGGAGAAGACTCTTGAGAGTCCCTTGGACTGCAAGGAGATCCAACCCGTCCATCCTAAAGGAGATCAGTCCTGGGTGTTCATTGGAAGGAATGATGCTGAAGCTGAAACTCCAATACTTTGGCCACCTCATGCGAAGAGTTGACTCATTGGAAAAGACCCTGATGCTTGGAGGGATTGGGGGCAGGAGGAGAAGGGGACGACAGAGGATGAGATGGCTGGATGGCATTATAGACTCAATGTGCATGAGTTTGGGTAAACTCCGGGAGTTTGTGATGGACATGGAGGACTGGCGTGCTGCAATTCATGGGGTCGCAAAGAGTCAGACACGACTGAGCGACTGACCTAACTAACTAACTAACTAACTTGATTTCTTTCATCAGTGTTTTATAGTTTTCTATATATACGTCTTTTGTTTCTTTAAGTAGATCTATTTGTAAGTATTTTATTCTTTTCATTGCAATGGTGAATGGAATTGATTCCTTAATTTATCTCCTTTTTCATTGTTACTGTAGAGGAATGCAAGGGATTTCTGTGTGTTAATTTCATGTCCTGAAAATTTACTGTGTTCATTGATTAGCTCTAGTAATTTTCTGGTGGAATCTTTAGGGTTTTCTATGTAGAGGATCATGTCATCTGCAAACAGTGAAAGTTTCACTTCTTCTTTTCCAATCTGGATTCCTTTCATTTCTTTTTCTGCTGTGATGGCTATGGTCAAAACTTCCAAAATTATGTTGAACAGTAGTGGTGAGAGTGAGCACTCTTGGGTTTTTCCTGACTTTAGGGTAAACGGTTTTGATTTTTCACCATTGAGGATAATGTTTGCTGTGGGATTTTCTTCTATAGCTTTTATTACATTGAGGTATGTTCCTTTTATGACTGCTTTCTGGAGGGTTTTAATCATAAATGGATGTTGAATTTTGTCAAAAGCTTTTTCTGCATCTATTGAAATAATCATATGGTTTTGATCTTTCAATTTGTTAATGTGGTGTATTACATTGATTGTTTTGTGGCTATTAAAGAATCCTTGCATTCCTGGAATAAAGCCCACTTGGTCATGATGTATGATCTTTTTAATATGTTGTTGGATTCTGTTTGCTAGAATTTTGTTAAGGATTTTTGCATCTATGTTCATCAGTGATATTGGCCTGTAGTTTTCTTTTCTTTTCTTTTTTTTTGTGGCATCTTTGTCTGGTTTTGGTACTAGGGTGATGGTGGTCTCATAGAATGAGTTTGGAAGTTCACCTTCTGCAACTTTCTGGAAGATTTTGAGTAAGATAAGTGATAGTTCTTTGCTAAATTTTTGGTAGAATTCAGCTGTGAAGCCACCTGGCCCTGGGCTTTTGTTTGCTGGAAGATATCTGATTACAGTTTCGATTTCCATGCTTGTGATGGGTCTGTTAAGATTTTCTATTTCTTCCTGGTTCAGTTTTGGAAAGTTATATGTTTCTAAGAATTTGTCCATTTCTTCCAAGTTGTCCATTTTTTTGGCATATAAGTGCTGAAAGTTGTCTCTTAAGATCCTTTGTATTTCTGTGTTGTCTACTGTGATTTCTCCATTTTCATTTCTAATTTTGTGGATTTGATTCTTCTCCTTTGTTTCTTGATGAGTCTGGCTAATGGTTTGTAAATTTTATTTATCTTCTCAAATAATCAGCTTTTAGCTTTGTTGATTTATGCTATGGTCTCTTTTGTTTCTTTTGCATGTATTTCTGCCCTAATTTTTAAGATTTTTTCCTCCTGCTAACCTTGGGGTTCTTCATTTCTTCCTTTTCTAGTTGCTTTAGGTATAGTGTTAGGTTATTTATTTGATATTTTTTTCTTGTTTCCGAGGTAAGCCTGTATTGCTATGAACCTTCCCCTTAGCTCTGCTTTTACAGTGTCCCATAGGTTTCGGGTTGTTATGTTCTCATTTTCATTCATTTCTATGCATATTTTGATTTCATTTTTGATTTTTTCTGTTATTTGTTGGTTATTCAGTAGTGTGTTGCTCAGCCTCTATATGTTTGAATTTTTAGTACTTTTTTTTTTTTTTTAACTTTTTTCCCCTGTAATTGAGATCTAATCTTATTGCATTGTGGTCAGAAAAGATGACTGAAATTATTTCAATTTTTTGAATTTACCAAGGCTAGATTTATGGCCCAGGATGTGATCTATTCTAGAGAAGGTCCCGTGTGCCCTTGAGAAAAAGGTGAAATTGATTGTTTTGGGGTGAAATGTCTTATAGATATCAATTAAGTCTAGCTGGACCATTGTGTCATTTAAAATTTGTGTTTCCTTATTAATTTTCTGTTTAGTTGATCTATCCATAGGTGTGAGTGGGGTATTAAAGTCTCCCAGGATTATTGTGTTATTGTTAATTTCTTCTTTCCTAGTTGTTAGCATTTGCCTTACATGTTGTGGTGCTCCTATGTTGGGTGCATATATATTTATAATTGTTATATCTTCTTCTTGGATTGACCCTTTGATCATTATGTAGTATCCTTCTTTGTCTCTTTTCATGGCCTTTATTTCAAAGTCTATTTTATCTGATATGAGTATTGCTACTCCTGCTTTCTTTTGGTCTCCGTTTGCCTGAAATAACTTTTTATAGCCCTTCACTTTCAATCTGTATGGGTTCCTTGTTTTGAGGTGGGTCTCTTGTAGACAGCATATATAGGGGTCATATTTTTGTATCCATTCAGCCAGTCTTTGTCTTTTGGTTGGGGCATTCAACCCATTTACATTTAAGGTAATTATTGATAAGTATGATCCCATTGCCATTTACTCTTTTTTTTTTTTTTTTTTGAGTTCGAGTTTATACACCTTTTCTGTGTTTCTTGTCTAGAGAAGATCCTTTAGCATTTGTTGAAGAGCTGCTTTGGTGGTGCTGAATTCTCTCAGCTTTTGCTTGTCTGTAAAGTTTTTGATTTCTCCTTCATATCTGAATGAGATCCTTGCTGGGTACAGTAATGTGGGTTGTAGGTTTTTCTCTTTCATCACTTTAATGTGTCCTGCCATTCCCTTCTGGCCTGAAAAGTTTCTATTGAAAGATCTGCTGTTATCCTTATGTGAATCCCCTGGTGTATAATTTGTTGTTTTTCCCTTGCTTCTTTTAATATTTGTTCTTTGTTTTTGATCTTCATTAATTTGCTTAATATGTGCCTTGGGGTGTTTCACCTTGGGTTTATCCTGTTTGGGACTCTCTGGATTTTTTGGACTTGGGTGACTATTTCCTTCCCCACTTTATGGAAGTTTTCAACTATTATCTCCTCAAGTATTTTCTCATGGCCTTTCTTTTTGTCTTCTTCTTCTGGGACTCCTATGACTCGAATGTTGGGGTGTTTCACATTGTCCCAGAGATCCCTGAGCTTGTCCTCATTTATTTTAATTCTTTTTTTTATTTTTTCCACTCTGCTTCATTTCTAGCATTCTATCTTCTACCTCACTTATTGTATCTTCTGCCTCCATTATGCTACTGTTGGTTCCCTCCAGAGTGTTTTTGATCTTATTTATGGCATTATTCATTATATATTGACTCTTTTTTATTTCTTCTATGTTCTTGTTAAACATTTCTTGCATCTTCTCAATTCTTGTCTCCAGGCTATTTATCTGTAACTCCATTTTGTTTTCAAGATTTTGGATCATTCTTACTGTCATTATTCTGAATTCTTTTTCAGGTAGACTCCCTATCTCCTCCTCTTTTGTTTGGTTTGATGGGCATTTATCATGTTCCTTTACCTGCTGAGTATTTCTCTGCCTTTTCATCTTGTTTATATTGCTGTGTTTGGGATGCTCTTTCTGTAATCTGGCAGTTTGTGGTTATTCTTTATTGTGGAGGTTTCTCCCTGTGGATGGGGTTGGACGAGTGGCTTGTCAAGGTTTCCTGGTTAGGGAAGCTTGCACCAGTGTTCTGGTGGGTGGAGTTGGATGTCTTCTCTATGGAATGCAATGAAGTGTCAAGTAGTGAATTTTGATATGTCTATGGGTTTGGCGTTACTTTGGGCAACCTGTATATTGAAGCTTGGGACTATGTTCCTGCGTTGCTGGTGAATTTTCATGGTTTGTCTTGCTCTGGAACTCTTTGGCTCTTGGGTGGTACTTGGTTTCAGTGTAGGTATGGAGGCTTTGGGATGATCTCTTATTGATTAATGTTCCCTGGAGTCAGGAGTTCTCTGATGCTCTCAAATTTGGGGCCTAAGCCTCTTGTCTCTGGTTTTCAGTCTTATTCTTACAGTAGCCTCAAGACTTCTCCATCCATACAGCACCAATAATAAAACATCTGTGTTAATGGTGAAAAGATTCTCCACAGTGAGGGACACCCAGAGAAGTTCACAGAGTTACATGGAGAAGAGAAGAAGGAGGAGGGAGATAAAAGTGACCAGAAGGAAAAGAGGGGGAATCCAAAGGGGCAAGAGCATTCTAGCCATTAATCAATTCCCTATGTGCTGTCCACAGTCTGGAACCCTCAGAGAGGTTCATGGAGTTACATAGAGAAGAGAAGAGGGAGGAAGGAGATAGAGGTGACCAGGAGAAGAAAAGGGGGATCAAAAGGAGAGAGACAGAGAGACAGATCTAGGCAGTAATCAGTTCCCTATGTGTTCTCCTCAGCCCAGAACACACATAGAGATTCACAGAGTTGGGTAGAGAAGAGTAGGGGGAGGGAGAAGATAGAGGTGACCTGGGGGAGAAAAAGGAGAGTCAAAGGGGGAGAGTGTAATCAAGCCAGCAATCACACTCCTAAGTAAAAATAGGTACTGAAGATTGGATTCGTAAAGGTACAAAATTGATAACAAATACCGAAAAGCAAAGATTAAAAATCTAGAGTAGGGGTTAGACTCTCAACAATACAATATAAAAAACAAACAAACAAACAAAAAAGTCACGTATATATTTGTTTTAAAAATAGGGTTTTTTTTTGGCAAGGTAAGAGTAGGTTATAAAAATGAAATTTAAAGGAGTAATAGAGGACTTAAAAATTAAGAAAAAATAATGATAACAGTAGAAATATATCTAGGAATTACTCTAGAGCTAATTGCTGGCAGTGTGGGGTCAGTTCAGTTTCAGATAGTTCCTTGTCCCAGCTTATACTTTTCAAGATCTATAGGCCCCTTCCAGTGTAATCGGTGGGAACTACAGGGTTTTAATCTTTTGCACCCATCACTTCCAAAGCAGTTACCTCTCTTTGTTTTGGCTTCTTCTGTTTGCAGGTCTCTTCAGTGTCTAATTTACGCCCTGACACAAGGGGGCGAACATGGCCACTTATTTATGCTCACTTTTCAGTCGTGGTGTGGGGAGGGAGGAACACTGCAAACAAATATCACTGCGTGTGTGGGCAGTCTTCACAGTCTTCACACTGGGTTTGCCCCCGTTCACAGCGTGTGTGCTTTCCCAGTCTACACTGCTCAAGTTCCAGGTTGCTCTACGTGTGAACTGTCTAAAGTGGACCCTGGCTTGTGTGCACTTCCCAGGTCTAAACCACTCAGGTTCAGGTTCCCAGGTACTCCCCAAAGGTGCAGACTCGGTTGGGCCTATGTTTCATGCCCTCCCCAGGTCCGAGCAGCTCAGGTGACCAGGTGCTTTGTGAGCGCACTCGCCTGGGTGGCGTCTTATCACCTCCCCGGTCCCAACCGCTCTGTTTCCTTGGAGGCAGCGGTGCGTGTGTCTCTTCTGGTGAGCTGATTTCTGGCTGTGACCCTCCCAGCAGATGTCAACCGTTCAGAATCCCAGGAAGTCTTGGTTAGCAACCAGAAGCCTGATTGCAGTTTGATAGAGGATGCCATCTCTGGGGCTGAGTTTGCCCCTTTCTGGCTCTGGCTGCTGCCTGCCTGCTTCCCTGCCTCCAGTGGGGGATGGGTCGATCTGCAGCTCTCCTTTGGTATTCCCACAGTCCTTTGTTCTGTGAGCGACCCAGCAGTGCCTTAATTTAGGGCTTTTTGTGAAATAGTTCTCTCTCTCTCTCTCTTTTTTTCTCTCTGTCTGGTAAGCCTACAGTTTAGGTTGCTATCTCACCTTAGCTCCCTCAGATTGTCCTCAGGGCATTTAGGCCCATCCTTACCCTAACCAATGAAGCCTACTCCTCCTTGTTCAGCCCCTGCTTGCTGATTGCGGATGTGAGCATCTGGGCTAATTCTCTGCTGCGAGTTGCTGTTAGGCATGTAATCTGTGGGTTTTATTTATTTATTTATTTATCCCTCCAGGTTATATTGCCCTCTGAGATTCCAAAACTCCCCACAGACCCGCCAGTGAGAAGGTTTCCTGGTGTTTGGAAACTTCTCTTTAAAGACTCCCTTCCCAGGACGGGTCTCTGTCCCTAACTCTTTTGTCTCTCTTTTTTATCTTTTATATTTTTCCTACCTTCTTCGAAGACAATGGGCTGCCTTTCTGGGTGCCTAATGTTCTCTTCCAGTATTCAGAAGCTGTTTCTTGGAATTTGCTCAACGATCAAACGTTCTTTCAACGGATTTGTGGGGGGAGAAAGTGGTTTCCCCGTCCTATTCCTCTGCCATCTTAGGACTGCCTCCCGTAATTGATTTTTATATATTGTTATTTTATTTTGCAGTCATGCTGAAGTTGTTTGTTAGCTCCAATAGTATGTGTTTGTGCATGCATGTGTGTATATCCTTAAGATTTTCCTTATTAAGCATTGTCTCACCTGCAAATAGTTTTACTTCTTTTCTCCAAACTGGATGCCTTTATCTCCTTTTCTTGCCAACCTGCCAGGCTAGAACTTACAACACAATGTTGAATAAAGGTGGAGAAGGCAGAAATACTTGTCTTATTCCTAATCTTAGTCCATGGGGTCGCAAAAGTCAGACACGACTGAGCAACTACAACAATTCCCAATCTGTGAGGAAAAACTATCAGTCTTTCACCATTGCATATTAAATAGTGTGTATTTTATTCTTAGATGCCCTTTATCAGATTGAGGAACTCCTTTTTTTATTCAGAATGTTCTAAGATTTTTACCATGATAGAATGCATGGTACTGCCAAAGATTTTCTTTATGTATCAAAATAATCATGTAGTTATTGTCCTTTATTCTATTAATATAGTAAATTAAATTTTTACAACTTTATTTGGAAACAATTGACATATAATAATGTGTGACTTTGTGTACACAATGTGAGAAATACACACACACACACATATCTAGGAACACATACCACAATAAAGTTAGCTAATGCAACCATTACCTCTCATAGTTACCAATATTTTTGTGTGTGGTGAGAAAACAGTGTTTACTATCTCAGCAACTTCCAAGTGTAAAATACATTGTTTTCAACTATAGTAAATATGCTGTACATTAGGTCCCCAGGACTCATTTGTCTTAGAATAGAAACTGTGTGCCCTTTCATCAAGATCTTTTCATTTTCCCCAAACCCAACCCCAGACAATCACCAACTTGCTCTGTTTCTATGAATTCTGCTTTTTCTTAACTTTCCACGTGTAAGGGAGAGTGTACAATACTTGTCTTTCTCTGTTTTACTTATTTCACTTAACATAATGTCCTCAAGTTTTACCCATGTTATTATAAAGTGCAGGATTTCCTTTTTTTGATGGTTGAATAACATAACAAACCTATATTATGTATAATTTATATTATGTATAAAATGCTTTCTTTATTGATTCATATGTAGATACACGCTAAGGATGTTTGAGTGTTCTGGCTATTGTGAATAATGCTGCCAGTGAACATATGGTACTTCTGTAATTTAATATTTGACGACTCTCCATACTGTAGAAATTTACATTTCTATCAACACTTTTCTCCATATCCTGGTCAGCACTTGTTATCTTTTGTCTTTTTCATAATAGATATTATACCAGCTGTGAGGTGATATCTTGTGATTTTGATTCCTATTTTTCTGAAGATTGGTAATGTTGAGCAACTTTCATGTACCCACTGGCAATTTGGATGTCCTCTTTGGAAAATGTCTATTTAGATCCTTTGCCCAATTTTTAATCAGAATATCTGTGGGTTTGTTGCTGAATTTTTTGATTCTTTATATATTTTGACTATCAGATATATGATATTCAAATATTTTCTCCCTTTCCATAGTTTTCATTTTTATTTTGTTGATCATTTCCTTTGCTGCTCAGAAGTGCCTTAGTTTGATGTTATCTCACTTGTTTATTTTCCTTTTGTTGCTTGTGATTTTGGTGTCAAATACAAAAATGTCATTCTCAGGACTAATGTCAAGAGCCTTTCCCCTATGTTTTGCCAGAATCCCAGCCTACAGGCTTGCTTAGGGAATTTTACACTTGTCTTCTTGTGAACCAATTTACTTAAAATATCAGTTGCTGTATAAATTCTGTTCTCTAAGTCTTAACTTATTTCTGTTTCTTATAATTCATAAACACAGAAGCAAAATTTCCTGGCAATAGCAGTATTTTCAAGGAGATTTCATAGTATATGTAGATAACAGAAAGTTTAAATTCAGAATGCTATTTTAAAAATTATCAAATTTTTTGATCATTTCGTTTTAGAAATTAATTCATATTTGGGATCTACATAACCCTAGAGTATAAATGAACTGATCAAAGCAGTCTATAATCTTTCCAATATTGGTTTCCAAATATCATAATCTTATAAAATATCATTTAA
This sequence comes from Cervus elaphus, assembly GCF_910594005.1. Lineage (NCBI taxonomy): Eukaryota > Metazoa > Chordata > Mammalia > Artiodactyla > Cervidae > Cervus > Cervus elaphus. The sequence goes on from NC_057848.1 coordinate 93,652,021, forward strand.
ATATAGAAAAAAAAGCCCCATAAATATATGAAAGTATGTGTATTCATAATTATATGCATATTCTTCCACACTAATACATTATCTTTAAAATAGCTCAGTTGGTATAGAATCTGCCTGCAGTGCAGGAGACCCCAGTTCACCCCTGGGTTAGGAGGATTTCCTGGAGAAGGGATAGGCTACCCAGTCCAGTACTCATGGGCTTTCTTTGTGTCTCAGCTGATAAAGAATCTGCCTGCAATGTGGGAGATCTGGGTTTAGTCCCTGGGTTGGGAAGATCCACTGGAAAAGGGAAAGGCTACCCACTCCAGGATTCTGGCTTGGAGAATTCCATGGACTGTATAGTCCATGGGGTTGGAAAGAGTTGGACATGACTGAGTGACTTTCACTTTTGCTTTCAAAATATACACAAACAAAATATCAGTTTGAATAGTATTTTTTTCACTAAAAATATTAATAATAATCATTAAGAAAATTAGCAAAAACTTTGGCACTAGCATGTAACTGCAGTATAACTATATTAGCAGCAATGTATTTAGTGACAACAATGTGACTGAATGTGACAAGTCTGATTAAATATGGCCATATGGCCGACCAGAGCTTGAAATAGTAGTAGGTGCTTCAGCTCTGCTATTATTTTGATATTTGATATCATCTGCAGAACATGGTTACTTTGTAGGGATCTTTTTAGTATATTTGTCTGTTTTGTGAGAGCTGCTTTAAATAAAAAGGTATTTTAACTTGCAAATCCACTTAAATAGGCACATGAGATCTGACCATATCACAATGTGCTGTAAAAGAATACATTTTCTTTGCCACTTCTGTTATCTTGGAAAGCTACAAATCTGCCCCCAGCATGCTGTGAGACCATATTGCATACTTTTGTGAAGGCATTAATATCAGTGAGCATAGAATATATTAGTAAAGAATACTTCATTATTATTTAGGTAAATAATAGGTACTAATTTTCGTCTCCATCTCAATAGATTAACTCAATGATGATACTACACTTTGAACTGGCTTCTTAAAACATAGACAGAACACTCTCTGACATAAATCACAGCAAACTCCTCTATGATCCACCTACCAGAGTAATGGAAATAAAAACAAAAATAAACAAATGGGACCTAATTAAACTTAAAAGCTTTTTCACAACAAAGGAAACTATAAGCAAGGTGAAAAGGCAACCTTCGGAATCGAAGAAAATAATAGCACACAAAGCAACTGACATAAAATTAATCTCCAAAATATACAAATAACTCATGAAGCTCAATACCAAAATATAAACGTCCCAATCAAAAATTGGGCCAAAGAACTAAACAGGCATTTCTCCAAAGAAGAAAACCGGATAGCTAACAAACACATGAAAAGATGCTCAATATCACTCATTATCAGAGAAATGCAAATCGAAACCACAATGAGGTACCATCTTACGCCAGTCAGAATGGCTGCCATCAAAAAGTCTACAATCAATAAATGCTGGAGAAAGTATGGAGAAAAGAGAACTCTCTTAAACTGTTGGTGGGAATGCAAACTAGTACAGTCACTATGGAGAACAGTGTGGATATTCCTTAAAAAACTGGAAATAGAACTGCCATACAACCCAGAAATCCCAGTGCTGGACATACACACCAAGGAAACCAGAACTGAAAGAGATACATGTACCCCAATGTTCATTGCAGCACTGTTTACAATAGCTAGGACATGAAAACAACCTAGATGTCCATCTGCAGTCGAATGAATAAGGAACTTGTGGCAAATATACACAACAGAATATTACTCAGTTATAAAAAAAGAAAACATTTGAGTCAGTTCTATTAAGGTGGATGAAACTGGAGCCTATTATACAGAGTGAACTAAGCCAGAAAGAGAAACACCAACACAATATATTAATACATATATATGGAATTTGGAAAGATGGTAATGATGACCCTATATGCAAGACAGCAAAAGAGACACAGATGTAAAGAACAGACTTTTGGACTATGTGGGAGAAGATGAGGGTAGTACGATATGAGAGAAAAGCATTGAAAGATGTATATTGCCTTATGTAAAATAGATGACCAGTGCAAATTCTATGCATGAAGTAGGGCGCACAACGCTGGTGCTCTGAGACAACCCAGAGGAATGGGGTGCGGAGGAAGGTGGGAGCAGAGTTCAGTATGGTGGGACACATGTACACCCATGGCTGATTCATGTTGATGTATGGCAAAAACTGCCACAATATTATAAAGTAACTAACCTCCAATTAAAATAAAGAAATTATTATTTTTTAAAAGCATTTTTCACTGACTTAAAATTTCCCACTTAGTAAGATTTGAGCTCTAGGTTTTGTTTTTTTTTCTTTTCCCTTCAATTCATCATTGATTAAAGAGATTTTGATATTTTATTATTTTTTAAAATAAATTATTCTCAAGAACCCTATATTAGGGAAGACATATTATTGGTAGGATATCAATTTTGAAAATGAGAAAACAAACTCAGACAAGTTAAAATATTTGCTAAGGTACATCAGCAAATAAGAACTGAACTGGATTAGAAAAAAAGTGTAGTTTGGAGCCCATGCTGTCAAATGCTACAGGATACTATCTCTTCCTTTGGAAATTATCCAGTAAAGAATGGAGAAATTCATACTGAACTGACATATGTAATTCATGTGATATTTATAGCTAAAACAATAATAATTAATCATAATATTAGGGAGTGATCCTTACCATGTATTTATTATATGTGAAGTACTATAGTAAGTTCTTTACTGTATGTTTCTCATTTAATCTTTATTACAATCCTAAGAACTGAGTACTTTTGTCTTAGTCAACATGGACTGTCATAATAAAATACAACAGACTAGGTGAATTAAGCAATTAAAATGTTATTTTCTCAGTTTTGGAAGATAGAAGTCCTTAGCAAGGTATCAGCATGATTAATTTCTGGTGAGTATTCTCTTTCTGGATTGTAAATGGCTGTCTTCTCTCTGTATCTTCAACAGTTGGAAGACTAGGGTAGTGGTAGAGAATGCTCTCTGGCAGTCTTTTCTTGCAAGGGTACAAATATCATCATTAAAACCCTACTCTCAGGATTTTAGCTAAGCCTAATTATGTTTCAAAGGGTCGGACATGACTGAACGACTGAACTGAACTGAATTATGTAGCAAAGGCCTCATGTCCAAATACCATGACATTGGGAGGTTATGTCTGAACATATGAATTTTGGAGGGACACAATTCAGTCCATAACAACTCTTATTATTCCTATTTTACAGATGAAGAAACAAATCCTGGAGAAGTTTAAAACTCACCCAAATTCACTTAGTTTGTCAGTAGCTGTGCATGAACTAGAATATAGGCAATATGATGATGCATTGCAAGGTTCTATCCAAAATAAAGATCAAGAATTCAAATTACCTTATGAATATTATAATTATGTTAATAGGATCTACACAATAACTATCTTGAACCAATCAATTTACTTATTGCAAGGAAAAGCCTTTTCAAGTTGGTTGTTTGGTGTCTTGGACAAAATCTATTGTTGAATTAATTGAACTTTTCACTTTTAAAGGGATTACTTTTATTTCCTGAAGGCAGATTGGTAATACTAAGTATTCAGCCCATGTAATATGTTAAAATGTCTAGTCTACTAATCATGTCTGTAACTTTAAACACTAAGGCTTTTCTGGGCAGTCTTCAAGGATAAATCAAGTGTAATATTTTCCAGTGACTCACTTTGGCATTAATAATATGGATTTTGTGTCACTTTTTATCTGTGCAAAATAAAAATGGAGGTAACATTGACTCTAGCTTTTAGCAGAGGATCCAAAAGAAAAAAATTATATGTCATTAGAGTAATGACAGAAAACACCAGTTCAAAGGATTGAGTACAAACTTAACGTTATGCTCAAGATACTCAATCATATTGAAAAAACAAAACAAAACAAAACACTAATTCAGTCATAAAAACAGTAATTTTGCTGCTGCTATTGTTTGTTTCAAGTGCATATGTCTACTGTTTGGCTTTTTGAAGATGATGAGGAAATAGAAGAGGATTAGTAGTAAAAGTGATTCCCTTAATGTGGTCCCCCAAAATATTGTTGCTCAGTCACTAAGTCATGTCCATCTTTTTGCTGAGCCATGGATCGCTCCCCTGTCCTTCACTATCTCCTGGAGTTTGCTCAGATTCATTTCCATTGAGTTTGTGATGCTATCTAACCATCTTATCTTCTGCTGCCCCTTCTCCTTTTACCTTCAATCTTTCCCAGCATCAGGGTCTGTTCCAATGAGTCAATTATTCGCATAAGGGGGCCAAAGTATTGAAGCTTCAGTTTCAGCATCCCTCCTTCCTATATATATATATTCAGGGCTGATTTGCTTTAGGATTGGCTTGCAATCCAAGAGACTGACTCTCAAGAGTCTTCTCCAGAACTACAATTTGAAAGTATCTATTTTTTTGCACTCAGACTTCTTTATGGTCCAACTCTCACATTCATACATTACTATTGGAAAAACCATAGCTTTGACTATTTGGACTTTTGCCAGCAAAGTGATGTCTCTGTTTTTTAATACACTGTCTAGCTTTGTCATAGCTTCCCTTCCAAGGAGCAACTGTCATTTAATTTCATGACTGCAGTCACAATCAGTAGTGATTTTGGAGCCTCAAAATGTAAAATTTGTCACTGATTCCACTTTTTCACCTTCTATTTGCCATGAAGTGATGGAACTGGATGCTATGATCTTAGCTTTTTGAATGTTGAGTTTTAAGCCAACTTTTTCACTCTCCTCTTTCACCCTCATCAAGAGACTCTTTAGTTCCTGTGCACTTTCTCCCATCAGAGTTGTATTATCTGCATATTTGGAGTGGCTGATATTTTCCCTGGCTGATTCCAGCTTGTGATTCATCCATCCTGGCATTTGGTATGATGAACTCTGCATATAAGTTAAATAAGCAGAGTGCCAGTATACAGTCAGCATCCTAATTCCTAGAACCTGTGTATATGTTACCTAACTTGACAAAGGGGTTTAATAGTAGTAGATGAATTTAAGGTTGCTAATCAGTGCACCTTAAAATAAGAAGAGTATCCATGTTGACTCAAAGTAATCACAAATGTCCTTAATAGTGAAAGAGTACTACAGAAGAGTCAGTCAGACTGATGTGGTATGAAGAATCTACAAACTCTTGCTGACTCTGTAGTTGGAAGGGGATCATTGGCCAAAAAGTAAAGATAGTATATATATATGCCAATTTATAAAAGCTTGTCTATAAAAACCAAAGCAAGATTCAGATTTCTCCTGAGACCCTCTAAAAAGAATTCAAACTAAGCCAAAAATCTTGATTTTACCTTAGTAAAACTGATTTTGGACATCTGATCTCCAGACTGTAAAATAGTGCATTTCTGTTAAGTCAATAAATATATGGTAATTTGTTATGACAAAGGGGCTTCCCTGGTGGCTCAGCAATAAATAATCTTCTTGCAATGCAGGAGCTGCAGGAGGCGTGGGTTCAGGCCCTGGGTGGAGAAGATCCCCTGGAAGAGGGCACGGCAACCCACTCCAGTGTTCTCGCCTGAGGAATCCCATGGACCAAGGAGCCTGGCGGGCTACAGCCCATGAGCTTGCAGAGAGTCAGACATGACCGAAATGACTTAGCATGCATACACACTATAATGGAAGTAGAAAATTGATACACATAAGGGTTGAAAAAATTCTAGGTCAACTGTTTGATATTCTAGGAAATTATTTTTTTAAAGGAGATTAGCTGTTTGATCGGAGAAGGCAATGGCAAGCCACTCGAGTACTCTTGCCTGGTGAATCCCACGGATGGAGGAGCCTGATAGGCTGCAGTCCATGGGGTCGCTAAGGGTTGGACACGACTGAGCGACTTCACTTTCACTTTCATGCATTGGAGAAGGAAATGGCAACCCACTCCAGTGTTCTTGCCTGGAGAATCCCAGGGGCGGGGGAGCCTGGTGGGCTGCCGTCTATGGGGTTGCACAGAGTCGGACATGAATGAAGCGACTTTGCAGCAGCAGCAACAGCTCTTTGATATTGATAGCTTACTGTATTCAAAGAATGGTGCCACTGGATTCATGGTCTCCAAAGGAGAAGATTTAACTTTGGGACCAAAGACAGTCACAGTCACTCAGAGCTTTGTGTAAATTTTATTAAAGTAACAGGGATAGAGAAAGCTTCCAACAAGAGGCACTGGAAGAGGGCAGGAGTATCCACCTCACTAGTTTAAGCAGGCACTATATACTTTTCAACAGGCTGCTGAGAATAGATAAAAATAATACTTCAAGGCTTTAAAGTTCCATTAGACTCTTTCCCAAATCACACATCCTGAGATATCTTCAGTACAAACTTAGCCAAAAGCAATGAGTTCTGGATAACATGTTTCTGAATGAGATATACTATTGCTGTGAAACAGGTTATCAGGCAAAATTTGTTACAATTATAATTATTAACATAGAGTCCAAGAAAAGTCTTTCCATGGGTAAGACACTGTACTGTGTATTCATTAGTTCCAGACCTAAAGAAAGGTCAGTTCTTGGGCTAGATACACTGCTGAACAAGGCTTAAGCAAAGCATGAAAGAGAATGTTCAATTCAGTTCAGTTCAGTCTCTCAGTACTGTCCAACTCTTTGTGACCCCATGGACTGCACCACGCTAGGTTACCCTGTCCATCAACAACACCCGAAGCTAAATCAAACTCATGTCCATTGAGTCAGTGAGGTCATCCAACCATCTCATCTTTTGTTGTCCCCTTCTCCTCCCACCTTCAATCTTACCCAGCATCAGGGTCTTTTCCAGTGAGTCAACTCTTCCCATCAGGTGGCCAAGGTATTGGAATTTCAGCTTCAGCATCAGTCCTTCAAATGAATATTCAGGACTGATTTCCTTTAGGATGGACTAGTTGGATCTCCTTGCAGTCCAAGGGATTCTTACAAGTCTCCAATACCACAGATCAAAAGCATCAATTCTTTGGCACTCAGCTTTCTTTACAGTCCAACTCTCACATCCATAGATAACTACTGGAAAAACAATAGCTTTGACTAGATGGGCCTTTGTTGGCAAAGTAATGTATCTGCTTTTTAATATGCTGTCTAGGTTGGTCATAACTTTCCTTCCAAGGGGTAAGTCTCTTTTAATTTCATGGCTGCAGTCAACATCTGCAGTGATTTTTGGAACACCACAAAATAAAATCTGTCACTGTTTCCATTGTTTCCCCATCTATTTGCCATGAAGTGATGGGCCGAGATGCCATGATCTTAGTTTTCTGAATGTTGAGCTTTAAGCGAACTTTTTCACTCTCTTTCACTTTCATCAAGAGGCTTTTAAGTTCTTCTTTGCTTTCTCTCATAAGTGTGGTGTCATTTGCATATCTGAGATTATTGATATTTCTCCCCGCAATTTTGATTCCAGCTTGTGGTTTATCCAGTTCAGCATTTCTCATGATGTGATCTGCATGTAAGTTAAATGAGTAAGGTGACAATATAGAGCCTTGATGTACACCCTTCCCTATTTGGAACCAGTCTGTTGTTCCATGTGAAATTCTAACCATTACTGCTTGACCTGCATGCATATTTCTCAGTAAGCAGGTCAGTTGGTCTGGTATTCCCATCTCTTGAAGAATTTTCCACAGATGTTGTGATCCGCACAATCAAAGGCTTTGGCATAGTCAATAAAGTAGAAGTAAACTTTTTTCTGGAGCTCTCTCTCTTTTTTGATGATCCAACGGATGCTGGCAATTTGATCTTTGGTTCCTCTGCCTTTTCTAAATCCAACTTGAACATCTGGAAGTTCATAGTCCAGGTACTATTGAAGCCTGGCTTGGAGAATTTTGAGCATTACTTTGCTGGCATGTGAGATGAGTGCAATTGTTTGGTAGTTTGAACATTCTTTGGCATTGCCTTTATTTGGAATTAGAATGAAAACTGGCCTTTTCCAGTCCTGTAGCCACTGCTGAGTTTTCCAAATTTGCTGGCATAGTGAGGGCAGCACTTTCACAACATCACCTTTTAGGATTTGAAATAGCTCAACTGGAATTCCATCACCTCCACTAGCTTTGTTCATAGTGATGCTTCCTAAGGTCCACTTGATTTCACATTCCAAGATGTCTGGCTCTAGGTGAGTGATCACACCATTGTGGTTATCTGGGTCATGAAGATCTTTTTTGTATAGTTCTTCCATGTATTCTTTCCACCTCTCTTAATATCTTCTGCTTCTGTTATGCCCATACCATTTCTATGCAGATAACGGTCCCATTGGGTGGGCTTTCCTCTGGGAGAGTGTGCAGGCAGTGCACCCCAGTTATGGAGTGCCCAGGGAGACTGCTGGCATGAATCTGGCAGGATGGGCCAGAACCAAGGCAAGCAGTTCAGCAAAGGCAGCTCAAGCATCTCATCCGACGTGAGTTCAAGTACAGATCACAGATGAACCCAAGCCCAGAAGAATGTGGCTTCCAGCGAAGATCAAAGACTTACTGAGTGTGGCCCCGCCCACCAGAACAAGACCCAGTTTCCCCCTCAGTCATTCTCTCCCGTCAGGAAGATAGAATGTTCACCTCCTCCTTAAAGGGCCTTGGACTGACTGCCTAAGCTTTAACTCTCTAAATATGATGATTTGAAAAATAAAATCAGAATATTTCTACATTTATACTGAGGTAAAGTCAAAAGGGTGATATATGAGTTGTAAGAAAATGTGAAACATAAAGTTTTAAATGCAACAACATACCTTAATATTATAAAATTTAAAAATAATTGTATGCAGCAGATTTAGCATTATGTATGTTTGATAAAATGTCACATTTTTATTGTTTTTTAATTAATTAATTTATTTTAATTGGAGGCTAATTACTTTACAATATTGTGGTGGTTTTTGCCATACATCAGCATGAGTCAGCCATGGGTGTACATGTGGTTTTTTTTTTTTGTTTGTTTGTTTGTTTGTTTGTTTTAAGATTACGTCATGGATCTTTCAGGGCATTTGTCCCATCAGCAAATGTTGCATCATATCACATTCTACTTTAATCTCTTGATTCAAATAAACCTAGATTTATCTTGGTTTCTGTACTTTTCCACCCCCACCCTCTGTCAAACTTTCTCTCTCTCTCCCACTCTTTCACACACACACACACACACACACACACACACACACACTCCTTTGCACACAAGACATACCAGAATATTGACTATCTCAAGATTCTCTCTTTACTGAAGTCAACAATATTTAAATTGTCACATCATTCAAATGTAGATCAAACATAAAATGAAAATAATGATTCTCTTCTCATTCATGCATTGTTTTTTTGTTCTCTCAATCTCTTTCTGTCCCTGTATCGTCCCCCAAATGCTCAGACCCTGTCTTCTATCTTATATCCAAGGATCCTGAGTCAGTTAAACAACAAGCTTTCTATCCTTTCCTTTCATCCAAATTTCTCAAAAATATGTCTCATTACCCCAGAAACTCATTTGCTCCTCTGTGATTTAAGTTTAATTAAGTAAATAAATATTTGAGTAGCAAAATTAAAAATATATATATTTTGAAATAAAATATTAATCTGCAGGTCCAAGAATTTTGAAATATAAATTTATTGGAAGCTACAAATAAATGTGCAATGAAGACCCATGTACCCTTTAGCCAGCCCATCCCTAATGTTAGCATTTTACATAACTTTAATGCATAGTCCTAAATCCTGAAAATTTTCTTTTAGATTGTTTTCTAAAAGTTTTACAGTTTTCTATTTTCCATTTGAGTCCATGACTATTTTAAGCTTTTTTTTTTTTTTTTTTTTTTTTTTTGCCTATGCCTCCTCAATTGACTTGCCTTTGTGCCTGTATCAAAAATTAACTGGGCTAAAAACTTTTAACTGGGTATGTTTATGTGGGGTTCTAGTCTGTTCCATTGAATCTATATGTCTATATTTCCACTAGTATCAGCTGTCTTGGTTACTTCAGCTAATCAAACTTTTTTTTTTTTTTTTAGGAAAATTTCATTTATTACTTCAACAATTTCTCTGATCTAATACCACTTTATACATTTTACAGAAAATAACAATAATTCCAAAGGAAGAGAAAGAGCAACAACTCCCCTCCCCCCACGCACACACCCACATACACATAGTGTACCACAAAGTTCCCAGGTATAAATTATCACAGGCAATATCATCTTTCCAAGTGGCATATAAACACTTTTGAATCCTATAGATACATTACCTTTCATGTCAGTTCTTCTTCAAACCAACATCCATACACAATTCCCAAATACTTATTAAAAACCAAATGTTTTGGCAGCTTAGTGAATTCGATTTCTTATTCCTTTTATTTCTTATTTTTGCTTAGTTTCTTCTCTGTGTTATAAAATGTACCTATGCCTATCTATATTTAATCTTATGTCCATTATGTGTTTCTAAATTCAATTAGACTTTTTTCTGAGTGTATTTAATTATAGCTTCATAGATTCACTTTAATGTTTTGTGCCTAATTTTTTTTTTAAATAATAATGCTTTTATTTACAAAAGTAAATAGTTTTGGAATTCCCTGGTAGGCTATCTGGGCTTTCACTTCCATGGTCCAGGTTCGATTCCTCATCAGGAAACTGAGATCCCTCAAGCCATGGAAGCATGGCCAAGGCGGGGAGGAGAAAATAGGTTATTTTCATTCTTATAATTAAGCAGTACATACTCACTGTAGAAAACATAAGAAAAAATCAAAAAGGAAATGAAAACCTCCCATAATCCTGTCACCCAGAAAACATAGTGCTAATACAATAAAATATATCCTCCCAGTTTGCCTGTCTTTAATTTTCTTTCTCTCAATAGACAGTTTGATATATAAATAGATAAAATTTTAGTAATAGGAATACAGAGATATAAATATAGAGATGCAGTTAATCGTTATTACTTTTAAATTTCACATTTGCAAATTTGCCTGCTTGTTACTATAGAAGAGCCTATTAGTGATGTGATATAAAGACTCTACCAACTGTTGGTGACTTTGAAGATGGAAGGGGACCATCAGCCAAAGAGTGCAGATAGACTCTACAACATGATGGCTTGTTCCCATCTGAGGTCAGAGAAGGCAATACTTTGCCTTGTTGTTTCAGCTTTCATGCAGGAAATATGCTTCCTTTTTGTCTACTTAGTTTCATGTTTCTCTAAGTTTTGCTCTCTGTTGGTTGTATTTCACTGTTTAAAATAGCAGTGAAGTGCTGTCTAGTGTTCATGAGTGCAAGAAAGCTGTGATGTACCTTATAGAGAAAATATGTTATAAAACTTTGTTTTCCTGTCTGTATATACAGAGGACCAACTATAAGTTATATGAGAAATTTTGACTGCGTGGAAGGTCAGCACCCCTAACCCCCATGTTGTTCAAAGTTCATGTTAAAGTGTCCTTAAAGAGAAACACACATAAAACAACCTTATGTATTGATCAGTTAACCTTAAAGAGAAACACACATAAAACAAGTTTATGTATCGATCAGATAACAAATATGTTTATGACCAGAGACTCATAGGAACCTAATCCTTTATTTTCCTTAGAAGCAATGTTCAATATATGCTAATTAAGCATTTGTTGCAAATTTATAGGACATGAATACTATGAATAATGAAAACTGATTATATATCTTTTATGAAAAGAAAACCTGATAATACACATTGTTTTTGATACACTTTATTTCCTTTTTTTTACTTTTTTGTAACATCACTTTTGATTGCTGCATATAAATGAATTTTAAATGTTTTATGCAAGCAAATTGGATAATATCCACTGAGACTTAGTTACAGCTATTGTCTTGTTTTAAGATCCATTTGTACAAAGTTCTATGCTATCTCTCTTGACTAAAGATTTTATTCCTTGAAGGTTTCTAGATGAAGATTGTTATTTTATTTCTGTTCTCCTTTAAAGGTCTTAGAAATTTCTTTTCAACTTTTGTTTCTCCTTGGACCTTAAATAGAATAACATTTAAAAAAAAAAATCCCAGTATGTCTCTTTTGACTATTAGAAAATAGGTATCCTTTTTCTTGGCTCTTCTTTAATTTTATTTCCTAGTTTATTTCTATTTTTTCTATTTATTGATTGACTAATTATTGATTATGCTCTATTTATTGATTGACTAATTATTAGTCTCTCATAACACATTCACTTCTGTTAGTTCTATGTTTTATTGAAATGTTCCTGTGCTGTTTTCTATTTTTTTTTTAATTCTTCAGAAAGATAGACACCAATACAATATACTACTGCATATATACGGGATTTAAAAAGATGGTAACAATAACCCTCTATGCAAAACAGAAAAAGAGACACAGATGTACAGAACAGCTCCTTTGGGAAAATGTTGATAGCTCAACTAAGTCATATTCTTTTTTCTTTTTGTGTTCTTAACATTCAGTCAATTGTGATAACATCATTTTTACTATATGACCTTATATTTTGGCAAAAGATATATAGTCTCCTTTCTTATAGAATTGGTCACTGATATTTTTATATAGAGTAGTCCTTAGTGAAAATTATTCATGATTGCACAGTGCATTCCAATGACTTCATAAATCACATTATAACACCTGTGTACCACTCCCCTTATCAAGAAATTTCACCTCTGCCTTTAAATGTAAAATAACTAACAATTTAACACAATTCTTTCTGTGGAACATCTATTTGCATAACTAAATTGTTCAACCCAAATTCTCCATCTCTAATCTCTAATTACTTATGAGTTTATTGGATTATGCCTCGCCTGAAGAGAATAAATGAGTGCTGTATCCTTTGTCTACTCAGTAGAATCACTAGCTAAGATTTTATAATATTTCTGATCATTTGTTTCTTGATGCATTTTCAGGGGTCAGTTTTGTTTCTCTACTGATCTGGCAATCAGATTAGTCTTTTATCCAAGGAATTGGAATGACTACAAAATAAAATTCTTAGATTAAACTAATTATAGTGGTAACCATCATAATTCAGGTAATGTGCAATTAACACAAAACACTTTAGAAATTAATCACATTCCTAACACATACCTGTGTGTTGTTTACCTACTCTCAGTCATATAGATAATAACACTTTACTTTAAAATCTTCACCTTACCTTGCCCACCCCACTGCAATTCCTTCAGTACTCTTATCTGCTTTAATTTGTGCAGAAAGCAAAACAAAAGCATTGATATTAACTCTTTTCTTTTTCTCCCCTCTGCCCTCTATTTAACCTTTCCTTTATTTAATTCTGCTCCAAGTCTTACATTGATTTTTGTGATTCCCTTTATAGATTCGTTTTGCAGCTGATTAATGACACTAAATATCTACCTGAAATAATGTCAGGGAAGTGCAGTACTTGGATGAAATCTCAAAAATGACAAAATGATCTCTGTTTGTTTCCAAGACAAGCCATGCAATAACACAGTAATCCAAATCTATGCCCCGAGGAGTAATGCTGAAGAAGCAGAGGTTGAAAAGTTCCATGAAGACCTACAAAACCTTCTAGAACTAACATGCAAAAAAGATGTCCTTTTCATTATAGGGGACTGGAATGCAAAAGTAGGAAGTCAAGAAATACCCAGAGTAACAGGCAAATTTGGCCTTGGAGTACAGAATGAAGCAGGGCAAATGCTGATAGAGTTTTACCAAGAGAATGCACTGGTCATAGCAAACACCCTCTTTCAACAACACAAGTGAAGACTCTACACATAGACATCACCAGATGGACAATACTGAAATCAGATTGATTATATTCTTTGCAGCCAAAGATGGAGAAGCTCTATAGAGTCAGCAAAAACAAGACCAGGAGCTGACTGTGGCTCAGACCATAAATTCATTATTGCCAAATTCAGACTTAAGGTGAAGGAAGTAGGGAAAACCACTAGACCATTCAGGTATGATGTAAATCAAATCCCTTACCATTATACAGTGGAAGTGAGAAATAAATCCAAGGGATTAAATCTGATAGAGTGCCTGAGGAACTATGGACGGATGTTTGTGACATTGTACAGGAGGCAGGAATCAGAACCATTTCAAAGGAAAAAAAAAAAACAAAACAAAACAATACAAAAAGGTCAAATGGTTGTCTGAGGAGTCCTTACAAATAACTGTGAAAAGAAGAGAAGTGAAAGGCAAAGGATAAAAGGAAAGATATATTTATTTGAATGTAGAGTTCCAAAGAAGAGCAAGGAGAGATAAGAAAGCTTTCCTCAGTGATCAATGAAAAGAAATAGAGGAAAACAATAGAATGGGAAAGACTCGAGATCTCTTCGAGAAAATTAGAGATACCAAGGGAATATTTAATGCAGAGATGGGCACAATAAAGACCAGAATTGTATGGACCTAACAGAAGCAGAAGATATTATGAAGAGGTGGCATGAATACACAGAAGAATTATACAAAAAAGATCTTCACAACCCAGATAATCATGATGGTGTGATCACTCACCTAGAGCCAGACATCCTGGAATGCAAAGTCAAGCGGGCCTTAGGAAGCATCACTATGAACAAAGCTAGTGGAGGTGATGAAATTCCAGTGGAGATCTTTCAAATCCTAAAAGATGATGCTGTGAAAGTGCTGCACTCAATATGCCAACATATTTGGAAAACTCAGTAGTGGCCACAGGACTGGAAAAGTTTGATTTTCATTCCAATCCCAAAGAAAGGCAACGCCAAAGAATGCTCAAACTACCACACAATTGGGCTCATCTCACACACTAATAAAGTAATGCACAAGATTCTCCAAGCCAGGCTTCAACAGTACATGAACCACGAAGGTCCAGCTGTTCAAACTGGATTTAGAAAAGACCAAGGAACCAAAGATCAAATTGCCAATATACATTGGATCATCAAAAAAGCAAGAAAGTTCAAGAAAAAAAATCTACTTTGCTTTATTGACTATGCCAAAGCCTTTGACTGTGTGGGCAAACTCTGGAAAATTCTTCAAGAGATGGGAATACCAGACCATCTGAAAGTTAAAGAGGAGAGTGGAAAAATTGACTTAAGTCTCAACATTCAGAAAACTAAGTTCATGGCATCTTGTCCCATCATTTCATGGCAAATAGATGGGGAAACAGGGAGATACTTTCTTTTTTTGGGCTCCAAAATAACTGCAGATGGTGACTGCAGCTATTAAATTAAAAGATACTTGCTCCTTGGAAGAAAAGCTATAACCAACCTAGACAGCATGTTAAAAAGCAGATACATTACTTTGGCAACAAAGGTCCATCTAGTCAAATCTATGGTTTTTTCAGTAGTCATGTATAGATGTGAGAGTTGGACTATAAAGAAAGCTGAGTGCCAAAGAATTGATGCTTTTGAACTGTGACACTGGAGAAGACGCTTGAGTGTCCCTTGGACTGCAAGGAGATCCAACCTGTCCATCCTAAAGGAAATCAGTCTTGAATATTCATTTGAAGGACTGATGCTGAAGTTGAATCTCCAATACTTTGGCCACCTGATGCACAGAACTGACTGATTTGAATATATTCTGATGCTGGGAAAGAGTGAAGGTGATAGGAGAAGAGGATGACAGATATTGAGATGGTTGAATGGCCTCACTGACTCAACAAACGTGAGTTTGAGTAAGCTTTGGGAGTTGGTGATGGACAGGGAAGCCTGGTGTGCTGCAGTCTACGTGGTTGCAGAGTTGGATATGACTGAGTGACTGAACTGAACTGAACTGTCCTGTCTATTCAAGTCTATAAAAGGAAATCATTTCTATCCTCTGAACTGAATTTAAAGTCAGTTTTATATATCATGTGCACACTTACTCAGTACATGATCCCAACTTCCATTTCCTGGACTGCTTGTACCTCTTTACAGCTCATATCATATAGGGACTTTATGCTGTTCTTCCCATCCTTTATCTCATTATGGATAGCATTAGATTAACTTAACATCTGAAGCTCCTGATGCGAAGAGCTGGTACCTTGGAAAGACTGGTGCAGAGAAAGTTTGAGGGCAAGAGGAGAAAGGGACAGGCAGAGGGTGAGATGGTTAGATAGCATCACTGAGTCAATGGACATTAGTTTGAGCAAATTCTGGGAGATACTGAAGGACAGGGAAGGCTGGTTTGCTGCAGTCCATGGGGTCACAAAGAGTCGGACACGACTGAGTTATTGAACAGCAACGACATCTCACATAGTGACAAATTCTGCTAGATGTCATATGATTTGTCATCTCTACCAGGATTCCAGATAGAAATAATAGGTCAAGTTTTTTGAACTTTAAAAATACCAATAAGGGCCCTGGTTATGTCTATAAAAGTAGTTTATTATAAGGTCACAAGGGAAAATAAAGACATGAAAACATCTACATTATGCAATCAGTACCAGTGGTAACTGGAAAACCATTTTAGTGTATATTAAAGAACTATTATCTTAGTGTCCCCTTAGCAACATGCATCCATCACTGACTATGCCAACATCCTACTATTTAGATAACTTATTTACTCATTCTTTGTTTGTAATGCTCTGTAGGCACCCAGATTGTGGCCCTTTTCTAACTCTGTGCTTATGCTAATACATTGTTTTTTTTTTTTTTTTTGCCAAATAACTTCTCTGTGTGTGCTTCTATACTATTAATCTGTATTCACTATCTCCCTGAATATCTCATGCTCAACCCCCTGAATAAACAGGATCTGGTTCACATATCCAGTCACTATTGTAGCGTATACCTCTGCAGCAGAATTTTCACATTAGTCATCCAATAAGCCAACAATCAGCCATTTGATGTTTGTGTAATAGACATGGAGATGATTCATCTAGATATCCACTTCAATGGAGGAGTTGTCCCAGCTTCTTAAAGTGCTGTCAGCAAGCATTATCCACCTGTCAGTTACTTCCATGTTTCACTCAGGTGCAGAAACCTGACTTGCTAAGGAATAGGCCCTTTATGTGGTGAACATATCCAGTGACTGACCTCAGTGGAGTGGTAAAAACCCTGTCATTTCAACTCATTATGGAACTCTTTGATAGGCAATATGATTCAGAACTTCATTTAGAGTTAACTGTGGTTTTGTTGATCTGCATGGCAATTCAACTTCTCTAGGTCAACTCTACTTCCTCTCTCACTTCCACAGGTATTGATCCCTAATAAATAGACTAAACTCCATTTCAGAATCTACTTCCAAAGAGTTCAACCTGTGACATATAGAGCCAAATTTTTCCAAGCAAGTAGGTAATAAGGTTTCAGAGGTCACTCATTCGCTGTGTGGCTAGGAATGAAGACCCTACCACTCTTTCTAGATGGAACACAGACAGACTACCTAGCAGAAAATGACAGTCCAGTTATTAAAACTCTCATCAGAAGTAAATTAAGATAGTATACTGGTAGAAAAGAATGAAGAAGTTGGAGTGATTATCAGATATTTGATAAAGAGGAAATAATAACTATGAAATCATTGAAAAATGATAGCTATTGCTAAGTATTATTTATATATGTATATATATATATACATATATTTGTATATTGTATATATGTATATGTATATGTGTATATTGTATATATGTATATTGTGTATATATATATATGTATATGTATATTCAATATATATATATATATATTGAAAACCCCAGGCAATAGACAAGTATGTAGAATCCAAGTGTGAAAGCCAGAGGCTTCCCTGAAAGTTTATAAACAGAATCTCATTTCCTGAGCAAGAGGGCATAGGAAGCTAAGGCTCAGACCCAAGAATGAGTAATCAATGGCCAAGCTCCAATGGAGATTAAAAGGTTTCCTAAGGTTGGTGTGTATGCCAAAACCAGAACACTAGTGAAGGAAAAAAAGATAGAGCTTTATATGATGAATGTAGATATTTGAGAGGAGCCCCACCCCAAGTTTTGAACCTTCAAACGTTTGTGAATGCTTGAAGCCTATAAAAGTAGCTTACTCCACCCTATTAAGAACTTATAAGTTCTCCTTGCACAAAGATGATGTAGAGGACTTTCTCCCACATGGCAGCATGCACCACAATCTTTCACTGTCTCCCCTCCTGGCCACTAGGTGAATTACTAAAGCTAACATTCAGCATAATCCATAATTAGGGTCATTCTTTCCCCTAAATGGGGCAAAACTGAAATATATCCCATAGAAGTGGCCAGATCTTGCCAACATCAGCCAGAGGAGTACACATAGGGCTGATTTCTTAGGGTCTTAGTTCAAAGTAGCCAAAATATTGGGTGAGATAGGGAAAATATTGATTTGTCAGTATTTTCATAAGATACAGGGCTTATCACACTGATAAGGATACTAGGAAATGACATGAACTCACTACCAGAATGGCTTGTAGAAACATGAAAAAATGGTCATAATTGCTATGGCAGATAGTTGAAGAAAGAGTTAAAAAGTTCTGGGACAAGGCTGAAACTTGGGTGAAACAAGTGAGGTGTTTGGGGGTATAAAACTAAGGGCACACTTATTCAACTCTGAGGATAAGTGCCTTTTTAAAATTTTATGCCTTAAACCATTTATTCTCAAGAAAGCAGACACCCTCAAGGTTGTTGCGAGTGCAGAGTGAGTACTTATATGATCCTGATAAATTTTGTACCTTAGGAATTTCTCGATCTTTATCCTGATTTTTACCCAGGAAAGTGAGTGTTTTGGAGTATACTACTTAAAATTGTAAAATGCACTGGATGATTATGTTCCACAGAAACATCTGGAAGACAGAAAATTTGCCAAGGCCATCATGAATGCACTAGTGAGAGGGGCACTAGCATCACTAAAAAGCCTAGTGGTGGCTCTCCCCTGAAGATCAGAGCTGATGATAGGAGAGCCCATTACAAAGTTAAGCAAACTGACAGTAATGAGGATGAACAATGAGAACTTCAAACAGTAGAAGTCATTTGGTGGCATTCAACTGCCCAGAGCCAGATAGATGAAGTTTATTTAATGATTTTGTAATGAGTAGCAGTGTCAGAGTAATAGCCAAGGAAGGGAGTCTGACCCACAGAAACTTAGGGTTAGAGTTAATAAAGCATTGTGCTCCTAAGGACAAAATAGGAGGACAGCCAGCAAGAGTTGTACCATGAGAAGATATCAACAGTCGAATACTAGGGGAATGAGGACTGTTGTGTCAATAACAAAGTCATGATCCCTTGCCCATTCCTAAATATGGGCCAGTTTTCAGATCAAAATCTATTCTTAGAAGAGAAGGTCAGGTTCTCCAGATGAAAAATTCAGCAAAAATCATAACAAATATTTTTGGTAAAGATTCTTCCAAACAGCATTTAAAGGGACCACTAGCCATGCATTCAGATAACTGTAAGCTATGGAAAAAGGATTTCCATGGAGGACAATTGGGCATAGGGGTGAATTTGACATTGATACTTGGAGACAAAGGGTTATCACGCCTCCCAGCAAGAATGTAGGCAAAGCTCACTCTGTAACAGATGGAATCTAAGGTCCAATATACTGAGGATTTCCTGAATTCCATCCACTGGTTGTTTCTCTTAGTCCCTGCTTGTGTAAATTGGTGTTGCTATATTTAATGATTGGTGCATCCCACTCATTGGGCCATTATTTTGTAGGGTAAGAGCTATAAAATTATGGAAAACCAAGTAGAAACTTTCAAAACTGTCCCTTCTTCCTACAAGATACTAAATGCATCCTTAAGGAAGGGATGGTGGAAACTAACACTGTCCTTAATGATCAGCTTTCAAGGATGATGGTATCCGTCTTAGCTCTATTTAGCCAGTTTCACCTACAGAAATCCAGTGAATTCTGGAAAATATCAGTATACTGCCACAACCTCAACCAAGTAGTAACTTCAGTTGCGTCCCTTCTTCTTAATGTATTATCTTTGCTGTAACAGACTAACATTAACTCAGGAACATGGTGTGTGGCCACTGATTTAGGAAATGTGTACTTTTCTATCACTATCAGAAAACCAAATCAAGAGGATCAGAAATAGTTCACATTCACACAGAAAAAGCAAAATATACATTTGCTATTTTGCTTCAGGGTATGTTAACTTATCTGTCATCTCTTGCATTATAGTTCAATATCAGGGCCATTTAAACAACCCATAGAATAGTGCATTGATAACTACATTGGTAATATCATACTAAAAGGACAAATGAACAAAAACTAGCATACCAAAAGCCTTGTGAAGGCAAATGTGGTTCACAGAATGGTAGATAAACCCTATGAACTTTCAGGAGCTTTTCACATCAATTATATATTTAGGGGACTAGGAAGCATGATGAAACATCCTCTCTGAAGTGAAAGAAAAAAAATTAATATATTTTGTATTTCCTACCATGATGAAATAAGCTCTATCCTTTATAGGCCTTTTTTTGGTTCTGGAAGCATCATTTTCAAACTTTGGTAATAATGCTGTGGTCCATTATATTGTTAGACTGAAGGTTGCTAGCTCAAGTGGGGACAAGAATAAGAATGCAACCTGCAGCAGTTCCAAGATTCCACACAAAAGCCCTTACCACTGGACTACATGACTCAGCATGACTCAGCAGACTCAATGATATTAGAAAGGTTTATCCATGCCATGTTGGATATATGGGTAATTCCATAGGAAAGAAAAATAGAGGCTCTTGGGGATGTAGAACAAGGCTATTAAATCTGCAAGAAAGAATCATTTTCCCTTTGCAAAACAATATCTGATTTGGTAGGGACAAGAGCCCTGAAAACAGGACATCAAATTATCATGCATCCAGAACTTTTCTCATCCTGAGCTGAGTTCTGTCATACCCACCAACTGATATGGTCAGGTGGGCCCAGAAGAATTCCATCCTAAGATGGAAGTGGTATATCTAAGATTGAAGAGGGGCAGGACCAGAGCACATAAGTAAGCTGCATGAGCAAGTAGTTCACACACTGGCATTTGCCATTGTTTCATTAGTGCCCTTCTCTCTCAGTTCAGTTCAGTCACTTGTGTCCGACTCTCTGTGGCCTCACGGACTGAAGCATGCCAGGCTTCCCTGTCCATCACCAACTCCTGGAGCTTGCTCAAACTCATGTGCATTGAGTCAGTGATGCCATCCAGCCATCTCATCCCCTCCCTCTCAGCACACACCCATTTTCACATTTGGAATTACTTGCAATATGCTGAGAGAGAGTAAAATGGTCAGAGCTTGGTTTACAGATGTGTCAACTTGATATAAAAATGCTTTAAATGGCAATAGCAAGCAGAATCATTCCAAATGAGCAAAGCCTCTGGAGGTGTGCTTGAAGATCCATGTTTATAAAACAAAAAATGGCCTGAGGTTAGAATAGATTTAGACTCATGGACCATGGCAAATAACATGGCTAACTAGTCAGAGGCTTGGAAGGAGGAAGGTTGCAAGTTCAGGATCTAGGAGGTCTAAGGTGTATACATGTAGATACAGGTAGGGGAGGACATGAATAAAGAATAGTTTTGTATCTGAAGTGGTAAAGAATCCACCTGCTAAGGCAGGAGAAAGAAGTTTGATCTCTGGTTCAGGAAGATCCCCTGGAGTAGGAAATGGCACTCCAGTATTCTTGCCTGGAAAATTCCATGGACAGAGGAGCCTGATAGGCTGTAGTCCATTGGATTGCAAAGAGTAAAACATGACTGAGTGACTGAGCATGAGCATGAAAGAGAATATACCACAAAAGAGGCACTAAAGAACCAGTATACAAAGTGATTTCGACAGCTGACTCAGGCCATCTTTTGTTATCAGCCACTTTAGTGCTGGTATAATGGTCACATGAATAGAAGATCCACAGTGGAGGGGATGGAGGCTACACATGAGCCCACTGGGGTAGGCTTCTATTTATTAAGGGTTATTTAGCTACTGTTGCTCTCAAATATTCAACCAACCAGCAGCAGAGTCCAAAGATGTGCCTGCAATAAGTCATTATTCCTCAATGACACCAATTGGCATTTTGATGTCATATGGACAAAATTACGTCCCTTACATTACAGAAAGATCAGAGATTAGTTCTAACAAATATTGACTTATATTACAGGTATATGTTTGCCTTTACTTCTCAGTGAGTACCGCTGTCCACCGGTTTACTGAATATCTGATCCATTGTGACCCATTGGCATAGGATTACCCATACTATCATGTGTGATCAGAGAACCCCATTTATAACAATGAAGTGGCAGAAGTGGGACTATGGCCATGTGAGACAGTGATATAATATATATACTGATAATATATATAATATATATATATACTGATATAATATATATAGTATAATTTCATATACTACATTGTCCAGAAACTGAAAGCCTTGTAAGAGTTTTGAAACAAATTGCTAAGGGCACAGATAAAATGACAGTTTTGGAGCAATATTCTACAAAGACAGAACACCATGATATACTCATTGAATCTAAGAACTTTGTATGACACATTGATGTCCAAAATAATAAAATACATGGATCTGAGACCCAAGGTGTGGAAGCAAAATTTGTCCTACATACCATCAGTTGCAATGAACTATAGGGAAAATGTGTACTTATAATTACCAGAATTCTAGGTTCTGCTGTGAAGTACTAGTCATTGAAGGATGAACACTTTGATGGAGAACACGGCAAAAGTCCTTTGAAGAGTGACTACTACCTGGACACTTTGGGAGCCATAAGGCAAGTACAGGGGCTTCCCTGGTGGCTCAGACAATAAAGATTATACCTGCAATGCCGGAAACCCAGGTTCTATCCCTGGATTGGGAAGATTTCCTGGAGGAGGAAATGGCAACCCAGTCCAGTATTCTTTCTTGGAGAATTCCATGGGCAGAGCAGCCTGGCAGGCTACAATCCATGGGGTCACAAAGAGTCAGACATGAGTGAGTGACTAACAGACACAAGACAAGTAGAGGTATCAATATTTTGACAAGAGGAATTGATTTTTATCAGACGGAGATATGGCTGCTGATAAGCAATGGCAACAGACAGGAGTATGTATGGCCTTCACATAATCAATTAAAGTGACCTGTTGTATTTCCTTGCCCATTATGACAGTAAGTGAAAAAATATGGTTATACTGACCTGAGAAGAACACCAGAGGCTCAGACCCATTAGAGATGAGGATTTATGTCACACCACTAATCCACTGAGACCAACAAAGGTGGCAAATAAACATGAGAGAAATTTATGATGATTATTAGAAGAGGAAGATGATATGTACCTGTTCTGGCCATGAGAGCAACTACAACAACAGAAGCTATTGGTTTGCCCTACTAATTTTCCTCTTCTAAGTTTTTATCAGAAAGATAAATCCTCTAGAATCCCAGAGGAGTTGTTTCCAAAAATTATATGAAGAAATGGATCTAGTGGCACAGGTGTTGGTCTAGCATGATTCAGATTCCCCTTCAAGGAAGGACTTGTTACCTCAGCTACTAGGAATGATGTCAGCAATTTCTGTTAGAACCTTCCAGGTTTGCCTCAGCTGCAGAGAGACATATCATCCAATAAAGTATTCTTCATAGGATGGCCCTTATTTTTATCATTTGTCACAATGGGTTTATAAAGGCTCAACCATCTTGGCTCATTGTGGAGTATTCTGAAACATAATTTAACTTCTATAGTTTTTCATGCGTTTTCTAAGGCTTTGGTGGGGGGGTGAATTTTATAGTGAAACTCACATTTCTTTGCTAAATTTAATCCTAAATATTTAATATTTTGTATGCCATTGTTAATGGAATTTCTTGCATAATTTCTGTTTCAGAATGTTTATTGTTAATGTACAGAAATATAATTTATATTTGAATACTCATGATATATCCCAAAACTTTGCTATATTAATTAGTCCTATTAGTTTTTTTTTTTTTTTCCCTACTCTGGATTTCATGGGATTTTCTTTATACAAGGTTATGGTTTTTTGTGTGTGAGTAAAGATACTTTTACTTATTTATTTCCCAATAAGTATACTTTTAATTTTATTTTCTTCTCTGATCTCCCTGGATAGAACTTTGACCACAGTGTTGAATTGAAATGGTAAGAGTGGACAATGTTGTTTTTTTTTTTCACTTATCTTCGGAGGAAAGCTGTCAGGTTTTCATAATTAGGTATGATTTTAGCTATGGAATTTTTATAGATACTCTATTAGTTTGAGAAAGTCCCCTTGTATTCCTAATGTGTTGAGTGTTTTCAGCATGAATGATAGTTATATTTTTATTGAATGTCTATTTGCATATCTATTGGGTTAGTTGCTTTTTAAAGTATATTTTTCTTTAATACAGAGTGTTGTATGTTAAGTAAGTGAAGTTCAATTAAATTCAGTCACCAAGTTGTGTCAGACTTTTTGTGACCCTATGGACTGCAGTATGCCAGGCTTCTCTCTCCATTACCAACTCCCAGAGCTTGTTCAAACACATGTCCATCAAGCTGAGGATGTCATCAAACTATCTCCTCCTATGTTGTCCCTTCTCCTGCATTCAATATTTACCAGCATCAGGGTGTTTTCCAGTGAATCACTTCTTCACATCAGGTGGCCAAAGTAATAGAGTTTCAGCTTCAGCATCAGTCCTTCCAAAGAATATTCAGGACTGATTTCCATTAAGATTGACTGGCTTGCATTCCAAGGAACGCTCAAGAATCTTCACCAAAACCACAGAACAAAAGCATCAATTCTTTGGCGCTCAGCTTTTTTATGGTCCTACTATCACATCCATACATGACTAACAGAAAAACTGTACCTTTGACTAGATGAACCTTTTTTGGCAAAGTAATGTCTCTGCTTTTTAATATGCTGTCTAGGTTTGTCATAGGTTTTCTTCCAAGGAACAAGCACCTTTTAATTTCATGGCTGCAGTCACCATCTACTGTGATTTTGGAGCTAAGTCACTGTTTCCATTATTTTCCCATCTATTTGTGCTGAGATGATGAGATTTGATGCCATGGTCTTCATTTTTTGAATTCTGAGTTATCAGTCAGGATTTTCACTCTCTTCTTTCACTTTCATCAAAAGACTCCTTAGTTCCTCTTCGCTTTCTGCCATAAGCGTGGTATCATCTGCATATATGAGGTTACTTATATTTCTTCTGGCAATCTTGACTCCAGCGTGTGCTTCATCCAGCCTGGCATTGCACATGATGTACTCTGCATATAAGTTAGATAAGCAGGTTGACAGTATACAACTTTGACATCCTCCTTCCCAATTTGGAACCAGTCTGTTGTTCCATGTCTAGTTCTTTTTTTTTTTTTTTTTCCATGTTTAGTCTAACTGTTGTTTCTTGATGTGCATAAAGATCTAAGGTGCCATTAAGGTGGTCTGGTATTCCCATCTCCTTAAGAATTTTTCACAGTATTTTGTGATCTACAGAGTCAAAGGCTTCAGTGTAGCCAATAAAGCAGAAGTTTCTGGAACTCACTTGCTTTTTCTATAATCCAATGGATGTTGGCAATTTGATCTCTGGTTCCTCTGCTTTTTCTAAATCTAGCTTGAACATTTGCAAGTTCTTGATCCACATACTGTTGAAGCCTCGCTTGGAGGCTTTTGGGCATTACTTGGCTAGGGTTGAGATGAGTGCAATTGTGTGGTAGTCTGAACATTCTTTGACATGGCCTTTCTTTGGGACTGGAATGAAAACTGACCTTTTCCAAGTCCTGTAGCCACTACCAAGTTTTCCAAATTTGCTGGCATGTTGAGTGCACCACTTTCACATCATCGTTTTTTAGGATTTGAAATAGCTCAACTTGAATTCCATCACCTCCACTAGCTTTGTTCGTAGTGATGCTTCCTAAGGCCCACTTGACTTCAGACTCCAGGATGTCTGGCTCTAGGTGAGTGATCACACCTTCATGGTTATCTGCATCATTAAGATCTTTTTAGTATAGTTCTTCCGTGTATTCTTGACACCTCTTCTTAATATCTTCTGCTTCTGTTAGTTCCATACTGTGTCTGTTATTTATTGGGCCATCTTTCCATGAAATGTTCCTTTGATATCTCTTTTTCTTGAATAAATCTCTAGTTTTTCCCATTCTGTTGTTTTGCTCTATTTCTTTGCATTGATCACTAAGGAAGACTTTCTTATCTCTCCTTGCTATTCTTTGGAACTATGCATTCAGATGGGTATATCTTTCCTTTTATCCTTTGCCTTTAGCGTCTCTTCTTTTCTCAGTTATTTGTAAGGCCTCCTCAGACAGCCTTCTTGCCTTTTTGCATTTCTTTTCCTTGGTGATGGTCTTGATCACTGCCTCCTATACAATGTCACAAACCTCCATCCATAGTTCTTCAGGCACTTTGTCTGTCAGATCTAATCCCTTGAATCTGTTTGTCACTTCCACTGCACTGTATAATCGGAAGGGATTTCGTTTAGGTCATATCTGCATGGTCTAGAGGTTTCCCCTGCTTTTTTCAAGTCTGAGTTTGGCAATAAGAAGTTCATGGTCTGAATCACAGTCATCTCCCAGTCTTATTTCTGCTGACTGTATAGAGCTTCTTCATCTTCAGCTGCAAAGAATATAATCAATCTGGTTTACAAATGTGTAGAGCCATCTTTTGTGTTGTTGGAAGAGGGTGATTGCTATGACCAGTGTGTTCTCTTGGCAAGACACTGTTAGCCTTTGCCCTACTTCATTTTGTACAACAAGGCCATACTTGCCTATTATTCCAGGTATCTCTTGACTTCCTACTTTTACATTTCAGTCCCTTATGATGAATAGGATATATTTTTTTGGTGTTAGTTCTAGAAGGTCGTGTAGGTCATCATGGAACCCTTCAACTTCAGCTTCTTCAGCATTAGTCATTGGGGCATAAACTTGGATTACTAGATATTGAATGGTTTGCCTTGGAAATGAACATAGATCATTTTGTCATTTTTGAGATTGCATGCAAGTACTGCATTTGAGACTTTTGCTGACTGTTAGGGATACTCCATTTCTTCTCAGTGATTCTAGCCCACAGTAGTTGATATAATGGTTATCTGAATTAAATTTGCCTAATCCGGCCCATTTTAGTTCACTGATTCCTAAAATGTCGATGTTCACTCTTGCCATCTCCTGTTTGACCACTTCCAATTTACCTTGATTCATGGACCTAACATCCCAGGTTCCTACGCAATATTGCTCTTTAGAGCATCAAACTTTGCTTCCATCACCAGTCACATCCCAAACTGAGTGTTTTTTTTTTTTTCACTTTGAACTGTCCCTTCATTATTTCTGGAGTTATTTATCCACTGTTCTCCATTAGCATATTGGGCACCTTCCCACCAGGGAATTCATCTTTCAGTGTCATATATTTTTGCCTTTTCATACTGTTCATGGGGTTCTCAAGGTAAGAATACTGTAGTGGTTTGCCATTCCCTTCTCTAGTGGACCACATTTTCTCGGAACTCTCTAATATAACCTGTCCATCTTGGTTGGCCCTACATGGCATGACACATAGTTTTTGTCTGAAAAGTATAAAAAGGCAAACAGCACACAATAAGTAAAGTAGTCTGTCCAAAACCACATAGATAGTGTCAGGACCTTGACTGCAACATATATTCTATATTATAACACAGTATTCTTTATGACCTCATCTAAAGCAACCTCCTTTTAGCAGTAATAATACTAAAAATAGCAGTTAATTTCCCTGGGTAATTTTCATGTATCTTATATATCTTAATACTTTTCATATATTGATTCACATCATTCTCACAACCCAGTTAGATATATATTACCATTATCCTCAGGTTACATTTGGCAAAATTTATACACAAAAATGTTAAATTACTTGCTCAGTATAGCATTTTTAGTAATAGAATTAGAATTCAAATCACCTTGTATATGCCTTTAACTACTACACCAGGCTGAAAATATTATGCTAAAATTCAATAGGTACTCTGAATGTTTTTTTTTTTTTCATTTTTAGTAAGTATAGAAAAAGAGGTGCATAGAATATTCCTCCTTTTGAAAATAAAAGTTTTAGTGTATTAAAATCTTCTCAATTATTAATAATGAAATCTAGTGAAGTTTATAGAGAACTTCATAAATTTCTATGATCATAGAAAATGTGTTTGTACTATCTATTTCAGCATCCTGAAAATATACAGCATTACATAATGGTACTTGTTAGAGGATTTATCTTCAAGGAGCCACTGACAATTTATGGTTAATAGAAATAAAGTGATGTTACAGTTATCTATAAAAAGTGAGCAGATTTTTAACTAATGTAAAGTTCAGATCTTGTATCAAGACTATGAAGATAGGAATTAGCTGTGTGAAACAAGTAACTATGTTTTGCCTATTGGTCATTTGTGAGTAAAAATTAGACTGAAAAAAATTAGGCTGATCTGAAAACATTTGGTAGAAATGAATATATATAAGAACTCTGCTTTTTTCAAGCTACTCTCTGAGGTTGGCAAATACAATGCAATGTAAGATTATTACTACTACTCCAATCAATTGATCATTAAATTATTTTTAAAAGTTTGCTGCATATTTAGAAAGTTGTGTTTTTGTTTTTGCTATATCCTGGGAATAATTTCTTGCTTCCATTCCTAGCCTAAGTGCATACCTTCCTGGAATGATTGAATCAATGTGGATAACAAAATTGCAGGAAAATAAAAAATGCTGTTTATCGTAGATAGATTCCAAAGAACCCTGTGCTGTATCCAACCACAATTTTATATAGTAAGAAATATCAATTGAAATTATTTACATTTTCCCTACCAAGAAATTTTAAAAACATCATATATTTAGACAAATATACTTACAAATCATGAAGGAACTACAGCAATCTTTCCGCCATTTAGTAGTTTTATTAGGCATTAGGTTTTCTGGCTGTAGCATTTGAGATAGCAGATTGGGAATCTGAGTGGAATTTTCTACCTGTTAATCAGAAACATAATCCAGATATTAAAGCATAATAGTTGTCAATTTCCATTATCATTTCATTGGCAAAAATGCAAATTACTATATAAAAATATATAAATTACTAAATATATAGTCATTTACATACATATATTGAAATGTTGTTGCTGAACCACGAAAGACACCGGGATTCTTGGCCTCCTGAGGAGAATTCAATCTGGGGCCAGAGACGAGGCTTGATTGCTCAGAGCTTTTGTGTAATAAAGTTTTATTAAAGTATAAAAGAAATAGAGAAAGCTTCTGACATGGACATCAGAAGGGGGCAGAAAGAGTACCCGCTTGCTAGTGTTAGCAATGGAGTTATATACCTTTTAATTAGTTATTACAGTGAATCAAAAGAATGTCTGGAGGTTGTAAAGACCTTACTAGCCCCACTCCCATAATTTACATTCTAAGATAACAGGATTAGCTGGAAAATTTTTTCCAGAAACTGTCCTCAAGCAGGATACATTATTATTATATAATCCTAAGGAATGTTCAGTTCAGTTCAGTTCAGTCACTCAGTCGTGTCCGACTCTTTGCATTCCCATGAATCGCAGCACACCAGGCCTCCCTGTCCATCACCAACTCCCGGAGTTTACTCAAACTCATGTCCATCGAGTCGGTGATGCCATCCAGCCATCTCATCCTCTGTCGTCCCCTTCTCCTCCTACCCCCAATCCCTCCCAGCATCAGGGTCTTTTCCAATGAGCCAACTCTTTGCATGAGGTGACCAAAGTACTGGAGTTTCAGCTTCAGCATCAGTCCTTCCAATGGACACCTAGGACTGATCTCCTTTAGGATGGACTGGTTGGATGTTCTTGCAGTCCAAGGAACTCTATATACTAATGTTAAATCAAGACTTAATTCCTGAATTGAAGTTTATTTGCTAAAGTGTTTTATATTTTATATGAATCTAAATTCTATTTATTAAGGGTTTATATTTTATATAAGTTAAGTAAACAGGGTGACAATATACAGCCTTGTCATACTCATTTCCCAATTTGGAACCAGTCCACTTCTGCATGTTCAGTTCTAGCTGTTGCTTCTAGACCCACATACATGTTTCTCAGGAGACATGTAACATGGTGTGGTATTTCTATCTCTTTAAGAATTTTCCACAGTTTGTTGTGATCCACACAGTCAATGGATTTTGTGTAGTCAATGAAGCAGAAGTAGATGTTTTCCTGGAATATCCTTGCTTTATTTATGATCCATTGAATGTTGGAAATTTGATCTCTGGTTACTCTGCCTTTTCTAAATCTATCTTGTACATCTGGAAGTTCTTGGTTCATGTACTATTGAAGAGTATTTTTGAAGGATAAGTGAATCTGCTATGATTCTTTTCTCATGCTTTGTGAGATTTTCACATTAGTATTATGCCAGATTTAATAAGAATTAGAAAGCATTTCCTTTACATTCTATCAATGGGAAATTTTTAATATTTAAGCTGTAAGATCCATAAGTCTTATTGGGGATGCTTCTGTGATATTATCTTTTATGTATTATTTCTTCCTTGCTTTTTGGTCCATTTATTTTTTGTAAGATACATCAGTTCAGTTCAGTTCATTTGCTCTGCTGCTGCTGCTGCTGAGTCTCTTCAGTCATGTCTGACTCTGTCCGACCCCATAGACGGCAGCCCACCAGGCTCCCCCATCCCTGGGATTCTCCAGGCAAGAATACTGGATTGGGTTGTCATTTTCTTCTCCAATGCATGAAAGTGAAAAGTGAAAGTGAAGTCGCTCAGTCGTGTCCAACTCTTAGCGACCCCATGGACTGCAGCACGCCAGGCTTCCCTGTCCATCACCAACTCCCGGAGATTACTCAAACTCATGCCCATCGAGCCAGTGATGCCATCCAATGATCAAATCCTCTGTCAGCCCCTTCTCCTCACGCCTTCAATCTTTCCCAGCATCAGGGTCTTTACTAGTGAGTCAGTTCTTCGCATCAGGTGGCCAAAGTATTGGAGTTTCAGCTTCAACATCAGTCCTTGCAATGAATATTCAGGACTGATTTCCTTTAGGATAGACTGGTTGGATCTCCTTGAAGTTCAAGGGACTCTCAAGAGTCTTCGCCAACACCAAAGTTCAAAAGCATCAATTCTTTGGCACTCAGCTTTCTTTATAGTCCAACTCTCACATCCATACGTGACTACTGGAAAAACCATAGTAATGTCTCTGGTTTTTAATATAGATATGTACAAACACATAGATATATAACTTAGAAATAATGAGTGGACATATCTATAAAGTATGTGTGTGTGTATATATATACATATATACATATATATACATATATACATATATATGTATAAACATACATGTAAGTCATAAAATTTATATATGCATATATAATTTATGTATATATATATCAGTTGTTGTTTAGTTGCTAAGTCAAGTCAGACTCTTTTGGGATCCAGTGAACTGTAGCCCACCAATCTCCTCTGTCCATGGGATTTCTCAGGCAAGAATACTATAGTAGGTTGTTGTTTCCTTCTCCAGGGTACCTTACCAACCCAGGGATTGAACCTGTGTCTCTTGCATGGGCAGGCACTGAATCACCAGGAGGCCCACATATAAGTGTGTGCTATGTGCTGTGCTTAGTCACTCAGTCATGTCTGACTCTTTGTGACCCCATGAACTATAGAGTCCATAGAATTCTCCAGGCCAGAATACTAGAGTGGGTAGTCTTTCCCTCCTCCAGGGGATCTTCCCAACCAAGGGATTGAACCTAGGTCTCCCACATTGCAGGCGGATTCTTCACCAGCTGTGCAGAAACCATATGCAACAATATATGAAAGACTTCAGTCTTGTCATAGTTTTACATAATTTGAGAATTCAGATGCATATTCTAGAATAATACAATGTCCATTCGTTACACAATCATAAGAAGTCACTTTTCAGAGTCATATGGACATAAATCAATGCCTATAAATATACAAAACTAATTGTTTCCCATAAAATCCCATCGTGTTTATATGAAAAGAAGTAATAAATGAAGCTAAAATTTCACGTAAACTAGATAATTTGAGCTCCTTAGAAACTTTAAATAAATAAGTGGAAGCAATCCACCTTTTTCATAGAGATGTTCTTAATTCATATTTTGTATCATCAAAATCTTGAAAAAAAGAAAATATATCTTCTATTCATTCAAGCTGTTGCAATGTGAAACAAACAGGCATTTGTATCAAAACTGGTAGATTTATTCTCAGTTTTTCACCTCTTTCCAGATTTTTCTATGTTTCTATATCTGTTATTAAAGTAGAAAACAATGTCCAAGTTTATTGTGGATAATTTAAACCACTATGATATTCCTCTTTAGAAGGATTAATAAAGGAGTCATTAAAATTAAAAACCTAGATCACTGAGAATAAATCACATGATTTAAATATGTACAATTTGGGCAATCTTTCAGCATAAATCTGAATCCCAGAAATACAAAGAGCATATAGAAGCAACAAGTGAGGGATGGTAAGGTATTAGAAACTGTACTGACAGACAAGAGTAGTCTCAGTGAACATGGGTCATAACTATATTGCTGGGAGATAATTATAGGAAGTGAGTTCTCACTATGAATGGAAAATCTAATCTTCTGTTTTCCTGTAGCCCAAAAGACCAATGGAAATAGTAGCACTCTCTTCTATAGTATTCCAAGAAAGACTTTCACTGGTAGCCAGCATATATGCTGCTGCTGCTGCTAAGTCGCTTCAGTCTTGTCCAACTCTGTGTGACCCCATAGATGGCAAACCACCAGGCGCCCCCCTCCCTGGGATTCTCCAGGCAAAAACAGTCGAGTGGGTTGCTATTTCCTTCTCCAACGCATGAAAGTGAAAGGTGAAAGTGAAGTCGCTCAGTCGTTTCCGACTCTACACGACCCCATGGACTGCAGCCTACCAGGCTCCTCCATCCATGGGATTTTCCAGGCAAGAGCACTGGAGTGGGGTGTCATTGCCGTCTCCGAGCTAACATATACACTTAGTGGTTATTGGGAGCTTTGCTAAGACAACCATAAGATTTGATTGTGTACCTCAATAGGTCTCCCTAACAGCAAATTTTAAGCCATGAAAGTGAGCACTAGTAAGGTTACCAATAGTCAAAGGATCAAGCAGACAACGTTTTGACGTCCAGCTCAGTGACAGCAAATAAGAATTCTTAAGGCTAAAAGGATATTGTCTCTATCAAATAGAAACTGTGTACAATATATGATGCTTAAGATGACCAGGAGTTTCCCCTGAAAAGTTTCTAAAATTAAGAATAAGAAATACCATACCTATTTTTGATAAGTCAGAGTTCATGATTGTCCTCTAAGTGGGTGAGAGTGTTACTGAAAGAGCTGATCCTTGTTTTATCTATCTGCAGTTAAAATTTAGAATTTACAGACTATTTTCATCTAATTTGGGAGAGGTGATTGCCACATATTTAAAATATTAAATATTTAAATAATCTAAGCCTGTGATCCCCATTACTTCTTACATCCTATCTCTTTCCATATTTACAAAATAAAAAAATAAAAAAGAATCCCTGAATTTCTGACTGATTCTTCAAAGAGAACCATCACACATTTGGGCAAAAGAGAGTTCATTAGTTAGCAGTAACTGGTGACAGCAACAGAGAAATAAAATTCTTCAGAGCTGTATAAACTGATGGGTTGTAAACAAGTGCATTTTGACCTATAAGAACAAAGGAAACGGAAAACAGGAAGTGGAGGGAGGGCAGCATCAGGGGCTGAAAGGATGTGACGTCACAAAGCCAACTGGCTCAACAGTGTTAGCAACACTTTTAATCAGTCTAGGAAGCAAAAGGTGAGACTTTCTCTTGGCGACCTAGCCATGCTTTCTTCACTGGCTTTCCCATTCCTACATTAGTGCTAGGTCGGCCATCCTTGGATCCTTGGATAGTGAAGACAGGCCTCTAGAACATGGAGGCTGCTGAAGAAAGTCCAATGGAGACCCAAAGCCTGGGTCAGGGCACCTAAATGGAGTTGAATAGTCATAGTGCTACAGATGAGGTTCTTGTCTCACAAAAGGCAAAAGGAAGAGGAAAGGGTATTTGCCAACTGAGTTGGTGAAGATCCTCCATGTCTGGCTGTATAAGCACCGGTTTAAAGCCTATCCTTCAAAGGTAGAGAGGTGTATGCTGACGGAGCAGATAAGTTTGTCTTTTCTGCAGTTTTCTAACTGGTTCATCAATGCCCACAGACGCATTCTTCAGGAAATGCTTCTACAGGATATAAGTGACCCCAACCTGATTACCATGTACCACCAGAAAGGCAATGCTGATGATGTAACCCACCAGCAGAGTGGCTATCCATCTGTTGATGCCAAGTCAGGGCTCAGAGCTGCAGACAAGATAAAATGTCTGTCCCTGAGCCCCTCGCTGATGATCCAGGGATCAGGGAAACTGCCAAATCTAGAGTTGGTCCCAGGTCAGAGGCTCACCCCTAAGGCCCAGATAAATGAAAAGGTCATGATTTTCACCAGTGGGCCCTTGCTTATACCTTCTCCCAAACCTGTGGTGACAGGGGAATACAAGGACTTCAGCAGCTTCCAGCTGCTGGTCGATGCAGCCGTACAAAAGTCTGCTGAACTGGAGCTACAGAAAAAGAAGAGTCCAACCCATGATTTCCCGCATCTCAAAAAATCCCAGGTAGTCAGTCCCTTTTCTACCTTGGTAGATCCATTTATGCTCCCAGAACTAATTTGTAGTTTTGCGCTTTTATAGAGACATCTTCCCTTCTAGGGGTTTTATGAGAACTGTCACTAGGTAGTGGGACCCAGTTCTGCCAGGTAGTTCAGTGTTGCCAGATGGAAGAACTTGTCATCATAATTAACACTATAACAAGTATCTCTGCCCTTTCAATTACTTCCCCGTCAATTTAAGGGCTTCAGACAATCAGACCAATACATCAGAGACTAGACACAGTGCTAGGACTTCAGAGAATAATGTTTTGGCTTTTCTAATCAGACTTTTTGGTCCCAGAGATGCTGCAGATACCAAGTTACCCCTCTTTCCCCGTCTCTCTATAACTTTCCTTGCTTATTAGCCTGAATAATGGAAAGGAAAGATTCTATAATAAAGATGGCTATAGCAGCACAGGCCTCATTTTAATGTTGGAGTTTTTGTAAAATTTCAGCTGTGTTTTCCTTTGTATAGTTTATTGGCAATCTTAAGCAGAAGATACTTCCTATAAAGGGAAAAACATGAGAACCAAACTAAAGTGAATTTATGAACATGTTACAGGGGAGGGTGAACTCTTATTTGGGGTACTAGTGAAAAGCATGCAGTACTGATAAGAAAATTTTAAATGGTAATTTTCTGCTATTGATTGTTAGGTAGTTAATCATAGGGAATATTAATTTTAATTAGCTACATCAGAGGAAAACAGTAAACAAACAAACAAACAAACAAATGACTAAAAATTTCTCAGAAGAAACAGAACAAGATGAAGATAATATTAAAGTAAGGAAAGGCAGGAAAGGATTCACATTATGTGAACAAAAAAGTATATTCAGGTATTATATTGATTTAGTTGTTTTGGTTTGGTTTTACAGCTTAATTCACTTTATTTTTTCCCTTTTATAGTGTTTGAATTGGTAGAGGTGGAGGTGGGAATGATAGAAGCTTCAGGCAGCATTCACTTGGAAATTATCTGATTGTCCTGTAGAGGTAGCTCTTCCCACTGCCTCAAATACAGAGATTTTCAATAGAGACAGAAAGATACTACTTCAGAAAGCTGTGATTTAGCTTCTATGCTCTTGGGGTGCTAAAATCTGAGGAATCTAGAGCTAAAAATTGAACTCTAGCTTCAATTTCCACTCTTGCCTGAAGTGAAATAGACCATATGTGGTCTCTACTTCTAAGCTCCATTTTTTTCCTATATATATTATATATAGAGAAATATATATATATATATTATTATATATAGTATATATATAATAATATATATATATTGGGTCAGGAAGATCCTTTTATCCTTTTATGACCCAATTATAATTGGGTGTATATATATATATATATAATATATATATAATTATATTATAATATAATATATATATTGCTACCTAAGTACTGGCAATTTTGAGTAAAAGATACCCTGTTTTATTTAAGTTTCTTAAGAAACAATAATTATAGGCTATTACTCTGGATATTATAATTTTACCAGGAAAGAAGCAAGCCTACTTCCTAAACTGTTGTTCTTGCAACAGACTAAAGTAGGCTTATATTTCTAAAATAAACCTGGATTCAGGGGGATTTGGAAGGAAGAGTGGTAAAAATGTTGGTTATATCCTTATTGGGTATAAGGTCCTTAAAGACCCTTAAACGCTCAATGAAGCTCCCATACCATTTATTCTCATAATCCCTTATCTGAGTCATATTCTCCATGTGGAGGCATGTGTGTGTGTGTGTGTGTGTGTGTGTGTGTGTGTGTGTGTATGTGTGTGCACACATGTGTGTGTTTATGCTCACTCAGTTGGGGTCAATTCTTTGTGACCTCATGGACTGTAGCCTGCTGGCTCCTCTGTCCATGGAATATTCCAGGCAAGAATACTAGAGTGGGTTACCATTTCATACTCCCAAGGATCTTCCTGACCCAAAGCTTGAACCCAAGTCTCTCGCTTCTCCTGCATTGGCAAGAAAATTCTTTACCACTGTGCCACCTGGGAAGCCTAAGAGGCTCTTACTCAAAGGGAAAAAAATAAAAACACACAAAAGCTTGTTATCTGGGTGGAATGATTTTTAAGCTCAGTCTATACAATCCTGAACTCTTCTTCTAACTTTGTTTTATAAGTTTTGTGTCTGAGAGTTTTGGGGACTCCTCAGATTCTTCTTTGGCTCAGTGAAAAACAGTGCTTTTGTAGCTTTACTGCTAGGGTCTGGGAAAGGAAGCTTCTTCTTGTCTAACCACTTACAACTTGTCTGTGAGGACGAGTCCAGTTGGATTATTGTGGAATGAGTATTGTAGAACCTCTTTTAAGAGGAACATGTTGGAATGACAGTGATATTCTTCCATTTCCATCTTGCACTTTGTAATGGAGAGTTGTATGATATTGTGCTGGTTTAGTTCTCATTGCATTATGTGGGGAAGAGGTAGGGGGGCATGCTTTGGTTTCTACTTAGTTTTGTTGTGCTACAAACATAGATTTTCAGTTAAATTAAGAAAAATATATAAGAGTTTCACTGTTTAAGTTTTTGCCAAGTAATTCTTAAAATTTATTTTAATAGGTTTAATAAAGATTAACTCACTGTCATTCATCCAGACTTTAACCACTCTTCAGTTGCAGCTTCTCTATGATTATTTTCTTGAGGTAAAGCTTAGAAAGCTTTAGTCTACCACACTCTGTGGAGATAAATGGACATAATTTTCTAAAGAAAATGCATTGTTTAAACCTTACTACAATTTCCATGTTACTTGAGTTTCAGAACACTGCAAATCCTAACAGAGAAAAGAATCAACTTCTTACACCATGATTTTGTATAAATAAACAGCTGAAGGTGGCAGGGAGAAAATTTTCTTGACAAAGATTTTTATTGGTATCAGTGAAATATATCATAGAAAGAATTAAGATGGATGTGAAGTCCATGGGGATGGCTCTAACAAGGAATATAGGGCATAATTGGTTATGAGTGAAATTGCTCTGTTCAGTTCTCCCTTTCTCTCAGATCATTTAGAAGATTCATCAATGTGTACTCCAACTGCTGCTGCTGCTGCTAAGTTGCTTCAGTCATGTCCGACTCTGTGAGACCCCATAGACGGAAGCCCACCAGGAATCCCATATTACAAGCATTCTCATAAAAGGATGTCACATAAAGGTATCTAAATCCTCTGTTATAGAAGCATATTTGCAAACTAGTCTTAAGGGATATTTTCAACTTGGCGTTCTTTCATTTCTCTCAGGACTACAATTTGCAATATCACAGATTTCCCTTTAGCTTATCTATAAGTCTATAATGCCTTGCCCGTTTTTTATAATATGCTCTAATATATACAGTGCATCTCTTTGAAGAGAAAAAGTGAAAATGGGATTCTCCTGAATATTTTATTCAATGATGACTAAGATGCAAAATATAGTCAAACTATCTACTAATCTGTCCAACCAGCAAGGGCATACTTTGTATACTATGACTTAGGCATTCTAGTAAGTTTCCTTTAGGCCACTTTCTTAAAGCAGCTATTTTTGGTTTTCAAATATTTCCCAGTATTTGTATTTAATTTTAGTTGTTATGAGTATTCTATAATATTTGAAGGACCTAAGCATTCTCACCATTCTTTCTGAAAAATGCTTGTTTATTTACATATTTACAGTTAAGAATATGCCCTAGACCTTTTGGAATTTTTAGTTCATCAGGGTAAAATAAGAACACTAAGAGCAAGATAAGCATGCATTTAGTCACCAAATTCCAGAATGTTAGAATGAGGTCAGATGCTAAAGTTTGAATCACAGATTGTTAAATATTCTGGTTCACTACATAATATGATGAAATATTTAATTACCATTTATTATTATTACCATCCTTTTGAAAATGCTAAAATTCTTATCTTCTTATCACAAAGAGTACCTAAAGAACCCTAAATTTATTTCTTTAGATTTTTAGGTTGTAATGTAGAAAAAGCTGAATAAGAAAGTATTAAAATTAGCAGTAATTTATTAAAATAAAAAACCTTGGATACTGATCAATATAGCAGAGTAAGAAGATGTGGAGATCGTTTCCCCATGAAAACATCAAAATCTATACGTGGAACAATTCTCACTGAAAGCTGACTGGAAAATGCCAGAAAGACCCCTGTACAACAAAGATCCACAGATGATTGGGAAGGAAGGGAAGAACAACAATTGGGTTGCCTCTAGGAAGAAACTAAGAGGAAAAGAGTGAATACATGTGTGGAATCTACCATGAGAAGTGAGCAATGAAAGTCACAGATAGGTTGGCCCCATCACAGGGCCATTTGAAGGGGAGATATACTTCCTTGGCTGGTTGGAGGACTTCTGAGACTAACAGGATGGCTGTGGAAAGCTTGGAATCCACTCAAGAGGAGAGGAGACACAGTGCCTTCCCCTGAGACAGGAAGGAGAGATGGAGAGAGGACTGCTCCTGCAGCTGATGCGTTTCCCAGTATTGTCTATGTGCATACTCCAGCCTGAACCAAATGAAGGCTCCAGCCCCACTCCATGTCAGAGCATGTCACTGGACCTGGTGCAGCCAGGACTGGGGAGGAGACCCAGCTATAGGACACAGAGGTGACTAAGTCCTGGGTAGTAACGGTAGATTGATGGCTGCCACTGTTGGTTCTTAAGTGGCACATCAGAAGCATCTTACAACTCTGATGGCAGCTGCTCCTCCACAGCTCAGTTTCTGATATATATGAAGAGTCCACATAGGCTGCACAACAGAGTGGAAAAAGGTGGGGGCAGTAGAGGCTGGGGAAGTGATCATGTGTGAAGGACAAAAGGTACTTGCACTCAAATTTGTGTCTGAGTAGAGCAAGGGAATCAATTATGGACACTTGTACAGGTAACATATTGGAGATAGTTTGAGCATGACATGATCCAAGAGCCCACACAGGCCACCCTTACATTAGAAATTAAAGGTAACTGAGTACAGTTAGGGCTTCTGCTCTAGCAACTTGGGAGCAGACACTGTCCATATTAAGGAGTTGACAGCCACTGAGCAAGGGGAAGTCCTATTTCACATACAACTCCAACTCTAGCACCACCATCTTCAGCCCAATGTCCTACTAAGGTGATAGCAGCCAGCAAATTCAGAAAAAGACATGCATTTATCCATGGCAAATCCAGTTCTCCCATGAAAGACAATGGGCAGAAGCATTCTCTATAGGAAAGCTCCCATATAAGCACACCTTTATGACATCATAATTAACTTTCACATAAATTCATGGAGGTAGAGAAAATTAAGTAAAACAAAAAGGCAGAGGAAATGTTGTCAGTTGAAAGAACGAGAGAAAATCCCTAAAAAATAAGCTCTGAAAGAGAAATAAACAATTTACTAGATAAAGATTCCAAAGCATTGGGAATAAAAATCTTAACTAAATTAGGCAAAAGAACAGATGAGCACAGCAAAAATTTTAGTAAGGAACAAGAAAATATAAACAAACACCAATTAAAAATGAATAATTCAATGACTTCAATTTAAAAAAAGAAGCATAGTAAATAATAAACATCAGATTAAGTGATACAGAGAAATGAAGAAGTGACTTGAAATATACAATAATGGAAATAACGCAATCAGAACAGCACAAAGAAATATAAATTAGAAAGAAAAACAGTTTAAAACATATCTGAGATGACACTAAACTTACTAACATTTACATTATAGGGGTGTAAGAAGGAAAAAAATAGAGAAAACAGAATTGAAAATGTATTTGAGGAAATTATGGCTTAAACTTCCCAGATACACAAGTACAGGAAGCACAGAGGTTTCCAAACAAGAAGAACCTAAAAGGACACACACCAAGACATTCTATAATTAAAATGGCAAATATTAAAAAGGTAATAAGAGAATTTTAAAGACAATAAGATAAAAATAATGAGTCAAATATAACAGAATCCCTATAAGACTACTAACTGATTTCTCTATAAAATTTTGAAGGTCATAAAGGCATGATTTATTCAAAGAGCTAAAAGGGAAAAACCTGGAAACTAGGATACTCTATCCAGCAAGACTATCATTTAGAACAGAAAGAAAGATGATGAACTTCTCAGACAAATAAAAACTAAATGAGTTTATAAACACTAAATCTACCTTAACAGAAATGATAGAGCATTTTTCTAAATGGAAAATAGGAATCTATAGGATAGTGAAAATCCAACTAAGAAAGGACTGATAGTCAACCACTTAAATAAGTCATTAATAAGATTAAAAGACAAAATTTTGTAAAAGTCACTATAGTTACAATAAACAAAGTTAAGGGATAGATATCAGTATGTAAAATATGACAATGAAAACACAAAATGTGGAGGAAAGGAATGAAAATTGTGTATCTTTCAAAATGTGGTTCAATTTAAATGACAAGTTTAAAACAAATAGCTATAGTAAGAGGTCAACATATACAGACCACATGGCAACCACAAACAAAAAACCTACCATAGATACACAAAAAACTAAAACAAAAGGAATCCAAGGATACTACAATACTAAATAAAGTCATCAAGCCAAAAAGAAGAAATGTATGGAGAACTACAAAAACAACCAGAAAATAAGTAATAAAATGGCAGCAAGTACATACCTATCAACAGTTGCTTTACATGTGCATAGACTAAATGCTCCTATTAAAGACATAGCATGGTTGATTGGAAAAAGAAAAACAAAATTTATCTATATGCTGCCAATAAGAGACTCACATCAAAGCTGAAGTACACACAAACAGATTGATAATGAGGTGACAGAAAAATACATTTCATGTAAAAATGACAAGAAAGCAAAAGTAGCAATACTAATATCAGACTGTGTGTGTGTATGCTAGTTGCTCAGTCTTGTCTGGCTCTCTCTGAACTCATGGACTGTAGCCTGCCAGGCTCCACTGTCCATGGAATTCTCTAAGCAAGAATACTGGAGTAGGTAGCCATTACCTTCTCCAGGGGATCTTCCCAACCCAGGGATTGAACCCTGGTCTCCTGTGTTGCAGGCAGATTCTCTACCATGTGAGCTACCATGGAAGTCCCACTAATATCAGGCTAAAAAGACCTTAATCAAAAGCTATAACAAAAGACAAAGAAGGACAATATATAATACTAAAAGGATCAATACAAGAAGAGGATATAACACACATTAACATATATTCACCTAATATAGGAACACCAAAATAAATAAATTCAATACTAACAGACGTAGAGGGAGAAAATGATAATAATACAATAATAGTAAGGGACTTCTTTGGGCTTCCCAGCTGGCTCTAGTGGTAAAGAACCCTCCTGCCAATGCCAGGGACTTAAGAGATGTGGGTCCAATCCCTGAATCAGGAAGATCCCCTTTAGGAAGGCATGGAAACCCACTCCAGTATTTTTCCCTGGAGAATCCCATGGAGAGAGGAGTCTGGTAGGCTACAGTCCAAAGGGTCACAAAGAGTCAGACACGACTGAAGTGACTTAGCACACACACGCATGAAGTAAAGGACATTAACACCCCACTGATGGAGAAGGGAATGGCAACCCATGCCAGTATTCTTGCCTGGAAAAGTCCATGGACAGAGGAGCCTGGCAGGCTGCAGTCTATGGGGTTGCATGACTGAGCATGTGTGCACGATGGTGGAGGGAGCAATAAACTGGTAGAACTAAAAACAAAACAAAACAAACAAACAAACAAACAAAAAACACCCCACTGAAATCAATGGAAAAATCATCCAGATAAACTCAGTAAGGCAACAGGGCCTTTAATAACACAATAGAGCATTTGGATTTAATAGGTACCTACTAGATACTCCACTCAAAAACAGCAGAATGAACATTATTTATAAGTGCACATGGGATGTTCTCCAGGATAGATTACATGCTAGTTCACAAAACAAATCCCAACACACTTAACAGGATAGCATTATAATGTCAATCATTTTTTATGATCAAGGCAGTATGAAACTAGAAATCAACTACAGAAAGAAAAATGGGAAAATCCCAAAAACATAGAAAGTAAAAAACATACTACTAATAAAACAATGGATAAATGAGGAAACCAAAGAGGAAGTCAGAAATTACCTTGTAAACTTAAAATGGAAACACAACTCTTCAAAATCTGTGGGATGCAATGAACGTGTTTCTAAGAGGGACATTTACAGTAGTACAGGCCTTCCTCAGAAAACCAGAAAGATCTCAAATAAACAACATAAACCACACCCTAAAGGAATTAGAAAAAGAATAGCAACCCGAAGTCAGCAGAAGGAAAGAAATAAAGATCAGAGGAGACATAAATAAAAACACATACACAAAAAATAGTAATATGCAATGAAATCAAAAGCTGTTTTATTGAAAAGATAAAGAAAACTGACAAACTTTTAGAGAGTCTCACCAGGAAGAAAACAGAGAGGACCATATAAGCAATATAAAAGAAAACAAAGAGGAGAAATACTTGCCAATAAAACAGAGACACACACAAAAAATATCAAAAGAGACACTACAGTTGTATGCTAAAATTTGGACAATCTCAAAGACATGGGCAGATTTCTAGAAACATACAACCTACCAAGAATGAATTAAGATAAACAGGTAATTTGAACAGATCAAATTAATCAATGTGAAATTGAACTCAATTTCGCATTTAGTGATTGATCTGTTCAGGATGGGGAACACATGTAAATTCATGGCTGATTCATATCAGTGTATGACAAAAACCACTACAATATTGTAAAGTAATTAGCCTCCAACTAATATAAATAAATGGAAAATAAATAAATAAATAAAAGATGCTTGTTCCTTGGAAGGAATGTGTTTGAATGACGTAAAATATGTGTGTGTTAGAGAGAAATAGATTGAGAGAGAGAATTCAAGCATTCAGCAAGAGGCAAGATTTACTTCCAAGTCAAAGCAGTGTATTAGCAGAATCTTCACTGTCAAGAACATTTAGTTGACGTGGTGCTCAGGAGATTCTTACATCTCTTATTTCATTACAATCTTACAGAATATTTGAGCTTTAATAAGTAAATTCTTGCAAGAATTCAAGCCAAATATATCTAGATTCTGAAGTACCAAAAAACTCTATAAGCAGCTGTTAGAAGATGGTGGAGGAAAAAGATGGAAAGATCACCTTCCTCCCCACAAATACATAAAAAATTCATCTGCATATGGAAAAAACTCCTACAAAACAATTTCTGAATACTAGCAGAAGACACCAAACTTTTGAAAAGGCAAGACAGTCTCCTTAGAATGAGGTAAGGCAAAAGATAAAGACTAAGAGAGAGAGAGAGAGAGGGAGACAGAGAGAGAGAGAGAGAGAGAGAGAAAGGATTTCAGGACTACATTTTTTCCCCCAGGACGGGAGTTGTGAAGGAGGAAATGTTTCTTCTCACTCAGAAACCCTCCCCACATGTGGGGCCTGAAGGAGCTTCTAAACTTCAGTGGGGAGTACAATGGTGAAACCCCAGAAGGCAAAATGGAAAATTCACCACAGAAATTGCTGTCAAACAGCACTTTCCAACTGAAAAGCAACTTGCATGTCTCTGCCTGCAGCAGAGCATGGGGGCGGGGTCCTGAGGTTCAGGTGTGACTATCAGAGCCCAGAAAGAGGACTGACTGGGGTTGCTGCTGTGAGAATACTCTGAGGGAGCTACTTCAACAGAGTGGAGGGAGTCCAGAGCAGTGAACAGGCATCCCAGAGTGGCAAGAAGTCATTGCCCGCAGACAGGAACTCCACACTCACAGACAGTGGCTGAGTGCCTGCTGGTAGCCACCAAAGCCAGCCAAACCTGTCAGAGTGCCAACTGTAGAATTAGACATAACTGTCACTGCTAAAGCCAGGAAAGTGCCTGAGGCAGTGGACAAAATGCTACTGGTGCAGTCCCAGCCCCAGAGATGGCCACTACCACCAGTCTGTGACAGGCACAGGT
This sequence comes from Cervus elaphus, assembly GCF_910594005.1. Lineage (NCBI taxonomy): Eukaryota > Metazoa > Chordata > Mammalia > Artiodactyla > Cervidae > Cervus > Cervus elaphus. The sequence continues at coordinate 93,696,288 of NC_057848.1, forward strand.
TACTGTCCACACCTTGCTGAAAGCTTAAGCACCTTGGCTCTTCCTAGGGACCCATGACCAAGGGCCAGTTTCTCTTGGAAAGTGCAGCAGGTCTCTATCACTGCAGGCTCTCACCAGTACATCCCACTTGTAACTGCCAAACATCCCTTTTCCCCGGCCAGAGTGAGAAAGTGAGCCCTAATAGACCTTGGCCTTCACTCCCTCATGTCTGGGTGTGGAATAGATTGTGGACTTTAGGGGCAACTGTGCACTTTAGGAGCAAGAACAAGCTGGGTTAAGGCTTCCATAGTGGCTCAGATGGTAAAGAATTCAACTGCAATGCAGGAGACCCAGGTTCAATCCCTGGGTTGGGAAGATCCCCTGGAGAAGTGCCTGGCTACCCACTCTAGTGTTCTTGCCTAGAGAATCCCATGGACAGAGGGGACTTACAGGCTACAGTCCATGGAACTGCAGAGAGTCAGACACATGACTGTGCAACTTTCGCTTTCTTTTCACTTTTCACAAGCTGAAATAAGGCTATATCTGAGGTTGTGCCGACTCCACACTGCCCACAACAGGTCCAGAGACCTTCCTAGAAATAATTCAGGACTGCTATGAGTCGCTCTGGGTTCTCTAGTCAGTTGAGTGTTGCCTTCACTAAGAGTCTTGGGGTTTTATCTTCTGTGCTGTGTGGCTTGTGAGTTCTTGGTTCTACGTAAAAGGTTGAGCTTGAACCCCTGAGGCAGGAGACCCTGGTCCAGCAGTTTGAACCACAAGAGAACTCCTGACTCCAGGAAACATTAATAGACGAGAGGTCTCCCAAAGGCCTCCATCTCAACACTAAGACCAAGCCCCACTCAAAGGCCAGTAAGCTCCAGTGCCAGACATCCATTCTAATCCTTCAGCAAAACAGGAGCGCAACCCAGTATATTAGCAGATAGGCTGCCCAAAGCCATACCAAGCCCATAGGCACCCTGTAAAACACCCCAAAACACACTACTGTACATAGCACAGCCATTTAGATAGACGAGATCCAGCTCCAGTCACCAGAACACCAGCACAAGTTCCCCTGAACCTGAAAGCCTTAACAAGGCACTGGTCTAGCCCCACCCAAGGAAGGCAGACTCCACAGTTAAGAGGAATTATGACTTTCCATCCTGCAGAAAAGATACCCCCAAACACAGTAAACAAAATGAAAAGACAGAGACACATGCGACAGATGAAGGAATATGGTAAAAAATCACAAGACCAAAATAATGAAAAGGAAATATACAGTCTACCTGAAAAAAAATTCAGAGTAATGATAGCAAAGATAATCCAAAATTGAGAAAATAAAATTGAGGCATGGATAAATACATGAGAAGCATGGATCAAGAAGATGAAATAAATGTTTAACAAGGCCCTAGAAGAATTAAAGAATAAGCAAGCAACAATGAACAACACAATAACTGAGATTAGAAATATGTTACAAGGAAACAACAGTAGAGTAACCAAGGCAGAAGAATGGGTAAGTGGGCTATAAGATAAAATGCTGGAAATGACTGAAGCAGGACTCAATACAGAAAAAAAAGAAAAAAAGAAAAAATGTAATGAGGACAGTCTCAGAGACCTCTGGGACAGCATTAAACAAAACTACATTAGAATCATAGGGGTTTCAGAAGAACACAATAGGAAAGGGCATGAAAAAATATTTGTGATTATAGTCAAAAACTTCTCTAAAATGGGAAAGAAAATAGCCACCAAAGTCTAGAAAGTCCATAACAAACTGAGTAAAGCCCAAGATAAACCCATGGAGAAATATGCCAAGACAGCTATTAATCAAACTAACAAAAATTCAACACAAAGAACAAATATTAAAAGCAACAAGAGAAAAGCAATAACAACAACAAAAACAAACAAAGAGATCCCCATAAGGCTATCAAATGATATTTCAACAGAAACTTTGCAAACCAGAAGGGAATGGCAGGATATACTTAAACTGATGAAAAGCAAAAACGTAAAACCAAGATTATTCTATCCAGTAAGGATCTTATTCAGATTTGAAGGAGAAATCAAAAGCTTTACAGATAAGTAAAAGTTAAGAATATTCAACACCACCAAACTAGCTTTACAGCAAATGCTAAAGGGACTTTTCTAGATAGGAAATACACAAAAAAAGCATGCAAAACAAACCCAAAAGAATAAAGCAAATAGTAACAGAATCATATATATCAATAATTACCTTAAATGTAAATGAACTACATGCTTCAACCAAAAGAAACAGATTGACTGAATGGATACACATACAAGACCCTTATATATGCTGTCTATAAGAGATCTACCTCAGACCTTCCTCAGGGACACATACAGACTGAAAGTGAGGAGCTGGAAAAAGATAACATGCAAATGAAAATCAAAACAGAGTGATAGTAGCAATATGTATATCAGATAAAATAAACTAAAATAAAGGCTGTGAAAAGAGACAAAGAAGGATACTATATAATGATCAAGGGATCAATCCAAGAAGAAGATATAACTGTTACAAATATATATGGGCCCAACATAGGATCACCTCAATACATAAGGCATATGCTAACAACTATGAAAATGGAAATCAACAGTAACTCAAAAATACTCGGGGGGGGGGGGCTTCAGTACCTCACTCACACCAATGGAAAGACAATCCAGTGAGAAAATTAATAAGGAATCACAAGATTTAAATGATACATTGGACCAGTTGCACCAAATTGATATCTACAGGGCATCTGAAAACAATAGAGTTCACTTTTTTCTCAGGTGTACATGGAATGTTCTCAAAAAGATCACATGCTTGCCCACAAATCAAGTCTTAGTGAATTTTTTTTAAAAAATAGAAATAATTTCAAGCATCTTTTCTGATTATAACACTATAAGATTAGCTATCAACTACAAGAAAAAAGATACAAAAACACAAACACATGGATGCCAAGCAATACACTTCTGAATAACCAACAGATCACTGTAGAAATCAAAAAGGAGATCAAAATATGCCAAGGGAAAAAAAAAAAGAAAACTACAATGAAAATATTGACAGCTCAAACCCTATGGGATGCAGTAAAAACAGTGAGACTAGGGAAGGTTATAGTAATACAAATCTACATCAAGAAACATCAAATAAACAGTTTAACCTTACATCTAAAAGAACTAGAAAAAGAAGAACAGAAAATAAAATTCTTCAAAAAATGGGCATAGTTTTCTATGTATAGGTCTTTTGTTTCTTTAGGTAGATATACTCCTAAGTATTTTATTCTTTTTGTTGCAATGGTGAATGGTATTGTTTCCTTAATTTCTCTTTCTGTTTTTTCATTGTTAGTGTATAGGAATGCAAGGAAAACACTGATGAAAGAAATCAAAGAGGACACAAACAGATGGAGAAACATACCGTGTTCATGGATTGGAAGAATCAATATTGTCAAAATGGCTATTCTACCCAAAGCAATCTATAGATTCAATGCAATCCCTATCAAGCTACCAACAGTATTTTTCACAGAACTAGACCAAAGAATTTCACAATTTGTATGGAAATACAAAAAACCTCAAATAGCCAAAGTAATCTTGAAAAAGAAGAATGGAACTGGAGGAATCAACCTGCCTGACTTCAGACTCTACTACAAAGCCACAGTCATCAAGACAGTGTGGTACTGGCACAAAGACAGAAATATAGACCAATGGAACAGAATAAAAAGCCCAGAGATAAATCCACGAACCTATGGACACCTTATCTTTGACAAAGGAGGCAAGGATATACAATGGAAAAAAGACAACCTCTTTAACAAGTGGTGCTGGGAAAACTGGTCAACCACTTGCAAAAGAATGAAACTAGAACACTTTCTAACACCATACACAAAAATAAACTCAAAATGGATTAAAGATCTAAATGTAAGACCAGAAACTATAAAACTCCTAGAGGAGAACATAGGCAAAACACTCTCCGACATAAATCACAGCAAGATCCTCTATGACCCACCTCCCAGAATATTGGAAATAAAAGCAAAACTAAACAAATGGGATCTAATGAAACTTAAAAGCTTTTGCACTACAAAAGAAACTATAAGTAAGGTGAAAAGACAGCCGTCAGATTGGGAGAAAATAATAGCAAATGAAGAAACAGACAAAGGATTAATCTCAAAAATATACAAGCAACTCCTGCAGCTCAATTCCAGAAAAATAAATGACCCAATCAAAAAATGGGCCAGAGAACTAAACAGACATTTCTCCAAAGAAGACATACAGATGGCTAACAAACACATGAAAAGGTGCTCAACATCACTCATTATTAGAGAAATGCAAATCAAAACCACAATGAGGTACCATTACACACCAGTCAGGATGGCTGCTATCCAAAAGTCTACAAGCAATAAATGCTGGAGAGGCTGTGGAGAAAAGGGAACCCTCTTACACTGTTGGTGGGAATGCAAACTAGTACAGCCACTATGGAAAACAGTGTGGAGATTCCTTAAAAAACTGGAAATAGAACTGCCATATGACCCAGCAATACCACTTCTGGGCATACACACTGAGGAAACCAGATCTGAAAGAGACACATGCACCCCAATGTTCATCGCAGCACTGTTTATAATAGCCAGGACATGGAAGCAACCTAGATGCCCATCAGCAGATGAATGGATAAGGAAGCTGTGGTACATATACACCATGGAATTTTACTCAGCCGTCAAAAAGAATTCATTTGAACCAGTCCTAATGAGATGGATGAAACTGGAGCCCCTTATACAGAGTGAAGTAAGCCAGAAAGATAAAGAACATTACAGCATACTAACACATATATATGGAATTTAGAAAGATGGTAACGATAACCCTATATGCAAAACAGAAAAAGAGACACAGAAATACAGAACAGACTTTTGAACTCTGTGGGAGAAGGTGAGGGTGGGATGTTTCAAAAGAACAGCATGTATACTATCTATGGTGAAACAGATCACCAGCCCAGGTGGGATGCATGAGACAAGTGCTCCGGCCTGGTGCACTGGAAAGACCCAGAGGAATCGGGTGGAGAGGGAGATGGGAGGGGGGATCGGGATGGGGAATAAGTGTAAATCTATGGCTGATTCATATCAATGTATGACAAAACCCACTGAAATGTTGTGAAGTAATTAGCCTCCAACTAATAAAAAAATTAAAAAAAAAAAAAAATGGGCATAGAAGAAACCTACCTCAACATAGTAAAGGCCATATATGCTAAGCCTACAGCAAACATTATTCTCAATGGCAAAAAATTGAAAGCATTTCCCCTAAGATCAGAATCAAGAAAAGGGTGTCCACTTTCACCACTATTATTCAACACAGTTCTGGAAGTCCTAGCTGCAGCAATCAGAGAAGAAAAAGAAATAAAAGAAATCCAGATCAGAAAAGAAGTAAAGCTATCACTGTTTGCATATGACATGATACTGTACACAGAAAACCCTAAAGATCATATCAGAAAATTACTAGAGCTCCTCAGTGAATTTACCAAAGTTGCAGGATACAAAATCAATGCACAGAAATCACTTTCATTTCTATATACTAACAATGAAAAATCAGAAGGAGACATTAAGGAATTGATCCTATTCAACACTGCAACAAAAAAGAATTAAATATCCAGAAATAAACCTACCTAAGGAGACAAAAGAACTGTACACAGAAAATTATGACACTAATGAAAAAAATCAAAGATGATGCAAACAGATGGAGAGATATTCCTTGTTCTTGGGTAGGAATAATCAATATTGTGAAAATGATGATATTACCAAACACAATTTACAGATTTAATGTGATCCCTATCTAATTACCAATGGCATTTTACACAGAACTAGAACAAAATTTTTCACAATTCATATGGAAACACAAAAGACCCCGAATAGCCAAAGCAGTCTTGAGAAAGAAGAATGGAGCCGGAGGAATCAACCTTCCTCATTCAGATTATACTACAAAGCTACAGTCATCAAGACAGTATGGTACTGACACTAAAACAGGAATAAAGACCAATGGAACAATATGAAAGTCCAGAAATAAACCCACACACCCATGGGCACCTTATTTTTGACAAATGAGGCAAGAATATACAATGGGGCAGAGACAGTCTCTTCAATAAATGGTCCTGGGAAAACCGGACAGGTACATGTAAAAGAATGAAATTAGAACACTTCCTAACATCATACACAAAGATAAATCCATCAAAATGGATTAAAGATGTAAATGTAAAACCAGAAACTATAAAACTCTTAGAGGAAAACATAGGCAGAAGACTCGATGGCATAAATTAAAGCAAGATCCTCTATGACCCACCTCCTAGAGTAATGGAAATAAAAACAAAAGAAAATAGGTGGGACCTAATTAAAGTAAAAAGCTTTTGTACAACAAAGGAACCTATAAGCAAGGTGAAAACACAACCCTCAGAATGGGAGAAAATAGCAAATGAAACAACTTACAAAGAATCCATTTCCAAAATATACAACTCAATACCATAAAAACAAACAATCCAATCAAAAAAGTGGGAAAAAGATCTAAACAGACATTTCTCCAAAAAGATACACAGATGGCTAACAAACACACGAAAAGATGCTCAATGGTGCTCATTATTAGAGAAATGCAAATCAAAACCACAATGAGATATCACCTCACACCAGTCAGTATGGTCCTAATTGAAAAGTCTACAAACAATAAATGCTGGAAAGGGTGTGGAATAAAGGGAATGCTCTTGCACTGTTGGTGGGAATGTAAATTGGTACAGCTACTATGGAAGACAGTATGGAGATACCTTCAAAAACTGAGAATAAACCATAATCAGATCAGTTCAGTTCAGTACAGTTCAGTCGCTCGGTCTTGTCCAAATCTTTGCGACCCCATGAATTGCAGCATGCCAGGCCTCCCTGTCCATCACCAACTCCCAGAGTTTACTCAAAGTCATGCCCATCGAGTCGGTGATGCCATCCAGCCATATCATCCTCTGTTGTACCCTTCTCCTCCTGCCCCCAATCCCTCCCAGCATCAGGGTCTTTTCCAGTGAGTCAACTCTTCACATGAGGTGGCCAAAGTATTGGAGATTCAGCTTCAGCATCAGTCCTTCCAAAGAACACCTAGGACTGATCTCCTTTAGGATGGACTGGTTGGATCTCCTTGCAGTCCAAGGGACTCTCAAGAGTCTTCTCCAACAACACAGTTCAAAAGCATCAATTTTTTGGCACTCAGCTTTCTTCACAGTCCAACACTCACATCCATACATGACAACTGGAAAAACCATAGCCTTGACCAGATGGACCTTTGTTGGCAAAGTAATGTCTCTGCTTTTTAATATGCTATCTAGGTTGGTCATAACTTTCCTTCCAAGGAGTAAGCGTCTTTTAATTTCATGGCTGCAGTCACCATCCGCAGTGATTTTGGAGCCCCAAAAAAATAGAGCCTGACACTGTTTTATTGTCTCCCCATCTATTTCCCAGAGGTGATGAGACGAGATGCCATGATCTTAGTTTTCTGAATGTTAAGCTTTAAGCCAAAGTTTCCACTCTCCTCTTGACTTTCATCAAAAGGCTTTTAAGTTTCTCTTCACTCTGTCATAAGGGTGGTGTCATCTGCATATCTGAGGTTACTGATATTTCTCCCAGCAATCTTGATTCCAGTCTGTGCTTCTTCCAGCCCAGCGTTTCTCATGATGTACTCTGCATATGAGTTAAATATACAGCCTTGGTGTACTCCTTTTCCTATTTGGAACCAGTATGTTGTTCCATGTCCAGTTCTAACTGTTGCTTCCTGACCTGCATACAGGTTTCTCAAGAGGCATGTCAGGTGTTCTGGTATTCCCATCTCTTTCAGAATTTTCCACAGTATATTGTGATCCACACAGTCGAAGGCTTTGGCATAGTCAATAAAGCAGAAATAGATGTTTTTCTGGAACTCTCTTGCTTTTTCGATGATCCAGTGGATATTGGCAATTTGATCTCTGGTTCCTCTGCCTTTTCTAAAACCGGCTTGAACATCTGGAAGTTCTTGGTCCACGTATTGCTGAAGCCTGGCTTCGAGAATTTTGAGCATTACTTTGCTAGCGTGTGAAATGAGTGCAAGTGTGTCATAGTTTGAGCACTCTTTGGGATTGCCTTTCTTAGGGATTGGAATGAAAACTGACCTTTTCCAGTCCTGTGGCCACTGCTGAGTTTTCCAAATTTGCTGGCATATTGAGTGCAGCACTTTCACAGAACCATCTTCCTGGATTTGAAATAGCTCAACTGGAATTCCACCACCTCCACTAGCTTTGTTCATAGTGGTGTTTCCTAAGGCCCACTTGGCTTCATATTCCAGGATGTCTGACTGTAGGTGACACCATCATGATTATCTGTGTCATGATGATCTTTCTTGTTCAGTTCTTCTGTGTATCCTTGCCACCTCTTCTTAATATCTTCTGCTTCTGTTAGGTCCGTACCATATCTGTCCTTTATTGAGCCCATCTTTGCATGAAATGTTCCCTTGGTATCTCTAATTTCTTGAAGTGATCTCTCGTCTTTCCCATTCTGTTGTTTTCCTGTATTTCTTTGCATCAATCACTGAGGAAGGCTTTCTTATCTCTCCTTGCTATTCTTTGAAACTCTGCATTCAAATTAGTATATATTTCCTTTTCTCCTTTGCTCCTTTTCTCTTTTGCACTTCTTCTTTTCACAGCAATTTGTAAGGCCTCCTCAGACAGCCATTTTGCTTTTTTGCATTTCTTTTTCTTGGGGATGGTCTTGATTCCTGTCTCCTATACAATGTCACGAACCTGCATGCATAGCTAATCAAGCACTCTGCCTATCAGATCTAGTCCCTTAAATCTATTTCTCACTTCCACTGTATAGTCATAAGGGATTTGATTTAGGTCATACCTGAATGGTCTAGTGGTTTTCCCCACTTTCTTCGATTTAGGTCTGAATTTGGCAATAGCATGTTCATGATTTGAGCCACAGTCAGCTCCCAGTCTTGTTTTTGCTGACTGTATAGAGCTTCTCCATCATTGGCTGCAAAGAATATAACCAATCTGATTTCGGTGTTGCCCATCTGGTGATGCCCATGTGTAGAGTCATCTCTTGTGTTGTTGGAAGAGGATGTTTTCTATAACCAGTGCATTCACTTGACAGAACTCTATTAGCCTTTGCCCTGCTTCATTCTGTACTCCAAGGCCAAATTTGCCTGTTACTCCAGGTGTTTCTTGACTTCCCACTTTTGCATTCCAGTCCCTTATAATGAAAAAGGGCATCTTTTGGGAGTGTTATTTCTAGAAGGTTTTGTAGGTCTTCATAGAACTGCTCAACTTCAGCTTCTTCAGTGTTACTGGTTGGGGCATAGGGTTGGATTACCATGATATTGAATGGTTTGCCTTGGAAACGAACAGAGATCATTCTGTCATTTTTGAGATTGCATCCAAGTACTGCATTTTGGACTCTTTTTTTGACCATGATGGCTACTCCATTTCTTCTAAGGGATTCCTGCCCACAGTAATAGATATAAAGGTCATCTGAGTTAAATTCACCCATTCCAGTCCATCTTAGTTCACTGATTCCTAGAATGCCGACATTCACTCTTGCCATCTCCTGTTTGACCACTTCCAATTTGCCTTGATTCGTGGACCTAACATTCCAGGTTCCTATAAAATATTGCTCTTACAGCATCGAACCTTGCTTCTATCACCAGTCTCATCCACAACTGGGTGTTTTTGAGTTGGCTCCATCTCTTCATTCTTTCTGGAATTGTTTCTCCACAGATTTCCAGTAGCATATTGGGCACCTATTGACCTGAGGAGTTTATCTTTCAGTGTCTTATCTTTTTTTCCTTTTTCATACTGTTCATGAGGTTCTCAAGGCAAGAATACTGAAATTGTTTGCCATTCCCTTCTCCAATGGACCACATCCTGTCAGTGTGGTACTCACACAAAAGAGAAATGTAGACTAATTGAACAACATAGAAAGCCTGGAGATAAATCCACGAACCTCTGAGCACTTTATATTTGACAGAGAGCCAAAAATATGCAATGGAGACAAGACAGCTTCTTCAATAATTGGTGCTAGAAAAACTCTGGCCAGCTACATGTAAAATAATGAAATTATCACACTTCTTAGTGAAGTGAATTCGCTCAGTCGTGTCTGACTCTTTGTGACCCCATGGACTGTAGCTTATCAGACTTTTCCGTCCATGGGATTTTCCAGACAAGAGTACTGGAGTGGGTTCCCACTTCCTTCTCCAGGAGATCTTCCCAACCCAGGGATTGAACCCAGGTCTCCCGCATTGTAGGCAGATGCTTTACCGTCTTCTTAACACCATACCAAACCTTAAAGTGGATTAAAGACCTAAATGTAAGACCAGAAGCTATAAAACTCCTAGAGGAAAACATAGGCAGTATACACTTTGACATAAATCACACAACGTCCTCTATGACCTACCTCCTAGAGTAATAGAAATAAAAACAAGAATAGACAAATGGGACCTAGTTAAACTTAAAAGCCTTTGCACAATGAATGAAACTTTAAGCAAAGTGTAATGGCAACCCTCAGAATAGGAGAAAATAATATCAAATGAAACAAATGAGAAATGATTGGTCTCCAAAGTATGCAAGCAGCTTATGCAGCTCAACACCAGAAAAACTACCCAATCAAAAGTGGGCAGAACACCAAAACAGACATTTCTCCCAAGAAGACATACAGATGGCTACGAAACACATGAAAAGATGCTCAATGCCACTCATTATTAGAGAAATGGAAATCAAAATGGTAATTAGGTATCATCTCACACCAGTCTGAATGGCCATCGTCAAAATATCTAAAAACAAATCCTGGGAAAAAAGTAACTCTCTTGCATTTTGGGTGGAATGCAAATTGGTATAGCCACTATGGAGAACGTTATGGCTGTTCTTTAAAAAAATTAGGAATAAATCTACCATATGATCCAGCAATCCCACTACTGGGCTTATACTCTGAGGTAACCATAATTGAAAATTTCTTATGTACTCCAATATTCATTGCAGCACTATTCACAATAGCTAGGATGTGGAAGTCATCTAGATGTCCATCTACAGATGAATGGATACAAAATTTGTGGTATGTATACACAATGGGATATTTTACAAATATTCCATTTTTTATAGCTGAATGGAATATTACTCAGCTAGTAAAATGAATACACTTGAGTCTGTTCTAATGAGATGTATAAACCTAGAGCCTATTATAAAGAGAAGTAAGTCAGGAAGAGAAAGACAAATATTGTATGTTAACACTTACATATGGAGTCTAGAAAGACAGTATTGATGATCCTACTTGCAGGGCAGCAAAGGAGATGCAGACATAAAAAACAGAGCTTTGGACACCATGGGGAAGGAGACAGTTGGGTGATTTGAGAGTGTAGCATTGAAACATACACATTACCATATGCAAAATAGATAGCCAGGGGGAATTTGCTGTATGATGCAAGTAACCTGGACTGGTGGGATATGGAGGCAGGTGAAAGGGAGTTTCAAGTAGGAGGGGACATATGTATACCTATGGCCAATTCATGCTGATGTATGGCAGAAACTATCACAAAATTGTAAAGTGATTATCCTCTAATTAGAAGTTAAAAAAATAAAACAACTGTTATAATGTATAAGGACCTCAGGACATAATCTAAAACATATTTTCTCTAAAAGATCATATATTTTTATAATCAACTGATCAGGATTATTTGATCAAGTGACCAATTGAAACTTGGAAGTTAATTTAAGCTTCTAACTATAACACAGGCAAAATATAAATACATGAAATCAATTGTTATATAGAATAATTTAGAAAAATTGTGTAGCTTTCCAGGAGATTTTCTATGAAATTTAATTATCTATTCATAAATATATGCCTCTGATAAAACTTACCTATACTTCAGACTTTTTTGTAATCATATGTTAAGTCAGATATGCTTCATCTTTAACTAATATTCCAATATTAGAATTTTTGTGGAATTCATAATCATTCAAGAAGTGAAATAGGTGATCTATAAATCTCAGTTGCTTGCAGCTAAGAAAGCTGAGACTCTTGCCCTACAGTGTCCATCAGAGCTAATGCTATTCCAAACTCTTTTTAGTCATCGGAGATAGCATTATGTAATATTTGCCATAAAATAAAAACCTCAAGATTTGTCACTTACAGAAACAACAACAGAGCTTCATTGATAGTGTTAGTCTTTTGAACACATAGTCTGTGTATTTGAATGCAGAACATGTGCAACATTGGATGCATTGCCTGTCACAACAGTTCCTCAGACAGATAAATTATATCCCTCAGTTGGGTAGTACAAAGATAATTCTGTTGCCATATATTGTGCCAAAGAACTACTGCTGTGACAGGGTACATTATCTATGATGTGTGTCTGTGTGTTGCCCCTTTTCTTCTTCCTTTTACAGAAATTGCATCCCTAGAAAGTTTGTGGTATTCCAATAAAAAGACTCTGCTCAAGCTAGAAATTTCAACATAGTGAAAGGACAATTCCAAATTCAAGTAGAATTATATTGCAATTATTAAAAAAATCATATTTTATAAATCTACCCTAATCCTTATAACCAGTTCATGCAGGGATTTGAAGGATACTAATAATAATAATAATCTTCAATTATCTAGAAAAAGTAAAGTTTTTTTTTGATTATACTAAGAAATAAAAATATTGAAAATTACAGTTTTACATTCTTAAGTTATGCTATTAAAATTTTATTTTGTTCTGTTGTGAATTGTTTTCCAGAGAAACATGAAAAAGTAATAACCAAATAGCTGTTTATTGCCATCAGGCCACATAAACATGGAGATATAATTACAAGTAACTAATCCACTGAAGCATACCACGGAAATCCTTCTCAAGTCTTATTGTTTCAGTAGGTTAAATAAATAAATATAATAATATAGACCTTTATAAATCCTGAAGGAAGACAACATAGCAAATTTTTATCATACGAAGGAGAAATAACAAACAAGGACCTCTCTAAATGCATTCGGATGAATAAAGTATTTTAAATGACAACTTTAATTTACAAAATCCAGTGTTTTAACCTTCTCAAGGGACTAGATTCTAGACATAATAGTCCCCTCACCAAATGTAGCTATTCAGTGTTTCACAGTTTCTCCAGAAAGATGCTTAACATGTATTATAGAAAGTATAAGAAATGAATAGGATATTAATAATCTTTAGGGTATTTAAAATTATTCTTCTTTATAGTAATTAAACTCATACATATCAAATTATCACTATAAATCTTGTGTATTTAATGTTGGTACTGACATTTTTAAACCTTGGCACAAGCTAAACAGACCAGTGTTCCTGCTCAATTTAAAAATTATTTTTAATTACATGGTGAAAAAAATGTACATAAACCTGCATTGTACCACTGATCCAAAGATGTAAATAGAGAACATAAGTGGTCTAGCTACTTCTTTCTAACACTTTAAAACATAGCCTTCTCTTTGTTATATATCTGAAATGAGATGCTACATTGCAACAGTTTTCTGAAGTTGGAGCTTAATATGGATCATTAAAGAAAAAATGATATGTAAAGACTACTTTAATCAAAAAGCACCTCTTAATGGACTTTTGATGATCTTAGCACCTTATTTCCAAAGTGGGGGATTCCCCAAACATAACTCCAATCAGTTACTGGTGACATAAGCTTAATATTCTACAATTTAACTCAATTCTGCCTATTCAAAGATGACATCAGACTCCACATAATAAAGGCTCAATCTTACAGTGTTTCCCAACCCCATCAGACACAGTCACAAACCCAGGCTGTGCTTCTGAACAATCAGCTACACATTGAAGGTTTTTGAACCCCCCATGGACTTAAAACACCAGTTGCAAGTCCAGGATGTTACCTGTATTTCTAACCAACCAGCTATAACTCAGAGGTTCCCACGACCTCTTCCTCTGGCTTGATTAATTTGCTAGAGTGTCTTACAGAACCCAGAGAAACCTTTTGCTTACTACATCACCAGTGTATTGTAAAAGGATATAACTCAGGAACAATAAAGTGAAAAAGATGCAGATGTAAGTGCCCTCTCCAGTTGTGCCACTCTTTCCACATATCCACATGTGTTTACCATCCCTCTGCCCAACACCCAACACCCAACACATCTTATTCTACCATTCAGTAATTTTAGCTCTGAGAAAATACCTAGGCTTATGGTTCAAGATGTTAGAGTAGAAGCACATGCACTCAACTCCTCCTGTGAGAACATCAAAACCACAACTGTTGAACAAAAGGATGCTGGAACACACCAAAAAAAGATAGCCCATGCCCAAAGACAAAGAACAAGGCACAGCAAGATGGTAGAAGGGGCACAATCCAGATAAAATCAAATCATATGCCCACCAAGTGGGTGACTCACAAACTGGAGAGCAATAATGCCAAAGAAACTATCCTTCTTCTGTGAAGGTTCTGAACCCCATGCCAGGCTTCCCATCCTGTGGATCTTACAAACAGACTGGGAATACCCAGGAAATCTGACATTGAAGGCCATCAGGATTTGATTAAAACACTTTCAAAGAACTTGGAGAAACAGAGACTCCAATCTAGGAGGGCACAAACAAAACCTTGTGTGCATCAAGACACAGAGGAAATGAGCAGTGATTCCACAGGAGACTAACCAAAACTGCCTACTAGTGTTAGAGGGTCTCCTGTGGAGGTGTGAGTTGGCAGGGGCTCACCACAGGGATGGGGGCACTGGCAGCATCAGTTGATATATCTCTCAGCAATCTTGATTCCAGTTTGCATTTCATTGAGCCCAGCATTTTGCATGATGTACACTGCATATAAGTTAAACAAGCAGAGTGACAATATACAGTCTTGACATAATCCTTTCCCAATTTGGAACCAGTCCATTGTTCCATATCCGGTTCTAACTGTTGTTTATTGACCTGCATAAAGGTTTCACAGGAGGCAAGTAAGGTGGTCTGGTACTCACATCCCTAGAAGAATTTCCAAAAGTTTGTTGTAATCTACACAATCAAAGGCTTTAGTGTAGTCAATGAAGCAGATATAGATTTATTTTTCCTTCTTTCTTTCTTTTTTTTTTTTCTGGAATTATCTTGCTTTTTCTATACTCCCATGGATGTTGGCAATTTGATCTCTGGTTCCTCTGCCTTTTCTAAATGCAACTTGCACATCTGAAAGTTCTCAGTTCACATACTGTTCAAGCCTCATTTGGAGAATTTTGAGCATTACTTTGTTAGTAAGTGAAATGAATGCAATTGTGCAATAGCTTGAACATTCTTTGGCACTGCCCTTATTTGGGACTGGAACAAAAACTGAACTTTCCAGTCTGGTGGCCATTTTTGAGATTTCCAAATTTGCTGGCATATTGAGTGCAGCACTTTTACAGTGTCATATTTTAGGATTTGAAATAGTTCAGCTGGGATTTCATCACCTTCACTAGCTTTGTTATTAGTGATGCTTCCTAAGGCCCACTTGACCTCACATTCCAGGATGTCTGTCTCTAGGTGAGTAATCACACCATCGTGGTTATCTGGGTCATCAAGATCTTTTTTATATGGTTCTTTTGTGTATTCTTGCCACCTCTTCTTAATAGCTACTGCTTCTGTTAGGTCCATACCATTTCTGTCATTTATTGTGCCCATCTTTGCATGAAACATTCCCTTGGTATCTCTAATTTTCTTGAAGTGATCCGTAGTCTTTCCCCTTCCATTATTTTCCTTTATTTCTTTCCATTGTTTACTTAGGAAAACTTTCTTATCTCCTTGCTATTCTTTGGAATTATCTATCTTCTTTTCTCAGCTATTTTAAGGCCTCCTCAGACAACCATTTTGCCTTATTGCATTTATTTTTCTTTGGGATGGTCTTGATCTCCACCTTCTGTACAATGTTATGAACCTCCATCCATAGTTCTTCAGGCACTCTGTTTATGAGATCTAGTCCCTTGAATCTATTTGTCATCCCCACTGTACAATCATAAGATATTTGATTTAGGTCATGCCTGTTCATGATCTGAGCCACATGAAGATCAAAATGAAGATCTTCACATGAAGATCAGCAAAAGATGGCAAAATAAAGGACAGAAATGTTATGGACCTAACAGAAGCAGAAGATATTAAGAAGAGGTGGTGAGAATACACAGAAGAACTAAACAAAAAAGATATTGTTTTTGCTGACTGTATAGAGCTTCTCCATCTTTGGCTGTAAGGAATATAGTCAATTTGATTTCAGTATTGACCATCTGGTTATGTATATGTGTGAAGTTGTCTCTTGTGTTGTTGGAAGAGTGTGTTTGCTCTGACAAGTGCATTCTCTTGGCAAAACTCTGTTAGCCTTTGCTGTGAATCATTTCGTACTCAGGTTCACCATTAACCTTACTATAGAACCTGTAACCTGGGTAATGTCAAGCCAACAATCTACCAGGGAGGGAGTGCAACTCACCCATTAGCAGCTAATTGGATAAAAGCTTTACTGAGAATAGTGCTGCCAAATATTTATATTTGCTGTTTTAGTTGCAGCTATTGAATTTTTCATTTCTATTTTTTTCCCATTTATTTTTATTAGTTGGAGGCTAATTACAATATTGTAGTGGTTCTTGTCATACACTGACATGAATCACTCATGGATTTACATGTGTTCCCCATCCTGATCCCCCCTCCCACCTCCCTCTCCACCCGATCCCTCTGGGTCTTCCCAGTGCACCAGGCCCGAGCACTTGTCTCATGCATCTAACCTGGGCTGGTGATCTGTTTCACCCTAGATAATATACATGTTTCAATGCTTTTCTCTCAGAACATCCCATCCTCGACTTCTCCCACAGAGTCCAAAAGTCTGTTCTGTACATCTGTGTCTCTTTTTCTCTTTTACATATAGAGTTATCATTACCATCTTTCTAAATTCTATTTTATGTGTTAGTATACTGTATTGGTCTTTATCTTTCTGGCTTACTTCACTCTGTATAATGGGCTCCAGTTTCATCCATCTCATTAGAACTGATTCAAATGAATTCTTTTTAATGGCTGAGTAATATTCCATGTATATGTACCACAGCTTCCTTATCCATTCGTCTGCTGATGGGCATCTAGGTTGCTTTCATGTCCTGGCTATTATAAACAGTGCTGCGATGAACATTGGGGTGCACGTGTCTCTTTCAGATCTGGCTTCCTCAGTGTGTATGCCCAGAAGTGGGATTGCTGGGTCATATGACAGTTCTATTTCCAGTTTTTTAAGAAATCTCCACACTGTTCTCCATAGCAGTTGTACTAGTTTGCATTCCCACCAACAGTGTAAGAGGGTTCCCTTTTCTCCACACCTTCTCCAGCATTTATTGCTTGTAGACTTTTGGATAGCAGCCATCCTGACTGGCGTGTAATGGTATCTCATTGTGACTTTGATTTGCATTTCTCTGATAATGAGTGATGTTGAGCATCTTTTCATGTGTTTGTTAGCCATCTGTATGTCTTCTTTGGAGAAATGTCTGTTTAGTTCTCTGGCCCATTTTTTGATTGGGTCATTTATTTTTCTGGAATTGAGCTGCAGGAGTTGCTTGTATATTTTTGAGATTAATCCTTTGCCTATTGCTTCGTTTGCTATTATGTTCTCCTAATCTGAGGGCTGTCTTTTCACCTTGCTTATAGTTTCCTTTGTTGTGCAAAATCTTTTAAGTTTAATTAGGTCCCATTTGTTTATTTTTGCTTTTATTTCCAATATTCTGGGAGGTGGGTCATAGAGGATCCTGCTGTGATTTATGTCAGAGAATGTTTTGCCTATGTTCTCCTCTAGGAGTTTTATAGTTTCTGGTCTTACATTTAGATCTTTAATCCATTTTGAGTTTATTTTTATGTATGGTGTTAGAATGAGTTCTAGTTTCATTCTTTTACAAGTGGTTGACCAGTTTTCCCAGCACCACTTGTTAAAGAGGTTGTCTTTTACCCATTGTATATTCTTGCCTCCTTTGTCAAAATAAGGTGTCCATAGGTTCATGGATTTATCTCTGGGCTTTCTATTCTGTTCCACTGATCTATATTTCTGTGTTTGTGCCAGCACCATACTGTCTTGATGACTGTGGCTTTGTAGTAGAGTCTGAAGTCAGGCAGGTTGATTCCTCCAGTTCCATTTTTCTTTCTCAAGATTGCTTTGGCTATTTGAGGTTTTTTGCATTTCCATACAAATTGTGAAATTATTTGTTCTAGTTCTGTGAAAAATACCGTTGGTAGCTTGATAGGGATTTCATTGAATCTATAGTTTGCTTTGGGTAGTATAGTCATTTTGACAATATTGATTCTTCTAATCCATGAACATGGTATATTTCTCCACCTGTTTGTGTCCTCTTTGATTTCTTTCATCAGTGTTTTATAGTTTTCTATGTATAGGTCTTTTGTTTCTTTAGGTAGATATACTCCTAAGTATTTTATTATTTTTGTTGCAATGGTGAATGATATTGTTTCCTTAATTTCTCTTTCTGTTTTCTCATTGTTAGTGTATAGGAATGCAAGGGATTTCTGTGTGTTAGTTTTATATCCTGCAGCTTTACTATATCCGTTGATTAGCTCTAGTAATCTTCTGGTAGAGTCTTTAGGGTTTTCTATGTAGAGGATCATGTTATCTGCAAACAGCAAATTTCACTTCTTTTCCTATCTGGATTCCTTCTACTTCTTTTTCTGCTCTGATTGTTGTGGCCAAAACTTCCAAAACTATGTTGAACAGTAGTGGTGAGAGTGGGCACCCTTGTCTTGTTCCTGATTTCAGGGGAAATGCTTTCAATTTTTCACGTTTGAGGGTAATGCTTGCCATGGTGAGTTTTTCATTTCTGATTGGGCATTTGCAATGTATTTTCTAGTTCCTTGCTAAAATTCTTACAGTGTACATTCATTCTTCTCCTTACTTCAGTTAACATATCTATTACCAATACTGTGAATTCTTTACATGGTAAATTATTTATTTTTCATTATTATTTTCAGAGGTTTTCTCTTTTCCTTTCATTTCAGGTTAGCTTATCTGCTCTTTTATGTTGCTTAATGTTCTCTGTCTCTATGAGTTTAAGTCTTGAACAAACCTATCTTCTTATATGTGAGCATACCTATACAGACTTCAGGTATTCAATGCCTTGTGTAAGAGAGTTGAATTTGTTGTGGGCACAATTCACATCTTTTCTAAGAGTATACTGACAGTTACCACTTTGATAGGAGTTAGGACCAGAAATGCAGGAGCCTCCTAGCAGTCAGGAGCCAGGTGTGAGGCAGGACTTTCCCTCTGCTTCAGTGGCTGTCACTGCCCTATGGGGATGGAGTCTGATCTCAATTTACTGGGTTCTATTCCCCTTAAGTGTGCATTTTCTCTTTTTCCTGAACCAGAACCTTTGCCCCATAGAGATGTAGTTATTACATATGTTGGGTCCATGTGTGCTCTCAGCTCATGCGAGCTGCACATGAATTTCTGAGATGTCTCTGATGGACTACCTCTGTAGGTTCCTGGAATTTCTTCCCTTGATATTCTCAAACACATCCTCAGATCCAAGTTCCTTTTGTTCTTTACAGCCAATCACTTCCATTATACCCCATTGCCCCCACCTTTTGTGGAGCCATACTCCATGGTAGATGCTGCCCACATTACTCTCAGTATGTATGATGATCTGTGGTGGAACAGCTGCTTACAGGATTCTGTGCTGCTTCTGGTGTGCTGCTTTAGGAAGTGCCAACAATCGCTTTCACCACCCCACCAAGGCTTCACTGTGAGACCAGGTCATATCTGCACCCCACAGTTGAGTCTTCTCTCCAGTCATGTCCAACTGAGGTCTGGTGCTGTACTCTGACATAGATGAAGTGGGCTTGGGGAGTGGGGTGCTTATATTGAAATAAGCAGTGCTCCACAGTTGGTTATAGGAACCCTAACAGCCCATAGTGTAGCCCATTTTGCACCTTGTTTCAGGGGAAAGCCAGTGCACATGCATTCCTCATGAGAGGAGCCCAATCTTCCCTCAACCCTCATTAGTCCCAGTGAAACTCCAATCAGCCTAAGGGTTTTTCCTCCTTCACATAGGATCTGAGAACTGTGTTCCCCCACCTGTGGCTCTCACTGCTCATTCCCCATGGTGAGTATCCACACTTATATTCACCCTTTTACTCTGAGTCCCCTCAGAGGGGCACAGGTCCTCATATAATCATTTTTCTTATCTTTCTACCCAATTACATGTGTATCTTTCTTACAACATTGATTTTATAGAAGTCCTCTGGCAGTTTTGTGTCAGTTTTCAGTGATAATTGTTCCACATGTAGATGTATTATTGATGTGTTCATCATGTGGAGAGGTGAGCACCACATACTCTTATTCCACCATCTTGATTGATCTTCAATAACAGCTTTTCTTAACCCACAATTGTTTTAACATAATGCTAAGCTGCCGGACAACAGAAATAAAACAATATAAAAAATTTACAAATCCAGAATATCTTGCTACCATACTAATTAGGATGCCAACTATTCACCACAAAGTCCTTCAGAAGCAACGTTGACTGAAATGTCTTCTACCTATATATGATGAATGGTGATTTGGTGTAAAATAAAATAATAAGTTGACAAATGTCTATAAATGTGACCGATATATTCTTTTGGACAAAACATAAGCTAGTTTGTATCAATTCATGGAAGAGATGGTATATTCCTGAATCTGCTACAGCTCTACTTTTTCTTGTGCCAACATTTGTATTACCAAGACACACAATTCTTGAAATTGTCTTTGGGTGGTCAGAATCTTTGATTAAGGCCTACACTTTTTGAGACTCATAATATTCTCCTTTTTTTTCTATTAAATCACTTCACTATTTTTCTTTTCCTTGTGTACATTTGGGTGTGTGTATATGAGTGTATGTGTATATGTGTGTTTATTTTATCATGGATCTACTTCAATTGGCTAGGCTTCTACTCTATTCACTGTCCATCACACACACAATTTATTTGAGGCACAACGTTTTCCCAGTAAACAAAAAAAAAAAAAAAAGAGGTTCCATAGGAAATAAAACAAAACAATTAATGCAAAGAGTTCTCCTTAGACTTCAGAAAGAATTATGACATTGCAGTTTTATGCCATGGACTATATAATAAAAGAAAGATTAAAACTCCTTTCTGGACTACTATGGCACCTATTCTCTCTGTACATGCTTAGCTGAGCAGAAGTAATGAGGCATTACTTGCTGTTACCATAGCAACATGGTTAACTTATAAATTTTATCTTTTCAGTAGATTAAAAGCAAATAGGCCAGAAATTCTGTTACTAAAATGTTAGCTCTTTTAATAAACCTTAGTTTAGACAATCTGCCAACCAGGTCACATCTTAAAAGTATTCCAAGACTGGTGATAATATGGACATTTGGTATATTAGACAACTTCAATTTCACTTGCCTTAGCATGTCAAATAGAAAAAAACAGAAAGAAAACACACACACACACACACACACACACACACACACACACACACACACACACACACACACAAACTTAAATGGGTTAGGCTTCTTCTATTTCCAGAAAAAGATGTGTTGACATTACACTGGCCATCATATAATTTGAATGCAGCATCACATCATGGAATAAAAATATGTAAGTGTGATAATCAGGTAATATCAACAACAATAATTAAAAACGTGCCATTCATATTATTCATGTAATGAATTTATTTCCTGTCTTAAACTATGGCAAGTAGTCAGAATACATTAAAACGTTCTTGATAACTAATAGTGCATTATATGCCATTGGAAAAAAGAAATCAGAATTAAATTATTTGAAATGTCCCTCAACCATTATATTTTTCCCCTGGTAACACACACACACATACACACAAACACACTACCTTGAAATACACCATGAAAAAAAAATGGTGTTTTAAAAGTTCAGACTAAAATAAGAATGAAACTATTATTTCTTGATGTCTGTTAAACCTATGAATCTTAGTCCTTACACTTTTTACCCAGATAAACTGACAACAATGTATCATCAATAATAGTTCATTTTGGTTACCTTATTTATCCTGATCAGTGTCCTATGCTGATGGCTGCAAAATCCAGAGAGGAAAAATTGTGTACTGCATGCATGCATGCTCATTTACTTCAGTCATGTCCAACTCTTTAAAGAGACCATAGCCTGCCAGACTCCTCTGTCCTTGGGATTCTCCAGGCAAGAATACTGAGGTTGGTTGCTGTGCCCTCCTCCAGAGCACAGCAGAGATCAAATCTGTGTCTTTAATGTTTACCTGCATTGGAAGGTGAGTTCTTTACCACTAGTGCTATCTGAGACACCCCAATGTTGTACTGGTTTTATATAATTTATTTTGGCTACTGAGAACGTGTGAATATCTTGGGTATGTTTTGGACATTTCTTACCTAATGAGGTAGAAACCAGCCCCTACCCACTGTGGAAGACAAAATCTGAATTTCTAAGCTTCCCTATCAGGTAGGACACAGAACTGGGACTAAAAATGCACCTTTTTTTTGTTGTTTTGTTTTGTTTTGCCTAAGAAGCTAATAACATGAAGAACTAGGCAGTAAGGCATGGATAGTAATATCTGCAACTAGTTTGTGGTTTCCAAGAATTGAACCTTTATATTCATAGCCCATTAATCTCTGTAACATTGTGGTAGCAGTAATATCAACATCAGATCAGGTCAACAGTATCATTCTGGGGATCATTCCTGACTGCACAGCTTTCAAACAAGTTTCTATTATTTTCCTGGAGAGTCTATGTTTTTTTGCAATGTCCTTTATTAAATTTATTTTTCTCTTCAAATGACTTCTTAAAATGTGTTATATTAGTTTAGGGTGTATGACATTTTAATTTGACATATGTATACACTTACAAAGTGATCATCATGACCAGTCTAGTTACTATTCATCATCACACAGTTGACCTCCTTTACTGATTTCATGTGATAAACACTAATCTGATCACTATATCTATGAGTTTTTATTCATTTTTGTTAATTTTTCTTTTTCTTGATTCCACATATGAGTGAAATCATACAGCATTTGTCTTTCTTCCTCTGACTCATTTCATTTAATATCATACTTTCAAGGTTCATCCATGTTGTTGAAATTGGCATAATTTATTTTTTATGGCTCAGTAGCACTCCATTGTGTATATATACTACCTTTTCTTTAGCTATGCATTCATTAATGGACACCTAGATTGCCTACATACCTGGAGAAGGAACCTAGAAAGAAAAAGCCCATGTGAAATTTATGAGAAAAATTTAGTGATGGGTTAGAGATAAATCCTTAACTACCTAGTACTTCAGTACTTAACATAGAGTTATGTACCATGTGTCATAAACAACAGTATTATCCTTGACAGTAAAGCATTGTATACTGACAGGGTTATTATATTGAATATCAAATCAATGTAATGCAAAGCCAAGACTACTGACTTAAAAAGCAAATCATGTTAGATCATCAAACAATTAAAAATATATAAATATTTCAAAAATCAAACCATGTTAGCAAGGTGTGCATATGTTTCCAAGTATTATTAAAGCAGTAAATAGGAGCAATTATATTTTATTATATCAGCAGAAAATGTATTCAATATGATTACAACATTTCAGTGGAAGAGTCCTATTATCTGTCATTCTACCAAGCGCTTGCTTTAGAAAGAACAAATAAGTAATATGGTACATTTTTAAAAATGTATTTATATATATATATATATATATATATATATATATATATATATACACACACACACACACACACACGCATACTTGCACACACACATCAGATAAATATGCTGTTTGTTTTCTTTTGTTTTGACCTTAAACTCTTATTACTAGAACACTTTTAGAACCTAAATAAATTTGCCCAGAAAACATACTTATTTATTTTATACAATACACATTCACTCAGTGAAAACATAAAAAAATCATGTAGAAATAAAAATACACAATGTACTTAAGAGAATAGCCTATTCAATCCTTCTCAGAGATTCTTGAAGCTCCTATTTATTGACATATCTTTGTATATATAATTTAAATTATTCTTACTTATTAATCAAACTAGTAATGAGAAAGCCAGCTCAACATCATCAAATATTTATGACAGTACTTATATGCAAAGCACCATACTAGCTCCTGGAAATAAAAAGAATCATAGGACCTGTATCTAATATAATTTTTCTTTGATAGGTGGCCTAATGTAATTTTTTCTTTGAGATGTGACCATATTTAGAACTTTCATGATCTTATGCCAATCTCCTTATATTTAATCCAAATGAATAAAAGTTTCTGCACAGAGTATATAGTACTGAGAGTCTTAAGAGTCAGCTGAAATGCCACAAAATTCTTTCCGTATTCAAAATACTTCTATTTTCAGATTTGTATTTGTATGAATCTTAATTTTACAGGTGATATTTCATGTTGAATTATTTAAAGAGAAAGAAAACTAACACATTGTTATATTTTCCAACCTGCTTGATGAGTTCCAAGCATTACCTGTAATAATATATTATCAGTGAAGTAAGCAAATTCTACATTCTTCAGCAACAGTTTTAGAAATGACCATTAGCACTATCTCTTTACTTCTATTAATCAGTGAAAAACTATAAATGGGATTTCAGGGTTATCATAGATTGAGATATATTAAAATCAGAATGTGTACACTTGGAAAATGTGAGAAAAATGTATTTTGTTTCAATCAAGATAGCTTTACTGAGAGTTTAATAATAAATTATTTCATATATGCCCTTTTAAGTTTAGTAAAATGTTCAATGCAGCAGAAATAACCTGAATAATTTGAATATAAGCAATCATTTGTTTAAGCAATAAAGCAAAAATAAATATTGTAACAGGTAAAAAGAAATATTATCATAAATATTCTTACTGTTCCCACTAAAATTTAGATCTAATTTTGACCACAGCAAAAGGTTCATTCTTGAATAAGTAATATGACTTCATATCTTACTGTATACAGTCATTCTTCAGATTTCTCAAGAACAAAATGAGACTTCTCAATGCATTATGAGGAAACAACATCCCTTATCCCATTTTAGGAAGGGATAGTAAGTCTGAATTAATTTTATTTTTTAGAAAATTTAAAGACAGCATAAAAGACACAGATGTTAAAAGTAGGCTTTTGGACTACGTGGGAGAAGGCAGGGGTGGGATGATTTGAGAGAATAGCATTGAAACATGTATATTACCATAGGTAAAACAGATGATCAGTGCAAGTTTGATGCATGAAGCAAGACATTCAAAGCTAGTGCTCTGGGACAACCCAGAAGGATGGGGTTGGGTGGGAGGCGGGGGGAGGATTCAGGATAGAGGGCACATGTGCGCCCATAGCTGATTCATATCGATGTATGGCAAAACTCACCACAGTATTGTAAAATAACAAGCCTCCAATTAAAAGAAATAAATTAATTTAAAAAAATATTGCATAGCTGAGATCAACTAATGTGAATCAAATAAATTATTGTTTGGGATTCTAAGGAAGAGAAGTTACTGAACTTCTATTTACAAACCAATAGGAGTCAAAGGATCATGTACTTCTTGAGATATGTATTTCTTACTGCATCATATTTACAGCAGTCCCTGAAAGTGGAAGTCCTAGAGATGTAACATTAAGCTTAGAAGCGTACCATCCTGCAATTCATCTTGAAAGTCAATTGAGGTAGCATAGAAGTATTACCTTGTAACTATATCCAGCACCTGTCATTTGCTTTTACTTGGAGCAAGGAGCTTTTAACTTCTTTTTCTATGCCTGTGGTGTCTACATAAGATATTCTCATCTCCAAAAATGTTTCATTTATAACATAACTAGAACATAAATGCATTATCACCATACTTCTGAGAGGGTTCTAATTTTTTGATGTGAC
This sequence comes from Cervus elaphus, assembly GCF_910594005.1. NCBI lineage: Eukaryota > Metazoa > Chordata > Mammalia > Artiodactyla > Cervidae > Cervus > Cervus elaphus. The sequence continues at coordinate 93,722,094 of NC_057848.1, forward strand.
TGCATGCAATAGTAAAGTTTTGCAGTCACATTATTCCTGGGTTAAAAATCAGTGAAAATATATGAAACATATGTATGATACAGAAAACTGGTGAAAAAAAATTAGCTCAAATATTTTAATTTCATGCAAATGGTTCTAAGGACATACAGCAAACAAAGAAATATTTGTTCAAGAATATATAAAGTTTGGCAACAACAACAAGAGTTTGCAATATTGGAACTATAGACTTCAACCATCACTATCTACTTCTTACTTCCCAGCTTAACAAGATAGGAACTCCATTCCAGAAAGGTGCAGGCAGGAATACATTGATTCTCTACCCTCCTGATCCCAGTTAGAGGGCTATCTTCCCAGGAGAGACAGTACATTGGCATTTATAATCCTTAAAACTGTTGCTGACGCTACGTTATAGGAGATTTCATTTCAGAGGTAGACTCTTCCTTCTTCCACCTAGTTTGCACTTTGTGGGAAGAAAAGCTACTTTGGGGGGGGACACTGCTGAGAATACTGGTGCCCTAATTTTCCTTGCTCTGCCTTGTATAGTGGGAGTTCTATGTGAGAAGAGGCAAGTCAAGAAAAACTGAGGCTACTCGCCTCTTTGATTAAGCTACAGATTCTAAAGCTGAGAGAAGCTTCTTTTTATAACTATTATCTAACCTGAGTCATGGTTTGACGATTTCCTCTGGGGAGAGGGTTTCTCCTAAAACAGGAAGCACTAAATTACTTCTGAAAGGAATTGACTCCATTTGCAGCAAAGTGTGGGGTAATAAGGCCTATGAATCCATCCAAAAACAATGGAGGTTGTAATGAAAAAGCAATATCCAGTGGAGAAGTCCTGAAGATGGCATAAGAATAAGACAGGGAGTCGACCTTCTCCTCCATAAATATATTTTAAAAAATCATCTGCATGTGGAATAACTCCCACAGAACATCTTCTGAACAACATCAGGGGACCCTAGACTTCCAGAAAGGCAAACCATTATCCTCAGAATGAGGTAGGGTAAAAGATAAAGATAAAAAGAGAGACACACATACCCCAAGGTTCATTGCAGCACTGTTTACAATAGCTAGGACATGGAAGCCACCTAGATGTCCAACAGCAGATGAGTGGATAAGAAAGCTGTGGTACATATACATGATGGAATATTACTCAGCTATTAAAAAGAATACATTTGAATCAGTTCTAATGAGGTGGAGGAACCTAGAGCCTATTATACAAAGTGAAATAAGTCAGAAGGTGAAAGATAAATATCATATATTAATGCATACATATGGAATCTAGAAAGATGGAACTGATGATCTTATTTGCAAGGCAGCAAAGGAGTTGTTGTTGCTCAGTCACTAAATTTTGTCTCTTTGCAACCCGATAAATTGCACCGTGCCAGGCTTCGCTGTCCTTCACTATCTCCTGGAATTTGCTCAAACTTATGTCCACTGAGTCAGTGATGCCATTCAACAATATCATCTTCTGTCACCCACTTCTCCTCTTGCCCTCAATTTTTTCCAACATCAGGGTCTTTTCCAATGAGTCAGCTCTTCTTATCAGGTGGCCAAAGTATTGGAGGTTCAGTTTCAGCATCAGTCTTTCCAATGAATAATCAGGGTTGATTTCTTTTAGGATTGACTGGTTTGATCTCCTTGCAGTCCAAGGGAATCTCAAGAGTTTTTTCCAGAACCACAGTTCAAAAGCATCAAAACTTTGGCACTCAGCCATCTTCATAGTCCAACTCTCACATCTATACATGACTACTGACATAACCATAGCTTTGACTATATGGATCTTTGTTGGCAATATGATGTCTCTGCTTTTAATATGCCGTCTAATTTTGTCATAGATTTTCTCCCAAGGGATAAGTGTCTTTTAATTTTATGGCTACAGTCACTGTCCATAGTGATTTTGGAGCCGAAGAAGATAAAATCTGTCACTGTTTCCAATTTTTTCCCATCTATATGTCTTGAAATAATGGGATCTGTTGCCATGATTTTAGTTTTTGAATGTTGAATTTTAAACAAGATTTTTCACTCTCCTCTTTCACCTTCATCAAGAGGTTATTTAATTCCTCTTCAATTTCTGCCAATCAGGGCTGGTGCACTGGGAAGACCCAGAGGGATGGGACGGAGAGGGAGGTGGGAGGGGGGATCGGGATGGGGAACACATGTAAATCCATGGCTGATTCATGTCAATGTATGGCAAAAACCACTACAATAATGTAAAGTAATTAGCCTCCAACGAATAAAAATAAATGAAGAAAAATAATAAAGTGATATCATCTGTATATCTAAGGTTGTCGATATTTATCCTGGCAATCTTGACTCTGGCTTGTGAGTCATCAAGCCCAGCATTTCACATGATGTACACTATATATAAATTAAATAAGCAGGGTAACAATATACAGCCTTAATGTATTCCTTTCCCAATTTTTAACCAGTCCATTGTTCGTGTCTGCTTGCATCTGTTGCTTCTTGTCCTGCATACAGGTTTCTCAGAAGACATGTAAGGTGGCTTGGTATTCCCACCTCTTAAATAATTTTCCACAGTTTTATTATTATTATTATTATTGTTTAATCCACACAGAGGCTTTAGTGTAGTCAATGAAGCAGAAGATGTATTTTTGGAATTCCCTTGTTTTTTCTATGGTCCTGTGGCTGTGATCTCTTGTTCCTCAGCCTTTTCTAAAGGGAAAGGCAAACAAAGAGGACAGACTTTTGGACACAGTGAGTAAAGGAGAAGATGGGATGATCAGAAAAAATAGCACTGAAATATATACATTACCATGTGTAAAATAGATAGCCAGTGAGAATTTGCTGTTAGTTGCAGGGTACGCAAAACTGGTGCTCTGTGTCAACCTAGAGGAGTGGGATGGAGAGGGAGGTTCCAGAGGGAGGGACATATGTATACATTTGGCTGATTCATATTGATATATGGAAGTAACATCACAATATTGTAATTTTCCTCCAATTGAAAATAATATACTATTAAAAAAATTAAGGATCCATTGGAGATATTGGGCAAACTATATGATGTCTAGTTTATCAGAGAGAATCAAGGTAGATGGTTGCTAAGAGCCTTTCTGGCATTTGAACAAATCTCAAACACCGAGCTTACAATCTATCCCTTAAGAGCAGCAGGATTTATTTGTATCAGTTTGGGGATCAATTTACATCCCAGGGCAAAAAAAAAAAAAAAAAAAAGCAGTCAGTTTACAATTGAGTTCCCTAACAACTAAATTTGAACAAGTAAACAATCTAAAAAACCTCTACCAAATCTGCTGTCATCTCAGAGTGTGTGTGGGTATACTCAAGGACATGCCCTTTGAAAAGCATCATTTGATGTTTTACTGAGTCAAGAAGGGAAATAGACTTCTCTACTATAATCCAGGCAGTTACTAAACAAATAAATAAAAACAATATGGATTGGGGCCACCAATACTCAAGAGTTGCCACACTATAGTGTCTAAAATTTACAAATTCTAAAGATGAAGGAGGAGGAGGAGGTATACAAACAAAGAGGAAAGAACAATCCATGCACTGGAAAAAATAAACAATAAAAACTGCCTGTGAGAGTGAGTGAATATCATATTTGACAAGCACTTTAAAGTAAACATTACATATATTCAAACAAATAAAGGAAACAATGATTGAAGAAGTGAAGGTTGATAACAATATCTCATCTGACAGAGAATATCATCAAACAATGACATTTTAAAGAAATTCTGGAGTTAGAAAGCAAAATAACAAAATAATTCACTAGAGGAAATAGGTGGATTTGAGTTGGCATAAAAAATAAAATTTGGTTTAGGACATAAACAGTAGTTAAAATAACTAATCCAAAACTAATAAACATATGAAAATATTTATTTTGCTCTTTATCAAAGAAATCCAAGTTAAAGCAATTTCAAATAATATCCAAAGTCAATATTTTGAAAATACAAAGACTCTGAAAGATTATGAATATAATTTTCATTTCTTGTAATTGAAAAATGTAATATAATGTTATTTTTAAAGAAAAGTGAATGTGGTTTTTAACATTTTAAATGTTGAATACTATTATTTCCTTTATCTTTTATGAGGATATAATTCACAAATGGTACAGTTCATCAATTTGAAGTGTACAATTTAATACTTTTAAAATATTCATAGATATATGCAACCAAAGCTGTAGTCAACTTTAGAACATTTTCATCACCTCAACAGCAAGCCCAGTATCCTTTAGCTATTACCTCTTATCCCTTTAGGCCTATACAGTTTATTTCTACCCCTATGGATTGGTCTATATTGGACATTTTTTAAATAAATGAAATCATATAGTATGCAGTATTTTATGAGGAGATTATTTCACTTAACATAATGTTTTCAAGTTTCAGAAAATGTATGTTATTACAATGTATGATATACAACCATTTGTTATCCATTCATCCATTGATAGACATTTGGTTTGTCTCCACCTTTTGGCTATTAAGAATAATGCTGCTGTGAACATTTGCATACAATTATTTTTGTGTGTGTGAATATACATTTTCATTTATCTTGGATATGTAAACTTGCTGAGCCATATGTGAATACTATGAATAACCATTTGAGGACTGCCAGACAATTTTCTAAAGTGACTGCCTTTTTTAACACTTTGACTAACAATATATGGTTTTTTCAGCAGTCATGTACAGTTGAGATTTGGACTACAAAGAAAGCTGAGCACTAAAGAATTGATGCTTTCAAATCGTGATACTGGAGAAGACTCTTGGAACTCCCTTGGGCTGCAAGGAAATCAAACCAGTCAATCCCAAATGAAATCAACCCTGACTGTTCATTGCAAGGGCTGATGCTGAAGCTGAAGCTCCAATACTTTGGCTACCTGATGTGAAGAGTTGACTCACTGGAAAAGACCCTGATGCTTAGAAGGGTTGAAGGCAAAAGGAGAAGAGTGTGACAGAGTATGAGATGGTTGGAATGGTCAGATAACATCACTGACTCAATGAACATGAATTTGAGCAAACTCTGGGAGATAATGAATGACAGGGAAGCCTGGCATGCTGCAGTCCATGGTGTTGCAAGGAGTCAGATATGACTTAGCAACTGAACAACAATAAAGCAGTATATGACAGCCTGATTTCTCTTCATTCTTGTCAATAGGAGTTGCTGTCTGACTTTCTATTTACAGATATGTTAGTGAGCATGATGTAGTATTATGTGTGTAATTTCTTTAAAAAAAATAAGATTATATTTTTAGAGCAGTTTTAGGTTCACAGCAAAATTGAGGGGAAGGTTCAGAGATTTTCCATAGACTTACTATCCCCACACATGCATACCTTGCTTGATTATCAACTTACTGCACCAGAGTACTGCACATTTATTATGAGCCTCTATTGACATATCATAATCATGAAAAGTTCATAATTTGCATTATAATTCACTCTTGGTATTGTACATTAAGTGGGTTTTGACAAATGTATAATGACATTATCATACAGAGTATTTTCAGTGCCCTAAAAATCCTCTGGACTCAACTTATTTATCTCCCCTTTCTAATCCCTTGCCGCCATTGTTTATTGTTTCCATAGCTTTGCCTTCTCCAGAATAATATGTAGTTGGAATTATTTATCATATAGTCTTTGCAGATCAACTTCTGTCACTTAACAATACATATTTAAGTTTCCTCCAAGTCTTTTTGTGAATTGACAGACTATTTCTTTTTGTCACTGAAGTCCATTTTCTGGATATATCACAGTTTATCCATTCATACAGAAGGATATCTTGGTTGCTTATAAGTTTTGACAATTATGAATACAGCTGGTATAAATACCTGTGTGCAGATTTTTGTGTGGACAGATTTTCAACTACTTTGGGTACATACTAAGGAGATCAATTTTTAAATTGCATGGCAAGAACATATTTAGTTTTGGAAAAGTACATTTAATTTTGTGAGAAACTTCCAAATTATATTCCAAAGTGACTGTACTATTTTTCTTTTCCACCAGCAATAAATGAGACTTCCTGTTGCTTCACATCCTTACCAGCATTTGGTGTTATAAGTCTTCTAAATAAGTGTGTAAAGGTATCTCATTGTCTTAGTTTTCATTTCATTTATGACATATGATGAAGAGCATCTTTTCATATGCTAAATAACATCTGTATATCTTCTTTAGTGAGGTGTGACTGTTAAGGTTTTTAACGTATTATGGTTTATATTTCCAATTACATGATGACTAAAACTTTATTAGTCATTTGCAGATCTTCGGAAAAATATCTATTCACATTCGATGTCCATTTAAATTTGGTTGTCTTTTTGTTATTTAGTTGTAAAAAGTTATTTTATATATTTTAGATGCAAATACATCATTAGATATATAATCTGAAAATATTTTTCTAATTTTATAGGCTTTATTTTTACTTTACTGATGATAACCTTTGAAGCATAAAAGTTTTTTAATTTTGATGAAACCCAGTTAACCTATATTTTTTTCCTTGTGTTTTTTTCTGCTTTTAGGTCTAAGAATCTATTGCAAAATCCATGTCATAAAGAATCACCTCCATGCTTCTGGTAAGATTTTTATAGTTTTATCTCATTTAAGTCTCTGATACATTTTTAACTAGTTTTTGTGTATGGTGAAAGGTAAGGGTTTGATTTCATTATTTTGCATATGGATATCCATTTTTTTCAAGCATCATTTGTTGAAAAGCCTGTTCTTCCCAATTGAATGGTCATGGCACCACTTGAGAAACAGCTTTTGACCTGCTAATTGTCCTTAGTAAAGACTGATACTGAACCATGGGCCAAGAAATTACTACACAACTTAAGCTATCATCATGGACTGGGTTTTGTTTGACTTGCTAAGCTTTGAATTTATGTTTCCACAGAAGCACCCCATCATTAAAGAAAAGCAGTATTCACAGGCCCTGAAGACTGTTACCTGATCTAGCCAAAATACCCATAGTCTCAGTTTTTGCTACAGTGACTTCTCTCTCATGACATTTCTATGTCCTCACTGGGAGTTCCTATGATCAATTGACTGAGAGGGAGAAATCTTGGGCCTAGTTTAAATGATTCTGTGTGATGTCCACATATCATCCAAAAGTGGACAGCTGCTACAATACGGTCCCTTTCTGGGATGTTCTTGAAGAATAATGATGAAGGGGAATCCTCTCAGGAGCAGAACTTCAGGCAGTGCACCTGGTTGTTTGTTTAGCTTGGAAGGAAATATGGCCAGACCTGTAATTTTGTATCAGCTAAAGGGCTTTGGCCAGTGTATAGGCTGAATGGTCAGTGAATTGCAAGGAATATGATTTCAAAAATGGTAATGTCTGGAAAAGAGAGGTATGTCCAAAATTGTAACTGAATGGGAAACAAAATTATTAAAATATGGTGTCTCAAAGGAAAGCTCACCAAAAGTGAATTCAATAGAGCAGTATTTTAATAATCAAGTGGAAAGTGTAACTCATCTGTAGATATAAGACAGGAAAGGCGGGCAGGGCTGATTCATGGATCACATGGACTAAGGCCCAGTATGCTTCCTCAGTGACTGTCACAGTAGAGTAATTAAGGCTCACCACATCCCCTTCCCCAGTAGAGAAACATGTTGGTCATGCTGCTGATGGAGGCAAAGGAAATACTGAGTGAGTCATGAAAGAAAGAATAGTAGTTTAAAATAACAGCAATGACCACATGGCCGGTTACAAAAATAAGGACTGTAATTTTTCTGAGCATTTCTTCCTTATGTTCATTATATTTATGCATGTGCTTGTGCATGCAATATCTTTCCTTCTCTTATATAAGATATATTAATATAAGATGCATTAATTTCCATAAAAATATTTAAGTATTTAAGTATATATAATAATATTTAATGAATATTTAAGTTAACATTTATTAACTTTTCATCATAGTACATAGGTTAGAAAATATCAAGAAGATGAGTGAACATCACCCAAGGATTTCAAATTATTTTTTGAAAAAAAAAAAGTTAGTGCATTTTAGCTGTACACAGGACAATTATATCATGTTAGGAGAGAGTGTGACACTGTTACTATACTTGGAGATTAAGCAGAGTTTAACGAGATGTATATGGGTGCCAAGTTGACAAGGGATGGACAGTGATGGTCAAATTGTATGAGCCAGCTCAGTTAAGCAATGATTTCCAAATGTTAAGCAATCATTTCCAATGATTTCCAAAGATTAACTTAAGCACTTTTTTTCTGTGGCTGGTGGGAACAAAAGCACATCTTATACCTTGTGAACACAAGACAATAGCTCCTTATCTGATGCTGATCAGTTGTCTCATACAGCACTGAGAACTAAATATTTTAAATGGGATTATCTGTAAATTTCCAGAATTATCTCTGTAGGTAACTCTATCCTCTCTGCTACACTATTCTGCAAAATATAGATATCTTGTTCTCTCTACTATCATGGGATTGGAAAGAAAACTGACATTTTCCAGTCCTGTAGCCACTGCTGAGTTTTTGAAATTTGCTGACATATTGAGTACAGCACTTTCACATCATCATCTTTCAGGGTTTGAAAGAGCTCAGCTGAAAGTCCATAACCTCCACTAGCTTTGCTCATAGTGATGCTTTGTAAGGCCAATTTGACTTTGCACTCCAGGATATCTGGCCCTAGGAGACTGATCACATCATCATGGTTATCTGGGTCATGAAGATCTTTTTTGTAGAGTTCTTCTGTGTATTTTTGCCACCTCTGCATAATATCATATGCTTCTGCTAGGCCCATATCATTTCTGTCCTTTATTGTGCCCATTTTTGCATGAAATATTCCATTGGAATCTCTAATTTTCTTGAAGAGATATCTGGAAAAGGTCAGATTTCATTCCAATCCCAAAGAAAAGCAATGCCAAAGATTATTCAAACTACCACACAATGCACTCATCTCACACACTAGCAAATACTCAAAATTCTCCAAGCTAGGCTCCAACAGTATGTGAACTGAAAAATTCCAGATGTTCAAGCTGGATTTAGAAAAGGCAGAGGAACCAGAGATCAAATTGCCAACATCTGTTGGATCATAGAAAAAGCAAGAGAATTCCAGAAAAGCAAAACAAAGCATATATTTCTGCTTTATCTAACATGCCAAAGACTTTGACTCTGTGGATCACAACACACTGTTGAAAATTCTTCAAGAGATGGGAATACCAGACCACCTTACCTGCCTCCTGAGAAAACTGTATGCAAGTCAAGAAGCAACATTTAGAACTGGACATCAAACAATGGACTGGTTCCAAATTAGAAAAGGAGTATGTCAAGGATGTGTATTGTCACCCTGCTTATTTAACTTATATGTGGAGTACATCTGAGAAATGCCAGGCTGGATGAAGCACAAGCTGGAACCAAGATTGCCGGGAGAAATATCAATAACCTCAGATATGCAGATGACACCACTCTTATAACAGAAAGCCAAGAGGAACTGAAGAACCTCTTGATGAAAGTGAAAGAGAAGAGTGAAAAAGCTGGCTTAAACCTCAACATTCAAAAAACTAAGATCATGGCATCCAGTCCCATCACTTCATAGCAAATTGAAGGGGAACCAATGAAAACAGTGAGATACTTTATTTTCTTGGGCTCCAAAATTAATGCAGATGGTGAATGCAGCCATGGAATTAAAAAACACTTGCTCCTTGGAATAAAACTATGACCAACCTGGACAGCACATTAAAAAGCAGAGACATTACTTTACTGACGAAGGTCCATATCGTCAAAGTTATGTTTTTTTTTCCAGTAGTTATGCATATATGAGAGTTGTACCATATAGAAAGCTGAGAACTGTAGAATCGATTTTTACCTGTAGTGTTGGAGCAAAGTTGTGAGAGTCCCTTAGACTGCAAGGAAATCAAACCAGGAAATCCTAAAGGAAATCAGTCCTGAATATTCATTGGAAGGGCTTATATTGAAGCTGAAGTTCCAATACTTTGGCCACTTGATGTGAATAACTGACTCCTAGAAAAGACCCTGATGCTGAGAAAGATTGAGGGCAGGAGGAGAAGGGGATGACAGAGGAGGAGAAGGTTGAATGGCATCACTGACTCAATGGACATGAGTTTGAGCCAGTTCCAGGAAATGATGATAGACAGTGAAGCCTGGCATGCTGCATTCCATGAGGTTGCAAAGAGTCAGACACAACTGAGTGACTGAACTGAAGTGAACTCTCCCTCTCTTCTGCTTACTGTGAGTCCACCAGGATTCCCACTGGTTCCCTACCCCTGAGCCATAGCTTAGAAATTTTCTTAAAGTGGGATACTAGGTGATTACAGGGTTTACGTCATTTTTCTCCCAACTCTCTGGAATTACTATCTTTTAATGACTGAAGTAAAATTTAATGTAAATCGTCTTCTGTGTATTGTATCTGCGTTTCTGTTTAAGTTACAAAATATGTCCTGTCTCTGTTGCTCCATGTTAATCAGAAGTAGAAGTCTCTGATTAGACTACCAGAGGTAATTTTAAAATATAATGCAATGCATGTACATTTTTCATCATGTTCTTACTGTATGGCCTTGTATAAACTAAAACAGTCAGAGGGGAAAATCATGCAAAAATTCAGATACAGATAAAGAAGAAAACTAAGCTTACTACTGAGGCATTAGATACCTTGAAGAGATATGTGACTATAGTTTTCAACAGAAAAACAAGCATCATAATATGCTATAATACCACAGGAAAAAAAATAAGGATCATACACAAACAATATTTCAAATAACCAAATATAAAGTTTTATTCCAAAAATACTCAAAATCTGAGATTTTGCCCTTCATGATTGGTGGTTTGCTACAAGGCAGCATATATAATTTTTAGAATGGAATGGCCTCTATATAATTATCATGTGAATAAAATAGAACCACGAAGCACATTATTTTCAACACCTTACAAAAGCAATTAAATTCTGTGATAACTTGAAATAAACTAAAACCAAATTTATTTTATTGCTTTGTCAGCAAATATACTGTAATTTAGAAAGTAATGATGAAAGTATAAAAATGAAGTTATAAGAAGCAATTTTGAAAGACCCATTATCTCATCATTGATGGTTCTGATCTCAGGAAACTTCAGTCTGCAGCAGCTTGAAACAGGGTTTCAGTTCCTAGCCAGAGACTGAGGTTCAGTTCACAGTAGTGAGAGTGCTGAATCCTAACTACTAGGCCAGTGGTCTATGACAAGGCCCTGGCTCCCCAACTTTGAAGAAAAAAAATCCCCACAAAGAAGGAAAGTAGTGAAACAAGTTAAGCATTTATTAGGACGAAAAAGTGTATAGTACATATGGGTTGACACACAGGTGGACTAAGAGAATCATGCCCTCATGGTAGTTTGAATCACTTTTATGAGGCATTTCTTCTGGGTTTCCTTTGGCCAATCTTTCTGCTTTGCCTGGTTCTGAGTCCATATTTGGTCAATCTTTCTGCTTTGCCTGGTTCTGAGTCCATATTTGGTCAATCTTTCTGCTTTGCCTGGTTCTGAGTCCATATTTGCTATATTTCAGGATCTTCCCATGTATGTGTATGCAACTCTCAGCCATCATGGATTTCAGTGAAGAGGCCTAAAGTAGCTTAGCATCACTCCCCGTTCTACCTCCAAGGAGCTTTCTAGTTGGGAACGTCTCCTTGGTTTTGAGAATGAGAAATACATAGTCTCTTATCTCTTATCCTGCTGTTGATATTTTGGAATTTCCCTCCACAGGGAATGAACTTAAATTGCAAACCGCAGGATGGAGGGATCATCTACATGCTGCCTCAGTTTGACTGGGAGAAAACATTATATTAATTAATAATATAGTATAATTGAAGAAAATGCCTAGATTTTTGCAATTTATGGCAAATTTTCAGAACTCTAAAATAATATATTGATTTTTATTACTTTTTTCAGTGCATTCATTGATTTTGCTGAGGAGCTGATTTTCAAATTTCTCACTCCACAATTTCTGAAATCTCTCATTTTTATTTGAATAAAAATCATTTAATGCAACTACAAACATGAAATTCAATTTATAGAACTTATTCACATGAAACAGATATTGCCCTTCAAAATCTGTCCTCACCCTCTTCCCCTTCGCCAATCCTAACATGCAAATTTACAGACTACTACACACTGGTTTAGTGTTCAAGGACACTATTTAGTGGAATGCATTTGTTATTATTTTTGTTACTCAAAAATGTTAGAAAAGCATGACTTTTGTACATTTGGTGGCTCAGACAGTAAAGAATCTGCCTGCAATGAAAGAGACCCAGGTTCGATCCATGGGTTGGGAAGATCCCCTAGAGAAGGAAATGGCAACCCACTCCAGTATTCTTGCCTAGTGAATCCCATGGACAGAGGAGTCTGGTGGGCTACAGTCCATGGGGTAGCAGAAGCAGACACTACTGAGTGACTAACACACAAACACCTTCTAATTAATTGATAATAAGTACATTTTAATAATAAAAATTAATTAATTTAATAAATCCAAACATTTAATTAATATATTTACTTTATCTATCTATGGTTTTTCCATTAAAATCATGTACAATATGTGAGTTGGACCATAAAGAAGGCTGAGCTCTAAAGAATTGATGCTTTCAAATTGTGGGTGTTGGGGAAGATTCTTGAGAGTTCATTGAACTGTAAGGAGATCAAACCAGTCAGCCCTAAAGGAAATCAACACTGAACATAAATTGGAAGGACTGTTACTGACGCTGAAGCTCCAATACTTTGGCCACCTGATGTGAAAAGCTGACTCATTGTAAAAGACCCTGATATTGGGAAAGATTAAGCACAGGAGGAGAAGGCAGAGGATGGGAAGGCTGGGTGCCATCATCACTCAATGGATATGAATTTGAGCAAACTCTGGGAGATACTGAAGGACAGGGAAGCCTGGCATGCTGCATTTCATTATGTCACAAAGAGTTGAACATGACTTAGCAACCGAACAACAAGAACATCACTCAGCCATACATAAGAAAAACTTTGAGGCAGTTCTAGTAAGGTGGAAGAACCTAGAGCCTATTATATAAAGTGAAGTTAAGTCAGAAAGAGACAAATAAGTATTGTATATTAGTGCATGTATGTGCAATCTAGAAAAAAATGGTACTGATGAGCCTCTTGCAAGGCAGGGATAGATGCAGATATAGAGGATGAACCCATGGATATAGCAGGGGAAGGAGAGAATGGGATTAATTGAGAAAGTATAATTGCCATATATACACTATTTTGTGTAATATATATATAAGTGGGAAGCTGTTATATAACATAGGGAGCTCAGCCTGGAGCTCTGTGGTAAGCTAGAGGGGTGGAGGGGTGGACGGGGGCAGTGAGAGGGAGGCTGCTGAGGGAGGGAATATATATACACTAATGACTAATTTGTGTTGATGTTTGGCAGAAACCAACACAATATTATAAAGCAGTTATCCAATTAAATGATAATAATAATAACTAATAAAATAAAATTAATGCCTCTCACATTTCAAATTACTCATTAAGAAATCCCAGAGAAAATATAACAATAGTGAATTTTGTCTGCTGAATACAGATTGTGAAGTATGGAAATCTTATTGAAAATAAATTTAGAAATATTCTTAAAAATTAATAAATATCATCAGATTAGAGGACCAATTCTAGAAATCCAAGAAGCAACTCATAAAACTCATCCATAAAATTTTATTATTCTAACATCATTCTCAGTATTGAAATCTGTATTAGCCATTAGTCATGATTTCCTAGAGAGCAGAATTTATATAGCAACAGAGATTTTAAGTAAATTGGTTCACAAGAAGACAAGTGTAAAATCCCCTAAGCAAGCCTGTAGGCTGGGAATTCTGGCAAAACATAGGGGAAAGGCTCTTGACAGTAGTCCTGAGAATGACTTTTTGTATTTGACACCAAAATCACAAGCAACAAAAGGAAAATAAACAAGTGAGACAGCGTCAAACTAAGGTGCTTCTGAGCAGCAAAGAAAATAATCAACAAAATAAAAATGAAAACTAGGGAAAGGGAGAAAATATTTGAATATCATATATCTGATAGCCAAAATATATAAAGAATCAAAAAATTCAGCAACAAACCCACAGATATTCTGATTAAAAATTGGGCAAATGATCTAAATAGACATTTTCCAAAGAGGACATCCAAATTGCCAGTGGGTACATGAAAGTTGCTCAACATTACCAATCTTCAGAAAAATAGGAATCAAAATCACAAGATATCACCTCACAGATGTTATAATATCTATTATGAAAAAGACAAAAGATAACAAGTGCTGACCAGGATATGGAGAAAAGTGTTGATAGAAATGTAAATTTCTACTGCCACTATAGAAAACAGTATGGAGAGTCCTCAAAATATTAAATTACAGAAGTACCATATGATCCAGGAATTCCACTTTTGGACTTCTGAGTATATATCCAAAATTACAGAAACCATTATCTTGAAGATACCTGCACTATTGTGTTCACTGGCAGCATTATTCACAATAGCCAAAACACTGAAACGTCCTTAGTGTGTATCTACATATGAATCAATAAAGAAAACATTTTATACATAATATAAATTATACATAATATAGGTGTGTTATGTTATTCAGTCATCAAAAAAAGAAAATCCTGCACTTTACAATAACATGGGTAAAACTTAAGGACATTATGTTAAGTGAAATAAGTAAAACAGAGAAAGACAAGTACTGTACACTCTCCCTTACACGTGGAAAGTTAAGAAAAAGCAGAATTCATAGAAACAGAGTAAGTTGGTGATTGTCTGGGGTTGGGTTTGGGGAAAATGAAAAGATCTTGATGAAAGAGCACACAGTTTCTAATCTAAGACAAATGAGTCCTGGGGACCTAATGTATAGCATATTTACTATAGTTGAAAACAATGTATTTTACACTTGGAAGTTGCTGAGATAGTAAACACTGTTTTCTCACCACACACAAAAATATTGGTAACTATGAGAGGTAATGGTTGCATTAGCTAACTTTATTATGGTATTTGTTCTTATATATGTGTGTGTGTGTGTGTGTGTGTATGTATGTGTGTGTGTGTGTGTATATATATATATATATATATATATATATACACACATTGTGCACACAAAATCACACATTATTATATGTCAATTATTTCCAAATAAAATTGTAAAAATTTAATTTACCATATTAATAGAATAAAGGACAATAACTACATGATTATTTTGATACATAAAGAAAATCTTTGGCAGTACCTTGCATTCTATCATGGTAAAAATCTTAGAACATTCTGAATAAAAAAGAAGTTCTTCAATCTGATAAAGGGCATCTAAGAATAAAATACACACTATTTAATATGCAATGGTGAAAGACTGATAGTTTTTCCTCACAGATTGGGAATTGTTGTAGTTGCTCAGTCGTGTCTGACTTTTGCGACCCCATGGACTAAGATTAGGAATAAGACAAGTATTTCTGCCTTCTCCACCTTTATTCAACATTGTGTTGTAAGTTCTAGCCTGGCAGGTTGGCAAGAAAAGGAAATAAAGACATCCAGTTTGGAGAAAAGAAGTAAAACCATTTGCAGGTGACACAATGCTTAATAAGGAAAATCTTAAGGATATACACACATGCATGCACAAACACATACTATTGGAGGTAATAAACAACTTCAGCATGACTGCAAAATAAAATAACAATATATAAAAATCAATTATGGGGGGCGATCCTAAGATGGTGGAGGAATAGTACGGGAGACCATTTTCTTCCCCACAAATTCATGGAAAGCTCATTTGAACGCTGAACAAATTCCACAAAACAACTTCTGAACGCTGGAGGAGGACACAAAGCACCCAGAAAGGCAGCCCATTGTCTTCGAAAGAAGGTAAGACAAACTATAAAAGAAAAAGGTAAACAAAAGAGTTAGGGGCAGAGACCCATCCTGAGGAGGGAGTCGTGAAAGAGAAGTCTCTAACCACCAGGAAACCCTCTCACCGGTGGATCTGTGGGGAATTTTGGAATCTCAGAATGCAACATAATCAGGAGGAAAAAATAAATAAATAAAGCCCACAGATTATGCACCTAACTGCAACTCCCAGTGGAGAAGTAGCCAAGATGCCTGCACCCACCACCAGCAATCAGGGGCTGAACAGGGAGGAGTGAGCTGCATTGCTTAGGGTAAGGGCCAGGCCTGAATGCCCTGAGGACAATCTGAGGGAGCTAAGGTGAGATAGCAACCCAAACTGTGGGATAGCCAGAGAGAGAAAAAAAAGAGAGAGAGACAGAGAGAGAAAAAACTTTCCTGGAAAATCTCTAAGGCACAACCAGGACCGCTGACAGAACAAAGGACTGAGCAAACACCAGAAGAGAGCTAGCCGGCTGTGGACCGGCCCATCCCCTGCCAGAGGCAGAGAGGCAGGCAGGCAACAGCTAGAGCCGGATGGAGAGGGGCAATCTCGGCCCAAGAGACAGCATCCTCCACCAAACTGTGAGCAGAACCCCAGTTGCTAACTAAGTCTTCCTGGGATCCTGGATGGTTGCCATCCATCAGGAGGGTCATAGCCAGAGATCAGCTCCCCAGAGGAGACACACAGCACACCTGAGATGGTGCTCCCACTGTGCACCCAGGAAACCAAGCATCTAGGATGGGGGAGGTGTTAAGACGCACCGTCCCACCTGGGGAGAGTGTGCTCGCCAAGAACCTGGTCAACTGAGCTGCTTGGACCTGGGAAGGGCACAAAATGCAGGCCCAACTGAGCCTGTGCCTTTGTGGAGTACTCGAGAAACTGAACCTGAACCAGAACGGCTTAGACCTTGGAAATGCATGCAACCCAGGACCCGCTTTAGACAGTTTCCCTGCAGAGCAACCTGACCAGTGTAGACCGGGGGAGCACATGTGCCATGAACGGTGGCAAACCCAGTGTGGCACAGACACTGGGAGCACTCCCCACATACGACAGTGATATTTGTTTGCAGTGTTCCTCCCTCCCCACAGCACAGCTGCACAAGTGAGCCTAAGTAAATGACCACCTCTGCCCCCTTGTGTCAGGGCGGAAATTAGACACTGAAGAGACTAGCAAACAGAAGAAGCCAAAATAAACAGAGGGAACTGCTTGGGAAGTGACAGGTGCAACAGATTAAACCCGGGTAGTTAGCACTGACTACATTTGAAGGGGCATATAGACTTCGACAAGAAGTATAAGCTGGAACAAGGAGCTATCTGAAACTGAACTGACCCCACACTGCGCACAACAGCTCAGAGAAATTCTTAGATATATTTTACTATTATTGTTTTCTTTAACTTTTTTTAAGTCCTTTATTACTACTTTAATTTTCATTTTTATAACCTACCTTGCCATAAAGCGACCCTATTTCTAAAGCAAATTTCATATATATATATATATTTTTTGTTTGTTTATTTAATATTGTATTTTTAAGAGTCTAACCTCTACTGTAAATTTTTAATCTTTGCTTTTAGGTATTTGTTATCAATTTTGTACCTTTAAGAATTCAATCTTCAGTACCCATTTTTACTTAGGAGTGTGATTACTGAGTTGATTGCCTTCTCCCCCTTTTTACTTACCCTTTTTGACTCTCTTTTTTTCTCCCTCAGGTCACCACTATCTCCTCGCTCCCACTTCTCCTCTCTATCCAACTCTGTGAATCTCTTTGTGCATTCTGGACTGTGGAACATTTAAGGAACTGATTAGTGGCTAGATCTGTCTCTCTCCTTTTGACTCCCCCTCTTCTCCTCCTGGTCACCACTATCTCCTCTCTCCCTCTTCTCTTCCCTACATAACTCTGTGAACTTCTCTGGGTGTTCCAGGCTGTGGAGAGTACATAGGGAACTGATTACTGGCTAGTTTGCTCTCTCCCCTTTTGATCCCCCCTCTTCTCCTGGTCACCTCTATCTACCTCTTCCAATTTCTCTTCTCCATGTAACTCCGTGAACCTCTCTGGGTGCCTCTCACTGTGGAGAATCTTTTCTCCATTAACCTAGATGTTTTATCATCAGTGAGGTATGGATGGAGGAGTTTTGAGGTTACTGTAAGAATAAGACTGAAAGCCAGAGACAGGAGGCTTAAATCCAAAACTTAAGAACACCCAAAAACTCCTGATTCCAGGGACTATTAATCAACAAGAGCTCATCCAAAAGCCTCCATACCTAGACTGAAACCAAGCTACACCCAAGAGCCAAGAAGTTACAGAGAAAGACATACCATGCTAATTCTCCAGCAACACAGGAACATAGCCATGAGCATTAATACACAGGCGGCCTAAAGTCACACCAAACCCTTAGACCCCTCAAAACTCACTACTGAACACTTCATTGCACTTCAGAGAGAAGAGATCCAGCTCCACCAACCAGAACACCAACGCAAGCTTCCCTAATCAGGAAACCTTGACAAGCCACTCATCCAACCCCACCCACAGGGAGAAAGCTCCACAATAAAGAAGAACAAAACTCCCAGTGTACAGAATGGCCACCTCAAACACAGCAGTCTAAACAAGATGAAAAGGCAGAGAAATATTCATCAGGTAAAGGAACACAATAAATGTCCACCAAGCCAAGCAAAAGAGGAGGAGATAGGGAGTCTACCTGAAAAAGAATTAAGAATAATGATAGTAAAAATGATTCAAAATATTGAAAATAAAATGGAGTTACAGATATATAGTCTGGAGACAAGAATTGAGAATATGCAAGAAATGTTTAAGGACCTAGAAGAAATAAAAAAAGAAACAATCAATAATGAATAATGCAATAAATGAGATAAAAAACACTCTGGAGGGAAGCAACAGTAGAATAATGGAGGCAGAAGATACAATAAGTGAGGTAAAAGGCAAAATGGTAGAAATAAATGAAGCAGAGAAGAAAAAAAGTAAAAAGAATTAAAAGAAATGAGGACAACCTCAGGGACCTCTGGGACAAAGTTGAATGCCCCAACATTCGAATCATAGGAGTCCCAGAAGAAGAAGACAAAAAGAAAAGCCATGAGAAAGTACGTGAGGAGATAATAGTTGAAAACTTCCCTAATATGGGGAAGGAATTAGGCACCCAAGTCCAAAAAACCCAGAGAGTCCAAAACAGGATAATCCCAAGGCAAAACACCCCAAGGCACATATTAATCAAATTAACAAAGATCAAACACAAAGAACAAATATTAAAAGCAGCAAGGGAAAAACAACAAAAAACACACAAGGGGATTCCCATAAGGATAACATCTGATCTTTTAGTAGAAAGATTGAAATATGGCAGGATACACTTAAAGTGATGAAAGAGAAAAACCTACAACCCAGATTACTGTAACAAGCAGGGATCTCATTCAAATATGAAGGAGAAATCAAAAGCTTTACAGACAAGCAAAAGCTGAGAGAATTCAGCACCACCAAACCAGCTCTTCAACAGATGCTAAAGGATCTTCTCTAGACAGGAAACACAGAAAAGGTGTATAAACTCGAACCTAAAGGAACAAAGTAAATGGCAATGGGATCATACTTATCAATAATTACCTTAAATGTAAATGGGTTGAATGCCCCAAGAAAAACACAATGACTGGCTGAATGGATACAAAAACAAGACCCCTATATATGCTGTATACAATAGACTGACCTCAAAACAAGGGACACATACAGACTGAAAGTGAAGGGCTCTAAAAAGAAATTTTAGGCAAATGGAGACTAAACAAAAGCAGCAGTAGCAATACTCATATCAGATAAAATACACTTTGAAATAAAGGCCATGAAAAGAGACAAAGAAGGATACTACATATGATCAAAGGATCAATCCAAGAAGAAGATATAACAATTATATATGCACCCCACATAGGAGCACTGCAATATGTAAGACAAATGCTAACAAGTATGAAAGGGGAACTTAACAGTAGCAGTAATATGGGAGACTTTAATACCCTACTCACACCTATGGATAGATCAATTAAACAGAAAATTAGCAAGGAAACTCAAACTTTAAATGATACAATGAACCAGTTAGACCTAATTGATATCAATAGGACATTTCACCCAAAACAATGAATTTCACCTTTTTCTCAAGGGCGCTTGGAACCTTCTCCAGGAAAGATCACATCCTGGGCCATAAATCTATCCTTGGTAAATTCAAAAAATTGAAATCACTCCAAACATCTTTTCTGACCACAAAGTGATAAGATTAGATGTCAACTACAGGAAAAAAAAAAAAAGAAAAGAAAAAGAAAAAAAAAACTATTAAAAATGCAAACATATGGAGGCTAAACAATATGCTTCTGAATAACAAACAAATCAAAGGAAAAAAAAAACAAAATATGCATAGAAATGAATGAGAATCAAAACACAACAACCCAAAAGCCTATTGAACTCAGTAAAAGCAGTGCTAAAGGGAAGGTTCATAGCATACAGGCTTACCTCAAGAAACAAGACAAAAGTCAAATAAATAACATAACTCTACACCTAAAGCAACTAGAAAAGGAAGAAATGAAGAACCCCAGGGTTAGTAGAAGGAAAGAAATCATAAAAATTAGGGCAGAAATAAATGCAAAAGAAACAAAGGAGACGAGAGCAAAAAATCACCAAAGGTAAAAGCTGGTTCATTGAGAAGATAAATAAAATAGACAAACAATTAGACAAATTCATCAAGAAACAAAGGGAAAAGAATCAAATCAACAAAATTAAAAATGAAAACAGAGAGATCATAACAGACAACACAGAAATACAAAGGATCATAAGAGACTACTATCAGCAACTATATGCCACTAAGATGGACAATTTGGAAGAAATGAACACATTCTTAGAAAAGTACAACTTTCCAAAACTGAACCAGGAAGAAATAGAAAATTTTAACAGACCCATTGCAAGCACAGAAATCAAAACTGTATTCAGAAATCTTCCAGCAAACAAAAGCCCAGGACCAGACGGCTTCACAGCTGAATTCTACCAAAAATTTAGAGAAGAGCTAATACCTATCCTACTCAAACTCTTCCAGAAAATTGCAGAGAAAGGTACACTTCCAAACTCATTCTATGAGGCCACCATCATCCTAATACCAAAACCAGACAAAGATGCCACAAAAAAAGAATAGTACAGGCCAATATCACTGATGAACATAGATGCAAAAATCCTTGACAAAATCCTAGCAAATAAAATTCAACAACATTTTAAAAAAGATCATACATGATAACCAAGTGGGCTTTATCCCAGGGATGCAAGGATTCTTTAATAGCCACAAATCCATGTAATACACCACATTAACAAATTGAAAGATCAAAACCATATGGTTATCTCAATAGATGCTGAAGAAGCCTTTGACAAAATTCAACAGCCATTTATGATAAAAACCCACCAGATAGCAGGCATAGAGGGGACATACATCAGCATAATAAAAGCTATATATGACAAACCCACAATAAACATTATCCTCAAAGGTGAAAAATTGAAAACATTTCCCCTAAAGTCAGGAACAAAACAAGGGTGCCCACTCTTACCACTACTATTCAACATAGTTTTGGAAGTTTTAGCCATAGCAATCAGAAAAGAAAAATAAAGGAATCTAGATTGGAAAAGAAGTATAATTCTCACTGTTTGCAGATGACATGGCCATCTACATAGAAAATCCTAAAGATGTCACCAGAAAATTACTAGAGCTAATCAATGAATATAGTAAATTTGCAGGATATAAAATTAACACACAGAAATCCCTTGCATTCCTTACACCAATAATGAGAAAATAGAAAGAGAAATTAAGGAAACAATTCCATTCACCATTGCAACAAAAAGAATAAAATACTTAGGAATAAATCTACCTAAAGAAACAAAACACTTATATATAGAAAACTATAAAACACTGATGAAAGACATCAAAGATGAAACAAATAGGTGGAGTAATATACCATGTTCATGGATCAGAAGAATCAATATAGTGAAAATGAACGTACTACCCAAAGCAATTTATAGATTCAATGCAATCCCTATCAAGATACCAATGGTATTTTTCACAGAACTAGAACAAATAATTTCACAATTTGTATGTAAATACAAAAAAAAAAAAAAAAACTTGAATAGCCAAAGCAATCTTTAGAAAGGAGAAAGGAACTGGAGAAATCAACCTGCCTGACTTCAGGCTATACTACAAAGCTACAGTCATCAAGACAGTATGGTACTGGCAAAGGCAGAAATAAAGATCAATGGAACAAAATAGAAAGCCCAGGGATAAATCCACACACCTATGGACACCTTATCTTTGACAAAGGAGGTAGAATATACAATCGAGAAAAGACAATCACTTTAACAAGTGGTGCTGGCTGGGAAAACTGGTTAACCACTTGTAAAAGAATGAAACTAGAGCACTTTCTAACACCATACAAAAAAATAAACTCAAAATAAACAAAAATAAACATAAGCCCAGAAACTATCAAACTCCTAGAGGAAAACATACGCAAAATACTCTCCAACATAAATCACAGCAAGATCCTCTAAGACCCATCTCCAAGAGTAATGGGAATAAAAGCAAAAATAAACAAATGGGACCTAATTAAACTTAAAAGCTTTTGCACAACGAAGGAAACTATAAGCAAGGTTGAAAGACAGCCTTCAGAATTGGAGAACATAATAGAAAGTGAAGAAGCTGACAAATAATTAATCTCAAAAATATATAAGCAGCTCCTCCAGCTCAATTTAAAAAAAATAAATAAACGACCCAATCAAAACCTGGGCCAAAGAACTCAACAGACATTTCTCCAAAGAAGACATACAGATGGCTAACAAGCACATGAAAAGATGCCCAACCTCACTCATTAGCAGAGAAATGCAAATCAAACCACAATGAGGTACCATTTCATACCAGTCAGAATGGCTGGTATCAAAAAGTCTGCAAACAATAAACACTGGAGTGGGTGTGGAGAAAAAGGAACGCTCTTACACAGTTGGTGGGAATGCAAACTAGTACAGCCACTATGGAGACCAGTGTGGAGATTCCTTAGAAAACTGAAGATAAAACTGCCATACAACCCAGCAATCCCACTGAAGGGTCTACACACTGAAGAAACCAGAATTGGAAGAAGCACATGTACCCCAATGTTCATCGCAGCACTGTTTACAATAGCCAGGACATGGAAGCATCCTAGATGTCCATCAGCAGATGAATGGATAAGAAAGCCATGGTACATATACATGATGGAATATTACTCAGCCATTAAAAAGAATGCATTTGAATCAGTTCTAATGAGGTGAATGAAACTGAAGCCTATTATACAGAGTAAAGTAAGCCAGAAAGAAAAACACCAATACAGTATAGTATCAAATATATATGGGATTTAGAAAGATGGTAACGATGACCCTATATGCGAGACAGGAAAAGAGATGCAGATGTAAAGAACAGTCTTTTGGACTCTGTGGGAGAAGGCGAAGGTAGGATGATTTGAGAAGGTAGTGTTGAAACATGTATATTATCGTAAGTGAAGCAGATCGCCGATCCAGGTTTGATGGATGAGACAGTGTGCTCAGGGCTGGTTCCCTGGGATGACCCAGAGGGATGGGATAGGTAGGGAGGTGGGAGGGGGGTTCTGGATGGGGAACACATGTGGGCCTTTGGCTGATTCACGTCGATGTTTGGAAAAACCACTATAATATTGTAAAGCAATTAGCTTCCAATTAAAATAAATAAACTAATTTATTTAAAAATATAAACAAAATCAATTACATCTTGATTTAATAACAATAAAAACTTCCTTTATGATAGCATCACAACTAATAAAACATTTAAGAATAAATTTAGCAAAATATGTCAATGATATTTACACTGGAAAATGCAATACACTGCTGACAGATATTAAGCAATATTTAAATGAATAGAGAGATAACTCATGATTGGGAACTGGAAGAGTTAATATTATTATGATGGTATTTCCCCCAAATAGATGTTTGTATTCAATGCAATATCTAATAAATTTTTATTTTCCAGCAAGCTTTTTGCAGTAGTTGACAAGAAGATCCAAAAATTAATATGGAATTGCAAAGGCACAGAAATAGTGAAAACAATCTTGAAAAAAACTTATTATTGGAGGTCTCACATATTCAAACTGCAAAAATTCCCACAAAATTATAGTAATCAAGATGATGTGGACAGGATGGACATATAGACTAAAGAAAAATAATTGAAAATCCAAAACAAATTCTTGCAAAAATGATCAGTTGATGATAAATACCAAGGTGATTCAATGAGGATAATCTTTTCAATAAATAGTGTTGAACAAATTGCATGTCCACATGCAAATATTAGAACTTAGAGTTCACCTTATGTCATAAACAAAAATTAGTTGAAAACTGACTATAAACTTAATTTTTAAAACAGTAAAACATTTAGAAGAAAATGTGGATAATATCTTTAAGATTTGAGATCAGGCCTGGTGCACTGGGAAGACCCAGAGGAATCGGGTGGAGAGGGAGGTGGGAGGGGGGATCAGAATGGGGAATACATGTAACTCCATGGCTGATTCATGTCAATGTATGACAAAATCCACTACAATATTGTAAAGTAATTAGCCTCCAACTAATAAAAATAAATGGAAAAAAAAAAAAGATTTGAGATAGGCAAAACATTATTAAACCACAGCCCATAAAAAGGAAAATAGTGCATTCTATCTTATTAAAATTTAAAAAAAAGGTTGCACTTGGTGGCTCAGATGATAAAGAATCCACCTACAATTCATGAGACCCAGCTTCGAACCCTGAGTCAGGAAGGTCCCCTGGAGAAGGAAATAGCTACTGACTCCAGTATTCTTCTCTGAAGAATTCCATGGGGAGAGAAGCCTGGAGGGATACAATCCATGAACACTTTCACTTACAGGCTTCCTGGGTGGTGTTAATGGTCAAGAAACTATCTTCCAATGCTGGAGACATAGGAGACCCTATGGACTGCAGCACACCAGGCTTCCTTGTACTTTACTATCTCCCGGAGTTTCCTCAAACTCATGTTCATTGAGTCGATGATGCTATCCTCTACTGCCACCTTCTCCTCCTGCCCTCAATCTTTCCCAGCATCAAGATATTTAAATTATGACATTATTTTGAAATAACACAGTGCATAATCAACACCTGATATTCATATATTGATTTATATTTTACAAGGCAATGGCAGAAGTTTTATCCTGTTTGATACTCAAAACACTTTTTTTGATAGATAAATCAAGAAATTAAGGTTGCTTATCAGCAGACTATAAATAGGATGATTATCCTGTATTAACCATGTGGAACCAAAATAATCATAACAGTTTATAAAAGTGAAAGAGACAAGCACAGTATAGTGAGTATGTTAAAAACCACTGAAGTAACCTTTTTAAGCACCACATAAAAATAGTGAATTTTGCCGTCAAAATTCTACCTCAGGCCTTTTAAGGAGAAGGAAATGGCAACCCACTACAGTATTCTTGCCTAGAAAGTTCTGTGGACAGAAGAGCCTGGTGGGCTGCTGCTGTCCATAGGGTCACACAGTCAGACATGACTGAAATGACTTAGCAAGAGTAGCAGCAGTAGTAGGCTTTTTAAATGGTATGTAAAAATAAATGAAAGGGAGAAACAAAAGTGTCAAAGCAAGAGAAGGCAATGTGACAATGGATGATGTGATCCAATGTGATAAGGCCTCAATCTGTGATTCTTGGCTTTTAAGATATGAGAAGGAGTCATGAGACAACTCAGCTGGTAAAAAATCTGCCTGCAATGCAGGAGACCCTGTTGTTTTGGTTTGTTTGTTTGTTTTTAATTACTTTAAAATATTGTAGTGGTTTTGCCATACATTTACATGGATCTGCCACAGATGTACATGTGTTCCCCATCCTGAACCGCCCTCCCACCTCCCTCCCCATCCCATCCCTCTGGGTCATCCCAGTGCACCAGCCCTGAGCACTTGTCTCATGCATCGAACCTGGACTGGACTGGATTGATAATTCCACATAGAATAATATACATGTTTCAATGTCATTCTCCCAAATCATCCCACCCTCGCCCTCTCCCACAGAGTCCAAAAGACTATTCTATACATCCGTATCTCTTTTACTGTCTCTCATATAGGGTTATCATTACCATCTTGCTGAATTCCATATATATGTGATAGTATACTATATTGGTGTTTTTCTTTCTGGCTTACTTCTCTCTGTACAATAGGCTCCAGTTTCATCCACCTCATTAGAACTGATTCAAATGCATTATTTTAATGGCTGAGTAATATTCCATTGTGAATATGTACCACAGCTTTCTTATCCATTCGTCTGCTGGTGGAGATCTAGGTTGCTTCCATGTCCTGGCTATTGTAAACAGTGCTGCGATGAACATTGGAGTACACGTGTGTCTTTCAATTCTGGTTTCCTCGCTGTGTATTCCCAGTAGTGGGATTGCTGGGTTGTATGGCAGTTCTATTTCCAGCTTTTTAAGGAATCTCCACACTGTTCTCCACAGTGGCTGTACTAGTTTGCATTCGCACCAACAGTGTAAGAGGGTTCCCTTTTCTCCACACCTTCTCCAGCATTTATTGCTGTACACTTTTGAATAGCAGCCATTCTGACTGGCGTGAAATGGTACCTCATTGTGGTTTTGATTTGCATTTCTCTGATAATGCATGATGTTGAGAATATTTCCATGTGTTTGTTAGCCATCTGTATGTCTTCTTTGGAGAAATGTCTGTTTAGTTCTTAGACCCTGGTTTGATTCCTGGGTTGGGAAGTTTTTCTGGAGAAGGGATAGGCTACTCACTTCAGTATTCTTGGGTTTCCCTAGTGGCTCAGCTGGGAAAGAATCCATCTGCAATGTGGGAGACCTGGGTTGGATCCCTGGGTTGGGAAGATCCCCTGGAGATGGGAAAGGCTATCCACTCCAGTATTCTGGCTTAGAAAATTACACAGGCTATATAGTCCATGGGGTTGCAAAGAGTCAGACATGAATGAGTAATTTTCACTTTCACTTTCATGAGACTAGCCTCTAGAGGCTGGGAAAGTCATGGAAATTGATCTTTCCTACAGCTTCTAGAAAAGAACATAGATCTACAAACACAATGATATTCATTTTAGACATCAGACATTCAGAACTATAAGACAGTAAGTTAGTGTTTTAAACCACCAAGTTTATGGTAATTTGTTAGAGCACCAATAGAAAGCTAGAAAGGTTTAAGCAAACTTCTCAGTAAAGTACATAATCTCCCAAGAGAAAAAAAAAATTCAAAATCACAACATTGTTTATTTCATATTTCTTTCAGAGCTAGAAATTCTACTTAGACAACATTTTTATCTAAACAATGACTTCAAGTTAATTTTCAAGTAACCTGAGTTTATCATAAACATATTTCTTCAAATCATTTACTTTTCTTTTAACAACACTGTATTTTTAAAAAACTGCTTAGAGAATTAAAGATCTGTGCTACACTGAAAGAACTTCAATTTGATAATAAATTCTGATAGCAGAAAATTTCAGTTTTTCTTGTATTGATTGGAGATGAGAACTAGAAAATATAGTCATAAATTATCTTTGGATATATATAAGCTTATGTTTTATTTCAAATACTCAATATACTTATATTCTTTGAATATACTGTAATAACCCATTCAAAATACAGTTGATAGTTGAAGTGTACTGCTCAGAAAATTTGAAAAGTCTCTTGATCTAAGTGCAATTGATCATATACAAGGAAAAATTATCTGAACATTAGGTATTGAAAATGTTAGGAGTATTGAAACTGTCAAAATAAAAAGTAGGTAAGTCACAGACTATGAAAGACATCATATTTATGTGTAATATCACAAATACGGTGAAATCTGTTGAAGATAGTATAAGGTACATAAAATTTTAATTTTTATATAATGTATTTAGATCAGTTACAACAGTTTTTATTCATTAACTATTAAATGAAGTAATTATTATAATCACTAGTTGCCCAGCAACTTTCTAATTAAAGATATTATCTAGCCATATTAGTAAATCAATAATTATGCTTCAGTTTCTATCTCCTACATGGTTAAAATGTTCATGTTATTTACTGGATATAAGTAAACAATGATTACAGAACAATTGGTTGTGTTGCTACAAGCATTTACAATTTTTAGGCACTAAATTATCTAAAATCATCCTCGTATAAAAGGTAAAGTTTAGAACTTCATATTTCAATATTATTTCTAAACTGACCATAATAGGATCAGATGAATAAATCTCTATTCATTTATCAAATGGACACATTCATTTGTTAAGAAATCAGGAATTTAATGGTGTGGTTCCTCAAAGAATCTATTTTTATGGGCTTAATTTTACTAAGAATACTTATTCCCAGTATTGGGAAAATCATATCAGAGATCATTAATTAAACATATTAAAATATTGCATTTATAAAATAATTGATCATTCAAAGACATTTTGCCAATAACTATCGGCAGACAAGCTGGTATTAGATTGATTCATATGACTTCAATAAAGCAATAGTAGCAAAGGTGCAAAATGTCAATAATTAGAGCATATTCCAGTCTTTGAAGCTAGGAGTTTAATAGTGCATAATAGTGCCTGATGGACCCAGGTACTAGTAATGAAAAACCCACATGTTAAATACATGCATAGCAAGGGAGTTAACAGTTTTCTAAAAAACTTAAAAAATCAATATTATTATTACAGACTGGCTTAATTTTAAATATTTGATTGTTGCCTTCTTATGCCCCTATGCCATCAACAAGAAAGCCTAAGTAGGCAATCTGAATGTTGAATTATATGGTGCAGATTGAGCTAAACACTTTCAAAATAGAGACAAATAGATTGTATGTGCTCTGCCCACAACAGAAAAGACAGTCAAAAAAGCTATGGAGTCACAATATTTTTGCACATTTATTTTGTATGGTAACCATTTACATAGAGTATCTCCAATCATGACACCCCTCAAAAACATAAAAGAATGTCTGTAAGAAATAATACTGTGTAAATAGGAAAACAAAATATTAGAAAACATGACTATATTCTTCAAGGCCACAAATTCATGTATTGATATATCTAGACTTGATCTTGGTCCTTCTGTTTCCAAACTTTTCATTTGCCATCTTGAAGTATTTACAAAAATAGACAATTTTTAACAACTGCAAAATCAACCTAAATTTTTGGGGAGATAAAACTATAATAAGACTGAAAAACAATACTTTAGGTAGCTATGGATTCAGTTTTAGAGACACTGCAAATTGCTAAGGCATCTTACAGGAAATAATGTGAAAATGAAGAATCACATGTTTATATGTCCAAGCAAGTTAAGCATTTTGTTCAGATGCAGTTGACATAGCTTTAAGAATTTTAGTCTTCACAATACAAAATCAATTATTATTTTAACCCTTAACCTCAGATGACAATTTGAATAGTATTAACAGAGAAGGAAAACTAAGCCAAAACATTTCACTAATAATCTGTAGCCAACATTTCTTAAAGATTAGCAAGACTGATAAACTGAGTAAGATATTTGAAATATACCATGACTTATTCAGAAATGATACTACTCTGAGTTATAAGATTTTCTTGAAAAAAATTATGATATTAAAAGCTGTATGATAATAACTATCAAAATTAACTAAAATAAATAATTTTTCAAAAGAAAATGAGTAATCATTTAGATACTTTTTGATGTATTCATTTATTTTACCTTTACCCTTCTCAGCTAAGCTTTATGTTTCTCATCTGCTGCCATGAGACATTTATAAATATTGGCATAAATGTCTGTATTTATTCTGTGGCATCTTGCCAAATAATTATATATCAAGCACATTTGTTTTATGAATAAATTAACATTTTTGAGGTTTATTCTGTAAAAATTTTATAACTCACCACTTTTTGCAATTTTCTGTTGACCAAATATTATTTCAGAAAACAGTACCTTAATCATAAATGACCTATAATTGCAAGCAAAGTTTCCTATGTGGATTAATGAACTGGTAGTAATTTTTGTAGTTAGAATCAGTAAAACAATTACAATAACAAGATACTGAGAGTAAAACATATGACACAGAATAAGTATATGTTATTAACAACAACAACAGCTAAAACCCTTTCTGCCTACCAAGAAATAGCAAAGAATGTAATACTTGTAGGGAAAGAATAAATTAGCCAAGATGGTATGGTTAGGCTTGCTAACCCCATGGCCTCTTGCTCTTCTCCCTTGCTTTGTAAATAATGATTATGTAACATCTGAGATCACATATATAACTGTGCATGTGCATCACAAGGTACTCTCTTGGTCAAGAGCTACTTTGTGCTTTAGGGATATATAAGCTCCACCTAGAAAGCAGCAACAATTACTGCTGCATCCTGGCTGTGTCCATTGAGTCAGCCACGAGAGAAGAGGATATAGTGTGTCTACTGCTACAGCTGCTGTGTCAGCCAGGAGGGAGGTTGTATTGTGTTAGGTTATGCTATGGTTGGAATCAAGATTGCTGGGAGAAATATCAACAAGCTCAGATATACAGATGACACCATCCTTATGGCAGAAAGTGAAGAAGAAATAAACAGCCTCTTGATGAAAGTGAAAGAGGAGACTGAAAAAGTTGGCTTAAAGCTAAACATTCAGAAAACTAAGATCATGGCATTCAGTTCCATTATTTCATGGCAAATAGATGGGGAAACAGCAGAAACAGTGGCTGACTTTATTTTGGGTGGCTCTAAAATCACTGCAGATGGTGACTGCAGCCATGAAATTAAAAGACGCTTACTCCTTGGAAGGAAAGTTATGACCAACCTAGACAGCATATTAAAAAGCAAAGACATTACTTTTCCAACAAAGGTCCATCTAATCAAGGCTATGTTTTTTCCAGTGGTCAGGTGTGGATGTGAGAGGTGGACTGTAAAGAAAGCTGAGCACCAAAGGATTGATACTTTTGAACTGTGGTGTTGGAGAAGGCTCTTGAGAGTCACTTGGACTGCAAGGAGATCAGTCCTGGGTGTTCACTGGAAAGACTGATGTTGAAGCTGAAACGCCAATACTTTGGCCACCTGATGCAAAGAACTGACTAATTTGAAAAGACCCTGATGCTGAGGAAGATTGAGGGCAGGAGAAGGGGACGACAGAGGAGATGGTTGGATAGCACCACCAAATCAATGGACATGAGTTTGGGTAAACTCCTGGAGTTGGTGATAGACAGGGAGGCCTGGTGTGCTGCAGTCCATGGGGTTGCAAAGAGTCGGACACGACTGAGCAACTGAAATGAACTGAACTGAACTGATGCTATGGCTGCTGCATCAGCCAGGGGAGGATAGACGTGTCTGCAGTTCCTATTGCTCCTCGAGTCTTCTTCCAGCCTCTTAGCTCATGCCTCGCCTGGCTACCCTGGGTTCAGCAAACAATGCAAACAGTGTGAACAGTCAGACAACTGGCATCATGAACAGGATCAGTAATACAACTGGCATAGTCAGCAGGATTAGAAACAAGACAGTACTGAATAGTTTATCTTCTTACTAGAGCTCTAATACACTTCATTGTAAACAGAGGACATTAAAAGAACAAGTTGTTGGTAACACCATTGAAGCTGTACTGTTGGAAAGTAACAAAGAATATCATTGCCATTTCTTACAGAGATTCTGTATGAATTTATATATTGTTTTTGCACAGTATTATGTCTTGTGAAATAAGATGTCACTTGATAGTCATTAAATTGTATATATTTCAAATTGGTATCAAATGCAAATAAACCACTCTAGATATACAGTAAGACTTCAGAATTATAACACAAGCATTTTTATGTGGACTTGAAGTTCATCAAATCTCTTCCATTGGGGAATATACATATAACAATCTAGGACAAATATCTTTATTTCCCTAATTAAAACTATTAAATGACCCACATCTATTTGTACCTAGCAGTGTATGTGCACAGATCATTTATATCTCTTTCCATAGGAGAAATATTCTAATGTAATTCAATAATATGATTTATTTTCCTTGAGAATTCAAAAAATTCCATATAGTAATTTTCATTCACTCCCACAATAATAAACTTCATGTTGGCCTAAAAACAAGATGGTTATCCTAAATCTCCTTCTGATAGAAATTAGTTTTGCAATGGTTATCCCTAGTTGTATTTATCTTTGAGATACAGGAAAGTAGCAGTTAACGAATATTAGATTTTTGTTCTGTTTTCATGCTAGTTCATCAATATGAATAAGCTCATTAAAAGACAAAGATAAAATTATCATTATCAAAAGCAACAGAACTATAAATGTAGTAGAGAAAGCAAAATACTGAGTTAAATTATTCTGTTTGTCATGTAGGAAGAGTGATGTAACCACTTTTCTGCTTTTGTGTGTTTCCAAAACTAAGTTGAAGAATTGATGGTTTTGAATTGTTGTGTTGGAGAAGACTCTTGAGAGTCCCTTGGATGACAAGGAGATCAAACCAGTTAATCCTAAAAGAAATCAGTCCTGAATATTCATTGGAAGGACTGATGCTGAAGCTAAAGCTCCAATACTTTGGCCACCTGATGTAAAGAACTGACTGAAAAAGACCCTGATGCTGGGAAAGATTGAAGGCAGGAGGATAAAGAGATTACAGAGGATGAAATGGTTGGATGGCATCACTGACTCAATGGACATGAGTTTGAGCAACCTCTGGGGGTTGGAGATGGACAGGGAAGCCTGGCATGCTGCAATCCATGGGGTCGCAGAATTGGACATGACGGATTGACTGAATTGAACTGAAAATAAGCTGAAGCTCCAATACTTTGGCCACCTGATGTGAAAAACCAACTCACTGGAAAAGACCCTGATTCTTGGAAAGATTGATGGCAAAAGGGGCAGTGGAGGATGAGATGTTTAGATAGCAGTGCTGTCTCAATGCACATGAATCTGAGCAAATTCCAGGAGATAGTGAAGGACAGGGTAGCCTGGCATGCTGTAGCCCATGGGGTCACAACGAGTCAGACATGACTTATTGACTGAACAACAATAAAAAAAAAAAAAAAAGAAAAAACTAAGCTTCATGAAGTCACATGTCTTGTTCAGTGTTATATTCCCTAGCATACAACATACAGCTGCAGAAGTGAAAAAAAAAAAAAAAAAAAAGAACCAAAACAACAACAACAACAACAAAAAAAACAAAAACAAAAAAACAACTTTCTTCTTCTCTTCTAGATTCTTTGACTGGTCTAATAATTTAACTTACATAAAACACATTAACAGGAGAAAAATGAATAAAATTTTAATAGAATGTATACATGGGAGACATCCAGGAAAACTGAGTAACTGTCCAAAATGACCAAAGACATTGCCTTAAATATGATTTTCAGTTAAAGATAAAAGATGTTGGGAGTGGGAAGTCAGTTATGGGAGATTACTAAGAAAAGCACAGTAAATAAAAATAATGTTATGGAGCTTTAAGTCATTTCTTTCTCCATTGATAAGAGTTTCTAGAGATTTAGAGTTATCCCCTTTTTACTGGTACAGCAAGCATACGCATTTATTTAATACAAGTTTTACATGACACAAGAGTCTCCATAAGAAATGAAGACCCAAAGAGGAGGCAAAACATACACGTTTTTATATTAGATTGAGGAGGTAAAGAGGAATATTTCTACTCTCTATTGCGCTATGATCAATCACTATTGCTTGACAAAAGGAATGTATCAAAGCTTATATATGAAGTATGACAATCAAACAAATAATAATCCAGGGTAAGGGTTAACAGTTCCCAAGTCTCAGCTTCCTCCATGTTGTTGCTTCTGTAATATCCAGCTCATAGTTTACAACCCACATATAGAATTCACTCATCAATGTATGTGTTCATTCATTAGGCAATTCCAGATCTATTTAAGAGATTGTTTTTGTGCTCAAACTTACTTGCCAGAGAGAAAGTAAACTTTCCTCTACCCTACCAGGTTCTGGCCAATCTAAGAAATGAATTGACATGAGATAGATTAACAGAAAAAACCATTTAATTTCATACATGCAGGAACCCCACAGATAGAGGTGTTCAGAGACAGAAAGGTAACATGAGGCATGTATACCATCCTAAGCTAAGAAATGGGATAAGGGTCTGGGGCTTTCTAGGGCAGGAGAGTCATTTACAGGAAAATAATAAGAGCAGATGTTTGGTAATTAAATGTTTGCCCCGACTTAAAGATGGGCCTGCTTAGATAAAATTTACCTCTGGGAAAGGTTTTTTTTTTTTTCATGGGAAAAAATCTCTAAATCAAATTCTTCTAAGTAGTTGAGGGAGGGACAGTAGTCTTTTCCAGACCCTGTTTCTATTGACTTTAGCTGAAAATAATCCACATGTCAAAATGAAACATCTTGGGGAAGTCTGTTTTAAATCCCTACATTTCTCTTTTATGAAACTTCCCTAGAATATTCACAGTTAAGAAATTAATTTGGTAGATTGCTCCATCTCATTCAATTGCATTTTAGGTCTAAGAGTAGATCAGTTCAGTTAAAATGCTATTCTTCTCATTTGAGGAGGTAGTGATGCAAATAAACTCTCGAAATTAGGCCTATGGTTCAAGTGACTAGGTATTTAAAAAGAGGCATTTTTATGGAAATGAAAAATAATGGCTAAAGATTGGAATAAACTATAATCCCAGTTTCTTATTTCTGAAGACAGCTAGTTGAGAAAATTTCTAGATGTCTGTCTCAAAGCACCTTCAGATGAAATGAGGGCAGGCACTGACAAATCTGATACATTTTTTCTAGTTTGCAGTTTGAATGTCTCTGTTGATCTTTCTGAGTGGCCACATAGCAACAGTCATGAAGACTGTCCATACAAGAGCTGTTGAGGTAATTTCTTTGAAGTTTATATCAAGCTGTCCAACTTCAGCTTGCATAGCTTCAGAAAAAATAATAGATTTATTTCTTAAGTATTTCAAGTCAGAAAGGTGGAAGAAAAACTAGAATAATTAGTTTGGAGAGTTGTAACAAAGTATTGGAGGAAACAAGTAGAATTACAGATCCAGTCCAGTTTGCAAACCTTAAAAGAAAATGGCCAGTTATAGAATCTAATGTCTATAAAAATATATTAGTGAAACATAATTTTCCTCTCTAAAATTACCCTCCCCACATTTTTTTAACCAAGAAGAGCTAAATCAAGACTAATTGTCTTGTGAAATAAATTGTTTCAATAAATGTAGTCTCATTATTTATATAATACAGCAAGAACAATGGCTGATCATAACAAATCTTTTAATCTGCCTTGCCAGAGATTTTTATGAGAAATTCCAGGTTGAACTTTTAAATGCTTTTGGAGGACAAGAAGTCAAGCCGAGAACTTGCTGTCAGACTTACCTGCAATACCAGTAGATTTGGGTGAATTACTATTTTCTTAAGTTACCTAAAATTTTCTGCTCTTTTTTCTGAAGCCATGCAAGCTAGGGTGGAACAACTTTCTATACACTTCAGAGAAATCACCATAACAACTCATATGTCAACAATCTTCATGCCTGTTGCTGTACAGCCACTCAGTGACCTCCTTAATTAGCTGTCAAAGCTGGTGGGAACCCTATAAACAATGTATTAAGCTGTTTTTCCAAAGAGCTTTATTGGCTCCATAAAGTAAATTTTAGTTTCTTTTAAACTGTCTGGTCATATCTGAGTCTATGCACATGTCTCTCAAATATAACATTCTAGTTAAAACCTTAGAAATGCAACTGGTTTCCAATTGTGCCCTGTTGGACAGAAGGGCCTGGTGGGCTAAAGTCCATGGGATTGCACAGTCGGACATGACTGAGCACACACACACACACACACACACACACACACACACACACACACACACATAAGGAGAACAGATTCTTATCAAACTTATGCAGATAACCATATTACCATGAAAATAAGAATACTCGCTAAGAATTTATGAATTCTGGAGATATCAGGTAGCTGCTGCTGCTGCTAAGTCACTTCAGTTGTGTCCGACTCTGTGTGACCCCATAGACGGCAGCCCACCAGGCTCCCATGTCCCTGGGATTCTCCAGGCAAGAACCCTGGAGTGGGTTGCCATTTCCTTCTCCAGCGCATGAAAGTGAAAAGTGAAAGTGAAGTCGCTCAGTCGTGTCCGACTCTTAGCGACCTCATGGGCTGCAGCCTCTGTCTGTCCATGGGATTTTCCAGGCAAGAGGACTGGAGTGGGGTGCCATTGCCTTCTCTGATCAGGTAGCTAGGAAAAGATAAATTT
This sequence comes from Cervus elaphus, assembly GCF_910594005.1. Taxonomy (NCBI): domain Eukaryota; kingdom Metazoa; phylum Chordata; class Mammalia; order Artiodactyla; family Cervidae; genus Cervus; species Cervus elaphus. Next base: position 93,758,157 of record NC_057848.1, read on the forward strand.
TTCAATTCTGCTTACAAAGGTATATTTTACCCTACTACTGTAAGTCATAGTATATTTTACCTTACTACTATAAGTCATAGTTAGCTTAATAGGAAAAGTTTTCTTGTATATGGAAATCAAAGCATTAAAGAATCAGCAATAATAAGTCATGGAAATTACAATCATCCTCATCAGTTTATTTAATCCTATATAATTAATTATTGATCTTGATTTTTTATTAATTTTATGGAGCTATCAGCTTCTCCATTAGAGTTCTGTAAATTATTGCCCAGTTCAATTTTATGATTTGAAAGGTATCAGAAACCTACATTTTAGAGTACTTATCAAAGTCCTTTTTCTAAGTCTCTCTGGAAATAAAACATATTTATAAAAGCATCAAATAAAATAATAACTGTCTGTAAAAATACTTGAAAATGGCCATGGCTAAAGAGTTGATGACAGTTAATTATAACACAATTGACAAGGGAATTTGATTATTTCTGTGGCATACAATATATTAGATCAGTAACTAGAAATATGACTGATAACATTACCTCAAAACATATCAGCAAAATGAATCAGATTTCTGGGAATTTCATATTATTTCTGTAACGTTTAGGTTAAAAACATATATACAAACAGATATAATCTAAGAAGATTTTAGCATCACTTATTTGACAGTGCTTCCCATGTAATTTAACATATCAAACAATCCTAATTAGTGTAGCATTTTTTTAATGTGAGAGAGTACATCTTTTGAGAAGTTTCAGGGGACCTCTGAAAAATCCCTAAGTTAGCTAGAGATAGAAAAGATTTCATTTAGAATACGATTTTGGAAAGTTTGTAAAAATTTAAAAAGTTTTGGATGCTTTACTAATAGAATCATAGATTATTATTTTCATAATAATACTTAATTATCTATTTGGCCAAAGTGACAATGAAAGACTTCAAAGGCAAAACAAGAGATTACATAAACCTTATAATAAATTCATGCAATTTTGGTTGATTTGACTGAAGTCTTATTCTCTCTTCATCTTTCTCTCTCTCTCACAAAACACATCTCCATATCTTATACCTTCTCTTAGCCAAAAACTTGCTTTCCTTTCATACAGTTGTATCTCCTATTATTTCTAGTTATCTTAGTCACATATATTAATTTAAATTTTTAACTGTTAAAAACCTTAATTTTTAGTGAGAACTTAAGAAGCAAGCACATATGAACTACTTGTTAGAACAGAATTCTATAGGAAAATAAATTAATAAATTCCAAAATTCTCAAAGCATGTGCCTTTTTTAATGGTACAAATGCTCAAGGTGGCACGACATGTTTACTAACGAATTCTCATTTATCTTTAGCTTCTCTGCAATAAAAAGCCAAAAAGTAGGTAAACCTACATTAAATAATGAATGATTCTGTGTTTTATCCTATTTGAAAATGATCTAGATATTCAATGAGTTTAAATTAACTCATTACTTCATTTAGCAAAATTCTAATGGTCTAACTTACCAAAGAGATTTGGGAAAATATTTAAGTAGACATATAAAGTAATAGTTGTTTAAGGGTTCACCTAAAAACTTTCTTATATCATTTATGTTCATTTAATTCATTTATTCTCAACAATCATGTTGAGATTCCTTATAAAGATTTTAAGAGAAATTAAAGCAGTTAGCCATCATCATTTTTTTTTTGAAAAAAGTTGCACAGACATAAGATGAATTTATTTTAAATAAACCTAAGTACAACAAAATTATTATACTTCATGCTGATTACTCTAAAGGTATTTATTAATTATACCAACAAACCTTAACTAGCTTTTATTACAGAAAATTACCTTAGATTATGTAAAATAAAAAAGAAAAAACACGGGTTAGTTTCTACTGTACTTTTGAAGGTATACGCAATTTATATAGTGCTTGTTTACTTTCAAGCTAATTAAATAGAATTTTTATGCTAAATTTTAATAATATCATCTAAAAGTAGAAAAATACCTTATCTATAACATACATACATAGACATACAGATAGATATTAGAGACCTTATATCTTTTGCTTTAATATTTTTTTCTTGAACCAGATTTTTGGGCCAGGATATTTCTATAGAAGTTTGTATTTATAAAACGTCCCCTTTCCCTATATTTTTCCTTCAGTCTTAGGAATTGCAGATAGTGTAGATAAGAGTTTCTGGAGAAACACTCCTACAAATGGAGATTCTCTTTATAACTGTAAATTTGCCTTTTAAAAGAGTAACTTCTACATATGCATGGCCAATATGCACACAAAAACATGCCCAGTATTGCTAATAGAGAAATACAAATCAAAAATACTATGAGGTATTATCTCACACCAGTCAGAATGGCCTTCATTAAGAAACCTACAACCAATAAGTGCTGAAGAGGGGGTAGTGAAAAGGGAATCCTTTTCATCCACCCTGTGGATGTAAATTGGTGCAGCCACTATGGAAAAATGTGGAGCTTCCTTAAAAAACTGATAATAGAGTTACCATAAGATGCAACAATCCCACTCCCGGACATAAATCCACAAGAAATTTTAATTTGAAAAGATACATGCACTCTGATGTTCATAGTAGAATTATTTACAATAGCCAAGACATAGAAACGGCCTAAATGTTCATGGATGGAATGAATAAGGAAGATATGATATATATTTCCACCAATCCCATGGAACTCCTTCAATTAAGCATGCTAGCCTTCAAAACCAAATGCTACAGGAGCTTCTCTTCCTGGTGCTAGATCCCCAAGCTTGGGAATCTGAAGTGGAGCTCAGAAATCTCATTCTTGTGAGAGAACTTCTACAATATAATTATTCTCAAGCTTGCAGTCACTCACCTGAAGGTTAGGGGATTTCATTATATCATGAATCCCCTCTTCACTCCCCCCCCCACCCCCCAAACACACTGATCTCATTGCGGTTCCTTTCTCACGTCTTTAGTTATAGAATATCTTTTCTGGTAGGTTCTAGTCTTTTCCACTGACGGTTGTTCTGTAGTTAGGTGTGATTTTGGTGTGCTGGAGAGACGAGGTAAGCTCAGAGTCCTTCTACTCGCCATTTTGGTCACTCTTAGGCAGGATACAGCTGGGGCCATGCATCTGTAAAGCAATTGGAGATTTATTCTCTACTGACAGAAACTCCAAGACAAAAATACCAGGATGATTAAGGGAGAAGGATTAAGAGAGAAGGCTGGGCTTTGCCCTGACCACATATTTCTTGTTCTTGAAGTCAGGAGACGTCCCTGACCACACATGCACAGAAAAAGGCTCTTTGGAGGATGAAGGATAGTCATATCAAGGGATGTTCTACCCAGATGCCTTTTTGAGAGGATCCATCTTGACTAAGAGATGCTTGTGCATATGTGGGAGGCTCCTGAAATACCAAATATGGACTGTGAACCAGGCAAATAAAAATTATTGGCCAAAGGAAACCCAGAAGAAATGCCCTGTGAAAATAATTCAATCTGCCATGAGATTACGACTCAGCAACTCTCTTCCTCTCTGAGTCTTCTTGTGTGTCTATCCACACACACTGTACTCTTTTCCTCCTAACAAATACTTTACTTGCCACACTACTTTCTGTCTTTGTGGAAATTCTTTTCTACAAAACCAAAGGTCCAGGGCCCTTGTCATTGATCACTGATCTAGTGGCTAGGATCTGGTACTTTCACCACCATAACCCAGCCTCAATCTTTGAAAAAGACTCAAGCTGCTCCAAGCCATTGCAGGCCAAGGCCACCCTAGATCAACTCTCTCTCTCTCTCTCTGTCTCTTTTCTTTCTCCTAATTAACCTAATGCTTTTATTAGCATCTGTGAGATCTGTTAGGGGAAGCTGAGACTGTAAATTCAATAAATCTTCTCAGGATATTACCCGTACTTCTGACCAACTAACTATACCTCTTCAAAATCCCAGTCTATTTGACTGACCACACTGGTTATAGGCACCTTTCAAATGATGGAGGCAGGAGGGAATATTCTCACTGATCATAAGATTAAGCTCTCAGGACATAGAACAAGACAAAGGGAAACAGAGGTGAAGAAAAAGCAGAAACCATATCTGGAAGGAGACGGATCAATAAAGCCAAGTGCTAAGTAAGTAGGACCATAAACATTTTCTCTCGGTTTCCCAAGTGGCACTAGAAATAAAGAATCTGCCTGCCAATGCTAGAGACCTAAGAGACTCAGGCTCAATCTCTGATTTGGGAAGATCCCCTGAAGGAGAAAATGGCACCCCACTCCAGTATTCTTGCTGGGAGAATCCCATGCTGGTTACAGTCCATGGGGCCAGAAAAAGTCAGGAATGACTGAGCGTCTAAGCACAATTTAAATTTCGGGGAAAAAAAAAAAAAAAGACTCTGACCACTCTCATTTCCAAAAAATTCTGCAGCAGGGAGATATCCTGGAGACTAGTGTAGCAAGAATTCTTACCTTCTACTAGTGATTGTCAAATACTCCAGGATTTCTCAGTTTCAGTGACCTCAAAGGGATAGGGTCTTGGCAAAAAGTTTATCTTCACTGGCTGTGCCAACTGTTGGGGAGAAAGAAAATATTCTTCTACTCTTCTAGTTTCCTCTGGCTAGTCTAAGAATTAAATTGACATGAGACAGATTTACAAGAGAAAACAAAATTTAATTTTGTATGTACAGGAATCCCACATACCTATATACTTGAGATGTTCAGAGATAAGAAAGTAAATGAGGTATATATTCCATCTTGAGTTAATAAACAGGATAGGTTTGGGTATTTCAAGGACAGGCAGACAATAAAAGAAGAGCATATGTTTGGTAACTATATATTTGCCCTGCCATACAGATGAGACCACTTAGATAAAATTTATCTCTGGTAATAAATATTTTTCTGGGAAAAATCTCCAATTTAAATTATTATAGATAATTAAGGAAGGAGCAATTGTTTTCCTTAAGTCCACAGTGTCTTGATTGCCTTAGCTCAAAATAAACCACTTGCCAAAATGTTACATCTTAGGGAATCCTATTCTGAAATCCTACAGTGGCTTGTGTATATTTGAGAATTGTCCATGAGAACCTAAAATCAACTAATCTTTACAAAGATATTTATAATTGCACTTAGTGGAACTAGAAGAAAATAAGAAACATTTTTTTTTTCTCTCAATATTTGCATGCAATCATGTTCAACAATATCCTCTTTCTAACACCATTAGACAACTCCATGGTTTCCTCAGCATAACTGTCTACTGCCAAATTTGGATTCCTGGATAGGGAGAGCTGGTTCAACCTTTATATAAATTACTAAAAGAGACTCAACAATCAGGACAGAAGGTATTAAAATGGAAACGTGGAGAAATACATGCTTTTAAAGTTTTACAACAGGCTCTTCTTCAGGCTTCTACTCTCAGTCTGCCTACAGGACACTGATTTATTTTGTAACAGAGAGATAAGTAATAGTGCTGGGAGTCCTAACTCAGCCCAAAGGAAGCTCACAGCAACCTGTTACTTATTTAAGCAAAAAACTTGCTTCTCTAGCCCAAGTATGGCCACATTGTCTATGAATAGTGGCCTCAGTAGCTCTGGTGTCTCAGATGGTAAAGACTCTATTCAGAATAAATACTCAAAGGCTTTTCTTTACAAAATTATTCAAACCAGTTCAAAGTTATTAACAGGAAATCAAACTTTATATTTGAAAATGCAAACATGTCATCATGTAAGCACATAATGGATAGAAAGAGTCTCTTTTTCTTGTATTAGTAACTCAGTAGCAGTTTGTGTTATTAATATTAGGTACTTAGAATAGGAAACAGGAGTGCAAAATGGCAGTGGCTAAAAGACAAGGAAGGGAAAAGCCTGTGAAAATAGAACAAAGGAAGGTCAAAGGAAGGTTCGAGGAATAGAATGAGGACTTCAGGTAGAACAAACAGCACTCCTGGCTAGCCCAATTTACATAGGGCAGGCCCAGGGAGAGGAAAAAAAAAAACATATACAATGAGGAATCAAAGAGCCAGGGGTCTCTCCTGCGTGTGTGTGCTCTCTGTCTCTCTCTGCCTCTCTCTGTCTCTCTCTGGCTCTCCGACGCAGTGGGGCACTCTTTTCTTTGTGTCTTTGGACTGGCATGCCCTCACGCCTCAAGGATGGATTTTCCTGCCATTTTCTAAATAAAATAGAACTATAACATGGAGCTGTAACACTGATTTGTCTAAGAGCTATAACACAGTCTGTTTGAGAGTTATAACATGGTCTGTCCAAGACCCAAGAGCTGTGATGTGCCGAGGACTTTAATGTCCATCACTCCAAATCTTTCTCGTGATGAGACAGGACCAAGGAGAATACACTTGCCTGAAATTTATGGTGCCATGATTCAGGTTTAACCTGGCTTAAACAGCCTTGGTGCGGTCCCTGCAAGGAGGAGGCCAAGCACAGCAGGAGCCCAACTCAGTGAAAGCTTCCACCACCTTAGAAGCAGAATGCGAAGAAAACCCAGCTCAGGGGAAGTGATAAGAGGCCCATCGTGCTGTAGACTGGGACAGTGAAAAACGAACTCAGGAGAAAGCTCACACAGCCGAGTCTCAGATTCCAGAAGACCTCCAGTAAAGGTCCTCGCTCCTATGGCTGGAGGGACATATGCCTAACAAATCTTAATTCCTTTACAATCTCTCATTTTTTTTTATTAGTTGGAGGCTATTACTTCACAACATTTCAGTGGGTTTTGTCATACATTGACATGAATCAGCCATGGAGTTACATGTATTCCCCATCCCAATCCCCCCTCCCACCTCCCTCTCCACCCGATTCCTCTGGGTCTTCCCAGTGCACCAGGCCGGAGCACTTGTCTCATGCATCCCACCTGGGCTGGTGATCTGTTTCACTATATATAATACACATGCTGTTCTTTTGAAACATCCCACCCTCACCTTCTCCCACAGAGTTCAAAAGTCTGTTCTGTACTTCTGTGTCTCTTTCTCTGTTTTGCATATAGGGCTGTCGTTACCATCTTTCTAAATTCCATATATATGTGTTAGTATGCTGTAATGTTCTTTATCTTTCTGGCTTACTTCACTCTGTATAAGGGGCTCCAGCTTCATCCATCTCATTAGAACTGATTCAAAGGAATTCTTTTTAAAGGCTGAGTAATATTCCATGGTGTATATGTACCACAGCTTCCTTATCCATTCATCTGCTGATGGGCATCTAGGTTGCTTCCATGTCCTGGCTATTATAAACAGTGCTGCGATGAACATTGGGGTGCACGTGTCTCTTTCAGATCTGGTTTCCTCAGTGTGTATGCCCAGAAGTGGGATTGCTGGGTCATATGGCAGTTCTATTTCCAGTTTTTTAAGAAATCTCCACACTGTTTTCCATAGTGGCTGTACTAGTTTGCATTCCCACCAACAGTGTAAGAGGGTTCCCTTTTCTCCACACCCTCTCCAGCATTTATTGCTTGTAGACTTTTGGATAGCAGCCATCCTGACTGTTGTGTAATGGTACCTCATTGTGGTTTTGATTTGCATTTCTCTGATAATGAGTGATGTTGATCATCTTTTCATGTGTTTGTTAGCCATCTGTATGTCTTCTTTGGAGAAATGTCTGTTTAGTTCTTTGGCCCATTTTTTGATTGGGTCATTTATTTTTCTGGAATTGAGCTTCAGGTGTTGCTTGTATATTTTTGAGGTTAATCCTTTGTCTGTTTCTTCATTTGCTATTATTTTCTCCCAATCTGAGGGCTGTATTTTCACCTTACTTATAGTTTCCTTTGTTGTACAAAAGCTTTTAAGTTTCATTAGGTCCCATTTGTTTATTTTTGCTTTTATTTCCAATATTCTGGGAGGTGGGTCATAGAGGATCCTGCTGTGATTTATGTCGGAGAGTGTTTTGCCTATGCTCTCCTCTAGGAGTTTTATAGTTTCTGGTCTTACATTTAGATATTTAATCCATTTTGAGTTTATTTTTGTGTATGGTGTTAGAAAGTGTTCTAGTTTCATTCTTTTACAAGTGGTTGACCACTTTTCCCAGCGCCACTAGTTAAAGAGGTTGTCTTTTTTCCATTGTATATCCTTGCCTCCTTTGTCGAAGATAAGGTGCCCATAGGTTCGTGGATTTATCTCTGGGCTTTATATTCTGTTCCAATGATCTATATTTCTGTCTTTGTGCCAGTACCATACTGTCTTGATGACTGTGGCTTTGTAGTAGAGTCTGAAGTCAGGCAGGTTGATTCCTCCAGCTCCATTCTTCTTTCTCAAGATTACTTTGGCTATTCGAGGTTTTTTGTATTTCCATACAAATTGTGAAATTATTTGTTCTAATTCTGTGAACAATACCGTTGGTAGCTTGATAGGGATTGCATTGAATCTATAGATTGCTTTGGGTGGAATAGCCATTTTGACAATATTGATTCTTCCAATCCATGAACATGGTATATTTCTCCATCTGTTTGTGTCCTCTTTGATTTCTTTCATCAGTGTTTTATAGGTTTCTATGTATAGGTCTTTTATTTCTTTAGGTAGATATACTCCTAAGTATTTTATTCTTTTTGTTGCAATGGTGAATGGTATTGTTTCCTTAATTTCTCTTTCTGTTTTTTCATTGTTAGTATATAGGAATGCAAGGGATTTCCGTGTGTTAATTTTATATCCTGCAACTTTACTATATTCATTGTACAATCTCTCATTTCTTGTTTCCTCAAACCCCCCATGAACAGCCAGTTGGAGGGACTCTGGAGAGGCTACTCCTTATTATGTCCCAAAGAAACTATCTGCTGAGTCCCAGTAGCTGTTACCCAAGGTGGTGGGGTTTCTTCTGTCCTGAATCTTCTTTGTGCCAAGGATCAGGCTAATGAAAACTTTGAGCACAGGTCAGGTATTTAGCAGATTTTTCAACAGGCTATGATGGGGATTCCTTGACATGTTTTCCCAACTGTTTTTTCCTCCTGTCCTTCAGCTCTCTCTCCTGGGACTCAATCCCAGCCAAAACACAGGATGCCTGGCTTCAAGACCTAATGAAGCTCAGGCTCTGATGTCTCATTACAAAAATTCAGTGAGAGAGAAAGCAATGGGTAAGAAGTGGATTTGTTAGGATTCAGAGAGAACGGCACCAAGGCTCTGGCCATGGAATGTGGCCTGGCTAGGTTTTGCAAGTGGGGTGAATTCCTATGCTAATGAGTGGGAGGATCATCCCAACCATTGGGGAACCACCCACTCCCCAGTCTTTTGACTGCCTTGGAGCTGTCCTGCCACCTCTCAGTGTGTCTTTTGGCTTAGAGATTGGGGATTAAAGTTTACTTGAATTTGACTTGTCATCTTTGACCCAATTGATCTTAATTGGTTTACATTATGCTCTTGTGCTATGTCATTCTTTCAAAGGTTGTGCTCTGCCCCCTTCCCTCCTGTTTCATGCTCTTTTCCTGAGCTCTGTCCAGGCCTACAATGTTGCCTCTACAATCTTCTGGAGGGACAACCAGAAAATAGCTGGCCCTTGGTAGGGAAATATTGTATAATATCCAGCCCCTTTAGATATATTCAGCCCTTCATCTTCCATGTTTCCTACAACATGTGCAACACCAGCATTTCTCAGTGAACCCGCTAAGGTGGGCAACAGGCACACAAATGCCTGCTAAAAGTCTATCAGTTGGCATCCCTTCAAAGGCAATTGGGCTTCCAGGAATAATGTTTGCCACTTCAGGAGTTATCCCGGCAGGCCGTTTGGGCCCAAACCTTACCACCCTTCTTCTAAAGTTACAAACATACCCCTGGATCAAATATCCACTCCACTTTTATGGAACATCTGGTCTGTTTCCTCTTAACAAATTTGTTCTTAAGTCAATTATTAACTCCTATAATTAGGACCCTGCCCTCTTGTAGGCAATATTGCTCCACCTGGTCTATTATTAAAATACTTTAATGCCCCTAACAGGGCCAGATAACCCACTCCTTTGTCATTATTTCTGTTATTACCTAAAGTGGATTTATGACAACAAAATGTTTACCATTGGAGACACTCTAACCTGCTCTTATGGAGGACTAGGGGAGGAAATCAGTGATTTACAATCCCTTAGAGTAATAAGAGGATTATGCTTATGACTGTTTCACTGTTTCCCAGTCTCAGGGCATAGGCTTGGATTGCTTTACATCATGATATCTATCCCCATCTGCAGTGGACAAACCAGCAATAAATTAAGATTAAAACCCCTTAACCCTACTCAGCACTGGTCATGCTGGAGACCTTGGGGACACCTAACTCCAGTCTGGGGGTCCCAGGAGGTCACCCTGCCTTGACCTGCCTAGGGATTAGGTCCTCAAAAGTTTGTCACACCTCAACCTGCTCGGGGATCCGCCAGTCCAGGGGTCCCAGGAGGTCATCACACCTTGACCTGCTCAGGTACCCAATTCCCAGGAGGTCGTCAAGCCTCAACCTGCCCAAGAATTTGATCTCCAGGAGGCTGTCATGCCTCAGCCTGCCTGGGGATCTGCACCCTGACCTGGGGACGCCTGGTTCTCAGGCTGCAACAGTACTGAAAAGGAGAAGCCTCAGAGACTCACCCCTAAGGAAGTCCACCCATGAAAACAGAAGGGAGCCTATTACTTGTGGGATTGTGCCCAGTCTCAGAAATAACTCAGGAGCCCAATGAGAACCCCATTGCCTTTATGGAAAAGCTAAAAGAGGCCCTCCAAAAGTTTACCAATCTAGACTTAGACTCTTACAAGAGACAGATGATTTTAAAGGACAAATTCCTGTCCCAATGTGCATCAGATATCAGAATTAAGTTACAATAGCTACAGCAGCAGGACCCTGCTTCCTCTTTAGATGAGATGGTCCAGAGAGTCACCAATACCTTTTATAACAGAGAACAGGAGAAGGAGGCCAAGGCCCAGGAGAGGGAGAGAAGGAAAGAGACAAGGCATGCCCAGATGCTGATGCCCTCCAGGGAAGCCCTATGGCAAACTCCGAGTCCCTGAAGGACAAGGCAGGAGGCAAATGCCTAATCTGTAGACAGGTGGGGCATTGGGTCAAAAAGTGTGCAAACTGTGTCAAGTCTCCTAAAATGGCTTGCTACAAATGTCATCAATTGGGACATTGGGTGGCAGTCTGCCCTCAGGACCCAAGAGCCTCAAGGTCAAGCACCAAGCCTTCCCTCAGGATGGTTCAACAGGACTGAAGCGGCCCGCTCCAGCCAGCCCACCTGTCACAGATAACCTTCGCAGGGCTGGAGCCAAGGGTGCAACTGGATGTGGCAGGTAGGTCCGAGAATTTCTTGGTTGACACGGGGGCTACCTACTCTCTTTTGACCTCCTACTCCAGAGCCCTCTCCTCCCACACCTGTACCATTTTGGGCACTACAGGAAAAACAACTACTAAAAGATTCACCTGAAAGCTTCTTTGTTGCTGGGATGGACAAATATTTTCCCACCAGTTTCCAGTGGTCTTTCAGTGTCCTACTCCCTAACTGGGAAGAAATATGCTCACTAAACTGGGGACCACCCTTGTGATGGGAAGCTTTTCAACCCTCAGACCCCTACAGCTTCTGGTTACTACTGAAGAACCCATTACACTTTCTCCAATAAAGAGTGTCCAAAAACTATGGGAAGACAAAATTAACCCCCAGGTGTGGGACCAGGGGACTCCTGGATGAGCCCACCAAGCTGAACCGGTCATCATTATCCTCCAAAGTCCCACTCGGTTTCCTAACCGGAAACAATATCCCCTCAAAAGAGAGGCTCAGGAGGGATTACAGCCTTTAATAAATAAATTCCTTGTTTGTGGGCTATTGGTCCCCACCAAATCACCATGTAACACCCCAATCCTCTCAGTAAAGAAAAAGAACAGAACCTGGCGAATGGTTCAAGATCTTCGGATGATAAAGGAAGCTGTAGCCCACTCCATCCCACAGTAACCAATCCCTATGTAATCTTGGGAGAAATCCCACCCAGTGCCAAGTGGTTTACAGTCTTGGATCTCAAAGATGCATTTGTTTGCATACCACTGGTTAAAGAATCCCAATATCTTTTGCTTTTGAGTGGAAGGCCCCAGGAGAAAAACAAGAACAGATGACTTGGACAGTATTACCTCAGGGTTTCAGAGATAGCCCCCACCTGTTTGGACAGGTGCTTAGCCGGGATCTCCTAGATGTGGACCTGGGACCTAATGGGAAAATATTACAATACATAGATGACCTACTAATCTGCTCTCTAGATGAGAAAAATGCCCAACAACATGCAATTCAGGTTATAAACTTTTTTGGCAGAAAGGGGATATAAAGTCTCCCATGCTAAGGCACAGAGGGTCGAGACAAACCTGGGAGTTCAGATTACACATGGGTCCAGGAGGCTGTCCTCTGATTGGGTACAAGGAATCGTACAGTTGCCCTCCCCCACGACTCAAAAACCATTGGGAGCTTTCCTGGGACTAACTAGGTATTGTAGACTCTGGATACCCAACTATGGCCTAATTGCCCAGCCCTTACATGAAAGCTTAAAGGGACGAGATGATTCAATCCCACTGATGTGGGGAACTCCTCAAAAGAAGGCAGAGGCTACACTAAAACAGGCCTTAACTCAGGCACCTGCCTTGAGGTTGCCAGACCCAGAAAAAACATTCCAAATTTATGTCCATGTAAAAGAGGGAATAGCCTTGGGAGTGTTAACTCAAAGGTTGGGATCTGAACCTCAGCCTGTAGCTTACTTATCCAAGAGGCTCGATCCAACCACCCAAGCCTGGCCCCCCTTCCTTCGAAATCTTGCAGCTATTGCAGTCATGATAGAAGATGCTTTAAAACTCTCCTTTGGAGGCAAACTAACTATTTTTACCAGCCACCAAGTAAAACAACTCCTAAATGAGAGAGACCATTTATGGATGTTGGATCAAAGAATCCTCAGGTATCAAGTAGTGCTGATGGAACATCTAGGCCTCATATATCCCCTTGTGAGGTTCTTAACTCAGCCGCCCTCCTGCCTACCCCCAAGGGATCTCTCCACTTTCACTCTTGTCTAGAGACTTTGGCCCACTGGACAAAGCCCTGAAAGAGATTGTCCAAAGATCCTCTGACCAATCCTGAGGTAATCTGTTACACTGATGGAAGCAGCTTTGTCTTGGACGGAAAAAGAAGAGCTAGCTATGCAGTAGTCTCCAATTTTGAGACAATAGAGGCTAAGCCTCTGCCACCAGGTACTTCAGGCCAATTAGCTGAGCTCATAGGCCTGACTCAAGTTTTAGAGCTTGGAAAAGGAAAAAAAGAATAGCCATTTACACTGACTCCAAGTAAGTCTTTCTAGTGCTATATGCACATACTGCTATTTAGAAAGAAAGGGGCCACTTGATCACCCGAGGGTCCCCAATCAAATTCTTAGGCTCTTGGAGGCAGTCCATCTGCCCACTGACGTTTCAGTCTCCCACTGTAAAGGACACCAAAAAGGGAGCACGGAAGTGGCACGAGGGAACCAAGCAGCTGATAGGGAAGCTAAGAGAGCAGCATTGCAGAACAATGACCTAATAGGGGTTGCCACCCTACTTCCACAGACTAATTTGCCAGAAACTCCTTCATATACTAAAGGTGAGACTCTTAAAGCTAAGAGTGGGGGTTTTCGAGAAGATCATATGGGGTGATTCCAAAAGGAGGGACTCCTTTTCTGCCTGGGAACCTCCAATGGAAGTCAGTTAACTCCTCCCATGCCACCACTCATTTAGGGGAAAAGACCCTCCAAAGATTACTAGAAAGGTCTTTCAGAGAAACAAACCTCCAAATGACTATAAGGCAAGTGGTCTCCTCTTGTCCCACTTGCCAATTAAACAACCCCCAAGGAGCTCGAAGACCCCATCTGGCCCAGCCTGTCCAATGACTTGGGGCATAGCCAGGAGAGGGCTGGCAGATGGAGTTCACCCAGATGCCAGTTTCTCAAGGGTATAAATACCTATTAGTCATGATAGATACATTCACAGGATGGATTGAAGGCTTTCCCACCTGGACTGAGAAGGCTGAGGAGGTGGTAAAATAACTGCTCCATGAAATCATTCCAAGATTTGGTCTGCTCAGGTCATTACAAAGTGCAATGGGACATCATTTACTTCTAAGGTCACCCAAGGGGTCTGTAAAGCATTGGGCATTACTTATTATCTCCATTGTGCCTGGAGGCCTCAGTCTTCAGGAAAAGTAGAAAGAGACAACCAATTGTTAAAATCAGGGATAAAAAAGATAACCCAGGAGACCTCCCTGGGATGGAAGGAGGCTTTACCAATAGCTCTCCTCCACACCCATATTGCCCCTAAGGAACAGTTTGGTCTACGTTCTTATGAGATGCTATATGGGAAACCTTTTATTTATGTCAATGACCTCTTCCTAGATCCAGAGGTGCAGACCCTCCAGTCTTATACCATGGTCATTGGGCAATTCCAATAGGATATACACTTGTGGGGTGTGAACCAGGACCCAAAAGATTCTAAGGAGCCACCTCTATATGCTCTAGGGACACAAGTCCTAATTAAAGTCTGGAAAGATGGATCCTCAAAGGCTCAACTCCAGCCCACATGGAAGGGCCCCTACCCTGTGATACTTCCTACCCCCACAGCAGTCAAGGTACCAGGACATGACTCCTGGATTCACTACTAACAAGTCAAGTTGTGGATAAAAAACAGAAGAGGATACTCAGTACACCTGTGAGCCCTTGGGTGATCTCAGATGCCTATTCAGAACTACAAATGAGTGCCATCCTAATAAACACCCCCAAAATCTAGTCTCTGGGAATAAGATTTCTCAGGACAGCTCTAAAGAGCCATCATAGCTTGGCAAGGACTGTATTCCAAAAGAGACAGGAGATAGATCTTCTGATCCCTGAACAAGGAGGGACTTGAGCAATCCTGGTGATGGGAATTTGAAATTGGCTAATGTCCCTGCTAGTCCTTGTTATGCCATATTGATGCTGCTTATGCTTGTTCCATGTATTGTCAATTGTCTAACCTGTTTTATCTCTGCCCAGGTCAACAAGCTACAACATGCAGTGCCAGTTCAACAAAGATATATAAAACTAGAGCCGACCATGGAAAATATCATTCACCCTTAGATGGGCACCACTATAAGGACTCTGAGGCCTGAGACTGGTGAGAGGGGGAGGCCCAATGCCCTTCGCCATCCCAGTTTGGCAGGAAGTAGCCAGAAAGACCTTGACGCCCCTATTCCCAAAAACTGGGCCTCCCATCTCTTGAGGAGGGAATGTTAGGTAGTTAGAATAGGAAATAGGAGTCCAAAATGGAGGTGGCTAAAAGACAAGGAAGGGAAAAGCCTGTGAAAGTAGAACAAAAGAAGGTCAAAAAAAGGTCCGAGGACCAGAGTGAGGACCTCAGGTAGAACAAATAGCACTCATGGCTAGCCCAGTTTACAGAGGGCAGGCCCAGGGAGAGGAAAAAACATATACAATGAGGAGTCAAAGGGCCCGGGGTCTCTCCTGGTTGTGTGCACTCTCTGTCTCTCTCTCTCTATCCCTCCCATGCAGTTGGGTGCTCTTCTCTTTTTGTCTTTGGGTTGGCATGCCCTCACGCCTCAAGGATGGATTTTCCTGCTATTTTCTAAATAAAATAGAGCTGTAACATGGAGCTGTAACATTGATTTGTCTAAGAGTTATAACACGGTCTATTTGAGACCTGAGAGCTATAACACGGTCTGTCCAAGATATGAGAGCTGTGACGTGCCGAGTACTTTAATGTCCATCACTCCAAATCTTTCTTGTGATGAGACAGAACTGAGGAGAATACACTCGCCTGACATTAACAAACCATGAAGCTTTCTGAAATATGCTTAAGTCTTATTCATCTATTTTGTTTTGTCTAATGCACAGAGAATTCTGATCAGATTGCCACTTTGTGGGAAAGCAATACATAAACAGGGCTATTTCATTATGTTTACGTTGAAAAAGAAAGAGAACCATAAATATATGTTGTTAATGAATTGAACCAATTAGTGGTTGAAACAAGTGAAAGTCTTTCTGTTTATTTGTGAATAATAGCTCCTAAAGACGTAAGGCACAAACACTGTGTCTAGCTTCATGCTCAGAGGTGGAGGAGGGGATGAGAGGATTGATTTATCCCCTTTTTAGGTGGATTAAAATCATTTGGCACAAACTGTAAAGTT
The DNA here is from genome assembly GCF_910594005.1 of Cervus elaphus. Lineage (NCBI taxonomy): Eukaryota > Metazoa > Chordata > Mammalia > Artiodactyla > Cervidae > Cervus > Cervus elaphus. The sequence goes on from NC_057848.1 coordinate 93,774,225, forward strand.
TCTTTCTTGTCCTTTTTTGAACATAGTCCTATTTACTCTCAGACTATCAGGCTGTGAGGAAGAGAGGGGAAGTAGCTAAAAGAGGGAATAATTCATACATTATCCTTGCTTTTGGTGTAAATATCCTGTGCACCTGCAGCTCTGGGGCAGTTATGATAATAGAAGTACTTAGAAATTCAAAGCAAGTTTGTAATGTGCATGTTTTACCATACAAACCATGTACCTCATACATAGGCATAGTTAACCATCATGATTTATTTAGGAGAATATATTAATTTCATAAACGTTTTAAAATACATTTTACATTTGTGAATGAATGACAAAATTACATTTGGTCAGTGTTAAGTGTATTTCAGAATGTCGTTCAATTCAGCTTTTTGTGTGCCTATAGTGTGGCAAAATGAGTTAAAGTGTGGCAGACACAAAAGTGCTGTGCATTAATGAGTGTTCACATAGAGCTGCATTCAGTCATTTGCACATAGTACATAAATAACAAGTGATCATTCACGCTGCTAAGAAGGCAAACGTAGCTACCAAGGTGAAAAACTAGAGTAATTTAGTTGAAAATGCAACAAGCAAGCATCATCTAGCCCTAGGGAGCTTTGCATTTGCTTAATGGATTAGCGGAGGACCTGATTACACAAGTCTTAACAAATCAATAACTTCCTTTACCCCTTAACCACAGGAGCTCAGGAAAATCACATTGGGTCATATGTAGGCTTTTCAAAACTAAATTGATGGGATCTTGTTGCTGGAAATGAATAGAGTTTGGTTCTTCTTCTTTTTTTTTTTGGAGGGGGGGTGTGAATATGTTTCTCTATGTAGAACCTTACAAAAGCTTTCAACAAGCAACCCACATTAATGGAAAGAAAAAAAAAGGATAATTTTGCTTAAACCTTCATAGGACACTGCCATTTTCTCTGATACCTGTACGTGGATTTTTCACATATGATATCTACAAGTTTGTTCTGTATTTTTTTTTCAACTATTCAAGAAACGCTGATTAAGTACCTAGTTTGTTTCATATATACTCGGGGGCGGGGGAGGGCATGCTACAGGAGATGATATTTAAATTAAAACTTAAAGAATAAGCAAAGATAAGCCAGAAATGAATTGTTAAATCAAGAAAATAAGCCCCAAATGGAGATGCCTGTGCTAAGCCCCCATTATCAAACCAAGACTTAACTATAGTTTCAGTGCTCACAGAAATGGAATCTTAAATCAGTCAATCAAAAATTGCCTGACCAGCACTAGTTAAGTAATCTGCCTGAGAGGCCCGTACTATCCACTAAAGGAAACAAAAATTGTAGTAACAAATGCACTTATTTTTCCCTTATATTGCTTCCTTATTCTGCTTCCTTCTTCCCTTTAAAGTTTGCCATTTTTTTTATAGCTCTTTGGAGCAACTTTCTATCTGGTAGATTGGATGTGGTCTTATTTGAATCAATTTGTGCACAAATAAACTTTAAAAAAATTAACATGCCTCAGTTAATCTTTTAACATTAGCTAGGAAAATTCAGACCAAAAAAAAAAAAAAAGCAAAAGTGAGAACAATGGTACCCATTTCATTGACATAGTATGAAAGAGCTGGAGACGGGTAAGTGGTGACAGATAAAGCTGTAGAGGTTTAGGCACTATTTTGAAGGAAAAAAAAAAAAAAAGAATAGTGATCTGGGAAAGTGTGGAACAAGCTATATATGGATAGAATAATAAGGATGGGAAAGGTGAAAACAAAAGTTGTGATTTTATTTCTTTGTTCATTATCCTAGGGCCTGAACAGTGTCCACACTACTTAATTCAGTAACAGTATGATATATTGTTGAAATAATAAAAAAGGACATTTTAAATAAATGTGACTAACATGTTAATGGTATTACTTGAAAAGAGAAACAATTTACAAAATCACATGGGTACATCTGATAATTAATGGGAGTAATAAGAAAGAATCAAAAAGAATTCCTAAGAAATGAAAGCTATGATATTAAATAAAGTATTTCTATATTGGGTTCCTCAATGGAATCAACATGTTTAAATAAAGGATAATTAAACTTGAAGATAAATTAATAGAAATTAGCTAAAGAAAACAAGAAAAATAATAAAATATTTAGCAGTGTTTTCAAGATATATAGTACAATATTAGTTTAATGGTGCAACATTCAGTTCAGTTCAGTTGCTCAGTCATGTCTGACTCCTTGCGACCCCATGGACTTCAGCACGCCAGGCTTCCCTGTTCATCACCAACTCCTAGAGCCTGCTCAAACTCATATCCATCGCGTTGGTGATGTCATCCAACCAGTTTATCCTCTGTTATCCCCTTCTCCTCCTTCCTTCAACATTTCCCAGCATCAGGGTTTTTTCCAATGAGTAGGATTTTGGCATCAGGTGGCCAAAGTATTGGAGCTTCAGCATCAGCATCAGTCCTTCCAATGAATATTCAGGACTGATTTCCTTTAGGACTGACAGGTTGGATCTCCTTGCAGTCCAAGGGCCTCTCAAGAGGCTTCTCCAACACCACAGTTCAAAAGCATCATTTCTTTGGCGCTCAACTTTCTTTATAGCCCAACGCTCACATCCAAACATGACCACTGGGAAAACCATAGCTTTGACTACATGGAACTTTGTTGGTAAAGTAATGTCTCTGTTTTTCAATATGCTATCTAGGTTGGTCATAGGTTTTCTTCTGAGGAAGCATCTTTTAATTCCATGGCTGCAGTCACCACCTGCAGTGATTTTGGAACCCACAAAAATAAAGTTTCTCAATATTTCCATTGTTTCCCCACCTATTTGCCATGAAGTGATGAGACCAGATGCCATGATCTTAGTTTTCTAAATGTTGAGTTTTAAGCCAACTTTTTCACTACCCTCTTTCAATTTCATCAAGAGGCTCTTTAGTTCCTCTTCACTTTCTGCCATAATAATGGTGTTATCTGCATATCTGAGGTTATTGAAATTTCTCCCATCATCTTGATTCCAGCTTGTGCTTCAACCAGCCTGGAATTTCTCATTATGTACTCTGCATATAAGTTAAATAAGCAGGGTGAGAATATACAGCCTTGACATACTCCTTTCCCATTTTGGAACCAGTCTGTTGTCCCATGTCCAGTTCTAACTTCTGCTTCTTGACCTGCATACATATTTTTCATGACGAAGGTAAAGTGGTCTCATATTCTCATCTCTTTAAGAATTTTCCACAGCTTGTTGTGATCCACATAGTCAAAGGCTTTGGCATAGTCAATAAAGTAAAAGTACATGTTTTTTTGAAACTCTCTTGTTTTTTCGATGATCCAGCAGAAGTTGGCAATTTGATCTCAGGTTCCTCCACTTTTTCTAAATCTAGTTTGAACATCTGGAAGTTCATGGTTCATGTACTGTTGAAGCCTGGCTTGGAGAATTTTGAGCATTACTTTCTAGCATGTGAGATGAGTGCAATTGTGCAGTAGTTTGAGCATTGTTTGGGATTGCCTTTCTTTGGGATTGGAATGAAAACTGACCTTTTCCAGTCCTGTGACCACTGCTTAGTTTTGCAGATTTGCTGGCATATTGAGTGCAGCACGTTCACAGCATCATCTTTTAAGATTTGAAATAGCTTAACTGAAATTAGATCACCTCCACTAGCTTTGTTTGTAGACCCTCTTGACTTCACATTTCAGGATGTCTGGCTCTAGGTGAGTGATCACACCATCATGATTATCTGAGTCATGAAGATCTTTTTTGTATAGTTCTTCTGTGTATTCTTGCCACCTATTCTTAATATGTTCTGCTTCTATTGGGTCCATACCATTTCCGTCCTTTATTGTGCCCATCTTTGTGTGAAATGTTCCCTTGTTATCTCTAATCTTTATGAAGAGATCTCTAGTATTTTCCATTCTATTTTTTCCCTCTATTTCTTTGCATTGGTCACTGAGGAAGGCTTTTTTATCTCTCCTTGCTATTCTTCGGAACTCTGCATTCAAATGGGTATATCTTTCCTTTTCTCCTGTGCCTTTTGCTTCTCCTTTTCTCAGCTATTTTTAAGGCCTCCTCAGACAACCATTTGCCTTTTTGTGTTTCTTTTTCTTAGGGATGATCTTGATCCCTGCCTCCTGTACAATGTCACAAACCTACGTCCATAGATTTTCTCTATCAGATCTAATCCCTTGAATCTATTTGTCACATCCACTGTATAATCATAAGGGATTTGATTTAGGCATACCTCAGTGGTCTAGTGGTTTTCCCTACTTGCTTCAATTTAGCCTGAATTTAACAATAAGGAGTCCACAGTTTAATATATATTGTCAACTACAAAGTGGCACTTGCCATGGGTACTTGCCATCTACCTCTGTAAGGATGAAATCATGTGCTTTTGCAGCTACTGATTTTCAACATCCCCTAAAAGGAGTTCAGAGTTGAGAGCAGAAATGAGGCACTCCGTGTTCAGAGAATAATTGGCATGACAGGTTTTCAGATAGATATTTTCAGGAGCAAATTTTATGAGCTCAATTCTTGTATCTCCTCATATTTAGAAAAATATTAAAATCCTTCATGGGATGACTGTTCCTCATTAGGCTAGCAGAAACCTTTTGGGAAAAAAAACACATGCCTGCATGTACTCGCTCTTCGTCAAAATCACATATATACTGACCTTCTCCCTTATCTATTTGGAGCGGTTTCTCAGACCTATTTGAGGTGATGTCTCCTGGGCTGCAGTCCTCATTTGGTCCCAAATAAAACTTAACTCAGAACTCTCACACTGTGCATTTTTTACAGTTGGCAGTGTTATTGGAATATCTGAAAGATAATGTAATGGAATAAAAAAATGAAAATAAAAAAGTAACAGAATAAATATGTAAATAAGCAATGATTGAGGATTTCTAAAAAATTGATAACTAACAAACTTCAAATGCAAGAAACTCAGAGAACACAAATTAGGTTAAGTTTTCTCACCAATAAATCTGTAACCAGAAAGATCATATTTGAAGTACTGAATCCCAAAGACAAAATGAAAATTGGAAAGAAAACCTCCGGGGGGGGGGGGAGAATATATACACACACACACACACACACACATAAGAAAAAAGGTATGAACTGCTGAAGATTTGTCATCAGAAAGCAGACAAAATAAAAGACAACAGAATGATGATTTTAAAGAGCTGGAAGTTAAATATTTAAAAAGCTATCAAACAAAATATCTGTATATAATGAAATATGCTTCAAAATAAGAAGAAATAAAGAAAGATTTTTAAAAAGAAGAAAGAAAATGCATAGCCAGGAGATCAGCACTACTAGAAATGTTAAAGGGAATTTTGTTGTTGTTGTTCAGTCACTACTCTTTGAGACCTTATGGACTGCAGCATGTCAGGCTTCCCTGTCCTTCACTATCTCCCCCAGTTTACTCAAACTCTTGTCTATTGAGTCAGTGATACCATCCAACCATCTCATCTTCTGTCACTCCCTTCTCATCCTGCCTTCAATCTTTCACAGCATCAGGGTCTTTTCCATTAAATCAGCTCTTTACATCAGGTGGCCAAAGTATTGGACCTTCAGCTTTAGCACATATTAAGCAAAACAGCACAATATCAAGCAAAAGCTTGGATCAACACACGCAGAGACACAGACACACACATACACACAGAGAAGAGAAATGACACAAATTAAGATAAATATAAGTTAGTTTTCCTACTTTTAATTAATATAAAGTAGAACTCATTTTATAGAACAGAGTGAGCACTTATGTTGCAGGTTTAAACTACATGTGAAAGATAAGTTTCTAAAAATAATAACACAAAAATGGTAGAGAGGCAATATGAACATAAAGTTTTAAAGTCCTTACACTACACCAGATATTGTGAAACATTATTTGATAGTAAATTTCAACTATTTAACAATGGTGTATTGAAAAATCTTAAGACAACCAGAAATAAAACTTAAAAAAAGAGAAAGAATGAAAGATCCAATAGATTAAAAAAAAATAGGAAACATAAACTTACTTCATTAACATAAATAAAGGAAAAGCAATTGAAGCAGGAGATAGATGGACCCCAGGCTGAACAGTTTCTCCCCTATGGACAAAAACTCCATAATAGCAGAAGTCCTATAAAAGCAGGATGATGGAGGAGGCTAGATCCTACTAAGACAAGAGATAATAGACCACATATTCCTCATTCTCAAAATCAAGGAGACCTTCCCAATTATGCACGCACAGAAAGGCTCTTTGGAGGTCAAAAAGAAAGGGGGTTCTACCTCATGGCAAGTGATGTCAACTACCCATAAACCTCTTCACTAGAATCCATATTAGCTAACAGATGTGCATGCACACATGGCGGGGGGGGGGGGGATCCTGAGACATAGCAAATATGGACTCAGAACCTGGAAAAGCAAGGAAACTCAAAAGAAATGCTCCATAAAAGTGATTCAAGCTATCAAGAGGGCAGAAGTTTCTTTCTAAGCCTACCCATGTAGTTTAACTTTTCCCTCCTAATAAACACTTTGTTTCACTACTTTCCATATCAATGTGAACATTCATTTCTATATAGCTGACAGGCTGGGGTTTTGTCACTAGACACTGTTCCTGGTCATCTAGTGTCTAAGATTCAGTGCTCTTACTGCTATGGCCTGACTTCAATCTCTGGCCAGGAAGCAAAACCCTGCTTCAAGCCACATCAGGCCAAGGCCATCCAAGATAATGTTGACCAGATGTAACAAATAGGAAAATTAGCAAGATGATATGTTTTCATACAACCATACAATTAATCACAATAAATGTGAAAGTTCTAAACACACCAGGAGACAACAGAGATTATAAGATTGAAAATAGAGCAAGCATCAACAATCAAGATACTGTCAGTAAAACTGGGAAAGTGAGATTATAATATTAATTATCTTTTCTACAAAAGCAACCCACCAGAAAACCCACCTTGGCAAAAGTTGTCAGATCAATTTTCTCAGTACTATTGTGGAAACAAACCAAAGTCTTAAACAAAGCTAGGGAGCATGGATTTATGAAAAATGGCTGAATCTCAGTAATAACAGTGAGGTTTGTGGCATTTTAACTGATCCTAGTCCCATTATATTCTCCAGACTTGGAAATTAACACCCTACATTCCTCTAGCAGCCTAAAAGAGGCAGAAGGAAGAACTACAGTGCTAAAGTTGGTTTAACATCCAATTCTCAGTGATTTGTCATTATTCTACCTCTATGGGAATTCCCTCAAAGACCTCATTTGCAAAACTGTATTTGAACTGACACAGAAGCTCACCCAGGGTGAAATGCCTTTTACCAGGGAGCATTAGTTGAATTTCCAGCAAGTATTTTACCACTACAGTGTCATGAGATATTGCAAAGTTGTTAAGGTAAACAATATACTATTTTTTTATTTTTTTTTATTTATTAACCCAAGACAAACAGGTCATGGTGGAGAGTTCTGACAAAACGTGGTCCACTGGAGAAAGGAATGGCAAACCACTTTAGCATTCTTGCTTGGAGAACCCCATGAACAGTATGAAAAGGCAAAAATATATTACACTGAAAGAGAAACCCCCCCGCTCGGTGAAAGTCCAATATGCTACTGGGGAAGAGTGGAGAAATAGCTCCAGAAGGAATGAAGAAGCTGAGCCAAAGTGGAAACAATGCCAAGTTGTGGATGTGTCTGGTGGTGAAAGTAAAGTCGAGTGCTATAAAACACAATATTAAATAGTACCCTGGAATGTTAGGCCCACGAATCAAGGTAAACTGGAAGTGGTCAAACAGGCCATGGCAAGAGTGAACATTGACATTTTAAGAATCAATGAACTAAAATGGATGGGAATGGGCAAATTTAATATAGAAGAATATTATATATACTACTGTGAGCAAGAATTCCTTATAAGAAATGGAGTAGCCCTCATAGAGTCAGAAATGCATACAGTCCTCAGAAAAGTCTGAAATGCAGTTTCAAAAATGACAGAATGATCTCAGTTCATTTCCAAGGCAAATCATTCAGTCCTGTCTGACTCTTTGTGATCCTATGGATTGTGGCCTAACAGCCTCCTCTGTCCATAGAGTTCTCCAAACAAGAATACTAGAGTGGGTAATTATTCCCATCTCCAGAGGATCTTCCTGACCCAGGAATTAAACCCAGGTCCCCTACACTGCTGACAGATTTTGTAACATCTGAGCCATCAGGGAAACCAGGGAAACCAGACGCCAAAAGTTTTCTTTAGATGAATGGATAAGGAAGCTGTGGTACATATACACCATGGAATATTACTCAGCCATTAAAAAGAATTCATTTGAACCAGTCCTAATGAGATGGATGAAGCTGAGCCCATTATACAGAGTGAAGTAAGCCAGAAAGATAAAGAACATTACAGCATACTAACACATATATATGGAATTTAGAAAGGTGATAACGATAACCCTATATGCAAAACAGAAAAAGAGACACAGAAATACAGAACAGACTTTTGAACTTTGTGGGAGAATGTGAGGGTGGGATGTTTCAAAAGAACAGCATGTATACTATCTATGGTGAAACAGATCACCAGCCCAGGTGGGATGCATGAGACAAGTGCTCGGGCCTGGTGCACTGGGAAGACCCAGAGGAATCGGGTGGAGAGGGAGATGGGAGGGGGGATCGGGATGGGGAATACATGTAAATCCATGGCTGATTCATATCAATATATGACAAAACCCACTGGAAAAAAAATAATAATAATAAAAAAAAAAAGAAAAAAAAATCATCTTTCCTATATTTGCTTCTGAAAATATAAAAATTAAACTTTATGATGCTTATATATTGCTGTCATGGATTAAAAAAAAAAGCTTTCAGTGATTGAAAGCTAAATTCACCCACTACTAACATTATAGTTAACAATGCTTTTAAAACGCATAATGTCCCCTCCTTGATTATATAATGCTTTAAAACAGACCAAATACAGGTTTTCAATTGGTATTTATAGTGGAAAAGTTATAGTTGCAGAAGTATTTCACAGTTAATATTTGTTGGTGAGACTGACAAAAATCCCACAAGTACCTGCCCTAAAGAAAAGTTTGTTGAATGACCTGAGTCGTTAAGACAATAGCAAGGCCTAAGACTTTTAAGTCTTTGCTTTTCTGGAAGCCAATTTGGACAACTATATATTCATAACCATAGAGTGAGAGATGCACTAGCCTTAAGACTTTTATCCAGAATTTTGTATATAACTGTTTGCCTTTCAATTATACCCAATAAAGACGACCGTGTTTGTGTGTTAGTCATTCAGTCATGTCTGACTCTTTGTGACACCATGGACAGTAGGCACCCAGGCACCTCTGTCCATGGAATTCTCCAGGCAAGAATAATGTAGTGGGTTGCTGTTTCCTCCTCCAGGGCATCTTCTTGACTCAGGGATCGAACCTGCATCTCCTGCATTGCAGGCAGATTCTTTAGTGTCTGAGCTCCAGGGAAGCCCAGAGATGACTTTTTTTTTTTTTTTTGAAAGTCGCTCAGTCGTGTCCAACTCTTTGTGACCCCATGTACTATACAGTATCTGGAATTCTCAGGCCAGAATACTGGAGTGGGTAGCCTATTTCTTCTCCAGCGGATCTTCCCAACCCAGGTTTCAAACCAGGGTCTCCTGCATTGCAGGCAGATTCTTTACCAACTGACCTATCAGGGAAGGTATTATCATATCATATCATATCATATCATCATATCATATCAAAAAAGCAGTATTTCATCTAATAATTTCTATTTGGATATTTAAATGCAATCAAGCTTATTCTTTATAACTTTATATAAATATTTTATTAGTTGAAAAATTCACTGTCAAAGTAAAAGTTTGAATATAAAACTGAAATATTGGTTTAAATATCCTTATTGTTAGAGTTTATTCTTATATTGTTATGTAAGAAACTATTTTATATGTTAGTTTTCTTTCACAATATAATTTGTGGAATTTTAACAAATAGTTTTGAATAACAATTAGAGTTAATACATTTGTTAATGGTTTGGGTTTGGTCCATAAAACGGAAAAAAAAAAATACCAGTGTGTAAATCTGTTTTAGACAAAGCTCAAAAATTATTAGTAGATTATGCATATTAACTTCCTCTTATAGAACTTGATAAAGAAACATTGCAATTTGAATATTGCTTCATTTTGTAAACAATCTATTTGTGAAGAGATATTTACTGGCTATTTGGCCATATACATTTTTTTTTTTCAAAAGGAGATGTGTGTGTGTGGGGATATGTGTATACTTATACATGCAATAATGTGGGAACCATTTGAATCTTGAAGGAAAAAAACCTTGTTTCCAAGATTTGGTTTTGTTACATTCATGACACCTTAAACCAAATTATTTTAACTGACTGCCACTGGGTCAAATTCCCACAGGCTTAATTTCAACACCTTCTCCTACTCTGGCTTAGAGAATGACTGTGGATATAGATGAGGGAAAACATTTTGGACCTAACAACGCACTGTAGTTTCGAAACTCTTCTAGCACACGCTTCCTTCTCAGGGCTAATAAAGAACTATTATTCTGACTTTCTGGCAAGTCTCCTTTTCACATCAGAGATGAGTTGACTCAAGTGTTTATTCATTTGAACTACTTGACCAAAAGTGAATAGTATTGTGAAGATAATTTCAGAATTGTGTTTACAAGAAAATACCCTGCCTGTTTAAACTTACACTCTTGTATTCATTGATTCTCTTTTCCATAGAATTTTTACTTGGTTGTAGTGCCTTGAAAAAAGTATTTTACAATTTATTCACATTTGCATTTAATGATGTGGAAAGAAACACACACATATTTGACTTATATAGAAACCATTGAGAATTAAATTATTCAATTTGTAGAACTCCAGCATATTTAAAATAGCTTATTATGTCATACATACAAAATAAATATTAAGTACTGAAACATATACATTATACACTTCATACTTAATTATTGAAACAAGATTTTCTATTCCACTATGATACATATGTATATAATAAATCTAAAAACACATATGCCCAAGTAAAGCTATTTATATATTACTAATTGTAAATATAATTCATCAGTATAAATGATTATTGGGTAAATTACAAAATTTACTATGAGGAGATTATTGTAAAGGGGGAAAATCACACTACTGGATATTAAGGATAACAAATGCTTATCAGTTATAGACATGAATCGTATAATTTACATGATTGCTATTCACTTTGCCTGCCTGTAAAAAGTTAACTATACTTCAATTTTGAATAATAAAAAGTATATTAACACAAAAATAATTATTCTTTATAGTTGTGAGATATCAATATGTGTGACTGTACAGAAATCATTTATTTTTAATCACACCAAAATATTTTCTTATAAATGAAATGTTGGGGTGAGTAGATGTAAGCTTTTATATGTACAATGGATACAAAAACAGGGTCTTAATGTATACCACAGAGAATTACATTTAATATCCTATGGTAAACCATTATAGAAAATAATATAACAAAGAACATATATATATATATGCATATATGTATAACTGAATCACTTTGTGTACATCAGTAATTGACACACTGTAAATCAACAACTGAAATAAAAATAAAAGGTATTTCCCATAAATAACTTTCTCTCATCCCTTCTTAGGAAAATGAAATTTTAAAATGAATGATATTTGTTATCTCAAATTCACCTGAAGTTATCCTGTAATTATTGGACCTTGAAAATTGCTTTAAAACATTATATTCTGAGTGCTGAAATCAGAAGGGAGACAAATGAGGAAGAACTTCTAGTGGAATTATGTTTTCAAGTTATGAAATATTCTAAAATGCATTGGTAAAGAATCTGTCTGCCAATGTAGAAGGTACAGGAGACATGGGTTCGATCCCTGAATTGGGAAGTTTCCTGGAGGGGGAAATAGTAACCCACTCCAATATTCTTGTCTGAAAAAATCTTTGGACAGAGGAGCCTGGTGGGCTACAGTCCATGGGGTCACAAAGAGTTGGACAAGACTTAGCAACTGAGCACACGATAGTTGCACAATTCTTTGAACATACAAGAAAAACTCTCCAAATTGTATGCTTTAGAGGGCATTATGATGTATATCTTAATGAAGTTGTTAAAAAAGAAGGAAGAAAGACTATCATGGAATATTCAGAGAGATGAGGGAATCCAAAAGTTATTTCTAGAGATCTCTTTGGAATGAAAGGAAGTAAAATATAGTAAGAATAAATCATAATACTTCAATTGTCTTTTTCACAATGATAAATTAAGAAACAGATCTAAAATATTTTACTGCATGCAGTTATAAATGTATACATATATGTTATATGTGTATGTATATTATATTGCTCAGTATGCAAGTCATTCTGAAACTTGTAGGTTAAAAATATACAGAAAATATTAGATTTAATATTTGCATTGTAATATGCTATGTCAATATTATATTATTGAGTTATTCTTCATCACAGCTTCATCAGAGAAGTGCTATAATATGTTCAGTTTACAGATAGAATAACCATTAAATGATTCACCCAAGGTTATATTTCTAGCATGTTGAGGAGAGAAAGTAGTGGGATATTTTAGGGTGGCGTATTCTGCACCTTTCAGTATTTATTATCAAACTTAAACTCCAATAACATTGAAAAGTAGTCCTATAAAGTTTGGTCACATTGTGAGATATTCAACAAACTGATAACATTTATTATTCATCTGCAAGTCTGAAATATTCTTTTTGTGATGTCTCTAACAGCTCCATCATCAATAAAACATAAAAGGGGAATGAAGATTGTATTGCCACGAGTCTGGCTATTTCAGAAGTTAGCTTTGTACTTGATAACAGGGCTCTCTTTTTTGAATAAGTATACATAAGGGAGTGATATAGTATCCACTCACACATAGCTGAGCATTATAATTGATTTGAACTGACAATTTAAGCTTCCAGTGATTTTTATATATCTGTTGAATAAATGTGCTTGACAACTTCAGTTGATTCCTTTGTTCATAGATTACTCACTATTTATCCACTATTGCCAAAACACCAACATTCTTTTGAGAATTTCTATACATAAAATATACAAGCTAAAGAAGAGAGCTAAAAGTTTAATAATAGTAGGGGCAGTATTCAGTCATTCAATAAACTTAGTTATGAATTATTTATTGTAATTTCATTTGAATCCTCTTTTATCAAGTGAGTAAAAAGAGCATGATGGATTCTCAAATTATGCATTCAATAACAAGCTGCTTTTTTGAATTTATAGAAATTAGTTTTCCCTTTACAGAAAAATTTTATGGAAATTCCTAACTTAAAACATTCAAAGCTCTTAACATGTTACAAATTTGCCTGTCTTATGTTAAAGAAATTCTTCATTATGTAAAGGAAAATTTTATATATGTGTATGAGATATGGCCTAACTGGAGTTAGTTTCTGAAAAAATTCTAGCCAGTCCAATACCAAACATTATTTCTACTTAAAAAAGGGGAAATAAAGCAAAGTCTGTTGCTTTATTCTAGGTAAGCTTTTGAGATACATCAGATTTTGCATTTGAAAATACAAATATCAAAATTTTAGGATTATTTGGAAACAATAAAAATAAATTGGAAAACTAAATCTTCATATTCATCAGATTATATTTTATGGGCATTAGTGTTTATTGCCTCTCTTCTATGTAAGTTTAGGTTAAATTACTTTCCTACACATTGTAGACTTATCTATAAAACAGAGAAAACAATAAACTGGCTTAATACATACAAAATTCTTTCATATATCAGCCAGAAGGGTAGGTAGCTCAATTGGAATAGGATCTCAAAATTTTTGGTTAACACATTCCTGCTATATATCAGAGTAGAGATCGGAGCATTTGGAATGAAATGGTGCTGAAATTCTCTCATGCCAACATAACAGTGTTTCTCAAAGAAAGAACCTAGAATCACATGCATTGGAGTAAGTTCTAAGGACTTTTCAATTCACTTAAGATGTAGAAATTCACAAATCATGATCATTATTTCCCTAATACCAAGAATAAGCCTGATAATCTACAAAGGTATAGTTTTTTGTTTTTTGTTTATTTTTTTTTCCTAACCCACCAGAGATATGAGGATGTAGAGAAAATTTAACTAACTAAAATGGAGAAAGTGTCAAGCATTTTGTAAGACAGAAGAGATCCATGATTAATTTCTTCCTGTGTAGAGTGGTGGGGAAAAGAAATTTATTATAGATAAGTAGGAAGCACTCAAACACTTAGCATGTCTTTAATGGCCATGTATAAGCTGGTTAGATGAATTAGAATCCAGAAAAGTCCCAATAAATGATCAAGTTTCTTCAACACTTTCTTGTAGGATTTCACAGCATCTATGCTATAAAGTGCTGAGTTCAGAGGCAGAGGAACAGAGTTAAGTGAGGAAAGGCCCCTAAGACTTCTTCTCCTACTTCACTCCCTAAATGAAAATAATTCAAGGTGGATCATAGACCAAACCTTAAAGGCTAGATCCACAACACCTTTAGAAAAAAATACAGAAGAAAATTTTCACATTGGGTTGAGCAAAGACTTTCCAGTCAAGTCACAACAAGTACTAAGCATAATGACAAAAAAAAAAGACAATAAAATTTTTATAATTCTGTTTATCAAAAGACATAATACAAGAAGATGGATGTGTAAACTTCAACCTGTGAAAAATATCGTCAGTGCATATATCTGACATAAGACTTTAGCCAAGACATATAAAGAAGTACTATAAAATCAATAATGAACAAAAAAACCAATAAAAAATTTGTCAAAAGAGCCAGGACATGGAAGCAACCTAGATGCCCATCAGCAGATGAATGGATAAGGAAGCTGTGGTACATATACACCATGGAATTTTACTCAGCCGTCAAAAAGAATTCATTTGAACCAGTCCTAATGAGATGGATGAAACTGGAGCCCCTTATACAGAGTGAAGTAAGCCAGAAAGATAAAGAACATTACAGCATACTAACACATATATATGGAATTTAGAAAGATGGTAACGATAACCCTATATGCAAAACAGAAAAAGAGACACAGAAATACAGAACAGACTTTTGAACTCTGTGGGAGAATGTGAGGGTGGGATGTTTCAAAAGAACAGCATGTATACTATCTATGGTGAAACAGATCACCAGCCCAGGTGGGATGCATGAGACAAGTGCTCCGGCCTGGTGCACTGGGAAGACCCAGAGGAATCGGGTGGAGAGGGAGATGGGAGGGGGGATCAGGATGGGGAATAAGTGTAAATCTATGGCTGATTCATATCAATGTATGACAAAACCCACTGAAATGTTGTGAAGTAATTAGCCTCCAACTAATAAAAAAATTAAAAAAATAAAATAAAATAAAAAGATTTGAACAGATTTGAGCAAAAGATGAGTTATACATGTAATCATTATACATCTGAAATGCCCTCAACGTCACTAGGCATGAGGAAAATAAAAATTAAAACAAAAATGATATATCAGTACACATTAAAATAATGAAAATAAAAGGAACTGATACAAATAAATTTTGGCACCTGGAACTCATATACATTGCTAGTGGGAATGTGAAGTGCTTTCAAGTAGCTCTTTAAAAGTTAAATATATATGCAGCCTATGACACACCAGCTCTTTCCTATGTAATTACCACCTCCCCAAAGAACAAAATGAGCTGTCTACTTGAAGATAAGAATAGGAATGTACATAGCACTTTTATTCATAATATCCAAAAAAATTGGCAACTATCCAGATATCCATCAGCAGATGAATGGATAAATAATTTCCAGTATACTTTCAACTTGAAATCCTACTCAATGATAAAAAAAAAAAAGCCACTATGGAGAACAGTGTGGAGATTTCTTACAAAACTGGAAATAGAACTGCCATATGACCCAGCAATACCATTCTGGGCATACACACGGAGGAAACCAGATCTGAAAGAGACACATGCACCCCAATGTTCATCTCAGCACTGTTTATAATAGCCAGGACATGGAAGCAACCTAGATGCCCATCAGCAGACAAATGGATAAGGAAGCTGTGGTACATATACACCACGGAATATTACTCAGCCGTTAAAAAGAATTCATTTGAATCAGTCCTAATGAGATGGATGAAACTGGAGCCCATTATACAGAGTGAAGTAAGCCAGAAAGATAAAGAACATTACAGCATACTAACACATATATAGGGAATTTAGAAAGATGGTAATGATAACCCTATATGCAAAACAGAAAGAGACACAGATGTACAGAACAGACTTTTGGAATCTGTGGGAGAAGGTGAGGGTGGGATGTTTCAAGAGAACAGCATGTATATTATCTATATTGAAACAGATCACCAGCCCAGGTTAGATGCATGAGACAAGTGCTCGGGCCTGGTGCACTGGGAAGACCCAGAGAAATCGGGTGGAGAGGGAGGTGGGAGGGGGGATCGGGATGGGAAATACATGGCTGATTCATGTCCATGTATGACAAAACCCACAGCAATGTTGTGAAGTAATTAGCCTCCAACTAATAAAAATAAATGAAAAAAAAAAAAAGAAAAAAAATGCTGATACACAAAACATCAGGGAAGAATCTAAAAGCTGTTAAGTTGAATGAAAGAGATCAGATAATAGCTTATTTCTGTATCTTTTTTTGTTTGATAGATACACATTTACAGTTGTCAAAGTACATTAAACTGAACAATTAGAACTGTATATTTTCTTATATGTTGATTATAAATCAATGGAAATTATGACAATTTCAACAACAATTCATTAAAATATTTATAGATCTTATGATAAACTTTGGATTCCTAGGTTTAAGGCCTTAGAATGTACAAAGATAGCCATGATACTAGAAAATTATAATACACACTAAAATTTGCAAAGCACTGCCTTATAATCAACTTTAATTTTGCTATTATATTAGCAAATATTGTCAGTTTTGTTTTGGATATATATGATGAAAGAAAATTACATGGCTCAAAATAGCCTGGAGTTAAAACTCCCCTCCAGGTCCTCCCCACCATTCTATGCAAAACAAAGAACTCTCTCACCCAAAGGAAAAAAAAAAAAATGGACATTGAGGTTGATTATGCCCAGCTCCCAGCCGGTCCAGCCTCTGGCCAATCTCCAGAATTTCTTGCCCCAGGTGTTTAAGAGATAACTGCTCCGAACAACCCTGGAGAAGAACAGGCCCCCTTAAGACAGTAGCTTTCCACATGCATGCCTATATATACTTACTCTTTTCTTGGGTTAGTGCAGCAGCTCACTAATCTGACTGCTGCCCCTTCTTGCCTCATTAAAGGTGAGAACAGTAAAGTGCCAGGTCTTATTCTTTTTCAGAACCTTACCTTCTCTAACTTCCTTACCCTATATATGATGGTTAAATTTATGTGTTAACTTGACTAAGCTAGGGGATGGTAAAACATTATTTCTGTGTATATTTGTGAGGGTGTTTTTGGAAGAGATTAGCAAATTTACACCATCTGCTTCCCTGGTTTCAAATTCTTTGAACTCAGACTGAATTACACAAGTGGTTTTCTTGGTTCTCCAGCTTGCAAACAGTACTGTTTGCAAAGAGGCTTCTGGCCTCCATAATTATGTGAACCAATTCCTATAATAGATCTCTTATATTTTCTGTTTCTCTGGAGAACACTGAGTAATACAATGCATAACTGATAATGTAAATATAGTTACTAACAGTGTATTGCAAATTTATGAGCTTTCAAATGATGCTTTATACCTATCCTGTCATCTTTTGCTGATCTTAAAATCTCTCTTTGCCTCTGCATTTGAAAATTTTTAATATCATACACCTTAGTGTTTTGTTTTGTTTGTTTTTTAATAATTCTTGTGCTTGAGATACTTTGAGCTATGTTTATCAGTTTACATCGTTTGGAACATTTTCAGTTGTTATATCTCTAAGTATTTTCTGCCTCTCTTTTTCATTTATTTCAAGGCCCTTTAGGTATATTAAGCAATTTAAAGTTGTCTCACCACTCCCCAATGCTCTGTTTATTATTTTTTACTCTTTCCTTTCTCTGTGACTCATTTTACATGGTTTTTCATTGCTCTATTTGAATTTAGAACTCCTTCTTGTGCACAATTTATGCAATCCAGTAAATATTTTATCTCAGGCATTCTTGTTTTCATTTCTAGGAGTTTAATCTGAGTTATTTTTATATCTTCCAATTCTCTGCCTAACATGTTTAATATTTTGCCTAGCTTTTTAAACATATGAAATACAGCTATAGTAACTGTTTTAATGTTATGTCTACTAAAAATAATACCAATTTCTTTTCTAGGTTTGCTTGGATTAATCAATTTCTCAGTGTTAATTGATGTTTTTGTTGATATTTGATAATTTCTTGTTTTTCTTTATATTTTTATGATAATTGATATAATGCTTGATTAATTTGAATGGCTTAACAGACCTTCTGAAATTTAAATTGTGAGTGCTGGATGTTTTGTTTTCCTATAAACAAAAGCTTTGTTATGGGTCACAGTTAGTTAATTGAAAATATTTGGTATTTTTGGTTTTGTTTTTTTGTTTCCTTAGAAGATATTCAAATAATTTATTTTAGGACTACATTTCTCCACCACATATGAAAGATCTTACTCAGTGTTTTATAGATCTCTGAAGTTCTCTATTGGTATAGACTCTTTACAGTATAAATGCTAGCTATTTTTGTCCCCCCCACCCCCAGAGTTGCAGTGAAAGGAACACAAGGAGACTTCTGGGTATTATTTGGATTACACATTTCAGGAACACAGTTTAGAAATGTTCTATTTCTTTGGATACATTGACTCATGCTTGAATTTTTTAATATTTTCCTATTAGTTCCTGATGTTCAGTTTATTTTTCTTTTCCATTTGTTTTCTCAGCTTTCCATATTTGGTATTACTAATGATTTGTCTCCAAATTCACACTCTCGTTTATTTGTTTCTCCATTCTGCTACTGAGCCCATCCTATAAGCTCTTTTATTTCAGATTTAGTATATTAAATTTTAATTTCCCAAGAAAGATCACATGTATTATGTTATGACTCTTTAAAATTAGTTCTGTATTTTATTGTTATTGAAGTTTCTATTAAGATGCTTCAAAATAACATGCAAAAAGTTGGATATACCCTGACAGACTAACTTACTAGTGTTGACAAAATATCACATCATACTTTGATGAAAAGTTATGCCACTTAAGTGGCCCAGTTAATCCAAATTCCATTCTTTTTAATTTAATTTTGATCATATTTTTTTCACAGGTAGTCTCCACAGATACTAAAATATCTCATTTCAATGAATAATTTCCAAATACATTAAGTTTAAAAAATTTCCAGGTTGGGTTTTAGATCCAAATATTATCCAATATATAAAAGCGTCTTTCCTTGTCTCAAAAAGTCAGTTCATTATTGAGAATATTGGGATCATCTTTCTCAAGATTTGTGTGAACCTATATTTTCTGTGCATTATTCTTAGCATTAAGAAAAAATACTGTTCATGACATTTAGTTAGTTGGTTAGTTTGGTCGCTCAGTCATGTCCGACTCTTTGTGACATGATGAATTGCAGCCACGCCAGGTCTCCCTGTCCATCACCAACTCCTGGAGTCTACCCAAACCCATGCCCATTGAGTTGGTGATGTAATCCAGCCATCTCATCCTCTGTCGTCCTCTTCTCCTCCTGCCCTCAATCTTTCTCAGCAACAGGGTCTTCTCCAATGAGTCAACTCTTTGCATGAGGTGACAAACTACTGGAGTTTCAGCTTCAGCATCAGTCCTTCCAATGAACACCCAGGACTGATCTCCTTTAGGATGGACTGGTTGGATCTCCTTGCAGCCCAAGGGACTCTCAAGAGTCTTCTCCAACACCACAGTTCAAAAGCATCAATTTTACGGTGCTCAGCTTTCTTCACAGTCCAACTCTCACATCCATACATGACCGCTGGAAAAACAATAGCCTTGACCAGACAGACCGTTGTTGGCAAAGTAATGTCTCTGCTTTTTAATATGGTATCTAGGTTGGTCATAACTTTCTTTCCAAGGAGTAAGTGTCTTTTAATTTCATGGCTGCAGTCACCATCTGCAGTGATTTTGGAGCCCAAAAGAAGAAAGTCTGACACTGTTTCCACTGTCTCGTCATCTATTTGCCATGAAGTGATGGGACCAGATGCCATGATCTTAGTTTTCTGAATGTTAAGCTTTAAGCCAACTTTTTCACTCTCTTCTTTCACTTTCATCAAGAGGCTTTTTAGTTCTTCACTTTCTGCCATAGGGGGGTTGTCATCAGCATATCTGAGGTTACTGATATTTCTCCCGGCAATCTTGATTCCAGCTTGTGCTTCATCCAGCCCAGCGTTTCTCATGATGTACTCTGCATTATAAGTTAAATAAGCAGGGTGACAATACACAGCCTTGACATACTTCTTTCCCTATTTGGAACCAGTCTGTTGTTCCATGTTCAGTTCTAACTGTTGCTTCCTGACCTACATACAGGTTTCTCAAGAGGCAGGTCAGGTGGTCTGGTATTCCCACCTCTTTCAGAATTTTCCACAGTTTATTGTGAAACACACAGACGAAGGCTTTGGCATAGTCAATAAAGCAGAAATAGTTGTTTTTCTAGAACTCTCTTGCTTTTTCGATGATCCAGTGGATATTGGCAATATGATCTCTGGTTCCTCTGCCTTTTCTAAAACCAGCTTGAACATCTGGAAGTTCACAGTTCACATATTGCTGAAGTCTGGCTTGGAGAATTTTGAGCATTACTTTACTAGCGTGTGAGATGAGTGCAATTGTGTGGTAGTTTGAGCATTCTTTGGGATTGCCTTTCTTAGGGATTGGAATGAAAACTGACCTTTTCCAGTCCTGTGGCCACTGCTGAGTTTTCCAAATTTGCTGGCATATTGAGTGCAACACTTTCACAGCATCATCTTTCAGGATTTGAAATAGTTCAACTAGAATTCCATCACCTCCACTAGCTTTTTTCATAGTGATTCTTCCTAATGCCCACTTGACTTCACATTCCAGTATGTCTGGCTCTAGGTGAGTGATCACACCATTGTGATTATGTGGGTCGTGAAGATCTTTTTTGTACAGTTCTTCTGTGTATTCTTGCCACCTCTTCTTAATAGCTTCTGCTTCTGTTAGGTCCATACCATTTCTGTCCTTTATCGAGCCCATCTTTGCATGAAATATTCCCTTGGTATCTCTAATTTTCTTGAAGAGATCTCTAGTCTATCCCATCCTGTTGTTTTCCTCTATTTCTTTGCATTGATCTCTGAGGAAGACTTTCCTAACTCTTCTGGCTTTTCTTTGGAACTCTGCATTCAAATGGGAATATCTTTCCTTTTCTCCTTTCCTTTTCACAGCTATTTGTAAGACCTCCTCAGACAACCATTTTGCCTTTTTGCATTTCATTTCCATGGGGATGGTCTTGATCCCTGTCTCCTGTACAATGTCATGAACCTCCGTCCATAGTTCATCAGCCTCTCTGTCTATGAGATCTGGTCCCTGAAATCTATTTATCACTTCCACTGTATAGTCATAAGGGATTTGATGTACCTACAATTGTTCATATACTTGTAAACTACTCATAAATGACTTTTAAAGCACAGTTCCTTGCCATGGACTGTTCATATGTTTAACATTTTACAAATTCAAACAAAATACTTAGTTCATAGCTCATTCTACATTGACCAAAGATTGCATGTGCATGCATGCTAAGTTGCTTTGGTCATGTCCAACTCTGTGTGACCCCATGGACTGTAGCGCACCTGGTTCCTTTGTCCATGGAAGTCTCTAAGCAAGAATACTGACGTGGGTTGCCATTTCTTCCTCAAAGATTATGCATCTGTTATTAATCTTTCATTGCACTGGATAAATATTTGTTGAGCATCAGTTTGTGTCAGTACTGTTTTAAGGTGTTAAGACACAGATAATTATCCCAGTGTTGGTAGCAACTGATATAATCTATATAAGCTGCTCAAAGTTTACTTCTTCAGAGTAAGTAACTTTATCTTTC
Organism: Cervus elaphus; assembly: GCF_910594005.1. Taxonomy (NCBI): domain Eukaryota; kingdom Metazoa; phylum Chordata; class Mammalia; order Artiodactyla; family Cervidae; genus Cervus; species Cervus elaphus. The sequence goes on from NC_057848.1 coordinate 93,796,141, forward strand.
AGGACAATTCCAACTGCAACAGTAGAGTTAACATAAGGTTCATATTCTAATGATCTATTAATAAAGTTCATGATAGGGTTTTGCAGGATTAATAATAATTAGTAGCATTCAGTATTCATGTTGGCTACATTCATTTTATTTTTTAATTAATTACTTAATTTTAATTGGAAGCTAGTTACTTTACCACATTGTAGTGATTTTTGCTGTACATTGACATGAATCAGTCACAGGTGTACATTTTAATAAAAGTGAAGAAGGAGGGAATAAGAGGACACTATTGTTTAGACCATTCACTGTGTCATATACTGAGTTAGGACTCTTACAAAGGATAGAACGTTTATGTTTATGAAAACCTCTTTAGAATACAAAATATTTTACCCATTTTAGAGTTGAAACATTGTCAGGATACAATTTTGCATGAGTCTATCATGGTTTAGTTGACAAAGAAAAAATGATCTGTCCTTTGTTCCAGACTATACTTTTAAGGATTCATGTTTAGAAAAAAAGTCTTGAAATATAGAGATGGTGTCTTCTTATGTAAATAATGAGAAGATATACATTTTCTCCAGTTTAACAAAAAATCAGGCATACTCACTGCCCATTATAAATGTATGGGTACCATAAATTCAGTGTATTTCAATTGTGATTCAAAATTATTGAGTGCATACCATCCATCTGAATCATGTCACATCAAATCCAAGACAGTTAGAGGCAACAAAAACTGACACTCACATGATCATATTTATAATGCTTGCTCTCTTGTGAGTAATAAAGTTATTTGTATCAGACTCCAGAGTCACATATCTTTTGTCAGACACTATGGAATGTTGGTGGCTAACTTATTAGCTTAATAAGATATCAGAATCTTCATAGTCTTTGACAAAAAGGTACAGTATAAGTAAATTGCCCTATGATTGCACCCCTAAAAATGACAGAATTAGGAATCTCAACCATGTATGTCTGAAAAAAAAGTACATTTTTTTTCTACTAAAAAGCACCACTATCATAAAACACATAAACAATACTTTAGACACAATGTTATATCATAGATATTTCAGTAAGTGAATATGGGGATTATATTCTCAAGCTGGTAGCAAAATAATTTGTAGGTTGTTGTTCATTGTTCAGTCACTAAATTGTGTCTGACTCTTTGTGTTCCCATGCACTGCAGCACACCAGGCTGCTCTGTCCTCCACTGTCTTCCAGAGCTTGCTCAAACTCATGTCAATTGAGTCAATGGTGACATTAAACCATCTCCTCCTCTTTTTCCAAAGAGTTAGCTGTTCATTTCAGGTAGCCAAATCACTGGAGCTTTAACTTTAACATCAGTCCTTCCAATGAATATTCAGGGTTGATTCCCTGTAGAATGGACCTGTTTGCTATCCTTTCTGTCAAAGGGACTCTCAAGAGTCTTCTCCAGCACCACAATTTGAAAGCTTCAATTCTTCAGTTCTTAGCTTTCTTTATAGTCCAAATCACACATCTGTACATGGCTACTGAACAAAACATAGCTTTGACTATACAGACCTCTTTCTGCTAAGGGATGTCTTTGCTTTTTAATACACTGTATCTGTTTGTTATAGCTTTCCTTCCAAGGAGCAAGCATCTTTTAATTTCATGGCTGCAAATATGGTCCACAATAATTTGGAAGCCCAAGAAAATAAAATTTGTCACTGTTTCCTTTTTACCCTTCTATTTGCTATGAAGTTATTGGACTGGACATCATGATCCTAGATTTTGAATGTTGACTTTTAAGCCAGTTTTTTTTTTTTTTTTCAATCTCCTCTTTCATCCTCATCAAAAGGCTCTTTAGTTCCTCTTCCCTTTCTGCCATTAGAGTGGTATCATTTGCATATCTGAGACTGCTGATATTTCTCCCAGCAATCTTTATTCAAGTTTGTGATTCATTCAGCCTGATATTTGGAGAAGGCTATGGCACCCTACTCCAGTACTCTTGCCTGGAAAATCCCATGGATGGAGGAGCCTGGTAGGCTGCAGTACATGGGGTCGCTAAGAATCAGACATGGCTGAGTGACTTCACTTTCACTTTCCACTTTCATGCATTGGAGAAGGAAATGGCAACCCACTCCAGTGTTCTTGCCTGGAGAATCCCAGGGACGGGGGAGCCTGGTGGGCTGCCGTCTATGGGGTTGCACAGATCTGGACAAGACTGAAATGACGCAGCAGCAGCAGCAGCCTGGTATTTTACATGATGTACTCTACATAGAAGTTAAATGAGGAGGGTGAAAATATACAGCTTGACGTACTCTTTTCCCAATTTTGAACCAGTCCATTGTTCCATGTCTGGTTTTAACTTTTACTTTTGACATGCATACAGATTTCTCAGAGACAGATACGGTGGCCTGTTATTTCTGTCTTTTCAAGAATTTTCCCAAGTTTATTGTGATCCAGGTTGTCAAAGTCTTTAGCATAGTCAACAAAGCAGAAGTAGATGTTTTATCTGGAATCCCCTTGCTTTCTCTATGATCCATTGAATGTTGACAATTTGATCTCTGGTTCCTCTGCTTTTTCTAAATCCAGCTTGTACATCTGGAAGTTTGTGTTCCATATAATGCTGAAGCCTAGCTTGAAAGGATATTGAGCATTACCTTGCTAGCATGTGAAATGAGCACAAGCATACAGTAGTTTGCACATTCTGTAGCATTGCCCTTCTTTGGGATTGGAAGGAAAACTGATCTGTGGCCACAGCTGAATTCTTCAAATTTGCTGGCATATTGAGTTCAGCACTTTAACAGCATCATTTTTAGAATTTGAAATAGCTCAGCTGGAATTCCATCACCTTCCCTAGCTTTATTGTTAGCAATGTTTCCTATATCCTGCTTGACTTCATACTCCAGAATGTCTGGCTCTAGGGGAGTAGCCACAGAATTGTGGTTGTGTGTGTGTGTGTTAGTCGCTCAGTCGTGTCTGACTCTTTGCAACCCCACGGACTATAGCCTGTCAGGCGTCTCTGTCCATGGAGTTCTCCAGGCAAGAATACTGGTGTGGATTGCCATTCCCTTCTCCAAAGGATCTTCCCAACCCAGGGATTGCAGCCTGGTCTCCTGCACCACAGACAGAACTTTACAATTTGAGCTACAGGGAAGTCTGTAGTTATCCAGGTCATTAAGATCTTCTCTTATATAGTCCTTCTGTGTATTATTGCCATCACTTCTTAAACTCTTCTTCTTCTGTTAGGTCCTTGTCATTTCTGTTCTTTATTATGCCCATCCTTGCATGAAATGTTCCCTTGGTATCCCCAATTTTCTTGAAGAGATCACTAGTCTTTCCAATTCTATTGTTTTCCTCTATTTCTTTGCATTGTTCACTTAAGGAGGCTTCATTCCTTTGTTTCCTCAGTGAACCACTTTGCCTTCTTGCATTTCTTTTTCTTAGGAATAGTTTCGTTCATCCCCTCTGTACAATGTTATGGACCACTGTCCATAGTTATTTAGGTATTCTGTCTACCATATCTAAGCCCTTGAATGTATTTGTCACCTCCACTGTATAATCGTAGGATTTCGTTTAGCCCTAGTGGTTTTCCCTACTTTCTTCAACTTAAGACTCAATTTTCCAATAAGGAGCTCATGATTTGAGCCACAGTCAGCTCCAGGTCTTGTTTTGCTGACTGTATAGACCCTCTCCATCTTCAACTGCAAAGAATAAAATCAATCTGATTTCAATATTGACCTTCTGGTGATGTCCATGTGTAGAGTCTTTTCTTCTGTTGTTGGAAGAGGGTTTTTGCTATGACCATCATGTTTTCTTGACAAAACTCTGTTAGACTTTGCCCTGCTTCATTTTGTACTCCAAGGGAAAGCTTTCCTATTACTCCATGTAACTCTTGACTTCATATTTTTGCAATCCAATCCTCTATGATGGAAGAGACATCTTCATAGTACTGGTCAACTTCAACTTCTTTGGCATTAGTGGTTGTGGCATTGACTTGGATTACTGTGATGTTGAATGATTTGCCATGGAAATGAGCCAAGAACATTTTGTCATTTTTGAGATTGCACCCAAGTACTGCATTCTGGACTCCTTTGTTGACTATGAGGGCTACTCCATTTCTTCTAAGGGATTCTTGTCCACAGTAGCCAGTATAATGGTCATCTCAATTAAGTTCTCCTATTCTCATTTACTTTAGTTCAATTTGTAGATGGGTTCACTGATTCCTAACATTTCAAAATTCACTCTTGCCATCTCCTGTTTGACCACGTCCAATTTACCTTGATTCATGGACCTAATATTCCAAATTCCTATGTAATATTGTTCTTTACAGCACTGGACTTTACTTTCACCACCAGACACATCCATAGCTGAGCATTGTTTCCACTTTGACCAGACTTTTCATTCGTTCTGGAGCTTTTTCTCTGTTCTTCCCCATTAGTGTAATGGACAGCTACCGCCTTGGGGGCTTACCTTCTGGAATTGCATATTTTTCCCTTTTCGTACTGTTCATGGGGTTCTCAAGGAAAGAATACTGAAGTGGTTTGCCATCCGCTTCTCCAGGGGACCACATTTTGTCAGAACTCTCCATCCATCATGACCCATCTGTCTTAGGTGGCCCTGCACAGCATGGCTCGTAGCTTCATTGAGTTATGCAAGTCCCTTCGCCAAGACAAGGCTGTAATCCATGTGATCATATTGGTTAGATTTCCAAGATTGCAGTTTTTGTTCTCAATCTATGGGGTTGTAGCCCTTTCTTCTGTCTGTCCTCTGATGGATGAGGATAAGAGGCTTATGCAAACTTCCTGATGGAAGAGACTGGCTGCATGGAAAACTAGCTCTTACTCTAGTGGGCAGAGCCATGTTCAATAAAGCTTTAATCCTATTATCTTTTGATGGGTGGGACTGTGCTTTCTTTTTGTTAATTGTTTGGCTTGTGGCATCTCAAGGTTAGAGCTTATAGATTCTGTGGTAGGGCTAATGTTGACCTCCAAAAGTACTTATGCCAACATGTGCCTCCCAGAACTGTTGCTGCCAGTGGCCATGTCCCCTTGGAAAGCCACTGTCAACCCACACCTCCACAGGAAGCCCTCAAGTACTCACAGGTAGGTCTGGTTCAGTCTCCTGTGGGGTCACTGCTCCTTTCCCCTGGGTTTTGATGCACATAAGGTTTTGTCTGTGTTCTCTAAGAGCCTCTGTCTTCCCCAGTCCTGTGGAAGTTTTGTAATGAAATTCCACTTGCCTTCAAAGTCAGATCCCTTGGGGATTCCCAGTTCATTTGCCATCCACCCAGGATAGAAAGTCTGATGTGGGACCTAGAACCTTTGTGAAAGTGTGAGAACTTCTTTGACGTTTTTGTTCTCATGTTTGTGGGTGGTCCACCTGTAGAGTGTGTGGTTTGATTTTAATGTGGTTGCACCCCTCCTACTATCTCACTAAGGCTTCTTTGTTCTTGGATGCGAGGTATCTTTTTTGGTGGGTTACAACATCTTCCTTTCAATGGTTCTTCAACAGCTAGTTGCGAGTTTGGTGTTCTAGAGTTTTGAACTAGAGAATAAGACTGCACATCCTTCTACTCCACCATCTTGAAACTCCATGGTGGTTCAGAAGGTAAAGAATCTGCCTTCAGTGCAGGATATCTGAGGTTGTTTCTGTGGGTTATTAAATGCAGTAGCCTACATAAAGGCCTCTGGCGCTTAGTAAATGTTAGTTAGTATTTTTATATATTCAAGGCCATAAAAAACAAAAGGTAGGCAAGATGTTGCAAACTTCAGAGAATGACAAAGGTGGAAGCAAACCCAAAATTTTCTTCTTCCTTTGTACCTCTTCACCAAAATTGTTTGGCAGATCTTTCCCATTAATCTTCAAGGAATCCTAAAAATTAGGTACAAAGAAATTAAATAGAATTGTTCTAATTTTCAAGAAGGATAAAAATTCACTTCAGAAACTACAATTATTTAGTTTAACATTAATTTCTGGGAAATATCTAAAAGAGATTATTAAAGAGATAGTTTTTAAAGCCTTAAAAAGAGATCACATTTTAGTCAACCACTTTATGTTGAAAAACACTGTAGGTTAATTAAGAATTTGTTAAGACTAATCCATTTCATTGTTTTTGACAATCATCAAGATAATGAATATGTTTTAAATTTCATGCCCAGCACTATAGTACATTTTTATAGATAATTATATATCTTGTATTTCCAGTTTATCACAGTTGCCATGGCTAGTTCAAGTATTAGGTTGTTTCTCTTCCTAATTGTTTCATTAAGAATAAACACAAGTCAATCTGACAAAATGAATTCTTTAACTGGGAATTTTGGACTCAAGAACAAGAAAGTCACATAATCATTCCCCAGGTGGCTGAAACTATATGATTTCAAGATACATAAATTAAGGCGGCAGTATTTTCAGTTGTGTTTTAAAATGGTTTGCTTCAGAAAGAGCGAAAAGTATCCACATACAGATAGTCGTGGTCTGTGTGCAAGTTGGAAAATAACTCACAGACATGAGGCAGAATGAGAGGAAAATAAAACTTATTAGAGCAGGAGATGCTGTAAGAACAGTGGGCCAGCTCAACAGAGAGCTGATGTGTTTCGTGGAACCATTTTTATAGGTTCAAGATGAAGAAAATCCCTGCTGGAAGGATGATATTAGGTGATTGGATAGGGTGAGTATTTTTACTTAATATGGGGTCAGGGAGCTGGTCAATTTAGATAAGGGGGATGGCAATGGTTGCTATGAGATTCAGTCAGTTCCAGAGATGACATTGTTACAGGGTTCCACATTTGTGGCCTCAGTACAAGGCTTTACACCTGTGACCTTGGTATAGGGCTCCACCCCACCGCACCCCTGCCTTTAATCTATGGGCCAAATCTTTAGTCCCTTAATATCTTGCTTATGTCTCAATGACTGACTATGGTCATGGGGACCCAGGTCATTGTGGAAAGGGACAAAGATCACTCTTAGCTTCTTCTTTCTTCTGGAAAGAAGCTTTGTGGGTCCTAGGTCCCAATACCTGCTCTCTGTCAGGGTGCATTTATAGAAACTGATGAGAATCCATGGAATTATAAGCCAGCTTGTTCCAACATTATTTATGTGCTGATTGGCTGGTATCTTTGTTGTAGCACCATCTAGAAATTTATTTTCTGTATGCTAGAAGAAGAAAACTTAGCAAGAAGGTTAAAGATACACGGCCCAAAGATTAATAGAAGTAGAAAAGCTGCCAAGGAGCATACAGAATAAGAGATATCCAGGGCAACCAAGACCAGAAGTTGGTCCATGATGTTAATTTCTCTAAGCATGAGAATAAGAAAGAGTTAATTCTTAGGTAGGTTGATAAGGAGTCCAGGGTCCTTGAGAAGGAGAAAAGGATCTGGGGCTCTTGAGGAGGAGAAAAGGAGACTTTTTTTTTTTCCTACATGCCATCATATTAGTCACATAAAACGTTTCTTCTTTAAGCCCAGAGCTAATGATTACATATTAATCATTACACAACTCATCCTAAGCTCTGTACTAAGGATTATGTAGCAACAATATATCTCACTGGAGGACATGTTTCTCCATTTTTAAAAAAGAACAGTTCTGACTAATTGTGGGAGTAGGTCTGGTAAGACCTTTCTATTGTTAATTCTAATCTTGTTAATTTTAGATGTATGCCATCTGGTAAAAGTATATAAAGCCTTGATAAGACTAGTGAGGTGGGCACTCTCTGTCTGCCTTCTGATGTCTATATTAGAAGCTTTCTCTGTCTCTTTTTATACTTTAATAAAACTCTGCTACATACAAAAGCTCTTGAGTGATCAAGCCTGGTCCCTGGTCCCTGAGTCGTCTTCTTCGGAGATCATGAAGAATCGTTCACCATAAGCTATCATCTTGGAGCTTGTCCAGGATATTCAAGACAAAGTAAGGACACTCAGAGTTCTAGCTCATCTGTTGTTTTAGTATACACACATTTCTCCTTTTACTTTACTAATTCTATGGTGTGCCTGTCTGTGTGAATGTAGAATGAAGGAGAAGTACAGAAACAAGTACCAAGCGAGATTTGAGCCCTGCTCTGTGGTTTCTCAGTGCCTCATAATGACTGGAAGGCAGCCTCAAGAGGGGAGCCTTGTCAACCTACCAATGCCAAGAGGCACCCAATGTCCCTGAGAGGGGAGTGGCCAGAAATGGGTGAAGTGTGTGGACCTAACTTTCCTTTCTCTGTCAGCTTTTCCTGGTCTCATTGACCATTTCATAACTGCCTCAGGAATTAGAACTACTAACCTAATCTGTTGGATCATAGACTTTCAACAGACTTGTGATCCATGCTGTTACTGTGTATCTTTACTTAGACCTCAAGCTTGGTAATCATGGGGAACCCAGACTTACTAGAAGCATGTTTGGGAACTAGGTAGAACTCTAGCTTCAGCAGTGTCTCTCTCTTGGCTGCTTCCATATGGTGCCATATCCTTAAAGGGAGTCCTTGTCATAGCTATGCCTCCAAACTATATGGATGGAAGCACTGCTAGCGAGCCTGAGGTTTCTAAGAACAGAGGTCGGGAATCCCAGATATGAAGTACAGTGGGCTTCTTCCTTCGAAAGTGCTAGCTCTTAGCAGACCAGTTCTCCAGTGGCTTCTGTCTCAATTTCCTAGATATTCCTTTTGTGGAATCTGTAGAAATGAACTGGAAGGATTGGCCCTAGTAGCTCGAGGACAAAGATCACTTTTCCTCGCTGGCAAACCCTCCACTACCTCATTTTCTATCATATATACTGGCATGGCAACACTCAGAAGAGGCATCTTGGGTTGTGTTGTGCATCTCTTTATGACTCGCTGCTTCTACTGCAGTCAGGACTGTACTCAGGAATGTGCATAGGCACATGGAACAGGGATGCTTCCCCTAGTAGTCCTAGCTTGGGAACATTCTAGAAAGCTACTCTGTTACACTCTGGGTAGCATCAGAGAAAAAGATAAATCAAAGGTCTTGGTGGTATGGAACTAAATCAATTTGGAATATCATCAGATCTACCCCTGGTGCATCTTCACCCTGCTTTGATGATAGAGTGAGGACAGCTGAAGGGGCCTGAATCAGTAAGGGATAGACTAAGTCTGACCAGGGGAGGAAAGCTTCCATAGAAAGTCTGTCTCCACCCCCATCTAAAGCAGGGAGGGACACTTCTGATGGATAAAAAGCCACGGCTGTGGATTCTTGGATGCTGCTTTTTTCTCTCTTGCAGATAGGAACTAGCAGTTCCAGAACCACTCCATATATATATATATAATATATAATATATAATATATAAATATATTATATATATCATGTATACATATATTATATATATAATATATATATATATATATATATATATATATATTATATATATATATATTAAACTGAGATAAGTTTGATTCCCCAGAGCTTAACACAGGTACATAGAAGATAGATGCTTCCCCTAGCAGTCTTAGTTTGAGAAACATTCTGGAAACTACTCTGCTCCACCCCAGGTGGCACCAGAGGAAAAGGGGAAATCAAGAAAAAGTCTTAATGGTGAGGAACTGGAAATCATTGGGATGCCATCAGGTCTCCCCTGGTACATCTCCACTCCACCTCTGCAGTAGAACCAAGAGGAAGGACTAAGGTGACTCTGTCAGTGAGAAACAGACTAAGTTTAACCAGAGAAGGAAAGTTTTGGTGAGAAGTTTGTCTCCACCCCATTTAGAGCAGAGCGGCATGCCTTCAGTAGAAAAAAGGCATGGCTGTGGGTGCCACTTTTTCCTCTCTAGCAGTTCCAAGAACCACCCCTTTAAGTTTGATCTGTAGAAAACAAGTGAAATGGATATTGGTGCCATATATGTTGTTCTTTATCTCTCTAAAGACACATGCCAGACTTGTGTCTTAAGAATGCAGATTTGGGTGTGAAACTTTCAGCTCTCTCCTGTCCTTTTACGTTGCCCCCATATCTGGGGTTCCCAAATGAACAGGCTGAGAATCAGGGCACCCTTCCAGGAGGGGTTGCCTCAGCCTCAGTAGAAATTCAAACAGTCCCAGTTGTGGTCAATGCTATTTAAAGGATCCAAAAAGTACCTAGAAACCTTTATGGGATTAACTTTACTTTATGAGATTACTCGGAGAGATGTAATGTATGTCTTGGTAAAGACACTGACTCCTGACTCAAAAACTGGAGTTTCAGGGAAACTAATGCTTTTGGAGGTGAATGGCTTGAACATGAGACAAGGGGGAAGAGGGAACATGAAATAGCCCTCCTCACTACTGGGAGCCAAACAGTTCCCATAACAAAACCACTTTATCAGATGTATTCTTGAAGGACTTAAACAAGCATGCACTAAGACTTTAAACTATGCTAGACTTTAAGCTGTGCTAAGTTGGCTGACATAGAACAGGGAGAGAAGGAAGCTCCTAGTAATTTCCTAGATAGACTATGGGAGGCTCTCTGCAAGTTTACTGACATTGATTGTGAAAGTTCAGAGGGAGGAAGGATCTTAAAAGATAGATTTCTCACTCAGTTGGCTCCAGATATCTGCTGTAAGCTACAAAAATGGTGTTCAGACCAAATCAGTCTTCAGATAAATTGCTGCAGCTGTCTCAGATAGCATATTATGGCAGAGAATCAGAGAATAATAAGAAGCAAAAAAGAATCAGGTAAAAGACTGAAGTCCCAACAATAGCTGTTAGATCTACTCTGAAACAGCCTGAGAAAAAATGCCCAGGTGAAAAGGGATGGACTTATTATTACTATGGGAAGGAGGAGCCTTTTAAGCAGGACTGCCCTCAGGCATCTAAGCTGCCCCTAGCTTAGATCACACTGCAGAGGATCACACTGGAAAATAGGCTGCCCTCCAAGGCATAGGCCCCAGGGGTCAGGCTCTCAAGGCAATTGGGACTGAAGGGCCTGGGCGTCCCCACACAAGCTCCTATCCTAATTACACCTCAGAAACCCTGGATATTAATAACTATGGGGGGAGCAATTAGTTGATTTCCTTTTAGACCTCAGGGCAACTTTCTCTGTGCTCACTGAAGCCCCCGGTCCACTTTTCTCCCAGTTCACTACTGTCTGGATGAGCCAAATATTATTATTTCAGTCGTCCTTTCAGCTACAACGGGGACTCTGTGCTGTTTTCTTACAAGTTTCTAATCATGTTGGAGTCTCCCTCATCCCTTCTGGGGAGGGGTATACTGAGCAAGGTCTAGTCCTCGGTTTTCATGAATATGGAACCCACTCTTTATAACTGAACAAAATGTAAATCCTAGGGTGTGGGCTGATGAAAAAACAAAAAAAACAAAAACAAAAAAAACTGTGGGTTGAGCACAAAATGCTGTTTTGGTCATTATCAAGCTCAAAGACCCTCACCTATTTCCACATCAAAAGCAGTATTCATTAAAGCCCAAGGTTAAGGAAGACTTAAAACCCATCTTTGACAATTTAAAGGAACAAGGGCTATTAATTCCCTGTAACAGTCCATGCAAGACTCCTATTTGGGTACAAAAATGTCAAACGATAAATGGGACTAGTTCAAGATCTATGAATAATAAATGAGGCTGTGGTTCCTTTATACTCCATGGTGCCTAATCCTTATACTTTATTGTCTGAAATTCTTGAATGAGTCAAATACTTTTCAGTCACTGATTTGAAGGATGCTTTCTAGAGTTAAACCTATACTAAATCATCCTCCACTTTAAGACCTGAAGACATTTTAGAGGATTTTTGGACATCACAAGCTACTGCCACATTTGGATTCTCGATTATGGGGAACTCGCCCGGCCTTTATATAAACTTGTAACTGAAACTCGACTAGTAAGACTGGTTTGGTCACCAGGGACCCAAAAAGCTTTTAGGGCTCTTCAAGCTGCTCTCTTACAAGCTCCTGCTTTATGCTTGCCCACAGAGTCAGAGTTTAATCTGTTTGTTACTGAAACAAAAGGTATAGCCTTATTGAGTGATGACACAACCCCAAGGTCCTCATCAGAAATCTATAGCTTCTATTGCTTTGCTAGTGCTTGAAGCTCTTAAGTTTACTAATGGGTGAAATCTTACTGTACTGACTTCTCATTATGTCAGTGGGATCTTAAACTCCAAAGTTAATATTTGGATGACAGTCAGTTTCTTAAATACCAATCACTACTACTAGAAGGATCAATAACTAAACTTAGAGCTTGTGGAAACTTAAACCCTGCCACTTTCACTTTTTCTTCCCCAGAAGGAGAATTAAGCCTTAGAATTAACTATGTGACTCAGATTTCAGCTTTTCAACAGACATCACAGGAACTCCGGGATTTGACCCCTGACCCAGCCTCACAATGAGTCTAATTACTGAGTCTGCAGAGTGCTCCTCTACTCGTCAATAAAAGGCTTCACATGGTGGGTTTCTCCCCTTCAAGAAAAGGGCTTTCTTCATCTCCATGAATACCTTCACCAACAACAATCATACGTGACATCTTAATCTAATGGCATCTAACAATCCTAAAATGGACTGCTATAACACTGTACCTTAACTGTGGACATAATGTGACTTTTAATTATGATTATGTTTTAACTTGGTTTAATGACTATTTTGCCTTATATCTGTAACTGTATAATGGGGTTTGTTTCTGTGTGAAAGCTTTTAGGTTACAAATGGTTGCCCAAGCTCCGACAAGTGTCACAGCCTCCTCCAACTATTACTTGGGACCCCTGGATCAGAGATCCTCAATATGAGGGTTAAGATAATATGCTGCCTCAACAATTTAGGGCCTGTGCCCTTGGCCAGCAGGAAGTAGCTACAGAACGAGTATGATGGCCCTTTTTCCCTTGGCAGCCATATTCTCCTAAAAGAAAAACAGGGAAATTAGAATTAATATTTAGGTAGGCTGATAAGAAGTCTGGGACCCTCAAGGAAGAAGGGGTCCAGGGCCCTCAAGAAGGGGGAAAGGGCTCTCAAGGAGGAGAAAAAGACAAACAGATTTTTTTCTACATTCCTTCATCTTAGTCACATAAAACATTCTTTCTTTAAGCCCAGAGCTAATGGCTTAAGCTATGTTTTTCCTTAAACTCTATATTATATAGCAACAATGTATCCTGCTTGAGGACATGTTTCTCCTTCCTGACAGAAACCTTCTGACTAATCTTGTTTTCTTAAAATGTATATTGTGGGAATGAGTCTGGTAAAATCTTTCTATTGTTAATTCTAATCTTGTTAATTTAAGATGTATGTTGTGGGAGTGGGTCTGGTAAAAAGGGGGATACTCTCTGTCCACATTCTGATGTCTATGTCAGAATTGTTCTCTGTCACTTTTTATACTTTAATAAAACTGCTACATAAAACCTCTTGAGTGATCAAGCCTGGTCCCTGGTCCTGAAGCTAAGGCTTTCTTCTTCGCAGATCACAAATCTGACATCGTTTACTGTAAGCTATCAAGAAGGTGCAAGAATTGGGGCTCATGAAAATCTTTATCTGGAAACATCTATCTAAATGCCTGTTCTGCCAGTTTTTCCCAGAGCACAGAGTGCCTCATTTCTGATCTCCACCCTGAACTCCTTTCAGGGAGTGTTGAAGGTCAGTAGTCACAATGGCTACTGATTTAATCTTTATAGAGGCAGATGACAAGTGCAAGTTTTCAGTTGGCAGGGTCCCTTCATGGGCATAAATGTGACCATTGTTGGGAAGCATTTCATTTCCATTTTGTCCCATGGTACTAGGAATGTTCGTTCCCTGGGCTGATGAAGATTTTTCTGATTGGCCACTCAGTGTACTATTACTGGCCTAGGCCTTGGTAGTAGCAAAAGTTCTGCACCATATGTGCCTTACTAGCAGTCTCTTATTGTCCAGGAACATATTCCTTCTTGTTGCTTCTTCCATATCTCTAGTTACAATATTGTAATCATTTATTTTATTAGAGACTCAATAGCACATTTGGTAATGTAAGAGACAAAACAATTTTTTTGTAAAACAGGCAATAATCAGAAATAATATAGCTAGAAGTGTTAATAAGGTTATAAGCCAGAATTTAAGAATTTTCATTAGATGTAACTCAGTATATCCTTAGGTTGTCTGACTTAGTCTGTTAAATGACTATAGCCTGGTGTTAATCTCCTGGTTGTAAATCATGGAGCATCTGATCTTTATCCAAAGATTGATTATGAAGTTAGACTTCAGAAACAAACTTAGAATATCTTTTCAGTAACTTAATTAGATTTTGCAACAATATAACGTAACAACAAAGATCTGTCACAGAAATGAGTTTTAGTAAACACACACATTAATTAACAAAACTAGAATTCAATATTTCAGAATTCTTAGAAAAATTACTTTGAGAGTCTTATACTTGTCAGGAGACAGTCTTTTCATTTACCAGATAAGGCTGTTTAGAATCCAAGAGTCTCCAATTTCTGCAGGGACAAGGTAGAGAGAAAAGAAAAAATATTTACTCATAGGTGTAAATTACCAAATCATTTTAAATTATAAGTAGCTTGAGGAGAAGAGCTTTTTTATACCTGAAAAATAAAGATTAGAAGCTAGTAATATGTTGGACAAGAAGTCATGAAAATTGCAGTCATATTTAGCAGTTTATTTAATGTTATGTGATTAATTTCTGTTTGGCTGTCCTTCTCTGATAATTGAAAATAACAGTAACAGTGATAGTTATAAAAAGTTTGTGAAGTTTATGTTAAGGCTTGTATGATTTGTCCAGAGAATAGGGTACCTTGATCACTAGAGATTGTAGAAGGTATACCCAAATCATGAAAAGATGCTCAACATCACTCATTATTAGAGAAATGCAAATCAAAACCACAATGAGGTACCATTACACGCCAGTCAGGATGGCTGCTATCCAAAAGTCTACAAGCAATAAATGCTGGAGAGGGTGTGGAGAAAAGGGAACCCTCTTACACTGTTGGTGGGAATGCAAACTAGTACAGCCACTATGGAAAACAGTGTGGAGATTTCTTAAAAAACTGGAAATAGAACTGCCATATGACCCAGAAATCCCACTTCTGGGCATACACACTGAGGAAACCAGATCTGAAAGAGACACGTGCACCCCAATGTTCATCGCAGCACTGTTTATAATAGCCAGGACATGGAAGCAACCTAGATGCCCATCAGCAGATGAATGGATAAGGAAGCTGTGGTACATATACACCATGGAATATTACTCAGCCATTAGGAAGACATAGTTTTAATGACTTCCCCCACCCCGTTGTGAGGGCATTAACCCTGAAGCCAGGAAAGGCTTTATCACATCAAAAACAAAACAAAACAAAACAAAAATGAGGTTTGTCAGGGAGCCAGGAAAAGCCAAGTTGCCATCTTGGATTTCCTATAGTCCTTACTGTTTGAATTACAGCTATTGTTTACTCATTTTAAATGCCCTGATTTAGGAGTAAAGTGTAGCTAAGTTATAAGGATATCAGGATAGGAAACATTTGACAGTCAGGGGTTAATTTTTTGAGGAATCAGAATGAGTTTTAGCTACATGTGCCATAATTTTTGCAATTAATTGTGAGATATCCATATTCACTTTACCAAAATAACCAAAGATTAAAAAAACAAACAAACAAATATAAATAACTTAAATGCAAAGAAATTCACATAGTCTGTTATCAAAGGTGCGATCCAAGAAAACTTTTTTCTCTTAACAGGGAGAGGAAACCAAATTGCAGTCTGGTACCAGCTTACATTTATCATGAAACAATATTCAATTAGCCAAAGTAACAATAAGTGATTTTAAATGCAGTACAACACATTAAGAAAACTTGTACCATGCTCCCTACTTTTCTCTATGTCCACTTTTCACATTTTTTCACTTTCTGTATTCCCCACATTTTGTTAATTCAGAGAACAGCCACCTGTAACAGACTTACTTCCTTTTCCCTTAATAACATGTAATTACATTTCTTAAGCTTTTTTTGTTTTTATTGAAAACACATGTCCTACTTTCCATAAGCAACCATGAACTGTCCTTTATATCAGGACTCTGTAGACTGGTAAACATATATCACCCAGAGCTATCTCATTTGCATTTTCTTTCCTTAAAAGTTTCTTCACTTCGAGTTACATTCCTTGCAGACAGATTTGCAACAGATATAATAAGTTCTTATTTAGTTCATGTTAAACCTAGGTGCAATAAAAGTTTTATACTGAATGTTGATGATTCTTAAGATAGTTCAGTTCAATCGTTCAGTTGTGTCCGACTCTTTGTGACCCCATGGACTGCAAAACACCAGGCTTCCCTGTCCATCACCAACTCCCAGAGCTTGCTCAAACTCATGTCCATCGAGTCAGTGATGCCATCCAACCATCTCATCCTCTGTTGTCCCCTTCTCCTGCCTTCAATCTTTCCCAGCATCAGGATCTTTTCCAAGGAGTCAGTTCTTCACATCAGGTTACCAAAGTATGTCCATATTAATTAGATCAACAAATAAACATTAATGTCAGGTATTATTTTAATATTAAGTGTTTCCCAGTTTACATGAACCTGAAAATCATTTATCTTAATTTCGCTTGTATTTAGAATTATTTGATTTGTGTTTGTTTGATTTGTCTTTAGGACACTTAAATTAGAGCTCATTTACAAATTAACTTCAGCAATATTATCAAAAGAGAAAGGCAGGCATTGAGACATACATAAATCCTGACAGATATTTCATGTTTTTTTGCTTGAGATTTAAAATGATTTTTGCTTCTCTTTCCCCCTTGGCTAAAATTTCTACTAATTTGACCAAGTCTGAAGTCTCAGGCAAACTGGACTGTATATCTCAAGGATATAAAAGTTAACTTTAGGCTCTTTCCTAGGTATGTTCCTGTTTTCTCAGGGTCAGAGCTCCCAGGAAGTGTTTCAACAAGCCAGATTTTTCTGTTTATGTGCAAAAGGACTGGTTTTGCATTTTCAAAAGAGTTTCATTTTAACCAGTTTTCTCTGGAGTCTAAAGAATATCATGGCCATCCAGTCAAAAATGTCATATCTCCTTTTTGTAGTCATAGTTTCATAGCTAACATTTAAACCAAAAAGTGTTCAAATTAGCTCTGATGACAGGGGCAAACTGACTGATAAGGCGTTGTCCCACTGGAGATTGTCCTTCTGGGGAGGTGGGTCTTAGTTTTATCAGAATAATCTGAAGGAGTGAGGGAACTTACAGGAGTGGGGGAAGCTTTTTCTTCCCTACCCTGAGAGATAGAAGAAGTTAGGAGAAGTTTTTTGTTTGTTTGTTTGTTTGTTTTTAGAAAGTTAGAAGAGTTTTATTTTGTTTTGCTTTCCCAGGCTTTTGATAATAATAGAAAGTCCTGGGCCAAAGGGAACCTCAGAATCCTTTCCTTGTTTCTGACAATAGAGATCAGATGTGGATAGGAAAGGTTGAGTAAGGAACTTCCTAGGAGGGAGTCAAGGAGAAAGGGTGGCAACAGAAAGGCACATGCGACATGAGTCCCTCAGATACAGTTTCTGACTAAGGGCTATGAAAATTAGTAATTTTCCTGCTTTCAGCAGAAGAGAGTGTGCCATTAAGAGGCCATTTTTTGACCCTCCAGTTTGTATTGTGGCAGGGTAGATTTTCTTTTAGAGATTTTCAGGGTCACACTGTTATCAGTTCCTGAAAATGCAGCTGAGGGGTGCTTCTGAGGGAGATTCCAAGGATGTACTAGAATCCATTCTTAGCCTATGTGCCATAGAATGGGGGTACTGAGAGTCACCAGGTGACAGAAAGTCCTCCCTTTTGTCCCAGTGATCTCTCCATGTGATTGAGGCACCAGAATACCTGATTGTCCCAGATTCACATCCAACAGTGAGAGGAGGTCACAGAAAGTAAGGCTAAGGATACAAAATGTCCAACTGAGGCACTGTGCAGCTAAGGCACCATGTCACCTGGGAAGGGAAATATAGAAAAGAGATAAATTCCGAGAAACAACCAGGTGACTAACCATTTGGTGATTTCCTGAAATGTGGAAGTCAGTCTTTGGGATGGCTCAGAGGTAATGGACTCTGAGAAAAGTGAGTATCAGTGAAGACAGGCTGAAAAATCTGCCTTGTAGTCCTAAAAGGAAAGTTGTGGCGAGGGAGAATGGGCTCAGGTTTTGCTTTGTTTTTTGCATTAATCAATATTTGCCTCACAGTGCATGAAGATTGTCTTGCTGGGAGCAGACTTTCTAATAGACTGATCCATTCTGTAACCCCCTTAACCTTTTAATGGGAGTCTTCAAGCCGCAGGCACTCTAAAGGTTTTTAAGTGCCTGACACATGTTATCACAATATTAATTGGCCTGGTCCTCAGTCTAAGGGATAAAGAGGAAAGGAGAGCCCTCACCCACTTGGGAGGCTGCTATTGGAGCACAGTGGGCTGTAGGGCCTTTGAAACATGCCAGAGAGTAACCCTGGCCAGAGTTCCTCAATTGCTTCCACAGCCACTGACCTGTTCACACAGGATTTGAAGGACTAGAAATGAGAGAACGAAGGAGAAGAATCACCTGAGAGTTCCTGTATGGGCCACCAAATGTTGTGGCCTGTGTTTGGGTTGGCAAAGAATTTCCAAACATGAGGCAGAATGAAAGGAGAAGAGAGTTTATTAAAGCAAAAGATGCTGTTATTAGAGTGGGCCAGCTCAAAGGATAGCTTTATAGCCTCATAACAAAGAAAATTTCTGCTGGAAGGATGGCATTAGGTGATTGGTTATGCTGGGCATCTTTACCTAATATGGGGTCAGGGAGCTTGCCAATTTAGATAACGGGGGCTCATGGTAATGGTTGCTATGGGGCTCAGTCAGTTCTGGAGATGGTGTTGGTACAAGGCTCCATATCTGTGGCCTTGGTACAAGAGTTTACACCCGAAATTGGTATAGGGCTCCACAAGACAGAAGCATAGGCCAAACAGGAGAGAACTGGATCTCATCGAAGTACTTATATTTGCTAAGGCCAAGCCACATACTGTCCAAAATAAATAGTAGTTGCTAATATTTGTCAAGATAGTCTAACTTTATGTTCTTACCAACTACTAAGTATTTAGATAAAAATCTCTAACCAGACTTTAAAAATTCATGTAATATGTGAGAAAACATGGATTGCATATCAGGATAGATAAGTGATTGATGAGATAAATGAAAAATATAACACTGCCAAACTACAGAGAAGATTTTATTTGTGTAATTTACAGGGTTTATTGCATTGTTCTTTCCTGCATAGAACTTTTATAGATAACTCAGATGACTATAAAAAGAAACATTCAACAAAAAATGTAAAAAAACATTTTAAGACTCAAACTATTGAAATATTATTAAATTTAATTTATACAAGCCTGTAGACTATAGACATGATGTATGTCTTAGAGTGTGTGAAATACTTACAGAAGAGAAATAGATCTTATTTATAGAACTGGATATGGAACAACAGACTGGTTCTAAATTGCTGTATATTGTCACCCTGCTTATTTAATTTATATGCAGAGTACATCATGTGAAATGCTGGGCTGGATGAAGCACAAGCTGGAATCAAGATTTCTGCAAGAAATATCAATAATCTCAGATATGCAGGTGACATCACCCTTATGGCAGAAAGTGAAGAGGAACTAAAGAGCCTCTTGATGAAAGTGAAAGAGGAGAGTGAAAAAGTCGGCTTAAAACTCAACATTCAGAAAACTAAGATAATGGCATCCAGTCCCATCACTTCATGGCAAATAGATGGGGAAACAAGGGGAATTGTGAGAGACTATTTTGGGGGGGCTCCAAAATCACTGTAGATGGTGATTGCAGCCATGAAATTAAAAGTCACTTGCTCTTTGGAAGAAAAGTTATGACCAACCTAGACAGCGTATTCAAAAGCAGAGACATTACTTTGCCAACAAAGGTCCATCTACTTAAAGCTATGGTTTTCCCAATAGTCATGTATGGATGTGAGAGTTGGACTGTAAAGAGAGCTGGGCACTGAAGAATTGAATTTTTGAACTGTGGTGTTGCAGAAGACTCTTGAAAGTCCCTTGGACTGCAAGGAGATCCAACCAGTTCACCCTAATGGAGATCAGTCTTGGGTGTTCATTGGAAGGACTGATGTTGAAGCTGAAACTCCAACACTTTGGCTACCTGATGCAAAGAAGCGACTCATTGGAAGATCCTGATGCTGGGAAAGATTGAAGGTGGAGGAGAAGGGGATGACAGAGGATGAGATGGTTGGATGGCATCACTGACTCGATGGACATGAGTTTGAGTAAGCTCTGGGAGTTCGTTATGGACAGGGAAGCCTGTGTTCTGCAGTCCATGGGGTTGCAAAGAGTCAGACACGACTGTGTGACTGAACTGAAATGATCGATTTATAGGTGAAAATAAAGGTAAACTGATGGATGTTATGAAGAAGACATCCTTTCAGTATGTGAGAAAGTTTCTAACAATAAGAACTACACACAGAGATGGAAGAAGATGGTAGAGGAGTAAGATGGGGAAATCGCCAGCCTCCCCACAAATATATAAAAAATTCACCAAGATATGGAACAACTCTTACAAAGCAACCTCTAGGTGGCAGCAGAAGACCCCAGGCCTCTAGCGGAGTCAGGCTAAGCTCCCTAGAATGAGGTAGGGGAGAGGATGGAGACATAAAAAAGGAAGAGATGGTGAACTCCTGTCTGGCAGCTTGTTGCCCGAGATGGAGAGGGAGTTGTGAAGAAGGAAGTGTTCCCATGCACTGGTAAGCTCCCTCACAGGTAGGCCCAAGGGGAAGCTGAAGAACCCCAGAAAGTTGGGCAAAGCAGGGACTTAGAGGGTAGAAAATGGAGAAAGCAAAACTTCTCAGCCCGTAAACAGCTCATAGGCTGTGGCCCCAACCAGGTGGTGGGCTCAAGAAATCAACAGAAGCCCGCAGAAGCCCTGCGGTGCAGAGGGCCGCCCAGGGTGCTGAGAAAGGCATGCACAGAAACCTCTGCAGGACACACAAACCTGTCGGTGCAGAGGAAGGGCCAGGGGGCCAAGAGAAGAACACAAACAAAACTCTGCAGCACGCACAAGCCTTGCAGTGCAGAGGGCAGTCCCAGTGTGCCAAGAGAGTTGTATCATACAAACCTCTGCAGCCCACACGATACTCGTGGTGCAGAGAGTGGGTCTGGGGAGCCAAAAGAAGAGCACACAAGTCCCGCAACATAGAGGGTAGGCCTGCTGAGCTAAAACAAGTGCTCACAAGCCCTAGGCCACAGAGGGCAAGCTCAGCGGGCTAGGGGAAGCCCACACAACTCTCCAAGATGCAGAGCACAGGGTTGGGGAACCGAGGAAAGATCCACATAAGCCCCCACCTGGCAAGCTTCAGCCTGCAGTGCAGGGCAGGGCCAGGAAACAGAAGCGCCAGCAATGACTCCAGGGTCAAGTACAGGACCGGCGGCAGTGAAGATATGCTGAGAGGGCTACTTAAATGAGGCTGCAGAAAAAAGATGCGTCTAACACTATCAAAGCCAGAAGGACTGTCCAAAGACATACTGACTCATAGACACCCCAAAACCTACTACTGGACACTGTGGTGCCCTTCAGAGAGGTGAGATCCAACTCCATCAACCACAATACAGGCATGAGCTCCTCCAAGTAGGTAAACGCCGCAGGACACTAATCTAACCATGTTCACAGGGGCAGACTCTACAATCAAGAAGAACTAAGACGTTGAGAACCTTTTTTCTCCCTCTTTTAAATCACGCTTTTGACTTCCCCTACATATTTCTACCTTTACATTAGCCTTTTGTGGTGCTGTAGAGTTACCCTCTTTGCTTTTCTTGTTAAAAAGAAAAATAACAATATGACTATTTTCACTTTATTTGGTGATTTTTCTGATTTTGTTTTTGACATATTTGACTGCTTTTCTTATACTTCTTTACTGTACTGTTTGTAGCTATCATATATATATATTTTTTTTTCCCACATATATCTATCTTTGTTGTTTTATTTTTATTTTGTCTCTTTTTTACCTTCTCTTGTACCCCTTCCTTTTCTCTTTTATCTCTATTCTCCTCTTTTTGGTTTTCTTTCTTTTTCTTCTCCCCTTTTTCCTTCACTCTTTTTTCACCGTGTAAGTTAAAGTGTTGTGCTCTCTTTACTATATTCCCCAGTTGG
Source organism: Cervus elaphus (assembly GCF_910594005.1). Classification (NCBI taxonomy): domain Eukaryota; kingdom Metazoa; phylum Chordata; class Mammalia; order Artiodactyla; family Cervidae; genus Cervus; species Cervus elaphus. The sequence goes on from NC_057848.1 coordinate 93,818,134, forward strand.
CACTCTGCTCAGGCTGTTTTCCAGACTGAGTGTTAGTTAGCTCTGCTTTTAATTGGTCAATATCACGTTTGGTTTCCCTTGTTCAGCAAATCAATCTCCCATGCTCTTTTCTTTAGATCACTTTGGTTATACGTGTGTGTTTTGAAGTGTGTGTATATGCCCCATTGTTTCTCTAGTTACCTGTTTGATCTGGTATTTATCATCTATATGGGTTCATGTCTTATTTCATGTCATATTTTGATTTTTGTCTTGGTGTGTTTGCTTTAACCCCTTTTAATCCCATAACAAACGACTTATGAAGCTCTGATCCCCTGACCAAAGGTCACACCTGAACCATTGAGGTGGAAGCATTGATTCCAAGATCCCAGATTGCTAGAGAAGTCTTAGCCCTAGAGCTTGTTAATTACTGAGAATTTTGACACCTGTACACAAAGGTTAGTGTTACCTAGTTGTTGACAGCTTCCACCCCAGGACATTTTACCCAAACAACAAACAAGGCAAAAACACACAATCATCAACACTCATCTCACAGACACTCCAAAATCTACCACCTCACACAGTCCTGCCCATCGGAGGAAAAATAAAACCTCAATTCCTCCCAATATAACACAGGCACAAGTCACCCCTAAAAGATGTCAACACAAACCACTCAACCAAATGTTCCCTCCAAGGGCAAACACCAAAGAAAGAAGGAATATAACCCTAAAGCTTGGGGAAAAGAGACCTAAAGCAGAATAAGTTAGGAAAAAAAGTAATGAAAAGACAGAGAAATATAGCACAAATGAAAGAACACGGTAGAAACTCACAAGATCAAATAAACAAAGAGGAAATAATCAATCTACTTGAAATAGAATTCAGAATAATGATAGTAAAGATGTTCTGAGGAGTTGAAAATAGAATGGAGAAAATACAAGAAACAATAACACAGTTAATACAATTACCAAGGGCATAGAATAAATAAAGAATAATCAAGGAAAGGTAAATAAAACAATTATTAAATTCAAACTACTCTAGAAGAGAACCAATAGCAGAATAGCTGAGGCAGAAGAATGGATAAGTGAACAGGAAGATAGAATGGTGGAAATAACTGCTGAAGAGCAGAATAAAGGAAAAATAATGAAAAGAATTGATGATAGCCTTAGAGACCTTTGGGATAATATTAAATGTACCAACATTTGAGTTATAGGGGTCCCAGAAGAAGAATAAAAGAAAGGCACTGAGAAAAAGTTTGAAGATATTATAGTTGAAAACTTGCTCAGCATGGGAAAGGAAATAGTCAATCAAGTACAAGAAGCACAGAGAGTCGCTTAAAGGATAAAGCCCAAGGATAAATGCATCGAGACACTTATTAATGAAGCTAACAGAGATTATACATAAAAAAGAATATTAAAATCAGCCAGGGAAGAGCAACGTACAAGGGAACACCCACATGATTAACAGTGGAACTTTCAGCAGAAACTCTTCAGTCCAAAAGGGAATGACGGGATATATTTAAAGTACCAAAAGAAAAAAAAAAAATCTACAACCAAGGTTACTATACTTGGCAAAGATCTCACTCAAAATTGATGGAGAAATCAAAAGCTTTACAGACAAGCAAAAGTTAAGAGAATTTAACACCACCAAGCCACCCTTACAGCAAATAGAAAAGGGACTTATGTAGTCAGTAATGCTAATAGGAACATATATACCAATAATTACTTTAAATGTAAATGGATTGCATGCAACAACCAAAAGATACAGACTGACTGAATGGATAAAAAAAGCAAGACCCATATGTATTTTGCCCAAAGGAGACTCGTTTCTGACCTAAAGACACATACAGAATGAAAGTAAAAGGATGGAATAAGAAATTCCATGTGAATGGAATCCAAAAGAAAGCCAGAGTGGCAATCCTTATTTCAAACAAAATAGACTTTAAGTAAAGACCATTACAAGAAACAAAAAGGACTACACATAATGATCAATAAATCAATCCAAGAAGAAGACATAATAGTTGTAAACATGTATGCACCCAAGATAGGAGCACCTCAATACATAAAGCAAACACTAACAGGCACAACAGGGGAAATCAACAGTAACACAATAATAGTAGGGGACTTTAACACCTCACTTACACCAATGGACAGACCATCAAGGCAGAAAATCAGTAAGGAAACACAAACTTTAAATGAAGCATTGGAAAAAATGGGCCTAATTGATATCCTAATTGATAGCCTCAGGACTTTCGATCCAAATGCAGATTATTTTTTCAAGTGTGCATGGAACATTCTCCAGAATGGACCAGATCTTCAGCCACAAGTCAAGCCTCAGTAAATTTCAGAAAATTGAAATCAAGTCAAGAATCTTCTTTGACCATAATGCTATGAGACTAGATATCAACTACGGGAGAAAAAAAAAAAAAAAAAACTGCAAAAAAACACAAACTCATCTAGATTAAACAATACTTTGCTAAATAATGAAGACATTACTGAAGAACTAGGAAGGGAAATCAGAAGATTCCTAGAAACAAATGGCATCAAAGTCACGATAACCCAAAACCTATGGGATTCAGCAAAAGCAGTTCTAAGAGGGAGGTTTATAGGGATACAATCCTTCCTCAAGAAACAAGAAAAGCATTAAATAGACAACCTAACTGTACATCTATATCAGCTGGAAAAAAACAAACAAAACCTAAAGTCAGCTGAAAGAAAGAATTCCGAGCAGCTGTAAATGGAAAAGAAATGAAGGACACAATAGCAAAGATTAATAAAATTAAAAGCTTGTTCTTTGAGGAAAAAAAAAAAAAAAGACAAATCATTAGTCAGACTCATCAAGAAAAAAGGAAGAAAAATCAAATCATTTTATTTTTATATTTCATTTATATCTTTCATTTTATATTTCATTTATATCTCACAAAATTAGAAATGAAAAAGGAAAGGTTCCAAAAGACAACACATAAATACAAAGGATCATAAGAGAATATTATGAATAACTATATGCTAATAAAATGGACAACCTAGAGGAAATGGACAGATTCTTAGAAAAGTTCAACCTCCCAAGACTAAACCAGGAAGAAATAGAAATTATGAACAAGCCAATTATAAACATTGAAACCAAAATGTGGCAAAAAAAACTCACACAAAAACAACAAGAACAAGAAAAAGCCCAAGGCAAGGTGGCTTTAAAGGGGAATTCTATCAAGCATTTAGAGAGGAGTTAATGCCCATTTTTCTGCAATTTCAGAGAAAGGAACACTTCCAAACACATTCTACGAGGCCAAAATCACCCTGATACCAAAAGTAGACAAAGACAACACGCACAGAAAAGAAAATTACAGGCCAATATCACTGATGAATATAGACGCAAGAATCCTCAGCAAAATTCTAGCAAATAATTCAACAACACATTAAAAAGCTCATACATCATGATCAAGTTGGTTTATTCAAAGCATATAAAGATTCTTCAATATACACAAATCAATCAGTGTGATATACCATATTAATAAATTGAAAGATTAAAAAACTATATAATAATCTCAATAGATACACAGAAACCCTTTCACAAAATGCAGCACCCATTTATGATAAAAATGCTTCAAAAAATGGGCACAGAAGGAAACTACCTCAACATAGTAAAGGCCATATATGATAAGCCCACAGCAAATATTATTCTCAATGGTGAAAAACTGAAAGCATTCCCTCTAAGATCTCTAAGAACAAGATCAAGGGTGTCCACTCTCTCCACTATGATTCAATATTATTTTAAAATTAACTTTAATTGGAGGCTAATTACTTTACAATATTGTAGTGGTTTTTGCCATACAATGGCACGAGTCCGCCATGGGTGTACATCCGTTCCCCATCCTGAACCCCCCTCCCACCTCCCTCCCCATCCCATCCCTCAGGGTCATCCCAGTGCACCAGCCCCGAGCACCTTGTCTCATGCATCGAACCTGGACTGGCGATCTATTTCACATATGATAATATACATTTTTCAATGCTATTCTCTCAAATCATCCCACCCTTGTCTGCTTCAACAGAGTCCAAAAGACTGTTCTATACATCTGTGTCTCTTTTCCTGTCTTGCATATAGGGTCATCATTACCATCTTTCTAAATTCCATATATATGCTTTAGTATACTATATTGGTGTTTTCCTTTCTCACTTACTTCACTCTGTATAATAGGCTCCAGTTCCATCCACCTCATTAGAACTGATTCAAATGTATTCTTTTTTAATGGCTGAGTAATATTACATTATGTATATGTACCACAAATTTCGTATCCATTCATCTGCCGATGGACATCTAAGTTGCTTCCATGTCCTGGCTATTACAAAACAGTGCTGCAATGAACATTGGGGTACATGTGTCTCTTTCTTTTTCTTTTTTTTTTTTTAATTTATTTTCTTTTTCTTATTTTAATTTAATTTTATTTATTTATTTATTTTTTTCATGTGTCTCTTTCAATTCTGATTTCCTCGGTGTGTATTCCCAGCAGTGGGACTGCTGGGTCATGTGGCAGTTCTATTTCCAGTTTTTTAAGGACTCTCCACACTGTTCTCCATAGTGGCTGTACTAGTTTGCATTCTCACCAACAGTGTAAGATGGTTCCCTTTTCTCCGCACTGTCTCCAGCATTTATTGTTTGTAGACTTTTGGATAGCAGCCATTCTAACCAGCATGAGATGACAACAGACAACACAGAAATACAAAAGATCATAAAAGAATACTATCAGCAACTATATGCAAATAAAATGGACAACTTGGAAGAAATGGAAAAATTCTTAGAAAATTATAACTTTCCAAAACTGAACAAGGAAGAAAGAGAAAATCAATATAATTTTGAAAGTCCTAGCTATGGCAATTAGAGAAGAAAAATAAATGAAAGGAATCCAGATCGGAAAAGAAGAAGTAAAACTCTCACTGTCTCAGATGACATGATACTATACATAGAAAACCCATAGGAAACTATCAGAAAATTATTTGGGTTAATCAGTGAATTTAGTAAAGTAATGGGATAAAAGGTCAATAAATATAAATCAATTGGATTACTATATACAATGAAAAATTAGAAAGAGAAATTTAAAAGTCAATCTCATTCACCATTGCAACAACAACAAAATAATAAAATATCTAGGAATAAACCTACGTAAAGAGACAAAAGAACTTTATACCAAAAATTATAAAACACTGATGAAAGAAATCAAAGATGATGTAAACAGATGGAGAAATATTCCATGTTCCTGGATAGGAAGAATCAATATTGTGAAAATGACTATACTACCAAATGCAATCTACAGATACAATGCAATCTCTATCAAATTACCAATGGCATTTTTTACAGAACTGGAACAAAAAAATCCTCATCCACATGGAAGCACAGAAGACCCAAATGGCCAGAGCACTCTTGAGAAAGAAGAATGGAGCTGGAGGAATCAACCCTCCTGACTTCAGACTATACTACAAACCTAGCACAAAAACAGAAATATGGTACTAACACAAAAACAGAAATATAGACCAATGGAACAAGATAGACAGCCCAGAGATAAACTCACACACATATGGATACCTTCTTTTTAAGAAAGGAGGCAAGAATATGCAATGGGGGCAAAGATAGCCTTTTCAATAAGTGGTACTGGGAAAATTTAGCAGCTACATGTGAAAGAAAGAAATTAGAACACTTCCTAATGTCACACACAAAGATAAACTCAAAATTGATCAAAAACTTAAATGCAAGACCAGAAACTAATAAACTTTTAGAGGAAAATATAGCCAGAACACTTGATGACATAAATCAAAACAAGATCCTCTATGGCCCACCTCTAGAGTAATGGAAATAAAAATAAAAATAAACAAGTGGGACCTAATTAAACTTAAAAGCTTTTGCACAGCAAAGAAAGCTATAAACAAGGTGAAAGGACAAACCTCAGAATAGGAGAAAATAATAGCAAAGGAAACAAGTGAAAAAGAATTAATTTCCAAAATATGCAGGCAGTTCATACAACTCAATACCAGAAAAATAAACAACCAAATCAAAAAGTGCACAAAAGCCATAAACAGACATTTCTCCAAAGAAGGCATACAGATGTCTAACAAACACATGAAAAGATGCTCAACATTACTCATTGTTCAGTTCAGTCGCTCAGTCATGCCCGACTCTTTGCGACCCCATGAATAGCAGCATGCCAGGCCTCCCTGTCCATCACCAACTCCCAGAGTTTACTCAAACTCATGTCCATCCAGTCAGTAATGCCATCCAGTCATCTCATCCTCTGTCGTCCCCTTCTCCTCCTGTCCCCAAACCCTCCCAGCATCAGGATCTTTTTCAATGAGTCAGCTCTTCACATGAGGTGACCAAAGTACTGGAGTTTCAGCTTCAGCATCAGTTCTTCCAATGGACACCCAGGACTGATCTCCTTTAGGATGGACTAGTTGGATCTCCTTGCAGTCCAAGGGACTCTCAAGAGTTTTCTCTAACACCACAGTTCAAAAGCGTCAATTTTTTCGTGCTCAACTTTCTTCATAGTCCACTCTCACATCCATACATGATCACTGGAAAAACCATAGCCTTGACTAGATGGACATTTGTTGATAATGTAATGTCTATGCTTTTTACTTTGTTGTCTAGTTTGGTTATTACTTTCCTTCCAAGGAGTAAGTGTCTTTTAATTTGATGGCTGCAATCACCATCTGCAGTGATTTTGGAGCCCCAAAATGTACATTCTGACACTGTTTCCACTGTTTCCCCATCTATTTCCCATGAAGTGATGGAACCAAATGACATGATATTCATTTTCTGAATGTTGAGCTTTAAACCAACTTTTTCACTCTCCCCTTTCACTTTCACCAAATTGTTAGAGAAATACAAATCAAAACTACAATGAGATACCACCTCACACCAGTCAGAATGGCCATCATCAAAAAGTATACAAACAATAATTTCTGGAGAAGGTGTGGAGAAAAGGGAGCTGTCTTGCTTTGATGGTGAGAATGTCAATTGATACAGCCACTATGGAAGTTAGTACGGTGATTCCTTAAAAAACTAGGAATAAAGTCACCGTATGACCCAGAAATCCTACTACTAGGCAAATATATGGAGGGGAAAAAATGAAAAATACACATGTACCCCAATGTTCATTGAATTACTATTTACAGTAGCTAGAAAATGGAAGCAACCTAGATGTCCATCAACAGATGAATGGATAAAGCAGCTGTCATACATATATACAATGTGACATTTTTCAGCCATGAAAAGGAATTAATTTGTCAGTTCTAATGAAGTGGATGAACCTAGACCCTATTTTAGAGTGAAATAAGTCAAAAAGAGGAGATAAATATTGCATGCTAATGCATATATATGGAATCTAGAAAAATTGTACTGATGAATTTATTTGCAGGGTGATAATGGAGAAATAGACATAGAGAACAGACTTATGGACATGGTGGGGAGGGGAGAAAGGACAGGGTGACATGTATAGAGAGAGTAACAGGGAAACTTACAATATCATATGTAAAATAGATAGCCAATAAGAATATGCTGTATGACTCAGGGAACTCAAAGAGGGGCTCTGTAACGATCTAGAGGGGTAGGATGGGGAGGGAGATGGGAGGGAGTTTCAAGAGAGAGGGAACATATGTATACTTATGGCTGATTCATGTTTATGCTCGGCAGAAAACAACAAAATTCTATAAAGCAATTATCCTTCAAATTAAAACAACAACAACAAAAAAAAAGACACACAACAACAACTACACAAAAGTGGCACTGAACAACCTACTTACATTTCCATGATTGAAAATGTTCAGATCAACTCTATATGTTTATTTAAGACTATTATACAGATGATCTCTGCATTACATATAAAGCTGGATTGGAGACCTTATGAGGTTTCTTGATTCTGAAATTCTACAAGTATAGAAAATGTATATTCTTAGACTGGTTTCATTATTTAAATTTTACTCTGTCTTGCTTATAGGCTAGAAGTCAGAATATCTGAGGACGGGAGGGAGAGAGAGAGGTTAAAGAGGGAAAGTATTCTTTGAGGCTAGGTCCTGAAATCTGAAGTTATTACCCTCCCTCAAAAAAAAATGCTAAACTAAATGAGCAGTTTTGATAGCAAATAAACAACAAAAACTTAAAAAAAATGTCCAAAGGGTCTGTAATATGAGAATCTGACTCTGACAAAATTAATTATAACATCAAAACTGGACTTCCAAAACTGAAATCTTTATTCACTGACATAAGTGCAAGAACAAGTGTGATAATTGCTCACAGTGTTGGAGATGAACGAGTTAATAGTTTTCATAGTCAGGAGAGTCCAAACCAACCTAGTTGTGTTGTTTGTATATTTTCCCTAAAATCTGAGCTAATTGTATCATATATGGGATATTTTGGCTTAAACGAAAGTGTTTCACAACTGGAAAACTATTGACACTTTTGTTAGAACAAGTTTTCATTGAATAAGACTGACTGAAATCATGCCATATTTAGCATCAACTGCACACTGAATATTAGTGACATTTCTGTTATTGTGAGAATGTCAAAACATCTCAAGATTGAGACTACTTGTTGTGATTTAATCTTAAAAATTAGCAGTTGAAGCACTTTCAAGGGATTTCTTTCACCAGTAACTGCCACAAACTCATTTTTTGGGGGGTAGAATATTATTTTCCATCTTTCACCAAAAAAAAAAAAAAAAAGCTACATAAGCTTATACAACTAGTGACAGAACCAAGATTTAATCAGTCATTCTGACACCTATTATACTGTTCTTTTGTTTAAAAAAAGTTACCTTTCTACCCTATATGGAAGGCAAATAAATTGCCACTAAATTGTTCAGTTCAGTCACTCAGTTGTGTCTGACTCTTTGCAACTGCATCATGTCAGGCCTCCCTGTCCATCACCAACTCCCGGAGTTTACTCAGACTCATGTTCACTGAGCTAGTGATGGCATCCAACCATCTCATCCTCTACAGCCCCCTTCTCCTCCTGCCTTCAATTTTTCCCAGTATCAGGGTCTTTTCCTATCAGTTAGTTCTTTGCATCAGGTCGCTAAAATATTGGAGTATCAGCTTCAGCATCAGCCCTTCCAATGAATATTCAGGACTGATTTCCATTAGGATGGTAAGGTTGGATGCCCTTGCTGTCCAATGGACTCTCAAGAGTCTTCTGCAACACCACAGTTCAAAAGCATCAATTCTTTTGCATTCAGCTTTCCTTATAGTCCAACTCCCACATCCATACATAACTACTGGAAAAAACATAGCTTTGACTAGATGGACCTTTGTTGGCAAAGTAATGTCTCTTCTTTGTAATATGCTGTCTAGGTTGGTCATAACTTCTCTTCCAAGGAGCAAGCATCTTTTAATTTCACGGCTGCAGTCACCATCTGCACTGAAGTGTAACTTACTACAAAACCTATGAACTAATTTGAAAATTATTGAGTGTAAATACAAAGTAAATTTCAACACAGTAAATTGAATAATTTTTTAACATTGTCAAAATCTATATTATTCCAGTAGCACATTTAAAGAGTGTTGCATCGCCAGTAAATTATTTAAATCTGATAACCACACAACACTGTGTGGTAATCTGAGTGGAAACGATAATAGTCCTGACCACATTCTCTTATATACTCAAGAGCCAACATCCTCACATATGTAATTTTCTTCCAGTCATTTTTTACTGGAGACTTGATGCTAAACTAAGCCTTTTATCTTTCACTTTCAGAAAATATAATTTGTTGTGTACTACCATGAGACTCACTCATTCAGTCAGTCAGTATTCTGACAGACATTTAAATAATAGTATGCATTTTCAGGGCTTCCCAGGTGGCTCAGTGGTAAAGAATCTGCCTACCAATGCAGGAATGTAGGTTTGAACTCTGGGTCAGGTAGGTCCCTGGAGGAGGGCATGACAACCTACTCTGGTATTATTGCCTGGAAAATGCCATGGACAGAGAAGCCTAGTTGGCTACAGTCCATGTCTGCATGCTAAGTCGCTTCAGTAGTGTCAAATTCTTTGTGACCCTATGGACCATAGCCCACCAGACTCCTCTGTCCATGGAATTTTCCAGGCAAGAATATTGGAGTGGGTTGCCATTTCCTCCTCCAGGGGATCTTCCCCACCCAGGGATCAAATGCATGTCTCTTACATCTCCTGTGTTGGTACTAGCACCAGCTGACTACAGTCCATGGGGCCTCAAAGATTCAGACACAACTGAGAGACTGAGCATGCATGCACACATGCATTCTCAGTTATATGCATTGACTAAACTTGGGTATCATATCTAAACATTATTTTTGTGTGCAGTGCACACACACCAAGTGACACTGAATTATTACCTTCAAAATAATAGATTTGAGAAGTAGAACTGGGCTTCCTTGGTGGCTCAGGTGGTAAATAATCTTCCTGCAATGTGGGAGGCCTGGGTTCGATCCCTGGGTTGGGAAGATTCTCTGTAGAAGGGGACAGCTGCCCACTCCAGTATTATGGCATGGAGAATTCCATCAACTGTAGAGTCCATAGGTTAACAAAGAGTCAGACACAACTGAGTGACTTTTACTTTCACTTTTCACTGGGTGAAGCATTTGTTAAAACAAACAAACAAAACTAATCTAGTAGTTGAATACAAATCAGATTCTTTCTAGACATTAAATATTTGAGTAAATGGTAGTTATAATGCTAACTTTCAGATCAAATTCTTACAAACATGCCTATTACAAACATGAGCACTTATTAACTAATTGATTTTAATTATACTAAAAGAAACACCTTAGCAACTTATTTTTATGCTAGAAGTATTTCCAACTTTCTGTTAGTTCATCTACTATTACCTTCTGTAAGAAGATACTTTGAGACAAACACTAATATTTCTAAAACTAGATTCTATCATCCATATAATTGGCAACAAGCAAAGAACACTTAACATCTTAGAATGGAGCATCAAACCTAAATGCATGATTCTTGTAGATTTTATGTTTTATTTCATGCATGGGTAAGGAATGTCTTCAAGTATTTTTTTTTCTGAACTTCTTATCATGAAAGTGAAAGTTTCAGTCACCCAGTTGTGTTCAGACTCTTTGCGACTCCACGGGTTATAGCCCACCAGGTTGCTCTGTCCATGGCATTCTCCAGGCAAAATACTGGAGAGGGTTTCCATTCCCTTCTCCAGGGTATCTTCCCAATCTAGGGATCAAACCCAGGTCTACATTTCAGGCACACTCTACCATCTTAGCCAGCAGGGAAGTCAAAATTACTGACTAAATCATGAAATAGGCATGCTGAATGCTAAGTCACTTCAGTCGTGTCTGACTCTTTGATACCCCCAATGGACTGTAGCCCACCAGGCTCCTCTGCCCATTGGATTCTCCAGGCAAGAATACTGGAGCGGGTTGCCATGCCTTTCTCCAGAGTATCTTCCCACCCCAAGGATCCAACCTGCATCTGGTGTGTCTCCTGCATTGCAGGCAGATTCTTTATTGCTGAGCCATCTGGGAAGCCACCATAAAGAATGAAACTCTGGCAGTGGAATTTCAAGCACTGCTCAGTATCTAGTGAAAGTGAAAGTATTAGTCACTCCGTTGTGTCCTATCCCATGGACTGTAGCCTGCCGGGCTCCTCTGTCCATGGAATTCTCCAGGCAAGAATATTGGAGTGGGTAGCCATTCCCTTCTCCAGGGGATCTTCCTGACCCAGGGATCGAACCCAGGTCTCCTGCATTACAGAGAGATTCTTTACCATGTGAGCCACCAGGGAAGCCCTCAGTATTCTTATCATGAATAACTTTAAACGTAACTAACATTCATCACACCACTATTGCATGCTGCTATTCACTATTTTTCACCAAAAATCCATCTGCCACTGTGCTAATACTCAGTTGATGTTTATTGAGATACATGGGAACATCTATATCAAAGAGTATGCCAGGTCATTTCTAGTGCACATCTCTTTTTCATGTAATACTTATGGAGCACTCCTCAATAATACATGCTTCATTAGTATATTACGGAGTAGTCTTCAAGTATGCTTTCTTAGTATTGACTTAACCCAAAATATATACACACCATATCAAACTCAATGAACCAACATATTTTGTGTTACATTATAGGCTTTGTAATGTGTCAAAACTACCATTGAACTGGAAGACATTCCAGTTATATTTAGAAAATATAACTTTTCAAAGAAACATAGAAAAGGTTGAATTGTATTACAAAATCGTTTTCTTATGCATTCTTATTTTTAATGATTGTCCTATATGTTGTCATATTAATTTTCTGAAACCAATGAGAAAACAAATTCTGTCAGTCAGTAGTCCTCTCTCAAATACAATTAATGATTGATTATCTTTTTCAGGTCAGTAAAGATGCAGATTATAAGCATTTCTCTGAAGAAAGCACTAATAGGCTTTTCAGATACAAATTTGTAATATGTAAACTTACCTGATCATACAGAGTACTATCTCTATATATTCCATGGGAAGTCCAGGTAAGCAGTATGTCAACTTCTACTTTTTTTTTTTTTTGGTTAAGTAGAATCACCTTGAGATTCTCAGTCATTAACTTGAATATAAGAGTCCAGGACCCTTGCCAGCTGAGTGGTAGCAGTATTCCATTGCTTTAATATAATTTGTAATTACCCTGTCTCCATGACTCTTATTAGGAGATTCCCTTGAGTATCCATGGTCACAATTATCATCCCAATGAATCAGAGACCTGAGTTGAGTATATTAGCATGATCTTTATTTATGCTATTTTATCTCTACTCCTTATAAACTCCCTCATTCTTCTCTGCTAAAATTTTTCATTAACCCTATCATGCAAAGACCTTTTGCTCGTCTTTTATTATATGCTATATAATGATGATGCTATTTTTAACCCAGTAGAATAAAGCACTAATAGACTTTTCAGATATCTGTTTGTAGTATCTAAACTTAGTAGACCACAATAACATTAGCAACTACCAATTTGGTTCCCAGAATGCACAGACAAGAAAATCCACTTTAATGACAGAGAAACTGGAGTAGGCAACATTTTGAAAATGCCTGAGGTTTATACTATCCAAGATGACAGATTAAGAAGACCCTAAGTTGGCCTCCTCTCATGGGGACACCACAGTTACAACTATTTACGTGACTTGATGGAAAATACCAGAATCTACTAGAAAAGGTCTTATACAAACAAAGATAGAAAGAAGGAACCAGAGCAAGATGGTTAGGAGGAATGGAGTTGCAATATAGTCAATTCCCATACCCCTGGGTAGGAAACTTATAAATGAAAGAATAGTTGCTGCCAATGCAGAAGACATAAAAGATGTGGGTTCAATCCCTTGGTGGAAAAGATTCCCTGGAGGAGAGTATAGTAACCCACTCCAATATTCTTGCCTGGATAATCTCATGGAGAGAGGAGCCTGGCGGGCTACAGTCCATAGTGGTGCAAAGAGTCAGACATGAGTGAAGTGATTTAGTATGCAGACACACAATTGCAGAGGTTTCCCTAAGGACTGAGGTGTCTGAGCCCCACATTGTGCTCCCAATACCGGGAGTTCTACATGGGGTACATGAGTTCCCCAGAAGATTTGGCTCTTAAGTCCATTGTGGCTTAATTTCAAGAGTCCCAGAGAGCTGGTATGAACATAGACTCCACTCTTAAATAGCACACACAAAATCACATAAGCTCTAGGACCCAGGGGAAAAGCAGTAATTTGAAAAGAACCTGAGTCAGATCTACCTGCTGATCTTGGTGAATCTCCCAGAGAGGCAGCCAGCACCTGAAGTTCACCCTGGGAACATAGACACTGGCAGCAGACAGTTTTAAGAGCTTGTCTTACCATGTGGACAATGATGTTGGCAATTGCTATTTTGGTTTCCTCCTTCTAGCTTATTAGCCTCAGGACTCAGCTTTTCTCTCGATCAACAGCATATAGGAAGCTATACTGGGATGTGTCATGCTAAGCCACAAACTGGTCAAGTAAGCAGACCTCTCCCCCATCATCACTGCTTTGTCATGGCGAAGAGAGCTTGCATAACTTAATGAAGCTATGAATCATGGCAGGACCACCAAAGACAGGTGGGTCATAGAGAAGAGTTTTGACAAAACTGAAGAAGGAAATGTCAACCCACTGTAGTTTGCAGGCCTGTGGAATCCCATGGGCAATATGAAAAGGCAAAAATATATAATAATATATAATAATAGAAGATGAGTGCACACCCCCCATATGCTACTGGGGAAGAACAGAGGGCAGTTACTAATAGCTCCAGTAAGAATGAAGCAATTCAGCCAAAGAGGGAATGACACATAGCTGTTGAGGTGTTTGGTGGTGAAAGTAAAGTTTGATGTTGTAAAAAGCAATATTGCATAAAGAATAGGGAATGTTAGGTCCATGAATCAAAGTAAATTGTCCATAGTCAAGGAGGAGATGGCAAGATTAAACATTAGTGAACTAAAATGAATGGGGATAGGCAAATTTAATTCAGATGTCCATTATATCTACTACTGAGGGCAAGAGTACCTTAGAAGAAATAGAGTATCCCTCATAGTCTACAAAAGAGTCTGAAATGCAGTACTTGGGTGCAATCTCAAAAATGACAAGATGATCTTGTTTCATTTCTAAGGCAAATCATTCAAAACCAGAGTAATCCAAGTCAGTGCCCAAGCACGGATACTGAAGAACCTGAAGTTGACTGGTTCTATTAAACCTTCAAAGCCTTCTAGAAGTAATACCAGAAAAATACGTCTTTTTCATAACAAGGGACTGGAATGGAAAAGTAGGAAGTCAACAGATACCTGGAGTAACAGGCAAGTTTGGTCTTAGAGTACAAAATGAAGCAGGGCAAAGACTAACAGAGTTCTATAAAGAGAACACACTGGCCGTAGCAAACACTCTACTAACAACCCAAGAGATGACTCTACAAATGAGTATCACCAGATGGCCAATACCAAAATCAGCTGTTCTTTGCAGCCAAAGATGGAGAAGCTGTATAAACTCAGTGAAACAAGACCTGGAGCTGACTGTGTCTCAGATCATGAGCTCCTTATTGCAAAATTCAGGCTTAAATTGCATAAAGCAGGGAAAGATTTAGGTCTTCATAGGATGTAAATCAAATCCCTTATGATTATAGTGGAGGTAACAAATTCAAGGGATTAGATATTGTAGACAGTGTGCCAGGAGAACTGTAGACAAACGTTTGTAAAATTGTACAGAAAGCAATGATCATAAGCATCACCCAAAATAAATAAATAAATAAATGTAAGAAGGCAAAGAGGTTTTCTGAAGAGTCTTTACAAATAGCTGAGGAAAGAAGAGAAGTGAAAGGAAAGAAAGAAAGGGGAAAATAGATGCAACTGAATGCAGAATTCAAGAAAATATCAATGAGAGTTAAGAAGCCTTTCATAAATGAACAATGCAAAGAAATAGAGGTAAACAATAGAATGGGAAAGTCTAGAGATCTCTTCAAAAAAATTAGAGATATCAAGGAAGTATTTCATGCAGGGATGGGCATAATAAAGGATGGAAATAGTAAGGACCTAACAGAAGCAAAAGAGATTAAGAAGAAGTAGCAAGAATACACAGAAGAACTATAAAATAAACGTCTTAATGACCCAGATAACAAAAATAGTGCAGTCATTCACCTGGAGATAGATATCCTTGAGTGTGAAGTCAATTAGACCTTAGGAAGCATTACTATGAACAAAGCTAGTGGAGGTGATAGAATGCCTGCCAAGCTATTTAAAATACTAAATGATGATGCTGTTAAAATGCTATACTCAATATGTCAGTATATTTGGAAAACACAGCAGCTGCCACAGGACTGGAAAAAGTCAGTTTCCATTCGTCCCAAAGAAGGGAAATGCCAAAGAATGTTCAAACTACCATACAATTTCACTTATTTCACACATTAGCAAGGCTGTGCTCAAAATTCTGAGAGTTAGGCTTCACCCATTTTTGAACTGAGAACTTCCACATGTACAAGTTAGATTTTGAAGAGCCAGAGGAACCAACATTCATTGGATCATGGAGAACACAAGGGAGTTCCAGAAAAACTTTCTCTTCTGCTTCATGATCATGTGGATCACAACAAACTGTGGAGAATTCTTAAAGAGATGCAAATTCCAGACGACCTTATTTGTCTTCTGGGAAACCTGTATGTGCCTTAAGAAGCAACAGTTAGAACTGGATATGGAACAATAG
This sequence comes from Cervus elaphus, assembly GCF_910594005.1. NCBI lineage: Eukaryota > Metazoa > Chordata > Mammalia > Artiodactyla > Cervidae > Cervus > Cervus elaphus. The sequence goes on from NC_057848.1 coordinate 93,834,301, forward strand.
ACTGGTTCAGAATTGGGAAAGGAGCTTGACAAGGCCATATATTGTCACCCTGCTTATTTTACTTATCTGCAGAGTACAGAAAGTGAAATGCCAGGCTGGATGAATCACAAGGTGGAATCAAGATTGGTGGGAGAAATATCAGCAACCTCAGATATGCAGATGATGCCACTCTAAAGGGAGAAAATGAAGAGGAACTAAATTGCCTCTTGATGAGAGTGAAAGAAGAGAATGAAAAAGCTGGCTTAAAACTTGGTATTCAAAAAACAGATCATGGCATCCAGTTCCAACACTTCATAGCAAAGAGAAGGGGAAAAAGTGGAAACAGTGGAATATTTTATTTTCTTGGGCTCCAAAATCACTGCAGATGGTGACTGCAGTCATGGAATTAAAAGACACTTTCTCCTTTAAGGAAAGCTATGACAAACCTAGACAGCATATTAAAAAGCAGAGGCATCACTTTGCTACAAAAGTCCATACAGTCGAAGATATGCTTTTTTTCACTAGTCATATATGGATGTGATTTGGACCATAAAGAAGGGTGAGCATCAAAGAGTTGACACTTTTAAATTGTGGTGCTGAGGAAGACTGCTGAGAATCCCTTGGACTCCAAGGAGATCAAACCAGTCAATCCTAATGGAAATCAACTCTGAATATTCAGCTGTTACTGAAGCTGAAGCTCTAATACTTTGGCCACCTGATGGGAAGGGCCTACTTATTGGAAAATACCCTGATTCTGGGAAAGAGTGAAGGCAAAAGGAAAAAGTGATGGCAGAGGTTCAGATGGGTTAGACTGCATCACTGACTCAACAGAAATGAATTTGAGTAAATTCCAGGAGATAGTGGGAGTCAGAGGAGCCTGGCTTGCTACAATCCATGGGTCATAGAGAGTCGGACATGACTTAGCAACTGAACAACAGCAACACACATCTACATCCACTAGCAGACTAGCTCTCTTAAAGACCCCTGGTGACTCCAGCCAACCGTGGTGAAGGCTCTGCCCACCAGAGTATCCAGAACACAGTCCCATAACACCTCTGCACAGACACTAGACTTCGAACCCCCAGGGTCCTCCAGTCACAGGCCGCAGAACCCAACTTCATCCACCTGGACAGGCGCTAACTTCAAAATCACCCAGCTCCATCCTCTGGCAAGCCTGCGCTAGCCTTGGGACCAACCTCACACCACAGTAGGTAGACAACAGCCACAGGACAGCTGTAGTCTCATAGTCTATGGACACGGCTGTCCAATCAGCAAGTCAGTACCTGCCCACTCACTAGCAGACCAACACAAGCTTCAGGACACTCCAAACGCCACAGCTGTCAGTAACTGGACCCATCCACCAGTACTCTGAAACCAGTTCTGAGCCCTTAGCCCTGCAACCACAACCCAGGACCTGGCTCTGCTCACCAGTGGGTCAGTACTACCCCATCCTAGCTTCATTCGTCAGTGGGCTGGCATAAACCCCAAGGTCTCTTGGGCCTTGAGTCTGCCCAATCGTGAGCATGCACTAGCTCCAGAGACTCCTTGGATTCCACAACCAGCTGCTTCATGTCCCAACTCCTCTAACTAGTGGTCAGCAGCCTCTGCACAAGGCAGGACCAGACAGCCAACTGTCCTGGGGCCAACAAAGTCTACAAGACCACCCACACTAGTCAGTTGGCGACAACAAAAGGACCCACACAGCCCATAAAGGAGTCAACCCTGAAATATATAGCTCTGGTGACAAGAGGAAAGTGTGCTCCTGGGATGCACAGAATGTCTCCTACAAAGGACACTTTTCCAAAGTCAGAAAACATTTCCAACCCACTAGAGATATATTAATAGAAATAAAAATAAATAAGGCAAAATGAAGTGACAGTGGACTATATTCCAAATGAAAGACTAAAATAAAACCCCAAAAGAAGAACTAAGTAAACTTGAGAGATGGAACCTACCAAGGATCGAGTTAAGGGTAATGATTGTAGATGATTAAAAAGCTTAGAAGAATGGATGCTCAGAGTGAGAAGTTAGACATTTTTAACAAAAATATGTGTAATAAATAACATAGTATAAATAGTATAAATAAATAAACAATAAAAAATACAATAACTGAAAAGAAAAATACACTATACTGAATCAAAAGTTGACTATGTGATATAAAAGGATGGACCAGCCACCAAATAGAAAAAAAAAAAGTGAAAAGAAATGAAGATAGTTTGAAAGATTTCTAGGATAACATCAAGCACACTGATATTTGCATTACAGAGGTCCTGGAAGGAAGAGAGAAAGGGCTGAGAACATATTTGAAGACACAAGTTGAAAACATCCCTAACCTAGGAAAGGAAACAGATATCCAAGTCCAGAAAGTACAGAATGTGCCATACAGGATTAAATCAAAGAGGAACATCCCAAGACACATTAAAATTAAAATGGCATTTTTTTTCAAGAGAAGATACTAAAAGAAGCAAGTGAAAAATCAGCAAATAACATTCAAGGGAACTCCCATAAAGCCATCGGCTGATAAGCAGGAACTCTGCAGACCAGAAGAGAGTGGCACAATACATTTAAAGTGATAAAAAGGAAAAGCATACAATGAAATATACTTTTCCCAGAATGACTCTTGTTCAGATTTAAAGGAGAAATCAAAAGCTTTAAAGACAAGCCAAAGCTGAAAGAGTTCAGTACCACTAAATCAGTTTTACAAAAACAAGTTAAAGGAACCTTTTGAAACAAAAAAGGCCAGAAGGACAAACATGAAAATCACCAAAGGATAAATCTCATTGGTAAAGGCAAAACATACACTAAAGATATGAAATTTACCATACACAAAGCTAGCGGGAAATCTAAAGGCAAAAGCAGTAATATCAACTATATCCACAATAAGCAGTTAATGGGTACACAAACAACTAGATAAAAATATGATGACAAAATAGTAATCATGAGAAAGTTAGAGCACAAATATATTTGATATTAAAAGGTCAGCAACTTAGAACAAATTATATATATATATATATATATATATATATATATATATATATATATATAATAGATACAATATGAATTTTAAAATAAAAGTTTAAAGGAGAAATTGAAAATAAAATAAAAGTTTATTTATACAATTTAATAAAATTAATAAATAAAAGTGAAATCTATGTATCAGTATAGTCTAAAAAACATTAGCCTAAAATCTATAATAGATACAAGTGAATGAAAAAGAAAGGAATCCAAAGATAACCATAAAGATAGTAATCAAATCACAATAGAAGAGAATTAAATGAAAATGCCTGAGGTCTATTGAATCTATCTGGTAATACTATAGCAACTTATAAAGGAAATAACAAATGTATCAGCAAGTCAATAAACATTGTGATCATGTTGGAGATCTTTTTAAAGGGCAAAGAATCTTGACTATTTTAAAAGTTTTATATAACAACCATACATTATCTGCTTTACATTATCTTTCTTCATTTGTTTTATTTTAACTTGTTTTTTAATTAAAAAGTTGTAGATGATTAAAGAAAATGGTAGCAAAAATTCACAACTCATTATGCAAAACTAATTAAAAATATAACATCAATTATGAATATAAGAAAATAAAAAAGACTAATGATAGAGTTGAAGTTGCCTAATTATCCTTTTTCAAGGCACTCCTATCCCTATTCTACTACCAAAAAAATCATGACCATGAAGTTAACATAAATTTTTCATATCCATATTTTTAGACTTTTTGTTTCACATACATTTTTGTAAGATTGAACAGGACCACATCCAAAGTAGCACTTTGTTTCCCCACTCCACAAAGTGACTAAAACTAGAAATTAATATGGGCACTTGTTTGTGGATTGTATGTTTTATATATTTTTAAAGCACTTCTTTTTCTCCTTAATGTTTTTTAGACTATACTGATACATAGATTTCACTTTTATTTATTAATTTTATTAAATTGTATAAATAAACTTTTATTTTATTTTCAATTTCTCCTTTAAACTTTTATTTTAAAATTCATATTGTTGTTCATTTAGTTTATTTCCCAGGTTTTTTCTATTTTAAACACTGATGCAGTGACAAGCCCTGTCTATCTCTCCTTATACACACAGAATATTATTTTTACAATATACATTTTAGTTCAGTTCAATTCAGTCGGTCAATCGTGTCCGACTGTTTGCGACCACATGGACTGCAGCATACCAGGCTTCCCTGTCCATCACCAACTCCCTGAGCTTGCTTAAACTCATGTCCATCGACTCAGTGATATCCAACCATTTCATCCTCTGTAGTCCCATTCTCCTCCTGTCTTTACTCTTTCTCAACATTAGGGTCTTTTCCAATAAGTCAATTCTTCACATCAGGTGTCCAAAGAAATAGAGTTTCAGGTTCAGCATCAGTCCTTCCAATGGATATTCAGAACTGATTTCCTTTAGGATGGACTGGTTGGATATCCTTGCTGTCCAAGGGACTCTCAAGAGTCATCTCCAACACCTCAGTTAAAAAGCATAAATTCTTTTGCACTCAGCTTTCTTTATAGTCCAACTCTCACATCCATACATGACTACTGGAAAAACCATAGCTTTGAGTAGATGGACTTTTGTTGGCAAAGTAATGTCTCTGCTTTTCAATATACAATATACATTTAGAAATGGCCTAGTGAATTATAATCTAAAAAGCAGTTATGACAAATCTAAAAAGTAGTTATCACAAATTATAATCTAAGGTGGTTATGACATATTTATAGCACCATAGAAAGAGCACAAAATTCTTGCTTCCCTCATTTTTTTTTTTTGCCATCAATTATCATTACCAAATATTTTGTTCTGATCTGCATTTTCCTAGTTACCTATAAAGAGGTAAGGTCTCAGTTATTTTACTTTACCTTCTGATAAGTGCTGTTAAATTAGACAGATTCTCCTAAGACTTTATCTTTGCCAATGTAATTTCTGAGGGTATAATATATCTTGAATGGATATGAGAAGAATACTGTGGAATAACTGTTCCAATGCTAGAAAGAAAATCTTCAAAACAAATTAACTTTTGTTTGATTAAAGCCCCAGAATAATAGGACTGACAAAATTTAGAGGATCAGACAAATGAGCATGGTAGAGTTACCCCTGTGTAAATTGCCAAGATATATTTTAACTATCACATCAATAGAGCTGAATTTATTTAAAATAGAGAGGAACTCAAAGAGAACAAATTTCTGAAAGTTTTATCTCCAAATATCCAAAATAATCTAAAATAATAATTTATCTTTTACCTTAAAAAGGCAACTAAAATATTAGTAGTTAATTTATGAGTTTTGTATTATATTAGTTAACAAAATTAATCTTATGGAAATTTAGGTCATTAGTATGGACCTTATAAGAAATATTAAATCTACTAGTACTAATAAAATAGCTAACACAAAGTGCTTAATAAACTTAAGGTAGTTTAGTCATTTAATTACCATAGCAACCTTAGGAGATAGTCTTATTATACCTGAATGTGCAGATGAGGAAAAGAGACTTACATTGCCTCACATCAGAGAGTTAGCTTGTAACAGAGCTGGAATCTGAGCCCAGGAAGCCTTATTGCAAAACTTCTGCTTATAAACCTCATATTATATTTATGTCAGCTGTTTCAAAGAACTTTTCTCATGGTTATCTTTCTTTATTTCATATGCTGCTTATTTTTCAAGATAGTTTGATACATTCATGAAAAGTATTTTTTTCAGGCACTTTAAAGACTATTCTGTTGGTAAATGTGATATCACAGGAACAGAAAGCCAATAAGCTATATTTTTTGGTCTCATAATGGATGCCATAAAAGAGATTTATTGAGGAAAATGACTTTATAGCATATTGGGAAAAAAATGGGAAATTCAACAGCATTAAAGTTTCATGTAGAGTATTTCTATTACTAAAAGCAGTGAAACATTTAATTTATGCTATAAGGTTGAAATTGCTCAATTACCCTCTCAAATTCTATGACTGGAATATTTTCCTCATTCTCATTATTATTATAAAAACAATTGAAAAATAATTTCATAATTTGCAATTCTATCATGCAAAATTTCAAATTCAGATTTGTATTTTTGAAACTTCTAATTAAAATGCAAAAGAGAAGGTCTAGATCAAGATGGTGGAGTAAAAGATCCTTAGCTCTCCATTTCCCAAAAACACATCAAAGCTATCCCTATATATTGAACAACTGTCTATGAGAACAACCTGTAAACTAGTAAAACAGATTTTCTACAACTAAGGATGTAAAGAAAAAGCCACATTGAGATGGGTAAGAGGGCAAAGATGCAGTCAGTCCAGTCAGAAACACCACTGGCATGGTGGCACAGAAGTGGGAGTGATAATCACAACCATGGGGATCTCCCTAAGGAGTGAGAGATCCAAGCCCCAGTTCAGAATCCCCAGTCCAAGGGTCTTGTACTAAGAAGGCCAGATTCTGTAATTTCTGGCTTTGAAACCAGTGGGGCTGACAGCCAGAAGATCATGAAGGCTGTGGAAAACAAACTCTGCTCTTGAAGTGCTCATGTAAAAACTCACTCATTCTGAGTCCTAGGGGCTTCCCTGGTGGCTCAGCTCCTAAAGAACCTGCCTGCCAGTGCAGGAGAGGCAAAGAGATGCTGGTTCAATCCTTGGGTTGGGAAGATCCCCTGGAGAAGGAAATGGCAACCCACTCCAGTATTCTTGCCTGGAAAATTCAATGGACTAAGGAACATGGCAGGCTACAGTCCATGGGGTTGCAAAGAGTCGGAGATGACTGAGCTCACATGCCCACACTCTGAATCCTAGTGTAGAAGTAGCAGCTTGAAAAACTCCTGGGTCATATCAGAAGACTGATTTGACCAAATTTTATTTTTATTTATTTATTTTTAATTGTGACAGATGATTTTATTTTATTTTTATTTATTTTTTCATTTCTTTTTATTAGTTGGAGGCTAATTACTTTACAATATTGTAGTGGTTTATGCCATACATTGACATGAGTCAGCCATGGATTACATGTGTTCCCCATCTCGATTCCCCCCTCCCACCTCTCTCCCCACCCCATCCCTCTCAGTCTTCCCGATGCACCAGCCCTGAGTACTTGTCTCATGCATCCAACCTGGGCTGACGATCTCACACTTGATAGTATACTTGTTTCAATGCCATTCTCTCAGAACATCCCACCCTCATCTTCTCCCACAGAGTCCAAATGTCTGTTCTGTACATCTGTGTCTCTTTTTCTGTTTTGCATATAAGGTTATGTTATCATCTTTTTAAATTCCATATATATCCTTTAGTATACTGTATTGGTGTTTTTCTTTCTGGCTTATTTCACTCTGTATAATGGGCTCCAGTTTCATCCATCTCATAAAGAATTGATGCAAACATATTCTTCTTAATGGCAGAGTAATATTCCATTGTGTATATGTGCCATGGCTTCCTTATCTATTCGTCTGCTGATGGGCATCTAGGTTGCTTCCATGTCCTAGCTATTATAAACAGTGATGTGATGAACATTAGGATGCACGTGTCTCTTTCAGATCTGGTTTCCTCGGTGTGTATGCCCAGGAGTGGGATTGCTGGGTCATATGGCAGTTCTATTTCCAGTTTTTAAAACAATCTCCACACTATTCTCCATAGCAGCTGTACTAGTTTGCATTCCCACCAAGAGTGTAAGAGGGTTTCCTTTTCTCCACACCCTCTCCAGCATTTATTCCTTGTAGACTTTTGGATAGCAGCCTTCCTGACTGGCGTGTAATGGTACCTCGTTGTGGTTTTGATTTGCATTTCTCTGATAATGAGTGCTGTTGAGCATCTTTTCATGTGTTTGATAGCCATCTGTATGTCTTCTTTGGAGAAACATTTGTTTCATTCTTTGGCCCATTTCTTGATTGGGTCATTTATTTTTCTGGAATTGAGCTACAGGAGTTACTTGTATATTTTTGAGATTAATCCTTTGTCTGTTGCTTCGTTTGCTATTATTTTCTCCCAATCTGAGGGCTGTCTTTTCACCTTACTTATAGTTCCCTTTGTTGTGCAAAAGCTTTTAAGTTTAATTAGGAACCATTTTTTTTTTTAATTTTTGCTTTTATTTCCAATATTCTTGGAGGTGGGTCATAGAGGATCCTTCTGTGATTTATGTCAGAGAGTGTTTTGCCTATGTTCTCCTCTAGGAGTTTTATAGTTTCTGATCTTACATTTAGATCTTTAATCCATTTTGAGTTTATTTTTGTGTATGGTGTTAGAAAGTGTTCTAGTTTCATTCTTTTACAAGTGGTTGACCAGTTTTCCCAGCACCACTTGTTAAAGAGGTTGTCTTGTTTCCATTGTATTTCCTTGCCTCCTTGTCAAAGATAAGGTGTCCATAGGTACACCTAGGTATAAGGTGTCCTGTAAATCCCATAGGATTTATCTCTGGGCTTTCTATTCTGTTCCAATGATCTATATTTCTGTCTTTGTGCCAGTACCATACTGTCTTGATGACTGTGGCTTTGTAGTAGAGCCTGAAGTCAGGCAGGTTGATTCCTCCAGTTCCATTCTTCTTTCTCAAGATTGCTTCAGCTCTTTGAGGTTTTTTGTATTTCCATACAAATTGTGAGATTATTTGTTCTAGTTCTCTGAAAAATACCGTTTGTAGCTTGATAGGGATTGCATTGAATCTATAGATTGCTTTGGGTCGTATACTCATTTTCACTATATTGATTATTCCAATATATGAACACGGTATATTTCTCAATCTGTTTGTGTCCTCTTTGATTTCTTTCATCAGTGTTTTATAGATTTCTATATATAGGTCTTTTGTTTCTTTAGGTAGATATATTTGTAAGTATTTTATTCTTTTTGTTGCAATGGTGAATGGTATTGTTTCCTTAATTTCTCTTTCTGTTTTCTCATTGTTAGTGTATAGGAATGCAAGGGATTTCTGTGTTAATTTTATATCATGCAACTTTACTATATTCATTGATTAGCTCTAGTAATTTTCTGGTAGAGTCTATAGGGTTTTCTTTGTAGAGGATCATGTCATCTGAAACAGTGAGAGTTTTACTTCTTCTTTTCCTATCTGGATTATTTTATTTCTTTTTCTGCTCTGATTGCTGGGGCCAACACTTCCAAAACTATGTTGAATAGTAGTGGTGAGAGTGCACACACATGTCTTGTTCCTGACTTTAAGGGAAATGCTTTCAGTTTTTCACCATTGAGGATAATGTTTGCTGTGGGTTTGCCATATATAACTTTTATTATGTTGAGGTATGTTCCTTCTATTCCTGCTTTCTGGAGAGCTTTTCTCACAAATGAATGTTGAGTTTTGTCAAAGGCTTTTTCTGCATCTATTGAGATAATCATATGGTTTTTATCTTTCGATTTGTTCATGTGGAGTATTACATTCATTGATTTGCGGATATTAAAGAATCCTTGCATCCCTGGGATAAAGCCCACTTGGTCATGATGTATGATCTTTTTAATATGTTGTTGGATTCTGTTTGCTAGAATTTTGTTAGGGATTTTTGCATCTATGTTCATCAGTGGTATTGGCCTGTAGTTTTCTTTTTTTGTGGCATCCTTGTCTGGTTTTGGTATTAGGGTGATGGTAGCCTCATGGAATGAGTTTGGAAGTTTACCTTCTTCTGCAATTTTCTGGAAGAGTTTGAGTAAGATAGGTGTTAGCTCTTCTCTAAATTTTTGGTAAAATTCAGCTGTGAAGCCATCTGGTACTGGAATTTTGTTTGCTGGAAGATTTCTGATTACAGTTTTGATTTCCTTGCTTGTGATGGGTCTGTTAAGATCTTCTATTTCTTCCTGGTTCACTTTTGGAAAGTTATACTTTTCTAAGAACTTGTCCATTTCTTCCAAGTTGTCCATTTTATTGGCATAGAGCTACTGGTAGTAGTCTCTTATGATCCTTTGTATTTCAGAGTTGTCTGTTGTGATCTCTCCATTTTCATTTATAATTTTGTTGATTATTTCTTGAAGAATCTGGCTAACGGCTTGTCAATTTTATTTACCTTTTCAAAGAACCAGCTTTTAGCTTTGTTGATTTTTGCTATCATCTCTATTGTTTCTTTCGCATTTATTTCTGCCCTGATTTTTAAGATTTCTTTCCTTCTACTAACCCTAGGGTTCTTCATTTCTTCCTTTTCTTGTTGCTTTAGGTGTAGTGTTAGGTTATTTATTTGACTTTTTTCTTGTTTCTTGAGGTAAACCTGTATTGCTATGAACCTTCCTCTTAGCACTGCTTTTACAGTTTCCCAAAGGTTTTGAGTTGTTGTGTTTTCATTTTCATTCATTTCTATGCATATTTTGACTTGTTTATTTTTTAATTTTTTCTATGATTTGTCCATTATTCAGAAGTGTGTTATTTAGCAGCCATATGTTTGAATTTTTAATAGTTTTTTTTTCCCTATAATTGAGATCTAATCTTATTGAATTATGGTCAGAAAAGATGACGGGAATGATTTCAATTTTTTTTTTTTTTTAATTTATCAAGGCTAGATTTATGGCCCAGGATGTGATCTATTCTGGAGAAGGTTCTGTATGCATTTGAGAAAAAGGTGAAATTGATTGTTTTGTGGTGAAATGTCCTATAGATATCAATTAGGTCTAGCTGGACCATTGTGTCATTTAAAGTTTGTGTTTCCTTGTTAATTTTCTGTTTAGTTGATCTATCCATAGGTGTGAGTGGGGTATTAAAGTCTCCCACTACTATTGTGTTATTGTTAATTTCCCTTTTCATTCTTGTTAGCATTCACCTTACATATTGTGGTGCTCTTATGTTGGGTGCATATATATTTATAATTATTATATCTTCTTCTTGTATTGATCCTTTGATCATTATGTAGTGTCCTTCTTTGTCTCTTTACACAGCCTTTATTTTAAAGTTTATTTTATCTGATATGAGTATTGCAACTCCTGCTTTCTTTTGGTCTCTGTTTGCGTGAAATGTTTTTTTTTTTTTTCCAGCCCTTCACTTTCAGTCTGTATGTGTCCCTTGTTTTGAGGTGGGTCTCTTATAGACAGCATATATAAGGATCTTGCTTTTGTATCCATTCAGCCAGTCTTTGTCTTTTGGTTGGGGCATTCAACCCATTTACATTTAAAGTAATTATTAATAAGAATGGTACCGTTGCCATTTGCTTTGCTGTTTTGGGTTCACGTTCATACAACCTTTCTGTGTTTCCTGTCTAGAGAAGATCCTTTAGCATTTGTTGAAAAGCTGGTTTGGTGGTGCTGAATTCTCTCAGATTTGCTTGTCTGTAAAGCTTTTGAATTCTCCTTCATATTTGAATGAGATCCTTGCTGGGTACAGTAATCTGGGTTGTGGGTTATTCCCTTTCATTGCTTTAAGTATGTCCTGCCATTCCATTCTGATTTGACCAATTTTTAGATGTGTGCTAAAGAACCAGGAAATTGATGGAACTTTCTCCAGGAACAAAAACACTAGTGAGTGCTTTTTTTTTTTTTTTTTTTTTTTTACTCTCCTGACACCTAGTGCTGGCAGGCATCATTTCTGCCACTTTCCATCAACTTAGCTAACACAATGTACTTCACCTTCATGTTCACTAGGGTAAGCCCCATCCAACCTGTGCACTCCAATCAATAACTCTGAAAGGTTGCTGCTGCCAGCCTTGTGTTATGCTTGGATTTGTGACCTCCAGAGGAGAGGAATTTGATCTGGAGTCAGAGACAAGGTTTGACTACTTGGAGATTTTTGTATAGCAATGTTTCATTAAAGTATGACAGAGATAGAGAAAGCATTTGACATCAAAAGGGGACAGAAAGAGTGTCCTGTTGCTAGTTTTTTGCAAGGCATTATATGTCTGTTGGTATATCAACAGTAAATGCCAAGAACAGTAATATCAATAACTTGAGATATGCAGATGATACTACCCTAAAGGCAGAAAGTGAAGAAGAACTAAAGAGACTCTTGATAAGGGTGAAAGGAGAATGGAAAAACTGGCTTAAAATTAAACGTTAAGAAAGTTAAGACCATGGCATCCAGTCTTATTTTTTTATGATAAATAGAAGGAGTAACAGTGGAAACATGACAGATTTTATTTTCTTGGGCTCCAAGATCATTGCAGATGATGACTGTAGGCATGGAATGAAAGGACACTTGCTGCTTGGAAGAAAAGCTGTGACAAACCTAGACAGCATATTAAAAAGAGACATTACTTTGCCAACAAAGGTCTGTCTAGTCAAAGCTATGGTTTTTCCAGTAGTCGTGTATGGATGTGAGAGATGGACCATAAAGAAGTCTGAGGTTGAAGAATTGATGCTTTTGAACTGTGGTGCTGGAGAAGACTGTTGTGAGTCCCTTCTTTTGGACTGCAAGGAGACCAAACCAGTCAATCCTAAAGGAAATCAACCCTGAATATTCACTGGAGGGACTGATGCTGAAGCTGAAACTCCAATACTTTGGCCACCTGATGCAAATAACTGACTCTTTGGAAAACACCCTGATGCTGGGAAAAATTAAAGGTAGGAGGAGAAGGGGATGACAGAGGAAGAGATTGTTGGATGGCATCAGTGACTCAACGGCCATGAGTTTGAACAAGTTCTGGAAGATGGTTTAGGACAGGGAAGCCTGGTGTGCTGAAGTCCATGGGATCCCAAAGAGTTGGACACTACTGAGCAACTGAACAACAACAAACTGGAGTATCCAGCTGTGATCACCAAAGAGAATTGCCCCCACTGGGCCCATGATGTATGGTAGAGAGCAACACAATATTGTAAAGCAATTATCCTCCAATTAACAATAAATATTTTTTAAATGAGGGCAGTTTAGGGGATTTCTGGGACAAAATAAAGCGTACTAACATACACATGGTGGGCTCCCAGAAGAAGAAGAAGAGAAAAGAATAAAAAAATTTGTTTGAAGAAATACTGTCTGAACAATTCCCCAACCTGGAAAAGAAAACTCACACCACGACACAAAAAAGCAGCAAGAAACAATCAACTATTAACAGTTATGCACAAGGGAACATTCATAAGACTATAAGCTGATTTTTAGCAGAAACTTTACTGGACAGAAGGAACTAGCACAATATACATTCAAAGTCCTGAAATGAATATGTATATGTATAAAACCATGAACATATTACCTGGCAAAATTATCATTCAAAATTGGAGACTTGAAGTGTTTTTCAAAGAAGTAAAATCTACACCATTTTAACAAAACAAGGGAAAAATCATATGATAACCTAATTAAATGAAGAAAAAGCACTTAACACAATTCAACATCCATTTATTTTAAAAAGTCTTAATAAACTGGGTATAGAGGAAACATACCTTAACATCAAATAAGTCATATATGAGAAGCTCGCAGCTAATATTATACTTAAGAGTGAAAAGCTGACTTTTTTTCCCTCTAAGGTTAGGAACAAGACAAATATCCACTCTCACCACTTTTATTCATCATAATATTGGAAGATCTAGCCAAAGCAATCAGAAAGTGAAAATAAATAAATGACATCTGAATTGGAAAATGATGAAATAAAGCTGTCAGTATTTGCAGAAAACATGATATTTAAAGAAAACCCTGAAGAATACACACACAAAAATTAGAACTACTAAATGAATTCAGACATTTGTAAGATACAAATCAATATATAGAAATATGTTGCCTTTATATACACTAATAACAAACTATCAAAAAGAGAAAATAAGGAAACAATTGTACTTGCATCAAAAAGAATAAAATTCCTAGGAATAAATTTAACCAGGGAAGTGAAATACCTGTATTAAAAAAAAAACTGAGCTACTGATATTGAAGATAAGACAAATAAATGAAAAAAATATATATAACATACTCATTGACTGGAAAACATTTATATTGCTAAAATGTTCATACTACCCAAAGCAATCTACAGATTCAACACAATTCTTATCGAAATACCAATGGCATTTTTCACAGAACTGGAATAAATAATACCCAGATTTGTGTAGAATCCCAAATGACCTTGAATAGCCAAAACAATCTTAATAAAGAATAACAAAGCTGGAGATAGCAAGCTCCCTAACTTCAGATTATACAGACTCATAGATATGGAAAACCAAACTGATCGTGAGCAAAGTGGAGGGAGTGTTTGGCGTGATAGTTACAGCAAATTAAGAGATACAAACGTCCACTTATAAAAGTCACAAGTCACAGGGATATAATATACAGCATAGAAAGTATACTCAATAACAGCATGATAATTTGTGTGGCTGAAAATGGTCACTGGATTTATCATGGTGTTTAATTCATAAGATACATAAACTGTTCAAATGGGCTTCCCAGGTGGCCCTAGTGGTACAGAACTTGCCTGCCAATGCAGCAGATGTAAAAGACTCAAGTTCAGTCCCTAGGTCAGGAAGATACCCTGGAGGAGGACATAGCAACCCACTCCAGTATTCTTGCTAGGAGAATCCTGTGACCAGAGGAGATTGGCAAAGAGTGAGGCATAACTGAAGCAACTTAGCATGCAGGCACGCAATATATTGTATACCTGAAACTATAATATTGTGTATCAACTCTACCTCAGTATTTTGAAAAAAAGAAAATGAAACATATCAAAAAAGTAACATGATAGAAATCCTCTGAGGAAAGCTTTATGCATCTTCAATATAAACTTTTCTCTTCTTTATTTGAATCAATTCATTAAGCTTATTTATTTCAGTATCCCAATTCAGACAATACTACATAATAGCTAAAAGAAAATTTCTTTCCTACTAAGTGGCATATCATATATACACATTTTATCAGTTCAGAAGCAGTCTCCAAACCAAAACAATGCAGATGCTTAATGCACCCATTGTTTTATAAAGCAGATTGTAACTAGTAAAAAGTTCCATTCTGAAAATCTCTTCTGGTTGTCTTCTAATATACAACTCTATGTGTCCTTCCTTTCCTTTTCCAATTTTCTTATTACACAAGTAAAATACAACATAAACACACACACACACACATACACATTACCAACCTCCTTTTTTCTTCACAGTCATTCTTTTGGGAAATTCATCCCAACATTACTATGATGTTGTTTCTGATAACTACATCCAGGAATTAGCATCACTTATTCCTAAGTAATTAATGATGATACGTTCTGTTATTTCAGTCAATCAATAAAAACATACTGACTCTGACTTTGTGTCAGAAACTGTGCTATGTGGTCAAGACATACATAAATAAAACATGATTTCTGCCTACAGAGGATTTATGATTGGAGATGTTTTTCCAGAAACATGACAGTGAAATCACTTTTTAAAATCTATACATTAAATACTTACAGCTAAGTATACCCAAGGAATCAATGACTCATCCAGTAACTCTCACATATCCAAGTATATAACCTCAAATGATCCCTTGAGCATCTGTAAAAACAAAACAAACAAACAAAAAACAAAAAAAAAAAAACCCTTCAAGCTCAATTCCTAATTATATGTCTAATAAATATTTTCCTATATCAAAAATAATTAAAGAGTACTTTGTATTGGATCCAAGATTTTGTAACATCTTGAATTAACAGATCTAAACTACTTAATGGTAATGTAAATATCTAGAAGATAACAGATCATACAATTTACACTAGCAGACATATGTATTAGTATGTTTTTAACAAAAATAAATTACCTATTAGCTAATACTTGTTCAACATTATCAAATAATTTTGGAAACTGGCCTACAATGTGACCAAACTTCATAGATATGGTATTATTAAATTGTATGTTGAATTCTTTATAAGACCTATTCGCATTCAGACTTTTAAGTGGCTGAATTGCTCTATGTGACAGAGTCTGTGCTAGGCAGTTTCATCAACTTTATCAGCTTTAAAACTGTCAGATGTCTTCTAATTCAGGCAGAGTATTTTATATATGATTTAAATGAATATGAGAGAAAGATGAATTCACTTGCACCGTTTTACACCACTGTTTATAAATGGTTATGTGAATGCATGCATGCTAAGTCCCCTCAGTCATGTCCAACTCTTTGTGACCCTATGGAGTGTAGTCCACCAGGTTCTTCTTTCCACGGGATTCTCCAGGCAAGAATACTGGAGTGGGTTGCCATTTCCTACTCCAGGGGATCTTCCCAACCCAGGGATACAACCTAAGTCTCTTGCATCTCCTACATTGACAGGTGGATTTTTTTTTTTACCACTGAGCCACTGGGGAAGTCCTGTAAATGGTTATATGAGGTCTCAAATTTAGGTTTTCTTGACTCCAAATTCAATACTATTTCTACTATAATATATGTTGACTGTTACACATTTGTAACTATTTCACCTATATAAAATATGTTATTGCTCAAGTTATATATAGCTAGCAAAATGATTTGATCTCCATTAATACCTCCAGCATATAGTAGACAAATTATTTTCTGGATAGAGGTATAACTCACATTATGCTACAGAAATAGTCTAGAAATATTTTATGTCAAAATTTTAAGGATATAATTATATTCAACCTGCTGGAATGGGGCAGAGAGCAGTAGTTTTAACTGGAAGAAAATATATTTTTTGAAAGCTCTGTAAAAATTGACCTACTTTAAAAGATATATAAATTTACATGTCTGTAAGAATTTTCTTAGTGTGTAACACTATTATGATAAAGGGAACAGAATACAACCTTCTCAATATAGTAATGATGGCATGCTAGAGTTCAATAAAAGTATTATTGACACTGTAAGTGATTTAATGATGAGAAAGAAGGTACAATGTCACAGAAGATGCAATTGCAAACAATTATTTCCTTATTTAATCTCTTGGTATAAATTTCTACTTATATCTCTTTTAAGTGACACATTTATACATTGTTTGGTACTTAGACTATAACAGCAATCACTCTGTTCTATAAATATAATCTGCCCTGCAATTATTCTTTGCATGAAATTTCTTTTAAAATCACTGGTCTTACTTTAATAGTTTCATTTTTAAAAAAGGCAAATTAATACTGTATTATATTTCAAGTCCCTTCAAGTGAAATCAACGTTAATAGGATTGTTGTAACTTTTCTCTTGAGATCAAAATGAGCAACTTGAGTTGTTATAGCATCAGCCTCTCCATGCACTTTAAGTGGCAAGAACAGTGAAGTATACAACTTCTTTTGTACTATTTCATTAATGGTGTTTAAATATGCAGATTAATAGCAGCATACACAATCAATTCAAATTTGGAAATAAAATAACACATTACATTTCTTAAAAGAAGGTAATATGACTATAAATTTCAGATAAAATATTTCATGAGGTGGAGGTCATTAAAATGCTGTAGAGGTCATTAAAATGCTGAACAACTGAAATACATTGAAAACATAATGAAGTGCAAAAGATACAATAAATGGTTCAATTTTATTTTCATCACTAACAAAAGACTTCATTTAAATTTACATATCTTCAAGACAGAGTTTGGAATGGCAAGCTCACGTTTTCATGGGTCAAAGTATTTTTCTTTTGAAAACAGTCTACCATTATGAATAAGAAAAACATAGATCATTACCAGTCACCTGCCATTTAGACGACTGACTGCAATCTGCACACCAAAACCAGAAGTCCTATACGAATGCTGGGAAGAATCTGTGCTGCCTTGACAATTTGACAACAAAAATTTAAAGTGTTCAAGCATAAGGAAAAAATTCCAAACTCACTTTGAAATTTCCTTCAATTACAGAGAATATTAGAGCTGAGACTTTTCTTTATGGTAAGAATAACACAATATTTTTATCAACTAAAAGGGTGCAGCAATTTTACTATGTTTTAAATTTAAACTGTTATTTCTTAGGAAATACTCAGAGTGCTCTATCTCTGTGATTTTAAGCTGTAGAACTTGATTTTTTTTTAAAAAAGAGGTAGATGATATGTCCCTTAGTCTAAGTTTATTTTCCGTTAATTTGCAATTCACACCTGTCTAACTTACTTAACATTCCTTTTGTACTACTTATTTTTCAACTCTCCTTTTATATCTTATAATTACAAGTTAATTCTAGCCTTCTATTATTTCAAATTTAAATTTATTTTAGAAAAGCTTATGATTTTCTGGGAAGAGTTTTAATGAAATTTGGAGAAAAATGTTATGCTTTTCTCTAGCTTTATTCTATTTAAATTTTAAACTTAAAAAATTGCTTAAGGGTCCTTAATATCAAGGGTCCTTTACAATATCAAATATGTATTAAGATAATGTACTATTGTTTTTTTGATAATGTACTATTTTTATGATGCTGTACCTGTTTTCAAAAACCAATGAACACAAATTTACACCTCTAAAATTGAATGAGAACATTTTCTTCTAAACTAAATTTATTAAGTGTTTGTGTGTGGAATCAATGTAGATTCTGTGACTTTTAGCACAGTGAATTTTAAAGAATCAAATTCATGGATGAATAAAGTTAGAGATCAGCTAGTGAGACAGACAAAGAATCTCTTGTATTCTGAATTAAGATTTTACATAGATATAGCAAAACTTTTACCCCTATAACTGGAATGAGTCATCTCTAATGAAAGACAGATATCATTAGACTATGACAACTAACACTTAAAATGTATTTAAAGTTAACTTTTAGTCAAGAAGTACATATGGCCTTCACCTTCTTTCTCTCTGTGTTTGAATTCATATTTAAAACATAATATTTTAGCAAAGACTAATTTTAATAAAAATATATGGAACTATTGTGCTAATTTTAGGTATTCTTGAAATGTCTTATGTTATCTAGAAAAATCCATAAAAAGTACTGAAAACTACAAATTCAGCCAGCTCTTTATGACAACCATTTAAAACTCAAGCAAAAACATTGAGGAGGAAATATTCAGCTTTTCTAAGGCTTTTCTTTTTCTTTGTAAATTAAAATTTGATAAACTGATAGCAAACAACTTCATGGGAAAATGTTTGGAAAGTTAAAAAAAAAAGGCCCAAAATTTTGTTTTACTTAAAATTTTACCTATAGGGAGCGGTCTTAAGATGGTGGAGGAATAGGACTGGGAGACCACTTTCTTCCCCACAAATTCATCTAAAGAACATTTGAACGCTGAGTAAATTCCACAAAACTACTTCTGAATGCTGGCAGAAGACATCAGGCACCCAGAAAGGCAGCCCATTGTCTTCAAAAGGAGGTAGGAAAAAATATAAAAGATAAAAAGAGAATCAAAAGAGGTAGGGACGGGTATTTGTCCTGGGAAGGCAGTCTTAAAAAAGATAGAAGTTTTCAAAAGCCAGGAAAAACTCTCACCGGCAGGTCTGTGGCGAGCCTTGGAACCTCAGAGGGCAACATAACTGGGGGGAAAAATAAATAAATAATTAAACCCCACAGATTACGTGCCTAATGGCAACTCCCAGCACAGAAGAAGTGCAGACACTCACATTCACCACTAGCAAGCAGTGACTAGACAGTGAGGGGTGGATGCATTGCTTAGGGTAAGGACAGGGCCTGAATGCCCTGAGGGCAACCTGAGGGAACTAACTTGAGATAGCAACCCAGACTGTGGGATAGCTATCCTGCAAAAAGCCCACACCTAAGACCCTGCCAGTTCCGCTCACAGAACAAAGGACTGAGCAGAGCTGTGGACCAGCCCATCCCCCACCAGAGACAGGCAGGCGAGGGCAGCCAGAGCCAGAAGGGGGCAGTTGCGGCCCCAGAGAGGCAGTTACCAAACTGCAAACAGGCTTCATTGCTAACCAAGACTTCTTGGAATTCTGGATGGTCAACATCCGTCAGGAGGGTCACAACCAGAGATCAGCTCCCCAGAAGAGACACACAGCACACCTGAGAAGGTGCACCGGTTGTACACCAGGAAAACTGAGTGGCTGGGACGGGGGAGGCGATAAGATGAAGCCCCCAACTGGCGGCAACTGTGCTCACCAAACACCTGATCACTTGAGCTGCTCAAACCTGGGAAGGGCACAAAACGCAGGCCCAACCAAATCTTCGCCTTTGTGGAGTACCCGAGAACCTGAACCTGAGCAGCTTAGACCGGGGAAGTACATGCAACCCAGTGACCCACCTCAGACAGTTCCTGGCAGAGCAACCTAGAGCCTGAACAGTGTAGACTAGAAAAACACACATGCTGTGAGTGGGGGCAAATCCAGTGTGGCGGAGAAATTGCAAGCACTCCCCACACATGCCAGTGATATTTGTTTGCAGTGTTCCTACCTCCCCACAGCACGATTGAACAAGGAAGCCTAAAAAAGTGACCACCACCGCCCCCTTGTGTCAGGGTGGAAATTCAACACTGAAGAGACCAGCAAACAGAAGCTAAAATAAACAGGGAACCACTTTGGAAGTGACAGGTACAATAGATTAAAACCCTGCAGTTAGCACCGACTACATAGGAAGGGACCTATAGATCTTGAGAAGTATAAGCTAGATCAAGGAACTATCTGAAAATGAACTGATCCCACACTGTCCACAACAACACCAGAGAAATTCCTAGATATATTTTAACTATTATCATTTTTTTTTAATTTTAAAAAAATGAATTTGTCATTTTTAAGTCCTCTATTACTCCTTTAATTTTCATTTTTATAGCCTACTATTACTTTGCAAAAAAAGGGCCCTATTTTTAAAGTTTGCATATATATATATATATATATATATATATACATATATATATATATATATATATAATAATTCTTGTGACTTTGTTTTTTTTTTTCTCTCTAATATTTTATTTTTGATAATCTAACCTCTACTCTAGATTTAATTTTTGGTATTTGTTATCAATTTGTACCTTTAAGAACCCAATCTTCAGTATCCATTTTTACTTGGGAGCGAGATTACTGGCTTGATTGCTCTCTCCCTCTTTGGACTCTCCCTTTTCTCCACCAGGTTGCCTCTGTCTCCTCCCTCCCCCTTCTCTTCTCCACCCAACTCTGTGAATCTCTTTGTGTGTTCTGGGCTGTGGAGAACACATAGGGAACTGATTACTTGCTGGATCTGTAGCTCTCCTTTTCATTCCCCCTTTTCTGCTCCTGGCCACTTCTGCCTCCTTTGTTCCTCTTCTCTTCTCTGTGTAACTCCGTGAACATCTCTGAGGGATCCAGACTGTGGAGAGCATATAGGGAAGTGATTTCTGGCTAGCTTGCTCTCTCCCCTTTTGATCCCCCTTCTTCTCCTTCTGCTCACCTCTATCTCCCTCCTCTGTCTTATATTCTCCATGTAACTCTTTGTGCCTTTCCGGGTGTCCCTCACTGTGGAGAAACTTTTCATCATTAACCTAGATGTTTTAACATTGGTGCTGTACAGATAGAGAACTCTTGAGTCTACTGTAAGAATAAGACTGAAAACCAGAGGCAGGAGGCTTAAGTCCAAATCCTGAAATAACCAGAGAACTCCTGACTCCAGGGAACATTAATAGATAGGTGCACATCAAACGCCTCCATACCTACACTGAAACCAAGCACCACCCAAGGGCCAACAAGCTCCAGAGCAAGACAAACCATGCAAATTCTCTAGCAACACGGGAACATAGCCCTGAACTTCAATATACAGGCTGCCCAGAGTCACACCAAACCCACTGACATCTCAAAACTCATTACTGGACACTTCATAGCAGTCCAGAGAGAAGAAATCCAGCTCCATCCACCAGAACACCGACACAAGCTTCCCTAACCAGAAAACATTGACAAGCCACCCGTCCAACTCCACCCACAGTGAGGAACCTCCACAATAAAGAAGAACCAAAAACTTCCAGCATACAGAAAGGCCAAACCAAACACAGCAATATAAACAAGATGAAAAGGGAGAGAAATACCCAGCAGGTAAAGGAACAGGATAAATGCCCACCAAACCAAAAAAAAAAAAAAAGGAAAAGATAGGGAATCTACCTGATAAAGAATTCCAAATAATGATAGTGAAAATGATCCAAAATCTTGAAAACAAAATGTAGTTACAGATAAATATCCTGGATACAAGGATCAGGAAGATGCAAGAAAGGTCTAACAAGGACCTAGAAGAAATAAAAAAGAGTCAATATGTAATGAATAATATAATAAATGAGATCAAAAACACTCTAGAGGGAGCCAGCAATAGAATAATGGAGGCAGAAGATAGGATAAGTGAGGTAGAAGGTAGAATGGTAGAAATAAATGAAACAGAGAGGAAAAAAGAAAAAGAATCAAAAGAAATGAGGACAACCTCAGAGACCTCTGGGACAATGTTAAATGCCCCAACATTCAAATCATAAGAGTCTCAGAAGAAGACAAAAAGAAACACCATGAGAAAATACTTGAGGAGATAATAGTAGAAAACTTCCCTAAAATGGGGGAGGAAATAATCACCCAAGTCCCAGAAACCCAGAGAGTCCCAAACAGGATAAACCCAAGGTGAAACACCCCAAGACACATATTAATCAAATTAACAAAGATCAAACACAAAGAAAAAAATATTAAAAGCAGCAAGGGAAAAGCAACAAATAACACACAAGGGGATTCCCATAAGGATAACAGATGATCTATCAATAGAAACTCTTCATGCCAGAAGGGAATGGCAGGACATACTTAAAGTGATGAAAGAAAATAACCTACAGTCCAGATTACTGTACCCAGCCAGGATCTCATTCAAATATGAAGGAAAAATCAAAAACTTTACAGACAAGCAAAAGTTGGGAGAATTCAGCACCACCAAACCAGCCCTTCAACAAATGCTAAAGGATATTCTCTGGACAGGAAATATAGAAAGGTTGTATAAACTCAAACCCAAAATAATAAAGTAAATGGCAACGGGATCATACTTATCAATAATTACCTTAAATGTAAATAGGTTGAGTGCCCCAACCAAAAGACAAAGACTGGTGGAATGAATACAAAAACAAGACTCTTGTATATGCTGTCTACAGGAAACCCACCTTGAAACAAGGGGCACATACAGACTGAAAATGAAGTGCTGGAAAAAGATATTCCATGCAAATAGAGATGAAAACAAAGCAGGAGTAGCAATACTCATTTCAGATAAAATAGACTTTAAAACAAAGGCTGTGAAGAGAGACAAAGAAAGACACTACACAGTGATCAAAGGATCAATCCAAGAAGAAGAAATAACAATTATAAATATATATGCACCCAACATAGGAGCACCATTATATGAAAGACAAATGCTAACAAGTATGAAAGGTGAAATTAACAATAAAGCAGTAAGAGTGGGAAACTTTAATACCCCACTCACACCTATGGATGGATCAACTAAACAGAAAAGTAACAAGGAAACACAAACTTTAATTGATACAATAGACCAGTTAGACCTATTTGATATCTATAGGACATTTCACCCCAAAACAATGAATTACACCATTTTATCAGGTGCACACGGAACCTTCTCCAGGATAGATCACATCCTGGGCCATAAATCTAGCATTGGCAAATTCACAAAAATTTAAATCATTCCAAGCATCTATTCTGTCCACAATGCAGTAGGATTAGATGTCAATTATAGGAGAAAAGCTATTAAAAAAAACAAACATATTGTGGATGAACAACACATTGCTGAATAACCAACAAATCACAGAAGAAACCAAAAACGAAATCAAAATATGCATAGAAATGAATGAAATGAAAACACAACAACCCAAAACCTATGGGACAGTGCAAAAACAGGGCTAAGGTGAAGGTTCATAACATTACAGGCTTACCTCAAGAAACAAGAAAAGAGTGAAATAAATAACCTAATTTGCCACCTAAAGCAACTAGAAAGAAGAACCCCAGGGTTAGTAGAAGCAAAGAAATCTTTAAAATTATGGCAGAAATAAATGCAAAAGAAACAAAAGAGACAACACACAGCAAAAATCAACAAAGCCAAAAACTGGTTCTTTGAAAAAATAAATAAAATTGATAAACCATTAGCCAGACTCAACAAGAAACAAAGGGAGAGGAGCCAAATCAACAAAATTAGAAATGAAAATGGAGAGATCATGACAACACAGAAATATAAAGGATCATAAGAGACTACTAGCAGCAACTATATGCCAATAAAATGGACAACTTGGAAGAAATGGACAAATTCTTAGAAAAGTACAACTTTCCAAAACTGAACCAGGAAGAAATAGAAAAATTTCACAGACCCATCAGAATCACAGAAATTGAAGCTCTAATCAGAAATCTTCCAGCAAAAAAAGCCTAGGACCAGAAGGCTTCAGAGCTGAATTCTACCAAGAATTTAGAGAAGAGATAATGCCTATCCTATTCAAACTCTTCCAGAAAATGGCAGAAGAGGTAAATATCCAAACTTATTCTATGAGGCCACCATCACCCTAATACCAAAACCTGACAGAAATGCCCCCCCCAAAAAAAAAAAAAAAACTACAGGCGAACATCACTGATGAAAATAGATGCAAAATCCTTAACAAAATTCTAGCAAACAGAATGCAACAATGTATTAAAAAGATCATACATCATGACCAAGTGTGCTTTACCTGAGGGATGCAAGAATTCTTCAATATCTGCAAATAAATCAATGTAATATACAACATTAACAAATTGAAAAAGAAAAAAAACAACTATATGATTATCTCAATAGATGCAGATGAAGCCTTTGACAAAATTCAAATGCATTTATGATAAAATCCTCCAGAAAGCAGGAATAGAAGGACCATATGTCAACATAATAAAAGCTGTATATGACAAACCCATAGTAAACATTATCTTCAATGGTGAAAAATTGAAATTTTCCCCCTAAAGTCAGGAACAAAAGAGGAGTGCTCACTCTCACTACTACTATTCAACATAGTTTTCGAAGTTTTGGCCACAGCAATCAGAGCAGAAAAAGAAATAAAAGCAATCCAAATTGGAAAAGAAGAAGTAAAACTCTCACTGTTTGTAGACGACATGATGCTTTATATAGAAAACCCTAAAGACTCTACCAGAAAATTACTAGAGCTAATCAATGAATATAGTAAAGTTGCAGGATATAAAATTAACACACAGAAATCCCTTGCATTCCTATACACTAACAATGAGAAAACAGAGAAATTAAGGAAACAATTTCATTCACCATTGCAATAAAAAGAATAAAATACTTAGGAATGTATCTACCTTAAGAAACAAAAGACCAATATATAGAAAACTATAAAGCACTGGTGAAAGAAATCAAAGAGGACACAAATAAATGGAGAAATATAGCGTGTCCATGGATTGTAAGAATCAATATAGTGAAAATAAGTATAATACCCAAAGCAATCAATAGATTCAGTGCAATCTCTATCAACCTACCAATGGTATTTTTCAGAGAACTAGAACAAATAATTTCACAATATGTATGGAAATACAAAAAACCTGGAATAGCCAAAGCAATCTTGAGAAAGAAGAATGGAACTGGAGGAATCAACCTGCCTGACTTCAGGCTCTACTACAAAGCCACAATCATCAAGACAGTATGGTACTGGCACAAAGACAGAAATATGGATCAATGGAACAAAATAGAAGGCCCAGAGACAAATCCACGTACCTATGGACACCTTATCTTCGACGAAGGAGGCAAGAATATACAATGGAAAAAAGACAATCTCTTTAACAAGTGGTGCTGGGAAATCTGGTCAACCACTTGTAAAAAAAAATGAAACTAGAACACTTTCTAACACCATCTACAAAAATAAACTCAAAATGGATTAAAAATCTAAACGTAAGACAAGAAGCTATAAAACTCCTAGAAGAAAACAGGCAAAACACTCTCTGACGTAAATCACAGCAGGATCCTCTATGACTCACCTCCCAGAATATTGGAAACAAAAGTAAAAATAAACAAACGGGACCTAATTAAAATTAAAATCTTCTGCACAAGAAAGGAAACTATAAACAAGGTGAAAAGGCAGCCTTCAGAATGGGAGAAAATAATAGTGAACTGACAAAGAATTAAACTCAAAAATGTACAAGCAATACCTGCAGCTAAATTTCAGAAAAATAAATCACTCAATGAAAAAATGGGCCAAAGAACTAAAGAGACATTTCTCCAAAGAAAACATACAGATGGCTAACAAACACATGAAAAGTTGCTCAACATCACTCATTATCAGAGAAATTAAAATCAAAACCACAGTGAGGTACCATTTCACACCAATCAGAATGGCTGCTATCCAAAAGTCTACAAAGAATAAATGCTGGAGAGGGTGTGGAGAAAAAGGAACCTTCTTACACTGTTGATGTGAATGCACACTAGTACAGCCACTATGGAGAAGAGTGTGGAGATTCCTTAAAAAACTGGAAATAGAACTGCCATATGACTCAGCAATCCCACTGCTGGGCATACACACTGAGGAAACGAGAATTGAAAGAGACACGTGTACCCCAATGTTCATCACAGCAGTGTTTATAATAGGCAGGACATGGAAATAACCTAGATGTCAATCAGCAGACGAATGGATAAAAAAGCAGTGGTAGATATACACAATGGAATATTACTCAGCCATTAAAAAGAATACATTTGAATCAGTTCTAATGAGATGGATGAAACTGGACCTATTATACAGAGTGAAGTAAGCCAGACAGAAAAACACTAATACAGTATACGAACACATATATATGGAATTTAGAGAGATGGTAATGATAACCCTGTATGTGAGACAGCAAAAGAGACACAGATGCATAGAACAGTCTTTTGGACTCTGTGGGAGAGGGCGAGGGTGGGATGATTTGGGAGAATTGCATTGAAACATGTGTATTTTCATATGTGAAATGAATCGCCAGTGTAGGTTCGATGCATGACAGGGTGCTTGGAGCTGGTGCACTGGGATGACCCAGAGGGATGGGATGGGGAGGGAGGTAGGAGGGGGTTCAGGATGGGGAACACAAGTACACCCATGGCGGATTCATGTCAATGTATGCAAAACCAATACAATATTGTAAAGTAATTAGCCTCCAATTAAAATAAATGAATTTATATTTAAAAAAAAAAAAAAAGAGTCCACGGGAGGCAAGGAAAGACTAAGGCACTCGCTCAGAGTGGAGAAAATTAGGAAGACACAGAAACTGAATGCAACGTGGGATCTTGAGTCATATCCTGGGACACAAAAGGAACATTAGGGGGAAAATGATGACACTCAAATACAGTCAGTGGTTTAATTGAAAAAAAAATAGCTATGAATGTTTACCACAGATCATACTTTTATAAAGGAAATGAGATAATTTTATATTTGGAAAAACTGAGACTGCAAAATTATCAGTAGCATAACTAAATGTGAACAGCTAAATAGTACAGAGCAGAATTAATGTACTAACATTTGTAAACTTGAAATATAATTAATATATTTATGAATTTGTATTGAATAAATAAATATTCCATTGTGTGTTATCCAATAGGTAAGAGCAAAGTCCCTGTAGGTCTTTTTTCCATTAGCTCTACTGAGGTTATAATACATATATTATTGTCACTTTAGTGAAGTATAATAAGATGTGCAGTTCTAAAAACTTACCCCGTTTTCTTTTTTCATGTTGAACAAATGAAGACCGGCCATTTTAATATCAACAGTAATGGTACAAAATCTTTTGAATTGCACAGTATCAGGCAATTGCACGTTTATAGAGAACCATATTTGTTAAAGTTAGTTGTAAGATTCTAGCTGAGATTTATATTATGAAAAATTATTTTGTAAATGAGTGTTTTCATGTTTCATTGCTTTGAAAATAAAGGTATTTATATCAGCTAAGAAATACCATTATTGGTTCAGTAAAGGGAAGAGGAACTAAAAAGCCTCTTGATGAAAGTGAAAGATGAGAGTGAAAAAGTTGGCTTAAAGCTTAACATTCAGAAAACTAAGATCATGGCATCTGCTCCCATCACTCATGGGAAATAGATGGGGAGACAGTGGAAATAGTGTCAGGCTTTACTTTTTTAGACTCCAAAATCACTGCAGATGGTGACTGCAGCCATGAAATTAAAAGACACTTACTCCTTGGAAGGAAAATTATTACCAACCTGGATAGCATATTAAAAAGCAGAGGCATTACTTTGCCAACAAAGGTCCATCTGGTCAAGGCTATGGTTTTTCCAATGGTCATGTATGTATGTGAAAGTTGGACTTTGAAGAAAGCTGAGCACCGAAAAATTGATGCTTTTGAACTTTGGTGTTGGAGAAGACTCTTAAGAGTCTCTTGAACTGCAAGGAGATCCAACCAGTCCATCCTGAAGGAGATCAGTCCTGGGTGTTCATTGGAAGGACTGATGCTGAAGTTGAAACTCCAATACTTTGGCCAGCTGATGCAAAGAGTTGACTCATTGGAAAAGACCCTGATGCTGGGAGGGATTGGGCACAGGAGGAGAAGGGGACGACAGAGGATGAGATGGCTGGATGGCATTACCAACTGTATGGACATGAGTTTGAGTAAACTCTGGTAGTGGGTGATGGACAGGGAGGCCTGGCGTGCTGTGATTCATGGGGTCGCAAAGAGTCGGACACGACTGAGCGACTGTTCTGAACTGACTGAACTGAAAGTTATTTATGAGCAAAACTGGTGGCACTATATATGTGTGTGTGCATATACATATATATATATGTACATATACTTATATATATATGTATATATTTACACATGTATGTATATTGTTTTCTATAATGTACTTAAAAGCTTTTGATGTTACTGCTCATAGGAATTGTTTTTTTCCTCAGAGCTTAAATTACAAACAAGCTTTAAAACTATAATTATTTCTTTAACTTTTTGTGTACCTAAAACATTGCTATTGATAGAATATTTTAAAATAAGAACCTTTAAAAAGCATCCTGACAAATATCTTTAGTCCTTACTTGTAGTTATCTAAATATTCTTTTTGCTTCTTTTCTAAAATACTTTAAGACTGTCAAAGTGAGATTTGGAGATAAAGCAGCCTATCTCCACAGAGGAGCAGAAGCACAGAAATTGTCCTAATTGAAATAACTCAAGAAACTTTTATTTTGGACTGCCAACCCAGTTTCTGACTACATAAATATTAGTTTATAAAAATCTTCATTAATTCATGAGCCAACAGTTTGTTTTAAAATATTTTAATAATCTTGATGAATTTCTACTTTCCTTCTTACTAAGAATGACAAAACAAAAAATAAGTTTCTTAATTTTGAAAAGAAGATAGTACCAACCTGAAAAAATACAGTAACCTAAGTTATAAAATATTCTAAATTATTTGAATACTGATAACAAATGTATATTTTTGAAAGACAATGTGGCAGTATAAAGAAAGGCCTTAAGCTGCTTTTCATTTATTCTTCATAATATAATATATTGATTAACCATTGCTATTATAAATTTATACATGTATATGTATGTGTGTGTGCATGTGTGTTCCACATTTCTTGTTGTTGTTCAGACCCTCAGTCATGTCCAGTGCTTTGTGACCCCATGGACTGCAGCATTTCAGGCTTCCCTGTCTTTCACTATCTCCCAGAGTTTGTTCAAACTCATGTCCATTGAGCCGATGATGCCATCCAACCATTTCATCCTCTGTTATCCCTTTCTCCTCATGCCCTCAATCTTTACCAGCATCAGGGTTTTTCCAGTGGGTCAGTTCTTTGCATCAGATGACCAAAGGATTGGAGCTTCAGCCACAGCATCAGCACTTCCAATGAATATTCAGAGTTGATTTCCTTTAGGATTAACTGGTTTGATATTCTTGGTGTCCAAGAGACTCTGAAGAGTCTTCACCACCACAGTTTGACAGCATCAATTCCTCAGCGTTCAGCCTTTTTTATGGTCCAACCCTCACATCCATACATGGCTACTGGAAAAATCATAGTTTTGACTATATGGACCTTTGTAGGCAAAGTAATCTTTCTGCTTTTTAATATGCTGTCAGGTTTGTCATAGATTTTCTTCCAAGGAGCAAGTGTCTTTTAATTTCATGGCTGCAGTCACCATCTGCAGTAATTTTGGAGCCCAAGAAAATGAAATCTGTCACTGCCACCATTTTTTCCCCATCTATTTGCCATGAAATGATGGGACTTGATGCCATGATCTTAGATTTTTGAATGTTGAGTTTCAAGACAGCTTTTTCAGTCTCCTCTTTCACTTTCATCAAGAGGCCCTTTAGTTCCTCTAAACTTTCTACCATTAGGGTAGTGTTATCTGCATATCTGAGGTTACTGATATTTCTCCTGGTGTTCTTGATTGCTACTTGTGCTTCATCCAGCCCGGTATTTTTGTTTGATGTACTCTGCATATAAGTTAAATAAGCAGAGTGACAATATACAGTCTTAATGTACTCCTTTACAAATTTTGAACCAGTCTGTTGTTCCATGTTCGATTCTAACTGTTGTTTCTTGACCTGTATACAGGTTTCTCTGGAGACAGATAAGGTGGTCTGGTATTTCAATCTCTTTAAGTATTTACCACAGTTTATTGTGATCCACACAGTCAAAGGCTTTAGCATAGTCAATGAAGAAGAAGTAGATGTTTTTCTGGAATTATTTTCGTTTCTCTATGATCCAATTGATGTTGGCAATTGGATCTCTGGTTTCTTTGCCTTTCCTAAACCCAACTTGAACATCTCGAAGTTCTCAGTGCATGTACTACTGAAGCCTAGCTTGAAAAATTTTGAGCCTTACTTTGGTAGCATGTGAAATGAGTGTAAAATTTGTGGTAGTTTGGACATTTTTGGCATTGTCCTTCTTTGGGATTGGAATGAAAACTGACCTTTTCCAGTTCTGCGGCCATTGATGAGTATTCCAAATTTGCTGGCATATTAAAAGAAGTACTTTCACAGCATCATCTTTTAGGATTTGAAATAGCTCAACTGGAATTCCATCACCCCAACTAGCTTTGTTTGTAGTGATGCTTTTAAGGCGCACTTGACTTCACATTCCAGGATGTCTGGCTCTAGGTTGGTGATCGTCGTTATCCGGGTCATTAAGATCTATTTTTTCTACAGTTCTTCTGTGTATTTCTGCCACCTCTTCTTAATATCTTCTGCTTCCTTTAGGTCCTTATTGTTTCTATTCTTTATTGTGCCCATCTTTGCTTGAAATATTCCCTTGGCATCTCTAATTTTCTTAAAGAGATCTCTAGTTTTTCCCATTCTATTGTTTTCCTCTATTTCTTTGCATTTTTCATATAAGAAGGTTTTCTTATCTTTTTTGGTATTCCTTGGAACTCTGCATTCAGTGGGGCTGTATCTTTCCCTTTCCCCCTTTCCTTTCACATCTCCTCTTTTCTTTGATATTTGTAAGACCTCCTCACACAACTATTTTGCCTTTTTGCATTTCTGTTTCCTGAGAATTATTTGAGTCACTACCTCCTAAACAATGTTATGAATCTTCATTCATAGTTCTTCAGGCACTATGGCTATCATGTAATCCTTTGAATCTATTTGTCACTTCCATTGTATAACCATAAGGGATTTGATTTAGGTCATACCTGAATGGTCTAACGGTTTTTCCTATTTTCTTTAATTTTACCAAAGAACTTCTCCCACTGTTGTGAAGGTTCTAGGCTCCACACCAGACCTCCAAACATGGGGATCCGACAAAGGGGCTGTGAATCCTCAGGGAATCTGACTTTGAAGGTCAGTGAGATATGATTACAGAACATCGACAGGACTAGGGAAATGGAGATTCTTGTGTTACATATTGAATGAATTTTATTTAACAAGAAATAGCTCATGAAATGTAGATTAAAGTAAACATAAAGCTAATACTTTGTCTTATTATTACATTACTATCACTTTGTCTTATTATTACATCTTGGCTATTTACTATAAATATAATATATAATATCTTCAAAAAAAAAATAATATCTTCAAAGATAAGTGTAGTAAGAGTATAAAATACACTGAAGTTGAATAAGTGTTGAATAAGAAACTACTCTTTCTTGTAAATCGTAAAGTATTTTTTTTTGTGCCTTGTTTCTCATCTATATAAGTAAGCTAACGTTTTGTGTAATGAGAAGATGTCGTTGTTATAATGTGCAACTTACCTGCAAAAGCTCAACAACACATAAATAATAATGTACTAAATGATGTATTTTCATAGAAACACTGAATTAGAAATTAGGGGAAAATCATCCAATGCCTTGGAATATATATGCCTTGGATTATAGCTCAAAACATAATGTTTTGTTTTGTTTTGTTTTTTAATGTGTGAGATATTTATTCCCTTCTACCCCTATGGAAGGAGTCATTCTAAAAGCCTGCACCAAGACAAAAGGTGTTGGGGATTGTAGCTCTAACAAAGTTTTTGATCCTAAGATCTATGCAAAGTGTTAGGGATAAAAAGATACATAAAAACAGTTATTCCTTTTCTTATAGCAAAATACCACTCTTGGGATATTTCCAAAAAGCTGACTTCCTACAAAATTGTGGAATTTCCACACTCTTAGCCATTTCAGTGTTTCTCAGTGGATGAGCAAGTCCATGGTCCAGGATCCAACAGCAGTGCCCCAGATTTCTTCTTGCAGGGCTTCTCTCAGATTTGCATTTCCCTCTCCTTGATCTAGAACTCAGTTTCCAAGTCTCCTCCTGGCTTTCATGGTGATATATTTCTACTTTCATAGTCATGTTTCATAAAATGTTAATGTGCTTTTTGATGGATTAGCATATTGTCCTTAACAAGGGGACACTATGTAGTTTTTAAAACACTGTTTTAAATATTAGACAATATTGAATCAGGTATTTACTTTTATGTAATTATTTGAAAATATATTATTTATATATTATTTATTATATTGAATTTGACTTCTGTGGTTCTGAATTTTTTTTTTTTTTTTTACTAAGGGAATATACTTTGAAGTCAAATATTAATTCTGACAAATATTATATGGATATAATAGAAATCACCTAGAACCAGACATCCTGGAAGGTGAAGTCAAGTGGGACTTAGGAAGTATCACTATGAATAAAGTTAGTGGAGGTGGTGGAATTCCAGCTGAGTTATTTCAAATCCTAAAAGATGATGCTGTGAAAATGCTGCACTCAATATGACAGCAAATTTGGAAAACTCAGCAGTGACCACAGGACTGGAAAAGGTTAGTTTTCATTCTAGTCCCAAAGAAAAGCAATGCCTAAGAATGTTCAAACTACCATACAATTGCACTCATCTGACATGCTAGCAAAGGAATGCTCAAAATTATCCATGTGAACATTCAACAGTACATGAACCGAGAACTTCCAGATATTCAAGCTGGATTTAGAAAAGGCAGAGGAAAAAGAGATCAAATTGACAACATCTGATGGATCATAGAAAATGCAAGAGAGTTCCAGAAAAGCATCGACTTCTGCTTTATTGATGTCACAAAAGCCTTTGATTTTGCAGATCACAACAAGCTGTGGAAAATTGTTCAAGAGATGGACATACCAGATGACCTCACCTGCCTTCTGAGAAATGTTTATGCAGGTCAAGAAGCAACAATTAGAGCCTGACATGGAACAACAGACTGGTTCCAAATAGGAAAGGGAGTGCGTCAAGGCTGTATATTGTCACCCTGCTTATTTAACTTATATGCAGTGTACATCGTGCAAAATACCAGGCTGGATGAAGCACAAGCTGGAGTCAATATTTCTGGGAGAAATATCAATAACCTAAGATATACAGATGACACCAACCTTATGGCAGAAAATGAAGAGGAACTAAAGAGCCTTTTGATGAAAGTGAAAGAGGAGAGTGAAAAAGCTGGGTTAAAACTCAATATTCCAAAAACGAACATCATGGTATCTGGTTCCATCCCTTCATGGCAAATAGATGGGGAAACAATGGAAACAGTCACAGGCTTTGTTTTCTTAGGCTCCAAAATCACTGAGGATGGTGACTGCAGCCATGAAATTAAAAGACACTTGCTCCTTGGAAGAAAAGCTATGACAGAACTAGACAAACATATTAAAAAACAGAGATATTACTTTTCCTACAAAGGTCCATCTAGTTAAAGCTCTGGTTTTTCCAGTAGTCATGTATGGATGTGAGATTTGGACCATAAAGAAAGCTGAGCACAGAAGAATCAATGCTTTTGAACTGTGATGTTGGAGAAGACTCGAGAGTTCCTTGGACTGCAAGGAGATCAAACCAGTCAATCCTAAAGGAAATCTACCCTGAGTACTCATTGGAAGGACTGATGTTGAAGCTGAAGCTCCAATATTTTGGCCACCTGATGAAAACAACTGACTCATTGGAAAAGACCCTTATGCTGGGAAAGTTTGAAGGCATGAGGAGAAGGGGACGACAGAGGATAATATGTTTGGATGGTGTCACCAACTCGATGAACATTAGTTTGAGAAAGCTCCAGGATTTGTGATGGACAGGGCAGCCTGGCGTGCTGCAGTCCATGCTGTTGCCAAGAGTCAGATGCCAAGAGTTGGACACGACTGAGAGACTGAACTGAACTGAACTGACATAATAGAAATAAACTGTGTTTGAATGAAGATAATTGGTTTGTATTTTACCAAGCTACCATTCAGACAATATGTCACAACACTGTGACACATATTGTTCAAAATATGCCTAATATTCCTAGAATATTGATTGAATCACAAGCCCTTCATGTCTCTGCAATGCTTTTCCATTATCTATAGGGATATATTCAGTAATCTCCACTACCAAACCTTAACTTAGAGTTTATACATCACTCCTGCTGTGTAAAGCTATACAATACCTTAGGTTTTCTGTAGGAAATTCAGTTATAAATAGCCTCTCCAAATATTCTTTTTTGTTGTTGTTTAATTTTAATTGAAGGATAATTGCTTTACAATATTGGTTTTATTTCTACCAAACATCAAAATGAATTAGCCATAGGTGTACCTATGTCCCCTCCATCTTGAAATTTGCTTCCATCTCTCACCCTTTCCCATCCCTCTAGATTGTTACAGAGCCCCAGTCTGAGTTTCCTCTGTCATACAGCAAATTTCTATTGGCTATCTATTTTATATACAGTACTGTATATGCTTCCATGATACTCTCTCCATTCATCTTACCCTTTCCTTCCCTTCCTTCTTGTTCATAAGTCTGTTCTCTATGTCTGCATCTCCATTATTGCCCTGCAAATAGGTCCATCAGTGCTATCTTTCTAGATTCCACATATATGCATCTATGTTTTTTTTTTTCTTTTTCTTACTTACTCTAGGTTCATCTACCTAATTAGAACTGACTCAAATGCATTCCTTCTTATGGCTGAGTAGTATTCCATTATGTATATGTATCACAGCTTCTTTATCCATTCATCTGTCGAAGGACAAAACTAGGTTTAAACCCAACATATGATCCAGCAATATCTCTTCTAGGAATATACCCTGAGGAAACTAAAACTGAAGAAGATGTATGTACCCCAGTGTACACTGCAGCATTATTTACAATAGCTTGGACATGAAAGCAATCCAATTATTATTATAAAAGAGTGGTTATCATATTTTCTCAGTGGAACCCCAAGTCTTCACGTTGGCACTGCAAGGATTCATTAAGAACATATTTCCCACGAAATTATCTAAAGAATGCTACAATTGTATTTTTTATTGTGTCATATCAAGGTTTTAAGTTGTGCTTTTTAGAGGGAAAAATAAGAATCAAATGCTGAATAAAAATTTAAAACCCTTTAAACTATGCTATCAATTTTTCTGAATGTGAATAATTTATAACATATAGAAACTAAAAAAAATTGGTGAGATTTATAATAAAACATTCATGTTATTAAAAAATCTTGTATTCTAAACAAACCAATCCTCTTTTATCTAATACATTTGTGGTTTTTCACTTCTACTTTCTCTCTGTTCCTTCATTCATTTTCACTTTGTTCCTGCTTAATAAGCTGTACTATAAAAGATAGTACAGCTATCTTTTTCCTTTCCATTAAGTTTTATAACAGTATTTCTTCTAGTCCACAGCAAGAGCTTAGTCTTCTGAATTCATAGCAGTCAATGTAATAGCAATAAAATATAAATTGTTTAAAGACAGAGTTGTTTCTTTTTTGATAATGCTTAGTTATTATAATTGTTTTTTAAAATAATATTCATGTGAGTATGTCTTCTTCCCTTAAATTTTCTTCAGATATTTGAAAGCATGATCTGTAACTGGATACATTTTGCATCTTACTTACAGCCATTATACTTTACATAGTGAATGCTCAATAACAGTCAATGTAATTTGATGATCAATTTTTTTATTGTAAAGCAATTAGCCTCCAATTAAAAAATAAATTAATTTAAAACAAAAAAAAATCAGTAAGACAAAAGAAAAGAAAGAAAGAATACTGGAACAGGTTGCCATTTCCTCCCCTGGAGGATCTTCCCAACCAGGGATCAAACCCATATCTCCTGCAGCTCCTGCATTGGCAGGAGGGTTTTTTGCCACTGAGACACCTGGAAGCCCTTCTACTGCCATTAGCTATTGAATAAAACCTGTTTTCAAGGTTTTAAAAAAAAACATATCTTTTTATTATGGTAAAAAAGAACCACAATAGGTCAAATATTTTTGGATATTCTTTTATATGGTTTGTTTTTTAATTTTTTAAACTTTTATTTTCTATTGAAGTATAGTTGATTTACAATATTGTGTTAATTTCAGGTATACAACAATGATTTAGTTACACTTATATATGTATCAATTCTTAATCATACTTTTCCCATATTGATTATTTAATAAGTATTGAGTAGAGTTATCTGTGCTATACAGTAGATCTTGTTGACTCTCTGCTTTATATATAACAATGTGTATGTGTTGATCCCAATCTCCTGATTTATCCTGCCTCAAAACTTAACCCTTTAGTTACTGTAAGTTTTTGTATTCTAAGTCTGTGTTTGTTTGTTTTGTAAATAAGTTCTTTTGTTTCATTTTTTAGATGCCACATATAAGTGATACCATATGATATTTGTCTTTCTCTCTCTGACTTAGTTAACCTAGTATGGTGATCTTTAGGTCCATCCATGTTGCTACAAATGGCATTACCTCATCTTTTTATGACTGAGTAGTATTCCATTGTATATATAGATTACATCTTCTTTATCCATTCATCTTTCAATGGATATTTATGTTGCTTTCACATCTTGGCTATTGTGCATAGTGCTACAATGAACATTATGGTGCATATATCATTTTAAATTATGATTTTATCCTGATATATAGCCAGGAAGTGAAAGTGAAAGTCGGTCAGTTGTGTCCAACTCATCACAACCCCAAGGACCAAGCAGTCCATGGAATTCTCCAGGCCAGAATATGGGAGTGGGTAACCTTTCCCTTCTCCAGGTATTCTTCCCAACCCAGGGATTGAACCCAGGTCTCTCTCATTACAGGGATATTCTTTACTAGCTGAGCTACAAGGGAAGCCCAGGAGCACCACATTAACAAATTAAAGAATAAAAATCATGTGATCATCTCAATAGATGCAGAAAAATCTTTGACAAAATTCAAAATCCATTTATGATGAAAGCTCAAACAAAGTGGGTACTAAGGTAATATATCCAAACATAATAAAAGCTATATATGACAAATGCGCAGCTAATATTGTACTCAGTGATGAAAAACTGAAATAATTTCCTCTAAGACAGTCTTTTTGATAAGTGGTGCTGGGAAAACTGGATAATCACATGTAAAATAATGAAATTAGAATATTTTCTATGAGCAAACACAAAAACAAACTCTAGATAAAGACATAAATGCAAGGCAGAAAATTATGAAACACATAAAGAAAAACATAGACAAAACACAGTTTAAGTCACAACAATATTTTTGGATCCATCTCCAGAATAAAGAAAATGAAATAGAAAATAAACAAATAGGACCTCAGTAAACATAATAGCTTTTGCAGAGCAAAAAAAAAAAAAAAAAAAAAAAGATAAAATGAAACAGCAATTTACAGAATGGAAGAAACTATTTGCAAGCAATGCAACTGATAAGACTAATTGATTAGTCTTCAAAATATACAAAACAGATCATACAATTTAATATGAAAAAACAAGTAATCCAGTCAATAATTGGGAGACAATTTAAATAGACATTTCCCCAAAGAAGACAAGCTAATGGCAAAAGACACATGAAGATATGCTTAACATCATTATTTATTAGAGTAATAACAAATCAAAACTAGAATTAGGTATTACCTCACATCAGTCACATCATGTCATAGAGGCAGTTATCAAGACCATCCCCAAGAAAAAGAAAAGCAAAAAGGCGAAATGGTTGTCTGAGGAGGCCTTACAAATAGCTGTGAAAAGAAGAGAAACTAAAAGCAAAGGAGAAAGGAAAGATATACCCATCTGAGCATTCAGAGTACTAAAGAATAGCAAGGAGTGATAAGAAAGCCTTCCTAAGTGATCAGTGCAAAGAAATAGAGGAAAACAATAGAATGGGAAAGACTAGCGATGTCTTCAAGAAAATTAGAGATACTAAGGGAACATTTCATGCAAAGATGGGCTCGATAAAGGACCAAAATGATATGGATCTAACAGAAGCAGAAGATACTAAGAAACGGTGACAAAAACACATGGAAGAACTATACAAAAAAGAATGTAATGACCCAGATAACCACGACTCACCTAGAGCCAGATATCGTGGAATGTGAAGTTAAGTGGGCCTTTGAAAGCATCACGATGAGCAAAGCTAGTTTAGGTGATGGAATTCTAGCTGAGCTAATACAAGTCGTAGAAGCTGATGCTGTGAAAGTGCTTCACTCAATATACCAGCAAATTTTGAAAACTCAGCAGTGGCCAGAGGACTGGAAAAGGTCAGTTTTTATTCCAAACCCTAAGAAAGGCAATGTCAAAGAATGCTCAAACTACCACACAATTGGACTTGTCTCACAGGCTAGCAAAGTAATGCTCAAAATTCTCCAAGCTAGCCTTCAACAGTACTTGAACTGAGAATTTCCAGATGTTCAAACTCTATTTAGTAAAGACAGAGGAACCAGAGATTAAACTGGCAACATCCGTTGGATCATAGGAAAAGCAAGATAATTTCAGAAATACATCTACTTCTGCTTTATTGACTACACAAAAGCTTCGGACTGTGTGGATCACAACAAACTGTGGAAAATCCTTCAAGAGATGGGAATACCAGACAACCTTACCTGCCTCCTGAAAAATATGTATACAGGTCAAGGAGCAACAGTTAAAACAGACACGGAACTACAGATTGGTTCCAAATTGGGAAAGGAATATGTCAAGGCTTTATATTGTCACCCTGCTTATTTAACTTATCTGCAGAGTACATCATGCAAAATGCTGGCTGGATGAAGCACAAGCTGGAATCAATATTGCCGGGATAAATATCAATAACCTCAGATATGCGTATGACACCATCTTTTTGGCAGAAAGCGAAGAGGAACTAAAGAGCCTCCTGATGAAAGTGAATAAGGGGCATGAAAATGTTGGCTTAAAATTCAACATTCAAAAAACAAAGATCATGACATCCAGCCCCATCCCTTCATGACAAATAGAGGGGGAAACAGTGGAAACATTGATGGATTTATTTTCTTGGATTCCAAAATCACTGAGGATGGTGACTGCAGCCATGAAATTAAAAGACACTTGCTCCTTGGAAGAAAAGCTATGCCAGACTTAGACAGCATATTAAAAAGCAGAGACACTACTTTTCCATCAAAGGTCCATCTAGTAAAAGCTCTGGTTTTTCCAGTAGTCATGTATGAATGTGAGATCTGGGCTATAAAGAAAGCTGAGTGCTGAAGAATTTATGCTTTTGAACTGTGGTGCTGGAGAAGATTCTTGAGAGTGTCTTGGACTGCAAGTAGATCAAACCAGTCAATCCTAAAGGATATCAGTCCTGAATATTCCCTGGAATGACTGATGTTGAAGCTGAAACTCCAATACTTCAGCCACCTGATGCAAAGGACTGACTCATTGGAAAAGACCCTGATGCTGGGGAAGATTGAAGGTGGGAGGAGAAGGGGATGACAGAGGATGAGATGGTTGGATGGCATCACCAACTAGATGGACATGAGTTTGAGCAGGCTCCAGGAGTTGGTGCTGGACAGGGAAGCTTGGTGTGCTGCAGTCCATGGGGTTTCAAAGAGTCAAATGCAACTGAGTGACTGAGCTGAACTGAACTCACACCAGTCAGAATGGCCATCATTAAAAATTTTATAAATAATAAATGATGAAGTAGGTGTTGAGAAAGGGGAACCCTTCTACACTGTTGGTGGGAATGTAAAGTGGTACAGCCACCATGGAAAACACATGGAAGATTCTTTAAAAACTAAGACCATAGTTACAGTCTGATCCAGATATTCTACTCCTGGGTGTATATCTAGTCATTTTTTTGTTCAGTGATGTCCCACTCTTTGCGACCCCACATACTGCAGTACACCAGGCTGCAGAACTCCTGGTTCTTCTTGGTCTTTGGCAAACATTTTTTGTGTCTTCTCCATTATTTTCCAGAAATCCTGCATCATCTTCACTATCATTATTCTGGACGGTTGTTTATCTTCACTTTGTTTAGTTATTTTCTTGGGTTTTATCTTGTCCCTTCCTCTGGGACATAACTCTCTGTTTTTCATTCTGGTTGACTTCCTGTGATGTGGTTTTCTTTCTAACCATTGCAGAATTGTGGTTCTTCTGGGTTTTTCTGTCTGTTCTCTGGTAGTTGAGGGTAAATGTTTGTGCAAGCTTCCTGATTGGAGGTACTGGTGGGAAAATCTGGGTCTTGCTCTGGTGGGCAGGGCCATGCTCAATGAAACCAATTATCTTCTAATAGATGTGCTTGTGCTCCTTCCTTGTCAGTTGTTTGACCTGACGGGTTCCAGCCCTTGGGTCTAACAGTCCTATGATATGGGTAATGGAGAACTCCAAGAGGGCTTATGCCAAGTGACATCTTCCAGGACTGCTGCTGCCAATGCACCCATCCCCATGGCAAGCTACTGCCAATCCACACCTCCATAGGATACCCTCCAACACTAGCAAATATGTCCAGCTCAGTCTCCTGTGGGGTCACTGCTCATTCCTCTTATCTCTTGACGTGCACAAGATTTTGTTTTTGTCCTCCAAGAGTGGAGTCTGTTTCTCTCAGTCCTGTGGAAGTTCTGTAAACAAATCCCTCTAGCCTTCAAAGTCAGAGTCCATGGGAATTCCCAGTCCTTTTGCATGATCCCCAGGCTGGGAAGCCTGACATGGGATTCAGAACCTTCACAATAGTGGAAGAACTTCTTTGATATTATTGTTCTCCAGTTTGTGAGTGAGCCACCTGGTTTTTATGATATTTGAATTTATTGTGGGTCCACCTCTCATACCATCTTGTGTTTTCTTCCTTGTCTTTGGATTTGAGGTATCTTTTTTTTTTTTTTTTTTTTTTGGTTAATTGCAGTGTTCTCTTGTCAGTGGTTGTTCAGTAACTAGCTGTGAATTTGGTGCTCTTGTGGGAGGAGATGTGTGCATGTCCCTGTACTCTGCCATCATCAAAGCTTTTGATTTCTCCATAGAATCGGAATGAGATACTTGCCATTTAGAATAACCTTGGTTGTAGCTTTTCTCCTTTCATTACTTTGAATATATCATGCCACTCTTTTTTGGCCTGCAGAGTTTCTCCTGACAGATCAGCTGTTAACCTTATGATAATTCCCTTGTATATTATTTGTTGCTTTTCCTTTACTTGTTTTAATATTTTTTTCTTTGTGTTTAATTTTCTTAGTTTGATTAATATGTGTCTTCATGTATTTTTCCTTGTGTGTCCATGCATGCTATGTTGCTTCAGTCATGTCTGACTATTTTTGATTCTATGGACTGTAGCCTGCTAGGCTCCTCTGTCCATGGGATTCCCCAGCAAAAATATTGGAGTGGGTTGCCATGCTCTCTTTCAAGGGATCTTCTCAATCCAGGGATTGAAACTGTGTCTCTTACATCTCCTGCATTGGCAGGCAGATTCTTTACCACAAGTGCCACTTGGGAAGTCATTTCTCCTTGTTTTCTGGTACACTTTCTCTTCTTCTAGAACCTCAATAATTCTAATGTTAGTGTGTATAATGTTTACCCAGATGTCTCTGAGACTTTCATCAATTCTTTTCATTCTTTTTTCTTTATTCTGTTCCTTAGCAGTTATTTCTTCTATCCTATCATCCAACTCACTTATTTCTTCTGCCTCTGTTATTTTGCTACTGATTCTTTTTAGTGTGTTTATAATTTCAGTTATTTTGCTATTCCTCACCATTTGTTTCTTCTTTAGCTATTCTTGGTCCTTGTTAAACATTTCTTGTATTTTCTTCATTCTTTTTCCAAAATTTTGTTTCTTCTTTACTATCATTACTCTGAATTATTTTTCAAGTAGATTGCCTAGTTCCTCTTTGTTTATTTGGAGTGTGGGTTTTCATGGTGGGAGGGATTGGTGCCTGAATTCTGGTGGGAGGAATTGAGAGTTGACTTTTTTATTTTTATTTTGTCCTTCTGATGGGCAAGGTTGTTTCAGGTGGTGTGTTTTGTGACATCAATGGACTTCGTATGATTTTAGGAATGTTGTCTGCTGACGTTTGGGTCTGTGTTCCTGTCTTACTGTTTGGTGTGCAAGCAGTCTGGTGGAGCTGAGCCTTGAGTTCTGATAAATTCCTTTTCAAACTTCTCAGCAATTAATATTTCCAGTGGCCAGGGATTATCTGGTGACCCCCTGTTTTAGATACAACTTTCCCACCCAAGAGG
Source organism: Cervus elaphus (assembly GCF_910594005.1). NCBI lineage: Eukaryota > Metazoa > Chordata > Mammalia > Artiodactyla > Cervidae > Cervus > Cervus elaphus. The sequence continues at coordinate 93,876,732 of NC_057848.1, forward strand.
CTCAGACATGGCTTCTGGTCATGGAACCAGGACCCAGAAAGATGCTTGCCATGTCAATTAAGGGGGCAAAAGAAAAACAAAAACAAACCAATGACAGAAACAAGCTCAAACAAAATGAAATAAGAACAAAGCAACATATATACACCCAAACACAAAAGAAGCAAAACCTGAACCAAAGAAAATAAAACAAGCAAACAAAAAGAGAGAGAGAGAGAGAGAACAATGAACAATTAGACAAACAAAATCAATAAAAAATGAAATAAAAGAGTTAAAAAAATTAACAAAAGCACAAAACAAAAAGCATAACCAAAGTAGAGTGCCAAATGAAGAATAAAGGAAAGAAAACAAAATCTTAGAAAAAGATTTTAAAAAGCCCACAGAAGAGCAGAAATTAAAAATTAAAATAGAAATATATAAAAAATCTATATTGATATTAAAAAAAAAACACAGAAAAGAAAAGACAACAAAAAATACCAGAGAAAAACACAGAACACAGGAAAACCCAAGTAAAAGTAGAAATATATTAAAAACAAAAAGTATGAGAAAAAAATCACCAAAGAGGAAAGAAAAACAAAAATAATAATAATAATGAAAACAACAACTACAAGTACAGAAAGAGAAGAAAAAAAGAAAAAGAAAAAAAACAGAAAAACAAACAAACAAACAAAAATAATAGTGCATGTATCCTTTGGTCTCTTATCAGTTTCGTTGTGCCCACTATGAGCCACATTTCACCTCTGCTTCCTCAGGAGTCCCTCTGGTACCTCTAGGCTGGTCTTTGGACCTGCTGTGGGCCCTGTGGAACCACTCAGACTCTGTTGTTCAGACATTCAGTCACTTGTGAATCTTTGTGATCCCATTGACTGCAACAAGCTAGGCTTCCCTGTCCTTCACCATCTCCTGGAGCTTGCACAAACTCACGTCCATTGATTTTGTCATGCCATCTAACCATCTCATCCTCTGTCATCCCCTTCTCCTCCTGCCTTCAATCTTTCCCAGGCTCAGGGTCTTTTTTTTACCCAGTCAGCTCTTTGAATCAGGTGGCCAAAGTATTAAATCTTCAGCTTCTCCATCAGTCCTTCCAATGAACTTTCAAGATTGGTTTCCTTTAGGATTGACTGGTTTGATTTCCTTGAGGTCCAAGGGACTCTCAAGTGTATTTTCCAATATCATCAATTCATATCATCAATATCATCAATCATCATATCATCAATATCATCAAAATCATCAATTCTTCAGCACTCAGCCTTCTTTGTGATTCAACTCTCACATCTATACATGACTACTGGGAAGACAGTAGTTTTGACTTTACAGACCTCTGTGGGCAAAGTAATGTCGCTGCTTTTTAATATGTTATCTAGGTTTGTCATACTATATGCTGTATGACATACTATATGGTGCATATCATACTATACTCTGTCTAGGTTTGTTTACATAGCTCAGACTTTAATCAGGTTCTATTCCTAGTTGTGCTTGCTCCCATCATCCACAGATTCCAGTGTTAGATCATTTTCATTTGTGGAAACACTCATTGTCCTGTCATATGTTCCATAGATACAAAGTCTAATTTGCTGATTGTGGTGATTTAATTCTCCAGTTTGTCCAACTGATGGAAAGATTTTTGATCCTCTTTCTTGTCACTCTGAACCTGGGGCTCATTTGTGATTTTATCCCCACACCTGCATGTGGCCCACCGAAAGAAGTTGGTTCTCCAGGCTACCCTGGAGGTCTTGGGTCTGCCTAGGTCATGAAATCCTTATTGCCAAATTCAGACTTAAATTGAAGAAAGTAGGGAAAACCACTAGACCACTCAGGTATGACCTAAATCAAATCCCCAAAGAGTATATAGTGGAAGTGAGAAATATATTTAAGGACTAGATCTGATAGACAGAATTCCTGATGAACTATGGATGGAGGTTCCTGACATTGTACAGGAGACAGGGATCAAGACCATTCCCAAGAAAAAGAAATGCAAAGAAGCAAAATGGCTGTCTGAGGAAGCCATATAAATAGCTGTGAAAATAAGAGAAGCCAAAAGCAAAGGAGAAAAGGAAAGATATACCCGTTTGAATGCAGAGTTCCAAAGAAGAACAAGGGGAGATAAGAAAGCATTCTTCACTGCCATATGACCCAGCAATCCCACTTCTGGGCATACACACTGAGGAAACCAGATCTGAAAGAGACACGTGCACCCCAATGTTCATCGCAGCACTGTTTATAATAGCCAGGACATGGAAGCAACCTAGATGCCCATCAGCAGATGAATGGATAAGGAAGCTGTGGTACATATACACCACGGAATATTACACAGCTGTTAAAAAGAATTCATTTGAATCAGTCTTAATGAGATGGATGAAACTGGAGCCCCTTATACAGAGTGAAGTAAGCCAGAAAGATAAAGAACATTACAGCATACTAACACATATATATGGAATTTAGAAAGATGGTAACGACAACCCTATATGCAAAACAGAAAAAGAGACACAGAAATACAGAACAGAGTTTTGAACTCTGTGGGAGAATGTGAGGGTGGGATATTTCAAAAGAACAGCATGTATACTATCTATGGTGAAACAGATCACCAGCCCAGGTGGGATGCCTGAGACAAGTGCTCGGGCCTGGTGCACTGGGAAGACCCAGAGGAATCGGGTGGAGAGGGAGGTGGGAGGGGGGATCGGGATGGGGAATACGTGTAAATCTATGGCTGATTCATATCAATGTATGACAAAACCCACTGAAATGTTGTGAAGTAATTAGCCTCCAACTAATAAAAAAAATAAATAAATAAAATAAAATAAAAGCCAAAAAAAAAAAAAAAAGAAAGCATTCTTCACTGATCAATGCAAAGAAATAGAGGATAACAATAGAATGGGAAAGATTAGAGATCTCTTCAAGAAAATTAGAGATACCAAGGGAATATTTCATGCAAAGATGGGCTCAATAAAGGACAGAAATGGTATGGACCAAACAGAAGCAGAAGATATTAAGAAAATGTGGCAAGAATACATAGAACTGAACAAAAAAGATCTTCATGACCCAGATAATCACAATGGCGTGACCACTCACCTAGAGCCAGAAATCCTGGAATGTGAAGTCAAGGGGGCCTTAGGAAGTATCACTATGAGCAAACCTAGTGGAGGTGATGGAATTCCAGTTGAGCTATTTCAAATCATGAAAGATGATGCTATGAAAGTGCTGCACTCAATATGAAAGCAAATTTGGAAAACGTAGCAGAGGCTACAGGACTGGAAAAGGTCAATTTTCATTCCAATCACTAAGAAAGACAATGCCAAAAAATGCTCAAACTACCACACAATTGTACTTATCTCACATGCTAGCAAAATAATGCTCAAAATTCTCCAAGCCAGACTTCAACAATACGTGAACCATAAATGTCCAAATATTCAAGCTGTTTTTAGAAAAGGCAGAGAAACCAGAGATCAAATTTTCAACATCTGCTGGATCATCAAAAAAGCAGGAGAGTTCCAGAGAAACATCTAATTCTGCTTGATTGACTATGCCAAAGCCTTTAACTGTATATGGATCACAATAAACTGTGGAAAATTCTGAAAGTGATGGGAATCCCAGATCACCTGACCTGCCTCTTGAGAAACCTGTATGCAAGTCAGGAAGCAACAGTTAGAACTGGACATGGAACAACAGACTGGTTCCAAATAGGAAAAGGAGTATGTCAAGCTTGTATATTGTCACACTGCTTATTTAACTTATATGCAGAGTACATCATGAGAAACGCTGGGCTGGAGGAAGCACAAGCTGGAATCAAGATTGCCAGGAGAAATATCAATAACCTCAGATATGCAGATGGCACCACCCTTATGGCAGAAAGTGAAGAACTAAAGAGCTTCTTGATGAAAGTGAAAGAGGAGAGTGAAAATGTTGGATTAAAGTTCAACATTCAGAAAACAAAGATCATGGCTTACAGTCCCATCACTTCATGGCAAATAGATGGAGAAACAGTGGAAACAGTGACAGACTTTATTTTGGGGGGCTCAAAAATCACTGCAGATGGTGACTGCAGCCATAAAATTAAAAGATGCTTACTCCTTGGAAGAAAAGTTATGACCAACCTAGACAGCATATTAAAAAGCAGAGACATTACTTTGCCAACAATAGTCTGTCTACTAAAGGCTATGGTTTCTCCAGTAGTCATGTATGGATGTGAGAGTTGGACTACAAAGAAAGCTGAGCATCGAAGAATTGATGCTTTTGAACTTTGGTGTTGGAGAAGACTCTTGAGAGTCCCTTGGACTGCAGGGAGATCCAACCAGTCCATCCTAAAGGAGATCAGTCCTGAATATTCATTGGAAGGACTGATGTTGAAGTTGAAACTCCAATACTGTGGCCACCTGATGCAAAGAGCTGACTCATTGGAAAGACCCTAACACTGGGAAAGATTGAAGGCAGGAGGAGAAACAGACAACAAAGGATGATATGGTTGGGTGGAATCACTGATTCAATGGCCATGAGTTTGGGTAATCTCCAGGAGTTTGTGATGGACAGGGAGGCCTGGCTCACTGCAGCCCATAGGGTTGCAGATACGAATGAGCAACTGAACTGAACTGAACTGAATTGAGATGAGGACATGGCATAGAGTTGGCATGGTTGATTGGACCATGGGAGACTTACTAGAGCCCAGTGTGCCAGGAATCTGATGGCCATGTGCACAGTTGATATGTTCCTACTGGGAGCCTTTTTTTAGCTTCCGGCAGCAGTCATAGGAGGGCCAGTCTTGGTAAGATTATCTGCAATGACCAGTGGCAGGCCTGCAAGGTCTAGCTCTGGCTGGGTATTCTTTATTGCTTGGTGGCAAGTGCCTGAGTATGAGGAGAGAGAATCAAGAGTAGTGTCTCCAACCCTCCATGTGATTCAGCAATAGTGTCCTGCTTCCATGGGAGTCTAGGTTTCCTCCAGAGCAGTTTTTTTTTTACAGATTTCCTCCCTCCCATTCCCTCAGAGTATCTCCCAAGGTCAACAGCAGTCCTTGCCCCAGGATTGCTCTCCAATCCCCATGCTCTTGGTTCCAGAAACTGTGTGCACTGTTGGATACATGTCCCAGTCTAGGGCACTAGGGCTGCAGCACGGATTGTCTGTGTGTTTCTCCTTGTATCCAATCATAGATTTCCTGCTTCACCTTTCTCCAACAGCCTCAGATGGTTCCCTTCTGTGCCAACCAATTTCTCTGTCAGTGAGAGGGCTTCCTCAGGTGTGGAAATCTCTCCCCTGCTTTAGCTCTTCCACCCCAGGGTGCAGTTCCAGTCCTGCTTCCTTTCCTCCCCCTTCTCCCTTCTTTTCTACCTCCTTTCTTGCCCCTTCTCTTTCTTTCTTTTGTTTTACCCAGTCATGAATTCTTATACTCCTTTCTGGTGACCAAGTTCTTCTGCTAGTGTTCAGCTAGTATCCTGTGAGAACTGTTGCATCTGTAGATGTATTCTTGATGCATCCAAGGAGAGGGATGCACCCATGTCCACTTATTCCTCTGTCATCTTGGAAATGCTCTTTCTTTTTCAACTGAATCAAATTTCTATAGTATTACAATTTTTATCTCTCTGGTCTATATGCACATGAAAAGTAAACCATTTTGTCCTCCTAGTCCACTAAGGAGGTAAAAGAAAAGATACCTGTCAAGATGTTGATGATTTTATGACCTGGATACATGAATTATAAAATCAGGAATTTTAATTCAATTTAATATTCATACACAAAGTCACTTTTCTAAAGAGATGCTTATTTAATTTCAAAAAGATTTAGGTAAAGACAACCTTATTGTGATGTGATGGTAGAGCAAAAATACTTACACAATTTCATGTACATCCAAAAATTTTAGAAAGATCATCTCATCCTGTCTTAAGGCTATTCATAAGACCTATAAAGTAGGAATGTTGTTACAAACAAAGGTTCAGGATAAAAATTTCTTAGAGCTAATTGTAAGCTCTATTACTCATTAGGAGTTTAACTTTAGGCAAATTATTTTAAAGCCTGTTTTTTTTATTTCATTTTTGAAAAGAGGATGATATTAACCAACCTGTAGAGGTGTTGTGATAACTAGGTGAGATTATTCACGTTGCTAAACTCTTTTCATGATAGATTTACGTGCATGTGCTCAATCATTTCAGTTGTGTTCAACTCTGATACACTATGGCAAAGAGTGTAGCAAAGCCCCTTCAGCTCCTCCATCCATGGGATTTTCTCAGCAAGAATACTGAAGTGGGTTGCCATGCCCTCTTCCAAGTGATCTTCCAAACCCAGGAATAGAATCTGCATCTCCTGTGTCTCCTGCATTGCAGACAGATTCTGTACCATTGAGCCACCAGGAAAGCCTGGTTTAATGCATGGTTAATGGTAAACCACTACTATAGAAACTATGTGTGTTTGTTTCTTTCAGTCCCACTCTAGAATGCCAACATTTTTTGTACTTCTAGTTCTAATCCTGAGAGAGTATTTGCCCATTTATAAGTATGTTGTCTGTATAGGAATAACTCTTTCAGTCAAGATATATCTTGGCTTGCTGGACAATCCATAGATGACTCATCTGAGGAGACAGTTCGCTACTGATGAGAGAATAGTCCCATGATGTGAAAATTGCTTCCTAGGCATCACGGACTTGAAATGGTAGCACTTCCACAAAATGGAGATGTGGGCATAGCAGACAATAATTGATGGTATGATCTAATATAATTACACATTGTTTTTCAAATAGTGGACATGTACAATATATAATCTTCCAAAATCAGAGACAATAATAAAAGGGGGAATGTTGAAAGCAAAATGTGGCCTTTTAGAGAAGCAATGAATAGATTAAAAAGCTGTATGAAACAGAAAGAATTTATATGATGTTTTCAAAAGTAGATAGTGGGTCCTTCATGTATATTGCAAAGCCTCTTGAATGTCAAAGTAAAACATCTGAAAAAAGGTTTCCAATTAATGATTTTGTTTAATTCTAATTGTATATCAATATTTTTTCCTCTCAATTTTGTATTTATTATCCATGAGCAAGTAAACAACTAATAAATGATTGCATAGTAGTCAATATTCTCAATTTTTTGACAGAGGAATCAGTTAACTGTTTCAATTCTTACTTCATTTTCAAGGTTAGGTAACATTAAGAGAGATTCTCACCCTCTCCTTGTATTTTATGCAGTATTTCTATATTTCACTATTCATGAATACTTAAATGGCTGCCCATAGAGTATTTGAATTATGTTGGAAATCATGTAAAATTAGTTAAAGAGTATTTAAAAGAAATAGGAAAGGAAGTTAAGAAGAACCAGAGTTTAAAATGATGTAATGATATAAATTTTATGTTTATACTTTTAACCTGGTAAATATAAACACTAGGTCATATTGTTTCAAAAGAAATTATTATTTTTTGACCAAAATATCTAAATCAGGAGGGTAAGAGAAACAATTTTTTATTATTATTTTCAAAATATCTACCAGAGTAAGAATAGAGAAATCTCCCTTTCTCATCTAGTTAGAATGCAAAAATTACATGGTGTAAAATAGGTTATACAAGATAGTTTTAGTTGTTTCCCAGAGAGTATCTACTGTGTAGTTCCAAGAAGTTCCTTCTCTCATCCCTCCCCCCGCTTAGGTAAAAAAATGATAAAAGAAGAAAAAAATAACATTTTCTAAATACAATGTGTTTAGATAAGGATCAATCTAAATATATAAATCCCTGCTTACAAAGTCCACTAGCAGTCTTTAGAATATGAATAATAGATCAGAGCACCAAGTATCTTTAAAAATCTTTATATGTGATAAACATGGTATACTAGTATTAGAATCAGCAATTATTGAGTCAAAGGTTCTGTACCTTATTTTGTTTTTTTCCCAGTATCCTGGAGTTTGGAGTTATTTTCTTTGTGACTATACAGTCCATGGGCTATACAGTCCATGGAATTATCTAGGCCAGACTACTGGAGTGGGTGGCCTTTCCCTTTTCTAGAGGATCTTCCCAAAGCAGGGATCAACCCCAGGTCTCCCACATTGCAGGCAGAATCTTTACCAGCTGAGCTATCAGGGAAGCCAGGAGTTATTTTCTGTTTTATAAGTTTGATAATTTGCTCTCCTCTCTTACATCGTTGTAAAAGATTTTAAATTAGTTGGCATCTGCAAAGCAATTGCATGTCAGTTCAGTTAGTCTTTCACTTAAAATAAACTGCAAAATTGAATCCCAGAAAGTTAAAATAGTGAGTCATTTTTCCTTTTGAGCTAAAATAACTATTACTACCACAGCAATTAATAAGACACCAGTATTAAATAGGATTTTATAACCCTAATTTTTGCCTAATTGCTTTTACTTTTTTTCATTAAAAGCACTTTTATATAAAGATATTTTCTTATTATAATCAAGAAGGCGAGGTGATATCAAAAGTATCTCTATTATTTCATTAAATTTGGTTAACAAAGTGAATATTTCACAGCACGACAAAGGTGCATAATGTCATACTTGTCCATGTCATCCTTAATATTTTACTCTTCCATCTCTGTTTTATGAAGTATGTTATCCTTTGAACTATTTCTGTGGCTTTTTAAATGCTACTTTTATCTTTAATTGATATTGCTTAATGCAGCAGTTACTAGAAGTCTTGTCAATGCTATTTACCTCTTATAACTGATTCATTATTCAAACAAGCTGCAATTCAAAATGTTGATCTTTAGTCTTCTAATTAGTTCTGATACTCACAATAGCTTCTTAGTCTGCTTTCCTTTTTTTTTTTTGCTCTGACTTTGTACTCTATCCATTCATGTAGAAAATACTGTATTAATTCACCCATTTTTATTGCAATTATTACAATTTAGAATGTGACTTTTTCCATCTAATAATTAAAATAAAAGCATGAATCACTGAATAGTAGGAATTATAAGAATATGTTCTTCTAATAAAAGATTTCTGTGAATAAGGAAGGGGGAAAAAAGGAGGGAGTATCTTCTTATAGCATATTTTTTAAGCAATATATTTCTCCAAAAATGATAGAGAAGAACAGATCAGAATGGTATAAAATGTACTAATAGGGTAAAACAATAATATTTCCATGTGAAATTTGTATCAGTTTGAACCGCTGAATTAAAAAAATAAAATGAAGTCACAATTAGTTCTCAATTGGACCAAAGCTGCCATTTGTCTTAAAACAGCAATATAGCTGTTTCAGCCAGCAAATTAAGTTGACAGCTGCTTAATAAATACAAGAATCATTACTTGAGTCAACCTACAGAGCATTTTCTTAAATATGTATGTGGGGTTCCCAGGTGGCCCTTGTGGTAAAGAATCCTTCTCCCAATTCAAGAGTTGCAAGAGAGACACCTTCCCTTGGGTGGGGAAGATCCCCTGGAGTATTGAAATAGCAACTCACTCCAGTAGTCATGCCTAGAGGCAGAGGAACCTGGCGGGCTACAGGCTATGGGGGTCGCAAAGAGTCAGACATGACTGAGTGACTGAGAATATGTGTACTTCGTCAAAGGATGAAGGTCTTTCATATAGATTTTGAAAGGATATTATAAATTTCAAAGTCTTCAGTGCTACATAGAGATTTTTAATCAGCTTTACCTTGTTTAAAATATATACAAGTGTGCATTATTAGAGATAGATACCCAGTGCTAGAATTCCACTGAGGACTTCCTTGGTGGCTCAGACGGTAAAGCGTCTGCCTACAAAGTGGAAGACCTGGGTTCAATCCCTGGGTTAGGAAGATCCCCTGGAGAAGGAAATGGCAACCCACTCCAGTATTCTTGCTTGGAAAACCCCATGGAAGGAGGAGGCTGGTGGGCTACGGTCAAAAAAAGTCGGACATGACTGAGCAACTTCTCTTTATGAGGAAGCTTTTATTTAACCCAAAGAGAAAGGAATTGAGTCTGAGTAAAAAGCTGAATGTTTAAGAATGATGAACCTTTAATCTTCTGAGCAACCTCAAGTTCTTGGGATTGGAGAAAGTTCTAGTTTGCCAATCTGAGACTTGTGTCCTACAGTAATCCTCTTCTACTTGCATTACCTTTGTTAAATCAGTGTAGATCCTTTTGAATTTTTTAATCTGATATCCATATCAAAAATAACCTGCCCAGCACATTGTCAGTAAACATGCCATTTGAAATAATAGAAATCAGACCACAGAGTGTACATGTGTATGTGTTTATTATCTAGCTCAAGCCACCATCATAGATAAATAGATAATTTGTTAACTCCAATGATATTTTTATAAATAGAGCACCAATTGTTTTATGAACATATTTGTTGGAATTTCCTATGTAAGGACTGACATTTTTGTATTTACTAGGTCATGGTGTTCCTAAACAAATTATTGATGACTATAACACTGTAATTGGGATTATGTTTTTTACTAAAGAAAAACATATTGCTGTTGTTTGCTGTAGTGTTTGTATGATTTGGAAGTTAAAAATATAAAAGAAAATTTCATATGAGTATCAATCTATAGATCTATTGATCTAGAAATGATGATCTAAACAGTAGTGACTCAGGTAAATGAAATTTACCTCCTAAGAGCTCCTGACAGTGACAAATCTAAAAGTCAAAATGTATTTATATATACAAAGGAAATTTTAAGAGGATTCTTAAAGTTGCTGTCAAGGATGAATATTACCTGGTTCCTGCAATGACATTTACTCCTTTTTCTCTATATCATAAAATACATAATATGTATGTATACCCTCTGAGCCACCAGGGAACATATGCATATATGCATTTCCCTACTAGACATTTTCATGAACATACCTCATATGCCAAATACAGTCTAATTATATTAATACTACTACCCTTCATAAGAAAGTTCCTTAGAAAAAGTATTTGTTTTGTATTTTTTGTCCTTTAAATCACTGCTCATTATTTCCTCAGCTAGGCCTTCACTCACATCACTTCAATAAGAATGATCCTAAAAAAAAAAAAAAAAAAGAATGATCCTTTCAAGTTTACCAATGACATATATTTGCTAAAGTTAATGGTGAATCCTTTGTCTATCTCTTATTTATCCTCTTAATATTTGATACAACTGAACATTTCCTAATTCTGAAAACACTCTTGGTCTCTGGGCGTCTGCAGCATTTCATTTTCCTCTTAACTTGCTTGTTATTTAATGTTAGAAGCAAGTCAAACTTTATTTTGTTCTTTCTCTTTTCAATATGTATTAGTAGTTTTCCTTAAACCATTTGATCCAATATCATAACTTTAACATTGTCAATATTTAACCACTGACTAGACATTTCAAACTGAATCTCCAACAGTAGCATCTAACCTAAAAAAATCATATTAAAACTATTCACCTCTTAATCTGCTCCCTCTAGGCTTCCCCATTTCAATAAATTGTACCATCCTTCATCTTCCTTTTTGTGCCCCAGACCAAGGAATATCTCGGATTCCTCTCTTTCCTCATATTATAAATTTAATCTAGCAATGCATTCTATAGACCCCACTAAATATAAACTTTTCTTAATCCATTTTAGCCACCGGGGAAACCTATCCCAATAATTCTACTACTAACATAGTAGTGAAAGTCATTCAGTCATGTCCGACTCTTTGTGACCCCACAGACTGTAGCCTGTCTGGCTCCTCTACTCTACCTAATTCAAACCATCATTTCTTGTATGGATTACTAAAGAAAACTGTATTTTGTCTCTCTGCCTTTATTCTGGTCATAACCTATTCCATATAACAAGCATATTAAAAATACTTAAGGGTAAATAAAATTGTGTCAGACCCTTATTTAAACTTCAATGACTCCCCACAATACCCAGAATATTAATCAGTTTATCATAAACTATTAGACCTCTGAATAGCTCCCTGTTATACCTCCTTCCATTCTTGCCACCAGTCATTATATTCAACCTCACTGACCTCTTTTTTCTACTTAAATAATCCAAGCTGAATCTAATATCAAGAATTTTAGTATCAAGTCTTCTTGGAAAACCCTTACCCCATATCTTTGTTTTGCTGCTTCCTTCCTATCATTCAAGTCTTGATTAAATATTATCTCTTCATATGCAGCTTCAATAACCATTACAGATAGATTATTAATAGTACCACACTGCTATTCTCTACCAAATAGAATCTATTTGCATGTGATAATAATCACAATCACTTGAGATTTCACAACATGTCTTGTAAATAGAAAGGAATTTGTTTAATCTAAGATCTTTATCATCATTAAAATGTGCTGGTGCTATCTCTTGGCTGAAGATTCTTTTGAAAAAGTTAAGTTATTGAAATATATTTTTCCTAATTTTGGCATTAGACCAAATAATAAAATATCACATTAAATAGGAAAGTTGATCACTTTAGGGCTACAGTGTTGAACAGAATTCAATGTGAGCTTCTAAATCTTGTGCATAAGACCTTTCACTTTCATTCATTCCCTGGGGTCTGTGATAGTTGTAAGGTGTTAAATTTTGCTAAACACAATCATTGTGGTTCTTTTAATACAGCTATAAAAAACAAACTAGAATTGTCAGTGGTTAATCCCATATCTAAATATACCTTGTATTCATTATATGCTTCCTTTCCTTCTATCATTAGTTTCAACTATTTCTTTTTACTATATGAAAATACTAAATTCAAGATCATTACATTTAATCTAAATTCTGAAGTTTTTCTAAGACTGTTTCCATTATTAATTATCATTGATCCTTTAGACACATATTTCTCAAAAAAAGAAAAAAAGAAAAGCAAGGACTTACAAACCAATTTGAAAAGTGGAAAACAAAAGTGGTATTAGTTTAGGAGAAAAATAATATTTCAAAGACTATATAAACTGGAAAATAATAAACATTACTAATTGGTTGAGAGCTACATTTGCAGTGTCATAACTCTCATAAGATATGATAATCAGGCCCAAGTTGTACAACTATTCACACAGATAAACACAAAACTCATTGAAGATATTTAGCTTTCATTTTCAAATCATGAAAAGATTGAATGAGATAGACAAGGTCTGAGATAGGAAGGTAATTTGCAGTGAGATTACCTTTTTTGACTAGTCTCACTGGTATCTAACAGCTGTTTTTCTAGTTTGTATCTAAAAATGAGTGTTTGTTATGTACGTTTTAAAGTTAAGGATTCCTCTTAATATTTTTTTTTCTTTTTACCAAAGGGGAATGACTAATTTTCTTTGGATATATGTAAGAATAAAATCACACATTTAAAATGCATAGTTTAAGAGCATTTATCTAATGATAGTGCCATATTTGTGTCTATCTCTAAAACACAGTAGACTTCCCTGGTGGCTCAGATGGTAAAGAACCCACCTGCCAATGCAGGAGACATAAGATACTTGGGTTTGATCCCTGTATCAGGAGATCCCCGGAAGGAGGGAATGGCTACCCACTCCAGTATTCTTGCCTGGAGAATTCCATGGACCGAGGAGCCTGGAGGGATACAGTCCATGGGGTCGCAAAGAGTCAGATACAACTGAGTGACTAACTCACACAGAAGTATAATATATAGTAGCAACAATTGAAATTAAATTAAACTATTTTATTCATATTAGTCAAAATTGGATCTTCATCAACAGTCAGATATGACAGATCTAACAGAAATGTCAACTCAATGTCAGTGCTTTGTTTTACAAGATTGGTAGAATCCTCAAATCCTGCAATGTGTGAAAAGCAGGCATGTGTTTATCATTGTTATAAAAGGAAACACTCCATTTAATAGAGAGCAGAGTTACAAAGAATAGCAAGGAGAGATAAGAAAGCCTTCCTCAGCAATCAATGGAAAGAAATAGGGGAAAACAACAGAATGGGAAAGACCAGAGATCTCTTTGAAAAAATTAGAGATACCAAGGAAATATTTCATGCAAAGATGGGTTCGAAAAAGGACAGAAATGGCATGGACCTAACAGAAGTATAAGATATTAAGAAGAGGTGGCAAGAATACTCAGAAGAATTGTAAAAAAAAAAAACAAAAAAAAAACCTTATGACCCAGATAACCACGTTGGTGTGATCACTCACCTAGAGCCAGATATACTGGAATGTGAAGTCAAGTGGGCCTTAGAAAGCATCACTACGAACAAAGCTAGTGGATGTGATGGAATTCCAGTTGAGCTATTTCAAATCCTGAAAGATGATGCTGTGAAAGTGCTGCACTCAATATGCCAGCAAACTTGGAAAACTCAGCAGTAGCCACAGGACTGGAAAAGGTCAGTTTTCATTCCAATCCCAAAGAAAGGCAATCCCAAAGAATGCTAAACTACCACACAATTGCTCTCATCTCACATGCTAGTAAAGTAATGCTCAAAATTCTCCAAGCCAGGCTTCAGAAATACGTGAACTGTGAACTTCCAGATGTTCAAGCTGGTTTTAGAAAAGGCAGAGGAACCAGAGATCAAATTGCCAACATCTACTGGATCATCAAAAAAGCAAGAGAGTTCTAGAAAAACATCTATTTCTGCTTTGTTGACTATGCCAAAGCCTTTGACTGTGTGGATCACAGTAAACTGTGGAAAATTCTGAAGGAGATGGGAATACCAGACCACCTGACCTGCCTCTTGAGAATCCTATATGCAGGTCAGGAAAAAACAGTTAGAATTGGACATGGAACAACTGACTGGTTCCAAACAGGAGAAGGAGTACGTCAAGGCTGTATATTGTCACCCTGCTTATTTAACCTACATGCAGAGTACATCATCAGAAACCCTGGGCTGGAAGAAGCACAAGCTGGAATCAAGACTGTTGGGAGAAATATCAATAACCTCAGATATGCAGATGACACCACACTTATGGCAGAAAGTGAAGAGGAACTAAAAAGCCTCTTGATAAAAGTGAAAGAGGAGAGTGAAAATGTTGGCTTAAAGCTCAACAATCAGAGAACGAAGATCATGGCATCTGGTCCCATTGCCTCATGGGAAATAGATGGGGAAACAGTGGAAACAGTGTCAGACTTTATTTTTTTGGGCTCCAAAATCACTGCAGATGGTGATTGCAGCCATCAAATTGAAAGACACTTACTCCTTGGAAGGAAAGTTATGACCGACCTAGAGAGCATATTAAAAAGCAGAGACATTATTTGCCAACAAAGGCCCGTCTAGTCAAGGCTATGATTTTTCCATTGGACATGTATGGATGTGAGAGTTGGACTACAAAAAAGGCTGAGCACCAAAGAATTGATGCTTTTGAACTGTAGTGTTGGAGAAGACTCTTTTTTTTTTTTTTTTTTTAGGTTTTTTTTTTTTTTTTAATTAGTTGGAGGCTAATTACTTCACAACATTTCAGTGGGTTTTGTCATACATTGATATGAATCAGCCATAGATTTACACGTATTCCCCATCCCGATCCCCCCTCCCACCTCCCTCTCCACCCGATTCCTCTGGGTCTTCCCAGTGCACCAGGCCCGAGCACTTGTCTCATGCATCCCACCTGGGCTGGTGATCTGTTTCACCATAGATAGTATACATGCTGTTCTTTTGAAATATCCCACCCTCACATTCTCCCACAGAGTTCAAAACTCTGTTCTGTTATTCTGTGTCTCTTTTTCTGTTTTGCATATAGGGTTGTCGTTACCATCTTTCTAAATTCCATATATATGTGTTAGTATGCTGTAATGTTCTTTATCTTTCTGGCTTACTTCACTCTGTATAAGGGGCTCCAGTTTCATCCATCTCATTAGGACTGATTCAAATGAATTCTTTTTAACAGCTGTGTAATATTCCGTGGTGTATATGTACCACAGCTTCCTTATCCATTCATCTGCTGATGGGCATCTAGGTTGCTTCCATGTCCTGGCTATTATAAACAGTGCTGCGATGAACATTGGGGTGCACGTGTCTCTTTCAGATCTGGTTTCCTCAGTGTGTATGCCCAGAAGTGGGATTGCTGGGTCATATGGCAGTTCTATTTCCAGGTTTTTAAGAAATCTCCACACTGTTTTCCATAGCGGCTGTACTAGTTTGCATTCCCACCACCAGTGTAAGAGGGTTCCCTTTTCTCCACACCCTCTCCAGCATTTACTGCTTGTAGCCTTTTGGATAGCAGCCATCCTGACTGACGTGTAATGCTACTTCATTGTGGTTTTGATTTGCATTTCTCTGCTAATGAGTGATGTTGATCATCTTTTCATGTGTTTGTTAGCCATCTGTATGTCTTCTTTGGAGAAATGTCTGTTTAGTTCTTTGACCCATTTTTTGATTGGGTCATTTATTTTTCTGGAATTGAGCTGCAGGAGTTGCTTGTATGTTTCTGAGATTAATCCTTTGTCTGTTTCTTCATTTGCTATTATTTTCTCCCAATCTGAGGGCTGTATTTTCACCTTACTTATAGTTTCCTTTGTAGTGCAAAAGCTTTTAAGTTTCATTAGGTCCCATTTGTTTAGTTTTGCTTTTATTTCCAATATTCTGGGAGGTGGGTCATAGAGGATCTTGCTGTGATTTATGTCGGAGAGTGTTTTGCCTATGTTCTCCTCTAGGAGTTTTATAGTTTCTGGTCTTACATTTAGATCTTTAATCCATTTTGAGTTTATTTTTGTGTATGGTGTTAAAAAGTGTTCTAGTTTCATTCTTTTACAAGTGGTTGACCAGTTTTCCCAGCACCACTTGTTAAAGAGGTTGTCTTTTTTCCATTGTATATCCTTGCCTCTTTTGTCAAAGATAAGGTGTCCATAGGTCCGTGGATTTATCTCTGGGCTTTCTATTCTGTTCCATTGATCTATATTTCTGTCTCTGTGCCAGTACCATACTGTCTTGATGACTGTGGCTTTGTAGTAGAGTCTGAAGTCAGGCAGTTTGACACAATGGACCAGCTAGACCTAATTGATATCTATAGGACATTTAACCCCAAAACAATCAACTTCACCTTTTTCTCAAGTGCACACAGAACCTTCTCCAGAAGAGATCACATCCTGGGCCATAAATCTGGTCTTGGAAAGTTCAAAAAAATTGAAATCATTCCAGTCATCTTTTCTGACCACAGTGCAGTAAGATTAGATCTCAATTACAGGAAAAAAATTGTTAAAAATTCAAACATATGGAGGCTAAATAAAACGCTTCTGAATAACCAACAAATCATAGAAGAAATCAAAAAAGAAATAAAAATATGTATAGAAATGAATGAAAATGAAAACACAACAACCCAAAACCTATGGGACACTATAAAAGCAGTGCTAAGGGGAAGGTTCATAGCATTACAGGCTTACATCAAGAAACAAGGAAAAAGCCAAATAAATAACCTAACTCTACACCTAAAGCAATTAGAGAAAGAAGAAATGAAGAACCCCAGGGTTAGCAGAAGGAAAGAAATCTTACAAATCAGGGCAGAAATAAATGCAAAAGAAACTAAAGAGACCATAGCAAAAATCAACAAAGCTAAAAGCTGGTTTTTTGAAAAAATAAACAAAATTGACAAACCATTAGCAAGACTCATTAAGAAACAAAGAGAGAAGAACCAAATTAACAAAATTAGAAATGAAAATGGAGAGATCACAACAGACAACACTGAAATACAAAGGATCATAAGAGACTACTACCAGCAGCTCTATGCCAATAAAATGGACAACTTGGATGAAATGGACAAATTCTTAGAAAAGTATAACTTTCCAAAAGTGAACCAGGAAGAAATAGAAGATCTTAACAGACCCATCACAAGCAAGGAAATGGAAACTGTAATCAAAAATCTTCCAGCAAACAAAAGCCCAGGACCAGATGTCTTCACAGCTGAATTCTACTAAAAATTTAGAGAAGAGCTAACACCTATCTTACTCAAACTCTTCCAGAAAATTGCAGATGAAGGTAAGCTTCCAAACTCATTCTATGAGGCCACCATCACCCTAATTCCAAAACCAGACAAAGATGCCACAAAAAAAGAAAACTACAGGCCAATATCACTGATGAACATAGATGCAAAAATCCTTAACAAAATTCTAGCAAACAGAATCCAACAACATATTAAAAAAATCATACACCATGACCAAGTGGGCTTTATCCCAGGAATGCAAGGATTCTTTAACATCCGCAAATCAATCAATGTAATACACCACATTAACAAATTGAAAGATAAAAACCATATGATTATCACAATAGATGCAGAGAAAGCCTTTGACAAAATTCAACACTCATTTATGATTAAAACTCTCCAAAAAGCAGGAATAGAAGGAACATACCTCAACATAATAAAAGCTATATATGACAAACCCACAGCAAGCATCACCCTCAATGGTGAAAAATTGAAAGCATTTCCCTTGAAATCAGGAACAAGACAAGGGTGCCCACTCTCACCACTACCATTCAACATAGTGTTGGAAGTTTTGGCCACAGCAATCAGAGAAAGAAAAAGAAGTAAAAGGAATCCAGATAGGAAAAGAAGAAGTGAAACTCTCACTGTTTGCAGATGACATGATCCTCTACATAGAAAACCCTAAAGACTCTACCAGAAAATTACTAGAGCTAATCAATGAATATAGTAAAGTTGCAGGATATAAAATTAACACACAAAAATCCCTTGCATTCCTATATACTAACAATGAGAAAACAGAAAGAGAAATTAAGGAAACAATACCATTCACCATTGCAACAAAAAGAATAAAATACTTAGGAGTATATCTACCTAAAGAAACAAAAGACCTATACATAGAAAACTATAAAACACTGATGAAAGAAATCAAAGAGGACACAAACAGATGGAGAAACATACCGTGTTCATGGATCGGAAGAATCAATATTGTCAAAATGGCTATTCTACCCAAAGCAATCTATAGATTCAATGCAATCCCTATCAAGCTACTAATGGTATTTTTCACAGAACTAGACCAAAGAATTTCACAATTTGTATGGAAATACAAAAAACCTCGAATAGCCAAAGTAATCTTGAGAAAGAAGAATGGAACTGGAGGAATCAAACTGCCTGACTTCAGACTCTACTACAAAGCCACAGTCATCAAGACAGTATGGTACTGGCACAAAGAGAAGACTCTTGAGAGTCCCTTGGACTGCAAGGACATCCAACCAGTCCATCCTGAAGGAGATCAGTCCTGGGTGTTCATTGGAATTACTGATGCTGAAGCTGAAACTCCAATACTTTGGCCATCTCATGAGAAGAGTTGACTCACTGGAAAAGACCCTGATGCTGGGAGGGATTGGGGGCAGAAGGATAAGGGGATGACTCAACGGGCATGAGTTTGAGTAAACTCCGGGAGTTGGTGATGGACACGGAGGTCTGGTGTGCTGCGATTCATGGGGTTGCAAAGAGTCGCACACGACTGAGTGATTGAACTGAACTGAAAAATTTTACAAAAGTTTTCTCTGGTCAAATTATAATACTTTATGATAATTTACCTTTCTCTATTTTACTGTCATATTTGATTTCAAAGTCACATATAAAATAGTTTTCTTAAATTTCACATCCCAGACTTTCCTATTGACTCAGATGTTAGAGAATCTGACTGCATGCAGGCGACTGGGGTTTGATCCCTAGGTAGGGAAGATCCCCTGGAGAAAGGAATGGCTGTCCACTCTAGTATTTTTGCCTAGAGAATTCCATGGATAGAAGAGACAGGCAGGTTATCCATTAATATCTTCAATATGATCTAATTTGTTACCATATCTAGGAAGTTCAGGTTCAGAGCACCTGATTAAGATTTCCCTAAGTGTCTCCATGTGCTAGGCACTATAATATAAACTGGATACACACATGATCAAAAAAGATTGTTGCCCTTAAGGATCTCTTGAAGGGAACAAAAGTCAAGTAAAAGACAAATACAGTACACTATGGTACATATGATAATTCAGATGAGGACAAGAATAGAAAAGTGATTAACTGAGATGAGGATGGGATTGTAAAGAATATTTTATTGAAGTTTTGGATTTTGTAGAAAGAATGATTGTTTTCCTAAAAGAGGTAAAATGTGGGACATTGCAATCCTAGGGATTTCCAGGTGAAAAGGTAGTAAGGTAGAAAAAGGTGTGGGTGTTTCAAAGTAAAATAGAAAGCTCAAATTTGGTAAAATGGAAAGTGTGGACCAGAGTCTAACAGAGGGCAAAGCTGAATAATTCATCAGATTCTGAAGACTTTCTTCTAATATCCTAGGTAACTTGAAATATGTAAAAATCAAATTACTAAATTGTTTATCCTGTGAATTTCCCCTGCATTGTTCTCATTCTCTTGAGTTTAAGTGGATAGAGATAAGGAAACTATTTTGTTCTTCTACTGCATTACAGGACATTAACCACAACTCCAGTTCAAACAGTGTCTGTCTTTTGTCAGTCAACATATTGGTACTTTCTTATCTGCCAATCAATTTAATATTATTTTAATATAATTAACATTTCTTTGTTTATGAATAGTAGTAGAAAATAATAAAGCAAATAAGAAGAAATATATATCTAAATAAAATTGTTATGATTTTTTAAATTACTTATTTTTGACTGTTCTGAGTCTTCATTGTTGCTCAGGCGTCTCTGGTTACACACAGCAGAGGCTACTTTCTAGTTGTAGTGTGCAGGCTTCTTATTGCAGTGGCTTCTTGTGGAGTACAGGCTCTAGGGTACATGGGCTTCCATAGTTTCAGCTCCTGGGCTCTAGAGCACAGGTTCAATAGCTGTGGCACATAGGCTTAGATGATCCACACCATGTGGGATCTTCTTGGGCCAGGGATTGAACCCATGTCTTCTGCACTGGCAGGGCCACTGAGCCACCAGGGAAGCCCCTCTAAATGAAGTTTTATATAGTACTCATCTGTTGTGAGGGTTATCCTGAGGGGCAAACAGAAGAAAGTCTTTTTTTAAATTCAAGGACTAGGCACTGATCATTGGTGTCATAGTTTATTAAACATAGTCCTAAATTCCATTACCATTTTAACCAACATATTAGATGTAAAATATCTCACCAATGAAACAGAGCCATGTGAATACAAGGCAAGATTCTGAACACTTCTGTATGTGTATTGATTGCTGATTACAATTATTGTAAATGTTTTTTTTTTAGCTTCCTATGAATTGACCTCTAATTTTCTATTCACCATTTTTCACATTAGAACAGCCTATTATAAATAATTAGGTAATTGGCAATTAGGCACACACTTATGGTAATTATGCAATTAGCCAGAAGTTGATTAAGCATGCAATGGATGTATTCTGACACAAATACTGAGTTTCTATAAGCAAACATAGTTTCAAAATGCACAGTTGTTAATTGCAAATCTTGAAATCAAATCATCTTTATTTTCTAGTGTATTAATAGACTAAGGCAAAGCAAGACAACCAACCAGACAGAAAAGAACTCTTGATAACAACACAATCTATAGTGTATTCCTGCCACTCTTCAAGCCCCCACAAAATAATCTAAATGTTATCAAGACTCTGGATCCAACTACCAATTTAAAGGAACTACAGAGGACAGAGATGGGAAGAGATGGAATACCAGAGGAAGAGATGGGAATACCAGACCCCCTGACCTGCCTCTTGAGAAATCTGCATGCAGGTCAGGAAGCAACAGTTAGAACCGGACATGAAACAACAAACTGGTTCCAAATAGGAAAAGGAGTATGTCAAGACTGTATATTGTCACCGTGCTTATTTAACTTATATGCAGAGTACATCATGAGAAACGCTGGACTGGAAGAAGCACAAGCTGGAATCAAGATTGCCAGGAGAAATATCAATGACCTCAGATATGCAAATGACACCATCCTTATGGCAAAAAGTGAAGAAAAACTAAAGAGCCTCTTGATGAAAGTGAAAGAGGAGAGTGAAAAAGTTGGCTTAAAGCTCAACATTCAGAAAAAAAAAAAAAAATCATAGCATCCGGTTCCATCACTTCATGGCAAATAGATGGAGAAACAGTGGAAACAGTGGCTGACTTTATTTTTTGGGTCTCCAAAATGACTGCAGTTGGTGACTGCAGCCAAGAAATAAAAAAAAAAACAAACAAACAAGCGAAAAAACAAAAAACGCTTACTCCTTGGAAGGAAAGTTATAACCAAACTAGGTAGCATATTAAAAATCAAAGATATTACTTTGCCAATAAAGGTCTGTCTACTCAAGGCTATGTTTTTCCCAGTAGTCACCTTATGGGTGCGAGAGTTGGACCATAAAGAAAGCTGAGCGCCGAAGAATTGATGCTTCTGAACTGTGGTGTTGGAGAAGACTCTTGAGAGTCCCTTGGACTGCAAGGACATCTAACCAGTCCATCCTAAGGGAGATCAGTCCTGGGTGTTCATTGGAAGGATTGATGCTGAAGCTGAAACTCCAATACTTTGGCCACCTGATGCGAAGAGTTGACTCATTGGAAAAGACCCTGATGCTGGGAGGGATTGGGGGCAGGAGGAGAAGGGGACGACAGAGGATGAGATTGTTGGATGGCATCACTGACTCAATGGACATGAGTTTGGGTAAACTCCCTGAGTTGGTGATGAACAGCAAGGCCTCGCGTGCTGCAGTCCATGGGGTAGCAAAGAGTTGGATACGACTGAGCAACTGAACTGAACTGAACTGAACAGAGGACAAAGGAACATATTAAACAACATCACAAGGATTCCATTGGCAAAAATCACACCATGGGGAATTCTAATACATATATGATATATATTCTTCAGCAAATAAAGTATCATGGCAAAAATATAGAGAATCAATGGGTTAAAAGAGATTTAAGAGACATAAAACCAACTACATTGTAGCTACATAATTTTGATCATGACTCAAAATATACACTGAAGTGTGTGGTGTGTGTGTGCATGTGTGTGTGTGTGTTGAGAAAGATAGAGAATGAGATATTTTGAGGATAGATAGAAATTAGAACACTGACTGAATATAAGTCCCCTACATATATATGTGTTAGTATGCTGTAATGTTCTTTATCTTTCTGTCTTACTTCACTCTGTATAATGGGCTCCAGTTTCATCCATCTCATTAGAACTGATTCAAATGAATTATTTTTAATGGCTGAGTAATATTCCATGGTGTATATGTTTATTATCTATAGTGAAACAGATCACCAGCCCAAGTTGGAGGTATGAGACAAGTGCTCCGGCCTGGTGCACTGGGAAGACCCAGAGGGATTGGGTAGAGAGGGAGGTGGGAGGGGGGATCGGGATGGGGAATACATGTAAATCCATGGCTGATTCATGTCAGTGTATGACAAGACCCACTGCGGTATTGTAAAGTGATTAGCCTCCAACTAATAAAAATAAATGAAAAAAAAAAATATGTCCCCTATATACAAACCTTCAAATTGTGAACTTTCAAAGATACAAACATGCATTTGCAGGTTCAATCATGTAACTTAGTTCTTGATTCTCATGTACACTGTCACATTGGTATATCCTCTACAAGTTGTTGTGCTTTTCTGAACTTTAATGTGCAATACTGTATATAGTTCAGAAGTACAGTACCTTTATTTCAAGCCCAGAATGTCTGGAAGCAAGGGTAAAATCAGTGGTGTTGTAGCTGGTACTGTTAAGAAGCACCAACTGATAACAATGAAAACAAAAGTGAAAACAATTGAGAGAGTGTACAAAGTAAAAAGATGAAATTGGAGGCCCAGAGAAAGGATAAAGAGAGACAAGAGGAAGAAGTAACTGAAGAAATTCATAATGCAGGAAACTGCAAGGAGATTTTCTGTATTTGAGGAGGCACTGTTAGTTTTGAGGCACAGGACCTGAATGTAGAATGGTACATGAAGTTTGCAGCAGCCATTCAGAATACAACCTAGTGCTACTATGGCATCTATAATGAGATAAAAAGAAGAGCTACTACTCAGATACCACTGATCATTTTTTTCCATTTATTTTTATTAGTTGCAGTCTAATTACTTTACAATATTGTAGTGGGTTTTGTCATACATTGACATGAATCAGCCATGGAGTTACATGTATTCCCCATCCCGATCCCCCCCTCCCACCTCCCTCTCTACAAATGAATCCAACGAGGAACCAGAACTTGTGCCATCAACATTAGGCCTGAGAGAAATTGCATCTTGCCCTGTGTCTCTTATGCTTGCGATCCTTCAGCTCTACCATCTCCCACTTCCTCTCCTTTCTCCAGTGAGTAACTCTTCTTGCCTGTTCACTCAATGCCAGCCTTTGTATGCCAGCTGTTGTACTATATTACTCTGTACTTTTCAAGGTACTAACTTTAAGATTAAAATTGTTTTATTTAATTTTTGTGTTTGTTTTTATGTATTATTTGTGTGGAAACTATTATTAATATAAACCTATTAGAGTACAGTAGTATATAACCCATTGTGTTAGTTGGACACCTAGGCTAACTTTGTTGGATTTATGAACAAATTGGATTTACAAACATACTCTCTGAATGGAACTCATTCATATGTAGGGGACTTACTGTATTTGATGATAGTAAGGGATTATTGTTAGTTTTTAGATATGACAATGGTATCGTTGCTATGATTTTATAAGTCCTATATTACTTAACTATTTGTTTCAAAATAATTATAAATTCACAGGAAGATGCATGTATAGTACAGAATTTCTATGTAGCCATCATTTTCACTCAATGGTAACATGTTGAGTAAATCATCAAAATCAGGAAATTGATATTAGTAAAATGCACCAAACATTCAGATGTCACTAATTTTACATTCACTCATTTGTATGTGTGTATGTGTACTTCTATGTAGTTTCATCAAATGTGTAGATTTGTGTAACCACAACCAGTAAAGATACAGGAAAACTCCAATAGCTCAAGAATCTCATTTTTTTTTTCTCTTTTATAACCACAGCCACCTCCTTTCTTTTCCTCTTTCCAATGTTTGGCGATGAAAAATCTGTCCTCTATCTATCACTAGATTTTTGTTCATTTCAAGAATGTTATATTAATGGAATCGTGCAGTATACAAACTGTTGGGATTGACTTTTTAACCCATCATACTTCCCTTGAGATTCATTCAACTTGTGTGTATCAACAGCTCACTCCTTTTCATTGCTAAGTAGCAGTCCATGCTACATATTTACCACAATTTGTCTAAACATCCACCATTTAAAGGACGCATAGAATGCTTTCAATTTGGGCTGTTATGAATGAAGCAGATATAAACATTCATGCACAGATTTTCTGTAAATGGAAGTTTTCATTTATCTGTGTTAAATGCCCAAGAATATGATGTCTAGGTCATATGTTTCATGTTTAATTTTAAATGTAACTATCAAATGAATTTCAAAAACACTGTTCACAAGATTATGCATTCCTACTAGCAATGTATAAATTATTCTGTTTCTCTGCACTCTCATATGCTTTGGGTGCTGTTTCTGATCTTTAATTTTAGGTATTCAGATAGGTGTACCTTAATATCTTATGGTGATTTTAATTTGCATTAGTCTGATGGCTAATGATATTCAGTATCTTTTCATGTACTTAGTTTGCCATCTGTTAAATCTTCTTGGTTAGAACATTTGTTCCTGTATTTTACAAACTTTTGAGTTGGATATTTTAAAATTAATTAATTTATTTTAATTGGAGGCTAATTACACTATTGTGGTGGTTTTTGCCATACATCAACATGAATCAGCCACAACTGTACAAGTATTTCCCCCATCCTGAACTCCCCTCCTACCTCCCTCCCCACCTATCCCTCTGAGTTGTCTCGGAGCACTGGCTTTTAGTGCCCTGTTTCATGCATTGAACTTTCACTAGTCATCTATTTTACATATGGTAATATACATGTTTCAATGCTATTCTCTCAAACCATCCCACATTCACCTTCTCCCACATAGTACAAAAGTCTGTTCTTTATATCTGTGTCTCTTTTTCTGTTGTCATTACCATTTTTCTAAATTTCACATATGTGCATTAATATACTGTATTGGTGTTTCTGTTTCTGACTCACTTCACTCTGTATAATAAGCTCCAGTTTCATCCACCTCATTAGAACTAATTCAAATGTGTTATTTTCTGTGGCTGAGTAATATTCCATTGTGTATATGTACCATGATTTCCTTATCCATTTGTCTGCCAGTGGACATCTAGGTTGTTTCCATGTCCTAGCTATTGTAAACAGTGCTGCAGTGAACATTGGGGTACATGTATCTCTTTCAATTCTGGTTTCCTTGGTGCGTATACCCAGCAGTGGAATTGCTGGGTCATATGGCAGTTCTATTTCCCATTTTTTAAGGAATCTCTATGCTGTTCTCCATAGTGGCTGTACTAGTTTGCATTCCCACCAACAGTGTAAGAGGGTTCTCCTTTCTCCACATCTTCTCCAGCATTTATTTTTTGTAGACATTTTGATAGCAACCATTCTGAGCAGCATGAGATGGCACCTCATTGTGATTTTGATTTCCAGGTCTCTGATAATTAGTGATGTTAAGCATCTTTTCATATATTTGTTAGCCATCTGTATTTCTTCTTTGGAAAAATGTCTGTTTAGTTTTTTGGCCCACTTTTTGATTAGGTCATTTGTTTTTCTGGCATTGAACTGCATGAGCTGCTTGCATATTTTGGAGATTCTTTGTCAGTTGTTTCATTTGCTCTTATATTCTCCCATTCTAAAGGCTGGCTTTTCACATTGCTTATAGTTTCTTTTGTTGTGCAAAAGCTTTTAAGTTTATTTAGGTCCCATTTGTTTATTTTTGCTTTAATTTCCATTACTCTGTTGTTTTGTTTTAAACTATTAAGTTTTGAGAGTTCTCCATATATTCTAGATATAAGTCCTTTATCAGATATGTACTGTGCTACTAATTTCTCCCCGTCTGTAAATTTGATTTTTCATTCTATTGTCAGGATATTTCTTAGAGTAAAATTTAAAGAATTTTGTTATGTGAAATCAATCATATTTATTTTCTATGGTTCATGACTTTGGTGTCATGTCTAAAAAAATTTTTGCCTAATCGTGGGTCTTGGAGCTTTTCACTTATCTCTTCTAAAATAATTAAGCTCTACATTTCATATTTAGATTTATGACCAATTTTGAATTAATCTTTGTATAGTATCTGAGGTGCAAGTCAGTATTCATTATTTTGCATATCAAAGTTCAATTTTTTCAACACCATTAAATTTTTTTCAACACTTTATTAAAAAACTATCCTGTTCTCTTGAAACATCCCACCCTCGCCTTCTCCCACAGAGTCCAAAAGTCTGTTCTGTACATCTGTGTCTCTTTTTCTGTTTTGCATATAGGGTTATCATTACCATCTTTCTAAATTCCATATATATGTGTTAGTATACTGTAATCGTCTTTATTTTTCTGGCTTACTTCACTCTGTATAATGGGCTCCAGTTTCATCCATCTCATTAGAACTGATCAAATGAATTCTTTTTAATGACTGAGTAAGATTCCATGGTGTATATGTACCACAGCTTCCTTATCCATTCATCTGCTGATGGGCATCAAGGTTGCTTCCATGTCCTGGCTATTATAAAAAGTGCTGTGATGAATATTGGGGTGCACATGTCTATGGTGAAACAGATCACCAGCTCAGGTTGGATGCATGAGACAAATGCTCAGGCCTGGTGCACTGGGAAGACCAAGAAGGATCGGGTAGAGAGGGAGGTGGGAGGGGGGATCGGGATGGGGATGACATGTAAATCCATGGCTGATTCATGTCAATGTATGACAAAAACCACTACAATATTGTAAAGTAATTAGGGTCCAACTAATAAAAATAAAAGAAAAAAAAAAAAAGACTATCCTTCCTCCACTGAATAGCCTTTGTGTCTTTTCTGTATACATCGGCTTGTGAGCCTATGAATAGGCACATTGTTCTATTCCATCAATGTAAGGGCCTTTTTGTCAACACTCTGTATTAAGGTCATCTTAATAACAGGTACTGTAGTTGCTCAAAATTTCTTCCACATTAAAAAAGAAAAAAATCTGTTCTGTTTCTTTGCTTTTTATACAGACATTTTAAAATCAACTTGTCTATATTTGTGTATATATAAAAGTTTTGCTGAGATTGTTAGAAATTATATTAAACCTATAGGTCTATTTGTGGAAAACTGATACCTTCACTAGGGCTTCTCAGGTAATGCTAGCAGTTAAAAAAAGAAGAAAAAAAAATAAAAACTTGCCAATGCAGGAGGTTTAAGAGTCGCGGGTTCAATTCCTGGGTTATCCCCCAGAGGAAGGCATGGCAACCCACTCCGATATTCTTTCCTGGAGAATCCAATAAAAAGAGGAGTCTGGTGGGCTATGATCCATAGGGTCTTAAAGAATTGGATAAGACTGAAGTGTCTTACCATGCACACATGCACAATATCTTCACTATGCAATCATTGGATCTATGGAATTAGTTATCTCTCAGTTTATTCAGCTTTTCTATTTTTTCTTTTATTAATATTTTGTACTGTTTATCATGCAGAAACTGTTCATTTTTACCAGATTTATGCTTAAGCATTTAATTTCTGAGGAGCAATTTTATTTGGTGCTTTCTTGTTTTGTTTCTGTCCATTTATTTAGAAAAAAATTATGGGCAAATGAGACACCTCAGTGTTATGACAGAGTAAATAAATGTCTATCAATAGTCAAAAATTTTAATCTTTAAATATGAAATAGCCATATGAACATCTAATATACTGGTTTAAGTTGAATACATATTTATTAGATAACCATTACAGGTTGTCACATCTAACTACATACAGCTTTATAACACTAGAAATCACAGTTAGTTTTCTGACCACTTTAAAGTATGAAATGATCGCTTTGTACAGACGTGTACAAAGCCAATAACAGTCACTGTGGGGTTCACTTTAGGCTTCACAGTGGGTGTGTTCATGTGTGTACTTGTGAATCACCTGCAATCATGATATCAAAAATTATACAAAGTATGAATTTGGTTACAAGTTTCTTCTTAATTCCTGTTTCTTTTCATTCCTTTCATAGCACCATAAAAATACAACAGTGGCAAGACTAGTACACAGGGGGCAGAAGTAGTACACTGAAGCTAAACTGTGCATGTAGGTAAAATAAAAACAAAAGCAGAACAAAAATGTCCTTTCCACACAGAGTCAAGGATATATTACATGATGAGCCAGATGTGGATACTTAACAGACGCTAAGACAAGATCTAGTTTTCCCACATTAAGATGGCATTCCAAGCCACTTTTTGTTTGTTTTGTTATGCAAAGTAAAAACAATATACAGCCCCCTCCCTCTGAATAGAGGGAAATGAATATATGTGTTAACATGTCTCTATTTCTTATTTACATATATACATGTCCCTTGAGTGGCTACTGCCCATGTCACCCTGTCTGGATTGGTTAGGCCTAGAGAGCAGAGGTGGCGCGCTCTTCCCTTAGGGAGAAAGTATTAGTTATTTCAAAAATGGCTACAGGAACATGATACATGGATAAAGCTTCAAACCAGGAAGATGAGGTGATTGCTTGTGCTGAGGCCTTCCAGCCTGCCCCCTTGTGCCATGTCCATCCCATGGAGTGGAAGCAGAAACGTGCCTGTGGGCTGGGTGGATGCTTGTCATGGAGAAGTGGCTTGCTGAGGCATCATTTTTGCTGAGGTTACTTATAGCTCCAAGTAGTCATCTGAAAGGGTCAGGGAAGCATCTCCCCAGAGTTCAAAATCGCCCCTACTTGGGGAAGCCATTGTCACCTAAGTGTGTCACCAACCGGGGCTGGTTCCAAGCCCAGATGCCTTGACGCCCCGCCCCCTCTCCCCAATCTCTGCTCCAAAATCACTCTGGATGAGTATGTGCCCAGAGCATGGGCTGCAGGCAACACAGGTCTGGAAAGCTCTTTGCTGAACTTGCTGGTGGAGGTTTGCTTGGGAGGGGACCCAGGAATCCACCTCAGGTGCCGAGCCCATGGCTTCCTCAGAGATGGTTGAGGAAAGCCTGGGTTGTGGGGACCAGATGGACCCTCTGTGCTAGAAAGCTATGGGTAGGTTGATGAACAGAGTGGGGACACCCTGATAACAACCAGAACACACCCAGAGCTTTCTGAGACAGCTTTGCCTGGCAGGAAGCAGGAACTTATAAGGAAGGCACCTGTAGGTGGAGCATCCCAATAGCCTGACACAGCTTGGGCTACGACTCACTGGTCAAAGATGGCCACGTGTTACCTGGCAGTGTGTGTCCCTAGCAGCCAACTGGTGTTGGTTCCCAACAGTGAGTGGCATGGTCTTGGTCTAACTCACCTCACTTACAGCCACCCATGCTCATAGTCTCTTCATCTGCACTAATGGCCCTCCTTGCTTGTTTGTTTTTAAAGGGACTCGATCTTTGTTGTTGAGTCGAGGTGTTTTAAAAACACCAGGAAAGGCTATAACCAGGTAATAAAAATGTTGATTTTATCAAAGACAATACTAAAATATTCACAAAGATATTTACAAAAGCAATTCTTGAAATAATTGGTTTGCATATGGAACACCTAGCTGTTTGAAAAATACCTTGACAACAGGAAAAAGGAAAAGGGGTGGGGAAGGCATGATGGCAACTTTTTCACAGAAAACTGTATGCTGGGTCATCTGGTACATGGCCAGAAGTCAACAGCTTGGGCCAATATTCCAGTCAAATCCAGAGGAGTGCTGAGGTCCCTACCTGCAACAGAGAGGGAGACCAAAAACAGACAGTACATGGGGGAGCAGGAGAGAGCCCCAGGCAGCAGCAGTAGAGGAGCACAACGAATTTACAGACGAGACTCTGGTGACCCGATGGCTCAGCATCACAGGCCACGTGGATTTGACAGCATAGGAAGTCTGGAGCAAAACAGACCCACAAAAAGTTACCCTGAAGAGTCCAAGAGCAAGCAGTTGGCTGGATGGAAAAGTCCAAATGGTATACTTCTTCCCCTCGGTTCTTGTCTCATGAGAACGACAGGCTACTTCTACCTCAAACAGGCAAGATTGTATTGAGCAGGCAGCATTCCTAATGTCAAAATAATAACACCACAGGAATAAAGCATGCAGCAAGTGAACATCCAACAGACAGTTGCAGGTAGACCGTCAAAGACACTCTCGGCTTCCCTTTATATACTTTTTGTCTCCTCCCCCCCCCCCCCCCCCCCCGCCCCCCGACCCCGGTCTCCCCTCCAGGGGACCTGATTGGTTATGCTCTATGCAAAATAGGTAATGGTAAAAGCGTCTGCCTGATTGGTTACATCCAGGACCAACCAGGGATTAGGGTGTGTTTTCTCGGGTTCAGTTCAGTTCATATCAGTCGCTCAGTCGTGTCCGACTCTTTGCAACCCCATGAGTCGCAGCACACCAGGCCTCCCAGTCCATCACAAACTCCCGAAGTTTACTCAAACTCATGCCCATTGAGTCTGTGATGCCATGCAGCCATCTCATCCTCTCTCATCCCCTTCTCCTCCTGCCCCCAATCATTCCCAGCATCAGGGTCTTTTCCA
The DNA here is from genome assembly GCF_910594005.1 of Cervus elaphus. NCBI lineage: Eukaryota > Metazoa > Chordata > Mammalia > Artiodactyla > Cervidae > Cervus > Cervus elaphus. The sequence goes on from NC_057848.1 coordinate 93,907,989, forward strand.
ATGAGTCAACTCTTCGCATCAGGTGGCCAAAGTATTGGAGTTTCAGCTTCAGCATCAGTCCTTCCAATGAACACCCAGGACTTATGTCCTTCAGGATGGACTGGTTGGATCTCTGTGCAGTCCAAGGGACTCTCAAGAGTCTTCTCCAACACCACAATTCAAAAACATCAATTTTTTGATGCTCAGCTTTCTTCACAGTCCAACTCTCACATCCATACATGACCACTGGAAAAACCATAGCCTTGACCAGATGGACCTTTGTTGGCACAGGACTGTCTCTGCCTTTTAATATGCTACCTAGTTTGGTCATAACTTTCCTTCCAAGGAGTAAGCATCTTTTAATTTCCTGGCTGCAGTCACCATCTGCAGTGATTCTGGAGCTCCCCAAAACAAAGTCTGACACTGTTTCCACTGTTTCCCCATCTATTTCTCATGAGGTAATGGGACCAGATGCCATGATCTTAGTTTTCTGAATGTTGAGCTTTAAGCCAAATTTTTCACTCTCCTCTTTCAGTTTCATCAAGAGGCTCTTTAGTTCCTCTTCACTTTCTGCCATAAGGGTGGTGTCATCTGCATATCTGAGGTTATTGATATTTCTCCCAGCAATCTTGATTCCAGCTTGTGCTTCTTCCAGCCCAGCATTTCTCATGATGTACTCTGTATATAAGTTAAATAAACAGGGTGACAATATCCAGCCTTGAGGTACTCCTTTTCCTATTTGGAACCAGTCTGTTGTTCCATGTCCAGTTCTAACTATTGATTCCTGACCTGCATACAGGTTTCTCAAGAGGCAGGTCAGGTGGTTTGGTATTCCCATCTCCTTCAGAATTTTCCACAGTTTACTGTGATCCACACAGTCGAAGGTTTTGGCGTAGTCAATAAAGCAGAAATAGATGTTTTTCTAGAACTCTCTTGCTTTTTCAATGATCCAGCGGATAATGCCAATTTGATCTCTGGTTACTCTACCTTTTCTAAAACCAGCTTGAACATCTAGAAATTCTCGGTTCACGTATTACTGAAGCCTGGCTTGGAGAATATTGAGCATTACTTTACTAGCGTGAGAGATGAGTGCAATTGCGCGGTAGTTTGAGCATTCTTTGGGATTGCCTTTCTTTGGGATTGGAATGAAAACTGACCTTTTCCAGTCCTGTGGCTACTGCTGAGTTTTCCAAGTTTGCTGGCATATTGAGTGCAGCACTTTCACAGCATCATCTTTCAGGATTTGAAATAGCTCAACTGGGATTCCATCACATCCACTAGCTTTGTTCCTGGTAATGCTTTCTAAGGCCCACTTGACTTCACATTCCAGGATGTCTGGCTCTAGGTAAGTGATTACACCATTGTGATTTTCTGGGTCATTAAGATCTTTTTTTGTACAGTTCTTTTGTGTGTATGCTTGCCACCTCTTCTTAATATCTTATGCTTCTGTTAGGCCCATACCATTTCTGTCCTTTATTGAGCCCATCTTTGCATGAAATTTTCCCTTGATATCTCTAATTTTCTTGAAGAGATCTCTAGTCTTTCCCATTCTGTTGTTTTCCTCTATGTCTTTGCATTTATTGCTGAGGAAGTCTTTCTTGTCTCTCCTGGCTATTCTTTGCAACTCTGAATTCAAATGGGAATATCTTTCCTTTTCTCCTTTGCTTTTTGTTTCTCTTCTTTTCACAGCTATTTGTAAGGCCTCCTCAGACAACCATTTATCCTTTTTGCATTTATTTTCCATGGGGGTGGTCTTGATCTCTGTCTCCTGTACAATGTCATGAACCTCTGTCCATAGTTCACCAGGCTGTCTGTCTATCAGATCTAGTCCCTTAAATCTATTTCTCACTTCCACTGTATAGTCATAAGGGATTTGATTTAGGTCATACCTGAATGGTCTTGTGGTTATTCCTACTCTCTTCAGTTTCAGTCTGAATTTGGCAATAAGGAGTTCGTGATCTGAGCCACAGTCAGCTCCAGGTCTTGTTTTTGCTGACTTTATAGAGCTTCTCCATTTTTGGCTGCAAAGAATATAATCAATCTGATTTCGGTTTTGGCCATTTGGTGATGTCCATGTGTAGAGTCTTCTCTTGTGTTGTTGGAAGAGGGTGTTTGCTATGACCAGTGCATTCTCTTGGCAAAACTCTGTTAGCCTTTGCCCTGCTTCATTCCATACTCCAAGGCCAAATTTGCTTGTTACTCCAGGTGTTTCTTGACTTCCAACTTTTGAAATCCAGTTCCCTATAATGAAAAGGACATCTTTTTTTGGGTGTTAGTTCTAAAAGGTCTTGTAGGTCTTCATAGAACCATTCAACCTCAGCTTCTTCAGTGTTACTGGTTGGGGCATAGGCTTGGATTATCGTGATATTGAATGGTTTGCCTTGGAAATGAACAGAGATCATTCTGTCGTTTTTGAGATTGCATCCAATTCCTGCATTTCAGACTCTTTTGTTGACTATGATGGCTACTCCATTTCTTCTAAGGGATTCCAGCCCACAGTAGTAGATATAATGGTCATCTGAGTTAAATTCACCCATTCCTGTCCATTTTAGTTCACTGATTCCTAGAATGTCGACATTCACTCTTGCCATCTCCTGTTTGACCACTTCCAATTTGCCTTGATTCATCGACCTAACAGTCCAGGTTCCTATGCAATATTGCTCTTTACAGCATCGGACCTTGCTTCTATCACCAGTCCCATCCACAACTGGCCATTGATTTTGCTTTGGCTCCATCCCTTCATTATTTCTGGAGTTATTTCTCCACTTATCTCCAGTAGCATATTGGGCTCCTACCGACCTGGGGAGTTTCTCTTTCAGTGTCCTATCATTTTTCCTTCTCATAGGGAGTGGTAGCAGCATTCACCTGATTGATTACACCCAGGACCAGAGCTTCTCATGCATGTTCTCAAATTCCCCTTTTATGTGTCATTTTTCCCTCTCTCTGTGTGGTTTCTCACACCCATGTAAGGTCATAATAGTGTCAGCTAGGGTCTTTCTCTTCCCCCTCATCCCACCCACTACCCAGGCTGGGCCTTGGCCTGAGTCAGTGGTTCTTGAGTCATCCTGGCTTGGAGGAGGCCCTGACTCTCATTTCCACCAGTCCCTAAGGAAGAGGGTGAATGGCTCACCCACTCCCAAACACAGAATCTTGTCTTTTTCCTCCACTTTCTGAGAGTGTCTACAGGCTATCTTGGCTTAGCAGTCTGGGGCCAAAGGGATAACCTTGGCCCCTGAAGAGTTCTCTTGCCCAGTGGTTTGTGCTTTTCTGTGGTGGGGGTTGCTGAGGGGAAGGGGATGAGGCTGGGCAGGCCATTCTCATTATCACCAACCACGACTTCTCTTCCAAAGGTCAGGGCTGCCAAGGTCTGGGACACCCTCTCTCAGGTTCAGAGTCACTTGGAGAAGGTTCTGTGCCAGGAAGCAGAGAGGCTGGGTTACAGTTTAGAAGCTGGAAGAATCTGGGAGGCACTGGAGGGTCATCTGGAAACCACCATCTGCGTGTGCCCCCTCCCTGGGTTGGTGCCACATCTCGAGGGTCATCTGCAGGCCTGCTCTGGGCGTGGGGTCCAGACCAGCACTGCCTTCACAGTGCACCCTCCTGCCCCTCAGCTCTGAAAGCTGTGGCAGGAGCAGTCCAAGGGCATAGGTTCCCAGTGGGGAAGTGTGGGGGGCAGATGGGGAAGGAGGCCAAGTGGGGAGGGGTGGCTCCAATGTAGGGGTGGGCTTCAGTTGTTCTCAAAGAGGTTCAGGAGATCATCGTTATTTTTGATAGGCAGGTCGGATGGGGATCCAGATATGAGAGGTGCTTATCAGGGTTTATGAGTTCTGGAAGGAGATTCGGCAAAGGCTCTAGGACGTTGGAAGCTCCCTGCTCTCTGACCTGACCCTCTAAGGCTAGGGAGGGGTTGAAGGTCAAGTTGCTGTATGGATGGTTGCTGGGAGCAGCTTGTGGCAGTTGCCGGGAAAGGTTCACAGGCGGAACCCCACTGTGATGTAGTAAAGGCCCTGAGTGACTTTTGGGGTATTGGAGGTGCAAACCATTTTATGGAGGGATGAGGCTGGTCAGAACTGCCAGTGTGTGGCATAGTCTCCTGCGTGGGGTGGTGACTGAGGGGCTTCTCTGTGGTGGCCATATTGTTGGGCATGTCCGAGGGTTGGGAGAGCTGGGGAGCTATGCATGAAGTTGTTCATGGGCTTCCTGCTGGGGTTGTGAGGAGGAAGTCAAAATTGCCATGGCCTCATAGTTTTTGCCTTGGCTGCTGTATTCACTGGAGGTGGTGTTCCTGGGCAGAGATGGGAGTGGATAGGGGGATGGGCTGGGGCCTAGGGCTGCAATTGTTGAGGGTGGGGGACCCCTTCCAGAGCCGAAAGCTGGGCTCTTGTATAACACACTTGGAAATGAATTGTCTGAGGAGACATATGTGCTGGCAGAGCAAGAGATTTTATTGGGAAAGGGCACCTAGATGTAGAGCAGTAGTAGGGTAAGGGAATACAGAAGAACAGCTCTGCCTTGTGGCTCGCAGTCTTGGGTTTTCTGGTGATGGGATTAGTTTCCAAGTTGTCTTTAGCCAGTCATTCTGACTCAGAGTCCTTCCTGGCCGGCCAGTTGATGTTCATCTGCCAGTCATCAAGGTGGTAGCACTGGACTGGCAGCTCCAGGTCAGATCTCCACACCAGCATCAGGTTGTGGACCATCGGCTGCAGGTGAAACATGTGGTTGCTGATGGCCAGGTTGTGTTTCAGGTGGAAGGGCACAGCATCACGCTGTCCTGCACGGGGAACATGAGCCAAAGCTCATCATTGTGGTTGGCTGGGGGCAGCATCAGAGTATTCATATTTAGCTTGATTTGGCCTGATGGCAGGTGGGAAGGGTGGTTTAAAGTCTTGAATGAGGGACAGATATGGGAGGATGCTGCTTCCATAGGTCGTGGGGAGCATGGGATTTCCTAGAACAGGTGAGAGGCCTGGGAGGCCTATTGACGTTTCCTTGTCTGTAGTTGCTGTAGCTGCTTCCAGAGAAGGTATTATTTTGTCCAGTAAACTGTTCTGGATTGTAACACTGACCCATGTTGACCGGGGTGGGGGTGGGTGGGGGTGGGGGGCAGGTACTGCTCCGTGCTCAGCTGGCTGGGCATTGGCTGCTCCCTGGGGTAGTTGGAAGAGATGAATGGCCTCAGGGGGTTGGGGTGGGGAACTGGCTATTTGGTCCATACTGCTGGTTTCCATAGTTGGGCTCTCCAGGGTATGGCCTTTTTATACTCTGAATGGGAAGGGACTGGAGCCGGGGCCCTGGTAGATTTGCTGGGGCATCCACTACCCATGTGTGCCAAAGGGGCTGATACTGGACAGTGGGGTTGGTTCATGCCCATGGGAGGGCCACTCATCCCCGAGGGTGTCAAGCCAGCCGGCATGCCTGTGGGGTTCATGTTGCCACCCCCCGCCCCATGGAGGCAGATCCCCCAGCCCCGGGCTGGTTCATGAATTGGCTGTTAAACACTTGGGTGGGACCCATCAGTCCATACTGGTTTTTACCCTTTTTCTGTGTTTCTTGCGAGGTTGTCACAGTGGCATTTTAACTGTGGCTGCTTCCATGGCTGCTACTGCCACCACTGCAGCAGTTGCCAGCCGAGGAAATGGCCCCAAAGCCCCCACTGCCGGGGTAGTAGGACCGAGTGTATGTTCTCTGTGGGATGTAGGGCTGAGTGGGGCCGACCTTGGCCAAGAACTGCGGCTGCTGCCCTGCAAACTGTGGGGAATTGAGCCCAGGGTTGCTGGTGCCCGTGCCCAATGCCATGGAGTTGCAGCCTGGATTCATGGGGTTGTTGGCATTGGCCATAGGGTTCCTGAGGACCTGACTCTGGGATATGTTGGTCACTTCCCAAACCATGGTGACCACGGAGAGGGAGCCAGGAGGTTGGTTGGTGTTCTGCTGCCATGGGACAGAGTCACAGGGGAACTACTCATCATTGTGCGCCAGAGTGGGTTTCATGGCTCTCATGGAATTGAGGGGGTTGCTGCATGGGGAGTTTGCCTGGAGGGGATCGCTCTGGCGACTCTTCTGATGTCAGAGCAGCAACAGGCGGCCAAGCTCCTCTCAGCAGGAGGACAGCAGGGCTGGAAGTTGCACTGGTGGCGATCCTGCCCTGGTACCCGCAGTGGGCTGGGGCCAGACCCAGGTCGGCCGAGCCGGCAAGGAACAAAGGCTGCGCACAGGCAGCAGGCGCCGCCGCCAGGGTGATGGCGGCAGAGCGGGGACCCTGGTGGCTCTGACAGCTAGTTCTGCGCTGCCAGCTCTGAGGGCGCTTTTGGCTACTGCGCTCCGGCGCTCACACTCCCTGCTGCCAGTCACTGCAGCCGCCTTCCAGCTTCCCTACCTCACACATCAGTTATTCATCGTCGGTCTCCAGCTTCCTGGGCGAGGCCAATCACAGGCAGAGGCTCTGTTGATGGGACCGCCACTGCTGCCTAGGAGGCAGCCAGCCAGCCATGCGTACGGGCAAAGCTACATCTGTTGGGGACGGGGATGGGGCGGGGGTGCGCGGGGAGCGGGGACACACGGGGCACACCAGGGAAATTTCCTAGAGCCCGCGACCCGGAAGGCGCTCCAGCAACCCGCCAGCTTGACCACCCACCTTTCCTGTGCCTGCTTGGGGCTGAGGGCTCCCAGTGCTGTGTTTTTGTTTCCATGTGTTCGTTGCTAGTATTTAAATACGTGATTGCTCTGCAGTTTGTAGGTCCTCTGTTACACAGCTCTATGGTGGGGTTAACGGCGATCTCCTCCAACTGAAAAGGTCAGTTTTCATTCCAATCCCAAAGAGGGACAATGCCAAAGAATATTCAAACTACTACACAATTGCACTCATTTCACATGCTAGCAAAGTATGCTCAAAATTCTCCAAGCCAGGCTTCAACAGTAAGTGAACTTTGAACTTCTAGATGTTCAAGCTAGATTTAGAAAAGGCAGAGGAACCAGAAATCAAATTGTCAACATCTGTTGGATCATAGAAAAAGCAAAAAATTCCAGAAAAAAAAAAAACATCTATTTCTGCTTTATCAATTACACCAAAGCCTTTGACTGTGTAGATCACAACAAACTGTGTAAAATTCCTCAAGAAATGGGAATAACGGGAGACCTTACCTGCCTCCTGAGAAATCTGTATGCAGGTCAAGAAGGAACCATTAGAACTGGACATGGAACAATGGACTGGCTCAGAATTGGGAAAGGAGTACATCAAGGCTATATATTGTCACCCTGCACATTTAACTTATATGCAGAGTACTTCATGAGAAATGTCAGGCTGGATGAAGCACAAGCTGGAATCAATATTGCCAGGATACATATCAATAACCTCAGATATGCAGATGACACCACCCTTTTGGCAGAAAGTGAAGAGGAACTAAAAAGCCTCTTGATGAAAGTGAAACAGGAGAGTGAAAAAGCTGGCTTAATACTCAACATTCAAAAAACGAAGATCATGGCATCTGGTCCCATCCCTTCATGACAAATAGATGGGGAAACAATGGAAACAGTGACATAGTTTATTTTTTGGGACTCCAAAATCACTGCAGATGGTGACTGAAATGATGAAATTAAAAGACACTTGCTCCTTGGAAGAAAAGCTCTGACAAATCTAGACATATATTAAAAGGTAGTGACATTACTTTGCTGATAAAGGTCTGTGTAGTCAAAGCTTTGGTTTCTCTAGTAGTCATGTATGGATGTGAGAGTTGGACCATAAAGAAAGCTGCGTGCTGAAGAACTGATGTTTTTGAACCGTGATGTTGGATAAGACTCTTGAGAGTCCTTTGGACTGCAAGGAGATTAAACCAGTTAATCCTAAAGGAAATCAGTCTTGGATATTCATTGGAAGGACTGATGCTGAAGCTGAAGCTCCAATATTTTAGCCACCTGATGCAAATAACTGACTCATTGGAAAAGACCCTGATGCTGGGAAAGATTGAAGGCAGGAGGAAAAGGGGACGACAGAGGATGAGGTGGTTGGATGGCATCACTGGCACAATGGACATGAGTTTGAGCAAGCTCCGGGAGTTGGTGATGGACAGGGAAGCCTGGCATGCTGCAGTCCATGGGATTGCAAAGAGTCAGACATGACTGAGAGACTGAACTCATACTGAAATATATGATTGATTCTGGAATTTTACTCCTGTCCCACAGTATCTTTGAACTCACTTATTAAAGCTAGGAGGATATTTTTAAGAATCACTAGTACATTCTGTGTAAATGGTAGTGCAATTTTTAAAGATGGAGACTTTAATTATATTTCTTCCTTTCCAAACTGCATGCTTTTTCTTTTCTTTCCTTATTGCACAGACTAAACTTCCATTACTATGTTTAACATGAATGGTGATAGCAGATATCCTTGCCTTGTTCTCAGTCTTAGAATAAGAGCATGAAGATTTTTACCACTAACATGATAATAGTTTTAGCTTTTTTAGCCTGGTGATATGGTGGATTATGCTGATTTATTAATGAATATTGATTGTCTTGCCTCCTTTAAATAAACCCCACTTGATTGATTGTAGTATATAATTACTTTTTATATTGCTGTTTTATTTGGTGATATTTTCTTGAGGATTTTAGGGTCAAGTTTAAGAGATATATTGGTCTGCAGACTATATATATAGAGTCTGATTTTGGCATCAGGGTATACTGGCTGCATAAAATTAGCCAGTTTTTTTTTTTTTTTTTTTTTTTTTTTTTAGTGTAAAGGAACTAAATGTTGATTAATAATTGACCAATGAACCAAAGGAAAGAAAATATGAAGATGCAAAGGGAAAATATATAAAAATAAGGAAGAGATTAAATGGATATATCTCTTTGAATTTTCAAACAGTCTGTGAAAATAGCAGAGTTGTGATAGCCCAGGACTGGAGAATCCTAAATAGATAAATGAATCCCCTTAAGAGCACTAATTCTGTAAGAATAATTTCTTTAGTAACAGTGATCCCTAGTTTCTTATTGTAAATTTTTCTTCTTTTACTGTTTTTTTTTTTATTTCCTTCAATGAATACCTTTCATTTTGTAAAGAGATGTTTTTCCTCAACAAGAAAGGAAGCAAAATGCAAATTCCTCTACTCTGTCAACAAATTTTGTAATGTTGTATTGACACTTCCCCCTTTAAAACATCAATTCTTAATATATAAGCATACAGTATTTCAGTTCAGTTCAGTTCAGTCAGTCAGTCGTGTCTGACTCTTTGTGACCCTATGAATTGCAGCACGCCAGGCCTCCCTGTCCATGACCAACTCCCGGAGTTTACTCAAACTTATGCCCATCGAGTTGGTGATGCCATCCAGCCATCTCATCCTCTCTCATCCCCTTCTCTTCCTGTCCCCAATCCCTCCCAGCATCAGGGTCTTTTCCAATGCGTCAACTCTTCGCATGAGGTGGCCAAAGTATTGGAGTTTCAGCTTCAGCATCAGTCCTTCCAATGAACACCCAGGACTGATCTCCTTTAGGATTGACTGGTTGGATGTCCTTGCAGTCCAAGGGACACTCAAGAGTCTTCTCCAACACCACAGTTCAAAAGCATCAATTTTTCGGCGCTCAGCTTTCTTCATAGTCCAACTTTCACATACATACATGACCACTGGAAAAAAACAAAGCCTTGACCAGATGGACATTTGTTGGCAAAGTAATGTCTCTGCTTTTTAATATGCTATCTAGGTTTGTCATAACTTCCCTTCCAAGGAGTAAGCATCTTTTAATTTCTTGGCTGCAGTCACCATCTGCAGTGATTTTGGAGCCCCCCAAAATAAAGTTTGACACTGTTTCCACTGTCTCCCCATCTATTTGCCATGAGGTGATGGGACCAGATGCCATGATCTTAGTTTTCTGAATGTTGAGCTTTCAGCCAACTTTTTCACTCTCCTCTTTCACTTTCATCAAGAGGCTCTTTAGTTCATCTTCACTTTCTGCCATAAGGATGGTGTCATCTGCATATCTGAGGTTATTGATATTTCTCCCAGCAATCTTGATTCCAGCTTGTGCTTCTTCCAGCCTAGCGTTTCTCATGATATACTCTGCATATAAGTTAAATAAGCAGGGTGACAATATCCAGCCTTGAGGTACTCCTTTTCCTATTTGGAACCAGTCTGTTGTTCCATGTCCAGTTCTAACTCTTGCTTCCTGACCTGCATAAAGGTTTCTCAAAAGGCAGTTATTTCAAAATAATTAGAAGTATGTTACATTTTCCTATGACTGATTTTGGTGGAATATCAGCAACACTGAAGGAGAATACTTTTAAGAAGTAATTTTGGTTTAGAAGTAGAGTAGAAACTGATGAATTGATCCAACGAGTTTAAGCAGCAAAGACAAATCTCATGGTACAAATATTAGCTGAAGTGATGACACACAAATTCTTTATGCAATTACTGACATCCTTGCAACTGTCTGACCTACATACTATAGTTTTTACATACCATTTAGAAAAATGCATTTGAAACTGAATATTTTTAAGAAAAATACAAATAAATATTATGTAATAAATGGTAAACAATTATAACTTGGTAGCCATTTTACCAGTTATACTTTTCAATCATATATCCTTTTATAGTCTATGTAAAAATTGTTACATCTGTCACATGCACACACTTGTTTCAACACTAAAACTTTCTTATCCAGCTGGAGTTGATGTCTGACTTACCTATACTTTAGTTAAGCTAAGTAAACATCTCACACTGGAAAAAAAATGTTTGGGCTTGGATTGTGATCATTTTTAACTTAAACATAATTTTATTTAATTTCTTTTTTTGTGGATATTTGCCAACTTATGGACTTGTGAGCAAAGACAATTTTTTTTTTTTTTTGTATCCTGTTGGGGTGTTAATGCAGCAGTATTGTGGTAAAATATAGCAAATAATTCTAACAATTAACAGGATTATTTTGTAAACACAAGAAATAATATAAAAAGCTCTCATTTGTTTAATTAGTGGCATTTCCTTCTGAAAATATAGCTTATCTGTAATCATTATCATAATTTATAGTAGATTAATATTATTATCTATTCTAAAGGATTTTTCAAATTTGGTCTTATTTTTTAAAATTGACTTACATTTCTTAGAGTGACAGAATGACAAAAAAAATTTTCAAGCACACACATGTATAGCATTATAATAAAATTTTGTAGAAAGTAAGACATGTGAACTATTTGTTTTAATTAAAATGAAACACAAAATTTCTCTTTGCTAAGATGTGAACAATACTATAGATCAGTTGTAACTCACCGACATGTACAGAATATTCCACCAAACAACAGCAGGATGCACTTTTTTCTCAATTGCATATAGAGCATTGTCTAGAATTAGTCAAAAGACAGGCAACAAAACAAATAAGTTTTAAAACATTAAAATCCCTACCAAATTATAAATAGTATATTTTTGTAGATCTATAACTGAAAAAAAAAAATTATATCTATGTTTGAGATGCAAAAGACTCTGAATAGCCAAAGCAACTTTGAGAAAGAAAATCAGAGCTGGAATAATCAGGTTACCTGACTTCAGAGTATACTATAAAGCTATGGTAATCAAAACAGTATGGTATTGACACAAAGACAGACTAATAGAACAAAGGAACAGGATAGAAAGCCCAGAAATAAACCCAAACACCTATGGTCATATAATTTATTACAAAGGAGGCAAGAATATAGAATGAAGAAAAGGCAGTCTCTTCAATAAATGGTGCTGGATACACTGGACAAATACATGGAAACAAATTAAGTTACAGCTTTCTCTAATACCGTACACTTATATAAACTCAAGCTGGATTAAGACCTAAATATAGGGCCAGATACTATGATACTATTAGAGGAAAACTCAGAACACTCTCTGACATAAATTGTAGCAATAACTTTCTGGATTCACTTGCTAGAGTAATGAAAATAAAGGGATCTAATTAAACTTTTAAACTTTTGCACCAGCAAAGGAAATCATAAACAGATTGAATAGACAGCCTGCAGAATGAGAGAAATCATTTGGAAATGATGCAAGCATCAAGATATTAATCTTTAAAATATACAAACAGCCCAAACAGGTCAATATAAAAAAAGCAAACTCCCCAATCAGAAAATGGGTAGAAGATCTATATCACCATTTCTCCAAAGAAGTCATATTAAAGTCAAAAGGTACATTTAAAGATTTTAAGCAGCACTGATTAGAGAAATACAAATGGGAAACTGCAATGAGGTATCACATCACTCATTCAGAATGTTCGTCATCAAAAAGTTAATAAACAATAAATGCTGGAGAGGGTGTGGAGAAAAGGAAACTCCTACACTATTGGTAAGAATGTATATTGATACAACCACTATAGAGAACAGTATGGAGGTTCCTTTAAAAATTAAAAATAGAGCTTCCATATGATCCAGCAATCTCAATCCTGGGTATATATCTGGAGAAAATCATGGTGCAAAAGATACCTGTACCTCAATGTCCATTGCAGCAAGATTTACAAAAGCAAGGACATGAAAGGAACTTAAGTGTTCATCGACAGATGAATGAATAAAGAAGATGTGGTACACATATACAATGTACTCAAGCATAAAATGAATGAAATAATATCGTTTGCAGCAACAAGGATGGATAAAATAAGTAAGACAGAGAAAGACAAATATCATGTGGTAATACTTATATGAGGAATCTAAAAAAGAGGATACTAGTGAATTTATTTACAAAACTGAAACAAATTCACAAACTTAAAAACTTTTGGTTACCAAAGGGAAAAAAAAACAAAAAAACTTTTGGTTACCAAAGGGTAAAGGGGGGGTACATCTTTAATAACTTTCATGGGAAAATAATCTGAATAAAAATAGATATATTTATATGAATAACTCAGTCATTTAGCTCTACACCTGAAACTAACACTGGATTGTAAATCAACTATAATCAAACCAAAAAATAAAAAATAAATAAAAAATAAAAAAATAAATGACACATTAATAACAAGAAAATTAAAAAAGTAAAAATCTCACTGGAAAAGTTTGTTTATAGCAAAAATAGCAAATCAATCATTTGATATGCAAGTATGAAGGATAAAAGGCAAGTGTAGTAAAATTAAGATTACAATAGTTTAAGTTAAGAAATGCAGGAAATAGAAAGATACAAAATGTGACATCAAAAACAAATTGAAGAATGAATAGAAAAATATAAAGTTTTGAAATGTGTTTTAATGTAAATTGCTATCAACTTAAAACAGATATAGCGTGTTTATAAATTCATATGGTGTTATATATGAACCTCACAGAAAGTAAAAGCTTACAGTCAATACACAAAATAAAATGAGAAAATATTTACACATAATACTAAAGAAAATAATCAAATCGTATGGGAAGAAGAAGAACAAAGAAACAGAAAGGAGCTACAAAAACAGCCAGAAAACAATGAATAATGTGGTGATAAGTACATTTGACAATGATGTGAAGTTGCTCAGTCATGTCCAACTCTTTGCAACCCCATGTACTGTAGCCTATCAGACTCCTCCATCAGTGAAATTTTCCAGTCAAGCGTACTGGAGCGGGCTGCCATTTCCATATCCAAGGGGATCTTCCCCACCCAGGGACGTCTGCTGGGTGCAATGTGGGCCTCCCACATTGCAGGCAGACAGTATACCATCTGAGCCAACTATCAATAATTATATTGCAATGTAAATAGATTACATTCTCCAATCAAAAGACATAGAGTCGCTGACTGGATAATAAAACAAAGACCCATCTATGTGTGGCTTATGAGAAACCCATTTTAGATATAAAAACGGAGAGATTGAAAGTGAAGGGATGTAGATAGATGTTTTCTGCAAATGGAAATGAAAAGAAACATGGTGTAGCTATACTAACATCAGACATAACAGTCCTTAAAACAAAGACTACATTAAAATGCAAAGAAAAGCATAACATAATAATAAAGAGGTCAATCTAGCAAGAAAATATAGCATTTATAAATGTATATATGCATCTAACATAGGAACACCACAATACATCAAGCAAATATTAACATATTTAAAGTAAAAAAAAAAATAAAAACTAATGCAATAATAATAATAATACTTTAACATTCCACTTCCATCAATGGATAGGTCACTAGGACAGAAAATTGTTAGAGAAATTTTGGCCTTAAACACCACAGCAGACCTAATGAACTTAATAAATATATATGAAAAATGTTCCATTCAAAAGCCACAGAATATATATTCTTCTGAAATACACATGAAACATTTTTAAAAACAAATCAAATTTCAGGCCACAATACAATTCTACATAAATTTGAGAAGATTGAAATCATAGCAAGCATCATTTCTGACCACAATGCTATGAAACCTGAAATAAAATACAAAAAATTTAAAGACAACAAATATATGGAGGTTAAACAACATGCTACTAAATGATCTATGGGTCACCAAAAATATCAAAAAAATAAGTTTAAAAAATGCCTAGAAGCAAATGATAATGGAACTACAATCTGCCAAAAGCATCTAAGAGGGGACTTCTTAGCAATAGAGGTCTACCTCAAGAAGCAAGAAAAATTTCAATAAACAATGAAATTTTACACATAAATGAACTAGAAAAATTAGATAAAAGAAAACCTATGATAGTAGGAGGAAGAAAATGATACAAATCATAAAAACTAAAAGCATAATAGAAACGTAAATGAATGTAAGTTGGTTCTTTGAAAAAGTAAACAAAATTAGCAAAACTTTAGCTAGACTAACCAAGAAAAAACTAGAGGACTCAAATAAAATTTAGGGCCTTGTTTGGTCTTCCCGGGTGGCTCAGATGGTAAAGAGTCTGCCTGCAATGTTTAAGTCCCGGGTTTGATCCCTGGGTTGGAAAGATCCCCTGGAGAAAGAAATGGCAACCAACTCCAGTATTCTTTTCTGGAAAGTCCCATGGATGAAGGAGCCTGGCAGGCTACATATAGTCCATTAGCTGACCAAGAGTCTGACATGACTGAACAACTAACACTATAAACTATCAAATAAAAGCAGAAAGGAAAGATTAGTTACACTGATACCAAAGAAATACAAAGGATCATGAGGCAACAGTTATAGGCCAACAAGTTTAACGATCTATAAAAAATGGACAAATTCCTAGCAAATATAATCTTTCAGGACTGAATTATGAAGAAATATAAAATCTTATCTGAAAAGCGCAGTTACTAGTTAAGAGACTGCATCAATAATCAAAAATCTCCCAACAAATAAACATTCAAGGCTGGACAAGCTAATTTTACCAAACATTCAAAAAAAAAAAAATCAAAAACAAAAAAAAACTATACTTCTCAAGCTCTTCCAAAATCCTGAAGAGTAAGGAATGCATCCAAACTCATTTATGAGACCAGAATTACTCTGATAATAAAACCAAACAAGGACCCCACACACAAGAGAAAATTACAGGCCAGTGTCTTTGATGGACATAGATAAAAAGTCTTCAATAAAATACTATCAAACCAATTTAGCAATATATTAAATGAATCATTGATCACTATAGTTGATCATTACAGTCAAGCAGGATTAATTCCAGGGATGCAAGAATGGTTCAACACCTACAAATCAATCGATAGGATACACCAAATTAAAGGATAAAAAACCTATGATCATCTCAATAGATGGAGAAAAAACATTTGGCAAATTTCAACATACGCTTACACTAAAAACTGCCAACAAAGGGGTATAGAGGCAGTGTACCTCCAACATAATAAATACCTTGCATTACAACCTTACAGCAAACATCACACTCAATGGTGATAGTTGAAAGCATTCCTTCTAAGATTAAGAACAAAACACGAATGCCCACTGTTGCCATATATATTCAATATAAATAGTTTTAACTAGAGAAATTAAGCAAGAAAAATAAATAAATGTAATTAAAATTGAAAAGGAATAAGTAAATTAGCCACTACTTCAGATGACATTATAGTATATATAGAAAGTCCTAAAAATTACACACACACACATACACACACACACACACAAACTATTAGAACTGATAGGTGAACCCAGTAAAGTCATAGGTTACAAAATCAATATACAGAAATATGATGCATTTTACAAACTAATAATATGTGATCCAAAAGAGAAAATTAAAAAAAAAAAACACTTACAATTGCATCAAAAAGAATAAAATACCTATCAGTTCAGTTCAGTCACTCAGTTCAGTTCAGTCACTCAGGCATGTCTGACTCTTTGAGACCCTGTGGACTACAGCACGCCAGGCTTCCCTGTTCATCACTGACTCCCAGCAGTTGCTCAAACTCATGTCCATTGAATCGATGATGCCATCCAACCATCTCATTTTCTGGCATCCACGTCTCCTGCCTTCAATCTTCCCCAGCATTAGGGTCTTTTCCAATGAGTCAGTTCTTCACATCAGGTGTTCAAAGTATTGGAGTTTCCACTTTGGCATCAGGTCTTCCAGTGAATATTCAGGACTGATTTCCTTTAGGATTGACTGGTTTGGTCTCCTTGCAGTCCAAGGGACTCTCAAGAGTCTTCTCCAACACCACAGTTCAAAAGCATCAATTCTTTGGCATTCAACATTCTTTATAGTCCAACTGTCACATCCATACATGACTACTGGAAAAACCATAGTTTGACTAGATGGACCTTGTTGGTAAAAGTAATGTCTCTGTTTTTTAATGTGTTGTCTAGGTTGGTCATAGCTCTTCTTCCAAGGAGCAAGCATCTTTTAATTTCATGGCTGCAGTCACCATCTGCAATGATTTTGGAGCCCCCCAAAATAAAGTCTGTCACTGTTACCACTGTTTCTCATCTATTTGCCATGAAATGATGGACCAGATGCCATGATCTTAGTTTTCTGAATGTTGAGTTTAGTCAAACTATAAGATCTTATTGAAAGAAATTGAATAAGACACAAAGAAATGGAAAAAAAACCATCTGGATTGGAAGAATTAATGTTGTTAAAATGTCCATACTACTCAAAGCAATCAACACATTAAAAACAATTCCTGTCAATGGAGCAGACAGGAGAGCTCAGAAATATACCCATATACATATGGTCAATTAATCTACAATAAAGGAGGAAATAATATAAATAGAGAAAAGACAGCCTTTTCAACAAATGGAGGTAAGAGACTTCAAAAAGGTAAAATTAAACTACTGTCTTACACCATACACACAAATCAATTAAAAATAAACTCCTTAAGTATAAGACCTGAAACCATAAAACTCATAGAAGAAAATATAGCCAGTAATTTATTTGACATCAATTGTAGCAATATTTTTAAATCTATCTCCACAGAGAAAAGAAACAAAAAAGAAAATCAGCTTACTAACAAAAATTTATCTGAAATGCCAAAATCAATACAAACAACACTTTCAAGGTCATTCACAGACTTGTGCAGAACAGCAAAACATTTGAGGTGCATGAAGCACATGTTCATAGTTCAAGTCAGATAAGGCATGCTTTGCTTCTTGTTTCAGCACTCATACTGTAAACATGTACTTTTTGTCATATATTTAGTGCCACTTTTTTTTCAAAATGCTGTGCTTTTTTGTTGGTTATTTCAATATTTAAAATGACCCCTAAGCATAGTGCTGAAGTCCAGTCCATTGCTCCTAAGATTACAGATGTGGAAATATACCTAACCCAGAAAACATGTGTGCTGGATAAGGTTCATTTAGACATGATTTATAGTGCTGTTGGTCATGGTTTCAATGTCAATGAACAAATAATATACATTAAATATGATGTCTTTAGGGCTTCCCAGATGGTGCTAGTGGTAAAGAACCTGCCAATGCAGAAGACATAAGAGACACGGTTTCATTCCTTCAGTCCAGAAAATCCCCTGGAGAAGGGCATGGCAACCCACTCCAGTATACTTGCCTGGACAATCACATGGATATAACTGAGCAACTATCACTCATTCACTCAATGTCTAAGAATAGATTACATATCATATGATAGTTGCATGTTTAGTTTTAAAATAAACTGGCAATCTCTTTTGCAAGAGTAATTTTTGCATTTTACATTCTCCCAGAAACATACTAGATGTCAACCCTTTCACATCTTTACAAGAATTTGGTGTTATAACAATTTTTATTTTTAGCTATATTGACAACTGTGGGAAAATATCTGATTGTCATTTTAATTTGCATTTTCCTGATGCAAAGTGGGCATAGAGCGAACCTACTTCAACATAAAAAAGGCCATATATAACAAACCCACAGAAAATATCATTCTTAAAGGAGTATGAATCTTAAAGTCATAAGATATCTCAAAAGTAATAAGATGATAGACTTATAAAAGGTAACAATAGAAACTTGAGAATGGAGCAATGACTTTAAAACAATAAAGTAAAATTTTCGTTCAATATATATAGAGTGTATATTTCATTCGACATATAGAGAGTAAATTTTTCATTCAATCTAAAATTTTATGTCAATTCAAATTATCATTCAATTTTGATAGTACAATAAAATCATTTTCAGAGGAAAAAAGACATATATCCAGAATATATAAATAATACTTTAAAAAGTCAACATTAAAAAACAAATAACTAAAAATGTATAGAAAATCTGAATAGATATTTTCCCAAAAAATATATACAAAAGCCAATAAATGAAGGGAAAATGATCAACATCATTGATCATTTAATAAATGCAAATTTAAACCACTAAAATGGCTATAATCAAAGAGAAAATAGCAAGTGTTAGTAAAGCTGTGGACAATTCAGATAATGTAACTATTTTGGAAAAAGTTTGGTAGATTTAAAAAAATTTCACTTGGACCTACTAAATGTTCCAGCCATTCCACTCCTTTGTACATACCCAAGAGAAATAAAAATATATTTCCAGGGGAACGGTCCCAAGATGGCAAATGAACAGGATGGGGAGACTGCTTTCTCCCTTACAAATTCATCAAAAGATCATCTGAATGCTGAGCAACTTCCACAAAACAACTTCTGAACGTTGGCAGAGGACACCAGGCACCCAGAAAGGCAGCTCATTATCTTAGAAAGGAGGTAGGACAAAATATAAAAGACAAAAAGAGAGACAAAAGGGTTAGGGATGGTGACCCATCCTGGAGAGGGAGTCGTGAAGGAGGAGAAATTTCCAAACAGCAGGAAACCCTTTCACCAGCAGGTCATTTAGGAGTTTTGGAACCTCAGAGGGTAACATAACTAGGAGGATTAAAAAAAGAAAAGAAAACCCACAGAGTACTCACCTAACTGCAACACCCAACAGAGAAGGAGCCCAGATGCTTGAGTCTGCCACCAGTGAGTGGGGGCTGGACAGGGAGGCGAGGGTTGCATGCTTAGGTTAAGGGCCAGGCCTGAATGCCCTGAGGAGAATCTGAGGGAGCTAACTTGAGACAGCAACCCAAACTGTAGTGTAGCCAGAGAGCGAGAGGAAAAAAAAAAAAAAAAAGAGAGAGAGAGAGAGAGAAGTTTCCCACAAAAAGCTCTAACCTAAGATGCACCCTGGCCAGCTCACAGAACAAAGGATTGAGTGAATACCAAAGGCTGCGGACTGGCCCCTCCCCCTGCTCGAGGCACAGAAGTAGAGGCAATGGGATCATACTTATCAATAATTACCTTAAATGTAAATGGGCTGAATGCCCGAACCAAAAGACAAAGATTGTCTGAATGGATACAAAAACAAGACCCCTATACATGCTGTCTACAAGAGACTCACCACAAAACAAGGGACACATATAGACTGAAAGTGAAGGGCAATAAAATATATATTTTATGCAAATAGAGACCAAATGAAAGCAGGAGTAGCAATACTCATATAAGATAAAATAGATTTAGAAATAAAGGCCATGAAAAAAGACAAAGAAGAACACTACATAATGATCAAAGGATCAATCCAAGAAGAAGTTATAACAATTATAAATATATATGCACTCAACACAGGAGTACCACAATATATAAGGCAAACGCTAACAAGTATGAAAGGGGAAATTAGCAGTAACACAATAATAGTGGGAGACTTTAGTACCCTACTCACATCTACGGATAAATCAACCAAACAGAAAATTTACAAAGAACCACAAGCTTTAAATGATATGGTGGACCAGTTAGACCTACTTGATATCTATAGGACATTTCACCCCAAAACAATGAATTTCACCTTTATCTCAAGTGCACACGGAGCATTCTCCAGGATAGATGACATCCTGGGCCATAAACCTAGCCTTGGTAAATTAAAAAAAAAAAAAAATGAAATCATTTCATGCATGTTTTTTGATCATGATGTGGTAAGATTAGATGTCAACTTCAGGAAAAAAATAGATTAAAAAAGCAAACATATGGAGGGTAAGCAGCACACCACTGAATAACCAACAAATCACAGAAGAAATAAAAAAATAAATCAAAATATGCATAAAAACAAATGAAAATGAAAACAGAATAACCCAAAACTTATGGGATACAGTAAAAGCAGTGCTAAGGGGAAGGCTCATAGGAATACAAGCTTAATTCAAGAAACAAAATAAAAATCAAATAAGTAACCTAACTTTACACCTAAAGCAACTAGAAAAAGAAAAAAAAATGAAGAACCCCAGGGTTAGTAGAAGGAAAATAAATCATAAAAATTGGGGCAGAAATAAATGAAAAAGAAACAAAGGAGACCATAGCAAAAATTGACAAAACTAAAAGCTGGTTTTTGAGAAGATAAATAAAATAGACAAAGCATTAGCCAGACTCATCAAGAAAAAAACAAAAAAAAAAAGGAGAAGAATTGAATCAACAAAGTTAGAAATGAAAATGGAGAAATCACAACAGATAACACAGAAATACAAAGGTTCATAAGAGATAACTATCAACAACTATATGCCAATAAAATGGACAACTTGGAAGAAATGGAGAAATTCTTAGTAAAGTAATAACCTTCCAAAGCTGTACCAGGAAGAAAAAGAAAATTTTAAGAGACACATCACCAGCAAGGAAATTGAACCTTTAATCAAAAATCTTCCAACAAACAAAAGACCAAGACCAGATGCCTTCACATTTGAATTCTACCAAAATTTAGAGAAGAGCTAACACCTATCCTACTCAAACTCTTCCAGAAAATT
The DNA here is from genome assembly GCF_910594005.1 of Cervus elaphus. Taxonomy (NCBI): domain Eukaryota; kingdom Metazoa; phylum Chordata; class Mammalia; order Artiodactyla; family Cervidae; genus Cervus; species Cervus elaphus. Next base: position 93,929,020 of record NC_057848.1, read on the forward strand.
GCAGAGGAAGGTAAACTCCTAAAGTCATTATACGAAGCCATCATCACCCTGATACCAAAACCACATGATGATGACACAAAAAAAGAAAACTACAGACCAATATCACTGATGAACACAGATGCAAAAATCTTCACCAAAATTCTAGCAAACAAAATCCAACAGCATATTAAAAAGATCATACATCATGATCAAGTGGACTTTATCTCAGGGATGCAAGCATTTTTCAATATTTGCAAATCAGTCAATGTGATACACCACATTAACAAATTGAAAAATTAAAAATGATATGATTATCTCAGTAGATGCAGAGAAAGACTTTGACAAAAGTACACTCCAGAAAGAAGGCATAGAAGGAAATATACCTCAACATAATAAAAGCCATATATGATAAACCCACAGCAAACATTATCCTCAATGGTGAAAAATTGAAAGCATGTCCCCTAAAGTCAGGAATAAGACAAGGCTGCCCACTCACTGTTACTATGCAACATAGTTTTGGAAGTTTTAGCTACAGCAATCACAGAAGAAAAAGAGATAAAAGGAATCCAGATTGGAAAAGAAGTAAACCTCTCACTGTTTGCAGATGACATGATCCTCTGCATAGAAAACTCTAAAGACACCACCAGAAAAGCACTAGAGCTAATCAATGAATGCAGGTCAGGAAGCAACAGTTAGAACTGGACATGGACCAACAGACTGGTTCCAAATAGGTAAAGGAGTACATCAAGGCTGTATATTGTCACCCTGCGTATTTAACTTATATGCAGAGTGCATCATGAGAAACACTGGGCTGGAGGAAGCAGAAGCTGGAATCAAGATTGCCAGGAGAACTATCGGTAACCTCAGATATGCAGATGACACCACCCTTATGGCAGAAAGTGAAGAAGAACTAAAGAACTTCTTGGTGAAAATGAAAGAGGAGAGTGCAAAAGTTGGCTTAAAGCTCAACATTTAGAAAACTACGATCATGGCATCTGCTTCCATTACTTAATGGAAAATAGATGGAGAAACAGTAGGAACAAAGGCTGACTTTTTTATTTTTTATTTTTTTCTGTGCTCCAAAATCAGTGCAGATGGCGATTGTAGCCATGAAATTAAAAGACGCTACTCTGAGAGGGAACTAAGATGGCAGAGGAATAGGACGGGAAGACCACTTTCTCCCCTACAAATTCATCGAAAGAACATTTGAATGCTGAGCAAACTCCACAAAACAACTTCTGATCGCTAGCAAAGGACATCAGACACCCAGAAAAGCAGCCCATTGTCTTCGAAAGGAGGTAGGACAAAATATAAAAGATAAAAAGAGAGACAATATAGTTAAGGATGGAGATCCATCCCAGGAAGGGAGTCTTAATAGAGGAAGTTTCCAAACACCAGGAAACCCTCTCACTGGCGGGTCTGGGGGAAGTTTTTGAATCTCGGAGGGCAACCTAACTGGGAGGAAAAATAAATAAAACCCACAGATTATATGCCTAAAAGCAACTCCCAGCAGAAAAGCACCCCAGACACACATCCGCCACCAGCAGGTGAGGGTGGAACGGAGAGGAGTGGGCAGCAGTGCTTAGGGTAAGGACCAGGCCTGAATGCCCTGAGGGCAATCAGAGGGAGCTAACGTGAGGTAGCAACTTAAACTGTGGGATAGCAAGAGAGAGAGAATTAAGTAGGGAAAAGCCCTAAACTTAGGCACTACCCGCCGGTTCCCAGAATGAAGGACTGAGCAAATACCAGAGAAGAGCTACCCAGCAGCGGACCGGCCCATCCCCCACTGGAGGCAGGGGGGAGGGGAAAGGGGCAAACTCAGCCCCAGAGACGGCATCCCCTACCAAACTGCAAACAGGTTTCCAGCTTCGAACCAAAGACTTCCTTGAGATTCTGGATGATCGACATCCACAGAGAGGGTCACAGCTAGAGTCAAGCTGCCCAGAACTGACACAAGATGCAACCGACCGGTGGGCACAGAAACTGAGGCTGGGACTGCGGAGGGAATAAGGCGCACAGCACTGGTGAGAGTGCGCTCATCAAGCTCCTGGCTGCCTGAGCTGCTCCGACCGGGGAAGGCACAAAACGCAGGGCCAACCGAGTCTGTGCTTTTGTGGAATACCCGAAAACCTGAATCTGAGGGGATTAGGCCTGGGAAGTCCACGCAATGCAAGGCCCGCTCCCTGGAGAGCAGCCTGGAGCCTGAGCAGTGTAGACGGGGAAAGCGCACACACCCGCCCCGAGCGGAGGCAAACCCAATGTGGCCGGAAAACCACAAGTGCTCCCCACACATGCCAGTGACATTTGTCTGCAGCGTCCCTCCCACCCCATAGCACGACTGAACAAGCAGACCTAAACAAGAGACCACCTCTGCCCGAGTGTGTCAGGGTGGAAATCAGACACTGAAGAGACCTGCAAACAGAAGCCAAAGAAACAAAGGGAACCACTTCAGAAGTGACCGGTGCAACATATTAAAATCCTTGTAGTTAACACCGACTACACTGGAAGGGGCCTATAGATAGCGAGAAGTGTAAGCTCGAATAAGGAGCTATCTGAATCTGAACCGAACCCACACTGCCCACAACAGCTCTGGAGAAATCCCTAGATATATTTTTACTACTATTTTTTTTTAATTAAAATTTTTTCTTTCTTTTTTAACTTTTTCTTTTTTTTTAAAGTCCTCTATTACTCCTCTATTACTCATTAATTTTCATTTTTTATAACCCACTATAACTGGGCCAAAGAAAAAAAGACCCTATTTTTAAAGCGAACTCCATATATATTTCTTAATTTTTTTTGTGTGTTTTTGTGGTTTTTTACTATTGTATTTTTAAGAGTCTAACTTCTATTCTAGATTTTTAATCGTTGTTTTTCAGTATTTTATATCAATTTTGGACATTTAAGAATCCAACCTTCAGTACCCATTTTTACTCAGGAGTGTGATGATTACTCTTTCCCTCTTTTGACTTGCCTTTTTCTCCCCCAGATCACCTCTATTTCCTCCCTCCCCCTTCTCTTCTCAATCCAATGCTGTGAATCTCTGTGGGTATTCTGGGCTGCAGAGAACACTTAGGGAACAGAGTACAACCTAGATCTGTCTCTCCTCTCTTGAATCTCCCTTTTTCTCCTCCTGCTCACCTCTATCTCCTTCCTCCATCTCCTATTCTTCATGTAACTCTGTGAAACTCTCTGGGTGTCCCTCACTGTAGAGAATCCTTTCACCATTAACCTATAAGTTTTATTATCAGTGCTGTATGGAGGGAGAAGTCTTGAGGCTACTGAAAGAATAAGACTGAAACCCAGAGGCAAGAGGCTTAAGCCCAAAACCTGAGAACACCAGAGAACTCCTGACTACAGGGAACATTAATTAATAAGAGATCAGCCAAAAGCCTCCATACCTACACTAAAACCAACCACCACCCAAGAGCCAATAAATTCCAGAACAAGACATACGATGCAAATTCTCCAGCAACTCAGGAATATAGCCCTGAGCGTCAATATACAGGCTGCCCAAAGTCACACCCAACCCGCAGACCCATCTCAAAACTCACTACTGGTCACTCCAGTGAACTCCAGAGAGAAGAAATCCAGAGAGAAGAAATCCAGCTCCACCCATCAGAACACCGACACAAACTTCTCTAACCAGCAAACCTCGACAAGCCAAACATCTAGTCCCACCCACTGGGAGAAACCTCCACAATAAAAAGGAACCACAGACTACCAGAATACAAAAAGGCCACCCCAAACCCAGCAATCTAAATAAGATGAAAAGGCAGAGAAATACCCAGCAGGTAAAGGAACATGAAAAATACCCACCAAGCCAAACAAAAGAGGAGGAGATAGGGAATCTACCTGAAAAAGAATTTAGAATAATGATAATAAAAATGATCCAAAATCTTGGAAACAAAAAGGAGTTATAGATAAATAACCTGGAGGCAAGGATTGAGAAGATGCAAGAAATGTTTAACAAGGACCTAGAAGAAATAAAAAAGAGTCAATCAATAATAAATAATGCAATAACTGAGATCAAAAACACTCTGGAGGGAACCAACAGTAGAATAACAGAGGCAGAAGATAGGATAAGTGAGGTAGAAAATAAAATGGTGGAAATAAATGAAGCAGAGAGGAAAAAAAAAAAACAATTAAAAGAAATGAGGACAACCTCAGGGACCTCTGGGACAATGTGAAATGCCCCAACATTCGAATCATAAGAGTCTCAGAAGAAGAAGACAAAAAGAAAGGCCGTGAGAAGATACTCGAGGAGATAATAGCTGAAAACTTCCCTAAAATGGGGAAGGAAATAGCCACCCAAGTCCAAGAAACCCAGAGAGTCCCAAACAGGATAAACCCAAGATGAAACACCCCAAGACACATATTAGTCAAATTAACAAATATCAAACAGAAAGAGCAAATATTCAAAGCACCAAGGGAGAAACAACAAATAACACACAAGGTGATTCCCATAAGGATAACAGCTGATCTTTCAATAGAAACTCTTCAGGCCAGAAGGGAATGGCAGGACACACTTAAAGTTATGGAAGAGAATAACCTACAACCTAGACTACCGTACCCAGCAAGGATCTCATTCAGATATGAAGGAGAATTCAAAAGCTTTACAGACAAGCAAAAGCTGAGAGAATTCAGCACCACCAAACCAGCTCTTCAACAAATGCTAAAGGATCTTCTCTAGACAGGAAACACAGAAAGGTTGTATGATTTTGAACCAAAAACAACAAAGTAAATGGCAACGGGACCATTCTTATCAATAATTACTTTAAATGTAAATGGGTTGAATGCCCCAACCAAAAGACAAAGATTGGCTGAACGGACACAAAAGCAAGTCCCCTATATACGCTCTCTACAAGAGACCCACCTCAAAGAAAGGGACACATATAGACTGAAAGTGAAGGGCTTGAAAAAAAATATTTCACACAAATGGAGACCAAAAGAAAGCAGGAGTTACAGTACTCATATCAGATAACATAGACTTCAAAATAAAGGCTGTGAAAAGAGACAAAGAAGGACACTACATAATGATCAAAGGATCAATACAAGAAGAAGATATAACAATTATAAATATATATGCACCCAACATAGGAGCACCGCAATATGTAAGGCAAATGCTAATGAGTATGAAGGGGGAAATTAACAAAAACACAATAATAGTGGGAGACTTTAATACCCCACTCACACCTATGGACAGATCAACTAAACATAAAATTAACATGGAAACACAAACTTTAAATGACACAATGGTCCAGCTAGACCTAATTGATATCTATAGGACATTTCACCCCAAAACAATCAAATTCACCTTTTTCTCAAGTGCACATGGAACCTCCTCCAGAATAGATCACATCCTGGACCATAAATCTAGACTTGGTAAATTCAAAAAAATTGAAATCATTCCAGTCATCTTTTCTGACCACAATGCAGTAAGATTAGATCTCAAATACAGGAAAAAAAAAAAAAACTATTAAAAATTCCAACAGATGGAGGCTAAATAGCACACTTCTGAATAACAAACAAATCACAGAAAAATAAAAAAAAGAAATCAAAATATGCATAGAAACGAATGAAAATGAAAACACAACAGCCCAAAACCTATGGGACACTGTAAAAGCAGTGCTAAGGGGAAGGTTCATAGCATTACAGGCTTACCTCAAGAAACAAGAAAAAAGTCAAATAAATAATCTAACTCTACACTTAAATCAACTAGAGAAGGAAGAAATGAAGAACCCCAGGGTTAGTAGAGGGAAAGAAATCTTAAAAATTAGGGCAGAAATAAATGCAAAAGAAACAAAAGAGACCATAGCAAAAATCAACAAAGCTAAAAGCTGTTTTTTTTGGAAAAAAAAAAAAATAAACAAAATTGACAAACCATTAGCAAGACTCATTAAGAAAGAAAGGGAGAAGAATCAAATTAACAAAATTAGACATGAAAATGGAGAGATCACAACAGACAACACTGAAATACAAAGGATCATAAGAGACTACTACCAGCAGCTCTATGCCAATAAAATGGACAACTTGGAAGAAATGGACAAATTCTTAGAAAAGTATAACTTTCCAAACCTGAATCAGGAAGAAATAGAAGATCTTAACAGACCCATCACAAGCAAGGAAATCGATGGCTTCACAGCTGAATTCCACCAAAACTTTAGAGAAGAGCTAACACCTATCTTACTCAAACTCTTCCAGAAAATTGCAGAAGAAGGCAAACTTCCAAACTCTTTCTATGAGTCCACCATCACCCTAATACCAAAACCAGACAAGGATGCCACACAAAAAAAGAAAACTACAGGCCAATATCACTGATGAACATAGATGCAAAAAATCTTTAACAAAATTCTAGCAAACAGAATCCAACAACATATTAAAAAGATCATACATCATGACCAAGTGGGCTTTATCCCAGGAACACAAAGATTCTTTAATACTCGCAAATCAATCAATGGAATACACCACATTAACAAATTGAAAGATAAAAATCATATGATTATCTCAATAGATGCAGAAAAAGCTTTTGACAAAATTCAACATGCATTTATGATAAAAACTCTCCAGAAAGCAGGCATAGTAGGAACATACCTCAACATAATAAAAGCTATATATGACAAACCCACAGCAAGTATCATCCTCAATTGTGAAAAATTGAAAGCATTTCCCTTACAGTCAGGAACAAAGCAAGGGTGTCCACTCTCACCACTGCTATTCAACATAGTTTTGGAAGTGTTGACCACAGCAATCAGAGCAGAAAAAGAAATAAAAGGAATCCAGATAGGAAAAGAAGAAATAAAACTCTCACTGATTACAGACGACATGATCCTCTACATAGAAAACCCTAAAGACTCTACCAGAAAATTACTACAGCTAATCAATGAATACAGTAATGTTGCAGGGTATAAAATTAACACACAGAATTCCCTTGCTTTCCTATATGCTAACGAGGAGTGAAAAAGCTGGCTCAAAACTCAACATTCAAAAATGAAGATCATGGCATCTGGTCCCTTCTCTTCATGGCAAATAGATGGGAAAAAAAAATGGAAACAGTGACAGACTATTTTCTTGAGCTCCCAAAACACTGCATATCATAACTGAAGACTTGGAATTAAAAGACACTTGCTCCTTGGAAGAAAAGTTGTGACAAACCTAGACAACGTATTAAAAGGCAGAGACATTACTTTGCCACAAAAGTCTGTCTAGTCAAAGCTATGTTTTTTTCATTAATCATGTATGGATGTGAGAGTTGGACCATAAAGAAAGCTGTGTGCTGAAGAACTGACACTTTTGAACTGTGATGTTGGAGAAGACTCTTGAGAGTCCCTTGGACTGCAAGCAGATCAAACGAATCAATCCTAAAAGACATCAGTCCTGAATATTCATTGGAAGGACTGATGCTGAAGCTGAAACTCCAATGTTTTGGCCACCTGATGCAAACTACTGACTCATTTGGAAAGACCCTAATGCTGGGAAAGATTGAAGGCAGGAGGAGAAGTGGATGCCAGAAAATGAGATGGTTTGATGGCATCACTGGTTCTATAGACATGAGTTTGAGCAAGTTCCAGGAGTTGGTGATGAACAGGGAAACATGGCATGCTACAGTCCATGGGGTCTCAAAGAGTCTGTCATGACCGAGTGACTGAACTGACCTGACCCATACAATGGAATATTCCTCAGCCACACAAATAAGTGGAGTACTGATAAAAGCTATAGCCTAAATGAAGTTTGAAGATAGCATGCTAAATTAAAGTAGTCTTTCAAAAAAGGTACATAGTGTGTCATTATTTTTTTATGAAATATTCTGAATATTTTTTACAGAAAAAAGTAAATTAGTGGTTGCTAGCAGATTAAAGGATGAAGAATGGATTACAATTGCTAATGAGTATGGGATTTATTTTTGAGTGATGAAAATCTTCTCAAATTAAGTAATGGTGATGATTGCAAAATTTCATGAATATCCTAAAAGTCACTGAACTTTATACATTAAAACTATGATTTTTGACATGTGACTAATGTAATGGATATAAAAAATGGAACCAGATAATAAATTGCTGAACTTAACAATCACAGCACCAATGTTTTTCTTCCTTTCTCATTATTTACTTATAATTTCAGGAATGCACAGCATAAATGAATATACCTAGTGGCAGTTTAAGCATGCTTTTGTTGGTGACTTGGTTGTATATGTGTATTTATAGTATTCTGTATGTGTGTATATATATAGTATTTGTAATATGTTGAATGGTGCTACCCCAAAGATATATCTGTAAATGTGATCTTATTTGGAAAAACAAAATGTGTCTTTGGATATGTAATTAAGAATCTCTATATAAGATCATCTTGAGATGGCCAGGTACCTCTTAATCTAATTACAAGTGGTTTTCATAAGAATATAGGACACAGAAGAAAAAGAGAGAGGCAGGTATTGGAGTGCTGGTATGTTTAGAAGGATTACAAGCAGACACTAGAATCTGGAAGAAGCAAAAGATGATTCTTCCCCAGATCTTTTGGAGAGAGTCCTTCCTCACAGACTGCTGATCTCCAATAAACATTTTTTTTTATTGTTTTAAACCACCAAGCTTGTAGCTATTTGTTATTTTTACCCTAGAAAATAAATATATATATTTTGGTACTTACATTAAAGGTGCTGCTGTAAGAAATATTTAAAAATATGGAAGTGGTTGTGGAATTGTGGAACGGACAGAAACTGGAAGAATTTTGACATGAATAGCAGAGAAAGTCTAAATTGCCTTAAAGAGATTTTTAGTGGAAATATAAATATAGGAAGCAATTCAGGTGAGGAAAGAAGGAAGAAGAGGCAGACACCAGAATCTGGAAGAGACAAGGAGCATTCTTCCCTAACACCTTCAGAGGGGCGTTTCTCCACTGATACTTTTATTTTCCCCTGGAGAAAGGAATGGCAATCGACTCAAATATTCTTGGCTGGGAAATCCCATGGACAGAAGAACCTGATGGGCTACAATCCATGAGGTTGCAAAGAGTCAGACATAAATGAGAACAGCACAGGGACTTTGATTTTGGACTTGACATCCAGAACAGTGAGATAATAAATTTCTATTCTTTTAGCCACCAAATCTGTTCTAACTCGTTATGGCAGCCATAGGAAAACAATACAAATAAAAACTTCTAATGAATCTACAAAAATAGCTGAGAACCAATAAGTACATTTTTCAGGGATTCCCTGATAGCTCAATTGGTAAAGAATTCACCTGCAATGCAGGACACCCCAGTTTGATCCTGGGTCAGGAAGATCCACTGAAGAAGAGATAGGCTACCCACTCAAGAATTCTTGGGCTCCCCTTGTGGCTCAGCTCGTAAAGAATCCACCTGCAATGTGGGAGACCTGGGTTTGATCCCCGGGTTGGGAAGATACCCTGGAGAAAGGAAAGCCTACAAAAATAACTGAGAACCAATAAGTGCCCTTTGCAAGATCCCACAAAACAATGTCAATCCACCAAACCTGTTGCATTTCTACAGAACAATAATGAACAATTGGAAACTGAAATTCAAACCATTTGCATTCACTTCAACAAAGAACTTATTCCTTTAAAACATACAAATGGAAAACAAACAGATAAAAAGATGATCAACATCATTAGTAACTTGATAAATGCAAATAAAATTCACAGTGAGATTCCACTTCACACCCACAGGTAGGCTTTTGTCAAAAAGACACACAATAACACATGTTGAGAAGGATATAGAGAAATTGGGACACTCATGCATTGTTGCTAGAAAGGTAAAATAGTACAGCAAATTTGGAAAACAGTCTGGCAGTTCTTTAGAAAGTTAAACATTGTTACCACATAACCAAAAATGTCTACTCCTAAATGTATATCCAAGATTTGAAACTATGTATCTACATAAAAAAATAATCAGGAATGTAAATGACACCATTATTTATAGTAGACAAAAGTAAAAATAACTCAAATGTCAACTGATGAATGGTAAAAAGATGTGGGGTATTTATGCAAAGAAATACTAATCATTGTTTCTGCAACAAAATACTGCAGCATGCCTCAACATTGGTAACACTTGAAATGTTATACTAAGAACATTAGTATAAATGTTAGTATTAAAGAAGCCTATTACAAAAATTAAAAAAAAACAGAGTGTATAATTCTATTTAATGAAATGTTCAAAGTGGGCAAATTTGGAGAGAGTATATTTGTGTATAAGTATGCTTAAGACTGGATACGGAGTGGTGAGAAGAAATATAAATATAAATATAAATTCACTGCAAATAGATACATGATTTCTTTTAGAGGGACAAAACTATTCTAAAATTATATTGCTATGGTTGCAAATCCTGTAAATATATTCAAAGCATTGAATTGTGCAATGTAAATGAGTGAATTGTAGATATACAGTATATCTCAGTGAAGCTATTTTGGAAAATAAAATTTTAGGGTATAAAGCATTCTAGGAAAACATATGCAGGATTTGTATATAAAACATTAGAAAATGTTGATAAAAGAGATCAAAACCTAAATGGAGAGACATACTACAATCTTTCAGTAGAACACTCAATGTCAGAAAGATAACAATTTTCCACAAATTTCCACAAATTCCAATGAGAATGTCATTATGAATTTTTGTCAACATAAAGATGTTTATTCTGAAGTTGATATACAAAGGCAAATTCATTAGAATTATTAAAACTATTCTTAAAATAATATAGTTGGAAATATTATAGTAGTAATTTTAATATTTACTATAAACCTACAATGAACAAAGCATTATAGTACAGGTGAAACAACAACAACAACAGCAACAACAGATATGTAAATCAGTAGAACACAATATACAGTCTGGAACTATAACCACAAAAATGCGATCTGTTGAATCTTGAAAAATTTTGAAAAGCAATTCAATGAACATCCTTTCAACAATTTTGTAAAATTAGATACCGATAGGAAAAGAAAGAACTTCGACCAAAACTTCAAACCTTATACAAAACTTAGCTAAAAATATATAATTAATAGCTTGAAATGTCAAATATTAAGCTACACAAAAGTATAGAAGAAGAAATATGAAACAGTTTCCTGACCTGGGATTATACAATTATTCTTAGATATTCAATTATTATTAGATATTCCTAGATTATTCAAAAATTAGATATTCAATTATTCTTAGATATTCTTAGACATGCATAGGAACCTGGGATGATAGGTCCATGAATCCAGGCAAATTTGAAGTGGTCAAATGGAGATGGCAAGAGTGAACATGGACATTTTAGGAATCAACAAACTAAAATAAACTGGTTGGGTAATTCAACTCAGATGACCATTATATCTAATTCTCTGGGCAAGAACCCCTTAGAAGAAATGGAGTAGCCATAATAGTAAACATAAGAGTCCTAAATGCAGTTCAGTTCAGTTCAGTCAATTAGTCATGTCCGAATCTTTGCGACCCCCTTGGACTGCAGCAAGTCAGGTTTCTCTGTCCATCATTAACTCCCAGAGTATACTCAAACACATGTCCATCGAGTCCATGATGCCATCCAGCCATCTCATCTTCTGTTGTCCCCTTCTCCTCCTGCCTTCAATCTTTCCCAGCATCAGGGTCTTTTCTAATAACAGTTCTTCCCATCAGGTGGTCAAAGTACTGGAGTTTCAGTTTCAGCATCAGTCCTTCCAATGAATATTCAGAGTTGATTTCCTTTCAGATGGACTGGTTGGATCTCCTTGCAGTCCAAGGGACTCTCAAGAGTCTTCTCCAACATCACAGTTCAAAAGCATCAATTCTTTGGCACTCAGCTTTCTTTATAGCACAAATTTCACATCCACACATGACTACTAGAAAAAACATAGCTTTGACTAGATTGGACTTTGGTGGCAAAGTAATGTCTCTGCCTTTTAATATGATGTCTAGGTTGGTCATAACTTTTCTCCCAAAGAGCAACTGTCTTTTAATTTCATGGCTGCAGTCAACATCTGCAGTCACTTTGGAACCAAAAAAAAAGAACAAAGTCTGTCGATATTTTCCATTGTTTCCCCATCTATTTGCCATGAAGTTATGGGACCAGATGTCATGATCTTAGTTTTCTGAATGTTGAGTTTAAAGCCAACTTTTTCACTCTTTCACTTTCATCAAGAGGCTCTTTAGTTCTTCTTTCCTTACTGCCATAAGGGTGGTGTCATCTGCATATCTGATGTTATTGTTATTTCTCCTGGCAATCTTGATTCCAGTTTGTGCTTCATCCAGTCCAGCATTTCTCATGATGTACTCTGCATATAAGTTAAATAAGCTGGGTGACAACATAAAACTGTAACATACTCCTTTTCTGATTTGGAAACAGTCCATTGTTCCATGTCCAGTTCTAACTGTTGTTTCTTGACCTGCATACAGATTTCTCAGGAGGCAGGGCAGGTGGTCTGGTATTCCCATCTCTTTCAGAATTTTCCACACTTTTTTGCGATCCACACAGTCAAAGACTTTGGTGTATTCAATAAAGCAGCAGTAGATGGTTTTCTGGAACTCCCTCATTTTTCAATGATCCAACAGATGTTGGCAATTTGATCTCTGTTTCCTCTACCTTTTCTAAATCCAACTTGAACATCTGGAATTTCACAGTTCACATACTCATGAAGCCTGTCTTAGGCAATTTTGAGCATTACTTTGCTTGTGTGTGAGATATGTGCAATTGTGCGGTTATTTGAGCATTCTTTGGCATTGCCTTTCTTTGGGATTGGAAAGAAAATTCATCTTTCCCAGTCCTGTGGCCACTGCTGAGTTTTCCAAATTTGCTGACATATTGAGTGCAGCACTTTCACAGCATCATCTCTTTGGATTTGAAATAGTTCACCTGGAATTTCATCACCTCCACTTGCTTTGTTCATTGTGATGCTTCCTAAGGCCCACTTGACTTTGTGTTTCAGGAAGTCTGCCTCTAGGTGAGTGATCACACCATCATCATTACCTGGGTCATGAAGATCTTTTTTGTATAGTTCTTCTGTGTGTTCTTGACACCTCTTAATATCTACTGCTTTTGTTAGATACATATAATTTCTGTCCTTAATTGTGCCCATCTTTGCATGAAATGTTCCCTTGGTGTCTCTAATTTTCTTGAAGTGATCTCTAGTCTTTTCCAGTCTATTGTTTTCCTCTATTTCTTTGCACTGATCACTGAGGTAGGCTTTCTTATCTCTCCGTACTATTCTTTGGTCCTTTATTTTCTCCTTGGCCTTTAGCGTCTCTTCTTTTCTCAGCTATTTGTAAGGCCTCCTCAGACAACCATTTGACCTTTTTGCTTTTCTTTTTCTTGGAGATGGTCTTGATCCCTGCCTCCTGTATAATGTCAGGAACCTCCGTCCATAGTTTTTCAGGCACCCTGTCTGTCAGATCTAATCCCTTGATTCTATTTCTCACTTCCACTGTATAATTGTAAGTGATTTGATTTAGGTCATACCTGAATGGTCTAGTTGTTTTCCCTACTTTCTTCAATTTAAGTCTGAATTTGCAAATAAACAGTTCATTATCTGAGCCACAGTCAGCTCCCAGTCTTGCTTTGCTGACTGCATACAGCTTCTCCATCTTTGGCTGGAAAGAATATAATCAATCTGATTTTGGTATTGACCATCTGGTAAAGTCCATGTGTAGAGTCTTCTCTTGTGTTTTTGGAAGAGGATGATTGCTATGATTATTGTATTCTCTTGGCAAACCTCTTTTAGTCTTTGACCTGGTTTGTTTTGTACTCTAAGGCAAATTTTCTTGTTACTCCAGGTATCTCTTGACTTCCTACTTTTGCATTCCAATATGCATGACAAAATGTGGTCCACTGGAGGAGGGAATCGCAGAGCACTTCAGTATTCTTGTCTTGAGAACACCATGAACAGCATGAAAAGACAAAAAATAGGACACTGAAAGATGAACTCCCCAGGTCGGTAGATGCCCAATATGCTACTTGAGATCAGTGGAGGATTAACTCCAGAAAGAATGAAGAGACAGAGCCAAAGCAAAAGCAACACCCAGTTGTGGATGTGACTGGTAATGGAAGTAAAGTCTAATGCAGTAAGAACAATATTGCATAGGAACCTGGAATCAAGGCAAATTGGAAGAAGTCAAACTGGTGATAACCAGAGTGAATGTGGAAGCGGTCAAACAGGAGGTGGCAAGAGTGAATGTCGACTTTCTAGGAATCAGTGAAGTAAAATGGACTGAAATGGGTGAATTAAACTAAGATGACCATTATATCTTCTACTGTGGGCAAGAATCCCTTAGAAGAAAAGGAGTAGCCATTATAGTCAATAAAAGAGTCCAAAATGCAGTACTTGGCTACAATCTCAAAAACGACAGAATGATCTCTGTTCGTTTTGTTAGATAGTTAGAATAGGAAACAGGTGTCTAAAATGGTGGTGGCTAAAAGACAAGGAAGGGAAAAGCCCATGAAAATAGAACAAAGGAAGGTCAAAGGAAGTCCGAGGACTTCAGATAGAACAACAGTACTCCTGCCTAGTCCAGTTTACATAGGGCAGGCCCAGGTGGGAGGAAAAAAACATAAAAAGAGGAGCCAAAGGGCTTTCTCTCTCTCCCCCGTGCACTGGTTCACACCTTTGGGTCGGCATGGCCTCACGCCTGGAGGATGAATTCTCATGACATTTTCTAAATACAATAGAGCTGTAACACTGATTTGTTTAAGATTGTAACACGGTCTGTCCAAGACCCAAGAGCTGTGATGCACCGAAGGCTTTAATGTCCATCACTTCAAATCTTTCTTGTGACGAGACAGAACTGAGGAGCATACACTCGCCTTACAGTTTCCAAGGCAAACCATTCAATACCACAGTAATCTATGCCCTGACCAGTAATGCTGAGGAAGCTGAAGTTGAATGGTTCTATGAATACCTACAAGACCTTCTAGAATTAACACCCACAAAATATATTATAGGGGACTAGAATGCAAAAGTAGGAAGTATCAGGCAAATTTGGCTTCAGAGTACAAAATGAAGCAAGTCAAAGTCTAACAGAGTTTTGCCAAGAGAAGGCACTGGTCATAGCCAACACTCTCTTCCAAGGGACAAGAAAAAAAAAAAAAAAAAAAAAAAAGCAAACCTTTAGAAACCCAGCAAGAAGAAACAAGACTGAAAAAAGACTTTAGAAACTGAGCAGATATTTCAGCGGCTACAAGATACTAGTGAATTCAAGAACCACCAATATAAATTGGCTTAGTAAGCACCTAAAGCTCTTTATTGAAACCCAAGAAGTGTCATGCTGTAAGAGAATGACTCACGTCCCGAAATTGTGGGCTATCTCTTAAAATTAAGAGCAAGATTAAAAGAAACCTAATCCAAAAAAGCTTAGCATTTAGTGTTCACTGCAGCAGAGCATTTCATCAGTAATTTAACTACCTGGAAGGAGAAAACTTAATAAAATTTAGAGGAAAATAAGACAATGCAGTCTCTACAACATGCCATTCTTAATGTTCAGTATATAAGCATAAAGCACTAGACATCGAAGAAGCAATAATATGTGACACAAAATTGAGAGGCAACAAATAAGAGTTAACAGAAATAGATGCACAGATGTAATCACTTTTATTTATCAGACATGTACATTAAAACAATTATAATAAATATATTAAAGAATCTCAAGATAAGATGACTATAGTGAATAAAGAGATGGAGAACATTAGGAGAGACCTTGAATATCTAAAACAGAACCAAAGGAATATCTTAGTTCTGAAAACTGTAACAACTGAAATATGAAATTCATTAGATGGGATTAATAGAAGATTAAGCACAAGAAACAAATGTTCACTAGAAGACAGGTGAGTAAAAGTTTTCCAAACTGAAATACAAAGACTATTAAAGTTTTATATATAATTCTATTTCTCTGATAATGAGTGATGTTGAGCATCTTTTCATGTGTTTGTTAGCCATCTGTATGTCTTCTTTGGAGAAATGTCTGTTTAGATCTTTGGCCCATTTTTTGATTGGGTCACTTATTTTTCTGGAATTGAGCTGCAGGAGTTGTTTGTATATTTTTTTAGATTAATCCTTTGTCTGTTTCTTCATTTGCTATTATTTTCTCCCATTCTGAAGGCTGTCTTTTCACCTTGCTTTTGTTTCCTTTGTTGTGCAAAAGCTTTTAAGTTTAATTAGGTCCCATTTTTTTTTTTTGCTTTTATTTCCAATATTCTGGGAGGTGGGTCATAGAGGATCTTGCTGTGATTTATGTCGGAGAGTGTTTTGCTTATGGTACCATTACACGTCAGTCAGAATGGCTGCTATCCAAAAGTCTACAAGCAATAAATGCTGGAGAGGGTGTGGAGAAAAGGAATCCCTCTTACACTGTTGGTGGGAATGCAAACTAGTACAGCCACTATGGAGAACAGTGTGGAGATTCCTTAAAAAACTGGAAATAGAACTGCCATATGACCCAGCAATCCCACTCCTGGACATACACACCTAGGAAACCAGATCTGAAAGAGACACGTGTACCCCAATGTTCATCGCAGCACTGTTTATAATAGCCAGGACATGGAAGCAACCTAGATTCCCATCAGCAGACGAATGGATAAGAAAGCTGTGGTACATATACATAATGGAATATTACTCAGCCATTAAAAAGAATACATTTGTATCAGTTCTAATGAGATGGATAAAACTGGAGCCCATTATACAGAGTGAAGTAAGCCAGAAAGATAAAGACCAATACAGTATACTAACACATATATATGGAATTTAGATAGATGGTAACGATAACCCTATATGCAAGACAGAAAAAGAGACTTTTGGACTCTATGGGAGAAGGTGAGGGTGGGATGATCTGAGAGGACAGCATCGAAACGTGTATATTATCAAGCATGAAACAGATCGCCAGTCCAGGTTGGACGCATGAGACAAGTGCTCGGGGCTGTTGCACTGGGATGACCCAGGGGGATGGGATGGGTAGGGAGGTGGAAGGGGGGTTAGGGATGGGGAACACATGTAAATCCATGGCTGATTCATGTCAATGTGTGACAAAAACCACTACAATATTGTAAAGTGATTAGCCTGCAACTAATAAAAATAAATGGAAAAATAATAATAAAATATAAGGACCTAAAAAAATAATAAAGTTTTATATATAATCCTAAACAGAATTCAAGGATCAGTGGGACAATACCAAATGGCATGAAATAGGTGTCAACTGGGTTCTAGAAGGAATGAAGAAAAACAAAATGGTTAAATATTTTAAAACAAATTTTGGTTGAAAATATCTGGATTGGAAGGAAATTAGCCAGCCACAGTTCCAATAAATTCACTAATATCCAAGTAGTATAAGTACAAAAAAAAAAAAATGACTTAAACATAACATAGTCAATAGCTGGAAAACAAGGGGGAAAAAGAAATCTTAAAAATAGCTAGAGAAAAAAAATATATATATATATACATATATATGTATATATATATATATATCAGGGAAACAGACTTCCAGTTTCACTGTTTGTCTCAGACTATAAAGAATCCACCTCCAGTGCAGGAAACCTGGATTTGATCCCTGGTGGGAAGATCCTTTGAAGGAAGGCATGACAAACCACTCCAGTATTCTTGCCTGCAGAATCCCCATGGAAAGAGGAGACTGGCAGGCTGCATACAGTCCATGGGGTCGCAAAAAGTTGGACATGACTGAGCAACTAAGCACATACAGGGAAACAGCAATAAGAATTATGACTGACTTCTAATAAAAAACTACACATCTGAATACAGCAGAACTACTTTTAAAATTTCAAAGAAAAGTTGTCTAACTACAATCCTATTCTTAAAATATGAGAGCAACATAATTAATTGCAAGCAAATCTCAAAAACAAGGAATGGGAAAGGATATTCTTTACAATGGAGGGAAATAGTGTGAGAAATTCAGATTACAAAAAGTAACGAGAAACATGAGAATGATAAATATATGGCTTAAAAAAAAGCCTATTTTCTAAAAAAAATTGCACTAACATTCAACTGATTCCTTAAAGAAAATAAAGGCAATGGATTATGGATTTTATAACATATTAATAGAAGTAACATCTATGGCAAAAATGGTAAAAAGAATGGGAGTGGGTGAATGAAACTGACAGGAAGACCTTAAAATTTATATGGAAATTCATGAGTCAAAAATTACTGAAAAAGAATAAAACTGCAATATTTATACTACATATGTTAACATTTATTATAAAGCTACAATATACACAGGATAAATAGATCAAATACCATCTATATATAAACCCATAGATATATGGCTGTTTAATTTTCAATAATGTTGCCAAAGTAATCCAATGGTCAATAAAAGGTGTTGGAATAACTCATTGGAGGAAAGAGGGTCTTTTTATAAATACGCTAGAAAAACTAGATGTAGATATACAAAATTGTGCACCTGCAGCTGAACTCATGCCATATACAAAATTACTTTGACATATAGCTAAAAATGTAAAACTTCTATATGTTATCACTTATATGTGGAATCCACAATTCTCAATGGTGAAACAAAAAATTCCTCTAAAATTAGGAACAAGACAAGGATTCCCATTCTTACTACATTTATTCAACCTATTCCAAGAAATCTTAGCCAGAGGAATTAGGCAAGAAAAAATAGATAAAAGACATGCAAATTGGAAAGGAAGAACTAAAACTGTCATTTGCAGATGACAGGACACAGGGTGTGGAAAATCCTAAAGATTCTATCAAAAAAATGCTAGAACTAATAAATAATTTTAATAAAGTTGTATGATAAAAAATCAACATTAAATTAACCCTGTCATAATTCCAATGATATTTTTCACAGGAACAGGAAAATCAATCCTAAAATTTGTATGGTAAAACAAAACAGCCAAAAGCGTTAAAGCAATCTTGGGAACGAACAAATCTGGAGGCATCATACTTTGTACTTTCAAAGCAAATTAAAAAGCAACAGTACTCAAAACAACATGATATTGGCATTGGTTAGTCAGTTCAGTCACGCAGAAATGTCTGACTCTTTGCAACCCCATGGCATGTCAGGCTTCCCTGTTCATCACCAACTCCCAGAGCTTGCTAAAACTCATGTCCATAGAGCCAGTGATGCAATACAACCATCTGATCCTCTGTTGTCCCCTTCTTCTCCCACATTCAATCTTTCCCAGCATCAGGGTCTTTTCCAATAAGTCATTCCTTCATATCAGGTGGCCAAAGTAATCGAGCTTCAGATTCAGCATCAGTCCTTGCAATGAATATTCAGGATGGATTTCCTTTAGGATTGACTCTCTGGTCTGATCTCCTTGCAGTCCAAACGACTCTTAAGAGTCTTCTCCAACACCACAGTTCAAAAGTGTCAATTCTTTGTCACTCAGCTTTCTTTATGGTCCAACTCTCTCATCCATACGTGACTAATGGAAAAACCATAGCTTTGACTGGACAGGCAATCATTGGCAAATTAATGTCTCTGCTTTTTAATATGCTGTCTAGGTTGGTCATAACTTTTCTTCCAAGGAGCAAATGTCTTTTAATTTCATGGCTGCAGTCATTATCTACAGTGATTTTGGATCCCAAGAAAATAAAGTCTGTTACTGTTTCCATTGTTTCCCCAGCTATTTGCCATGAAGTGATTGGACTGGACACCATGATCTTCGTTTGTTGAATGTTGAGTTTTAAGCAAGCTATTTCACTCTACTTTTCTCAATTTCATCAAGAGGCTCTTTAGTTCCTCTTCACTTTCTGCCATAAAGGTAGTGTGGCCTGCATGTTTGAGGTTATTGATATTTCTCCCAGGAATCTTGATTGTAGCTTGTGCTTCATTCAATCTGACTTTCCTCATGATGTACTCTGCATGTAGGTTAAATTAGCAAGATTACAACATACGACCTTGATTGTACTCCTTTCCCAATTTGGAACCAGTCCATTATTCCATATACAGTTCTTACTGTTGCTTCTTGACCTACATACAGATTCCTCAGGAGGCAGGTCAGGTAGCCTGGTATTCCCATCTCTTTCAGAATTTTCCATAGTTTGTTCTGATCCACAAAATCAAAGGCTTTGGCATAGTCAATGAAGCAGAAACATGTTTTCCTGGAATTCTCTTGTTTTTTCTATGATCAAACAGATGTTGGCAATTTGATCTCTGGTTCTTCTGCCTTTTCTAAATCCATCTTGAGCATCTGGAATTTCTTGGTTCACATACTATTGTAGCCTAGCTTGGAGAATTTTGAGCATTACTTTGCTAGTGTGTGACATGAGTGCAATTGTGCAGTAGTTTGAGCATTTTTTTTTTTTTTTTTGACATTGCCTTTCTTAGGGATTGGAATGAAAACTGACCTTTTCCAGTCCTGTGGCCACTGCTGAGTTTCCCAAATTTGCTGGCATATTGAGTGCAGCACTTTCACAGCATCATCTATTAGGATTTGAAATAGCTCATCTACAGTTCCATCACCTCCACTAGCTTTGTCCGTAGTGATGCTTCCTAAGGCCCACTTGACTTCACATTGCAGGATGTCTGCTCTAAGAGTGTGATTACACCATCGTTATCTGGGTCATGAAGATCTTTTTTGTATAGTTCTGTGTATTCTTGCCACCTCTTCTTAATAGCTCCTGATTCTATTGTCTATACCATTTCTGTCTTCTATTGTGTCCATCTTCACATGAAATATTCCCTTGGTATCTCTAATTTTCTTGAAGTGATCTCTAGCCTTTTTCATCCTATTGGCATAAAAAATACAAACTCCCATTCTATTTGCATAAAAACAGACAAATTATCCTTCTGTTGGCATAAAAACAGACAAATTCTATTGGCATAAAGATATAAAGATTTCCATTCTATTGACATAAAAACATACAAATAAATCAATGAAACTGAACTGAAAGCTGGAAATAAACCCATGCCAAGAATACACAAAACAGAAAGATATGTGTTTTTAAGAAATGGTGTTGGGAAACTGGCTAGTCACACTCAAAGGATTAAAACTGGTCCACTGTATTACACAGTAAACATAATTAAACTCAAAATGGATTAAACACTTGAATGTAAAGTTCAAAATTGTAAAACTTCTAGAAGAAAATATGGGGGAATAATCTCCCTTACACAAGTTGTTGTTGTTTTTCAGTCACTAGTCATGACTGACTCTTTGTGAACTCATGGATTGCAACACATCAGGCATCCATGTCCCTCACCATCTCCCAGAGTTCACCCAAGTTCATGTCCATTGAATCAGTGATGCCATCCAACCATCTCATCCTCTGACACCCACTTCTCCTTTTGCCTTCAATCTTTCCCAGTATTAGGGTCTTTTTTCCAATGAGTTGACCCTTTGGAACAGGTGGCCAAAATTTTGAAGCTTCAGCATCAGTTCTTCCAATGAATATTTAGGGTTGATTTCCCTAGGGTTAACAGGTTTGATCTCCTTGCTCTCCAAGGGACGGTCAAGATTTTTCTCCAGCACAGCAATTTGAAAGAATCAATACTTTGGCACTCAGCCTTCTTTATGGTTCAACTTTCACATCCATACATGATTATTGGAAAGATCAGAGCTTTGACTATATGGACCTTTGCCAGTAAAGTGTTGTCTTTATTTTTTAATATGTTGTCTAGGTTTGTCCTAGTCTTCTTTCCAAGAAGCAAGGATCTTCTAATTTCATGGCTGCTGTCACCATCCACAGTGATTTTGGAGCCCAAGAAGAAAAAATATATCACTGCTTCCACTTTTTTCCTTTCTGTTTGCCATGAAGTGATGGGACAAGATGCCATGATGTTAGTTTTAATATTTAGTTTTAAGTCAGCTTTTTCACTGTCTGTCTTCACTCTCATCAAGTGTTCTTGGCTTTCTGAGGGGTATCATCTGCCTATTTGAGGTTGTTGATATTTCTCCCAGTAATCTTGATTCCAGCTAGTAACTCATCCAGCCCGGTATTTCACATGATGTACTCTGCATGTTAGTTAAACGAACAGATAAACAGGGTGACAATATACAGCATTGTTGTACTCTTTTCTCAATTTTGAATCAGTCAGTTGTTCCATATAAGGTTATAGCAGTTGCTTTTTGACCCGGAAACGGGTTTCTCAGGAGAAGGTAAGGTGACCTGGTATTACCATCTCTTAAAGAATTCTCCACTATTTGTTGTGATCCTCACAAAAGCTTTCATGTAGTCAATGAAGCAGAAGTAGATTTTTTTTTCTGGAATCCCCTTGCGTTCTCTATGATCCAACAGATGTTGGCAATTTGATCCATGTTTCCTCTGCCTTTTCTAAATCCAGCTTATACATTTGGAAGTTACAGGTTCACATACAGCCAAAACCTAGCTTGAAGGATTTTGAGCACAACCTTACTAGAATGGGAAGTGAGTGCAATTGTCTGGTAGTTTGAACATTCTTTAGCAATGCCCTTTTTGGAATGGGATGAAAACAGAATTTTTCCAATCTTGTGGCCACTGCTGGGTTTTCCAAATTTGCAGCCAATCATCTTAGCATTTTAAATTGCTCACCTGGAATTTCATCACTTCCACTAGCTTTATTGGTAGTAATGCTTCCTAAAGCCCACTTGACTTCACACTCCAGGATGTCTGGCTCTAGGTGATATGACACTAGAAGAAGAACCTCAGGTCAGAAGGTATCCATTATACTACTGGGGAAGAGCAGAGGGCAATTACTAATAGCTCCAGAAAAAATGAAGTAGCTGGGTCAAAGCAGAAATGACACTCAGTTGTGGATGTGTCTGGTGTCGAAAGTAAAATCTGATGCTATAAAGAACAATACTGCCTAGAAACCTGGAATTGTATGTTCATAAATCAAGGTAAATTGGACGTTGTCAAGCAGGATGTGGCAAGAGTGAACATCAACATCTTAGGAATCAGTGAACTAAAATGGATGTGAATGAGTGAATTTAGTTCAGATGACCATTATACATACTACTGTGGGCAAGAATCCCTTAGAAGAAATGGAGTAGCCCTCATAATCAACAAAAAAGTCTGAAATGCAGTACTTAGGTGCAATCTCAAAAACTGAAATGAACAGAGATCATTTCCAAGGCAAACCATTTGACATCACAGTAATTCAAATATATACCCTAACCACTGATGCCAAATAGCTAAAGCTGACAAGTTCTATGAAGAGCTGTAAGGCCTTCTAGAACTAACACTCTTACACAGATATTGGGAATTATTATTATTATTATTATTATTTTAGATATGACCCTAGAAGCAAAGAGAACTAAAACAAAAATAAACAAGTGAGATTACATAAAACTAAACAAATTCTGGACAGTGAAGAAATGCATCAACGAAATGAAAGCACAACATACGGAATGTGATAAAATATTTACAAACACATGTCCAATGAAGATTTGGTTTCCTCAATATGCAAGGAATTCATACAACTTAAAAGAAATAAAAAAACAAGTAGCCCAATCAAAAATGGACCAAAAAAATGGACAAAAGGCCTGAATAGGCATTTCTTTTAAAGACATACATACAAATGGCCAACAGGTACATGAGAAGGTGTCAACATAACTAATCATCAGGGAAATGAAGTCAAAAGCACAATGAAACAAAATCATTATCTCAAAGAAATATCTGTGCTCCCATGTCATAACAACATTACTCACAATAGCCACAGTATGGAATTAACTCAAATATCCATCAACAGATGAATGAATAAAGAAAATATGACTCTCTCTATATATATGTATATAATGCAGATGGCACCACCTTTGACTGTGTGGATAACAATAAACTGTGGAAAATTCTGAAAGAGATGGGAATACCAGACCACCTGACCTGCCTCTTGAGAAATCTGTATACAGGTCAGGAAGCAACAGTTATAACTGGACATGGAACAACAGACTGGTTTTAAATAGGAAAAGGTGCATATCAAGGCTGTATATTGTCACCCTGCATATTTAACTTAGATGCAGAGTACATCATGAGAAACGCTGGGCTGGAGGAAACACAAGCTGGAATCAAGATTGCTGGGAGAAATATCAATAACCTCAGGTACGCAGGTGACACCACCCTTATGGCAGAAAGTGAAGAAGAACTAAAGAGCCTCTTGATGAAAGTGAAACAGGAGAGTGAAAAGGTTGACTTAAAGCTCAACATTCAGAAAACTAAGATCATGGCATCTGGTTCCATCGCTTCATGGCAAATAGATGGGGAAACAGTGGCTTACTTTATTTTTTTGGGCTTCAAAATCACTGCAGATGGTGATTGCAGCCATGAAATTAAAAGACACTTGCTCCTTGGATGGAAAGCTATGACCACCCTAGACAGCATATTAAAAAACAGAGGAATTACTTTGCCAACAAAGGTCCGTCTAGTCAAGGCTGTGGTTTTTCCAGTGGTCATGTATGGATGTGAGAGTTGCACTGTAAAGAAAGCTGAGTGCCAGAGAATTGATGCTTTTGAACTGTGGTGTTGGAGAAGACTCTTGAGAGTCTCTTGGACTGCAAGGAGATCCAACCAGTTCACCCTAAAGGGGATCAATCCTGGGTGTTCATTGGAGGGAGTGATGTTGTAGCTGAAACTCCAATACTTTGGCCACCTGATGCAGAGAGCAGCTGACTCATTTGAAAATACCCTGATGCTGGGAAAGATTGAGGTCCAGAGGAGATGGGAACAACAGAGGATGAGTTGGTTGGATGGCATCACCGACACAATGGACATGGGTTTGGGTGGACTCCGGGAGCTGGTGATGGACAGGGAGGCCTGGCGTGCTTCAGTTCATGGGGTTGCAAAGAGTCGGACATGACTGAGCGACTGAACTGAACTGAACTGAGCTGAGCTGATACATATATATATATATATATATATATATATATATATATATATATATATATATAAAAGAGAGAATGGAATATTATTCAGACTTTATTATTTTTTGTTTGTTTGTTTTCCATTTATGTTTATTAGTTGGAGGCTAATTACTTTACAATATTGTAGTGGTTTTTGCCATACATTCAGACTTTAAAAAGAAGGAAACCCTGTCGTTTGTGACAATATGAATAAACCTGGAAGGCATTATGCTAAGTGAAATAAGGTGGAAAGAGAAAGGCAAATAATGCATGGTCTCATATCTAGAGGCAAAAAGAAAGAAAGAAAAGAAAATTCTAATTACAGAAACAGAGAGTGGAAAATTAGTTACCAGGAGCTGGGGAGTGGAGGAAATAGGAAGAGGAAGGTAAAAGGTTACAAAATTTCAGATATAACATAAATAGGTCTGAGGTTCCAGTGAATTCACTATGGTGACTATACTTGATAACATTATTGCATATTTAATTATGCTAAAAGAGTAGAACTTAAATGTTCTTTCTGAGAAAAAGTGAATATGTGGGAAAAAAAGGGGGGGGGGAACTTAACTGGTCATGGCCCAAAAATGGTTATGTGCTAATAAGCAGTAATACGCTACTAATGTTCAACATCTTTAGCCATCAGGTAAATGCAAATATCATCCATGGTTGGATGGCATCACCGATTCAATGGACACGAACTTGGGCAAACTCCAGGAGGTGGTGAGGGACATGAAAGCCTGGTGTGCTGCAGTCCGTGTGGTCATGAAGAGTCAGACACGACTTGGCAACTGAACAACAACAGCAACAAAAATGCAAATTAAAATTAGAATAAGATGATATTTTACAAGTATTGGAATTGTTCGAATTAAAAAGCTGACAACACCAAGTGTTGAAAAGATGTGGAGAAACAATATTCACATACAATATTGAATGAAATGCAAAATGGTATAGCAATGTTGGAAAGCTATTTAGCATTTCCTTGTAAAGTTAAATATATAGGGTAAAAATGCACCCATTTTATAACCAAGTGTTACCATATCTAAGTATTTAATGAAGGAATATGAGTGCATATGTTCCCAACAAAATACACACATACACAAACACCTATATAAGAATATTTGCAACAATTTTACTTTTAATAGCACCAAATCAGAAACATCCAAACAATAATCAACTGGAGAATGGAGAAACAAGTTTATGTGGTTTATTTATATGATGAACAACAATAAAAAAAAACTCAACAATAAAAAAGAGCAAACCATTGATTGAAATACAATTAACATGGATTAACTAAACATGGATTAAATATTAT
The DNA here is from genome assembly GCF_910594005.1 of Cervus elaphus. Taxonomy (NCBI): domain Eukaryota; kingdom Metazoa; phylum Chordata; class Mammalia; order Artiodactyla; family Cervidae; genus Cervus; species Cervus elaphus. The sequence continues at coordinate 93,955,056 of NC_057848.1, forward strand.
ATTGTGGGATACAAGCCAGACAAAAGAGTATATACTGTGATTTCTTTTATGTGAAGTTCTGGGATATGCTATATTAAACTATGATGAACCAAATAAGAGCATTGATTACCTCTGGGGAGTGGACTGGTTAGAAATGGACATATTCTTAGTGTTAATCTGTGGTCAAAATTTATCAAACTATACATTTTATTATATGTGAATTATATCTCAGTTTTAAAATTACCAGTCAAAAACAGATAAAAATGAAAATCTAACTGCAAACTCATAATATAAAATAGGTATGCCATACCTTCTCACAACTAAGTACTACCTCCTTTCTAAGTTAAACTTAAGAAATAGAAAATAAATATAAGTCTTATTTGTGGCAGTATTATATTCATTTCATAAGGTAAAATCAGTAATCCTATACTTTTAAAATTTCTGAGTACCAATTAGTTTTACTTTCGAAATCAATTTGATCTTTATAATGTTGCTTAAAATAGCCTTTAGATCACTATTTTCATATATTTCAAAAATAGTATTTAATTTTTGAGGCTATGTGTGTACTAAAAATTTTCTATTATGTGTCTTGATCCTTCAAGAATCAAGATTTGGAAGAAAACTCAACAAATAGAGCCAAACATTCTAAAATTCACCCCAGGGTTAATTGGAGGTCAATGTAATAAACCTTTTCCTGTGTTTCAGATTGTTTATATTATTTTAAATAGAAACTACTCACATTATAGGAGCCACTTTAGTCTTAATTTCACACGTATTTCCTGAACAAATGTAAGCAATATGTCTAATTTTTGTTGAAGTCCAGGAGTCATGCAAGGGAGTCATTGCAAGTGAAATCTATAAAAAACAAGGCAGATACTGTTTAGTCTGTTCCTTGTACTGTAACTGTTAAAATTATTTTATGTTAACAGATATAATCCTTACATAAGACAATTATGTATGTTCATTAAAAATAAACTGAAGCACATAGAACTTTAGTTACTTTCCAGAGAGTACATAGAGCAGTAGAACAGGGATTTGGACACAAGAACTACTAACGATCATTAAGCTCTAAAGTCTATATGTAATTACATTCCTTACACCAGTGATTCACAAACATTGCTTATCAGCCTTCCAGAAGGAGCAGTAGTATTGCTTTTTGGCATCTCTGGTGTGAGACCTGGAAATTTGTTTTCCTACAGAAGTATGTCAGATTGTTATAATAATGAGATGAGTTTGGAAACAACAGGCTTAGATCATTTCAGAAACTTAATCACTACCAGATTTTCTTACGGATGGTACCAATATTCTCCCTCTCATTCAAAGGAGAAAATAATGCATTTTCTAGTGGAAAATAAGAATGATTTGGTTTAAAGTTGAAGTCTGGTCACTATAAAATGGCAGAAAAACTTCATTTTCTATTTAGGCTTTGAGTGTTTGTTTGTTTTTTTCCCCACAGTTACTTCTATTGACATATTTCCAGTTTCCTTCACTTGTCAGATTGGCTCCTTATAAGAATATATGTTACCTTTTCACTTACTTGCATTGTTTCACAAATGAGTTACTGACATAACTTCCAAATGGTTTATTCTACCTCAATATATTCCTTTTTTCTCTTTCATCAAATATTCTATGCTCTGGTATATATTTCTAAAACATTATTTCAATTATATCTTTTTGAAAAACTTCTTGTAAAGAAAAAAGAAACTTATTGTAAAACCTCTGTTGATTCAATTAAATCAAACTTCATCTTAGGTGGCTTCAGCCTGCAGTGGCTTAAAGCAGTATTTTGGTTCCCTGGCCAGAGATTGAAGTCAGACTGCAGCAGTGAGAACACTGAATTCTAGCTACTAGACCACCAGAACCATAGCCAGTGTCATGGCCCTGGCCCATCAGCTTTGTAGAAATGAATTTTTGCAAGGAGAAAATAATGAAACAAGTAATGTGTTTATTAGCAGGAAAACTAGTATATGTGATTAGACTTCTGTAGGTGGTCTCAGAGAGAGAGTTATGTCCTCCTGGTAGTTTGAATCACTTACATGGAGAATTTCTTCTAGACTTCCTCTAGCCAATCATCTTGCTTTGCTTGGTACTGAGTCTGCATTTGGTTTATCTCAGGGTCCTCCCTATGTGCGCATGTGCATCTCTTAGTCAAGATGGATTCTAGCAAAGAAGTCTATGGGTAGGTTGACATCATCTACTATGATGGTGCCCCTCCCTTTTTGACCTTTGAGGTGCCTTTCTGTTCCTGTGCAGTCAGGAAGGTGTCCTTGACTTCAAGAATGAGAAATATGTGATCTCTTTTTCTCTTACCTGTGCAGGACTTAGCTTCTCCTCCTTCCTGCTATTATCTTCATCTTAGAGTATGTCTATTCACAGAGGACAAACTCCAGCTTTACAGCCTGGGGCTCATCTATCTCCTGTCTCAAATTCATCACCTTGATGGAGTTATCTAACCTGATATTTATAAGTAGAGCTTAATATTCTTCTAAAGATAAGAGATTTGACAGCTAGGAGAATATTTTTCAGTTTTGCAGGTTTTCAGATTACCCATATGTGAATTGAATTGGTTCTTAAAATGGAGAATAAAGCCTTTCCTAGTCTTAAATAGCTATTCCTTTTACTGTTCAATTATGTTAATTTCTAAACTGTTGACACTATATACTTTTGTTGTGTTCAAATTGTTAGCATTTTTGATGTTTTTGTGAGACACTATGAGAGGTTCTTTCTCTACTATTGTCATTTTGAAAGTATGATTATTCAAAAATGATGGGAAAAATGTCACTTTTATTCTGAGGAAAGGGTGGTCCAAATGAATATTTCAATCAAACTTCATTTTTCTTTGTATTGAGTTGTAAGTTTTCACTGAGCTTCATTTCTATTTAATAACAGGAATATCTTCAACTGAAAACCACAAAGCTTCAAATTGTTTCTCAAAAGTGTTCTTTCATAATGATGGCATAACTCATGAAGGCCTTTTGACCTCAGCTTTTAAGTTATTTACATTGTCTAGTTAAAAACCACACACTTTAGGAAGGATGTAAAAAGCTAAGTAACTTTCTACCTTAATGTTAAAATGCAAAGTCTTCCCAGCAAAGGTTATTTTCTCTGTACCTTTATTTCCAGTAATACTTTCTTTATTCATAGCACATTAATGAAAACTTAATTTCATTTACAAAAACAGACCATAAAAATAAAAGGAAGATTTCAACCGGTACAGTATATTATATTGTGCAAGCAAAATATTACATTATGCATTTTAGTATCAGGGAAATTACAATTTTGTTTTATTATCACAATTTTGATATATAGTACATGAGTGATATCTCTAGCCATTATAAATTCGACTTTTAAAATATTCTTTTTTTTTTTATTAGTTGGAGGCTAATTACTTCACATTTCAGTGGGTTTTGTCATACATTGATATGAATCAGCCATAGAGTTACACGTATTCCCCATCCCGATCCCCCCTCCCACCTCCCTCTCCACCCGATTTCTCTGGGTCTTCCCAATATTCTTAACTCCAAATTATAAAAAAAAATGTAGCCAACTAGAACAGATTTTTATATTTGAGGGTATGGAAAACAAACAACTACCAAAATTATCTAAGTGTTCAATATTATTATTGTTGCTATTATTGATTATCAATCCAGGGGAAACATGCATTAGGTTTTTCATACTTCAGAAATAAAATCATCATTCTCTTTATCGATATATTGCTCTCACATTGAATCTTTTACATGATGATCTCAAAGTCTTTGTTTTATTAATTATTGATATGGAAAACACCTTCTCAAGGGGAATTACTCATACTATTCACCTCTTTTCTAACAAAGCCTTGCATTCTTTCAACTAAGGCTTCTTTCAGATTTAATTGATATATTTCCTGGAGAGTAATAACAGATTTCACAGTATTGGGCAACTAATCTGTTGCTTATTGACTACTCATAAATTTCTCTAAGAATTCCAAGTCTACCCAAGAATATTGGACAAATAGGTAATAGTTCAGTTACTGTTTTTTACTTGAAATGAATAATATGGCTTCTGCCCCTATGCAAGTTACTATTTAGGTGGTGAATTCTGATTTTAGTATAAAGTAGCAAAGTTTTGGTAATATATAGTCATCAAGTTGATTTGAATAAACTATGAATATGCTAATTCAGAGAAAGGGTAACTCACTAAGGCAGAAAAATCTTGATAGAGAAGATGGGCATTGAGGTGGACATCACAGAAAATAAATAGAAATTGGAAGTCCAGAAAGATATGCTGCTGTTGTTCTTTAGCCACTAAGTCATATCCAACTCTTTTGTGACCCCCTGGACTATAGACACTAGGCTCCTCTGTCCATGGGATTTCCCATGCAAGAATACTGGAATGGGTTGCCATTCCCTGTCCAGGGATGAGTGTGTGTGTGTGTGTGTGTGTGTGTGTGTGTGTGTGTGTGTGTGTGTGTGTACGTGCTCAGTTGCTCAGTGGTTTCTGACTGCTTCCAACCTTATGGATTGTAGCCTACCAGGTTCCTCTGTCCATGGGAACTTCCAGGCAAGAATATTGGAGTGAGTTGCTATTTCCTTCTCCAGGAGATCTTCCAGACCCTGGGATTGAACTTGTGTCTTGCATCTCTTGCATTGGCAGGCAGATTCTTTACCACTAGCACCATCTGGGAAACCCAGTGGGATGTACATGTCTCTAAACACAATGGAATCATCTAAGTTCAATTAAATAATGAATTATATTTAGAAGTAACAGAGATTATAATATTTATTAAGCTGAGAAGTAAACTTTACTAAAGTTCATATATCACAAGTATAAATTCCATTTGATTTTTAAAATAGTGAACAAAAGGTGGGGAATGATAAGACAATAAACAGCTATGTTCTAACTTGCCCTGGTCAAAGATTTACTTTTCATATATATAGACATGTAGATATATGAATGTAGACTGCTTGCTGGTATAGTGTTTCTTTGTATGCTAAATAATCTCTATGCTTAGTCTCTGTTAAAGTACAGTAATAAGATAAACAATAAATAAGAATGCTTTCTTATTTAAAGCTTATTTAAACAAAGAGGGTGAAGAGCTGCTACCCCAGACCTCTTTGGAAAGTAGACTATCAGGGACATACAAATGAAGGGGATGAATATTCACTGGGTAAGGAGGAGTTTGGGAGTTGACTTTCCTGACTTTCATCCCAACTCCATTTTACCAATGGGAGGGATTTTTGTCCCTATTTATCTTAGATCAACTCTCAAACATAGCTATTAAAAATACCTATTATTCCTTGTTGCCGCATGTGCTAATTAGTATGTTACAACCATTTGTAAAGGGATTTGTATATCTGATTTATAAACTGCTTATGCAGTACAATGTTAAATAATAAAATAAATATCATATGGAAAATATGGCTGCATAAAGTAATAAACATGTGTGATATACTGAGATTAGGCTAACTACAGACTTCATGTGACTATTTTCAGGTGTAACTTATAGGAGTTAAGTCTAACATTGCCTATTTAATAAACTCTCAACATGGAATTTATCTTGTTTCACTATAATAGTATCATTATAATAGTATGTGAACTTTCATTTATAACAAATGTAAACAAGTAGCAAGATCTATAAATTAAGAAATATATTAATATGAATTTTCACTACACTCAAGGACTGACACATATTTCCTCAGGAATCATTTTCTTTTCCTTGTTATAATTCTACATGAGATTCAGCAATAAGCAAATATTGTCTATGTCTCCTTGATAGGATTTTAAGATTTTTCTGGGCTTATTTGTGGATACCACCACCATCTCATAAATTATATCATTCATTTCCTTGTGATTGCAATGCTCCTAAGTGTACCTTGTTATTTTTATTTTTGCATATTCTTCAGGTTTTCTTTTCTATTTCTGGTTAGTTTTAAATATGAGCAGATACTTATTTAAAAAGTTTCCATTGACAAAACATTGTTTTGATGTTTTTTCATTTCAGGCTTTGATTGTAGAAGTTATTAACCAAAAAAATTTGCCCCTGAATCCATTTCAGAAATAGGTAGAGCTTAAGGTCCAGAAAAAGTCATATAGATTCATCTCTGTTCTTTCTTGCTAAATATTACTATAAACCCTGGAAATAATGCACCAGACTTTAAGAGTAAAGTAAAAACAGAGTGATTCAGTGCCTTACAACACCCCACGCAGCAGAAAAAGGCAACCCCAGCCTAGCATAGCTTACATTCAACTTAGCAGCAGAAGATGGTTAAGAAATTCCTCTCCTGGATCTAAAGAAAATCCAAACAGCAATGCTAGGCAGTCTTGTGACGCTGCAGGGATGATTATACTAACAACAAATATCTTGTATCAGGGAAGGCTTCTCTTTCCCAAAGAGTCAGAGACTCCTTTCAGCCACCTAAAAATACCAACTGCTTGGTCCATCCTGGCAAAGTTCCCTCCATCTGTATGGGTTAAAGGGTCTTTTTATGCACCTGGATGTAACAGGAAGGAGAATTCCTCTAGGAACAAATGGTTTGATGGAATGACTACAGTATGGGGCTCCCTTTCCCAATGAAGAGACACTGGGTATTTCAGCAACTTTACAGAGGCTATTAAATAGAATCTCCTAAGAAAAGAAGTGCTCCATAGAAGCACTGTCTATCAGTGTGAGACAGAGTTTCCTATTACCCACCTAGAGATAACAAGCAGTCCAGTCAAGAAAAGTATCTCTATCATTGAGGGAAATAGCATTGAAAATCACAAGAAAACAATAGTGAAAATTAATTAAACAAGATGAAAAAATATAAAGTTGATAAGTCTCTGAAAACAGAGGCAAAAATAGAGAGTAGACATAAGTCACTAGTTTCAGGAATGAAATGGAATATTGTGTGAAATGGAATATCTCCTGCCACATCAATAAACAAGGATGTAACAGCCATTAGTGATTTCAGATCTCTAAATGTGAATGAAGGCTTCCCGAAAGGGAAACAATGCCTATGATCCAGCAGATGCCACCATCCCCCAGGTGGCTGAGGAACTGGAGGAGGGAGTGAGAAACCAAAAATACAGGATGCTGGCCCCAGATAACTGAGATGCATATGAAAGGAATGACTTCAATAAGCTCAGACTCTTGCATCTTCCCATATATAGAAAAGTGCCAAATTCCTTGGGATATCTGGTTTTCCTTAATTAGCAGTAATCTTTGTTATTTTGTTACACACACACACACTCATCCCTGGACAGGAATTGGCAACCCATTCCAGTATTTTTGCTTGGGAAATCCCATGGACAGAGGAGCCTGGTGTCTATAGTCCAGGAGGTCACAAAAGAGTGGGACATGACTTAGTGGCTAAAGAACAACAGCAGCATATCTTTCTGAACTTCCAATTTCTATTTATTTTCTGTGTTGTTCACCTCAATGCCCATCTTCTCTATCAAGATTTTTCTGCCTTAGTGAGGTACCTGTTCTCTGAAGTAGCATATTCATAGTTTATTCAAATCAACTTGATTTGTTCAGGGCTTCCCAGGTGGCTCAGACAGTAAAAATTCTGCCTGCAATGTGGGAGACCCAGGTTCGACCCATGGATTGGGAAGATCCCCTGAAGAAGGGAATGGCTACTCACTCCAGTATTCTTGCCTGGAGAATTCTTTGGACAGAGGAGCCCAGCAGGCTATAGTCTATGGGTTTACAAAGGGTTGGACATGACTGAACAACTAACACTTTCACTCTGATGTTCAGACTGCCTTCCTCCTTTGTCACAAACTTCTATAAATCCTGACTCCTTCCCCTACCCCAACCCCAACTCCCACTGCCCTACATCTTCCTCAGAGCAGTCTCTCAGGACTACCTGAGATGCTGTATTTTGGGCTTGAAGTCCTAAGATTTTCCTACCAAATAAAACACTCTCTACTTTCAGGCTGTGACTAATTTCTAAGTTGACAATTGCTACAGTTCCTTTAGTCATTAAAAGAGCATACTGAACCAGGGTATACTGAATAATTTTACACTCATAAATTTAACAACTTAGTAGAAATCAACCAATTTCTCAAAAACCCACAAAATGCCAATCAATCCAGTCAATCCTAAAGGAAATCAGTCAATCCTGAATACTCATTGGAAGGACTGATACTGAGGTTGAAGTTCCAATACTTTGGCCACCTGTTGGGAGGACCTGATTCATTGGAAAATACTTTGATTCTGGGAAAGATTGAAGGTAGAAGTAAAAGAGGGAAACAGAAGATAAGATGGTTGGACTGTATCACTGATTCAGTGGACATGAACTTGGGCAAACTCTGGGAGATAGTGAAGGACAGAGAAGCAGTCCACGGGGTCACAAAAAGTTGGACACGACTTGGTAACTGAACAATGACAACAATCAAATCTCAACCAAGATGAAATAGATAATTTGAATAGCCTTATAACTAATAAGGAAATTAAATTAATAAATAAAAACATTCTGAAAAAGAAATCCAGGCCCAGCTAAAGTTGCTAGAGAATCTTACTCAAAATTTAAAGAAGACAACAACTATTTTAGAGAATCTCTTATAGAAAATGGGCTTCCCTAGTGGCTCAGATAGAAAGCATCTGCCTGCAATAAGGGAGACCCAGGTTTGATCCCTGGGTCAGGAAGATCCCCTGGAGAAGGAAATGGCAACCCACTCCATTACTCTTACCTGGAAAATTCCATGGACAGAGGAGCTTGGTGGGCTACAGTCTATGGGGTTGCAAAGAGTCAGGCACGACTGAGTGACTTCACTTTCTTTCTTATAGAAAATAGGGGATAAGGACACTATCTATCTCCTTTCATGAGTTCAGTATTACCCTAATACTAAAACCACACAATGACATTACAGAAAGAAAAAATGTTATAAAAACAGAAATCTTCAAAAAAAATACAGTTATTATTAACAGACTTTGTATTTGCAAATTTGCCTACTTACTAAAAATCTATTTGTAACTGCAAAATCAGTATTCATGGCATGTTAATTCTCATTTTGTGAACATGTCCGAAGAGGTGAAAATTTTGAGTCACCTGATATGCAAATTCTCATCTAAGGTTGAACAAGGCTTTTATGCCTTCCTGTTTCAGCTGCACATTATAAAGTAGTGTCCTTATTGTGGTCCAATTAGTGTCTGATTTTTCACATTTTTGTGGTTTTGTTGGTTATTTCTCTGTTAAAAATGGTCCCTAAGCATAGAAAATGGTGCTAAAGAGCTGTCTAATATTCCTAAACTTGAGTAAGCTCTGATGTGCCTTACAGAGCAAATATATGTGTTACATAAGCTTCCTATAGGTATGAGCTATACCACTGTAGGACTTCCCTAGTGGCTCAGATTATAAAGTGTCTGCCTACAATGTGGGAGATAGCACTGTAGGCCATGAGTTCAACTTTAGTAAATCAACAGTATGTAATAACAGTCTTTAAAAAGAAACACACATAAAGAAAGATTATGCATTGACTCATTGATATAAATCTTGTGAAAAGAAGCTTAAATAAACTTAATTTTGTATTTTCCTTAAGAGCAATGGTTCAATATTTTCTAATTCAGAGATTGCAGCAATTTCATAAAACACCAACTGTATTAAGAAATAAAATGAAGCAATGTATAAACATATACCAAAGTCTAGTAGAAAAGAATAACAGAACTAAACACACACAGACACATAAATGAGTGTGCATAGAACTGGTGAAATCTGAATAAAGTCTATAGATTATGTCAATGTTAATTTCCCTTTTGTCATATTGTACTATAGTTATATGAATGCTACAGCTGGGGAAAACCAGATAAAAGTTATAGAGAATCTGTATTACTTCTTAAAATTGCAATTACATTTAAAAATACTTAATAAAAAAACAGTAATTTGCTCCTCTCGCCCTCTATTTCTCAAGCTCTCTCTTCTCTCTCTCACACACAAAATCACACACAAACAAATGCCTTCCCTATTTACAATTTCAAAATTTTACTTTATGACTTTCTTGAAAATGTTTACTTTCTTTAGTAAGGTGTTTTTACCATATTTTACCCTACACTGACTTATTGTGAACCAGAGTGCAATTTAACAACAAAAACACTCTTTGTCCAAACCAAGCCTGACTGAATGGCTCATGCAAAAAAGAGTGATTAGAAGAGGGGCAAATCTGCCATCAATGAACGCATTATTAACATTCAGAAATGCACTCATAGAGTGAGTTTCGAGAAGCATGTCCTTGGGCACTCAAAGGAATCTGGAAATTTGCCATGAAGAAGATGGGAACTCTGGATGTATGCATTGACTCTAGGCTCATTAAAGCTGACTGGACCAGAAGAATAAGGAATGTCCCACACTGTACCTATGTGCAGTTGTGCAGAAAATATAATGAAGACAAAGATTCACCAAACAAGCTCTACACGTTGGTTACCTTTGTACCTGTCATCATTTTCAAAAATCTACAGACAGTTAATGTGGAGGAGAACTAACTGCTGATTGTTGAATAAATGTATAGAACTCAAAACAAGCCAAAATAAAAATAATAGGAAACAATCTTAATGATTTTTACCAAACTCAATTGAAAATATTTATATTTTGAAGGCAAAGTAGTTTTCAAAGTCCCTGCAGATTTTAGTTTCTGCTTCTAAACTTGTTGATATTTATTTATATACATACATTGTAGCCACAATTTTATTGTTACTAAATCTAATCAACTCAGTCAAAGCTTCTTTGATAAACTTAAACTATTATCATTATCATTATATAAATGAGAAAACAGGCTTAGAGACTTTTTGACTTACTCTAGGTCTCCAAGCTATAGAAAAATAAAATTATCTTGTTTTATTTAGAAAAGTTTGCATTTCAATAGTAAGAAACATTTATTCTAATGGTGATACACCTGCTTAGTACATTACTGTATTTCTTCTCTATTTTTACACCATCAGATCATTTGGCTGTTGAATTAGGTGATTAAAAATTATTAACCCCTATATATATTTTCAGGATCTCAGAATGTTATCAATTTATAGTATCTTTAAAAATATATTTATTCTCATAAATGTGCATTGATCTTTTTTTTTTAATTTATCAAGCATTATGTTCAGGCTTATTAACCACATAATGACTATTTAAGTTGCTCTCAATAAAATAAGACCATATAAGAGAATGTATATAACATATATGTTGAACCATGGCAATTTTAAGATAATATTTTTAAAATAAGGAGACTAGATATTATGTTAATGGGAAAAAATAGCAAAAAGGAACCAGATGACTGGGGAGAAAATGTAATTTAATTATTTCACCCAAGATTTTAATAGATTTTAGGGGAAGTATCTGAGTTTTGGTTGTAGTACTAATAGAAGCATGGTGTGGGTATCAGGTAAAAGATGAAGATCAAAAAAAAAAAAAAAGACGAAGATCACAAAGGATGGAAAGAAAGAGGTATATAAGAAACTGAGAAAGAGGTGAACATAGAAAGAAGAGAGTAGACCACTACTGGAATTTCAAAGTTTAACCAGGTCTTTAGACACTGTAATTTTATAATGGTTAAGGGAACAAAGCAAAACTTTGGAACAAATGATTAAGGAAATCGTCAAGCCAAACCTTTGGTCAAACTAAACCTTAAATATTAAAGATTAGTATGTTTGGATATATAAAAACTAAACACTTTTGCAAAGTACCTGAATCCTTCAGTTGCCTGTAATTTTTTTGAAGTTTTAGTCTTTTTGTTTTTAAAATAACCTCTGATTTTACAGTATTGATAGAAAGCTTCTCAGATTAGAAGTTGGTTTTCATGTGCTCAGAAGAAAAGGACTTAATTGTCTTAGGGAGATTAGTTATTATGCATCAGAGTGGCTCCCATGGTGAAGAACTTACTGTGTTGGAGCAAAATGAGAAAAATAGCACCAATAACCAAAAGAACAAAGCTTTTAAGTCAATCAGTCTTAGTTTGAACTCTGGATCCATCACTTTCTATCCATAAAATATTACCTAACACCTTATAGTAATATAATCATGGTTATATTATCATAATCATAATTGTTATATATTTCTTTATTTATTACTATGCTAGAAAAAAAAAAAGTTCATGCACAATTGTTAAGAGTGTTAAGCAGGCCCTAAACTCCATTAGTCTGGTTTTGATGAGCATCAATTCTGCCACTTGTAAGCTCTGTGATCTTAAGGAAGTCACTCAATCTTCCTAAGCCTCAGTTTTCTATTCCATAAAATGGTGAAAGTAATTAGCATAACATAGTGAAAATTGGATGAAATAATGGTCATATAGTTTTAACTTTGTACCTAGTATATTATGCTTCATGTTGACTTATTATTTCTTAGGGAAAATGTTACATTTATTCTAGCCTTAGGTACTTCCTATTTTTGGAGTTTTAAAGTGTTAATTTTTGTGTATGGGTGAAATCACAGCAATGTTACATGGAGTTAAAATATATATATACCCAGAGGGAGACCAAGATGGTGGAGTAAGAAGTTCAACTCACTACTAGTCCCCCAAGGATACATCAAAAATCATCTGCATGTGGAACAATTCTTTTGGAAACCTAACTGGAAATTGGTGAAAAGACTCCAAGACTATAAGAAAGAAACATTTAATACAGTATGATAGGAAGAAAAGTATCAAGTAGGGATTAAGAGAAAAAGGGAGATCACATAAGTGGACATTCACCCTGGGGAGTGAGTAGGTTGAGCCAGAGACTGAACATCACAGTGCTGGGATCCTATGTGTTAGAGACAAGCCCCGTTGATTGCTTGGAGAACTTCTGGAACAGATAGAAAAGCTGGAGAAACTTAGAATCCACTCATGAGGAGTGTGTGTGTGCTGGTTTTCTCTCAAGCAGTGGGAGAGTGGTCTGCCATAGATGCTGCTGCTTCCCCAGTCCAAAGATAGAGAGAATTATAAAAGCAATAAGAGGAAAACAAAGAGTCATATGCAGTGGAATCCCAATAAGGCTATCAGCTAATTCCTCTGTAGAAACTTTACATGTCTGAAGGGAAACCTATGATACATTCAAAGTGGTTAAATGGAAAAATGTGCAAACTAGAATCATCTACCCAGCAAGAGTATGATTTAAAATAGGAGAAATAATGAACTTCTCTGAGAAACAAACACTAAAAGAATTCATCAATACTAAACCTACCCTAAAGGAGATGTTGAAGGGTCTTCTCTAACTGGAAAAGTAGTAAGAATCTATAGAAAAGGCAAAACCCCATTAGGAAAGACAAATACATGATAGAGATTAAAGATCACTTAAATAAGGTGGTATAAAATTGAAAGACAAAATGTTGTAAAAGCAACTATAACTACAATAAATAGTAAAGTGATAAGCATGAAGATATAAAATATGACATCAAAAGCATAAAATGTGGGGGAGGGGAGTAAAAATGTAGATTTTTAGGAAGTATTTGAACTAAATACATATTAGTTTACATCAGGTAGGTATAATTATGGGTCAACATCTACGAACCTCACAGTAGCCACAAATCAAAAACCTATAGGAGAGACAGAAAAACCTAAAAGAAAGTAGCCCAAGCATACTGCAAAAGATCACCAAACTACAATGGGAGAAACAACAAAAAAGAGGAGGAAGTGAACAGATAAAACCTACAAAAACAACTGGAAAGCAGGTAATAAAATGGTAATAAGCATATATCCATCAATAATTACTTTAAAAGTGAATGGACTAAATATTCCAATCAAAGACATAGGGTGGCTGTACAAAAAACAAGAACCTTCAATATGCTGCCTACAAGAGACTCACTTCTGGGCTAAAGATACAGACTAAAAGTGAGAAAATGAAAAGAAAAAAAAAAACAGTTTACAAAGACAAAGACTAAAGGCGAGAAAATGAAAAAACAAAAAAAAAGATTTTTCATGAAAGAGGAAATGACAAGAAAGCAGAGGTATCATACTATCTGACTTCAGAGTATATTACAATGCTACAGTAATCAAATTGTCATGTTGGTGGTATGGCACGAGAACTGACACATCAATCAATGGACCAGAATAGAGAGTGCAAAAATAAACTTGGGCACCTATGGTCAATCAACCTATGACAAAGGAGGCAAGAATATACAATGGAGAAAAGACTGTCTCTTCAACTAGTGGTGCTGGGGAAACAGAACAGCTACATTTAAAACAATGAGATTTGAACATCCACTTACACTATATACAAAAATAAACTCAAAATGGAATAAATAAGTAAATGTAAGGTCTAGAACCATAAAACTACTGAAGAAGGCACAGGCAGAGCACTCTTTTACATAAGTTGTAGCAACTTTTTGAATTTGTCTCCTAATATAAAATAATTAAAACCAAAAATAAACAAATGGGACCAAATTAAACCTAAAAGCTTTTGCTTAACAAAAGAAATCCCTGATAAAATGAAAATATAACCAATGGAAAGGGAGAAATTATTTGCAAATGATGTGACCAACAAGGGATTAAGATCCAAAATATATAAACTGCTGATACAACTCAACATCAAAAAACAAGCATACCAAAAAAATGGACAGAAGACACTTTTCCAAAGAAGACATACAGAAGGCTAAGAGGTTCATGAAATGATGATCAACATTACTAAATTATTAGAGAAATGCAAATAAAAGCAATAATTAGACATTGTCACAGACTTGTCAAAATGAATATCATTAAAATGTCTACAAGTAATAAATGCTCCAGCAGGGTATGGAGAAAAGGAAACCCTCCTACACTTTTGGTGGGAATGTAAGTTGATGCAGCCAATATGAAAAATAGTCTGGAGTTTCCTTAAAAACACTAAAAACAGAGCTACCATATGATGCAACAATCCCAAATCTAGGCATATATCTGGGGAAAACTCTAATTTGAAGCAATACATGCACCCCAACATTTATTGTAGTTCAACTTACAGTAGCTTTTTACAGGCAAATTTGGCCTTGGAGTACAAAATGGAGCAGGGCAAAGACTAATAGAGTTTTCCCAAGAGAATACACTGGTCAAAGCAGACTCTTTCTTCCAACAACACAGGAGAAGACTTTACACATGGACATCAACAGATAGTCAATACTGAAATTAGACTGACTATATTCTTTGCAGCCAAAGATGGAGAAGCTCTTTACAGTCAGCAAAAACAAGACCAGGCACTGACTGTGACTCAGATCATGAATTCCTTATTGTCAAATTCTGACATAAATTGAAGAAAGTAGGGAAAACCACTAGACCATTCAGATATGACCTAAATCAAATCCCTTAGGATTATACAGTGGAAGTGACAAAAACATCCAAGGGGTTAGATCTCATAAAGTGCATAGAAAAACTATGGAAAGAGGTTCATGACATGGTACAGGAGGCAGTGATCAAGAGCAACCCCATGGAAAAGAAATGAAAAAAGGCAAAATGGTTGTCTGAGTAGGCCTTACAAATATCTGATAAAAGAAGAGAAGCTAAAGGAAAAGGAGAAAAGGAAAGATATGCCCAATTGAATGCAGAGTTCCAAAGAATAACAAGGAAAGATAAGAAAGTCTTCCTCAGTGATCGATGCAAAGAAATAGAGGAAAACAACAGAATGGGAAAGACTAGAGATCTCTTCCAGAAAATTAGAGATACCAAGGCAACATTTCATGCAAAGATGGCCACAATTAAGGACAGAAATTGTATGAACCTAAGACAAGCAGAAGATATTAAGAAAACATGGCAACAATACACAGAAGAACTATAAAAAAAAAATCTTCATGACCCAGATAACCATAATGGTATAATCACTCACCTAGAACCAGACATCCTGGAATGAAAAGTCAAGTGGACCTTAGGAAGCATCACTACAAACAAAGCTACTAGAGGTGATGAAATTCCAGGTGAGCTATTTCAAATCCTAAAAGATGATGCTGTGAAAGTGTTGCACTCAATATGCCAGCAAATTTGGAAAACTCAGCAGTGGCCATAGGACTGGGAAAGGTCAGTTTTCATTCCAATCCCAAAGAAAGGCAAAGCCAAAGAATGTTCAAACTACCTCACAATGGCACTCATCTCACATGCTAACAAACTAATGCTCAAAATTCTCCAAACCAGGCTTCAAGAGTATGTGAAATGTTAAATTCCAGATGTTCAAGCTGGATTTAGAAAATGCAGAGGAACCAGAGATAAAATTGTCAATATCTTTTGGATCATTGAAAAAGCAAGAGTTCCAGAAAAACATATATTTCTGCTTTATTGACTATACCAAAGCCTTTTACTGTGTAGATCACAACAAACTGTGGAAAATTCTTAAAGAGATGGGAATATAAGACCACCTTACCAGTGTCATGAGAAATCTGTATGCAGGTCACGAAGCAACAGTTAGAACTGGACATGGCACAGCAGACTGGTTCCAAATTGGGAAAGGAGTATGTCACCCTTTCCCAAGCTGTATACTGTCACCCTGCTTATTTAACTTATATGCAGAATACATCATTCAAAATGCTGGGCTGGATGAAGCACAAGCTGGAATCAAGACTGCCAGGAGAAATATCAATAACCTCAGATATGCAGATGACACCACCCTTATTGCAGTAAGCAAAGAAGAACTAAAGAGCCTCTGGATGAAATTGAAAGAGGAGAGTGAAAAAGTTTGCTTAAAACTCAACATTCAGAAAACTAAGATCATGGCATCTGGTCTCATCACTTCCTGACAAATAGATGGGGAAACAATGGAAAGAGAGAGAAACAACATTTTTGGACTCTAAAATCACTGCAGATGGTGTCTGTCGCCATGAAGTTAAAAGACAATTGCTTCTTGGAAGAAAGGTTATGACCAACCTAGACAGCATATTAAAAAGCAGAGACATTACTTTGCCAACAAAGGTCCACCTAGTCAAAGCTCTTTCCAGTATTCGTGTATGGAAGTGAGAGTTGGACTATAAAGAAAGTTGAGTGCCAAAGAACTGATGCTTTTGAACTGTGGTGTTGGAGAAGTCTCTTGAGAGTCCCTTGGACTACAATGAGATCCAGCAGGTTAATCCTACAGGAAATTAGTCCTGAGTATTCATTGGAAGGACTGATTCTAAAGCTGAAACCCCATTACTCTGACCACCTGTTGTGAATAAATGATTCATTGGAAACCACCCTGATGCTGGGAAAGATTGAGGTGGGAGGAAAAGGGGTTGACAGAGGAAGAGATGGTTGAATGGCATCACTGACTCAATGGACATGAGTTTGAGTAAGCTTTGGGAGTTGGTGATGGACAGGGAAGCCTGGCCTGCTGCAGTCCATGGGGTTGCAAAGAGTCAGACATGGCTGATCTCCTGAATTGAACTGATTTATAATGGGACTTGGAAGCAACCCAAATGTCTATCAATGGATGACTGAATTAAGAAGTATTGTATATAGATATGCGTATACAATGGAATATTACTCAGCCATGAAAAGAATGAAATTCTTCCATTTGTAGCAATGTGGGTAGACCTAGAAACATTATTCTTAGGGAAATAAGTCAAACAGAGAAAACAAATAACATATTATATGAATTATATTTGCAGTCTGAAAAATAATACATATGAGTATGCAAAACAGAAACTGACTCATAGAGAAGAAAAATTGTGGTTACCAAAGGGGAGAGTGAAGGGAGGATGAACAAATTAGGAATATTGGAATTAATGATTACAAATTAGTATGTATAAAATAGTTAAGCAATAAGAAGACACTGTGTGGACTTCCCTGTAGCTCAAGTGGTAAAGAATCTGCCTACAATGGAGGAAACCAGGGTTTGATCCCTGGGTCAGGAAGATCCTCTGGGGACGAGAATGGCAATCTACTTCAGTATTCTTGCCTGGAGAATTACCATGGACATAGAATTCTGGCAGGCTACAGTTCATTGGGGTCACAAAGAGTCAGACACGACTGAGCAACTAACACACACATACACACTGTACAGCATAAGGAATTATGACCATTATCTTGTACTAACTGATAATGGAATATAAACTGCAAAAATACTGAATCACCAAAATATATGCCTGAAATTAACATAATATTGCAAATCAACTATATTTCAATAAATATGTAAAATTAAAAATATCCATATATGGTAAAATTATTTATATATGCATATATATGTATATATGCCAACTCCTTGTTTTAAAATACAGTGCATTAATAAAAAATTTGAGGGCTTCCTTGATAGCTCAGTGGGTAAAGAATCTGCCTGCAATGCAGGAGACACAAGAGACTTGGCTTCAATCTCTGGGTCAAGAAGATCCTCTGGAGGAGGAAATGGCAACCCACTTCTGTATTCTTGCCTGAAAAATTCCATGGACAGAGGAGGGTACAGTAGGGCCAAGTGTTCAGGAGGTGATTACTATTGAAGAGATAATTTATTACAGTTTCCAAGAGATGGAGGTGTGCCATGTGTGATGCCCTCAGGGAAGCATGCAGTGGATCAGGAAGCAGAGTGAGAAGGAAGAACTTTGGGCAAGAGCCATTACTGTTGTTTCCACAATAAGAAATGGATGAGGCGGTGTGGGCAAGTTTAGGATTGGCTCATCTGAATAATTTCAGCAGGCTGTGGGGCATACAGATCCCTTCTAGTTGTCTGGTACCTGGTCAATTATTTATGGAAAGTAGATAGTATGAGAGCCTTTTAAAGGAGATGGCTCAGAGTGTGGACTCTGGATTGCTTTGTGTTTTACAAGCACACACATGGGAGGAGGATTTTTCCTGAGGAGTGAGGATTGATGAAGGAGGCAGGAGGCCAAGGCAAAGCAATTCAGGCATATTATGGGGTTGTCTAGAGCAAGATGTGCATGAAACATGTAAATCAGAAATTGAAGAATCAAATTTATAGAAGCTAGAAACATGGATAATACACTTCCTCAAACTTTTACTTTTTATTCTTGTTTTCTTTTTTTTTTTGATAATTGAAATCAAAGTCTAGAATCCACAAGTGATAGCCTACTACTTAGTGAATTGCTATCAAGTATGCATTTAATAATTATTTAACAAATTAATGAATATATACCCTCAAATCTATGTGATTCTAACCATGTCTATATCCTTGATTCATTTTCTTCCCAAGTTCAGGTGATAAAAAATTCAGTTCTGAAGTCACAACACATAATGAGGAGTTTAATAAAATAGAAAGAATTTTATGAAACATTAATAACATAAGAAAAAGATAAATAATGCATACCTCTCTTATAACTGATATAAAGAAATACCTTTTCTTTAAGAAAAATGTGCAAAGAATGTTCAGAAACATAGGAGTTAAATGTCTTTTAAATAATAACATCTAAACTTTAATATTCATCATTACAAATCCATTAACATAAGTAATTCTGTTATGATATATAGTGGAAAGGAACTTGAGATAGTACCACATTTTTAGAGTGAGAATCAAGCCATCTACACACAGCTTCTGATGAATATTAACAACTATACTTTCAGGCTGCTTTCACTAACATGACTTAACCATTCCACCTCTTTCCCAAGAAGATAACTTCCCAGGAAGTTATGAAAATAATTTTATTGTTCCTCTTGAGAACTTTCTCCAAACTCATTTTAAATTGTTCCATTTTCCAATGAATAGCATCAGATAATTGAATACACTCTTCCAATCCCTTACCTCAAACCCTGCACCAATCCTTAACTATTTCAACGTGATCATTACCTGATCGTCCTCAGGCCAACACATTGAAGAAACCATCCCAAGACAAACCATAAAACCTTATAAAAATTGTGACTGTCCTTCCCACTCCAGACACTACTAGGACTAACAAGATAGTGATATATTTTATCATGAAAAAGTGAAGTGCAGTCACTCAGTCGTGTCTGACTTTTTGCGACCCCATGAAATCTAGCCCACCAGGCTCCTCTGTCCATGGAATTCTCCAGGCAAGAATACTGGAATGGGCTGCCATTCCCTTCTCCAGGGAATCTTCCAGACCCAGGGATTGAACCCAGGTCTCCTGCATGGCAGGTGGATTCTTTACCATCTGAGCCACCAAGGAAGCCCATATTTTACCATAGTAAGTAATAAACTCAGCTTTGCCTTATTGACAGGTTTACTGGTTATATTTTCAGGAAACCAGCATTGCAAAATAAGAACATATATTGAAGTAAATATTTTGAAATTTATTTCAATGGATTGTGTCTTGTTTTTCATGCCCTACCCTCTTTTGAAATTATAACTAGTATCCTCCAAACCAAAGCCTGAAGAGCATGAAAATAAGCAAGTTGCTGTTGTTATACTACTGACAACAGTTTTGTGAGGCTAACACTCCCTTTTAAATATTTTTGATTATATAAATAGCATATAGAGAATCTCAATGTTTGATTTTTAAGGACAGTCTTCTTACCTCATAGTTTCCATCTATGTTGTATATATATACATACTTACATCCAGCTATTTTTTTTCATTTATTTTTATTAGTTGGAGGCTAATTAATTTACAATATTGTAGTGGTTTTTGTTGAAAATATTTTTAATATACTCAAAACTACAGAAAACCAAAAAACAGCATTACACCAGTATAATAACATTTACATACCACCCAGAGTTAATAAATGCTTCTATTGCCATAGTTGCTTCAGATTAAACAAAATGTCATATCACCTTGAAATATCATTTGTTCTTCCCCATTCTTGTTCCCTGATTTCCTTTCCAAAAATCAACAATAAACTGTGAAATTTGCATGCATCCTCCCATCAATGTCTTTTTTTTTTTTCATTTTTATTTATTTATTTTTTTAATGTTTTTATTAGTTGGAGGCTAATTGCTTCACAATGCCCATCAGCAGATGAATGGATAAGGAAGCTGTGGTACATATACACCATGGAATTTTACTCAGCCATCAAAAAGAATTCATTTGAACCAGTCCTAATGAGATGGATGAAACTGGAGCCCCATCAATGTCTTTTAAAGTTTTACTTTATTAAAATTCATCAAATATAATATGTATATTTTACAATTTTAAATTTGTATATATTACATCACACTTTCCTTTTATATACAATTTGTTTTTACTCACAAAAATTATGTCTTAAGAATCTATTTTTATGTGTGCAATTATAGTTCAATTTTAATTGGTGTAGATAATTTACTTTTATTGAATATGTTTAATCTTTCTTTTTAAATTACCCATATTCCTACTGCTTGATGTGTTTGAGGAGATGAGCTTTTGGATTACCCATATTCCTACTGCTTGATGTGTTTGAGGAGATGAGCTTTTGGTTAAAAACCAATCGCTGGGACAACCCAAAGGGATGGGGTGAGGAGGGGGCTTCAGGATGCTGGGATACATGTACACCCATGGCTGATTCATGTCGATGTATGTCAAAAAACTACCACAATATTGTAAAGTAATTAGCCTCCAATTAACATTACTTTATTATTTAATAAATTAATTTTTTTTTTAAATCTGCAATTTTCAAGCCCAATTATAGAAACCAATATGTAAAGCAAAGGTTTTACCTAGAAGATCTCAACGGGAGAACTGCCCTTCTCACACCAGCCAGTGTATCACAATCTCCAAGGGGAGTTGCGATCAAGGACTCAAGCTCCTCTGACTGGTCATGCTCTTCACATGTTTGCATTCCTAATCTCATGCCTTCATTCCTAGGTCTCTTTATCTTAAGTCTTTAGGTGCCTCTGTTACTGAGAAAGGAAAGGAAACTTTGAAGATTTTTTTTTTCCCCCACTGTGACTTAGTGCCCAGTACTTTCTATTCATAAACTTTTCCCCCTTCTCCCTTTTGACCCTGGGTTTATGAAACTGCTGGAGCCTTTTGTTTAGGGCTCTCTCAACAATGAGACTGCCTGGTCCCACTGATCTACCTGATCCTACATGAGTGTGTATTCCCTGGGAGAAAATGGAATGAAGTAGTAGGTACTTTATCCAGTTTAGTCACTTGCCTACATTCAACACAGTGTCATCAAAGGCTAAATTCTTTCACTTTGGGTTTGTTCTGTTAATTCACTATTTCTGACTTCTGACAGTCAAGCTCTCTTTCCTGGCTCAGCTGAGGTCTTGGCAATTTGTTATGCGTTTTCATTCTTTGAAAAAATAGATATTTTTATATATGTTTCCTTTTATGGATGTGTGAGATTATATATTATACATGACCAGGAGTGAAAATAATCAGTTGTAAATTATATGCAATTTTAATTTTACTAGATATTTCCCAAATGCATATCAAAAGGATTGCATTAATTACAGTTCCCTCAAGAGCGACTCATTGGAAAAGACCCTGATGCTGGGAAAGATTGAAGGCAAAAGGAGAAGAGGACAGCAGAGGATGAGATGCTTAGATAGCATCACTGACTTAATGGACATGAGTTTGAGCAAGTTCCTGAAGATAATGAGGGACAAGGAAGCCTGGCATGCTGCAGTTCATGGGGTCGCAAAGAGTTGGACATGACTTAGCAACTGAACAACAACAACAAAAGTAAGTTAAAGTTCCTGATTCACTGTATTGTTATTGGTTCCAATTATTGCCTAATTTTTTTAAATATTTCTGCTGTTGGATGAATGTGAATTTGTATATAATTTGGTTTAATTTTCATTTGCTTAACCATTAGTGATTTTGAGTATACATTCTTATATTTCTTGGCCATTCTGATGTCTTCTTCTATGAATTGCTTGGCCATGTGTTTGGCTATTTTCTCGTTTGAAAAAAAAAAACATAATTGATATGTTGAAGTTCTGTTTCAAATATATCTTCCCACATTGTGGTTCATATTTATTTATGATATATTTTGCCATTCAAACTTTATCAACACTTTATATGTTGTGGTTTTTGTGTTTAAGTTAATCCTTCTTTACCCTGAGTTCATAGGTTTGTTATTTTTTCTAGTGGCTAAGAACTTTTGTTTTATTTATTTTTTTCTTTTCTTCTTCCATGTGTCCAGGGCATGAACCAGGCATGGGCACAGAGCAAAAGCCAAGCTGGGATAAACAAGGAGTTGTTTTGTCCCTCACTGATATGAGACAGCCACCACCAACCAACCAGGTGCCACTCTACCCAGGTCAGGGACATGTTTTATTTTTTATGATTTGGTTTTAAATGTATGAAAATGTATTTCTGCATATTCTATGAGTTAGAAATCTTTTTTTTTTTTTTTGGTCATATTTGCATAAGTCATTACTAATCTATTGCTACTTAAATTATCAAAAATTTAGCTACTTAAAACAATGCATATTTATTATCTCAGTTTATCTGAGTCAAGACACTGGTACAGCCTAGTTTGTTCCTCCATTTCAGAGTCCTTCACAATGCTGCAGTCAAGGCTGTGGTCTCATCTTAAAGCTCAATCTTGAAAAGATCTGCTTCCAAACTTACATGATTATTGGAAGGATTCATATCCTTGTGTCTTGTTGTTTAAGGGTCTCCATTCTTTGTTGACAGTTAGAGGCTGAACTAATTTCCTTAACATGCGTACCTCTATGGGCTTCCTAGGTGGCACTAGTGGTAAAGAACCCACCTGACTATTAGGAGACATAAGAGATGCAGGTTCTATCCGTGTTGGGAAGATTCCCCTGGAGGAGGGCATGGCAACCCATTCCAGTATTCTTGCCTGGAGAATCCCATAAACAGAGCAGCCTGGTGGGCTACAATCCATGGGCTCACAGAGTCAGACACGAC
The DNA here is from genome assembly GCF_910594005.1 of Cervus elaphus. NCBI lineage: Eukaryota > Metazoa > Chordata > Mammalia > Artiodactyla > Cervidae > Cervus > Cervus elaphus. The sequence continues at coordinate 93,978,595 of NC_057848.1, forward strand.
TGAAACAACCTAGCATGCATGCACACATGGACCTCTACACAGGGCAATTGAAGCTTGTTTTTTCAATACCAGCAAGGGAGAGAGTCTGATAGTAAGACAGAAGTTACAGTCTTATGTAAAAAAAGAGGTGGCATCCCACCAACTTTGTTATATTTTGTTGGTTAGAAGAAAGTCACAACTCCCACCAACACTCAAGTGGGAAAAGGTTACGTAAAGGAGTGAATAATAGGAGGTAGAGATCCTGATGGCCCACGCAGAGTCTGTCCTCCACAAGAAGGAAAGTCAATTGTTCACAAACAATATAATAGTTAAAAAACTATATAATATATTATATAGTTAATACCTTCCGCACAGATATTTAAAAGGATCTCTATCACATGATTTACTTTCTTGTCTTTATGCTCCTCAGAAGCCAAGAACATACCTGTATCTCAAACAGTTAGCAGAATTCATGAAACTTAGAACATGAACATGTTCGTGGAATGTATCAATAGATGACATTTGAAGAGACCAGTCATGGAGAATGGAGCTATAACTATTAGGATATAAACAAAGGTAGTTTTTTTTCTTCCAGTATGCCACATAGTTCCTCAGATTATTTTTCTCATTGATTGGTTACTGATTAGCTATAAGAGCATCATCTAGAATGCGACTAAACCCTAGATACTAGCAAATATGAACCTTCTATACCTGTGGGTCTGTTCCACTTGTTTATATATAATTAAGTTCAGTTCAGTTCAGTTGCTCAGTCATGTCCGACTCTTTGTGACCCTGTGGACTGCAGCATGCCAGGCTTCCCTGTCCATCACCAACTCCCGGAGCCTAATCAAACACATGTCCATTGAGTCGGTGATGCCATCCAACCATCTCACCCTTTGTTGTTCCTTTCTCCTCCCACCTTCAATCTTACCCAGCATCAGGGTCTTTTCAAATGAGTGAGACTTCACATCAGGTGGCCAAAGTATTGGAGTTTCAGCTTCGGCATCAGTCCTTCCAATGAATACTCATGATTGATCTCCTTTAAGATGGACTGGTTGGAGTCCAAGGGACTCTCAAGAGTCTTCTCCAATATCACAGTTCAAAAGCATCAATTCTTCAGTGCTCAGCTTTCTTTATAGTCCAACACTCACATCCATACATGATTGCTGGAAAAACCATAGCCTTGACTAGATGGAGCTTTGTTGGTAAAGTAATGTCTCTGCTTTTTAATATGCTGTCTGGGTTTGTCATAATTTTTCTTTCAAGGAGCAAGCATCTTTTAATTTCATGGCTGCAGTCACCATCTGCAGTGATTTTGGAGCCCCCCAAATAAAGCCTGTCACTGTTTCCATTGTTTCCCTATCTGTTTACTATGAAGTGATGAGACCAGATGCAATGATCTTAGTTTTCTGAATGTTGAGTTTTAAGCCAATTTTTTCACTTATAAGTGTGGTATAATCTTCATATCTGAGGTTATTGATATTTCTCCCAGAAATCTTGATTCCAACTTGTGCTTCTTCCAGCCTGGCATTTTGCGTGATGTACTCTGCATATAAGTTAAATAAGCAGGGTGACAAAATATAGCCTTGATGTACTCCTTTTCCAATTTGGAATCAGTCTATTGTTCCATGCCCGGTTCTAACTGTTGCTTCTTGACCTGCATACAGATTTCTTAGGAAGCAGGTAAGGTGGTCTGGTATTCTCATCTCTTTAAGTATTTTCCACAGTTTGTTGTTATATTATGTTATATACAATATATTATGTTTATTCGTACCCCATGACTTTGTTTCACTCCACTTAGAACTTCCTTCTTGCTTTCTGTTAATCCAACTATTATAGGTTCTTTCATAACTTAGTTTATTTTACAATTCTAAGAAGCCCTTCTTATCTAATATAGTTGCTGATGTCTTTTCATTTGTCTGAACTATTATATTTACTAAAGTGCTAAATACTGAGAAACATCTTGACCTGTCTTTGTCTCTATGACATTTTATACTTGCCATGTAGATTATCAACCTGGTATTTTCAATTTTCTAAGGTAATTAAAAATACTTACACTTTGAGAATGCTATACTTGAAAAGAAACTTAGATTATATCATGTCCAGTTTATAGACAAGGAAGTAAGTCTGAAAAGAACTGAAATTATTTTTCCCAGGCTAACATATCTAGTGAGTGGCAGGGTCCAGATTTGAACAATAATGTGATGAAATTTTGCCATGTTGCTTCCCTGTTTGAGTGGCCTTGAGTTTGTCATGTTGGTATTGGACTGGAGGCTGTATCATAGACAATGATGTCAAATTGACATGTAAACTGAATTTGGTGGTTTAGTCATTACGTCAGGTCCGACTCTTGCAACCCTATGGCATGTAGCCTGCCAGGCTCCTCTGTCCATGGGATTTCCCAGACAAGAATACTGGAGTGGGTTGCCATTTCCTTCTCCAGGGGATCTTCCCAACCAAGGAATTGAATCTGGATCTCCTGTATAAACTGAATTTAGCATCTTAAATTTAACAGGAAATGGAGTAGGTACTAGATTGACTTAGATTTTTGCTGCAACTCTACTCTGGAAATGAAAGAAGATGATTTATAAAGTCCCTATCATCCAAAAAACCACACACCTCAAAGGAATATGAAGAAAGGATGTTAGAAACTGTAAAGGCTCAGATATTCATAGGCAGGTGGATTTGGTGCTAAAAGAATAAGGGTGTTGCTGATTGCTATTAATATAATAATTTTATATGTATAATTCTGAGTAGGCCAAGAATTAGAGGATTCAAACAATCTACAATGTCCCACCAGCTGCCTATGTCTGGCACAGATCTCAGGTAGGTTCTTTGTTGCAAGGGCTCCTTTCATAGATTTGGTAAGCATTCAGCTCATACTAGTATGAGCTGGGCCTGGCAGGAGTGTGGATAAAATGGATAACCAGCACTATTTCATTATCTGATTGTTTCAATCTTCAGGTTATTCTAGTTTGCCACAGTCTTTCTTTCCAGCAAATAGTAGTAATTTTCCTGACCCAAGCTTAGGCTTTGTATTGAAAACCTGTCATATATCATCATCACCTAGTCACATTATCCTTCCAGTTTCATGATTTTTAAAAAGTAACATTGAAAACTTTTGTTTCTTTACATGCCACATTAAAGGTTTAGGTGGCTCTGCAGTAAAAAAAAAAAAAAAAGCCTGCTAATACAGGACACACGAGTTCAATCCCTGGATTGGAAAGATACCCTGGAGAAGGAAATGGGAACCCACTCTAGTATTCTTGCCTGGGCAATCCCTTGGACAGAGGAGTCTGGCGGGCTACAGTTCTTGAGGTCACAAAAGACTCAAACATGACTTAGTGACTTGAGAACAATGCTATTGCAAAATAAATGCTTTAAATCAGTTTAGAGTTATGACATAGTCTAATTCTGATAGCATATGTTCCAATTTCATGATTTAAATGAAAATATATTCTCTCTTTCCCCAATATGATATATTTAAAACTGTCATAAAAATCTAGTTTGATAAGTATAGTATTTGAAAAGTGAAAGTACAAGGTTTAACTATATCAGATTATTCCATGGAAGCATGAAGTAGCTTGGGAAAAGAGTATGCATTTCTCAAGATTTAGCAACTCTGCCTATTTATCAACAATAATGAATTTAAACAGCTACAAGGTTAAGATTTATTTGAGTGGAACACTCATTCCAGTTTAACATTTATTTAAGTAGAGCTGTATTATTTAAATTTGTAGGACTTATAAATCAATTAATTTTTCTGGCTATTTCCTCTCTAATCTTGAATGTAGCACCACTCATGCTGTTATAATGAACTCATGGTTTAAAATTTGTTTTAGATTTACACGTATTCCCCATCCCAATTCATATCAATGTATGACAAAACCCACTGAAATGTTGTGAAGTAATTAGCCTCCAACTAATAAAAAAAAAATTAAATTAAATTAAAAAAAAATTTGTTTTAGTCCATATTCAGAAAAGTTTTTAGTAAGTGCAATAATTAAAAAAACAAACAAACAAAACCCTCAAATTTGTTTAAACTACTCAAGATCAAAGAGGAAAACACCATTTCTTAGTGAGCAGGTAATAATACAATAGTCCACAACACTGCAAAGGGTTCCTCAACCTCTTTTCATGGACCATTTAATAACATTAGTGTATAATTAGGTAAATAATGGAGGTTTAACAGGAAATATCTTAAATTTTAATTATCTTTGGGAAGATCTGTTCAGATGATCATAGCCAGAGAATTAGAGCCCGTGGACAGTGTCTGCTGTTGTGAATAGCAGTAATGGTTCAGTGAACTTATCTAACCCTTTCTATTATACTTAAACATTTAAGAGGAAAATAGAAAAGGATACCACACACAGCCTAGTGTCCTGTTAGTGTGTGTACCCCTGGAGCATCTTCTCTTACTCAGAAACGCTCCAGGAGTGTTAAAGGATGAATAAATAAGGGCACTAAGGAACATGGCAAAGGTGACAACTGAATAGAAGTTGCTACAGGCTTTAACCTTAAAGTACTGAAGAAAAAAATTCTACTGAGCCTTGGTGGAAATAAATGTGACAGAAGCCTAAACCAAACCATCCCTAAGGTATCTGAGATATGGAAAGGCCAAATTAGAGGTCTCATCTTTTCCTCCCATCAGAGTAAAGAACAGATTCAAGTTCTTTGTTAACTTCACAGTGTTTGCTGCTGCGGCTGCTGCTAAGTCGCTTCAGTCGTGTCCGACTCTGTGCAACCCCATAGACGGCAGCCCACCAGGCTCTGCTGTCCCTGGGATTCTCCAGGCAAGAACACTGGAGTGGGTTGCCATTTCCTTCTCCAAAGCACGAAAGTGAAAAGTGAAAGTGAAGTCGCTCAGCAGGGTCCGACTCTTCGCGACCCCATGGACTGTAGCCTACCAGGCTCCTCCGTCCATGGGATTTTCCAGGCAAGAATACTGGAGTGGGATGCCATTGCCTTCTCCGCTAGTATTCTGTCTAGTACTAGCATTTGTGATAAAGCCACTGACTGATGATTGAAATGTTAAAGAAGGAATGCAGCAAAGTACATGCTTAAATGTCATTCTCTTGGACAAGAAGCCGTTCTAAAATACTAACTGTGGCTCTAGTTTGAACATGTTCAAATGCCCACTCCTGGTTCTCTTCTCTGGATTTGACCAAGTAGTTTTAGATTCAGCCGCATCTGGAACTACACTTTTAGAATCATTCATAGATTTTGCAAAACAGTTAATGGAAAGGGGGAAAGAGAAAAAACATAACTGTTTAAGCAGCAAAAGTTACCCAGAATGAAATTTGTATTCGATCTGTGTCTTTTGTTTCCCTCTGTTTCTCTTTGTCCTTTTCTTTCTCTGGGCACTTCCTATACAGCCATCACCCTAGGCATCCAACATCTTCATGCTGAACCCAAATTTGCAAATACCACATTTCACTCTAATAGACAAATTCCATTTGCCTTGCCTTTGTGAAAGATGATGCAGAACTAAACATTTCTCATCTTATCTCCAACCGTTCCTCCCCACCTGTCTTGCTAAACCAAATTCCAACTAATGACTGCTAAGCTAAAATTCCAGTCTTGCAATACCTATGTCCTGCCATACGATTACCACAGCCTTATTTCCCCCATTCCTTCTGTGAATTTGATCAATAAATGGTTCTCAAAACAGAACTGAACTACAATCCTTCTTAGTCTAGGGATATTTTAAATGTTGTTACTCCTCATAGAACAGTCATCTTGAGCTGTCCTCAAGTCACAATATTTCAATAAATACTTGAAATAATGGTTTAGTTAGTTTCTTCTCTTTCACCACCTGATTTAATCCTACTTACCTCAGGACACAGCTCTTTGTTAAATATTGTAATTTGATAAGTCAATCTAAGTTATAAGTTAAGGATTACCAGTGGATTATTGTGTTTTCTCACTGAAGAAACATAAATACATTTCATCAGCTGCCTGCTAGAAACAGAGAACTTTAATCTAAAATAGAATGTGGGAATCTCAAATAATTTAGCAGAGTAAAGAGGAGGATATAATTGAAGGCAGGAAATGATCCATATTCAGTACTCATGTACTGGTGGCTCAGCTGGTAAAAAATCCACCTGCAGTTAAGGAGACCTAGGTTTGATCCCTGGTTTGGAAACATCCCCTGAAGAAGGGAAAGGCTACCCACTCCAGTCCCACTCCAGTGTTCTGGCCTGGAGAATTCCATAGACTGTATAGTCCATGGGGTCACAAAGAATCACACAGAACTGTGCAGCTTTCACTTTCATACTTTCATCTTAGGAATTTGTCATCTACTTCAGTCTGCAATGAAACATTCCCTCTAAGGAAGTGCAGTATTTAAAAAAATGAAGACCGAGAGAAGGAAATTATCTTTTTACCAGAACACCTTTACTTCTCATTCCCAGCTCTGAGTTATCTATATATAATATTTCCTTTTCCCAGAGGGAACTATCATCATAGAGTTAAGACTTAAAATATTTCACTGTAAGTTTCTAATTAGATTTAAGACAAACATGGCTTCGAGGCTTATAATCAAGTATATTTATGAGGCATGTGCATTTAGCATTCAATTCATCATACTTTAAAAAAGGTTGCTATAAAATATATTGTGTATTTGGGCACATTTTAAAACACTTGACTCATTAAGCATAGAAAAGTTGTCTCTGTGTAATTTTATTACCTACTTCATTAAGTTTCTATACATTTTTGTTTCAGTTTTAAAAATAGCATTTAATGCAGCTACAGAGGAATTTCAAGTCTTTATTGAATGTGACTTCCCTGTCCTAACCAATGTTTAATAGCATGTTCTATTGCTTTATGACACATGGAGCAGTTTAAAAAATCTAAAAGGATATCATTATCCTTAATTTTATCACTAAATTAAAGTTTAAAAGTAAATAGTTTCCAAATAATTATAAGAATTTTTTTTTCCTGAGCTGGAAAGCAGATTAAAAGTTAATACTTCCACAGGTAATGTTCTGATTCCACTAGTCTTTTCTAGTGACACATAGCCACATAGCAAACAAATTTACTCTTTTTTTTCCAGTTCAGAGATTGTGTAAATCTTTTGACAGGCACCAAATTCTCAATTAGAGATACAGATATTAAAAAAATTAAAATTAAAAAAAGAAATGCAAATATCTATCCTTGTTATTGCCAATGAATGGGATGTAAATATCTATATCCACTACATTAACCAGTTTGAAAACATTGCTTAATGTTACCCTTTAAAACATCCTTAGTAACTAGTTCTTTGATTGAATTAGAATACTTCTTTTTAAAGTAATTGCATTTTGATTGAATTACACTTTTCCTCCCTAAACAAATTTGTGTCTGCAATGGGACTTTAATGGCCAGAACATATTCGTTGTTCACTTTTAGCTTGTGATCAAACTAATGACAGAATACTGATTTTATAATTTAAAGCTCTCTCTAGGGTGGGCTTCCTTGGTAGTTCAGTGGTAAATAATCTGCCTGCAATGCTGGAGACCACCTGCAATCAGAAGATGTAGATTTGACCCCTTGATCAGGAAGATCCCTTGAGAAGGGAATAGCTACCTACTCCAGTATTCTTGCCTGGGAAATCCCATGGACAGAGGAGACTGATAGGCTACAGTCCATGGGGTTGCAAGGGTAGAACAGAACTCAAGGACTAAACTTACCACCACCTAGGGAGATACATACCAGTCCCTACCTCTTTGTGTGTCATGTTACAGATAAACAATTCAGAAGGAAATATAAATTTCTTTTTTGGATTGGTGGGGACAAGAGAAATCAAGGGCTGCTTCAGTTTACCTTGCATAGATTCTATATAAAAAATATTTCAATATTTAGGATGATTTTTTTCCTAGCAAAAATCTTAGTTACATTGTTCATCAAATTATCTATGATGATAATATTTTCTATGATAAAATTAATAATTTTATGGTAATTTATTTTAAGAAGTATTTGTCATATTGTATCAAGATAATTAGGAAAAAAATGGCTGCCATTTTCTAAAATCACTTTAGAAGGTGAGAATAACTACATCCATGTTGGAACGAGACCACTACAAATATATAACATTAGAAGAGAATTCCAAGTTTAACTTCTTGAGCATAGTTATTCTTCAAATTTATTGAGGAGAAACTTTGAAAATTCATTGATTATTTTTACTGAAGCAGGTTTTTATTCAAAATGCACCTTTATAATATAAAAATAATGTACTCTTGGGACTTCTCTGGTGGTCCAGTATTTGGGGCTTTGCTCTCCCAGTGTGGGGGGACCAGGTGTAATCCCTGATCAGGGAACTAGATCCCACATGCAAACTAGGAGTTTGAATGCATGCAGCATTCATATGCTGCAACGAGAAATGAAGATCCTGTGTGCCTCAGCTGGAACTTGGTGTAGCCAAATAAGGAGAGAGAAATACATTTTTAAAAAGGATAACACTCATTTCAATGATTGCTGAGTTATAATTATAGTTTTTTTGTAAAATGCATATAAAATGTCAGAAAGAAAGTGATTTTTAGTTACAAGTTTTCTTTAAAATTAATTTAATGTTTTGTTTCAGAGAAAAAGAGAATAAAGAGGAAAGGAAAATTTTATTTCTGAAGTGTTAACTTTACTGACTCAAGCACGTTGCTTTTTGAACTCCTTCATCAGTTAGAATGCATTTCAAACTGAGAGAAAATATTACATAACATGTTTGTTAATTATAAATCTGATTTTTAGTCTTCACATTTTTCAAATTGATTATTTGTTTTTTAACTAGGCATGCCAAGACCCATTTGGGGAGGGTTAACTTTATATGATAACTTCTAAATTAATGAGAATTTTAAATTAGGTTACCTCTGCAGTGAATCCATGGGGAGTTATGATTCATACTACGAATGATGTTCATGCTACAAATGCTTTAAAAGACTTCTATTAGAGTGAGCTGTGAGCACTAGTATTAATTGCACAAAATTCAAAAAAGGGAAAAAAAAAACTTTTATTGAAGGATAATTGTTTTACAGAATTTTGCTGTTTTCAGTCAAACCTAAACATGAATAAAAAAAGAAAGAAACTTTTAAAAATCCTAAGCCATTATGTAATATTTGTTTGATAACAATGATCCCAGTTCTTCAGATACTTCTGGAATGTGTAAATAAATATTACTGACCTGTCGGGAGCCGCCAGGGTGCGCCCAAACCGTGACAAGGTCACAGGAAGAGAGAGGAACCTGCAAGACAGCTCTTCCTCACATGGGGCTACCCCAGGGGCCCAGTATGTCCCCTCGGGAGCCGCCGGGATGAGAAAGGAATCTACAAGGCAGCTCTTCCCCTCGAGGTTGTCCCGGGGGCCTGGTATGTCCCTTTCTTCTTTCTGTCTTACTGTTGTTGGGCTTTCTATTAATTTTTGGAAATATAATATATAGTAATAAGGCCTCCCTGGAAAAGTCCAAGCCTTTTTGGAAATGCTCATGATTGCTCTGGCTCAGGACATGACCATAAACATCAAGTCAGAAAATAAAAGACCACAGGTATCGTTTGGCTGCTTGCTTAAAATATTATAATGTTCTAGAATAGAAAAGAGTAGAGGCATTTAGATTTAGAAGTAGATATACTGCTTTAGTTTACTTGCTCCTTGGTTGTGTTTTCATTATTGCTATTTCCTTGCTGCTATTTGTTCATTGTTTCCCTTTCTTTAAACAACATGAAAGATTATGGGTATTTTTGTAGAGTTAGGAAATGGGGTACATAGGATTTCAAGAGAAGATTTATATTAACCAGCTTCATTGCCATTATCTCACTATTAGTAGAGGTGTTTTGCTGCTTTAGAGGTGTTTTTGCTGTTTAATAGTTAATCATTGTAAATTGAGATTTTGTGGTTTCAGGTAAAGAAAAATATCAAGGTTTTTCTCATGGTACTATTCTCAGAAATGTCAAACATGTTACTGTGACCCTTCCCATCTTTTGTTTTATTGTCCAAAGAATTTACACTATACCTGAGATTTGTAGGACATTGTTTTTGTTAGAGTGAAAATGTTAGGCCATTGAGGCAAGAAGACTGTATGGGACATTTAAGAAAAAAACCCTGTAATCAGAAACGTTCTAGATGGATGCATAGGGGAAAAACATGGGAAATAAAAATATTGACAGAAGCACGAAACAATATCTGATGTAATATGTGGTGACTTAAGGGGGAGGTAATGTTCATTCTATAAAAACTGAGCTATCCTAAAGATTAAAACAAAAACTACCTCTTCTACGCAACCTTCTGTGTGTGTCTGTCTTCTTCCTCACTGACCCCACTCATCCCTTGGGTATTCCTGGTCCTGCCGGGGCTGGACCTCGACACTGACCGCAAAGCTCATAGATTCCTGCACCTCTTTTCATTTCAACATGCATGCTAAGTCGCTTCAGATGAGTCTGATACTTTGCAGCTCTGTGGGATCTCCAGGCTCCTCTGTCTATGGAATTCTCCAGGCAAGAATGCTTGAGTGGGTCGCCATTTCCTTCTACAGGAGATCTTCCCTACTCAGGGATTGAACCTGCATCTCTTACATCTACCTGTATTGGCAATGGGGTTCTTTACTACTAGGGCCACCTGGAAAGCCCCATTACGACCATGAACTAAACCCATTTCTCATTATAGTCACAGCAACCAGCCTCTTAGTTGGTTTCCCTATATTTTATCCAGTACAAACTACCTTAATTTTGTTGTTTTAGTTATTTGATTGATATCAGTCTCTCCAACTAAGCTATAAGTGAAGGCAGGGAACTGACACTATTTTTGCTCAATATTGTGTCTCAGAGTCTGGCACATGTTGGTGGTGGTGGTTTAGTCTCTAAATCGTGTCCAACTCTTGCGACCCCATTGACTGTAGCCCTCCAGGCTTCTCTGTCCATGAGATTCTCCAGGCAAGAACACTAGAGTGGGTTGCCATTTCCTTCTCCAGGGGATCTTCCCGACCCAGGGATCAAACCCTGGGCTCCTGCATTGCAGGCAGGTTCTTTACCAACTGAGCAACCAGGGAAGTTCACATGGTAGATCCTCAATAAACAATTTTACTGATAAATAGAAACAAAACACAAAATAAACTGGAAGAATATATCATAACAAATTAAACAAGTTTTGTTTTTCAGAATGATGTCTAGATATTCTACTGTAGTATGCTTTTCTGAATTTTTAAAGTTTTATTGTAGTAGTGATATTTAATTGCTGTTATAATTGGGAGAAGTTTTATCTTATAAACTAATCAAGTTTATGTAATAATTTATTGTGCATTTATCATTCATGAATTTTATACACCTTATTGATATTGGAAACTTCATCTTGTTTCATTCCTTGAGGGGAAAGAAATTAGTATACTTGGGGTAAATTACTGTCAACAGTTTTATCTCTTTGATTTGTCTTAAAATTAACTACTTTCATCTTCAAAAGAAGAATCCCCACTTGTAGTTGAGATTTCATACTTTTTATTATCCTTCTGAAAGTTTCAACACTAATGTGTTTATATTATTGAGATAAAAAGTATAAATGAAACTGAAAAGAATTATAGGCTAATTTTACCTATTATTAGTTTGAAATTTTATGATTTTTTACTGAGGTATAATTAATGTACAATATTATATAAATTACAGATGTACAACATAGTGATTTGTGATTTTTAAAGGTTATACTCCATTTACAGTTGTTATAAAGTATAGATCATCTTCTTCGGGTTATGCAATATATCCTTGTAGCTTATTTCTTTTATAAATGATATAGAAATTCTTAGTTATATATTATATAATTATATAATATAATATATAACTCTTAATTCCCAACCCCTAAATTGTCTCTTCTCCCTTCCTTCTCTTCAATGATAACTACTAGTTTGTTTTCTATATCTGTGAGTCTCTTTTTGTTATATACATTCCACATATAAGTGTACTATGCAGCATCTGTCTTTCTCTGCCTGACTTATCTCACCTAACAGATCTTGCAAAGCCATCCAGGTTGTTGCAAATAGCAAAATTTCATTCTTCTTCTTTTTTTTAGTAGCTGAGCAGTATTCTATTGTGTGTGTATGTGTACTAATTCTTCTTTACCTGTTCATCTGTTGGTGGACATTTAGGTTACCTCCATATTTTGGATATTGTAGATAACACTGCTAGGAACATTGGGGTGCATGAATTTTTAATTTTTCAATTAAACGTTTCAACTTACTGTTTCAGTTTTTGTTTGTTTGTTTTTTTTTTTCAGATGTGTATATCCAGGAGTGGAAATAGTGAGCCATATGATAGGTCTCTTTTTAGTTTCTTGAGAAACTTCCATTTTATTTTCTGCAGTGGCTGCACCAATTTACATTTCCACCAACAGGAAATGTAAATTGTTGGAGGGAGCCCTTTTCTTCACATACTCTCCAACATTTGTTATTTATGTCCTTTTGATGATAGCCCTTCTGACAGCTGTGAGGTGACAATTTATTGTGGTTTTAATTTGCATTTCTGTGGTGATTAACAATGCTTGAGCATATTTTCAAGTACCTGTTGACCATCTGTATGTCGTCTTTGGAAAAATGTCTATTCAGGTCTCCTGCCCATTTTTCAATAAGGCAGTTTTTTTTTTTTTTTGATGTGGAGTTTGATGAGCTGTTTATGTATTTTGGATATTAACCCCTTTTTTGATATATCATTTATGGATATTTTCTCCCATTTGGTAAGTTGTCTTTCAGTTTTCTTAATGATTTCCCTTTATGTGCAAAATATTTTAAGTTTAATTAGGTCACATGCATTTATTTGTGCTTTTACTTCCTTTGCTTTAGGAGACAGATCCCCAAAAATATTGCTATAATTTATGTCAAAGTGTGTTTCTTCTAATAGAAATAAATATGCTCCTCCTATGTTTTCTTCTAACATTTTTATGGTTTCCTATTTTGCATTTGGATCTTTAGTCCATTTTGAGTTTATTTTTGCATGTGATATTGATGTTCTCATTTAGTGTTTATTTATAATGTATTCGACTATATTTTAGAAACAGAGACAGTAAAATTTCATACAAGGGTTTTTTTTTTTTTTTTTTTTTTCTGTACTATTGATGCTCTGCCCTCCTTCTTTGGAAGAAGTTGGAATAGGCCAAAAGTAAATACCATCACAAAATAATCTAGATAAAAATATGCCTAGAGCCCAGGAATTTATACAAATTAATAACTCAAAGTCAATCATTTTAGCGATAGTTATAGTTTGGCTTACTTTTACTCAACTGCTCTTCTTTTATTGTTAAGATTAAATAATATAGATTGTCAACCACAAATTGACAATCGCCATGGTGCTTGCCTCTACAAGTATTAAATCATGTGCCACTGCAGCTGCTGACCTCCAACACCCTCTGAAGGAGTTCAGGGTGGTAAGCAGGAATGAGGCACTCTGTACTCTGGGAAACTGGCAGAACAGGATTTTAGTTAGTTAGATGTTCTCAGGAATTAATTTTATGAGCCCAGTTCTAGATAAAGCCTCATATCTAGAAAAGCACTAAAATCCTTCATGGTGATTTTTTTTTTTTCCTCATGACTAGCAGAAGCTTCATAAGCCCAGCAGAAACTTTCTACAAAAAATATGTACTCGATTGCATGTACTCCCCCTTTGCCAAAATCACATATATGCTGTCCTTCCCTGCTACCTCTTTGGAGCAGTTTCTCAGAGCTATCTGAGATTTTGTCTCCTGGGCTGCAGTCCTCATACTGCCCCAAATAAAACTTAACTCTCAATTCTCACGTTGTACATTTTTAGTCAACATATTAATTAATATGATGATCCATTTGCCTATTCATATACATTTTCCCATTAAATGATCTGGCTTTAAAATAATTAACTGTCAGTTTTTTCTAAATATGTGATTAAGAAAATGTTCTACTTTCTGTTCTGCTTTTCTAGACCAAACTAAAAAAATGTGCTACTTTAAATATAATGACAGTTTGAAAGTCAAAGAAACCATAATGAGTGTTTTACAAGAAATCTGTATGCAATTGTGTATGTAGAAAAGTTTAGCCTCACATCCATGTCTTGATTTATTATATGACACTAAATTAAAATTCTTCAAACTTTTGCTAATGATTCTCACAACGAAGTGATTTCCTTAAAGTTGCAAAAAAGTTGTTTTTTTTATTGTTTGATCTGTCAGTTTGTGGCACTGTCTTAAATCTCAGAAGTCTTGCAGAGCAATTACTTTCCTTTTCACTACATAAAGTGATAGAGGAATGACTTACATTTTCATTTTAATAGAAACAGTCAGGTTTTTAAAAAATATATGCAAGCGTTGAACAGAAAAAAAAAAAAACAAAAACAAAAACAAAAAACACTATCACTGATAGAATTCCCTTAAAACATGATCGTAATTAAAGTAAAGTGATTTTCTATGACACATCATACTGTAGCACTGAGATGCATAATACTCTGCCTGGAAATGCTATTAAAAGTGGGTTTAAAAACTATCATAGACTCTTTCCTTATATATGTAGAATTTCTACTTCATCGTAATTTCCAAGACTTGTCAAATTGAATCCATGACTTCATCACAAAGATTCTCTGGAAGAGTTCAAACTTAACTGTATCCTAAAGAGTCAAATGGAGAATTTGCTTGTCTCTAGAATATTAAAATAAAGCTATCTAAGATTATCATTAGGAGCAATTTCCAGATAGAAATTCCATCTTCAACCAAATCCTCCTGAGCACAATATCTATGGCAATACCAAAGCAAGTTTCACTCTAGAGAATTTTAACCTATTGCATTGGAAAGTTTAGATCGTGTATTTGTTTGTTCATTTTTGGTTTGCTTCTTTGTTTTAATGGAAAGAATTGTTCAACTTTTAACTTGTTTTTAGCTATAAAATACACAGAAATTAGCTTCTTAGAAGAAATTTTATCTGCCTAATGACTAAAAAGTTCATATTATGACTGGAAATATGTAGGCAAAATTTCCTTTGGGAAAATGTCTTTGTCATGTTCTGGAAAGCTTTGATATCAGAAATGCATTATACAATTGTTATGAGATATTAATTCTTAAGAAAAACTGTGAAAACATTGGATTATAATAGGAATAGCAAAATTTAGCTTTATTCAGTTAAGCATACATATAGGAAATTTAAATCATCATTAAGCATGTCTACCACCATTTGAAGAAGCTTTGTCTATATCTTTTATCCTTACATGTATCAGTTCATATTTAAATTAATAGAAAAATTTGGAAAGGATATAAATTATTATAAAAGTTATCATTCTCCTAAACTGCAAAGCAAACAGTTTTATGTGTGATAAATTCTTTCTTTTGCAGTGTTCATGTAAATTGATCATCTTAATTATATAGCAACCTTACATTTAAGGTAATATTATATAGAAGTGGAAGGAAAAGAACTTGGGTATAAGATACAGAGGAAGAAAGTAAGCTTTCAAACATCAAAGTAGGACTCTGATTATCTTAATTTTGAAGTTGATGTGATGATCATAAACGTGAATAGCAGTCTTATTATTAACTTATTATTAACCACAATCTGCCTCTCTGTGGTGGCATGGGAGGAAGAAGGAGAGAACCAGAAAACAGAGAAAGGAGTAGTAAAAGGAGGCAAAAGCATTACCAAATTTGCAAATGCTTAATTTGGAGCAAGCAAAATAAGGTCAGCATAAAGAAGGTCCCTGGGTCAGGAAGATTCTCTGGAGGAGGGCATGGCAGCCCACTTCAGTATTCTTGCCTGGAGAATCCCATGGACAGAGGAGCCTGGCGGACTACAGTCCATAGGGTCGCAAAGAGTTGGACACGACTGAAAGGACTGAGCAGGCAAGAAGATTTAAGGCTCTTATTTTTGTCATTCCTACTTCTCATGCTTATCTCTTTCCTTCACCACTAGGAAAGAGACCACTCCTTATTATCTTTGCCATTGGAGTAGGAAAGCTATAGGTTGAATTCCAGATGAACTAATCTTTTCTGTTTTTTAAGTGTGTATTAATATGCAGAAATAGCATTACCAAAATAACAAATATCCATAAAACTTGTGTGAAAGTAGTCTCTTAAATGCTATCCTGAAAAAAAAATCTTTATTTTGTTCTCCTCATTCTTCTTAACATAGTCAGTCACTTAAAATGGTTCTTCCAGTGAAAGATGAAAGTATCCTTGATCCAACTCAAAAAGTGTGGGACATTTATAATTAAAATGATAGATGTCCTGAGTTGCATGAAGATTCACAGTGAAAAATAGTATAGTAAAATTTTAAAAATACATTGATCAAAGTACATATGCTGCTTTTTTGTTGTTTCATCTGAAAAGTGACATATCTTGGGAAGATACCCTTAAAGTTACTTCTTTATGTTTATCATCTGTCTTCTGTTTAATTAAATAAAAATCAGATTATGCTTTAATTTTGAGTGAAGTTTTCTCTTTGAGGCCTGTGACCACTTCCTCAGAATGACATCCTTCCCTTTGATATTTACAGTGAAAGAACATGAATGGGAAATTTTCTGTCTTAAATGATGATTAAAATAGTAAAAATCTACCTTATGAGTCAAGTTCCCTAAGAGTGACTTGAAAAATAAAGTTTGATGCTGCCTTAAACAAATACCAGAAGCAAACTAGGGCAATCGGTACCAGATACATAATCTGTGAAGCATAGTGCAAAATGAACATGTGGAAAGCCCTTTGTTAAAAAGCTAAGAATTTTAAATGGCAACTGCAAAGCATTAAAGCAGACTCAGGGTGCTTCTGTGAGGCCCTATGTATATACACAGATTGCATGCCCATGATGTCAGTCCTGCAGGAAAAATCAGTCTTAACAAAGACTACTTTTTCTAAGACTTTATTTTTTTAAGTAATTATAGATTCACAGAAAATTGCAAAGATAGTAAAGAAAGGTCCCATGCATTCTTCACTTATTTTTCTCCAAAGATCACATCTTACAAAATTATAAGACATCATCAAGACCAGGGAATTGACAGTAGTACAATTTGTGTATATAGTTTTATGTCACTTCATTACATGTGTGGATTAAAATAAGCACCACTGCAATAAAAATAAAGAAATATTCAAGCACCATAAGGATATCCCTTGTGTTTGTGCTCCCTGTTATAGGCACATCTCTCCCCCACTCAACACCATTCCTAACCCCTGGAAGCCATTAATTTGTTCTCCATTTCCATAACTTTATCATTTAAAATGTTATATAGATGGAATTACATAGTATGTGATAATTTGAAACTTGCTATTTTTGTTTGCGACAATTCCCAGGTGAGTTTTCCAAATTGTTGTGTATATCAATATTTTGTTCATTCCTATTGCTGAATAATATTCTATGTTATTCCTCCCAAGTTTGTTTAAATATTCGTTCATTGGAGAATATCTGAATTTTTTCCCCAGTTTTGAGCTATAACAAAGCATCTATGAAGACGTTTTTGTGCAGAGACAAACTATTGTTTCTCTAGAATAAATTATCAAGAATAAGATACCTGTCTCATGTGCTAAGTACGTGTTTCAGTTCAGTTCGTTTCAGTCGCTCAGTCGTGTCTGACTCTTTGCCACCCCATGAATCGCAGCATGCCAGGCCTCCCTGTCCATCACCAACTCCCTGAGTTTACTCAAACTCATGTCCATTGTGCCAGTGATGCCATCCAGCCATCTCACCCTCTGTCGTTCCCTTCTCCTCCTGCCCTCAATCCCTCCGAGCATCAGGGTTTTTTCCAATGAGTCAACTCTTCGCATCAGGTGGCCAAAGTATTGGAGTTTCAGCTTCAGCATCAGTCCTTCCAATGGACACCCAGGACTGATCTCGTTCAGGATGGACTGGTTGGATGTCCTTGCAGTCCAAGGGACTCTCAAGAGTCTTCTCCAACACCACAGGTTGAAAGCATTAATTTTTCAGCACTCAGCTTTCTTCACAGTCCAACTCTCACATCCATACTTCACCACTGGAAAAACCATAACCTTGACCAGACGGACCTTGTTGGCAATGTAATGTCTCTGCTTTTTAATATGCTATCTAGGTTGGTCATAGCTTTCTTTCCAAGGAGTAAGCGTCTTTTAATTTCATGGCTGCAATCACCATCTGCAATGATTTTGGAGCCCCAAAAAAGAAAGTCTGACACTATTTCCACTGTTTCCCCATCTATTTGCCATGAAGTGATGGGACCAGATGCCATGATCTTCGTTTTCTGAATGCTAAGCTTTAATCCAACTCTTTCACTCTCCTGTTTCACTTTCATCAAGAGGTTTTTTACTTCCTCTTCACTTTCTTCCATAAGTGTGGCGTTATCTGCATATCTGAGGTTATTGATATTTCTCTTGGCAATCTTGACTCCAGCTTGTGCTTCTTCCAGCTCAGCATTTCTTATGATGTACCAGGAATATAAGTTAATAAGCAGGGTGGCAATATACAGCCTTGACATGCTCCTTTTCTTATTTGGAACCAGTCTGTTGTTCCATGTCCAGTTCTAAGTGTTGCTTCCTGACCTGCATATAGGTTTCTCAAGAGGGAGGTCAGGTGGTCTGATATGCCCATCTCTTTCAGAATTTTCCACAGTTTATTGTGATCCATATAGTCAAAGGCTTTGGCATAGTCAATAAAGCAGAAATAGGTGTTTTTCTGGAACTCTCTTGCTTTTTTGATGATCCAGCAGATGTTGGCAATTTGATCTCTGGTTCCTCTGCCTTTTCTAAAACCAGCTTGAACATCTGGAAGTTCAGAGTTCATGTATTTTTGAAGCCTGGCTTGGAGAATTTTGAGCATTACTTTACTAGCGTGTGAGATGAGAGCAATTGTGTGGTAGTTTGAACATTCTTTGGGATTGCCTTTCTTTGGGATTGGAATGAAAACTGACCTTTTCCAGTCTCGTGGCCACTGCTGAGTTTTCCAAATTTGCTGGCATATTGAGTGCAGCGCTTTCACAGCATCATCTTTCAAGATTTGAAATAGCTCAAGTGGAATATCATCACCTCCACTAGCTTTGCTCGAAGTGATGCTTTCTAAGGCCCGCTTGACTTCACATTCCAGGATGTCTGGCTCTAGGTAAGTGATCACTCCCTCGTGATTATCTGGGTTGTGAAGATATTTTTTTATTTTTTACAGTTCTTCTCTGTATTCTTGCCACCTCTTCTTAATGTCTTCTGCTTCTGTTAGGTCCATACCATTTCTGCCCTTTATCAAACCCATCTTTGCGTGAAATGTTCCCTTGGTATCTCTAATTTTCTTGAAGAGATCTCTAGCCTTTCCATTCTGTCGTTTTCCTCTATTTATTTGCATTGATCGCTGAGGAAGGCTTTCTTATCTCTCCTGGCTATTCTTTGGGACTATGCATTCAAATGGGAATATCTTTCCTTTTCTCCTCTGATTTTTGCTTCTCTTCTTTTCACAGCTATTTGTAAGGCCTTCTCAGACAACTATGTTGCCTTTTTGCATTTCTTTTCCATGGGGATGGTCTTGATCCCTGACTTCTGTACAGTGTCACGAACCTCCATCCATAGATCATCACACACTCTGTCTATCAGATCTAGTCCCTTAAATCTATTTCTGACTTCCACTGTATAGTTATAAGGGATTTGATTTGGGTCATACCTGAATGGTCTAGTGGATATCCCTACTCTCTTCAATTTCAGTCTGAATTTGCCAATAAGGAGTTCATGATCTGAGCCACAGTCAGCTCCCGGTCTTTTCTTTCTTTCTTTCTTTTTTTTTTTTTTTTTCTGACTGTATAGAGCTTCTCCATCTTTGGCTGCAAAGAATATAATCAATCTGATTTCGGTGTTGGCCATCTGGTGATGTCCATGTGTAGAGTCTTGTCATGTGTTGTTAGAAGAGGGTGTTTGCTACGACCAGTGCATTCTCTTGGCAAAACTCTATTAGCCTTTGTCCTGCTTCTTTCTGTACTCCAAGGCCAAATTTGCCTGTTACTCTAGGTGTTTCTTGACTTCCTACTTTTGCATTCCAGTCCCCTATAATGAAAAGGATATCTTTATTGGGTGTTAGTTCTAAAAGGTCTTGTAGGTCTTCATAGAACCGTTCAACTTCAGCTTCTTCTGTGTTACTGGTTGGGGCATAGACTTGGATTATCGTGATATTAAATGGTTTGCCCTGGAAATTAACAGAGATCATTCTGTCATTTTTGGGATTGCATCCAAGTACTGCATTTTGGACTCTTTTGTTGACTATGATGGCTACTCCATTTCTTCTAAGGGATTCCAGCCCACAGTAGTAGATATAATGGTCATCTGAGTTAAATTCACCCATTCCTGTCCATTTTAGTTCACTGATTCCTAGAATGTCGACATTAACTCTTGCCATCTCCTGTTTGACCACTTCCAATTTGCCTTGATTCATGGACCTAACATTCCAGGTTCCTATGCAATATTGCTCTTTATAGCATCGGACCTTGCTTCTATCACCAGTCCCATCCACAACTGGGTTTTGTTTTTGCTTGGACTCCATCCCTTCTTTCTTTCTGGAGTTATTTCTAGTATGTGTTTAGTTGCCTAAAAATCTACCAAATATATATATTTTTTTCCAGAATGACTAGAGCACTTTATATTACCACCATCCATATATGAAGTATTTAATCTTTCCACATGCAAGCCAATGTTTGGACTGAGGCCAATCATGAGGGAGAAATGAAAGAACAAGGGATTCTGGATTTGGCAGCTTGATTGAGTTGATTAAATGTGTCCAGAATGTTGAAATCTAAATAATTAATCAATAAAAGACAAGAATAAGTTATTTAAGATAGAAAACATCAGGAGAGTCAAGACAGGTTTCAAACTCATCTCATCAAAAATTGAACTGTAATTTTTTTTAATACTTGGCATTATACATTTTTTTAAATTTTATGTTAATCTAGCCAAAGCAAATTTCAAGCAATTTTTCTTCTCCACTGAGAGCATCTCTCAAATTTTGCATTCTTTTTTTCTTAATTTATTTTTAATTGAAGGATAGTTCTTTTACAATGTTGTGCTGGTTTCTGCCATACATCAACATGAGTGTTAGTGGTAAAGAACCCGCCTACCAACGCAGGTCTTGTAAGAGACTTGGGTTCGATCCCTGGGTTGGGACGATTGCTTGGAGAAGGAAATGGCAACACACTCCAATATTCTTGCTTAGAGAATCCCATGGACAGAGGAGCCTAGTAGGCTATGGTTCATAAGGTTACAAAGGTCGAACACGACTGAAGCAACTTGGCACGCATTCATGCAGGGCAGCAATGGAGATGCAGACATAGAGAACAGACGTATGAACATGAGGGCAGGGAAGGAGAGGGTGGGGCAAATGGAGAGAGTTAGCATGGAAACATATATACTAGCATATGTAAAAGATAGCCAGTGGGAATTTGCTGTATGACATGGGGAACTCAAACCAGAGCTCTATGACATATATTCTATAATTTTAGCTGCAGTTTGTAGGCCTGTTTGTTCATGCTATGGCTTAAACAGGGAAATGTGAAAGGTACAATGTATTACATAGCTCCTGAACCATGAAATAAATTTTTATTATCTTCTTGGCATGGGTAACTTTTCTTATTGAGAGAGTCAATTCTTAGGTAGGTTGATAAGAAGTCTGGGGTCCCCAAGGAGGAGATAGGGGCCTGGAGCTCTCAAGGTGGAGAAAAGGACATTTTTTTTTCTTTAAGCACAGAGCTTATGATCAGTTTAAACTCTGTACCAATAATTATGTAATAGAAATGTATCCTGTTTGGGAACATGCTTCTCCTTCTTGAGAACCTTCTGACTAATCCTGTCATCTTAAAATATATTATGGGAGTGGATCTGGTAAAATCTTTCTATTGTTAGTTCTAATCCCATTATCTTAAAAATGTAAAGTGTGAGAGTGGGTCTGGAAAGACCTTTACAGCCTTGAGACATTATTTTAATGTACTGTCATAACCAATTGAAAAAGCATATGACTCC
Organism: Cervus elaphus; assembly: GCF_910594005.1. Lineage (NCBI taxonomy): Eukaryota > Metazoa > Chordata > Mammalia > Artiodactyla > Cervidae > Cervus > Cervus elaphus. Next base: position 94,000,459 of record NC_057848.1, read on the forward strand.
CTTGCTAAGACTAGCGAGGGGGGTACTCTCTGTCCGCCTTCTGATGTCTATGTCAGAAGCTTTCTCTGTCCCTTTTTATACTTTAATAAAACTCTGCTACACAAAAGCTTTTGACTGATCAAGCCTGGTCCCTGGTCCAGAAGCTAAATCTTCAGAGATCACAAATCTGACATCCTTCACCATAAGCTATCTATCACTCTCATGGGGGTGAGGGGTGGTATTGTTGCTTATCATCATGATTAATGGTAATTATCATTTACTTGAGTTCTTTGGTCTAAAAACATTCTATTTTTAGAATATCCACCTAGTCACCAAATTCTATCAGTTCTACATTTAGGTCTAGACAATCATGCATCAGTTATTATTGCCACAACCTCCCAATTCTTCTGGGCTTCAGACTCTGGAGACTATTTATTCTACTCACAATTTTACCAAAGTTAACTTTTAAAACATTAAGCAGTTTTGGTAACTTCTGTACTCTTAAATACTTGCTGGTTCCTGAATGTAAAATCTGAACTCTTCTTATGGAGTTTAAAATCTAAATTTGACACTAATATTCTTTTAACTCTCACTTCTCATTTTCTCCTTTATGACACTCTTCAATTGTATGTTTTTCATTTATTATATTTGATACACCACATACTTATAAAACCACTAGTAATCTATATATGCATTTCATTCCTGCAGTAGATTATAAGTTCCTTGAGAGCACAGCTTTTGTCTTGTTAATTTCCATATAATTCCCTATATCCCCACTACTAGCTCAACACTTGGAGCATGAGTTCAGTAAATGGAGACTGAATTGAATGATAGAAGACAGTAGGGAAAGATTGTTGGGCATTACTTCCAAGATTACTCAAAGAAACATAAAGTTGAATTGTAAGGCCAATGAAATAAAATAGTTTTTATATTTGGATAAAGAAGAATGAAAAAGTAGAAAAAAAAAGTTTTTGAGAAAGTGTTCCAATTCAATTAATTAGATAATTGACTTTCTACTTCCTTTTACCTGCTTAGATAGAATCATAGATTTATTATTGTACAAATTACTAAATTAAGAAAAGATTAAGAGTTGATATGATATATCAGTGGGAAAAATCTCAGTGTATTCAATTGATTTTAGAACTCAGTGAAATTTGTGGACATCAAATGTTTCTTTTGAAATTTTGAATTATGCATGCATTTAAATAGTTCCCAGATTTCCTGAAATTAATTCATTCATTGATGCATTTACTCAACACATTTCAATTGCACATATTTAATATATCAAAATCTGAAACACCTACTGAGAAAAAGGTCAATAAAAAGACCTTTCTCAACGAGTTGAAAATGAGATTTGGGAGATAGATACTTAGAAACGTACAAATCACTATGAATTTTAGTAATGTACACTGGTATTTTGGCCAGGAATCTCTAAAATAGTTTCATGGAAAGGATAACACTTAACTGGGCCTTAAAGTATATAGTGTTTCTGGGAACAAATAAAAACATTATATGCAGAAAGAAGAGCACAGAATATGCATACCGAGCTTTGACTTGAAGAGGTAGCTGTAAGGTTGTAATTATTATTGTTGTAAATATTCATAGTTTATATTTTCCTTATATTTGGGGAATTAAATGATTTCTTTGCATTTGTAAAAAAGCTTAGTTATTTTATATTATTTTATCATTCATTACAGTTCTTAATTATTATTGTGTTTATTTATTTACTTATTTATTTCAGTTCAACAGCTCAGTGTAAAATGGTGAAGAGGAATGTAGCTCCAGGTATAGATGCTTACTCTACCTTGCAATTATTACCTTGATTACCCTGGGGTATCATTAAGGTACAGTTTATGAGGTTACAACCCAACACTCTTGAATCATTAAATCATTGAAGAGTAATCTCGAGGAAGAATTTAAACTCCTATGACATATAGAATTAGAAATTAAGGGCAATAATATTTAGTATCTATAAAATATCATTTTTCCACATTATAGATAGAATGTTTATGTCCAATGAAAATTCATATGTTGAAAACCTAATCCTCAGTGTGACGGTACTTTGAGGTGGGACCTTTAGGAAGTAATTAGTTCCTGAGATTGGAGCCCTCATGAACAATATTAAGGACTTTATAAAAGAAGCCAGAGAGACAGCACCTCTACAATGTGAGGTTACAACAAAAGACACTTTCTGTGAACCAGGATCTGATCCCTCATCAGACACTGAATCCACCACTTTGATACTGGATTTCCCAGCATCAGAACTGTGAGAAATAAATGCTTATTGTTTATAAGCCTTTCAGTCTACAATATTTTGTTATAAGAGCCTGAAAAAACTGAGACAATTCACAATGAAGAATAAATTTGGGGCAGCTGTTGTCTGCTCTTTGCTAAAACTAGGCCTCTCCTTCAGATATTACTTGCTTAATTCTTTGAAAGTATAGACTTGAAAGGACAGGAGTTAACAATTCAAAAATGATGAAATAAAAATAGACTATACATAAAATGACAATATACAAAGAAATATATGTTAAAGATACATAGATTTTCAATTACCAGATTGTGCTTTTTTGTTCATAATAATAATAATCAACGCTGGTAGGGGTAAGGAAACAAAAAGACACTGTGACGTAGTTTTGCTAAGAATATATTGGTATAGTCTTGCTGGAAGGAAATTTAGCAAAAGTCTTAAAGATATACCTTTCTTCTTTTATAAATTTTTCAATTTAAGAATATATGCTGAAAAAGTAATGATAGAAGTATTTATAAGCAAATGTACAAAGATAATTGCTTCAGTGCTTTTTAATATTATAGAAAAAAAGAGACAATTTAAATGTTCAGTAACCAGAAATTAGTTAAATACCACACTTAGACACTGTTCAACCATTATAATCATTTTTTAAAGATACTTGATACCTTTTCTATCAAAAAAAAATCTTATAATGCTATAATATCACATGAAAAATAAAAAGAAAGCACAACTTTAAATATGGTACAGGAAAGTTACCTAAACATTACTAGTTAGATTTCTCCATGTCTGCTTCTTCTTTATTAATTCTCTGAGTTCTTTAGATATTTTACAGTGGATATGCCTTAACTCAGTAAACAGGAAAGATAGTATTCGCATTTAGAAAAGAAGTTTACTACTTATTGGTATTGATGGTGTTATTGTTTTTGTTTTGCCAAACTATAGATTTTCTCACTTGGAGAAAATCTTCGTAGTGTTGGGAAATCTTGATATAGTATCTTATTTGATTGCTTAATAAAATCTATTGTTTTTGCCACCATTTGATATGAATAACTCTAATGGAAGATATTATCTACAGATATTCTCTTATTGGGTAAGTACACGCATGCACATGAAGTTGGCAGTGTATTTCAAAAATGTATATGCATAATTGACATTTGCTTGTTTTTCCTCCTTTTATCAGGTTATTAAAATGAAGGGAAACCTATGACTTGACATCTTCACCATAAGAAAAAACCTTAACAGCTAAATACTTGCTTAAAACATTCATTTCATTATTTCAATTGTTATTGTTATCAAGATAATTTTTTTATATTCAAGACAACTCCTTTGTCTTGAAGTCTCCAAAACTGACTGCATTATTTACTTCTTTATACATATGTAGCTATAACCTTTGATTTTTTCTTATTTAAATCAAACTGTAGAAACAAGATAAGAATATTGGTCCAAAATATGAAAAATAAGGTACAAATTTTTCTACTTGATTTGAAATTCCCTAGATTCTTTTGGAAAAATTATTGCACTTTACCCTTGGTATCCAATGACTTCAAGATTAGCTATGTTAGAGATTCATAATGAAAGCATTAAAATATATTTATATACAATAGCAAAATCTTAGAAAATATTCTTAGATTTGATCTCACTAGAAATGCCCTTTCTATGTATAAGAAAACAATGTGGAGGAGGAATCAAGATGGTGGAGTAGGAGGATGTGGAGTTCACGTCTCAAAACAAATGAATCAATATTACATCTCCAAATGGAGCAGTCCTCATAGATCACCTGATGAATGCTAGCAGAGGGCCTTAGTCACCGAAAAGGACAAGAAAGATTCCATGTGTAACTGGATAGGTCAAAAGAGAGAAAAATAAAAAGACAAGAGGAATCTGGATGTGATCTGCAGCCCTGGAGTGGTGTGAGGAGGGAGACTGAAAGATAGGGGAGGTTTACACACCCAGGGAAGTTCCTTCTCTGGAGGAGAGATTAGTCGAGACAGAAGGGGAGTTTGGAGCACCCAGAGAAGAGCACAACAACAGGTCTGTGACAGGTAGGACCGAGTGAGACCTTCACAGATGGTCCATGCCACAGCCCTGTGTTACCGACCTGAGACAGTATCTGCTAGTGCAGACAAGGGGATAAGCACTGAAACATGGGGTTTGGAGAGTGGATCCAGGGAAAGAACTGCTGTTGGTTGCATGGAGGGAACAGGAGTGAGGAGCTGCACAGCTAAGGATGCTCATGGAGGAAACCCAGACCAGCATAGAAATGAAGCGCCATTTTTGAGTGATGTGTGAAGGGGGCAGGGCTGCTATTACACCCTCTTCCAATGTGCTGGACTCTGCCACCACAATAACTAGGAGGACCTCCTGCCAAAGTGGACCCATGTGCCCCCCAGCCTCCACCTCTTCCCCTTCACAGCTGGGTGGACATGTACACCCAAATTGGTTGCCTCCTCTGCCTACTCCTGCCATTAGTGTAAGCTTGTGCACCCCCATTAGCCAACTCTGCCTCCTTTTTCTTGGATGGAGAGTAGAGGTCTGTGGGTGGCCCACACACACAGATGGGGCTGAAACCAAAGCTGAACCCCAGGGGGCTGTGCAACTAAGGAAGAAGAGCCGAAATCTCTCCTTGTGGCTGTGTGAGCTGTGGATTAAACCCCCATGACTGACTTGGTAAAATCAGCACCTGTGGAACACTGGAATGGGTAATGAGTGCTCCCACACCTGAGAGCAACGGTGGACTCTGAGCACACATACATGGGGATTGGGCCAGGTCAGAGTCTGAGCTTTTTCTATGGCACCCACACTGTCCAGATCTATAATTACTGCACTCTTGAGACCTGGTTTTAGTGACTCTATGTTACTGGCCTAGTGAAATAACAATGCTTGAGGGACACCAGGGCCAATTGCTGGCATGCCCATGGTTAAGGTGGGGCTGAGAGCAGTGCCAGCAACAGTGTAAGTTGTGAGCTCACACACAGGTGAAAAGTGACACAACAGAGTACAATAACAGGTGAACAGCTCCAGGGTGGAATACTCAGCAGCTTCTCTCCCAGTGGGAATTCTCCAATTATGCCTACCTTGCACCACAGGTCAGAAACACAGCTAAGAAACAGATCTGGGGCCTCTACTCCAACAACTAGTGAGCATACTCCACTCTTGACAGGGCAGTGACAACCATAGCGAGAAGGAGAGGCACTGCTCAACATCCAGGGCAGCCTCAAATTGATACAACACCAGTCAAATCCCCTATCAAAAGGATAATAGTCAACAAAACACTGAGACAAAATGTGTCAGATATACATACTAAACATAGCCCTCACACCAAATAAATAAATAAGCCCCTCAGGGTACACAGGGACATTCCCACAGAAAAATAGCCCTCCAAGACTGTCTGAAAATATAGCATCAAGAAGAAGAACACGTAGAACATTTAGCCTTGAAGACCATCAGGGCTTGAGTATAAGAGTTCATCAAGGCTAGGGGAAAGCGATTCCATTGGAGGATGTACACTGGGTCTCACGTGTGCTGGGATCCATCAGAAAGTGATACCTCCATAGGAAACTTAGAGAGACCCACATAAGAGTTTTGGAGAGTCTCCTAGGGAGGCAGAGGTTGGCTGTATCTCATTGTGGTGGCAAAGACACTCACAGAAGAGGCCCCAGGGAATATTAATCAGCACAAGCTCCCAAGGAGGCTCACATTTTGGCATCAAAACTGGCCCCACTCAATGGCCTTCAGGCTCCAATGCTGAAACACGTCAGGCTAAAAACCCAGCAAGACAGGAAAACAGCCACACCCATTAGTAGAAAAACTGACTAAAGCCATACTGAGCTTACAACTACCTCAAAACACACTTGACATGACCCTGCCCACCAGAGGACAAGACCCAGCTCCACCCATCAAAGGTCAGGCACCAGATGTAGAAAACAAACTTATGGTTACCAAGCAGGGAAAGAGAGTAAGGGATTAATTGGGAGACTGGGATTGACCTATAAACACTACTAAACATAAAATTCTAGTCCCATATGATGAAAAGAACATCTTTTTTTGGGTGTTAGTTCTAGAAGGTTTTGTAGGTCTTCATAGAACTGGTCAACTTCAGCTTCTTCAGCATTAGTGGTTGGGGCATAAACTTGGATTACTGTGATATTGAATGGTTTGCCTTGGGAATGAGCCGAGTTCATTCTGTCCTTTTTGAGACTGCACACAAGTACTGCATTTTGAACTCATTCATTGACTATGAGGGCTACTCTATCTCTTCTAAGGGATTCTTGCCCACAGTAGTAGATGCAATGGTCAGTTCAGTTCAGTTCAGTATCTTCGTCGTGTCCAACTCTTTGCGACCCCATGGACTATGGCTCACCAGGCCTCCCTGTCCATTACCAACTCCCAGAGCCTGCTCAAATTCATGTCCATTGAGTCAGTGATGCCATCCAGCCATTTCATCCTCTCATCCCCTTCTCCTCCTGCCTTCAATCTTTCCCAGCATCAGGATCTTTTCCAGTGAGTGAGTCTTCACATAAGGTGGCCAAAGTATTGGAGCTTCAGCTTCAGCATCAGTCCCTCCAATGAATATTCAGAGCTGATTTATTTAGGATTGACTGGTTTGATCTCCAAGCAGTTCAAGGTACTCTCAAGCGTCTTCTCCAACTCCACAGTTCAAAAGCATCAATTTTTCAGTGCTCAGCTTTACTTAGAATCCAACTTTCACATCCATACATAACTACTGGAAAAACCATAGCTTTGACTAGATGGACCTTTGTCAGCAAAGTAATGTCTCTGCTTTTTAATATGCTGTCTATATTTGTTACAGCTTTTCTTCATGGCTGCATTCATCATCTGCAGTGATTTGGGAGCCTAAGAAAATAAAGATTAATGATCATCTGAATTAAATTCAGGCTTCCCTGGTGGCTCAGAAAGTAAAGAATCTGCCTGAAGTGTGGGGGATGCAAGAGACCCAGGTTCAATCCCTGGGTCGGGAAGATCCCCTGGAGAAGGAAATGGCTACTCATTCCAGTATTCTTGCCTGGGGTATCCCATGGATAGAGGAACCTTGAGGTTACAAACCATGGAGTCACAAAATTAACTTCACTCATTCTGGTCCATTTTACTTCACTGATTCCTAAAATGTCAGTGTTCACTCTTGGCATCTCCTGTTTGACCACTTCCAATTTAACTTGATTCAAGGTCCTACCAGTCCAGGTTCCTACACAACATTGTTCTTTACAGAATCGGACTTTACTCCATCACCAGTCACATCCACAACTAGGCATTTTGGCTCAGTCTCTTCATTATTTCTGGAGCTATTTCTCCAGCCTTCCCCAGTAGCATATGGGGCACTTACCAACCTGGGGAGTTCATCTTTCTGTGTCATATATTTTTGCCTTCTCATACTGTTCCTAGGGTTCTCAAGGCAAGAATATTGAAGTGGCTTGCCATTCCCTTCTCAGTGAAACATATTTTGTCAGAACTCTCCACCATGACCCATCCCTCTTGGGTGGCCCTACATGGCATGGCTCATAGTTTCATTGAGTTAGACAAGGCTGTGATCCATGTGATCAGTTTGGTTAGTTTTCTGTGACTGTCATTTTCATTCTGTCTGCTCCCTGATGGGTAAGGATAAGAGGCTTGTGGAAGCTTCCAGATGGAAGGTAATGACTGTGGGGAAATCTGGGTCATTTCAACTTTTAAAACACTAAGATCAAGGCATTCTGTCCCATCATTTCATGGCAAATAGATGGGGAAACAGTGGAAACAGTGATAGACTTTATTTTCTTGGGCCCTCAAATCACTGCAGATGGTGACTGCAGGCATGAAATTAAAAGATTCTTGCTCCTTGAAATAAAAGCTATACCAAACCTAGATAGCCATGTTAAAAACAGAGACATTACTTTGCCGACAAAGGCCTGTCTAGTCAAAGCTATGGTTTTTCCAGTAGCCATGTATGGATGTGAGAGTTGGACTCTAAAGAAAGCTGAGTTCTGAAGAAGTGATGCTTTTGAAGTGTGATGTTGGATAAGACTCTTGTGAGTGCCTTGGACTGCAAGGAGATCAAACCAGTCAATCTTAAAGGTAATAAGTTTTTAATATTCATTGGAAGGACTGATGTAGAAGCTGAAACTCCAATACTTTGGCCACCTGATGCAAAGAACTGACTCACTGGAAAAGACCCTGATGCTGGGAAAGATTAAAGGCAGGGGGAGAAGGGGACGACAGAGGATGAGGTGGTTGGATGGGATAACCTACTTGATGGATATGAGTTTGAGAAAGCTCTGGGAGTTGGTGATGGACAGGAAAGCCTGGTGTGCTGCAGTCTATGTGGGTCGCAAAGTGTCTGACATGACTGAGTGACTGAACTGATTCAAAACATAAAACAAATAACTAATAAGAACATACTGTATAGCACTGTGAACTCTACTCAATACAGTATTCTGTAATGACCTATATGGGAATAGAATCTAAAAAAATATTGGATATATGCATTTGCATAACTGATTCACTTTGCTGTACAGCAGAAACTAACATAATACTGTATATTAACTATACTCCAATAAAAAGTAAAACAAAACAAAAACAAAAAAACACACCATGAAATAAAATAGAAAGAAAAGAAGAAACAGTATGAGTATAAGAAACATATATAGAGTACCAAGAAAAAAAAAAATTCTCCATGGATTTCCTGAGTTGAAGTCTGGGGCTCCCATGGTATATAGAAATGAAGATCAAAAATGTTTAAAATACTAAGAAAAATATAGTTGCAAAACACAATAAAAGCTTTTTCAAAACTAGTTACTATCTTGTGAGAAAAACAATGTTAAATAACTTAGAGTTTTGTTTGTTTTGTTTTTTTCATTTGTATTGCCAGATAGCAAAAAACAAAAAAGACATGTGGTTCTCCATTGCCTGAAAGCCTACTCTTTTCAGCAAATTATCTCACCTCATAGGTAATCAGGGGCTTCCTTGGTGGCTCAGAGGTTAAAGAGTCTGCCTGCAATGCAGGAGACCTGGGTTCGATCCCTGTGATAGGAAGATCCCCTGGAGAAGGAAATGGCAACCCACTCCAGTATTCTTGCCTGGAAAATCTTATGGATGGAGGAGCCTGGTGGACTACAGTCCACGGGGTCGCAAAGAGTCAGACACAACTGAGCAATTTCACTTTCACTTTCATAGGTAATCAAAGAACAACTTATTTATAGTGCAGTAAGTCAAAACCATTCCTATCAAATTTTTAAAAATCATGTTGATTGTATATTTTTGAGATTAATCCTGTTGAATTTTAGGGAAGAAAAAGAAAGATAAAGATATAAAATCTGATAATATGATGGGTAGTTCTGCAATGGCTTTAATTTCAAAATACTTAACATGGTCCTTTCCAAATATAATATAAGCAGATGGGTAGATCAGCTATGCATTTTGTCTACTTCAGTGATGCAGAATTCTCAAAATGAACTTGCAAATAATGTTGGCTCTTTGCACACTGAGTATGAAATTAAAAGTAATGCAAATCAAACTCTTCCATATATCTCCATCTTCCATATTCCTTGGTCCTGTGAGTCAATTATCACTCAAAAAATAATTTTTATATTATCTTAAACTAATAAGATTTCATTATTTTTATTACTATTACTATTAGTAGCTGAGCTTTCTGTTTTGGGCAATTCAGGTGAAAAATGTTTTTTATAAAATTAGGTTAAATTTCTTCCTCCTTCCTCTCCTCTTCCTCCTCCTCCTCTTCTTCTTCATCTTCACCTTCTTTTTTGGCTTAGCACTACGTCTATATATTACTTTTATTAAGAAAGCCATTGAGTATTTTAAGGAACACTTGCATTAGATTTTGTGATTTTCTCTGTTAGTTCTTTAATTGGCAATATAGTGAAAGTTAAAATAAGTAAACCATGTAAATTTTCTACTGGATTTCAGTATTAATACTTAAAGGTGATGTCTGTATTTCTCAGAAAGTAAAAGGAAATAATTGCGTATATGCATTAATTATAAACAGAAAGCAGAGTTTGTTCACAAAATTAAAAAAAAAAAAAACTCAACACAATGTATCAGTGCATATCCTTTAAATTTCACCATGTGCAAACTTGGTACATATAACCTTAAAAAAATCGTACCTTTGCTTAGTGTTGGCATTCCACAAAGTCCGTAGTTTTGCCATCATGACATAACTTTGCACAAAATAGACACTGGTAATAAATATTATAAGTTGTAATTCAAATATTATGGCTTATAATATATGGAATAATTGGATTATAATTTTTTTCTGTAACATCCCTTTTTCTGTTTTGTAGCTAATATATAGAATTAATTTCATTATTTTTTTTTTCTCAGGACTGGATTATGTTCAATGAAGGGGTAGAGGAACATACACTTGTCTTATCCTACGAGCACCAAAATCACAACAAAATCACAACCATCTACAGGAGGATGCTGGAACCCACCAAAAAACAATGTCCCACATCCAAGAACAAAGGATAAATCTCAATGAGATGGTAGGAAGGGTGGGCACAGTCATGATAAAATTGAATCACATAACCACTCTCACTGTTATGAAGGTTCTAGGTCCCACATCAGACTTCCCAGCCTGGGAATCAAGCAATGGGCTTAGGAATCCCTGGGGAATTTACTTTGAAAGCCAGTGGTATTTAATTGCAGGGTTTCCATGGGACAGGGAGAAACAGAGACTCCACTCTTGGAGGGCACAAACAAAACCTTTGGACACCAGGACACAGGGGAAAGGAGTATTGACCCCACATGATACTGAGCAAGACAGTCACTCCCTGTGGGTATGGAGGCACTGGCAACAGCAGTCCTGGGAGGTGTCTTCTGGTATGAGCCCTCTTTGGAGGTCACCATTAGCCATAACATAGAGCCTGTAGACAACAGCATTAGATCACCTCAGACCAAACAATAAACAGGGAGGGAGCACAGTCCCACCCACCAGCAGAAAATTGGATTACAGTTTGGCTGAACAGAGCTCTTCCCACAAGAACAAGACACAATTTTCCCCACTGCTAGTCACTCTCATCAGGAAACTTGCACAAGCCTCTTATCCTCATCCACCAGAGTACAGACAGAAGAAGCAAGAGGAACTACAATTCTGCAGCCACCATAACAAAAACCACAATCACAGAAAGCTAATCAAAATGAAAAGGAATATGATTACATCTGAGATGAAGGGCCAAGATAAAACCCCAGAAAAGCAACCAAATGGATTGGAGATAGGCATCCTTCCAGGAAAAGAATTCAGAATAATGATAGTGAAGATGATTCAGAATCTTGGCAAAGGAATGGAGAAATACAAGAAATGTTTGCCAAATAACTACAAGAAGTAAACAATAACAACAACAATTAAATTTAAAAAAAAAAACAGAGACAAACAATATACTAGAAGGAATCAATAGCAAAATAATTGAGACAGAAGAATGGATACCTGAACTGGAGGAAAGAATGGTGAAAATCAGTGCCACAATACTAAATATAGAATAAAGAATGAAAATAAATGAAGACAGACTAAGAGACCTTTGGAACAACATTAAACACACTAACATACACATTACAGGGGTCTTAGAAGGAAATGAGAGAGAGAAAGGACTTGAGAAAATATTTGAAGAGATAATAGCTGAAAACTTTCCTAACATGGGAAAGGAAACAGTCAACCAAGACCAGAAAGAGCAGAGAGTCCCAGGCAGAATAAACCTGGGAATATGTGTGATAAAAATTACAGATAGTAAAAAAAAAAAAAAAAAAAAAAAAAAAAAATTACAGATAGTAGTCAAAATGATGAAAATTACAGACAAAAATAAAATATTAAAAGAAACAAGGGAAAATAACAAATAACATACAAGAGAACTCCCATAAGGTGATCAGTTGATTTCTCAACAGAAACTTTATAAGCCAGAAGGGAATGGAATAATATATTCAAAATGATGAAAGGGAAGAACCTGAAACCAAGAATACTCTACCCAGAAAGACTCCCATTCCAATTTGATGGAGAAATCAAAAGCTTTCCAGAGAAACACAAGAGAAGGAAAATATCTATAAAAAATAAACCAAAACAATTAAGAAAAAGGTAATAAGATTACACATATTGATAATTTCCTTAATTGTGAATGGATTAAATGCACAAATTAAAAGACATAGACTGGCTGGGTGAATACAAAAGCAAGATCCATATGTATATTTTCTACAAGAAACACACCTCAGACCTATAGAAACACTTACATTTACAGACTGAAAGTAAGGGGACAGGAAAAGGTATTCCTTGAAAATGGAAAGCATAAGAAATCTGAACTAGTAATACTCATAGTAGACAAAATATACTTTAAAACAAAGACTGTTAAAAGAGACAAGGACACTACCTAATGATCAAGGGTTCAATCCAAAAAGAATATATAGCAATTATAATATATATGGACCCAACATAGGAGCACCTCAATATGTAAAGCAGATACTCACAACGATAAAGAGAGAAGTCAACAGTAGCACATTAATATTGGGGAACTTTAACACCCCACTTTAATTGATGGACACCTCATCCAGACACAAAATTAATAAGGAAACACAGGACTTAAATGACACTTTATATGAGTTGGACTTAGTTGATATTTATAGAGCATTCCATCCAAAAGTAGCAGACTACACATTCTTCTCAAGTGCACATGGAATATTCTCCAGGATTGACCACATGCTGGGCCACAGGTGAATCTTGATAAATTTAAGAAAATCAAAATCTTATCAAGCATCTTTTTTTTTATCATAATGCTATGAGATTAGAAATAAACTACAAGAAAAAAAAAAAAAAAACTAAAAAATCCAAACACATGGCAGTTAAATATTATGTTAATAAACAACCAATGGTTCACTAGATGAATTAAAGAGGAAATTTGAAAATACTTAGAGACAAATGAAAACTAAAACATAATCATCCAAAACTTATGGGATGCAGCAAAAGCAGTTCTAAGAGGGAATTTTTTACCTACACAATCTTACCTCAAGAAACAATAAAACTCTCAAATAAACAACCTAACCTTACATCTGAAGCAACTAGAGAAAGAAGAACACACACAACCTAAAGTTAGTAGAACAAAAAATGTCATAAAGATCAGAGCAGAAATAAATAAAATAGAGACAAAGAAAACAAGTGGAAAGATCAATGAAATTAAAAGCTGTTTTTTGAAAAGACAAACGAAATTGATAAACTTTTAGCCAGATTCACCAAGAAAAAAAGGGAGCAGACTCAAATCAATTAAATTAGAAGTGAAGAAATTACTGTTGACTCCACAGAAATACCAAGGATCATTAAGAAACTATTATAAGCAATTGTAAGGCAATAAAATGTACAACCTAGAAGAAGTCAAAAAAATTTTAGTATAGTCTCCCTAGACTGAACCAGGAAGAAATAGAAAATATGAACCGACCAATCACAAGCACTGAAATTGAAACTGTGATTAAAAACCTCCTGACAAATAAAAGTCCAGCACCTGATGGCTTCACAGGTGAATTTTATCAAATATTTATAGAAGAGTTAACACCAGTCCTTTTGAAACTGTTCCAAAAATTCCAGAGGAAGGAAAACTTCCAAATTCATTCTATGAGGCCACCACCACCCTGATACAAAAATCAGACAAAGATAACAACAACAACAAAAAAGATATTACAGGCCAGTATTACTGATGAACATAGATGCAAAAATCCTCAATAAAATACTAACAATCAATATCCAACAATACATTAAAAAGATTATACATCATGATCAAGTGGGATTCACCCCAGGGATGCAAGGATTTTTCAACATCCACAAATCAATCAGTGTGATACACCACACTGACAAATTAAAGAATAAAACCCATATGATCATCTCAATGGATGGAGAAAAAGCTTTTGACAAAATTAGGGGCTTATTTATGATAAAAACTCTCCAGAAATTGGACATAGAAGGTACTTACTCAAACATAATAAAGGCTACATATGACAAACCTTGGAGACGGCAATGGCACCCCACTCCAGTACTCTTGCCTGGAAAACCCCATGGACGGAGGAGCCTGGTAGGCTGCAGTCCATGGGGTCGCGAAGAGTCAGACACGACTGAGAGACTTCACTTTCACTTTTCACTTTCATGCTTTGGAGAAGGAAATGGCAACCCACTCCAGTGTTCTTGCCTGGAGAATCCCAGGGACGGGGGAGCCTGGTGGGATGCCGTCTATGGGGTCACACAGAGTCAGACACGACTGAAGCAACTTAAAAGCAGCAGCATGACAAACCTACAGCTAACATCATACTTAATGATGAAAAGCTGAAAACATTCCCTCTAAGATCAAGAACAAGACAAGGATATCCACTCTCACCACTTTTATTCAACATAGTTTTGGAAGTCCTAGATACAGCAGTCAGAGAAGAAAAAGAAGTAAAGGGATCCAAATTGGAAAAGAAGAAGCTAAACTGTCACTGTTTGCAGGTGAAATGATACAATACATAGAAGGTCCTAAAAATACTACCAGAAAACTACTAGAACTCATCAATGAATTTGGTAAAATTTCAGGTTACAAAATTAATACACAGAAATCTGTTGCATTTCTATACAGTAACAATAAAGATCAGAAAAAGAAATTCAAGAAGCAACTCCATTTGCCATCACATTAAAAAAAACAAAACAAACAACAAAAAAAAAAAAACTAGGATTAAGCCTTCCTGAATAGACAAAAGAACTCTACTCTGAAAACTATAAGATGTTGATGAAATAAATCAAAGAAGAGGAAACAGATGGAAAGGTCTTCCATATTAATGGACTGGAAGAACCAATATTGTCAAAATAACTACTACCTAAGGCAATCTACAGATTCAGTGCAATCTTTATCAAATTATCAATGGCACTTTTCATAGAACTAGAACAAAAATATCTCAAAATTTGTGTGGAGACACAGAAGACTCAATAGCCAACATAATCTTGAGAAAGAAAAGTGGAACTGGAGGAGTCAGGCTCCCTGACTTTGAGACTCTCTTACAAAGCTATAGGTACCAAAACAGTATGGTACTGGTACAAAAATAGAAATATAGGTCAATGGAACAGGATAGAAAACCCAAAAATATGCACCTATGGTCAATTAGCTCTGACAAAGGAGGCAAGACTACACAATGTAGGAAAGACAGCATCTTCAACAAATGGTGCTGCAAAAACTGGACAACCCCATGTAAAAAAATAAAATTAGATAATTCTTTAACTTCATATACGAAAACAAGCTCAAAATGGATTAAAGACATAAATGAGAGACCAGAAGCTTTAAAACTCCTAAAGGAAAACATATGCAAAACACTCTCTGACATAAATCACAGCAATACCTTAGTCTGAAGAATATATAAAGAACTGCCATAAATCAACAAGAAAAAAACAATACAGTATATGACAAGCCACTTATATTTAAGCATTCTCAGTTTCCAGGGAAATTCAAATTAAGGCCACAGTGAAATATTATTTAAAGTATGTATGACTGGCAAATTACTAAACAGTGTGATAATGCTGAGTGTTGGAGATAATGAGAATCAAAGAGAATTCTAAAAAAAAAAAAAAAAAAAAACAACTTGTTAGTATCTTGTTCAGTTGAACATGTTGAACATGGTTATATTCCCACTCCTTGGTGTATGTCTAAAAGAAACACTAGTTAATGAGATGTGGATGTAATAGTGATGTTCATAATAGCAAAAGACTGAAAATAGCACAAATGTCCCATAACCAGAGAAAGCTTAATTACTTTATGGTTTGTTCACACAGTGGAATATTTATATCAAAAATGAAATATTGCTGCATATTACACTGAAAAATCTTGGAAAAATAACATTGAATTTAAAAAGACCCAGTTGTTTTGCCAAAAGTTTTCACTTTCATCTCAGGTTCAAAGTATTTGTTAACAAAATAAGCCACTTGTTATATAGAAATAAATAATACAAATATTTATTAGATAATTATTTAGATTACTTTCAATATACTAACATTAAAAGAAAAGATAAATAGAAAGAGCAAAGGATACATCACCAAGTTGGGTTTTGACCAACATCCAAACTTAAATAGTGCAGGGAAGTTCCGTGTCACAGCACATCTGTATTCCCCATTGGGAAAAGGTGTGTCCCAGAAAGTGTGTCCACTCCATGGGTGAATCTTCAAAGACTGCAGTTTGGGGTCCCATTTATAAACCCAGAACAGTCACAAACTGAAATCATCATTAATCTGTGATCAAATTGCAACTCTGATTTCATGTTAATGCTGTTTGTTTTGTATTATAAAACTTGGAATATTGTTAAGCCTGGAGCTTGCTTGGCCAGGCCCCCTTCAAGGGCTCAACAATCTCAAAATTTCCCCCCATTTTAACTATGGTGCTGCAAGTCTTTCACTCACAGCAAGCAGTCACTCACAGTCACTCCCAGTCAGAGAAGTGTCTAGGCAGGAGGTTAGAAGCATGGTCAGAGGTCTGCTCTACTTTTTTGCCTCTGAAGCCTGAATAAGACTACTATTTTATTTCTCTAACACCAGTCCATTTACAAGTGACAAAATTTTTATAGAGCTTGAGTAAATAGTATTTTCTTTTTGCATGCAAACACAAGATTTATGATTGTGCTCATCTTTGGCAGGTTTATGGATGATCACTATATTACTGTTACAAACAACATGTACATTATATGTTATTTTACAAATCAAATTATATATATAATAAAGCAGTAAATAAATGTATTTATTATTATAAATTTATTATTATAACTATATATATATATATATATGTATATAAAACAGTAAAAAATGGAAAAAACTTTTCTAACTCACTGACTCTATCCTCTAAGTTTCTGAATAGAAATGTCTACCTGATGTGTGAAATAGAGGGCTCTGCCACGAAATTTCAAGCACCTGCCTTTTTATTTCATCCTTCCTAAGGATCTAAAATACAGTGGCTTCCTATTATTTAAGGTGGTATTCTTAAATCTGAGTTGATTAGTTGCATAGAACAACCTACTGAACCAATATTTCCTGATATCAAAGTTCAGAAATTTCAATTTGGCAAAGCATTCTAGATTACTTTGAGGCCAAATAAGTCTAGATTATTTTGATGCCAAATTAGTCGGGAAAAGGTGTTCCCACCCACTTAAAAATGTGCTGCTTTGTTCCTCTCTGAATTTCTAACATAATTTTTCTCTTCCTTCATAGAGGCAAGTCAATGTCAAATGCATTCAAACTTACAATGCAGATATGTTCAGGCATGATTTACTGTTTTATTTATATTATTTTTTTCTTCTTCATAACCACATCCTCAAGATATGACTTGTGCTTTCTTATAAAATGTAGATTTGCAAGTTAAACTGTTTCACAAGTTGATATGACATAACCATTGAAAATTCTAATATGACCATCAACCGCTGTAAAGAATAAATGGTACTGCTTTCTTACTAAATAAGCAGCTTTATAATAATATACCCCAAACCTCATTCCATGGTTTGGTTTGAGTGCTTCTGGTTTGCAAGCTGTCTTTTTTGGTGTATGCAAAATAAACTTCTACTAATTACTAAAAAAGTGCATTTGCTAAGTTATTATTTGTTTTCATTTTGTTGTACCACAATTAAGTAAAACCATTAAATGGGCCCTAAAGATTTGAACATTAAGTTCATGAAATGGAGTATACAGAAATACATTCATCAAACAAAAATATTTTAGAAAACAATATAATTGCATGTAACAAATAAAAGCAAAAATAACTTGTTTTTGTCAGTTTTAAAGAAGTTATTGTGTATTTATCAAACATAAAGTAATGGTCCTCAGTTTTTTTGTTTGTTTTTGCTTTTTTTTCCTTTTGTAAAAAGAGCATAGGAGCTAGTCACCTTTTCTACTATAACAAAGCAAAAGTCACAAAAGAACCATGGTGACATTAAAAATAAGTCTTTTAAATTTTTGCTCAATTTTTCAAAGACCATATGCTTGTTCTTTTTGAGGGCTAGAGTGATGTTCTGAAAATGATGAGGAGTAGTGTACAAATAACAATTATCTAGTAAAAGGAATGAACTCATAATTTAGAAAGCTTGTTGATCTCATTTTAAAAATCTCTAATTATATGTGAAGTAGATTTCATTTTGAGAAAAAAAATCCATCTCATCTTTGTTTCATTTTTAATTTATTCTATTTCTTTTTCTTTTTCATTTATTTATATTAGTTGGAGGCTAATTACTTCACAATACTGTAGTGGTTTTTGCCATACATTGATATGAATCAGCTATGGATTTACATGTGCTCCCCATCCTGAACCCCCCTCCAGCTTCCTCCCCATCCCATTCCTCTGGGTCATCCTAGTGTACCAGCCCTGAGCACTTGTCTCATGAGTCAAGCCTGGACTGGTGATATGTTTCACAATTGATAATATACATGTTTCAATGCTATTCTCTCAGATCATCCACCCCTCGCCTTCTCCCAAATATTACAAAAGTCTGTTCTATACATCTGTGTCTCTTTTTCTGTCTTGCATATAAGGTTATCATTACCATCTTTCTAAATTCCTCATATATGCATTAGTATACTGTATTGGTGTTTTTCTTTATGGCTTACTTCACTCTGTATAATGGGCTCCAGTTTCATCCACCTCATTAGAACTGATTCAAATGTATTATTTTTAATGGCTGAGTAATATCCCATTGTGTATATATGTACCACAGCTTTCTTATCCATTTGTCTGTTGATGGGCATCTAAGTTGCTTCCATGCCCTGGCTATTATAAACAGTGCTGCGATGAACATTGGAGTACATGTGTCTCTTTCAATTCTGGTTTACTCAGTGTGTATGTCCAGGAGTGGGATTGCTGGGTCATATGGCATTTCTATTTCCAGTTTTTTAAGGAATCTCCACACTGTTCTCCATAGTGACTGTACTAGTTTGCATTCCCACCAACAGTATAAGAGGGTTCCCTTTTCTCCACACCCTCTCCAGTATTTATTGCTTGTAGACTTTTGGATTGCAGCCATTCTGACTGGCTTGAAATGGTACCTCACTGTGGTTTTGATTTGCATTTCTCTAATAATGAGTGATGTCGAGCATTTTTTCATGTGTTTGTTAGCCATCTGCATGTCTTCTTTGAAGAAATATCTGTTTAGTTCTTTTGCCTATTTTTTCATTGGGTCATTTATTTTCTGGAATTGAGCTGCAGGACTTGCTTGTATATTTTTTAGATTAATTCTTTGTCCATTGCTTCGTTTGCCATTATTTTCTCCCATTCTGAAGGCTGTCTTTTTGCCTTGCTTATAATTTCCTATATTGTGCCAAAGCTTTTAATTTAATTAGGTCCCATTTGTTTATTTTTGCTTTTATTTCCAATATTCTGGGAGGTGGGTCATAGAGGATCTTGCTGTGATTTATGTTGGAGAGTGTTTTCCTCTAGCAGTTTTATAGTTTCTGGTCTAACATTTAAATTTTTAATCCAATTTGAGTTTATTTTTGTGGATGGTGTTAGAAAGTGTTCTAGTTTCATTCTTTTTTATTATTATTATTTTTCTAGTTTCATTCTTTTACAAGTGGTTGACCAGTTTTCCCAGCACCACTTATTAAAGAGGTTGTCTTTACTTCTTTGTATATCCTTGCCTCCTGTGTCGAAGATGAGGTGTCCATAGGTACATGGATTTATCTCTGGGTTTTATATTTTTTCCATTGATCTATATTTCTGTCTTTGTGCCAGTACCACACTGTCATGATGACTGTGGCTTAGTAGTAGAGCCTGAAGTCAGGCAGGTTGACTCCTCCACTTCCATTCTTCTTTCTCAAGATTGCTTTGGCTATTTGAGGTTTTTTGTATTTCCATAAAAATTGTGAAATTGTTTGTTCTAGTTCTCTGAAAAATACTGTTGTTAGCTTGATAGGGATTGCATTGAATCTATAGATTGCTTGGGGTAGTATACTCACTTTCACAATATTGATTCTTCCAATCCATGAACACGGTGTATTTCTCCATCTATTTGTGTCGTCTTTGATTTCTTTCATCAGTGTTTTATAATTTTCTATATATAGGTCTTTTGTTTCTTTAGGTAGATATATTCCTAAGTAGTTTATTCTTTTTGTTACAATGGTGAATGTGACTGTTTCATTAATTTCTCTTTCTGTTTTCTCATTGTTAGTGTATAGGAATGCAAGGGACTTCTGTGTGTTAATTTTATATCCTGCAACTTCACTGTATTCATTGTTTAACTCTAGTAATTTTCTGGTAGAGTTTTTAGGATTTTCTATATATAGGATCATGTCATCTGTGAACAGTGAGAGTTTTACTTCTTTTCCTCTCTGGACTCCTTTTACTTCTTTATCTGCTCTGATTGCTGTGGCCAACACTTCCAAAACTATGTTGAATAGTAGTGGTGAGAGTGGGCACCCTTGTCTTGTTCCTGACTTTAAGGGAAATGCTTTCAGATTTTCACCATTGAGGATAATGTTTGTTGTGGGTTTCTCATATATAGCTTTTATTATGTTGAGGTATGTTCCTTCTATTCCTACTTTCTGGAGAGTTTTTATCATAAATGAATGTTGAGTTTTGTCAAAGGCTTTTTCTGCATCTATTGAGATAATCATATGGATTTTATCTTTTAATTTGTAAATGTGGTGTATTACATTGATTGACTTGTGGATATTAAAGAATCCTTGCATCCCTGGGATAAAGCCCACTTGGTCATGATGTATGATCTTGTTAAAATGTTGCTGGATTCTGTTTGCTAGTATTTTGTTAAGGATTTTTGCGTCTATGTTCACCAGTGAAATTGGCCTGTAGTTTTCTTTGTTTGTGACATATTTGTCTGGTTTTGGTATTATGGTGATGGTGGCCTCATAGAATGAGTTTGGAAGTTTACCTTCTTCAATTTTCTGAAGGAGTTTGAGTAAGATAGGTGTTAGCTCTTCTCCAAATTTTTGGTAGAATTCAACTGTGAAGTTGTCTGGTCCTGGGCTTTTGTTTGCTGGAAGATTTCTGATTACAGTTTCGATTTCCATGCTTGTGATGGGTCTGTTAAGATCTTCTATTTCTTCCTTGGTCAGGTTTGGAAAGTTACACTTTTCTAAGAATTTGTCCATTTCTTCCAAGTTGTCCATTTTATTGGCATAGAGCTGCTGGTAGTAGTCTCTTATGATCCTTTGAATTTCTGTGTTGTCTGTTGAGATCTCTCCATTTTCATTTCTAATTTTGTTGATTTGATTCTTCTCGCTTTGTTTCTTGATTATTCTGGCTAATAGTTTGTAAATTTCATTTATCTTCTCATAGAACAGGCTTTTAGCTTTGTTGATTTTGGGTCTCTTTTGCATTTATTTCTGCCCTAATTTTAAAGTTGTTTTTTTTTTTCCTTCTACTAAGCCTGAGTTTCTTAATTCATTTTTTTTCTTGTTGCTTTAGGTGTCGAGTTAGGTTATTTATTCGAATTTTTTTCTTGTTTCTTGAGGTAAGCCTGTGTCGCTATGAACCTTCCCCTTAGTACAGCTTTTACAGCATCCCATAGGTTTTGGCTTGTTGTGTTTTCATTTTCGTTCGTTTCGATGCGTATTGTGATTTCTTTTTTGATTTCTTCTATAATTTGTTGGTTATTCAGAAGCATGTTATTTAGCCTCCATATGTTGGAATTTTTAATTGTTTTTTTTTTTTCTCCTGTAATTGAGATCCAATCTTACTGCATAGTGATCAGAAAAGATGACTGGGATGATTTCAATTTTTTTGAATTTACCAAGGCTAGGTTTATGGATATGATATGGATCCAGGATATGATCTATTCTGGAGAAGCTTCCATGTGCTCTTGAGAAGAAGGTGAAATTGATTGTTTTGGGGTGAAATGCCCTATAGATATCAATTAGGTTTGCTGGTCCATTGTACCATTTAAAGTTTGTGTTTCCTTGTTAATTTTCTGTTTAGTTGATCTATTCATAGGTGTGAGTGAGATATTAAATTCTCCCACTATTATTGTGTTACTGTTAATTTCCCATTCCATGCTTGCTAGCATTTGCCCTACATATTGAGGTGCTCCTATGTTGGGTATATATATATATATATATATATATATATATATATATATATATATATATATATAATTGTTATATCTTCTTCTTGGATTGATCCTTTGATCATTATGTAGTGTCCTTCTTTGTCTCTCTTCACAGCCTTTATTTTAAAGTCTATTTTATTTGATATGAGTATTGTGATTCCTGCTTTCCTTTGGTCTCCGTTTGTGTGAAGTATTTTTTTCCAGCCCTTCACTTTCAGTCTGTATGTGTCCCTTGTTTTCAGGTGGGTCTCTTGTAGACAGCATATATAGGGGTCGTGATTTTGGATCCATTTAGCCAGTTTTATCTTTTGGTTGGGGCATTCAATCCATTTATATTTAAGATAATTATTGATAAGTATGATCCCCTTGTCATTTACTTTGTTTTTGTGGGCTTGAGTTCATACAACCCTTCTGTGTTACCTGACTAGCAAAGATCCTTTAACATTTGTTGGAGAGCTGGTTTGGTGGTGCTCAATTCTCTCAGCTCTGCTTGTCGGTAACGCTTTTGAATTATCCTTCATATCTGAATGAAATCCTTGCTGGATACAGTAATCTGGATTGTAGGTTATTCCCTTTCATTACTTTAATTATGTCCTGCCATTCCCTTCTGGCTTGAAGTGTTTCTATTGATAGATAAGCTGTTATGCTTATGGGAATCCCTGTATGTGTTATTTGTTATTTCTCCCTTGCTGCTTTTAATATTTGTTCTTTGTGTTTGATCTTTGTAAATTTGATTAATATGTGTCTTGGGGTGTTTCACCTTGGGTTTATCCTGTTTGGGACTCTTTGGGTTTCTTGGACCTGTGTAACTATTTCCTTCCCCATTTTGGGGAAGTTTTCTGCTATTATCTCCTTGAGTATTTTCTCATGGCATTTCTTTTTTTTTTTTTTTTTAATGGCCTTTCTTTTTGTTTTCTTCTTCTGGGACTCTTATTATTTGAATGTTGGGGCGTTTCACATTGTCCCAGGGGTTCCTGAGGTTGTCTTCATTTATTTTGATTTTTTCTTCTTTTTTCCTCTCTGCTTCATGTATTTCCACCATTTTATCTTCTACCCCACTTATCCTATCTTCTGCCTCCGTTATTCTACTGTTGGTTCCCTCCAGAGTGTTTTTTATCTCATTTATTGCAGTATTCATTTTTACACAATTCTTTTTTATTTCTTCTAGGTCCTTGTTAAACATTTCTTGCATCTTCTCAATCTTTGTTTGCAAGCTATTTATCTGTAACTCCATTTTGTTTTCAAGATTTTGGATCATTTTTATTATTATTCTAAATTCTTTTTCAGGTAGATTCCCTATCTCTTCCTCTTTTGCTCTGCTTGGTGGGCATTTTTCATGTTCCTTTACCTTCTGGGTATTTCTCTGCCTTTTCATCTTGTTTAAGATTGCTGTGTTTGGAGTGGCCTTTCTGTATTCTGGTGGTCTGTGGTTCCTTTTTATTGTGGAGTTTTCTCCCAGTGGGTGGGATTGGACGATTGGCTTGTCAAGGTTTCTTGGTTAGGGAAGCTTGCATCAGTGTTCTGGTGTGTGTAACTGGATTTCTTCTCTCTGGACTGCAATGGAGTGTCCAGTAGTGAGTTTTGAGATAGGTCTCTTTGGTGTGACTTTGGGCAGCCTGTATGTTGATGCTCAGGGCTATGTTCCTGCATTGCTGGAGAATTTGTGTGGTATGTCTTGTTCTGGAACTTATTGGCTCTTGGGTGGTGGTTAGTTTCAGTGTAGGTATGGAGGCTTTTGTATGATCTCTTATTAACTAATGTTCCCTGTAGTCAGGAGTTCTCTGGTGTTCTCAGGGTTTGGGCTTAAGCCTCCTGCCTCTGGCTTTTAGTGTTATTCTTCCAGTAGCCTCAAGGCTTCTCTAACTATACAGCACTGATAATAAAACTTCTAGGTTAATGGTGAAAATATTCTCCACAGTGAAGGACACCCAGAGAGGTTCACAGAGTTACATAAAGAAGAAGAGAGGGAGGAAGGTGGTAGAGATGAGCAGGAGGACAAAAAGAGGGACTCAAGAGGAGAGAGACAGATCTATGCACTATTCTGTTCCCTAAGTGTTCTCCATAGCTGAGAACACCCACAGAGATTCACAGAATTGGATTGAGAAGAGAAGGGGAAGGGAGGAAATAGAACTGATCTGGGGGAGAAAAAGGCAAGTCAAAATGGGGAAAGAGTAATCATCACACTCCTGAGTAAAGATGGGTACTGAATATTGGATTCTTAAATGTCCAAAATTGATATCAAATACTGCAAAACAAAGATTCAAAATATAGAGTAGAGGTTAGACTCTTAAAAATACAATATTAAAAACAAAAACACAAAAATATTTAAGAAATATTTATGAAGTTCTCTAAAAATAGGGTCTTTTTTTTTTTGCAAGGTTATAGTGAAATGAAAATGAAAATTAAGGAGTAATAGAGGACTTTAAAATAAAATAAAAGAAAAATTAGAAGAAAATTTTTAACTAAAAACATAGTAAAAATATATGAGAATGAAAATTAAGGAGTAATGGAGGAGTAATAGGGAATTTTAAAAGAAAATAAAAGAAAAAAATTTAAAAAAAAATAGTAAAAATATATCTAGGAATTTATCTGGAGCTATTGTGGCCAGTGTGGTTTCCGTTCAGTTTCAGATAGCTCCTTGTTCCAGCTTACACTTCTTGATATCTCTAGGCCCCTTCTGGTGTAGCCAGTGTTACCTACAGGGATTTTAATCTGTTGCATTGGTCACTTCTGAAGCAGTTCCCTTTGTTTCTTTGGCTTCTGTTTGCTGGTCTCTTCATTTTCTAATTTCCACCCTGACACAAGCGGGCAGAGGTGGTCTCTTGTTTAGGTTCACTTGTTCAGTTATGCTGTGGGGAGGGAGGGGCACTGCAGACAAATATCACTGGCGTGTGTGTGGAGCACTCACAGTGTTCTAGCCACACTGGGTTTACCCCTGCTCATGGCGCATATGTTACACTGCTCAGGCTCCAGGCTGCTCTATACAGAGCAGGCCCTGAGTTGTGTGCGGTTCCAGTTTTCAGGTACTCCACAAAAGTGCAAACTCCGTTGGGCCTGTGTTTTGTGCCATCCCTGGTGGAGCAGCTCAGGCAGCCAGGAGCTTGACGAGTGCACTCTCCCTGGGTGTAGCGCGCCTTATCCCCTCCGCGGTCCCAGCCTCAGTTTCCATGTACCCGGTTCGGTGCGCCTTGTGTCTGTTCTGGGGAGCTGGTCTCTAGCCGCGACCCTCCCGGCGGATGTCAACCATCCAGAATCTCAGGACGTCTTTGGTTATAAACTGGGAGCCTGTTTGCAATTTGGTAGGGGATGCCGTCTCTGGGGCCGAGTTTGCCCCTTTCCCCTCCCCGCTGTCTCCTGCCTCTGGTGGGGGAGGGGCTGGTCCGCTGACGGCTAGCTCTTCTCTGGAATTGCTCAGACTTTTCTTTTGTTCTGCGAAAGCCTGGCAGTGTGTTTGGTTAGCACACTTTTTGCCAGTTAATTTTCACTCTCTCTCTTGCTATCCCACAGTTTAAGTTGCTGTCTCATGTTAGCTCCCTCCGATTGCCCTCAGGGCATTCAGGCCCGGTCCTTACCCTAAGCAATGCCACCCGCTCCTCTCCGTTCAGCCCCCACTTGCTGGTGGCAGATGCGAGAATCTGGGGTACTTTTCTGCTGGGAGTTGCTTTTAGACATTTAATCTGTGGGTTTTATTTATTTTTCCTCCCAGTTAGGTTGCCCTCCGAGATTTGAAAACTTCCCCCAGACCCACCAGTGAGAGGGTTTCCTGGTGTTTGGAAACTTCCTCTATTACAACTCCCTTCCCGGGAGGGGTCTCCATCCCTAGCTCTTTTGTCTCTCTTTTTATCTTTTATATTTTTTCCTACCTCCTTTTGAAGACAATGGGCTGCTTTTCTGGGCACCTGATATCTTCTGCTAGTGATCAGAATTTGTTTTGTGGAGTTTGCTCAGCATTCAAATGTTCTTTCAATGAATTTGTAGGGGAGAAAGTGGCCTCCCTGTCCTAGTCCTCCGCCATCTTAGCTCCTCCCCCGAACAGCTGATCTTTCAACAGAAACTCTGCTGGCCAGAAGAGAATGGCAGGATATATTTAAAGTATTGAAAGGGGAAAATCTACAACCAAGATTACTCTAACCAGAAAGGATCTCATTCAAAATTGATGGAGAATTAAAGAGCTTTTCAGACAAGGCAAATTTAAGAAAATTCAGTACCATCAAACCAGCTTTACAACAAATGTTAAAGGGATTTATATAATCAGGACATTCATGAGAAGAAAAAGATGCATAAAAAAATAAAATTGCAATAATATATATATATATAATATATATTCTTATATATATATACTCTTTTATATATATATATATATATATATATATATATATATATATATATATATATATATATATATATATATATATAAGAAACTCACTTCAGACATAAAGACACATATAAAATGAAAATGAAAGGATGGAAAAATATATTCCATGCAAATGGAAAGCAAAGGCAAGCTGAAGTAGCAATCCTCATATGAGACAAATTAGAACTTAAAGTAAAGTATATTACAAGATACAGATGGATACTACATAATGATCAAGGTATCAGTCCAAGAGGAAGACATAACAATTGTAAATATCTATGCACCTAATATAGGAGCACCTCAATATATAAGACAAACTCTAACAGACATAAAAAGAGAAGTTGACGGTAACACAATAATAGTAAGATATTTTAATAACTCACTTGCATCAATGGACAGATCGTCAATACAGAAAATTAATAAGGAGACACAAGTCTTAGATGATAAATTAGATGGGATGTATCTCATTGATATCTTCTGCACATATCCAAATGTAGAAGAATACATCTTCATGATAAGCCCACCACAAACATTATTCTCAATGGTGAAAAACTGGAAGCATTCCTCCTAAGATCAGGAACAAGAGAAGTGTATCCACTCTCACCAGTCAACATAGTTCTGGAAGTCCTAGCTACAGCAATCAGAGAAGAAAAAGAAATACAAGGAATCCAGATTGGAAAAAAAGTAAAACTCTGACAGTTTGCAGATTACATGGTACTATACATAAAAAACCTTAATGATACTATCAGTAAATTGCTAAAGCTAATCAGTGAATTTAGCAAAGTCATATAAAATCACTACACAGAAATCACTTGCATTCTTATATACAGAAAATTATAAAAATTATTAGATACTGATGAAAGAAATCAAAGATGGCATAAACAGATGGAGAGATAGTCCATGATCCTGGATAGGAAGAATCAATATTGTGAAAATGACTCTACTACCAAATGCAATCTACAGATTCAATACAATCCTTGTCAAATTACCAAGGACACCTTTCACAGAAATAAAACAAACAAACAAAAAATCGCAATTCATATTAAAACACAAAAGAACCTGAATAGTCAACAGTCTTGAGAAAGAAAAATTGAGCCAGAGGATCAACCTTCCTGACTTCAGATTATACTACAAAGCTACAGTCATCAAGACAGTATGGTGCTGACACAAAAAGAGAAATATAGACCAATGGAGCAAGACAGAAAGCCCAGAAATAAACCCATGCACCTATGGGAATCTTACTTTTAACAAAGGAGAGAAGAATTTAAAATGGGGTAAAGACATTCTCTTCAATAAATGGTGCTGGGAAAACTGGACAGCAACATGTAAAAGAAAGAAATTAGAACAGTTCCTAACACCATACACAAAGATAAAATTAAAATGGATTAAAGACCTAAATGGAAGACCAGAAACTATAAAACTCTTAGGGGAAAACATAGGCAGAACAGTTGATGACATAAATAAAACTAAGACCCTCTATTAATCACCTCCCAGAGTAATGGAAATAAAAACAAAAGTAAACAAGTGAGACCTGACTAAACTCAAAATCTTTTGCATAGCAAAGGAAACTATAAGCAAGGTGAAAAGACAACTCTCAGATGGGAGAACATAATAGCAAATGAAACAACTGACAGATGATTAATATCCAAAATACACAAGCAACTCATACAACTCAATCCCAGAAAAACAGACAACCCAATAAAAAAGTGGGAAAATGACCTAAACAGACATTTCTGCAAAGAAGACACACAGATGGCTAGCAAACACATAAAAAGATTCTCAACATCACTCATTATTACAGAAATGCAAATCAAAAGTGCAATGAGATATCAAGTGTGTTGCCATTTCCTCCTACAGGGGATATTCTTGACCCAGAGTCTCCTGCATTGCAGGCAGATTCCTAATCATCTGAGCCACCAGGGAGGGATTCAAGATAAGATAACCTATAGTTTATAGTGATTGCTTTATTGTGGAGGATATATTTAAAGAGATTAAAAGCAAAGAAATGGAGAAACATTTTTTTAAGTGACCACAATAGCTTCTAAGCTATTGGATTTCCTATTTAACTAAAGAATTTAGTTTGGATTTCCTATTAAACTAAAGAATTTCACAAAAGACTGGTATTCTTGAAGAAATATAATTAACACATTCATTAAACTTGCATAATGAAGTAAAGGAAATATACCACCATTTTGCAATGGTATCAAATTATTTTTAATGAACTGGATAACTCTATTACCACTATATGACTCTTCAGGTCTCTAAGGCAAGGAAAATCCATTCAGGACTGTTTAATTTGTAGCAGTAAGTAATCTCTGGTGATAAAATGCAAAATTTGTCCAGAACAGTTCCTCTGAAATACATTATTTTGAACTTACTGTTTTTTTTTTGTTTGTTTGTTTTTTGTTTTGTTTTGTTTAGTATTTTTAATATATCCTTAGTTTTATAGAAACACATTACATGGATTAAAGGTGAAGAGCTGGATAATTGAAATTGCCTAAAACAAACAGGTAAGAATTTGAGGGGTAGAGTAAGGTTCATTTATCAAATATAGTTAAACGTTAAGGGAAGAGTAGATAAATTCAGTTCAGTCCAGTTCAGACGCTCAGTCATACACGACTCTTGACAACCCCCATGGACTGTGGCTTGCCAGACCTCCCTGCCAGCTCCTGGAGATTATTCAAACTCATGTCCATTGACTCAGTAATGCCATCCAACCATCTCATCCTCTGTCGTCCCCTTCTCCTCCTGCCTTCAATTTTTCCCAGCATCAGGGTCTTTTCAAATGAGTCAGTTCTTTGCATTAGGTGGCCAAAGCATCAGAGCTGCAGCTTCAGCATCAGACCTTCCAATGGATATTCAGGACTGATTTCCTTTAAGATGGACTGATTGTATCTCCTTGCAGTCCAAGGGACTCTCAAGAGTCTTCACCAACACCACAGTTCAAAAGCGTCAGTTCTTTGGAGCTCAGCTTTCTTCAGAGTCCAACTCTCACATCCATACATGACTACTGGAAAAACCATAGTTTTGACTAGATGGACCTTTGTTGGCAAAGTGATGTCTCTGCTTTTTAATGTGCTGTCTAGGTTGGTCATAACTTTCCCTCTATGGAGCAAGCAGGTTTTAATTTCATGGCTGCAGTCACCATACGCAGTGATGTTGGACACCCCCCCCCCAAAAAAAAAGAAAAACAAAAAACAAACCAACAAATGAAGTCTGTTAATGTTTTCAGTGTTTCCTCATCTATTTGCCATGAAGTGATGGGACCAGATGCCATGATCTTCGTTTACTGAATGTTGAGTTTTAATCCTACTTTTTCACTATCTTCTTTCACATTCAACAACAGGTTCTTTAGTTCTTCACTTTCTGCCATAAGGGTGGTGTCATCTGCATATCTGAGGTTATTGATATTTCTCCCGGCAAACTTGATTCCAGCTTGTGCTTCATTCAGAACAGTGTTTCTCATGATGTACTCTGCATATAAGTTAAAATAAGCAGGCTAACAATATACAGCCTTGACATACTCCTTTCCTGATTTTGAACCAGTCTGTTGCCCCATGTCCAGTTCTAACTGTTGCTTCCTGACCTGCATACAGATTTCTGAAGAGGCAGGTCAAATGGTCTGGTATTCCCATCTCTTGAAGAATTTTCCACAGTTTATTGTGATCCACACAGTCAGAGGCTTTGGCATAGTCAATAACACAGAAATATATGTTTTTCTGGAAATCTTGTTTTTTTGATGATCCAACGGATGTTGGCAATTTGATCTCTGGTTCCTCTGCCTTTTCTAAAACCAGCTTGAACATCTGGAAGTTCACAGTTCATGCACTGTTGAAGCCTGGCTTGAAGAATTTTGAGCACTACTTTACTAGCATGTGAGATGGGTGCAATTGTGCAGTAGTTTGAGAATTCTTTGGCATTGCCTTTCTTTGGGATTGGAATGAAAACTGACCTTTTCCAATCCTGTGATCACTGCTGAGATTTTCAAATTTGCTGGCACATAGAGTGTAGCACTTTCATAGCATCATCTTTTAGGATTTGAAATAGCTTAACTGGAATTCCATCACCACCACTAGCTTTGTTCATAGTGATGCTTCCTAAGGCCCACTTGACTTCATATTCCAGGATGTCTGGTTCTAGGTGAGTTATCACACCATCATGATTATGTGGGTCGTGAAGATCTTTTTTGTATAGTTCTTCAGTGTATTCTTGCCACCTCTTCTTAATATTTCTGTTTATGTTACATCCATACCATTTCTGTCCTTATTTGTGCCCATTTTAGGATGAAATGTTACCTTGGTATCTCTAATTTTCATGAGGAGATCTCTAGTCTTTCCCATTCTATTGTTTTCCTCTATTTCTTTGCACTGATCACGGAGGAAGCCTTTCTTATCTCTCCTTGCTATTCTTCGGAACTCTGCATTCAAATGGGCATATCTTTCCTTTTCTTCTTTGCTTTTCACTTCTGTTCTATTCACAGCTATTTGTAAGGTCTCCGCAGACAGCCATTTTATAGTGTGACTTATTTTATATATATGTTTATATCTATGCTTGTTGTTGTTCAGTGGCTAAGTCATGTCTGACTCTTTGCTACCCCATGGACTATAGCATGTCAGGCTTCTCTGTCTTTCACTGTCTCCCAGAGTTTGCTCAAACTCATGTCCATTGAGTTGGTGATGATATCCAACTGTCTCATTCTCTTTTGCCTTCTTCTCCTCTTGCCCTCAATCCTCCCTAGTACCAGGATCTTTCCCAGTGTGTCAGCTCTTTGCATCAGGTGGTGAAAACATTAGAGCTTCAGTTTCAACTTCAGCATCAGTCCTTCCAATGACTATTTGGAGTTGATTTCTTTTAGGATTGACTGGTTTGATTTCTTTACTGTCCAAAAGACTCTCAAGAGACTTCTCCAGCATGACAATTTGAAAGCATCAATTCTTCAGTGCTAAGCTTTCTTTATAGTGAAACTTTCTCATCAAACTATGACTCCTGATAAAAACCATAGCTTTGACTCTATGGAACTTTGTCGGCAAAGTAATTTCTCTGTTTTTTAATATGCTGTCTAGGTTTGTCATAGCTTTTCTTTCAAAGAACAAGCATCATTTACTTCCATGACTGCAGTCAACATCTGCAGTGATTTTGGAGTCCATGAAAGTAAAATCTGCCACTGTTTCTACTTTTTCCCCATATATATGCCATGAAGTGATGGGACTCAATGCCATGATGTAAGTTTTTGAAATGTTGAGTTTTCTGCCAGCTGTTTCACTGTCTTCCTTCACCCTCATCAAGAGACTCCCAGGATTTTGCATGAAGTATTCTGCATACAGTGAAAGAGGAGGGTCAAAAAAAATGGCTTAAAACTAAACATTCAGACAACTAAGATCGTGGCATCTGGTTCCATCACTCTATGTAAAATAGGTGGAGAAACAATGGAAACAGTGACAGACTTTATTTTCTTGGGCTCCAAAATCATTACAGATGGTGACTACAGTTATTAAAAGATGTTTGCTCCTTGAAAGAAAAGCTATGACCAACTTAGACAGCATATTAAAAAGCAGAGACATTGCTTTGCCAACAAAGGTCAGTCCAAAATTCTGTTCTGTATATCGGTGTCTCTTTTTCTGTTTTGCATTTAGAGTTATCATTACCATCTTTCTAAGTTGCATATATATATATATATATATTAGTATACTGTATTGGTCTTTATCTTTCTGGCTTACTTGGAAACTGGATGGGCTCCAGTTTCATCCATCTCAATAGAACTAATTAAAATGAATTCTTTTTAATGGCTGAGTAATATTCCATGGTGTATATGCACCACAGCTTCCTTATCCATTCATCTGCTGATGGGCATCTAGGTTGCTTCCATGTCCTAGCTATTATAAACAGTGCTGCGATGAACACTGAATGCAAATCAAAACCACAATGAGGTACCATTACACGCCAGTCAGGATGGCTGCTATCCAAAAGTCTACAAGCAATAAATGCTGGAGAGGGTGTGGAGAAAAGGGAACCCTCTTACACTGTTGGTGGGAATGCAAAGTAGTACAGCCGCTATGGAGAACAGTGTGGAGATTTCTTAAAAAACTGGAAATAGAACTGCCATATGACCCAGCAAACCCACTTCTGGGCATACACACTGAATGATGTTGTTAAAGTGCTGCCCTCAATATGTCTCCAAATTTGGAAAACACAGAGGTTGCCACAGATCTGAAGTAGGTCATCTCTCATTCCAATCTCAAAGAAAGGAAATGTCAAAAAATGTTCAAACTACCATACGGCTGCACTCATTTTACATGCTAGCAAGGTAATACTCAAAATCCTTCAAGTAGGCTTTGAGATGTAGAAGCTATATTTAGAAAAGTCAGAGGAACATTGGGGTGCACGTATCTCTTTCAGGTCTGTTTTATAGATATAAATTTATATTTATAAATTTTATATTTAATTTAAAGTTAATTTATATTATATATGTTAATTGTAATATTAATTAAATTAATTAAAATAAATATTACATTTGATTCAAATTATATTTATATATATATGTATATGTGTGTGTGTGTGTGTGTGTTAAATAATTCAGCTGGAAATCCATCACCTCCACTAGCTTTGTCGGTAGTAATGGTTCCTAAGTCTCACTTGACTTCACACTCTAGGATGTCTGGCTATGAGTGACCACACTGTTTTGGTTATTTGGGTCATTAAGACCTTTTTTGTATAGTTCTTGTGTATCACTGACACCTCTTCTTAATTTCTTGCGCTTCTGTTAGGTTCCTACTACTTCTGATTTTGTCATGCCCATCCTTGCATGAAATCTTCCCTTGATCTCTCCACCTTTCTTAAAGAGATCTCTACTCTTTCCCATTCTATTAATTTCCTCTTCTTCTTTGCACTGTTCATTATAAAGGACTTCTTATTTCTCCTCGCTCTTCTTTGGAACTCTGCATTCAGTTGGGTATATCTTTCCTTTTTTCCCTTGCCTTTTTTTTTTTCTTTTTCTTTTTTTTTCTTTTTGTTTTCCCTTGCCTTTTTTACTTCTCTTCTTTCCTCAGCTATTTGTAAAGCCTCCTCAAACAACCATTTTTCCTATTTGCATTTCTTTTTCTTTGGGATTGTTTTGGTCACTACCGCCTGTACAATATTACAAATTTCTGCCAATAGTTCTATAGGCACTCTGTCTGCCAGATCTAATCCCTTGAATTTATTCATCACCTCCACTGTATAATTATAAAGGATTTGATTTAGCTCATACCTGAATGGCCTACTGATTTCCCCTACTTTCTTCAATTTAAGCCTGAATTTTGCAATAAGTGAAAGTGAAAGTCACTCAGTCATGTCCAGCTCTTTGCAACCCCATGGACTATAGAGCCCATGGAATTCTCCAGGCTGGAATGCTATAGTGGGTAACCTTTCCTTTCTCCAGTGGATCTTCTAGACCCAGAAAGATCAGGAAGCTATCACGGAAGCTCAGTTGGTAAAGAATCCATTTTGTAATGCAAGAGGCCCCAGATTGAATCCTGGGTTGGGAAGATCTGTTGGAGAAGGGACAGGCTAGCCACTCCAGTATTCTTGGGCTTCCCTTGTGACTCAGCTGATAAAGACTCTGCCTGCTATGCGGGAGACCTGGGTTCAATCCTTGGGTTGGGAAAATCCCCTGAATAAGGGAAAGACTACCCACTCTTGTATTCTGACCTGGAGAATTTCATAGACTATATAGATCATGAGGTTGCAAAGAGTCAAACACGACTAAGTGAATTTCACTCACTTTGCAATAAGGAGCTTATGATCTCAGCCACAGTCAGCTCCAGATCTTGTTTTTGCTGGCTGTGTTAAGCTTTTCCATCTTTGGCTGCAAATAATATAATCAACCTGACTTTGGTATTGACCATCTGGTGATGTCCATGTATAGAGTTGTCTCTTATGTTGGAAAAAGATATTTGCTATGACCAGCATGTTTTCTTGACAAAACACTGTTAGCCTTTGCCCTGCTTAATTTTGTACTCCAAGGTCAAACTTGCCTGTTACTCCAGTTGTCTCTTCACTTCCTACTTTTGCATTCCATTCTCCTATGATGAAAATTACATGTGTGTGTGTGTGTGTGTGTGTGTGTGTGTGTGTGTTAGTTCTAGAAGGTCTTGTAGGTCTTCATAGAACTGGTCAACTTCAGCTTCTTTTGCATCAGTGGTTGGGGCATAGACTTGGATTACTTGATGCTGAATGCTTTGCCTTGGAAATGAACCAAGATCATTCTGTCTTTTTTGAGCTTGTACCCAAGTACTGCATTTTGGACTCTTTTGTAGACTATGAGGGCTACATTTTGGACTATTTTGTTGACTATGAAGGCTACTCTATTTCTTCTAAGGGTTTTTAGTCTGCATCAGTAGATAGAATGGTCATCTGAATTAAAT
Source organism: Cervus elaphus (assembly GCF_910594005.1). Taxonomy (NCBI): domain Eukaryota; kingdom Metazoa; phylum Chordata; class Mammalia; order Artiodactyla; family Cervidae; genus Cervus; species Cervus elaphus. The sequence goes on from NC_057848.1 coordinate 94,035,473, forward strand.
TCTCCCATTCTTGTTCATTTAGTTCACTGATTCCTAAGATAACAGTGTTCACTCCTACCATTTCCTCCTTGACCACATCCAGTTTACTTTGATCCATGGACTTAACATTCCAGTTTCCTATGCAGTATTGTTCTTTATAGCATCAGATTTTACTTTCCCCACCAGACACATCCACAATTTAATGTCAGTTCTGCTTTGGCCCAACCTCTTCATTCTTTCTGGAACTATTGGTTATCGTCCTCTGCTGTTCTCCAGTAGCATATTACACATCTTCAAACCTGGAGGATTCATCTTCTGGAGTCATATATTTTTAACTTTTCTTATTGTTCATGGGTTTATAATGGCAAGAACAGCAGAGCGATTTGCCATCCTTCCTCCAGTGGACCAGGTTTTGTCAGAACTCTTCACTATGACCCATCTGTCTTGGGTGGCCCTGAACAGCATGACTCATAGCCTCATTGAGTTATGCATGCCCCCTTCCTTTGACAAGGCTGTGATCCATGAAGAGGATAAAAACCCAGAAGGACAGCTGTGTGATCTTTTTTTTTTTTTGGTCAAGGTTTCACATGAAGGAACAAGAATATGCTTCTGCATGCCTTCATGTCAGGCCCCAAACTCAAAAGGAGAGAAGCTCTTTTGTTCAGGAACTTACCCTATGCATCTCCATCTTGCTGTTTAGTGTTCTTTAATAATATTTTATAATAAATTTGTAATCTAATGAGCAAACATATTTTCCTAAGTGCTGTGAACTACTCTAACAAATTTGTTGAACTTGTGTTGGGGGCATGTGAACTTCTGGTTTTCAGAAGTTGAACAGAAGTGCAGGTAACAATGTGAACTTGGATTTGGAATCCTGAGTTTGAAGGTGTCATAGAACTCTCCAATTTGTAACTTGGTTATTAGAGATATAAGTAACAGTCTGGGTTTTCAAAAGGTGTCTTAAATAGATGGTGGTCTTGTGAGACTGACACTGTGGAATCTATTTATTTCTCTTGATAGATAGTGTCAGAACTGAGTTGAACTCTCAAACACTCTGCTTGTATTCAATAATTGATTGTTGGTGTGGAGGAGCCTCCAAACAGGTTTTGGAATTGGGTCTAGGAAGCCTGAATATTTAACAACATTTAAAATAACATATTCTGCCAATACTTGAGTGAAATTCTGGAAGAAAATGCTTATCGACATTTTTGGCTGTTTGATAACTTGTTTCTTTCATCATAAAAATAACACTTTCATTTTCTTTTAACTTGAAATATTCTTATATGAATTAATAGATCACAGTGAACATGTTAAGGTAACAACTGATCATTTCACCAATAGTAAGAAGTTTAGCAACTCATTCTGTTTTTTCTCTCTCTTTCAAATATTAATAAAATGCCACTTCCATGTTATGATATCACAATAAAAGTTTGATGTAAAGCAAGAGAATTTACATAATTAAGATAAAGAGATGTAGGTTTCTGAATATTTAGCACAAAAGCCTTGAGATAAAATGAAGTACCCCAGTGGATGAATGTGAAAAGAACACAAAAGGCACAGACTGATCCCGTGGACATATGAAAATTAAGACTGGACTTTTTCCTCTGCATGAGAATTTCTCTTTAAGCCTCTTCATATCAGCATATTTCAGTCAGTGGCTCTATTACCCTCCCATTTCCTCAAGCTAAAAGCTCAGAAGTCATCCCTGATCATTTAATTGTCCTCACCACTTCACTACATACAATCTGTCAGCAATATCTGTCAACTTTACCTCCAAATCATATCCCAAGTTCATTCATTTCCTTTAACACCAGTGCATTTAAGAAATTATAATCTATCCCCTAGACTACTGCAATATCTTAACTGCTCTGTTTCTTCTCTTGATGCTGTTAGTGATCTGTTTTTGATACAGCGGCCAGAGTGATTTTTTTATAATGGAAATCAGATCATATGAGATCATATAATTTCCCTGCTTATAAACCTTTGATGACTTTTATTATAAGAAAATGCACAGTCCTAACAATAGTCTACAGAACCATGCTATCACCCTCTCTGATCTCATTTTCTACTTCTTTTTTTCCTTGTCTACTTTAATCGGCCACACTGACTTTTCAATTCCTATTGTAACCCAAGTTACTTTCACCTTGGCATTATAATTCTGTCTGGTTAGCACATTCTTATGCAATCATATATAAGAATCGCTAGCTCTTTTGAATCATTCAGGTCTCTAATAAAATATCACCTCCTCAAATTGTTCTTACTTGATAAATAAACCTAAAAGAAACTACCCTCACCATCAATGCATGCCTAGTATCCCTCCCATACTTGTAGTCATTCTCATCTGTATTGCCCAGATTTATTATCTTTACAGTACTTGCAATTAGTTAAAAGTATCCTGTTTTGCTTTTTACTAACCCCATGTGAAACTAGAGATATACTTATCTTATATTCCCAGTTGTATCCTCAGATGTTTACCCAGTTTTACATATCATAGAATAGGTTCTAAAGTTCACTAAAAATTTCTTTAAAGAATGTCTATATGAAACACAGCAACAAAAAAGAAAAAAAAATAACTTTTGGCAAGGAAGCAGGAGGAAAACAAGGTAATATGTTATTGTACCTAAGGGTGAGGAAGAATTTGAGGTATAAGATAATCAATTATGTCAAGTAACAGAGTTTGAAAAGGATCTGAGCAAATATCATTGCATTTGACTAGAAAGAGGTCCCTGGTGAGCTTGGAGAAAGCAATTTACTTGAAATGGTAGGTTGGAATCAGATTTGTAGAGAGTTAATGTGGACATGAAGACTGAGGAAATATAGAGTGCAAGGCAGAGACCTTTTATTCAAGGCTTAGCTGTCAAAGAAATTAAAAATAATGGACATTATTTGGAGGGAATGGGATCAAGAAAAGGTAGTCACTCTCCTCAGGCAAACTTTAAGCAATCCAGAAATATACCAAAAATAAGCCTCATCTAACTATAATAAAATTGAATTTTCCTACATCATGATTAGATTAGTAGGTGAGTCATTACTGGAAAATAAGATTACAAGTGACATTGAGGAAATTCCCTGTCTTTGGTAAAATGACCACCTGTTTAGCAGCAGAGCACTAAGGTATGTGGGCTATTCTCTTTTTCTTTGTTATTGGGAAAATGTTACCAACACATCCTAACCCTTAGATACTAAATACTCAATAAGTACTACCAAATATTAAAGCAAAGCTATAATGAAAAATACACGGAAAATTTGTTTTTAAAAAGACATAGGGGCTCAGTTGGTAAAGAATCTGCCTGCAATGCAGAAGACCTGGGTTTGATCCCTGGTTTGGGAAGATCCCCTGGCGAAGGGAACAGCTTCCCACTCTAGTATTCTGGCCTGGAGAATTCCATGGACTGTATAGTCCACGAGGTCTCAAAGAGTTGGACACGACTGAGTAACTTTCATTTTTAGACATATTTTACTCTACAGAGTCAGTTAGTATCTGTCTTATAGTTTAGTTTTAGGTGATATATAATATAAAGCTGTGGAAGAATATTTACTGATACTGAGAAAGTTATGGGAAAATTTTGAAAAAAAAAATGAAGATTTTTCAAAACAACAAATCTCAATGCTCATCCCTTTTCCCTAGAAAAGGAAAATCTAATTATTTTGTCATGAGAAAGAAAGGTCCCTTGCAGCAGTCCTCTTTGCAATTATAGTATTCACCAATTCTACAGGAAAATAACAGTTAATATAAATTACTTTTATTTTCGATCAATTGTTTTCCAAGATGTTACATTAGGGGCATTTTTGAGGAGAGCTGATGAAAAGAAAGTACTTAGACAACTCTTTCTGTTAATAAAATGTGTTTCTCAGTTAGAAGCAATAACAAAATTTTAAAGAATTTCAAGCGAATTTTAAGACAATGTCATAGTCCATCCAGGATGCTATAACAAAATCCCACACTCTGGGTGACTTATAAACAACAAAAATTTGTTTCTCACAGTTCTGGAGGCTGGAAGTCTGAGATCAGAGTGCCAACGTGGTTAGGTGAGGGCCCTTTCTAGTCATAGACTTCTCATTGTATTCTTGTATGGTAGAAGTTGAAAGGGATCTCTGGTAGGTCTCTTTTATAAGAACACTAATCGCATTCATGAAGGCTCCACCCTCACAAACAAAGCATCGCTCAAAGACTCCACCTCCTAATACCACCATCTTTGAAGGTTAAGATTTTAACATGAATTTGAGGTGGAAATATTCAGACTGAAGAAGGGAGTCTAACCTCTGTGTGGAGATGAGGAAGGTCATACTTAAAACAAGAGTCTGGCTCACGAAATCTGTGCTTCTTGCTGTAAACATTGTTTATAAACACTGACTATCTCACAATATTTCACAAAACATTGGTTATTTTTTTTTTTTTATTTAGAAATTAAAAAAAAAAAGACTAAACTGTGTAGAGGATAAGCTGAAGGTCACAAGGTAGGGCTAGAATCAGGATCTATTTCTAATTCAATATATTTATGTCTTTGTCCACAATTATTGTCTACATTATAGATTCTAGACATCAAATAAGCATTAGAATAGTACTGGTTATAAATAATTAATTTTATACAAGAACCATTCTTGGTCAATGGTGTTTAATTTTGCTTGGATAACATCTAAAATAATTTTGAAAACAAATAAGCATATATCATTGCAGATGGTGATTGCAGCCATGACATTAAAAGACCCTTACTCCTTGGAAAGAAAGTCATGGCCAATCTAGACAGCATATTATAAAGCAGAGACATTACTTTGCCAGCAAAGGTTCATCTAGTCAAGGCTATGGTTTTTTCCAGTAGTCATGTATGGATGTGAGAGTTGGACTATAAAGAAAGCTGAGCACTGAAGAATTGACACTTTTGAACTGTGGTGTTGGAGAAGACTCTTGAGAGTCCTTTGGACTGCAAGGAGATCCAACTAGTCCATCCTAAAGGAGATCAGTCCTGAATATTCATTGGAAGGACTGATGTTGAAGTTGAAACTCCAACACTTTGGCCACCTGATCCAAAGAGCTGACTCATTTGAAAAGATTCTGATAGTGGGAAAGATTGAGGGCAAGAGGATAAGGGGATGACAGAGGATGAGATGGTTGAATGGCATCACCGACTCAATGGACATGAGTTTAAGTTAATGCCAGGAGTTGGTGATGGACAGGGAGGCCTGGCATGCTGCGGTTCATGGGGTCGCAGAGTCAGACACAACTGAGGGACTGAACTGAACTGAACTGAACACCTGCCTTACTTTTGGCTTGACATGTGGAAACTGTATCATAATTTTAAATACTTGAAGAGAATGTAATTGTTGGTATATTCAAAATATTCACATTTGCAAATAAAATTATCATATTACACTTTTAAATGTATTTTTGGAATCCATAATGATGGCAATTTAATATCCTCTATCATTTATTATAAAAAAATAAAAACGATATTCTTCTGTGAAAATTAAGAATCTTTGCTCTTCTTAAAGTCTTCTTTTTAGTCTATGTTTTTCATAGATTTTTATATTGAAAGTCTGATATTAGGGTTATTATTATACTTCACATTTATATAGATATATATGTGTGTGTATATATATATATATATATACATATACATAAAACATTTGCCATTTTTAAATATTGCTTTTTTATGACTCAAAATGGTAACATTTATTCTGGCTTGATTTCTATTACAAGTGTTCATGGAACATTAGAAGAAGAAGAGGATGACATGAATGGAGAGAGTAGCATGGAAACATATACACTAATGTATGTAAATAGATAACCAGTGGGAATTTGCTGCATGATTCAGGGAACTCAAACTGGGGCTCTGTAATAACCTAGAGGGGTGGGAATAGGTGGGAGGTTGGAGGGAGATTCAAGAGGGAGGAGACATATGTACACCTATGGTTAATTCATGTTAATGTATGACAGAAATCAAACCAATATTGTAAAACAATCATCAATCAACTAAAAATAAATAAATATTAAAAATATCATTTTATATATGATTAATAAATATAAAAAGTACACTTTTATTGGAAATGTGTCTATTGAGACGAATATACACAGTTATTTCATGGGCTTATAGACAAAGTTTGGCATTGTATTTTATTTTTCATAGACATAGCAGTAAGGAGACAAGTTTACATAAAATAGTTGATGGGAAAGGAGAGGTTTGCTATAGAGATGTCAGTCAATTATTTGATATTCTTCTGAATTATTTAATAAATAGCAGTGTTCTATCATCTATGAATCTCCATTAGGTCTCCCTTCATTTTTACCAAAAGCAACCCGGATACCAAAGTTTAGAATTATTCTTTATTTTGTTGCCTTAGGAATTCTTATTCCCAAACCAGAAGTATTAATAATAAGCCAAATAAATAGTGAGAATGGGTAGAAAATAGTCCTTTTTTTTCTTTAATATGAGCAAAAGCTATTATGAAAAAGAATCTAGGAAATGAAAAAAAAAGGCTTGATGTTTGGCAGAACAGTTTTAATAAATCATATAAAGAAGTTGAGGAAAGGGAAACTGATTTTCTTAAAGCTTTATACTCTCCAGTAATCTCTGTGTGTCCTCACTTTCAACTGTACTTTTCCAAACATCTTTATATTCCACCACCAAGATATATAGAGATTTCTGTATCTCCTTTACATTCTATACAAGCTACAGGGCTCAGAGTCCTATCTGAAGGTTGCCTATCAAGACACTTATAGATAAATTAACAAGATGGTGCCAGTCAGGCTCTCTCGCCCCATGCTCTCACACCCTCTTGCCCTTGTTCTGTAAACAATGACTTTACATGGCTATGTAATGGCAGAGATCATTTGTAGCACTGAGTATGCGCATCAGGAGGTACTTGCTTGGCCACGGGTTGTGTGCGGGTTGTGTGCTGTAGGGATATATGAGCTCCACCTAAAGAGCTGAGGCATTTACTGCTGCCTCACAGTTGTGTCTGTTGGTTCAACCACGAGAGGAGAGAATATAGTGTGTCTACTGCTACAGCTGCTGAGTCAGCCAGGAGAGAATCCTGCTATGGCTGCTGTGCTAGCCAAGAGAGAATAAACATGTCTGCAGTTCCTACAGCTTCTCCAGTCTCATTCCATCCTCTGAGCTCACGCCTTGCCTACCCTGGGTTCAGTGAACAGTGAACAGTGAGACAATTGGTACTGTGAGCAGGATCAGCAAGACAACACTGCATTTTCACTTGCTGACATTTGCAATGTTGAATGAGACAGAGAATCTGGTCAGATGGGCTATCATGTTCTTTCAGTTTGTGTACAGATTTATCAGTGTTTCTATTATCTTGCTCATTTTCCACTTTTTGTCCCACTTGGAAGTGTCCACATACCCACAGAGTTGTTGCGTTTCCCAGTTGAAGACTTCTGTTCTTTGTAACAACATTTATAATTTTCTAGAGTTTCAAGCAAAATGCAGCAAATAGCAATGTTTAGTTTACTCTTTTGATCATACACTTGATTATTATAATATCTGGAAAATATTACATTTATTCTTAATAATAACTTATGTTCTCCAAATGGAGAGATATATGCAGCTGCAGTTGGATTATGGAAATAAATGATTTTTCATCAATACACCTATGCAAATCTGTGTTTTCAATAATGACTGTAATGAAAATAAAGTTTCAGGGCAAATTGTACATCAAAATTTACTTTATCTTTTTTCATTATAGACTATAATCTTCAGACTAACATTTTTGTATCAAGAATATAGCAATTTGAGCAATGTAGCATCTCAAAATGAAACTTGGCATAATTTTTCCAAATTTACTTTGTGTATTTCCACAAGTATATACTTGTGTTCATATATATGTATTAAAAGTGAAAATATTAGTCTCCCAATCATGTCTGACTCTTTGCTACCCTATGGACTGTAGCCCGCCAGGCTCCTCTGACTGCTGGAGTTGGTAGCCGCCAGGGAAGCTTATATATATACATACATACATATATATATATATATATATATATATATATATATATATATATAATTTGTAATGCATTTATGCATTTGTTGTTCTTTATATTAGTGTGACTTTATCTTTCTCTACTTTGTGAATTTATTTCCTTCTATTTTTGTGGTGCCAAAATGTCAATTGCTACAGTTAGCATAATAACTGGAAGTTGTTATTGTTACTGTGCTTTTGTATGTTTTATTTTCTTTTCCTCAGCAAAAAATATATATATATAAAATAAAAAAAATAAGTGACATATATTAGTCTTCAATTTTCTTTTTTCGTTAATTGTTTCCAAAATTTAAGTAATCACTATAAAGAGTTAAAATTGTCTAAATCCTTTGAAAGAGAAACCACCAAAGCACTACTTTTCTTTCTATTTTCAAGGTTTGTTGGGAAGATAAAAGAGGTAGAACCAAACAGAAAATCTGAACGAACTTAGTAAACCTGCTCAGGGACATTGGATTCTAATCACAAATCTAATAAATATGTGAGCCCCAGAATTTAGGCTGTTGAACATTAATTGAAATCACATTCAAATGTCTATTTGAATCTTTTCTTCCAACATTACAAATGTCCCTCTTACTAGTCAAAAATGTCATCTATGAAGATCTGCAAATATATATTTTCTGTATTTATAGAAATTAAGATATATTGATAGAAACTTAATTCAAATACACATAAAAAACTCATATCTTACAACTGGCTAAATATTATTGAGTGAAAAAATCTAATTCATTTGTACTTAGTCATTATTTCTTCAGCAAATATTTTTTGAGCATCTGCCAGGCTACTCCAATCAATCATTAAATCAAAAACTTGCTATATTAACCTGTTATGTATGGTGCTGATGCTTGTATAGGTACAACACCTTATTCAGATTTTAATAATTTTACAATATATTGGGAATTGTGTGAGCAGAAACAGGAAAATGGGATAGTACAGTACACAGCATATTTTGAGAGTAATAAGTGAATAGGACTGTATGGCTGGAGCTCAAATTTTCTCTAATGGGCTGTTAAAGAATCTATCTTTCAAGAACTCTAACATTTGGCAAGGGTCATTAATGGTTATGCTATGATCTGTATGTGTTATGCTATGGAACACCTACCTAGTCAAGCACATGTTGTTGCATAGGCACTTGTTTTTACTTCCCCAAAGATTAATATTTCAAAATGGCTTTAGCTTATCAGTTTAGGATACACAGTTTTCCTCCTCAAGCTTTGAAAATATAATTCTATGTTACATTATTCAAGACTAATTATGAGCAAAGTAATGGATAAATGACACTAAAATATATCTAAGATGAATTATGTGAGTTCAGAAATAATGGTAAATGGAAATATCTCTTGTAGAAGATGATTAGATGTAGCATTGCTTGTAGTATTTGGAAATATATTGAAATATATATATATATATAAATAGAATATATTTATTTTAAATTTATAAATTTAAATATATAAATATATATTTATATATAATATATATATAAATATATATAATGTTATACTTGTTAAGAAAATATAAAAATATTACTTGAAGTGTTTGAAACAAAATAAAAAGAAACTTGAATTATTTAATTGTATACATCTCAATTCCTTTACTTTTCTCTAATTTATTTGCATGCTCTTACTGTGCCATCAGAAGAGGAGCAATTGAAAACTCGAATTTAAAAATCAGTTCTGGGTACAACTTTCATGAATGCCCTGGCACTCATCCAATTAATTACACTATAACTTTGAATGCGGTTACTCCAATAGACTTATCCTATTTTTGCAAATGCTCATTTCCTATTCATTTGCTTCAAACTGTGACGTTATGCAGGACCTTTCTGGTACCTGTGTATCTGGGTTCTGACTTCATATTTCTTAGACATAAATTATAAAAATTGCCCTATAAGACTCACTCTTGATTACTTATATCCAACAGAAGTATTTTAAAGGTTTTATATACTCATTCATCATATATATATATATATATAACTTATTCTGTAATGAATGCTTCCCTTGATTTCTTGCCTTATTTTTTTCTTTGCTTTTTCTTCCAGCTTTATTAAGATAATATTGGCATACAGTACTGTACAAGTTTAAGGCATACAACATAATAACTTGATTTACATTCATTATGAAATGATTACCATGATAACTTTAGTGAATATCCATTTTCTCAGATGGATATAAAATTACAGAAATTAAAAAAATATGTATCCTGATGAAAACTTTTAGGATTTATTCTATTAGCAACCTTCATATATAACACACATCAGTGTTAATTATTTCTTCATGTTGTATATCTGATCCCTAGTGTTCACTTATCTTATAACTATAAGTTTGTACTTTTTGATTACCTTAATCTAACTTCCCCTCTCCACACTCGTTACCTCTGGTAACAACAAACCTCATCCTTTTTTTTTTTTTTTTTTCTATGAATTTGTTTTTGAAGAATAATTGACCTACAATATGATGTTAGTTCTTATTACACAGCACAGTGATTTGATATTTCTATACATTTCAAACTTATTACCACAATGACTAGTTACAATAAGTCGCCTTCAGTTCAGTTCTGTCGTTCAGTCGTGTCCGACTCTTTATGATCCCATGAATTGCAGCACGCCAGGCCTCCCTGTCCATCACCAGTTCCCGGAGTTTACTCAAACTCATGCCCATCGAGTCAGTGATGCCATCCAGTCATCTCATCCTCTGCCATCCCCTTCTCCTCCTGCCCCTAATCCCTCCCAGCATCAGGGTATTTTCCAATGAGTCAATTCTTCACATGAGGTGGCCAAAGTATTGGAGTTTCAGCTTCAGTATCAGTCCTTCCAATGAACACCCTGGACTTATCTCCTTTAGGATGGACGGGTTGAATCTCCTTGCAGTCCAAGGGACTCTCAAGAGTCCTCTCCAACACCATAGTTCAAAAGCATCAATTTTTCGGTACTCAGCTTTCTTCACAGTCCAACTCTCACATCCATACATCACCACTGGAAAAACCATAGCCTTGACTAGACGGACCTTTGTGGGCAAAGTAATGTCTCTGCTTTTCAATATGCTATCTAGATCTGTCATAACTTTCCTTCCAAGGAGTAAGTGTCTTTTAATTTCCTGGCTGCAGTCACCATCTGCAGTGATTTTGGAACCGAAAAAACAAAGTCTGACACTGTTTCCACTGTCTTCCCATCTATTTGCCATGAAGTGATGGGACCAGATGCCATGATCTTAGTTTTCTGAATGTTGAACTTTAAGCCAACTTTTTCACTCTCCTCTTTCACTTTCATCAAGAGGCTTTTTAGTTCCCCTTCACTTTCTGCCATAAGGTCATGTCATCTGCATATCTGAGGTTATTGATATTTCTCCCGGCAATCTTGATTCCAGCTTGTGCTTCTTCCAGCCCAGCGTTTCTCATGATGCACTCTGCATATAACTTAAATAAGCAGGGTGACAATATACAGCCTTGATGTACTCCTTTTCCTATTTGGAACCAGTCTGTTGTTCCATGTCCAGTTCTAACTGTTGCTTCCTGACCTGCATACAGGTTTCTCAAGAGGCAGGTCAGGTGGACTGGTATCCCCATCTCCTTCAGAATTTCCCACAGTTTATTGTGATCCACACAGTCGAAGGCTTTGGCATAGTCAAGAAAGCAGAAATAGATGCTTTTCTGGAACTCTCTTGTTTTTTCAATGATCCAGCTGATGTTGGCAATTTGATCTCTGGTTCCTCTGCCTTTTCTAAAACCAGCTTGAACATCTGGAAGTTCATGGTTCACATATTGCTGAAGCCTGGTTTGGAGAATGTTGAGCATTACTTTACCAGCATGTGAGATTAGTGCAATTGTGAGGTAGTTTGAGCATTCTTGGGATTGCCTTTCTTTGGGATTGGAATGAAAACTGACCTTTTCCAATCCTGTGGCCACTGCTGAGTTTTCCAAATTTGCTGGCATATTGAGTGCAACACTTTCACAGCATCATCTTTCAGGATTTGAAATAGCTCAACTGGAATTTTATCACATCCACTAGCTTTGTTCCTAATGATGCTTTCTAAGGCCCACCTGACTTCACATTCCAGGATGTCTGGCACTAGGTGAGTGATCACACCATTGTGATTATCTGGGTCATGAAGATCTTTTTTCGTACAATTCTTCTGTGTATTTTTGCCACATCTTCTTAATACCTTCTGCCTTTGTTAGGTCCATACCATTTCTGTCCTTTATCGAACCCATCTTTGCGTGAAATGTTCCCTTGGTATCTATGATTTTCTTGAAGAGGTCTCTAGTCTTTCCCATTCTGTTGTTTCCCTCCATTTCTTTGCATTGATCATTGAGGAAGGCTTTCTTATCTCTCCTGGCTATTCTTCGGAACTCTGCATTCAGATGGGAATATCTTTCCTTTTCTCCTTTCCTTTTCACTTCTCTTCTTTTCACAGCTATTTGTAAGGCCTTCTCAGTCAGCCATGTTGCCTTTTTGCATTTCTTTTCCATGGGGATGTTCTTGATCCCTGTCCCCTGTACAATGTCACGAACCTCCGTCCATAGTTCATCAGGCTCTCGGTCTATCAGATCTAATCCCTTAAATCTATTTCTCACTTTCACTCTATAGTCATAAGGGATTTGATTTAGGTCATAACTGAATGGTGTAGTGGTTTTCCCTGCTTTTTTCAGTTTAAGTCTGAATTTTGCAATAAGGAGTTCATGATCTGAGCCACAGTCAGCTCCCGTTCTTGTTTTTGCTGACTGTATAGAGCTTCTCCATCTTTGGCTGCAAATAATATAAGCATTTGGATTTCGGTGTCGACCATCTGGTGATGTCCATGTGTAATTATTGACTATGTTCCCCACACTGTGTATCTCATATTCGTGAGTCACTTATTTTACAATTGAAGCTTATACCCTTTAATCTCCCTCACCTATTTCTCCTTCCGCCCACAACCAGCCGTATGTTCTCTGTATCTATCTTTTTTTTTTCTTTATGTTCATTTTTTTTTCAGATACTGCATATAAGAGAAATCATGCAGTATTTATCTTTCTCTGTTGGATTATTTCACTTAGCATTATGCCTTTTATGTCCATCCATGTTGTCAAAAAATGCAAGATTCTATTCTGCTGTATATGTGTGTATATATGTCACATCTGCTTTACCCATCTGCTTTATCCATTCAACTATTGATATACATTTAGGTTGTTCCCATATTTTGTCTATCATAAATAATGCAGCAAGGAAAAAAGTTTGCATAGATCTTTTCTAATTAATGACTTCTTCATATAAGTAATTCAACCCAGGTGTAGAATTGCTGGATCTTATGTCTTAAACTTTTGAGAACAAAAATGTTCACATTAGGAAGTTTGCCAGCCAAAGGTAAATTTGTTGAATATTTTTGAATCTTGAGAATAAAATTAATGAAAAAGGTCCAGTGACATTGGTTTAAAAATAATAGAAATTATAGCTTACATTGGATGAGTTAGAGTACTGAAGACAAAAGGGATTAAAGTTTATAATTCTTAGTGAGACATCAAGCCTAGTACCTCACCCTACTTCCAGAATGAGGGAAGGACATACATGAGTCCCAAGCAGGGATTTGTAGGATTACTTTCCTGAAAAATTAGTTTCAGAGAAAAGACCTCCAGAAACTAATTTCTGAGTTTATCAATGAAACAGTGATTTATTCATATGCTTGCCTTGGAATGAGGGCTATCGTTTGGACAGAGTGCTTCTGAAGATTTTAAGTCTTCACTCTTAAATGTGAGTTGACATGCCAAGTACACCAGATTTTTGAGAGAGGCATAAAAGTTGAAAGAGAGAGCCAAAAGAAATAGGAAATAAAGGGAAAATTAGAATCAATTCAAGGAACAGAAGAAATGATAAAAATAATAATATCCAGTGCTCGCTTCGGCAGCACATATACTAAAATTGGAACGATACAGAGAAGATTAGCATGGCCCCTGCGCAAGGATGACACGCAAATTCGTGAAGTGTTCCATATTTTTCAATTCCAGAAAAATAAATGACCCAATCAAAAAATGGGCCAAAGAACTAAACAGACATTTCTCCAAAGAAGACATACAGATGGCTAACAAACACATGAAAAGGTGCTCAACATCACTCATTATTAGAGAAATGCAAATCAAAACCACAATGAGGTACCATTACACACCAGTCAGGATGGCTGCTATCCAAAAGTCTACAAGCAATAAATGCTGGAGAGGCTGTGGAGAAAAGGGAACCCTCTTACACTGTTGGTGGGAATGCAAACTAGTACAGCCACTATGGAAAACAGTGTGGAGATTTCTTAAAAAACTGGAAATAGAACTGCCATATGACCCAGCAATACCACTTCTGGGCATACACACTGAGGAAACCAGATCTGAAAGAGACACATGCACCCCAATGTTCATCGCAGCACTGTTTATAATAGCCAGGACATGGAAGCAACCTAGATGCCCATCAGCAGATGAATGGATAAGGAAGCTGTGGTACATATACACCATGGAATTTTACTCAGCTGTCAAAAAGAATTCATTTGAACCAGTCCTAATGAGATGGATGAAACTGGAGCCCCTTATACAGAGTGAAGTAAGCCAGAAAGATAAAGAACATTACAGCATACTAACACATATATATGGAATTTAGAAAGATGGTAACGATAACCCTATATGCAAAACAGAAAAAGAGACACAGAAATACAGAACAGACTTTTGAACTCTGTGGGAGAAGGTGAGGGTGGGATGTTTCAAAACAACAGCATGTATACTATCTATGGTGAAACAGATCACCAGCCCAGGTGGGATGCATGAGACAAGTGCTCGGGCCTGGTACACTGGGAAGACCCAGAGGAATCGGGTGGAGAGGGAGATGGGAGGGGGGATCGGGATGGGGAATAAGTGTAAATCTATGGCTGATTCATATCAATGTATGACAAAACCCACTGAAATGTTGTGAAGTAATTAGCCTCCAACTAATAAAAAAAAATTAAAAGTGAAAAAAAAATAATATCCAGAGAAATGAAAAAAAATATTTTATACAAAAAATCAATTACTAGATTATATAGAAAACTTAAAAAAAAAAAAACAAAAAACAGCTCTTGGAGAGTGAAACATGTTAACCTCGAAATAAAACTTTAATAAGTATTTTGGAAATAAAGTTTAACATTTTCCCAGAAAATAGAACAAAAAGATAATAAAATGAAAGCAAAAAAGAAGAAGGAAGATCAGTCCAGTGGTTAGGAGTTGGGAATTTCACTTCTGTGGTCCCTGGTTAGATCCCTGGTTGGGGAACTAAGATCCCACAAATGGCATGGTATGACCAGAAAAAAAAAAAAAAAAGGAGAAGGAAAATGAAATATTTAGGAAATCACCACAAAAATTCAAAATTATGACTAATAGTAGCATAAAGAAAACAGTTTATCGTTACCATCTTTAACCCTATATGCAAAACAGAAAAAGAGACACAGAAATACAGAACAGACTTTTGAACTCTGTGGGAGAATGTGAGGGTGGGATATTTCAAAAGAACAGCATGTATACTATCTATGGTGAAACAGATCACCAGCCCAGGTGGGATGCATGAGACAAGTGCCCGGGCCTGGTGCACTGGGAAGACCCAGAGGAATCGGGTGGAGAGGGAGGTGGGAGGGGGGATCGGGATGGGGAATAAGTGTAAATCTATGGCTGATTCATATCAATGTATGACAAAAAAAAAAAAAGAAAACAGTTTAAAGCTCCCTATTGGAAGTGCCCAACAAAGTATGTAGCACAATGAAGGACTGAGGAGCTACACACCAAAACATAAATGTCATGAAATTACTGAATTATAGATAAAGAAACCCTAGAATCTCCAAATACTAAAATTTAATGTCAACAGAAAAGATTAAGTCATAGATATTATATTTCTCAGTAGCAAACTTTATCAAAATAATATACAGAGCCACTCCTAAAAAATTCTGAGAGAAATGTTTTTAATGTAGAATTGTATAACCAAGTAAACCATCAATTAAATGTGAAGCAAGAGTAAAGATAGTTTCAGACATGAAACTTACCTCCCATGGATTCTTCCTTAAGAAGCTGATAGAAAAAGAAAGGAGAGAGGCTCTTGGAGAAAGAAGGCACAACATTCAGAAAGAAAGCAGGGAAATATTCCTCAGAGAGAAAGTATAATAATAAAAAGCTGTGTAACAATAATAAATAACAATAAAATAATATTATTATTATAAATAATAAAAGCTGTGTAACAAGCTCACACACACACACACACACACACACAAGTTGAAAAGATGAAGAACTGAATGAATGATATTTCCATGAAAAAAATTTCAATTGAAATACTATTTGAAACATAATCATGATCGATGTCTAAAAGAGTTGATCATGTCAGAATGTTCATGTGGAAAATAAAGATAAGAAAAAAATACCAGGGGAAATTTTAATCATAAGGAATGTGAAATCTTGTTCAAGAAAAAGAACTTCACTAGGAAACAGTTGGCTAACAGTTTAATGTAATTAAACATTAAATATTGACTTTTATTTTAAGTGTGATATCACAATATTGGAAGCATGAAGGCATGTAAGTCACACTTGAGAATAATACCTTCATCTAAAAAAATGAGAAGTCAATAAATGATAAACCAAGAAATAGTGGTATAAAGATATTTAGATATATGGAAGCAAACACCAAGGAAAATAACTACATTTGATGAATATAGTTGACTCTGGGAAACAGGAACACCAATAAATACCAATGGTGGATGCTGTTATTTTTAGGTATACGACTTTTAGTAGTATTTGATATCTTAATCTGAACTACTTTTTGTAGGTACTTTGTTAGATTAAAGAAAGTCCTTATATTCCTCTTTTACAAAGGTTTTTTTCTTTACCATGGATGATCTTAAAATCTGTACAAATCTTTATTCTGCATTGCATTTGTGAAGATGGTTTTGTACCTTATACTATTGGATTGACCAAAAAGTTCAGTTGGGTTTTCCGATAACATCATATGCAAAAGTCCAAACAAACTTTTTGGCCAACTCAATATTAATGTGATGAAACACACTGACTTTTATTTAAATGTTAAATCTACTTCGCATGGTGAAATAAGTCCAACTTGTTCATAATATATTAATTTTTAAAAATAATCACTAGATTTATTTTCTTTAGAATTTTTGCATTTATGTTTATAAAAGTGATTAGTCTCCTAAGTTTCCTATCTTATTATTTGTTCTTCATAGGGTAATCCTGGCCCCATAAAATGAGTTCTCTCCCTCTTACAATCTTTCTCTTTTATATTCTCCCTTTCTCTCTCCCTCTCCTTCCTTTTTTGTCATTCTAGACAAAGTTTTATAAAATTGTTGCAATTTTTGAGTTAAAAGTAGGGAAGAATTTTCAATAGTGACTATGTTTGGCAATAGAGGCTTCTTTAGGGGAAGGATTTTAGTTGTCAATTTAATTTAATAGTTTAAATTTTTAAATTACTTATTCAATAGCATGGTAGTGTTCATTTATTTTTTCATATTAATCTTGTGTCCTTCTAGGAATTCATAAATCTTATGTAAAGGTTTACATGTACTTTTATTAAATTATTTATTATATTCTTTTAAAATCTTTACAGTATCTGTAAAGTATACAGTGATACTACTTTTTGATCTCTTGCATTTAAAATTTGTGACAACTTATTTGCTTATATATCTATCAATCTATTTATTTATTTTGATCCTGCTCAGTTTCGTTCAATATCTATAAAACATGAGTTTCCAAGTAGTTCATTTTTGGCGTTAATTATTTCTGTTGTGTTTATTGTACATTTCATTAATATATTTATTATTTTCTCCCTTATACTTTTTTATTAAGTAATAATATATCCATTTATTCATTGAGATGAATTGTTTTATAATTTAATTCAATTGTAATTCAATAGTTATTGATATTAAAAAGCTACATTTTTTAATATATGAAGCTATTGATATAAATATTCTCTGAACAGATTGGCTGTGTTCCACATGTTTTTATGTGCTGTATGTTCTTTTCCTTCTGAAATAAAAAAGAAAAAAAAATCTACTTTTCATTGTGATAACTTTGAATTGCTTTGGGATACATTATTTGATTTCTAAATATTTATTTGGATCCTTTTTTCATTGTGTTACTTATTTCAGGTTTAATTCCACTGTGGCAAGAGTATCCATTCTGAATAATTTCATCACTTTGAACTTTATTCAGATTTGTTTTATGATTCATAATATGCTCAGTTTATTTAAAAGTTATAAATGAATCTGGCTGCTTTTCTAGAAGAAGAAAGAGATATTGGTTGAGAAGGAGCCTGTGGGGTATTTTGGGGGTGCTGATAATATCTTACCTCTTCGTCCATGTGGGAGTTACATGAATATTCTAAGATAATTCATTGACCTAATGTATTTTAATATACTTTTCTACATGTATGAGATACTTTAACAATTAAAAAAAAAACCGTTATATTCCCTCTACTATTTATTTACTGTGAAGCAAATATTTGAAATGCATGCAATATTTTCCTCACCTCAGAAAGGATCATTTCACAATGTGGATTTTGTCTCCCTCTGTTTCTCACTTGAAAGCCTTATTCCCTTACCTAAAACCCTTTAAGAACATTCTTGTTGCTTTTAAAATAAAGTTGAGCATATTTAACTTGGCCTTTAAAGCTCTATATGTTTTCATCCCTGTATACCCGTTTTACCTCATTTCACATTATCTTCAGTCTTCATCCTAAATCCATGTGAGTATGACTTGGCCTTTTCTTGCTCACAAGTGGATAAACATAATTCCCAGCATGGTAGTGCTCAATATAAATATTTACCAAAATGAATTAGAGAACTGACACATAAAATAACTCAACAACAAAATCATGGTTTACTAATTATTTCAAATTTGATCTTGCTTTCACAGAAAGAAAAAAATATATATAAAATAAACTCAGCTCATAAACTTAGTAAACATTAATTTTAGGAAGCTAAAAAAAAAACAATAGCAAGCTAAATTTTAAAATATTATCTGGTCCACACTCAAGCAATGTATACCCAAATTATATGTCATTGATATTTAAAAATTAAAAAAAGAAGATAGTACAAGATTTTCAATCCATATGGAAGAAATAGAATATCATTGTCATTCATCTAGTATGTTGATCAACAGATAGCAGATTTCATCTATTTTCTGAAAGCTATAAAAAGAAGCTATGGAAAATAAGGGCTCAACTTTTTCCTTCCTCTGAGAGTTCTTCCCAATAGTTGTGAGTGTTCTTGTCATATTTCAGATCTTACATTTGGATGGCATATGTTCTTTCTTAATAGTGTTTAAATGTTCTAGAAAACCAGTGTAATAGGATACAAGAAGCAGCCATCTTAGAGTTATAAAACGGATTAGGTTTAAATCATATGTTGTAGATGTTGCTCTGCTTGTGCTCAGTCATGTCCAAATCTTTGCAACACCATGGACTGTAGACTTACAGGCTCCTTTGTCCATGGAATTTTCCAGGCAAGAACACTGGAGTGAGTTGCCATTTCTTTCTCCAGGGGATCTTCCTGAGCCAGAGATTGAACCCACATCTGTGTCTCCTGCATTGGCAGGCAGGTTCTTTACTACTGCACAATCTCGGAATACTCAATATTCAAAAAACCAAGATTATGGCAAATAGAGGAGGAAAAAATGGAAAAAAATGACAAACTTTATTTTCTTGACTCCAAAATCACTGTGGATACTGACTGCAGCCATGAGAGTAAAAGGTGCTTGCTCCTTGGAAGAAAAGCTATGACAAACCTAGATAGCATATTAAAAAGCACAGATATCACTTTGCTGACAAAGTTTCATATAGTCATGTATGGATGTGACATTTGGACCATAAAGAAGGCTGAGTGCAGCTGTGGTACATATACACAATGGAATATTACTCAGCCATTAAAAATAATACATTTGAAACAGTTCTAATGAGATGGATGAAACTGGAGCCTATTATACAGAGTGAAGTAAGTCAGAATGAAAAATACCAATGCAGTATACTAACACACATACATGAAATTTAGAAAGATGATAATGATGACCCTATATGCAAGACAGCAAAAGAGACACAGATGTATAGAACAGTCTCTTGGACTCTGTGGGAGAAGGCGAGGGTGGGATGATTTGAGAGAATAGCACTGAAACATGTATATTATCATATGTGAAACATATTGCCAGCCTAGGTTTGATGCATGAGACAAGGTGCTCAGGGCTGGTGCACTGGGATGACCCTGAGGGATGGAATGGGGAGGGAGGTGGGAGGGGGGTGTCAGGATGGGGAACACATGTACACCCATGGCTGATTCATATTAATGTATGGCAAAACCCACTACAATATTGTAAATAAATTAACCTCCAATTAAAATAAATAAATTTAAAAGAAGAAGAAGAAGAAGAAGAAGAAGAAGAAGATGGCTGAGTGCCAAAGAACTGATGCTTTTGAATGGTGTTGCTGGAGAAGATTGTCAAGAGTCCCTTGGACAGCAAGGAGATGGAACCAGTCAATCCTAAAGGAAATCAACCCTGAATATCCATTGGAAAGATTAATGTTGAAGCTCCAACACTTTGGCCACTTGATGCGAAGAACTGACTCATTGGAAAAGATCCTGATACTGGGAAAGATTGAGGGCAGGAGGAGAAAGGGGCAACAGAAGATGAGAAGACTGGATGGTATGAGTTTGAGCAAATTCTGGGAGATAGTGAAGGGCAGGGGGGGACTGGGATGCTGCAGTCCAGAGGGTCACAGAGAGTCGGATATGACTGAGTGACTGAAAAACAGCAACAACAACCTTGGAAGCACAATCTGTCACCATGTGACCATGGGAACATCACCTAATTTTTCTGTATATTTCTTCTGTATTTTTCATGTACTGTATTTTTTCTGCAATTCCTTTACAGGAAACTCAAGGGTTATTATAAGTCTACAAATTCCCCAGTTTTAGTTTGAGGGGATATGCTGAAGTTATAGGTGTAAATGTGCTTTGAAAGGGATATATTACTTACAAATTTAAGGCATCATTTAATAATCTCATTGTAAGAAGAAATATAAAAGGCAAAGCAGATTAATTTTAGTGAAAACACCTTATATTCTCTATACTTTTAACATTTAATTTGCATAACAGTTTTGAACATTAAGGATCTAACACTGCCAATTTATGTCAGGAAACCTATTCATGTACAGTTTAATCATTTGTCTAAGGTCACAGAGCTGGTACATCTTGTGACTTAGTCCTTGATACAGAAACAACAACATTCCGAATGATGCTCTTTCCCAGAAAATATAATAGAAGCCATTGAAGCAGTGCTATACAATTGTTAGCATTCTTTGCCATTTCATCCAATATTTGTGCAACATCCTAAATACAGATCAGTTTACCATAATGTCACTGAGTTACATCTTTTCACAGTGTTAAGTATATTGTTTCTTTTAAGATCAATTATCCTTGAACATTTGAAGTAGCCATGCCATGTGTGCATGCTCACTCAAGTGAAACACTTTGTAACCCCGTGGACTGTAGTCAACCAAGGCTTCTCTGTCCATGGGGTTTTCCAGGCAAGAATACTGGAGGGGGTTGTCATTTCCTTCTCCAGGTGATCCTCCTGACCCAGGGATCAAACCCATGTCTCCTGCACTGGCAGGTTGATTATCACTGAACCACCAAGGAAGCCCATTGAAGTAGCACTTTTCCACCAAATATTAATTTCTGGACAAAAGCATTTCTAGGGTGATCAGGGATTGTGGCCAAGTTTAGATACATTTCCTGTCATGTTACTTGAGTTAATATTGCCTTGGTTACCTGGAGTCCTCAGTGTGTTATTAACAGTGTAGGACAAACTAGTGGCTCAAAACAGGACAAATCCAACAAATCTAAGAGGCAAAAATAGTCACTATTATTTTTTAAAGGGCATACTTTCTATTTGCTAAAATGACATTCTTTAAAAATGTTAAGTCATAAGTGCTTTTCCTCACTATCTGATCTTATACCACTTAAGAGAGAGACTGGTAATGCAGCTATTTCCCATATTTATATGGACATTTTCTCACTCCAATTTATTTATTTTTATTTAGCTGTCATCAAATTTCCCAGAGTGTATACCAACCAGTGATTTTAGTAGTGACATTTTATTTACAGAAAATACATTGTTAAAATTCAAATGTAGATATGTAGGATCTACAAGTACAGCTGCTATATAAAAATTTTATTAACATATAGCTGGTGTTTTAGAGTGACTCATTGTTCAGATGATAAAGAATCTGCTTGCATTGCAGGAGACCATGGTTCAAACCCTGGCTCCGTGGACATGAGTTTGAGCAAGCTCTGGGAGTTGGTGATGGACAGGGAAGCCTGGAATGCTGCAGTGCGTGGGATCACAAAGAGTCAGGCACAGCTGGCCAACTGAACTGAATAGAACTGGGCCAGTGTTTCAGGAGTAGAGGGTAAATGGAGGTATAATGCACATATAATAATTTTGTGTTCTAGTTCTTTTTCTTGTAGGAGTGCCTACTTTTTTTGTTCTGCTAATTGCTATGAGATTTTGGGTAAGTTTAGGCACTTGGAATGTTTGAAATTGGAAAGCCTAAAGGGAGTTAAAGGGTGATTGCTAGTTAATAGTGCAAATGAAGCATGAGTCATTCAGTAGATGCTCAGCTGAAACTCATCTCACAATGAACATATACATTATTCATGATTTTTTTTTAATCACAGAATGCATATTTCATTTAGAAACTCTAGAAAAATTACTGAAGCACTGGTAGATATGCATTTTAAGCATACAAGGAAAGCATAGTTTGTGGGCCATCTGCCATGAACAACTTTGTATTTCAACTATGTATTGCATCAACACTAATTTTAATAAGATGTTACCTCTAATATCCAGTTAGTTAAGATAAAAGCACATGTTGGTTTTAATTTTACACTCTAGAGATACTCTTAAATTGATTTTTTATTGGTGGCATGACTGACAAACTAAAGTTGCGATAGATATTAATATTATTCTAAAAGTATATATTTAAGCTGTTCAGTTCACTCAGATATGTCTGACACTTTGCAATCCCATGGACTGCAGCACACCAGGCCTCCCTGTCCATCACAAACTCCTGGAGATTGTTCAAACTCATGTGCATCGAGTCAGTGATGCCATCAAATCATCTCATCCTCTGTCATCCCCTTCTCCTCCTGCCTTCAATCTTTCCCAGAATCAGGGTCTTTTCAAATGAATCAGTTCTTCGCATTAAGTGGCCATTAAGGAGCTTCAGCTTCAGCATCCGTCCTTACAATGAATGTTCAGGACTGATCTCCTTGAGGATGGACTGGTTGGATCTCCTTGCAGTCCAAGGGACTCTCAAGAGTCTTCTCCAACACCACAGTTCAAAAACATCAATTATTCCATGCTCAGCTTTCTCTATGGTCCAACTCTCACATCCATACATGCCTACTGGAAAAATCACAGCTTTGACTAAAGGAACCTTTGTCGGCACAGTAATGTCTCTGCTTTTTAATATGCTGTCTAGGTTGGTCATAGCTTTCCATCCAAGGAGCAAGTGTATTTTTATTTCATGGCTGCAGTCACCATCTACAGTGATTTTGAAGCTCAAGAAAATAAAGTCTTTCACTGTTTCCATTGTTTCTCCATCTATTTGCCATGAAGTGATGGGACTGGATGCCATGATCTTAGCTTTTTTAACGTTGAGTTTTAAACCAGCTTTTTCACACTCCACTTTCACTTTCATCAAGAGGTTCTTTAGTTCCCCTTCGCTTTCTGCCATTAGGGTGGTATCATCTGCATATGTGAGGTTATTGATATTTCCCCTGGCAATCTTAATTCCAGTTTCTGCTTCATGCAAGCCTGGCATTTAGCATGATGTATTCTGCATATAAATTAAAAAAAAGCAGGGTGAAAATATACAGTCTTGAAGTACTCCTTTCTCAATTTGGGACAATTCCATTGCTCCATATCTGGTTCTAACTGTTGCTTCTTTACTTGAACACAGGTTTCTCAGGAGACAGGTTGTCTCAACTTTCTGATTTTTTTTTTTTTTTCACATCAACAATGACCTCACATCAACTTTACCTCCTTTTATGTCCTATCTCCAAATGCAATCACACTTGGGGTTAGGGCTTCAACATATGAATTTTACTTAGACTACTTAGAGTAACCAAATATTGATACATAAATGCAGGAGACAGGGACTGGAGAGAGAGGGGACGGGAGTTATGGTTTAATGGGTAGAGTTTTAGCTTTACAATATAAAAAGAGTTCTGGAGATGAATGATAGTGATGGTTTCACAACAGCATGAATGCATTTAATGTCAATGAACTGGACACAAAATTGTTAAGATGTTAGATTTGATGTTATGAGTATTTTACCTCGATTAAAAAATAACTAACATAATTAATTAATTAAATTAAAAAACAGGGGGAGACTATACAGCCAATATTGTTTCCAAATATACTGAATTAAATACTTTGAGATAGAATGAGTTAAATGCATATGTTAAATGCACATAATCAAGTTGAGCTTTAACCCAAAGGAACCATCTATTTCCAGAGTAAAAAAATTGTATGATTTCTAGTTTCTAAGTAATTCTGATACTCATATTATTCTTTAGCAGAGATTCTAAAGACAAGAGCTTACAATAAACAACTAGACTAATTAGAATGAAAGAAGGTACATGTCAGGTAGCATTTTTTACAATGGAGGAAAGTTATTGAAATAACCAGATCCAGATGCTACCTCACATTGAGGCTTATTCTCTTCAGAAACTCTCAAATCGTATCTGATATGTAATGTTTCACCCAAATGCTGACTTAATGCATAATTGATTACAGCATGTAAGTATTCTAAAAAGGAACTACACATCTGTGAAGAAAACCTGCTTTCCAATGGCACTAGAATGATAGTTGTGTAATGTATAAACAGGGAATCTGTAAATTTGTTTAAAATATCACACATCAGACTCGTTATAAAAAAATTTATCTTAAAAAGCATTAAGGGAAATATCAAAGCTGGCTAATTTATTTTTAAACCAACACTTTAGATAGAGTGAGAAATCTCAGTAGTATAATGGACACAAGCATGGACCATGAATTATTAAACTTATTTAGATAATTAACACCCACTTTCAAGTCTCAATCTGGCAAATATTGAATGATATCAATTAGTTTTCCTAAAAAAATCATTTAAAATAATTATAGAATAATATATATTAGCTTGAACATAAAAGAACTGGCATTCTGTACTAAAAATAAGATTTAAAATGATATACCACTATAGATAATATCATATAACAATATTTTTTTCTGCTACTACAATAGCAATTATGACTGGACAAGAACTATAAAGAAACAGGAGACGATATGTGGTTTTAGTAAAAAGAAAAAATCAGATGACAGACAAACCTGGGGACAAATCTAATCCTTAACATTTAAGCTAGTCTTTCCAAACTCAGATTTTCTATAGGCACAGTTTTATTTACATTAATATGAGGATAATATGATTAATATGAATTGTCTAACACATTGCCTGGAATATAGTAATTGCTAAATACATTTTAATTACTATATGGTGTTTGTTTTTATAATTATCATTCCAATGAAAATTTGGCAAAAGTTAAATTGACTGCAGAACTTATATAGTAGAGTTTGATCAATTTTAATTACAGCTGACCTTTGAACAACATGGTTTTGAACTGTGTTTGGGTCCATTTATATGCAGATTTTTTCAATAATAATGTATACAATACAGTACACACCAAAGTTGATTGAATCCACCAAGGTGGAACTGCAGATATGAAGTACAAACTGCAAACTTCTTTGAAGATTTTCAATTTCCTGGAAGGTAGATTTCCTTAATTCCTTCATTGTTCAAGGGTCAGCTGTTATTTTTCATGCTGTCCTAGATTCTACTTTGTTTGAAGTTTGAATCTTATACTCAGAATTTGATCAGGGTAGAGTCTAATAATTGCACAGTTTCTTTCTTATCTCAACTATTCAGCTTTCACAGTAGCTCTGTGAATTTTATTTATTTAATGATAATTCATTTATTATCTAATTTGTGCCTGTAACTGTCCTAAGTTTGAACATACAGAAATGTACAGCAAGAGCCCTCAAATATTTTAATGTGTTACAGAATAGAAGCAAAAATAATTAATCAGTTCAAGAGATCATTATAAGTGTACTGGATATGGATGTGATTGTTCAGTTACTAAGTCATGTCTAGCTATTTTTGACCCCACAGATTGCAGCATGTCAGGCTCATCTGTCCTCCACCATCTCCTAGATTTTGCTCAAATTCATGTACATTGAACCAGTGATGCTATCTAACTAGCTCATCCTCTGCCATTCCCTTCTCTCTTTGCCTTTAATTGTTCCCAGCATCAGGGTCTTTTCCAATGAGTCAGCACTTCACAACAGGTGGCCAAAGTATTGGAGCTTCAGCTTCAGCATCAGTCCTTCCAATGAATATTCAGGGTTGATTTCCTTTAGGATGGACTGGTTTGATCTCCCTGCAGTCCCAGGGACTCTCAAGACTCTTCTCCAGCACCACAATTTGAAAGCATCAGTTCTTCAGTACTCAGCTTTCTTTACAGTCCAACTCTCACATCCATACATAAATACTGGAAAAACCATAATTTTGACTATATGGAATTTGCTGGCAGAATGATGCCTCTGCTTTTTAATACACTGTCTTGGTTTGTCATAGCTTTTCTTTCAAATAGCAAGTGTCTTTTAATTTCATGGCTCCAGTAACCGTCCACAGTGATGTTGGAGCCCAAGAAAACAAAATTTGCCATTATCTCAATTTTTCCCCCTTCTATTTGTCATGAAGTGATGGGACCAGAAGCCTTGATCTTAGTTTTTTGAATGTTGAATTTCAAGGCAGCTTTTTCACTTTCCTCTTTCACCCTCATTATGAAGCTCTTTAATTCCCCTTAAATTTCTGCTATTAGACTGTTATCACCTACATATCTGAGGTTGTTGATATTTCTCCTGGAATCTTCATTCCAGCTTATGATCCATCTAGCCTGGCATTTTGTATGATGTATTCTGCAAATAAGTTAAATACTTGTATTGTACTCCTTGCCCAATTTTGAAAGATGTTGTTGTTCCATGTCACATTTTAACTGTTGCTTCTTGACACACATATAGGTTTCTCAGGAGACAGGTAAGGTAGTCTGGCCCTCCCACTTCTTTAAGAATTTTCCAGTTTGTTGTAATTCACATAATCAAAGGTTTTAGCCTCAACAATGAACCAGAAGTAGACGTTTTTCTGGAACTTCCTTGCTTTCTCCATGATTCAACAAATTGGGCAATTTGATCTTTGGTTCCTTTCCCTCTTGGATACCCAGCTTGTACGTCTAGACATTCATAGTTCACATACTGCTGAAGACTAACTTGAAGAATTTTGAGCATGACATAGATAGTATGTGAAATGAGTAACGGATATTAGATGATCACCAAGAAAGACTATAAAGGCAGAGTTCTTTCCTTAGTATTATGAGGGAAGGTAAATGAGAAAACATTTCTGAAAAGAAGTCATGCTCTAGTTTAATTATGAAGATCTAGTTAAGATTTGGGGGCAGAGAAGAAAGAAGTCATATTTTAAAATAATAAGGCAAAGGAAAGATGACTCCTTAGAAGAAGTAAAGTGATTACTATATTTGTAAAAACAAGTAACAATAAGAGTTGAGACAGGAAAAACAGACAATAGTAAGAATAGAGAGAGGAATTCATCACAAGTGTGCAGACTAATCTTATCGACGTGATGGGAAGGCACTGAAACATTTTAAGCAGGCATGTAACATAACGAGGTTTGTAATTCAAGGGAAAAAATGTCTATGGTAGTTTGGGAGATGAGTTGAGATGATGAAAATAAAATCAGGAAAAATAGGATATCACTGCAGTAATCCAGCTGAGATATTACAGAGGCCTAATAGGTAGCTAGATGTAGAAATAGAAATTTTAATTATCTGGACCGAAGATATCAGCTTAAAGTAGTCATAATATCATAAATTAAATCATATGTGGGAATGAGATTCCCACAAAAAGACAGGCAGAATAATTAAGATCGCTAATACTAAAATTGAATGAAAATACCAAAGAAACAAACATAAAAATAAACATCAGGAAAAAATAAAGAAAGATAACATAGAGGCCAACATTTCTCAAGAATAGAGATTGGGAAATTCTAAGTGATAAAAACCATAATCCATCAGAATATTTAAAAATATAGTACATAATTTACAGACATAATTCACCATATAGAAAATAAAGGAGAGTATAATTGTCTCAAAGATCATAAAGTACTTGATTAAGTTAAAAACTCATTCATGAGTTATATAAATAAAAATTTGTAGAGACTTCCCTGGTTGTCAAGTGTTTAAGACTCTGTGCTGGCCATACAAGGGGTACGGATTTTAATCTTGTTTGGGGAACTAAGATCCCACATTCTGCGTGGCACATCCTAAAGATTAAAAAAAAAAAAAATCAATGAAACAAAAACTCCTAGCAAAATTGAAGTGAAAGGAGCTACAAGGAAATCCTATTATTTATGAATGCACTATTGAAATACCGACAGCTATACAGAAATGGATATAACCAAATTCTTGTACATATGTAAATAGATAGGTAGATAAGTAGACAGATGGAAATAAAGATAGAGATATACAATGTGTATGTATCAGCTCAGTTCAGTTCAGTTCAGTCGCTCAGTCATGTCCGACTCTTTGTGACCCCATGAATCACAGCACGCCAAGCCTCCCTGTCCATCACTGACTCTCAGAGTTTAATCAAACTCATGTCCATAGAGTCAGGTGATGCCATCCAGTCATCTCATCCTCTATCATCCCGTTCTCCTCCTGCCCCCAATCCCTCCCAGCATCAGGGTCCTTTCCAATGAGTCAACTCTTTGCATGAGGTGGCCAAAATATTGGAATTTCAGTCTCAGCATCAGTCCTTCCAATGAATACCCAGGACTGATCTCGTTTAGGATGGACAGGTTGGATCTCCTTGCATTCCAAGGGACTCTCAAGAGTCTTCTCCAACATCACAATTTAAAAACATCAATTCTATGGATCTCAGCTTTCTTTACAGTCCAACTCTCACATCCATACATGAACACTAGAAAAGCCAAAGTCTTAACTAGATGGACCTTGTTGGCAATGTCCCTGCTTTTTAATATGCTATCTAGGTTGGTCATAACTTTCCTTCCAAAGACTAAGTGTCTTTTAATTTCATGGCTGCAATCACCATCTGCAGTGATTTTTGAGCCCAGAAAAATAATATCAGCCACTGTTTCCACAATCTCCCCATCTATTTCCCATGAGGTGATGGGACTAGATGCCATGATCTTAGTTTTCTGAAGGTTGAGCTTTAAGCCAATATTTTCACTCTTCTCTTTCACTTTCATCAAGAGGTTTTTTAGTTCCTCTTCACTTTCTTCCATAAGGTGGTGTCATCTGCATATCTGAGGTTATTGATATTTCTCCCGGCAATCTTGATTCCAGCTTGTGCTTCTTCCAGCCCAGCATTTCTCATGATGTTCTCTGCATATAAGTTAAATAAGCAGGGTGACAATATACAGCCTTGACATACTCCTTTTCCTATTTGGAGCCAGTCTGTTGTTCCATGTCCAGTTCTAACTGTTGCCTCCTGACTTGCATACAGGTTTCTCAAGAGGCAGGTCAGGTGATCTGGTATCCCCATCTCCTTCAGAATTTTCCACAGTTTATTGTGATCCACACAGTCGAAGGCTTTGGCATAGTCAATAAAGCAGAAATAGATGTTTTTCTGGAACTCTCTTGCTTTTTCGATGATCCAGCAGATGTTGGCAATTTGATCTCTGGTTCCTCTGCCTTTTCTAAGACCAGCTTGAACATCTGGAAGTTCACGGTTCACATATTGCTGAAGCCTGGTTTGGAGAATTTTGAGCATGACTTTACTAGCGTGTGAGATGAGTGCAATTGTGTGGTAATTTGAGCAATTTTTGTGATTGCCTTTCTTTGGGATTGGAATGAAAACTGACCTTTTCCAGTCCTGTGGCCACTGCTGAGTTTGCCAAATTTGCTGGCATATTGACTGCAGCACTTTCACAGTGTCATCTTTCAAGTTTTGAAATAGCTCTGGCATTCCATCACCTCCACTAGCTTTGCTTGTAGTGATGCTTTCTAAGGCCCACCTGACTTCACATTCCAGGATGTCTGGTTCTAGGTGAGTGATCACACCACTGTGATTATCTGGGTCATGAAGATTTTTTTTTTTTTTTTTTTGTACAGTTCTGTGTATTCTTGCCACCTCTTAATATCTTCTTCTTCTGTTAGGTCCATACCATTTCTGTCCTTTATCGAGCCCATCTTTGCGTGAAATATTCCCTTGGTATCTCTAATTTTCTTGAAGAGATCTCTAGTCTTTCCCATTCTGTTGTTCTCCACTGTTTCTTTGCATTGATCACTGGGGATGGCTTTCTTATCTCTCCTGGCTATTCTTTGGAACTCTGCATTCAAATGGGAATATCTTTCCTTTTCTCCTTTGCTTTTCTCTTCTCTTCTTTTCACAGCTATTTGTAAGGCCTCTTCAGACAGTCATTTTGCCTTTTTGCATTTCTTTTCCATGGGGATGGTCTTGTTCCCTGTCTCCTTAGCAATCTCACAAACCTCCATCCATAGTTCATCAGGCACTCTGTCTATCAGATCTAGTCCCTTAAACCTATTTCTTATTTCCACTCTATAGTCATAAGGGATTTGATTTAGGTCATACCTGAATGGTTTAGTGGTTTTTCCTACTTTCTTCAGTTTAAATCAGAATTTGGCAATAAGGAGTACATGATCTTAGCCACAGTCAGCTCCTGCATTTGTTTTTCTCACAATGTAGAGCTTCTCCATCTTTGGCTGCAAAGAATATAATCAGTCTGTTTTCGGTGATGACCATCTGGTGATGTCCATGTGTAGAGTCTTCTCTTGTGTTTTTTGAAGAGGGTGTTTGCTGTGACCAGTGTGTTCTCTTGGCAAAACTCTACTAGCCTTTTCCCTGCTTCATTCCATACTCCAAGGCCAAATTTGTCTGTTACTCCAGGTGTTTCTTGACTTCCTACTTTTGCATTCCAGTCACATTTAGTGAAAAGGACATCTTTTTTGGGGCATTAGTTCTAAAAGGTCTTGTAGGTCTTCATAGGACCGTTCGGCTGCAGCTTCTTCAGTGTTACTGGTTGGCGTATAGGCTTGGATTACTGTGATATTGAATGGTTTGCCTTGGAAGTGAACAGAGATCATTCTGACGTTTTTGAGATTGCATCCAAGTACTGCATTTTGGACTCTTTTGTTGACCATGATGGCTATTCCATTTCTTCTAAGGGATTCCTACCCACAGTAGTAGATAAAATCATCATCTGAGTTAAATTCATCCATTCCAGTCCATTTTAGTTTACTGAGTCCTGGAATGTCAACATTCATTCTTGCCATCTCCTGTTTGACCGCTTCCAATTTGCCTTGATTCATGCCATGTTCCTATGCATTACTGCTCTTTAAAGCATCGGACCTTGCTTCTATCACCAGTCCCACCCACAACTGGGTATTGTTTTTGCTTTGCTCCATCCCTTCATTCTTTCTACAGTTATTTCTCCACTGATCTCCAGTAGCATATTGGGCACCTACCGACCTGGGGGGTTTCTCTTTCAGTGTCCTATCTTTTTGCCTTTTCATACTGTTCTTGGGGTTCTCAAGGCAAGAATACTGAAGTGGTTTGCCATTCCCTTCTCCAGTGGACCACATAGTGTCAGACCTCTCCACCATGCCCCGTACATCTTGGGTGGCCCCACACAGCATGGCTTAGTTTCATTGAGTTAGACAAGGCTGTGATCTGTGTTATCAGATTGGCTAGTTTTCTGTGATTATGGCTTCTGTCTGTCTGCCCTCTGATGCCCTCTAGCAGCACCCACCATCTTACTTGGGTTTCTCTTACCTTGGACATGAGGTATCTCTTCATGGCCATTCCAGCAAAGTACATTCATTGCTCCTTACCTTGGACGAGTGGTATCTCCTCACATATCAATTATTAACTTGGCCACTTATAAAATTATTTTTCATTCAGTTCTCTTTGTTTAGCAATAATATTTATCCCATGTGATCACATAAGTATCTTTGCAAGTAAGTGGATACGATGGAGTTAAATTGTTTTTCTCTTCAGAGGTATATAATTTCATGAAGATTATAAAAATGTTTAAATATTATTTTGATAATACAAAATATATTAAAATTAGAACCTGTTATACTATGTAGCAATTAAAATATTATTTTACAAATAAAATAATGAAGAATAGGCATTTCATAAAAAGTAATTTGAATAATAAAGGATTAAGAAAGGTAGCTGATAATATTGATTCATCTTGCTGTATTTTTTCCAAAATAACTTTGTGCATAATCATGTTTTAATGTTAACAGTGAAAGCACTTCCATTTCAAGATGGCAGAGTAGAAAGATGTGCACTAATCTCCTCACATGGGAGCACCAGAATTGCAACTAGCTGTTGAACAAACATTGACAGGAGGACACGGGAACCTACAAAAAAAAAAAAAAAAGTAACCCACACCAAAGAGAAAGAAGTTGCAATAAGATAGAAGGAAGGATCCAAACACAGTAAAATCAAGTCTTATACCCTCTGTTTGGGCGACCCACAATCTGGAGAATAATACCAAAGAAGTTCTTCTGCTATTGTGAAGATTCAGCCTCATTTCAGGCTTCCAGCTTGGGGATCTGGCAGAGAGACTGGGAATTCCCAGGGACTCTGACTTTGAAGGACAGTGGGATTTGATTACAGGACTTCCACAGGACTGAGGGAAACAGAGACTCCACTCTTGGAAGGCACAAACAAAATCTTGTGCATGCCAAGACCTAAGGGAAAGGAGCAGTGACCCCACAGGAGGCTGAACCAGACTTACCTGCTAGTGTTGGAGGGTCTCCTGTGAAGATGTGGATCAGCAGTGACTTCCATGGGGACAGTGTCACTGAAAACAACAGTCCTATAAGGAGCCCCTTTGTTGTAAGTCCTCTTGGAGGTCACCATTTAACACTTGCATAGACCTCATAGACCACAGGGCTGGGCTCCAAAGGTCAAACAACTAATAGGGAGGGAGTACAGCTCATCAGTGGATAATTGGATTAGACTTTTACTGAGCATGACCTTGCCCACCAGAGCAAGACTTAGGTTTCCCGAGGACCAGTCCCTCACATCAGGAAGCTTATACAAACTTCTTAGCCTCATTCACCAGAGGGCAGACAGAAGAAGCAAAGAAGAACCACAATCCTGTAGCAGCTGTAACTAAAACCACATTACAGAATGTTAGTCAGAATGAAAAAGCAAAGGATTTTGTCCCAGATTAAGGGATAAGATAAAACCCAAGAAAAACAACCAAATGAAGTGGAAATAGGCAACCTTCCAGAAAAGGAATTCAGAAAAATGATAGTGAAGGTGATGCAAGATCTCAGAAAAACAATGGAGGCAAAAACTGAGAAAATGCAAGAAATGTTTACCAAAGACCTAAAAGAATTAAAGAACAAACAAATAGAGATGAATGATACACTAGAAGGAATCAATAGCAGAATAACTGAGGAAGAAATACAGATAAGTGACCTGCAGGACAGAATGATGGAAATCACTGCCACAAAACAAAATATAGAGAAAAAATAATAATAAAGACAACCTAAAGAGACTCTTGGGACTTTAAATACACCAACATTTGCATTATAGGAGTCCGAGGAGGAGAAAAGAGAGAGGATCTGAGAAAATATTTAAAGAAATAATAGCTGTAAACTTTTCTAACACAGGAAAGGAAATAGTCAACCAAGTTCAGGAAGTGCAGAGAGTTCCAAGCAGGATAAACCCTAGGAGGAAACACCAAGACACATAGTAATCAAAATAATGAATATTACAGATAAAGATAAAATATTAAAAACAACAAAGGAACCTTACAAATAATACACAAGAGAACTCCCATAAGGATAGCAGCTGCTTTCTCAACAGAAACTCTACAAGCTAGAAAGGAATGGCAAGATATACTTAAAATGATGAAAGGGAAGAATGTGCAGCCAATAATACTCTACCTAGCAAGACTCTCATTCCAAATTGATGGAGATATCAAAAGCTTTCCATAAAAGCATATGTTAAGAGAATTCAGCACCATCAAACCAGCTTTAAACAAATATTAAAGGAACTTCTTTAGGCAGAAAACATAAGAGAAGGAAAAGACCTACATAAAATAAATCCAAAACAATTAAGAAAATGGTAATAAGTTCACACAGATCAATAATCACCTTAAGTATAAACAGATGAATTGCATCAACCAAAAGATGTAGACTGACTGGGCAGATGAGAACATGCACATGTAAACACTCCCACTTACCACAACACTCTACTTAAGCCCTCCCCCAATTGTAATTAATTTTTGTTGTTAGGTTAATCATGTTTTCATACAGTTCAGTTCAGTTGCTCAGTCACATCTGACTCTGCAAGCCCATGGACTGCAGCACTCCAGGCTTCCCTGTCCATCACCAACTCCTGGATCTTACTCAGACTCATTTCCATAGAGTTAATTATGCCATCCAACCATCTGTTAATTATGTCATCCTCCTTTCTTGAATCTTTCACAGCATCAGGGTCTTTTCTAAGGAGTTAGTTCTTCGTATCAGGTGGCCAAACTATTGGAGCTTGAGCTTGAGCTTCAGCATCAGCCCTTCCCATGAATATTCAGGACTGCCTTCCTTTAGGACTGACATGTTTGATCTCCTTGCAGTTCAAGGGACTCTCAAGAGTCATCTCCAACACTGCTGTTGAAAAGCATCAGTTGTTCAGCACTCAGCTTTCTTCATGGTCCATCCCTCACATCCATACCTGGATACTGGGGGGGGGGGGGGGGGGAACAAACATACCTTTGACTATGGGGACCTTTGTTGGTAAAGTAATGTCTCTGCCTTTTAATATGTTGTCTAGGTTTGTTATAGCTTTTGTTCCAAGGAGCAAGTGTCTTTTAATTTCATGGCTGCAGTCAGCATCTGCAGTGATTTTGGTGCCCAAGAATATAAAGTCTCTCACTGTTTCCATTATTTCCCCATCTATTTGCCATGAAATGATGGGACTGGATGCCATGATCTTAGTTTTTTTAATGTTGAAATTTTAAATCAACTTTTCACTCTCCTCTTTCACTTTCATCAAGAGGTTCTTTAGCTCCTCTTCACTTCCTGCCATAAGGGTGGTGTCATCTGTATACCTGAGGCTATTGTTATTTCTCTTGGCAGTCTTGATTCCAGCTTGTGCTTCATCCAGCTTGGTATTTTGCATAATGTATTCCGCTTATAAGTTAAATAAGCAGAGTGACAATATACAGACTTGATGTAACCCTTTGCCAGTTTGGAACCAGTCCAGTTGTTCCATGTCTAGTTCTAACTGTTGCTTCTTAACCTGCATATAGGTTTCTCAGGAGTCATGTAAGGTGGTCTAGTGTTCATATCTGTTTAAAAATTTTCCACAGTTTGTTCTGATCCAGAGAATCAAAGACTTTAGCAAAGTCAATGAAGCAAACATAAGTGTTTTTCTGGAATTCTGTTGCTTTTTCTATGATCCAACAGGTGTTGGCAATTTGAACTCTGGTTCCTCTGCCTTTTCTAAATCCAGCTTGAACATCTGGAAGATTTCAGTTCATGTGCTGTTGAAATCTAGCTTGGATAATTTTGAGCATTAGTTTGCTAGCATATGAGATGAGCGTCATTGTGCAGTAATTTGGACATTCTTTGGCATTGCCTTTCTTTTGGATTGGAATGAAATCTGACATTTTCCAGTCCTGTGGCCACTGCTGAGTTTTCCTAATTTGCTGGCAGATTGAGTGCAGCACTTTAATAGCATCATCTTTTAGGATTTAAAATAACTCAGCTGAAATTCCATCACCTCCACTAGCTTTGTTCATAGTGATGCTTTGTAAAGCCTTTTTGATTTTTCACTCCAGGTTATCTGGCTCTAGATGAGTGATCACACCATTGTGATTATTTGGGTCATGAAGATCTTTTTTGTATAGTTCTTCTGTGTAGTCTTGCCATCTCTTCTTAATATCTTTTATTTCTGTTAGGTTCATAGATTTATGATGTTTATTGCACCCATTTTTTCATAAAATATTCCCTTGGTATCTCTAATTTCCTTGAAGAGATCTCTAGTCTTTCCCAGCCTATTGTTTTCCTCTATTTCTTTGCCTAAATCACTTATGAAGGTGTTCTTATCTCTCCTTATAATTCTTTAGAACTCTGCATTCAGATGGTCATGTCTTTCCTTTTCTCCTTTGACTTTCACTTCTCTTCTTTTCTCAGCTATTTGTAAGACCTCCTCTGACAACAATTTTGCCATTTTGCATTTGTTTTTCATGGGGATGATTTTGATCACCACCTCCTATACAATGTTGTGAATCTCTCTCCATAGTTCTTCTTTTCATAATGGTTTGCAATTGAACTTATCTTTTTCTCTTGACTGGCCTTTGATTGTGAAAACCAATAAGCATCTTTTACTATTTTGATTATGTTACAATTACTCACTGAATACTATTCGATAATGATTGGCCAACAGAAAAATAATAGAAGTCTATATTGGGAGGGAACTAAGGTGGTGGAGGAATAGGATGGGGAGACCACTTTCTCCCCCACAAATTCATCAAAAGATCATTTGAATGCTGAGCAAACTCCACAAAACAACTCCTGATCGCTAGCAGAGGACATCAGACACCCAGAAAAGTAGCCCATTGTCTTTGAAAGGAGGTAGGACAAAATATAAAAGATAAAAAGAGAGACAATAGAGTTAGGGATGGAGATCCATCCCGGGAAGGGAGTCTTAATAGAGGAGGTTTCCAAACACCAGGAAACCTTCTCACTGGCGAGTCTGGGGGAAGTTTCTGAATCTCGGAGGGCAACCTAACTGGGAGGAAAAATAAATAAAACCCACACATTACATGCCTAAAAGCAACACCCAGCAGAAAAATACCCCAGATGCTAGCATCAGCCACTAGCAAGTGGCGGCTGAACAGAGAGGAGCAGGCTGCATTGCTTAGGGTAAGGACTGGGCCTGAATGCCCTGAGGGCAATCGGAGGGAGCTAATGTGAGATAGCAACTTAAACTGTGGGATAGGAGGAGAGAGATAATTAACTTGGGAAAAGCCCTAAACTTAGGCACTACCCACTGGTTCCCAGAACGAAGGACTGAGCGAATACCAGAGAAGAGCCAGCCGGCTGTGGACCAGCCCATCCCCCGCCGGAGGCAAGGGAGGAGGGGAAAAGGGCAAACTCAGCCCCAGAGATGGTATCCCCTACCAAACTGCAAACAGGCTTCCAGCTTCTAACTAAAGATTTCCTGAGATTCTGGATGGTCAACATCTGCTGTAAGGGTTGCAGCTAGAGTCCAGCTCCCCAGATAGACACAAGGTGCACCCAACTGGTGGGCCAGAACTGAGGCTGGGACCACGGATGGGATAAGGCACACTTCACCCGGGGAGAGTGGGCTCCTCAAGTTCCTGGCTGCCTGAGCTGCTCCGACCAGGGAAGGCACAAAACACAGGCCCAACCGAGTCTGCGTCTTTGTGGAGTACCTGAAAACCTAAATCTGAGCGGCTTAGGCTTGGGAAGTGCACACAACTCAGGGCCCGCTCCCTGGAGAGCAGCCTGGAGCCTAAGCAGTGTAGACGGGGGAAGCACACACACTGTAAGCTGGGGCAAATCCAGTGTGGCCAGATCACTGCAAGTGCTCCCCACACAGGCCAGTGACATTTGTCTGCAGTGCCCCTCCCTCCTCAAAGCACGACTGAGCAAGTGAACCTAAACAAGAGACCACCTCCGCCCCCTTGTGTCAGGGTGGAAATTAGACAATGAAGAGACCTGCAAACAGAACCCAAAGAAACAAAGGGAACCTCTTCAGAAGTGACCGGTGCAACAGATTAAAATCCCTGTAGCTAACACCGACTACACTGGAAAGGGCCTATAGATATCGAGAAGTGTAAGCTCGAACAAGGATCTATCTGAAACTGAACCAAACCCACGCTGCCTGCAACAGCTCCAGAGAAATTCCTAGATATATTTTTACTATCTTTTCAATTAAATTATTTTTCTCTTTCTTTTTTCTCTTTTTTTTAAAGTCCTCTATTACTCCTTTTTTTTTCCCTTGTGTAAATTTTATTTATTTATTTTTCTTTCTTTCTTTCTTTTTTCAGTGGGTTTTGTCATACACTGATATGAATCAGCCATAGATTTACACATATTCCCCATCCCAATCCCCCCTCCCACCTCCCTCTCCACCCGATTACTCCTTAATTTTCATTTTTATAACCCACTATAACCTGGCCAAAAGAAAAAAAAGGACCCTATTTTTAAAGTGAACTTCATACATATTTCTTAATTTTTTTGTGCTTTTGTGGTTTTTTAATATTGTATTTTAAGAGTCTAACTTCTTCTCTAGATGTTTAATCTTTGTTTTTCAGTATTTGATATCAATTTTGGACATTTAAGAATCCAACCTTCAGTACCCATTTTTACTCAGGAGTGTGATTACTGGTTTGATCACTCTCTCTCCCTTTTGACTCTCTTTTTGTCCCCCAGATCACCTTTATTTCCTCCCTCCCACTTCTCTTCTCAATGCAATCCTGTGAATCTCAGTGGGTGTTCTGGGCTGTGGAGAACACTTAGGGAATAGAATACTGCCTAGATCTGTCTCTCATCTCTTGAATCCCCCTGTTTCTCCTCCTGCTCACCTCTATCTCCTTCCTCCCTCTCCTCTTCTTCATGTAACTCTGTGAACCTCTCTGGGTGTCCCTCACTGTGGAGAATCCTTTCAGCATTAACCTAGAAGTTTTATTATCAGTGCTGTATGGATGGAGAAGTCTTGAGGCTACTGAAAGAATAAGACTGAAATCCAGAGGCAAGAGGCTTAAGCCCAAAACCTGAGAACACCAGAGAACTCCTGACTACAGGGAACATTAAATAATAAGAGATCATCCAAAAGCCTCCATACTTACACTGAAACCAACCACCACCCAAGAGCCAATAAGTACTAGAGCAAGACAACATGCAAATTCTCCAGCAATGCAGGAACATAACCCTGAGAGTCAATATACAGGCTGCCCAAAGTCATACCAAACCCATAGACCCATCTCAAAACTCACTACTTGACACTCCATTGCACTCCAGAGAGAAGAAATCCAGTCCCACCCACCAGAACATCAACACAAGGTTCTCTAAACAGCAAACCTCGACAAGCCAAACATCCAATCCCACCTACTGGGAGAAACCTCCACAATAAAAAGGAACCACAGACTATCAGAATACCAAAAGACCACCTCAAACCCAGCAATCTAAAAGCGATGAAAAGGCAGAGAAATACCCAGCAGGTAAAGGAACATGAAAAATACCCACCAAGCCAAACAAAAGAGGAGGAGATAGAGAATCTACCTGAAAAAGAATTTAGAATAATGATAATAAAAATGATCCAAAATCTTGAAAACAAAATGGAGTTACAGATAAATAGCCTGGAGACAAAGATTGAGAAGATACAAGAAATGTTTAATAAACACCTAGAAGAAACAAAAAAGAGTCAAATAAAAATGAATAATGCAATGAATGAGATCAAAAACACTCTGGAGGGAAACAAGAGTAGACTAACGGAAGGAGAAGATAGGATAAGTGAGATAGAAGATAAAACGGTGGAAATAAATGAAGCAGAGAGGAAAAAAGAAAAGAAAAAAGAATTAAAAGAAATGAGGACAACCTCAGGGACCTCTGGGACAATGTGAAACGCCCCAACATTAGAATCATAGGAGTCCCAGAAGAAGAAGACAAAAAGAAAGGCCATGAGAAGATACTCGAGGAGATAATAGCTGAAAACTTCCCAAAAATGGGGAAGGAAATAGCCACCCAAGTCCAAGAAACCTAGAGAGTCCCAAACAGGATAAACCCAAGGTGAAACACCCCCAGACACAAATTAGTCAAATTAACAAAGATCAAACACAAAGAACAAATATTAAAAGCATCAGGGGAGAAAC
The DNA here is from genome assembly GCF_910594005.1 of Cervus elaphus. Classification (NCBI taxonomy): domain Eukaryota; kingdom Metazoa; phylum Chordata; class Mammalia; order Artiodactyla; family Cervidae; genus Cervus; species Cervus elaphus. The sequence continues at coordinate 94,075,482 of NC_057848.1, forward strand.
AACAAATAACACACAAGGGGATTCCCATAAGGATAATGACTGATCTTTCAATAGAAACTCTTCAGGCCAGAAGGTAATGGCAGGACATACTTGAAGTAATGAAAGAGAATAACCTACAACCTAGATTACTGTATCCAGCAAGGATCTCATTCAGATATGAAGGAGAATTTAAAAGCTTCACAGCCAAGCAAAAGCTGAGAGAATTCAGCACCACCAAACCAGCTCTTCAACAAATGCTAAAGGATCTTCTCTAGACAGGAAACAAAGAAAGGTTGTGTGAACGTGAACCCAAAACAACAAACTAAATGGCAATGGGACTTCTTATCAATAATTACCTTAAATGTAAATGGGTTGAATGCCCCAACCAAAAGACAAAGATTGGCTGAATGGACACAAAAGCAAGTCCCCCATATATGCTGTCTACAAGAGACCCACCTAAAAACAAGGGACATATACAGACTGAAAGTGAAGGGCTGGAAAAAATATTTCATGCAAACGGAGACCAAAAGAAAGCAGAAGCTGCAATACTTATATCAGATAAAATAGACTGCAAAATAAAGACTGTGAAAAGAGACGAAGAAGGACACTACATAATGATCAAAGGATCAATCCAGGAAGACGATGTAACAATTATGAATATATGTGCACCCAACATAGAAGCACTGCAATATATAAGGCAAATGCTAACAACAATGAAGGGGGAAATTAACAATGACACAATAATAGTGGGATACTTTAATACCCCACTCATATCTATGGGCAGATCAACTAAACAGAAAATTAACAAGGAAACAAAAACTTTAAATGACACTATGGTCCAGCTAGACCTAATTGATATCTATAGGACATTTCAGGCCAAAACAATCAATTTCACCTTTTTCTCAAGTGCACACAGAACTTTCACTAGAATAGATTACATCCTAGTCCATAAATCTAGCCTTGGTAAATTCAAAAAAATGTCCAGTCATCTTTTCTGACAATGCAGTAAGAATAGATCTCAAATACAGGAAAAAAAACTATTAAAAATTCCAACATATGGAGGCTAAATAACATGCTTCTGAATAACCAACAAATCATAGAAAAATAAAAAAAGAAATTAAAATATGCATAGAAACAAATGAAAATAAAAACACAACAACCCAAAACCTATGGGACACTGTAAAAGCAGTGCTAAGTGGGAGGTTCATAGCAATACAGGCTTACTTCAAGAAACAAGAAAAAAGTCAAATAAATAACCTAACTCTACACCTAAAGCAACTAGAGAAGGAAGAAATGAAGAAACCCAGGGTTAGTAGAAGGAAAGAAATCTTAAAAATTAGGACAGAAATAAATGCAAAAGAAACAAAAGAGACCATAGCAAAAATCAACAAAGTTTAAAGTTATTTTGTTGAAAAGGTAAATAAAATTGACAAACCATTAGCCAGACTCATCAAGAAACAAAGGGAGACGAACCAAATCAACAAAATTAGAAATGAAAATGGAGAGATCACAACAGACAACTCTGAAATTCAAAGGATCATAAGAGACTACTACCAGCAGCTCTATGCCAATAAAATGGACAACTTGGAAGAAATTGACAAATTCTTAGAAAAGTATAACTTTCCAAAACTTAACCAGGAAGAAATAGAAGGTCTTAACAGACCCATCACAGGCAAGGAAATCGAAACTGTAATAAAAAATCTTCCAGCAAACAAAAGCCCAGGACCAGATGGCTTCACAGCTGAATTCTACCAAAAATTTAGAGAAGAGCTAACACCTATCTTACTCAAACTCTTCCAGAAAATTGCAGAAGAAGGCAAACTTCCAATCTCATTCTATGAGGCCACCGTTACCATAATTCCAAAACCAGACAAAGATGCCACAAAAAGAAAGAAAACTATAGGCCAATATCACAGATGAACATAGATGCAAAAATCCTTAACAAAATTCTAGCAAACAAAATCCAACAACATATTAAAAAGATCATACTCATGACCAAATGGGCTTTATCCCAGGAATGCAAATCAATGTGGATATTAACAAATTGAATGATAAAATGATAAAAACCATATGATTATCTCAATAGATGCAGAAAAAGCCTTTGACAAAATTCAACATCCATTTATGAGAAAAACTCTCCAGAAAGCAAGCATGGAAGGAACATACCTCAACATAATAAAAGCTATACATGACAAACCCAGAGCAAACATTATCTTCAATGGTGAAACATTGAAAGCATTTCTTTTAAATCAGGAACAAGACAAGGGTGTCCACTCTCAGCAGTACTATTCAACATAGTTTTGGAAGTGTTGGCCCCAGCAATCAGAGCAGAAAAAGAAATAAAAGGAATCCAGATAGGGAAAGAAGAAGTAAAACTCTCACTGTTTGCAGACGACATGATCCTCTACAGAGAAAACCCTAAAGAAAATTACTACAGCTAATCAATGAATACAGTCATGTTGCAGGATATAAAATTAACACACATAAATCCCTTGCATTCCTATATGCTAACAATGAGAAAACAGAAAGAGAAATTAAGGAAACAATACCATTCACCATTGCAACAAAAATAATAAAATACGTACAAATATATCTACCTAAAGAAATGAAAGACCTATATAAGAAAACTATAAAACACTGATGAAAGAAATCAAAGAGGACACAAATAGATGGAGAAATATACCGTGTTCATGGATTGGAAGAATCAATATTGTGAAAATGGCTATACTACCCAAAGCAATCTATAGATTCAATGCAATCCCTATCAAGCTACCAACGGTATTCTTCACATAACTAGAAAAAATAATTTCACAATTTGTATGGAAATAGAAGAAACCTCTAATAGCCAAAACAATCTTGAGAAAGAAGAGTGGAACAGGAGGAATCAACCTGCCTGACTTCAGACCCTACTACAAAGCCACAGTCATCCAGACAGTATGGTACTGGCACAAAGACAGAAATATAGATCAATGGAACAGAATTGAAAGCACAGAGGTAAATCCACGAACCTATGGACACCTTATCTTTGACAAAGGAGGCAAGGATATACAATGGAAGAAAGGCAACCTCTTTAACAAGTGGTGCTGGGAAAACTGGTCAACCACTTGTAAAAGAATGAAACTAGAACACTTTCTCACATCATACACAAAAATAAACTCAAAATGGATTAAAGATCTAAATGTAAGAACAGAAACTATAAAACTCCTAGAGGAGAACATAGGCAAAATCCTCTCCAACATAAATCACAGCAGGATCCTCTATGACCTACCTCCCAGAATATTGGAAATAAAAGCAAAAATAAAGAAATGGGACCTGATGAAACTTAAAATCTTTTGCACAGCAAAGGAAACTATAAACAAGATGAAAAGACAGTCCTCAGATTGGGAGAAAATGATAGCAAATGAAACAACAGACAAAGTATTAATCTCAAAAATATACAAGCAACTCCTGCAGCTCAATTCCAGAAAAATAAATGACCCAATCAAAAAATGGGCCAAAGAACTGAACAGACATTTCTCCAAAGAAGACATACAGATGGCTAGCAAACACATGAAAAGATGCTCAACATCACTTATTATCAGAGAAATGCAAATCAAATCCACAGTGAGGTACCATTACATGCCATTCATTATGGCTGCTATCCAAATGTCTACAAGCAATAAATGCTAGAGAGGGTGTTGAGAAAAGGGAACCCTCCTACACTGTTGGTGGGAATGCAAACTAGTACAGCCACTGTGGAGAACAGTGTGGAGATTCCTTAAAAAACTGAAAATAGAACTGCCATATGACCCAGCAATCCCACTTCTGGGCATACACACTGAGGAAACTAGTTCTGAAAGAGACACGTGCTCCCCAGTGTTCATTGCAGCACTGTTTTTAATTGCCAGGACATGGAAGCAACCTAGATGCCCATAAGCAGAGGAATGGATCAGGAAGCAATGGTATATATATACACAATGGAATATTACTCAGCCATTAAAAATACTTCATTTGAATCAGTTCTAATGAGATGGATTAAACTGGAGACCATTATACAGAGTGAAGTAAGCCAGAAAGATAAAGACCAATACAGTATACTAACACATATTTATGGAATTTAAAAAGATGATAATGATAACCCTATATGCAAAATAGAAAGAGACACAGATGTACAGAACATGTTTCTGGATTCTGTGGGAGAAGGCGAGGGTGGAATGTTCTGAGAGAATAGCATTGATACAAGGGTGAAACCGATCACCAGCCCAGGTTGGATGCATGAGACAAGTGCTCAGGGCTGGTACACTGAGAAGACGCAGAGGGATGGGATGGAGAGGGAGGCAGGAGGGGGGATTGGGATGGGGAACACATGTAAATCCATGGTTGATTCATGTCAATGTATGGCAAAAACCACTACAATATTGTAAAGTAATTAGCCTCCAACTAATAAAATAAATTAAAAAAAAAAAGAAAAATCAAAACCAAAATGAAACAAACCAAAAAAAAAAATGAAAGTGATAAAATAATTGAAAAAAAAGTCTATATCTCTAAAATTATGATAGTATGCAGTTTTTAAAATCCAGATTTATATCAGAAAAATCCTGGAATTTTTTGAAAAAGAAAACTAAACAAAACAAAACAGATATTGCATGTTTTTCTCCAAAGCTCCAAATATGTTTCTAATGAGCAGCCATGTTTAAAAAAAACTGGACTATATAATGAACTTTTAATTTTATCTAGTTTGTTTCACTTTTTCTATTTCATATTCAGTGATCCCATTTTATTTAGTTTATTCTTTCCAATTTCTCCATATCTTCTTTTTTCTTAAGCCTTTATCAAGGGTAGTAGAAAAACTTTTATATACACATACTAGTATTCACAATATGTACATTTTAGAAACTTTATGAATTTTTGCCTGGCTAAAGAAATGTATGACATTTTGATTCCACTTTTTTGACTTAGTATGAATAGAATGTTATATTTCTAATTTATATTTACTGAATCCTTGATATAGTTCCAAGTATTTTGCTAAAAGTCTAGAAAATTATTATCATAATGATTAAAAAAAAGAATGATGTTTGAAACATCTAATCCAATTCTGAGAATAGAGAGAAATTCTATTTTGTATAAATAAATGAACAGGAAATTAGCAAGTGATACAATATCATTAATTAAAGTACAGATTTTGTTCATATTTCACAAGGTTTTATGCTACTGTCTAGTATTTGTTTTCATACCTTCTTCAAGACTTCACATTTTATTTAATTTCATTGAGCAGCTTCAGCTATTATGCAACAAATTCTGGTAAATTCTCTTTTCACTTTTATTCTATTACAAATATTTTCTAATTTTCCTTGTTATGGCTTCTTAGGTACACCCATAATTTAAAAAATAAACATCTAATTTCCAAATAAATGAGATTTTGTTTAAAGTATCTTTAATATTAATTTCTCATTTTGATACTAATTTCCCATTTAGATGCTGTCTTCTCTGCAGTCACTCTCTGTGTTCTTTTCAGTCTAACTTTATTGAGGCTTTTGATGACTAAGTTGAAGATCTCTCTTGGTAAATGTCACATTGCACTTGAAAATATGTAGGTTATTTTCAAATATCTTTTGATTTCTAACATAATGTCACAGTGATAACAGAACAGACTCTTATTTCATTACCTTTAGACCATGAAATTCTTGCACCTTGTTTTATGTCCCTGGATATATTCCAGTCTCTCCTAGTTTATAGTCTATAGAAATGAAGTTTTATCATACTCAATTGCAAAAATTGTATAGACCTTAATTACGTTGAATTGGTTCACAGTGCTTTTTAGGTCCACTGTATCCTTCTACTTCTCTGTATATTCATTCTATTAATCTTTGAGAGTTTGATATTGAAACTCCAACTAAAAATCTTAATTTATCGACTTAAAAATAACTAATATATAACGAAACTGTATGTAACATTTTTCTGTATTTTCCAAATCTCCTGTAAATGTGTTATCATACTTTCATAATTTTAGAAAATTAAAATTTAAGGATATATATACTTATGTATAAAGAGTGAAGGGAAATATTTCTATCTACATATATAATTTTGTCAGAAAATTCATATTACATATTGTTATAAGGATTATTTTATGATTATGATTATACAATAAATGTTGATTATGATTATCAAATAAATGAAAAGGTAAACATTTCTGATTAATGTTAATTGCCATTTTTCAAGGAAGAGTTCCATTAAAAATGTTTTTTCACTCTTTACTAAGAAAAGTTAATCATATTTATTAATTTTTCTCATATAGTCAAAGACTTTGTAAGCCTTAACTTGATAAATGATATAAAATAGGAATTTAAAACAAGTATTATATTTAATTATAAAACATTCAGATATTCACATTTAGAATAAGAACAGAATAAAAATCAAAGATACCTGCTTCAAGTTCTACAATTGGGCTTATATTAAAAATCCTATTGAATGAATGAAGACAAGAGGTAAACATATTGGAAAAGAGAGAAAAATTGTCATTATTTGCACGTCATGTATCTGTTCACTAATACCAGATGAGCATAAAATGAAAAAAAAAAACTATTTGAAATAGTGATAAAATTAGCTATATAGCTGAATATAAAATCAGCATATCCATATAAAATATTAAAAATTCATATTTTATATATACCAGCAATAAAAAATTAGGAAATACAACTTTTACCTATATACTCTGCCTTTTATATTGTTACTGGGGGTAATCACAGCTAAACCCAGTCTTTCATTTGTGCACGTGTTTGCATTCCCTCTCAGTCAAGGTTATTGCTCCAGTAGCAATTACCATAGTACAACACTATTTTCCTCTCTTCTTCATCATTCATGTTAACATATAAACATATAATATTTGTATAATCTTAGTTTAAAAATTTCTGTCTTTACCCCAGTTTCCACTCCAGTGCTGCTTTACAGAAAATTACCATTTCATTTATTTGTTTGTTTAGATTCACTTGCTTCATTTCCTTTCTTGAAGTACAACTGATGCTGCTGCTGCTAAAGCTTCACCCAAACAGTTCTTGACAAGCTCACACTTACCCTTCACAATGCTAATTAAAATGGTCAGTCCTCACTCCTCATCTTATTCCACGTTTTCCATATGACATTAAAACACTATATGCTCTTATTTCTCTGTGTACCTCATTGCAATATGCTTTTCAATATTCTTCTTCTTCTCTTTTGGTTGTTTCTGTTTCCTCCTTATCTACTGAACTTCTGAAATTTGGAGGGTTTCCATGCTCAGTCTTCAGACCTTTGCTCTTTTCTATCTCTACTCATTCCTTGATGGGTTATCCCCATCTATAGTTTTATATATAACCCACATACTGGTGACTTTTAAATGTCCATCTCTAAGGCCTTCTTGACATATTATCTTGGATGTTTGTGAGATAATAGAAAATATACATATCAGTCTTTTGCTTTTGGTTCCTGACATGGCACTCCTAAAATCCTTGCAATTTCCTAAATCATGAGAGCACAAGGAGCATTTTTATTCTAATATCTGATTCTTTTTTTTTTTTTTTTTTGAGCTCTATCATCTAATGGGTTTTTATTTGTGGTCTCCTGATGATTATAAATAGGTTTGCATTGTTTAACTATATTTTCAAGTCATTCAAGCTAGATTTTATTACACAGGAATCTAGTTCATCAACACTTTCAGGTGCTAACACTACAAATCTCTCAGCACAGCTGGCTGCACATGTGGAGGGAAAATAAAGGACTTTGGAATAGGAGAGCAAGCAGAAGTTCAGCTCATGAATGTGGTCATTGTTCTGACAGCTGTGAATTCCAACTAACTTTAATCACAGCCTGAGCCAGTTGTCTGTTGTTCTAGAATTAGCAGGCAGAGTCTATCTTCAGGTTCTCTTCAAGTTCTCTGTGCCCCAAAGCTTTGTGAAACAGATTTTGATCTATTATTAGGTGGGTAATATTTTGTCTTTGGCCCTGGCTGCTGTCATAGAGTTCTTAAACCTCTTGGAATTCCCTGGATATCAGTGTCTTTTGTTCTAATGAAGTGACTTGATGGGCTTCTAGACAGAGGCTGACCACCAGAAAGACCAGTCGATAATTTGAAGTTTGGAATATTCTGCCCCACCACCTCCCATTCTTCAGAGAAGGGAAGGAGTTTCAAATTGAGTTAATGATTGACTATGCCTATGCAATGAACCCTCCATAAATATGCCCAAAATAAGAAGTTCAGAGAGTTTCCAGGTTAGTGAACATATGGAAGTGCTTGGATAGTGCCATGCCCAGAGATGGAATGGAAACTCCATGCACCTTCCCACATGGCTTACCCCACACATCTCTTACATCTGGAGCTCTGTATGAATTTTTTTCATATCCTTTTATTATAAAATGGTAAACATTAAGTAAACTATTTTCTTGAGTTCTGTGTACTGCTCTAGCAAATTAATTTCTCAAGTAGGGTGTTGTGTGGAGAAGGCAATGGCACCCCACTCCAGTACTCTTGCCTGGAAAATCCCGTGGACGGAGGAGCCTGGTAGGCTGAAGTCCATGGGGTCGCTAAGGGTCAGATACGACTAAGCGACTTCACTTTCAATTTCATGCATTGGAGAAGGAAATGGCAACCCACTCCAGTGTTCCTGCCTGAAGAATCCCAGGGATGGGGGAGCCTGGTGGGCTGCCATCTATGGGGTCGCAGAGTCGGACACAACTGAAGCAACTTAGCAGCAGCAGCAGCAGCAGGGTGTTGTGAAATCTTTTGATAAATAGCCAATTAGGCAGAAGCACAGGTAAAAACCTGGACTTAAATTTTGATTTGAAGTGAAAGAAGCAGTCTTGTGGGACTGAGCCTTTAACTGGTGGGATCTGATATTATCACCTGAAAGATAATGTCACATTTTAGTTAAATTTTAAGACATTAGTGTGTTGCAGAATTGCTTGTTGTGGGGCAAAATATAAGACACATCAGGTGTTAGAATGTTGCGAGTGTGGTAGTAAGTGTAAAAGTAAAGGAGACACACAGGAGAAGAGTGAGGTTTTCTAAACATGACTAATATGCATCACAAACCAAATATCAGAAATGGAAGTCCTGTCCTGATCAATCTGCAAAATATGATCAGAATGAGTAAATGGCAAATGAGTTACTCCAGTTCCTCAGACCAAACCACTTGGCTCACATTTGAATCTTACTTTTTTTTTTTCCTTAGATAACTTGAGATTTAGTGTTCGGTTCATCAGAAATTCCAATCTGCTCTGCTTTCAGAACACATCTACAGTTCTGACCAATTTCACTACCTTTTCCACCACTAGTACAGACACCAGCATATCTTCTAGATTATCCCAATAGTTTCCTCACTGACTTGTATATTTCTTTGTTTGGCCCTCACAAATATTTCTTTAAATGGAGCTCAAAGAAATCCTGCCAATATAGGTCAAATTCTGTCACTCTAAAACCTCCAATTTCTTCCCATTGTAATAAGAAAGAACAGCAAAGTTCTTTTAAAATGGCTTGAAAGACTCTACATGTTCTCAGGGGTTCCTATCAGTCCCTCGCTGAAATTTACACCTACTACTCCTCTCTTGCTCTCTCTGATTCAGCTGCTCTTTCCCACATATATCAAACACACACCCGCCCACTCTGTAGGCCATGTGTACTCATTGTCCCCTTTGTCTGAAATTATTTTACTTCAAATTTCGAGTAAATATCTCTCCCAATTCCTTAAGCCTCTATATCATATCAGATAGGCCTTCCCTGAACATCATAAATGATATAAAATATTGCTACTACCTTCATCACTTTCTGTCCATTTACTGCTTCATTTTTTCTCCAATGCATGTAATAATCCCATGGTGATTTATTTGATTAAAAAAAGAATGTCTGTTTTAGAATGCACACCTTATGCTCAGGAAAAGCAATGTCTTTGTCAGTTGATGCACTGCTCTGTCTCCAGAACATGTACAAAGTCCCTGTCATAGAATAGGTATTAATAAAGATATACTGAATGTTTGAATGGATACATTAATAGAAAATTAGAGCATGGAAGTGTAAACAAGCAATAAGGAAAGGTAGAGAGTGAAAGAAGTTTATCTCAAGAAATTTAGTTTAAAAATGAAGAAACATTATATGCTAGCTAAAGAAGGCCTAAGTGTTCACTACTTGTTTTAAAAATGGAGGGATAAAGCAAAGTTATATGCTGAGGGAAAGAGGATATAAAAGAAGAAAGGTTAAGGATTACCATATCTGTTTTCATTCTTTTTGATCTGATAATTCCTTGGCTCCCATTTTTTACCCCTAGTTTAACAAAATAATATATAATACTGTACTAAATGTATCAAATTATGTTACAGCACTGCATATCCATTTGGTGTTCATCAACACAAGAAATTGATATAGTATTCCAAAAACATTTTAATTAAGGTTCTTGAGTTTGAACTAACTAAATATATATATATATATATAGTTTGTTTCCTTGAAAATAAATGTCCTTTAAAAATCTAAATTTTATATAGAAACCAGAGTTAATGAATGAGGGAAGTTTTGCATTTGTTCTACAAAATATGCATGCATGTGTGTTTTTGTGATACTACTATATCAGGACTAAGATCTGGAATGTTATATTAATTTTGCTTAACTTAAAAGAAAACATTTTTTTGTTGTGAAATAAGGGATAAAATAAAAGAAGAAGCTCAATGGATCAAATTTGGCTATTACTCCTCCTGAAGGTTCCCTACATTATTAATGTAGACAAGCAGTATATTTTCAGAACCAAAGTAATAGTAAATTTTATAATCCAATTCCTAATATATAACCTATGCATTTATTTTGCAAACAAATAAACATTATGGAAAACATACTCTAATGTAGCCCTTCCCTGGACATCAGAGTTTCTGTCTCCTGGTTTTCAAATCAATAATGTAATCCACTTTCTTTGATTATGAGTGGGACCTGCGACTTGCTTCTAATGAAAAGAATATGACACTCCCCATATCACATTATCACATTATAGGACTTCCCCTGGTGGCTCAGATGGTAAAGCGTCTGCCTACAATGTGAGAGACCCAGGTTCTATCCCTGGGTTGGGAAGATTCTCTGGAGAAGGAAATGGCAACCCACTCCAGTACTCTTGCTTAGAAAAATCTCATGGACAGAGGAGCGTGATAGGCTACTGTCCATGGGGTCACAAAGAGTCGGACAGGACTGATGGACTTCACTTTCAATATCACATTATGTTTTATAAATAGTCTATCTTGCTAACAGATTTACTGGCTGGTAGAAATGGCCATGTTGGGAAAAACCAACTGGCAAGGAACTGTGAGCAGCTTCTGGCATCTGAGGGCAGCTTCCAATCAATGGCTAGCAAGAGTATGGGACTTACAGTTCTACAAAGGAAATAAATGAATTCTGACAAGAATCTAAGTGATCGTTTTTTACATTTCTGCCTCTAGATATAAACTCAGACCAGTTGATATTTTGATTGCACCCTTGCGACACCCTAAGGAGAGAGCCTGCTTAAATATACCCAAATTCATGGCCCACAGAAATTGTGAACTAGCAAATGTGCATTGATTTTAATGGTTGTTAAGTGTGTGGTTATTTGTTCTGTAGCAATATGACTAATACTAAACTCAATAAAATAATTGAATTAAATTTTTAATAATGCTGACTTTTGGTACTGAGCATTTCTGTGCTTTTTTTTGGAAAGAGTTAAATATTTTACTCACGTACTAAAATAGAATCTATGAACTTCAGCATAATACTGTTTAACACAATATCTATACTACATGGCCATAAATAAACAAACATCACATATTCAATCCCAACCAAACTTCTCTGCTACAATATACCTTCTATTCAGAATCTTGTGATACATAAGAAGAAAGATTGGGTAACTCTTTTTCATAAAAACTTAAGCTGCACCAGGAGAGAATATTATGCTGTACTTTTCAATATTACAGTAATTTTTCTCTATTAACTCGAGTTTTACCCAGTTATTTCTGAAATATAGTGTGTGATTTTAGAAAGATCTCTAATTCTTATTAAAGGCAGTGCTCCATTAAAATGTATTAAAAGTAAAGATGTTTACATTACTCGGATCATTCTTTCCTTGATGCAATTTGCTTATTGTAACTAGAATAAATGAAAATCAAGAAGTATCATCAGACTTTCTGAATGTAGCATATTGTAGTATCCTTTTATTCTAAAATCACTCTTTTACTATGCTGTGCTTAGTTGCTCAGTCCTGTCTGACTCTTAGTGACCCCGTGGACTGTAGCCCACCAAGGTCCACTGTCCATGGGATTCTACAGGCCAGAATACTGAAGTGGGTTGCCATGCCCTCCCCCAGGGGATCTACTGAACCCAGTGACCGTATCCAGGTCTCCAACATTGCAGGCGTATTCTTTACCTTCTGAACCACTAGAGAAGCCCAAGAATAGTGTAGTGGATAGCCTATCCCTTCTTCAGGGAGACTTCCTGACCCAGGAATGGAATGAGGGTCTCCTGAATTGCAGGCAGATTCTTTATCAACTAAGCTACCAGGGAAGCCCAGTATTTTACTGGGAATATGTTTTTATAGAAACTGAACAAACTTTTTTTTTTCTTTCTGTTACTGCTTAAAGGTCAGTTTTAAAAAGAAAAACTATTGAAGCAGAAGCAACTGAAAACAGAAAAATCAGTAATTTTGATATATTAGAATTTCTTAAAACATTAGAAACCTCTAAGAATACGTCTAATATCACCATCTTATGAAACCTAATTTCTAGAGTCTTTAGCTAAGGGTTTTGTTTATTTGTTTTTGTCTTCTTTTGCTTCCTATTGCATTATAGAGTTTGTTTCCAAGACACAAAGCACATTTTAATTTTCTTCACTGTGCTCTACTTCTTTTCACCTAAATGCCCTTTATTATCAAATTTATCTCTTTAATTGAATGTATGGATAGCAAGAGCATAAATCTGAACATCACCCTTCCCTTCATTCACTATTCCTTTTTTCTCAGTATAGATGAGTCAGGATTTACTGCTTCACAAAAATGGGTTTGTTCTAACTGTGTAATTGCACACAGATTAAGCAAACAAATATGAAATATTATCCGCTTATGTCTTATGAACTCAGAAGGGAATTATGAGAAACAAAACTTTATTTAGAATCAGTGAGATATGGGTTTGAATCTTCTCTCACAGCCATACTAATTGTGTAACTTTGAAAATGAACTTAATTACTATTAGCTCTGTTAATGTATATTTTGTTAACTTTAAATCAGAAAACCTATGCAAAAATGATTACATATTAAAAAGCATCATTATTTTATATAATAATATATATATATATATGTCACATATCATATATCATAGAATTAAAGAACTGTGCTTCACATTTAATACAGTCAGTATGTCCCTTTTTTATTTCCTGTGACTCTATCAGCTGCATCTCAAGCTACCTTTTCCTCCTTAATTTGTCCATCAAGGGATATTTCTCATAGAGTGTTCCTTATGAAGTTTATCCTGATTATAGTATTTATATGTTCTTTTAGATACCCATTTCTGTTTCTATACTACTGAACATAGTATAAGCAAGTGGTTATTTCCCTGGGTTACCTATATACTCTTTCCTGTTACTTATTGTACAGTAGCAATCAAAATACTCATGGTAATCAGTGTCAATCATCCCCTCAATTTAGTAACTCCTTTCTTTGTCTGCTAATGTGCCAGTAATATGAGCCTAAACAGAAAATCTTCAAGTTAAGAATGTAAGAGTGCTCCCCAGTCCCTCCAGGAAACAGGAATACTAATACAGAATGTATCAACAGGAAAAACAAACTCCACAAGTGGATTATCAGAGATAATATTGAGAAGAACCAATCCTGCCACTATCCATTATTTCCTAGACTGTATTTTTGGTGAACATATTATCATATTTTAGTCATTGGTTAAGTGTATCTATCACATTCTGGGTCACAGTACACCAAATATAAAGGATTGTTCCAAAATTGTCACATTAGCTGAGATTCTAGTAGGCTATTACATTATTTGATTCAATTTTCTGTTTCTAGTAATACCTAGTAATTCTAGGTGTCAAATACTTGTAGGACTGAATCATTCTTCACTCCAGGGTAGAAAGAATTTAATGTAATCAATCACCTTCCAAGTAGCTTTCTTATTTCCTTGAGGGAGAGTATCATAACAAGTACATGGATTTGATCTCTATTGCTGGCAAGTTTAATATTCAATACTAGAAAAAGCTATCAGATTTAGAAAATGGCCTCCATTCCTTTAGAAGAATTTGCCACCCTGAAATATGCTGTTTTGGCATAGCAATTATTTTCATCTGAAGGCAATTGAGAAGGAAGAGGCACAAAAAAGCTCTCTGGCCTCTCCTTATTTGTCTAATTAGTCACTCAGTCATGCCTGACCCTTTGAGATCCCATGGATGGTCCATTCAGTTTTCCAGGGAAGATATATGCAGTGGATTGCCATTCCCTTTTCCAGGAGATCTTCCCGACCTAGGGATAAAATCCGCGTCTCCCACATTGTAGGCAGATTCTTTAACATCTAAAAGCAAGACAAATTTACAAAGGGGTTTAATTTATCCTCTCAAGCTGGAAGGACAAAAATTAATCACCAGAGATACCTTTAGACCCTATCACCCTGAAGATGGCACCATAGGAATCTATATAACAAAGTTTTCTAACTAGCCTTTGTCTCTGTCCTTGGAAGCTGAAATTTTCTTTCCTTTGTTCTGCCATTTTTCTACAAATTTATTATTCACTGTTGAAGATGCTGTATAAGCCAGCGCTTTAAGCCACTTTTTGCGTTGTTCGTTTTCCCCTGGGTATGTCCCACATATGGGCTTCCTAGGTGGCTTGGTGGTAAAGAATCCACCTGCCAATGAAAGCGACGTGGGTTTGATCCCTGGGTCGGGAAGATCCCCTGGAGAAGGGCATGGTAACCAACCCACTCCAGTATTCTTGCCTGGGAAATCCCATGGGTAGAGAAGCCTGGCAGGTTAGAGTCCATGGAGTCTCAAAGAGTCGAATACAACTGAAGTGACTTAGTATGCTTGCAGGTACTTCCTGTACCTGGATGGAAGTTTCCTTCTTTGGCTTTGGAACGTTTTCAACCATAAGTTTTCAAATATATTTTCAATACCCTTCTCTATCTTTCCTCCTTCTGGGGTCCCTGTAATGTGAATGTTGGCTCTCATGTAACTCCAGAGATCTTGTATGTTGCACTTGATTTTATTTTGTTTTAAATTTGTCTACTTGCTGCTTTGATTGGGTGATTTCCATTATTATGTCTTATAGATCACTTATGTGTTTGTGTCATATTATCTGCTATTCATTGCTTCTTGAGTGTTTTTTATATAGATACTGAATTATTTTTTTATTGTCTTCTTTATATTTTCTAGTTCCTTGTTAAAATAGTCTATGTTTTGATCAATTCTCTTCTCTAATTCAGTTGGCATTACTATTACTAATATTTTGAATTATTTTTCTAGTCAGTTGTTTGTTTCTGTTGTATTATTTACTTTGTCAGACATTTTTTATGCTCTTTCAATTGAGAATAGTTCCTCTGCCCTTTCATTTTACTTAGTTTTCTCTGTTTCTATGAATTTACATAAAGCAGCTACCTATTTTGGTCTCAAAGTGATGTTCTTGTGTGAGAGCATCTCTATATAGAACGCTTTTGTGGGAAGGCTGGATTTGATGAAGACGCCAGTCACATCTTTCCTCAGTGTGTGTTGGTCATTATTACCTTGGTGTGATACAGATCTAGAGCCTGCATAGAATGTGAGGCAGGACTTCCTCTCTTCTCAGTGGCCATCACCACCCTGTCAGGCAGTAGTGGTAATTCTGGAAGCTGTTCTACTCTCATAAGCATTGATCTCCCTTTCTTTGATCAATTCTTAATATGATCTTCTTCATACAATTATAGCAAAGATCCAAATGATGCATCAAAGGGAACTGCAAAAAACAATCTTTTATGGAAGTTCCCAAACTATAAAACTGGTTATTCTTAGATTTCTGTTAAAACTGTAAAAAATAAAACTGCAGATTGAAGTTAAAGAAACATTATGAGTCTTTTTAATTTATCTGAATGTCAGTTTGCTAAAATTGTAGGTGTTATATAAATCTGCATGTGTTTGTACTGGGTCGTATCTGGAGAATTGGCCCTAATTAAAAAGAGTAAATTCTACTTCCTTCTATTTTTAAGAACAATTGGCTCTTTCTAAGTTTTTACAAGGGCTTCCCCAGTGGCTCAGTGGTAAAATAATCCATCCACAATGCAGGAGTCACAGGTTCAATCCCTGGGTAAGGAAGACCCCCTGGAGGAGGGCATGGCAGCCCACTTCAGTATTCTTGCCTGGAAAATCCCATGGACAGAGGAGACTGGAAGGCTACAGTCTACAGGGTCACAAAGATTCTGACACGACTGCAGTGACATAGCATAGGTGCATGCAAGACTTTACAATATTCCCACAGAGCAAGGAAGCTTATATGTATATATGTTATAGACATATATTCTTATTATAATTTGAGACATGAAAGTTTGAGAATAAGGATTTCTAATTTGATGAATTTTACTCATGAATTGAATTTTTATTCAGCTGCAGAGAATTTCTAGGAGTATGGTTACCTACACACAAATCAAATCTTAAAGTGTAAGCTATTTCATTGATTTTAGAGTAAATTATTCAGTAGCTCCTTAAGGTAATCTGATTATATGCCACATTCATTGTCCTTCTTTTCATAATTATGCTGCCTATAAGATCTAATCTTGGAGACTGAGTTACAGAAACTATTCTAATTGTGAATACCTCAATCTGTCCTCTGCCCGGGTAAAGCAGTGATGCACTTAGTCTTGCTATTTTGGGACCAGGGGTTAATTCCCATGCTTATTTTTTCCTGATGCTCCTCAATCAAAATTGTCATGGCTTTAAAGTGTATGTTAGAAAGAAAGCAACCCAATAAAAGTATTTCAAACAGAATTTGCCTTTATGTTGTTTTGCCAGGAATATGTGTAATCTGAATGTTTTTACCAAAAAGGATAATATTTTTAGGTGAAAATGAAAACATTTTTAAAGCTTATGGAGATTCTAGGAGAATAACAGAAAAAGGAAGGATTGAAGTTTCTTTCAGTATGTTTCAAATCACTCCAAGTAAATGGCTACATACTCTTCCAATATGAATAAAGTGATACCAATATGCTACAGTTAATGCAGTCATTCTTCAGGAAAATCTTTTAAGTTCAAAGGAAAAATAGCATTATCTAAATAGGGGAAAAATCCACACGTCAGGATGACAGGAAGGCAGAGTGCAGAGACAAATCAATTGTGACGCTAACAAAGCTTAAACCTCAGGACCTCTCACATGTTTAGGGCGATCCTAAAAAGTTGGGAAGGGCTGGTTAATGAATATTAATGTGGTTATACATTTCTGTAAAAGTTATAATAAACAAACATCATAACTTCAGTTGGTTAATATCTCTGTAGCATTCTACTTTCACTTGCCTTCCACCACACCACCAGTTGGCTGGCACTGAAGTAGACATGGACAATTTGGGAATCTTTCTAAGGATAGTTGACATGAGATAGTTTAGATTTAATAGGATTTATTTCTGTGATTTGCAGTCATTTTTATGCATGGTTAAATTATTATCAACTGTCCTAATACAAGAACAACTTTCAGAATATACCTATGGGCAGTGAATCAATGTTCCTGGTGTCATCGCAGAGCAAGGTGTTCTAAAGTTATATGAATATGTCTTACACCACTGAAAGTATTGAAATTGTAGAATTTAAAAGCTAGTAAAATGTAAGATTATGTGTGATGTCACATATTTGTTGGATTCCAATATATCAATTAAGCCTTTGTATCTGAGGTATCTTGCCTGCATGAAGTCTGGTAGTCTCAGGTAAAACGGCAAGAAGAACATACTAAAATATCAAGAAAGGAAAAACTTTTACTCAAAGTAATGAAGTTTTTTGATTTGTAAATAATTTAATTAAAATGGAGGAGAGGATCATATAAGCATAATGGATAAAGGTACATTTCTTTCTCCTTTTGAATAAAATACTACTTGACAAAAGTAAGAATCTGTAACACTAAAATGAAGATTAAAAGACTACAATAAAAGTTTCACCAAAATAATAAACCATCCTAAAAGTTTACTTGGTGTTACCAAAAACAAGGTGTTTTTTTAAAAAATTATATATATATATATATATATATATATATATATATATATATGGAAGTGTAGTTTACTTATAATATTTCAGGTGCATAGCAAGGTGATTCAATTATACACAATACACATATAATATTTTTGAAATTATTTTCCATCATAGGTTATTACAAGATATTGACTATAGTTCCCTGTGATATACAGAAAACCTTTGTTGCTTGTTGCATATTTATTTTTTAATTAGTGATCTAGCATTCTATTCATACTAAGTCAAACAAATGGAGTTAAATTATCATAGTTATTTTAGTTAGGTGAAAATTCATAGTTTTCTAAAACATATTTATTATATAAATATATATGTATATGTATACAAAAGCTTTTCTATTACACTTGATGAAGACTTGAGAATGAACATCAAAAGACAAAAACAAAGTAAAGATGGAGAAATTGGAAAACATAAACTAAAATAAATGGGAGCACTGAATATGAAACAGAAAAAGTGAAACAAACTAGATAAAAGATCATCATATAGTCCAGTTGTTTTTGAAAATGACTGCTCATTAGAAACATATCTGGATCCCTGCAAAAAAAAAAAGCAATACCTGAGTATTTCTATTTTTCAAAAAATTTCAAGATAATGTTGATATGCATCTGTATTTTAAAAAGTGATTACAGGTTTCTCTATTTGATCCACTGGAGAAGGGAATGGCAAACAACTTCAGTATTCTTGCCTTGAGAACCCCATGAACAGTATGAAAAGGCAAAATGATAGGATACTGAAAGAGGAACTCTCCAGGTCAGTAGGTGCCCAATATGCTACTGGAGATCAGTGGAAAAATAACTCCAGAAAGAATGAAGGGATGGAGCAAAGCAAAAACAATACCCAGTTGTGGATGGGACTGGTGATAGAAGCAAGGTCCGATGATGTAAAGAGCAATATTGCATAGGAACCTGGACTTTTAGGTCCATAAATCAAGGCAAATTGAAAGTGGTCAAACAGGAGATGGCAAGAGTGAATGTCAACATTCTAGGAATCAGTGAACTAAAATGGACTGGAATGGGTGAATTTAACTCAGATGACTATTATATCTACTACTGTGGGCAGAAATGCCTTAGAAGAAATGGAGTAGCCATCATGGTCAACAAAAGAGTGCAAAATGCAGTACTTGAATGCAATCTCAAAAACTACAGAATGATCTCTGTTCGTTTCTAAGGCAAACCATTCAATATCACGGTAATCCAAACCTATGCCCCAACCAGTAATGCTGAAGAAGCTGAAATTGAATGGTTCTATCAAGACCTACAAGACCTTGTAGAACTAACACCCGAAAAAGGTGTCCTTTTCATTATAGGAAACTGGAATGCAAAAGTAGGAAGTCAATAAACAACTGGAGTAACAGGCAAACTTGGCCTTGGAGTATGGAATGAAGCAAGGCAAAGGCTAATAGAGTTTTGCCAAGAGAATGCACTGGTCATAGCAAACACCCTCTTCCAACAACCCAAGACAAGACTCTACACATGGACATCACCAGATGGTCAACACCAAAATCAGATTGATTATAATCTTTGCAGCCAAAGATGGAGAAGCTCTATACTGTCAGCAAAAACAAGACCGGGAGTTCACTGTGGCTCAGATCATGAACAGCTTATTGCCAAATTCAGACTTAAATTGAAGAAAGTAGGGAAATCCACTAGACCATTCAGGTATGACCTAAATCAAATCCCTTATGATTATACAGTGGAAGTGAGAAATAGATTTAAGGGAATAGATCTGATAGACAGGGTGCCTGATGAACTATGGACGGAGGTTCATGACATTGTACAGCAGACAGGGATCAAGACCATCCCCATGGAAAAGAAGTGCAAAAAGGCAAAATGACTGGCTGAGGAGGCCTTACAAATAGCTGTGAAAAGAAGAGGGAAGGAAAATGTCCCAGTGCAAGTGAGAGGTGGAGAGCATGTTGGGACACGGTTTGTGGCTGCCTGTCAGGTGGAGGTGTGTGGAAGGCAGGCAGGGATGGAGCCCAGGGTGGGGGAGGGAGAAGAGTACCGAATAGATTGATGGCCCCTGGGGGCTCCCAGTTTGGGGTGCTCAGGACCAGTCTTTGTGCCCTGCCGAGCACTGAGCTCAGGGACCCAGGGACAAAGGTCTCTGCCAGCCCTCCCCTACCCAGAAGTCTGGAGCCAAAAGTCTGTTGTCAGAGGAGATAGTGGCTCTAATGATCCATGAGAGCTGCTTGGTCTTTCTGGGGCTCACTGTACCTTTCATCCACATGCAGACCATTCTAGAAGCTGGAAGATCATGGATGCTATTTGCATATCACCTCCCCTGGCGCTGGACCAAGCCCTCTGGGGGACTGGGCCCATGTCCATCTTCATACTCCCCCTTCTAGGCAAGGCACCTGCCTCCTGTCCCAACAGGATGTGGAGATTCTTTAAAAAACTGTAAATAGAACTGCCATATGACCCAGCAATCCCACTCCTGGGCATACACACTGAGGAAACCAGATCTGAAAGAGACACATGTACCCCAATGTTCATCGCAGCACCGTTTATAATAGCCAGGACATGGAAGCAACCTAGATGTCCATCAGCAGACGAATGGATAAGGAAGCTATGGTACATATACACTATGGAATATTACTCAGCCATTAAAAAGAATTCATTTGAATCAGTTCTAATGAGATGGATGAAACTGGAGCCCATTATACAGAGTAAAGTAAGCCAGAAAGATAAAGACCAATACAGTATACTAACACATATTTATGGAATTTAAAAAGATGGCAATGATAACCCTATATGCAAAACAGAAAAAGAGACACAGATGTACAGAACAGACATTTGGACTCTGTGGGAGAAGGCGAGGGTGGGATGTTCTGAGAGAATAGCATTGAAATAAGTATACTATCAAGGGTGAAACAGATCACCAGCCCATGTTGGATGCATGAGACAAGTGCTCAGAGCTGGTGCACTGGGAAGACCCAGAGGGATGAGATTGATAGGGAGGTGGGAGGGGATTGGGATGGAGAACACATGTAAATCCATGGCTGATTCCTGTCAATATATGGCAAAAACCACTATAATATTGTAAAGTATTTAGCCTCCAACTAATAAAAATAAGTGAAAAAAAAAAAAAAAGAAATACACTTAGAAAAATATTAAAAAAAAAAAAAAGAAAGAAAGAAAAGAAGAGAAGTGAAAAGCAAAGGAGAAAAGGAAAGATATTCCCATTTGAATGCAGAGTTCCAAAGAATAGCAAGGGGAGATAAGAAAGCCTTCTTCAGTGATCAATACAAAGAAATAGAGGAGAACAACAGAATGGGAAAAACTAGAGATCTCTTCAAGAAAATTAGAGATACCAAGGGAACATTTCAAGCAAAGATGGGTTCGATAAAGGAAAGAAATGGTATGGACCTAACAGAAGCAGAATATATTAAGAAGAGGTGGCAAGAGTACACAGAACTGTACAAAAAAGATGTTCACAAGCCAGATAATCACGATGGTGTGATCACTCACCTAGAGCCAGACATCCTGCAAGGTGAAGTCAAGTGGGCCTTAGAAAGCATCACTACTGGAAGCAACTTAGATGCCCATCAGCAGAAGAATGGATAAGGAAGCTGTGGTACATATACACAATGGAATATTACTCAGCCATTAAAAATAATTCATTTGAATCAGTTCTAATGAGATGGATGAAACTGAAACCTACTATACAGAGTGAAGTAAGCCAGAACGATAAAGACCAATACGATATACTAACACATATATATGGAATTTAGAAAGATGATAACGATAACCCTGTATGCAACAGAAAAAGAGACACAGATGTACAGAACAGACTTTTGGGCTCTGTGGGAGAAGGCAAGGGTGGGATGTTTAGAGAGAATAGCATCGAGACATGTATATTATCAAGGGTGAAACAGATCATCAGCCCAGGTTGGATGCATGAGACAAGTGCCCGGGCCTGGTGCACTGGGAAGACACAGAGGGATCGGGTGGAGAGGGAGGCGGGAGGGGGGATTGGGATGGGGAATACATGTAAATCCATGGTTGATTCATGTCAATGTATGGCAAAAACCACTACAATATTGTAAAGTAATTAGCCTCCAACTAATAAAAATAAATGGGAAAAAAAAAGAAAAAAAAAAAAAAGAAAGCATCACTACAAACAAAGCTAGTGGAGGTGATGGAATTCCAGTCGAAATATTTCAAATCCTGAAAGATGATGCTGTGAAAGTGCTGCACTCAATATGCCAGCAAATTTGGAAAACTCAGCAGCGGTCACAGGACTGGAAAAGGTCAGTTTTCGTTCCAATTCCAAAGAAAGGCAATCCCAGAGAATGCTCAAACTACCACACAATTGCACTCATCTCACACACTAGTAAAGTAATGCTCAAAAGTCTCCAAGCTAGGCTTCAGCAACACGTGAACTGTGAACTTCCAGATGTTCAAGCTGATTTTAGAAAAGGCAGAGGAGCCAGAGATCAAATTGCCAACATCCACTGGATCATCGAAAAACCAAGAGAGTTCCAGAAAACCATCCATTTCTGCCTTATTGACCATGCCAAAGCCTTTGACTGTGTGGATCACAATAAACTGTGGAAAATTTTGAAAGAGATAGGAATACCAGACCACCAGACCTGCCTCTTCAGAAACCTATATGCAGGTCAGGAAGGAACAGTTAGCACTGGACATGGAACAACAGACTGGTTCCCAATAGGAAAAGGAGTACTTCAAGGCTGTATATTGTCACCTTGCTTATTTAACTTATATGCAGAGTACATCATGAGAAACGCTGGGCTGGAAGAAACACAAGCTGAAATCAAGATTGCCAGGAGAAATATCAATAACCTCAGATATGCAGATGACAATACTCCTATGGCAGCAAGTGAAGAGGAACTAAAAAGTCTCTTGATGAAAGTGAAAGAGGAGAGTGAAAAAAATGTCTTAAAGCTCAACATTCAGAAAACTAAGATCATGGCATCTGGTCCCATCTCTTCATGGGAAATCGATGGGGAAATAGTGTCAGGCTTTATTTATTTATTTATTTTTTTGGACTCCAAAAACACTGCAGATGGTGATTGCAGCCATGAAATTAAAAGACACTTACTCCTTGAAAGGAAAGTTATGACCAACCTAGTTAGTATATTAAAAAGCAGAGACATTACTTTGCCAACAAAGGTTCGTCTAGTCAAGACCGGTTTTTCCAGTGGTCATGTATGCACATGAGAGTTGGACTTGAAGAAAGCTGAGTGCCAAAGTATTGATGCTTTTGATCCGTAGTGTTGGAGAAGACTCTTGAGAGTCCCTTGGACTGCAAGGAGATCCAACCAGTTCATCCTAAAAGAGATCAGTTCTGGGTATTCATTAGAAGGACTGATGCTGAAGCTGAAACTCCAGTACTTTGGCCATCTCATGCGAAGAGTTGACTCACTGGAAAAGGCCCTGATGCTGGGAGGGGTTGGGGGCAGGAGGATAAGGGGACAATAGAGGATGAGATGGTTGGAAGGCATCACTGATTTGATGGTCATGAGTTTGAGTAAACTCCGGGAGTTGGTGATAGACAGGGAGGCCTGGCGTGCTGCGATTCATGGGGTCGCAAAGAGAAGGACAAGACTGAGCGACTGAACTGAACTGAACTGAATTGAACTTGGTGATATAGAGTTCTATTAATAATCCTTTGGACAGTCATGATGCAATGGTATTAAGTGAGCAATGGTTACCTAATCACAATAGCAAAATGTGTTTATCAGTTTCTACAGTCAATAGCCAGGCATAAAAATAAAGATAATTATAATTGCTAGCCATAATGGGAACACAATTAACTTAACAATTTAAAATAATTACATCCAATTTGGGAGAGTGGCTTGTCAGGCAGAGTGATGTGGTAAGTGGAACTTCATACATACACATGTTTTCATTCAACCAGTCAATCTTTGTCTTTTCATTGGTGCATTTAATTCATTTATATTTAAGGTAATTATACATATGTTTTATCCTATTACTATTTTCTTGGTTTGGGTTTATTTTCTTTAGGTATTTATCTTCTCTTGGGCTTCTCTGGTGGCTCAGTTGGTAAAGAATCAGCCTGCAATGTGGGAGATCTAGGTTTGATCTCTGGGTTGAGAAGATCACCTGGAGAAGGGAACGGATACCCACTCTAGTATTCTGTCCTGGAGAACTCCATAGACTGTAGAGTCCATGGGATTGCAAAGAGTTGGACATGACTTGTTTCCTGCCTAACGAAGTACCTATATCATTTGTTGTAAAGCTGGTGTGCGGGTGCTGCATTCTCTTAAAATTTGCTGTCTCAGTTCAGCTCAGTCGCTCAGATGTGTCCAACTCTTTTTGACCCCATGGACTGCAGCATACCAGGCTTCCCTGTCCATCATCAATTTCCAGATCTTGCTCAAACTCATGTCCATTGAGTCGGTGATGACATCCAACCATCCCATCCTGTTGTCCTCATCTTCTCCTGCCTTCAATCTTTCCCAGAATCAGGGTCTTTTCCAATGAGTCAGTCAGTTCTTTGCACAAGGTGGTCAGAGTAGAGAAGTTTCAGCTTCAGCATCAGTTCTTCCAATGAACTCCCAGGACTGATTTCTTCCAGGATTGACTGGTTGAATCTTCTTGCAGTCCAAATGATTCTCAAAAAGCCTTCTTCAACACCACACTTCAAAAACATCAATTCTTCAGTGCTCAACCTTCTTTATAGTTCAACTGTCACATCCATACATGAACACTGGAAAAACCATAGCTTTGACTAGATGTACCTTTGCCGACAAAGTAACATCTGCTTTTTAGTATGCTGTCTACATTGGTCATAGATTTTCTTCCAAGGAACAGAAATCTTTTAATTTCATGGCTGCAATCAGCATCTGCAGTGATTTTTAACCCCAAGAAAATAAAGTCTGTCACTGTTTACATTGTTTCCCCATCTATTCGCTATGAAGTGATGGGACTGGATGCCATGATCTTCGTTTTTTGAATGTTGAGTTTTAAGCCAACTTTTTCACCCCTCTTTCACTTCCATCAAGAGGCTCTTTAATTCTTCTTTACTTTCTTCCATAAGGGTGTTGTCATCTGCATATCTGAGACTATTTATATTTCTCCCAGCAGTCATGATTCCAGCTTGTGCTTCATTCAGCCTTGCATTTTGCATAATGCAGTCTGCACATAAGTAAATAAGCAGGGTGACAATATACAGCCTTGACATACTCCTTTCCCAATTTGGAGCCAGTCTGTTTTGCCATGTCCGGTTCTAACTGTTGCTTCTTGACCTGCATGCAGATTTCTCAGGAAGCAGGTCAGGTGGTCTGGTATTCCCATATCTAAGAATTTCCCACAGTTTGTTGTGATCAAAGACTTCATTGTAGTCAATAAAACAGAAGTCGATGCTTTTCTGGATGGAACTTTCTCGCTTTTTCAATATTCCAACAGATTTTGAAATTTGATCTCTGGTTCCTCTGCCTTTGCGAAATCCAGCTTGAACGTCTGGAAGTTCTCAGTTCACATATTGTTGAAGCATGGCTTGGAGAATTTTGAGAATTATGTTGCCAGTGTGTGAGATGAGTGCAGTTGTGTGGTAGTTTGAACATTCTTGGCTATTGCTTTTCTTTGGGATTGGAATGAAAACTGACCTTTTCCAGTCCTGTGGCCATTGCTGAGTTTTCCAGATTTGTTGGCATATTGTGTACAGCACTTTCATAGCATCATCTTTAGGATTTGAAATAGCTCAACTGGAATTCCATCACCTCCACTCACTTTCTTCATAGTGATGCTTCCTAAGGCCCACTTGACTTTGCATTCTGGGATGTCTGGCTCTAGGTAAGCGATCACACCATCATGGTTATCTGGGTCATGAAGATCTTTTTTGCTTGTCTGGAAAGCTTTTGATTTCACCATCAAATCTGAAGGAGGAGTCTTGCTGGATAGAATATTCTTGGTTGTAGGTTCTCCCCTTTCATCACTTTAAATATATCCTGCTATTCCTTTCTGGTTTGTAAAGTTTCTGTAGAGAAATCAGCTGCTAGCCTGATGGGAGTTCCCTTATATGTTATTTGTCACTTTTTCCCTTGTTGCTTATAATATTTTATCTCTGTATTTAGTTTCTATCAGCTTGATTACTATGTGTCTCAGTGTGTCCCTCCTTGGATTTATCCTGCCTGGGACTCTCTATACTTCCTAGATTTGGTTGACTTTTTCCTTTCCCATGTTAGAGAAGTTTTCAGCTATTATTTCTTTAAATAATTTCTCAGGTCCTTTATCTCTCTCTTCCCCTCCTGGAACCCCTATAATATGAATGTTGGTGAATTTAATGTTGTCTCAGAGGTTTCTTAGGCTGTCTTCATTTATTTTCATTATTTTTCAATATACTGGGACAGAGATTTCCACCATTCCGTCCTCCAGTTCATTTATTTATTTTTCTGTCTCAGTTATTCTGCTGTTGATTCCTTCTAGTGTATTATTCATCTCTGTTTGTTCTTTAGTTCTTCTATGTATTTGGTAAACATTTCTTGCATCTTCTCAATCTTTGCCTCCATTTTTTCCCTGTGATCCTGGATCATCTTCACTCCCATTTGCTGAATTATTTTTCTTGAAGGTTATCTATATCCACTCCATTTAGTTCTTTTTCTGGGATATTATCTTGTCCCTTCATCTGGGACATAATTTTCTATTTTTTCATCATGATTAACTTTCTGTATTATGGTTTTTGTTTTAGCTGCTGTGAGACAGTGCTTCTTCTTGCTTCTTCTGTCTGCCTTCTGATGGATGAGGCTAAGAGGCTTGTGTAAGGTTCTTGAAGGGAGGGACTGCTGGTGGGAAAAACTGGGTCTTGCTCTGGTGGGTAGGACCTTGATCAGTAAAGTTTTAATCCAAGTATCTGCAGATGGTTGGGGTTGCACAACCTCCCTGGTAGTTGTTTGGCCTGATGCAACCCAGCCCTGGGGTCTATGGGCTCTATGGTAGGTTTAATGGTGAACACCAAGAAGGTTTATGCCAACGGGGACCTTCCAGTGCCCCATCCCTGTGATAAACCCCTGCCCACCCATGCCTCCACAAGAGGCCCTCCAACACTAGCAGGTAGTTTTGGTTCAGTCTCCTGTGGGGTCACTGCTCATTTCCTCTGGGTCTTGGTGTACACAATATTTTGCTTGTTCCTTCCAAAACTGGAGTCTCTGTTTCCCTCAGTCCTCTGGAAATATAATCAAATCCTGCTGGCCCTCAAGGCCAGATTCCCTGGGGATTCCCAGTCCCTTTAGTGGATCCCTAGGCTGGGAAGCCTGACATGGGGCTCAGAACCTTCAGAGTTGTTTGAGAATTTCTTTGGTATTGTTCTTTTCCAGTCTGTAGGTTACCCATTCAGTGGGTATTGGGTTTGGTCTTATCATGATTGTGCCCCCTCCTACCGTCTTGCTGAAGCTTCTTCTTTGTCTTTGGATGTAGGATATCTTTTTTGGTGGGTTCCAGTGTCCTCCTGTCAATGATTGTTCAACAGCTAGTTCCATTTTGGTATTCTCACAGGAGAAAATGAGCACATGTCCTTCTACTCTGCCATCTTGAATCCCCAAAACAAGTCCAGAATCTGAAGGAAATATTTATAAAATGTAAATAATGTACAATTAGTTATGATCAACCATACTAGAGGAATACTGATTTGTCTTTCTAATCTTTATAATTAAAATATTATTAAATAACTCTCAGAGATAGTGAAGGACAGGGAAGCCTGGTGCACTGCAGTCCGTGGGATCTCAAACAGTCAGACAGAACTTAGCGACCAAAAAACAACATAGGAAGGGCCACTCAGAGAATATTTTTTTCTTCTTTTCCTGAATGTGTGATATTTGTGGTATTTACAGTTTTTTTTTTTAATTTGTAATTTCTTGTTTTCTTTCTTCATCCTATATAAATATTAATTAATTAATTTTTTTAAGTAATTTTGCATTCTTTCTCTTAAACTGGACTATGAAAATATATACTTTCAAGCCCTTCAAAATCTTGATCCTCTTTGACAGAATTACATTCTAGATGGAGAAGAGATGAATACTGACTTGGCTTTACTCTGCTGTTAGTTTGGTTTTTTACCTTACCCAACTTATTGAATTTAACTGGGACTTCTTTACACAGTCCTCAAAGTCATGCCATTGTTTTGAAGGATTCTGTTCTTGCTGACAACGGAAAATTTTACCAGTGCCTCAGTGCCTCTGGAAAACAGTGAGAGTTAAAGGAATCTCCTGACAAAAAATTTATTTTGGAAAACGGTTTATTGCAAATAACCACTTTTATGCATATGACTTAAATAAGTCTCAAGATGATCCTTGTTCATCCGATGGCAAGGTTAGACTCAGACCCTCAAGTTCCCATCCTTTGCCTGTTTCTTTTTTTTTTTTCCAACTCCCTCCAGTCTCTAGTTTCTCAAAATATTTGCCCATTCTTTCAGTGATTGAAATTAAAGTTGGTTTATTTTCTTTTCTTTTCAACTTTTTAATTTATATTAGAGTATAGCCAATTAACATTGTTGTGATAGTTTTTGCTACACAGTGAAGTAACTTTGCCTCTTAAATGATGATTAGTTGATCTATATTATATACACAAATCAATCAAAACAGTGTATTCATAGCCTAATATATGGTTAAGTTTCTCTCCTTCACTTTCTTTCAGGCCTTGCTTTTTGGCCCACACTCAGCCTGAGCCAGCATAAAGCCCTTCCTGAAAATAGTCTGACCTCAGCTAAAATATTTACTCATCTGTTATCCAGCCATGCCACCTTTTCCTCCAATTTGATCTAAATCCAGTTCTTTCTAGCCTTGTTTACTGTTCTTTATAAAAGAAAGTCTCTTTTTGCCTAAATCTTGAGAGGACCTTATGGTCACAGCATCATCCCTTTGCCACAGTCCTTCTCCACCTATCACAGAAGTACCCCCTACACACATTTCAATAATCTTCTTGAATAAAACTCTCTTTTTACTCAACCTGCAT
Source organism: Cervus elaphus (assembly GCF_910594005.1). Lineage (NCBI taxonomy): Eukaryota > Metazoa > Chordata > Mammalia > Artiodactyla > Cervidae > Cervus > Cervus elaphus. The sequence continues at coordinate 94,104,597 of NC_057848.1, forward strand.
TTCTTTAATTTGGCAATGCCAAAAAAAAGAAAAAGAAAGAAAGAAAAAAGAAAAAAAAGTATATACATATGCTTGTTAAAGAGTTAAAGAAATGAAGCCAGCATATTATCTGTAAACCCCAAACTCTGTTCTTCCTATAGGTGAAACTATTGAATCGGTTTTCAGTATGGAAGTTCTTTTAAAACCCATATTTAATCACTTTTTTAAAAAAATATTTATTTATTTATTTTAGGCTAATTACTTTACAATATTGTGGTGTTTTTTGCCATACATTCATATGAATCAGCCATGGGTGTATATCTGTTCCCCATATTTAATCACTTTTATGTACTGAAAAAGCCCCATTTGCAGCTGAGTATTATATGAAGCCAATGATCCAATGAATATCCATCAAAATATAATACATTACTCCAAGAAAAGTTTTCCTGAATTGTAAATACTGTGAAGCCTATATTACACTATTTATGTCTAACTAACATAACATTTGAGAACAGATAGTGAGCTTTCTAAAGACAAAATTCATTTCTTGATATGGTTTAAATTAAAGAAATAACTTCAGGGATATAGTGTTATTCTTGTGAAATTCCCTAGGGATTCTGTAAATAGCATTTCTGACAGCAAATGCTTTAAAAGCCCTAAGGACCCTGAGAAGTCAGATCACAAAATATCCAAAAATATATTAAAACCAACTTTTAATACTTTAGTGTGAGAAGTATATTTTTAACTAGATACTTTAAGATATCTTCTCTGCATGCCATCCACAAAGTGTTTACACCACCTACAGTAACCATGATTGAAAGGTGTTAAAGCCAGTGTGTGAGCAGTCAAAAATAGCTTATGATGCAAATTTTTTAAAAGAAAAATCCAACTTTATTTTCCTATGAAGAATTTATATGCAGTATTAATCTTTGTTGGAAAATACACAGAGACACTGCTTCTTTCTTTCCCCCATGTGTATGAGCATTTGTCTCTACTAGATCAAGAGCTATTTATGGGCAGAAACTAATTCTAATTTCTCTCTGTGACACGTCATTGATTAGAGACTGATTAACATTTGGAACAGAAGGACAAGATATTTTATTTCTGTATTTTCTTTCTCCTCTTAGTTCTCTCCTCATCTCTGTGACCTCTTATTCTTGCTTCTTTTCTTTGTAAAACGTTTCCTAGACACACTGAAGTGCTCATATAAGCAAGTACTTAAAAACAAAACAAAACAAAAAAACAGAAAATAAATAATCATGCATTCATCAATGAGTAAAATATAGGATGGACTAGTACATCTAAGAATCCCTGGATGTCCCTCTCCAAAGATTCCCCTTCTGCACCTTCAGCTATAGCATTACTGTAAATTTTGCTTTAGTCAAGAACCCACCTCCCAGTGCAGGAGACATGAATTGTGGGCTCAGTCCATGGGTCAGGAAGATACCCTGGAGGAAGAAATGACAACCTACTCCAATATTCTTGTCTGGAGAATCCCATGGACAGAGGAGCCTGACAGCTTACGTTCTATAGGGTTCCAAAGAGTCAGACACGACTGAAGCGACTTAGCACACAACATTACCATAAATTTTGTATTATTCATTGATTTTCTTCATAGTTCTTTTACATATAAATGTATCCTTTAACTGTATATTGTTTTGTTTTGCTTACTTTTGCAGTTTTATAAATAAAATAATACTGTATTTATATTATTTTGTTGGGCTTTCCCAATAGCTCAGCAGGTAAAGAAAAGTGAAGTGAAAGTCACTCAGCCATGTCTGATTCTTTGCGACCCCATGGAATATATAGTCCATGGAATTCTCCAGGCCAGAATACTGGAGTGTATGGCCTTTCCCTTCTCCAGTAGATCTTCCAGACAGAGAAATTGAACCAAGGTATCATGCATTGTAGGCAGATTCTTTACCAACTGAGTTATAAGGGAAGCAAGTAAAGGATTCACCTGCAATACAGGAGATGCAGGAGATGTGAGTTCAATCCCTGGTTAGGGAAGATCCCTGGAGGAGGCAATGGCAATGCACTCCAGTACTCTTGCCTGAAAAATCCCATGGACAGAGGAGCCTGGTGAGCTATACTCCATGGTATTGCAAAGAGTCAGACACTACTGAGGCAACTTAGCATGGCACAGCACAGAAAAATATCTACTTCTGTGTCCTTGACTAAGCCTTTGACTGTGTCAATCCCAAAAAACTGGAAAATTCTTAAAGAGATGGGAGTACTAGACCACCTTACCTGTCTCCGGAGAAACCTGTGTGCAGGTCAAGAAGCAACAGTTAGAACAGGACATGAACAACTGACAGGTTCAAAATTGGGAAAAGAATAAGTCAAGGCTGTATATTGTCACCCTGCTTATTTAACTTCTATGCAGAGTACATCATGTGAAATGCCAGGCTGGATGAAGCTCAAGCTGGAATCAAGATTGTTGGGAGAATTATCAGCAACCTCAGATATGTAGATGATTCCACTCTAATGGCAGAAAGTTAAGAGGAACTAAAAAGCCTCTTGATGAGGGTGAAAGAGGAGAATGAAAAAGCTGACTTGAAATTCAACATTCAAAATGCTAAGATCATGACATCCAATCTCATCACTTTATGGCAAAGAGAGGGGAAAACTTGGAAGCAGTGACAGACTTTATTTTGTTGAGCTCCAAGATCACTGCAGATGGTGACTGCAGCTATGAAATTAAAAGATGCTCCTTGGAAGGAAAGCTATGATGATCCTAGACAGCATATTAAAAAGCAGAGACTTCACTTTGTCAAGAAAGGTCCATATAGTCAAACCTATGCTTTTTCCAGTGGCCATGCATGTATGTGAGAGATAAAGAAGGTTGAGTGCCACAGAATTGATGTTTTTGAATTTTGGTGCTAGAAGAGACTCTTTAGAGTCTCTCAGACAGGAAGAAGATCAAACCAGTCAATCCTAAAGGAAATCTGTCCTGAATATTCATTGGAAGGACTGAAGTTGAAGTAAAGTGAAGTGAAAGTCACTCAGTCTGGTCCGATTCTTTGTGACTCCACGGAATATGCAGTCCATGGTATTCTCCAGACCAGAATACTGAAGTGGGTAGCCTTTCCCTTCTCCAGGGGATCTTCCCAATCCAGGGGTCAAACACTGCAGGCTGATTCTTTACCAGCTGAGCCACAAGGAAAACCCAAGAATACTGGAGTGGGTAGCCTATTCCTTCTCCAGTGGATCTTCTCAACCCAGGAATTGAACAGGGGTCTCCTGCATTTCAGGTGGATTCTTTACCAACTGAACTATCATGGAAGCCATTGAAGCTGAAGCTCAAGTGCTTTGGCCACCTGATGCAGAGAGCCAACTCATTGGAAAAGACCCTGATGCTGGAAAAGATTGAAGACAAAAGGAGAAGTGGATGCCACGAGATGAGATGGTTATATAGCATCACTGGCTCAATGAACATGAATTTGAGGAAACTCCAGGAGAGAGTGGACCACAGAGGAGCCTGGTGTGCTATAGTCCATGAGGTCACAGAGTTAGACATGATTTAGCAACTGAACAACATCAACAACAAACCGAATAAACACAGTGCTATAGAAAAAGATCATGGTAAGATGGATGTGCCCAGAAACTGAATGAGTACAATTTTAAATATGGTGGTCAGCTTCCTCAGTAACAGCAACAATAACAACAAAATATGGTGGTCAAGGTGCATTGCATTAAGAAGGAATTATTTGACAATTACTTAAAGAAACTAAATAAATTTCATAAGGATATCTGATAGGGAAATTTTCCAGTTTCAGTAAATAGTCAGGTAACTATCCTATTGGACAGTGTGTACCTGATGACATGTTGAAGGAAAAACAAAGATGCAAATATGGTTAGACGTAAAGTGAACAAAGGAGAGAAGAGTAATAGGTGGGTTATGAGAGCTAAGAAGACTTTGGCATTTACTCTGACTGATATGATTAGCAATTACACAGTTTCTCTGGAAGTGTAACATGATCTGACATAGTTTTTAAAATACTATTCAGGTCGCTATGTAGACAACAGAATGTAGTGAGTTAAAAGATGAAGTTTTAAGACCAGTTAGTGCTAAACTACTAAGAGTCAATTAGAAAGATAATATACACATAAGTTATTAATATTAATAATCCTTTAGCTGATAATTTGTTGGAAATATAAACTTTCTGGTTGTCACTTTATTTTTTATTATGCTATTTTAAATTTAAGACTCAATTTAGGCCCCATTACCCTAACAATGGTCTCTGGAATGGATATGGCCATCTAGTGATTTGTTGTACAGTGCAGGGTCTGGGACCCTTTTCCCCAAGTCATAAGGTCTTGCAGCCCAGTAGACCTGATGTTTCATGGAACAATCATAGAAGAGCAAACCAATCACAGGGAATGGATTCACTATAATGAAAATATAATAGAAGATCAAAAAGATCATTTCTGTGAGGTTTCAGTGGCCTTCATATAAAAATCTATGGAAATTTTTCAATCTTGTATCTTTCTTAGAGTATGCATCTTCTCAAGCAGATATTTGTCCACTTCAATGTTGTATAAAATTAATCAAACTTAATCTTCATGGAAATCAGGTAACAGTCTACCAGGTACCAAATTTTTGGGACAATTGAAGAAACTAGCCTTTCTCTATCTACATGATAGTGGGTTTGCAGAGTTAAAGAACATACATATGCTATTCGCCTGTTCAAGCTTCATTGTCCTCCCTATGTTTGATTGTACAGTAAGCCTTAGAAAAAGGATATAGACATGTTCTTGTCAACAGTATATGGCCTCTCAAAGCATTGGAACATCATGTGATTTCCGATGAAGAAATAATTTATAACTGGCATCTTCCTGAAAAATTCAAAACCAACTTTAATTTCTGCTCTGCTTTGAAAAAGTAAAAGACCATCATATAGTCCAGTTCTTTTTAAAAGTGGCTGCTCATTAGAAACACATCTGGAGCTCTGGAGAAAAAAAGCATTTGGGCATTTTTTTTTTCTTTCTTTCCTCTTCTTCTTCTTTTTTTTTTTTTTTACAGTAGTAACTTTATTCAAATTTGAGATTCGATTCCAGGATAGTTCTGACATAAATCTGGATTTTTAAAAACTGATTACAGTTTTTCTATTAAATGGTAGTTTTAGAAAAAAAAAAAAGGCTCAATTTACCTAAATTTTCCTTTATGATTAGCCCTATTTTTGTCTCATTTATGAAACCTTCTTCATTGCAAGGTCGTACAGTTTTTTTGGGTTTTTTTGTTTGTTTGTTTGTTTCATTTGAAAGCTTCGAAATTTAGTTTCATACAAGTAAGTCATTATTAAAAATGGAATTGGTATCCATGTTTGGCTTTAGGTGAGAGAACTGATTTCATTTTATTTTTCAAAATAAATGACCGATTGCCTAGCAGCACTTATTGAAGCAGAATTTAGTGCTCATCTGCAATGCCAGCTCTATTATATGTAAAGTTTATGTATATGCTTGGGGTCTATTTCTCAGATTTCTTATTTGATGTGTTGATTTTCTCTCTGGTGAATTCCATACTATCATAATGAATATGATATACATAGTACAGTGCTTACATAAAGCAATAAAGGAGTTAATAAGCTAAAATCAGAACAGAGATAGTATTTGGATGTGATATGTTTATACTTTGGTTGTCAAACAAAAAGAGCTTTGAAATTATTCAAAATCTAGATATTAAAAATAAAAAAACTCTTAGAATGTGTGCCAAATAGTGTTGCATTTTTAATACAGTGTATATTACTTGACAAATGAATAAGTGGTTACAATTAGCTACATGAGAAATAAATCTTTTCTAATGGCAGTCATCCAGATCTAATGTAGATGGTTGTGGTAAACAGAATTCCAAAATGACTTCCTAACAACCCACACTCAAATCTCCTAAACTATGAATGTGATAAAATGCACATGATTGAATTATTTTACATGACAAAATACATTTTGCAAATGCAAATAAGTTTACTAATTAGTGACTCTGAGTTAAAAATCTAATCACATGAGCCTTTTAAAAGGAAAACATTTTCTCTAGCTGATAGAAGACAAAATCCAGAGAGATGAAAGCATGAAAATTTAGCATATCATTGCTGTCTTTGAAGGTTCACACTAAAACCTAAGAAGTGAGAGCCTTCCTCTAGCCTACAGCCAGCAATGAAATGGAAACTTCTACAACCACAGGAAACTGAGCTCTACCAAAAACCTAAATGAGGCTAGAGACAGATTTTTCTCTGAAGCTTCAAGTTAGGATTACAACTGTTCCAAAATAGTGATTTTGGTTTTATGAGACCCTGAGCAAAGAACCATATTGTGTCTGAACTTCTGATTTACTGAACTTTTTGCAAAACAGGTCTTGTTTTAAACTGTTATATTTTTGTTAGTTTGCTAAACTGATAAATTAATACAATGGCCAACTTAGAAAAACTAGTGGGGTGATTAAAAAATAGTATTTTGCCTATTACATATATTACAAAATGGTGTCCAGTCCCTTTTCTGTTTTTTGCTTGTTTGTTTCTGAATCTGTCACTTTACACAGGTTATGGCTTTCCTTTGAGGGAAGAAGAAACATAAGGAAAATTTGTCATTTTCCTTTAAAGGGAAATTATTTGTACATTCTTGAAACCAGAGCTGTAGTAAAACATGACATATGAATTTGTTAGATCAGTTGACAACTTCTTGCCATGATCCCCCCATATAAATTGATAGTCAGTCTAGAAAAAGCCAAAAGGAAATGTCATTTCAGAGAGTGCTTCTAGGTTTTGAGTCCATGCTGAAGATTATAAAACTGTTGACAAATTTTTAAACTCTTCAGAGTGTTTTAAGAATAAAATGTCAGATTTTAAGTAAGCGTGTCTGAGCCTTCTGTTTCAATATAAAATTAACAGACCAACATCTGTCTGCATATATAACCACTAAATCAATCATGATTTAGTCATCCTTCTGAATTTCTCTTAGGACTTCCTTAGTCAAAGTACAGATGGGAAGGGTCTCTGACTCATGCCTTCTAGGCGGCCCAAGTGCCTAGGGCATAATAGGATTTTAGAAAGCACATTTTTTCAGAAAATACTGTGCTATGGCCAGCTTTAATAAATGATGACAAAATAACCACTTCTAAAGTCTGTTCAAGATTCACTATAGGCAAGTGGGAAAAGAAAGGGATTGAAAAGGAATTTATTTTGCTTCCATATGTGGAATTTCCAATGTAAAAAGATTGAGGGCTCTTAGTCATACTTAATAGCTACATTGGCAAGTTTTGTCTAAAAGTACCTCAATTCAATGAAGAGCATCTGGTTTGAATAAGGAGACAACTGTTATGTGTATGGCACACCCACACTTTAAACTAATAAAGGTTGATTTAGGCAACCAAACTGCAATCAGAAGTTATAAAATAGGTACTCTAGTTCAAAGAAATTATGGGTATTCTGCCAAAGAAAGGATATATGATCACTTAAACAAATTCTTATATGCAATACATAGTGGGAAAACATAAAACTCTTATTCTTAAAGGTGGAACAAATATAAGAGCAAATGAATCTGTCTCTGTTTACTTCTGTGAATAAAACTCCAAAGACTGAATGATTTAATTAATATTTAGTAAACTCCTATTATGTACCTAGCACCAAAGGATAAAATTTTGACTCCGTATGATGAGTTAGCTCTCTTCATCTTTTTATTCTTTCTAGCCTTTTGTTAGAAAGGTTATTGTTTCTTTTTTTTCTTTTTTTTACACTTTTGCTATCATTATGATTTGATGCATATTCCAGAGGACCCAAAATTGAATTATTTCTAGATTTTACTGAATATTTTTTTAAGACAGACTTTTAGGTAATTGAGTTCAAAAATATAATAGTAAAGTTTCAGGTCTTCCTCACAGACTTTGATCCTTCAGTCCTTCTTTGAGTCAGCTTTGAATCAGTGGTATCACAGTCATCACAGGCCCTTAAGGACACAGATTTCCTTTTTAGGAACTAACCAGGATAGCCCCCTCCCCACTGTTCAGTTCAGTTGCTCAATTGTGTCTGACTCTTTGTCACCCCGTGGACTGCAGAATGCTAGGCCTCCTTGTCCATCACCAACTCCCAGAGCTTACTCAAACTCATGTCCATTGAGTCGGTGATGCCATCCAACCATCTCATCCTCTGTCATCCCCTTCTCCCCCTGCCTTCAATCATTCCCAGCATCAGAGTCTTTTCAAATGAGCTAATTCTTCACATCAGGTGGCCAAAGTATTGAAGTTTTCAACATTCATCAGTTTAGGCAAAAATATAAGGAAGAGTGGGGAGAATAGAAAGGTAAAAATTGTTATTTTGAATTTTTCAGTCTTATAAATTCCTTGATCCATCTCAGTAGAATTTTGACACTCATTTGATTCAGTCTTTGTACACAGCAACCCAGTTGTTCTTTGGTTCCTCTGGTTTAACTTTCTCCAATAGCAGCAAAAAAAAAAAAAAAAAGTTTTCTGGGAGAATTCTATTGTGATCATTGAGTTGATTTTTTTTTCTCTCAGTATCCAACAGCTATTCTTTTTCTCAAGGATCTCTAGCTATTAAATGTCCTCAAACTCAGTTTCCCAGAATTAATTCTATACTGCCTCTCTCCTGGTTGTTATTAACTCCAAATTTATCTCTCTTTAGTATATTCCCCCTTTTTTATAGCCTCAAATTTATCAGAAATCCTTAGATACAACACTGGGAAAACATGAATTGCATACACTCATACTTCTAAAACTTGGCTCTTCATTTCTTAATAACCTTATGATTTCAATATTTCAATCATATTTTTTTCCTCATTTTTTTTCCCACACATCCATGACAAGTCCTAAGAAATAGGACTCTTTATAAATTAACCTTTGCCCTAGAGGTCCAATGCATGGCTAATATCTCACTTCACTTATTTATTGATTGATGTTAGTCATGTAGAATTAGACTTCTTGTTCATGCTGCTCTATCAGCATTGATCTGTGATATGATTTTCTTTTATTTCACAGGTATGTATATATAAATGGATGAATCATCTACATCTGTACATATTTGTTCTGATACAATGAAAGCCTGTAAATTCACCACAGATAAGAGAGGTAAAATATGAACAATATCTTTATCTAGCTATATGTATCTCTCAATGTCTCTTCGCTTCCTCCAAAAGAGATAATCACTTTCATATTCTTATATTTATCATTCTATCATTCTCTTGTTTTTATTAAAAATAGATTTTCATATCTACATATTTAGATATCTATATATTTTCCTGCAGAATGTATTCTTTTTTACAACCATGATGGCCTCTATTAAATTCTTGCTTAAAATTTTTTAAATAAACCTTTTATTGTAACAAAGTTTAGATTTACAAGAAAGCGTGAAGTAATACATAGAGGTTCCATACTTTGCAACTTCAGTTTCTCTCATTATTAATATCTTATTTGTAACAATTAATGAATCTACACTGATACATTATTACTTTATTTAGATTTCTTCCTCTTTTTCCTAATACCCTTTTTTTTTTTACTTACAGGATCCCATCTAAGATATTAATTACATTTAGTTATAGTGTCTCCATAGGTTTCTTTTGACTGTGACTATTTCCCAGACTTTTCTTTATTTTGATAATATTGACAGTTTGAAGAGTACTGATCAGGTATTTTATAGAATTTGTCTCAGTTAGAATTTGTCTGATGTTCTTATTATAATCGCACTGAAATACTGTGTTTAGTATGGGGGAGCAGATAACAGAGATAAAATGTCACTCTCTTCACATCATATCAAAAGCAGATGCTATCAAAATGGTTTATATGATTATTGATGTTGATCTTGATCATCTTGCTGAAGTAGTATTTGTTAATTTTCTTCACTTTAGAATTACTCTCTGCTCCCTCCCTTATTGTGGTCTTCAAGAAGTTATTATGCATAGCCAACTCCTAAGGAGTGAGGAATTGTGTTCTCCTCCTTTAGGGTGGATAATCAGAATACAATATTTGGAATTTAACTGTGTGGAAGCTTTGCTTTATTTCCTCCATTTATTAATTTGATCATTTTTAAATATTTGTTTGGAATCATGGAGACTTCTTTTATACTTTAAGGTGGAATCTATTCCTAATTTGTTGTATTATTCAAATTGTTCCACCATTGGTGTTTGAGAATTCTTTCAGTGAGCTTATTTATACCTTTGGTATGCTCTTATTAATGTACTTTATTGATTTACTATTGAGTAAATCTTTAACTTTTGGCCCTGCAAGATGCTCCAGGCACATCATGTACTTTTCCTTCCTCACTCTTAGAATCAACCAATTCTCCAAGGATCCTTGGTCTTTTTTTTTTTTTTTTTTTTTTGAGAATGGTATTAAAAACCAAGATTTTCTAGAAACAAATGGCAATGAAAACATGAAGACCCAAAACCTATTGGATGCAACAAAAGCAGTTCTAAGAGAAAGTTTATAACAATACAATCCTACCTCAAGAAACAAGAAAAATCTCACATAAGCAACTTAACCTTAAAAAAAATATAACCTTACACCTAAAGCAATTAAAGAAAGAAGGACAAAGAAACTCCAAAGTTAATAGAAAGAAAGAAACCATAGATATTAGATCAGAAATAAATAAAATAGAGACAAAGAAAACAATAGCAAAGATCAATAAAACTAAAAGCTAATTTTTCAAGAAAAAAAATTGACAAGCCATTAGTATGACTCATCAATAAAAAAGGGGAGAGGATTCAAATCAGTAGAATTAGAAATGAAAAAGGAGAACTTAAACTGATACTGGAGAAATACAAAAGATTATAAGATACTATTAAAAGCAAATGTAAGCTAATAAAATGAACAACCTGTAAGAAATGGACAAATACTTAGAAAAGCATAACCTTCCCAGACTGATCCAGGAAGAAATAGAAAATATGAAAAGACAAATCATAAGCACTGAAATTGAAACCATAATTTAAAATCTTTAAACAAACAAAAGCCCAGGGCCAGATGTCTCCATAGGTAAATTCTATCAAATATCTCAGTTTAGTTCAGTCACTCAGTCATGTCCGACTCTTTGTCACCCATGGATTACAGCATGCCAGACCTCCCTGTCCATCACCAAATCCCAGATTTAACCCAAACTCATGTCCACTGAGTTGGTAACGTAATCCAAACATCTCATCCTCTGTCATCCCCTTCTCCTCCCACCTTCAATCTTTCCCAGCATCAGGGTCTTTTCAAATGAGTCACCTCATCACATCAGGTGACCAAAGTATTGGAGTTTCAGCTTCAGCATCAGTCTTTCCAATTAATATTCAGGACTGATTTCTTTTAGGATGGACTGGTTGGATCTCCTTGCAGTCCAAGGGACTCCCAAGAGTCTTCTCCAACACCACCGTTCAAAAGCATCAATTCTTCACTGCTCAGCTTTCTTTATAGTCCATCTCTCACATCCATACATGACTATTGGAAAAACCATAGCTTTAACTAGATGGACTCTTGTTGGTAAAGTAATGTCACTGCTTTTTAACATACTGTCTAGGTTGGTCATAGCTTTTCTTCCAGGGAGCAAACATCTTTTAATTTCATCACTGCAGTCACCATCTGCAGTGATTTGGAGCCCTCCAAAATAAAATTTCTCACTGTTTCCCCATCTACTTGCCATGAAGTGATGGGACTGGATGCCATGACCTTAGCTTTCTGAATGTTGAGTATTAAGCCAGCTTTTTCACTCTCCTCTTTCATTTTCATCAAGAGGCAAGAAGAGCTAATGCCTACACTTTTCAAACTCTGCAAAGGCTGCAGAGAGATGAACACCCTCAAATTAATTCTATGAGGACACCATCACCCTGATACCAAAACCAAACAAATCTATCAAAAGAGAAAGAAAGTTATAGTCCAATATCACTGATGAATGTAGATGCAAAAATCCTCAACAAAATTCTAGCAAGCAGAATCCAACAACACATTAAAAGGATCACACATCATGATCAAGTGGGGTTTACCCAGGGATGTAAGGAAAATCAATCAATGCAGTATACCATATTAACATATTGAAGTATAAAATATTATGATAATCTCAATAGATGCAAAAAGAAAGTTTTTGACAAAATTCAGCATCCATTTATACAAAATGGATACAACATACATTTAGACCAAAATAAAAAAAAAACCTCTCCAAAAAAATTGGCATAGAGGGAACCTACCTCAACATAATAAAGGCCATATATGACAAATCAACTGCAAACATTATTCTCAATGGGGAAAAACTAAAAGAATTTCCTCTAAGATCAGGAATAAGACAAGAGTGCCCACTCTCAGTACTATTATTCAACATACTTTTGGATGTTTTAGCAATGGAAGTCAGAGAGAAAAGGAAATAAAAATAACCCAAATTGGAAGGAAAGTAAAACTGTCATTATTTGCAGATGTTGTGATACTATGCATAGAAAATCCTAAAGATGTCACCAGAAAACTACTAGAGCCAATCAATCCTTTTAGTAAAGTCTCAGGATACAAAATTAATATACAGAAATCATTTAAATTCCTATACAACCTAACAAGAAAAGATCAGAAAGAGAAATTAAGGAAACAACCCCATTTACCATTGCAACAAAAAGACTAAAATACCTAGGAATAATCCTACCTAAGAAGACAAAAGACCTGTATTCAGAAAACTATAAGACACTGATGAATGAAATCAAAGATGACACAAAACAAATAGAAAGATATACCATGCTCCTAGATTGGAAGAATTAACTTTGTGAAAATAACTGTATTATCCAAATCAATCGACATATTCAATGCAATGTCTCTCAAGTTACCAATAGCACTTTTCATAGAACTAGGACCAAAAAAAAAAAAAAAAATTACACTTTGTATGAAAACACAAAAGGCCCCAAATAGTCAAAGTACACTTGAGAAAGAAAAGCGGGGCTGGAGGAATCAAACTCCCTTACTCCATAATATACTACAAAGCTACAGTAATCAAGACAGTATGGTACAGGCACAAAAACAGACATATAGATCTATGGAATAGGATAGAAAGCCTAGAGAAAAATCCACGAAGCTATGGCGATCTACCCTTTGACAAAGGAGGCAAGAATATATAATGAAGAAAAGACGGCCTCTTCAATAAGTGGTGTTGAGAAAACTAAACAATTCCATGTAAAAGAGTGAAATTAAAATACTTTCTAATACTAAACATAAAAATATACTCAATATGGATTAAATACCTAATTATAAGGCCAAACAGTATAAGACTCTCAGAGGAAAACATAGGCAGAACACAACTTTGACAGAAATCATAAAAAAAATCCTTTTTGACCCACCTCCTAGAGTAATTAAAATAAAAACAAAAATAAATGAATGAGACCTAATTAAACTTTAAATCTTTTGTTCAGCAAAGGAAACCATAAATGAGACAAAAAGGCAACCTTTAGAATAAGAGAAAATATTTGCAAATGAAGCAACTGACAAAAAATTAATCTCTAAAATATACAGGCAGCTGGCCAAAAAACACATGAAAGGATCCTCAACATCTCTCATTATTAGAGAAATGCAAGTCAAAACTATAGTGAGGTATCACCTCACAGTGATCAGAATGGCAATCATCGAAAAATCTCCAAACAATAAATAAATGCAGGAAGGAGTGTGTAGAAAAGGGAACCCTTTTCCACTGTTGATGGGGATGCAAATTGACACAGTCGCTATGGAGAACAGTATGAAGGTTCCTTAAAAATCTAAAAATAGAGCTACTGTAAGACCCAGTAAATCTACTACTGGGCATCTACTCTGTGAAAATCATAGCTCAAATATATACATATACCCAAGTGTTCATTGCAGGAATATTTACAATAGAAAGGACATGGGACCAATCTAAATGTCCATCAACAGATGAATGGATAAAGAAGTTATGGTGCATATATACAATGAAATATTACTCAGCCATAAAAAGGAATGAAATTGGATCATTTTTAGCAATATGGATAAACCTAGGGTCTCTCATATAGAATGAAGTTAAGTCAGAAAGAGAGAAACAAATATCACATATTAAAGCCTATGTATGTAATCTACAAAAATGTATAGATGATCCTATTTGCAGGGCAAGATGTAGAGAACAGACATGTGGACCTGAGAGGAAGGAAGGGAAGGGTGGAACAAATTGAAAGGGTAGGATTGACATATATACACTACTGTGTGTAAAATAGATAGCTAGCGGGAAGCTGGTGTATAGCACAGGGAGCTCAGCTCTGCTCTGTGATGATCTATATGGGTGGAATGGGAAGAATATGGGAGGAAGGTACAAGAGGGTGGAACTATAGGTATGCTTATAGCTGATTCACTTCATTGAACAGCAAAAACTAACACAATTTTGTAAAGCAATTATATCCCAATAAAATAAATAGATAAAAGTAAAAATAAAGCAAGATCTTAGAACTAAGCATGGTCTTTGCTACTGGAGTATCACTTTTTAAGCCTCTTCAGCTGTAAAAGCAAAAAAGTATGTATGTGTGTAAGCTAAACTGTACAGACAGATACTTATAAATATTTCTATATATAATTATCTGTATTTATATTAAATTGCACACATGAGTTTCTACTTATGTTTCCTATTCTATTACCAAATGGATCACTATAACATCCACCCCTTGCTTATCTGTAAATCCACTCCAACACAGAGAAACTCTATTCTACCTTTCTCTCCGTTGTCTTCCCTGGTGGCTCAACTGGTAAAGAATTTGCCTGCAATGTGGGAGACCTGGGTTCAATCCCTAAGTTGGGAAGATCCCCTGGAGAAGGGAATGGCTACCCACTCCAGTATTCTGGCCTGGAGATTTCCATGGACTCTATAGTCCATGGGTCGCAAAGACTGAACAACTTTGACTTCACTTTATCTCCATATAATTAGTTGTTATTTCTGGCTTCCAGTTCAAGATGGTGAAACAGAAGGACTTGTGCTCATCTCCTCATGAAAGCACCAAAATCGCAGCCAACTATTTAACAAATGGTAGAACACACCAAAAACAGATATCCAGGTCCAAAGACAAAGAAGAAGCCACAGCGAGATGGTAAGAGGGGCACAATCATGATAAAATCTCTGGATGAGTGACCCACAAACTGGAGAACAATAATACTAAATAAATTCTTCCACTGTTGTGAAGGCTCTGAACCCCTCATCAGGCTTCCCAGCCTGGGGATCCAACAAAGGAATTGGGAATATCCACAGGACTGGGTGAAACAGAAACTCCTATCTTGGAATGCACATACAAAATCTTGTGCACACCAAAACCCAGAGGGAAGGAGCAGTGACTCCCATAGGAAACTGAACCAAAACTGCCTACTGGTGTTGGAGGGTCTCCTGTGGCAGCGTGGATCAGCAGGGGCTCACCACAGGGATGGAGGCACTGGCAGCAGCATTCTGGAATGGTCCCTCTTGGTGTAAGCCCTCTTAGAAGTCACCATTAACCCTATCATAGACCCAGGGCTGGGTCTGCTCAGGCCAAACAACTACTAGGGAGGGAGCACAACCTCACCCATTAGCAGACAATAGGATTAAAGCTTTATTGAGCAAGGCCCTGCCCAGTAGAGCTAGATCCAGTTTTTCCCACCACCAGTCCCTCCCATCAGGAAGTTTACAAAAGCCTCTTAGCCTCCTCCATCAGAGGACAGACAGAAGAAGCAAGAAGAACCATAGTCCCACAACAGCGCAAACATTTCATTAATTATTTCTAGAATATATTTATAAGAAAGAAGAATCAGTTTCTCAGTCATGCCCGACTCTTTGTGATCCCCATGGACTGTAGCCCGCTAAGCTTCTCTTCCATGGAGTTTCTCCCGGCAAGAATACTGGAGTGGGTAGCCATTTCCTTCTCCAGGGGATCTTCCTGACCCAGGGGTAGAACTCATGCCCCATCATTGCAGGCAGATTTTTTATACTCTGAACCACCAGGGAAGCCCCAGAATACATTTATAGCAGTATGACAATTTTTAGCTCACATCCTGAGCAAAACCATTTTGTCAACTACAGTACAGTGCTTCTATACAGTTTTGTTTGCTTTAAACATTATAGATTCCACTCATTTTCAAGGTTACATAGGTCAACATATTTTCCTCCTTTCCCTTTAATGAAATTCTACCATTTCTTTACAATACAGATAGATTGCTTTGTCATATTCTGTATTTAATCATGGAATATCTTGACCTCCTATATAATTTAAAAATGTTCATTCCTTACTGTTTACACTTTGTGAAAAAGGTATACAATTCTATGGGTTTTAATAAATGCATATGTCATCTATTTACCATTACAATGTTATTCTGTTTCATCCCCAGTGGGGTAGACTGCATTACAATTCTGACACTAACTACCTGGAGTAAATGTTGAACTCCACATACATAAAGACTCCACAAGATTGCTCTTACTTCTGGCAACAGCCACACTTGAGGGGCTCCCCAGGTCACAGGCACTTCTGATTAACTGGTTAAAATGCAGAGGTTTCCATGACTTTCTCAGATTTGATAATTCACTGTAAGTACTCAAAAAGACTCATGAAAGTTCTATACTTAAGAATTATAGTTTTATTACAAAGGGCACAAATCAGAAACACTCAAATGAAGACACACATAGAATGAAGTTTGGGAAGGAATTCAGAACTTCTTTGTACTTTCCTCAAAAATCTGAGCACATTAACTTCCTGGCATGATAATGTATTTTCCAGTCAGGAAGCTTCATTGAGCCCAGATGTCCACATGTTTTATTGGGCTTTTATTATATACATGTGAATGATTAAACTACTGGTCATACAATGAAATTCAAATTCCTCCTCCTTTCCTGCCTTCCCTAGATGCCATGCTGGCCCAAATTTCCAACCTTCTAAACAAATGATTCACCTTTCTAAAGACCACACCCATACTAAAACTACTAGGGTCCTACTCTAAGTCACATTATTAACATAACAAAGACATTAGCTAGGGAATCCCAAGAACTGGAATGAAGACCAAACACATATTTTATATACCACAAATATAACACATAATAGTTTCACTGTCTTAAAAATTCCCCTAAATTTTACCTGTTCAACCATCCTTTTCTCCTGAATTGATCTTTTTTACCATCACTAGAAGTTGCTTTCAGACAAACATCTTTCACTTAGCAATGCACATTTAGGATTAAGCCATATTTTTTCATGGCTTGAAAAAACAAAGATCATTGAAACTAGAATCATGGCATCTGGTCCCATCACTTCATGTCAAATGGATGGGGAAACAATGGAAACAGTGAGAGATTTTATTTTCTTGAGCTCCAAAATCACTGCAGATTGTGACTGCAGCCATGAAATTAAAAGACGCTTGCTCCTTGGAAGAAAAGCTATGACAAACCTAGACAGCATACTAAAAGGCAGAGACATTACTTTGTCAATAAAGGTCCAGATAATCATAGCTATGGTTTTACCAGTAGTCATGTAAGAATGTGAGAGTTGGACCATAAAGAAAGCTGATTGCTGAAGAATTGATGCTTTTGAACTATGGTGTTGGAGAAGACTCTTGGGAGTTCCTTGGACTACAAGGAGATCAAGCAAGTCAATCCTAAAGGAAATAAATCCTGAATATTAATTGGAAGGATTGATGTTGAAGCTGAAGTTCCAATACTTTGGCCACCTGAGGGGAAGGTCTGTGACATTAGAAAAAACCCTGACGCTCGGAAAGATTGAAGGCAGGAGGAGAAGTAGATGACAGAGGATGAGATGGTTGGATAGCATCACTGGCTCAATGGATATGAGTTTGAGCAAGCTCCAGGAGATGGACACAGAAGTTTGGCATGCTGCAGTCCATGGGGTTGCAAAGAGTCAGACATGACTGAGTGACTGAACTGAACTGAACCTGAATATTTCACCGTATGAATGTATGAGAGTTTGTTTACTTATTCACTTGTTGAAGAAATTGTTCTTAAATTTTTTGGTCATTATAAATAAGATTGTGATAAACATCTGCTCGAACATTTTTTGTTTTTGTTTTTTAATATGGACATGCATTTTCAAATCAGATGAGTTAATCAGTTCAGTTCAGTCACTCTGTCGTGTCCAACTCTTTGCAACCCCATGAATCGCAGCACACCAGGCCTCACTGTCCATCACCAACACCCGGAGTTGACCCAAACTCATGTCCATCAAGTTGGCAATGCCACCAAGCCATCTCATCCGATGTTGTCCCCTTCTGCGCCTGCCCCCAATACTTCCCTGAAGGGAAGAATCAAACTGATCTCTCACACCATGCTTGTACAAGAATAAATACAAAATGTGTTGAAGACTTACATGTAAGACTTGAAACAATAAAACTTCTAGAAGAAGACATAGAAGTAAATTCTTTGACGTCAGTCTTGGAATTTTTTATTTTTTTATTTTTTTTAATCTATTTCCTCAGTCAAGGGAAACAAAGTTTTTATATATATATATATATATATATATATATATATATATATATCCAGCCATCTGATCCTCTGTAGTCCCCTTCTCCTCCTGCCCCCAATCCTTGCCAGCATAAGGGTCTTTTCCAATGAGTCAACTCTTCGTATGAGGTGGACAAAGTATTGGAGTTTCAGCTTCAACATCAGTCCTTTCAATGAATATTCAGGACAGATTTCCTTTAGGATGGACTGGTTAGATCTTCTTGCAGTCCAAGGGACTCTCAAGAGTCTTCTCCTAACACCACAGTTCAAAAGCATCAATTCTTTGATGCTCAGCTTTCTTCACAGTCCAACTCTCACATCCACACATGACCACTGGAAAACCCATAGCCTTGACTAGATGGACCTTTGTTGGCAAAATAATGTCTCTGCTTTTTAATATGCTGTCTAGTTTGGTCATAACTTTCCTTCCAAGGAGTATGCATCTTTTAATTTCATGGCTACAATCACCATCTGCAGTGATTTTACAGCCCCCCAAAAATAAAGTCTGCCACTGTTTCCACTGTTTCCCCATCTATTTGCCATGAAGTTGTGGGACCAGATGCCATGATCTTAATTTTCTGAATGTTGAGCTTTAAACCAACTTTTTCACTCTCCTCTTTCACTTTCATCATGAGGCTTTTTACTTCCTCTTCACTTTCTGCCATAAGGGTGGTGTCATCTTCATATCTGAGGTTATTGGTATTTCTCCCAGCAACCTTGATTCTAGCTTGTGCTTCTTCCGGCCCAGCGTTTCTCATGATATATTCTGCATATAAGTTAAATGAGCAGGGTGAGAATACACAGCCTTGATGTACTCCTTTTCCTATTTGGAACCAGTCTGTTGTTCCATATCCAGTTCTAACTGTTGCTTCCTGACCTGCATACAGGTTTCTCAAGAGGCAGGTCAGGTGATCTGGTATCCCCATCTCCTTCAGAATTTTCCACAGTTTATTGTCATCCACACAGTCAAAGGCTTTGGCATAGTCAATAAAGCAGAAATAGATGTTTTTCTGGAACTCTCTTGCTTTCTCGATGATCCAGCTGATGTTGGCAATTTGATCTCTCATTCCTCTGTCTTTTTCTAAATCCAGCTTGAACATCTGGAAGTTCATGGTGCACGTGTTGCTGAAGCCTGGCTTGGAGAATTTTGAGCATTACTTTAGTAGCGTATAAGATGAGTGCAATTGTGCAGTGGTTTGAGTATCCTTTGGCATTACTTTTCTTTGGGATTGCAATGGAAACTGAACTTTTCCAGTCCTGTGGCCACTGCTGAGTTTTCCAAATTTGATGGCATATTGAGTGCAGCACTTTCACAGCATCATCTTTTAGGATTTGAATTAGCTCAACTGGAATTCCATCACCTCCACTAGCTTTGTTAATAGTGATGCTTTCTAAGGCCCGCCTGACTTCACATTGCAGGATGTCTGGCTGTAGCTGAGTGTGAGTGATCACACCATCGTGATTATCTGGGTCATGAAGACCTTTTTTGTACAGTTCTTCTATGTATTCTTGCCACCTCTTCTTAATATCTTCTGCTTCTATTAGGTCCATATCATTTCTGTCATTAATTGAGCCCATCTTTGCATGAAGTGTTCCTTGGTATCCCTAATTTCTATGAATAGATCTCTAGTTTTTCCCATGCCTCCTAATAAATGGGATAAAATGCTTGTAAATGTTATTATACTTGCAAAATATATTTGATAGGGAGTTAGTATCAAAAATATGCACAGAACTTGTGCAATTCAACATAAAAAAATAAATAAATAATGGGGAGAAGATCTGAATAAATATTTTTCCAGATGTCCAGAAAGCACATGAGAAGATATTCGACATCAGCAATTGTCAAGGAGTGCAAATTAAAAACACAATTAAGATATTATTTCAAGTCTGTCAGAATTACTCTTGTCAAAAAGAGAAAAAATGACAAGTGTTGTTGAAGATGTAGAGAAAAGGGAAACTTCGTGCACTTTTAGTGGGAATGTATATTGTACATTCTTAAAACAGTAAATGTTTTTTCTATCTCTTACTCTATTACTCAGCATTTCTAATGATTATTCTGAAGCCTCAAAACTTCCCAACTCAAATAAGAAATATTAATACATGTTCTTAGTATATATTTTTGGTAAGTTTTATTTTAAATATTTCAGAATGGCTGTATATACTCACTTCATTTATTGCCCTACAATTATCTCTTAAACTCACTGCAATCCAACTTCCTTTTCTTCTTGTTATTGTTGCATTGGATCTTTGTTACTGCATGCAACCTTTCTCTAGTTGCAGCGAGCAGGGGCTACTCTTCATTGTGTTGTGTTGGCTTCTAATTGCAGTGGTCTCTCTTGTTGAGGAACACAAGCTCTAGGCACATGAGATTCAGTATTTGTGACACATGGGGCTCAGTAGTTGTGGCTCTGTGGGCTCTAGAGCATGGCTCAGCAGTTGTGGCGGGTGAGTTTAGTTGTTCCTCTTCATGTGGAATCTTCCCAGACCAGGCACTGTACCCATGTCCCCTGCATTGACAGGCAGATTCTTATCAAGAAGCCCTCCAATCCAATTTTTAATCCAACCATTTCACTGAAATTGCTCTTGTCAAGACCAAAAGTGATCTCAATATTGCTAATTCCAATGGCTAAGTTCTCATTCTCCCAAATCATTAGCAGCATTTAACACAATTGTTACATTTTAGTTAGTTTCCCAGACACAACATTGTCTTTATATTCATTTTACCTAATTATTGCTCCTTCTTAGACATTTATGCTTATTTTTATTCTCTTCAGTGGCATAGTGCTCACTGCATAAAAAGAAGGAAAGGACTCCTTTCCTTCTTTATATGCATTAATATTCTCAGAAATGTAATCTAACATTATGCATTTATATAACATCTGCATACTTCCACTGTCCAATGTTTATATTCATACTAAGTACCAAATTACTTTGTAGACTCTAACTTTTACACTCAAATATTGTTCATTTTCTGCTTCTTTTCATGTGAGTAGAAACTGCCTGAGGGCAAGGTTCTCTGTTTACTTTACTAATGCATCCAAATTCTTGACTAGGAAAAGATCTGGAATAGAGTAGTGACTTGATATATAGTGATGATGAAAGAATGATTGACTGAACAATTGTATGTACCTATGTATCTGTATGCATACACACATATGAGAGAGAGGAGGAGGGAGGGAAAGAGAAAGAGAGTAACATTCTACAGATATTTGATTAGAACACATAATTTCTTTGTTATGTCATGTCACAACTTGCTCTGGGAGGGATTTCATCAAGATGATGACATAGGTCATTACCAACTTCAATTCCTCTCACAAGAAGAGCAATTAGCAATCATCCACAGACAAGACACCATTTGAAAATCCCAGAACCTGGGAATGAGGATGAAGCACCATCATGGACCACAGAGACTGAGAAAGACCACATTACAAAGGTAAGAGGAGTGACCACACTCTGACCACATTACCTATTCCTCAGGCTGACACAACACTGCACCAAGAGGGAACCCCTGGACTTATGGTTTCACCAGTGGGAAAATCAAAACATAAGGTGTAAATCCAGCTCCATTAGAGTTAAAGGATATTTCCCAGGAAGCCCACTCAAGTCTCACCACACAGGGATCATGAGAGGAATCTGGGGACTCAACCACTGGGAATCAAAGAGCTAGAAAAGGGAAGGCGGAGCTTGTAGCAACAAGACTGTCGATCTTGACAGACCACATTTCTGCTCACAATGGCACACTGACAGAGATACCAGGAAGCAGTTTTGACATCTGCAAAGCCAAGGCTGTGGCCCCAGCTAGCCAGGTAAATTAATTGGCAGTTTGGCTTGATTTGGGCCCCAAACTAAATAACTGTAGTTGCCATAGAGACCATTTTATGGCCCAACCTGGGGAGGAAAGCAAAACTGCAGCCTCATTCAACTGCTGAGTACAGTCTCCAATTCTGCTCGAACAAGAAGCTTTACCAGAGAACCTGGGAAGCTTTAGAACTCATCCTACAGCCCTTCCTGGGCAAAGTGCTAAAGTCCTTCAGTTCAGTTCAGTCGCTCAGTCGTGTCTGACTGCGACTCCATGGACTACAGCTTGGCAGGTCTCCCTGTCCATCACCAACTCACAGAGTTTACTCAAACTCATGTCCATTGAGTCAGTGATGCCATGCAACGATCTCATCCTCTGTTGTCCTCTTCTCCTCCCGCCCTCAATCTTTCCCAGCATCAGGGTCTTTTCAAATGAGTCAGTTCTTCACATCAGGTGACCAAAGTATTGGAGTTTCAGCTTCATCCTACCCAACTATCAAGTATATCCTCTGGGTATGCATAATAAGGAAACTCAAACCGTGATACCAGGCACCCTCAGAGCCCACCCATGGTACCACTTAGCCATGAAGCCCAGCCTATAGCCAACCTGACTTCAGAGCAGTTTGTAGCCCACTCAATAGTGGGATATAACTGGAAGTCACTTCTGACCAGTCACCCTGCCCAGTGAGTTTTTATATCAGTAAATAAAAGCCAGTAGCCAATCTGATCATGAAGCCTAGCCTGCAATCCTTCCTAATTTTGGGGCAAAGCCTGTAGCATCACCCAAGAGCAGAGCACAGCCTAAAGCCCTATCTGACTGTGAAACCCTGTCTGTGGCCCTTTCTGAATACAAAGTCCATCCTGTGACACATTCTGTTAAGGGTATATAGCTTGAAACTCATAAGATCAGGAGCAATTGTGAAACACAACCTATACCCCTGCCCAATCCTGGAGTCCCACAGGTTGCACCAGTCTGCCAGGGAAAAAGTCCTGTGGTCTTGCCTGACCAGAACTGATTGTAGAGCCCAACTAGCGACCCCACCTGATCATAAGCATAACCAGAAACCCAACCCAATTAGGGAACCCACTCAGTGGCCCCAAATGAATCTGGAGACCAGATTAATATGGAATACAGCCAATTACATGATTCCTGACCTTAGAGCACATGCAGTGATGTCATGCAACTAAAGAGTATAATAGAAAACTCTGCCTGTGTTTGGACTTTACTAGTAGACTCCTCCAGTATTCCAAGTTGTGATGACAGATAAAGGTCTTTTCCTGTCAAATTAAACCTGTCACGTTTGGAAGAAGAGACTGCTTTCTCAAATGCCCAGATAACAATGCAAGAAACCAAGGATGATGACATATAGGGTACATGTAAAACCACCAAAAAAAGCTAATGAAGTTCCAGTAACTGAACCTAAAGAAATTGAGATCTGTGAATTGTTTTACAAATAATTCAAAATGACCCTCTTAAAGAAGTTTAGTGAACTATAAGAACATACAGATAGATGCAAAGTACTTTAAGAGAAATGCTGGGCTGGAGGAAGCACAAGCTGGAATCAAGATTGCCTGAAGAAACATCAATAACCTAAGATATGCAGATGACACTAGCCTTATGGCAGAAAGTGAAGAACTAAAGAGCCTCTTGAAGAAAGTGAAAGAAGAGAGTGAAAAAGTTGGCTTAAAGCTCAACATTCAGAAAACTAAGATCATGGAATCTGGAAATTTATGACCAACCCAGACAGCATATTAAAAAGTAGAGACATTACTTTGTCAACAAAGGTCCATCTAGTCAAGGCTATGGTTTATCCAGTAGTCATGTATGGATGTGAGAGTTGGACTGTGAAGAAAGCTGAGCGCCAAAGAATTGATGCTTTTGAACTGTGGTGTTGGAGAAAACTCTTGAGAGTCCCTTGGACTGTAAGGAGATCCAACCAGTACATCCTAAAGTAGATCAGTCTTGGGTGTTCATTGGAAGAAATGATGTTGAAGTTGAATCTCCAATACTTTGGCCACCTCATGTGAAGAGCCGACTCATTTGAAAAGACCCTGATCCTGGGAAAGATTGAGGGCAGGAGGAGAAGGGGATGACAGAGGATGAGATAGTTGGATGGCATCACTGACTCAATGGACATGGGTTTGGGTGGGCTCCTGGAGTTGGTGATGGACAGGGAGGCCTGGCGTGCTGTGGTTCAGGGTGTCACAAAGAGTCAGACACGACTGAGTGACTGAACTGAGCTGAAACAAAATTAGGAAAACAATGCAGTTAAAAATGAGAAATTGAACAAGGAAATGCAAACTATCTATGAAAATCACAAACTGAACTCCTGGAGTGCAAGCATAGAATAACTAATTGAATAATTCAATAGAAAGCATCAATAACAGACTTGACTTAGCAGACAACAGAAGTTGTGAACTAGATCAGTCATTTGAAATAATTCTGATAAGCAAAAAAAAAAAAAAAAAAAAAGAAAAGAAAATAATGGAAAAGACTGAAGAAAGCCTATGGGAATAATGAGATAGCATCAAAAAAAAAAAAAAAAAAAGCATTATAGGAATCCCAGAAAGAGAAGGGAAAGAAACGGAAAAAAAAAAGGTGTTTTGATAACCCTATATGCAAAACAGAAAAAGAGACACAGAAATACAGAACAGACTTTTGAACTCTGTGGGAGAAGGTGAGGGTGGGATGTTTCAAAAGAACAGCATGTATACTATCTATGGTGAAACAGATCACCAGCCCAGGTGGGATGCATGAGACAAGTGCTCGGGCCTGGTACACTGGGAAGACCCAGAGGAATCGGGTGGAGAGGGAGGTGGGAGGGGGGATCGGGATGGGGAATAAGTGTAAATCCATGGCTGATTCATATCAATGTATGACAAAACCCACTGAAATGTTGTGAAGTAATTAGCCTCCAACTAATAAAAAAATTAACAAAAAAAAGTGGTTTCTTTTTTTTTGTTTGTTTGTTTTGTTTTTTTGTTTGTTTTTAAAGCAATAATGGCCAAAAACTTCTCAACTTAAGGAGGGAAATTCACATTCAGATTCATGAGGTTCATTTTCGGATTGAGTCCCAAAATGGCTGTACGTGACACATTAAAGTCATATATAAAAGACAAAGAGAAAATTCTGAAAGCAGCTAGAGAAAATAACTCATATACAAAGGAGTTTCCAATAGACTAAAAGGGGATTTCTCAGCAGAACATTGCAAGCCAGAAGAGAATGGGATGACACTATCCGAAATATCTGGGCGGGGGAGGGGGGGAACTATCAAAAAAAAAAAAAGATTATTATACTTAGCAAAACCATTCTTCAGAAATGAAGGAGACATAAAGACCTTCCCAAACAAACAAAAGCTGAGAGTTCATTATCACTAGAACTACTTCATAAGAAATGTTAACAGGTATTTCAAGCTGAAATAAAAGGATGACAATCACCTTCTTACTAATACATAGATATTTAAAACTCGCTGGTAATGGCAAATATTTAGTCAAATCAGAATCAATAAAATTGTAATGCTTTTGTGTAATTCACTTAATATAGACCTAGACTGAATTAAAAACAAACTTATTAAATATAATAATAATTGCAACAACTTTTTATTTGGTATGCATTTCTTAGAAGATGTAAGTATAACTCAATAACAGAAACAAACAAACAAACAACAACAAAAACAGGCACAGGCAGAAGATCTACATAATTATTTTTCAAAAGAGATATACAGATGGATGGACGATAGGTACATGAAAAGATGTTCTATATTGTTATTCATCAGAGTAATATAAATCAAAACCAGAATGAGATATTACCTTAAACACATTAGAATGGCTATTAATAAAAAAATCTGGAAATAACAATTGTTTGTAAGGACGTGGAGAAATGGGAAACCTTGTGGATTATTGGTGGGAATGTAAATTGATGAATCCCCTAGGGGAAAAAATGATGATTCTTCAAAAAAAATAAAGTAGAACTACCATACAATCCAACAATTCCATTTCTGGCTAGTTATCTGAAGAAATTTAAAAAAACTATCTCAAAAAGATGTATGCATCACTATGCTTATTGCAGCATTATTTATACTATCCAAGATATGAAACAATTTATTTCAATGAATGAATGAATAAAAGAATGTATTATTCACACATACAACATATGTGTACACATACAGAATGGAGTAGTATTTAGCCATAAAAAATAAAGAAAGCTTGCCATTTGTGACAACATGGGTAGACCTCAAAGGCATTATGCTAAGTGGAATATGCCTGACAGGAAACAACTATTATGTAATCTCTCTCATATGTGAAATATATTAAAAAGAAAATTAAACCACAGAACAAAGACAGGCTAGTAGATACAGAGAACAGATTTAAGGTTGCCAGAAGCAAGGGAGTTTAGAGTTGGGAGAAAAGAGAAAAAATGATCAAAAGTAAAAACAAAAACAAAACAAACAAACAAAAATAATACCTGGAATTATTTAGTGACAATTAAAAAAATATGTACACTATTTGTGTATGGAAAGTACAACCTATTGCTGAGAAAAGTTAAATAAAACCTAGATAAATATAAAGCTGTCTACTGTTCATGAATTGGAAGGTTCAGTATTGAGAAACAGCAGAATTTGAGTTATTGTCTAATCAGTAGTAATTGTGCTGATCATTTTTTTCCCTTTAATTCTTCAGTCTTGGAGGAGAACCTAATATTGGCCATTGCCACAGGGAAAGAGAACTCCAGAAAAACTGTAATTTATTTCTGTGGAGAAAAATAGGAATTTTCTGGTTGTGATGGGGTGGCAGCAACTTGACAACAAGCACTGAAATCTCTGATGGAATAAGTTTTTTTCTAACTGGAAGACCTGTGGGTTTCAAGCGGGTAAAGACAATACCCTTTACTTCTCTCTGGACACAACTGTCTTTGCAGAAAGTAAATAAATAAAATCACACCTTTCAAGGTAGGAGACGAAAAAGGGAAGTAGCAGGAAACTCAAAAGTAGTAGGGAGTTCATGGAGAGGGAGGAACTCAGGGAAACAATCTTACAAAGTTGTTTATGAACTTTTCCATCTACCAAGTTGCCTTTGCATAGATTCAGTCTAAAACATTATGCAAAAGAGATAAAAATAATTGAAGAAAGGAATAGACCACTTCCCAGACTGTCCACTAGGTGGGACACAGGGAGACCTGATCTGAACAGCACTGCAGCAGCTGTGAAAACAAAACTGACAGGAAACATAAACATTCAGTTATGTTCAGTTGCTCAGTCATGTCTGACTCTTTGTGATCCCATGAACCACAGCACACCAGGTCTCCCTGTCCATCACCAACTCCAGGAGCCCATCCAAACCCATGTCCATTGAGTCAGTGATGCCATCCAACCATCTCATCCTCTGTCGTCCCCTTCTCCTCCTGCCCTCAGTCTTTCCCAGCATCACAGTCTTTTCAAATGAGTCAGCTCTTCACATCAGGTGGCCAAAGTATTGGAGTTTCAGCTTCAACATCAATCCCTCCAATGAACACCCAGGGCTGATATCCATTAGGATGTACTGGTTGGATCTCCTTGCAGTCCAAGGGACTCTCAAGAGCCTTCTCCAACACAGCAGATCAAAAGCACCAATTCTTCGGTGCTCAGCTTTCTTTATAAACCAACTTTCATATCCATACATGACCACTGGAAAAACCATAGCCTTGACTAGATGGACCTTTGTTGACAAAGTAATGTCTCTGCTTTTTCATATGCTGTCTAAGTTGGTCATAACTTTCCTTCCAAGGAGTAAGCTTCTTTTAATTTCATGGCTGCAATCACCATCTGCAGTGATTTTGGAGCCTAGAAAAATAAAGTCAGCCACTGTTTCCACTGTTTCCCCATCTATTTGCTATGAAGTGATGGGACTGGATGCCATGATCTTAGTTTTCTGAATGTTGAGCTTTAAGCCAACTTTTTCACTCTCCTCTTTCACTTTCATCAAGAAGCTCTTTAGTTCCTCTTCACCTTCCACCATAAGGGTGGTGCCATCTGCACATTTGAGGTTATTGATATTTCTCCCAGGTATCTTGAATCCAGGTTGCACTTCTTCCAGCCCAACGTTTCTCAGGATGTACTCTGCATATAAGTTAAATAAGCAGGGTGAGAGTATACAGCCTTGACATACTCCTTTTCCTATTTGGAACCAGTCTGTTGGTCCATGTCCAGTTCTAGGTGTTGTTTCCTGACCTGCCTACAGGTTTCTCAAGAGGCAAGTCGGGTGGTCTGGTATTCCCATCACTTTCAGAATTTTCCACAGTTTATTGTGATCCACACAGTCAAAGGCTTTGGTATAGTCAATAAACAGAAGTAGATGTTTTTTTCTGGAACTCTCTTGCTTTCTCAATGATCCAGCGGGTGTTGGCAATTTGATCTCTGTTTCCTCTACTTTTTCTAAAACCAGCTTGAACATCTGGAAGTTCACGGTTCACATATTGCTGAAGCCTGGCTTGGAGAATTTTGAGCATTACTTTACTGGCATGTGAGATGAGTGCAATTGTGCGGTAGTTTGAGCATTCTTTGGGATTAGAAAGAAAACTGACCTTTTCCAATCCTGTGGCCACTGCTGAGTTTTCCAAATTTGCTGGCATATTGAGTGTAGCACGTTCACAGCATCATCTTTCAGGATTTGAAATAGCTCAACTGGAATTCCATCACCTCCACTTGCTTTGTTCATAGTGATGCTTTCTAAGGCCCGCCTGACTTCACATTCCAGGATGTCTGGCTCTCGGATAGTGATCACACGATCGTGATTATCTGGGTCATGAAGATCTTGTTTGTACAGTTCTTCTGTGTATTCTTACCACCTCTTCTGAATATGTTCTGCTTCTGTTAGGTCCATACCATTTCTGTCCTTTATCGAACCCATCTTTGCATGAAATGTTCCCTTGAAATGAAATGTTCTAATTTTCTTGAAGAGATCTCTAGTCTTTCCCATTCTGTTGTTTTCCTCTATTTCTTTGCATTGATCACTGAGGAAGACTTTCTTATCTCTCCTTGCTATTCTTTGGAACTCTGCATTCAAAGGAGAATATCTTTCCTTTTCTCCTTTGCTTTTTTCTTCTCATAGTATGATGGTGGGATGGTGTTCCTGCGTGCCCAGTTCGGCCCAAAACTTTGCAACCCCATGGGCTGTAGACTGCCAGGCTCCTCCATCCATGGAATTTTCCATGAAAGTATACTGGAGCGAGTTGCCTTTCCTCCTCTAGCGGATCTTCCTGGCCCAGTGTTTGAACCTTCATCCCCTGAATTGCCAGGCAGATACTTTACCACTGAACTACCTGGGAAGCCTACTGAGATATTACTATATACCATTTGCAATGGCTAGTATTAAAAACAAAGAAAAAAACAAACAAAAACAGATACACAAGTCTTGAATAGCCAAAGCAATCTTGAGGAAGAAGAATGGACCTGGAACAATCAACCTGCCTGACTTCAGGCTATACTACAAATCTCCTGTCATCAAGACAGTATGATACTGGCACAAAGGCAGAAATATAGATCAGTGGAACAAAATATAAAACCTAGAGACAAATCCAGGCACCTATGGACACCTTATCTTTGACAAAAGAGGCAAGAATAAACAATGGAAAAAAGACAATCTCTTTAACTAGTGTTGCTGGGAAAACCACCTGTAAAAGAATGAAATTAGAACACTTTCTAACAGCATACACAAAAATAAACTCAAAATGAATTAAAGATCTAAGTGTAAGTCCAGGAAAACTGTTTTCCTAGAGGAAAACATAGGCAAAACACTCTCTGACATAAATCACAGCAGGATCCTCTATGACCCACCTCCCATAGTTTTGGAAATAAAAGCAAAAATAAACAAATGACACTTTATTAAACTTAAAAGCTTTTGCACAATGAAGAAAACTATAAGCAAGGTGAAAACACAGCCTTCAGAATGGGAGAAAATAGTAGCAAACAAAGCAACTGACAAAGAATTAATCTCAAAAATATACAAGCAACTCCTGCAGCTCAATTCCAGAAAAATAAACGACCCAATCAAAATATGGGCCAAAGAACTAAACAGACATTTCTGCAAAGAATACGTGCAGATGCTTAACAAACACATGAAAAGATGCTCAACATCATTCATTATCAGAGAAATGCAAATCAAAACCACGATGACACCAGTCAGAATGTGAAATGGCAAGAGACACAGATGTATAGAACAGTCTCTTGGACTCTGCGGGAGAAGGCAAGGGTGGGATGA
Source organism: Cervus elaphus (assembly GCF_910594005.1). NCBI lineage: Eukaryota > Metazoa > Chordata > Mammalia > Artiodactyla > Cervidae > Cervus > Cervus elaphus. Next base: position 94,135,013 of record NC_057848.1, read on the forward strand.
TTTGAGAGAATAGCATTGAAACATGTGTATTATCATATGGGAAACAGATTGCCAGCCCAGGTTCGATGCATGAGACAAGGTGCTCAGGGCTGGTGCATTGGGATGACCCTGAGGGATGGAATGGGGAGGGAGGTGAGAGGGGATTTCAGGATGGGAAACACATGTACACCCATGGCTTGTTTGTGTCAGTGTATGGCAAAACCGACTACAATATTGTAAAGTAATTAGCCTCCAATTAAAATAAATAAATTGCAGAAAAAAACAGATTAATGATATCAAGTGTTAACAATGATGATGAGAAACTTGAACTCTCACACATTGATTTTGGAACTTTAAAATGGTACAAACATTTTGAAAAACTGACTGATGGTTTCTTAAAATGTTAACCACACACTTAGACCTTAGTATTAATATAATACAGATAGCAATTTAAATCTACATTCTAAGACAAAAGTTGGTAAACTATGGTTTATGAGCCAAATCTGGCCAATAGCTGACTTTAGTATGGCCCATAAGCCAAAAGTGGTTGTTAATTTTTTAAAGCGTTATTAAAAGAACAATGAAAAATATGCCTCATGGACTATGTGTAACCTGCAAGGCCTAGTATATCTACTATGTGGTCCTTTATAGAAACGGTTTGTCAACTTTGTTGAAAGTCAGTGGCTTTCACTTTTGGGATCATAATACACAGAAATACATTATACATCTATCCCAATACTTTCATCTGTCTTTCTATGTATAAACATATACAATCCAAAATTGCATTTATTTTGTTAGATACATATTTTTAAAAGATTTAATTGTCACATCAATAACCTAAAACATGTGGGGGAGAAATGAAAGCATAAAGCTTTTGTATGCTATCTAAAATAAACTGCTATCAGTTTAAAATAGAATTAAATGAATATTAGATATTTTATGTATGTCTCATGGTAACCACAAAGGAAAAACCCATAGTAAATACACAAAATATTATAATAAAGGATTCAAAGCATATGGTCACAAAAAGTCATCAAATCACAAAGACAGCAGGAAAGGAATCTAGAGCAATGAATCAACTACATAGTCAGAAAAAAAAACAAAAATCGAAACTAACAAAATGTCAATTGTAAGTCCTCATTTGACAATAATTACTTTATATTCAAACTGATAGAATTATCCTATCAAAATACAAGGCATGTATTAATAGACCAAAAAAAAAAAAATCCAAGATGCACAGCTTATAAGAGGGTCACTTTAGCTCTAAGAAAATACATAGACTGAGAGTAAAGTGATGGAAAAATTACATTTCAAGCAGATGATAACCCAAAGAAAGCAAGAATAACTATTCCTCATTCCCAGAAAAAGAGAGTTTAAGCCAAAAATGATAACAAAAGACAGAAGGTATTGTTGTTGTTCAGTCCATAAGTCATGTCTAACTCTTTGTGACCACATGGACTGCAGCATGCCAGGAATCCCTGTTCTTCACTATCTTCCTGAGTTTGCTCAAACTCATGTTCATTGAGTCAGTAATTCCATCCAACCATTTCATCCTCTGTTGCCCCCTTTTCATCCTGTTCTCGATCTTTCCTATCACCAGGGTCTTTAATATGAGTCAGTTCTTCGCATCAGGTGGCCAAAGTATTGTGGTTTCAGCTTCAGCATCAGCCCTTCTGATGAATATTCAGTGTTGGTTTCCTTTAGGATTGACTGGTTTGATTTCCTTGCAGTCCACAGGACTCTCAAGAGTCTTCTCCAGCACCACAATTCAAAAGCATCAATTCTTTGACACTCAGCTTTCTTTACATTCCAACTCTCATATCCATGTGTGATGACTGGAAAAATCATAACTTTGACTATATGGACCTCTGTCAGTAAAGCAATGGCTCTGCTTTTTAATATGCTGCCTAGGTTTGCCATAGCTTTTGATTTTGTGGCTGCAGTCACCGTCCACAGTGAATTTGAAGTCCAAGAAAATAAAATCTGTCACTGGTTCCATGTTTTTCCCATCTATTTGCCATGAAATGATGGGACCAGATGCCATGATCTTAGTTTTTTGAATGTTGAGTCTCAAGCCAGCCTTTTCACTCTCCTTTCACCATCATCAAAAGGCTCTTTAGCTCCTCTTCATTTCTGTTATTTGAATGATATCAACTGAATATCTGAGGTTGTTGATATTTCTCCCACTAATAAAGGGGTTAATTCATCAAGAATCTATGACAACCATAAATATGTATACACCAAGCACATATCTAAACATAGATCTGAGGAAAGTCATAGACAATGGGACAGTGATAATTGTGAACTTTAATAACCCAATATCAAGAGTAAATATATCTGAACAGAGAGTCAATAATGAAATGAAGAATTTGAACAACACTGTAGACCAAACAGACCATACAGATGTATACAGTACATTTCATCCAACAGTATCACATTACACATTCTTCCAAATTCCACATGAAATCTTTTCTGGAATATATTATCTATTAGGCCACAATACAAGACTCAACAATTTCAAGAAGATATAAATTATACTGAAAATTTTTCTCAGAACACAAATTTATAAACTAGAAATCAATAACAGGAGGAAAGCTGGACACATCACAAATACGTGAAAATCAAACAACACACTCCTGAAAAACTGATGAATCATAGAGGAAATCAATGGGAGAAAAATACTTTGAGGCAAACAAAAATGGAAACACAGCATAGCAAAACTTGTGGGCTGCATTAAATGCAGCTCTAGAAGGAAAGTTTGCAGAAGTGTGGCAGCTGCGAGGGACCATGCAGAAGCGCGACGACAGTGATGGAACATGCAGAAGCGTGGCCGAGAGGAGCTACCCCTTGGCCGAAGTCAGGGGCAGAGACCGAGAGAAGCGACCCCACGCCCGAGGTCAGGGGCCATGGCCAAGAGGAGCTACCCCACGCCCGAGGTCAGGGGTGGTGGCAGAGAGGAACAACCCCATGTCCAAGGCAAGGAGCAGCGGCTGCACTTTGCTGGAGAGTGGTGAAGAGATACTGCACGTCCAAGGTAAGAGAAACCCAAGTAAGACGGTAGGTGTTGAAAGAGGGCATCAAAGGGCAGAGACACTGAAACCATAATCACAGAAAACTAGCGAATCTGATCACATGGAACACAGCCTTCAATGAAGCTAAGCCATGCCATGTGGGGTCACCCAAGACGGATGGGTCATGGTGGAGAGGTTTGACATAATGTGGTCCACTGGAGAAGGGAATGGCAAACCACTTCAGTATTCTTGCCTTGAGAACCCCATGAACAGTATGAAAATGCAAAATGATCGGATTCTGAAAGAGGAACTCCCCAGGTCGGTAGGTGCCCAATATGCTACTGGAGATCAGTGGCAGAAAGAATGAAGGGATGGAGCCAAAGCCAAAACAATACCCAGTTGTGGATGGGACTGGTGATAGAAGCAAGGTCTGGTGCCATAAAGAGCAACTGTGCATAGGAACCTAGAATGTTAGCTCCATGAATCAAGGCAAATTGAAAGTGGGCCTCAAGTTCCATTCTTCGGTCTCAAGATTGCTTTGGCTATTTGAGGTTTTTTGCATTTCCATACAATCAGGAGATGGCAAGAGTGAATGTTGACATTCTAGGAATCAGAGAACTAAAATGGACTGGAATGGGTGAATTTAACTCAGATGACAATTATATCTACTACTGTGGGCAGGAATCCCTTAGAAGAAATGGAGGAGTCATCATGGTCAGCAAAAGAGTCCAGAATGCAGTACTTGGATGCAGCTCAAAAATGACAGAATGATCTCTGTTCATTTCCAAGGCAAACCATTCAATATCATGGTAATCCAAGCCTATGACCCAACCAGTAATGCTGAAGAAGCTGAAGTTGAGTGGTTCTATGAAGACCTACAAAGACCTTTTAAAACTAACACCCCAAAGATGTCCTTTTCATTATAGGGGAATGGAATGAAAAAGTAGGAAGTCAAGAAACACCTGGAGTAACAGGCAAATTTGGCCTTGGAGTACGGAATGAAGCAGGGAAAATGCTAATAGAGTTTTGCCAAGACAGCACTCTGGTCACAGTAAACACCGTCTTCCAACAACACAAGAGAAGACTCTACGCATGGACATCACCAGATGGTCAACACTGAAATCAGACTGATTATATTCTTTGCAGCCAAAGATGGAGAGACTATATACAGTCAGCAAAAACAAGACTGGAAACTGACTGTGGCTCAGATCATGAACTCCTTATTGCCAAACTGAGACTTAAATTGAAGAAAGTAGGGAAAACCACTAGACCATTCAGGTATGACCTAAATCAAATCCCTTATGACTATACAGTGGAAGTGAGAAACAGATTTAAGGGACTAGAACTGATAGACAGAGTGCCTGATGAACTGCGGAAGGAGGTTCAGGACATTGTAGAGCAGACAGGGATTAAGACCATCCCCATGGAAAAGAAATGCAAAAAGGCAAAACGGTTGTCTGAGGAGGCCTTACAAATAGCTGTGAACAGAAGAGAAGCGAAAAGCAAAAGATAAAAGGAAAGATATACCCATTTGAATGCAGAATTCCAAAGAATAGCAAGGAAAGATAAGAAAACCTTCCTCAGCAATCAGCACAAAGAAGTAGAAGAAAACAACAGAATGGGAAAGACTAGAGATCTCTTCAAGAAAATTAGAAGATTTCATTTCAAGGGAATATTTCATGCAAAGATGGGCTCGATAAAGGACAAAAATGGCATGGACCTAACAGAAGCAGAAGATATTTAGAAGAGGTGGTAAGAATACACAGAAGAACTGTTCAAAAAAAATCTTCATGACCCAGATAATCACAATGGTGTGATCACTCTCCGAGAGCCAGACATCCTGAAATGTGAAGTCAAGTGAGCCTTAGAAAACATCTCTATGAACAAAGCTAATAGAAGTGATGGAATTCTAGTTGAAATATTTCAGTTCCTGAAAGATGATGCTGTGAAAGTGATGCACTCAATATGCCAGCAAATTTGGAAAACTCAGCAGTGGCCACAGGACTGGAAAGGGTCAGTTTTAATTCCAATCCCAAAGAAATGCAACCTCAAAGAATGCTCAAAGTACCACATGATTTTACTTATCTCATACGCTAGTAAAGTAATGCTCAAAATTCTCCAAGCCAAGCTTCAGCAATACGTGAACTGTGAACTTCCAGATGTTCAAGCTGGTTTTAGAAATGGCAGAGGAACCAGAGATCCAATTGCCAACATCCACTGGATCATCAAAAAAACAAGAGAGTTCCAGAAAAACATCGATTTCTGCTTTACTGGCAATGCCAAAGCCTTTGATTATGTTGATCACAATAAACTGTGGAAAATTCAGAAAGAGATGGGAATACCAGACCCCCTGACCTGCCTCTTGAGAAACCTGTATGCAGGTCAGGAAGAGACAGTTAGAACTGGACATGGAACAACAGATTGGTTCCAAATAGGAAAAGGAGTATGTCAAGGCTGTATATTGTCACCCTGCTTATTTAACTTACATGCAGAGTACATCATGAGAAACGCTGGGCTGGAAGAAGTGCAAGCTGGAATCAAGATTACTAAGAGAAATATCAATAACCTCATATATGCAGATGACACCACCCTTATGGCAGAAAGTGAAAATGAACTAAAAAGACTCTTGATGAAAGTGAAAGAGGAGAGTGAGCAAGTTGGCTTAAAGCTCAACATTCAGAAAAGTAAGATCATGGCATCTGGTCCTATCACTTCATGGCAGTTACATGGGGAAACAGTGGAAACAGTGTCAGACTTTATGTTTTTGGGCTCCAAAATCACTGCAGATGGTGATTGCAGCCCTGAAATTAAAAGAAACTTACTCCTTGGAAGGAAAGTTAGGACCAACTTAGATAGCATATTAAAAAGCAGAGGCATTACTTTGCCAACAAAAGTCCATCTAGTCAAGGCTATGGTTTTTCCAGTGATCATGGATGGATGTGAGAGTTGGACTGTGAAGAAAGCTGACTGCCGAAAAATTGGTGTTTTTTTTTTTTTTTTTATTAGTTGGAGGCTAATTACTTCACAACATTTCAGTGGGTTTTGTCATACATTGATATGAATCAGCCATAGATTTACACATATTCCCCATCCCGATCCCCCCTGCCACCTCCCTCTCCACCCGATTCCTCTGGGTCTTCCCAGTGCACCAGGCCTGAGCACTTGTCTCATGCATCCCACCTGGGCTGGTGATCTGCTTCACCACAGATAATATACATGCTGTTCTTTTGAAACATCCCACCCTCACCTTCTCCCACGGAATTCAAAAGTCTGTTCTGTACTTCTGTGTCTCTTTTTCTGTTTTGCATATAGGGTTATCGTTACCATCTTTCTAAACTCCATATATAATGGATAAGGAAGCTGTGGTACATATACACCATGGAATATTACTCAGCCGTTAAAAAGAATTCATTTGAATCAGTTCTAATGAGATGGATGAAACTGGAGCCCATTATACAGAGTGAAGTAAGCCAGAAAGATAAAATTGATGCTTTTGAACTGTGGTGTTGGGGACGACTCTTGAGAGTCCCTTGGACTGCAAGGAGATCCAACCAGTCCATCCTAAAGGAGATCAGTCCTGGTTGTTCATTGGAAGGACTGATGTTGAAGCTGAAACTTCAATACTTTGACCACCTCATGTGAAGAGTTGACTTACTGGAAAAGTCCCTGATGCTGGGAGGTATTGGGGGCAGGAGGAGAAGTGGACGACAGACGATGATATAGCTGGATGGCATCATCGACTCGATGGATATGAGTTTGCGTAAACTCCCCCAGTTGTTGATGGACAGGGAGCCCTGGCATACTGTGATTCATGGGGTCTCAAAGAGTCTGACACAATTGAGCAACTGAACTGAACTGAACTGACTGTGGAAGAAAGTTTATAATGATAAATGCATACTTGAGGAAAGAAGAGAGTTCTTAAATAAGCAACCTAACTTTACATACCAAGGAAGTAGTAAAAGAAGAAAAAAATAGTCCTAAATATAGCAGAAATAAGAAAATGATAAAGTTTAGAACAGAAATACAGGAAATAGAGGCTAAGAAAACATGGAAAAATTAGTGAAACTATAATTCTTTTTTTAAGGTAAAACTGGCAAAACTAACTATTCTAACAAGGAAAAGAAAGAATGAACCTGAAGAAATAAGTTTTTTTCAGGAACAAGGAGACTTTATAAGCAAATAATATAAATAAAAATGACTATAAGAGACTTCTATGAACAATTGTACACCAACAAGAAATTAACATACATTCCTTGAAAAATACATTCTATTAATATTGAATCATGAAGAAACAGAAAACTGGGACAGACCTATAACAAGTAAGGAGGTTAAATAAGTAGTCTAAAATCTTCCAACAAAGAAAATTCCAAGAAATAATAGTTTCACTGGTACATTCTACCAAACATTCATAAAATAATTAACACAAATCCTTCACAAACTTTTCCAAAAAATAAAAGAGGGAACATCTCCATAGTTATTGTATGAGGTCATTATTACCCTGATACCAAAGCCTAGTAAAGACACGTATAAGTAAAGAAAATTACCAGCCTTAATGAATTTAGATGCATACATTCTCAATAAACTACTAGAAAATATAAAAATCTGACCAGTTTTTATAAACTAAAAGAATAATTACCTAGAAAAATGACTCTATTTACAATAGCAACAAACACACTCAAATACTTAGGAATAAATTTATCCAAGGAGGTGAAATATTTGTATGCTGAAAACTAAGACAGTTTCTTAGTGAAAGAAACTGATGAAAATAAATAACTTAAAATATATCCTATGTTCATGGATTGGAAGAATTAATATTTTGTTAATGTCTATACTATTCAAAGCCATATACATATTAGGTGCAAACCCTATCAAAATACCAAGGGTAACTTTTACAAAAGTATAAAAAAGAAATCCTAAAATTTCTGTGTAACCATAAAAGAACTGAATAAACAAAACAATTTTTGAGAATGGATATCAAAGGTCAAAGTATCATACGTTCTGATTTCAAACTACATTACAACGTTATAATAGTCAAAATAGTACCGTAGTTGCTTAAAAGTAAACATATAGACCAATGAAACAGAATTGACAGCACAGAAATAAACTCATGCATGCAGGGTCAACTAATTCTTGAAAAGAGAACAGAGAATACTCAAGGAGAAATACATCCTTTTCAATAAATAGTGCTGCGACAACTGGACATCTCCATGCAGAATAATTAAGTGGAATCCATAACTTATACCAGCCACACAAATAAACCCAATGTGAGTTAAAGACTTAAATGAAAACCTAAAACTTTAAAACTTCTAGAAGAGAATATAGAGGAAAAAGCACCTTGAGATTTGCTGTGGCATTCATCTTTTGGATAAGATACTGAAAGCCCAAGCAACAACAACAAAAAAAAATGAACAACTATTTTTACATCAAACCAAAATGCTTTTGTATCATAAACCAAATGATCAAGAAAGTGAAAGGGAAACCTAAAGAATAGGAGAAAATATTTGTAAATCATGTTATCAGATAAAGTTTAATGTGTAAAATAAATAAGGAAATCATATAACTTAATAGAAAAAACTCAAATAATCTGAATTTAAAACTGGGCAAAGAATCTGAACAAATCCTTTTTTTTTCCAAATAAGAGAATCTAAACATCACAAATCATAAAGAAAATTAATGTGAGATATCACCTCACATCGGTTAGAATGGCTATTATGAAAATACAAAAAATAATAAGTTAGGCAAGGATGTGGAGTTAAGGAAACCCTTTATGCTGTTGGTTGGAAAGTAAATTGGTAATTATGGAAAACAGTCATTATGGAAAACAGTGTAGAAGTTCTTCAAAACACTAAAAATAAAACTATGTTATCATCCAGCCATTCTACTTCTGGGCATATACGTAAAGGAAATGAAATCATTATCTCAGAGAGGTATCTGCACCCCAGTGTTTTTTGTAGCATTGTTCACAAGAGTCAATACATGGAAACAATGTGTCTATTGAAATACTGATGGATAAATAGATAAACAAAATGTGACTCTGCCAGCATGCTCCCCCACACCCACACACGCAGTTCACTGGAATACTACTCAGCTATTAAAGAAAAGAAAATGCTGCCACTTGAGACAATTAGATGAATTTTGAGGTCATTATACTTAGTAAAATAAACAGAGGAATCTAAACAATATAGGATATCATTTTTATGTGAAATATAAAACATCTAACAGAATCAGAGAACAGATTGATGATTGCCAGGGAAAGGTGGAAGAATTGTGTGAAGCTGGTTAGAGGGTATAAACTTCCAGTTATAAGATGAATAAGTTTGGGGGGGGTGTAAAATACACCATGGTGACAATAGTTTGCAATAAAATATTGTATATTTAAAAGTTACAAAGAGTGATCTTAAAACTTCTCACCAAAGTAACAATGATAAATATGTGAGGTGATGGATGGCTTAAATCACTGTGGTAATAATTTCACAATACATATAACTATTCACAATATATAAGTATTATTTTGTTCATGTTAAACTTATACAATATTATGTCAATTATATCTCAATATAGATGGTAAAAAAAATACTCTTCCAAAAATAACTTGTTCTTTTTAACATTTGGATATCTTGCAAAAGAATATGAAGTTGCAAAGGTTTTAAGTATAAAATCAAAAGAAATGATCTCTTCATTTCCAAGGCAAACCATTCAATATCACGGTAATCCAAGTCTGTGCCCCAACCAGTAATGCTGAAGAAGCTGAAGGTGAACGGTTCTATGAAGACCTACAAGACCTTTTAGAACTAACACCCCAAAATATATATCCTTTTCATTATAGGGGACTGGAATGCAAAAGTAGGAAGTCAAGAAACACCTGGAGTAACAGGCAAATTTGGCCTTGGAGTACAGAATAAAGCAGGACAAAGGCTAATAGAGTATTTCCAAGAGAATGCACTGGTCATAGCAAACACCATCTTCCAACAACACAAGAGAAGACTCTACGCATGGACATCACCAGATGGTCAACATCAAAATCAGATTGATTATATTCTTTGCAGAGAAAGACAGAGATGCTCTATGGTGTCAGCAAAAACAAGACCAGGAGCTGACTGTGGCTCAGATTATGAATTCCTTATCACCAAATTCAGACTTAAATTGAAGAAAGTAGGGAAAACCGCTAGACCATTCAGGTATGACCTAAATCAAATCGTTACGATTATACAGTGGAAATGAGAAATAGATTTAAGGGATTAGACCTGATAGACAGAATGCCTGATGAACTATGGATGGAGGTTCAGGACATTGTACAGGAGACAGGGAGCAAGATCATCCCCAAGAAAAAGAAATGCAAAAAAGCAAAATGGCTGTCTGAGGAGACCTTAAAAATAGCTGTGAAAAGAAGAGAAATGAAAAGCAAAGGAGAAAAGGAAAGATATACCCATTTGAATGCAGATTTCCAAAGAATAGCAAGGAGAGATAAGAAAGCCTTCCTCATTGATCAGTGCAAAGAAATAGAGGAAAGCAATAGAATGGGAGATACTAGAGATCTCTTCAAGAAATTTAGAGATACCAAGGGAATATTTCATGCACAGATGGGCTCAATAAAGGAAAGAAATGGTATGGACCTATGAGAAGCAGAATATATTAATAAAAGGTGGCAAGAATACACAGAAGAACCATACAAAAAAGATCTTCATGACCCAGATAATCATGATGGTGTGATCACTCACCTAGAGCCACACATCCTGAAATGTGAAGTCAAGTGGGCCTTAGAAAGCATCACTATGAACAAAGCTAGTGGAGGTGATGGAATTCCAGTTGAGCTATTTCAAATCCTGAAAGATGGTGCTATGAAAGTGCTGCACTCAAAATGTCAGCAAGTTTGGAAAACTCAGCAGTGTCCACAGGACTAGAAAACGCCAGTTTTCATTCCAACCCCTAAGAAAGGCAATGCCAAAGAATACTTGAACTACCACACAATTGCACTCATCTCACACACTAGTAAAGTAATGCTCAAAATTCTCCAAGCCAGGCTTCAGTAATACGTGAACCAAGAACTTCCAGATGTTCAAGCTGGTTTTAGAAAAGGCAGAGGAACAAGAGATCAAATTGCCAATACCCGCTGGATCATCAAAAGAGCTAGAGAGTTCCAGGAAAACATCTCTTTCTGCTTCATTGACTATACCAAAGCCTTTGACTGTGTGGATCACAACAACCTGTGGAAAATTCTGATGGGAATACCAGACCACCTGACCTGCCTTTTGAGAAATTTGTATACAGGTCAGGAAGCAACAGTTAGAACTGGACATGGAACAATGGACTGGTTTCAAATAGTGAAAGGAGTACATCAAGGCTATATATTGTCACCCTGCTTATTTAATTTATATGCAAAGTGCATCATGAGAAGCTTTGGGCTGGATGACACACAAGCTGGAATCAAGATTGCCAGGAGAAATATCAATAACCTCAGATATTCAGAAGACACCACCCTTATGGCAGAAAGTGAAGAAGAACTAAAAAGCCTTTTGATGAAAGTGAAAGAGGAGAGTGAAAAAGTTGGCTTAAACCTTAACATTCAGAAAACTAAGATCATGGCATCTGGCCGTGTCACTTCATGGCAAATAGAGGGGGGAACAGTGGAAATAGTGGCAGATTTTATTTTTTGGGGCACCAAAATCACTGCAGCCATGAAATTAAAAGATGCTTACTCCTTGGAGGGAAAGTTATGACTGACCTAGACAACATATTAAAAAGCAGAGGCATTACTTTACCAATAAAGGTCCATCCAGTCCACACTATGGTTTTTCCAATAGTTATGTATGGATGTGAGAGTTGGTCTATAAAGAAAGCTGAAAAAAAAAAAAAAAAAGAAAAAGAAAGCTGAACACTGAAGAATTGATGCTTTTGAACCATGGTGTTGGAGAAGACTTTTGAGAGTCTCTTAAACTGCAAGGAGATCCAATCAGTCCATCCTAAAGGAGATCTGTCCTGAGTCTTCATTGGAAGGACTGATGTTGAAGTTGAAACCCCGATACTTTGGCCACCTGATGCGAAGAGCTGACTCACTGGAAAAGACCTTGATGCTGGGAAAGATTGAGGGCAGGAGGAGAAGGGGATGACAGAGGATGAGATGGTTGAATAGCATCATCGAATCGATGGGCATGAGTTTGGGTTAACTCCGGGATTTGATGATGGACAGGGATGTCTGGTGTGGTGTAGTCCATGGTGTCGCAAAGAGTCAGACATGACTGAGAGACTGAAATGAACTGAACTGAACTAAATATAAAAGGCCCTTGCATTTGAAATATACATGCATTAGTCTTATTTTATTCAAAATTCTGATAAATTCTACATGACAAATTCCATATATATGAGTGTTTTTAAATGTACCTTTAACTGTGCAAGAGGTTCACACAATTTCTGAAGGGGAGATCATCTTTTCGTAATTACAGTTCTGACAACTTAGTTCTTCATTCTTTTCATACTTCAAACTGAGATTTTAGGAGCTGGATGAGAAAAATAAAGCAATCTTGAGTCTTCCAGTGGTCTATGTAAAAAGGAAGAGAAAGAAGCAAAGGTGAGAAAGCTTCTTATAGCTGGCGCCTTTCAGAACTTAAGTAGAGTCTTGTTTTTGAAGACTGAATTGGACTTCCTGGTGTCAACCTTAACAATACATACAGAATACAAATTGTATCAAGTTATTTAATGTGCAGAAGGTGAAGGGCTGTTGTTAATTGAAGTTCTCCCAGAAGCCAATTCTGTATCAAACAGAGTTTGATTTTTATGAAAGGTTAACTTCTCAGCACAAGTATGACACTATGGAGCTAATCATCAGTTTTCCTCTTTCCTGAAGGAACTTTCATCCACAGCTAAACTATTTTTTTTCTTTTTCTTTCAAAATACATTTAGTTGTAGTCCCTGCAGGAGAGGCAGGTACCTGCTGATTTTCCTTAGCTCAAGAAAAGCGGTTTAATCTTTATTTATAGCATTTGTTAAGTATCTGCAGGAAATAGTGGGGTCAAGGTTTTAGCTAAGACCCAAGGTCTGTCCAAGGTGAAGCAAACTTTGCATTCTTGGGAAACTTATATTCTAAAATATAGATCCAGTGTTATTTTAAATTGGAACTATTGGGAATTAAAAACCCAGAGAAACAGTATCTAAGAAATAAGTGCTTAGCATTGCATTAAATTGATCTACTGAAAAAAAAATTCTAGTACAGTAGGTACTTTCATGGAAGCATACTTAGACCAGCTTGTAGCAATTATGAGTTTGTATTCTTCCAGTCTTGTGAAAGAGTGGTTTTCAGGATTGACTACACATTATTATCATCTCAGCAGCTTTAAAAACTCTTAATAGACTTTAACTTCACAAAGCAAAATCTCTGCGACTAAGGTATATTTTTTTGTGACTCACCAATATGCCTCCAAGTTTGAGAACCCATATTATAAAAGATAACTGCTTCATTGACTGGAACCACATTGTACATTTTAGACAATATATGACTGAACTATATTGTACATTTTAGACAATATATGACAGGAGAATCAGTAACATCAGTGGTCAAAAAATCATAATCATACCAATTTCTTCATCAGTAGTTATTCCACTGGCTCTTTTGTTGCTTTATGAATTAGCTTATAACTGATCGTCTGAGAGATTCATAAAACTCAACTATAACTACAAATTAGATGCTTGTTACCAAATTCAAAATTTGTGGAGGAACCTTACTAACCTTCTTAAGGAAAAAGTAATACATCTTTCTCTAGGCAGGCTATAAAGAACTAGGGTGAGCGGAGTGATTTCATTTCTATTCTCAAATACTTTAAGTGATTTTTATCCATCAATAGACCATATGCATCTGAATCTCCAAGCATATTTATTAAACATAAAGATTCTTTAGATCTACTGAATTAGAATCTCTGGGTTAGGACAGTTATCCCTATTTTTTATAGCCTCCCTGATAACTCTAATTTACAGTAAAGTGTAAGACTTGTTTTATCCAAAGCAATAACAAGTAAATAGGGGAAATTCAAAATCCCTAAAGACTGTTCTAACAAAAATGATACAAAAGAAATTTTAAAAGATTAATTCCAGAAAGAACAGTGACACTTGTCTTGGTCTTTTTCTTGGAAATTTAGATGGGAAAACAAGTAACAAAGAAACAATATTGAGAATAGTTTCATTGTGAATTTTCATTTCTATCAGTAAGAAAAGTCATACATAAACACAAATTGTAATTAAACTAATCATAATGACTCTAAAGCAGCTTTCTTTGAAAATTTCTGTCATTTGATTAATTGTAAGAAGTAAATTATACAATTTTCAGTAGGGTTAAAAACACTCTATATCTGTTTCTACTAATTAAGGACAGATCCAATATGATGGTATGACATTTTTAAAAAGCACATTTCAAAGAAAATATTTTTCTTTAAAAATAGCTTAACTAATTATAAAAATATTGCCTGTTCACTGTAATATTCAAATTCTAAAAATAGTTCTATCAAAATAAACATCATCAGAAATTTCATCACTTTTGCATAAAAGACAAGCAATTTGTAGGAATTTACATAGATAAGACAACTGATGTTCTGTAGCTTATTTTTCTTTACTTAATGATATGGTTTGTACACATTTTTTCAGGAACTGGAAGTATATATTATGATTTTAATGACTACAATGAAAAGTGATGCACTAGAATTACTTCAATAAATCCTCTTCAAGGGGTATTTAGGTGGTCTTTCAAGTTTTCTCTACTATAAATTGTGTCTTAAGGTGAATCTCATGTGGGCATATTTTCAAACATGTTAAAATTGTCCCTTTTGTGTAAACTCCTAAAAGGCATCTTTTATGTATCAAAAGTAATCAACATTTTACACATTGATTTATATTATTAACAAAACCTAGAAAAATTGCACCATAACATCTGAGGTTATCTTTTATTTTGCACCTTTTCTCAGATTTATTAAAGTTTTTCTTTTATATTTTAAATGATTATCTAACCATTGCTTTACTTTTATTTTAAAGATACTAGTAAAATGATACTTTTTTGTGTATTAGCCTTCATGAAAAGAAGTCCAGGTTTATTATTTCATACATAGTATCTTTCCCTGTCACCAACAGACACTTGGTTTATGATCTCATTGAGTAGGATGCCAGGGTGGGTAGAAAGGCAACTGACGTTCCAGATAGGTCATCGTGTCCACCTGATTAAAAATCATGTTCTATGGCGAAATTCTTCAAGTAGGAGATTATGTGGCCTGTGTTTATATTTACCCTATGTACCTTTTCTGAGGGAATCTGTCAACATACCTCACTCACTATTGCTCTTTCAATCCTATTTTTTAAAATTGTTTGATCAAATAGGCAAATTATTAACCACCACCTGTGAATAACTGAACAAACATACTTGAGGTAATCTCTCCCTCCATGCAAATATAAAGCTAAATTCTGCCCACCAGAAGACTATTATTTCAACACTGTCTTTCAAAGCCACATATTAATGAAGCCACATATTAATGGGACTGTACTTCAGTGCCATCCATGGTGCTGGTCTGTCATTCAAATCTGAGTTAGTCACTCAGTCCTGTCTGACTCTTTGTGACCCCATGGACTGTAGCCTGCTAGGGAATGTTTAACGGGAGGATTCCTACATGCTGTCTCTCATGAGTCCTTTGTCCCTCTTCAAGCGGAACAGCACGCTGCTCCCAGGGACTGAGGTCATTGTGTGGGGCAAGCATGAGTCTCCTTTAGTAAACATTCTCCTTAGGACAAAACAGCTTAGTCTCCTTCCCCTTTCTTGAGATAAAGATTGTCTTCTGACCTTGTGACTACTTTTAGCCCATGTTTCCTTGGTAACGTTTGCTGTACATTTGGTTTTCTGATCTCTATCATTCCCGAAAGAAGTTTCTTGTACTGCAGCCTATATATACTCATAGAAAAATCATTAAAGCACCTTTGCTCCATCAGAGCTTGGGTCCCCGGGTCTTTTTTTGTCTTTCTCTCTCTCTCTCTCCTTTTCTGGCTGACTCTCTGGAGCGTGGAGACCCGTCGTGCTCACTTTTCTGCCCGGGCTTCTAAGACCCCCTCGAGAGGGCACCTGGTGCCTTCGTAAACAATGCAAATTCTGTGTCAAGGACTTTATTAGTCCTCTGCATAAACCAAAAGACATCGGCCTCTTTCTCTCTTTCACTTTCTTATCGTAGACTCCGTACCTCCAGATTCCAGTCCATTAAAAAACCCCAACAGTAGCCCAAAAGGCTTCTCTCTCCATGGGATTTCCCAGGCAAGAACACTGGAGTGGATGGCTACTCTGTTTCCAATGGATCTTCCTGATCCAAGGATACAACCTGGGTCTCCCATAATAAAGGCAGATTCTTTACTGTCTGAGCCACCAGGGAAGCCCACATGTCTTTAAACCAGGCCTTAAGTTTTCTAAACCCTTCATTAATTGGTTAAAAGGGAGCCTTCTATGACTTCATTGATAGGAGTTTTAGGTGAGATAGCAAAGCAGCAAGAACAGTAGTCTGAGCCTGATATTCAATTATTTAACTTTTGCCATCTGGACTTCCACAGGCCAGTTCTTATAGATACATTATTCTTTTTAAAAAAATTATGATATTGTGCCAATCCAATTGTATGCTTTTTAAATCAGACCACAGAAAATTCAGGGTGGTCAAAGAGTCACTTTCAGTCTAATTTATTTCCTGTCAAGAGAATTATCTCTGAGGTCCTCAAATATGTGAGCAAGTCAATTCTGGAACTTAATTTTGAGAACCTGTTTCCTGGGGCCAATTCTGTTGCCTATTACTATATTAGACATCTCAGCAGGAAACAGATGTTACACTTAAACTGAATTTAAAAGAATAATTTTTAAAGTACAGATACAGTTTAGGGAAATCTAAGTGGGAATGATTACTATCCATAAGAATAAAGGGGTAAGTCAGGGAGCATTTACAAAACAGAACAAAACAAATTGGGAAAGAGTGAGAGAGAAAGAAGACACTTCTAGAATTTATGTTTTTTGATAGAGGCAAAAAACAACCTGCTGTAATCAAATAGTGAAGGAAGTAAGGATATAAGTAGCTCATTCACGTTCTCTAATCTCCAATTTTCTGGCAGAGCCCTCCATTAGCTAAATCCAACCAGATGCCAGAGGTCAAGGGGGCTCATTAAATATAGTAAAGATATCAATTTTCCTCTGATTTGATTTTAAAATGCATTCAATGCCATCCAATGTAAAAATTCATTTTTTCCAATTTTTGGAACATAGCAATTTATGCTAAAGTTCTTAAAGAAAAATACCTAATAAAAGCCAAGAATGTTTTACAAAGTAAACAATGAAGGGATATTTATTTATTTTCTCTTTGAATTTCCAGTTATACAATCAACCTATCTGTATCCTCTTGTACCTCCTTGGAGGCTAACCTGTATGAACTACTTTACAACATTTAGTGCTTCTGTTTAAAGCAAGAAATTTCTATTTAACCAAATTATTGATGCCTTCCAGTAGAGTGTTAGAGTTTTATAAAGAACTTAAACTTTTGATATGAAGTTTATTGCTCAGTATTATATGAATTTTCTATTATCAACAACATTTTCTTCCATTGTATTTTCTAATGTTTATCATTTATATATAGATCAAAATTACAGAAAACAATATTTGTTATTTTTGTATTTTAATTATACAATGAGCAAGTGCTATGGACTAATGATTGACTGTAGTAGTTTATAAGTTGATTCTCTGGGCTTTTGTGGGTTACAATTTATTCTATAAATATTAATTATTTTGCCTACTCCTTGTCCATATTTATATTTCTCATATAATTTCCTTGTCTCGCAAAAACAGCTAGAAAAAATGTTAAATAGTAGTGGACATAGCTGGAGCTTTTGTATTTTTTCCTGATCTTAATTCACCTTTAATCATGAAACTGACTTTTGGTTTAAGATTGATATTTCAATTCTTATTTTAAGAAATGTACATTTCTGTAATTAGAGAAAGTTGTTGGATTTAATGAAGGTCTTGTTTATATCTATGAAATTAAGGTTGAGACATTTATCATTTACTTTATTACAAATTGCATAAATATAATTTCCTTTAAATGAACTTTGCTAGCTTACTGAAATAGCCTCTAAATTGTGCATCTTATATTATTCTTTAACATATTAGTGCATTTTAACATTATATTTTCATTTATGTTTTAAATGTTAGTAAGTTGGTTGATTTACTTTTTTAATATAAATTTATTTATTTTAATTGGAAGCTAATTACTTTACAATATTGTAGTGGTTTTGCAATATATTGAAAGGGATCCACCATGGGTGTACATGTGTTCCCCATCATGAAATCCCCCTTCCACCTCCTTCTCCATCCCATCCCTCTGGGTCCTCCCAGTGCACCAGCCCCAAGCACACTGTCTCATGTATTGAACCTGGACTGGTGATCCTTATCACATATAATATACATGTTTCAATGCCATTCTCCCAAATCATTCCACCTTCGCCATCTCCCACATAGTCCAAAAGACTGTTCTATACATCTGTGTATCTTTTGCTGTCTCACTTGTGGGTTATCATTACCACCTTTCTAAATTCCATATATATGTGTTAGTATACTGTATTGGTGTTTTTCTTTCTGGCTTATTTCACTCTGTATAATAGGCTCCAGATTCATCCACCTCATGAGAACTGAAGCAAATGCATTCTTTTAATGGCTGAGTAATATTCCATTGTGTATATGTACCAGAGCTTTCTTATCCATTTGACTGCTGATAGACATCTAGGTTGCTTCCATATCCTAACTATTAAAACAGTGCTGTGATGAACATTGGGGTACACATGTCTCATTCAATTCTGGTTTCCTCAGTGTTTATGCCCAGCAGTGGGATTGCTGGGTCATATGGCAGTTCTATGTCCAGTTTTTTAAGGAATCTCCACACTGTTCTCCATAGTGGCTATACTAGTTTGCATTCCCACCAACAGTGTAAGAGGGTTCACCTTTCTCCACACTCTCTCAGCATTTATTGCTCGTAGACTTTTGAATAGCAGCCATTCTGACTGGCATGTAATGGTACCTCACTGTGGTTTTGATTTGCATTTTTCTGATAATGAGTGATGTCAAACAACTTTTCATGTGTTTGCTAGTCATCTGTATGTCTTCTTTGGAGAAATGTCTATTTAGTTCTTTGGCCCATTTTTTGATTGGGTCATTTATTTTTCTTAAATTGAGTTGCAAGAGTTATTTGTATATTTTTGAGATTAATTCTTTGTCAGTTGCTTCATTTGCTATTATTTTCTCCCATTCTGAAGGCTGTCTTTTCACCTTGCTTATAGTTTCCTTCATTGTGCGAAAGCTTTTAAGCTAATTATATCCCATTTGTTTATTTTTGCTTTTATTTCCATTACTCTGGGAGGTGGGTCACAGAGGGTCCTTCTGTGATTTATGTCAGAGAGTGTTTTGCCTATATTTTCCTCTAGGAATTTTATAGTTTCTGGTCTGACATTTAGATCTTTGATCCAGTTTGAGTTTATTTTCATGTATGGTGTTAGAAAATGTTCTAGTTTCATTCTTTTACAAGTGGTTGACCAGTTTTCCCAGCACCACTTGTTATACAGATTGTCTTTTCTCCATTGTATATTCTTGCCTCCTTTGTTGAAGATAAGGTGTCCATAGATGTGTGGATTTATCTCTGAGCTTTCTATTTTGTTCCATTGATCTATATTTCTGTCTTTGTGCCAGTACCATACTGTCTTGATGACTATAGCTTTGTAGTATAGTCTTAAGTCAGGCAGGTGGATACCTTCAGTTCCATTCTTCTTTGTCAAGATTGCTTTGGCTATTCGAGGTTTTTTTGTATTTCCATACAAATTGTGAAACTATTTGTTCTAGTTCTCTGAAAAGTTCCGTTGGTAGCTTGATAGGGATTTCATTGAGTCTATAGATTGCTTTGGGTAGTATACTTATTTTCACTTTATTGATTCTTCCCATCCATGAACATGGTGTATTTCTCCATCTATTTGTGTCCTTTGATTTCTTTTATCAATGTTTTATAGTTTTCCATATATAGGTCTTTTGTTTCTTTAGGTAGATATATTCTGAAGTATTTTATTCTTTTCATTGCAATGGTGAATGGAATTATTTCCTTAATTTCTCTTTCTGTGTTCTCATTGTTAGTGTATAGGAATGCAAGGGATTTCTGTGTGTCAATTTTATATCCTGCAACTTTACTGTATTCATTGATTAGCTCTAGTAGTTTTCTGGTGGAATCTTTAGGGTTTTCTATGCAGAGGACCATGTCATCTGCAAACAGTGAGGTTTTTACTTCTTCTTTTCCAATCTGGATTCCTTTTACTTCCTGTTCTGTTCTGATTGCTGTGGCCAATGCTTCCAAAACTATGTTGAATAGTAGTGGTGAGAGTGGGCACCCTTGTCTTGTTCCTGACTTTTGGGGAAATGCTTTCGATTTTTCTCCACTGAGGATAATGTTTGCTGTGGGTTTGTCATATATAGCTTTTATTATGTTGAGGTATGTTCCTTCTGTTCCTGCTTTCTGGAGGATTTTTTATCATAAACGGATGTTAAAATTTTTTCAAAGGCTTTCTCTGCATCTATTGAGATAATCATATGGTTTTTATCTTTCATTTTGTTAATGTGGTATATTACATTGATTGATTTGTGGATATTGAAGAATCCTTGCATCCATGAGATAAAGCCCACTTGGTCATGATATATGATCTTTTTAATATGGTGTTGGATTCTGTTTGCTAGAATTTTGTTAAGGATTTTGCATCTATGTTCATCAGTGATATTGGCCTGTAGTTTTCTTTTTTGTGTCATCTTTGTCAGGTTTTGGTATTAGGGTGATGGTGCCCTCATAGCATGAGTTTGGAAGTTCACCTTTCTCTGCAATTTTCTGGAAAATTTGAGTAGGATAGGTGTTAGCTCTTCTCTAAATTTTTGGTAGAATTCAGCTGTGAAGCCGTCTTGTCCTGGTTTTTGTTTGCTGGAAGATTTCTGATTACAGTTTCAATTTCTGTGCTTGTAATGTGTCTTTTAAGGTTTTCTATTTCTTCCTGGTTCAGTTTTGGAAAGTTATACTTTTATAAGAATTTGTCCATTTCTTCCAAGTTTTCCCTTTTATTGGCATACAGTTGCCGATAGTAGTCTTTGATGATCCTTTGTATTTCAGAGTTGTCTGTTGTGATCTCTCCATTTTCATTTCTAATTTTGTTGACTTGTTTCTTCTCCCTTTGTTTCTTGATGAGTCTAGGTAATGGTTTGTCAATTTTATTTATCTTCTCAAACAATCAGCTTTTGGCTTTGTTGATTTTTGCTATGGTCTCTTTTTTTTTTTTCTTTTGCATTTATTTCTGCCCTAATTTTAAAGATTTTTGTTTTCCTTCTACTAAGCCTGGGGTTCTTCATTTCACCCTTTTCTAGTTGCTTTAGGTGTAGAGTTAGGTTATTTATTTGACTTTTTCATTGTTTCTTGAGGTAAGCCTCCATTGCTATAAACCTTTCCCTTAGCACTTCTTTTACAGTGTTCCATAGGTTTTGGGTTGTTGTGTTTTCATTTTCATTCATTTATATGCTTTTTTTTTTAAATTTCTTCTCTCATTTGTTGGTTATTCAGCAGTGTGTTTTTCAGCCTCCTTATGTTGCAATTTTTAATAGTTTTTCTCCTATAATTGATATATTTTCATACTACATTGTGGTCAGAAAAGATGCTTAGAATTATTATTATTATTATTATTATTATTATTATATTATTATTATTTTTAAGTTACCAAGGGTAGATTTATGGCCCAGGATGTGATCTATCCTGGAGAAGGTTCCATGTGCACTTGAGAAAAAGGTGAAATTCATTGTTTTGGGGTGAAATGTTCAATAGATATCAATTAGGTCTAACTGGTGTACTGTATTATTTAGTTTGTGTTTCCTTGTTAACTTTCTGTTTAGTTGATCTATCCATAGCTGTGAGTGGGTATTAGAGTCTCCCACTATTATTGTGTTATTATTAATTTCCACTTTCATTCTTGTTAGCATTTGCTTTGCATATTATGGTACTCCTATGTTGGGTGCATATATATTCATAATTGTTATGTCTTCTTCTTGATGTGATCCTTTGATCATTATGTAGTGTCCTCCTTTGTCTCTTTTCACAGTCTTTATTTTAAAGTCTGTTTTATTGGATATGAGTATTGCTTTTCCTGCTTTCTTTTGGTCTCTATTTGCGTGGAATATCTTTTTCTAGCCCTTCATATTCAGTCTGTATGTATCCTTTGTTTTGAGGTGGATCTCTTGCAGACAACATAAACAAGGGTCTTGTTTTGGTATCCATTCAGCCAGACTTTGTCTTTTGGTTAATATATATAAAAATACATTCAACCCATTCACATTTAAGGTAATTATTGATAAGTATGATCCCATTGTTGTTTACTTTGTTATTTTGGCCTCGAGTGTATACACACTTACAGTGTTTCCTGTCTAGAGAAAATCCTTTAGCATTTGTTGAAGAGCTGATTTGGTAGTGCTGAATTCTCTCAGCTTTTGCTTGTCTTTAAAGCTTTTGATTTCTTCTTCATATTTGAATGAGATCCTTGCTGGGTACAGTAATCTGGGCTGTAGAATTTTTTCTTTAATTATCTTAAGTGTGTCCTTCCATTCCCTTCTGGCCTGAAGAGTTTCTATTGAAAGATCAGTTGTTATCGTTATGGAAATCCCTTGTGTGTTATTTTTTGCTTTTCCCTTGCTGCTTTTAATATTTGTTCTTTGTGTTTGATATTTGTTAATTTGATTAATATGTATCTTGGGGTGTTTCAACTTGGGTTTATCCTGTTTGGGGCTCTCTGGGTTTCTTGGACTTGGGTGACTTTTTCCTCCCCCATTTTAGGGAAGTTTTCAACTATTATTTCCTCATGTATTTTTCTCATGGCCTTTCTTTTTGTCTTCTTCTTGTGGGACTCCTATGATTCGAAAGTTGGGGCATTTAACATTGTCCCAGAGGTCTCTGAGGTTGTCCTCATTTCTTTTAATTCTTTTTTTTTTCTTTTCTCCTCTCTGCTTCACTTATTTCTATCATTCTATCTTCTACCTCACTTGTCCTATCTTCTGCTTCTGTTATTCTACTGTTGGTTCCCTCCAGAGTGTTTTTATCTCATTTTTTGCATTATTCATTGTATATTGACTCTTTTTTTATTTCTTCTAGGTCTTTGTGAAACATTTCTTGTATCTTCTCAATAATTGTCTCCAGGCTATTTATCTGTAACTCCATTTTGTTTTCAAGATTTTGGATCATTTTCACTATCATTATTCTGAATTCTTTATCAGGTAAATTCCCTATTTCTTCCTCTTTTGTTTGGTTTGGTGGGCATTTATCCTGTTCCTTTACCTGCTGAGTATGTCTTTGTCTTTTCATCTTGTTTATATTGCTGTGTTTGGGGTGGCCTTTTTGTATTCTGGCAGTTTGTGGTTCCTCTTTATTGTGGAGGTTCCTCTCTGTGGGTGGGATTGGATGGATTGCTTGTCAAGGTTTCCTGTTTAAGGAAGCTTGTGTCAGTGTTCTTGTAGGTGGAGCTGGATTTATTCTCTCTGGAGTGCAATGAAGTGTTCAGTAGTGAGTTTTGAGATGTCAATGGGTTTGGTGTGACTTTGAGCCAACCTGTATATTGAAACTCTGGGCTATGTTCCCGCATTGCTGGAGAATTTGCATGGTATTTCTTGCTCTAGAACTTGTTGACTCTTGGGTGGTGCTTGGTTTCAGTGTAGGTGTGGAGGCTTTCGATGAGCTCTTATTGATTAATATTCCCTGAAGTAAGGAGTTATCTGTTGTTCTCAGGTTTTGGAATTAAGCCTCCTGCCTCTGGTTTTCAGTGTTATTCTGACCGTAGCCTCAAGTCTTCTCCATCTATACAGCACTGATGATAAAACATATAGTTTAATGATGAAAAGTTTCTCCACAGTGAGGGACACCCGGAGAGGTTCACAGAGTTACATGGAGAAAAGAAGAGGGAGGGGGAGATAGAGGTGAGCAGGAGAAGAGGGGGAATCAAAAGAGGAGAGAGAAGGCTAGCCAGTAATCCATCCCCTATGTGCTCTCCACAGTCTGGTCCCCTCAGAGGTGTTCACAGAGTTACACAGAGAAGAGAAGTGGGAGGAAGGAGACAGAGGTCAGGAGGAGAAAAGGGGGAATCAAAAGGAGAGAGACAGATACAGCCAGTAATCAGTTCCCTAAGTGTTCTCCACAGCCTGGAATACACAAAGAGATTCACAGAGTTGGTTAGGGAAGAGAAGGGGAGGGAAGAGATAGATGCGACCTGATGGAGAAAAAGGAGAGCCAAAAGGGGGAAAGAGCAATCAAGCCAGTAATCTCACTCACAAGTAAATGAGTATGGAAGATTGGATTCTTAAATGTACAAAATTGATAACAAATACCAAAAAGCAAAGATTAAAAATCTAGAGTAGAGGTTAGATTATCAAAAATACAATATTAAAAAAAAAGACTGAAACAAAGTCACAAAAATTATCATATATATATATATATATGAAGTGTGCTTTAAAAATAGGGTCTTTTTTTGGCAGGGTAATAGTAGATTATAAAAATGAAAATTAAATGAGTAATAGAGGACTTAAAAATTTTTTTTAAATGATAATAATAAAATATATATCTAGAAATTTCTACGGAACTGTTGCGAACAGTGTGGGGTCAGTTCATTTTCAGATAGTTCCTTGACTCAGCTTATACATCTTCTCAAGGTCTATAGGCCCCTTCCTATGTAGTCGGTGCATATACAGGGTTTTAATCTTTTGCACCTGTCACTTCCAAAGTGGTTCCCTCTCCTTATTTTAGCTTCTTCTGTTTGCTGGTTTCTTCAGTGTCTAATTTCCACCCTGAAACAAGGGGGTGATGGTGGTCACTTTTTTAGGCTCACTTGTTCAGTCATGCTGTGATGATGGAGGAACACTGCAAATAAACATCACTGGTGTGTGTGGGGAGTGCTCACAGTGTTTCAGCCACACTGGGTTTGCCCCTGCTCATGGCATGCATGCTTCTGTAGTCTACACTTCTCAGGCTCTAGGTTGCTCAGCCGGTAACTGTCTGAGGCAGACCCTGGGTTGTGTGCATTTCCCAGGTCTAAGTCACACAGGTTCAGGTTCTCAGGTAGTCCACAAAGGTGCATACTCAGTTGGACCTGTGTTTTGTGCCCTTCCCAGGTCTGAGTAGCTCAGGTGACCATGTGCTTGGCTAGCGCAGTCACCCCCAGGTGGGGTTGGGGTGCGTCTTATCACCTTCCCTGTCCCCGCTGCTCAGTTTTCTGGGTGTGCAAAGGGCATGCCTTCTTAGGTGTGCCGTGTTTCCCTTCTTGGGGACTGATATCTGGCTGCGACCCTCCTGGCAGATGTCAACCATCCAGAATCCCAAGAAGTCTTGGTTAGCAATGAAGCCTGCTTGCAATGCCATAGAGAATGCCTCTCTGGGGCCGCAATTGCCCCGTTCCAGCTCTGGCTGCCCCCATCTGTCTGTCTCCAGTGGGGGATGGGCTGGTCAGCAGGCAGCTAGCTCTGCTCAGTCCTTTGTTCTGTGAGAGGGCCTGACAGTGTCTTACATTAGGGCTCTTTTCTGGATAATTCTCTCTCTCTCTCTCTGGCTATCCCACAGTCTGGGTTGCTATCTCACCTTAGTTCCCTCAGATTGCTGTTGGGGCATTCAGGCCTGGTCCTTACCCTAAGCAATGCAGCCTGAGCCTCCCTGTCCATCCCCCGCTTGCTAGTGGCGGATGCGAGGGTCTGGGTTGCTTCTCCACTGGGAGTTGCCATTAGGTACGTAATCTGTGGGTTTTTTTTTTTTTTTTTTCTTTCTTCCCGGTTACGTTGCCCTCTGAGATTCCAAGACTCGCCACATACCCGCTAGTGAGAGTGTTTCCTGGTGTTTGGAAAGGTCTCTCTTTTTTAAGACTCCTTTCCCAGGATGTATATCCATCCCTACCTCTTTTGACTTTCTTTTTATCTTTTATATTTTGCCCTACCTCCTTTCGAAGACAATGGGCTGCCTTTCTGGGTGTCTGATGTCCTCTGCTAGCATTCAGTAGTTGTTTTGTGGAATTTTCTCAGCGTTCAAATGTTCTTTCGATGAATTTCTGGAAGAGAAAGTGTTCTCTCCATCCTATTCCTCCACCATCTTAGGGCCGCCCCCCTGATTTCTAATTTCCTTTTTGCAATCTTTACCAGATTTTGTTAAAAGTGGATGATATTGCTACATCCTTAAAGCCTGGCTTGAAATCAGCAGAAAATTAATCTTTGATTTTGTTTTGCTCTGACAATATTTTGTCTCTATTACTCTCATTTCAGTTCAGTTAAGTCGCTCAGCTGTGTCTAACTCTTTTGATTCTGTGGACTACAGCACACCAGGCTTCCCTGTCCATCACCAACTCCCAGAGCTTGCTCAAACTCATGTCCATTGAGTCAGAGATGCCAACCAAATATCTCATCCTCTGCCGTCCTGTTCTGCTCCTGCCTTCACTCTTTCCTGGCATCAGAGTCTTTTCCAATGAGTCAGATCTTTGCATCAGGTGGCCAAAGTATTGGAGCTTCAGCTTCAGCATCAGTCGTTCCAATTAATATTCAGGAATGATTTCCTTTAGGATTGACTGGTTTGATCTCCTTGCAGTCCAAGAGACTCTCAAGAGTCTCCTCCAACACCACAATCCAGAGGCATCAATTCTTCAATGCTCAGTTTTCTTTATGGTCCAACTCTCACATCCATACATGAAAGTGAAGTGAAAGGGAAAATCTCTCAGTCGTGTCTGACTCTTTGTGACTCCATGGACTGTAGATTCCATGGAATTCTCCAGGTCAGAATACTGGAGTGGGTGGCCTTTCTTTTTCCAGGGGATCTTCCCAAACCGAGAGATTGAACCCAGGTCTTCCACATTGCAGGTGGATTCTTTACAAGCTGAACCACAAGGGCAGCCCAAGAATACTGGAGTGGGTAGCCTATCCCCTCTCCACCAGATTTTCCCAACCCATGAATCAAACCAGGGTCTCCTGCATTGCAGGCACATTCTTTATCAACCGAGCTATGAAGGAAGCCCCACATCCATACATGACTACTGGAAAAACCATAGATTTGACTTGATGGATCTTTGTTGGCAAAGTAATTTCTCTGCTTCTTAGTATGATATCTAAGTTGTTCATAGCTTTTCTTCCAAGGAGCAAGTGTCTTAATTTCATGGCTGCAGTCACCATCTGCAGTGGCTTTGGAGGCAAAATAAATAAATAAATAAATAAAGTATTTCACTGTTTCCAGTTTCCCCATCTATGTCCAATGAAATGATGGGGCTAGATGACATGGTCTTCATTTTTTGAATGTTGAGTTTTAAGGCAACTTTTTCATTCTCTTCTTTCATGTGCACAAAGAGGCTCTAGTTTTTCACTTTCTGCCATAATGGTGGTGTCATATGCTTCTCTGAGGTTGCTGATATTTCTCTGGGCAATCTTGATTCTAGTTTGTGCTTCATCTAACCTGGCATTTTGCATGATGTACTCTGCAGATAAGTTACATAAGCAGGGTGACAATATACAGCCTTGATGTTCTCCTTTCCCAATTTGGAACCAATCTGCTGTTCCCTGCCCAGTTCTAACTGTTGCTTCTTGAGTTGCATACGTATTTCTCAGGAGGCAGATTAGGTGGTCTGTTATTCCCATCTCTATAAGAATTTTCCACAGTTTGTTGTGATCCACACAGTCAAAGGCTTTGACATTGTCAATAAAGCAGAAATATATATTTTTCTGGAACTCTCTTGCTTTTTGATGATCCAACAGATGTTGGCAACTTGATGTCTGCTTCCTCTGCCTTTTCTAAATCCAGCTTGAACATCTGGAAGTTCATGGTTTGTGTACTGTTGAAGCCTGGCTTGGAGAATTTTGAACATTTCTTTGCTGATGTGTGAGATGAGTGCAGTTGTGTGGTAGTTTGAGCATTCTTTGGCCTTGAGTTTCTTTAGGTTTGGAATGAAAACTGACCTATCCCAGCCCTGTTGCCACTGCTGATTTTTCCAAATTTGGTGGCATATTGAGTGCACCACTTTCACAGCATCATATTTTAGGACTTTAAATAGCTTAGCTGGAATTCCATCACTTCCACTAGCTTTGTTCATAGTGATGCTTCCTAAGGCCCACTTAACTTTGCATTCCAGGATATCTGGCTCTAGGTGAGTGATCACACCATCATGGTTATCTGGGTCATGAAGATTTTTTTTGTACAGTTCTCCTGTGTATTCTTGCCAATTCTTAATATCTTCAGCTTCTGTTAGGTCCATACCATTTCTGTCCTTCATTGTGTCCATCTTTGCATGAAATATTCCCTTGTTATCTCTAATTTTTTTGAAGAGATTTTTCTCAATATATTATTTTCTTCCATTTGTTTTTCAGTTGCTTCCATAAAATTTATTTGTACCTTCTGAACTTGCACAAATGAGTTCATGTATATATCATATCCATATTTTAAAGTTATGCTACTGTGCATTTCTGATTCTATGAATTCAATAACTGAAATAAGAAGCACACAAGAAAAAAAATGAATAGCAGACTACGTGATACAAGGAATGAATAAGTGATCTGAAAGGTATTATATAATAATAGGAATCACCCAATCAGAACAGCAAAAACATTTTTTAATGAGAACAATTAAGAGATATCTGTGATAATATTAAGTGTAATAATGCTCACATTATAGGGTGTCCCAGAAGGAGAAGAGGCAAAAAAAGGGCTACAAAAGTGTATTTGAAGAAATTATTGCTGAAAAATTTTCAAGTGTGAAGAAGGAATCAGATATACAGATACAGAAAGCACAGACAATTGTAAATAAGATGAACCAAATCAGATCTACACCAAGACATATAATTAAAATGAAAATGTTAGAGAAAGAATTGTAAAGGCCATACAAGAAAAATAAATATTCATATACAGTGGAATCTCTAGAAGGCTGCCAGCTGATTTGTGTGCAGAAACTTTCCAGGCCAGTAGGGAGTAGCTTAATTTATTCAAAGTGCTGAAAGGGAAAACCAAACCAAAACAAACAAACAAAAAAACACTGCCACCTGGGATACTCTACACAGCAAGATTATCATTTTGAATTGAAGGAGAAATAGAGGACTTCTCAGACAAGGGAATAAAAACCAAAACCCTTCATCAGTACTAAGCTTACCCTTAAATTAATGACAAAGGGTTTTCTCTAAACAGAAAAGAATTAAGAATCTATAGGAAAGCAAAAATCCCACTAAGAAATGCAAATTTGCAATAAGGATTGAAGTTCAATCACTTAAACAAGCCAATAAGAAAACTAAAATAAGAAAAAAAAGGTACAAATATCTAAAAATAAACACTTAAGGGATTAGCAAGAAGATGTAAAATATAGTATCAAAAACACAAAATGTGGGGAATGGAAATTAAAAAACGTAGATCTTTCAGAATGTATTTGAACTTAAATGGCTACCTGTTTAAAACAGCCTGGCTTTCCTGGTGGCTCAGATGGTAAAGTATCTGCCTGCAATGGGGAAGACACGAGTCGGGAAGATCCCCTGGGAAAGGAAATGGCAACCCACTCTAGTACTCTTGCCTGGAAAAGTCCATGGACAGAGAAGCTTGGTAGGCTACAGTCCATGAGGTTGCAAAGAGTTGGACACAACTGAGAAACCTCACTTTTAAACAGGTAGATATACTTATATGTCAATATATGTGAACCTCATGATAACCACAAATCAAATGTCACAAAAACTAAAAGGAAAGGAATACAAGGATACTTTTAAGTAAAATATTCAAATCACAGGAGAAGAAACAAAAAGAAGAAATTATCAGAGAAGAACAACAAAAACAACCTCAAAACAAATAATAAAATGCATTAGTACATAGAAGATATTAAGAAGAGGTGGCAAGAATACACAGAAGGACTATACAAAAAACTTATTTGTCACCCAGATAATCACGATGGTATCATCACTCATATAGATCCAGACATCCTGGAATGTGAAGTAAAGTGGGCCTTAGGAAGCATCACTATGAACAAAGCTAGCGGAGGTGATTGGAGAAGGAAATGGCAACCCACACCAGTATTCTTGCCTTGAGAATCCCATGGACAGAGGAGCCTGGTGGACTGCTGTCCATGGGGTCACATGGAGTCAGACACACCTGAAGTGACTTAACATGCACGCATGCATTGGAGAAGGAAATGGCAACCCACTCCAGTATCCTTGCCTGGAGAATCCCAGGGACAGAGGAGCCTGGTGGTCTGCTGTCTATGGGATCACACAGAGTCGGACACACCTGAAGTGACTTAGTAGTAACAGCAGCAGCAGCAGAGGTGATGGACTTCCAGTTGAGCTATTTCAAATCCTAAAAGATGATGCTGTGAAAGTCCTGCACTCAATATGCCAGCAAATTTGGAAAACTTAGCAGTGACCACAGGACTGGAAAAGGTCAGTTTTCATTCCAATGTCTAAAAAAGGCAATGACAAAGAATGCTCAAAATATCGCACAGCTGTACTCATCTCACACACTAGTAAAGTAATGCTTAAAATTCTCCAAGCCAGGTTTCAATAATGCATGAACTGTGAACTTCCAGATGTTCAAGATGGTTTTAGAAAAAGCAGAGGAACCAGATATCAAACTACCAACATCCGTTGGATCATCAAAAAAGCAAGAGTTCCAGAAAAATATCTACTTCTGCTTTGTTGACTAGCACAAAGACTTTGACTGTGTAGACCACAACAGACTGTAGAAAATTCTTAAAGAGTTGGGAATACCAGACCACCTGACCTGCCTCTTGAGAAATCTGTATGCAGGTCAGGAAACAACAGTCAGAACTGGACATGAAACAACAGACTGGTTCCAAATAGGGCAAGGAGTAAGTACATCAAGGCTCTATATTGTCACCCTGCTTATTTAACTTATATGCAGTGTACATCATGAGAAACACTGGGCGGGATGTAGCACAAGCTGGAATCAAGATTGCCAGGAGAAATACCAATAACCTCAGATATGCAGATGACACCACCCTAATGGAAGAAAGCAAAGAGTAACTAAAAAACTTCTTGATGAAAGTGCAAGAGAGTGAAAACATTTGGCTTAAACCTCAACATTCACAAAACTATGATCATGGGATCTGGTCCCATCACTTCATGGCAAATTGATGGGAAGCAGTGGAAATAATGACAGACTTTATTTATTTATGTATTTACTTTTTGGCTCCAAAATCACTGCACATGGTGACTGCAGCAATGAAATTTAAAAGATGCTTGCTCCTTGGAAGGAAAGTTATGACCAACTTAGACGGCATATTAAAACACAGAAGTATTACTTTGCCAGCAAAAGTCCGTCTAGTCAAAGCTATCGTTTTTCCAGTAGTAATGTATGGAAAGGAGAGTTGGACTTTAAATAATGCTGAGTGCCAAAGAGTTTATGCTTTTGAACTGTGGTATTGGAGAAGACTCTTGAGAGTCCCTTGGACTGCAAGGAGATCCAACAAGTCCATCCTGAAGGAGATCAGTCCTGGGTGTCCATTGGAAGGACTGATGCTGAAGCTGAAACTCCAATACTTTGGCCACCTGAGGCGAAGAACTGACTCATTTGAAAAGATCCTGATGCTGGGAAAGATTGAAGGCAGGAGGAGAAGGGGATGACAGAGGATGAGATGGGTGGATGGCATCACCAACTCAATGGACATGAGTTTGAGTAAACTCCAGGCATTGGTGGTGGACAGGGAGGCCTGATGTGCTGTGATCCATCAGGTCACAAAGAGTCAGACACGACTGAAGGACTGAACTGATCAATAATTACTTTAAATGTCAATGGACTAAATCCTCCAATCAAGAGTGACTGATTGGATGAAGAAAAAAAAAAAAACACTCATCCTTAAGCTGCCTATAAAAGACTCACATCACAGCTAAAGACACATAGTGAAAGTTACAGGATGGAAAATGACGTTTTATTCAAAGAACAGCAACAAGAAAGCAGGAGTAGCAATACCCCTAAAACTAGAAGAGAACATAGGCAGAACTCTCAATTATATCAATCACAGCAATATTTTTTTTTATTTGTCTCCTAAAAGAAACAAAATAAAAGCAAAAATAAACAAATGGGACCTAATCAAATGACATATTTTCACATCAAAGGGATTCATTGAGAAAATAAAAAAAGTAACCTATAGAATGGGAGAAAGTATTTTCAAATAATGTGATTGACAGGGGGTTAATGTCCAAAATATATAATCGGTTCACACAAGTTAATATGTGTAAAGCTCAATCAAAAAGTAGCAGAGGGCCTGAATTGGCATGTTTTCTGAAGAGGGCATACAGATGGCCAACAGACACCTGAGAAAGATACTCAACATCACTAATTTTTATATAAATGCAAATCAAAGCAACAACGATATATCACATCACACACACATATCAGAATACCACATATCAACAAGCAGTCTACAAACAACAAATGTTGGTGAGAATGTGAGAAAAGGGAACCTTTGTATGTTTGTTGGTGAACATGTAAGTTGGTGCAGTCAATATGGAAAACAGGATGAAGATTCCTCACAAAATTAAAAGTGGGACTATCATATGATCCAGTGATTCCACTTCTGGATACATATTTGAAAAGAAACAAAAAAAAGAAAAGAAACAGAACAGTCACTCAAATAAATACATGCAGCCCAGTGTTAATCGCAGTATTATTTACACTGGCTAAGATATGGTAGCAAACCAAGGGTCTACCAAGAGATGAATGGGTAAATAAATTGTGGTACATATATATGATGAAATACTGCTTAATCACAAAAATGAATGAAACACTGCCATTTCCAACAATCTTGACGGATTTAGAGAATATTATGCTTAGTGAAGTCCACTCCAGTGTTCTTGCCTGGAGGATCCCAGGGACAGTGGAGCCTGGTGGGCTGCCATCTATGGGGTTGCACAGAGTTGGACATGACTGAAGCGGCTTAGCAGGAGCAGCAGCAGCATGCTTAGTGAAATAAGTTAGAGAAAGACACTATAATATTTCTTATATGTGGAATCTTAACAATAAAACAAAGTATATATAAGACAAAACAGAATCAGACTCACAGATATAGAAAGAAAATTAGGGAAGGGAGGAGAGGCAAGATAGGAGTATGAGATTAAAAGATACAATTTACTATGTATAAAATACATAGAGAGGCAATAAAGATGTATTGTACAGCAGATAATTACAGCCATTATTTTGCAATAACTTTTAATGGAGTATATGTGTGGATCACAACAAACTGTGGAAAATTCTTAAAGAGATGGAAATACCTGACTACCTTACCTGTCTCCTGAGAAACCTGTATGCAGGTCAAGAAACAACAGTTAGTAAAACCACTACAATATTGTAAAGTAATTAGCCTCCAACTAATAAAAATAAATAGAAAAAAATTTTTAAAAAAAGAAACAACAGTTAGAACTGGAACAATAGACTGGCTCAATATTGGAAAAGGAGTACATAAAAGCTGTACACTGTAACCCTACTTATTTAATTTAAACAGAGAAATGCTAGGCTGGATGAATCACAAGCTAGAATCAAGATTGAAAGTCACTTAGTCATGTCCAACTCTGTGTGACCCCATGGACTGTAGCCGTCAGGCCTCTGTCCATGGAATTTTCCGGGCAAGAATACTGGAGTAGGTTGCCATTCCTGTCTCCAAGGGATCTTCCTAACCCAGGGATCGAACCTGGGTCTCCTGCATTGCAGGCAGATTCTTTACCATCTGAGCCACCAGGGAAGCCAAAGAAAGTGAAAGTTTCTCAGCTGTGTGCTGGGAGAAACATCAACAACCTCAGATATGCAGATAATACCACTCTAATGGCAGAATTGAAGAGGAACCGCCTCTTGATGAGGGTGAAAAAGGAGAGTGAAAAAAGCTGGCTTAAAACTCAACATTCATTAAACTAAGATCATGGCATCTGGTTCCATCACTTAACGGTGAATAGATGGGGAAAAAGTGTAAGTAGTGACAGATTTTATTTTCTTGGGCTCCAAAATCACTACAGAAAGGGTCTGCAGCCGCAAAATTAAGACACTTGCTCCTTGGAAGAAAAACTAGAAAATGTATTAGACAGAGATGATTTTTCCAACTAAGGTCTGTATAGTCAAAGCTGTGATTTTTCCGTTAGTAATGTATGGATGTGAGAGTTGCACCCTAAAGAAGGTTGAGCGCCAATAAATTGATGCTTTTGAACTGTGGCGCTGGGGAGACTCTTGAGAGTCCCTTGAACTGCAAGGAGATCAAACCAGTCAATCCTAAAGGAAATCAACCCTGAATATTCATTGGAAGGACTGCTGCTGAAGCTCCAATACTTAGACCACTGAATGTAAAGAGACAGCTCATTGGAAAAGACCCTGATGCTGAGAAAGATTGAGGGCAGGAGGGGAAGTGGGCGACAGAGGATGAGTTGGTTGGATGGGATCACCAACTCAATGGACATGAATTTGAGCAAACTCCAGGAGACAGTGAAGGACAGGGCAGCCTAACGTGCTGCAGTCATGGAGTCACAAGGAGTGGGACACAACTTAGCAACTGAACAATTCTGTAAAATCACTTTATCACGATGCTATACACCTGAAGTTTTATAACAGTGTCAATCAATTATTCTTCAATAAAATACTTAATAAAACTTGACTCTGGTGGGCAACACATTATTTGATTGTTTTGTTTTGCTTTTCCATTCCAAGGATCTCAGACTTTTGATTGTATTATTTAATCCATTCATATATTTTTAATTGGGGAAAAATCACATAAAATTCACCACTTTACAGTCAACAATTCAAATAAATAAAGTCTACAATTCACCGCATTAGGGACATTTACAGTGTTGTGCAATTATTACTACTATCTGGTTTCAGGCTTTTTTCATCACTTCTAAAGAAAACCTCATTCCCATTAAGGAGTCAGTCCTCATTCTCTACTCCCCTCAGGCCCTGGCAACCCCTAATGTGCTTTCTGTGAACTCATATTTATTTCTACTAGTCTGTTGAAAATACAGGTGTCAGGAAGCATTTAACAAGAGGCTTCCTGTGTGCTGTTTTGGATCTGTCAGGAACCCTCTGACCCTTATTAATTCCTGAGAGGACAGGCATGCCTTTCCAGGGGCTGAGGAATCCAGGCATTTCTCATTAAGGTGATAAGTTTAAAAGGTGATTGTTTGCAACTCTCTCTTTGATAGGGATTGTCTTATGTTTTGTAAGTCTAGAATTTTAATCTTTATCTTTGCTGAGAATAACCACCTTGTAAGACAGTATATATGCACACACCATGTTGATTAGAACACCTTTGCTCCATCAGAGCTTGGGTCCCTGTGGCTTTCTTTCTTTCTACTTCTCTCTCTCTCTCTCTATTTCTGGCTAATTCCTTGGAGTGCGGAGGCCCGCTGAGCTCACTTTCTTGCCCAGGCTTCTAAGACCCTCTTGAGAAGGCACACTGTGCCTTCACCCACTCGAGAGGGCGCCTGGTGCCTACGTGCAGCAGCGCGAGCCCTAAGAACAGGACTCTATTGGCTTTCCACATAAACCAGGGGATATCAGCCTCTTTCTCTCTCTTACTTTCTTATCATCGACCCCGGACCACCAGGTTCCAGTCCATTAAAGGACCAACAACAGGGATGGAAAATAAGATAAATTTCCCCCCCTCAGAAGAATCTCCTGTGTGTCTGTAAGAATCTCAAGGATTCTATGCCCATTTAGTCAATTCAACTCATTTATAGGTTTTCAGGCTTAATAAGTGTCAGTCACTGAGCTTCTCTTCTTTGGTGTGAGACTAAGGGCTAGTCTCTGCCTATAGTGCTGATGTGTGTGATCTTTGCTAGTTTATATTTCAGCTATGAAGTATTTTCCTTTTCCTTAGCCCCTATCCTGCAAGTCCAAGAATATTACAAAACCTACTTTAATGCATACTTTATATTTTTTTAGGAAGGTAGCCACCCAAAATATTTATCTCTTTAGTCATCTTAGTCTGAACTATCATAATCTCTTGACCAGAACATATATCAATAAACTTCCAAATAGGTTACTTCTCATACTTTCTTGTACATTTATAAAGAACAATTCAGTGTAGGCAAAGTGATCTTTTCAAAATCTAAACCTTAAAATGTCATATCATTCCATTCTTTTTTTTTTTAACCAGACTTAGAATTTACTCATTTTTTAAATATATATATATATTATATATATATATATAATATATATATACTCATTTTTAAATATATATATTAAATATATATAATATATATAAATAATATATATATAAATATATATATATTATTTGACTGTGTCAGGTCTTACTAGTTGGGGCACATGGGATCTTTTCTTGTGGTGCATGGACTCTATTTGCAGCACACAGGCTTAGTTTTTTCATGGCGTATGGTATCTTAGTTCCCTAACCAGGGATTAAACCTGCATCCCCTATAATGCAAGTCAGATTCGTAACCACTGGGCCACAGGGAAGTCCCTAGTTGATTTTTATAATGGTCTCAGACTACTTATGTAGCCTAAGTTTGTAACTTTTTACTTCATCCAGATTCTTCTTTTATTTTCTCATATATGCCCCTCTCCTTTTTGTGTATTCTAGTCTATCTAGCTGGAATGATCTTTCCTTTCCATCTCAATCAAATTAATGCTGGCTCAT
The DNA here is from genome assembly GCF_910594005.1 of Cervus elaphus. Lineage (NCBI taxonomy): Eukaryota > Metazoa > Chordata > Mammalia > Artiodactyla > Cervidae > Cervus > Cervus elaphus. The sequence goes on from NC_057848.1 coordinate 94,171,674, forward strand.
TCTTCAGGTGTCAGCTAAATTTCACTTTTGTATTGAAACCTTCATTGATAATTTAGGAGATTATGCCCTCTCTTATTTTATCTCAACAGACAATTTTTACTTTCCATTTTTAACAATTATTAGTTTGCTCATCCATTTGTTTCTGTCAAATTTTGTTTAAAAAGTATTCCTTTTACAATAATGTATGTTCTATGAGAAAGTGGAATGTGTCTATTACTCTCTAATGTATTCCTGGTGCCTAGAAACTTGGTTGCTACAGTCAACATATATGTTGTGTGTGTATGTGTGTGCATATAGGTTACAATTTTAAATGAATTAACGTGTGAAAGGTTCAAAGTTAATGTGTTCTGAAAATAAACATATACAGCAAATGTAGATTGGTATCTAAATATATATCTGGAGAAATCAGCCTAATCACTAATTGGAATAGCTTGTACTATCTGGTAACCCCAACAAAATGTTTTACTGTATTATCTTTTCAGATGAAATATTGAATCAATTAATGACTGCTTCTTTTACTCTGACTTTAATCCTATTTATCTAATGTTTTATGTTTTTTCCTATTAAATATAGCTTTCAATATGCTCTAAAGGGTATATGGTATTGCTATAGACTTCATTTTAAAGACCATCAGATATTTTTTCCAGATTTTCTAGTCTACTAAAGTTTTAGTTTTGCTCTTAATGCACCAAACATTCCCCACTGATTGAATTCCATTTTCTTCTTCTTCACTCAACCTACTTCATCCTGTAACTTAGAAAATTCCACTTCTGATACAGAGAGAAGCTATTAGATTATATTTCCCCACATTGAACTTATTTTGAAAACATGTTTTATTTCAGGCTACTTTTGTTATGTGTTTTAATCACAATTTAATCTAACTATGAATAAGTGGAAAACATGTTCTCCCTTACTTATAAGAAGTGAAAGTTAAAAATGACTCAGGAATATACCCTTTAGAAAAGATTAAACAATCTACCAACACTAAAACCTATCTGTAAGCTATAATCAAATTTTTGTGTTGTTTTAAATATGTAGTCACATACTTAAAAAATATTTAGCATTTTGTCTCATCATAATTATTTCTCAGCTGTAATGGAATGAAGGAATGTCATTCGTCTGTTACTGAATGCATATTTGTTTTTAAACACTGCAAGACTGAAAAGACTATAAAATTAACATTTCTTTAAAATATTTCTAACTTCACTAGAAATGCAAAAATAATTTTAAAATTTATGTTGATTTAGCATTCAATTGCTATTCATTATCAACAAGCATATATTTGTGAAATATAAGAACAGTATATAAAATGATAGGCTCAGTTATAGACCATGATCTTCTGGATATTATGTCCTCTCTTTGTAAGCTAAGCTTTTCAATATATACATTAAAAGGGGGTTTTTAGGAATGAAAATATATATGAAGGTGAAACAGTACCTGACTCCAAGTATTTATAATTATAAATGCAAAGAAATCACACTCCGGTATCTGATTAAACCTCCTGAATCAGACAAATAGCTTTAGTAAAGAAAATGAGCAAGGGAAACACATGAGAGCAAACACTAAACTTGTGGTGTTCCTTTAAAGGACTCAATCAAACCTACAGGGCAGTAAAGCTAGCCCTTTAGGACTAAATCAAGTACACACATAGGAGCCTTCAGGATTTCTTTCTGTGTTAGAAATTGTTGCCTATAAGTTATTACACCCAAAAGTGGAGATAGGGACAGTAAGTTTATTTGTGAAGAAAATTTTACTGGGGAAAGAAAATGGGGCCGTATAATATCAAGTTGAAGGCACCTAAGTACACATTCTACATATATTGTGTCCCATTATAATTAAGTAATGGTTTCTTAAATGGAAAGTCAAGTCTGAATTTTTCATAGCTATTATAATATAATGATCATAATTATTCTTTCCCAACCTATTATCTCAACCATACTGTTGATGTTCTGTGAGAACTGGAAGCAAAACATATGTCTTAAGGAACAAATGACATAATGCATAGAACTATATCTAAAACACCACATTTTGCCCAGATCACCTCAGAGTACTTAGTTATCATTACAAGTTGAATCTCATTTTTCTGTACTTCTGCATTAGTCTATCTATATCAATCTACATAAATATATTTCCATTATGTTAGAATGTCAAAATTCCTTTATTTTACTTCACAAACAACAATGGCAATAAACCAGATTCATCTGTATGATCAGTTTTGCCTGTTAGAAACTTCTAGGTGAGATTCTTTGTCTTAAAGTATCTAAAGATGTGCTTCCTCAGAGTGTTTTGTTGTTGTTGTTTTGTTTTAATCCCATATGTTTGTTAAATATCATAATAAACAGGCTAGAGAAAGGTGGCTATTTTCTACTTCCTTCTGGTGCTTTTTTTGTATATTTACAATATCAAATACTTAATTAAATTATAACTGGAAAAGTGGCAGCATGCATTTTATAAGAATTTAATTGCCATTTCCAGAAACTGTTCTCCATATGTGACTGGCACATATACTAATCCCTCTCATGACTATTTTTAATCAAGTTCAGCAGTCTTGGATTCATGCTTCTCATTCTGTTTAGAAGTAGTCAGTGCTTTCTTTTTAATGTTACTAAATTCTTGAATTTAAAACAAGGTGGTAATTGAAACAGCCTGGAAACACTTACTCATTCAATTGATGAAGTTTCACTGACAAACTGTTGTTGCCACTCTCCCACTAGGGATTATGTAAAGTAGAATTTTGTTACATGGAAAGCAATTCCAACAAAACAGGTTGGGTCTATAGAAAGTTTTTCAGAATTCTGCAAAGAAAGGAAGATATGGAGATTGTATGCTAATAGTTAAATAACATATACACCTTGTTTCTGAGAATTAATGGCTTTGAAGATTTTGCTGTTGTTTTAAGATATCAAATTTGAATTAGCTTTACCCTTATTCTGTCAACCAAAAAAAAAAAAAAAAAAAACACCCACAAATGTAGGGGACTGCAAGTAATAGTTTATTTTCAATTTTAAGTATTGCAACTTTGGAGACACAGATTGGAGTAAAACCAAAAGTGTCCAGGGAAGGGGAAGAGTCAGGGGATTATAAAGGCAAAAGCCATGAAGCTGTTCTCTTACATGGGAAAGGAAATATTTGCTCTTAAGACACAACTGTTGCATGTTTTAGGGTAAGTGTCCCATAAGGAGATAGGTTATCAAGAGTTATTTTAGGGTTATGAAGTGAAGTGAAGTGAAAGTTGCTCAGTCTTGTCCAACTCTTTGCGACCCCATGGACTATACAGTCTGTGGAATTCTCCAGGCCAAAATACTGGAGTGGGTAGCCTTTCCCTTCTCCAGCAGATCTTCCCAACTCAGGAATAAAATCCAGGTCTCCCACATTGCAGGCAAATTATTTACCAGCTGAGCCACAAGGGAAGCCCAAGAATACTGGAGTAGGTAGCTTATCCCTTCTCCAGTGGATCTTCCTGACCCAGGAATTGAACCAGGGTTTCCAGTATTGCAGGCAGATTCTTTACCAACTGATCTATGAGGGAATTTTAGGGTTATAGTCAAATAAATATCTTGAGTTTCTGGCAGATATTCTGGACACTTTCATTTGTACAACAGATTGTCAGATTCCATCCAGGCTGAGAAATATCTAAGTAATACTTACTCAAGCACCTCCTGGCTCCATTTTAAAGCACTCTCTTAGCGATGTGCTATGCCTAGTCGCTCAGTAATGTCCGACTCTTTGCAACCCCATGGACTGTAGCCCACCAGGCTCCTCTGTCTATGGGGATTCTCCAAGCAAGAATACTGGAGTGGGTTGCCATGCCCTCCTCCAAGGGATCTTCCTAAACCAGGAACTGAACCCAGGTCTCCCACATTGCGGGTAGATTCTTTACCGTCTGAGCCACCAGGGGAGTCACGCAATTTTTATTTTCCTTCCACAATTCAGAAAACCTAGAAAACTCAGTGAAGGAGTGCCAATTTTACACTCTAAAAGACCCTTAATAAGTGATAGAAGACAGAACATTTAAACAAATGAGTTAATAAGTACAAGAAAAAAAATCAAAGTCATACAATAACCAAAAATTGGAAACACGTTTTACATTTATTCCAAGTTCTATCTTTACTGTATTCAAAATATTTTGTCACTTGTTAAAATGGTAAGGAGGGCTTTATTAAAAACTATTGCAATACCTGTGAAGACTGGTGGGTGTGGCATGTTGGTATGTTAAAGAAGAAATTACTAAAAGGAAGTCAAGGGTAGGAGGATTCTTGCTAAAATGACTTATCAGGATTCTTTCTGAAAGCAGACCAGGATGATAAAGTATCTGAGAGTGGAGGAAGAATAATCTGTTCAGGTATCTAGGATAATTAGATATCAAGAGTGAGAGGTTCTTTTTAAACTGACATAGCAGGATTCTTGTTAAAATTGGGCTACACAGGCCAAAGAAAGGAAGGGGACCGAGATTGAGATCTAGTCAGAGACGGCTCAGAGAAGACTGACTAAAGTTTGGTCAAGGAGAGACTCTGTCAATAGGAAGAAAAAACAAAAACACAGAATGGGTGTGCAACTTGCAAACGATTGGGAAGCAACCTAATTACAGATTCAAGTCATTTAAAATCTCTTGTATCATCCATCTCATTAGGACTGATTCAAATGAATTCTTTTTAATGGCTGAGTAATATTCCATGGTGTATATGTACCACAGCTTCCTTATCCATTCATCTGCTGATGGGCATCTAGGTTGCTTCCATGTCCTGGCTATTATAAACAGTGCTGTGATGAACATTGGGGTGCATGTGTCTCTTTCAGATCTGGTTTCCTCAGTGTGTATGCCCAGAAGTGGGATTGCTGGGTCATATGGCAGTTCTATTTCCAGTTTTTTAAGAAATCTCCACACTGTTTTCCATAGCGGCTGTACTAGTTTGCATCCCCACCAACAGTGTAAGAGGGTTCCCTTTTCTCCACACCCTCTCCAGCATTTATTGCTTGTAGACTTTTGGATAGCAGCCATCCTGACTGGCGTGTAATGGTACCTCATTGTGGTTTTGATTTGCATTTCTCTAATAATGAGTGATGTTGAGCATCTTTTCATGTGTTTGTTAGCCATCTGTATGTCTTCTTTGGAGAAATGTCTGTTTAGTTCTTTGGCCCATTTTTTGATTGGGTCATTTATTTTTCTGGAATTGAGCTGCAGGAGTTGCTTGTATATTTTTGAGATTAATCCTTTGTCTGTTTCTTCATTTGCTATTATTTTCTCCCAATCTGAGGGCTGTCTTTTCACCTTACTTATAGTTTCCTTTGTAGTGCAAAAGCTTTTAAGTTTCATTAGGTCCCATTTGTTTAGTTTTGCTTTTATTTCCAATATTCTGGGAGGTGGGTCATAGAGGATCTTGCTGTGATTTATGTTGGAGAGTGTTTTGCCTATGTTCTCCTCTAGGAGTTTTATAGTTTCTGGTCTTACATTTAGATCTTTAATCCATTTTGAGTTTATTTTTGTGTATGGTGTTAGAAAGTGTTCTAGTTTCATTCTTTTACAAGTGGTTGACCAGTTATCCCAGCACCACTTGTTAAAGAGGTTGTCTTTTTTCCATTGTATGTCCTTGCCTCCTTTGTCAAAGATAAGGTGTCCATAGGTCCGTGGATTTATCTCTGGGCTTTCTATTCTGTTCCATTGATCTATATTTCTGTCTTTGTGCCAGTACCATACTGTCTTGATGACTGTGGCTTTGAGATGGATGATACTGGAGCCCCTTATACAGAGTTAAGTAAGCCAGAAAGATAAAGAACATTACAGCATACTAACACATATATATGGAATTTAGAAAGAAGGTAACGATAACCCTATATGCAAAACGGAAAAAGAGACACAGAAATACAGAACAGACTTTTGAACTCTGTGGGAGAATGTGAGGGTGGGATATTTCAAAAGAACAGCATGTATACTATTTATGGTGAAACAGATCACCAGCCCAGGTGGGATGCATGAGACAAATGCTCGGACCTGATGCACTGGGAAGACCCAGAGGAATCAGGTGGAGAGGGAGGTGGGAGGGGGGATCAGGATGGGGAATACGTGTAAATCTATGGCTGATTCATATCAATGTATGACAAAATATAAATAAATAAAAATTAAAAAAAAATAAAATCTCTTGTAAGGTTCTATTTGTTGAGGAACTTACCACAAACTCCAGAGTTGATTTTTTTTTTTATTAACCCCGTTTTTCAGAAGTGTTCCAATGATGTTTGAGGAAGTGAACATTGTTAGAGTCAATTCAGGCTTAAACTTTCTTAATTTATAGTCTTCTCTCCTAGGGCACTCCAATGAAATTTGATGCCTTCTTTCTTGCATTCTAAGTGTTCATAATATAGTAGAGCCTGAAATCAACTATGAAATGTCTGAAATTTTCCACAGATAATGCTTTTTCACTGTAGACTGGTCTGGCTACAGTTTCTTTCCTGACCCACTCAGTTCTCTCAGGGAGTCATGATTTTTAAATTGCCTATATTCTAGTTATATCAGCTATAACTATAGAAGTGCTCTTTGAGTCTCCATACAAAGAGACACCTTTTCTTCCCATTGTCATTGGTAATCTTAAAACAATTTTATCATTTTCATTAGATTTATTTCTTTTCTTTATATTTATGAAATGAATCAGTGGCTTATTAACATTAACACTGATGATCTTCTTTCACCTTTATTTCGGTTTCTTTGAAATTATAGAGAAACTGTGGATTAAGATTGCTTCTTTATTATAAAGAGATTTCCCTCATTTCCCCTTTTATTTCCACAGTTTTATTGCTATTCATTCATAAGATATTGCAAGTACATGGATGAGTATTCCAGTATACGCCAGAGGGATAGCTATACCTTATAAAGTTTGGAGCTTCCTTTCATGTACTACTAACAAAGCTTAGTCCAAGTTACCTAGGGTTATTTACACTGTTGGACTGAAATGGCTCAAGATCCCTTTCTGAGGAACAGCCAGTCTGGCACAGTCAACATATGTAGATATGGTACATTTTCAAACAACTAAGAAAAGGTGGTGGCAACATATATATTATATATTCTATATATAATTATAGAATATATAATATATTATACTAATAATATATATTATACTATATAATTTATAATATTATACTATATAATTTATATATAAATATATATTATATATTCTATTATATATTATATTGTATATTATATATATTCTATTAGTCATCTGGGAAGGGATCATGATGAGAATTGAATCTCAATATCAGGTATTTGGCTGTTGATAGCAGCATATATCAACTTGAAATGGCAGACAATAGTCTCTGTTGTTAGTAAAGTCTGTGATGTATCTCATTATGCCATTACTGGTAAAATTGTGTGTTTCTGCTGGTATTCCAGAGACCTGGCAGCACAACTGGTATTTTTCTGGAATGGGAGACAAAGCACATCAAGTAGAAATTTGGGAATCTAATAGGCATATGATATTGTGTATGCAAAACAAATGGTGAAGAATGTATTAATTTATGGACACTACAAAATTTAAATATCATTTTTTTAAAATGTTAGGGTATTCACAGGCCCAGAAAACACTGTAAGTTGAACTGAAAGGCAGTTGATGATGATCAGAAACTTAGGTAGAGTTTTAGGGAAGAAACACAAAAAGGGGATTGAATGAGTGTACCTTTTTCTACTTATCAAGTGTAACCAAAAGAGAATTAAGTACAAAATATATGACTTTTCTTATCCCCTGCCAATGTATGATAATCTTAAAAGTAGTTTAGAGTACAAACTTATGCTTTTTAAAATTCTTTTAATTGCTTTTAGAAAGCAAAGTTCCTTGTTTGATTTTATTATTATATTTACATCAAGTGAGAAAGCAAGGAGATAAGGGGAAAAAAAACTATTTAAAAAAATAAAACAATGTTCCCTTGTCTGCATCTGCATCTTGGTGATACCCCTGCCCATAGAATGGTTTATTTCAATGAAGAAGGAAAAAAAAAACATATATTTAATTTTTGTTTTATTGGTTTGTCTTGGTAACTTCTTTATTAAACAAAGTGTTTGTTGACAAAATAATTACTGTTCATATGCAAACATTCATGTTGTAGATTGCTAAACACTCCTCTTCACACCTATCATTATTACCACTGCCACTACTAACATAAAGCTATCAAGTAAATTTTTGCACATTATATTCCTTCTCTTTTGGCATTACACATACATAGGTCAAAGTCCTCAGTTTCTTTGTTAAAATGTTCTCTTACAGAAAAAGTTCCTTGTATATTACACTTAGCACAATAATTGATATGTAGAAAGCACAAAATAAATATATGTTTCTTTGTCTGAACTGAATGACTGTATTGTTGTTGTTATTATTCAGTCATCAAGTCATGTCCGACTCTTAGGGACCCCATGGATTGCAACATACCAGGATCCCCTGTTGTTCACTACTCCCAGAGTTTGCTCTTTCAATCAGTGATGCTTTCTAACCAACTCATCCTCTGTTGCTTTCATCTCCTTTTGTCATCAATCCTTCCCAGAATCATGGTCTTTTCCAATGAGTCAGCTCTTCGCATTAGGTGGCCAAAGTATTGGAGCTTCAGATTCAGCATTAGTCCTTCCAATGAATATAAAAGGTTGATTTTCTTTAGAACTGACTAGCTTGATCTCCTTGATCAAGAGTTCTTTAGTACCACAGTTCAAAAGCATCAATTTTTTGGTATTCAGTGTTTTTTAGGGTCCAACTAACACTTCCATACATAGCTACAGAAAAAACCACAGCTTTGACAATATGAACTTTTGTCTGCAAAATGATGTCTCGGGTTTTTAATATGCTGTCTAGGTTTGTCATGGCTTTCCTTCCAATTAGCAAGCATCTTTTAATTTTGTGAATACAGTCACACTCCACAGTGATTTTGGAGTCCAAGAAAAAATCTGTCAATGGTTACAATTTTCCCTTTCTATTTGCCATGCAATGATGGGACCAGATCAGTTCAGTTCAGATGCTCAGTCATATCCGACACTTTGCAACACTATGGACTGCATGATGACAGGCTTCCCTGTCCATTACCAACTCCCAGAGCATGCTCAAACTCATACCCATCAAGTTGGTGATGCCATCCAACCATCTCATCCTTTTTCATCACCTTCTCTTCCCACCTTCAATCTTTCCCGGCATCAGGGTCTTTTCCAATGAGTCAGTTCTTCACATCAAGTGGCCAAATTATTGGAGTTTCAGCTTCAGCCTCAGTACTTCCAATGAATATTCAGGACTGATTTCCTTTAGGATGGACTGGTTGGATCTCCTTGCAGTCCAAGGGACTATCAAGAGTCTTCTTCAACACCAAAGTTCAAAAATAATAATTCTTCAACACTCAGCATTCTTTATAGCCCAACCATCACATTCATACATGACTACTGGAAAAAAACAAAAAAACAACAACAACCAAAAAAAAAACCAATTTAGCTTTGACTAGAAAGACCTTTGTCAGCAAAGTAGTGTCTCTGCTTTTTAATATGCTGTCTAGGTTGTTCACAGTTTTTCTTCCAAGGAGCTAGCATCTTTTAATTTCATCACTGCAGTGATTTTTTTACCCCAAGAAAATAGTCTGTAAATGTTTCCATTGTTTCCCCATCTATTTGTCACGGAGTGATGGGACCAGATGTCATGATCTTCGTTTTTTGAATGTTGAGTTTTAAGGCAACATTTTCACGCTCCTCTTTCACTTTCATCAAGAGACTCTTTTTTTCCTCTTTGCTTTCTGCCATAAGGGTGGTGTCATATGTATATCTGAGGTTATTGATATTCTCCCGGCAATCTTGATTCCAGCTTGCGCTTCATCCATCTGGACATTTCACATGATGAACTCTGCATATAAGTTAAATAAGCAAGGTGACAATATACAGCCTTGACATATTCCTTTCCAAATTTGGAATAGTCCGTTGTTCTATGTCCGGATCTAACTGTTGCTTCTTGACCTGCCTACAGATTTCTCAGGAGGCAGGTCAGGTCATCTGATAGTCCCATCTCTCTAAGAATTTTCCAAAGATTGTTTTGATCTCTACATTCAAAGGCTTTGGCATATTCAATGAAGCCGAAGTAGATATTTTCCTGAAACACTCTTGCTTTTTCTATGATCCAAGGGATGTTGGAAATTTGATATCTGGTTCATCTGCCTTTTCTAAATCCAGTTTGAACATCTGGAAGTTCATGGTTCATGTAAGTTGAATCCTGGCTTGGAGAATTTTGAACACTACTTTGCTAGTGAGTGAGATGAGTGCAATTTTATGGTAGTTTGAACAGTCTTTGGCATTGCCTTTCTTTGGGATTTGAATGAAAACTGACCTTTTCCAGTACTGTGGGCAGTGCTGAGTTTTCCAAATTTGCTGGCATACTGAGCACAGCAGCACTTTCACAGCATCATCTTTCAGGATTTGAAATAGCTCAACTGGAATTCCATAACCTCCACTAACTTTGTTCATAGTGATGCCTCCTAGGTCCATTTGACTTCAGACTCCAGGATGTCAAGGATGGGACCAGATATCATAATCTTAGTTTTTTTGAATCTTGAGTTTTAAGCCATTTTTTCTCTCTACTCTTTCACCTTCATTAAAAGGCTCTTTACTTCCTCTTCACTTTCTGCCTTTAGAGTGGTATCAGCTGCAAATCTGAGGTTGTTGATTTTTCTCCCAGCAGTCTTGATGCCAGCTTGAGCTTCATCCAGTTCAGTATTTTGCATGATGTACCCTGCATACAAGTTAAATAGAAAAGGTGACAATATACAGCTTTGATGTACTCCTTTCACAATTTTAAACTTGTCAGTTGTTCATAGTCTGGTTCTAATTGTTACTTCTTGGTCTGCATACAGATTTCTCAGGAAAGAGGTAAGGGGATCAGTATTCTTATGTCTTTAAGAATTTTACATAATTTGTTGTGATCCACATAGTCAAAAGCTTTCACATAGTCAATGAAGCAGACGTTTTCCTGGAATTCCCTTGCTTTTTCTATGAACCAACTGATGTTGGTAATTTGATCTCTGGTTCCTCTGCCTTTTCTCAACACAATTGTACATCTGAATGTTCTCAGTTAATGTATTGCTAAAGCCTAGCTTGAAGGATTTTGAGCATACACGTACTAGCATGTGAAATGGGAGCAATTACATGGTAATTTGAACATTCTTTGGCACTTTCTTTGGAATTGGAATGAAAACTGAACTTTCCAGTCCTGTGGCCATGGCTGAGTTTTCCATATATCCTGATATATTGAGTGCAGCACTTTAAGAACATCATCATTTAGAATTTTAAATAGCTCAGCTGGAATTCTGTCACCACCACTAGTTTTGTTTATAGTTACGCTTCCTAAAGCCCACTTGACTTCACACTCTAGAATGTCTGGCTCTAGGTGAGTGACCACACCAGTGTAGTTATCTGGGTTATTAAGAACATTTTTGCATAGTTCTTCTGTGTATTTTTGCAACCTCTTCATAATCTTTTTGCTTCTGTTAGGGCCTTACTGTTTCTGTCCTTTATCATGCCCATCCTGATGGAAAATTCCCTTGAATTTTTCCTTTGATATCTCCAGTTTTCTTGAAGAGATCTCTAGTCTTTCACATTCTATTGTTTTCCTCTGTTTCTGTGCATTGTTCATTTAAGAAGATCTTGTTATCTCTGCTTGCTTTCCTTTGGAAACTTCTTGCATTTTTTTCTTTCTTTCAGACAGTTTTGGTCATCACCACCTATACAATGTCACAAACATCCATCCGTACTTTGTTAGGCACTCTGTACAACAGATTTAATTCCTTGAATTGATTTGTCACCTCTATAGTATAATTATAAGAGATTTGACTTGGGTCATACTGAATGGTTCCAAAGAAAGGCAATGCCAAAGAATGCTCAAACTACTACACAACTGCACTCATTTCACACACTAGCAAAGTAATGCTCAAAATTCGTCA